>NC_138118.1:49979644-52479644 GCF_964146895.1 Miniopterus schreibersii
ACATGTATACAATGGAATACTACTCAGCCATCAGAAAAGATGAAATACTGCCATTTGCAACAACATGGATTTTTCTATGAAAACTGTCTGAGAATTGGAATCTATTTCAATTTTGCATTATTAATATCTATAAATTTAAATTGGAAGTAGTTATCTCTATTCTATGATTTTCATTAACAATGTTAATTTGCTGTTTAGGCATAAACTTGTAGAAGCCAAATGATGTATTAGATTCCTAGGGTTGCTATAACAAATTTATACAAACTTGGTGATTTCAAAAAACAGAAATGTATTCTCTTGTAGTTCTGGAAACTGGAAGTCAAAAGTCAAGGTATTAGCAGGGTCACACTCCTTCCAAAAACCCTTGTGGAAGACTTTCTTGCCTCTTCCAGCTTTAGATGTCTCCAGGTAGTCTTTGGCTTATGAAAGCATGATTTAATCTTTGCCTCTGTCTTCACATGGTCTTACCCTCTATGTCTTCACATAGCCTTTTCCTTTGCATCTCTAACTTGAACTTCTCTTCTGTATCTGCGTTTCCTTCTTTTCTGTCTTATAAAGATACTTAACCTTGGATTTAGGGCCTACTTGGAATAACCTGGATGATCTCATCTCAAGATTCAAAACTAAATTACATCTGCAAAGACCTTTCTTCCAAATAAGGTCACATTCACAGTTCTGGTAGATATATTTTCAGAAGGCCATCATATGATCAACTACAAGAGGGTCCACCCAAGAGTTGATATTTCATTTACTAAACCATCTGATACATTCTGAATACTTCAGATGGAATGTTCAATTATCAAGTATGTATCAAGATATCATAAGTTAATGGATCTCAGAATATGGCCACTCTATTTTCAAATACTGCAAAAAAGTCAATTGACTGAACACTTTACTTCTCAGCCTCCTCAATTTTAATATGGAAATAATGAAATTTGCATGCTTGAAGGCTAGGAGTTAGCAAAAAAGATCCTCCATGGTTTCTATTGTTTGAAAGACTTCTGGCTCTATATTGTAGCTAAAGCATTTGTTTTATAAATGATCTTAAAACATGAAAGTGAGGTACAAAAATGTTAAAATTATACACATTTTTTCCTTCTGAATCATACCAAAAACATGGAAAGCCTCCTATTTAAACACATATTTTCACTTCAAAGCAAACACGAAGAAGTACTCATTATTTATCACTGGAAAACTATTTTAAAACTATGTTCTAGATAGAACAAGGGAAGGGGATATTTTTGTCTTTATTGTCTGGCTCAAAGGGAAAGAAAAACATTTCACATAATGCAGTTAAAATATATTAAATTATGCCCAGCCCAGATTGCTGAGTTGGTTAGAGCAACATTCTGATACTACAAGGTTGTGGGTTCCATCCCTAGTCAAAGGGAGTGCAAGAATCAACCAATGACTGCATAAATAAGTGGAACAACAGATCAGTGTTTTTCTCGCCTTCTCTATCTCTAAAATCAAGAAAAAATAAATTATATTAAATTCAATTGAAAAGCAATAAGAAGATCAATAAACGATGTGTTAAATGTTTTCAAATATATTGGAGTTCCATATTATGGTCTGTTAAGAGAGACCAGGATCCAGGGAATGTGAGAAATAAATGTAAATAAGAAGAAGGAAAGAGAAACAAAGAAATTCATCAGAAATGAATCTTAGTGAGCTAAAGTGACTCTTAATGCAACTTTTTTATTGGTATGAGCATCATCAGGTTACCATCACCTGTTATCTGTGTTCTTTCAGAGATTAAAAGACAAGGCTGCTTAGGGTGCAGTAGACATTGGAAATGATGGACTCCCATTCTCAGGTATTTTATTCTTTATATTTAAGAATATAACTCTGGAGACAGATGTTAACTAGACTTATTGTGATGATCATTTCACAATATATACAAACCTCAAATCATTGCATTTTACACCTGAAATTAATATATTATAACTTAATCATACCTCAAAAAGAATATAACTCTTCAACATGCATTGAAGAGAGAGAGAGGAAAAACTATTGCTGACTTTTGAGGCAATGACTAGGAGAAATCAGTCCTTGTCCTGTATTGGACCACAAGGCTTAGGTCATTTCCCTCTACTTGCCATATATGAAGGCCAAATATGAAATAAATTTTCAGTTAACAAAGGGAAGTCAGAAATCACCACCACATTTTATAACAGATAAAATATAATAGACATAGACAAGTTAACAGATTTAATAGATAAATAATAATAATAATCACTAGCATATTCTGAATATATACTACATACCAAAAATCCATATTTAGTGTATATAAATTAACTCATTTGATCTGTACAAAAACTCAATGAGTTGGTATTGTTATTCTCTTATACAGGGACCTAAACAAGCTTAAGCCACTTGCCCAAGATAATAAATAACAAAAGGAGACATAAGACTCAAATTCAGATCTAGTTGACACCATCTTTTCTTTTTTTTGTTTTTCAAAATTTATTTTTATTTATTTTTATTTTTTTATTTTTTCCATTACCTTTTATCCCCTCTGTGCCCTCTTCTACCTCCACCCTTCCCCCTTCACCCCCAAAATTACCATACTACTGTCCATGTTCATATTTCTCTCTTTTTTTTTTTTCTTCTTTTTTGCTCAATCCCTTCACATTCCCAATCTACCCCTCTTCCCCCAGAGCTGTCTGCCTACTTTGACACACCATCTTTTCCATGGGAGCATTTTCTAGCATACTTTTCTTCCCCAGCAGTCAAAATAGCTAGTAGTTCAAGAAATGTTTCTTCTACAGAATCAATAAATTTCTATGGTCCTCTAAGGCACTATAAAATACATCATAAGTTACAAGTCATAAGCTATCAGATAGTTGTTATGTCTACAGAAAACTCTCCAGGAATACTGCCTTCCCTATTTGTACTTAGATTTAATGGTCAGATTTCCCTTCTTTAATGTTTCCATTTCCTTGCTGGCTGTCCTCTCCTCTAAACTTGGGGGAGGAACACTGGTAAGCAGTGTCTTGTACAACCACAATCACATTCAAACAGAAATAATTTCCAGTATCATAGACAGAAATTTCTAAATTGCAGAAACTAGGTTTGATTTACTAGTTATTGCCTTCAATCAATTATTTTTAAGTACAAATTTTAAAACTTGAAAAAACTTATAATTTCAAGGCCTTTTACAGCATATTTACATTCTACTGATAAACATTTTTTATAAACATTATATGAAAAAGTATCCTCAGCTATGTCAGCTTTAATTTTACAATAACTCATTTGTGCACAAACCTCAATACTTTCTTACTCATATTGTACTATATTAATCAGATCATAACAAATAACTTTGTGTTTAAATACTTATCTATGCCTACCTTTGTTATTCTCACATTTCAGCTTCAAAGCTGACATTGGTTAACACTATATAAATGAGGTAACATTATTACTCCCAGGGCAAAGTAAAAACTGAGAATAAAGATTAAACCATCTGCTCGACCACAGAAGCTAGTAAGTAAAACTAACCAGAGCACTGGATGTCTCAAAAAGTGTAACAGTGCAAGAGTTTTAAAATGTCAGTCAAACAAGTTAAACCATTTAATTTAAATATGTTTATATGTAAGACTTGAGACGTCTCTAAATTTAAAGTATAATACAGTCAACATGTAATCTACTTAAGTAACGTTCTACAATGTGAAATAATTATATTGACATCTAAACATAAGGAGAATTCTAGAGGAAACATTTTAATATTTGAACTTTGTGTTTATTTATTATGAATACTTGCTATATATTAAAAACTCAGCAAATGAGGAGTGTATGAAGTGAGAGCATTTATTCTTAAAGAGATCATTGGTAATTGTTATTTAAGAAAGGGTAATTTTAGAAGCTGTTAAGAAATTACTTCTAGGAAAACTAGCTCAAACCTAGTTGTTCTTCCACTGAGTCCCATTAGAATTCTGTTTTGATTTACAGCCATGTGCAAACCAAGCAACACACAGACATTACATGAACACTGATGGGAAGCATATCCCCTAGACCCTCCCCTTGAGAAGATTATGTTAAGAGAAATAAGTCAGTCATAGAAAGACAAGTATCCCATGATCTCACTCATATGTAGAATATAATGAACAAAATAAGCTGATGAACCAAATAGATCCAGAGACATAGAAGCATGAAACAGACTGAGGGAATCTCAGAAGGAAGACGGGATGGGGGAGTGGGTGGAGACAGATTAACCAAAGAACTTATATGCATATTAAGCATAACACATGGACACAGACAGTAGTGTGCTAAAGGCCTGGAGGGAGGCCAATGGGGTGGAAAAGGGGCCATCTGTAATACTTTCAACAATAAAGATTAAAAAAAAGAGCTGTCTTTTAAAACCCTGTTAAATTCCTAGATTCTTCAAGTCTTCCTATGCCACCTTTCTTAACCAATTGCACTGACAATTCATATTTAAGCAAGGACAATATTATAAAATATCAGAACATTATTTTCTAAAAATGAGGAAGAAAGTTTACCATGAATATTTAATATCACAATCCAAAGCCAGGGGCTGAAACTTATTGACTCTTTATAGCTTATACATTTTAAGGAGAGACATAAATATCCATGATCCTTTGTAACCAATTTATGTGATGCCCAAATTGTTTTGTGTTCTAAACTAATCCATCATATGGTGTAATAATAAAGACCATAAATGTGCCTCCCATCTCACCCTTAGGACTTGAAATACATTATAAAATGAACTTTCTATATAAAAGTAATATTTACTGAATGAAAGAAAAATATTACATCAAACTTTTATTATTACATTATTAAGTTTTTAATACAGTCGTACTTTTTTATGCTCATGGGAAAGTCATCTTAAAATAGTCTGTGTTTTTTTTTTTCTTTCCCATATCCATACCTAGGTACAAGCTCACATAAAAATTCATATGTAGATTTGTGGTATTCAAATGTTCTCATCTTCATATTCCTAATTTATAATGCATTTGAGAAATTTCCATTGTTTCATTGTCAAGTTGAGACTTTGATTTCCACATGAAATTACAGTTTGTAAGTCTTAAAACAAACAAACAAAAACCAATGAAACACTTGTGATGCCTTATTTATTTTCACATCTCTTACTTTCATTGTTTGCCTGTATACCATTGTTTGGTTCCTGATAAGTTCTAATGATTGTTAGTTTTACACTGACTACTTTAAGCAATGTAATGTGATTTGTAGGGAAGGTATGAACTGAGAGAAAATTGATAAAGGCAGTTCTGGGTAAGCTTAACTTCCCTATTTTTCTTATGTTTCTTTCATAGTCACTAATATCCATGTTTTATCAAACATACTCCTGAATGAATTTTTGACTGAGGTTTTACTAAGTTTCTGGGCAAGGATCCACGTGAAATGAAGTGATACATTCCTCTGTGATGGGTTTCTGCATGCATCACTGGTGAAATTCTGGAAGGGCCGGTCGAATTGATGGGCCATGTTCTTTATGTTGAAGGTAAAGGCTGCCTAGGTTCGTCACACACCAGAACTCTTGGTTTGGCTTGAACTTGCTCTGAGTCAGACAGCCCCACACACATACAAGAAACACAAACATTACCAAGGGGGCTATTTTCCATAAGAAGCTGTGCACTACCAGCCAAGGAAAACAAACACCAAGAACAAAAAAGCTCTTATGATGCAACTAGAACTGACTCTTTCTATTCCTCCACCTCCTAGAGAACAATCGAAGGTAGTTCAGTGGTCAAAGATCACTCTAGCCTGAAAGGATTTTCTGTGGAATTCCTTGGCTTCTCTTTCACCGCATGTTTAGACAATAAGGCAAAGCTCCTTGTTTGCCTGAAACAAAAAGTTCCTGCATGAGGTCAATAATTCATGTTATTCTTTTCCTCCACATTCTTCCCAAGAGCGAAAGTCAGAAAAATTACATTATCTTTTGTATTGAAATTGTTTCTTCTTCTTTTGAAATAGTCTAAATCTATAACAGTATCTGTTATAAATTTGTGCTCATTTATTATCAGTTTAGCTGTATTATCATTTATTAGAAAGGTAACCAGTCTAAACTAATTCATTACTATTTTATACTTTGAATCTGAGTAGCTTCTCCTGGGTGTGGATTTCAGGACTGCAGGTTATGCTGTACGCAGATCCAGGGAGTGCAGTGTATGCAGACTAGATGGAATGAGAATGGCCTTCCAGAAACTATGTAACTAATGCAGCACTCTAGCAAATTAAATAACACAAATGCCACTTTCATGGAATGAAAAGAAGGAAGGAAGGAAGGAAGGAAGGAAGGAAGGAAGGAAGGAAGGAAGGAAGGAAGGAAGGAAGGAAAGAAAGGAGGGAGGGAGGGAGGGAGGGAGGGAGGGAGGGAGGGAGGAAGGAAGGAAGGAAGGAAGGAAGGAAGGAAGGAAGGAAAGGAGGGAGGGAGGGAGGACTGAGAAAGCTATAAATTGTGTATATACAGGCATCCCTCCCCTCAGAATAAAAACCTTATTTTATTCATATCAATGTGTTATTTTTCAGTCTAGAACATCCTGAACTAAATGCAATCTGAGCCTCAAACCAAATTTTGTAATATAATATATAAATTTATTTTATAAACAAGTTAATTGAATATATGCTTTTTTGGATGATAGTTTTTTGGTTTTTTTCCTGATGAAATATTTTGATGAGTTAAAGTTATTCAGAAACATGTGGACTAAATTTTTTTCTTTAAATACACAAGGGCTTAGAGAAAGAGAAGTTTAAGCATTTGGCAAAATACTTGACAAATTTTTTGAAAAGTTATCTGGCTTAAAATATGACCGGGTTCGCCCATCCCTTTAGGAGACCAGCTGTTGATGCGTCATTAAAGGAGAAAAAAAGAAAGGTCAGCTCAGCTGTGTCTGCAAGCAGGCCTGTCAGATGTAGACACTTATACTTTGAGAGGTCACTTTTTATGTGCCTCCATTAACAAAAAAATGTTCAGACTCCAGTAGTTAAGATATAAACTTGTGTTGGTAAGAGAGGTATTTAGAGAACATAGCACATTCTCTTCAAAGCATACATTTTTGGAATGGCAACAATAAAGAATTTCATCTCCATGGAGAACCCATTTGTACGCCTTGTGGGGCTGGCAAATGTGCCAAATCCACCACCATGAAATAATTAGCAGCAAGGGTGGGAAAAAGAGAAACCTCATTTGAATGGTGCATTTAAATCTCAGGAGTCCACACGCTGTGTCTTCCCTGGGGAAAATGTACAATTGAAGAACTTGTTGAATAGGAATTTTCAGTGAGGATCACAGGCAAGTCTCAGCAATGTTGCCCCACAGGCAGAGTTGGCTGTGGGGGCAGACAGAGCAGTGGCTGGTTGCTTAGATGGTGAGTTTTCCCAAGCTACTGATTATCAGTCAAACACCATCATTTGTTACTGTCCTGAATGTGGTTTCTGAAAAGTTCACACTTTAAGCCCTTATTAAACAGCCTTTTAATTTTCCAGTTAAGGACCTAGCAGGGAATTAAACATAGGATTGCAGATAACTGGGAGCTCCCATAGCAAACTCTGCCCAATTGACAGTGTTGCCAAGATGTGGTCTAGATACAGGGAACTAGAGAGAGCCACTGATAGGCTGTGTACTCTTAGAGCAAATGGAAATTCAACAACTGTCAATGTTTACTCAGAGAAACCCTGGTGGTGAAAATAGAGTCAAGTGTTGAAGTGTGAAAGGTTAAATGTCATTAGAAGAAAAGATAGTAACAGAATTCTGCCTTGTATTTGGAGGCTTACAGTTCTCCAATAACTTTCAGATAAATTCACAGATTCGATCCTTATAGTAGCCTGAGATTCCTGACTGAATTGAATAGCACTAATGATGTTGGGCAGCATTGCTGAGTATCAGCATGAAGTGTTTATATGATTTATGTGATGCGTTGGCTTGTAGACCCTGTCTCCATTCAAATTGTACTAGTCACTCCTGATCCCTGGAGATTGTTTGCTTACATCAAGGATTATGTTATCAATTTCAGCTAAATTAGAATTAACTTGAGAAAGAGTTTGTTTCAAATATGAAAGGAAGATCTAAATTTTCTCTTCCTTGGACATGACATACATTCTTCACCCTTAGAAAAATGACTGGTTTCACAGCTTCCTACCCATACTCCACTTGATGTCTGATTGGCAAGCATATTCCTGGCTGCCAGAAAATTTGAGAAGCAAGTGTGGAGCTGGATTGGAATATGAGGTTTAGCCAACCCACAGTGTTGTCACAGACCTGATTCTGGATTTAAGTGGGATGTGAGGAGGGCAATTACGGTCCAATATAGATTAGTGATGACCATCAGGAGGCTTTCAAGGCTAACTTCATGGTATGACCAAAATATTTTTTCATCATTAAAATTAGAGGGATTAGGAAACTTAAAAAGAAAAATGAAAGAACTTCCATAGCTACCACATAGGGTCGTTTTGTTTTGTTTTGTTTTGTTGGTTGTTTTGTTTTAATAAGTCCACATACTTCCTGCTGAATGGGAGCAGATAAAGGGGCAGAGAATGAGGACTGGTGGAGGATATCACTTCATGGGAAAGATAGAACCTCACTTCTTCTGGACCTGGGGCAAAAATTCATGGCAGAAAAATGCCTCTAAATTCCCCTCAACACTGGAACTGGGCCATGTTGGCATTGCTCCTGATTACCCATTTGAACTCCTATAAAGTGCTCAGAAAAAGAACATTTATCTACAGCCTTAGAAGATGAATGCATGGCAGATAGAATTGAGGTAGATAGAATTGAGTCTGATGGATCTCTGCTTCCACAGTATTCAGCAAAGTGTGAGAAATGATGCAATGAAATATCTCTTGCCTATGTTCTGATATTAACACTGTATCATGTCTTTGAGCCTCAGTTTCCTCTCTGATTTGTTTCAATGATGAAAACCCATAATGTATATAAACTCACCTCAAAATTCCAAAATGCTATATATATATATGTGATGAATATGTAGGAAGTGTTATTGATAAAAGTGCTAATATATACATGTATACATATATGACTGTCTCTATTGCTGGTTTTCAATTATACAAACATAATATTTTATGACTTAAGTACTATAAACACTCTTCTTGACATATTTCCATACCATAAACATATGTATCTGTACTTCTATTTTCTCTCTAAAGCTTATTTTGAACATAAAAATGTTCAAAAATCAGTGTTTAATTAAAAATGATATTTTTAACTGGCCTTTTTAGAAATAAAAATATTTCTACATCTTACTTTCACAAACTTATGATCCAAATTCTCCAATGAAGTTATAATTGGTTTTATTTCTAAAAACTGATGCCACTGATGAGTGGCATAGACTAAGAGAAGAACTTATGAAAATCCAAAATAATAATATAACATGCACCAATAGAAAAACAATTCTTATTTTGATAGAGATTGAAGAAGTTTCAACTATAATTCTTAATACAGATATACTTTGCAAACCTTTGTCTTTTTGTTTACACCAGGCATGTGAACATTTGTGTTTTTTGGGGGAAAATACTCCTTGGTGTGACTTTTCATGAGAAGTATTCCTTAACTAAATAAGTAAGCTATGGGAGACAATTACAGCCTCTTCTGACCCATGACAAACTAGGGCATGGACATGTACCCTAAACTTGGCCGATTATAACCTCATTGGAGACTTTAGATCATAAGTTTGTGACAGTAAGATGTAGAAATATTTTCAAAATTGTTAATGGTAGCGATGGTAGCCTTGTGACCCCACTAATGGCAGTGGGAGCTCAGTGGCAGAATCTCACTTCTACTAATACTGAGAGCATACTGATAAGATTATTGGGCCTGGTCTTGGCTCTACTCCTTTTTTCTAGCTTGTCTTGGTGCTTCCCTGTTTGTTAATATATTGTCAAGTCTCTCCATTAATTTTGTGAGCTACTTGATATCAGTGTATTATTTTTTTCCTTTGTTTGTGGGTGTCCACTTCTGTTTCTCACAAGACTCCTGCCTGATCCATGCCTAGATTCCTGGATGCACGTACCTATTTGCTAGCTTCTTAATGGCACATGTAAAACAAATTTCTACCTTGTTAATGATTACACCTCATGTATTTTACTTACTACTTACTCTATGATTGTTTTAAATCACTAAGATGTTCTTGAGTAGGTGACTAATGAGAGCTGTAATTATCTTCCAAAGGTAAGACAAAATAAAACAAAAACATGCATTATATAACATTTATTGAATGAAAGAAGTACTTTGGAAAAATCAAGTAATATAAGTTAGCTATTTAGTTACAACTTTTGCTTTAAAATATTAAATATTTATTTATTTATGTATTTATTTATGTATTTTTTTTCATCCTCACTGGAGGAAATTTTTTCCTTTGCTTTTCAGAGAGAATGGAAGGGAGAGAGAGAGACAGAGAGGGAAACATCAATGTGAGAGAGACACATCGATTGGTTGCTTCCTGCACATTGCCCGACCCGCTCCGGGGACAAACCTGCAACCAAGGTACGTGCCCTTGGTAGGACTCAAACCTGGACCCTTCAGTCCACAGGCCAACGCTCTAATCATTCAATCAAACTGTCCAGGGCAAAATAGTAAAATATTTAGAAATAAATAACATCATAACCTTTAGGAAACAGATGGGAAATCGTTCAAACTGAAAATAAATGAACAGAACTAATGGTGATATTTACTCTAGCATTTCTAAACACTTTTTTATGTTACATTTTAAATATTTGTTATATTTTGCAGAAGTTATGCCTGCTTGGGAAGCTTTAAAAATTATTGAAAAATTCAGATGTTTTTTAGTAATATTCACATTTTGATTTTTTTCCTCTTAATTTTTTTCTAATTAGAAATGTTTATGCAACAGAGTATAATTTAACTGCTGGGAAGTAGCTAAATGAAACAAATGAATGAACAAACACAAACAAAACCAAAGTTTTATGGGCAGTAAACTTTAAGTTTGTAAACTTTGAATTTAAGTTTTTAGTTGGTACTTAGCAGTTGTTTTCCTTGCTAAACCTCCTTATGCCTCTGAATCTGGTTATTTAAATGATAAAAACACAGAAAATACAATAATATTCCTAGGCTTTTAAAGATTAATTGAGGTAAATATTCTTTTTTTTTATCTTCACCCGAGGATATTTTTTCCATTGATTTTCTTTTAGAGAGAGGGGAGGGGAAAGGGGGAAGAGAGAGAGAGAGAGAGAGAGAGAAACATGGATGTGAGAGACACATCAATTGCTTCCCGCTCACTTCCCCAACTGAGACTGGGGATCGAGCCTGCAACTGGTAGGTGCTCCTGACCTGACCGGGAATCGAAACCGAGATCCTTCCATCCACGGGCCAGCGCTCCAACCTCTGAGCCAAACTGGCCAGGGCCTAAGGTAATATTTCTGAACGTCCGTTGTAATATAAATTGTTGCACAAATTTGTTACTGCTACTGTGAACCTTTGATAGAACCCATTCTTCACCTGATTATGCATTTCACACATTTTCTTAAAATTATTATTTTCAAAGTTTCTAACCTTTTGAGAAGGAATATTGTTATTTTTATTCTCATGAAAAGTAGTTACCTATTATGTCATTGCCATTTCTTGAATGAAATAATTACTAATTTCCCTTTAGAGATCATCTATTATTAAAGTTCTAGCATCTTGGTTTACTTTGCCAGCAACCAGAATTGACATTTTATGCTTACACTATAAATGAAATATTATAATTCACAGATCACTTAGTCTGCCTGGTTGTCAAGTTCACCAGCCAGCAAATGCATTTCAGTTAAATTCAGGAAAAAAATATGTCAATGAGTGATCCATATCAGATATCAACTCTGCACCTGTTCACTTAAGAAAGTTATTTTATTTTATTTATTTTTTATTTTTTTTTAAATATATCTTTATTGATTTCAGAGAGAGGAAAGGAGGGGGAAAGAGAGAGATAGAAACATCAATGAGGAGAGAGTCATTGATTGAGCCCACAACCCGGGCATGTGCCCTGACCGGGAATCGAACCCCGATCGCCTGGATCCTAGGTCGACGCTTAACGGCTGAGCCATGCCCGGCTGGGCTATTTTATTTTCTCAGTGGGCTGTAGTTATTTAATTTTTAGAAGTAAGTGGTTGGATTTAATAGTTACAAATTTTCTTTCAATTTGGAAATTTTATGAATATGAAATTTCATAAAATTGTTGTTTAGCAAAACATCTATTTCAGCCTCTCCTTTGAAGGACAAATATTGAAATTGATGGTACAGAATATATATATAAATTACAAAGAAGTGATCTTATTAGAGAGCAGTGGTCAGCAGTGTGGACAAACTAGGGTGTACCTATTGTGGTATGATTTGTGTGAAGTGCAATAGTTTCTCTTGACCCAAATAAGTTTCTTCTCTCCATCTGTCCAGTTGCACTGCTGGCTTGAAGATCTCACAATAAAAATAATAATAATAAACACAATTTTTAAGGCAACTTTTACCAAGATGGTTTGTTAAAATGGAATTTGGAATCTGTATAAGAATGAGGACAAGAATTTGGAGTTTCCATTTGTCTTTAAAACATGGACATTAACTAACATTACTATTCCAGCAAAAATATTAAGTATCAATATTATTAGACATTAATTATCAATAATTATAATGCCCAACATTCAGGGGTTAGAAAACTTGTACAGAGGTGAAAGAGGTGAAGGGCCTGTTCCCAGGAAAGGTACAGTCTCAGCTACACACAGAGAAACATGTGCAGAATATTACAGGGAAGTATAATATGGTAAATTACTTCTGGATTCAGCACTTGGATTTTTGCCACCAACTAAAAATCGTCAGGACTAACTATGTACTTTAATTTTGAAAAGAAACTTTATAATGTGATAACAATTCTCATTTAATCTTCATTAAAGCAAAACAGAAAAACATTGTTTACTTCCTAAACTATGAGTAACTCAGTGAAACTGGCAGATGCTGGAGGTCTTGGACCTTGTAACTCAGAGTGAAGTCAGATTTTGAATTCCTATTATCTGATTCTGGCCTTAAGATTTGGCTTCAGGAGTTGCCTCAGAGGAGGTGGAAGAGAAAACAACCTCCCTTAGCTCAGAAAATCTCCACCCTTCTTCACTGAGTCAGGATTCCTGGGTGGGTCTTTGGCAAATCAATCCAGAACCATCTGTTAAAAGGAAATTTAAAAGAACCTGTTCTCTCTAGGTTATGTTTTAGCTTAAGCAATGGGAAAAAAGAGAACAGAAACAAAATATATTAAAGAAAAAATTAAGAAGTAGATGCTGCATTAGCTCAACTTTTAAGGAATACCAAACCCCATGTTTTAGTTCATAGTCCATGCATTTGTCAATTATACAATTTAGTTTTTAATTAAAATAATGCATATGCATAATTTTTAAAGTTAAATTGCTCTCTAGAGTATAATGTAAAAAACTGAAGTCCCTTAATGCCCCACTTTCTTCCCAGTGTGCAACTCTCTGAGTAATGTTCCTCGAATGAAGTATTTTAAATTATTTTAGCTGTTTTCTCTAGTCTTTACTTCCATATATCTAAATAGTATGCTCCAGCAGCATTTGTGAAGCAGCATTTCACATCTCCTTAGCTCACCTGGTGGACATTGTATGCATGTTTGCCAGTGTTCCACATCTAACTACTCTGTTTCCACACAAAAATGCCATTTACCCATGGGATGGCTCAATCATGAAATGAAAGAAATGTCCCTGGGACAACCTTCTAATATAATTAGGGATGAAAGTGGAGACTTAGGTGCCCCAGCATTCCCATTCTCTGATGGCTTAATTCTTTGGCAAGTTCTACATTATATCTCAGAGAGTAACCAAAAGGATAGTCTGTCAGTTGCTCACAGTAGTAACCAACTTGGTAACATAGTCTTTATTGTCAATTAACACTTTTCATCTTACTTTTTTCATGTCCTCCAATTTCTGAGATTGCCTTTTCAATAAACTATATCCTTCCAGGTCCTTGTCTCAAATTTGGCTTTTAGAAAGAACCCATACCAGGACAGCTAGTTCTTTAGAGTCTAAGAAGCTTCCCTTCAAGTTAAGATTTTGGAATTGGATCACCCACCAGTCATATGGCATTAAGGATAACATACTTGGTAAGTGGGATGGTGACAACCCCAGGCATGCTTCAGCTTCACATTTCCTATGACTCTCACTTGTGTTGGGTTGGAAGGAGATACAGGTAGAAGATGCAGTACTGATTACACCAATGGTTCTTAAAGTGTGGTCTCTGACCAGAAACAATAGCATCATCTGGGAACTTCTCAGAAACACATATTATTGTGTCTTGTCCCAAGCTTTTGAAACAAATGCAGGGGAAGGGGTCAGTCCAGAAATCAGTGATCTAAGAAGCCTTCTATGTAATGCTGATGCACGCTAAGTTTTGAGAACCACAATTCTACTAACGTGGTTCTTTGAAATCTGGACATGATGATGGACTAGTAAAATTGAGGTAGAGACTTGTCAAACTGACTTGTCAAAGTATTAAGGTAGATATCAGAAGGCTCTGAAAAGTGGGAATATTAAAAGTTAAGTATAGTATTCTATTGGAACAGATTGTTATACAGGTTACCCAGAGGTCATTTTTTTCCCCTAAGGCTGTTCGGAAAGGACCAGTGAGGGAACACCAACATCTTTGAAGAGCTCAATGTTAGTTGTCATCTGTATTATAAAACTGATAGTAAGAGATATTCTTCTTATTATTAACAATAGAGCTGATAGATTCCCATGATAAGAAAAAAGAAGCAATGATGCATAATCATCGTTGACAAAGTGGATATGATGTCATAATGGCAAGAAAAGAGTGGCAGCTCTGGGACTTTCATTTGCCAGAATCTATAGAGATGACTAATAGATCATATTATTTCTATAATGAACAACTCATTGCTTATCAACTTTATATAAAAAATAATTAATCTGAGGTAAATATATGCACAGACTCCAAAAGTGCATTGAATGTATTGGCTGGTTCAGCAGGGGCCTGTAAATAATAAGAAAGTAATTTCAGGAAGAAGCATAGGATGGACTTGTGTAGGTGGACACAAAGTCTGTGGATTTTTGTCTCATATCAGTGTGCACTAGAAAGAATCTTTAACAGAGGAGGTACTCAGCAACAGGTGGAAAGTGGGCCTTATCCACTGGATGTATGCCAGTCTCAGCCACCCCAATGCTTGAGCGATGACTCCGTATACAGAGGTAGGGATGGGTGCTATGCATGGTCCAATAATGTGTGCTCCTTTTTACCAAGGAATCTTACTGCTGCTGAATAGCCAATCTATCACTGGAAGGATTAAGTAGCTTCATCCACAAATGAAATAAGGACAATACTTACTAGACAGAAACCAATTTAGAGAAATAATTGACTAATGGTTGCCAAGTGGCTCTTGAAATGGTCTTTGAACCAAACACAGAAAATTTAAGGCTTCCTATAAACAGGATTTTGTCAGTCATGGAAGTAATACTGTTAGAGATTTTTCTAGACCAACAGCTTATGGCTTGGCTGGGATGGCCTTTGAACACTGTCTTTATGGCTATCGGAGGAGTTCTGACAGGGTCAAATTCAAACTGTCAGAGTAATTTTAGCCTGGTCACAAATCTGCAGATTTTTACACTCATATCCATGTGAATGATGCTAACAAATTTGAAAACTTTTTCAATAAGAAGGTTAATGAGAAAATTAAAACTTCAATAAATCTTGTTTGGACAGCTGGTTAGTGACAACACCTAATTAGAACTACTGATAAACACAAGTCTAATTGTAGAACTTCTGCATTTGGTTAAAGTAACTAATGCCTACCTGAATGCACATGGCTATACTCAGACCCTTAAACTAAGATATAAACTGACCCTGTCAGCTTAAAATGATGAGAAGAATTTCAATCAGAAGGTCATCAGTTTGGGTTGGGATTTAAATTAAAGGCTTAATATGATTTTGAGTAAAGCATAAGATTTGACCCTGGAGATTAAGTGAAATGAACCCACAATGTCTTGGCCTTAAAATTTTCAGTGAAATTTCAAAAGTATGATTTTTTTATTCTTTAATAGAATTGTAATTGTCCTCATACTGATGTCTAGAGATGGCGAGTCAATTCCAAGGGAGGTATTTGAAGGCATACATGGTTATTGTCATATTTGTGACACATTTCAGTTCATTTCAGCAGTGTTATTTTAACTGTGTTCCTCAGTGGCAGTATAATGTCACATCATAAAGGAAATGGCCCAATTTTCCAGTTTGTACATCATGTACTCTACTTTTATGACCTTTAAACAAATTGACCTTTGCACTATAGTTGAATTTTTGATTTTGCATCAGAGTAAAATAAATACATTACATTTGGATCATAATTGCCCATAAAAATATAGTTCAAACATGTATTCTTCTAGCTAAAATATATTAACAGGTATCAAAATTGCCAACTAGACTAAAACAACTAAATACCAGAAAGAAATATGAAAGAAATGGCATTAATCAGTACATCTGTGTGGGAAGCTTAGTAAAGGCTGAAGAGAGAACTACTTTAAAAGATTAGAGGAACCAGTCTTTGAGGATTTTACAGGGCTAAGAATATTCCTTTTTTAACTAGCCAGAGTACAAAAACCTTGTAATTCATGAGGTGTTGGGTGGAGTATCCAGAAGAGTTTGTCTCAGAAAAAGGGAAAGTTAGCCGTATGCTAAATACTTATGCATTTCAGATGAAAAACATTTAAAAACAAGACCTAAAAAGATCAAACTGCTCATTGTAATACACTATGTTACTGAATAACACTTGAGAATATCTATAGGGATACAAACAATTTAACACCTAACAAGGTAAAATCACAAAGTCTGTCATCCAATAAAAATTATCAGTCATTCAGAAGAAAAGGAAAATATGACCCATGAGGAGGAGAAAAATAATTACTTGAAACTGACTTATAAATAAAGCAGATAATAAAAACAAGTATACACAGATATAAATGTATCTCACACTTTCTAGAACCTAGAGGAAATATTAAACAGATAAATAAATTCATGGAAGATGTATAGAACACTTAAAATTTTCAGGTAGCTAAACTTATATAGGAAAAAAATTGTAAGAATACACAAATTATCGATATGAGAAATAGGGATAGTGATATCACTACAGATTTTAGAGATATTAAAAGAGTAAGGGAATATTAGGAGTAACCTTTTATCAATAAATTTGTCAACTTAGATTAAATTGACAAATTGCAAGCGATACACAAATGAAAAAAAAGAAAGTTCTCTGGAGAAGAAATTGTTAGACTGAATGGACCTAAGTCTATTTAAGAATTGAATTTGAAGTTAAAACCCATCCCCCAAAGAAAACTGTAGGCTCAGATAACTTCACTGGAGAATTCTACATATACAGAAGAAATACTATGAATTTTACATTAACTCTTCAAAAAGTTGAAGAGGAAAGACTGCTTTCCCACTTATGCTATGAGGCCAGAACTATTCTGAGACTAAAACCAGACAAATATATTAGGAAACAAAACTATGGATCAATACCTCAGAATTAATATAAACACAACAATTCTTAACACAAACTTATCAAACCAAATTCAATAAAGTTCCAGAAATGGGAAAGGAGCCCAGCAACATAATTTGATCCAGTCCTTTCTATGGCCAGTTGTAGCTCAGGAATTTACCATATATAAAACTTGCTTGAGCTACCTTTAGTTGGCTTTAGTTTACTTACAACTTTAAAATCTTGATTATATATATATATATATATATATATATATATATATAGAGAGAGAGAGAGAGAGAGAGAGAGAGAGAGAGAGAGAGAGAGAGAGATTTATGTAAACACATGGAAACATGTAATCTTCTGATTATTAAAAGGTAGTTATGCCATTATTCTATTAGAAAAATGATATTTCACTGATAGAAAAATAGAATAAATTCAAAGAAATAAAAGAAGCTTTTGAAAGAGTAAGAATATTTATACCAGCAACAGGGATAAACATAAAAATATGTGCAAGACATTTATGGAGAAGTAATTTATATTTTTGTTGAATGTTATTAGAGAAGAACTATATAGATGGAGATTTGTATTGTATACCTGGTTAAGAAGATTTAACGTTTTTATGGTGTTAATTTTTTCAATTACATATTGAGTGAATGCAGTTCCAATCAAAATTCAAATATTCTTAGGAGCTTGATACTTATTATAAAATACATGTGAAAAAATAAATGTTTAAGAAAATACAAGACAATCCTGAAGAAAAATAGAAAGGGTATAAATATATAAATTAAGATATAACACATTTATCTTTTTATCAAGTAGAAAAAATATATATATATACTGAACGCAGTGTGGATGGTGTTCTGTAGCATGATAGGTGCTCTTGAGGCTACTAAGGAGAAAATTGATATTATTCTGAAAACATCCTATAAAAATTCTTTAAAAGACTTCAACTATCTAATGTTTTATTAGTTTAAAGATTAGCCTTGCCAGAGTTGCTCAGTTGGTTAAGCATCATCCTGTGCACTGGATTCGATTCCCAGTCAGGGCACATGTCTAGGTTGTGGGTTTGATCCCCAGCTGGAAAGCATAGGGAAAGCAGCCAATGTCTCTCTATCTATCTATCATCTATCTATCTATCTATCTATCTATCTATCTATCTATCTATCTATCTATCTATCTATCATCTATCTATCATCTATCTATCATCTATCTATCTATCTATCTATCTATCTATTTATCTATCTATCTATCTATCTATCTATCTATCATCAATCATCTATCATCTATCTATCTATCATCTATCATCTATCTATCTATCTATCATCTATCTATCTATATCTATCTATCTATCATCTATCTATCTATCATCTATCTATCATCTATCTATCTATATCTATCTATCATCTATCTATCTATCATCTATCTATATCTATCTATCATCTATCTATCATCTATCTATCTATCATCTATCATCTATCTATCTATCATCATCTATCTATCTATCATCTATCATCTATCTATCATCTATCATCTATCTATCTATATCTATCTATCTATCTATCTATCTATCTATCTATCTATCTATCATCTATCTATCATCTATCTATCATCTATCTATCTATCTATCTATCTATCTATCTATCTATCTATCTATCTATCTATTTATCTATCTATCTATCTATCTATCTATCTATCATCAATCATCTATCATCTATCTATCTATCATCTATCATCTATCTATCTATCTATCATCTATCTATCTATATCTATCTATCTATCATCTATCTATCTATCATCTATCTATCATCTATCTATCTATATCTATCTATCATCTATCTATCTATCATCTATCTATATCTATCTATCATCTATCTATCTATCATCTATCTATCTATCATCTATCATCTATCTATCTATCATCATCTATCTATCTATCATCTATCATCTATCTATCATCTATCATCTATCTATCTATATCTATCTATCTATCTATCTATCTATCTATCTATCTATCTATCTATCTATATCTATCATCTATCATCTATCATCTATCTATCTATCTATCTATCTATCTATCTATCTATCTATCTATCATCTATCATCTATCTATCATCTATCTATCATCTATCATCTATATCTATCTATCTATCTATCTCTCTTTCTTTCTCCCTCTCCTTTTCTCTAAGCATGTCCTCAGGCAAGGATTATAAAAAACAAAACAAAATTACATGTAACATATAAGTAAATTATGAAACATAACATACAAAATATACATCCATGAAACAAACACTAAATTTTAAAACTAATCCATAATTACTAGTGTTTTAGGTACTTATAGGATCCTCATATATCCCATACCCTGTCCATATGCTATTGCCTTCCAGAAGAATTTAAATTTTAGACTTATCTGTATCATTCCTCTTTTTTTAAAATGAGGTTTAACAAAATAGAAATATGTTCCTAAATATATATTATTTAGTTTTCTGTTTGTGTTTTTTAAATAAACCCTATGTGGTATGAAGTCAATAATAAAAAATGTTATGAGAAATAAAGATTGGGAAAAATACACTAAAATATTAAATGATTATAGTGAATTGAATGGAGAACACCCAAAAAATATGTCTATGTCTTAATTTCCAGAACTTATAAATGTTACTCCATTTGGAAAAAGAATATATGAGGATGTAACTAAGGATCTTGAGACGATGAGAGCATCCTAGATTATCCAGATGAGCTTTAAATTCGGTGCCAAGAGTTCCTATGAGAGTGAAAAAAAGGAAGACCACACAGGCACAGAAGAAGAAGCTATGACCTCTAAGGCAGAGACCAGAGTGATGCGGTCTTAAACCAAGAAATACCAGAAGCCTCCAGGAACTGGAAGAGGGAGAAAATGAATTCACCCTTAAATCCTCTGCAGGGAATGTGGCCTTGCTAGATTTCTGACTTCTAGCTTCCAGAACTGTGAGAATGAATTTCTGTCGTTTTAAGCCATCAAGCTGTGGTGATTTGTTCCATCAGACTCAGGAAACGAATGCAATGCTTGCTTCTAAGTAGTTGATGTGTTTTTCCCCCTAAACATTTCTATTTTGTCCAATGTTTCTGTGATCAATTTTCTTATGATAATTTCGATAATAACATTAAGTAGTAAAATTTTTCAATGACATTTAAGAAGATTCCATAATGGCAAATCAGCATGCCAGAGTGGTTTCTCTTCTACCTGTAGGGAAAGTGGAACCCTTAATACTCAGAAATTCTAATAAGGAATACAGGGAAGACACCTGAAACTGTTCTGGAGATTAACACAGCTCTTAGCTATAAGGGAAGTCACACAGCTCTTTATCTCCAAGCAATGTAAGAGTGTCTGGAGACAACAGTGTGGGAACTAGATACTAACCTGGGCTGAGATATGACTGTCTTTTCTTGACTAAGAATGACTTAGAGAGAGTCAATTTTGCTCAAGTCTGAAAGGATCTCAAAATTAAGTTACAAAGATTACAAATAGATGAAAAAAAAAAAAAAAGAATGAGCGCAGCCTAACTTTAGCTAATTCATACTTAGTTCTAAATAGTTTAATTAATATTTATATAAGTGATCAGATAGTCTACTTTGGTTGTTTTACTTTGCTGTTCTAATATAAAATCCCATTCATATAGGAAAAGCCCAAATGATGTGGAAAGTTTTAAAGCCTGAAACTAAAGCCAAGACATCCCCATGCATTTTTTTTTTGGCTATAAACCAATATCTAGATCAATATATCTATGAAGTAATGGCCTCTGGAGTGCTGCTGGCTTTATAAATTGAAACCTGTTGTTGGTAAACATCACCAACTCTAAGTAGTTCATTAACTAAGGAATGTAAGATGTGGTCACTATTCTCTGGATGACAGGTATATAGGAATACCGGGACTCTAGTTTTCTTATTTTACAACCACATTACTTTAATACATTGCATATAAATGTGATTTTGATAAAGAACTTTAGGAAAGAAAAAGGTACAGTCCACTTTATTAACTTGGCCTTCATTTACTTTATGAAAAATTCATGAAGTTATAATACACAAGCAAACCCTAAGATAGTTAATTTAAATTGATTAGTTTCTGGATATACTCAATTCTAAAATCGCTTCACATGAAAAAGTTTTCTTATATTTTAATATTCTTTTCAACATTAAACTAAAGTACCTTAATTCATGTAAATCAAGTGTGTGTGAAGTGTGATTGAGGCCATGTGTTTTTATTCAGATGGCTATTTTTGGCACTCAGTTTTGCATAAGGTATCTCATTATTTACCAGGTAAAGGATACACAATGAAAAAATTCAATTATGTCCATTTGTCCCTATTGATTTTTATACTTAGATTCCACTTGTTTGTTCAGCTATTGAATAGAATCTAATTAAAGGAAATATTTAAGTATTTTATTTCACATCTGATTTTCATATCATGCATTCTCCTTGCTGACAATAACCTCCAGATGGAAATGGACATGTGTAATCTGGAAATCAGCTATCATCACAACCTCTAAAGGTTTAAATCACATTGCATGCATTTCTTTCCCCCATCTCTGAAAAGTCCCAAGAGGATCTTATATCATCATGGTCCCTTCTGGCTCTATTTTTTTACTTTTGCATAATTAGCTTAGTTTATAGATTACTTTGCTTTTACCCATATGCAGTTCATCTTCGGTGTCAGATGGACGCAGATGTGGAACTTGGCCCATTTTTTTAATGTCTACAAAGATAACCTCTTTCATTTAAAACAATGCTTGTGCATAGCCTTATACATGATTTAGTGGAGGGATGGGGGGAGGGAGGGAGGTGTTACATCCCAGAAATTCAAACAACTTTGTAATGAGAATTGAACATCCAGTCCCACAGTGATAGAAACTTTTTTCCCCCTCATCATTCCTTCTAACTACCTAGTGCCATCTGGCCAGTTTCTGCCTCCCTTTTTTCTCTGACTTATCTCTTCTCCCCATTCTTCAACCCTTCCAAGTAGAAAGTCACATTCATGTCTGGACTTAAAGGATAGCTTGATTGGGGATTTCTAAATTTAAGACTGTTATAAAATCATTAAACTGGAATTAAAATGAGTGGATAGAGAATAGATTATGACAGAGGGAAATCCAGCATTTTAAGATAGAAGAGAGTCGTATCAATAATGGAGGTAGAAAAAAGTAAAGATGAATGTGGGAGGAAACCTAGCAGAGTGTGGAATCATAGAAATCATGCATAAAATCATTCACAAAAGGTGGAATTTATCAACAGTATCAAGTGTTGTGATAAATAAGAATTGACAACTGACAATCTGACATGGCCAGAAAAAGGCCATTAATAAACTTGTCAAAACCAGTTTTAGTAAAATATTTTAAGATTAAGTAGAGAAGAAATTTGGAGATAAGAACTTGGAAATAACAACTATAGACAACTCCTTTAAGAATTCTTTTAATGCAGTTTTAATTAGGGTTTTAAATAAATGAACATATGGAATATAGGAGACTTTATTATTTTAGGACAGATAAATTTCACAATGATAGTAGGCTAATGGTAATGATAGATCAGGGAAGGCAACTTTATAATACAAGCAAAAGAAGAATTAAATAATAAAAGATGTGAGCAATAGCTCAGTGGAGAGGTTGATTTTAGATAGAATCTGAGCTTATTTGTTTTGACCAGAATAAAAGGCAAAATACAGCAATAGATGCAGACAAGTTTATAGATTGTGATATGGGCTATTTCATGTTTGAACATCAACATTTCCTCAGGGAAATAAAAATAAATGTTTTTTGTTCAGCTGGGAGATGGGAGATAGGATATTTCCCAAATAGTTTGCTATAGTATAAATTCTCAGCAGCAACGTATGCAACAGCAAGTTACCCAAATATCACCCTCAACAGTGGTAGGCATTTTGGATAATTTTTCAAAATTTAAACAAAATTGTAATGTGGTGTCAATTAATTTTGCATGTCTATGATAATCTGCAGATGAACCTTAAAAAAAAAAGACAGATCCTCAGTAAAAGTAATAATGATAATAATAAGGAAGAGACCAGAAATAAGAAAGGATCAATTAAATCAAAGGTATGGGTTCTCAAGAAATTTGTGTTTAAGTTCCTTGCATTATTGGCAACTATATTTATTATGCTTTGGAATGGAGTCCACAATTCAAAAATGACTTTGGATCTTACTTAAGACATCCCTCATCCAAGGGAGGCCAAGGGAAAGGGAGGTGGGGTGGGTGGAGGTAGGCAAAGGGCAGGGAAAAGGGGGGCATCTGCAATTATGTCAACATTAAAAATTTTTAATAAGAAAGCAATTAAAAATAAAATATAATAATAATAACAACAATAATAAAAGATATCTTTCATCCAAAAAATTCAGGAAAAATAACCATGTGAGGACAATATCAAGGGGAGGTTGCACAATCAGAGCTGATACATGAATATTTAGGACAATTCTGTTCATTTTCCATTAATAGAAATATATTCTTAACATTACATTATTTTCTTTGATCTCTGCTAATAATATTATTAGAATTGCTAGAACTATTTAGCCATATAACAAACTCATAACTAGTTTTCCAATCTAGTGGAAACTGGATTTATTTTCCCTCTAGGATTTTGTTGTTGTTACTTTCATTAGATATTGAGACAATGATCAGTAAAAGAGGGAA
The DNA here is from genome assembly GCF_964146895.1 of Miniopterus schreibersii. Taxonomy (NCBI): domain Eukaryota; kingdom Metazoa; phylum Chordata; class Mammalia; order Chiroptera; family Miniopteridae; genus Miniopterus; species Miniopterus schreibersii. Next base: position 50,003,768 of record NC_138118.1, read on the forward strand.
AATTAAACCTGAATAAATGTACAGGATTCTATTCACTTTTGTCACTATTTATTGGTTCAATAAAGGATTTTTATGGTGTTTTAAAATCAGTTTGCTAAATACGAAGTTACAAAATTTATATTTCATGAACACTACCAGAGGTTGAGTCTCTCAAGGTTAGGTGGTTAGCTGAAGTGTATGCTGCCAAAGATAAATCTGTGAGTTTGAAGTTAAGTGTTTTTTGCCATAGATAATATTGCTGAAAGTAGCTTTGGCAAAATATTTATTGAGTTAAAGATAAGGTGTGTTCTTGTTGAAGATGCAATGAGGTATATAAACTTTACAAGTCAGGGTTCTGTTTTGATTTATTTACTGCATACTAACCTGGACTGCAAGGGATAAGTTTAACCTTTGCATTGGGTTAAAGGGATTTAAATGAAATAACTTTAGGAACATTGTTAACTTTATTGAAAATATGTTATTAATACAACTATTCTTCTTTAATATACTTGAAATAAAATAATTTTCCATGGCAATTTTCTTTTTAAAACTGAACACATATGCACATTATGTAAACATGTATCTACCAGCATATGTGTATGTGAATGTGTGTGTATTGTCCCTCCCCCCAAAGTGGCCTTAGAACTTTTGTTTGGGAGTTCATGTTATTGATTAATAACATTATTAATTTAACAACTAGTCATATTTGCAACCTCTAAATCTGAATGTCTTCCTTTCCATTTTGATGTTCATATTGAATCAATTACCAAGCTCTACCAATTAATCTTTTCTAATATTTTCCATTTATTCTACCCATTTTCCTACCCATCTTGGTCCAAGTTTGTTTCTTTTGGATTGCTAAAGAAGCCTCCTGTGGCACTTTTCCCTCTTCTTCCTGGGCATACAGCCATAAGTTCTTTCCCAAGCTCCTTCATGGCTAGGTGTGTTAGTAGCCATTGTAACATAATGGAAGCAACATGCACCACTTACAGCTGGCATTCTTGTTGTGCATTCTTATAGTGTGTGGATGCTCTAAGATGGGAAAAAATGTTTGACAAATGCAACTTTGATTTATAAAACTCTGTTATGGAGTCAATGGTAACTCATGTTGAAAAATCTCTTCCAATGCGTGTTTTATTAATTTAAGATTCCTTTTCCTAAAAAATTCTCTAAAGTAAATTACATATACATATAGCAAACACTATTATGTTATTAAAAATTAGCATTGATGCAAAAAGCTGATGTTAACAGAATAAATAGCAAGACCATTTATTTTGTTTCCTACATTCCAAGTAGTTTCCATTCTTTGATTCAGGATACATTTTTCTCCTTTATTTTTCCACAACAGAGTTCAGTATATTCTAGGTTATTTCAAGGGGAAAATTAAAAAACACAATGTTTTCAGAATATGATTTCCCAAGCATATGTTAGCAGTCTTACGGTAAAATCAGTTTGTACTGTGTTGTCTACATGCAAAGTAATAGTGTGTTCAGCAGCACAATTTGGAAGCTCAGCATCAGCCACAGTGGCCACAAACAGCATGTATGGCATAGACTTAGAGTCCTCAAGGCACTATTAGGCTAATAATAAATGAATTTTTCCTCACGGTCCACTCAAAAAGGAAGCAATTCTACTCTAAAGGCTCTTCTGTCATATCTGTAAATAATTCCATAACTTTCAGTCTCTCTGTTCTTTGGTAGCCACTAGTAAGTATTGTTCCAGTAGGAAGTGGTCTTAGTCTTTTTCAAGTTTCTTCTACAGTCTTCCTTAGCTACCGCACAATCCTATTCTCTTTTAAATAAGGTGATCATAAATCTTGGTTAACTTCAGAGAGTCTAGGAACAAGCCAGTTCTGGAATAGCTGTAGCTGTGCCAGTTGGTTGATGAATTAAATGATTGTCCTGCCTTTAAACCTCACCTCAGTCATTACCTCCATTAGGTATGACACTGCATATACCATTGTGTAACTTAATTCTTTCATATCATAGTATTGTAGCACAATTATAAATATTTTTAAGTCCTTGAGATACTGTTATGGCTCAGTAACAGGATCTTATTTATCTTTGTATGCTGAAAATCCAGTCACTTCCTCACATATGTTAGTGCTCAAAAATTACTTATCGAATGTACATAGTGAAACAAGATTGAAGTTAAGAGAGTGCACAGATTAAATTCTAACATCAGATTGCATAAATTGCTCCTTCCTATTATCTTTAGTCATCTAATTAAGCTTTACCTTGATAAAAAATTAATATAAATTTTGATGCGTTTGGTTAGCTATAGTTAACATTCATTGAGAGTCAACTCAACTAGCCACTGAGCCATTTACATATTTTATTATAGGTATTCTTCAACAACAGTGTAAATTAGGTTCTATTATGATTCCCATAATATAGATGAAGAAAATAAGACATAGAAAGGTTACTTAACTTGCTCAAATGCATGTGGTCAGTTAGTGGTTTACTAGAGAGAGGAATTAGTGCCAAACGAACCCTCATATCCTCATTCAGTTACTGTGAGTTTATTTTATAAATTAAGCTACCTTTTTCTTTTTCTAAAAAATTTATCTTTATTGTTGAAAGTATTACAGATGTTCCCCTTTCTCCCCCATTGACTCCCTCTACTCAGCTCCCCACCCCCTCCTTTTTTATAAGAATTCTTATGGCAAAAGAATAATAAATCAATGAGACAGTAAAACCTTCTTGTGGAGAAAGAATAATAAATCCTATCACTTTAGAACAGCTGCCCTTCAAGTTCAGTCGAATATCCATGGCATGCTTGCATGGTAGTATGTATGTATCATAATCTTATTATAAACTCATTTCTGATCATCAAAAACACAGTATATATTAAACCATTAAATTGCTCATTAAACCCTGTGTTAATGTAGTGAATTAAAAATATACCTTAAGTAAGTTTAAAATTAGAACAATATTTTTTCACCCTTTATTTAATGACCTTATTTAATTTATATAAGATGACACTATATATATAATGTCTTCACTTCCAATTCTAATGTGTATAGAAAACAAATGTTATTATTTTTACCAAATTATTATGAGGATTATATAAATATTACCACCATTTTTTAGATGAATTCACTGAAGTTTTTAAAATTACATAATTTGGACACACAGGATTATCACCTAGATTATGTCCTGATCATCTTATGCAGATATCTAAAATAAAAAATATAAAATAATACATTTATTTAGCACTATTTCTTTTGAAAAACAAGCTAAAAGCAATAATTTTCTTTATAGTTATTTATACTCCAATAGGAACAACAGTTTTGATATTATGCATGAACTGATCAACAAAATCACAAAGGAGACCCCTTTCCAATTATGCTTAAAATAAAATTTTGTACCCTCTCTCTAAAATAGCTTTGTTCCTGAGAAATGAAAAAACATAAAGTACTTAAATAGAAGCTGGTTAAGTGAATGGCATCTTTTTTTTTTTGGTCCCCTGGGATCTGTAAAGAATAGGAAATAAAATTTCAGCTACATGATTTTACCTTTATCTTAATTCATGTGACTACTCATTTGAGAAATATGTATTAATAAAGCTAGACTGTTTCCTTCTATAAGCTCATGTCTCTATACACTTTTTATATTTATGTGTTCAGAAAGACTGAAAACTTCTTTTTAAATAGATTTATGTCTATCTGCATAAATATTATATACACTATTTTTAAGATAGCAACTTCATTTCAACTATCTTTTATTGCTTCTCAATTATGATTAAATCTTTTTTGGAGCCTTTCTCACCTACATATCACTTAACACAGTGTCTTGAATATATTATCACTTAGTAAATATTTATAGGATTAACTCATTAATTAAATCTACCATCTATTTTATAATGCTGAATATAAAGTAGGCCCTAAAAACTTCGTGCACTGTTGATGGGATTGCAAATTGGTGCAGCCACTATGGAACACCATGGGGATATTTCTCAAAAATTTAAAAATAGAACTTCCTTATGACCTACCAATTCCACTTTTTGGAGTATATCTGAAGCAACCCAAAACACTAATTTGAAAAGATATATGCACCCCTATGTTCATTTCAGCATTATTTACAATAGTCAAGATATGGAAGCAACCCAAGTGCCCCATCAATGGATGATTGGATAGAGAAGATGTGGTATATCTATACAATGACATATTACTTGGCTATAAAAAAGAATGAAATCTTACCATTTATGACAATAAGGATGAACTTAGAAAAGACTATGCTAAGTGAAATAAGTCACACAGAGAAAGACAAGTACTCATATGTGGAATCTAAAGAACAAAATAAATGAACAAACAAAACAGAAACAGACTCAGGTACAGTGAACAAACTGAGGGTTGTCAGATGGGAAGAGATGTTGGGGGATGGGTGAAAAAGGTAAAAGGAGTAAGAAGTTATAAAATAGTCATAGGGATATAAAATACAGCATAAGGAATCTAGTCAATAATATTGTAATAACTGTGTATGGTGTCAGGTGTGTACTAGAATTATCAGGGGGGTCACTTCATAAATTATATAATTGTCTAACCACTGTTCTGTACAACTGAAACAAATATAAAATAAAATAATATAAAATAAATAAAGTAAGCACTAGATATATAGTTGATAATTAATTTATTTAGTCACTTTTATATGAAGAGTTAAAGTTTGTACATGGTATAAGACTGTTCAACCTCATTGCTTTTTCTAATGTTATAAAGATAAAATTCCCTAGCATCTATGGTCTGAAGAACTCTAATGTAAAATTTCATTGATATTTTGATGTTTGGTCTTTTAGACATTAAACCAGTAGGATATATTATTACTTAATATACCACAAAACATGCTTCCTTAATAGTAAAACACTGAGTCTGCTGGTGACTTCCAGATATAATTGATTTCTTTCATGCCCTCTGACCTGCTGAACTATCTCAGTCTTTTGTGATCTGTTTCTTCATACCTAAATGACAGATGAAGTGAGGCTTCATAAATATGTCTAATTCCAGAGTAGAATATTCTTGCCCTACATATTTACAGATGGTGCTGAGGTGAGAAAGGATTTACAACAGACCAGAAACAAAGAAAGAAAAATAAAATGTGAAGGGGGTAGAAGAGGGAAAAAGAGAGAGGAGAAGAGAGGAGAGGAGGAAATGGAAGGAAGAACAGAACCAAGATGAGAGAAAAAGGAGAATGAGGGAAGTGTTAAACAAAAAACTTTACTTCCATGGCTGAAACACTTTTGGAAAGAAAGGGTTCATTGAGACATAAAGGACAAGTTGTGGGGCATGACGTCTAAACCATCAGCAGCAGTGTTAGGGAAAAAGGCAGCATGTCCCCCATCCTGGAGATGACAGGTTGTTTTCATACATCAAATGGGGGAAGAAAGATGTAAGTAGTTTTAAAACAATTTACATTGGCTACAGATATGAGGGGCAGGATAAAGCAGTTCTATTATAGGAGCACTGTCTATAAGTAAGAAATATTTACTGCTTTGATTGTGTCAGGCAGCAGTTCTAAAAATTCATGCATGTGTGGGAAACAATGGCCCATCTAGTGGCCTGCTAGTAGACACTGGATGTTGACTCAAAGCTCCAATATACATCAGGAACGTAAACTAATTTCTCAGCTGTCCCCAGCTCTTAACAGGCTAGGCTAACTGCTCTGTGTCTTTCTCTCATTACCTGGCCCCCTGCAATTTAATTTAGAACATTTCAAATGTTTTTATTCTTGTCAGAAGGGAGGAAGGAAGAAAGGAAGGAAGGAGGAAGGGAAGGAAAGAAGGAAGAGATAAAAAGGAAGGAAAGGAAGAAAGGAAAAAACCCTGAATATTGAATTACTATATTGAACACCTGAAATTAATATAAGTAATATAATATTGTATACCAACTATACTTTTAAAAATCGATATATCAACCCCAATCTTTCTTCTACATAAGCCAGGACTCCATGGTTGCCTTTGACATTCTTAAAAATATGTAGGGTCAATATTTCTATAAGGGTTTATGTTGGATTTGAAGGGATATTACTCTGTATAGAAACATGAAGTAAGATGCATAGATATTCTCATACACTCAAAGTTTTACACTAGTTATAACAGGTACATGAAATTGATTTCAGAATACTGAAATAGCTGTATTTGTTTATTCTTTTTTTAATATATCTTTATTAATTTCAGAGAGAGGAAGGGAGAGGGAGAGAGAGATAGAAACATCAATGATGAGAGAGTCATTAATCGACTGCAGCCTGCAACACAGACATGTGCCCTGACCAGGAATCAAACCCGGATCTCCTGGATCCTAGGTTGACATTCAACCACTGAGCCATGCCCTGCTGGGGTGTTTATTCTTTATTTGTAAAATATCTATTTATTTCAGCTCATTTTAGGAAATTTTCCAGGAAATACAAATATAAATATGCAAAAGAGAGTATTTTGCCTTCAAACACTTATGGTTGAATGGGAGAAATGAAAACTCCTTAACACACCATGATTCATTTTACATACATGGTTTAGAAACAAAATCAGGGTGCTTGCCAAGCATACAGAATTGACATTTATCACTTGAGATACTTAATTTACACTTATCACTTGGAAGGCTTTGTGGAGGAAGGGCCACCTGAAATGAGTTCTGTGGGCTAGTGAAACTAACCAAGAAGGCAGGCAAATTGAGCCTTTGGACAGAAAAAAAACAAAAAACAAAAAAAACGTGTAGTGGAACTACAGAGTAGAAATTTTCATCATGGCTGAGAAGAGATGATGACACACCTGGTATAATATATTTAGGAGATTTTCTTTAATCTGAATACTATTTAGTGCAGTAACATGTTTGCATTTAAAAACAGTCACTCCGATAAAAGTAGACATTTTCTATAGGAAATTAATAGCAGGTAAAACAATACCAACTAAAAAGTTACTCATGGTACTTAAGGTAAAAATGGTGGCCTGATTAATACAGGGTGGGGCAAAGGTTGGCTTACAGTTGTTTGTATGGAAAGTAATACAATAACTAATAAATAATAATACAAGAATACAAGAATGAACTCTGTTTTGTATACTCACAACTGTATGCAACTATCTTTGCCCCACCCTGTATAGTTTCTAAACAAATGGACTGAGTGGGCCATCGAGAAAGAAGTAAAATGCAACTCCAAATTAAAAGCTAACCAAGAAGATAGAGGTGGCACTAGGACTTCCAAAAGTAGATGTGGAATCTCATAAGATTTTTACGTACATTAAACTTGAATGATGAAGAGAGTCATTACTTATTTGAATAAATATGTCTTGTACTCAGGAATAGAAATAAGGTTGTGGACATTAATTTGAGTCATTAAAATATACAGGAGATAGTTTAACTCATGTAAATGGATGGGATTGCTCAATTACAAATCCTGGAAGCACTGAATTTATAAAGAGTGGCTGCAGAAGAAGAGCTAATAAAAGAGAGTAAAACAAAGTGGCTAGAGAGATAGAAGGAGCCAGGTGTGAAAATGTGGTAGGAGTTAGGCAGACATGGGCAGAGCAAGGATGATATGTCGGGTATGGAAGGTCACCAGGGAGGAAAGCCCTGGGTACCAAGCAACGGGCAAAACTGGGCTGTGACCTCACCCCCAGGGTGGCCTTTCCTACCTTAGCATATTGCTGGCCATGCAGTTTTGACCACCTGACTTTCCATATCTCTGGTCACATGGTACAAACCCTCCCCTGACCTTTCCTGCCCTGGCATGTTGTTAGTCATGAGGGTTAGACCCCTTTAGAGGGGGAATGAACAAGGGGTTTGGAGAATAGCTCTTAAGCAGTAAGCCCCAGGACAATGAAGTTCTAACCCTGCATCAAACACATCTAAACCTCATTTGTATTTCAGCCCCAGGCCCAGAAAAGTAGCAAAACCAGACAATGAAGCCATGGCTGACATCAGTAGCAGCTGTACTGACTGATAACCCTTGGGCCTGGCCCTGACAGATCAGTGGAGACCAGGGTCTTGGAATGACACACCTGGAGAGCACACAGATACCTATCCCCCCCACCCTCATCCCACACTTTCCTTGCTGCTCTCATTGTCCTAAGCTCCAAGGGCCTTTCCTTTGCCTCTGTAACTTGTTTCCTGAGCCCATTTCTTCTGTGGCTCACTTGTTCTACCTCTGTAACTTTCTAAATAAACTTTCTCTTATAGTTTGAATCTTGTCTCTGAATTCTTTCCTAGCCAGAACTCAAGTACTGAAGTTGCTGAGCCAAGGTCCAGTCTGACTCTACTGGTCTAACACCTGGTGCTGTTTCACCACCAACAAAAACATATCACAGATGCAAAAGATAAAGGGCACGTTGCAGAGGATAAATAAGACAGACTGCAGAGGGTCTTTAGATTTAGGAATAAATCGATCATTAAGAGGTTTTGGCAAAAATATTTTCAGAGTGATGGTGGAGAAACCTTGCATAAACAATGAGTATGAATTAATGCAGTTAAATCAGCTGTAAGTGAGAATCGAGTAGCAGCTGAGAATATATGGAGTTGAGGAGGACTATGTGTTTTATTTTCTTATGTATTTTGCTTAATGATTTTATGGTGGAAGATGCATGTACGTGTTTAGAGAGGCAATAGAAAAGAAAGGATGAAGTCATAGGAGGGAGAAGATAAAGAGTAAGATCCAGTAGGTAAGGAAGTACTGGATTTAGGAGCTAAGATGCAGGACGTGTCTTCCACTGTGAAAAGGAAGTGGGTAAAGATGGGTAAAACCCAAGACTATTTGGGAGGGGAGGTTCATAAGGCTGTTTCTGTTTGATGGCTCTATCTTTCTAATATGGCTCCATCTTGATACAATATGGCTGTATACAGAGAAAGTATAATGTGTGTTTTTTTAAATAAAAAAAATGCTATCGTATGATCCTTCTGAGTTCAAACACAGATATTATCTGAAAAATAAACTAAATATTTAATCCTGTGAAAGCTTAATCAAAATCACAAAATTTAAGCAATTTTTTAGTTTATCTTTTATAAAATTACTCAGTCTTTTCCATGCCTCTGATCTTAAATGACATCTGAATGTGTTCCAGAGGGAATGCAGGGACTTCCTCTCCTTATAGAGTTAGTAAAAGTGACTGTCATGCCGTTCCTTAGATCTGAGCTGTTTGTTACTCATTAGTCAATTCCAGCAAGCAATGTTGGCCTCTGCTGCAGAAGTCCATGGTGGATGAACTCATAGTTTATTCATTTGCTCAGGCAATGGTACTAACAAGTACAGGGCATTTCTCTGTGGTGATTTGGTTTCCACATAGTTCTTGCCATTTGTGGACCTGGGCTCAACCACCTATCTTCCTATCTCTACCCTCTGCTCTGAGGTCATCACCCTGTCCCTTGGAGGCCTGAGAGCAGTTCTTCAGCCTCCAGAGTTCATGTCACTGGGGACTGAAAGTGGCTTAGGAAAGTTACCTGCTTCACATTCTTTTTGTTTTTTTTTCTTTTTTTGATCTGGACAAGCTTGCTAAGTTGCTATGTGCCAGGTTGGTAAAGAAGTAACTTTTTTTCAGAATCCCTAAATGGATTGAAGTCCTTTTGCTTTGCGATAGACAATATCCTCACTCATTAAACAAATTTACCTGGTAAAGAGCTTCAAAGACCCAGAAAAACATAGCAGATTAGTTTTCCTCTCACTCTCTTTGTTTTTTTCTTCATTTCCCTACTGCTAGAAAAGGGATACCTTTTACAATGTTAAATCTTTCTTTCTGACTCTATATAAGCTTTAAATGAAACTAGATATACTCTATATCCTATGAATGAACTCCAGAAGATGGGTTTTTCAGACTTCTGCTTGAAATGATAAGTAAATTTAAAAGAAGTTAGCAGATCTTTTCTACTGACTTGCCAAGAGATATAGCACTGGTCTTATCCTGGCCTAGATAGAGGTTTCACTGAAACCAGGCACTTGAGTAAAGTGTATGCAGCAACAGACATGTTATGAGCCTATTGTCGGAATGTTCAGGGCAAAGCAACACTTATAGACCAATGATGCACAAACCATATCTTAAACACAAAATCAGGTGCAACAGACTCAGAACAGAGCACCATTGCCTTGAGAATAACATCTGTTTTATTGCCTAAAGCAAAGGGATAGTGAGGCAGCCAGCTGGGAGGGGTGGTAGGGTCAGCAGCTCAAAAACATGAGTGAGCGACACTTGAGAATTTAGCAAGAGTTAGTCTGGGATTCTTAGCCTTGATTGCACAGTGGAATCACTTGAGGGAGTTTTTAATGATCCAGGTGCCCAGGCAATGCCTTATTATATCAGAATCTCTGGTTATGGGATTCATAATTTTAAAATTCCCTAGGTGATTCCAATGTGCAGCCAAGTTTGAGAACCACTGCACCAGAAGAACAAAACTAAAAGGAGACTGGAAATCATCTTTTGTGAAAATTGGGGCTATTAAGCTTTCATAATCTCTTTTCCGTGTGGACACAATTTTCTTGGAAACTAAGCTGTCATTTTGCATATCATTTTTCTAAAGCTTATGTGTAGTGAGGGGAATACACTTATGCTAGGGTTCTCCAGTATTGCTCTAGACTCATGATACTTTCCCATATTATTTTCCAGACTACCTAGTGAGATAGATAAATGAGAAAAACTTGGTTAAATAAAATGAAAATGGACTTGAAAAATTAAATTGCAAGGCAGAGGATCCATGGGTCTTAAAAAGAGTTATTTTTGACAGAACTCACAACTAAACTTTTCATCTCTATCACTTAAATAAGAAATAATCCCAGGTTCCAGATGCAAACTACCAAATCTCTAAACTCTGAGTTTAAGAAATTAAATTATGTGCAATACCTTTTCAGCTAACAATTAGTCAAGGAATGATCATTCATGAGTTCTGGAAAAAAATTCACTAACATTTGCACATCAACTCAGTATTTCAGTGCAAAAGGAAATGTAATATAGTTCACTTAATCAATATATACTCCAAGGGAACTAGAAAAGCCTTTATATTATTTTCTTGCCAAAATAAGCCCACACATTGTTTATCATTGTAGACTGTCTTTTTTAAAATGACATTTTTATAATGCAAAAATCATGTTAGCTTGTGTAAGTATTAATCCACATTTTTCATTATTGATGTCAGCCTGACAACATGCATGGTGAGAAAACATTACACATTCCCTAATGTAAATGTTAGCCCTTGAGGAGATAGTTAAAGATAAATTCCACTCCTTTGGTCCATGACAACCACTGCTAGGAAAATGGATATGATTAACAAATTATGGAGAGGTTAGGAAGCCTTGTGTGTGTAAGAATTTTTAAAAGACATGATAAAATATAGGTACTGTATACAAAATGAGAGGTGCAAAGAAGAGAGAAGACTGCTGTTAAACTGTATTAACTAGCAAGCATCCAGATATGTTATCCAAAGATGATATTTTCCAAAAGATCACAGAAAAGAAAAAAAAAAGAAAGGAAGGAAGGAAGGAAGGAAGGAAGGAAGGAAGGAAGGAAGGAAGGAAGGAAGGAAGGGAGGGAGGGAGGGAGGGAGGGAGGGAGGGAGGGAGGGAGGGAGGGAGGGAGGAAGGAAGGAAGGAAGGAAGGAAGGAAGGAAGGAAGGAAGGAAGGAAGGAAGGAAGGAGGAAAGAAAGCACCCCGGCTGGTGTGGCTCAGTGATTAAAGGATCAGCTTGCATACTGAATGGTCTCAGGTTCGATTCCTAGTCAAGAGCACGTACCTGGGTTGCAAGTTTGATCCCTGGCCCTGTGTGGGAGGCAACCTATCCATGTGTCTCTCTCACATAGTTATTTCACTATCTCTCTCTCCCTCTTTCTCCCTTCCTCCCTCCCTTCCACTCTCTCTAAAAAATAAATAAATAATTAATAAAAAATCAATGGAAAAAATATCCTTGGGTGAAAATTAAGAAAACAAGAAAAAAATATAAATGACAAATGACCTTAAAGCCTGCCAACAAAATATTTTCTTTTGCTAAGACTTTTCTGTCATCTTCCACTTAGAATTACAGAGTATTTTGACATAGGTGGGATTTTAGATATCAGGAAATATCATAATTGAATAATGCATAGCTTCCTTCAATCACAGTTTTGTCAATTAATTCCTCTAGGATCTTAGATGTGTTACTTAAATTTTTTGACTGTGCTAAAATTGAGATGTTTAACAAATAGCATATATTAGGTTTCCAACCCATAGATGATGCTCCAGAAATGTTAGTTGGATGATTCACAGAACAAGACTTGAGTGATTAGTCCTTGGCAGCACAGCTAGTCATTGGCAGAATTGAGAGGAGAACCACAGGCTTCTGGCTCCTTTCAAGTAATTTTACTTTTCCTCCCCTTAGCAGACTTAAAGGGGTCCATTTGCCTGTGTGCATCAGAGCCCAATAAGGCAGGAACAGGAGTCTGCAACAGAGAAAATAAGGGTTTATTTTAAGGAAGCGGCCCACACTAGGTGAACTAATGCTAAAGACCTGGCTCCCCGATGGCTTCCAGGGGATGTGTTACAGAGAGCAAAAATCATTAATCCTGGTGACTAAGGGAGTGAGGGTTGTGGTCTCTGCTGATTGGTTGACGCTAAGGAGAGGGTAGTTGATCAGTGAATCTGGTTCCTGTGTCAGCCATGGCGCCACTTCATCTGTTTTTGCCCCTTTTCTGGGCCTGGAGCTGAAACACAACTGAGGCCTAGATGTTATCTTTAGTTTGATTATGGTCAGTGACCTGAGGCTTTGTTCCTAAGATTATTTGATACTGATTAGAACCTCATTTTCCTGAGGGTTTAATGATTAAAGGAATGGAGTGCAGGGGAGGAGGCTGGTGAGAGACAGAGTGCTGGAGGAGATCAATTTGAGTCAAAAGGAAACAAAGGAGAGAAAAAAGGGGCCATATTAAAGAAATTAAGTTTCTATGCAGTTACACTCCTACAGTGTAAAAAGCACAGAAGATCCTTTAGTCTTCTTAGAAATTGCACCAAGACCCCCAAGCTCTTTTAAAAGGAATAGACCACTAAGTAACTTTTATATAAGATGTTTGGAGGTAATCATAGAGATAATTCTCAAATTCTTCAAAATTAGAGTTTTGAAGTCAAAATGGAAAAATATTTTGAAGTTTCCAAAAAGATAGGCTCAGTTTATGTAGCAATTAAGAGACAGGGCTGGGGTTTGTGTATCAGTTTTCCTATTTATAAAACATAGGGCTTTTATGAAGGTTATATATATATATATATATATATATATATATAGCCAGTATAAGGCTATAATGTTTCATAAATGTTAGCTATTTTTATTTCTCAGTGTCATTCTCAGCAGATGCCAGCTATGGATAGATTCACTGCAAGGACCACATTCTTACATCCCACTTTCATAACATTGCATTAGACTACTTATAGTTTCTCTAATTTAGAACATACACCCAGTTGGGGTTTAGGGTACTGATGGAAGTAACTTTTTAATAAGGTTCAGGTTTCTGCAACCAGGTAGAATTATAAATTAATATATATGCATGTGTCTGTATAAATATAATTCTATATGTATATATATGAGTGTATGCATATTAATATATATATATTCATTTATTTGACATCTAAGTATGTGGTTTATTAACTGAAAATTTGTTTTTAGTGTGACAGTGAGATATTTGTTTTACTGTCTCATGTTTGACAGTTAATGGTATAACAACATAATGAAAGATCCTGCTAAGTGATTAAGTAGTATAGTAGGGTAGATTTACGGCCAGAAATCTCTCAATAATGTTTTTAGGATAGTCTGTTTCATAACTGTCTTTACTGATTTGCAGGTAATAATTAATATTGTTTATCCATTTGGCAACTCAACAGAGAATAAGCTCATATTATAATAACTTACTCTGTAAACTTTATCATTATTTTTTGATTTCTGATTAAACAGAGGCAAAATATTTTTGGACCAAAAATTTGCCTGTGTTAAATAATCAAAGGCTAAAACCAGAAATATTAGAAGTTAATTATGTGTTGCTGAGCATGCTTACCATTTTAAGATGTAAAACTTGTAAGTGGAAAATTCCTGACACTTTCAGGATAAATAAAGGAGTATAATGAACAGAGTTGCCTTTAATCTTTATAGGTGGAAAGTGTGAGTGCCTCTATTCATTTATGTGCCTAACTGCAATTTTGTGAACACCTCAACTCAAAAGGACAGATGTTGGTACTTAAAAGCTTGACTTTGAGACTATAGGAATTACAGCTTTCTGAGGCTTTCAAAGTGGAAAAAAAGTTCACCAGAACTCAGAAAAATGAAAGCTTTAAAGAGGGGTTGGTGGGGCAACACAATTTATGTTTTATATATTTTATCTAAATTTGTAACTTTGTCTACCAAAGAATGTTCTGTCTCCTCACTCCCCTTCTTCATCTCCTTCCCCCTTTTTCTGCCCTTTGCCAGCAATCTTGGGTGAACAGGTACACTACACTACACTAAGGTGGGATTTTTTTTTTTTTTAATATATTTTTATTGATTTCAGAGAGAGGAAAGGAGGGGGAGAGAGAGAGAGAGAGAGAGACATTAATGATGAGAGAGTCATAGATCCGATGCCTAGCCTGCAACCCGGGCATGTGCCCTGACTGGGAATCAAACCCTGATCGCCTGGATCTTAGGTCGATGCTCAACCGCTGAGCCACGCCCCGCAGGGCAGGTGATATGTTTTAATGAACAAATAACTTCTAGGTTATATACCAATAATTTTATAGCTCCAGTTCATTCTACAGCTAAACTTGAGAAACAGAATGTGAGATGAAAAAAACAAAGCACTAGGTGACTTTTCAATCAGAGAAAATTATAGTTTGTAATTAAGAGACTAGGTAGTTCAACACTTGCCAATGACTATAGTTATTCATTCATTCATACATTCTATAGATAAATGCTGAGTCAGTGAGTGCCAGAAGCCATTGCATTACATGATGATGTTAATTGTTTTCAGCCAAGTTCTTTCAGGCTCAGCCTTGATACACATGCATCAATATAAAAATTATCAGTTTTAAGGGATGCTATAAAAACTCAGCAACTCATACATATTTCTTGTTTTATATTCAATATATTTTCCACAGTAGGATGAGAAAAACATAGAGCAGAGTATCTGACAGCTTTCTTTAACACTAAAAGGAAAATATAGATGATAGTTTTAATCAGAAGAACGGAGATGGAAAGGTCACAGGAGAGCACTGGCCATAGACAGAGCAGACCCTGCTTATTTCACTGACTGATAGAAAGAGGACTCTTTGGTGGAACAAGCATCAGGTTTTATTAACTGCATCACTATTCTGCTCAAAGCTTTCCAGTGATTAGACACAAGAGTATAATAGTGCCTATAATAAGGCCTTGTTCTGCTTCCATAAACACCTAGAAAACTGGACAAATTATATGAAGCAAGCATTATAGATTTTAGAGAGCAGAAGTGCAGAACTATTATCCCTGGAATTATGAAAACAAATCACAGTAGCTTTATGTTTGGATAAAATTTGTGCGATTCAGCACAGAGACAGAGAATCCAAACAGACATCAGTGGTTTTGCTGTGTTGACAACATTAGGATTGGACTTTTAGGATGCTGAGATGTCTAGAATTTACAAGGCAGAAAACATCAGAAACAGATACACAGAGAAATAGTTCCAGTAATCTAAATAAGGACCACTCTGAGTTTTTGGTGGAATTCCAGTATACATACATTAAGAATAAAAGCCCAAAATGCAGGCATAGAACAACTTCTAAGGAAAAAACAATTACTGGGAGTTGTAAGCCAAATAGTCCTCAAGGATCACACAAAACTGAGAATTATTGAAGTCCTAATCATCTGTAGTATAAACTCAAATTAATATAGGGACAGGACTAGGGCTAAGTTAGCACTAGAGGAAATGCTGCTCTAGACTTGCTCTAAAAAAATAAATTTTAGAAGGGATTTAAAATGTTTTGAAAAGCTCACACTAATCAACAAGTAACCTAACTGCCTACCAAAATAATGTCTGTCACTCTTTAAAGGAAAAACAAATGTCAAAACTTCATATGCACAAGCATCTAATGAAAAAAATTACACACAAGAAGACACATGAAAATGATGCTTATACCCAGGGGAAATAACTATCATTGTAAACATTCTCAGAAATAATAGTAATTGGTGGATTTATCAACAAGGACTTTAAAACCAATTTTAAATATGCTCAGAGATTTAAAGGAAAATATGAATATAATGAGAGGACAAATGGAATTACCAAGTGGAATTTCTGACAAAAACTATAAATATCTGAAATTAAAAATTCACTGGATAAGATTAGTATCAGATTAGACCCTACAGAAAAACAATATTAGTTCAAATCAAATACTATCCAAAATAAAGTAGAAAGATATAAATGACTGAAAAAAAAGCACACACACAAAAAAGAGACTTATGGGGAAAGATTAAGCAATCTAGTATAATATGTGTTAAATTGGGATAAAAAAAAAATGAGGTAAGAAGAAAAATTATTCCCCTAATTTTTCCAAATTTGATGAATATTATCCCACAGACCCAACAAGTTCAACAAATACCAAGAAAAAATATGAAAGAAACGACACCAAGGCAATTCCTAATTAAATTACTGAAAATAGTAATAATAATCACAAGAAGAATGAGAAGGAGAAGGAGGAGGAGAAGAGGAAGGAGAAGCCTTAAAGCAGTGTTAAATAAACTGTGACCCATATGTCAAATTTGGCCTGTGGCTTGTTTTCGTATGGCTGAAAAGCCAAGAATATTTTTTACACTTTTTTTTTTTTTTTTTAAAAGAAGAATTTACAACAGAAATAGTATGTGGCCCACAAAACTTAAAATATTTACTCCTGGTATGAAGAAGGAAAGATAAGTACTACTGTAGACTGCTCTTCAGAAATTGTGCAAGCCAGAAAATAATGGGGAAAACATCATTAAAAGGGCTGAAAGAAAAAACTCAACCGAAAATTTTTTTCCCAGTGAAAATATCTTTTTCTTTAATATGTTTTTATTAATTTCAGAGAGAGGGGAGGGGGAGAGAGAGAGATAGAAACATCAATGATGAGAGTCACTGATCGGCTGCCACCTGCACGCCCCCTACTGGGGATGAACCCACAACCGAGGCATGTGCCCTGACCAGGAATTGAACTCTGACTTATGGGTACATGCTCAACCACTGAGACACGCCAGCCAGGCAAAAAAATCTTTCATAAATTGAAGCTTAAAACTTTAAAAACTTCTACAGACCAACAAAGATGAGAAACATTGTTTTCTACAGATTTGTGCTGTAATAGATGTTAAAAGAATTTCTTCAAGCAGACAAAAAGCTATTCCAAATGGAAACATGGATTTATGAGAGTGCCAACATCCACAAACATGTGGGTGACAATTTTTTTAATTGTTTCATTTATTTAAAAATAATAGGGAGATATAAAAGGCAACTCTGGCAAAAAGTTCTAATTATTAAACATAAAAGAGATGTGGGAAATATAATATCTATAATATCATCATCAGAGCTCTACAGTAATTTTTGTAGGTAAGATCTACCAATGCATGCTAAAGTAAGAGAACAGAAGCTTAAGGTGAAAACAAATTTTATAGACTCAAAGTATATCACCCCAAATATTTATTAATTACAAATGGAAAAAATACTGACTTTACCGTGAAGAAATGGGATGATACTACCTTAATCAAGTGGTAAATATTAATATAACCAGTAACATCATATATGTATCATGCAGCCCCTATTGATCCCTAAGAAGGGACATCACCTCTGTGATATTTCTCAAAATCCATAACCTCAGCATAATCAAGAGAAAATATCAGACACACATATTGAAAGACATTCTACAATGTACCTGGCCATTACTCTTTAGAAGTGGTAAGGTCATTAAGGATAAAAAAAGACTGAAGAATTATCATTGATTGGAGAAGATTAAGAAGACAGGAAAACTAAATGCATTCTGGGATCCTGGATTGGATCTCAGAAAAAGGATATTAGTGAAAAAAACTGATGAAATGAAAAAACTAAATCTATTGTTTAGTTAATAATATTATACCAAAGTTAGTTCTTCCTTTTAGTAACTGCACAGTAGTTGTGCAAGATGTTAACGTTAGGGAAAGCTAGGTGAGAAGTATAAGAGCACTTTCCGTACTATCTTTGAAACTCTTTTGTAAATCTAAAATTGTTTTAAAATATAAAGTTAAAAAATGTTAAGTGACAGTTTAAAACAAAATAATAACAGTGTATTGTAGATTTTATGACTACTTGGAATAGCTTATAGAACAGGGGAAGGAAAAATAAGTCTTTCAAGTCAGACTGCTTTAGTTTGTGTCCTGGAGGTCCTAATGATCTGCTACGTAGCCTGGGGAGTTACTTAAGTGAGCCCCAGATTCCCCATTGATGGAACTCTCTCTACTGGTAGGATTAAATTTATTACTAGATATCAACGTCTTAGTATATGACTCTGTGGTACCTAATATGTGTACTGCATGACAAATACTAGATAACTCTGTTAAAGCAATAACAAGAGAAAACAATAACAAGAATATAAAATTAAAATACGAAAATCTATATAGTCTGATTCTGTTACTGTTTGCTGGACAAATTATTTTCTGAAGCAAGAAAACAAAAACAAAAACAAATATATCTACTAAGTTTGGCAACTAAATTGTGAAATTTAATTCTGAAATTACCAGTATGAAGGGTCTTAGAATATACAAATATAAAAATATAGTGTGCCATGACAAATGGATCGAATGGAAATTACATTTATAATAATTTGTAACTGAGCACTCTTATTTTAGAACTGTCACAAAGCTGGCAATAATAGGTTTCTTTTAGACTACCTTAATTTTGTTAAATTAGACTACTGACATGTCAAAATTATATAAATGAGGTAGATTTGAAAACATCCTTGATACCAACAGCTTTATTTTTCATTCTTGTTATTTTTAAGTTTTCTATAATATTTTATGTCCATGGGCTTTCTTTCAATATATTAGTATATTGCAGTAAGAAAATTATGTGTAAATAAGGAAATATTATTTTAATTTTCAAAATTAATAGCAGCAATTTTCAATGCAGTAACTGAAGCTTAATTAAAGTATATGATTTCCCTTAATTTTTGGCTAAGGTTTACATATTATGATACTATAGAAAAATAACAAATCTTAGGAACTTAAACATTTTTATAGAAATATATTCAAATATTTATAAGAACTCATCAAACTAAAGCAAAAGTAGATGGAATAAGAAGTAATTTATTTATTACTGCCTTAGGTTGAAAGAAGTCAGAGGAAAGAAAAATAAATTCACATAATACAATATACTCATGGAGAGTCTTCTTATTTTAATGAATTGACAAAGATACACTTTGAGATACAAAAGCAATGTGACAATACCTTTTATGGAGTATTTATTTGTAAAAATGACAAACTTCAAAAATCATTATTTAAAGTAAAGAAAACTAATTCCAAGAAAAATCAGGGTTATATGCAATTGTTCAGATGCATGCTCTCCAAGTTTCTTCTTAAAGGATTCTCCACTGTTAATCTGTTGCTCTTGGCTTGAAGCCTGCACATTTTGATGTTCCTTATCCTGGCATCCCTTTCTGTTTGTTACTCCAAATCACTGATTCACTTCTTTATTCTATGCTGCCCCTTATTTTTTTCCCTACTATCCATACACGTGCTAGAGTATTAGCTATCACCTTGTTCAAAGTAAAATACATAGTCCATATAGTCATTAGAGATTTTACCTAAATGAGGAAGGTATGGACAGATATTTCTAACACTATCAATTATTCTAGACTTGAGGGAAGAACACAGGTTACTGTAGAGAGAAAACAATGAATGATAAGTAAACATAGGTTTTCATAATGTTCACCAGCATTTCCAGTATAAAGTACAGTTTTTACAAATGTTATGTATATGCATGTGTGTATTCAAGAGCATGTATGTGTATGCACTTTTTGCATGCTTTATGTATAGAGGTGTATGTCTATATGTGTCTGCACATTTGTGTTTTATACATGTATAAAATGTATCAACACATCTATATGTACATGTGTGTTTTCTTATGTAGGTACCTGTATAGGTATATAAGGGCATAGGTGTGCATGCATGTCTGTGTTTTCAAATGGTCTGCACACATGAACTTGAAGCAGAGAAACTGTCATTTAAATAATAGTAGCCAATAGGAATGACCCATTGTAGCCATGGGAAACACTTAAGGAAGACTTAAAAAATAGCAAGGCCCTAGTGGGTAACTGGGTTCATTAGAGCATAGTCCCAATATGCCAAGGTTGTGGGTCCAATATCTGGTCAGGGAACATACAAGAAGCAACCAATGAATGCATAAATAAGTGGAACAACACATTGCTTCTCTCTCTCCCCCCACCCTTCTTCTCTTTCTCTAAAATCAATCAATAAAAAAATTTAAACTAAAAAAAAATCAAGAATTGTATTTGCCACATTTTATGGGCCATAAGATAACCTTCCTTCCTCCATAAAATGTTCTTTTGAATCTTCAGAATGATATTTGTATAGTTTATTGTTGAAATAAATAGCAATTTGTTCGGAGGAACTTTTGCTGTACCTTGAAATTATTGCAACCATAGAAGTTACAATCGTAAACTTAAATACCTGGTGGAAAAACTGAGGTAGAGTCTCCAGCAAGCATTTCTAAACCAATGGCTCTCAAACGGCTGTACAGTTTAAATAATCTGGCACAGGTAGAAATGTTGATTCTTGGACTCTAACCTTAGGGATTCAGTAAATATTGAGTGGGTTCCAGAAAACTAAAATTTTATGACATACCCTGGGTGATTGGCTCGTGGATCATACTTAAAGAAAAAGAATACAGTGCTGTAATCTGAATTTCATAATTTCTCTCCAATATAAGGAACTAAGTAAATCAGAAAAATATGAATTCCTGTATAGAGCCTGCCAAGTAGACAGAAATCCTAAAAATTGCATTACAAATGTTAACATGTGTGTATGCATGTCTGTAACTACATGATTTTGGCTAGTTAGGGGATTTTCATATGTCATATGTTTCAATATTAAGCAGGAAGTAGGCTATATCAGACTTAAGTACTATACTTCACATGGACCTCTGGAGATTCAGGACTCTTTTGATGCATGCTAATTAAACAGCTGTAAGCCTGTGAGGTGTCAGAACTAAAGGTAAGAGTCAGGTTTATTTAAAACACACATCTAAAGCCACTTGGGAGTCCAATCATTAACCATTTATCTCTCAATACATGTATGGTAGCCATCAGGTGCAATTCACCTATTGTGCTGCACCTGGAAAATTTCATCCTGAGGTTGCTCTAACTTCAGTGGAATGTCGATGGCAACATCAGCTAAGTAGCTATATCAAGAGAGTAGCACTGGCTGCAGTCAAAGGAATCCAGACTCACAAACAAGTGATATTTTAAAAGCATATTAGAGCCCGGCCTGGCGTGGCTCATCAGTTGAGCGTCACTTAGGATCCAGGCGATTGAGGTTCGATTCCCTGGTCAGGGCACATGCCCGGGTTGCGGGCTCGATCCCCAGTCTGGGGCGTGCAGGAGGCAGCCAATCAATGACTCTCTCATCATTGATGTTTCTCTCTCTCTCTCCATCTCCTTTCCTCTCTCTGAAATCAATAAAGATATATTTATAAATAAATAAATAAATAAATAAATAAATAAATAAATAAATAAATAAAAAGGCATGGGCTAAAAAAAAAAGCATATTAGACCACATCAGATGCTTTGGAGCATTCATAGTCTTTGAAACACTACATTATTACTTATTATTCCTCAAGGACAATATATGCTAGTTGGGCTATGGATGTCCTTCGCTGTCAATTTTGTGTGTCATTTGCTATAAACATGAATTCGAACAAGCTATTACTCAATTAAATCATGTTTCAATAAGACCTAGAAACCATATTGCTTCATTTACTTGTCTTTTGTGGAACACAGTAAAGGTCAAGATTTGTTCTAGTGAAATATACTGGGCTTCTTTAGTGTCATCAAGATGGTCAGTGGATATCATCAAGATAGCAGGTCCCAGGCAAAAGATGAACTCCATATGTTCATTATAAGGAAAAAAAGAGAGATGAGCAGTCTCTATTCTGTTAACAACATTAACAGACATATTCTAAGCATGTCAAATCATATTAAAAATAGCCAAATTCATAAATGGCCAATTTTACTGGAAGTAATTTAATGGCATTCCGATAAGTAGAAATTATGATACAGTATCTTCATAAATTATTTCTTTTGTTTCTAAGAAAGACATTTTGATAAAATGTCTTTTAATTAGAGGAGAGCATGTACCAAGCAGCCAAATTTTCAAAAATAAGAGCAGCAATACCATGAATTAATCTCAGATAGTGATACTAAGAATGAATTTTAAATAAAAAATTATTTCTTGCATCTTAGTGTGATCTATAGATAATAGAAAATAGACATAAAAATTGTCCAATGGAAGTAAAATTATTGTAGAAGCTAGCACACAGCCTGTGAAGGATGTTCCCTGAAATTGTCAAATAGCACAAATTGTATATAAAATAGTATTCAAATTGTTAAAGAACAAATTTATAAACAAGCTAAAACTAACCTGTAATTATTTATTCAAAAGTTTTACCAACTTGTTACTTATTTTACCAGCACATTTATTTATTGTTAACTGATTTATTGTTAACTTATTTATTAAACAATCATATTTCAGACACTGGGGACATATTTTTTTATTAAAGTATAGTGAACGTACAATATGATATGAGTTTCAGGTTTACAACATAGTTATCCAATATGTATATGCTTTAGAAGTGATTACTCTGATAAATCTAGTAACCATCTATCACTGTAAAAGTCATTGACTATATTCCCTATGCTGTACACTACATGCCCTTGATTTATTCACTTTATAACAGGAAGTTAGTACCTTTTATTCTCCTTCACCTTTTTCACCCATCCTCCCACCCAGCTTTGGTCTGGCAACCATCAGTTTGTTCTTTGCATCTATGAGCCTTTGTTAGCCAGGGAAATTAATCAGGACATTGTATATATTTATGTGGGATTTTGGTGGGGACAAATTGCAATTTTAAATACTGAGCAAGAAAGTACCTCATTGAAAAGCTGAGAGATACAGAGATCTTACATTGTTAGGGAGAAAGCTATGTGGGCATCAATGGGAACATTATTTCAGTCAGAGGGAAACCCAACAGACCACCATGAAAGCAATGCCTGGTGTATTTAAGAAAGGCACAGAGGTTGCTTCGGGAATGAGCAAAAGATATTGTAAGGTATTGTAATTTAAGGACTTCGGCTTTTTTTTCCTCAGTAAGAAGTAAAGACTTTTGTGGGCGTTTATATAAATCTTATTTGGGAAGGTATATAATTCTTCCATTTACTAAAAAAATAGGTTTGTTAAATGTTCTAAGTGTCTGTAACTGAACTAGAAACATGAGAGTGCAAAAAAGATACACAGAACCCTTCCTTACTAAGCTGACAATCTGGTTGGAAAACAACTATTTAAAACAAGCACAGCCATTTAAGTAAATTCTATTTTATTAGCAATAAGAGGGGTCTCTAATGGATCAAGGAATGTTTTCTCAAGGGAAGTCACATGCAAGTTGAGACATGAAAGATCAGTAGAAATTGGCCTGCACAGTGAGAAGGAGGGAGTCCCTTGTGTGTGTGTGTGTGTGTGTGTGTGTGTGTGTGTGTGTGTGTGTGTGTGTGTAAGATATCTGGTTGTAAAGGGAGGAATGCCAGTCAGAGAGTGCATCATGTTGGAAAGTTCACATGTGATAGTATACATGTTCAAGAAGGCAAGAGTTTGGAGGAGGGTAGAATGTGGTAAATTGAAACCGGAAAAGTGTGCAGGAAGGGCCTTCATTTCCCTGATTAAGGACTGTATCCTGACTTTATGAGAAAACTATAAAGGTTTTTACAATTTTCTTTTTGAAAGCTCTGCTTGGTTACAGAACTGATTAAAAGTGGAATAAGTTACCAATTTTGGAGTAACTCGGGCAAAATATAATGGAGGCCTGGGTTTGGCAGTAAACAAAAGTCAAAGAAAGGGAGAGAGAGAGATTTCAGGCACTGAGGAAATAAAATTTGCAAGGCTTGTGATTTACTAGATGACAGAACAATAGAGAAGAATAATAATTACCTGGTGTCTGATTTGACCAATAATGCTTCTAGAAATGTTGGGGGAAAGCACTTTTGTGAAGAGAAGTCCAGTCAGTTTATTGTATACATTCAAGTGGTGATGCTCAGAATGCAGTTGGATGTGTGGATTTCCTATGGAGAATGTCTGAGAGAACATACACATTTAGCAAAACTATGGTATTTTAAGACATAAGAAAGGATGAGATTGGTCAAGTGTGCATACAATTTAAACACAAGAGAAGCTCAAGTGGAACTCTTAAGAATCCAATAATTGAGGAGTAGAAAGAGGAAAACATACCTTTAAGGGGGTGTCAGATAAATCTGAAGAAAGCTAGAAGACTGTGATTTTTTTTTTTAAGGAGGAAGAAAAAATGTTTTTTTAAAAGAGGCTCTGTTAGTCTGTTTGGGCTGCTATAACAAAATACCACAAACCAACTAGCTTATAAATAACAAACATTTATTCCCACAGTTCTGGAGACTGGAAATCTGAGATCAAGGTGCCAGCATGTTTGGATGATATGCTCTTATTGGTGACAGACTTCCTGTGATATCTCAAATGGCAGAAGCATCTGGGAGCTCTGTAGGGTCTCTTTTATAAGTGCACTAATCCTATTAATGAGAGCCCCACCCTTATGACCTTATCACCTCCCAAAGACCTTCACTTCCTAATACCATCACTTTGGGCATTGAGATTTAACATGAATTTTGGAGGGACACAAACTTTCAGACCACAGCAGAGAGACTGGCCAGTGTTGGTAAATGCCTTGAGAAGTCAAGTATGAACTACAAACCATTAGTTATATTTTTTGAAAAGCCATTATGAGTAGCTTTGTGGAAAATAATTTCATTGAAATGGCAGGGACTTCAGAGTTGAAAGGGTGAGAGTAGAGAAAAATAGCAAAGAGATACAGACATTTGTTACAAACTGGTGTGGCACACATATTAAAGTTATAAAAAGGATTTCTGTTTTGTCCGTCAGTCAGCATATAAATTTTGAATTAAGTTCACCAAAAAAATGTTGTAAAGTTGTTCTTTACATCCTCTAGATGGCAGGCATCAGATCACATCTTGCTTAGTTTGGCCCAGAAGAAAGGACTGTGTCAACTAGGCTGACTGCTGCATGGCTTGTCAGTAGCATACCTTACTGAGAACAAACTCTTCAGATAATTACAAACACAAAGTCTGCAACTCAAGCCAGGATTATATTTCAACTCAAGCCATCTATACAAAGCAGGAAACTCAAGTTTGCCAAGCACAGAGGCCAAGAGTGAAGTCGGTATTTTTCCAATTGAGTTACTGCCAAGGAAGGCAAACTATAGGGGAACTGGGAGAATTTGAGGATCTAAACTGTCAGGGCAACAGATTATATCCAAATGGGTGAGCCATGGAGGAAGACTGGATAATGTCGCACGTGATTCTAAGATATAGAACAGCAGGAAAATAGGAGATAAATTATATCTGACAAGAGAGGAGCAGAAGCCCCATCTGGGTTCTTAGCCATGGGCCAGAGATTTGGCTCTGTCTTTCTAAAATGTTAAAGGCAACATGTCAGAAAATAAGCTCTGAAAAATGAATAGCCAAGCACTAGCTTTCCTGAGTCCCTGTATTCTGATCTATCCTCTCTAGGATTCTTAATCTTTAGATACTCAAAACTAAAGAATTTATTGTAAAAACACAGAGAGGGGGAAGGGATTTATTGCATCTTCTACAAGTGAGTGACAGGAGACTTAATAAAAAATACAAATTGTTCCTGACATGTAGAAAAATCAGACATATGAGTTTAAATAATAAGATATTTAACAATTACTCAAATAGAAGAAAATATGAAAACCAAGCTTTATATGTCTGCAGAGGCAAACTCTGCCTCCTAAAGGAAACAAAGCACTGTAAGAATTGTTAATACTGTCCTCTTTGTTGATTATTTTGTTATCTTGTCACCAATGAGATGATGCTGAGCAAAGTTTTGATTCTCAAATAAAATTCTCCGTGGAAGCTGCAAAATTACATCTGCTTCACAGTTGTCCATACTTGATTGTGAAATCAATTTTAAAATCTCACATTGGAAGCCAGTAAAATTAATAGCATTGTATTTCTAATCAGGGGAGGGAATCATATTTTAAATTTAATTATATCATTCTTGGTAAATATTGAGGTTAGGTTCAACTTGGAACTACTGTATTACTGATTATGAAATGGTAAAACTTTCTAAAATAAAGCATTTGGGATATGTGTCAATATAGCAAAAACAAAGTATCCTCTGGAAATTAGAACAGCAGTTCATAGCAGATGCATAATGTATTTTCCCCAAGATGTACAGAGAGAACATGAATAATAAAGTACAAGTGATGAATATTTTTAGGAACAAATAACTTAAATTGAAATAAGTAATCCCTAAGCCTTGAGGAAATAAAATAAAAAGCATCAATTAGGATATTTCTTTAAAGTAAACTAATAAAAATGAAAATAATAATGAATAGCATGTTGATGAATGTCATGATGTGTAATGAGGTTAATATTTGACCAGTTTTCTTGGCACAACATTGATATGCTTCTGTGTGACAAAGATATGTAGTCACCAAGGATTATATGTACATATCTATACATAAGTGTTTTAACAAGCTGTACAAAAATCAAAGTAGAAATACATTCATTTATTTATATTAATAACTAAAGATCTTGTTTGTTTGCTCTAGTAAGAGGAAGTGTCTCTGAGATTTCCATTCACCCCCCAAAATTCCACAATTTTGCCCATCCACAGGTGTCTGACTAGTCTATCACAAAAGCTGATTTTCATTGCCTATTAATTATTAAAACCAAGCCTTGGAAAATACTTTGGACTCTGCTCCATTTATGAGCACATGCTCCCGCTGTTCCAGACCTCTGACTGCAGTACAGAGGTGCTACAATCTGCCCACCAATGTTACAACTGTTTTACACTGCAGTGCTCTGGACTGTGATTTTCAAAGGTTATCCCTTGACCCGAGAGTCAGAAGGAGTCCTGCAAAATATCCCATTCCCTCCATCTTGAAACATACCCATCAGATTGAGGTTTATATGCTAACTCACTTTCTTAACCTCTCAACCTTCCAATTTTTGTCACCTGACAATGCTCATTGTTATTTACTTACTAATAAGCTTTTGTCTTATAAACATGCTCTCCCCACCTAGGCAACATCATTCTTGGCAACATCCATGTGGTTGGCCCATCCAGCACCAGGTTCTTCATTTTCTTTATTTCACCATTTCATAGGCATTTTCTTCTGCTATGTCAACCCCTCCCCCCCCCACCATAGTTGTTACCTTCTGGGACTTGTGATTACCAAAAAGCTACATCCTAACTTAACCTTTCAATAGTGACATCACACATTCTGATTAGTTTTTATAATTTGTACTGATTTTTGGTCCATTAAGTTCAAACTCCTTATCCCATTCTACATAGTTTTGTTTCATCAAAGATAAACTTCTATATGAATATTAAGCCCACCCCTTGCTCACTGGAACCCACCCTGTATTGCCTACTCAAGGACTTCTTTCTTGGTATCCACTCAGTCCTTGTACTGTGTTCTCCTCCACATGATTATATCCACTAACATGTTGTCATATTTTCATCTTAAAAAGTAAAAACAAACAGAAACATCAACAACAAAAAACTCCCTTGATTCCACATTCCCCTTGTTCTTTCTTCCTGAAAGTAAAAGACTTTGAAAGATATTTATAATCATTGACTCTACCTCTTCTCCTCCCATTCCTTTACATCTCTCTCCAATAGGCTTTTGCTGGAGTTGCTCTACTGAAACTTCTCTTGGAAAATCCCCAACTATAGGAAAGGATTTATATAAGTTCTTCTATATTAATTTATCCTTGACTAGAAATTACAACTGAAGCCACAAACAGATTTCAGTTAACATTTTATTGAGGAACCTTGAATAGAATGTGAAAGACAATGACACAGATGCTTGTAAAAGACAAAACCATTACTTAGCCTATATATTTGGTTTATGTAGACAATAAAAAAAGTTAGCAAACTATTGCATTCCTTTTTCACTATACATTTTAAGTTAAATTTATATTTTTTATATCTTCATAGAGCTGAGTTTCTAAGTACATTTGTCAAGGAAGGCAAAGAGCTTTTAAGTAACGATAAAAGGGTTATTTTAACATTTCTATAGGTGGTGAATGTAAATGTTGAAACTGTTAAGATTAGTTATAAGAAATGACTTTTGCTAAAATATGTCCTGTAAAAAGTATTTTGCTCATTTAGATTGTAAATATTTTTCTTTTGTAAATTTTGAAAAACAAAGGAACTCAAGTGTCCCTAAATACATAAGGTAGAAATACATACAAATGGGTAAGTTGGTAAGATCTTAAATTAAAGATCTTGAGTAAGAATTTGTCTATGCTGCTAAATCTCCTTCAGTACTTAGGGAGAAGTAAACAGAAAATTTAAATAAATAGCCCTTAGGAACAAGGGATTCAAGTTATGAACACTCTATTATTTTTTTAATTTTTATTTTTTAAGAAGGAAAGTCATTAAAGGATCAAGGAATTGAATTTACAACTGGAGTTTTTCTCTGGGCTCTCACAATTTTTTCAAAATGTGTTCCCTGAAAGACCCGTGCTTTGATATATTAATATGAGTATTGATAAAAGAATTGTTCAATCTACTACAGTAAAGATCATAGAATGCTCCCTGGACCCATGAAGCTCTGTTAGGTTAAAACTATTTCATAGTAGTGCTAACATGTTATTTGCCTTTTTTCTCTGTGTTGATATCTACACTGGTGCTGTGCAAGCTACAGTAGGTAAACACTACAGTGGCAACCAAATGAATTTATTATATTCATGAGTGCCATGAAGTCACAGTAAAGGAGTATTTTCACTCAAGATTCTTGATGAAGCAGTACAAATGTTAAATTATTAAATCTTAATGCTGAAGGACATGAGTCTTTTAAACAATCCATGTGGCAAAATAACTACACATAGAGCCTTTTTGCTGTATAGTGAAATGCAATGTCTGTATTAAAGAAAAGTACTTTTTGTGATTGAGTTGCCATCTAAACTAACCATTTTTCATTGGGTATTTGGCACATATTTCTGTAAAATTAAACAATGAACAAAGTACACCTAGCCTTTCAAGAAAAACAACTGACATGTTTGCCAATGATAACATTTAAACTTTCAAGTGAAAATTAGAATTTTAGAAAATGTATTTCTGTCACTTTGTGCTTTAGAGCTTTTCATCAATTAATGTATTTTTTGATTGGATGCAATTTAATAGTGTGAGTATTGTTTTTATGTTGTATAATGAAATACTTTGAAACTGAGTGAATCTGTATTTTCCAATTTTTCAATATATGATACTGCAAAAACATGTAGTATGGTCTGACTGTTCGTGTGCCCCCCCAAAATCATATGTTGAGATCCTAATGTTTAATATGATGGTATTAGGAGGCAGGGCCTTTGGAAGGTCCTTAGGTCATAAAGGTAGAGCCCTCATGAATAAGATTAATATTCTTACAAAAGAGACCCCACAGATCTCATTAGCTCCTTTCCATGCAAAAGAAAAACACAATGAGATGTTGCCATCTGTTAACCTGAAAGGTTTTCACCAGAATGCAACCATACTGGCAACTTGATCTTGAACTTCCCACCCTCCAGAACTATGAGAAATTAATTTCTGGTGCTTATAAGCTACCCAGTCTGTGGTACTTTGTTCTAGTATCTTAAATGGACTAGACATGCATGGATTCAAGATTTATTTAATATAGTTCAGTGGATCTTAATGTATATTACCATGAAATAACTTAGACATCCTAAACCCATAGATGATGAACAAACAGTTCAGAGAAGAAAAAAATCTGAAAGGTAATTAGCATAAAAATTCTCAACAAAACATTTCCCACTCATTAGAGCTTCAAAAATTAAGTCAGATAAAAAAGAATGGGGTAACTGGATGTTTCTGTACTGCACATGTTGGTAATGTAGGCTTCAGTTTAGCATTCCTTATAGATGCTGAAAATGTGCAAATTCCATGACCCAGCAATCTCACTCCTTGGTTTATATCCAAGGGAAATTCTGGCACATATGCATATGAAGACTTCTTATTGCCAGCTTGTTACACATAACAGTGAAAATGGGAAACATTTCAAATGTCATCAATAAGAAAATGAATATATATCTTACAGCATATTTGTGTGGTGGAACACTTTAAAGCAATTAATATGAATAAATAAAATTTATATTTAACAACATGGCTAGAGCTCAAATAATGTTCAGTGAAAAAGAAAAAGAAAAAGCAGATTATAGGATGTTTTATAGTATATGATACTCACAAAAACACAGTGCCAAATATTATTTCCAAATACACTTATGTGAAGTAAAAAAAATGGCCTGGATAATTAATGATAGTAGCTGTTCTGAAAATAGAGGATGGGGACTGGACCTATGAGGGTCATCTAGGGATTCCAAATTTGCCTGTTACTTACTTTTCAAAAAATAAAGAATTTACATTATAATTCTTTAAGGCAATGTATTTTTGTACTGGTTTCATGAACATTATTTTAATATTTTGTTAATTTAATATTCTTTTCAAAAACATTTAGTGAATACTTGCCTGGCCAGTGTTCCCAGTGGTTGAGCACTGACCCATACACCAAGAGGTCACTGGTTCAATTCCTGGTCAGGGCACATGCCCAGGCTGGGGGCTCGATCACTAGTAAGGGGCTTGTAGGAGGCAGCTGATCGATGTTTCTCTCTCATCAATGTTTCTATCTATCCCTCTCTAAAAATCAATAAAAACATATTTTTAAAAAATCTAGTGAATACTAATAAAGTGAATATGAGTTTATAGTTGTAATAAAGATTCTTGAAATACAAGTGAAAAACAAATTGCAAGGGAAAACTAATTGTAAGGATAAAACTAATAAATGATAAGAAACTAAGGCTACTAAATTCTAAGCAACAAGTAATAGTTAGGGATGGAGGGGCAAAAAGGGAGGAGAAGAAGAAGAGAGAGGTCAGGAATCAGGATAGGCTTGGAGCAGTTTGTAAGTAACCTCTTATTTAAACTTTTTGAGTCATTTAAATAGCTGGCAAGATCATAATCTTCACCAAGTCAAACATCAACACAAAAAGGAACCCAGAGAGTGAAAAAAAGCCCTAATGCACAAAAAGTTCTTTTGATTTCACTTAAATGTGTACTTTGGTTTTGTCAGACTTGAAAATGGGAGCAGAGTTAAGACTTTGGGGGAGACAAATAAGAGATCCTCCAAAGAATAAGTTGATACTTCAAAGGGCAGGAATGAATTCATGGCTAGGGTAGTGTGGCTTTGGGGGTGCTTGTTGATATAGTGGTTTCAATCAATGTTATCTGCTAGAGTTGTGCAGCATGGAAATATTTGGAGAGGGAGAAGTAAATATACCCCTACCATCCACCAGTGGGGAAGGTTGTGGAGATACAGGAAGGAAGAAGGAAGAAAGATCCAGAAAACTGTGAATGTGTGTGAATTTAAATGACCAAACAGATATGTAAAACAACATTAGTACCTAGTGGAAATAAGTAAAGAAGAACCAAAATTAAGTTAACAAATCTGAGAATCCTATATAATAGAAAAGTGGTTTTGTTAAACAATTATAGTTCTCAGTATGTGCATATGAATACACTTAACCAGGCCATGGACAGGAATGTTCTCTAGGCACCAGGTGCAATGGAAAGTAAGAACAACACGGTGGGAGGCAAAAAGTCATGTAAGCAAATATGGTTAAAAGCATCTGTTCTATTATGTGTATATATGTATGTATTGAGAGATCTACAAAAAGAATGCTCACTAAAATTAACGTTATTCATTCCTTTGGCGGATATCATTAGATGCCATGTTTCAGGCACTGTTCTAGGTGTCAGTTTTTCAAATGTGATCAACAAAAAGACATACTTTCTTAGAGAAAACATTCTAGAATTGAAATAGGATTTCAAATCATTTTCACTTTTCTTCTAATTTTAATTTATGGAAAGTTTTTAATAAGAATTAAATAGGATGAAGATTTCTCCTCTAGGAATAAACAGAAATTATTTGGTTTTTATTTTTATTTACTTATTTTATTTGAATTTATTGGTGTGACATTGGTTAATAAAACCATACAGGTTTTAAGTGTACAACTCAATAAAACATCACTTGCTCACTGCATCGTGCACTCACTACCCAAAATCAAGTCTCTTTCCATCCACACTTATCCTCCCATTTGCCCAGATCCACCTCCCACCACCCTTCTTTCTCTCTATCGCCACACTGTTGTCCACATGTCATATGTATATTTATTTATGTATCATATATATGTGTCATATATATATTTTTCCTTAATCTCTTCACCTTTTAAAATAACATTTAAAATTTAAAATTAAAGTGATCAATTCTTATTCCTTTCATCTTAAAGAACTAAGTAACAGTAATTTAACAAATTAGAATATCTAAGAGCAACCCCCTTCCCCAAATATCCAGTTTCAGCAAGGGTGTTAGGTGGTGTGAGTGTGATTTGGTACAGATTTTCTGGATGGCAAGGCATACATAATAAAAGCTTTCACATGTATGTAAGAATTAACCTAAAAATAATCTAGTTAACCTAAAGAAATATTCTAGAATGAGTGGTTTTGTTTTTTTTTCCATCTATGAACATAGTGAATATTTATTTATTTATTTATTTATTTATTTATTTATTTATTTATTTATTTATTTATTGCTGAGAGTATTACAGATGTCCCCCATTTCCCCTTTAGCCCCTTCACCCATCTCCCACCCCACCCCAGGTCCCCACTTGTCCATTGTCTGTGTCCATGGGCTGTGCACATATGCTTGTAAGTTCTGTGGCCAATTTCTTCCCACCCTCCTTCCTGCCTTCCTTCTGAGATGTGTCCATCCGTTCCATGCTTCCATGTCTGTGGTCCTATCTTGTTCATCAATCTATTCTGTTCCTTAGATTTGGCATATAAGTGAGATCATGTGGTACTTGTTTTTCTCTCACTGGCTTATTTCACTTAGTATAATCCTCTCCAGGTCCATCCATGCTGTCCCGAAGGGCAGCTTTTATAAATAAAGTTTTACTCTAAGAGAACAGTGACATTTGAAGCCAGGAGCCTTTTGTCGGTCACCTTTAGCCTCAGTTTTTCCTGTGGCATTTGACATTATCATCTTCCTCTTCCTCAGATACCCCTCTCCTTTGACACTGTTTTATCTTGCATTACCTAGCACTCCTCCTGCTCACCTCCTGTTGCCCATCCCTGTCACACCAGTCCCTCAGTCTCACATGCAGGGCCTCCGTGACAGGTCCTCACCACCGTTTCGCATCTCCTCTCACTTCGTGTCTTGGCAGCACTGAGCAGCTCTGGGTTTGCTGAACTTCCTGCTGCCATCATCTTGGCGTCCCTACTCACAGTTCATATCTTTTTAGCACAGATTTTCTCCCTTCTACCTATGGCTAGTTTCTACTCTTTTTTTTTTTTTTTTTTAATCCTCCCATGGATATCTTTATTGATTTTAGAGAGAAAGGAAGAGAGAGAGAGAGAGAGAGAGAGAGAGAGAGAGAGAGAGAGATATGTGAGAGAAACATGGATTTGTTGTCTCTTCTATGGTCCCCGACCAGGGATTTAACCAGCAACTATTTTGGCCTATGGGATGCCTCTCCAACCAACTGAACCACCAGGCCAGGCTAGTGTCTACTCATTTTTATGTTGCTGCTGAAATGTCACAGCCTCCAGAAAAGCTTCCTTAATTTGCAAAACAGATATGATTTCTTTCTTCATTGGACATTCATTTTAGATTTTTAATAACATTTTATTTATATTTTGAAAGTTGTATTCTATTATTTTATGCCATTTATCGACAGTGGGCAACATGAATGCTTATAACGACCGCTTCTTGTCATTCATTAGAAGTTTCTATAGCACATACTACATTGAACATGATACATGTGCAAAAGGAATTTGTTGATGTTAATACTACTTTAAGTGAAAATTATGAAACTGGCATAACACATGTTTTTGGTCATGTTACTATGGGTAAATGTGTGTACTATAAGCACGTCTGAAGAAGTCTTTGATTTCCATGTTTAACCAGGATGAAAGGGTAGAGGTAGATTAAAAAAAAAAAAAGTGCAGTGCTTAGGAATTTATGTTTTTTACAAATGACTCACTATTTTAGGCATTTTCTTATCACTATGAAATGTTTGTGATTATAGCACATATAAATGTGCTTTTAAAATCTGTATCCTATTACTGTATAATATTCAAGTGTTTTAAATTATATATCACTCCTGTACTCCATTAATTGGAGATATTAGTTATAATATATGTCAGAGATTAAGTACACTTTTGGCATTTACAGGGGTGGGAATAGTAAGTTATTGCAGCTGGCTTTAATATTTTTATGTTAACAGGAATTTTATAAGCAAAGAGTAATTTGAATGGATAATTTTCAGATATATTTATTTTACTATATAAACTGTTGTATTTACCTTTGTCTAGAAAAGAAAAAAAATAGACTTCTTTATTTCATTTATCATAATTAATCAAGTCATCAAATCCAGGATACTGTCTGTCTTAGTTTGGGTTAATCCAAAAATGGAGCCAGAATCTTTAGGTTGAACATTGTCAATGAGCACTAATACCATTACTACAACTGCAGGTAAAATCAGAGTTAGATCAAGGGGTTGTGGGGATGGGTGTCCCAACTGCCTACTGTACCAAAGATACGCCAGTATTTTATTTCTTACTAAGGAAGAAAATAAAGTTGTCAGTTACACTGTGTGTATAATTCTTTTTAAAAATCACTAAGACATCAAATTTTATAGTTATTTAGGAGGAACTTTTAGATTTTTTACACATAGATTTTTAAATTTCTCCCACCCTCTACACATGTGTGTGTGGGTAAAATAAATTAGAAAATGTATTTGTAAAACTTCTTCTTATTCAAAGTTGGACAATTCTGAATGGTATTTTGATCCAGAGTTGTCAATGTTTTTGTTTTTCTATGTAAATTGTGCTGTGTGACTTTGAGTGTTGATGATGCAACATTTCTTAAAAGTGTGTTTCTCTGTTATCTCTGCACTTTCAAGCCTGAATCACCTTGCTGCTTGTTTTGATTCACCTGGGAAGGCAATGACAACTATGTCACAATCACTTTCTATCTGGTGTGATTTGTTAAGATATACCTTGATTTCAGAAATGTGAAAAAAATCTGCATCTTAGATTAGATGAAACATGGCGTTTATTTAAGCTATGTTAAGTAATCATTGAAAACACTCATTGAGACAGATGAGGCTGGCTGCTGGAGTCCTAGACATAACTCATAAAGGGTCCAAGCATGGACTGACTTGGATTCATTCGCTCTGAGTTTTAGCACTGCGATGGCAGCTCAAAAGATGCCAGGGACATATGGAGAGAAACTGAATAGTCTGGCACTGGTAAGAGGGCTGGAAGGACAGTTTTCTCCAAGACAGAAGAGCTGGCAGAAGCCATTGTTCCTTGCTGAGTTCACTTCCCACATTCATAAAACATCAACCTGGCTAATACTCTTTGCCCAGGCTTGCGGATGCCCTGAGGCCCCACCCCACCCAATTTACAGGCTTACCAAAGCCATTTTCAGTGGTTTATCCATACAAACATCCTATCTTGGCTCGTGCTGCAGACTTTCCTAAAATCTCTCAAAGGTTCACAAACCTCAACCAAGCAGCATCTGGTCTCAGCATGCCCTTTGCTAAATTGCCCCAGGCCTGGCACTAGCGGCAGCTGGCCTTGGTTCACAGCTTGGCTTCTCTGGGACACCTCCAAGCTCAGCACAAGAAGCAGCCATCTGCAGATAGCTTTGTAGCTCATTCTCAGTAGCCCCTGGCAGGGCACAGGCAGCCGCTGATCCTGGCCTGCCCCTCCCTAGAGGCCCGGAGCAAGCACATCTGTTGGACAGCTTCGGACTTTGCTGAAGCACCACCCAACCACCTCCATGAGCAACAGACACAAGATGTGGAGTCATCGAGCACCTACAGGCACAATTACTCTACCTAGCAAAGCTATCATCTAGAATTGAAGGACAGGTAAAGAGCTTCCCAGTCAATAAAAAGCTAAAAAAGTTCATCCCACCAAACCAGTATTACAAGAAATGTTAGTCTTCTTTAGGAAGAAAAAGGAAAGATAAAAAATATTAATAATAAAATGGCACTAAATACATATCTATCAGCAATTACTTTAAATGTAAATGGATTAAATGCTCCAATCAAAAGTATACTCTGGCTGAATGGATAACAAAGCAAGACCTTTACATATACTGTCTACAAGAAATTCATTTTAGATCAAAAGACACACACAGACTGAAAGTAATGGATGGAAAAAGATATTTCATAAAAATGAAAACCAAAAAAAGCTGGGTTAGCGATACTTATATCAGACAAAATATATTTTTAAACAAAGGAAACAAAGCCTTTAAAACAAGAGACAATGAAGGACTTAGCAATTCAACTTCTGGGTATCTATCCAAAGAAACCCAAAACACTAAATCAAAAGGACATATGCACATATATATATTCATTGCAGCATTATTTACAATTGTCAAGATATGGAAGCAACTTAAGTATCCATCAATAGATGAATGGATAAAGAAGAAGTGGTGCATACATACAATGGAATACGACACAGCCATGAAGAAGAATGTAATCTTGTCATCTGCGACAGCATGGATGGACCCAGAAGATATTGTGGTGAGCGAAATAAGTCAGAGAGAGAAAGACAAATGCCATATGATTTCAATTTCACTTATATGTGGAATCTAAAAAACAAAATAAACAAGCAGAACAAAAACAGACTCCTAGATACAGAGACCATTTTGATGGTTGCCAGATGGGAGGAGGGTTGGGTAAAATGGGTGAAAAGGTGAAAGAATTAATAAGTATAAATTAGTAGGTACAGAATAGTCATGAGGATGTAAAATACAGCATAGGGAATATAGTCAATAATATTGTAATAACTATGTATGGTGTCAGTTAGGTACTAGATTTATCAGGGTAATTACTTCAAAAATTATATAAATGTTTAAACTTTGGGATGTACACCTAGAACTAATATAATATTATATATCAACTGTAATAGAAAAAAATTAATTAAAAAAAGAAAACACTCATCAATTAGTTAACATATCCATTATTCTGTACATTTTTAGTATATAAATTTTATATATATATCAGTATATATATTTTATACATATCAATGTATATATTTTATTATCAAGAAAAATACTGATTGAAGGTTAATTAGATCAAAGATTTTTTTTTGAATGTTAAAAAACATATACTAAACAGTTCCTCATATACTAAATTTTAAAAATAGTGTGATGTGTCATAGGAATGTTAGAGATTGCTTTCCTGGTTATTTTGTTTAAAATTTTTAAAACTTTGTTATTGTGCAATTTTAGAGTTGAAAAAGTAAATTACAATTTGATTTTTTTCTTTTATTTTTAGCCCAGAGATATATTCAATCATTAGCAAAGTAATGTGTTGTTCATTGGTGCAAAATGGTGATTAATCTATTAAAACTAATAAATATCAGAGGAATCCTATCGTATACTTCTGATGTTCAGTTCCTAGGTATGTTCGTATTTCATAAGCTTAGAAGTCTTTGTGAAACAGAGAAAAAAGTGAAAACAGATGCCTTTTATTAAAACTATATGTTCAATTTGAGTTCTTAGAGAGAAAAAGAAGAGTTAGCTACGTGAAATGGAGACAGGGCTAAAATACAGTTAAAATTGAACAGTCAATAATCTAGGCTGCAAGAACCTGTGCTGTTGCATTCTTGCATTAATGTGTTCTGTTCATGTTTTATATGCAACCAGATTTGGGAACATGAGTTGCCAAGATTATAAATTTAATATATTCATTATTCTAAAAACATATGCCTTCCTTAAGTGTCATATATTACTTCTTCCCTTTTCTAAAAATAATACATCTAAAAATAATAGAAGAAAAAGAAACTTTTGGTATATGGTCATTAAATATTTTTACACAAATAATTTGAGGCTTTGAAAATTATTTGTAAATGCTCAAAAATTTTGAGAATTTTTATAAAATTTGTACTAAGAACACTTAAGCTTTCCTCTCCAGGTAGTCTTGAATATTTTCAACACAACAATTTCTTTGGGTGGCATTTAACCCACATTTTATAATATTTAAGAGCTCAGTAGAAGATGTGGGTTTTTTTCCCCCCACTGTTTTTTACCTTTGAATCTTCTGCTTAAATAGAGTTGGAATTTGTACCTTCCCTTATAGATTTGGTGAAAGCAGTAAATTATTTATTTACGATGCTTAAGTGAGGACCAAGGGTTCCAATACATCCCAAAGGATTAATAAGGAACTCTGCTTTCACTTAGGTTTGCGGCTGCCAGCATTAAAACCAGTTGGATTTAACAAGCATCACTGTACTATTTATCCATAAAAAGGTGATTTTTAATTACCTTATTTTCAATGTTCAAATTATCAACTTAATTTGTGAAATTACAAATTGAGTTAATTTTGAACCACACAACTTTTAAAATGTATCCTTAATTATTGAAGTTACTACATTTGCACTTTGTTTTCAAACATAATTTATTCAATTTCAGAATTTTCTAATATTCTGGAAATTTATGTGCATTTTATGAAATTAACATTGGAGAAAGTGACTGTATTATATCAAGGAATTCTAAATATAGTCAGATTTAGTCCCAACATTTAGGAAAAGACTTCAAAGATAGATGGCTTTTAATGAAGAGATCAAGACACAACTAGTAAAAAATAATATTCTGATTATATAACCATGAATAATGCCAATAAACTGAAGAGAGCGTCTAAAGATCAGCACAGCCATATTTTGAAAGAACATTTATAAAATATAAGAAAGCAAAAATCCAAGGATGAGTAAAATGTTGAAAATTTTTGTATTTAGTAACCAAATAAGGTAGAGATCTTAAATTTGTTTGGACATCTTTGAAGGGTTTTATAGGCCTAATTTGGTGAATGCAGAAGTTCACTGGTGTACTAGATTAATGGATGACAAAGAAGAAATGCTTAAAAATTCTTCAGTGCCTTATTTTTATTTTTTAGAAAAGAATAAAAAAATCTTTACATTGACACTTTTGCTATAGCTCACACTAACATTCTTTAAGTTTATCAATAAGTCAAATTTATTTTATTCTCAGATCTTTAACTTATTCTGTTCTCTCTCCATGGAAAGATTTTCCCCTTTTCTTTGGCCAATCTTACTTTTTGTTTTCAAGATTCCCTGTTAAAATCTTTACATATAAAACTTAATCTATAATGTAACTGATTTGTATTTTATTTAAATAGCATATGTTTAACTAACTAGATGGAAACAATATCTATTAGGGAATAAGAACCTTATTTTGTGATCTTTGTTTTTCAGCCATCTGGCACTATACCAGGTATATAAGAGCAAATAATAAATATTTGACAAATTTAAGTAAATGAAGAAAGCATTTACCTCTACTTCACTAGAGATTGCTTGTGGTCTCCAAATATACACTTCTCTCCTGTCCTTTAGTGTAGAATACTTTTAATTTTGCTGGGCACATGAATGTCAAGAAAAGCATCTCCAGACTCCCTTATAACTAGGTTTGTCCACATGACTGAGTTCTGGCCAATGACATGTAAGCAGCACAGCTGTAACTTCTGAGTTGTGCCCTTAAATTGAAAGGGCAAGTTCTTACCTTGCTAGTGGCCAGGACATGTATGTGATGGTGGGAGCTGGTATGGCCCTCTTGGAACAGAAAATGAGAGCTACAGATTGAGGATATTAGAGTAAAAAGGTGAAGGAACTGGTATTCTTAATATTGTAGAGGTAAATATTAGGCATAGTTTACCTACCTCCGATTTTGACATGAGAGAAAAATTTTTTCTTAAACGATTGTAATATCTGCATTTTTGTTGTCGTAGCTAAAATCTGTATCCTAACTAATACACCTTCAGATAGTGTCATCTTGAATGGATTCTAGGGACATTGCATTTACTTAATAATAATTAAGCATTGATACTAGAAAACAACAAAAAGACCTTTCTTTCTCAATTATTAAAAAATAATTAGAGATTTTTGGACTGAAATTAAACCTATGATTCTTTTCAACTATCTTTTCCTTTATGGTGGGCAACATTTTAATTATGGTTGCAATCTTTGCCACACTGAACAATTTTAAACAGAGAGATGGGAGACAGGTAGTTGAATTGTTTAGGGCAAACATGGCTATAGAAAAATAACTTTCTAAAACATAAAGCCTAATACATTTAAAGGAAGTATGTCAGAGCTTTAAAAATACGGAGAAGAATTCAAAAGATCCCTAGGTTTCAGCTCTTTTTCTGTTTCTAATCTGTATAAGTGATCTGGACATGAGACCAACTGCAAATATATTTAATTTGATGATACGCAAATTTGAAGGCTGGAGTAAATGCAAGGCAAAGGGAGTGACAGGGTGTAATTTGTATGGTAAAAAAATTACATGCAAAGTTTGAAATAAACTCAAATTTAAAATAAAAAGACAATGTATTTTACAAATATGAAATATCATCTTTAAAGTCATGACTATATTAAAATTATTGTAGCTACTTTACCACAAAGTAAAAACTACCCTCATAGAATTAATAACATAAATTATTTCTTCATGTGCATACCTCCTTGAGAATATAATCACTTGACTGGCAGACCTTAAACTGGTATCTAAGATAATTTCATTAACGGATATAATTAATTCACAACTACATGGAGAAAGAAAAGGGAATATTTTGGAAACTAGTTGACACAAGATATTGAGCGCAACTGAAAAATCCCAAATTCTTATTCAGTGTCTCTCCTGAATGGTGAGAGGTTTGGTGGGAGAGGAGCATTGGGTTTGCTAGGATGAATTCTTATGGTGATTCTTAAAGTCTTTCTAATGTAGTTTAGTTCAAAATGTGGTTCAATATAATTTTTTCAGACATAACATGGAATGCTTTATAATTATTTTAGTATTAGCAAATGGTATCAATCTTTTCATGATATCTACATTTTAATCTCTACCCAGAACCTCTCAAAAATCTAGTTTTTAAAATTGTTTAATTGGGACATTAATAGTTTATATTAGTTTACTTCTGTAGTTTATATGCTGAGATTCTTTAATTCTACTTGAAACAAACATTGCATTATAGCATCACTAAACATATGTTATAGCTAGATCTTCACTGCTAATTGCTGCAATAAATTTAAATAAGTGTTTAACTCCTGGAATTCCTAGAAACATGTTTCTCACTGGAGCCAACTTTTATCCTGCCAGCCATCACTAAGTTTGCCAGGTTTAGCAAATTAAAATAAAAAAAACAATTCGATTTGAATTTTAGATCAACTATGAAAAATTTTAAAATATTTATGTTACATGCAATGTTTGGGTCTTATATTTTAAAAATATTCATTGTTTATATGAAACTCACATTTAGTTAGGCATCCCATATTTTATCTGGCAACCCTAGTGATCACTCATCATCCTACAGTGCTGGGACTGACCATGAGGGTATTTGTCCACAAGAAATGTTATCTGAAGCAGGGCCAAGCACTGATTCCAAGTGGCAGTCAGTAATGTTTCAATCTGAAATGACAGATTAATCATTTGAAGAACAACTCTGATTAGCTAACCTGCCGCAGACTAAGTAGTTGCATCAACACTTCTCTCTTTAAAATGTTTCCTGAAGCGTTAATCAAAGAGCGAGGGACCCCTGTACTGAGATAATACGGAATTCAATGTCATGACAGGTTAGGATCCAACCCCTTTTCTTCCCATGATGGTCAGAGAGAGCTCTCTCCCATCCTCTACACCCCAATAGCTGCTTTTATCTCAAGAGCCTTTGCCAATGTAGAGATGGAGCTACTCTTTTTGCAGATTAGCAGTCTGAAAGAACATGAACTAAAGTCAGCTGCTACCAATGAGAAGGCTCCTGATGAAACAGTCTCATGTACTGTGAAAGTAAGACCTGGTAAGTCAGGGTACAAAACCAAAGACCAGCCTTGGTCTTGGACTGCTAGTGCCCTCTGGTGCCTCACAACAGAAAACAAAAATCCTCTCTGAGGCAGAAAAGCACCTTAGTCTTTCAATTATGTCTCAAAGTATTTTTTTCAACACTGTACCTAGCAAACAACCAAATATAATGGTAGATATGAAAAAAAAAAAAAAGGAAATAAATCACTCAACAGAACCAAGAGGCAACACACATACACCTTTAATAAGTTCAGATATTGACATCATTTTATTAGACACAGATTATTAAAAACACTGTTTTTTATGTTTATAGAGATAAAAAACAAATTTAAATTTTTGAGTGGAAATTATCAAAAGAAACACTGCATATTTGAACAAATAGCAAGTAAAATTATGTTGAAAAATACAATAAAAAGATGGCTTAAAAGTATATTATCTCAGCTGAAAAGAGAATTAGTGAATTGAAAGATATCAAAAGATGTGAAAAGACAAAATGAGGAAGAGACTGCAATGATACACCAAAATGATATGTCTTTATTTTGTTTTATTTTTTAATTTTATTTTTTGAATTAAATTTATTGGGGTGACAATGGTTAATAAGATTATGTGACTTTCAAGTGTACATTTCTATGATACATGATCTCTATATTGCATTATCTGCCCACCACCCAAAGTCAAATTGTTTTCCATCGCCATATATTTGGCCTCCTGAAAGGTAGCTCTCTAAAGCTGTAAACTTTTGTAGGGCGAGAGTGCAATCCTAATCTAAGCATGAGTCAGGAAAACAAAAGTCATCTTTTGGGAATTAGGACTATTAGAGAAGAAAATTTGACAGTAAATAATGAAAAACAAAATGATGATGGTGATTCAAAAAACTAAAGTATCAAGGGTTAAGAGGGTAGACATGAGAAATCCAAAGGTCACAGGTTGGTTGATGATAAGATGGTTTCTGCTGCCTTGTCTCAGTGAATATAATTCTGAGACACCAGCCTCCACGAACAGTTAGCACCATTCTTAGATGTATTTAGAGAACCAATGAGAGATGGAGGTGCTACAACAATTCACCAACTTCAGTTCAGGACTTGGATACTCTATTACTTATAGGGTTGTCTTATTTGTAATAAGTTGATTTCCTGTATGTTTTAATAAATGCTAAGTTTTTTCTGGCCTACATGGCTCAGCGGCTGAGCTTCAACCTATGATCCAGGAGATAGTGGTTCAATTCCTAGTCAGGGCACATGCCTGGGTTGTGGGCTCGATCCCCTGTGTGGGGTGTGCAGGAGGCAGCCAATCTATGACTCTCTCATTATTGATGTTTCTATCTAGCTCTCTCCCCATTCCTCTCTCTCTCTCTGAAATCAATAGACATATTTAAAAAAAATAAATAAATGCTAAGTTTTCTAGTATATATGCTAACACTGATGTGTAATGTTGAATACATTCAGGCCTGGTCTCAGAAATCTTATTACACTTTCCTGAATCTGTTCCCATGATCATTGGTGGCAACTTAGCCCTGCTCAGCCGAGTAGGAAGGGCAGAGTCTTCCAAGTTTCTTTAGGATCGGCCTCAGTCCATAGAAACTGATAGAAAGACAATACTGTTTCTTCTTTGGGGGTCATTCTCTCATCTTTCTTCTTTCTCTGTTTTATCAGATATTACAGTGGATGCCACAAAGCTAAATTGTTGCTTTCAATTTAAGGGAAATTGTCTGCTTTCATCTTTAAGGAAAGGTGTATATATGGAAAAAAGGATAAAAGGGGCCAAGAGTGATGTCTCTATAACAGATTATAGAAAAAGAGAAGAGAAAAATAGAAGTAGAATCAACATTTGTGGAAATAATGGCTTAGAACATTCTCAAATTGGTGAGTAACATCATAAACATTTCGGAAACCAAAAAATCCTTCAGGATGATATAGAAAAAATTAAAGCCTACAGATATCATAATGAAAATGCCAGAAAGTAATACAAAGAAAGTATCCAAAGGGCCAGAGAAAAAAAAGATTATTTCAGAAGAGAATAGGTTGACAGTTTTCAAAGCAATAATAAGACACAAACAGTAGAGTTACAAAAAGAAATAGCCACTTATAAATTAAAATTACAAAAGTATTCTTTAAAAATGAAGACAGGCTGGCTGGTGTGGCTCAGCAGTTGAGCATCGACCCATGATCCAGGAGGTTGAGGTTCTATTCCTGCTCAGGGCACATGCCCTGGTTTCCGGCTCCTTTCCCCAGTTGGCCCGGGGGAGGGGTGTAAGAGGCAGCCAATCAATGACTCTCTCATCATTGATGTTTCTATCTCTCTCTCCTTCTCCCTCTCCCTCCCTCTCTGAAATTAATAAAGACATTTAAAAAAATGAAAACAAAGTTAATAATTTAAGAAAACAAAACTTGAACTATTTTACCATCAGCCAACCATCACTACAGAAATTTTAGAGCGTCTTGAATTTTTGGCATTTTATTTATGATGTATCTGAGCATGGGCTTCTTTGGGTTCTTCTTGCTTGGGACTCTCTGTGCCTCCTGAACTTGTGTGACTTTTTCCTTCACCAGTTTAGTGAAGTTTTCTGCCATTATTTCTTCAAACAGGTTTTCTAACCCCTGCTTACTTTCAACATCTTCTAGCATTCCTATGATGTAAATATTGTTACATTTCATGTCCCACATCTCCCTTAAACTACCCTCTTGTTTTTTAATTGTTTTTTCTTTTTGGTTCTCTGATTGAGTGATTTTTTTTTTTCTACCCTGTCTTCTAATTTGTTGATCTGGTCCTCAGCTTCTGC
Source organism: Miniopterus schreibersii (assembly GCF_964146895.1). Taxonomy (NCBI): domain Eukaryota; kingdom Metazoa; phylum Chordata; class Mammalia; order Chiroptera; family Miniopteridae; genus Miniopterus; species Miniopterus schreibersii. The sequence continues at coordinate 50,048,681 of NC_138118.1, forward strand.
TAGTCTATTTATTCCTTCTAATTATTTATTTATTTATTTATTTTTTTACTATGTCATTCTTAATTTTCTTCAGTTTCCATTTCTTTTCTCATGTTGTTGAGCATCCTTATGATCAGTATTCTGAACTCTCTATCTGATAGATTGTTTATCTCCATTTCATTTAGCTCTTCTTCTGGAGAATTCTTTTGTTATTTCATTTGGAGCTTGTTTTCTTGTTTCCATTTTGGCTGCCTGTTTGGATTTGTTTCTATTTATTAGTTAGATCTGCTAGGACCCCAGTCTTTTGGGTGGTCTCTGGTGCAGGCCAAGGTCAGAGATTGCTTGTGACTGGCCTTGAGTATCTTATTTGAAGTTTTCTGCATTCTACAGCTTGTGGTTTTCTTTGCTGGGGCTGGGTGTGTTTGCAAAGAACCAAGACATGCAGCAAGGTCTGCCTTTCCAAGCCTTGGGTTCAGAAACAAATCAGGCAAAGCCTCAAAGCATACAGAGGCTGTTATTCAGTCTCTTAATGAGCCTCCGGCTGTAAAAACTCTACAGGGTGGGGAGAGATGTTTTCCAGCAGGGTTGGGCAATTTCTTTCCCCCCAGGCAAAAGCTGCTTAGAAGGTAAATGTCTGCCTGAGAAAGATGTCCTCTGCCATATGGGAGAATGGTTCAGCACAGGAATCCAAATGGCTGCCCTCTGAGCCCCATTCCCCCAGCCAGGACCCCTGGATTCTCCTCACACTGCCCTAGTCCACTTTGCCTTCCTTCCACCAAAGCCCAAGGTGAGTGGCTGCACACAACTTGTGTGTTAGTCCTTTAAGAGGGTGCCTTAATTTCCAGTAATCTCTCTCTGACAGACAGAAACCCTGCTGCTTTTCACAGCAAGTTGTTTGTGGGCACCTTTCTCAGTTCTAGTGCTCTGGGCTGGGAAGTCCAGCTTGGGGTTAGGTCCCAGATTTCTCAGTGGGAACCCCCCACAGCTGAGATATCCCCCCAGACCTTCAGCTGATGCCTATGGGAGCCCATCCACCCCTCTCGGGCCTCCACACTTCCTACCAGTCTTTATGTGGTCTCTACTTTTTGTCCTGGGTTATGAGGCTAGTCTTCAGTTGATTATGGGTGGTTTTTCTATGTTTTAGTTCCATTTTGGTCCTGGGAGAGTGTCTGTGTAGCTTCCACTTAAAGGTAGCAAGAGAAAAGCAATTTGGTACCTGTAAAAGAGTTCCCATAAGGCTGTCAGCTGATTTCTCATCAGAATTTCTACAAGCCAGAAGGGAATGGCATGAAGTATTCAAGGTAATGAAAAGCAAGGATCTGAAACCAAGACTACTCTATCCAGCAAGGCTATCATTCAAAATAGATGGTGAAATAAAGAGCTTCCCAGACAAAAAAAGGCTAAAGGACTTTATCACCACCAAACCAGCTTTGCAAGAAATGTTAAAGGAACTGCTATAATAAGTTGAAATAGAGAGAACAAGAAACATATGTATAAATAAAAAAATGGCAACAAATAAGTACATATCAATAATAACCATAAATATAAATTGATTAAATGCTCTAAACAAAGGACATAGGGTAACTGAATGGGTAAGAAAACAAGACCCAAATATATGCTGTCTACAAGAGACTTACCTCAGAACAAAAGACTCACACAGGCTGGGGAAAAAAAAAATTGGAAAAAAAAAAACTTCTGGAGGACTTAAAGGAGAGATCAACAGCAATATAGTCATAGTAGGGGACTTTAACACCCCACTGACTTTACTGGATGGATCTTCCAAAAAATCAATAAGTAAACAGTGACTATAAATGACACACTAGATCAGATGGATTATATTGATGTTTATAAACATTTCACTCCAAAGCTGCAGAATATGCATTCTCCTCAAGTACACATGGGACATTCTCAAAGATAGATCATTTGTTAGGACACAATACAAGTCTCTACAAGTTCAAAAAGTTTGAAATCATATAAAACATCTTCTCAAACATTGACACTTTTGAATGTTATGCAGCTGTAAAAGGAAGGATTTCTTACCCTTTGAGACAGCATGTTAGACCTGGAGAGTATTATGCTAAGCAAAGTAAGCCAGTTAGAGAAAGACAAGTATCACATTATCTTACTCATATGTGGAATCTAATGAACAAAATAAACCAATGAACAAAATAGATCTAGAGATATTGAAGCATGGAACAGGCTGAAGGGAAGGCAGGGTAGGTGGGTGGGGAGAAGAGATTAACCTAAAAACTTATATGCATATATGCATAACCCATGAACACAAACAATATTGTGGTGAAGGCCTGAGTAAGAGGTACAGGGTAGAGGGCATCAATGGGAGGGAAAGGGAGACATTTGTAATCCTTTCAATAATAAAGATAAATTAAAAAAAAGTTCTTAGACATAAACAAACTATCTGGAATGGGAGAACAGGGTTGTATGAAGGAAAGAAACAGAAAAGAAAATGATAAATGTGTGTGAATATAAACAATTATCTATAAAGCAATAATGGTAATATGGGCTTAATCTATGTCAAATAAAATTCCTACAATCATGGTATTTATATCAGTAAAAAAATAAATGGAATTAAAATGTTTTGAGGGACTTTAAATGTTATAGGTAAAGGAAAAAAATAAAGAATAAGAGTAGACTTTTGTAAGTCAACAGTACATTATATATGTGTTATGTTGACTAAGATTATTGATAAAATAAAAGTGCTTATAACTTCCAAACAAAAAGAGGAATGAAAGTGGGATGATAAAAAACATGTGTTAATAATTAAAAAGAAAAACAGAACATATAGGTTGGGAAAATACAATGCACATACAGTGATGTTATGTTTAAATTAAATGCACAATAATTACATTAAATGTGAAAGAACTGCTTCAATTAAAGATGAACTATTTCAGACTTGATTAAAAATATGACTATATTTAAAATATGTGCCAACTTAAATGTAAGGTTGAAAATAAAAGTAGGAAAAAGTTAAACCATCTAAACATCAATTTTCAAAAATGTCTCTATATTAATATCAGAAAAAATAGCCTCTAAGATAAAAAGCATAAGAATAGTGCCTTATAATAGTGACTCTTTTTTGCCCTGTGAGGATACAATGAGAAATCTGAGACCCAGAAGAAGGCACTCACCCAACAATGCCAGTGCTGTGATCTTGGAATTTTAGCCCCCAAAACTGTAAGCAATACACTTCTGCTATTTATAAGCTACCTATTCTGTGATATTTTGTTATAGTGGCTCAAACAGAAAATATTTAAAGTATATAATGTGATGATTGATATATGTATTTTTGTGTCTCTTTTTTTGTCTTTTTCTGTTCAAGTCTTTTTCTTCTTTCCATTTTTTATTTGGGTTGTGTGTTTCCTTATTGTTGAACTTTAAGAGTTCTTCATATATTTAGGATAACAATCCTTCATTTGATATATCTTTTGCAAATATATTATCCCAGTCTCTGACTTGTCTTCTTATTCACTTGACAGCATGCTTGGGTAGCAGAAGTTTTTAATTTTAATGAAAACCAGTGTACCAGTTCTTTCTTTCATGAATCATATCTTTCAGATTTTACCTTAGAAGTCATCACCATACTCAAGGTCATTAAGGTTTTATCCTACATTATCTTCTCAGTGCTTTGTAGTTTTGCATTTTACATTTAGGTCAATAATCCATTTGAGTTCATCTTTGTGAAGAGTGGAAAGTCTTTGTCAAAATCATTTTTTTTTTTTGCATGTGAATGTCCTGTTGTTCCAGCACCATTTGTTGAAAAGACTATCTTTGCTTCATTGTATTGCCTTTGCTCTTTTGTCAAAGATCAGTTAACTATATTTTTGTGGGCTTATTTCTGTTCTTTCTTCTTTTTCATTGATCTATTTCTCTGGTCTTTTGCTAATACCACACTAACTTGATTACTGTAGCTTTATAGTAAGTCTTAAAGTTAGTAGTGCCAGAGGTCAAATGTTGTCCTTTTTTGCTATTGTGTTGACTATTCTGTTTTGTTTTGTTTTTTACATCTGCATATAAATTTTAGAATCAGTTTATTGGCATCTGCAAAATACCTTGTTGTGATTTTGATTGAGATTGTGTTGAAGCTATGGATCAATTTGGGAAGAACTGATATCTTGGAAATGTTTGAGTCCCTTACCCACTAACAGGGAGTATGTCTCCATTTATTTAGTTTTTGTGTGTGTGTTTTTTCCAGTAGAGATTTGTAGTTTTTCTTCTATAGACCTTGTATATATTTTATAAGATTGGTACCCAATTATTTCATTTTGGGGGATGCTAATGTAAATTATATATATATTTTTAAAACCAAAATTTTATTTTTTGTTGCTGGTATATAAAAAAAGATTTACCTTGTATATTAGCCTAGTATTCTTCAAAATTGTTATGATTGCTTATGTGTTTTAGGAGGGTTTTTTTGTCAGTTATTTCAGATTTTTTTACATTGGTGAACATGTCTTCTGTGGACATTTTTATTTCTTCCCAATATGTGCATATTTTATTTCCTTTTTAACCTATTGTATTAGCTAGAGATTTTAGTACAATGTTGAAAAGGTGTAGTGTGAGGAGGTGTTGTCTCCTTGTTTCTGATCTTAGCATGAAAACTTCCAGTTTTTCAACATTTAGTATGATGTTAACTCTTAGTTTTTTGTGAATGTTCTCTGTCAAGTTAAAAAAGTTCTATATTTCTAGTTTAATGAGAGTTTTTTATCATGAATAGATATCGGATAGCATCAGTTGCTTTTCTGCATCTATTGATATGATCATGTGTGTTTTCTTTAGTCTGTTGATGCTATGTGTTACATTAATTGATTTTTTATTGTGGAACCAACCTTGAATACTTATGTCATGGTGTACAGTTCTTTTTATATATTGTTAGATTCAACATGCTAATATTTTGTTGAGGAATTCTGCATCTATGTTCATCATGGTCTATAGTTTCCTCTTTTTATCCTGTAATGCCTTTGTCCAGTTTTGTTTTATAGAGTAATGCTGGCTTCATTGAGTGAGCTTAAAAGTATCCCCTCTGTTTCTATCTATCTTCTGGAAGATATTATAGTGAATTGGCATAAATTATTTGTTAAATGTTTAGTAGAACCCACCAGTGAACTCATCTGGGCCTGGTCCTCTCTGTTTTGAAAGGTTATTAGTTATTGATTCAATTTCCCTAATAAATATAAGCCTATTCAGACATCTATCTTTTCTTGTGTGAGTTTTGGCAGATTGTGTCTTTCAAGTGATTGGTCTATTTTATCTTGGTTACCAAATTTGGGGATACATAGTTATTATAATATTATTGTATTATCTTCTTCATGTCCATGGAATCTGTAGTGATGCCCCCCTTTTTCATTTATATAAATAATTTGTGTTATCATAGTTATTTTAATCCCTGTAAACTAATTCCATTACTTGTTTAATATCTAAATCTGGTTCACACGTTTGCTTTGTCTCTTGAGACTGATTTTTTTTCTTGTCTTTTAGCATACCTTGTAATATTTTGTTCAAAGTCAGACAAGTTGCCCGGCTGGCGTGCCTCAGAATGGGGGGCATGTAGGAGGCAGCCAATCAATGACTCTCTCATCATTGATGTTTTCATCTCTTTCTCCCCCTCTCCCTTCCTCTATGAAATCAATAAAAACATTTTAAAAAAACATCAGACATGTTGCATTGAGTAACAGGAACTGAGTAATAGGTCTTAGTGTGAGTTTTTATGTTAATTATGCAAGCGGTTGTGCTGTTAAATGTTAGCTGTAATTACATATTTCAGAGATTTCAATGTCCTCCTGTTGTCCTTGTTTTTATCTCCCTTGTGGTTTTGGGCTTCCACAGATACCCTTCCTGAAAGTTTGTGTCTTGGTTATTTTTTTTCTGTTATTTTACTGTACCCCGCTGGCTGTGGTGGTAAGGTGTGGGGAAAGGAAGTGTCCTGTGATTATAATTAAATTTCAGTCTTCTAGCGGACCTCTGCCTTTGGGCTGTGATCTTTACTAATGTTTCTAAGTATTTTTCCATCTCAAGTGAAGCAGGAAGGCTAGAAGGGGGACTGAAGTGGGAGACATGCCATTCCCCCTGGTAGAATAAAAATCTGGTAAAAATATTTTCACCTGGAGAGGAGAATGCTCTGATGTAAACTCAATGATTCTTTCTCTCCTCTCACCTGCTAAACCTTCCAGGGGATCATTTGTAGCTATTCATTGTGAGACCCTGATCAAGTTCCTGGGGAAAAATCTTATGAAAGTGTGGGAACACCCTTACAAACATGTTCCCAAGGAGTTTCCCATTCTCATGCTAGTCCAAAATCAGCCTCTAGCAAGTCATGAAAATGACCATTAAATCTTCCTGCCACTGTACAGCTCCAATGCCTTCTGCCTCAGATAAGCAGATCCTCACTGTGAATTTGTGGATTTGCCTATCTGTCTAGATTTTAATATATAAATTTGTCTGGTAAACTCAATTTTCTGATAGTTCCAAGAAAAGTCATTGACTTTCTTTAGTTTTTACTCCTAAGAATGGGAGTGAGAATTCTAAGCTCCTCACATGTCTGAGCTGAAACTAAGAAGTCCCTAATGAGGTTTTTATTTCTCTTCAACATAAAGGATCTTGAAAAATATTTTTTAAATGTTTATTAAATGTACACTACATGCCAAATATTATTCTAGGTATTGGCTGTGCAATCTTTAACAAAACTGAACTAAAATCAGATACTGCTCCTTATAATTTTTACTCCTTGGTCCTGTTTGTCTGACAGGGCTCTAAAAAAATTCTAACAGCAGACACCCTTGATTGCACATAATTTAGTATCTGTTTTTAAACATAATCTCCTTAGAGTTGGAGGCAAGACAAAATGGAGAGACTGTACATGTCTTTATTTTGTACCAGAAATATTTGAATTTTAAGCCCATACTTTGGTTAGCACACTGCTTATTCCTTTTTCATTTTCTATTCTACTTTTAACTATGATTCATCCCAAAAGGAGAGATAGATCTACTTGCATTAAAAAATGAATTATACTAAGAGATAAGAAATAAAAACTCAGCCAAAGTTTAACATATGCTGAAATCTTATGATAGCAATCATTTAAGACAGCAGATAATTTTGTTTTTCCATTGAATCATTTATTCACTTATTCAGCAAGCACTTATAAATAGCAGTTTTACTCAAGGTTCTATTTCAGTCATGATAATTAAAACATATTATTGTCAAAAAAATAAAAGTCTATTAATGGAGGTGCACATACTAACTAATTAATATAATACATAATGACAATTTCTATGTTAGATCTGCTTACCAACAGCACAAACATTTGCAAGAACCACATGTGAAAAATGAGCATTAATACATACCTAAATTTAATTTAAAACATATTATCTATTTATCTTATTTTAAAAGTTCACTCATAAATATATTTTTCAACTTGAAAAATGATTCTTTTTACTTGATTTTTTCCAATTTTACTTAAATGTTCACTAAAATATAATCTTAGTGAGCACATGTTAACATTATTTCTGAAAGTCACATTGGCTCTTAGGGAACAGATGGAAGATAGACAAATTTATCTAATTATGTTCACAGATGGTACCTCACATCATAATTTCTTAGACTTTATGTTAATTCTAATGCTAGAAAAAGCCAGTACTCCCAGGTCTTGTAATCAGAGGTGTTTTTTTTTCCTGATGGAAACAATGTGTGTATAACTAATGTGTGTACATAAGCTTCCATATTAATATGTTGGAGGAAATCAAAAATAGAAGATGAAGAACAGAAAGTGGAAGACATTTCCCTGAGTTACTTTTAATACCATGTTGATTCCATGCTTTCAAACATTGGGTTTTGTCATTGATACTACTCATGAAACCACATAAGAGAAACTTGCAACTAACAATAGTTGCACATACTTAAAAAAACATCTGGTTTAAATCTCAGTAGACTTCTGAAAATCTTAATTTTGTTTTAATAAATTATTCTTAGAAGAATTTCTTTTGCTCTGATTTTAAAAGCATGAAAGAATAGTTTATAAAAAACCCAAGTGTTCTTAATTTCATTGGCTTACACATTTTTTAAAAAGATGCACATAAATATCATAATCTAGATAGACCATTTGCAATTTAGCTCAGATTTTTGGTGTCAACAATGTAATATTATTATTGTGTAAAATAACATGAACAAGGGAATGCCATGGTTAGATTTTTTTAAATAAAAAGAATAATGTAAAAATATTGAAAATGTATGTTGGAAGGGTAGAAATCATTATGGCAAGATAACTTAGATACCTATTTCAATAATTGTTTAGGAGATAGATCATGAGCATCATATTATAGTTGTGGTAATGGAAGTAGAGTGAAAGACATATTGCACTTCATCATGTCAGTAATAAAGTGAAATTGAAGGTAATCACCACTACTGTTTATTGGGCATTTAAATGTTAGGCATTGTGTCAAAATGCTTTCAAACATAATTTTACTGACTGCTAACAACAAAAATGATATAAAAGTTATTCCCTTTTAGTAGATGTGGATTTCGATTATGGACATAATATGATTTGCTCACAATTGAATAGAGGTATTGTTGGGAGTAAACCTGGTCAAACTCCAACAATTCTCATAGTGGTTTCCACTCTTGCTGGTGCACTATCTCAAGCCTAAATGGCAGTAATGCTATTCCCCCAGGCAAGTGGTAAATGAGAAATAATATATCTATAAGGGATGAATTTCACCCTGGGCTCATTTGAGTTTGAGGAGACTATCAAATATCTAGTTGGAAATTTTTTCATAAACAGAAATCTTATTTGTTCTGTTTCAGTTACTGTTTCTGTAACACAAACTAGCTTTCACTCTATTGCTTAAGTAGAATGTATGTGATTATAACACAAAATTTGCTTTGGTTCACAAGGAAATTTTTCCAACTCATTAATGTTTTTCAACGCAAAGAAAATGCACCTGAATACAATGTACACTAACTCAGCTAAATGCATTACTTTACATGATGGTCATTCATTCTATGCTTCTTTGGATCGCATGCTCTTCCTTGGAAGTGTTTCTCTACTCCCTTCATTTTGACAACTCCCCGTAATTCAGCAGACTCAACCTTTCTAAACTACCATAAAATTACTTTGCCATTTTGAAAGGCCACATCCCATATTATCTGGATATTTCTCAATTTATTGGGAATTTTACATCTCTTTTAAACTGCTAGCTATTTTTATTGGAATTATTATAGTTTTGCTAGAGCTCTGGTGCTAGTAAAATCATTTTTTAGTGGTACACTCCAACCATATTTTTCCCTTAAGTGTTGTCATTTTTAGTGCATGATTTTGCAGAATATGAAGTGTGTTCAGTCACACATATATTGTGTTATAGCAAAAACACTCAAATGACTTTGACACATAAGAGAAATGTCAAGATTGATATATCCATTTAAGAGAAATATCCATATAAGAAGAGGTTGAAGTAATGGAAATAAATTAAGTCTCATGGAGAGAGCTAGAAGAGAAAAGACCTGATGATAGAAATCTGGAGACACTTGCAGGAGAGACTGAAGGAACAAAGGATCAATGAGAAAGAAGTGGTTCTTCTTGAATCCTTTGCTCCTGTATTATTTATCCATTTATTCAACAAATATTTACTAAGCTATGTTCTCATGTGGAAGGAGGTGGTGAAAATAGCCCAGTTTCTTCTTTAATGCAGTTTTAAATTTTAAAATAAGTACATATTACATAAATGCTGTCATTAAATCAGATTGTCCTGATTTTTCCACCAGCCCCTCATGATATCCATTTCCTACTCAAAAGGGACTAGAAGCTCTGCCTTTGATTTCCTGTAGGTTCTGAAAGAAAAGTTATTTCTGGCTCCATGTTGGCTTGAATTTCATTGGTTCCAAGGGCAAAAACTGGTATACTTTGCTAGCCTAATTCATTTTCCAGTCTGTACTTCCAAGGTATAAGCACCTTTAAGTAAGTAATTACTCTTTTGTGAGTTAACCAAGAGGCACAACAGAGAATTAGAAACTAGTTAATTCTGGTACCCTCCTGATTTTCTTTTGTGAATTAAGTCAGCCACATGCAAAAGAATAAAACTAGATTACAGTTTGTCCCCATGTACAAAAATTAACTCAAAATGGATCAAAGATCTAAATGTCAGACCCAAAACAATAAGTTACACAGAAGAAAATATAGGTACTAAACTTATGGATCTTGGTGGTAGAGAACATTTTATGAACTTGACCCCAAAGGGAAGGGAAGTAAAGGCAAAAATAAATAAATGGGACCATATCAAACTAAAAGGCTTCTTCACAGCAAGAGAAACTAACAACAAAACAAAGAGGCAGTGAACCAGATGGGAGATGATATTTGCAAGCAGTAGCTCCAACAAAGGCTTGACTTCCAAAATATATAAAGAACTCATGAAACTCAACACCAAACAAACAGCCCAATCAAAAAGTGGGCAGAGGACCTAAACAAACAGCTCTCCCAAGAAGACATATAAACAGCCAATAGATATATAAAAGATGTTCAACCTCACTAGAATTAAGGAAATGCAAATCAATACTATAATGAGATACCACCTCACACCTATTAGAGTGGGTATTATCAACAAGACAAGCAGTAACAAGTGTTGGAGAGGTTGTGGAGAAAAGGGACCCTCATTCACTGCTGGTGGGAATGTAGACTGATACAACCACTATGGAAAGCAGTCTGGCGATTCCTCAAAAATTTAAGAATAGAGCTACTATATGACCCAGCAATCCCTCTCCTGGGTTTATACCTGAAAAACTCTAAAACATGTATTCGCAAAGATATATGCATTCCTATGTTCACTGCAGCATTATTCATGTTGGCCAAGACATGGAAACAACCAAAGTGTCGTACGATAGAAGACTGGGTAAAGAAGATGGGGTACATGTACACAATGGAACACTACTCAGCCATAAGAAAAGATGAAACACTGCCATTTGAGATATGGATGGTCCTTGAGAATATTATGCTAAGTAAAATAAGTCAGCCAGAAATACTTAAGAATCATATGATTTCACTCATATGTGGGATATAAAACTGAAATTTGTGGATGCAAACAGCAGTGTGGTTGTTGCCAGAGGGAACAGGGTATGGGTGAAGGGGGTCCTAATATATGATAGGAGAAGATATGACTTTGGGTGGTGGGCACACAGAGCAAAATACAGATCTTGTAACATATAAACCCACACCTGAAACCTATATGTTCATATTAACCATTGACACCCTAATAAATTTAATAAATAAATAAATAAATAAATAAATAAATAAATAAATAAATAATAAAGCAAATGTGTAAGTGTATTGTATATTGATTTAAGCTTGATAAAATCGAGTTCAAATTTCTTTATCCAATTCATTGGAAATACATCCAATTTGTTGGCAATCAATACATTTATTTTATAGTCAGTTTTTTAAAATAGCTCTCACCAGATATGATAAATGTGGTGCCAGAATAGAATCCTTCTTTTTCATTCAGGCTGGTCTATTTGCATACACTTTTCAGGATATATAGCTGTCACTTTGAAGCTATAGGGTATTTTTTTAAAACTTTAACAAAAATATTAAAGCACATTGGGTGACAGATTCAAGTTAAATTGATGATAAATATAGTCTATTTGAAATTTCTTTATTCTGATTTTTACAGTGCCACTTTGGTTACTTCCTTTTTAAAATATTTATATCATCAAAAGCACTACTGTCTCAACACCTGTCTACTATAAATTTGGTGTAGGTTGGTTCCCAGCCATACAATTGAAAATGATTTATCATAGTTCTTAATAATAGTGATATAAGTGATTATTACTAGCATAAGGGAAATAGCTTGATCAAACTAAAAAATATATTTATTTTATCCCAGAATATATAAAATATACATATTTTTAAGTTATATGTTTTATATTCATGTATAAGTTTATAGCAATATATATACCAGAGTATATATGTGTGTTTATTTGTGTGAGTGTGTGTGTATATATATGGAAAGACAGAGAGAGGGAAAGAGAGAGAGATTTAACTATTTTAAAGATTTACTTATTAGGCATATATTATCAGATATCACAACTATAAATTCAGGGTAAATAATTATATTAATTATATTGTTTAAAGTATTTTTTCATGCCTAACATATAGAGAATATTATATATTTGTCTTATTTTAGTCTTAAAGTTCAACTTTTGAAGAGATCATAGTTGATAATAGTTTTTTATCTTAGTACCATTAGTATGTTTAAGGAGCCAGTGAAATCTATGCCATTTCATTCAGTTTGGCATTGGCCTAAGTGGGGAGTGATTTTATGTACATTGACAAATCAATTTATATCATTCAGGTCCACTCCATAGCCCTATTCAAAAGCACAATACAAGAAATATTTTTATGGAGTCATATCAAATGAAATCTATAAGAAGTTGATATTTTTTTTAATGACATGAGAAAATATTGAAATATTTTGTATATATAATCAAATATGTTTTCCACTATATTATCTCAAATTAGTATACAGAAAACAGCTGATCTATTCCATATTTTACTCAAAATAAATAAATGAGTGCTACCCCTAATTTAATAACTGGAAAAAAAATAAAGTCTTTTGCATGTTCTATATCACAGTTAACTTCCAATAGAATTTATAAAACTCAAGGGTAATTCAAATTGTTAAAACATTGACAATTCCATAATCTGACTTCATAATAATTGGAGATTTTTTAAAAAGATCTGCTAAAGAATTAAAGGCCTTTTCATTCAAGAAAATTGAAGCTAACACTGCTTATTATCACTTTTACTGAAAAGACCAAGGTAGATTTTCATGGGGTTAGTTTGACTGTATAAGCTAAACAGTTCTTCACCAACAGATTGTAAGGTGGAAAAAAACCTATTCAATTTTAAGAATCAAACTGTGTGATTATTTAATTAAGTGAATGGGTTGAGTCAAATTGTGTGAAAAAAATAAGTACTATATATTCAATGTTATGACATACCTGCAAATAAAGTAAAGATATTTACAGTATTTGGGACAGTGATATAGAATTGAATTGCTCCCATACATTGCTTTTACTATTCCTGCCATCTATGGTCTAAATTAATATACTATTATATTAACTCTTTGAGTTGCATAGATTAAATATTCCACAATACTGTATTTGCATGCAGCTTTATATGGTATACAAACATATATGGAGAAAAATAGATCACATTTCTTTTAACTACATAAACTAATTTGCTTAAATATCTTGAAAATACTAGTTAAAAGAAAATGTTAGATTTATAACAGTTGCAGAAATACGTATTGGAGTAACTTGATTTGGGGCATAGAACTGTCATCACACTTCTGCATTCATTCATGCACCTGCTCATGTGGTGTGCACATGTGGAGTGCAAGTTATACCTTTAGATCCTGTTCAAAAAGATATTTGTGTCTAATCAATATTAAACGTACTGTAACTGATTTCTTCTTTATAATGCTACAGTTGACATACAGTAGCTCTTTCACTACCTTTCACATAATACCTTTTGCAGTTATATTTACTGTGATATGTAGCTACATATAAACATGTCGTCAAAATGGATTTGAATAATATACTGTTGAGTTACATTGTTTTAAAAGTATGTCATAAAATTTTTATCAGAAAATATAAACAAAAGCTATGTAGAATCTTTTTAAGCATTCAAAAATATCAACAAAATAAAATATAGTTTCATTAAAAATGTAAAGAACAGCATCATCTATTTTCATTGTTCTTATTGATAAACTTTGTGGTATAAAATTTTTAACTAAACCTACTTATTAAGTAACAATTTCAAGGAAGAAAACTTGAAATGCATGTTTACTTATCACAATACTTCAAGCTTTTTCTTCCCAATGTGTTTTTATTTTTATGTACTTTTATCACAATCCTACAGATTATTTAAAACTATAAATTTTCAGGTGTAGAAAGTCACTCTACTCTCAAGTCATTTCTCTTTTGTATATCGTATATTTTACTAGTGAATTCACCCTTGGAAGAATAAGTATAGGAGTACTATGGACTTTTAATTTGTATTAAAGATATTATGACAGTAAGTCTATTGTGTGATACTTCATAAAGCAGTCATTCTCAGTAATGTACATCACCTCCTAGGGAGGCCATTTAATACATAGGAAGAGTTTGGGGTGGTTACAGTGAACAAGCTCATTGTGGCATTTAAAGATTGGGTGGGCTAGATTTGTTAATCTTCCTGAAATGATTGGCACAGTCCCCTCATTACTTTCAATTTGCCATCGTAATATTTACGTAGGTAAATCATTTACTTATAATTACATGAGTCTGGATCCCTTTTGTCTTTTCCATTAATATAAAATAAATGTTGAAAAATTTTTATGTACACTAAAATCCTAGAAATGTAAGTATCATGTATAATAAAGGGGAGATTATCTAGTTTTTGGAACTTTACCAGGGTTTACTTTCACAAATCATCTTACTACAGATAAAGCAATGCCTGGTGTCTGTCTACACAGCTAAATCAGTTGGCATTGATAGTATTTGCATTTTAAACATAAGAGTTCAAGCATGTGACTACTTCAACATGTATTCCCGTTAATCATCCCCAAACACTAATATTTTGAATGTTACTTTACTTTTGCTCTTACTTTCATTTTCCTCTGTTTTTATATTAAATTAAGGTAGTATTTTTCTTAAATTTTTGTGTTTAATTATATAATCTAAGAATCTTATAATAGGATAGTAAATTTTTGTTGTAAAAAAATAGATGTTACTTTTGTTTTTTTATAAATAAATTGTATTTATTTATTTTTTTTTTAGATGTTACTTTTGAAAGGGTGTTAATAACAGTGGGAGATTATAATGTACTTCACATGTGAAGTCTTTTATGTCAAATGTTTATACTGAGGTATAATGTATATTCGATAATGTGCACATTTCTTAAACATATGATTTGTTGAATTTTAATATATGTCTATGTCTGTGTAATCAGCAGCTTGATTGACATGTGATAGTTCAAGTTTATGAATCAATTTGTCCTCTTATGAGATAAACTCTTGTCTTAAGTCTTAGTTCTATCACCAATACATTAGTTTTGACTGTTCTCAAACTTTATAGAAATAGACTCACAGACATTTAAAAGACATGAGGATTAGCTCCAGCTTTGGCCTATTGTAAATGAAGTGGATATGAGCATTCTTGTGTCTGTAAATTGGTAGGTATATGTACTCATTTGGGTTTTACACAAACCCAAGAGTGCCCTGAGAGGTCATAGGATGCATGTGTTCAAGTTCTGTAGGCGCAATCAACTTTCCCGCGTGTCTGCCTGCTGTTATATTAGCAGCAGCAGCGTTTGCACTTCCTTCTTGTTCCACATTCCTATCGGAGCTTGCTGTTATCTTTCTGTCAGGTTTTGTGCCTCCTTCTGTGCATGGAATGGTGTCACAATAATTTTTAATTTTTATTTTCTTGATAGCAATAAATTACAAGTATATATTTATACCTTGATTATCCATTTGGATATCCTCTCTTTTGAAGTTTCTTTTTGACTCTTGCACATTAAAAAAAATGAGTTTTCTTTTATTATGGATTTGTAGGAATTCCTCATGTATTCTGGATATGGTCCTTTATTGAAGATTATATGTATGCATACACATATAGTATATATTTATATGTAAGCAAATACATAAATAAATTTATATGAGTAAGTTTATAATTTATATTATATCATATTATATTATACTATATGTTAAATGCACTCTCCAAGTCTCAGTTGTGTCTTTTTACTGTCTTAATTTGTTTTTCTTTGAACAGAAATTCTAAATTTTAATGAAATAGAATTTATCAATTATTTTATGGTTAGTTTTTTATTTTATCTTTCTTAAGATCATAAATAGAATTCATATTTTCATTAGTTTTATTGTTTTACAATACCACTGACCTAGAATACTATTGAAGACCTTGTGATCTCATCTATACCGTTCCATTTGACAAATGTTTATCAGATGCCTTATTGTGCAAGAATTAAAAATTTAAAAATTTTCTTAGTTTCTCCCTAGCCTCAATGAGCATATAACAGAATATGGAAGGCAGAATAGATAATAAATTAAAGGCACAATAAAGTGACCTTTTAATTTGGATAATTTGTTGTTTGAAAATAGAAGGAGGGCAAATAAATCCTGACCCTGAGATCAGCTTCAAAGACGTGCTGATATTTGGGCTGGAAATAGACAAATGATGAATAATGGCAATAGGGCTAAATACTATTAAGTATGCTTAAAGCCAGGGAGTGACTGGGGTACTTTAGGAAATGTAGGTTAATAAAAATATATAGATAAATTAAGGTCAAAAAATAATTTGAACACTTACAAAGATCATGTAAGATACTGAAGTTTTTACTCTATTTTATTTTTTTTTAATTTATCTTTATTGTTGAAAGGGTTACAGATGTTCACTTTTTCCCCTATTGATCCCCCCACTTCCCCCCCAGGCTTTCACAACAATATTGTCTGTGTCCGTGGGTTATGCATCTGTGCATAGAAGTTCTCTGGTTCATCTCTTCCTGCCCCTTCCCCCTTCCCTCTGAGATTCCTCAGTCTGCCCCTTGCTTTCATGCCTCTGGATCTTATTCTCCTGGCAGTGGCTGTAAGTGGAGTTCCCATGTTCCACAGTGGAATGATTTTGTCTATGATAAAACAGTAACACAAGGAGAGAACTGATATATAAAAATTAAAGGCATCTACTGAACAGTCTAGTAGTCTAGACCATGTCAGAAGCAATGGGAATGAAAAGCCAAGACAGATAGGACACTGACCCAACCAACAAATATAGGTTAAGTCAAAGTTGCATTTGATTGACATTAGCAACTAACTGGATATGTGGATTGTGGTAAGAGAGGTGTTTAGAGATGGTGAATTTTAGAGGGATAGAGTATAGGTTTTAAATAAAAGAAGTTAATAAGAAGTTTTATTTTAACAAGGTGAAAATAAAAATATGTTTTAAGGTAAATCAGAAAATAAAGTCAGATCTAATGAGTTGGAAACTCAAGGTCAGCACTCTAATAATGACAACCATTCATTCATAAAGAGCCTGCTTTTCCTTGGAATCCATTACCTTGTTCAGTCTCACAAAACAGCCTTATGAGAGAGAGACAAGAAAGCTGGATCTTACAGAAGTCATGCAACTTCTCCAACTTGGTCTGAATTTGCTACCTAGCTAGGAAGTGGGCAAATTAGGATTCAGTCCCATGCTCTTTCTACTAATATTTATTTTGTATTCTTAAAGCATATTTGGCAGTTGCTAATTTAATACTTAACTGAATTAACACTTCAATATTTAAGGAATGAATGGCCACTTAAATAACTACCATAACCCACCCACCACATTCCTCCTAATTAAGATAGCAAATCTGTGGACTACCATGTAAAAAGTTAAGATAGTAGTTTTGTTATGTGTATATGAAATCTGTCTTTTACTTTTGTTCTGTTTGATTTCCATATAAGAGAGCTATTGGTTATATAAGTACATAATTTTCTTACTTATTAGATTATGAGAAAGAAATATCTCATTGAAAACCATTATTTCTGTGCTAGTCTAAATTTTATTTTTCCTTTAGTCCCAAACAATAAAAGTATATTCCATTCCCTCCACTTACCTCATCTGAGATCACCTGAACACCTCAGCAGACTCAACCCTGTTGTCATTGTCCTCACTTTCTGGGTAGTTAAGGGACTCACCTTAGGTGACCTAGAATGAAATTCACTATAAAAAATGAGTACAAATCTGAACTTAGAACTCATATCTAATTACTGAGTTTTTCGACTGACCTTCTGGTAATACAGTCCTTTTCTTTAGTATCTGGGTCTTGATTCCTTCACCCATATTTTTACAGTTTAGTTCCTGCTTTAGTAACTTAGTCTTTAACCTGGTTTCTCCAAAACTGAGGCTTTATTTTTCCCAGAGCTCTAAGAGGCTCAGGTCATGATACTGACTACTTTTTAAAAAATACATACTGACTACTTTTCTGTGTCAACACACACAATTTTTTCTTGGACTTCCCATTATTAGTCAGTTCACCTGCAAAGAAACTCAAATGTTATTAATGTTCTGAGCAAATCTGCTACTTGACTAAACCAGGTCCCACACTGTTCCATTTGTTTGTTTTGAGCTTTCCCCTACCAACATTGATAGCAGGAGACATGATTTTTATGTTTCTTTAGTTTCCTAGACTATCATATACAATATTAGTATATGTTTTGTACAAAAAAAAAGTTACTTTGATTTGTATAATTTTGTATTGCAGAAAAAAGTGTATAATTTTGCATGATTGTAGAAAAAATGACAGTTATAATCTCAGTCTCTCACTAAAATCCTCAATAGGTCAAAGCTAATGACCTTTTCTACCTTAGGATTGAAATGTCACTTTTGCCAGAAGAGCACAAAATAAATAATATATGAGAGTAAATTTACTTAGTTTATGTAATAAATGATTACAATATCTTTAAATACTATTTTTTATCTGTAAAATGGGAGACAGAAGAGTTATTATCTTATAGAGTTATTATGATAATTTAGTACATCTAGAAGGTCAGTTCTGGAAGATATTAAGTGTTCAACAAAGCTTAACTTGTTCAATTATTATTATTCAAATGTTTCTTTGAACTTATTCAGACTTACATAGTACTGGGTACTTTGCAGATACATAATGAAAACTTCATTAAGTTAACCATTTAAAAAATAAAATTAGCATTAGTTTTTGCTTCATATTGAATATTTTAATTCATTATATAAATAGAAAAAGCCCTAATAAATAAAAAGTAATTCTGACATTTTTTTTTTATATATTAGAATTGTGATGCACCAAAAGATATATGGGAAGTAATGCAAATTAAAGAGTTGAAATGAAAACACCTATTAACATATTTATTATAGCTGTAATGCCTAGTATTTCCTTTAAAAGTAAAAGAAGGGTGATTTATTTATCATTTAATACCAGGATTAAAGTATCAACCTACAAAGCATTATTATGAGTATATGCTAATAAATTTAACCATTGTTTTATAGTGCATATAGTGAAGTAACAATAAATCTTTAGCATTTAATTTTGTTTAATACTATTTTAACATTTCCTTTACTTTATTTACAATTTTGTATGAACAAGACTTTTTATTGTTCTTCACCTAGATAAATTAAATAAAATAAAATTTAAAAAAATTATTTTTACCCTGTGAAATAATGTTCACTGGTAAAAATGTGAAAACATACATCATAGCCTTATAAACATTCAAAAAAGCAATTAATGCATTTGTATTTTATGTATTTGCATAAAATTGGAAATAAATGCAAGACAATCTCTTAAATTTTCCCCTAAAATTATTTGCTCATACCTTAAACTTTTTATTTTAAAATATTCTTCTCCTTTAGCTTAGGTATTCTAAAGTTTGAAATGAATCTATAACCATAATGATGGCATCTGGAATACATTTTTAGCAATAGACAAAGCCAAAAGTCAAAGGAATGCAACATGTGGATAAAATATAACTGTAGCTATGTGGTTAGGTATTTAAATGCCCTTGAGCAGTTGATGCCATTCCTTTGATATGCAACTTTAGAATGCTAATGTGCATACTGCACTGTTTCCAAAATATTAATGTGTTTTGATATTTATCATCCAATATGATTATTTTCCAAGACTTCAATTAGATTGTATTAGGTGTGATGAGAGGAGTCCCTTCATTTATTTTAACTTATATTATCTTTGTGAATTAAACCTCTTCAATATCCACAAATTATATGGTGTTAAAGAATTGTGAGTAAATAATTCAGGAAATAAATTTATTTTCTGTTATGAAGGTCAAATGCAGGGTATCAGAGTAAATTCAAACCACTAGATTATGAGAAAATAAAATGCAGATATGCAGTCTAAACCTGCCTTTTGAATATGTAAAGATCCTCAGACTATCCCAGAAAGAGAGTGGGAAGAAAAAGAGACAGATGACATTTAATATTAGGAGTGAAGTTTGTTCTATAACTTTGAAAACCTACATTTTTAAATTTCCTTTTCTATTGAGATTTTCAAGTTCCATCTTAGAGTATTCATGTGTCTTTTTAGCCTTTCAGCTTTTCTACTCTCTCTTTCTGTATTTGTGTGTATGTATATGAATGTATATATACATGTAAGTATTTACTTACTACCTACCTATCTACCTAGACAATGCACACAAAATATATTGAAATGAAATATGAAAATAACCAGAATCCAAATAATTACCAGAGTTGTTCTATAATTAATAAATAAAATACTCATTTTAAACTGTGGCCTCTGGACTAAAGCAGTCAATTCTAAGCAACTGTTTAGTTTTTCATTTAACTTTACCTGTCTTGAGAAGGATCCTTCTCTTCTCTTGCATCGCTTTCATCCTCCTGCCTCCACATTAGTAGATTAGTCACAAGGGCTATCTTACAATTCTTCTTTCTTCCAGTCTTAGTATTTTATCTACAGAGGCTGAGCTGTTACAGATAGGCCTTTCTAGGTATCCTCATGTCTTAAGGGTATTCTCTTGGCCTTCGCCAAGAGAAGCTGGACTCTTTCTTTTCATCATTCTCCATTTCTAAAATTCTAAGCAATACTCTTAACCCCAACGTAGATCATCACAGCTCTTCATTTTGGACCACTCTGCAGCACACCCAACATTTAACTCAGTTCTTAGTTTGGGGACTTATAATCTTCTGGTTCTTATTTCCCACTGAAGAGTGAGGGTATTGTTTCAACATCATGACTATATTCTTATAGCTGAATTTCTCTCAGTTTACTGCCATGCTCTTGCAAATATAGCAAGATTGATCTTTTGATTGATCTGGTAAAAAATAAGACTGACTTATTCTTTTTCTTTTTTCAAAAATGTTTTGATATAGCTTCCAACAATATTTCTTTCTTTCATTTCTAGGGCAATGAAAATTGATTTGCTAAGATTCATTAATTTTTTAAAAAAATGTATGGTCACTTACTAAAGACAACAGTGTTACGCAGAATATACAAAATATAATCAGGTAAGTATAAGGCCTGTTGTATTTTAACTATGGTTTCATGTTTTAATAACTTATTGTTAAAGATGCTAATTATTTTTTTCCCCATTTTTTAAAAATTGGAATCTAGAAGTAATAAAATCAATAAATTATCAATATATAAAGAACAAATATTATTTTTCCAATCAATGTCACTTTTAAGGCATTGCAATATTATATAGTAAATATTTAGTGTATATGTTTTATGAATTGCTGGAATGAAATAGAAACTGTGCAGATGATCATCATATTAGTTTTCTAAAACCTAGAAATATAGTAACACTACTCAAAGAAATATAGTTTCATTTAAGAAAAGTAAGAAAAAATCTCAAAAACCTGCAGCTAAGGACTAGAATCTGTCATGATAAACAAAGCAACAAATTTGGATTTATTCATGGTAAATGCCCATGTAGCTGATTTCAGTTTTCTTTAATTTCTCAAGGTTGTTGACCTACACTTGTGTTTTCACAACCTAAGTTAGAACATAGGGGATAGGAAACAAATCCTATGTGAGGAATCAAATAGAAGAGTTTATTCCATAAAGCTTAGAGCCTAAAAGGCTATATCCTCTTTGTAAGAATAAACTAGGGCTACATCTTCCTCACCCTAATCACGATCCTGCCAGCAGGGCAATAATGTAGAGTGTCTTTCTCAAACATTTGTATTGCTTGGGGAAGCAGTAGAGTCCTCTGAGAATTTGTAACCATTTGCCAATCTTTACCCAGGATTTCAGTAGAAGCAATAGCACCTAAGTGGTACTCAAATTTTTAAGTCAAAAATGCAGTTGAAATTACTCTCATTCTGATAATTCCTCCAAGGACTAGGCAGAACAAGCAATTCTTCTTTGAAGAACCAGTCTTCAATCTAAACTTCAACATTTCCATAGATAAAGTTTTGTGTTTAAAAATAAATTTTAAAGGAATTTAAAATGTATCATTAAGATGTGAGAAACCATAAAAAGTGAAATAAATAAATAACAAAACACTAAGACTTTTGAAATGAAAAAATATAATATTATAATTGTTATTATAAATTCAACATTTATGATTATTAGCAGGGGATTAAACAAAACTAAAGAGATAATGAGTTGGAATACAGCTGAGAAGGAATTATCTGGAAATAAATATATTAGCTTTCTTTTGTTGAGTAACAAATTACCACCAACTTAGTGGCTTAAAATAAGGCTCATTTGTTAGCTCCCAGCCTGTGTGTCAGAAGCTCAGTCGTGGCATAACAACATTCTCTATGCTGGTCTCCAGAGGCTAAAATCAAGGGGCTGGCCAGCTGTTTTCTGACCTGGAGTTTGAGGTCTTCTTCAAAGCTCATTTAGGTTGTTGGCAGAAATAAAAATTGAAGTACTCATTTCTTGCTGGCTTTAGATTTCCCTCAGGTCTTAAAAGCTCCCTGCATACCTTGCTACATGGCACCATCCATTTCCAAAGCCAGCAACAGAGAATCTCCCTTGTGTCCAATGCTTCTAAAGCTTATAACTCTTCAGGGAAAACCCATTCCCTTGAAAAGCTTATTTGATTTAATCAGTTTTATCCAGGTTAATCTCTCTCTCTCTCTGATGTCAACTTGCCATATAACCTAATCATGTCAGTGATTACCCCCTGGGATTATGCAGGATGTCTGTAATCCCTGGGGGCAGAGATATTGGGGCTGTCATAAAATTCTGACTACCACATAAGATATGGAGATATTAAGTTACATGGAGAATAGAGTGAAGAATTTTAATATCTAACCAGTGTTCCAAAGCCTGGAGAGATGAAACGGTGGAGAGGCAGTATTTAAAGAAATATCTTTTGATAAATTTCAAGAATCGATAAGAGATGCCAATATTTTGATATAAGAAGTCAAATAATGCCCAAGCAGGTTAACCACACACACATACACAAACAATTACAGAAAAAGCTTAGTGTTTCCTCAAAATCTCAAAGAAAAAAATACTATCTTAAGATCTTAAACCACCAAAGAGAAAAACATATTACATAAAAAGACATGAATGACAATTAATGACTTCTCAACAATAGTGAAAGATAAATGAAAACAATCTTCAAAGTGATGAGAGAAACATCCATTATCTAGCATTGAATATATTGTAAAATTTACTTCTCCAAAAAAGGAACAAGGGAAAAATAAAAGAACAGGTAAAAATAAAATTATTTCAAGAAAATACTAAAACATAATAAGGGTTGCCATTAAAGACCACCAATAACAGACATACTAAAAGCTACAGTTCAGAATAAAAGAATGGGATTCTAGCAGGAGATGTGAGGTACAAAGAACAATGCTGAGTAAACAATGCATGGAAACCAGTAAACATCAGGGCATAGATAAACATTTTCCATACAAAACAAGTTTTAAAGTCTTTAAAGATTAAAATGCAAAAAGAGTAGAAAAAATAGAATGTGATTTGGGATGCCATGAACATAGCTTAAAGTTTTCTACCATTCTCATAGTGATGTGATAGAGGGTAAAATTATTAATTAATTTTAAATATTGATGTGTCATACGCATGTTAAATTTTCTAAGAAAACCAAAAAAAGAGTAGAAATAGAATCTATAACAAACTAGGAGAGAGAAAAATTAAATTAAAAACTTATTTAATCAACCACAAAGAAGAGAAGGAACAATTTAAAAAATAAAATAGAAAAAGAAGGGCGAATAAAACATGCAGCAATATTTTGGAAATAAACCCCAATTAATGTGTCAAATAAATGAGTCTAATTGCTCAAAAATATTTTAGACTAGGGCTAAATCGATACAATATTGTGCTTACAAGAAACACATCTATAAGGGTAAGCTAATTTTGAGAGTAAAACAATTGCACACATACATACACATATACATATATAAATGCATATTTTTTATATTTATCAGTTAAATACTAATCAAAAAAGATGATATAGTTATACTAATTGTATACTTCCTTTATACTTCAAATCAAGAAATAAAGATGGTCACTACATAATGATAAAAGGACTTATTCACAAATGAAAGTTTTAAAATTTCTACATATTAATTCAGGCCAAAATGAATATAGCAAAGGACTGACAGAACTAAAATAGTGTTATAAAAATGCATCTATTTGGTAGATTTTAGCATCTCTAATAATAAATAAATGAAGAATTTTAAAAATCAGTGAGGATATGGAATATTAAAACAACTGATGAGGTTTGAGCTGATCTATGTATATGATGTAGTCATTTTGCTTCAGCACATGTCTGTAGGAATTCATTCATATGATAAAGGTAAATAGGGTGATAAAATCAGAGAACACAATTTCATGTGACAACTTTTTATGAGGTGATTATGCTTTGCCCTACCAAATGACATCAGTTACGCCCTACATATAACAGGAACAATCTGCGACGAGTCTGAGATTTTCATTCTCCTTGAAGCTAACAAATTAGCCAGTCAGTTTTAAAGAGTAGAAAAATACAAGACTCCTGGGTCAGAGATAAAAGTTCAACTTATTACTCACAGTAAGAGCAGAAAGCAGAATATGAGCATTTGCGTGAACTGGTTCCTCTTATCTGTATTCCCACAAGGCAATGGCAAGAGGTCCAGATGATACCTGCACTCACAGGGATTTACATCACAGGAGAGGAATCCTGAGTTTATGAAACCCAGTTCTTTTATGTCCAAAGGGAGTCACTGTTTCTATCTTCCTGGACCAAGCTTCTAAGAGCAGAAAGCAGGCAAAGAAAGCTGTGTGGCCTCCAAGGGGCATATGTCACTCCCCGTGTGGCTAAAGATGAGAATCTCTGAAAGAATTATGAACAAGAAAGCTACTCCCATGGAGCAGAATCAGAGGCTTAACAAGACTTAACAATGATTGTTGCCCGTGATAAACTTGAGCTTCTAAATGAAAAAAACAAAAAAACCAACAAAATTGGAGAAACTTGTTCTGTTAATTTACACTTGATAGCTTCTCAATACTTAATGACTTATCTGGTGAGATTGGCGGTGATGTGTAAGAAAATGTGTCAACATTCTTACATTCTTCTTTGGCAGAGCTGCATAACTCAGTGAACTAATATTTTACAACTGATCAATGCATCATGTTCTCTCTCTCATTCTCTCTCTCTCTCTCTTTGTTTGCTTTTGTTTCAAATACACTCTCTCTCCTCAGAGAAGAAAAGACAAAAGCCCCATTCAATCATGAAATCAAGATCAAAGTCCAGGATCCTTGGGTAATTCACAGCAGACTCCACCTGTGGGGATAATGCCCAGTAGTCTCAAAATGAGGCTCACATATGGCTCTCCTTGAACTTTGAACTAAAAACACAAGCTGTGCTGCCACCAACACAGCTGATATATAATGGTGGTACAGGGACAGGAAAAACTCAACAAATACTTCTATAAAGAATGAGAAAAATCAGAGAAACAGCAGAAACTGGTTGTTGAAAATCCTGAAATCTTTTTTGGGCAGGAATTTTAAGGGCTTGCTGGGAAACGTCCCTTGAGTTTTTGGTGAAGCACAGTGAAAGAAGCTTTCTTTTCATCATTCTCTTTCAGAGATTTTCATCTGTAAGCCACACTTGAAGTGACTATGAAGTGACAAAATGCACCTTGAAGGCTGATTAGCTTTCTTAGCTTGCTTTCTGCTCTTAGAAGATTGGTCCAGTGATTATTTTAGGGTATAATTTCTTATGGTCTCTCTGTTGTCAGTATAGTTCTCTAGAAATTTAGCAAATTTATCTGTTTAATTTTCATTTCTTTTTTTATATGCAGTAACTATAACCATTATTAACCATTCTTTTCATAGTATACTTCTCTAATCTGCTGTACTTCTTTGTCTACTCCTTCAGATCCTCTACTTTTCCATTTAAGATTGTGCCTATCAGGCTTTGAGATGAGCACAGTTTTAATTTCACAAATTACCCTCCCCACTCAGCCATTTTGTCCAATTGGAAGCTCCTACTAAGTGCTAACTTAATCCATTCAGACTTTTAATAAGTGTGGTTCTCTTGACAGATGAGGAAATTGAGAGGCTGAGTAACCTTCCCAAGAACACACAGCTGGTAACTGACAGATTTGGACAGTGAACCCTGGCAGTGGCTCCAGGTGCTGCAGGGTAAACATTGTTCCCTACTCCTTTGTGAATGACGGTGATCATTTACTTCTCATAGAGCTACTTGGATGTCTTTACACTGGGTACAGGTAAGTATCACAATCCATCAAGGAAGTTACTCAAAAGCTTTTGCTTGAGATTATTATATTGTGAATTATTTTAGATAATTTAATAATGCTACTGCTGGAATGTAATTTGTCTTTTTAAGTTTCTTCAGCTCCAAGGGATTTAAACCTCTTTTTAAAATGTTAACCCTGTGTACTCCAGGGTTCTGAAAATTTAGTTCAGAAAGGAAAATGATTTTCTTTCACCAGATTGCCAGGAAGATCAGAGACTGTGCTGCTTGGTTTGGAAAAAAACAGAGGTTGTATGAGTATTTACAAGGTGTTATGAACATGTGTTGAAATATTAACTATTCTTGAGGAGATCCCAACCCCCTTCAAGTGAACTTTTCTATGTCAGGATTCAAGACTATGTTTCTGTTTTCCACCTGTGCATAACTGAATCCAATATCACAGAAGAATTCATGTGAAGAATGTATTAATAAAACTTAAAATTCAGGAATAATATAAAGCAAGTGTTTTATGTTTAATATTAAATACTGTCCTCTCTGGGGATGAATCATCCATACCAGTTTTCAGACTGCTCCGAATGCTTCCTATGTCATCCTCCAGCAAAAAGCCACATATATCTCACATTTTCCTTCTCGGAAAAATACACTGATCTTATTTTCTCATTTTCCAGCTTTATTCTCTTCCAGGGTATAAATAGGACATTTATGATTAATTTGTTTTTACTAATGAGTGAATGGTAATCATGGCTAAATATGTGTTCTCTCCCAAGTGATCTAACTGTATTTTAATAGGGTTTGTTAATTTTCTCTGGTTTCTAATATCACAACCCAAGATATTGAAATAATAGTAGTAGTAATTTCAGACAACCTTCAGGTTAATGGAATAAATAAGAAAATTGGACTGAGTGCTATCCAAATCACCCAGTGCAGAGAGACTTCAACTTCACATTTATTGTCATTATTAAGTTAAATTAGTAGCTCTCCTAGAAAGTCATCAGCTTCAATATATTCAATAATATACACTATTTTTTAAACAAACAAATGAAACCATATATGTTTGGAAGGTTGACATAAATTTAAAGTCATTCATTTTTGATTTACTTGTGTTTTCTTCTACTATAACTAAGGACATATAGCAACCACTGAGCAATTAACGTTTGCCTTCTACTCTTAGTAAGAGTGCATGTGCATATTTAAAACATGTAATAAAGAGGTATGTGAAATTAAAAAACAGGTTCTTGGAGTATATGTGTGTTTATGTGAATATGTATGGCAGAAGGAGAGAGAGAGGCAGAGACAGAGAGACAGAGAGATGGATTGTGTGTTTGAGGATGATGACAAATAAATAACTTAGTTTTTTCTATAAGTTTTATAGTAGAAGATGCTATTTTCTTTATAAGAACAGTTGTGCTTGGAGAGCTCATTATTTCTTTTTTCCTCCCTTAAATGTCATCGAAATGAAAATTGTTGCACTGAGACTGACTAGTGATGACAACTCTGGTCAAAAGTGACCTTTACTTACTTGATTCATGACATCGCAGCACAAGGCTTTGTCATCATTAACAGCAATGTATTCCGACAGATTCTCTAAAATAGGGCCCCAAAGCTTTATTTTATTGAAATATTGTAATCACTGATTTCTCATATTTTGGTTTCTTGCCAAGTGAGAAAGTGAGAGAGAGAATGAGAATGAAAAGAAAAAAGATGAAAAAAGAAAAAGAATCTTTTTTACTTCCTTTTCTTGAATCTCGTAATTTAGGCCAGAAGCATTTGTTTTTTAAATAGGTATTTGGAAAATTAATCCATATAACAAATATTAAACTTGTGTTATGTTTTAAGAACAGAATACACAGAGAAAATGATTTTTATAGTCAGTGTATAAGGTGAACAGCTGTCCTGGTTTGCCCAAGACCATCCTGCTTTTAAAACTGAAAGACATGCCTGGCAGGGAGTGGCTCAGTGGTTGACCATCGACCTAGGATCCAGGAGATCGCAGTTCTTTTCCTGGTTGGGGTACATGCCCGAGTGGTGGGCTGGGTCCCCAGTTGGGGGCGTGCAGGAGGCAGCCGATCAATGACTCTCATCATTGATGTTTCAGCTCTCTCCTTTTCCCCTCCTCTCTCTGAAATCAATAAAAATATATTTAAAACAAAACAAAAAAACTGAAAGACACACATCCTGGGAAACTCCTTACTCTAAGGCAAACTCGAAGTATGACTATTTGTACATCTAACTTTAATAGTTATAACATAATTGTAGGAAAAAAGTGACTTCAAATAATCTGCTTTATACCATTCTATACTTTTCAGTTGTCCAGAACTGGCAGCTTATTGGTTAATTTAGGTTACAGACATGTTTGCTCTGTGTATTATTTATTGCTATGTAACAAATTGCCCAACACTTACCATCTTAAAACAACACACATTTATTATCTCTTATTCTATGGGTCAGGAATCTGGGCATAATTTAGGGCTTTTGGACTGAAGGCTTCAGTTTCTTTCTTGTAGTTGGTTGGAGGTCACCCTCAGTTCCTGGCCAAGGGCCTCCCCAAGGTGTCAATCTGCTTTAACACAGTCAGCAAGGAGTGAGTCTGCTAGCAAGGCTGAAGTCTATAGTGTACGTAACCTAAACACAGAAGTAATTTTCTAAAATATATTTATTAAAAACAAGTCACTAGGTTCACTCCACACTCAGTGGGAAGGAATTACACAAGTACATAAATAGCAAGAGGTAGGGGCCAAAGGAGGCAATCTGAAAGTCTGTCTGCCATACTTGGTTCTCAGAGTATTTAAGATAAATTAGTTACATATAACTATATATCATTATATGGGATAACATTCTATATGAATATAGCATATGAATAATTTTTCTGAATTCTACCATTATAGACTACTTTCTTGTCTTTTTGGCCTTCATATGAGTGAAACCATACAATAAGTACTCTTTTGTTTCTAGCTTCTTTTATTCAATATTATATCTTTGAAATTGATATACATTGCATATATATGATCAGCTTATTTTCCCCCATTATTCTAGGGTGCTTACTATATGAATATATCATAATTTATTGGTAAACTTTACTTTGTCTCAATTAAGGAACAAATGCTATAATAAATCACTGTGCATTATAACCTTTGTATCTCCATTTCCTTTTCTAAATCTTTTTCCCACCTCAATCTTTCTTTTCTTCCAGTCTTCCATGCCCTCGTGCAACTCTAACCTTGACTCAAAGGAAGAGATTCATATAAACTTATGCCCACAAGGTGTTCCTGATTTAATGTTACTGTCTTTGTAGGATTTGCACTCTCTAAAATTAAAAAGGAACTTTTAAAACAATTTCTGCATTTTAAAGAAGAAACCTATGAGGTGAAAGTATAATTTGGGAGAAGGGAATTATTTATTAAAACACACATGACAGAACACGCTCGCTTCATCTATTGTAAAGGTAGGTTAGACTTTCATGATTCTTACGTTAGTTACAGCTGAAAAATAATTTCTTTTACAGAATAGTAAATATAACTACAATGTGAGGTGATAATGTGATATGAAATCTTTTACAATGTACTCTAAAGTAAGGTGCCCATTCTCTGAGTGTATTGAGATGCTATTAAAATAAAAAAGCGGAGATGCACTTGTGCACCCTTGGAAAGGAGATGTGCTTGAACCGTGGGCAGTGTAGAAGAAAACAAATAATAACTACAAATTCAACAGAGTTATTCGAAACTTGTTCTAAAAGCTTTAAGCCGTTTACTAAATTCCTCCGAAGCCTATTAGTATGTTAAAAGCTTTACAGGAACCTGCAAATTATTCCTCTGAGGAATACTGAATGTGTTTTCTCAGTTTTCCCACTTAGGATCTGAAATTCTGAGAGGGCCTGCTTGCACCACACTCAGTATTTCTTACTCATGTTTGGGGAGGAATATCCGCTCTAAGCTTAAAACTCAGAAGTACATGTGTTCTCATTTTCAGGAAAACAAACCGAATATTCAG
Organism: Miniopterus schreibersii; assembly: GCF_964146895.1. NCBI lineage: Eukaryota > Metazoa > Chordata > Mammalia > Chiroptera > Miniopteridae > Miniopterus > Miniopterus schreibersii. The sequence goes on from NC_138118.1 coordinate 50,078,863, forward strand.
CTATGGGTGTGGTAACTTTCATGTTTGCACATTTGGAATTTTCCCTGTGTTGCAATCCTTGCTTACTTTTAGTTTTGGACGAAGAGCGTATCTTCTGAATAATCTCATTAGCATGTTGTGCTGTGGAGTAGAGAGCGGCACTCCCCTAAAGCTATGTACCAGGAGGAAATTTCAACACTTTCACAATCTAGCTTATTTCAAATAAACAAAAAAATGGAAGCAGTTCATGCATAATAAATCCCTGCTGTGCTAGGCTGTGTTTTCATGACTAATTTCTTCACTAACCGCAGCTTCACAGCTTATGACCTTAAACAGCAGGCACTCTTTATAAAAACATGGGCTTACTGTTAGGGTGGTGCTTTTTCTGATCCACAAAGTCCCTGGGGACTTGTTAACTATCCAAACATAAACGTTTTCAAACGACGTATGGAAAATGCAGTAGTAAGATTGCTTTGGAACCATAAAAGGAATTTTTCTATTATAAAGTCGAAACTAAAATAATAGTAAAGAGTAAGTTGTTATCCTGAGAATTGATTTGATACATTTAGTTTTTCTTCACAGAAATAACAGTTCTGGTAGGGACACTGGGGTATCATTTAGTCATTTCCTCGTCATTCGGCAGAATGGCAGGTTCCCTCAGCTGAGATTTCTAAGTGACTTACCTGAGACCCACAAGAGAATTTGGGATAGATACTTGAATCTGGTGTTGTTCTACCTCATATCTGTTTTATGACTACTATACTTAAAAATCATCTTCTTTAGGTCTTTATGTCAGAAATACTTCTTACATTTTATATTTGCTGCATTTTCTATGAGTTCCATTCGGTATCGTTAATGTCTTTTGAATTTGTTTGCTCTTATAGGAAAAAACCCCTCCTTGTTTCAGGTAAAATCTATTTCTGTAAATAACAATGAGGTTCCCTTTAAAACCTTGAATCTTCCCCATCTTGCTGCTCTCATTGAATAATGAGCCCAATCATGGAAGAGAGGTTGTTCTCGTGTTTCAGATTAATCTCTTAAAATTTGTAATTTGTTTTTATCTTTGAACATTCCCCATGACTCAAGCACAATATCTTCTTTTCCATTCTCTGGGGCTCAAAGTCTCCCGAGGAGTGTGCTGACTGTGCAAGTGGGCAGCAGAAACGAGAAACGAGCCAGCGTACTGACTGGATAAGCGATGAATACTATGTTTTTTGTGCCTGTTAAGGGAGAAAAAGCAGGCCAGTGGCTTGAATTTCTGCACTTTCTCATCCATTCTCTTCAGCATTGAGAGATAATATATAGAGGGCCTTTGTCAAACTTCAGGGTTTGGGGGTCTGCTTTGCTCAAACCCCTCTCTGGGAGAAGTGCACCCGCCCGCCTTCGGGAACTGCGCCTGTGAGCGCGCTGTTCTGTGTCAGCCCTCCCTCCTGAGGCCTTGCCAAGTGGAGCAGAATTGGACAGCAGGTGTCCAGTCTTTTGACTTAATGGAGACAGTGCATTTGCGTGTCCTGATAGTTTGGAACAAGGGGACAGGGATAATGGCATGGCTGCTTGTGCTGCAGCCAAGAGGAAAGTCACATATTAATGGTCTCGCTGATAATTATTTTTTTCCATTGTGTTCCTGTTGTTTATATGCTTCTATTTTTGTACTTAAGTCATTTTTGAACTTGCATTTTACATTTTATTTTGTTGCTTATTTCTGCCTCCTTGCAGTGGGAAAAAAAGCTCTTAGGGGTACGTTTTATGGCTTACTCATTGTATATCCTATGCTCTGTCTAGGACAGTGGCTAATAGATAGTATAGTCTAGGTTAAGTGATTTTGCTCTTTTTCTTGAATTGTATTTTCTGCCCTCTTTTGTTAAGTTCCTTTCCCCCATGTAGATGTATTACAATGCCTTGTAACTTAATTTCATTATGTTTATTTATGATCCTTTTCCAGATAACAAAGATCAATTTGAATTTTAAGCATGGCTTCTGCAAGCCATTGCTCCTAGCTCAGAAATCCAAATGTGTATGATGTCTAATCTATCTTTGATTAGAACATGAAACAACCTCTGTGAAATATTAATTATGTCCTCAGGTTGGGGCATTGATTTGTTGGTATTTACTTTTTGGTATGTCCCCACAGCTAATTGTATACCAACTTAATAGTTTTATAGTTTAGATGCCTCTAAAGTACAACTAAAGCATAAATAAAAGGTCATCTGACACCTCAGGCTAATACTGCCTCAGAAAACAAACATATAAACAAACATATAAACATATTAAGAAAATGAATTTAATTAAAATGATTTTTTCTGTAGAGGTATCCTTAAAGATAATTTCAATAAATACTTAATGGTAGAAAATTTCATATGAAAATGTAACATGGAAATGAACTAGTAGATGTGTAAAGATTTATATTGTTCCAAAAATTATTTTTTTTCCTATTATTTTAAAAGCTGATGTGTTTCAAAAAATACTAATCGTCTACTACTGGGCAAGTGCTGTTACATATTGTGGGCATACAGCAGTTCAAACACAGACCAAACTTCCTGCCCTTATAGAAGTTTACTTCTTAACAATAAAATAAAATAAATATATAAATATGGTACTATGGCACTGGCTCTAGAAATTAGAGCCATGCAGTGCCACAATTTTAAACTGAGAACTCAAGGTGGCCTCACAGAGAAGCAAGATTATGAAAAAGAAGAAATGTACTGTGTAACCATCTGGGAAGATCCATCTAAGATTGTGCAGCAAAGGCAAGTCAATAGCCTTGAAGTCCTGAGCCTGGTGAGTGTGAGGTGGGCAGTGAGGAGTTGAATAGGTAACAGGAAAACCACACAGAAGGCTGAGAATGATGGCTGAGCAGATTGTTAGCAGTGTTAGAGGTAGATGTGGCCTATTATTGATGTACATTAAAGTTATAGATTTATTGAGATTTAGATGGAAATTGTGAGAAAAAGAGAGGAATTCAGGATGACCAAAAAATTTGGTAGAGAACCTGAATTACTTACCAGTATAAATGATGAATAAAACAAAATTGAAATATAGCTTTATGTATTTTTATTGTCTCATTGAATTTTTGGAAATTATGACTGAAGGTATCAGAAAAAAAATTTAATAAGATAAAATAACTTATTTGGCATTATATGACTTTCCCTTATTACTCAGGGTTTTTTAATATTAAAGTTGCTTGTCTTTTCTTTCTTGCTTTGAAATTTTGTTTCTTCTACATTAAATTTTCAAATTCTCAATTTAAAATTTTCATTGGTCTAAACCATTCTTCCTAATTGTTTTACTGTGACTGCTGTAGGACAGAATCTTCAGCATATGTATATCCTTTAAGGCTAAACTGGTATAACCATTGTGGTGTGACTGGGGGTCCAAATTGAAATAATTGCATTTATTGATGAACATTTATAATTTATAACAAACATTTTACTCATTTATTGTGGTATAATTGATATACAAAATTTTATGTTTTTCAGGTGTATAAGATTATAATTCAATATTTGTATGCACAACATAGTGATCACCACAGTAAGTCTAGTTACTATCCATTACAATTGATCAATTACAATTGATTACCTTTATTATTGTAACCATTAATTATAATTGATCCCTCTATTGTACTTACTTTATAATTTTTAATCTTTATTATTCATATCCATGGTTTGTGGTAGCTAAAACTCTTTCTAATTTAAGGACTAAAAAATTGAATCAAGATTAGTTAATACACCCAAGGCTATAGAGCTATTAAATGGTGAAATAGTGTGGCAATGGGTGGCAGAGAAATCTTTCAGGTCTATGTTAATATACAAAATCCAAATTATCCCCTTAACTACTTAGGTCAACAACTTTCAGCCTTTTTCATTTCATGGTACATATAAATTTAGAAAGTTAGTTACTAAAATCCTGTGAAACATCAAAAAATGTATTATATTTTTTGCTGATCTGACAAAAACATAAGTATAATTTTGATTCATTTATACCAGAGGGCTATTGCTGTGTTGGCTGTTGTCATTTTTTATTTGACTATCTAAAGGAAAAGAGGTCAGTGCCCCTGACTAAATAGTCAGGTATCGCATGCTTTAAAAATTCTTGCAGCACACAGGTTGAAAATTGCTGACTTAAGCAGTCAGAGCCTGTTTTCCAGAGTAGAAAACGAAAGAGCACAGTAACTTCAATTGATATATTATTTTAGTTTGTTGGAAGATGAATAGCTACAGGTTTAACGTAATTAAATTTTAGACATTGTCCCTAGATTACTTTTACCAATTGCTATATCAATCATGTAATCTCTTGGCAGTCTTCCATTTCTCAGTTATGACTTACAACTCTATTTAGTGAAAACAGTGCTAGACTTATAATCAGGGGAGCTGGGCTCAGTCTCAATTCTACAATTTGCTGGTTTTGTGATCTTGGACAAATGTTTTATATCCTGTGTCTTATTTTCTCATTAGTGAGATGAAAAAGTTAAAATTTGCCTGTTTCAAAGTTTGTTATGGGGATCAAATAAAATTTTGCGAAAACCTTTAGAAAGCTAGAAAGCTCTATTATTAAGCTGTAAAATATTATAATTTTACATGGAGTCCTTTGTTGAGACTTAAAAAAAAATCTGTGGATCTATATTAGCTTCTGATATTTGCATTTTCTAGCACAAATGCAGCATGCAGCTTTGGCCTGATTTCCCTCTCCAGATGTAACAGTTCTTTGTTAGTTACTTTACTTTACAAAGGTTAAAGATCTCAGAAAAACCCTTTTGCTTTAATCAGATTTGGCTCCCAATTCCCTCTCAGAAAAAGAATTTCCCATCAGGAAATGACTCCTAAGCTCATTTCATTTCCTTCAGGATTCACTACCTGCAACTTCTGCTATCTCTGTCTTCTAAGAGAGCTAAGTCAGTAGTCCAGGCTATTTGCTTTCAGAGTTAGGTGGCTTTAGTGTGTTGCTTTAGCTCTTCAGATCACATATTTCTAACTTCCAAATGTAATCACTAATAAAAGCAGTTCTCACATTGTGTCAACACATAGAGTACCATGATTAGCTGTGAAGTAGGGAGGAAATAATTTATTACTAACCAGAATCTAATAATTTCTGAAATTATTTACTTCTATGTTTCAAATAAATTAGAAAATTTTCTCTTTGGTCCTCAGAGTGAGAGAAAAAATGGTTCATAAATGTGATGTACAAATTATTTCATCTACATGTATGCATTGTGATGGGGAAATATTGAGAATCACTGTTTTAGAACAAATAATTTCTAAATTCTACTTCTACAATTTTTATGATTCAAATTCAAATTTTTCAATTAAATTTTTAAAAATGTTTATTTCTGATACATCCCAGGACAGTAAGGTATAAGTGAAATCTGAATATTTGTTGTGATGAAATGAGGATTAGAAGAGAGAAATAGTACCAGCTTGCTCCACTGGCAGGCTGGGCAAATGTAGGGCATGATCAGACATGAGAGCAGAGAATGGGAAGAGCTTGGCAAATAGGAATCTACAGGGCACATTTTTTCTGTTGTATAAAAGACATCAATAGCTCTTGAAAACATTATCTACACTGGTTGTCTTCAGTTTCCCTCCTATCTTGTCTCCTAAATCTATTCTAACTAGACTTTCACTCTCTTCCAGCACTTTATCCAAAGTGATGTTGATGAAGAGACTGGTAATTTCTATGTTGATAGTTCCAATGGTCAATTCTCTCTTCTCACCATATTTGATCTATAAACAGAATTTGCTGAAGTCTTGACAATTTTTTTCCCCACTTGACTTTGGTACACAGCACTAGCCTAGTTTTCCTCAACGTTCCTTTCCTCACACTTCTTCTTTTCAGCTCTTCTTTCTGGTCACCAAAAGTTGATGTCACAGGATTCAGTCCTTGAAACAACTCTTTTCCATCATCAACCACTTATTAATTCATCTCACCTAGCCTCATGGCTTTTATTTATAGGTTTCTAGATCTCAAATATTTCCTGCTTAATCTTTCTTATGCATTCTCGGCTCAGATATCCACCTGCTGGCTTTACACCTTCAGGTAAATGTCTGATAGATACCATAAACTTATAACATCTAAAAACAAAAACAAATCTCTAGTAATTCCTCCCAAACTTTCTCCTCCTAAATTTCTTCTTCATCTCAGTAAATGGGAACCCTATTCTTCTCTTGACTGCCTAAACCAAAAACATTGGTATTCTTTACTTTCTCTGTCTGGCCTCAGACTTTGCATTTGAGACCATAAGAGTTTGAAGACAATGAATAGCATCTCTCACTCTTCCAAACTAAAAATCATATATCAGGCAAATGAATCATATACGAGGCAAGTTATGTTTTCCTCGTAAACACAGAATATTTAAGGAAATTTAAAAAAATAGTTCAGAAAATATATATCCCACATATTTCATTTGAAAATAATTTTTTAAATTACTCTAAAAATTAGAAGACTCTAGATGGGAAAGAGATTAAGAGAGAAAAATTCTCAACTAAGAAGCTATCTATCTATCTGCCTATCTATCTACACATACAAATTTTCTCTAAATGTATATTTATATAGCCTAAAGAAATGCCCATTAATCAGGAAATAGCAGGAATTGCTTCAGGAATATTTTTAACTAATGCAAAAACATTGGACTATTGCTGCACATTCTACAACTTTTATTAACTTCCTAATTCACATTTTAAGATGTCTCTTTTAAGATATATATAAGCATGTACCTTTTATTAATATACATAGGTTAAATCATGGCTAGAATTTAATATTCTATGGTATGATCTAAGCTCTTTACAGGTGTTCTATCTTTTAGTCCTGATGATAAATTCCTGGTCCTGGTAATATGGTTATTTCAATTTTACAAATGAAAAACTAAGACACAAAGAGCTTGACTTGCTTAAGTCACAGAGTAAGCAAAGGCACTAGGATTTTAACAGAAGCGGTCTAGCCTAGGACTTTAACTACTTGTAAGCCATGCTTTTCTAAACATATATACCTAGTACTTAGCAAATACTACAAAAATGTGTGGTTCATGTTAAATGCACGATGCATTTATAAAACTTTCAATAAATATTAATTTTTATCTCTACCATTGTTTTATTCAATAAATAGAAGTTATATGAACTGGCCAGCATGGCTCAGTGGTTGAGCATCGATCTATGAACCAGGAGATCATAGTTTGATTCCCTATCAGGACACATGCCTGGGTTTCTGGCTCGATCCTCAGTAGGGGGTGTGCAGGAGGCGGCAAATCAATGACTCTTTCTCATCATTGATGTTTCTATCTCTCTCTCCCCCTTCCTCTCTTTGAAATATAAATAATAAGTAAATAAATAAATAAATAATAAATCAATCAATCAATCAATCAGTCAATCAATAATAAATGAGAAGAGACACTAACTCAGCTCAATGTTATATTATTAGAGCTTAGAAGGGGCCTGGGAAAAATTGGTGCTTTCATTTTAATAAATAAAAACACTGTGCTGGGCCTATAAAGATTAAAAAATGCATAGTTTCAGCTAAGAGCTATAAACTTTGTTAGACTGCATGATTTAGTTACCAATATCGGTACGTTCTCTAAAGTCATGACCAGAATAATTGCTACTATGTCTCCTGGCACCGTTTTCCTCAGCTCCAGTAACACTGACCATGTCACACTTTGTAAGCACTTGCTCACCATCAGGTCAACTACTGGACATCATCGTGGTCATCTATCTAGACTACCTTTAGATTCAGAGTCAGCCTGCTGACAGAACATACTAGACACAAATTTATCTCGGGATTGTAATTTGTAGACATTTATTAAAGACGTAAATAAAGCAGAGTTAGCACAAAAAGATGTTTGTGTTTACCTGTGAAAAAGAGAGATTGAAAAAGAGAAAGACTATGAATTAGCAATATTCACAGTATTTCTGAGACTGTCATGGAGAAAGAAAGAATAAAACTAGTTACTATATGCCCGGCTGGATGTGGTTCAGCAGTTGAACACCGACCTAGGATCCAGGCGATCGGGGTTCGTTTCCCGTGAGGGCACATGCCCGGGTTGCAGGCTCCATCCCCAGTTGAAGGAGTGCAGGAGGCAGCTGATCAATGACTCTTTCAACATTGATGTTTCTATCTCTCTCTCCCTCTCCCTTCCTCTCTCTGAAGTCAATAAAGATATATATATATATATAAAGCTAGTATAGTAAAAACCTTGTAGTCCTACTAGAGCAATTATTTTACCCTCCTGACAGGAAAAAAAAAAAAAGCCAAAGAGAATGAGAAGGTTGGAAAGGGTGTGGTGTTGGTTCTTATTTCAATTCTACTTAGCCAACAATTTCCTCCTTATCATAAAATTATATCCAGCAGATCCAAATACTCTCACTGTTGTTTCTGAATGTCTACCTACACCAATTGCCTGCATAGCCTAAAGCAACATTTCAAGAACATAAGCACCTGTGCTTTTTATCTTTGTTATTCCCAAATTAGCTTAGAACTTGAGAGTTAATAGTTTGTCTATTTGTATTTTAATCTGTTTTCCCGTTGAAGTAAATCAATGAGAATGCACTGACACAGTTTTTACACGATGATTCTTAATAACATTTTCTCTGCAAATATCTTATATACAAACTGTATATGAGTTTTATCAATGTACTGTCTCTAGGAATATCTGTAGCCTAGATCATCATGAAGGTCTAAATATCTGACTTGCTTTAAGCTCATTTTTTAAAAGTATTTTTTTTGTATTTTCCTCATTTCATCAAAATAGCTTGTTTTTTGGAAGTTGTGAGTCTTTTGTGCAACCCAATGTTATAAATGAAATTTCCACCTGGTACCAAGATAAATAGGTGCTGCATAAGCCCAGATCAAAATGTGGGACTTAAAAGTATGTCCTAGACAACTGAGTGAAATCAAGTATGTGAAAGCTGGATTAGAACATGTAGAAGGTAGTGAATTTCCTGAAGAAGTTTTTCTATGAGCTACATTTCCTACTCCACCCAAAGGGGCATTTGCCAGCTTTGTCACATGAAGCCTAGCGGGAGGCGGTGGTGCTTTAACTAGTTCACTTAAGAACTTGGTGTGTGACCACTATAATTTGGGGAATGTCTGACCCAAGAATTCTTGAGGATAAAGAGAGTGAGTCACTTCTATGGTTTTTGGCCAGGATAGCTGCTGCAGGGTTGGAATCAGAGGCTACTCTGAGTTTGTTGGAGCAAAAGATGTGTGTTTCTTGTAAACCAGAAATGAGCCATGCACTTAGGCCAGTGTGGAATCTTCTTGGGTCCTGGCCAATGAAGTTGTTCATGTACAGGAGCAGAGACCCAAGCAGCAAGCAGCCAGAGGATATGAAGCTTTCTAGGGGCTTCTGGAGGGTTTACAAACTACTTTCTGAAATAGGGATTTAGCTTTCGGAGTCAAGGGAACTACATACAGGTAGAAAGAATACCAGGAGAATTTCAGAAGAACCTTTAAGATATCCAACTAGGAAAAGAAATGATTCTAAACACTCACCAGGCCTGGCACTAGTTTATAATAGCAACAAACAGCGATCAGTTGAAGTGAAACTCTCTCATTCCCACTACTCTCCTCTCTCCTGTACTTAGAGGGAGGCAGACGGGAAGGTTGAAAAGCCAAGCACTGCTCTTTCCAGCTGTCAGACTACCCCCCTACTGGCAAGGTGGAAAATAAGTCTTTGTTTATAACAAAGATTTATGGATTAAGTGACATCTTGGACTGGATATTTTCAATTTTTGATTTGAACTTCTCTGTATTCACCAAAAGAGAATATAGGAAACTTGATTACCAAAAAAGAATTAATGAAAAAGTGGAGAGACCTGCCCATATTTCACCCAGTGCTACAGGAAAAGATTTATCAATTAAACACATTTTAAAAGCAAATTGGGAAACATTTTGATTACAACATGCATCCTATATGTTATGTTTCTATGAGATTTATGCACAGGTATGTACTTCCTGACATATGTATATATTGCTTCCTAACTTTGACCTTCATACAATGAGAATCTGACAATAGGATCCAGAATAACATAAAGTCAACAGCTAAAACCTGAAAGATGATACTTTAACTCTGGATATTTCCTTTTTATTTTTATGCTTATTTTTTAAATCTTACAAAACTCTAGTTAAATGTTGAAGGTCCAGTCCTAGCTCTTAGTATGTTTTGTATTTGTCTAAAATTTTTAGGATAAAAAGGCATTGTTTTTGTTTGTTTTTGCATCTAGAGAATAAAGTGCTCTAGGGATGACTGCTACTGTATTTAGTAGGTAGCAGTAAATAATAGTTGCAAGGAATGTTTAAAGGACTGTAAATTTTGGAAGTTGCCGTAATTATTTGGTGCATTTAAAAAATCTTATTTGTTCATATTTATTTTAACATATTTTAGGACATTCTAATTTATGATCTTTTATGAACTTTTATTGTAATGTCATTAAAATGAGTTTGTGTGCAGCTAGCAAATATTCATAGTTCTATCTTTATGGAATCATCTGTAAGTGTCCTTATGGTAAAGTGGAAGAGCATTTTTAATATTAAATATGGATATGAGCTGAGAGTTTTGCCATTAAATAGCTCTTTAACTGTAACCTTCAATTTATTCATCAGTAAAATAATTAGAAAAATAATATCGATCCTTTAACGTTGTGCTCGCGGGACACGAAGAAAACTCGAGACACGGGGAATGTAGAATTTAGGCGGAGATGCAGAGGGTTGAGGCTCTGGAGGCGCTGCAACAACCCTCCTCACCATCCAGCGATTTTTATTGTGAGCTACAGAAAGGCAGGTGTGAAAAGATAGTGATCAGTAGAAACTATAAAATGCGCATAAACAAATGGCTTTGTTTTGTGCTAATGCTTCACATTTGTTCTGAAGGCCATAACCCTCCTGGGGGCAAGCTTCCCAGATCGATAAGGATCTGTTTTCAGTTCCTGTCAGAAATGTCTCCCTCGTTTTCAAGGGGATTTCTGCGATTCTGGGAAGCTTGCTACCCAACTCCTTCAGTCTGTTTGTTGTTTGCTGGCCTTTTCCTACATTTCCCCCTTTTTGTTTTTGCTGAATTTGGTGAAGCAGGATAGAGGAGGCAGCTGCCTTCTGCTGTCCTTTGGTGATTAAGTTTTGCGATCGGCGAGCTCCTCTCCAGACTGTGTAGAGGAGACAGAAGGCAACACAACAGCGAATGGAAATTCCAGCCACACCTCCTCCCACTGCTGTAAGACTATTAAGAGGATTCAACTTTTGTAAGCCTTCCTGCAGCCCTTGTATCAAATCAGTCCCAGAAACTAGTTGTAGTTGATTTTGAAAAGTAGTAGAAATATGTTTTTGTAATTCCCCAGTTTCTTCAGTCATGTTATGTGAGTGGTATAACAAATGTTTTCGTACTATAGACCAAGGAAGGTGTGTTTGATTCCAAGGAACAGGAGTGACACAAAAGGTAGATGTGTTCCAATCACATTTAAGGTGCATCTGACGTTGTAAACGAACTATTTGATCTCCTAACATAACTACAGCTAGTTCTAAATCTCCCAGTCTAGCATTAATTTCTGAGTGAATCCGCCTCTGAGACGTCCATAACTGCTCAGAGTTAGTGTGCCACTGTTGTATATAATGTACAGTTCGCACGCTGTGGTGCAAGGCTACTCCAGCCGTAGCCGCTGTGGCAGTGACAGCTACAAGCCCCATGATAAGGGCAATGATCATGCCAATCATTCTTTTGCCTCTTTTCATATATTCTACCAATTGTTGAAACAACATCATGGTTGAAGAATCTTGCCAAGGACGGGACAGTTGGACTGGTATCCATATCCCAGAATGCGCTTTCAGCAGATAAATGTCCTGTAAAGAACTATTAAAGGGGGTGGGGAAATTCACACAAGTATAAAAAGAACAATTATGACAAGTTAGAGTATAATTAGTAGAATTCCATAATACCTGCCCAATCATATAGCAATTGGACACAAGCCCGTGTCCAACGCATCAAGTTCCTTGTAAATTGTAACTGAGTTTGATTAGTCGTAATGTTTTGCCATATGTTCCCATTCCAAGCATACATAGGGTTTAATGCATTCATTAGTTTCCATAAGTGGGACTGAAAGGGCCCACCGATTAGATGTGGGGCACTTGCAGACATGCCTCCCTCATGCCATTGGATGGCGCCATTAGCATGTGTAGATATATTACCCTGACCATCAGAATGCCACCTTAAGTCTGAACTTTGACCCTTCACTCGGGCAGAACCATGAGGGCTCCAATCAATGACACTCCCATAGGAAGTATTAATAAGAACCCGAGCTACTTCACCTCTACATTGTTCTCAATGTACCCAATCACTCAAAGATGTTGCCGTAGTACGGCATGGTGGCCATTCAGGAGAGGGCAGGCTGCTGCTGCTGATGTTGTTACTAAAGGTTTTTCCCTGGAGTAAAAATAATTTCCTTGATTTTTCATCTTTCCAAGTAGAATTTCGGACTATAGACACCCAGGCAGCAGTCCGTACTTTTAAGCAATGTTCAGAAATTCCTATGCATATGGGTAGACCCTCTACTCCTACTTCATAAAAGGGAATAATCATCCCCTCTTCATGAGGAGCTATTGGGCCTCGGGTATCAAAAGGTCCTGGCATCCACGATGTTTCATTAGTATAAATAGGAATAGTAGAATCCCGCCACCCCACTCCCCTGTTTAGGGGTGGATTAGGGATGTATGCCCAATAAGTGTGGTTTTCTGCTTGGATAGGCATTACCTGTGTGGAAATAACAGCAAGCATGGCAAGGAAAAGGGTAGTTGTATTTACTGGCTGTCCAGACTCTTGCAACACTTGTTCAGCTTTCTGATTAATCTTCTTTAGTTGGCCCCAAGTAGGAACCGTAGCCCTTTGCGTTTGGGGCAAAGGGACAGTGATGGTTTGTGCATAAAGATCTAACTTCTGCATGCTTCGAGTTAAGTTGTTAAATTCACTCCTTCGCTTGCTCATGTCTAATCTTGATTTCCCTTACGGGAGTCCAATACTTCTGTTGACCTGTGGAAACATAAGCATAACCACGGCCCCACCACAAAACTTCAGCGGGGATCCAGGTATTTGTTAAAACATCTCTTATAAACACAGGTTGATGTACTTCCGGAGAACTCTTGCGAGTCCAATGTTTTTCAGCTGCAGTAGCACCCTGAGTGTCTTTATTCAAAAAATTAATAGTAAAGAGAGCTCTTGCAAGTCTCTGTCTAGGTGACTGAGTCCCTATTCCCTCTTTTTGTTTTTGCAGCATCTCCTTGAGGGTTCTATTAGCTCGTTCAATAATTGCTTGCCCCAGTGGATTATCAGGAATGCCTGTAACATGTTGTGTATGATATTTAGAAAAGAAGTGTTGCGTTTTGCCTGCCAGGTATGCAGGCCCATTGTCTGTCTTAATGGCTTTAGGAAGTCCCATCCCTGCAAAAGCCTCAAGAAGATGTGTTATAACAGCATCAGCTCTTTCATTAGGCAAGGGGGTCGCCCAAATTAATCCAGAATAAGTACCTATAGTATGATGTATATATCGCAACTTTCCAAACTCAGATAAATGTGTTACATCCATTTGCCACAAATCATTACTAGCAACACCTCGAGGATTTACCCCTTCTGTCATTCGCTGCCCTTGGATTTGTGTACAGATAGGGCAATGACGCAGAATATGACGAGCCTGCTTCCAGGAAATATGATAATCATCTTTTAAGGCCCTTGCATTCTGGTGATGCAAGGCATGAGCCTTTGTGGCCCTTAAAACTGAGCCAATCAATTTCTGATCTATTTCATGATTACCTGCTGCCATGGGTCCAGGAAGTTGTGTGTGTGCCCTTATACGGGTGATATAGAGTGGGCATTTACGTGCACGAATCAATTGCTGTAGTTGCAATAAATAATAAATTAATTGGTGAGGAATCCTCAATAACAGTGACTGTTTCTATATGTTTAACTGTGAGTTCAGCATACTGAGAGTCAGTAACTATATTAAGTGTTTGTTCTTGCTCTTGCAGTAATAGGATAATGGCTGATATTTCCGCCTGCTGGACAGAGGTTAGAGAGGTTTATACTACTCTGGAAATATTTTCCCCAGAATACCCAATCATTCCAGCCTTATTAGCATCAGTATAAGATGTAGGACCCTTAACGGGTTCCTTTTGAACTATAGTAGATAATATCTATTGTGTTTTCTTTAGAAATTGAAATAATTTATCTTTGGGATATTGATTAGAAATTTTTCCAAGAAAATCAGACAAGGCAATTTGCCAATCTTCATTTAATTGCCACAATGTTAGAATTTGTGCGTTATTGAATGGCACAATAATTATGTCAGGGCCCCTCCCAGTTAAATTTCTTAAACAATTGCGACCTCGGATAATTATATAACATATTTTTGAAATATACTCTTCCATTTTCTTCTGACTACGATGTGGCAGAAATACCCATTCAATAATATTCATAGCTTGTACTAGCAATCCTGTAGGAGAATGTGGGGTGTGAAATATTAGCAACTGGAAATTTTTCATTGACTCTGTAAGATGTATCTGAGCCCTTTGAACATGCTGTTCGATCTAGTTTAATTCTGTTTCTGCTTATGGGTTAATTCCAGTGGACTATCTAGTTCTGGTGGGCCTTCTAAAGTTCAAAAGAGATGAGTCAATGCATATGTAGGGATCCCTAAGGATGGTCGTAGCCAATTGATATCTCTTAATAATTTTTGGTAATCATTGAGCATTTTTAGACTATCTCTTCTAATGGTCACCTTTTGAGGTGTGATAGTAGTAGACTCAATTAATTGACCCAAATATTTAAAGGGTGTTGTAGTTTGAACCTTTTCAGGAGCGATAATTAACCTGTATTCTGTTAATTCCTGCTGAGCCATGTTAAAGATCTGTTGTAAAACAGGCATTTCTGGATGAGCAAACAAAATATCATCCATATAATGATAGATTAAACTATCAGGATAAGCTTTTCTGATTTTTTGTAGGGGCTGGTGCACAAATTGTTGACACAGAGTAGGGCTACTTGACATGCCTTGTGGCAAAACCCTCCATTGATATCTTTCATTAGGCATCTCGTTATTAAGTGTAGGGACGGTAAAGGCAAATTTTTCTCTATCTTTAGGATGCAAGGGAATTGTAAAGAAACAATCTTTTAGATCTACAGTAATGATGCTCCATTTTTGTGGAATTAAAGCTGATGAAGGCATTCCTGGCTGTAAAGGGCCCATGGGTTGAATACATTCATTAACTTTTCTAAGATTAGTCAGCATTCTCCATTTTCCAGATTTCTTTTTTATCACAAACACAGGAGAATTCCAAGGACTAGAGGAAGGTTCAATATGTTCAGCTTGTAATTGTTCTTGTACTAAGTCATGCAGCGCTTCTAATTTCTCTTGACGAAGGGGCCACTGTTCCACCCAGATGGGTTTTTCCATTTTCCAGGTGAGTTGTAAAGCGAAGCGCTGTACAGGGGCCCCTACTCTAAATTTGGAAATGCTATTCCGGCTGCAGAACTATGACAATTGAGCATGAACTATCTTTCAGATTTAGATATAGTAGGAATCTCTAAAGTGGCTCCCCATTTAGCCAACAAATCTCTTCCCCACAAATTTAAAGGAATCTCAGCCATATAAAATTGACACTGTCCTATCTGTCCCTCTGGCCCGACACACTGTAATTCTTTAGTACTTTGATATACATTGGTTAGTGTGCTGATTCCAGTAAATTGAGCCCTAACGGTTCGCAAAGGCCATTCTTTTGGCCAATTCTGATAAGCTATAATAGACACATCTGCTCCTGTGTCCAACAATTCTTCAAATTCCCTATTATTTACCTTCAATTTCATTTTGGGCCATATATCATTAATGACAGTATGCCAGAAGATCTGTTTGCCTGTGCTTCCAAACCCTCCTTGTCTTTGGAATGGTGCAGTTTTCCCTTTAGTATATGGTAATATAAGCAATTGTGCAATCCTTTGCCCTGCATTAATATTGGTAGTTTTAGATACACTAATCATGACCAAGATTTCACCTAAAAAGTCTGAATCAATAATTCCAGTATGCACTAAAATTCCCTGTGTTGTCAAACTACTTCTACCTAACAATAGTCCTACAGTATTTTTAGGAATAGGCCCAAACACATTAGTCTGCAACTTCTGAACTCCTGCACCCGGGACTAGTGTAACATTGTGCACACTAGGAAGGCCCAGTGCAGCGCTCCCCTGGGCAGCAGGCATTAGTTCTGAAACATTGGTGCGGGCATGGAGGGGTAATTGACTTCCCCCTGAGATTGGCATTGTTGAAAGCCCATATTGTTTTCCCGAGGGCCCTGGGCCTTGGGGCCCGATCTGTAGTTTCCAGACAGAACATTCCCTTGTTTATCCCTTTCAAAAACAGGTCTCTCATAATCTATATTGTGTTCAGAGTCTGACTGAAACGGGGCAATTGCTGTGGAGATGAAATTGCATAATGACCATACCCCCATAGGAATAGGGTCCCCTAACTGCTGTGCTCTTCTAAGAGCCCGCATAACTTGTTTCCATACTTTCAAATTTAATTGTGCTTTACCTTTTGGTTGAAACCAATAACAATGTCTTTTTACAGCCATGAATAACTCTTTAAACTGTTTCTCTTTCACTTTTACCCCAGAGCTCGCCAGCAAGCTCTGTAACAATCTCGTGGACTGCGTCTCGGCGGATGGGGGCTTCTGCATGACTCTGCCTCCTCTTTCCCAGGTGTCTCGCTTTTCCTCTAGCGCATGTTTCCCTCTCCGGTTCCCCGTGACTTACTTACCGAGACCTTTGCTATGGACCCTGCTCGCTGCGCCAATTGTTGTGCTCGCGGGACGTGAAGAAAACTACAGACACGGAGAATGTAGAATTTAGGTGGAGATGCAGAGGGTTGAGGCTCTGGAGGCGCTGCAACAACCCTCCTCACCATCCAGCGATTTTTATTGTGAGCTACAGAAAGGCAGGTGTGAGAGATAGTGATCAGTAGAAACTATAAAATGTGCATAAACAAATGGCTTTGTTTTATGCTAATGCTTCACATTTGTTCTGAAGGCCATAACCCTCCTGGGGCAAGCTTCCCAGATCGATAAGGGTCTGTTTTCAGTTCCTGTCAGAAATGTCTCCCTCGTTTTCAAGGGGATTTCTGCGATTCTGGGGAAGCTTGCTACCCAACTCCTTCAGTTTGTTTGTTGTTTGCTGGCCTTCCCCTACACTTTAAGATTGCAAAGATTTTTAAACTTTCTCATACTTAAAATTTCTTTCCAATACCTCTTTATTTATTATACAAGAAGCAAAGTAACAGAAATGACTCTTCTAAAACAAGTAGATTATAAATTGACATTCCTTCCTGTGTTATACAGACTCTTTCATAGGTTTTTCTTGGGTTATTCTTCCTCAGATTTCTATTTAAGATGTTGGGGATAAAGTTGTTTCCTTAGTTTGTCTCATTTATAAGCTTAAAATCAGTAATTCTGACATTCATCTGAATGGTTGCCTAGATGGATAATAAAAGTCTTTTCTACAGATTCCCACAGGGCTGGAATTCATCTGCTCCGTTACTGTACATACCTGCCGCATGGATAGCTTGCATCCTGTGAACTTTCTCTGGGGTGGGAGGTGTTGGGGGGGTGAGAGTGGAGGGATTGGGCAAAAAAGGAGAAAGAACTCATGAGCCCAGACACAGTGTGGAGACTGCAGGGGGTGGTGGAGGGGTGGAGGTGGGAAAGGGTATGGCAGGCATATATAATGACGGAAAGAAAAAAATTATAGGAGGGAAGAAAGGACTGAATGAGACTAAAATACTGCTTTGCAGATATAAATAGAGAGGAATTGGATCAACAGTCTCCACTAAATAAGTGATCTAATATTAACAGAACTAGTTTAATTTATTCATTAAAAATTGCTTATGTGCATTGAAAGTAGGTGGTCAAAACTGATTTTGGTTTTCCCAGAATTGTGTATTGTAGAAAAATCAATGAAGTCATTATTGCTACCATATTCACTAATTTAACAAACCTTATTTGCTTGTAAGCTCTATTCACTATAGAACATACAAAGATCTACACAACATCTTCCCCCCAAATTTTACAATATTTTTGTTAATAATTGTGTATATGATAAATTATCAGACAATGTGGCAAAATGCTTTCTAATTTAATATCTTAATAGCATATTTATTTGATTACTGTTAGCAATTAGGAACTTTAGACTAATGGCATTCAAGGCAATTCCTTGGTTTTGTGGGAAGGATCAGTGTTAGACAAGAAAAAATATGATTTTATCCATAAATTATACCACAAATCAGAATCATTTTACTTATTTATTAATGTACTTACAGATTTTTATTCAAAAATGTCTAAAACATTCCTAATTTATAGATTTTTATTTTAAAATGTCTAAAATAGCTTATAAGGCAATGTTTCATAGTGTTTAGAAAAAAATTAAACAGACCTTATATCAAAACCTCATTTAACCATTTAAATCATTTAATCTGCTGTGCTTCCTTATCTGTAAAAAAGGATTTTACTACACACTTTATAGTTTATGGTGAGTTTTAACTAAATTGAGAGCAATTTTGAGTGTGGTTCAGTGTAAGTTTTCAATAAATAAGAGCTATAATCATGTGATGTTCAATAATCTGCAAGATTGTACTTATTAGAAACAAGAAGAGAAAGTATAGCAACAATGTACATGTAAAAATTTAGTTCAAGTTGAAGAAGCCAAATGATTGAGGAGACTATGTTATGATTAAGCAAATTGTATAAATTGATAAGTAAGCATATACTTTGTTATTATTTTATAATATAAATAAATAATATATATATCTTGACATATAAGATATATATACATATATATGTCAATATATTTTTAGGAATAATTGCACAAGTAGAAAATCTTAAGGAAAATATTATTTTAACTATATAAAAATTTATATTGGTTGTCTGTGAGTAAAAAAAATCACAAACTATAAAATCTTAAAAAATTAACCAAAGAAATTGTTTGCTTAATTTATTCTAAACAATAAATGTCTCTGAACATGCTCACAAAACAAAACAAAAAGTGAAAAATATTTCAAGTCAATAATGAGTGAAAGACACTAGCAAACACTGCAAAAAGAGAACAACAAAAATGAATACTCAAAAACATAATAAAAATACAATTTAAAATAAAATATTTTATTTGCATTATATTGGAAAAAGTGTTAAGAGGTTATCAAGGATGCAGAGGAAAGACTATCCTACTACATTCCAGTGAGAGGATAATGGAGGGCAAAGTCTTTCAAGGAGCAAAAAAAAAAAAAAAAAAAAAATGCTGAAAATCATAAAAATGTCTCTTGATCTAACAATTCTAATTCTATGCAATTATACTTAGGTTACATTTAAGAGTAAGTAGTTGTATTTATTATCATGGAAACACGTGCATATTATGCTGTTTATTTTTAAATGATCAAATGTATTAAGAATGACCTTGTATGAAATAAGGCTGTGCATTCATACACGCATATATACATACATACATACATACAGTAGCAACTTACATGCATGTGTGTACTTATATAATTGGTTGTTAACAATTGTTTTTGGGTGGTAATATGGATAGTTTTAATGTTTTCTTTTTTATTGATAAACATTTTAAAATTTATTTTTATTTAAGTATAGTTGGTATATAATCTTATATTGGTTATATTAGTTTCAGGTGTACAATATAGTGATTCAACATTTTTATACCTTACAATGTGATCACTACACTAATTCTAGTGACCATCTGTCACCATGTGAACTTATCACAATATTGTTGACTTTATTTCCCTTCCACTTTTCATCCATGCCCTCATCCCCTCCCTCTTGGAACTATCCCCTGGGTCTCTGTTCCTATGAGTATGGGCTTGTTTATTTATTGCATGTAATTTATTTTAGTGAGCCTCTATAGATTTTAATAAGAAAATAATACAAGCTATAATAAATTATGTTAAGTAAAGGAGTGGGTGAAAAAAAAAAGAAAACAAGACACAAACGAAACAAAAATGTAATCAATTAATTTATACCATGAAGTCGGAAAACCTGAGCACTGACTATCTTTGGTATTTTATAGATTTTCCATTTATGTCTGCAAATGTTAAATGTAGTGTATTCCTGTCTGTTGGAATATATGGGTGAGACCTTTTTAGATTAGAGATTTTAATAAATCTATCCATAACCATCCATAATTACAAACACATGAATCCTTTGCTTGATGCTATCCGTGTACATATGATGATGTACGCCCAACAGCGTTGAACTTGCCAAGCTATTTTTTTCTTTGAATCTGAGGTTTAAAGAAACTGTGATTTGAAATTTTACATTTTTGCTTCATGAGGTACTCCCATTCATACCCCCACTTCTACTTCTTGCACCCCCTCAGTTGATGTATTGACTTCTCAATTCCCCATATCCCTTTGGACACATCTAAATGAAGTTAAGTTTAGTGTCTCCTTATAGCATTCTTTTTGAGCCTCTAGAAACTTCTTACCCCAAACTTTTTCCCATAAATATTTATTTGAGAATATAATGGCAGGCCTTTCAGTTTTACTATATCCTTGGCTTCTTGCATAGCAGATTGGTTAGGTTATGTGATTGCATTTTGGGTTATCCTTTTTCAGTATTCAGTGTTGATATATTACTCATGGGTTGCAAGGCTTTGAAAAGACATGTGCTGAATATATGAAAAGGCTGTTTTGAAATGGTTACATAGTATGACATAATAACAATAGAAAAAGAGCTATATGGCATGACATAAAAAGAAAAAATAATACTTGTTGAAATACAAAAAAAAAAGTAGAATTATATTGGTGATAATGTATCTTAACAGAAGGACATACCAATCAATGTTTTTAATTACATGAAATTCTTCCATCTGGTACAATTCTAGCAAGAAAACAAATACTAAGGTGGAGTGCCTAATCTCATTTTACAGGGTTAATAATAATAATGAAGTAGAGTGAAACAAACTATTCTTGTGTGCTCACTTCTTTTGCAATAGCATACAGCTGGATTCTATTTTTTATTGTGTATATTATTTAAGAATTCAATTTCTTTAAGCTTTGATCATGTAGTTTTCTTACATCTGGTGCTATTTGGCACTTTCTACAGAGAATGTATAAAAGGTTAGGTGGACATGTATATCCACCTATAATAAAAAGACTGTGGATTGTATATAAAATATACATATGTAATATTTATGTACAACTTAATTGCTATTTCTATTGTCTTAATAAACATCTATCAGTATGATTTTTAAATGGTTAAAAGTAAACTACTTAAACTTATAAGATGTATTTCAGAGGGAAAGGGGAATGGGAAGAGATTAACCAGTGAATTTATATGCATACATGCATAGCCCATGGACAGACAATAGTGCAGGGAAGGACTGAGGAGGGGGCAGGAGTGGGGTGCAGGAGGTTTATGACGGGGCAAAAATGGAAACATTTGTAATACTTTCAACAATAAAGATAAAATTTTAAAAGACAAAAAAAGATGCTATGTTAATTCTAAATTTCAATTTGGTTGTTGCTACTAATTTACTACCATATATATTTAAGCTACTATTATATATATTTAAAATATGTATACTTTTTTTTCTGTAACTCAGCATTGATTGGGATGCAGTATAATTACATGTTAAGACTTTAGATTGTACTCTACTCTGTGACACTGTGCAGGTAACTAAACCTATCATTGACCCAGTTAACTAAAAATGGGGCTTAATCATAGCATTTATCTCACAGGGTGATTGTAAGGATTTCAAGAGATAAAATACACAAATTTCTCAGAATGGTAGATGGCAATTAAACACTAAAAAATGTTGGATATTATTATAATTTTACCTTTCATTTCCATTGCTTGTTTACACTCAAGAAATATTTGCTTTCTCTTTACAATCAGGTAAACTACTTGGATAAAGTAATTGTAAATCATTGTTATCAAAACTCTGTTATCAAGTAAGAGATTGTTGAATTAAAGGAGTTGCCCAAATGCTCTATTATTTTCATTCCAAAATAGATTTTCTAATATTTATGCATTGAAAGGGTACTTATTTGAAAAAAAATGTAAGGTGTCTTCTTACTGTAACAAAAAATGGAAAGTAAGATTATATAGATATTATATTTGCTTATGTTGTGTAGATGCTTGCACACACACACACATATACATGTACAAATTTATACATGCACTCAAGATGGGAAAAACAAACAATTACATGTAATAATAGGAATGAGAGCAAGACTTTGAGAATATTTTAGTACAATTTTACTTAATATAATCATATAACTTTTACATATTTGACTTATAAAAATTGAAAAGAAAAGAATGAGGTTAACATATACATGCAGGAAGGTATATTTTGTCAGATAACTTTGAAACACAGTACTATGTATCTTAAGGCAAATATTCTCCAGTGAGATATACTCTCTTGTTTGAAGTAATAGATTCTGTATAAATTAGAAATATGTTCAATAATTTGATACCTTACTCTTTCACTTTGCTGACAAAATATTATGACATTAAAAACTTGAGGATCAGCCATCATGCTATCTTAAGAATGAAAGAATATGTAAATAACTCAATGTTCCTTGACACTTTACTTTTTTCACTTTTCAGAAAAAAGATATTGATTATGAATATTAACTCATGTTAAAACCACATAGAATGTTGCTACAGAACATGACAAAAAGTATTTTTAAGTGTTGAATGCAACTGAGAAAACATACCATTAAGAAAATTCAGATTCTTCAATAAATGGTGTTGGCAAACTTGGACAGGTACATGCAAAAAATGAAACTAAACTGCCAACTTACACTATGCATAAGAATAAACTCAAAATGGATAAAATACTTAAATGTAAGTCATAAAACTATAAAAATCCTAGAAGAAGCCATAGGCAGAAAAATCTCAGACATCTCTCATAGCAATATATTCGCCAATACATCTCTTGGGCAAGGAAAACAAAGGAAAAAATAAACAAATGGGACTATATAAAGCCAAAAAGCTTCTGCACAGCAAAAGAAACCATCACCAAAATGAAAAAGGAGCCCACTGTATGGGAGAACATGTTTGCCAATGATACATATGATAAGGGGTTAATTTCCAAAATATATAAAGAACTCAAACAACTCAACACCAGGAAGACAATCCAATTAAAAACTGAGCCCCTCTGCATGGCTCAGCATTGAGCATCAACCTACGATCAAGGAAATCGCAGTTCAATTCCTGGTCAGGGCACATACCGGGGTTGTGGGCCGATCCCCGGTGGGTGGCGTGCAGGAGGCAGCCAATCAATGACTCTCTCATCATTGTTGCTTCTCTCTCTCTTCCTCTCCCTTCCTCTCTCTGAAATCAATAAAGATATAGTAAAAAAAAAAAAAAAATGGGCAAAGGACCTGAACAGACACCACTCCAAAGGTGGCCAATAGACATGAAAAAATGCTCAAGATCACTAATCATGCCCTAGGCAGTTTGCTCAGTGGTTAGAATGTTGGCCCTCAAACTGAAGGGTCCTGGGTTCCATTCCAGCCAAGAACACTTACTTTCCATTGCAGGCTCAATCCCTGGCTCTGGTGTTTCTTTCTCACATTGATGTTTCTCACCCTTCCACTCTCTCTGAAAAGCAAGGAAAAAATATATCCTCAGGTGAGGATTTAAAAATAAATCACTAATCAGAGAGATGCACCTTAAAACTACAATGAGGTACCACTTCCCACTGTGAGAATGGCTACTATCAATAAATCAACAAACGTCAAGTGCATGAGAGGATAGGAAGGAAGGAAGGAAGGAAGGAAGGAAGGAAGGAAGGAAGGAAGGAAGGAAGGAAGGAAGGAAAGAAGGAGGGAGGGAGGGAGGGAGGGAGGGAGGGAGGGAGGGAGGGAGGGAGGGAGGCAGGGAGGGAGGGAGATTTATGGACACACAAGTCAGAGCTTCAAAGCATATGGGGAAAAACATGGCTTTGGTAAATTATAAGTAAAATTTTAAAAGCAGTTGATGAAGAGAAGTCTGAATGAATAAAGAAAATATGAGAATAAATACTTTTAAACACACTTGATATTTTTTAAAAGTTTATGTAAAGAGTGTGACACACTGACTTAATAAACTGGACATCATTTGCAGGTTTCCTTCAATCCCACACAATGCAGGCACTGTTGCTTTCTTTATAACACCTTTATTGTCTCTCTAGATGTCCATATCCTACCATTAATTCTGGGAAAATGTGTTTTTTCTAGACTATAGAAAAATATAGTTTTCTAGAAAGAATAATTTTTAAAAATTGAGCAGAATCTTGGAGCAATGCTCATCATCAGTTCTATGGCATAATCATTGGGCAATTGCCAATGAGAAGTCTTCCTTTAGTGGCCATAGAACAACTAACACACTGTGGAGATGAGTGGTGTTCACTGTCTGATGAATGCATAGTCTGCAGGTTCCAGAAAAAATTTCTCAAGGCTTTCTGTTTGGGGACAATAAAATTTACTTGGCTCAAGATTAGAGAATCTCTCAATATTGACTCCACTTCTATCCATGAGATATATTCAGGTCTGGAGTCCTAGTACTGTATACCCCTACCCCTTCCTTCTCTATTTATTTATAAACTTAGTATCTGGAAGTTTCTTCTAAGTAAGATACAAAATCTCAGAAAACATTTTTAAAAGATTGATTAATTCAACTGAAATGCAAGCAAACTAAAAAACGTCTGCATAGCTAAAACCAAATCAACCAAACAACAACAAAACCTACACAAACTAAACATTGACAAAAATTCAGTTAATAGCTCATATACCAAACATTTTATATAAATTGATATGACAAAAGCAAATAATCAAATAGCATAAATGGGCAAAGGAACAATCTGGCACTTTATAGAAAAAGAGATCCTAGAGGCTAATACATATATAAAAAATAAAATAAATTCCACTGATAACTAAATGCCAATTGCAATAGTTTATGGGGGGGGGGGAATGCCATGAAAACACCTTATGTTTTTCCTCTTCATTTTAAAAATTATTTCAGTTGCTTTGATTAGATATTCTGTGTTGTTTTCTTTTTGTACCTCTAGCTCATTTGTACACAGCTGAACTTAAAAAAAGTTAATCTAAAAATAAGATCCCATTTTTAATATACTTAAAGTAGTAAAAACACCTTTTTTTTCATTCCTTTAGGAAATAGCTATTGCCAAAGCAGGGAAGTAGATGCTATTTTATCTTTTATAAAAAGAGTGACATGGTTTATAGAGAATTTTTTCTCCTAATAAAGTTGAGGTTTCAAAGATACCAGTGTTCATCTAAGCTATCTCTCTCATTCCAAAATGGCTCTATTCCACTCAAGAAATTTGAAATATGTAAATGCAAATTGAAGTAGGTTTTATTTATCAGGTTAGCAAATATGCTAAAAGTTTTGATAATAAGTGATAGTAAAACCATGGGAAAAATGACCAGTCTCGTACTACTGTGGGAATGTGAGTTGGTGCAATATTTCTGCATTAATTTTGAAAATATGCATTGAATTTTATTGAACATGTATGTTTGGTTATAGCAATATCACATCTGGGTATTTTCCCACTGAACGTATATCCAAAATATATGCAACATTATTGTTATAGCAAAATGCTACAAAAATCAGCCAAAATATTCAACATTATAATATTGGTTAAATAAAATATATTGCATTCTTATGATATATATTTTGCTGCTATTTAAAAGGGAGCAAGATTTGTATTGCTGAGATGTAAGTTTTGAAATCTATTTTAAACAGAAAAAAATGTACAGGGTATTGTAGATAGTCATTATTTTTCTTTCTTTCTGAGCACATAATACATTCCAAGTGCTTTATCTGCATCTTTCACATTAATAACCACCTTCTGCAGTCTGATCCAATCTGTTATCCTTGGCCTTCAGTTGTCTGTTCTGCAATTTGTCATCATGGGTCTAGTTTAAAATAAGAATTTGTTAAGAGGGTTCATTTCTGTTCTTTGTTTTAAATCTCTAATTTCCAGCCTCATAAACATTTTGTATTAAGCCACATGTAAACAAAATAATTTACCACTGCATACATATTCAACCCCTTTGCCTGTTATTTTTTGTTTGTTTGTTTGATAAAGTATCTGGTAAAAAAAAAAAAACAGGTAATTAACTCAAATTACTAATAAAACGGTGTGGTTTTCTCTTCTAACCCACCAAACATGATCTATCAACACTGATAAATAACAATGCTATGTTTTCACCTCTGCTGACCTGAAAAGGACAGTTCTCTATTCCCCTAAATTTGATAACTTAAAAAATGAACATATATCTCATAGTTTCTGTAGGTAAAGAATCTGGGAGTGGCTTAGCTGGGTGGTTCTAGCTCAGGGTTTCTCACTGAGGTTGCGGTCAAGCTATCCGCTGAGGCTGCCTTTGTCTCAAGGCTCGATTAGGGCTCGAGAAACTGCTTTCAAGCACATTCATGTGGTTGTTGTCCAGTCTCAGGTTCTCCTGGCTGCTGGGTGGAGGCCTCCACATCTTTCCACATCCTAGTATCTCTAAATTTTTTCTCCATCTTTGTAACATTTAGCTTATTGTAAAAAAAAAAAAAAAAGTTAAAATAGTATTTTACTGAACTCCCAGTAACTCTACTTTTTTCTTGTCAATTTAGGAAAGAATGTCACGATGTTACTATTGTTTTATCTATACAGACCTGATCTTCTTTTATCCCTATGTCTATTTCTTTTCCATAATACTATTTCTTCTTTTGTTTTGTTTTATACAAAATCCAGAGAGGATATTGGTAAGGGATATATAAGCAATTACCATATGAAACTTTCAAAATAGGGGATGTCTCAAATAAATATTGGCCACAGCATAAAAGTAGGAAATCTAATGACATAAAATATCAGGAAAACCAGGAGTAAAAGAGTGAGAATAAGGTTTCATTTCAGCCGGATTACAACATTGAGAAATGACCTTGAAGCAAGGGAAAAGGGAAATTCTAGTATTTAGTTAAATTGAAAGGAAGGCTTTTTACATTAAGTTATTCAGGTTGGGAGTTAGACTGGGAGAAACCCAGGGCTGGTTACTGAATTTTCAAAAAGGCCTATTCAAAGCAACAAAATAGGAACATGTTCATTGGTTTGACCAGGTGCTTGAGCAATTAGACTGATTCAGTGCAGTGTTAACCAATGGCTGAATTAGGGGTTATTAAATATTTATATTATGTTTTTCAGTATAGGAGGTAAAGTATGTACTATACTGAGAGCATGAGGGACTAGTTTAAATTTTATATATGCTGCCGTTTTTATATGGTACATTCAAAGCATGAAAATATTTGTATTACTTTGGTAGCATCTAGAGACATTCCCACATGTTTTCTGACCCATGTCAAAGGCAGTAGTTGTCATTCCTGTGTCAATCAGAACCCCTTCACAGCTATTTGCAGTGAGCAATCAATGTCTGCAAGGTTCTCTGCATTCTCCCATGGAATGTTAAATAAATTAACAGAAAATATTCACATTTCACACTCCCTTTCTAGTAGTGGACTTGCTCTTTGCCTACACAGCTGTGTTAACAGACAGCAGCCTCTTGCATAGTCTTCACTGCATTCCAACTTCATTATTGCCTCCTTCCTGAGTCACAGGGGTGTGTATAACTTTCCTAACACCTACCACAAGTGGTATGCTGGATCAAGTACATACTGGCTTACAGGAGTGATTGTTACATTTTCAGGAAATTTACCAAACGGTAGTTAAACTATTGGTAGCTTGAAATTGGTCATAGTGAGATATTAATGCCTATTCTCACCCCAGTCTCCACCTCAGCCTTCAAACCTCGAGTATCCTGCCTTCTAACCAGCTTTTTCAGTTGGTGTCTGCCAAAAACTTCACTTTGGGAAACTGAATTACAGGCTTCTCTTCCCATTTTGGGGGGGAAATTCTGTTGCTGTACTCTCGCTTTGCTTGAAATTACCACACCCTCTATCTGAACTTATATTTTCTCCCTCGTATGACACATGTGCCTAAAATGGATATAGATTTCTTGTGTCTGTGTTTAGTTCTGGTTGACACCTTTCCTGAGTTAAGATTTCTTTCTTTTCCCATTTTCCTATATGTTCTATCCCTTCTTACCTGTATCATCAAAATTTCAGGTGAGAGATGCGTGTCAGAGGATTCTCCTGGTAGCTGGCACCAACAGAGATAAACCCTTTGCACACACTGGGAGATGAATGGGAATTTGACTACCTCTTTGATGCTCCACTGGATCTTTTTTCCTACCATGGCTTTAAAAAGTTTCATTTTTGTAACATGTGGAAATGGAAACAGTTGGGCTCATTGCACATTCAGAAATCCAGTCTACTGGATTTGAGTTATATGGATCATTAATTGAGAATGTAAAAAAAAAAGTTTTCTTGGCACTATAACAAAGCACCTATTTGAAAAGTCAGTCGGTTCGTCAGCATGGCTACATGATGTCACATAAATCGACTTGGTTTTGAAAAGTACCTGAATCAGCCATTTGTTCTGAATTTAGATAGATAGGGTGATGATTACCAACTGAATTTTTAGCTGAGAACACTGAATTCTTACACTTATTTGCTTATAATATATTTCTTTAGCAGAATTTATGTCACCTATAAGCACATTTATTCTTTTAATATATTTTATTATTAATCTAACTTCAGAAAATCTCAAATTTATGAATATCATAAAACTATTCAAATAAAATAGAGGTATGCAGATGTACTAAATATTTAATGTTTTTTTAATTATAATTCTGCTATCTTCCCAAGAAGCTTTATGTCAAAAATTTAATATTTATCTTCTTATCTAAATATCTTTTCATTTCATGAACTCAAATGTCTTTTAGAAATAGACACTATTTTATCTGTTACTTTATTATCATTTCATTAAAAACATATTTTTTAATTTTACTTTATTACCTGTATCTGTTTTATTGGAGCCATACTATTTTATTTTAAAATGTGGGTATACCAACTTATTTTAAAATTTTGCTTTTTGATGGACACAGGTTATTTTAATTTTTTGGCATTACAAAAATTTGAAGTTTAAAATCTTAAACATAAATTTTAGGTATGTACTTTTGTAACAAAAATTTTTAGAAATGGGATTACTAGATGAAAATGATGCATATTAAATTTTGAGAGATACTTTCAAGTTGTCCACTGTGATTGTCCACAAGAGGACACTCTACTTGTCCTCCTCTGAAACTTATATAAAAATATTTACCCTTCACCATTTTCAAATTGTAAGTGTTGTGTTCTAAAACAATATTTTAACTCATTTTTAGTGGGAATGTGTATTCATAAAGGAAAATGTAATACAATGATGTAAAGTTATTCTTTATTTTCCTTTTTCTATTTCTTTTAGGGGGAAAAATGCATTCTCAAGCATGGAGTGGAGGAATGTAATGGAAGAGTTTAATATTTAGTTGATCATTGGGACCATAGCAAAGAATGTGAATAATTTGCACTACAAATGATCAGAACGAAGTGCTGCCTGTGAGAGACATAGGAAAAGAGTAAACTGACTTACTAAATATTTAACATGAATAAATAACAGGGGATATAATCTATGGTTTTTCAAAGACATGACATGGACATAGTTTAAAATTTCAGAATAAAGATGAATAGAGATAAGGACAGAAATCAGCCTGGCAAGTAATGTTTTGGAAAATACCGAACATGAGGTAGCATGCCTCAGTGTGTGAAGAAATGCTTGTAATTTAACCATGAGGAATTCCCAAAGACCTTCACCCTCCACAAACAAGATGCAAAACTCATATTGTCAAATAAGAACCAGGATACAAATGTGTTTTATAAAGCAAAGTTTATTAGCTTTTATCATAACCAAGCAATGAACATCGTAACACTTGAAACATTGTTAGGTAATTGATTAGGAAGGCTTGTGAGAATATATAGATAGAAAGGAGAGGGGATTGGTTGGTTTTGTGGAGGGGGGTTGGTGGTATAGTCAAGTGAATACACAATAAGCCTACATGGCTGTCCCTGAATATGAATGGAAATTTTAAAAAATATTCCATGGTACCCAGGGTGCATGGAGTCTCTCTTCCAAGTGACTTTTTATTTTTCTGTCATTTTAAAAAATCTGGCTGCAATTGTTGGTTTTTCAAGGATAGATCATGCCTATCAGATTCTCCACAGTTAAGATCTTTTCCTGTCCGATTACAAGTCTGTTGTATGACCCTTTCCTTAAGAATGTTCACTATTATCCTCTTTCTCAGAACTTTCCTAAGTAGTAACTCAAAATTTTCATCTCTATCTACATCTGAAAACTTGCCAGAAATGTTGTAATATATGTGATGTTATTTTACTGTCCTAACATTTAATAATTTTTGTTTATGTTTCAACACTTATTATCTTTAACTCTTTTATTAGTTCAATCTCTAATTATGAAATGGAGAGGCAATTTTTTTATACAATAGAGATATTTTTATATCAGGAAAAATGTTGTCATTTCTTCCAGGCTAGTGTGGTTCAGTGGTTGGGCATCGACCCATGAACCAAGAGGTCACAGGTTCGATTCCCTGTTAGGGCATGTGCCTGGGTTGTGGGCTCGATCCCCAGTAAGAGGTGTGCAGGAGGCAGCTGATTGATAATGTTACTCTTTCATCAGTATCTCTCTCTATATATCCCTTTCCCTTCCTCTCTCTTTCAAATCAATAAAAACATGTTTAAAAAAACTTAAAAAAAATATTGTAATTTCCATGGTGAGTTGCAATGCCTCTAGGAATCAGCCAGATGCAGATTGTAGTAATTTCAAGAGCTTGTACCTGTTCTAAAGAAGAAGCAAAGCTCCAGATGATTCATAATCATGCAGAAATACTCAGGTAGTATTACTATTTTGGCCAGGAAAGAAACAAGCCAACAAAATCCACCACCCCCCCTCTCCCCTACACCCAAATGAAGAATAAGAAAGGAATTATTCTAAAAAATTAGCTTATGTGATTATTGGAAAATGGCTAAACAAATTCAAAACCTGTAGAGCAGATTGTCAAGAAAGACCGGCTGAAACTGATGCTGTTGTCCAAAAATAAATTTTTTTTTCCAGGGAAATCTCAGTTTTGCTCTTAAATCTTTTCAAGTAACTGGACCAAGCATGCACAGAATTAAAGTCTACAAAATACCTTCACAGAAACCTAGATTAGCATTTGACTGAATAACTGGGCTAGCCAAGTTGAAACATAAAAGTGACCAGCAAAATTGCCAAATCTGCTTTTTCAAGAAAAACTAAAAATCCTAAATTTTAAAAATGTCAAATCATCTGATTTTTAAATGTTGTTTCAAATTCAATCAAAACAAAATAGAATATTTTCCATCTAAATAAGATGACCAACCGTTTCGATTTGCCCAGGACTTTACAATGTCCTGGGCCACAGGACTTTGCAAATGCTAAAACTGAGATAGTCCAGGACAAACTAAGATGGTTGCCTTACATCCAAACCTCCCCACCTCAAACAAGCATATATTATATATTTTCAGATTGTGCTTTTGAATTTAAGGCTCTCCTAAAGAGGTTCCAGTGAAACGAAATAAGTTTGAGCAGAGGTTATCAGTCTACTATCCGTTCCAACCCATCGTGGGGACACATGTTTTTATCAGTGACAATCCCACTGGAACAATGATTCTATCAATCAAGGTGGGCAGGGGACAAGGGTTTAGGGAGCAAAATACCATTTTAGTGGAATGTTTATCAGAAATTTCATGGAGGTGCAGTTGGGTAAAAATTTTCACTTGATTCTAATATGTATTTCTCTTTGAGTGGGAGATA
This sequence comes from Miniopterus schreibersii, assembly GCF_964146895.1. Classification (NCBI taxonomy): domain Eukaryota; kingdom Metazoa; phylum Chordata; class Mammalia; order Chiroptera; family Miniopteridae; genus Miniopterus; species Miniopterus schreibersii. Next base: position 50,110,628 of record NC_138118.1, read on the forward strand.
CAGCTAAAGTCGTATGTTATAAGAATACAAGGCCCTCCTATCTTTGGAAGTCTTTAAGCCATCGTTAGAGGAAGTTAAATCTAGTATGAGAACTAAAAGATGAGTATTGAGTTCTACATGTAAAAACAGAGGGGAAATGGAGTTGAGAGGGCATATGATCTAGTTGGACAATATATGTCTTCAACATATTTGCCTCTACTAAATACAACAAGAATTTTCACGGTCAGTTATCAAAATCTCTTGGAATGTAAGGCGATAACATAGCAACAAGTTAAGTTTAATAAAATAAATTTTAGAGGATACTAAAAACATATGTTCCAAATACACATCCACTGATGAGCTGAGTACATTCAACTTAAGGTTGATTTCCACTTAAGGCTTTTAAGCTGAATGCATTCTTTAATAGAAGGCTACCTTATTTCTGGAAATAGATATACTACCAGCTATGTGGTCATGGCAGACCATTAAAAATTTCTTAGATTCACTTTCTTTGACTTTAAGACAGTCTTAGTAATCCTAAATTTACAGCTATATTTTGATGACTAGCTATACTAATATATATCTATTTTGATAGCTGACCATGAAAATTCTTGTTGTGTCTATTTGTTCTCTTTAGAATGAAATTTGTGTCTCATTTTGACATAATTTGTGTGTTCTTGTATCATGTTTTATCAAGTCAATCTACAGAACCAGCGTTCTAAGAATTATCCAGAACTTTAATTGATTTGATTGTCAATTCGCATCACTGTAATGTCTGGCTCTTTTGTGAAATGTCCACAGTCTTGAGTCATTTAAGGAAGAGTGGTTTATGTGTTCTGTAAAAGTCTCTTATTTTCAAGACTTATTTAGAAAATAAAATGTAAAGAAAAACATAGCCGTAAGGCCAGTACTACTGAATAATCCAATTAGTAGATGTTATGTTTGGAATTACTTGAGTTTTTAGTGGTTTGTCCAAATCATTCATCAAGAATTACAAAATAAAACCCATGTCAAAGGCACACACAAAAACAAGCAAAAATAAAAAGCTGGCTGAGGAAAGGAAGTCCATATATGAAACCCCTGATTAATAGAAATGACTTCTTAGGAAACTGAAAGTGAATTTTGCCCCAGTGTGCCCATCCTGTTCTGCATATGAATGATTCCATTATTTTAAATTCATAATTGAGTTAATGAGGATTAATGATTGTACTGATGATAATTTTAACTTTTTAAGGGTATTTCTCTAAGAGATCTGTTCACTACAGCTACTTATAGCCACCAAAAAATTTATTATCTTCAATTATATAGGTTAGTGTAATATAATGAGTTCATACTATAATCCTTGTCAAAACATCATTCAGTATCACAGTAGACTTTCAAGGATTAATAGTACTAGAGCATGAAGCCATCTATAAAATGTGTTGTTTTTAAAAAAGAGGTCTTTTTGTTTGGTGTTAGAATCAAGGCACATGGGGTGCATTTAAATCTAGTTTGTTTTTGGTAAAACATACCTAACTTTGACAATTGTTGAAGTTATTAATCATTCTTATAATTAAAATCTGTTTATTATTCCCAGTTGTAATGAATGATTGATACAAATAATTGCCTTCATCTTGTAATAACTAATAGCTTTATATCATCACAGCTAAAGAGCATTAGTTTTAGAGTTATATTTATAATTAAGTATTTTTCTCTTCAGCAAATTAAAATGTTTAGATGAATTCATCATTAGTGACTTTAGAAGTCATCACACATGGAATACAGCCTATTAAAAAGTAGATTCATCAAAATATAAATTAGTTATATAATTATTTAATACTAAATAATTATTTAACCTTAATGAAGTCTTAATATGTGTTTGATAATTCAGGATGTGAAGAGATATAAGCTGTATTACCTGATCTCAATTTTTTATAAATTAGATTTGGGTAGACAGGGAAAATTAAAAGACAACAAAATAATAATGGATATTTCAGGATCTTCATATAGTTCTTGAGAATCCAGAGGAAGAGAAAACAGGGTATATTGTAGTACAGAAAAGATGCACCTAGAAAAAGCAGGGAATGGAGTTTGTTTCAAGGTTGAATGTGGTTGAGATATTGAGAAACATTTAAAACAGGGAAATGATAAGAACAGGAGTAAAAGATGTGAAACCATCATGTTTAGAGGTGATAGCAAAGTGGATTCCTTCTGAAATTTGATTTATTTAGAGAGGTTTTGGTGCCTGGAATGAAAGACTAAAGTTAAACTTAAGTTTATAGACATTAGAGAGTTAGTAGCTGATAAGGAAAATAGTAAAATCAAAATAAAATTCACTGAATTAGATTCTTTAAAGGATTTGGACTACAGAAAGACTGATGAATCTCAAAGGGAAGTGGGGGGCAGGAAGAGATTAACCAAGTTACTTATATGCATAACCCAGGGACACAGGCAATAGTGTGGTGAAGCCTGGGTGGGGGGTGGAGGGTTTGGAATGGAAGGGATCAATGAGGAAAAAGAGGAATATCTGTAATACTTTCAACAATAAAGATTACTTAAAAAAAAGAATTGGATAGAATGGACTTAGAATTAGAAAGACCAGTTATAATGCAGGTATTGGTTTAGAAGTACCCTTAATACAGATATGGGGAAGATTTGAATTATAGGTTGAAAATTTATACTGTTCTATTATTATTGATCATATTTATGAATTCAGAAATGGGGTGAATAAAATCTATATACTAAAGTGGTACAATGATTTTTAACATTTCAAAATATTTTCAACTCTCTAATGTTAAGTACACATTTTAATAAGATAATTTGGAAAACATTTTATTTAAAACTTTATGCATATGTAAGATCAACTTAAATAAGAGAAATACATAACTTATAAATACATTAAAAATAATATATAAATAGAAAGGACCCGGAGAATATTATGCTAAGCGAAATAAGCCAGGCAGAGAAAGACAAACATCACATGATCTCACTTTTATGTGGAATCTAAAGAACTTAATAAACTGATGAATAGAATAGATTCAATGACATGGAAGCATGGGTCAGACTGACAAATCCAAGAGGGATGGAGGAGGGAGGGTGGCTGGAAGGGGAGAGATTAACCAAAGAATTTATATGCATGTACGCACAACCCAAGGACACAGACAATGGTGTGGAGAGGGACTGGGGAAGGGGGTGGGATGGGGTGGAATGGGTCATTGGGGAGAAAAAGGGACATCTGTAATATTTTAAATGAAAATAAAAAGATTAAATTAAATTAATTTTTTAAAAAAAAATGGGCAGAGGAGCTGAACAGACACTTCTCCCAAGAAGACATTCAAATGGCCAACAGACATATGAAAAACTTTCAACTTCACTAGCTCTTAGGGAAATGCAAATCAAAACTACAATGAGACACCACCTCTCACCTATTGGAATGGCTATTATCAACAAGACAATTAAAGTGTTGGAGAGGTTGTGGAGAAAAAGGAACTCTCATTCACTACTGGTGGGAATGTAAGCTGGAAAACAGTAATGAGGCTCCTGAAAATTTAAGAATAGAGTTACCATATGACCCAGTAACCCCTCTTCTGAGTATCTACCCAAAAAAATTGAAAACATTTATAGACAAAGATATATGCACCCCTATGTTCATTTCAGCTTTATTCAACTTGGCAAAGACATGGAAACAACCAAGGTGTCTTTCCATAGAGGATTTTGATAAAGAAGATGTGGTATTTATATACAATGGAATAATACTCAGCCATAAGAAAAGATAAAATACTGCCGTTTGCAACAACGTGGATAGATCTCAAGAATATCATGCTGAGTGAAATAAGTCCAATGGAAAAAGTCAAGAATCATATGATCTCATTCATATGTGGGATATACAACTGAAAACCACAAATGAACAAACAGGACAAACAAACAAAAACTCTGAGACAGACAACAGGAGAGTGGTTACCAGAGGGAAGGTGGGCAATGGGGTTGGAAAGGGTAAAGGAGGCCAAATATATGAAGATGGAAGAAGATTTCACATTGGTGGGCACACAATGCAATATACAGATGCTGTATCATAGAATTGTACAGTTGAAACCTATATAATCTGATTAACCAATATTACCCAAATAAATTAAATTTAAAAATTTAAAAAAGAAGTGAAACATCTTAGAATATTATAATTTTCCACTATTCCATTTTTTAAAGCTTTCATTATTCCCTAACTAGTAAATCCTTTTATTTTTCTAGGATAAGGTGAAAGCTTTAAAAAAAATGCTACATTAAATATAATTCTGCCCTGGCTGGGTGGCTCAGGTTGTTGAAGCATTTTCCTGGACACCAAAAAAGTTTGCAGGTTTGATTCCCGGTCAGGGCACATACCCAGTCCACAGGTTTGATCCCTGGTGGAGGTGCGTGTGGCAAGCGATTGACTGATGTTTCTCTCACATCGTGTTTCTCTCTCTCTCTCTTTCTCCCTCCCTCTCTCTGTAAAAATAATAAATATATCCTTGGGTGAGGATAAATATATATATATATTTTTTAGGTAATCTGTCACAAAGAAATTTAAAGTCTTAAATTAGGAGTTTAATGACTGATGATTTTTAAATACTTACAAACATTGATTATCTCTTCTAGTTGTTGCTGTTAAATTTATATATTTAAGTTTTAAAAATTTTAATATTTGTTTTACTTGGAAAATTTTTGCCTCTTGATGCGTTAAGTTTTATGCTGTGTTAGTTTGTACTGGGGCTACTTGCAATGACAAGATGCCAAGAAAAATTTATTTTATTTAATTTTTCATGTGGAACTAAATTTACACTGTTCAAAGTGACAATCTTTCATGCTAAATAGCATATATATGGTATTAGAATGATTATATGAATATCTAAATGTTTTAGAAGTGCACTTTATTTATAATTAATAATTTTTACATCAAGAAAGTGACTCCATACTGCATATTTTGATATATTTTATTCACTAAACAGAACGCTGAAGCCAAGGTTAGGATTGATATTTTCTGTAAATGAATGAGGATAATTGCCTACATTCTTTTTTTTTTTTTAAATGACTTTAGTTTTTAGAGCAGTAATAGGTTCACAGTAAACTTTAAAGGAGCTGCTGACATTTCCCATATATCTGCTACCTTCATTCACACCCTCTCTTCCATTATCAACATTCCCCACTCGAACGGTACATTGGTTACAATCGATGAACCTATATTGACACATTATAATTATCTAAAGTCTATTGTTTACATTAGGGTTCTTGATGTTGTGTATTCCATGGGTTTGGAAAAGCATATAATGACATGGATCCATCATTATAGTATCATTCAGGGTATTTTTACTGCTCTAAAGCCCTGTGCTCTTCTTATTTATCCCCCCTTCCCCAAATCCAACCTCTGGCAACTACTGATCTTTTTACTGTATCCATAGTTTTGCTTTTTCCAGAATGTCTTATAGTTGAAAACATATAGTATGTAGCCTTTTCAGATTGTGTTCTGTAACAGTGCCTTTTCATGGTTTGAAAACGCATTTCTTTTTAATGCTGAATAGTATTTCATTGTCTGGATATACCACAGTTTATTTATCCATTTATCTACTGAAGGATATTTAGCTGCTTCCAAATTTTGGCAACGATAAATAAAGCTGCCATAAACATCCATGTACAGATATTTGTGTGGACATAAATTTTCAAGTCCTTTGGATTAATACCAAAACAAATAAGCTGATGTTGGTACATTATTAACTGAACTAAAAAGTACATACATCTTAAGTGTCTTGCTCAATGGGTTTTCACAAACTGAATGCACTGTGTAATTCCAAGCATTCAAAGTTCAAAAACAGGCTAAGTGAATCTATGCAGTTGGCAGTTAAGACCCACTGTGGTTACTCTGGAAAAAGAGGAGGTGACTAGAGTGGGCATGAAGGTGAGCCTCTAGGATTCTGGTCATGTTCTAAAGAACATTTAACATTTCTTGCAAGGCAGGTCTATTGGTGACAAATACCTTCAAATTTTGTTTGTTAGAGAAAGTCTTTAATTCTCCTTCAATTCTGAAGGATAATTACACAGGTACAGAATTTTAGGTTTGTGGTTTTCTTTTTTCCTCCTCTTAACCCTTTAAGTATTTTACTCCACTCTCTTCTTACTTAAATTCTTTCTCAGGAGAAATTAGATGTAATTATTATTTTTGTTCCTCTATAGATAAGATATATTTTTTCTCTGGTTTCTTTCAGGATTTTTTCCTTTTTATTGATTTTCTGTAGCTTGAAATACCTAGGTTTTGTTTGGGTTTTTGTGGGGTCTTTTTGGCATTTATTTTGCTTGATGTTTTCTGAGATTTTTGGGTCTATTGTTTGCTATATGACACTAATTTGGGGAGAGTCTCAGACCTTATGGTTTCAAATATTTCTGTTGTTCCTTTCTTCTCCTTCTGGTATTCCAATTACACATATATTATACATTTTGTAGTTGTCCCACACTCCTTGGATATTCTGTTTTGTTATTCTCAGCTTTTGATCTCTTTGCTTTCTGGTTTTGGAGATTTCTGTTAATATATTCTCAAGTTCATTGATTTTCTTCTCAGCCATTTCCTTTGTACTAATAAGCCCATCAGAGGTATTCTTCATTTCTGCTACAGTATTTTTTATCTCTAGCATTTCTTTTTGTGTGTTTTTTTTCTTAGGATTTCCATTTCTCTGCTTACATCACCAATCTGTTCTTGCATGCTACCTATTTTATCCATCTCCCTTAGTATAATAAGTACAATTATTTTTAATTTCTGGTCTGATAATTCCAACATCCCTGCCATGTCTGGTTCTGATGCTTACACTAACTCTTTAAAGCTCTGGGCTTTTATCGTTCAGTATATATTTAATTTTTTCTTTATAGCCAGATATGATGTACCTGGTAAGAAGAACTATTATAAATAGGCCTTTAATAATGTGATGGTGAGGTAGGGGTGGAGGGGAAGTGTTCTGTAGTCATATGACTAGGTCTCAGTCTTTTAGGGACCCTATGTCTCTGGACTGTAATCTGTACAAGTGTTTCTGTCTCTTTTTTTCCCCTCCACCCTTAATTGAGTCAAGATGACTAGTACTGACTGAAGTTGGGTATTTTCCTTCCTCTGGGTCAATTAGGCTCTGATAACACCACAGTTGGTTAGGTGCTGGTCAGCTAGTTTCTCCTGAGTTCATGCCTTGGTGAGAACAGAGTGCTCTGGCATATTACAAAATGGATCCTTTTTCTCTCCTTCTGCTGAAAGCACAAGGGGATTTTTCTCTGATATTTACTGTGGGAACCTGGTTGAGCTCTTGGAGGTAAGTCCCACAAAATTATGGGATTTCTCTATGACTGGGAATCCCTAGAATATTTAACTCTCAGACTGTCTACACTGAACTTCTAATGATTGATTGATACCTGTTCACATTTTTATACCCAGCATTGGTTGTTGCACCAGTTTCCACTCATGAATCTCTTCTTAAGTAGGCCATGATGCCATGTATTCACCTGTCTCTTCAGCCTTGGGCCAGTGGCTTGTCCTGTAACCTCTTTTTTCTTAGGGATCCAGGAAAAGTTGTGGATTTATCAGTCTGTTCCACTTTTACTCAAGACAGAGGGTGATTCCCAATCTACTTACAAGTAGAACCAGAACCAGAAGTCCATTTAGAGGCATTTTACAAACTCTTATTTGTGTACTTTATACAGTTGACCCTTGAACTGCATGGGTCCACTTATGCATGCTCTTTTTCAATAAATACATACAATTCTGTAAATTTATTTTCCTTATGATTTTCTTAACAACATTTTCTTTTCTCTAGGTTATTTTATTGTAAGAATACAGTATATAATACACAAGACCTACCAAATACAGTTAATTAACAGTTTATGTTTTCTGTAAGACTTCTGGTCAATAGTAGGCTATTATTAGTTAAATTTTAGGGGAGTCAAAGTCGATTTTCAATTGTGTGGGACTTCAGAGTCCCTATTCTCCACATTGTTCAAGGGTGAACTTTGTATACTCAGCACTCAAAATTGAAGATTTATTAAAATACAAAAGTATAATAAAATTTTATTAAGCTATTAAATACCTTTGATAATGGGATTGGACCAGACTTCTACATTCTTTGCTTAAAGCTCAAGTAACCTTGGAGAGAATTTGAACAAATAAAAATCTCTGATTTTCGTCCTAATGAGACCTAATCTTGTAATTTCGAAGCATATATATCTTCCCTCTTATCTATATTTGACATAGAAAGATTATGTATGTGAACAAAATAACATATTAAGAAAGTCAGAGAAAGACCAAAGAAAGCAAGTAATACAGGGTTTTAATTCTGGATTTAGATTCTAGAAACTAAATTATGTTTCATATCTATTTCAATGATATTTCAAGAAATAAACATTCAATAAATTAAAAAAAAATTAATCTGTCAAGACTAATAGGAACATATAAAGGTATGCTAACTTACATTGGTCACCAACTCTAAAATAATAAAACTGCTTTACTAAAAATGCAGGGAGACTAGACCAACATCAAAGATTACCCTAAGTACATATAAAAGTTGTAAATTTTTAAAAAAATCTTATTTCAGCACAAGGTAAAAAGAGAAGCATTGGATTAGAATATGATACTTTCCTTTAATGACCTATAAATTGCTCATATCATATCTGTACCTAACTTTCATGCTATTCTTATATTTCTACAAAATGCTGATTTGTAATAATTCTCTGCTAGTTTTTAATGAAATATTTACTGGTGTATGAATGAAATGTAAAAATTGTGTTCATGGGATGGGTTATGAATAATTTTCACAGATTGCTAGTTTTTATTTTTCTGGAACATTTTACTATTTAAAGAATTCAGTTTAACTTATTGTTTGGAATTATAATACTAAATTGTCTTCAGGCCATTTTATGTGCAACTTTGTGGGCTACTTTTCATTTTTAAATTTAAGATGAAAAATATTGCAATACCTTTGTAGGGGGAGGGGAACCTACTATTGTGTAAAGAAAAAATGACATTTCAGGAGAGAAGAGACAACTGCAATACTAAAATCTTTAGGTAGTCAAGAAAGGAGTGGTTGCCCTTACATGGTTTATAACAATCATCACAGTAATATAAAGGTGGAGAGAAGTATTTAGAAATTCTCTTTGATTGCTTCTGAGGCTAATTAATAGGCTGAGAACAAGGACACGGGAAGGATTAACAGATGTTTGAAAAAGAAGAAGTTCTGAAATAAATTTCAGTCAGAGAGAAAATCAATTAAAGAAATTTAGTTAGGTTGCTTATAACTGTAAAAGCAAAGCTGATGTTAGATAGTCATGACTTTAAAGTCAGTATGATGTTATGAAGAAATATTTTTGCAAGGGAGTTGGGGAGGCATATGAGGAAGTTATTAGAAAAATGGGCTAATCCATGGAATCTAATCCATGTTTGCTGGGTTTAAGAACAAAACAGGAGTGAGAACCAGTGAAAATCTATAGATCCTAGAAAAGTCAGGATAATTTTTAGCAAAATCTACCTATGACCATGAAATTAAACACCCGAGGAAAGTTGGGGATGACATCATTGGCAAGGAGGTAGTGTGGAAATGGTGATAGGACATGATTGAAAGAATTGTTTCCAAGTATATAGAAATCATCAAGAGTATTCACAGGACTGATTAGGAAAGATGAAAGAAAATAGTTACTGTTATAAAGATGTGGGTGTTGGTAGGGGCTTTCCAGGAGAACAAAGGGCTCTGAGGGACCCTGAGTCAGTCACCCTCTGATGGCAGAGTGAGGTCTATGGAAGGTGGGTGGCACTGAGCAGCTAGATAGAACCTCTCATATTACAATGAATCATTAATATAGTTGTAAATATTACCTTATAGATTGTTCTATATTCCAATATTTTCTTTTTCATTTTATTTCCCAAAAAATTCTTGACAAAAATTTTTCATTAAATTAGCTTTATATTTTTTTACATATTCCCAATCAGAGAAAAAGTTTTAAACATTTTCAAACAACCAAAAATCAATTTCCATTTTCTATTGATTGCACAAATCACACCAGACTACAGACTGTCAGTAAGTACGCAAATGAGCCCCACAATAGCCAAAGAGTGTGCTATTGCTATGAAACTGTCTTGGTATTGTAGCCTTAGTTTGGTTACAGGGAATAAAAACTTATTAAGTGAAGTTCTAGAAAACTGATTGTATTTTAAAGAGAGTACAAAGAACATAATTAAACAGTTATTGTAATCACAGCTGACTGATTCTAATGGAAACTCGAATATCATGGAGTTTTCTTTCCCACTCACTTGCTCTCTCTCCTCCTAGGCTTTATGTTCTCTCTGATCTCAAGATTGTTCCTTCAGGCACGTCATCAGTTTTTGACCTTTTTTGCAGACCCTCTCACTGTTATTGCCCCAAAGTGGCAGTCCTCACCCTTGATTCTCCTCACAGTAAACTCATCACAGCCAACTAACTTAAATTTTCCTTATATTTAAATATTTAGGCTAGAAAATCTGTTTGGGTGGTTCAGTGTCAGTTAATTGTTTACCATAAACTAACCACGTGGATACACAGGGGATGGGGTTGATAAGGGAAGGAGTTAACGTAAAAGTTGTACAGTAAAAGGTCTCACTATTCCAGACTACGCTTGAGTCAAGTCCTCCAAGAAGAGGTCGAAGGTTGGGAGGACACGATTTACCTCATAGTAAGGAAGGAATTATAAGATAGCACCAATAAATCCACTGAGTGGGTTACCATTTTGGAAAAATAAATTCATGGTGCTTGCCCAGTTGACTGATGACAAGATAAAATATATGTTTTGTTAGTCATTGATTTTAAATTCATTAAATAAACATAGTGTGCATTTATGAATAGTATTGATTTTAAGTGTAAGAATGTGTCTCCTGCTCTAATTTAAATTTACTACACTGTTATTTTAATATCCCAACTAAAGTCTCTAGGGCCCTTTCATGAGAAAAGATAATATATCGGGATCCTTCATAATTAGAAAAACCAATCTATGATCAATTTTTACTGAAAATTCTTTACTTTTATAGTACTTTACAACACCATATTTCGCAAGAATTAAATTATTTTCTTTATAGTTATCATATAAATCCAAAGACATTGCTATATGTTGAATTTATTGATCTTCATGTGCTTGTGAAACATTAATTTCATGCAAGTCTAGTACAATATATTTTTCCTTAGGAAGCTAAAGATAAGAATATGTCCAAAAATAATTAAAGTAATTTAAAGAACATTTAATGTGGCAGGAAATAACCTTAAATTTTAAACATGATTATTCTAGTTTTTTTATTTTCTCTGAATTCCAACCAGGTTACTCCAACTGCAGGTACAAGCTCCATGAACTATGTTTAACACTCACTCAGGCCTAACTAACATGATTCTTATGGAACACTAAAACACAATAAACCACTTTAGCACAATCTTTCATTACTGTTTATTGATGGAGGACTATTTGGCCTGGGACATGTCCAAGCAGAGGTGGCACCATACACTTACCACTCTCCATTGACAGGAAAAGAGTTTTGTATATTTTAAAATATCATGTTGTATTTCTTTTTATTTTTTCTTTCTTTTTCAATAGCTATATATTTTAAATAAACTCTCTTTAATTTTTTCTAAGCTTTTTTTAAAGTTCTTTAAAAAAATCACTAATTCATGCTAAGGCATTTACTGAATGAAGCACTTTTAAACTATTGTCAGAAGATACTGATGCAATATAAACTGATCTTTATCCCAGGCCCTACTCTGACTCCAATTAAGGTCACCTGGTTTCCTCTCATTCACCTGCTTCTGTTGCTTGTTTCTTGTTTATCTCTTTTAGTTTATAAACCTATGGGGGGAAAGTTCATTAACTCATTTCCATTCATAGCCTGTCCTAAAATGTGCTTTTAAATATTTCATAATATTTTGGAGGCCAGCCATGGGGAGTCAGGGTATGATGTAAAACTCCCACAGCCGATTGAAATGGCAAGCCTAAGGGCACTAAAGGTTGGTCTGTAAGTCCACCAATGCTGTTCAATGGCATAAACATCAAGAGCCAGAAAGTAATCATTTGATCTAACACAAGGAAGAGAACAATATTTAATTAATCCCATTTTTCTTCTGCCTAGAACTTGACAACCCAAATATGCTTTTGTAGTGATTTCAGCATAAAATATATTTTACTCAATTTACAATTACTAGTATAAATTAAAATATTATAATACTTATACTATAAAACAAATCAAATATGTAAAATTTTAAGCATTTTAAGGCTCATATGAATTCTTGGCTTCACCACTTTCTTACAGATGAGTAGCTAGAAGGAATACTCTCATAGGATGTCAGATTTTATCATCCATTATCAGTTGTTATTAATTTTTAGTTTGTTTGCCAGTCCAGGATATATATAAATAGTTTTTTCCACACTACCTTGAAGTTATCTCACTATGCTTTCTTCTTTGTGGCATTTCATTTACAGTTCCATGAAGCTTCTGTCATTTTTACTTTCTATGTAAAAATTTTAACTACACTAGTGTTATCTTATTTATCCGAGTCCTGGAAAATTCAAAGGATGGGGATTGTGCTAAATTTTGAGCAACAGTTGCATCTTCAGTCCCTAAAAAATAATATTCTGGGGTCAGGAAAATCACATCAGTGTAATGTGACATAACTTCTTGCTTGCTTTTGTGCTCTTACTTTGAATAAACATATCAACAAATATGTTTATTAAACACTGTTCATTGATCTCTAAGATTATGGACAATTGCCCAGATGGAATCCAATTAAAGAATCTTCTTCATCTATTAATGACATAAATTTGTAGAAAGGTATCCATGAGAAGAATAGAAGCAAATAATAAAATAAAATTCTCAATAGAAATGTTACATGATAATTCAAGGGCAACAAAAAAGTATTTGCTTTTTTATCTGAAGTAGAAAGGCAGTTAAATTATGTCTCATTTTAAGTTTCTGAGACAAGGCTGTCATTTGAGAATACAACTTGGATTAGTATAATTGTTGTATTATGAATGAAATAATATTTATTAACAAATGTTCTGTGATCTCTCCACAGAAGTGGAATGGACTTCCTCCCACTTAACAGATCAAATAAGTTCTAAATAGATATACTAATTAAACTTGATTCTGCAGAATTGCCAGTGTTTTCTTTTGTCCAATTCAGGGCGATAGGATGCAATGCCCACAGAGGCCACAGGCAGCCTCCCAAGATTTGTGCTATGAAGGCACATGTCCCTGGAATGTGGTCTAAAATAAACACTATTTGCCCTTGGATAACTAAAGAAGCTCCCTTAACAGAGATCTTTGATATTCTTAACCCTGTTGTAGGATTTGCTTTAAATAAATTGGTAACAGGTGAAAGTTATAGAGATCCAAAATTATTAGGTAATTATGTAACATTATTTATATAAATGCAGCTTATGAATAGAAACTAAACATAATTTTTTTAAATTTTGGCATTCAAATATTTGAAAAAGTATTTTATTTTGTATTTATTTTATTTTTTATTTAAAATACTACAAATGTTCCTTTATCTCCCCAATGACCCATTCCACCCCATCCCACCGCCCTCCCCACTCCCTCTCCACACCATTGTCCGTGTCCTTGGGTTGTGCATATATGCATATAAATTCTTTAGTTACTCTCTCCCCCTTCACCCACCCGCCCCCCTCCCTCCCTCTGAGATTTGTCAGTCTGATCTATGCTTCCATGTCATTGAATCATTTCTGTTAATCAGTTTATTAAGTTCTTTAGATTCCACATATAATTGAGATCATGCGATGTTTGTCTTTCTCTGCCGGGCTTATTTCACTTAGCATAATTTTCTCCAGGTCCATCCATACTGTCCCAAAGGGTATAAGAACCTTCTTCTTTACAGCTGCATAGTATTCTGTGGTGTAAATGTCCCACAGCTTTTTTATCCACTCATCTACTGATGGGCACTTGGGCTGTTTACAGATTTTAGCTATTGTAAATTGTGCTGCTATGAACATAGGGGTGCATATATTCTTTCTGGTTAGTATTTCAGGATTCTTAGGATATATTCCTAGAAGTGGGATCACTGGGTCAAAAGGCAGTTCCATTTTTAATTTTTCGAGGAACCTCCATACTGTTTTCCATAGTGGCTGCACCAGTCTGCATTCCCACCAGCAGTGTACTAGGGTTCCCCTTTCTCCACACCCTCACCAGCACATGCCCTTTGTTGATTTGTTGATGGAGCCATTCTGACAGGTGTGAAGTGATACCTCATTGTGGTTTTAATTTCATCTCTCTGATGATTAGTGACATTGAGCATTTTTTCATTTGTCTCTTGGCCATCTGTATGTCTTCTTTGGAGAAGTGTCTATTCAGGTCCTTTGCCCATTTCTTAATTGGGTTGTTTGTCTTCCTCTTGCTGAGTAGAATGAGTTCTCTGTACACTTTGGAAATTAGCCCCTTATCAGATACATCCTTGGCAAATGTTTTCCCAGACTGTGGGGTTCCTTTGTATTTTGAGGCTGTATTAAGTGGTTTCCCAAGTACATAAACTGCAAAGCTGTAACCTAGAACCTGTTTTCAACTCTGGGTTCTGTACCTTCTCTGAACATTTGCATTATTTCTAGTGATTTATATAGAGTACTAAAATTTTCTCTCTTATATCCCCCACCTGCAAACACACATTTGAGCAAACACATACACATAGATATCACACAGCAACAGCTGTGATATTTTCTTCCAGATTGCTGTTTAGAAATTTTACACAGATGCCAATTTTATATTTATAGTCATGTACTTTAATTCCTAGAATAGAAATATGAATGCATTCTTTAGATGGCTGCCAAATTTGTATATGTTCTGTGTGTGATTTGGAGTATGTTATTCTGACATTACATTAAAAGACCTATAGTTGGCATACTTACTTTGCAAAATATCAGGTCCCTTGATAACTTGTCAGTGTTATTCACTTTTAAAATTGGTCTTAGTCATTTTATGGGGATTAATTCACAATTTTTTAGAGTGTGTATATTTTTTATTTAAGTAAATTTATTTAATATGTTAGCAGTCTACAAAAATCACTGAATTTAATTAAAATAATTATATTCCAATGTTTAATGCTATCTAACCTTATTTGGTGGTAAAAGAATTCTAGAAAGATAAATGTAATGTGGTATTTTTTTTTCTTTTGCATGCGTGTGTGTGTGTGTGTCTGTGTCTGTGTCTGTGTATTGGGGAGTGTGTTTATGTGAGTGGGCACACGTGCACTTTCTAACAACAAACAATAAAAGAAAACCCTAAGTAAAGATATTTGGTCTACTTAGGTAAAGGGTAGTGCATTTATGAAATGCTGATAAATGTACCTGAGAGTGCTCACTTTTCCCTTAATTCTTACAGTTAGTTTGTGGAGGCAGGCCAGAAGCTTGCATGGAAGGAGTATTCCATTTGGCTGTAAAGCATCAAGAAGGTACAATTAATCTTAGTCAGATATAAAGTCTGACTCATGCATTCTAAGCTGATCTCAGTCACATCCTCGAACCGCAAACTCATATTTCTTTTTCTTCAGAAGAATATTTTATGACAAATTGAAACCATAAAGAGTGAGATAATTACGAAGATACTTTTGGGTGAAGGAATGGGGCGAGGCAGTAGTGGGGTGGAGGAGGTCAATGGGGGAGGGAAAGGGGACATCTGTAATACTTTCAACAGTAAAGTTAAAACAAAGATACTTTCGCCTTCTGCCTGATAGTGCCTTAGAGTTGTGTTTTCACCAAAACCCCACCAAAATGGGTACATTAAAAAATATATTAGACTAAATTGTTTCAAATGTGGTGAAATGTATTACTGGCATATTACATTTTGCTTTTTTATGAGCTTTGTGCTTCCCCCCTAATCTCATGCAATTAAGTTACATTCCTGAGGCTTCTGAAGATAGATTAAAAGTTAGCACAAGTAGTAACCTCTATGTACCTTAGTTATTATGGCCATTTTAGTAGTTATGGAGGAGAAAGTGTATGGCTTTGTCTACAGATACCTAGGAGATGCATAAATGTGTTGGGTGTAATTAAAGAAAAAAATCACTCTCATTGGTTCATGGCTTTATGTCTAACACACAAACACAGTTCTAATGGATTGTGATTTGTATATCATAGAAACAAACTATATTAGAAATCAAATTGTGCTTAATTTGAGGTTATTATGTTTACCAAATAAATCAAATTTTTCTTATTCAATAACCAATCCTTAATTTTATTTCCCAGAGAATGGGATATATATCACTGTATGAAGATTTTACCCATTCAAGATAGACAGGCCTATAACCTAATCTTAATTCAGCTACAAAATATTTGTATGGTTGAACAAATTTTTAACTTTTTAGAAACTATTTTTTTTTCATTTCTAATAGGACTAAAGGATTGTTGTAATTGTTAAATAAAATAATGTACACAAAAGGCTGGTAAGGTGATGGTATATAATTAAATGCCAATAAATAACATCTCTTTTCTTGAGAAATAATTTTGCTATCATAATGACAGTTTTGGTTGGGATACTTATAGAATGACATCTAATAGATACTGTAAGCAATTTGAGAACAGGACTGTATCTGTGCAAGTTGAAACACTTTTAATAAACATTTACATAACACTTGTTAGCTGTTGTAAGATTCTCCCATTTGAATGATAGTGAATTTCTTTTCCTTTATAGGGTAAGTGAAATTCATGCTTGATATGATAATTATTAATCAGATTTACTGTTAAAAGACAATCAAGCTAGGTTTGTGACTGACACAGTGAAAAAAAAAAAGGAATAAATTAATTATGAGGATGTTGGAAGATAGAAGCTGTCTGCAGAAGGATACTCCAAGGACTCAAATTATTTAGATATCCTAGTCTGATTTGAAAATAATCTGTAGATTTTATAGACATATAGGTTATTCCCATTGTGGCTGAATCTAGACAGGACAACTGGGTCTAATTTAAGTGATGCCTTTATATTTGTGTCTTCATCAGATTTAATGATGACTCAAAACAAGCATATGATTGGTACTAGAAGATTCTAAAAATATTTACAGAAATATTTGGTTTATGCTAATGGTCATTCAATGTCAGTGTGCATAGCCTGGTTAAATAATTAACATGTTCTCTGGTACTGATACAAATTAAATTATTCTTCTGACAAATTTTATACTATATTTTTATAAAATCAGGAATATAAATTAGTTATACTGAAAAAAAACTGGAATGCTTTCTATTTTTAGGCAGCATAGGAACCTTAAAAATATTTGTTACAATTTAAAGAATATGTGTGAACCACTGTTCTCTACAGTGATATTTTAAGCCAGAAGCTAAACTTGTCTTGCCTCAAAAATAGAATGTAGCAGTGATTGAGGAATGTGAAAAGAATATCAGGGGAGAAAACAAGCTACCCTCAATGAAATCTTGAAAAGTTAGCTAACCTCAGTTAATTCATCAGAGTCACTAGTTTGGACCAGCCTTATAGACCTAACATCTTTATTTTTTCCATAGAGTTAACTTGAATCTTTGAGATTAGCTTGTGCCCTTGAGATTTATAAGTGATCTTATAAATCTCAAATTATTAATTTACACTGAGGAACTAGAGAACTATATATATCAGTCTAGAATACTAAGGTGTAACCTTTCTCCTCCTCTGAGAAGAACTGAATACTTCTCAGTTTAAATCTCCTAGATTTTTGGAAAACTTTATGTCTACTAAAAATATCTAGTTTTAAGAATAATCCTCTACCTCCCAGGAAGTCAATGATAGATACCCAAAACAATCAGAAGTATATGTCTCCTTGAATCTAGGAAAACACCCCTAAAGCTTTCAAAGTATACTGTGGTCTTTGATGTGAGAGTTGAGTATGAAGAAAGGGCTGACTCTGCACTCTCTCCTTGACTTCCAGTGGTTGGTCAATTACTGGATCTAATACACACACACACACACACACACACACACACACACACACAATCTGGTGCCAAAATGATTAAATAAAATTATTTAGATTCTTTAGATATTACTAATCATTACCTTGAGCATAGTTTATACAATGATTTAAATATATTTATTGCTCATCTTCAAATATTTTCAGAAAAATCCCCTGAATTTTTTTAGAAAAGCACTAAGAGAAAATATTTCCACTGAATTCAGGGTACCAGGCTGTATTCAAAGGGAGTTAACCTCTGAGCTACAATTCTTCATCAGTTATTGGCTTAGATCCATAGAAAATGGTTTATTTAAAAATAAATGTTCATTCCATGGTTAACAGAATTTTCTGATGAGTTAGCTAGTTCTCAAAATATTTTCTTAACAATATAAAATCAAAGAGTAAAGGCAATAATAGTATGCTATATCTTTTACACTTTTCATTAAAAAGTATAATTACATAATTTTATCATTTGCTTTTGCTCAGTGTTAAACTTATGTAACTTGCATTCTTTATTCAAAGTTTTGATGTCAAAAATTATATAATGTAGGAAAAAATGAAAGACCCAGTGGTGGTAAATGAATGTCCTAACAGTGCAGTTATATCATAAAGATCACTTTCTGAGTCTGTTTAATTTTCTTTATGAAAGACCATTATTTTTATACTGTTAGTGTACTATAATCTCTCATTTAAGCATGGTAATTTTAGTAAATAAAAATAAAGTTTGCATATTATTATAGACATCTATTTAGTCAATTAAATCAGAGAAATTGTCAGAATTTGAGATTCATCAACAATACAGGCTTTTGTCATATCACCTCTACTTTCTGAACTGTTTCACCAAAGTTACTTCTACTTAAAAAAGAATAACTTGTCCATGATTCATATTCCTAGTTCAGTCCATTTGATACTATTTCTTCTCTGAAACTTTTTTTCTCTCTTGCTAACTGCAATTTGTATCACCCTGGAGCCAACAGATTTAGTACTTTCTTCCCTTGTTTTATTAGTATTCATATTCAAAATTTATAAATAAAAATAAACAACAGTGAAATAGGTATTAATTGCTGTGCTGTCAAATTATTGTCTAAACTTGAGCAATTTTGAGACTGGAAGGGAGAGAGCATCAGGAGGAAACTGGGATTTTTTTTCCCCAGGCAACTGCCTTGAATGGTCACCTTAATTATGTAGATCCAGTAAAGGGCAAAAGCATAAATCATATTTGAAATATTAAATTAGAAAAATAAAATAATCACAAAAAGTGAAAAACATTATGCAATAGTGTGTTTGAGGGTAAATGAGTGTTTCATTCTATCTATGTTCTCACAGGTAATAAATATGATGATTTGTGTTTTCAGATTTTCATGTCAAAAAATAAAATGTTAGAAATGTTGGTTGTTTTGGTAGATGGCGAACATGTAGAGATAATAAAAAGAAGGGTGAGGCTTTATAGCTTTAGGAAAGAAAATATATTATCAACATGAAGTTTGAAGTCACTGACATCAGGATATGCAATGGCAGGCACTTTGCTATACACAGTGGATGCAAAGATTGCATTTCATCCATTGTCCTTGAAAGGCCAACTCTAGTAAGGCCAACAAATAAAATCAAGCAAATATTTGAGTAAATGGTAAGTACAATAATAGGCATTAATGAAACTCTATAACAGCACAAGTGAGGAGGGAAATGTGTCTTTGGAAGCTGAGAAGATGTTTCAAAGCTATTTGTGCTGAGTCTAGATAAAGGATGGGGGAGGAAAGAATGTGTGGTTGCCTCATCCCAGAAAATGAACAGAAGGTTCCAAGGCAAAAATGGGCCGTTAGTTATGACTGCAATATAGAGTACATGTTCAAAGATAGCATAAGGGTGGAGATAGCTGCAAAGGTCATATCATGAAAGGTTGTACACACAGAATTTGATATTTTACTAAATTTGATACTTGACTGAATGTGATAGAATATATTTTTATAGAGACTAAAATGTTACTGATTGTTGTAGGAATTTTTTAGCTGAGTTATATTTGAACTTCAGAAAGTTTACTCTTGCCTTGATCATGGGAATGAGTTGGGGAGTAATCTTACCTGGAGCAGGAGGGCAGTTAGATTAATTTCATACTAAGCTAAGCAAAATGTGATAAGGACCTGAATTCACCAAAATCAGGAAATATGCAAAAAGGAGGGAGATTAAAGACATGCTAAGGAGGTCAAGTGAGCTGAATTGGTATAATAATTCCCCAGAGATCTAAAGAAAATGGAGATCCTAGGTGGCATTTTCCAAGGAGAAATATGGAAGGAAGATCAAGTTGAGAGGCACATAGAGAACTCAGTTTTAAAATTATTAAGGCTGAGTTTAAAGAACCTACAAAATATTTTGGTGGAGATATCCAGTAGAAAATTAGAAATCTAGAGCTCAAGAAAGTTATTAGGATTATTATTTAAACACTATGTTTTATATAAATTTACCTCCCAGATATTTTTAAATATTTTCCATTATCAGCCAGGACCCTCTCCACTATGATGATTTTTGTTTAGTTAAAACATTTTTTTCTTCTGTTTTATTGACTTGATTCTATTCCTGATATTTTATTGATTTCTTTGAGACTCCAATATTATACCTAGTTATAGACACTAGCTCTAGACTACTGTTTTGAATTTTTGTTTGGAAAAAGAGGAAAAACTCTACTGCAAGAAATAAAAGAGAAACATATTTTGCTATCAACACAACCAATTTTCTGTGATTAAACAAATATTTAAGTTTGGATCAATAAACATTTATGGAATGTGTTTTTTAAATGTTTTTAATCTTTATTGTTGAGACTATTACAGATGTCCCCTTTTTAATCCCACTGATCCCCTCCACCCCACATCCATCCCATACCAATGTCTGTGTCCATGGGTTATGCTTATAAACATATAAGTTCTTTAATTAATCTCTTCCCACCCACACCCACACTCCCCTCCCCACCTTCCGTCTGAGATCCTTCAGTTTGTTCCATGCTTCTATGTTTCTGGATCCACTTTGTTCATCGGCTTATTTGGTTTATTATATTCCACATATAAGTGAGGTCATGTGGCACTTGTCTTCCCTGACTGGCTTGTTTCACTTAGCATAATACTCTCTAGTTCTCTCCATGCTGTGCCAAAGGCTAAAAGGTCCTTCCTCTTTACAGCTGCATAATATTCCATGGTGTAAATGTCCCACAGCAAAGTGTACACATTTCAATAGAGATTAACAAGTAGACTACTGAATTGCAATTTAGATTTATCAATGTAAAAAAGAGACGTGTGGAGGTATCTAAGTGAAGCACAAAAGAAGGATTGGTCAACTTTATCTGAGGATAGGGTTCAGTCAAAAAAGGTGTTGACACACTATGATTCTCATTATTTCATGCACTTCTAATAATCATATTTAAAAACTACAACTAGAGAAAAAGACATATTTTGTAGAAATGTCCCATAAATTTGTCTTAAAGTTCATTGGCAAACCACTAGGAAAAGTGATGTTTAACAGTTATTGACATATAATATTGATCCTTATAATTTTGCTTTAGAACATGAAAAATGCATTCATTGAAACACATTTCTTAGGTTGTTTTAAAATGTCAGGTTGCATTTTATCAGCATTCTCTTGTTTCACTAAACGGAATACTAACAACATACATTGTAGTCATATGGCTTTTCTCTCTTGTCTCAGGAATAATGATTCATGTGGGATTTCCTTATAAAAATAAAAAGAATTGGCTGCAGAGTAAATGATTTTTCAGAACCACACCTATGATGTAATACAATAAAATTTAAGGAGAAAGTAACCAAGTTTTTGTTTGTTTTTATAATAAATACAAAAAAGAAAACTTTTATTTCTAAGGATGCTGTTTCAATTTTACATATAAACATCCTTTCCTTTTGAAATCTAAAATAACTTAGAATGTGGCATGTCTTGATATTTGAAAATTAATTATAAAATAATGGTTTGGTAAAGGATGTGTTTAATACTCTTTTTGGTTCTATATAATCCAATAAGCTAATTTTTGTCTTGACTCTACAAGAAAACTATCAAATACTGATATTGGATACATTGTGCCTTTAATTTAGTCCTCAGTATAATCACCTATTATAGCTATAAGAAGTATCATTTTTGTATCGTTAACTTTATATAGGATAACACTGCAACACAATGCTATCATGATACACATTAGGGGTGTCAGAGTTCAAATATGATTCTACATATAGTTCTTTTAAGGAAAATAATCAATTATTAAAATTATTCATTGTAAATTTAAATGTTATTTAAGGTATTTGATTTTATATTTGTACTTAGAATAATGTTTAATAAAACTTTTATTTTAATGTTTTTTACAAAGTCCTCTTTTATTTTCTTAATATCCCAAAAGAATCTCAAGCATTTATTTTACTTATACTAAATAAATAAGTAAATAAATAAATAAATATCATAAATAAATGTAATGTTACACACTCAGAATCAACTTTTAAGAAATATAAAGAATGCTGTGTTTGACTAATCACCATTCCTGGAAACAAGCAAAAAAATGTAATTTTGCCTTCATATTGGTGGGTATATGTGTTACAACTTTCATACCGTTAAAGTAGCTTCGATAATTCTGTATAGGATTACAATTGGAGACAGATGGTTCTGGGTCTCTGGCAATTGATTATGATTTTGTAAACAGATAACATCAATGCGACAGAAATTATAGTCACAATCTTCTCTTAGCATTTCAGAAATTCTTCCCCTATTCCAATTTAGGTAGATCAAATTTCATGTGGGAGAATACCATTTAATCTTGCAAAAGAACACAGTCAGGAGGACACAGCTTCAGCCAAAATAGATATGCATGTGAAGTATTATATGAATTGTGTGTTGCCTGTTTTTTTTCATGCCATGAACTTCCTGCGAAATAAGGATATTAATAGCATTTACCTCATAGGGTTGCTGTGAACAGTGTCTGTTTCATAGGTAAGTGCTATATAAGTAATAACTATTATAATTATTGTCCTATTTCTCCTTTGTTTTCCTCTGATAGTTCCTAGGAACTTCAAATTCTTCTCATTCTATTATGCAAAGCAGTTAAACTCCCCAGACTTACATCCAGGTTGTGCCTCTCTCTTATATGTTCCTGTAATGTTCTGAATATATTCTGATATAATACTTACACTCTGCTGAGGTTACCTAATTAATTACTAGGCCTAAAAAGACATAAAATGTGACCGTCTTATTTATAGTCGTGTGTCAAGTAGTTAGCACTGATCTACTACTTAGTAAATAACTAGGTAGAGAAAAGAGCTAGGAAGGCAAGTAGAGAGGCTACCCCAGCTATTAATTCATCTGTTAAGTAATTCTACCCAATCGTTCACTTACTTAAGTCTGATTTTCTATAGTCCACTTTAAATGCAGGTCCAAAGACTCTTTTCTTCACCCCCAATAAGGCCAGATGTGTTTCAAAATTTATTTATTCATATTTCCTCTCTCTCTCTTTAACAAGTGGGTAGTTACTTCAGTTTTGCTACCAATGGAATACATGAAAAACAAGGTTTTCAGAACCTTTTTGATTTGAAATTTGCAAGTAGGGGATTGTAAATGTCTCTTGTTAGAGTGGTTAAATCATGTTAGAGTAATTAAGAAATCATTGTCCTCCAATCCAAGTGAAATTTTCAGCTGGATTGGAGCAAAATATCAAAACAGGAATTTTTCCAAAAAAAAATGGTGATCAGAGGAAATTATTTTTAAAAAGTTCTTTTTGAATTAAAAAAAATACTTTTCCTTTTAAAGAGTGATGAGTTTATACACACTGAACTTGAAAATATTGCCTCCCTTAGATCTTGTCATGGATAGCCCAGCAGATGGGATTTCCTCTTTACCATAGGATTTTCCAAAGGAATTTCAGTGTTAATCTGTAACATTCACCCAACCACAACCTCATCTGAAATTTTGTTTCTCAGTGCCTCCTACTCCTAGGTATAGTAGACATGTTTGTACCTGCTCTAACCTCAATTCATTTCCAGAAAGATCTACCACCCATATACATTATTGCATTTGACTCATCTCAAGCATATCATAACCACAATTTTGACATGATAGAGACCCTGACTATTAACACAGTCATACTCAATAAAAGAAAGGAAGGGGAAGAGTACACAGGTGGAGAATTTAGAATCACTTGGGTAGTTATTTCTATTTTATACTTTGCCCAGGAGAACTGGCTACAGTTTCATGGAATGCACCTTGTCCCTCTTTTCCATCCCTTGAAGAATCATTCTCTTGATGAGTAACTGCTGCTGATGGAAGTGTGGTCCATTGGTGCTTTAAAAAGACAAAAGTCACTTAATCAGCTGTTAAGTGGTACCCCAAACTATTTTACTTTGTCTAAATTATGAACCCTTAGGGGTCACTTCATCCAGTTTTTTGCACCAATATTATTATCTGTGTTGTTCTGCCAAAATAAATTGTGTTATGCATTTGTAATTTTCATTTTAACACTGAGTCAATTTTGACAACTACAAAACTATTTTAAACTTTGAATCAGAAAGGAATGGAGAACAGTGACCAAAATCAGAGCAATGGTATGCACAGAGCAATTTTAGGTAGGAAACACACCAATTACATTTAAAAAATAGTCTTATTTTTCAGAGTTTTATGTGGAAACCTTATAAATGATGTAGAAGATGGAGTGAAAAATGAAATCTCAAAGCTGCTAAATGTTCTTAAGTGTGATTCAGAAAGCCATATTACCATGCATCTTTCAAAGCTCTATGTATGAGATGAAGGGGAGATGGTGATATAGTGAATGGGTAGAAAATGGCAGAAATAGTGCCATTAGCTTGAAAATATCCATTCCAAAATAACAAGTTTTAGTTTCTTTAATATATCCTAGATGCCACACCAGTCTGTTGTTCATGGTAACTAGTAAAGGTTAAAATTCAGGATAAGATTCTGCAAGACAATGAGTAAAAATAATAGTCAAGGGCACAGTTGGTTTTCAATCAATATGGAGAAATCAGAGTTCAATAAAGGGCAACAGATAAAATCCAGGTATCAAAGATTCAGCAAATTTGAAATGCAATGACCAGCCTGGTTCCCTGCCTTCATTATTGTCCAAGCTTTGCCAATGAGTGCACTTTGGTTTCCCTATGCTTTATTCCAGTCCTAGACTTTAAATTGATTTACTGCTAGCCAAGGTATTTAAAGATTCAGAAGCCCAGTGGTTTGACAGCATGCCAGGTTCCCCTGTTCCTCTGAAAACTTAAAGCCATGCTTAAGTACATATATTTTCTCTGCCTTGCTTAGCAACACAAGACTTGCTTCAAGAAACAGCCTTAGTCTTGAAATTCTGACAAGTGCTTCATTTTTTTTTTTTACAACAACATACTTTTAATATTTTCAAGACAGAAAGATTTCTTTGGGCATTTAGGAAAGTAAACATTTGGGAAAGAATAACTACAGGTAGTTACTTTTGCAATTTTAGTATAATAACAGGCTTGTCTATCAGATATATTACCCAGCATTTTTCCCCTTAAAGGATCCATCAAGGAGTACTTCATTTTCTATAGAATTGCAGCCCTGCCTTGTTTTCTTTAGAAGTGGTAACATTGCATCTGAACCTGGTCCTTATGGCTAAGTTATTGTCATCAGCTGCAAGGTAGGGTTACCAGATAGCACACAGTATACACAATTATATTTGGATTGAGATAAACAGTGGAATTTTTTAAGTATAACTATGTCTCAATATTGCTTATAATTAAAAGTGTGGTTTATATGAAAGTCAAATTTAACTGGATATTTTGTATGTTTGCTGAATCTGGTATCTCTACCATCGAGCTTTCCTGACACTGACAGTTTAGTCCTCAGTTTATTCGCTGAAACTCAGTTATTGGGCCAGTTAGAGTCAGCCAGCATTCCCTGAAAGTCATCAGTTTTGGGTATTTTCAACAGCCTCTCCAGGGACCTTCTCTATTCACCTGTCCTACCAAGTCCTAGCCTGACTTATAGAATCTGGGGTTAAAAACAGAACTTTATGTTAAAAGAACTTTTTTTAAAATATGTTTTTTATTGATTTCAGAGAGAGGAAGGGAGAGGGGGAGAGAGAGAGAAATATCAATGATGAGCCGGGCCGGGTGTGGCTCAGCGGTTGAGCGTCGACCTAGGATCCAGGCGATCGGGGTTCGATTCCCGGGTCAGAGCACATGCCCGGGTTGCGGGCTCGATCCCCAGTCCGGGGCGTGCAGGAGGCAGCCGATCAATGACTCTCTCATCATTGATGTTTCTATCTCTCTCTCTCACCCTCCTTTCCTCTCTCTGAAATCAATAAAGAAAAAAAGAAATGTCAATGATGATAGAGTCATTAATCGGCTGCCCCTTGCATAATCCCTACTGGGGATCAAGCCCACAACCCGGGCATGTGCCCTGACCAGGAATCAAATGTAACCTCCTGGTTCATAGGTCGATGCTCAGCCACTGAGCCATGCTGGCAGGGCTGTTAAAAGTATTTTAGCCAGGCCGGGTGTGGCTCAGGGGTTGAGCCTCCACCTAGGATCCAGGCGATCGGGGTTCGTTTCCCGGGTCAGGGCACATGCCTGGGTTGCGGGCTCGATCAATGACTCTCTCATCATTGATGTTTCTCTCTCTCTCTCTCTCTCTCTCCCTCTCCTTTCCTCTCTCTGAAATCAATAAAGATATATTTAAAAAAAACACCTATTTTAGATTGCCATAGTAACTGTGATGGTATTTCCAATATGGACATTTGGTGAACCTTTCAAATGAATAATAAGGTTGTTTAATGAATTTATCAGATAGATTATGATCAAGGCAGAGTTATATGAATCATTATAAGCTATTATCAGGAGATACGATTATGGTCTAATTTTGCCTCTGTGCCTTCCTGTCCCAGCTTATTGCTCAGGGTCAAGAGACATTATATTATAATTTAATAAAGTTATGTGGTATAATTGAAACAGAAATACTGCATTACTTTTTAGTTGCAGTATCTCAGTAGATAATATGAGAACTGAAAAAAGTTTGAGATTAAGGAAATCAAAACAGTACTCCTCTGTTTAGAATATCTAAGAGCTGATTTAAATACATATGTGTGTGTGTGTGTGTGTGCGTGTGTGTGTGTTTGAGAGAGAGAGAGAGAGAGGGAGATAGGACATATGTGGGTAGAAAGATATCTCAGAGTTTAATTTCAGCATACAATAACCACACTGGGTAGTATAAGCAGAAAGTTTATTAGAGATAATTAAATAATAAATCAGAGAATCATTGGGAAGATTGAACAAATATACTTTATATTTACCTTCCAGGAATGACTGTCAAAGACCATTCAGTTAGGCCACCAAGGTGGCCAGCGCCACTCCTATCAGGAAGCTTTCACACCCAGAATCCTACCTTCCCTACCAGATTCAGGAACTTGATATAAGCAGTTTCCATAATCAGAAAGCAGCTGCTAATGCTTCCATTTACATAATTACACTTCACTTATTATAAACCACACCTGTAAATTGATGTTCAGGTCTTGCCTCTTGACACTCCCAAACTTAAGATTGGATACTGAAACCACTATTCATTTGCTCCAGAAAACTAATACCTCCTTATCTGTACTTGTCAGCAAAAATGGTGGTTGCATCAAAAGCTTGGCCTCTGCTCACATCCACTTTCCAAATATCATGCATGGAAAATCACACTGCTTGAATTTAAATCCCATTTGGAACCCCAATTCCAAAGAGATCTTGGAAGTATAGTCTGTTGTTTTCTAAAATCTAAATGCAAGAGGTGCTATAAGGAGAGAATACTTACCGAGTACCAATCTACCATATCCATACAGGATGACATCATATTTTATAAAAACCTAAAATCATATGTTTATATCAAATGCAATAGTAACCAGAACACAAAACAATGACTTTAAACAAAGTCATCTAAGTAATGTAAATTGTAATATTAAATTTGTTAATAGGCTGTGACAAATGCTGAAAATAATCACAGATTGGAAATTTAAGGCTTCAAGAACTGCTTAGGTTTATTCATAGATAAATGATAGCTTTATAAATAGAAACAGAGGAGGTTTTTGGTTTTGAGTTTATCACTTTTTGAGATTAATGTCTAGCACAGCATCTCTCAGCTCTGGCTGCCAGAATAATCACTTAAAGAATTTAAGGACTATACCAATGTCCAGACTACTTCCTTGACTAATTCAATCAGAATTTCTGGGTTCTCAAAGATCCATGGGTGAATCTAACATGCATCCAATTTGAGCATCACTGATTTAGCATCAAAAATCAGTCCTTCTAAAAACACATCTCTACTAAATAAAAACTTGAAGGCTGTTGAACCCATGGGACTTATCTAGAATAGTATTTATTATGATTATTAAAAATAGAGTATATATAGAGACTTTATGATCATTTTAGGTACATTTTCAATAGAACATACTTTACCTGTGATATTGATCACACTTAAGATTTGACTGGGATGACTTTATTCATTTAGCAAGGAAAAGAGATCATCTAATTATCTACCAGTAACAAATTTCTTAAAGGTAAGAAAAGGAGGAATTAAATAATAAATGGGAGATTATATAGCCTTCTATGATCACCAGATAGATCAGTTTAGAATTAAATTCAGAGATGGAAACTCATTTCTCAAGGACTAATTTATACATTTCTTCTGGCAAAAGGCATTACATTTTGGAAAACCCTTTCCTCAGAATAATAATTTCTGTAATTTAAGAAAAAAATGTTTTTTATTATTAATGAAATATGATCTGTTAAAATCAGATTTTTAAAGTTATACATTCTCCCAGTTATCTTTTGGTTATTTTATATTAAATATAAATATATATTCTAGAATTAATTATGACATAATAACCTAAGGAAATTGCTAACATTTAATGGAAGCTAAATATGAATTTTTCTAAAATTCAACATCTAACACAGTGTATTGCACACTATAAACACCTAATAGTTTTTCAAGTGCATTCATATTGGAATTATCCAGCAGGGGGAAAAAATAATCACTACCAGGAGAGGAAAAGCACATTACTCATCTTCATGAAATTCTCTTTATATAAACCAAAGGGTATTTCTACATATTACTAAGTAGCATTTCAGGGTGGAGTTGCATTTCTTATATTTTTCTGCATTCCTTTATTCTTTATCGAATACCCCACTTGGATTTTGCAGATGTTGATCTTTCAGATATTGATTTTATTTAATAAAGCTTTCAAAATTTATGAGTAAAAAGGCCAAAAGAGGGCTTAAAAACTGTAAAATTAAGAGAATGATACAATGCCAACAGATGAAAGAAATATTAATAATGGATCTAAATAATTTCTCTAATGATTTATAATTTTAAAGAAATCAAAAGTAATCAATCCTCATATTTTTCTTTGAGTTGGCTTATTCGTGTTTTCAGGCATCTTTATATGTATTAACCTGAGCATCCCCCCCCCCCCTCCACACACACGCACACTGAAGGGTTGCAGGTTCATCCCCAAGCTGCTTGGGGCCGGTGTAGGAGGCAGCCAATCAATGCGTCTCTCACAGAGCTGTCTCGGTCCCCCCCCCCTTCTAAATAAATAAATAAATAAATAAACAGCTCATTTAAAAAACTACTTACGCTTCTCCATACCTTGATCTATTAAACAGAAATTCCTACTCTAAAAACAATTATTAAGCTTTAATAGTCACAAATAAGTCTATTTGAACTTTGACGGTTTATTAGGTTATGTTGCTGTGTTCTAATTTCCACCGGAAACTATTTACAATTTTTAGCTGTTTAGAGCGTCTTGATTCCATTCTCCCTCCTTAGACTGCTCTATGTAAGCAGAGCAGCTGAAACGGGATTACCTTTCTCCAGAACATATTGTGGAGTGGATTACTCAGTGTGTATCCAACCCCATTCTAGTATGCCTTCTAATAAAGGCAATGCTTATAAACACAAATTAAATTTCATTAAATTTTACAGACTCCTTTGCAGCCACATTTTTAGAATCTTCCAGGCAGAAATTCTAGTAAAAAATTAGGAGAGAAGGAAGAACTTGAGCTACAGGAGGAGACTGGATGCATTTTGTTCTTTCGCGGCTCAAACAGAGGTTCTGGCATCTGGTTCCTTTTGTCATAGGTGCGAAGTGTCATAGCCAGTGTCCATGCTGTTGCCACCAGAACAGTGTTGCAGGGGACGGTTTCCCTTGACTGCCTTTGCTCTGGGTTGTACGTAGCCACCTTCCCACCTCTAACTGCTCTAAGGGTTCCATAAGCAACAAAATATCATCATAAATCTCCGCTTAGAATTGTTAGACTTGTTTTTTTCATCTTCACCTTAAAACCCTAATCAAAGAGTCTGCTAAAGATTCTTGGGCAATCATTCCTACTTAAATATTTTATAAAATTGGGAGGATGCCAGTAAGATTGCTCTGAAACATTGTCTACAATAAGTTGCATTATCACTTGAGATGTGTCCAGCAGAATCCTCTCCCCCTAACTTGAGAGTCTTACAGGATTATCTGTCTTTCAGTGATCTCACTCACTAAAAAGCTTCTTTGGCTTTGTGGCCAGCCTTAGCTAAATATAGGCATGTAGGTTTTTTCAACAATGTTTTAACTGAGGACAAAGGGCACTTGAAGTCACCTGCTCTCAAGTCTATTCAGTCAAAGGGTGGACTCACCCATAGACTTATTCATTTATTAAATTCAGTGCCAATCACACACCAAGCTTCTGATTCTTTTTATCTTTATTTATTGATTTTAGAGACAGAGGAAGGAAGAAAGAGGGAGAGGAAAAAAAATGATTTGCTGTTCCACTTATTTATGCATTCATTGGTTGATTCTTGTATGTGCCCTGACCAGGTATCAACCTTGGCATATTGGGATGACACTCTAACCAACTGAGCTACCTGGCCAGGGACCAAGCTTCTGATTCCAGTTTGTGTTAGTTCCATAGATAAGCCTAGGTGCCTAGAGAAATTTCCTTTCTTTGGGACCTGTTTTCTCTAAGCAAGTGCCTTCTCATAGTGATATTATTTTCTCTTTTTAGTCACCGAGGATCTTTTCTACAAAAGCTGAATCCTGCATATCTTATGTTATAAGCAGGATAATATAGTATCTTTATAGAACAAAATTTTGAAAATAGACAATTGTTACTTCAGTTGAAACTGTGTTTAGCTTTTAATCACTAATGTAATCTAAAAAGATTGGCAAATCACTTACATTATAAGCATGATTTTTATGAATGCTTGGCTACTCTTGATAAGAGGCATGATCATACCCACTTAGCCCTATATACTCAGTGATGCTCTCTTCTCCCTAAACCAGATTTCAAAGGAGAAAATAATCTTAGTTATTAGTAGACCCATAATCTATCAAATCAACCTCATCTTATTATAGCTAGGAGTTTATATTTGCTAGTAGCAAATATAAAAGAATTGGCCTTCAACAAGATAATTTATCACTACAAAATTAAAGGGGGTTAAAACTATCCTAAAAATAATACAACATACATCTACAAGAGGTTGAAAATATATAAAGACTAGTGGGATGCCATAGTTTTCCTATCTCAGCTTTACCCAACCCACCATCCCACTACGTATCATCTTCTCCATACCTTTAACCAATATATAGTAGTAAGGCAACTTCTCTTTTCAAAGTTTAGTTTTATTATTCTAGCTGTATCAAACACAGCGAAGAGGACAGGATTTTGGAATATCACTTGCTGAATCTGGAAACACATTAGAAGGTACTGTCCCAAACCTGATGCCTTATAACCCTGGAGAGATGTGTCCACTAATGGTGCTGGGCTTGGAAAATCACCCCTGAAGGAATAGGGTTAAAAATAATCAGCATCTCCCAGCCAGCGTGGCTCAGCAGTTGAGCATCAACCTAGGATCCAGGAGATTGAGGTTTGATTCCCAGTCAGGACACATGCCCGGGTTGCGGGTTTGATCCCCAGTAGGGGGCGTGCAGGAGGCAGCCGATCAATGAGTCTCTCATCATTGATGTTTCTACCTCTCTCTCTCCCTCCCCCTTCCTCTCTCTGAAATCAATAAGGACATATTTAAAAATAATAATAATAATAATCAGCATGATTGTGACATTCTAACCAATTTCACTCAGAGTCTTGTATGACAGACTCCACCTCAGTTAACATTTAAAACCATGGCTTAATGAATTTGTGTCTTAATACTCAGAAAGAAAATGATCTACATAATAGTATTTCTTGCATATTCACAAGGAGATCATTAAAGTTATTTTATGTGAAATTAAAAAATACTGACTATTATTATTTTGGAAGCAACTATTCCTAATTTAATTACAAGGCTGTTATTAATATGGTGGCTGGGTACCAGGTAATTTCCACATGTCATTACCTAATCTCATAAGTGCTAGACAACAGAATGTATCAAAAGAGGCCAGCATATATTTCCCCCTCACTTCCAAATCTTATAAAAACACATCTAATTGGAGTAATTCATGTCCCTAGAATCTTAATTGTAAGAGATCATGGGAGAAGACATTTTCAGTTTGACAGCATCTCTAGAACAGGCAGGCCATGCTAAAGGAGAGTAACATGGAGACTGATCAAATCAATCCACAATTTTCACCAAAGTATTATTTTATATCTTTTGGCCAAGACCGGCTCCTAGACTACAAGTGTACTGTTAGATATAATGGTCACTGAGGTTATCACTGAAGACGCAGAAGCTGGGAACTAAACAATTTGCATTCTAGAAACATCCTCCTAGTGCCAAGTTCACACAAAGGAACACCCTTTCACTTATGTAATGATAATATAGTACTTTTTTTGTAGAAGAAAAATATGGAAGTACTGAAATGTTGTATTATAATTAAGTATACTTGTGAGACCAGTGAGTAGCAATAGTATTAAGGTAGAGGTCTAAAAATGTCATTTTTTTTTATTACTCACACTAGTACAGATGTCCCCCATTTTCGCCCCCTTTGCCCCTCTCCACCCAGCTCCCCTCCCTAAGCCTTCACCACATTGTTATCTGTGTCCACGGGTTATGCATATATGTGTTTATGTTCTTTGGCTAATCTTTTTAATGTTCTAATTTAATCTTTCCCTTGTTTTTATAACAAGGGGTTATTTGATGTAACAGCATAGGAAAAATCTAAGAGTTCATATTCTGTTGAGACTATAGTCAGGAACCTATAATTCAAGACTCTTGATTTAACTTATTTAACAATAGAACAAAAACCTCTTAGCACATGAATGTTAAAATGTAATCAGACCTCAAACTCTTCAATATACTCCAAGTATTTATATTAATCAGAGAGCCTGTTTATGTTTCAAAGTAAATATCTTTCAGTAGCTCACTTGAAGTAATTTATAGTGTTATACAGAATTGATTCATATTATTTAACAGGAATAAACTCTCAGTACCAGAGCTCTTCTTATTGACTAGCCACAATAAACTGACAAGTCATAAGTAGTCCATCAACAAGATTGTGCTTTATTACTGTAAATGCACTCAAGGATTCTCTCACCATGAAAGAAAACAGAAAAGTAGGGTACTATGAAAATCCATAAGCAACAAAATTCTAACAAGATATGGGACAAATAGAAGCACTAAATGAACCACAGCATTCCCTGGAACATAGAATAGGCTGTAAACTGATTTTGAAGACAAAAATCTAAAATATCTTGATTTAAAGAAAAGACCTACTTCAGTAATTGAAGCACATAATTCATGGATGGCTAAATAAAGGCACAGCTATATTTTACTAGGACATGCAAATGTGTTAAGACTGTTTTTGTAAGCTATTTTGAATGTGCCTGTTTTGAATGTTTGGGTATGAATGTGAAATAATGGAGAGTGTATATAAAAGTTATCACATATAAAGTGCTAAATAAAATAACATTCTAGTATTCTATCTCTATCATGCAGTGGGTCGAATAAGATTTTTTTTTCTTTTACCAATATTTTATTATACATACATGTCATTTTAAGATATTAAATCAGACATCAATCTGTCATTGATCTGCTGATATTTAATCACAAGATATATGCTGTTCATCTCAATATTGTGATTTGATAGTATTCAAGTAGAAAAATTACTTTTTTTATTTTATTTCCAAGACACTTTTGAGGTAAAGTATAACAAGAAAGATTCAAAATGAGAGAACAGATATAATGATTACCCTTAGGATAAAATGACTGCTGAGAGCTCAGGAAAGCCTTGGGTTAGAGGAAACTCCAATGAGCAGATTCTTTTCTAAGATACTTAAAGGAGATAAAATTAGTGGTATGAAATGCCAACATACAATTTACCAAAGAACATGACTGAGAATATAGGGCTTTTTATAATTAGGCAGGAAGATGCTTAATAATTCCTATGAGTAACATTTATGATGTGAGTTATAAAGTATCTGCCCTGTTGAAATTGTATTCTACTGATGTGGCATCAATCTTACCAAATCATAAAAGACCCTCTTCAACTAGAATGGAGAAAAGCATTGAGGCTGTATACCCTGGTCCTCAACTGCCCTCAGTTCACAAGGCATTTGTTTTGACAAATAATTGTCTTGGGTAACCTGACCTCCCCTATTTACAAATTAGGAATACCTAGAAATATTATAGGACTAACCTAAATATATAGTTAGGATTGTTAGGGTTAGATATTGCTATTCCTACCTTCTAATTCAGAGCACTTCCTATTACACAATACTTGAGAACAGGACTGGGGGAAAAATGTTCTCTGCCTCCTGTCCATTTGCAATAAATGTTGCAATAAATGTTTTGCAGCCCACAGCATGATTCCTAATGGAAACAATTGACTACCGGTTCACTAATGTAAATTCACTAGTGAATTTTTTTCTTGCTTCTCATTTTTGTTTTGTTTTACTTTACAAACTATTGAGTAGAATCAAAGGAATCTTCATCAAATACGTGAAAAGTATCTCATTATTACAAAATGAAAATCTATGTGCTCTCCATCCATTTTAAGAAAACCCTTCAAACCAAAGCATTATATAGGAATTTTTGCTTTTCTGTTTTGTTTTGTTTTTGCTTTTCTGTACATTCTGGGTACCCTTCAGTAATTTATTTTAAAATGTTCAAATTGGTTAATTTAAAATTGAAAATGTTTCAAAAAGTTGCAAAAGTGTTGTTTAGAGAGGCATTTTGATATGTCTACATAAATGGTCTATGACATTAAGTTTGTTCCCAGGTGAAATGAGGCTAGGAAGAACAACAACAAACCCAGAAAAGGGAGGAAAAAAAGACAAAAAACTGCAGAAATGTGATCCCTGAGTAAAGGTGAGCACCTGAGCTGAGCCATCTCGTTCCTCGGCCCTTTGTATGGGCTCCTTTTGCAGCCCACAGCATGAGGAGGGAGGGGGGAGGGAAGCCAAACAGTGCACAGTGGTCTTGCTGAGCTGGGGAGACAGGGAGACCGAGAAATAGCTGCTACTGCGCTGGTTAAAATTTCCCTGGCAAGGTAACAAAGAGAAGGAAGCTGTGCATGGATGGAGCTCCAAAATTCTGCATAAAGGTCCCCTTGAATATTCTGCTCAATAGCAGGCTGTATATGTACATGGGGAGACTTCACAAGGCCAGGCAAAACAAGTACTGGGGAAAAGTTATAAAAAACAACCAACTCTATGGAACTGTAAGCTGAACAAATACCTGAGATCACATAAATTTGGAGATGTTAAATGTTAACCTCTTAGAGTAGAGAGATCTCATTAAAAACTCAGATCATAAGGGTGCATATATTCTTTCTGATTGGTGCTTTGGGGTTCTTAGGATATATTCCCCAAGTTAGGGAGTAAGGGGGGAAATGATGGGCATCTGTAATACTCTCAACAATTAAAAAAAAATCACAAAACAAAACAAAAAACTCAGATCATTAAGCAGTAATCTCTTAAAGTCTGTGCCTAAAAACTAACAGCTAATCTGCCCTAGGGTAAAAGCTATTAAGACCACAATAACAAAAGTAAAAAAATCAACCTCAAAAGGACTAAACTGATTCACAGGTGAATTAACTGCTTTCCAGAAAAAAATCTCAGCATTCAATTGAGAAAGACAACAAAACCCAAATAATTCTAAATGTAGCATGCATAGCTATATCCAACCACATACAATCAAAAATTGCTGGACATGTAAGGAAGTAGTAAAATGTTACATATAACCAGGAAATAAAACACAATAAATGAAAATAAAACCAGAAATAACAGGCATGATGGAATAGGAGATAGAAATTTTGTAAGTATAAGTATATGTATAGGTAAATCCAAACATATAAACATAAGCTATAATAAATACATTCAATTATTTGAAGCAAAGCAAGAATATTACAAGACAAAAATAGAAAAAAATATCAGTAGAGAGATGGAAACTATATATTTACTAAAATAAGAATTCAAAACTAAAATATGCTTCATTTAAATGAAGCATGCACTGAATGAGCTCAACAGCAGATTAAACACTACAATAGAAAATATTAGTGAGCTTGATGAAATATAAACCATTCAAACTGGAGTATAGAGAAAAACACCTTAAGGGAAAAAGAAGAGACTGATAGAAAAATACCAAGTGAATGAATATATGTATAATTGAACTACTGGAAGAGATTAGGAAAGAAAAAAATGAGTGAACTATTGAGTATTTTCTAAATAAGATAAAAAAATATAACCCAAATAATAAAGCAGCTCAGCAAATTTTAAAAAAATAAACAAAAATAAAACCATAACATTGCATATTGTGATCAAATGAGAAAGCCAAAAAGAAAGAAAAATCTTAAAGCAGATGGAGAAAATTTAAAGACATTGGCAAACCAAAGATGGGTCCTCTTCTTTCTTAAGAGAAATAATACAAGACAGAAGAAAATGCACGACACTGTTGAAGCATTGAGAATAAATAGTACATATCCTTCAAATTATAAGACAAATATATTTTTAGACAAATACATTTATTGTCCAATCACCTGCCCTAGAAGAAACGATAAAGAACTTTTTTGAGGGTAGAGAAAAATAATATCAGATAGCAACTCAGATTTACACAAGCAAATGAAGAGTGTCAGAGTAATAAACATATAGATAAGTGCAAATATTTTATCTTTCTCATTTCTTAAATCTTTTAATAATTTTTTAAAATTAATAACAATGTATTGTAGAATTATAACATATGTATAAGTAAAAGTTGTGACATGAAGGACAAGAGAGAAATAGAAATATACCATTATAAGGTTTTTAGTTTACACTTGAAGTAATATAATGTTACTTAAAGTCAAATAAGAAGCACAATGTAAAAAATAAAGTAACTACTAAAACAAAAAAATGGCTATATAGAGATGAAATTAAATACTAAAAAATTCTAAATACTCTATTAACTAAAATAAAGCAGAAAAAAAAGCAAAAATTAGTAAAGAATATATATGCTTGTGTTTAATGTAAGTATATTAGTAAACACAACATATCAATGATTACATATAAATTGATTAAAGCCTGCAAATTATTGGTCTGGATAAAAAGTAAAAAAAAAAAACACAATTATATGATGCTTGAAAGAAATACATTTTAAAAAGAAAAATATGTAAAATTAAATGTAGATACTGATGATAAGAAAGTTGGAACAGCTATAGAGACCTATAAAACACTATCAACACTATTTGATCTAATACACATTTATGGGACACTTCACCCCCAAACAAACCAACAAACAAATAAAACTGCATTCTTTTTTAGTGTGTATTGACCCTTCACTTAAATAGACCCTATCCTGGGCAGTAACAAAGTTCTCAAAAACAAGCTAAAATGAAATCAAGCAGAGTACAGTCTTGAACATAATAAAATTAACTTGGAAATCATTGACAAAATTTATATCCAGAACACCTATAAATATTTGGAAATCAGGCAAAAGAATTTCAAATAACACAAGAACAAAAAAAATGAGGTAAAAAAATTTTTAAATATTTTGAATAGTATGAAAATTAAAACACACATAAAAAATGTATAAGATGCATCTAAAGTAATGCATAGGAGCATACATAGCTCTAAATGACAGAAAAATAAAATCTAAATGAGATCCAATAAGGCAGAAGGAAGTCATTTAATAAGAAATGTTAATAAAATTAATAAATATTTAACTCTATTGTTCAAAAGAAAAGTTGTCTATACCAGGAAAATGAAGAGGGGCATTACCACAGATAATAGAGAAATTAAAATAATACTAAGGGAATTATTGATCAACTTTATGACAACATGTTCATCAACTAATAGATTCCTTGATAACACAATTGTTGAAACCTGTCACACATTTAAGGGAAATAATCAATTTCATCAAATACTGTAATAAACTAGAGAAAGGGTGACCACATTCCAAAATCTCCAAAACAAGGAAAAGTTATTGCAAGAAAACTATAAAAATATTGCACACTAAGATACAAAAATCACTAAAATATTACAAAATTCATTCCAACAATTTAAAAAAAGAGGAAATATACCATTGTCATTACCAAATGAAGTTTATCTCAGGAATGTAAGGTTGGTTTAACATTTAAAACAATAAATGTAATTCAGTACATTAAGATAATGAAAGAGAAATCATATGATTGCTTTAAATACAGAAAAGATGTTAAAAAGTGACATTCTTACATGTTAAAAATTCTCACATGCTGGAATAGAAGAACACTTTATCAACATGATAAAGAACATCTAAAGAACACCTATACCTAATATCATGCATGAAAGTGAAAAACTAAAAACATTCCCCCCAAATATTGAAACAAGAAAAAAAGATGTTACTTTTACTACTTTTATTCAGCATTTTATTGGAGATCACAGCTAATACAAAAGTTCATGAAATATAACAGTACAAAATCCTAACTCTTAAAACTAATAATTAAATTTAGAATGGTTACAGGACACAAGGCCAATATACAAAATTTAATTTTATTTGCATATACTAATAATGGACAATTGGAAAATGAAATAAAATATATACTATATATACTATTTTTGATAGCATCAAAAAAGATAAAATAATCATTTTCAAGACTTCCACATTAAAACTAAAAAAGACTCGAGGGACACTTAAGACCTAAATAGATTTCTTTAAGAATGGGGCCACATTTGAGGGGCAAAAAGGTAACTAGAGGGTGTTAAATGGCAGTCAAAGGCCATTGCCTCGAGGA
The DNA here is from genome assembly GCF_964146895.1 of Miniopterus schreibersii. Taxonomy (NCBI): domain Eukaryota; kingdom Metazoa; phylum Chordata; class Mammalia; order Chiroptera; family Miniopteridae; genus Miniopterus; species Miniopterus schreibersii. Next base: position 50,149,682 of record NC_138118.1, read on the forward strand.
AGCTACATGAGAGGTTACGGTTCCTCAAAACCGAGACCCATGTTTTAAAGTTTCTCTGCTTCATGTTCACACTTAGTCTTAAGCAGATTATTGTATATTTGTATTTTTCTGTCCCATATATACTTCTCAGCTTTGTCCAATATAAATGAAGACTTTTACCTTTCAGGCCCTAGACCTGCTCCTGAGCTCAACTGAGCTATTTCATACCTCACCCCACCTCTCTAATATTCAGCTTCTGATCTAATTCTGTAGTGAAATGATCTGCAGATATACATGTACCAAGGTGGATATATTTCTATACAATTAATGAGAAACTGCTTATCAATATATTTATGAGGTTTCAGGAATCAGACTGGCATATGTAGGAGGTACAATGTCTAAATTCAACCAAAAAAAAAGGTACCTGAATGCGTATGCTAATCTTTTCTCATACAAACTAGCATGCTTTATTACAAAGTGGTCATGGGTCTTAGACCACCCAGAGAAAGCAAAATAACAAGATTTGGCCCAGATCAACTTTATGTCCTCAGATTTTGCCTTTTCACACCACACTGATTTTGATTTGGTTTGCTCTTCATTTCTCTTCTTACTTTCTTGTTTAGTTTTTGAGGTTTGAGGCTTTTTTGTTTTTCAAGATAGAGTATGACCTTTCCATCTATCTTGATAATTTGAAACTTTAATGCAAATTCAAATTCCTCTTTGGAAAAGCTCATTTTATAGGAAAACCCAATACCATTTATTTTATTGTTTATTGAGAGTATCCCAGTAAGAAATTAGCAAAATATAATATAACATTATTTGTACATTATTTTTGGAACTATTTTATGCCTTTTTCTATCATGTTATAAACTCTGTGAATTTTAGTGAATAGTTATAGTAACAGTTACCTAATTGAAACAGTAAAGCCCTCTATTTCCTTACTCACTAGCAAATTGATCTATGTTGTCTCTAAGAGAGTTTATTTTTAAATTCTAGAAATCAAAGTTTATTCTATTATTTCCTTTGTTTTACATTAGAATTTTTAAATAGTGTATTTCAATTGTAATATTTGAGGTATAAATGATACATTTAAGTATCTTTCCAGAAGCATTGACTGATATTTTTGACCACAGAGAATGTTTTCCCAGGTATTTGGTTAGACATTGGAATGGGGGGAGGAAACAGACAAATGTTGAATTTGAACACATAAATATGAATTATTCATAATATATTTTCTTTGTCATTTCTCAGGTTCTAATTTTGGAGAATAAAAGTTGGGGAGAAATTTTATCTTCTATATAAACAAGCAGATATGCTTTTCTCTGCTGGAGAGGTAATTTGCAATGATCATATATTGTTTTGGTTAAAAATATTATGGAATAGGTCTTACTTTTAAAGGGGCTAGGCAAAACTGTATTTCCTGCACTATGATATTCATAATCTCTGCTGATGTTATATAATATACAATACATCATTTTAATCTTTTTTATAATTAAAGAGTTGTTCTAAGCACAAAGCCTGGAGTACCTGAATGCTAATGGTCCTGGCTGACTAAAGAAAGCTTTGCACTTCCAGATCTTCTCCGAAATAGAAATATAGATGGCCAAGAAACATATGAAAAAATGCTCAAGGTCACTAATCATCAGAGAGATGCAAAAAAAAAAAAAAAAAAAAATGAAGCATCACCTCACACCTGCCAGAATGGCTGCCATTGACAAATCAAATGACAGGTGCTGGCGAGGGTGTGGAGAAAGGGGAGCCCTAGTACACTGCTGGTGGGAATGCAGACTGGTGCAGCCACTATGGAAAACAGTATGGAGTGTCCTGAAAAATTAAAAATGGAACTGCCATTTGACCCAGTGATCCCACTTCTGGGAATAAATCCTAAGAATCCTGAAACACTAATCAGAAAGAATATATGCACCCCTATGTTCATAGCAGCACAATTTACAATAGGTAAGATCTGGAAACAACCCGAGTGCCTATCAGTAGATGAGTGGATGAAAAAGCTGTGGGACAGTCACACCATGGAATACTACGCAGCTGTGAAAAAGGATCTCTTACCCTTTGGGACAGCAGGGATGGACCTGGAGAGGATTAAGCTAAGTGAAATGAGCCAGTCAGAGAAAGGCAAACATCACATGATCTCACTCATATGTGGAATCTAATGAACAAAGTAAACTGATGAACAAGGTAGATACAGAGATACAGAAGCATGGAGCAGTCAGATGAATTTCAGAAGGAAGGTAGGGGTGGGGAGTCGGGGGGAATTAATAAAAAACTTAGATGCATATATACATGACCTATGGACACAGACAATAGTGTGGATAAGACTTGGGGAGGCCGGGGATGGATGCCGGGGGGAGGGGATCAACAGGAGGAAAAAGGGGGACATCTGTAACACTTTCAAATATATATGTGTATATATATGCTACATTTCTCCCGGTGAAGCCACTCCTTCCTTGCATTTTGGTTCATCCTCTTTGTCAGCTCATGGTGCCTTGTCCCTTCCAGCAAACTGGCTTCTGCTCCAGGATGACTCGTTATAACAGCCCTGGGCTTGTGCTTCTCCGGGTCAGGGCTTCCTCTGCTCAGATGACACGGCCCTGTGAGCGCTCAGATGGAAAGTCAGCTTTGCTCTGGCCAGAAATGTTGGTGTCACTTAAGTCAGGCACTAGTCTAAGTGTTTGATAGAAACTTTTTCAGAAGACTAACATCTAAATTTGAAAAGTAGAGAGACAAGGAGAAAGAGGAAAAGCTTCTACAACCCCCCTGGGAAGAGGGGAACTGACAACCTCAACACAGCAGAGTAATTTCGTCGCAGTGTGGGATGGAGAAGGTGGGTGTTTGTTTGGATTGAGGCCATTCGGTAATTTTAACACTCATCGGAATCTCTCAGCCAAAGTATTCCAGAGACAAAGCCTGCAATGAACACTTAATCTCCCCAGTTAAAATTTTAGTCCCAATGAAAACCTTACCTGATGCCCTCCTACTTTCAGTCTTTGCTGTGCTTTTACCTTCATGACTGGTGGCTCCACCTCATCATTTTTTCCAGTGAAATTATTCTTCCTTTGGCATCCAGCAACAAAGCCAAATAGGCTGGTCTTCTAAGCTTAAGGATGAGGTTCATCACACTCACTGGCACTTTAGATTTGAAGGCTGGAACTGACTGAGTTTCTGAATGAAATAGCTTCATTTCCCTGACTGAGTGGAATACGGATCCATTACGTCTTTCAATTAAAATGTTAATAAACAAAAGTCTTAAATGTTTCAAACATGAAAAAATAGTGCATATTTTAATTTGCTAGGACTATTATAAGTGTTTTAAGCAAGAAGGAGATTTACTGGACAGATAATGTGGTGCCTCACCAAATTCACACAAATCAACAAGAACCACACCAGCCACTTGAAACTCATTGACTTGAATTTCATCTGTATTTTCTTCCTGCTTCTCATTTCTGCTTTGTTGTCTTGCTTTCTTCATTCTCCACTAGTTCACACTCATCATCCTAAAATCATTTTACCAGGCAGTATTAGGCTAACATTGTTCAAAGTTAGTACCGAATAAAAAAACATATATATATATACTATTATAAGACATTAAGGCTGTTCAAAGTATTTAGCCTCTCTGGAAATAATTTGGAAATATAAAAATGTCTCAAAGATATACACTTATATTTTGATAAATTATTTTTAGTTTTAAATTGTTACATTTTCTTTAAGAAGTTTGTTAATAGTTAAAAGCACAACAAAGCAATCTATCATTTCACCATTCAGAGATATAAAGGCTAATATTTTTTAGACTATTCTCTCACTATTATTTTTATATAAAAATGTATTAATTCTTAAATATTTTGTAAGCTACATATATTTAATTTTATAATCTACTTTTCCCTCTTATAACTATATTATAAATATGTATCTATATAATTAAAACTCTTATTCAAACTCATTTTAATGGCTGCATAATATCCCATTAGTTATATTATCACTTTATTTAACCAATCCCTTATTGCTGCATATTAAGGCATGTATGTATATATAATATTTTGTGAAATCTTATAGATACATATTTACACATATAATATTGTTTTCTTTAGATAAATTTCGAGAAATAATAAAAATGATTAAAGTTTATGTCTTTGCCACACAACTATACATTTAATTAGTTAAAAATATATTGCTTGTTTTCTCAATCAAAAATCAATGTCAAGCTTGTATTAGATGTTTTGTCAAGTATCAAGTAGAAACTGATTATCTTTTACAAAATCAGAGAGTAAAAAAAAGAAAAATTAGGCAGGTATATTAAGGTAGCAATACATTCTAATAAATACTAACTTCTCTTATTTGACTGATCTGTTTTTTCAGCATTGTATGAGAGTCTGATTTTCCATTGAAATTTTTATTACGGATTTCAGTGAGGGATGTTACAACATTGACAGATAAGGAAAGAGTCAAGATGATAACCTTTGCTTTAGCGTTGTAGGGGCTGGCAAGTCAAACCCATTGGCTGGGCAGCCAGTTGAAACTCGGGCAGATGTGAATGCTGCAGTGTCGAGGCAGAATTTCTTTTCTAGGAAATCTCAGTTATGGTTTAGAAGGCCCTCAGCTGATTGGATGAGGCTCCATCCACATTATTAAAAGTAACCTACTTTATTTAAACCACATCTTTATGTTAACCACATCTACAAAACACTCCTCAGGAGCCCCTCCTTACATGTTAGATACTATAGCCTAACCAATCTGACACATAAAACTAGCCATCACAAGAACTTTTGACACATTTTAATAATTAGAATAAATAAGTACCAGACGCAGACTTTTAGAACCCTAGTAATCATGAAATAAAAATATGCTGTTATTGATATTTTCTAAAGCTGTAATGCTCTAACAATGTTATGTTTAAGTATATTTATTTTATTCAAAACTTTACTGCTCAAACAAACAGTGGAATTGGGCCTTTGTGTGAGTTTCTAATTCTTTGTATTACTTCCTCATCGCTGCTGTAACAAACTACCACACACTTAGTGGCTTAAAAAAGTCTATTGCATTATTACAACAAACTATTATGATACAGTCTGCAGGTCCGATGTCTGAAATGGGTCTTATGGACTTAAATCAAGGTTCTGGCTGAGCACTATACCTTCTGGAGGCTCTAGGGGAGAATGTGCTCTTTGCTTTTTTAAGCTTCTAAATTCTCTCTACATTTCTTGGTTTGTGGCCCTTCACTCCATTTACAAAGCCAACAGTGTATCACTTTCAAATTTCTCTCCGCTCTGACCTCTGTTTCCATCTCCACGTCTCTTTCTCTGACTCTGATTCTCTTGCCTCTCTCTCTTATAAGAACCATTTTGATTGCCTTGGACACACCAGACTGATTGATGATAGTCATCTCATCTCAAGATTCTTAATCATAATCATACCGCGAAGTCCCTTTTTCATGTGAGGTAACATATTCACAGGTTCCAGAGATTAGGAAACAGTCATCTTTGGAAGCCATTATTTAGCCTACCATATATTCATGCAATTTATTTGTATTCATTGTCCTAAAAAATAAATAATTGTTTAAATAATGTATGAACATTTATGATCATTACATGTTTAGCTACAATATTAGCATATTGCTTTCAGTAGAAGATATTGAACATTATTAAAAGATAATTTTCAAAGAGAAAGTAATGATTCATATAAAATAAAATGAACACATTTCAAAGATGTTATTTAACACATTAATGAGTCAACCAGTAAAATATTACAATTTTTTCTAAGGAGAATGAATTCACAGTGCTACATTTATATATATCAATCAGGATTGCCTAAATTATTTTACAAATAGACAAAAAATTGTTTTTTTCCATAGGGGATGGAGGAAAATCCATTGCTTTTCATTGAACAGAAATATTTTTGTGTCTGTAGACAAGAATCCTTTTACATTGGCATTCAGTTATTTACAGCTCAAACAAAGATGTGAAATAGCTCAATGAAAATGATATAAATGCCTTAGAAACAGATAAAGCAGAAGGATGTGCTTTAAAATATTTACAGGTTTTGATTGAACATACCCAATAATTTTTGGTCCATTTGGAGGTCTTACACAATTTTTTTCTAATAATATTGTTACTAAGTTTATATTTAGTAAATGTATCAAGAGAGAAAGAAGAAAAGAATAATTTATTTCATATTAAAGTTTACAATAAAAGTCAAACTTAAAAAAAGTCAGAAATGACACTAACGTTCTTTAAAGTTTATTTTTATGTTTAAATACAATTGTAAGTGCAAAACAATTAACTGAATAACTTATGAATAATGAATACAAAATTCTATGTTCTGCTTGCAATTATGTGATTTTCACTAAGTTATTCCAGAAGAAGAAAAAATATTATTTACTTATATATGCAAAAATTCATTACTTTTATTTTAGTTTTATTTACACTCATTTTTACATTCATTTTCAAAACATACTAATTGAAACAAAATGTATTTTGCAGGTGCACAAATTACTAAATTAAAATATTTAACATGTCTATATTACATTTTAAATTGTTATTGTCTAATAAAATTAATTTTATTTAGAGAAAAATGGGATATTGCTAATATGCTTTGTTTCACCAGGGTTTTGAAATCTAATTAGATTGCATTTGAGTGAGAACAACAAGAACATAAGTTGTGTATTATGTGTACTTCATATCATTGTAAAGAAAATTAAAACTTGAAAAATGCCAACATTTGTCAATTGTACTCTATTATTACTAATCACAAATGTATCTAGTCACAAATATTCTGGAAGTATCCCTTGACCAAATTTCTTTATTTTTCAGTTACCTCTGCCAAACTTTTATGAAATCATTTTTCTTTCACGGCCTATGCTTTATCACCAGACACTCAGGCCACAGGTTTAGAAGTTATAATGACTATCAGACGTGAATCTCTAATGAATAAATCTTCATCTTGGATGAACCTTGAGAATATTATACTAAGTGAGATAAGGCAGACAGAAAAAGTAAAGAACCATATGATTTCACTCATGTGGGAAATAAAACTTAAAACAACAAATGGACAAATAAAATAAACAAAAACTCATAGACATAGACAACAAGTAGGGTGCTTACCGGAGGGAAAGGGAATGCAGGAGGGCAGTAAAGGGTAAAGGTGTCTAATACATTGTGACAGAAGGAGATTTGACTTTGGGTGGTAAGCACAAAATGCAATATACAGATGATTTATCATAGAATTTTACACTTGAAACCTATATATTAAGAATGTCATCCCCATACATTGAATTAAATTTTTAAAAATATTATTTATCTTTTTTCTTTCCTTACGTACCTGCAGAGTATTTACTCTAGAATGCCTTTTTAACTTTCTATTAGTTTGCTAGGGCTGCCATAACAAAATAGCACAGACAGTGTTGCTTTAATAACAGAAATTTATTTCCTCACAGTTCTGGAGTCTGGAAGTCCAAGATCAAGATGTCAGCAAGTTTGGTTTCTCCTAAGGCCTTACTTCTTGCCTTGCAAATGCAATCTTCTTGCTGTGCCCTCCTACGGCCTTTTTTCTATGTGCTCATACCATGGGAATCATTTCCTCTTCTTTTTAGAATATCAGTTCTGGCCCGGCCGGGCGTGGCTCAGGGGTTGAGCATCGACCTAGGACCCAGGCGATCAGGGTTCGATTCCTGGTCAGGGCATATGCCTGGGTTGCGGGCTCGATCAATGACTCTCTCATCATTGATGTTTCTGTCTCTCTCTCTCCCTCTCCCTCTCCCTTCCTCTCTCTGAAATCAATAAAGATATATTTTAAAAAAGAAAAGAATATCAGTTCTGTTAGATTACAGCCCTCCTTATGATATAATTCAACCTTAATTACCTCTGTAAAGGCCCTATCTCCAAACACAGTTATATGCATATGGCATCTACATATGCATTTGAGAGGGACAAAGTCCAGCATATAACACCCTCCTTAGTTTTTTTGTGTGTTTTATTTTAATTTCACAGGAGGATATTTTTTCCATTGTTTTGTCAGAGAGAGTGGAAGGGAGAGAGAGAGAGAAACATTGATGTGAGAGAGGCACATGGATTGGTTGGTTGCCTTCCGCGCATGCCTCAACCAGGGCTGGGGATCCAACCTGCAACTAAAGTAAATGTCCTTGGCCAGAATCAAATTCAGGACCTTTCAATCCACAGGCTGACATTCTGACCACTGAGTCAAACTTGTTAAGGCCTTCCTTAGTTCTTATAGTGTGTGCTGTCTAGGTAGATCTTTTATATTACTGATTCCAACCTCCCCACTTTTTAATTTTCATTTCTGTTCCCTAAAAGTAAATATTACCAAGTGTTTCTCTTATCTTTTCTTTCCTCTCTATGATCTTTTTCACTTCTCTTTCATTCTTTTGTTCTCACTTTTGTCCATCTTATCTTTGTCACTTTCTACTATAATCCCATTAATATTGACACAATTTATATTTCTAGTTACAATGACATGACATGACATTTCCTCTTACATGACAATCTTAAACTGTCCAGAGCCAAACACATTTACCACTTCAAACTTCTTCTTCATGACTTCTCCATTTCCGAACACAGTTATATGCTGTCTAAGTCAAATCCTGAGTCATCATTTCAAAATTAATATATATTTAATTAATTCTATGCAAATAATTTTTAAAGTTTTGCCATAGTATTTGTACTAGAGACAGAAGATATTACAATTAATTTTGTAAATCACTGAGCCAAATTAATAAAATATACTTAAAAAGAAGCTTACATTATAAATGATCAGAGGTTGAGTATAAAAACTGGGAGCCCAGCCGGGTGAGGTTAGTGGTTGAGCATCGACCTAGGATTCAGGCAATCAGAGTTCCATTCCAGGTCAGGGCACATGCTTGGCTTGCGAGCTTGATCCCCAGTTGGGAGCGTGCAGGAGGCAGCTGATCAACGATTTTCTCATCATTGATGTTTCTATCTCTCTCTCTCCCTCTCCTTTCCTCTCTCTGAGATCAATAAAGATATATTTTTAAAAAACAACAACTGGGAAACATGTTTACCATTGCCAGTCCAATAGATATTTTTCAGCAAACACAGACTGATAATTAATATGGTCATTGGAACACTATCAGAGTTCCATGCAGAGTTCTGGTTCAGTACATCCAGATATAGTTCATGATCTGAAACCGGTGATAATATGAAACAATTTTGGTAAAATATATGTTATTATTAAGGTATCATACCCCCCAATGTTTTCTAGAATGTTAACTAGGGACTAATAATACCCATGATGAATTTTACCAGGGCTTTAATAAATCACCTAAGCTTCATATTTTATTTTCTTGAGGAGTGAGCTTCCTAATAATAGTTCAAATGGCAAATTTGATTTTATATATTTTAAATATAAATAAAAATAAAAAAGTATCTATACTACTGATAGTCCATCTTATGGTAATAGAGTAGAGGTAATTACATTTTAGAGGTATTAAATAGAAAGCATCCCACACATGATTCTTATTATTGTTCATATTTTCTTTGTGGAAAAAAACTATTAATTTTTTGTATGTCAATACAGTAAAACTTGAAAAGAAATAATAAAGAATATTTATGGGTATATTATCTACTTTTTAGGTAAAGTTAGTAGGATTTGAAAAGATATTAAGAAAAATATTTATGGCATGTTATTATTATTAGGTATCAAGTAAGTAAAAAGATATTGGACATGATGCAGTATACATTAAAGCATGATAAACTTTTTAAGTACTTTGTGCATTTAGATCATAGAATTTATAAACTAATAAAACAAAAAGATTATCCCTGGCTGGTGTGGCTCAGTTGGTTGGAGCATGGTCCTGTACACCAAAATGTGGTGGATTCAATTCCCAGTCAGGCCACAGACCCAGGTTGTGGGTTTGACCCCCTCAGGGGCAGCAGATAATGTTTCTCTCTCACATTGATCTCTCTCTCTCTCTCTCTCTCTCTTTCTCTCTCAAAATCAATGTAAAAAAAAGATGATACTTTTATATTTTGTTCAATTTAGGAAAAAATTTGACTCTAAAAGTGAATTATTGAATTTCCACTTTTTGCCTTTATTTGTATTATGTAATTTTATCTATGCTCCTTAAAAGGAAAACTTTTGAGGTGGGTTAAGAAATAAAACATTTAATACTCTTTTATCTCTCCTTTTTTCCAGTTTTTCTCTCCTCTTTTTTCTTCTTTTATTTTTCTCCCTTTCTCTGTTCTTTCCACTCATCTTTTCATATCTGAGTGTCATGTGCTTACTATAAGTAAACCACTGTTTTCTGACTTCAACATGCTCTATCTAATGAGAGAAATTACAAGTAAGCATAAGACAGCACTGCTATGAATTACGTGCTATAACCTGAGTGTGGACAAAGTGTACCGATGGCAAATGCCGGGGAAGAGCTTTGAGGGTGGTGGACAGAGACTTCACAGAGGACCAAATCCTGCTTAATATGCTTTAAAAGAATGAATGACAACTCACCAAGCAAAGAAGAGGCCATTTCCAGTCAATAAAACAAGTAGAATAAATAGATGAAAGAATGAACTTTGCTAAGACAACGTTTTTAAAGAGGGGTTTTCACTTCCTTCTTTGTGACTCAGAGTATTGGAATAATTCATGGAAAATATCTGGAGTAGACGGAGAGTTAATAAATTCTTTAGCTAAGAATTTTTTGAAGATTAACAATAATAAAAAAAGTAATAAAGTAATATCCCTGTTCTAAGAAATAAGAATTAAATATGGTTATGAGAAAATTTACTAACGTAGCTCTATTCACCAACTATAAATAGTGTGCAGTGGTCTTCACGTTTTTTCTCTACTAAGAATAATGAAAACAGATTGCCAAATTCAAATGTAGGCATTTCCCTTTTCTCATCTACTGATTTTCCATACTGCCTGCTTTCCATGTTGTTGCTCCATTTCCCTGATTCTTACCCCTTTCCCTTCCATTCAGGTCTATGCTGGAAGAGTCAATTGATTCTATCAGATCCCTGATTCCTAATTATAGAAAATTTGTGTTGTTTTTGTGGGACACTATTAAATATTTGAATTATATACAGAAACAGCATCTAATACAGTGAAAACATTCTGTTTCTCTAAAACACATTCTGTTAAATGTTGCTACTTGTTCATTACCCTAGAAATTGTTTCTGTCTTTTTATAAGGACATGCAGTTTTATGCCTCCTTTGAACACTGTTACCTGATTTAGTTTTTAGTCTGCCTTATGCTTTGCTAAAGCCGGGAAAGGGCTGTTATTCCTGGCTTTGTGAGATAAAACAGTAATTGCCAGATACTGAGCTGAAAACAGATGTCCAACTGCAAGGAAATGTGGATGCCATTGTGTTGCCCATTAACAGTCCCTTTTTCTCCAGAAACTTGAAATTTTATTGTTCAGCTTTCTGCATCCACTATGAGTAAAGTGAATGACTACACACCGATTTGAAAGCATAAAACAGCGTGGTTCATTTAGGAAGTACAGGGGACTTTTTTATGACTGGAGAACCAGTAGGAGACAATATCAGATAGGGAAATACAGGCTTCATGATGGTCTACTATGAAATATCTGCTAAACATTTCAGTTTTATCTATGGAACTACTGAAAGGTTTTCAGTGTAAGAACAACATATTCAGATTTTCCATTTAACTATGTCACTCCGGTAGGGGAGTAATTAAAAACAGGTCACATTTACAGAAATAAAGATAAGTTAGAACTTAAAGAGTGCCTGCTTGAGCCCAACTAGTGTGGGTCAGCAGTTGAGCATTGGCCTACAATCCAGGAGATCGAGGTTCAATTCCCAGTGGGGGTGGGAAGCCTGCAGGAGGCAGCTGATCAATGACTCTCCCATCATTGATATTTCTATCTCTCTTTCTTGCACTCCCTTCTTCTATTTGAAATCAATAAAGATATGTTTAAAAAAAAGAATGCCTGCTTGAGAATAGATATATAACATTTTGATGCAATAGTCTTAATACTTAATACAGTGCATCCCTGTGTTAGGGCTAGGCTTGCATATGATAGATTGATTATATATAAATATATATACATATTTCTATAGAGAGAGAAAGAGGGAGAGAGAATTATGAATCTTAATTTACACCCCTTTTCCCATCTCCTGTTTCATCTCATTTATCAGGAATGGTTTTTATGACTATATCTAAAAGCCCTCAAACTCACTTAATATTTCACATTCACTAAATATTTATGTTTTGTATCAATATATAAAAAATCAAAACTTTTTTTTACTATTAAATAACTTGAATGTTTTAGGTTTTAAATAAATTAATTCTGAATAATTAAAACACATTTAAATATATCTGGCTCAAGCAGATCATTGAGACCACAAGATTATAGCCAGAGCCCTTGACTATTAAATGACTGCAGAAAATTAGCGGCCAAATTGTGTTGATTCATATGAAGTCTTTAGAATCAAGGTAGCAAATGTCAGGCTAGAAAGGAAGGCAAAGATCAGGGAGGCATTGTTTAGTTGAGAAACTAAAGTGATACATTTGATGTGGACATGAGGGAAAAGTTGAAAAATACAAATAACTCTCATTTCTGATTTTGGAATTAAACGAACTAGTACCTTTTATTATAAAAGTATTTATTAAGCATCTACTGTGTGCCAAGACTGTTCCAGATGTTGGTGATAGTGCAGTAAACTTGACAGGCCAAGTCCCTATCTACATAAAAATTTTATTCTAGTGATGCAGACCCATAATAATCAAATAAGCAAATAAATAGGTTTTATAAATTAAAGTTTGGCAGAAGGACAGAAGTGAAAGAAAGGAATGTAGGAGAGAGTTGTTTTTAGAAGAGAAAGAGGATGGCTTGCTGAAAAAATGACATCTGAGCCAAGACTTGAGAGAAGTGCAGACATGAATGAATGGTATCTCTATTACCTTTCGCCTAATTGTATTCATATTCTGGGCTTTGGGGCTGATTCCAATTTGCCTGTCTGTCTTAATGTTACTTTTCTTCTTTTTTTTCCACAATGCAACTGGGGAGCTACTTTTCATCACTCACTAAGCCAAGTTTTGAGACCAGTGCAGCTGGCAGGCAGTCTTATGTTTTCTGTTACAATACTTCTCGTAACTTTCTTTTCCAAACTTTGCATGCTGTTCTAGGCACATTTTATCTGAATCATGATCCCCGGAGATTAAAAAAAAAAATCATTTATTGTATTCCAAGAATGTGAATCCCTGAAATAATGAGTCAGGGTATCTTTCATTTCTCATCTTTTCCAATCACCACCCATACAGGTGTGAGTTTAATTTTACTCCCACATTAAGACCACAGCACACTGCCAGTTTCTTCCTATAGAAGTTCTGATTTTCAAAAATATCTAAAAAAAACCACCAAACTCTGAACTTTTAAAATGGTTTTGGCTATGAATAATGGAGTAAAAGAAATATAACTCATGTAATATGAATGATTTTTAATTTAGTTTTGCCATCATCAAATGGCAAATATCCAAAGTGATTAATTAGTCCAGTCACATTAGATAGGTTTATAACTTAAGTTCTAGTAGGAACTCAGATCCAATAAGACTAACTTCTAACTGTAGTAACTCACTAATAAACTTCAACAAATGTGAAAGAATGGACTTTTCGTGAATGCACGTGGTGAATATAAAAATATCTGTATCTGTCCATCTACCTAATTCTATCTTCATATATATATAATATGTAAATAATATAATATCTATATTTACTATACATCCTTACTAACCTCACTCGTAGCAACATATACACAAAATTGGTTTTGGGGGTTTAAGTAGAATAAAAGGACAAAAAGCAATTACAGCCAAATCCAAGTTTGTGTATAGGTAGTTACTGATAGGGTTAGTAAGTGTGTATAGTTAATATAGATATTATATTGGTCTATGGAAAAATTGTTTAATACTTTGTGTAGTATCTGTCAAATATAGGTACTTCATAAATATTTGTTGCATGAATGAATTAATCATTAGCACCTGTATTCTTAAATTGATTTTAGCTCGGAAAATGTACATTTAACAGTGCCTATCTGAATCTATTTCCAGAGGAATAGATACACGGTAACTTGGTACAGAACTTATTTTCTGACAAGGAAAACTTTAGTGATCCCTTAATTATGCAAATTTAAAATAGGAAATGCTCCATTATCTTTGAAGAATCGTTTCATTGTTACTGTATTTTGTTTTGCGCAAGGCCATATTTAGGCCACATAGACAAATATAGTCTTGACCTGCATGTTTCACATCCACTGGTCTAGAAATGTTTTAAGAATGCTGGAAAAGAAGTGAGAAATTTTGCATGGGGGGCAAGAGGACTTCCAAAGAAAGGAGATGTGTATGTATCTCCACCATTTCCCTTTGAATTTTCACTTTTTATTTCTACTGTGATGAATTGGTTCTGCTTAATCACACTGGAAGAAAAGTAAAACCCTGCAGAGAATCTCTTTGAGGGAAGGATATCGAACCACTTGTCATGGCTTTTAGGATCAGAGCTTAGGTGGACTAAGGCAGAGATAGCTCTGATCACTTTAAAGAGTTTATGCTGCAGTATCTTCCAGTCATGCTGCCTGGCCCTGATCATGTAATCGTGCTGTGAAAAAGAAGGCTATCTGTGTGATCAGAAATTAGGAGCCCAGGTGCACTTGTCCCTGAGAACAATCATAGCTGATTGTAATACTGGTAAAAACTGTGTCTGCCTTTCTGCCCTTCCAAGAGCAGATGGACTATTCTGGACTGGTGTTGTTTTGCAGAAGAAATAATCAATACTGCCATCCTAAGATCAGAGAAGCCTCAGTAGTCATCTGGAAGTGAACTGGACTACATTGCATCAGGGTTTCTGGAAGGAGAGCTCAGCTCCTGAAGCGTGTCCCAGGAGAGGAAAGTCAACCTTGAACTGTTATGCTCCCTGTTTGGTGGCCTTGGTGTACCTCCGTTACCTCATTGCGTCTTGGTGGACAAAATCAGGCAACAGACTGGGAGATTTTGTCTTAGGCACAGAATGCTCTTGTGCTACCTAATTTGATTTAGCCTAGGAAATATAAATTCAGATATTGCAAAAAGCAGACTTTCCTCTGAGTAAAACATATTTATTTTGCTTTGTTGCATCTTAGGTGTTGTGGAGATTAATTGTAAATAATAGTTTTAATACACCTCATGTGTAAACTAAACATTTCCAAAGCACCCTGGCTTTCAAACCCCTTTAGATTTCTCCAATGCATTTAGAGTTTCTAGATTTAGGAAGTGTAAGTATGTGATGATAGGCTTACTGAATAAAGTTGAGAAGGGTTAAATTGAAAAAAGATTAGAAGACATCTAGGTCATTAGCCTTTCAAAAAACCTATTTCAGAACAATAAGGGAGAAAGAGATACCATACTTTTTTTAAATGTAAATCATCCAGTAAACAGACCCATGAATAATACAAATATTTTTTTCAAATTGATAATAGCTTTTTTAATTTTAAGTAATGCATATTCATTCTTAAATCAAAGCACAAATATATAATGTTATTACAACTATTTGAGATATTTATTTTTTAAAATGAATAATACTAAAGTGTATAGTAGAAAAAGTCCTGCTCTTCCGTCACCCTTCCTAAGGCAGAAATAACCACTTCTTACTCTTTTGTGTGACAGTCTGACTCATTTCTATGCTTCATAATATTTCCTT
Source organism: Miniopterus schreibersii (assembly GCF_964146895.1). Classification (NCBI taxonomy): domain Eukaryota; kingdom Metazoa; phylum Chordata; class Mammalia; order Chiroptera; family Miniopteridae; genus Miniopterus; species Miniopterus schreibersii. The sequence continues at coordinate 50,165,331 of NC_138118.1, forward strand.
CTTAAATATATATTATTAAAAGATTGTTGTTCAACTTGCATTTCTCATTTTGAAAGCATAGTACTTTTCACATGCATGCATATGCTTTTTTCCATTTCTTTAATAATTCAAATTCTTTCAAGTTAATACATTTTATCCATGACTATATTTTCCACACCAAACAATTTGAAGTAATTTTAATGTTTCTTTGATCTCCTATGCATTATATTCAAGATAATAATTATTTTAGAATTATTTTCATACTTATTCCCTTTGTAACTTTTTTTAAAACTTCTCATAATTTGTTGGACATATGGAAAGTGCTCCATAAATATTTACTGTTTTATGCTGTTCAACTAGAGCCAGTTTATTGTACAGTTAAGAACACTGGCTTTGGTGTTAGAAGCATTTGGGTTCAGGCCCTGGTTCTATGATTTTCTAGCTATTTGATCTTTTTAGCTATCTTATTGAGTGCCTTTCTAGCTATTTGATCTTTCTAGCTATCTTATTGGGTGCCACTGATTTCCCATCTGCATAAAGTGGTATCTACTCTGACTAGACCAGTTTTTCCCTTCTCCACTTTTATTTTGCCCCTTAATCTCCGAGCAATACCTCATCTCTTAGCACTTCTGGCTGTCTCTTCTTCCCCTGGGGTAACCATGGGAGTTTTAGAAAAGCATCCATTACTGCAGCTGTGTTTGAAACCCCAGCTTATTCAATACTAATGTTGTTCATGAAAGAGCTATAGAGGAGTTTGGGGCTCCTCCCCTTATTCTCAGGTTCAAATGAAGAACTGCCATAGATATGAGCTTGAACATAAAGTGCTGGGACTTTCATGCCCTATGGAGAGAAAAATGACCAGTGACAGATGAAAGGCAGAAGGAGCAGACAGATAAATGTCTTTCTCTTCCTCCAACCCTGGAACTATTTAGAAGCCTTTCATCAAGGCTGGCATGACCTACTTGGAAGGTTTCCCCCATGGCTGAGCCATCAGCTGGTTTTCTTGTGAAGCTATAACCAGCAAAGTAATAACAACCACAAATTATATTTTCTTTCCCTCCTTTCTTGTCTTACTTTCATTTTGGCTTCACTCTTGCTGCTGTGGAATTGCACCTTCCATTATGGCCTTAGCACATAAGATTTGCTTCAGACCATTTTTTAAGGGACCCAAACTAAGACATGTCCAAACAGTTAATGTGAAAACTAGAACTTAAAAAAAAGTCTGTAATGTAGTAAATCCTGTACTTTTAAAAAATGCATTATGAAAGAAGGCAAATTATATTTTTAATAGTATATACAAATAAATGATGAACATATTGTGTGGATACTAAATATATTTTGTTTTGGTATAAGATTGTTTTGGAAACACATAATTTTACAAATTATCTTTAGCCTATTTATAAAGAGAATATATTCATAATGAATCTATTAACTTTTAGGTCCAATAATTCAAACACCTTTTAATTGCTGTCATAAAAGGTTTTTCACTATTATAATGAATCTTTACTTTCTTCTCTAAGTATTTTTTATTTTCCCCTAAATTTCTATTATAATAAATAGAGATATAAACATAATATTAAAATACAAGGATATTAAATTCCCTAGTACTTGTTATTATAACTCCCATGGAACCTTCATTGTCTAGCTGGGGGAAAAAAGTCGACTAGAAGCCAAATATTCTGAACTCAACTCATCACTTTAGCACTTGATAGTTGCGTGACTTGGGACTATGCACATTCCTCTGTGGGTATCAGATCCATGATATGAGCTACAATAGATGGCTTCAAAAGGGCCTTCCAGCACCAATAAAATGAGTTTATTTGCAAAGTGATTTTCTATCCAAACACACACACACACACACACACACACACTTGCATTCTTACACACACCCTATATACGCACAGCTCCAGTATATTTCTCCCAACTCCCATTTTAATTCATTCAAGTTGATAATTACTCTAGCACAAATTTTTTTATTGTTTTTTCACTAGGAATTTATTCACTCAGTTATCAAATGTGTGTCAAGTAAATACAATGTACCCCCCCTTGAATATGCTGGGATTATGGTGGCAAACAAAACATGCTCCTTGTCTTCACGGCTAAGGCCCTGTACTTTGTTCCTTGAGTTAGTATTACTCGTGTTTGCTTAGGGTTCTCATGGTGATATTCAGATGTGTTCCTCACAGCAAGCCTCTGGAACTGCTGACCTCTGAACAACCCCTCTTCTTAGACTGGGATGAATCTAGTCTCTCCTTGTTTCCAGTGCTAAAACAGAGGCCTGACATCCTTGGCTGGGTTCCAGACAGTCAAAGCAGCTCAAGAAATATGATTTGTAACCACCATGGCTGTTCCCTGCTGCCCTGAGTGCCCTACTCATCACCTTCAGGTATTGCTGATTTTCCAAGTCTTGATGGCTTGTTACAATAAGACTGAGGTGATTTTTCAAGTATACCTTTCATTAAAAGTTATTACACAGCAAAAATCGCCTATGTCCCAAGAATTATAGTGTCAGTAATTCATGTTTTAATATTCACACTCACAGCTATTTTCTCAAGGTGTGTCAAGGACAGATAGATGACTGGATCAAGAGATGTTTTCTTTAATTAGCACATGCTGATTCCTGACACAGTTAGATCTTCTGACAAGTAGAGTGTGATAATTTCTATAATCAGGAATGTTCAAAGAATTGGTATCTAAGTCAGATAGTGGATCAAGAAAGACTTTAGCACTTTAAGAAAACTGTAAATAATTCAATAACGCTGAACATGTGAAATCAACTTGAACTGAACTTTACTATTATAGACTTCAAGCAAATACAATTTATGGCATTACTTGGTAAATTCCTAAATAAAACTAAATTGTTACTTTTTCCCATGAGAGTCAATTGTTTAAGTTTCAGATTTCAGTTTTTTTACAACACAGAAGTAATATTCTAAGATGATAAGAATAATATATTATTTTACAAGTTTCACTAAATATTTTTGTGTATATGTGTATATATCCACACATTGTAGTACTTATCACTCTGTTACGAACCTCTATTGCAGTGCTTATCAGTGTTATTTGAAATTGCTGTCCACTTTTCTTCTTTCCTCCTGAACTCCATAAACATATGCAGAGGCTGTATTTACTAAATATATATTTCCAGAACAATAAATTGCTAAAATTGCTTGGCAGAATCTACTAAAGCTGAATATACATTTCCTCTGACTCAGAAATTTTCTCCTAGGTACCCACTCAACAGAACTGCATATATGTCTGCATCAATCAATTTACGCAAGAATGGTTCCAATTATATGATGCTCAATAAATACTTTGAGTGTGATCTAATGAACTGATGTGTATTATTCAAGACAATGTGCTAACAAAAATGTTAAATGTGTGGATTTTTAGTCCTATCTCAAAATCTTATATCACCCAAAAATAGTTTTGTCTGTTTTTTTAAATGATAAATCATAGCTAAGCTGATTTTATATTCAATTTTTTTATAGAAAGTTAGATGAATTTGAAAGGTATCTATTTTAAATATTCAGTTTTAATCTGACAGTTTTACATATGATTGTTTCAGCAAAGACATATAGTCTGAATTCAATTTTCAAAACAAAAATTTGAGAATTATTTTTCATTCATTCGTCATTTATTGAAAACTTGTTTGTTTTTTAAAAGAAGACTAGAAAATTAGTGTGAATGCTTGTAAAAGAGTTCTTTGTGTCCTGGCTATCAATGTGATGTAAAACTTCAGAGAACATTTAAAAAATAAATTCTTACATTCAATAAGAGACAACTAATTTCTCAAAAGCAAATTTCTTATTATTCCTAGTTTATTTTCTTAACTTTATTTGTATTCCTACTTGCACACCATAATAGACTTAACCATTGAGTTCCTTGAGCACATGGCATAATGGATTTCAAACCAATATGTCTGATGCAAGATAGCTGTGACAGCAAATACTAAGTAAAGGCATTTTTCTGACTTAGGAACATGGAATCTAAACACTTATTGTCTATAAGAAGAATGATGGCTCTACCACTTCTCATCTTCCTAATTTTTCTTAGTTTTTTTATTTACTATAGTACCTGGTACATAAAAAATGTTCAGAAAAGTCACTATTTGCAGTCCTTGCTTTTGTTATTTGTTAAGATAAACTAAGCTATTCATTTATTTACTATTTTAAATATTTTAATTGATTTTTAGAGAGAGAATGGGTGAGGGAGAGAGAGAAAGAAACATTCATGTGAGAGGGAAACATGGTTTGACTGCCCCCTGCATGCCCCCTACGGGGGATCCCGCCCACAACCCGGGCATGTGCTCTGACCGGGAATCGAACCAGCACACTTTCTGTGCACAGACAGCTCCCAACCAACTGAGCCACACCAGACAAGCCTTATTTATTAATTTGAATTAAGCTTTTTATTAAATATAGCACACAGACATAAAAGTTAACACATCATAAATACAAAGTTTATAAACATTCAAAAGTAAAATAAATTAACCCCCCCACCAATATCCATAAATAGAACATAACAGTAGCGTAAGAAACCTCAGTCATGCTCCCATTTAATAAACAAAGTTAAAGATTATCCTGATATTTAATTATCATGGACTAGATTTCTTATTTTTGGGCTTGAGATAAATGGAATTTGCAGTATACTCTCCTTTGTATCTGATTTATTTTGTTCAAAATTCTGAGATTCAATTGTTTTACCTCATCAGTAATTCATTTGTTTTAATTCCTTTATAGCATTCAGACACTTCCTCAAAAAATAATGTGGTAAATAAGGACATTAAAAAAAGCCCAAATCATTGGTGATTAGGCATATGGAAATTAGAAGCACAAGTTACACACTTCTCCCAAGAATACATACAAATGGCCAACAGATATATAAAAATATGCTCAACTTCACTAGCTATTAAGGAAATGCAATTCAAAACTACAATGAAGTACTACCTCATACCTGCTAGAATGGCTATTATCAACAAAACAAGTAATAACAAATGTTGGAGAGATTGTGGAGAAAAAACAACCCTCCTTCACTGCTGGTAGGAATGTAAACTAATACAGTCCCTAGGGAAAACAGTATGGAGGCTCCTCAAAAAATTAAGTTGTAGAGTTACCATATGACCCGGCAATCCCTCTTCTGGATATTTACCCCCAAAATTTGAAAACATTTATTTATAAAGATATATATTTATTTATCAACATGTTCACTGCAGCATTACTCACAGTGATCAAGACATGGATACAACCAAAGTGTCCTCTGATAGATGACTGGATAAAGAAGATATGGGATATATACTATGGAATACTAGTCAGCCATAAGGAAAGTTGAGGTACTGCAATTTGTGACAACATGGATGGATCTTGAAAATATTATTCTAAGTGAAATAAGTCAGTTAGGAAAAGCTAAGACACAGGCATCAGTATGGTGGTTGCCAGACGGAAAGGGGTGGGGGTAGCAAAGGGTAAAGGGGCCAAATAGATGGTGATCGCAGATGATTTGACTTTGGATGATGGGTACACGATGCAACATACAGATCACGTGTCATAGAAATTTACACTTGAAACTCATATAATCTTATTAATCACTGTCGCACCAATAGCTTTAATTAAAAAATAAAATGAATAAAATAAAAAGCATCTATTAGAATATTGAAGTTATAAACATTACTATACAAAGTGTTGGTGTGGATGTGGAGCAACGATAACTCTCAGACACAGCTGGGATTTAAAACGGTACAACCACTTTGGAAAATATTGGACAGTTCCTAAAAAAAATTAAACATAGACTTGCCATATGATTCAGCCATTCCAATCATAAGCATTTGCTCAAGAGCAGTGAAGTCTATGCCCTTAAAAAGGCTTATACAAGAGTAATCATAATAGATTTATTCATAAGAGTCCCAAACTGGAAAAACAAACACCCCATCAGCTGTGAAGGGGTAAATAAATCTTGGTATTCCCCTACATCAGAGTACTATTGTATTTCATTCAAAATTCGAAAGAAATGAACAATTGCTATATGAAATAACATAGACTTTCAACATAATTGTTGTACTAGATGAAATAAGTACAATTAAAAAGAGACTACATACTATATCATTTCATTTACATTAAATTCTAAAAAATGTGAACTAACATATGGTGAGAGAAAGTATATTAGTGGTTGCCTGAGAGAGGACATGGAAAGTTGCCAGAGGGATAGATTACAAAAAGGCTTGAGAAAACTTGAAGATCATGGATTTTTTTCCAATATCTTGATGTGGCGATAGTTCCACAGATATATAATATGTCAAGCCAATCAAATGAACATATTTATTGTGTTCAGTTTGTTATATACCAATTATACTTCACTATAATTGTTATAATATTTTTCTCAATAACAATAATTTGCTGCTCTTTGGTAATTGTAATCATTGAAAGAATAAATGAACTAAAACATTTATCTGCAATGTTCTCAAATTTTGCTAGCTTCCCAAATACTTGGGGAAAAAATGTTACATTTTATTAACTGAGCATGGAGTAAGTATGAGTCAGAACAGTACAGATGATGATAAATAAATGTCTACATTTATCCATTTATTCCCCAAATACTTCTTTTTAATTTACTATCTGCTATGAGTTAGGAGTTCCAAATGCAAAAATGAACAGATAGCTCTTCTCCCCAAGCTGAATTTTATTCAGGAAAAATTAAGCTTGCTTTCTGCTCTAAGTTGTACAAAGTTATGATGGAAATATTGTGTTACAAGTGTGTGTTTTGAGGGAGACATACTTCCCAGAGGTGAACAAACACAAGTTGATTTTTTAGGTAATCCAAGAAAGGAGGGAGATTTTTATTGACTGAGAGAATGCAGTGGGGGAAGTTAATTAGGATGGGAACATGAAAAAGGAGTTCAGTTAGAAATAATTCTGGTGCATGAAGATATAGAAAGACCTTGGAGCTCAGGAGAGCTCTAGTTTATGCTGGAAGTTGGAGTGGGAACCTTAGAACCTCCAGTAGCAGTAGAGCAAGCCAAGTGTGAGCGATGTGGCCCAGGAAAGGTGTGTGGAAGGGAGAGAGGGCTAGGGAAGGGAAGGCCAACTTTTGTTACAGGCCAAAAAAAGGGGGGCTGGTGAAAACTAGGAAGATCAATGAAAAAATGAGGACTACATGGGCAGGAAGACACTGCAAAGGATAAATACAAATCACAATAAGAACTTAGCAATATTCACTAAATACCTGTTATTTGAAGCTTGGCTGTGGAAAGTATATTCTAATGCCACCACTAAAGGGAGAATGGCATGCAAACATCTTTTCCTAATCCAACTTGTACCAATCTATACATGTATTCCAATTTTCAAACAAGAAAGTTATTTCCAGGGAGCTCTAAAATTAGCACTTAAAGCTAAATTGAATAGCCGTGCCAAAAAAGAAAAAGAAAGAAAGAAAAAAAGTGATTTTTCCATGCACTCATCAGAATTTCTTTCTCATTGTCTGATTAAAATATTAGCAACTATTTGTTTATGATCAAGTATTTAAAATCTATAACATTAGAAACATTTCCCTACTAATTTTATTTTGGTTTCTAAGCATTTCCAAGTGCTAATGAATGACTGAGATGAACTTAGCTAAAAATGCTTCCTGAAGTTTATTGGTTTCTTACCAGGTGGAAAAGCCAGCTGACACTTATAAAATAAAAGTTAGAGGAAAATGGCAAAGTCAACTGCCAAGAAAGTCTGAGTAAGACTCAAAAGCATTTTCAAAGAAAGTTGTGCAGGAGAACATGAAAATATTGAAACAAGAGCTAATTGTTTTAGTAGTTTTGAGCTGAGAAAAGGATTCAGAACTTACCCTTTAAATCAATATAATTAAAGTTGAGGTAATTTGTGTCTTTATTGCTGAAGTAGAGTATTTATTACGTGCCCTCTCTCCCTCCCAAAAAACAAAGGGAACTACAAGAAATTTTAAAGATGCCTCACCTTCACTTATACATTCTGACTGGGATATCTGAACATTTTTGCAAAACATTATAATATTTCTTTATAAACATAGGGGGAAAATTGGAGAAAAATATTCTTGAAAAATCTCTATTCTCATTCACCTCAAATTTAATTACAAAGTTTGTTTTGTCCTGCAAAGAAAACAAGTAATTTTAGTATGTTGCGATATTGCCAAATAGTGTAATTTTAACACATTCATAGTTGCTAGATGATATTTATGTGTTCAGGCTTACATATACCATAACTTTAATCAGATATATTGAATAGTATGGCTAGGATAAGCATTTTAAGTTTACATTTCAAAATATGTCTTTGGTTTCAAAAAACCAAATGTGAGTTCTTGCAAAAAAAAAAAAAAATCATTAAAGAAATTATTTTACCATTAGTAAAAACAAAACAGCATATGGAAATGAAATGTTTGACATTTGGACATAAAAATTTTAATATAAAATGATATTTGGATGAGTTTAGAATAAACAATTCTGTATGGTATAGATTTAACTCTCTTTGCCACAAATATGGCTTTAAAATCAAGGTTCAGTTCTTCAAAAAACAATAAAAAGAGAATTTGAGGTTCTGCCAAGCAGGTTTGCCGCTCAGCTTTTCCAGACCTTATAGCTTTATGAATACCTGTCCTGTGTCTCTAAATGGAGACAAGCCAGGAAAGAAGTGAAGTACTGTTTATGGCTGTGGTTCCAATTGTTTCAGGGAACACAAAATACTGGTCTGCTAACTAGGGAGTTTCATATTACTTGCAATTATTGTAAAACTTTCGTATATGAAAATAACCATTCAAACTATTGTCCTCTCTCTCTCTCTCTCTCTTCCTCTCCTTCTGAGACTGAGAAAGACACTACCTTTTCCTTTCACTTAGACATTTCAATATGATGTTTGATGTCCAATGTGTATGATTCTTTGAGATTCTAAATTCGATCCATCCAGGCAACATCAAATGGGGGGCAGCCTCAAGTTTAAACCTGTTTTATCTGGTTTTAATATTGCTTTTATTAATTTTAAGGCAACAAAATAAAAACTAAGTAATTAAAGCAGATGTGTCCACTTCCAGGGAATAACACATATAATTATTTCAAAATGAATATTGGAAAAATTTACTTAATTATTTTATTTTAATTTAATTTTTTCCATCACCATTTATCCCCTCTATGCCCTCTTCCACCCCCAGTCCCCCTCTACCCCCCACAATCGCCACACTGTTGTCCACATACATGACTTCTCTCTCTATTTTTTCTCTTTTGCTCAATCCACCCCCCGCTCCCTGAGCTGTCTGCATGTTCACTGTAATACAAAATGTGGACTTCTGGTACTTAGAAATGTTCCCTGTTTTAATCTTTTATCAGCCTTTGAAATTAGCTATCTCATGGCAGTTTCAATGTAGCACCAACAAGGATGGGTTTTATAATACAAAAGATTATTTTATAGTACAATCCTGGCATCACACTTTTCAGCTTTTTTCAAGGGAAATAGGGAGGGTGGTGCAGGGCAGAGATTGGAGGTGGGAGAAGGCGTGGGAGCAATAGTTTCTCTAAAGGAAGTTGGCTATTTTTCTAGGTTCTTTGACAGGTCCACATTTGTTGGACAATTCAGAGAGTTAATATTTTCACGACATTTTTTAATTAGTGTTTGTATACGTTATATAGTGTATATGCATATACACTATATATTTATGCATATTTATTATACATACTATACAAGGGCATGATACCAGAACATCTCAGAGAGCTCTGACTAATAAATAAACGATATAAGTAAAGCCCTTAATGCAATGTTTATAACACAGTAAGTAATCAAAATATTATTATTGTATAATTTTACTATATATTTTTTAAACTCATGTTTTCTTGGCTTTTATTTTATTGATTTTAGAGAGAAAAGGGAGAAGGAGAGAAAGATAGAAACATGAATCAGAGAGGAACATCCATGACTGCCTTTTGTACACCCCCTACTAGGGATCAGGCCCAAAACCTGGGCATGTGACCTGACCAGCAATCAACCGGGACCTCCTGGTTCATGGGAACAATGGTCAATCAGCTGAGCCATATGGACAGGGCTATTTTTATATTGAAAGTTAGTTTGCTTACATTAGAATAAAACAATTTAAGTAGTTTTCAGAAAACACTCTGGTTTAACAATTGTGCACATTCATCTCATTATTTTTACAATTTTAACTAAAAACATATTAATGAAGAATTATACTTAATTCATATGATACCTACAATAATATATAGGTAAATCAGGCCATGATAATTTCAAAAGACTCCAAAAAAAACATCAAATAGTAGGCCATATTAGGCTAGTTGATATCATACTTAATGATTTAAACAAATCAATTTTCTTATACTTTTTAATTCTAAAGCCAAATAACTTTCAATTCATTATAAGTATTTTTCATTTTTAAATGAGACACAATGTGTAAATTGATTCATTCCCAAGTTATATATGTTTTCAGGTGCATAGCCTATTTATGATGTGTTAATAAGATAAACTTCAATGCAATATTAATGTGTAACTTTTTAAAAAAATATATCTTTATTGATTTCAGAGAGAGGAAAGGAGAGGGGGAGAGAGAGACAGAAACATCAATGATGAGAGAGAGTCATTGATCGGCTGCCTAACCCGCAACCCAGTCATGTGCCCTGACAGGGAATCGAACTCCAATCGCCGGGGTCCTAGATTGACACTCAACCACTGAGCCACACCCGACCAGCAATGTGTAACTATTAATACCTGGGGAATATTTTTTACTCAGCTAGGGATATTGTTAGATTAATACAAATAAGGTGAAAATCTTACATCTTCCTTTTTTGAATTTTATTACAGGATTTCTGATTATTAAAATAATGCGAGCCTTTATACTTTTTGCCTATGTTTTTTTTAAGAAGTTTTATAGTTCCAGCTCTTAAGTTTTAAGTCTTTAATCCATGTTGAGTTGACCTTTGTGTAAGTGAGGGATAGAGTTTCACTATTTTACTATTTTTGTTTGTTTTCCCAACACCATTTATTGAAGAAGATGTCCTTTCCCCAATGTGTGTTCTTGTCACCTTTGTCAATGATCAGTTGTTAATGATCATGAAGATTTATTTCTGGTCTCTCCATCTTGTTTCACTGGTCTTATATGTTCTTTATGTCAGTACCATGCTCCTTTAATTACTGTAGCTTTTTGATATAGTTTGAAATCAAGAAGTGTGATGCTTCCCCCTTTGTTCTTTCTCAAGATTGCTTTGACTAATCTGACTCATTTGTGTTTTCATATGTGTTTTAAGATATTTTTATTTATTTCCACACACAAAAGATTAAGATTTAGATAAGGATAGCATTTGATCTGTAAATTGCTTTGGATAGTATGGGCATTTAACAAAATTAATTCTTCCAATTTGTAAATATAGGATGTCTTTTCATTTATTTGTGTCACTTTTGATTTCTTTCATCATTTTTTATAATTTTCAGTGTACAAGTGTTTTAACTCTTAGTTAACCTTTTTTCTAGGTATTTTTTTCTTTTCAATTTCTTTTTCAAATTGTTATTTTTTTAGTGTATAAAAATGCAATTGATTGGTTTTAGCAATGATTTCTTGCGTATGTTACCAAAAGCACAAGCAACAAAAGCAAAAGTAGACAAATGGGACTTTATCAAACCATAAAACTCTTGCACAGCAAAGGCAACAATCAACAGAATTAAAAGGCAAACTATATATATACTAAGAATCCCAAAACACCAATCAGAAAGAAGATATGCACACCTATGTTCATAGCTAAGATCTGGAAACAGCCCAAGTGCCCATCAGTAGATGAATGGATAAAAAGCTGTGGTACAATTACACAATGGAGTACTAAGTGGCTGTAAAAAAGAAGGATCTCTTACTTTTGGCAACAGCATGGATGGACCTGGAGATTATTATGCAAGATAAGCCAGTCAGAGAAAGGTAAATATTACATGATCTCACTTATATGTGGAATCAAATGAACAAAATAAACTGACCAACAAAATAGGTCCAGAGACATGAATGCGTGGAACAGACTGGCAGATCTCAGAGGGAAGGGGCTGGGGGTGAGATTAACTGAAGAATTTATATGCATATACACATAGCCCAAGGACATAGGCAATAGGACAGTGAAGGCCTGGGGTGAGATGGGGCCTTGGTGAAGGGAGGCAAAGTTGGGGGACATCTGTAATACTGTCAACAAAAAAGAAATTTAAAAAAAATAAAAATATAACCATAAAAAAGGCAAACTATAGAATGGGAGATAATATTTGCAAATCATACATCTGATAAAAGGTTAATCTCTAAAATATGTCAGTAATTCTAACAACTCAATAACAAAAAACTAATAATCTGATTTCTAAAATTGAGCAAATGACTTGACAGACACTTCTCCAAAGAAGACATACAAATAAATGGCCAACAGATATGTAAAAAGATCATCAGCAACATTAATTATCAGAGGAATGCAAATAAAAACTACAATGATATATCACTTCACACTTGTTAGAATTACCATTTAAAAAAAAAAAGAGCAAAAGAAAATGTGTTGACTAGATTGTTGAAAAATTGCAACCCTCTTACACTATTGGTAAGGATGGAAAATTGTACACCAGTAATGGGAAACAGTATGGAGGTTCCACAAAAATTTAAAAATACAACTGCCATGTGATCCAGCAATCCCACTTTATGGGTGTATAGCCAAAAGAATTGCAATCAATATCTTTTTTTTTTTTTTTTTTTACTATATCTTTATTGACTTCAGAGAGGAAGGGAGAGGAAGAGAGATAGATAGAAATATCAGTGATGAGTCATTGATTGGCTGCCTCCTGCAGGTCCCTACTGGGGATGGGGCCTGAACCCTGGGTATGTGCCCTGACTGGGAATCAAACCAAGATCTCCTGGACCATAGGTCTATGCTCAACCTCTGAGCCACTCCAGCTGGGCTGCGATCAAGATCTTGAAGAGATGTCTGCACTTACATGTTTACTGTAGTGTTACTCACAATAGCTAAGATATGGATACAATCCAGGGTCTATCATGAAATGAATGGATAACTAAATGCCATGTATTTGTACATGGATTATTATTCAGCCATAAAGAAATGAAATCCCGATATTTGCCACAATATGGAAGAATCTGGAGGGCATTATACTCAGTGAAATAAGTCACTCATTAAAGAATAAGTACTGCATGATTTAGATAGAAGGCATTTTAAATAGTGAAACTCATAGAAGCAGACAATTCAATAGCAATTGCTAGAGGTTGGGAAGGGGGAAGTAAGGAGTTGTTCAATAGGTATAAAATTTCAGTTATGCTAGACATTTAAGTTCTAGAGGTCCATTGTACAACACAGTGCTATAGTTAACAATACAGCATTTTGCTCTTTAAGATTTAAGAGAGTCGATTTTAAGTTGCTAAGTGTTCTTAGTAACCTTACTGTCCCCTGCCCCCCACAAAAAGATACACAAGGAAAGTCTGAGAGTTGTTGGATATGTCTGTTACCTTGATCATGGTGATGATATAATGGTTATTTGCCTATGTCCAAACTTATCAAATTGTACACATTAAATATGTGCAGTTATTTGTATATCAATTTTACCTCAATAAGGCTTTAAAAATAAAAATAAAATATTCCAAGGTATTAGAAAAGGGAGGAAAAAAAGAAAAGAAACTATACTATGTGGTATGATATTGAAAATGACAATATTGAAAAAATTGGTAACTAATAGATTTTTGAATATTATTTTGTTACATTACAAATATACCATTTTATAAAAGTACTTGCCTAACTTATTATTCAAAAATTACTTTTACATTTTATATATCATTTGCAAAAGAAAATGGAGGTTACAGTTTTCCCACAATGAGCTTTTATTACAACTTTGAAATAATCTCCTTGCCTGTTTCAAATGTTTAGAATATATTCTGTAAAAAAAAAAAAATTTAAATAAAAATAAATTAATTAATTAAATTAAAATATTACAATAAAGGTTACATTTTTACTTTTGTACCAAACACAAAAATAATATCATTCTTGTGAGTTACAAATATGATATTTTAACAATAGAAATGAAATTTTATAATATTTTATAGATATCCTAATGCTCTTTTTTTCTTGAAATAACTCAGAAAAGTTTCACTGAATTGTTTCTTTGATTTGATTTCTTATAGCTATTAGATTGCACTAACAGAAGAAAGCAAAAGACAATTATTGGATGCTATCCTTTAAAAAATATTCACACTGCAAATATTAGTAACCTGTAATATTACAAGAATTTCTAAGTGTGTTGGTGTTTTTGTTTCCTTTCCCATAGAAGAAACTCTCAAATTTTCTAGAAGGCTCTCAGTTTTCTTCACTTTTTTTTTTTTACAGCTGAGACACGTCTATCAAAGTATATATATCCAAAATGATGTAAGATATTCCATGAAACATGAAAAAAAAAGACAACCCAACAGAAAAATGTGCAAATACAACATTATTTAGTGTAGTTAAGCATTTTTATACAGTGTTACTAGATTTTTACTCCAAGTTAGAAATTATAGAGGAGTTCTTTGAGAAATGTTCTAGAGATCTAAAACAATGCTAATAGCCAATATTGTTCACCTTTGCAAGAAAAAAATAAGTTTAAAATTAGGAAAAATAATAAGTTATGTTCCATTCAAATTATGTTACGTTCATACAGTGGAATCAGGGTAACCACAGTTCCCAACTCTAGGGCACCATTCACATCATCAGCGCATTTACATAGAAAAGTCTTCACTGTCAAGGTCATGCTTAACAGGTATAAGAGTTTGCTTTACAAGCAAAATTTTATGCAAGTTATTTCTCCTCATTCTTAAATTATAAGAAAGAGATACATCCTTCATAATATATGATTTAAAACTTTTTTATATAGTCTGTGCTCATGCATGTGTATATAAAATCTTTGTAAAATTTCTATAGATGAAATTCTGTCAAACAAATAGCATTGTTTCTTTCAAACATGAAAAGTAGAGGAGAAAAAATTAATATGATATTTTTTATTATACAACTATTATCAGGGAAGTTGAGGTATCCCTCTCCCCACTGAGTGCTGGGGGTGAAATCCTTACTATATCTCAAGAAAAAGAAGTTTCCGAGACTCACATGGGAGGATGAGTGATTTTTATTTGTGTGGAATTATATCCTTGGGTCTCCAAAGTCCCGTTTCTCTTAATCCATTTATAGAACTTAGCTGGGGATTCAGTAGAGCTAAAAGCAAAGCCAGCGTCCAGGGTTTCCGCTCCAGGTTGGAGCCAAGTCCAGTTCAGCACCAGGCTAGTTGCAGTCCGTTAGTCCATTGTGTGGGGTCCACGTGACCACAGGCCATGTGGGAGAACAGAGGAGGCAGGAGCAAGAGAGCCCCGCACGCCAGGATTCTAGTGCAACATGCCGAGGACCAAGAGAGCAAACGCCTTTGTTTATGGGATTAAATATCCCAAATTTTGCACCCTTGCAGTTGTCATGACAATTCTGGCCACTGACCTATTCCCAGGTGTGACTGACAGATATGTGCCTCCCTATGTCACCCCAACTTTACTGGGAATGCATATATTCTCCCCCCTATCCAGTCCCTCCCCCCGCCAGGAATAGACTGGTTGCTCCCTGGGGACTGTAAAGCTTTAGCTTCCCGGTGAAGCGGCCCAAATGACATGCCTATAATATTTGGCCTTCCCTTTGCTCCTTTCCTGTTATTAATGACTAGGCTAATTACAACGGTACCATGAATATATATATGATCATTACTTGCCTGAATATAACATCATAAGGACAGTTATAAAAAGTTTTTCCAGTGAAAACTAATTGTTGCCTTAATTCAAGATATTCGTGATCTCACAAGTATTGTAAAAAATAAAGAATTTCACTTTTAAAATCTTAACTATAAAAATTCTACTTCTATTGACCAAAACACCAAAAAAGAAATCAAAGATCTTGAATAAAAATAATTATGCAATAACACTTTGAAAATAATTTATTTTGTAAAAAATTTTAATCCGAACTAGTAATTCAAACAAGACATAGTTTTATTTTTAATTAAGACATTATAATAAGAGACGTTTTGAATTTCAGGTGGAAAACATTAACAGTATTTATCATACTTCCTAGCAAACAAATTAAGCTGCTGACATTTACAGTACAGTGTCTAAACATAAAATGAACAGAGAATGCAGATTCCAAACCAAACTGCAGACAGATTGATAAATTCATGCTTGCCAACATCAGTCGCTACCCCTGTCCCCTGCTTCTGCCCTTGCTCCTTTCAGTCTTTTCTCAACACAGTAAACAGCATTGTTCTTTTAAAATTCAAGCCAGAGGTGTCACTCTCCTGCCGTGGAGTCCCATTCCCTCTCGGACCTGAACTCTTCCTGTCTCCCCTCCCGCTCTTTCTGCTCTGTTTACACTCCCACCCCCCACCCCTTTCTGCTTCAGGGCTTCTCATTTGCCATTCCATGTACCTGGCAAACAGTCCTTCCAAATATCTTTATCGACTCTCTCTCTCCTTTGTCACCTTCAGGATCTGACTCAAATACTACCCAGTTTGGCGTGACTTTCAGACACAGCTCTATTCAAAGTTGCAGTAAACCTTACTTGACAGGACTGCCTGTTGGGCTTCTTACTGTGCTGTTTTCTTCCTTAGTAATACTTATCATCTTGTAACATAGTGAACAGTCTACCTTTTTGTTTAGTTTCTTTCCTCCCGTGAGCATGTAACCTTTAGGAAGAAATGGGTTTATGTCTACTTTCTATCTGCTTTGACAGCTATATTTCCTGTAAGAAATATTTGACAACTAATATGAACTCAACAAACATTATTAACATAACGAATAATACTCAGTTATATTGACATTGTACATTAAATATCTGTTATTTAGCAATAAAATAAGCATCTCAGGGTCAAGAAAACTATCAATTCTTGCTGAGTAAGATGTTGATGTAGGAGATAGTTAGTGAGGACCCAAAGATATATACCTACATTAGTATGTCTTTTATCATTAGCCAAAAGAATAGTTTCCCTTGTAATAGGAAGGGGAGAATATAGGTAAGATTTGAAGTTCAGAGACAGAAACTTATAGAATCTCACTGCATTAACTTTACTTTTCTCTGTGAGGAAGGGAGGCCAAGTAATTGCTTGTTATAAGATTTAAGGAAAGTGGGCAATAGTTGCAACAGTATTTGTGGTCAATGTGTGATCAGTGTTAATGGCCAAGCTGTGAATGATACTGGGAAATAGTAATAAAAATGAAATTAGTAGGCCTCCAAACTGGGTGTGGAGAAATACAAAACAGGGGTAATCATTATGAAATAAAGAGTTTTAGGGTTAATCCGTGTCTTGATAAAGCCCGACAGCAAAACTTTAGAAATCATTGGTAGTGTCAGAATAAAAGATAAGTCTGAGAAATGTATGAATTTGTGATCTTCTGTGTGGAACATTTCCTGTTGATGCTACATGGCCATTAGAAAAGGCTATGAAAAAAAGACAATGAACTTTTAGGAGGGAAGCAGGATTTTACAAATACCCACTGGCCCTAGCCGGTTTTCTCAGTGGTTAGAGCCTCAGCCAGCAGACAGAAGGTGCCGGGTTTGATTCAGGCCAAGGTCACATACTTCAGTTGCAGGCTCACCCTGGTTGGGGTGCGAGCAGGAGGCAACCACTTGATGAGCCTCTCTCACATCAATGATTCTCTCTCTCTCTCCCCCTTCCAATCTCTCTGAAAAGCAATGGAAAAAATATTCTTAGGTGAGGATAAATAAATACCCACTCAACAATTATTTATGCTTACAATGCTAGGCACTATTTGCAGTAAGTGGGGTTTTTTTGGTGTGGTGAAAAGGGAACTTCAGAAGACACACGTGTGGGGAAGTTTAAGTGTGGAGATAAGATTTTATTGGCGTGAAGGGAAATAATATACTACAAGGATATGGAGGGCAGGCAGGCTCGAGCAGTAGCTGCCCCAAGACTCCTGATAATCCTCCATATATTTTCTTGGTTCTTGGTAAGGAGCAAGGTGCCATTCAAACTATTCAACCCAATTCCTATTTCTTCCCTGGCCTGAGTTGGGCCCTCCTTTAACTAATCCCTTTCCTGGACCTACCGGCCCCTTCGTGTCACCATTAGGACTTCTACTGCTCAGGCCTGAAAGGAGAAGCGCCTCCCCCTGCACCATCTTGATTCTATTGGGCATGTCCAAAAGTTCTGTTAAGTCATCTGTCTCTACTACACAGGCGCCAGCAGAGGAATGTCCCCTCCTCTTTACTTTGATAATCCAATGGGGAGCTGGCAGCACCCCTGGGGAGGGTTTCCTGCCTTCTTTGAGGATTATGTTTCTTTGGTGTTGGTCCACTGGAGTGTTGAAGGAGTCTGTAAAAGCTAAAGCTTCCCAGTAAGTTTAATGTAACGCTTCCTAATATCTGATTCAGCTTCCCAATTTATTAAGCTTAATGTTGTATGCAGCTCCCTAGTTTATTAAACTCAATGTCTGATTTCCTTTGCTCTTCCTCTTTATTAATAAGTAGCTAACTACCTTCGCCAACACTAGGAAATTAAATAAATAAATAAATATAAATAAATAAATAAAGTCTTTTAAAAATAAAATATCATTGCATTTAGTGTGTGTTAAAAGTAAATACAAAGATAATAAAAATGTAGTAACACTTACCTGTAATAGAAGTAAGAAAAGATTGCTCTGGATATAAGCAGTTCAGCAAAAGCTGGGCAAAGGTTGGATAGCCTCAAAAACCTGTTATAAAAAGTCTTGCCAAAACAGATTAACCAATAGGTGTTAACTAAGGGCAAATAATTTTAATAGAATTAATAGAAAATTAACTTGAATTTTAAAACTAGAGACTATTCAACACCTGATAAAGTTACTTAAACATATAACAATGTAAGATATTTCTTTACTATTCATAATGCAACACATAAATTCTGTGAAATAAATGAGACCATATTGGCATTAGTTAATATCCTGTTTTAAAAGTATTACTCAGAGGTATCTTTAATTTTCAACTCAACAAATATATTTTTGCATATATCGCTGAGTAACTAAAATTATGTTAATTTAAATATGCATTTATTTGAAGATTAAAGTTTGTTGGCATTAAGTTGGATGGTTGATGTTAAATAAATTCTGTGATTTTAATTGATTTTTCTTCCCAGAAGTTTCAACACACTGCCTGAAATGGTTCCGTAGCACTTTCTATAAGGTATATATGGTTAGATGAGAGACAGCGTTAAACAGCAGGACCATTTAGTCAAATAAATATGTAAATATTTACAGAAATTTTGCCTTTCAATTTTAAAAATGTAAGCATTTATAATCTTATAATAAAGACAATTGCTAACAAGATAGCTCTAGTAACAATTTATATTCAAGACAAGCAAGTTTATAGTGGCAACTAGCAAAGTATTGTTTTAATCTCTGAGATGTGTTCTGCCAGCTTTCTTCTGCACCAGCTGCTACACAACATTGTCAACCACATGCTCTTGGAGTTGCAATACGTCTTTAGGCCACAGAGTAGTAAACCTGGTATGATATCTATAAAACTTCAAATTTGGTAATTAGATCTGATTTTGTGGCCTGACCCAAAGTAAACTTCAGATTTATCAATGAAAGCAATATTACTGATTAAATGTTTTTGATATATAATAAGTTTTAAATTGTTTAAACGTTTTATTGAAGTTAGTAAAGTGTGGGAAGACATAAAGGGAGACATGGAGTCTTTTTTCATTTGTTTTGTCAGGACTTGTTACACATGTGAAAAGAATGTGCAGTTAATCCCTGCTTATCCATGATAGTAGTGGGAAGGGCAATACAGATAGTTCCCAGATAATTTAATTGTTTCAACCTTGCATAAGGTGTAAATAAATGAAAAAAAGCTGCAAAGAAGAAGCAATATCAAAGGTGTTAAACTTCAGATGTATGAAATATTGCTTTTCATGAATCTAGGCCCTTTAAAAAACACTTTTGTCACTATTTTAAATTTTCCATTTTGTGTTGGTCAAGCAGCTATGAAAACATTCCATATGACAAAAATATCAAAAGCGATAAGCTTTAAAGAGATTTAGAGAGACAAAAATGTTCCATTGTATTCCAGTTAAATCTTTATAGTAAAGAATTCAGTATCTGATGTTTATGTTGTTTGGTGTCAACTGCAGTTTAAATGCAAAAACCCACTATGTATCTAAATGAGTTTTCTTTGATACTATAAACTAAAAATATGTTCTAATAGAGAGTCTATCTAGGTGGCATTTGCGGATGTTATTTCCATGTAAATAACGATAATCTTGGGCTAAATTCCAACCCTGGAACAAGGTATATTTGTTACAATGAAACCTGTCATGGAGGAGAAGGAACGAAATAACAGCAGTGGGGCTGTTTTTCATATTATAGTTCTATGCCTTTAATCTCCTTTCCTGTACAAGGAAAAGAAATATTTTGTATATGTGCTATATCAACAAGGCTCAAACCAACTGAATGGTACAAAAAAGTAAACTCACTCAGGTCTGATCCAGTAAAAACAAGACTAAGTTAAGTATTTCATGTTAAGTTTGGAAAATATTACCACCAAACTGGACAGGTTCCTGAAACCCCAGGCCATTTTTTCATCTGGCACTGTGGTCAGAAACCTATTCCAAGTGTAGCACTCCATCCCACCAGCCCACCAAGTTTTCAAAACCGCACTTTCTAAGTAGATTCTCATGAATGAGAGAAGAATCAGACATTTTGTCAGTGCATTTGCCATAAGAACAGTTTCACGTTCTTACTTGAATCTATTTACAATCCAGTTTTGTGTTAAACTTACTTTGATTACCTGCATGATGTTATCTCTTGCTTTTTTCCCTCTGCAAAATTATTTAATACACAGTAAGCTCAGTTTTAATATGCATACATTTTAACAATGCCTTTGCATTATGTGGCCAGACATCCTAGTTTCACTGACTTAGTATATATAAACTTCTTTTTAGGAAATTCTTGGGTATTGCATTGGAAATTATTTATAACTATAGAGTTGCCATATATTCAACTATCTCTTTTATTTATTATTTTAATAAAAGAGCAGAAAATAGATTAATTGAATAAAATGTTAAAGAGAAAAAAGCATGTCAGCATTAAATTTTCACCAATGTAAGTGACCAGTGAGTTACGAAATGGACCTTATCATGAGTTTCTTACAGGCAGGGCAAATACATTTCATCTTTGGATGAATTCTCCATCACCATAATTCACTTATAGCACAAACCTACTAATTTTTATTAAAATAAATAATATTTATAATAAAATATTAATATAGAATGTTTCTCTTGAAGGGAGATTTTCTTTGTGAAACTATATTGCTAAGTTTTATGTTTCCTCATAATATCTGTTTCAAGATTAAGGAAAATTTATTTGAATGCAAATGAAGCTATGTTGCATATCATAAGCATAAATTACTTTATTGCTTCTAAAATTATTTTCCCCTATCTACCTATTAAATCAATAATATATAGATGTGTATCTGTTTGTGTCAAAAAATATGAGAGAACGCCAACAACAAAAAAGCAATTTTTAAAGTTATTGAATTCACCAAGCCCATTGATTAAGCAATTCTTAAAAATCTCAATTGTTTTAAATCTAAATTAAAAGTTTACTTGGTCATTGTATTAGTTTGCCGTGCTGCTGTAACAAAGTACTATAAACTGGGTGGCTTCAACAACAAATATTTATTGTTTCACAATTCTGGAGGCTAGAAGTCCAAGACCAAGGAGACAAAAGAGTTGATTCCTTGTGCAGGCTGTGAGAAAGAATTGGTTCCATGCCTCTCTTTACCTTTTGATGGTTGGCTAGCCATCTTTGTTATTCCTCAGTTCTTAGAAGTATCACCCTCATCTCTACCTTCACCTTCACATGACTCTCTCCCTGTCTGTTTCTGTCTCCAAATTTCCCTTTTTATGAAGACAAATTATATTGGATTGGAGCCCATTCCAGTGAGTTCATTTTACCTGAATCACCGCTGTAAAGACCTTATCTCCAAAAGAGGTCACATTCCAAGATAACGTGAATTAGGACTTCAACATATGAATTTTGGGGAGACACAGTTTAACCCAAAGCAGTCACCATAAACTAAAAATAAAAGATATGTGAGATAGAAGCCTAAATATTGCAAAAAATTTGCACTTAAGAGGCAACTTATGATTGTCAGAGAAATGGCATACCTGTTTGACAGAGGCAGGTACATAGTATATAAATGACTAGAGTGCAATGTGTCCAAATGCTACAAAATGACAAATATTCATTTCCTCGTGGATGTTGCAAAAAACATTATAAATTTTGTGACCTAATTAGATAAAGTCTTGCTGATTCAGTAATAGTTATAGCTACATATAAGTAAAACATGTGAAAAAGTATTGGGCAAAAGAAAATGAGAAAGGTGAGAGATGACAGATGATTAGATAGATAGATAGATGATATAGATAGATGATAGATGATGATAGATGATAGATAGATGATAGATATAGATAGAGAGATGATAGATAGATGATGATAGATAGATGATAGATGATAGATGATAGATGATAGATAGATAGATGATAGATGATAGATAGATAGATAGATAGATAGATAGATAGATAGATAGATAGATGATAGATAGATAGATGATAGATAGATAGATAGATAGATGATAGATAGATAGATAGATAGATAGATAGATAGATAGATAGATAGATGATAGATAGATAGATAGATGATAGATAGATAGATAGATGATAGATAGATGATAGATATAGATAGATAGATGATAGATAGATAGATAGATAGATAGATAGATAGATGATAGATAGATAGATGATAGATAGATAGATGATAGATAGATAGATAGATAGATATAGATAGATAGATGATAGATAGATAGATAGATAGATAGATGATAGATAGATAGATAGATAGATAGATAGATAGATAGATAGATAGATAGATAGATAGATGATAGATAGATAGAGATAGATAGATGATAGATAGATAGATAGATAGATAGATAGATAGATAGATAGATAGATATAGATAGATAGATTGATAGGTAGATGATAGATAGATAGATGATAGATAGATAGATAGATAGATAGATAGATAGATAGATAGATAGATAGATGATAGATAGATGATAGATAGATAGATAGATGATAGATAGATAGATAGATAGATAGATAGATAGATAGATAGATAGATAGATATAGATAGATGATAGATAGATAGATAGATAGATAGATGATAGATAGACTGCCTGGCATGGTCCATATTTATGGTTTCTAGAGGTTCATTGTACCCTTATAATAATTTACAGTTGATAAAAATTAAAGCATATTTTATCTATATTTATGCTAACCATATTTCTATTTTTATTAAAAGGAAATAACATTTAAAGTGTTTGATTAAGTGAATCACTCCCTAATTTCATTTTTCTCTTACTATCCTTATCCTATATTTCACATTTAACTACTCTTTTCCAAAAATAATATACTTATATACCTTGGTTACATTGATAAATGGAAATACAGAATTGTGTTTACTGTTATTTCCAAAGAAATACAGTACTTCCATGTAACTTAGAGCAAATTAAGTTCTTTTGAAAAAGATTTCAATATATTAAAAATGTATATCATAAAAGTTGTTTTCTTTCAGGTAAAAGCCTCTTTTGTTCTGTATTTCTTTTGGTATATCACTTGATTACAAAAAGAGACCTTGAGGATTAGCGGGAAAACCATGTTTATTATCAGCATGTATTTAATCAAACCAATTTGTTAATAAGGATTAGACTTATTATCCAAGTATCTATCTATATCTATCTATCATCTGTCTGTCTATCTATCTATCATCTATCTATCTATCTATCTATCTATCTATCTATCTATCTATCTATCTATCTATCATCTATATCTATCTAATCTATCTATCTATCATCTATCTATCATCTATCTATCTATCTATCTATCATCTATCATCTATCTATCTATCTATCTATCTATCTATCTATCTATCATCTATCATCTATCTATCATCTATCTATCTATTATCTATCTATCTATATCTATCTATATCATCTATCTATCTATATCTATCATCAATCATCTATCTATCATCTATATCTATCTATCTATATCTATCTATCATCTATCTACCTATCATCTATCATCTATCTATCTATCATCTATCTATCTATCTATCTATCTATCTATCATCATCTATCTAATCTATCTATCTATCATCTATCTATCATCTATCTATCTATCTATCATCTATCTATCTATCTATCTATCTATCTATCTATCTATCTATCATCTATCTATCATCTATCTATCATCATCTATCTAATCTATCTATCATCATCTATCTAATCTATCTATCTATCATCTATCTATCATCTATCTATCTATCATCTATCTATCTATCTATCATCTATCTATCTATCTATCTATCTATCATCATCTATCTATCTATCATCTATCTATCTATCATCTATCTATTTATCTATCTATCATCTATCTATCTATCATCTCTATCTATCTATATCTATCTATCTATCATCTATCTATCTAGCTATCATCTATCTATCATCTCTATCTATCTATCTATCATCTATCTATCATCTATCTATCTATTATCTATCTATCTATATCTATCTATATCTATCTATATCATCTATCTATCTATATCTATCATCAATCATCTATCTATCATCTATATCTATCTATCTATATCTATCTATCATCTATCTACCTATCATCTATCATCTATCTATCTATCATCTATCTATCTATCTATCTATCTATCTATCTATCTATCTATCTATCATCTATCTATCTATCTATCTATCTATCTATCATCTATCTATCATCATCTAGCTATCTATCATCTATCTATCTATCTATCTATCTATCTATCTATCTATCTATCTATCTATCTATATCTATCTATCTATCTATCATCTATCTATATCTATCTATCTATCATCTATCTATATCTATCTATCTATCTATCTATCTATCTATCTATCTATCTATCTATCTATCTATCATCTATCTATCATCTATCTATCTATCTATCTATCTATCATCTATCTATCTATCTATCATCTATCTATCTATCATCTATATCTATATCTATCTATATCTATCATTGATCATTAGGTGTATAACACTATGAGGCAACAAGTGAAATAAGAGAAAGATAAGACATGATCCCTGCCTTAAGGATCTCAGCATATACTTAGAGAGACACAACCGGAGTGTCTAGAATATAAATCCTGTAAGTTATAATCAACATCTATAAAATGTGTTCAGTGAGGAAAAAAAATATTAGAATGTTACATTCTAGTATTGTATAATATGTTAAATCAGTATATGTTAAAAAGATACTTAGTA
The DNA here is from genome assembly GCF_964146895.1 of Miniopterus schreibersii. Classification (NCBI taxonomy): domain Eukaryota; kingdom Metazoa; phylum Chordata; class Mammalia; order Chiroptera; family Miniopteridae; genus Miniopterus; species Miniopterus schreibersii. Next base: position 50,190,707 of record NC_138118.1, read on the forward strand.
CTTGTAGCTCCAAGCCAAGCCATAATGGGAATTGAGGCAAAAGAAAAAATCAGAAATACTGATCCTGTTGTTATTTAACTTCTTAGATCTTATCATGGAACTTTGGCATTAACTTTTATTTTTGAAATATTGAATGTGACTTTTCTTTATCATTGAAGGGATTTTTTGAACCCTCTTAAATTTTGGACCCATGGTGAGTTTCTGACTATGCTCACGCTACTCGCAGCTCTGAGCACTTGTATTAAATACTCTTTTCCCTGGTTTACCTTGCATACCATCAAAGATTTCCTCATTTTTAAAAAAGTAAGCATTCAGGTTTCCATTTTGCATGTATAAACATGAAGTTTATATATGTTTTAAATGTTCCTTGTCTTTTATGAACTGGTATACCCCACCAAGCCACAGAGCAAATTAGACATTTACAGGCAATGTGGACAGTTTAGATTAATGTTAACATCTCAGCTTTCACTTGATTTTTGTGTAGTCTACTTATTCATGTGAAAGCTTTTAGCAAAGCCACTGGGCATTTTAATATCTATGTCAGTTTTGATTATAAAAGTTTTATAAAGTGTGCTTTGAAAGCATGACTGGGGTATCTTATGGGGGAAAAAAGGTCGCTTACAAGCAGAAAGTGTCTGGATTTGCTTGTTAAGTTTATAGACTGTATGCCTATAACAATCAGCCTTCCAATTAGGAAACTATTTTTTTCTTTGACGCACAATTTGAGATACATAGCATAGAAAAATATTTTATTACCTTAGATTTCATGTATTTCTGGTATGAGTCTGAATTACTGACTTACCAGCATTCAGTAATATTTAGAGGAGTTTTTATGCTTTGCTGGAAGTCATCTGTGGGGGGGGGGAGGAAAGCTCAAGTGATCATATGCCCGTCTGAGAGGATATTCATCCTTATCAAATTGCCATGTGTTGCTTTCTTTACTTGGCAGTCCTGCCAAAGACTGCACTGGCATTAAAGGACAATTATTTCTCAGTCTTAGTGTCCTATAAGATTTCCAGATCCACATCACAAAGAGGCACACAAACCCCCTGCAAGCACTGTGCTTATAAGATTATTTCACAGCACAGATTGGACTAATATTGCAGCCTGCAGGTCTCTTGGCTCCTTGGCATGAGGAGAGTTTCCAGTATTTTGAAGAGCAATTACTACAAGTGAAAAATTTTCATTTTTACACCTACTCTTTAAGATCTTTAAAAAAGCCTCTTTTAAAAATATTGTTTTTTATTTTAAATACTTATTGCTAAAACTGCCCTCTTTTTATGGGGGTTTGTAGTGATGTAACTGAATTGATAAAACAAAATATTTTACTAACCATTGGATGGTATGTTCTACACTTTTTAATCATATAATTAGAACTTTTAAATGAAGAATCTCTTAGAAATATTTTATAAACAGGAGTTAAATTAAAGCATTAAAAATATAAATGACTTAGTGGCTAGTGTCTACTTAAAGACAGATCTGCATTGGGACTGAGATTTCCTGTTTATAACTGCAAAATGCATTGAGTTTCCTAACAGCTGAGTGGAAATTTTATTATAACTTCACCAAAAATAAAAATGATTAAGAAAAGAAAGTTTTAATTTGCACAGGGTTTGTTTGTTTGTGTGCTTTTATTTTTTCCTGCTCTAGTGTAGCCATCAAAAATGCTAGGTGCTGTGGACTGAATGCTTCTCTTTCCAAAATTTATATGTCGAAGCCTTAATTTCCAATGTGATGGTATTTGGAGGTCAGTCCTTTGGGAAATGATTAGAGTTAGATTAGGTCATAGGGCTAGAGCCACTTGATGGGATTAATGCCCTTATAAAGAAATGAGGAAACCAGAGCTTTTCTCTCTACTATGTGAGGATACAGGGAGAAGATAATTCTCTGTGAATCAGAACAAAAGCCCTAACCAAGAACTCAACCATGCTAGACCCTGATCTTGGAGTCCACCCTTCCAAACTATGAGAAATAAATGTTTGTTTTGTGTGCCATTCAACCCATAGTATTCTGTTATAGCAGTCTGAACTGACCAAGATTGTAGGGGAAAATATTTATTGGTGAAATCACAAGTGTGTGGAATCTCTTACGCGAAGAACTTTAGCTCTACTCCACATGGAATAAAGAAAGGTGAGGAGTTTCTGTGGAGAAGGGAATATGATGCTCTCATTCAAGATTACATCATCTACATGGAGTGAAGACATTTCTCCATCTCAGTCCTGCTGCCATTATATTTCTTCTTCTGTCTCCTCTAGTTAACTCTTACCTATGAAACACCCCCATAGGCACTCACATGCGCATGCACCCACAGCTACCCAGGCATGTAAACACACATACACACCTAACCACCCCTCAATTCTCCCACAAATAACACATTATTTTCTAGTTTTATGAGAAATAATTGCATGCTTTACTGTATAAGTTAAAGTGTACAGCATGATGGTTTGATTTACATATATCGGGAAATGATTACCACAGTAGGTCCAGCTGACATCCATCTTCTCATATAGATACAATAAAAAATAAAGAATGAAGGAAAAATGTTTTTCTACTTACAATGAGAACCCTTAGGACTTACTCTCTTAACAGCTTTTTGTATGTCATACAGCGGTGTTAGCTATCGTGACCATGAGGTACATTACATCCCTACTATGTATTTATCATAACTGGAAGCTTGCATCTTTGGATCACCTTATCCCAGTTCCCTCTTCCCCTGCCCCTTGCCTCTACTAAACACAAGTCTGATCTCTTTTTCTATGAGTTTTTTGTTTTTTAGATTACACATATAAGTGAGATCATATAGTAGTTGTCTTTCTCTGTTTGACTTATTTTACTTAACATAATGCCTTCAAGGTCCATCTATTTGTAGCAAGTGTGTACATAGATATAGGTGTATAGATATAGATATATACATTTACCTTTTATTCCATATTTTTACTACACCTTTTTCATGTCTGGGTATGTTTAGATATACAAATACCATTGTGTTACAACTGTCTACAGTATTCATGCATATGTAGCTAGGTTTATAGCCTAAGAACTATAGGCTATTCCATATAGTATTTAGGTTTGTGGAAGTGCACTCTATGGTATTTGCACAATGAACAATTTGCCTAGCGAAGCATTTCTCAGAATGAATCCCCATTATTAAGAGATGCATGACTGTAGTGATATTTTTGGTTTTATGAGGCCAGCATTACCCTGATACCCAGTAGCCTAAAGGGAAGGAGTTTAATGGGAGAGGGTAGTTAAAGTTTAGGTATTTGGATTTCTTTTATGCTTTACAGTCTAATAGGAAAGAAGTTTGTGCCTATTGAAATACCAATGGGAGGTAGCCAAAGAAAGGGGAAAGGTTGAAATCCAGAAAGAAAAGTAAATCTGTGGAGTAAAATCTCTGGGGAAAACAAATCAGGACACAGGCCTTAGAGAAGGAGGGAAGACTCCTCCAGACAGAGAAAATGAGAGATACACACATGCTGATCAGTTTGCAAGGTTGCTGTCAAGATGTTAAGAGGCTTCCTTCTAGTGACTTTTAACTCTGTTGGGAATGAGTTGAGGAGTTACTGAAGTTGAAACCAGACAATGGGTCCAGTGCCTCTAACAAGATGAGAGGTTTGAGCTAGATATATCTCCTCAGATGTCTATCCATCACCTATTATTTATTTTTTCAAAACCATCCTTTATGTCAAACAGTCTCTTTCTTTTTTTCCTTTACCCTTTCTTTCAATGTTAAATTATTCTGGTTTTCCAGCTTTTTGGACTTTTTCTCTCTTTGAGACTACTCCCTCCTTAGTTCCAACCCACTCAAGAAGTCACCAATCTCATTGATTCTTTCTTGCCAATGTCTTGCATGCTGTTCATTTTTCTTGTGCCATACCAGTATTACATCCATAACCAATAAAATTATTGTGTTATTGGAATAGTTTTACAGCTCCCCCTTTTTTTCCATCATCCCCTATATTGGCAGATTAAAACATTGTGTCATCTTGTTCTTTCCTTGTTAAAATCTTCATTTATTTCCCTGTGCTGAAAGGGAAAACTCTAGTCTTTTATCATGAAATACAAAGCTCTTTATTATTCATCTAATACTACTTATAACAATTCATGTCTAATGAATACCAACTGGTTTGGCAACTTCAACAACAATAAAACATGTATTCATTATATTCATATCTCACTTAAGTATTTGTTATACTTTTCCTCAGTTTGGAATGCAGTTTCAGTATGACTAGTTATAGAAAAAGCTGACTTGTCAAGTACCTTGTATTCTGAGAAGTCTACTTAGACTGTCATCTATCTTCTTTTACTAAATTAAATAGCATTTATGTTATTTACCATTGATTTATCAAATATTATAACTTTTTATAGAATATTTTTGTATTATATGTTAAAGTTTAAGAGCTAAGGCTCAGAATTCAATTTTCTATATTTAAATTTGGCTCAACACTGTTTTCAATTGGTGACTTTGGTAAATGTTTCAAACTTCTTTGTGCCTTAATTTCTTCCACTGTAAAAAGACTTCTTGTAAAAAAAAATCAATGGATAAAAATTTATATAAGTGCTTACCAAGTATCTTGAACATTATGAATGCTCAATATGTGGTTGAGTTGCTCATTATTGTTATCATTATTACTATTATGTTGTTTAACTTTTCACTTTCTTCTGTATGCACACACATATACACACACACATTCAACTAATTAATTACCAATTTTTGGCATTTCCTCTTATGAACAAACTGCTTAGGGTAGTACCTTGCTTGTATTAATTATGTTAGAATTAAATATATTAATATTAATATATAAATTATTTAACAAGGTCTGACACATAGTAATTGCTCAGTAAAGGTTTATTTTTATTGTTAGCATTGTTAGTCTTTTATCTTACTGTTCTACCCCCAAAATAAAGCTTAAATTTGCCTTCTTCTCTATTTTTATTACCATGGCCTTAGTTTAGGCTCTTGTCACCTTTCATAGGGCCTGATTTACTAGGTTCCCCATAATTCAAGGCAAATAATTTGACGTTACTTTTACTTCTCTTTTTCTTTCCCACTCCACATCCCATATGAAGAAAAAAAAAAATTCTGATTCTACCTCCAAAATATTTCTGGAATTAGGTTACCTCTCACCAACTGAACCACAACCACTGTGATATGAGCCATAATCATCTTCCTCCAGGATTACTGTAACATGCTACTACTTGGTCTCTTTGCTTCAACTCTTGATTTCCACAGTTTATGTCAACACAACAGCAAGAATAATCACTTTAAATCATAAATGAGATACCAGCATTATTTTGCACAGATGAGAAGGCTTCCCATCTCATTCATGGTAAAAGCTAAAGTTCTTACAAAAGCCAACAACATTCTATTCTCATTCTCTCTCTCTCTCTCTCTCTCTCTCTCTTTCTTTCTCTTTCTCTTTCTCTTTCTCTTTCTCTTTCTCTTTCTCTTTCTCTTTCTCTTTCTCTTTCTCTCTCTCTCTCTCTCTCTCTCTCCCCCGCCCTCACACACACACACACACATACACACACCTCTTGCCTTGTACTCTTCTTGCCACCTCACTAATGCAATTCTAGTCATACTGGTCTCCTTGCTGTTTCTCCACAGATCCAGTCTTTTGCTCCATTCTCTCTGCTTGAAATGACCTCCACATTTCTTTACATATCTCCTTAACATGTGCAAGGCCTCTTTTGAATATCTTCTTTAAAATTTAAAACTGTGCAGAATCTGTAAACTCTGATCTCACTCATCATAATAGGTCTTAGATATATAAAACTTTGTTGAATTAATAAATTAACTTATTTACTCTATAAAATAACTGTATAATAATATTGAAAAAACATTTTTAGAAGGCATTGGACTTCCATAATAGCAAATTCAACCTGGACAGTTTATTTAAATTAGACACTTCCTTATTGGTGATGTTAACATTAAAAAGATGGTTGAACTCTCTGAATACAAAGTCTTTCCATTTGTAAGATGTTATGATTCCCTATGCCCAGTCAAGAAGAGTTAATCTATTAAGATGCTAAATATATTAATATAGCTCCAGTCAAGATGGTGGAATAGGTAGAAACTGCACTCACTTACTCCTGTGACCACATCAAAATTACAACTAAATTATAGAACAATCAACCTGCATAACCATCTGAAGACAAGCTAAACAGAAGTCCTATAGCTAAGGATATATAGAAGAAGCCATGTTGGGACTGGTAGGAGAGACAGAGACCCAAAACAGTCTGGCCCCACACCCATGTGTGGCAGTTGAGAATTCGAAGAATACCTCAGCCTTAGAGGTCTCCGCTGAGGAGCAAGGGGTATCAGCCCCATGCTGGGCTCCCCAACCTGGAGCACGCACCAGTGCCAGGAAGAGGAGCTCACATAACATCTGGCAGTGAAAATCATTAGGGATCCTCTCCACGCAGGTGAGACAGAAGCTGCTGGAAACCCAAGTGTCCTCTTAAAGGGTCAATGCACAAAATATCTCTCTCAGGCATTCATTGTGGCTCTGGAAGAAGTACAAAGGCTGGGTGGGGCACCAGTCATACAGGGAGAGACTGAGTTTGTGACTTTGTGGCAAGTGCTTAAGGGACAGCCTCCAATGCCCTTGTGTTGAGTCCTCCTCATACACAGCCCATTGACACCATAATTCTTGGATTGGGCCATCCCCCAGTATAGCATTTGCCTGATGAGCTAAATTAGTTCCACTCTCACAACTTCCTGAGGTCCCACCCTACCCAACACATGCACAACTCAAGGCTCTGTAAGTGGAAACCAGCCTGGGCCCATCTTGCCATCTTTTTAAAAAAATTCACAAAGAATTCTGGACAAGTTCAGAGGATGCCAGAGACACACAAGAACAAACTCAGTTGTGTAGCTTTAGGATAAGGGCCCTCTTCCCACAGGCCAACAAGCACCACCTTTCCTATGTGGAGCCTTTCCCCAATGGCATTAGCCTGGTGAGCTCCATTAGCTCCATTTTGAGGAGCCCTTAAGGCTCCACCCTACCCAACTGCACAAGTTCTGGGGCTTTGTTAGTTGCAACCAGCTTGCACCCACATTATAGTCTGACTTAAAAAATAAACTCTCAAGAAATTCCAGTCAAGCTCAGGATGTGCCAAAGACACACGGAGAAAATGAATTAGGTGGCTTTGGGACAAGGGCCTTCTTTCCTCCACAACTGAAAGGTGGCACCTTTTCTGTGTTAAGCCCCCACTCTATGCAACCAAATCTGCATTGGCCTGTTGAGTTCTACCAGCTCCACGTTTTCAACTTCTTGATACCCCACCCACTGCAAAAGCCCCCAGTTCCTGAGCAGGTGGCAGCTGGTCTCAGTGTACCTTGAGACTTTTCCTGAGTGGCCTCAGACTCAGCACTGGTGCCAAATTTGAATCTGTACTAGCCACGTGCCCCACCCTGGTGACTCCCTGAGAACCTCTCTCATGCAATTTGAGTACTACTACTAGCTTTTCAATGGCTGAGCCTAATGGGAAGCTGGCAGTGGGTCTCAGACTGCATTGAGCCTTGTGCTGACCTGCTCCTTGCCTGGTACTGGTAGAAGCTGACCTCTGTTTGCAACTTGGCACTTCCTACATGTACTCAGGGACAGAACAGGCAGCTAGAACTGTGAATTCCTTGGTAGCTTTTAACAGGGAGCCCAGGGCTCATCACAGGAAACCTCTGACACTGACCTGCAACTCAATCCGACCCAAGAGACCCAGAATCAACACACTCTGTGGTTTCAGAGCATGACATAATTTGCTCCACAAATGGCACACCCAAAGGGAGATATTAACAGGCACCAGACCATGCTGAGGGGAATTCTGCTTCATGGGGTCAGCCCCCTCATAGCAGCTCCTATATTGTGGTCAAAACCAATCTTCACAGCCAGCCAGTCTGAGGGGGACAAGCCACCCACAGACAGGCTAACAGCAATCAAGGATCAACTACAATAGGAGGGTACACATAACTCACATAAGGGAAAATCCTGGAGCCCCCTGCTCAGGGTGATCAGGGACACTGTAGCACTGGGACTCACAGAACACCTATTACTTAAGGCCACCCTACCAAGACTGGGAGACATAGCGAATCTACCTAATACATAGAAACAAACACAGAGAGTCAGCCAAAATGGGGAAACAAAGAAGCATGTCCCAAATAAAACAATAGGCATATTCTTTAGCAAAATGACTAAATAAACTAGCAGAAAGCAACCTACCAGAAACAGAGTTCAAAAATATGGTTATAAGTATGCTCAAGAATCATAGTGAGAATTTCAATAGCATATAAAAGACATGGAAACCATTTAAAAAACAAAAAACAAAACAGAAATGAAGAATATAATAACTGAAATGGACTCAGTAACAGATTAGATGAAGCAGAAAATTGAAAATTGAATCAGTGATTTGGAAGACAATATAGGATAATGAAGACAGTTTAAGGGACTTCTGGGATAACATCAAGCACCACAGCATCCACATCTTAAGGCTACCAGAAGGAGAATAGAGGGAGTAAGGAAATGAGAACCTATTTGAAGAAATAATGACTTAAAACATTCCTAACCTGGAGAAGGAAAATGACACAAAAGTCCAGGAAGGGAAGAAAGTCCCAAACAAGATGAACCCAAAGAGGCCCAAACCAAGACACATCATAATTAAAAAGGTTCAAGAAAAAGGAAGAATATTAAAAGCACCAAGAGAAAGACAGTTAGTTACCTACAAGGGAGCTCCCATTAGACTGTCAGATGATTTCTCAATAGAAACTTTTTAGGCCAGAAGGGAGTGGTAGGAAATACTCAGAGTGATGAAAAGGATCTACTACCAAGACACCCTAATCAGCAAGGCTACATTCAAAATTAAAGGAGACATAAACAGTTTCCCAGACAAGAAAAAGCTGAAGTAGTTTATTATAACCAAACCAATATTACAAGAAATGTTAAAGGTACTTCTTTAACAAGAAGGAAAAAAGGAAACATAAATATGATTAATAAATGGCAATAACTACATACCTATCAATAATTACTTTAAATGTAAATGGATTTAATACTGCAATCAAAAGACACAGGGTGGATGAATGGGTAAGAAAACAAGACCAGCCCTGGTTGGTGTGGCTCAGTGGATAGTGGGTTTGATTTCCAGTCAAGGGCATGTACCTGGGTTTCAGGTTCAATCCCTGGCCCCAGCTGCATAGCATGAGGGTTGCAAACCATCCATGTGTCTCTCTCACATTGATGTTTCTATCATCTATTTATCATCTACCATCTATCTATCATCTATCTATCATCTATCATCTATCATGTTTCTATCTATATCTATCATCATCTATATCTATCTATCTATCTATCTATCTATCTATCTATCTATCTATCTATATCTATCATCTATCTATCATCTCTATCATCTATGTATCTCTATCCATCATCTATCATCTATCTATCATTTATCTATATCTATCATCTATCTATCATCTACTAACTATCTATCATCTATCATCTATCATCATCTATCTATCATCTATATCTATCTGTCTATCATCTATCTATCATCTATCTATCTATCTATCTATCTATCTATCTATCTATCTATCATCTATCTATATCTATCTAATCTATCATCTATCTATCATCTATCTATCTATCATCTATCTATCTATCTATCTATCTATCTATCTATCTATCTCTATCTATCTATCTCTATCTACCTATCATCTATCATCTATCTATCTATCTATCTATCTATCTATCTATCTATATCTATCTATCTATCATCTATCATCTATCATCTATCTATCTATCTATCTATCTATCATCTATCTATCTATCTATCTATCATCTATCATCTATATCTATCTATCATCTATCTCCTTATCTCTCCCACCTCCTCCTCCCTCCCTCCCTTCCACTCTCTCTAAAAAATAGGAAAAAATATCCTTGAGTATTAACAAAATAATCAAACAAACCTCCCCAAAAAAAAGAAAAGAAAGAAAACAAGACCACATGACAAAGGTGTCCACATGATGAAGCCTGCTCCTGTGACCTAGCGCTGGCATAGAGATCCTGAGGGAGCAGTGAGAAGCAGGAAGAGGGTGGAGATCATTTGGTCATCCAAATCACCTTCAACCTAGAGAGATGAAAAAAGTTGTTCATCAAAGGAATGGCAGCTTGAGAGGTCCCCCTAATCTTCCCTTGAGGTTACAACAATTTGAACAGCTATAATTCAACAAAGGATTTTCTGCTCAACACACAAACATGTCTGAGAGATCTGCTCACTGATACATCTGAAAGTGGGCAAGTGGGAGCAAGCCAAGGAGCAGGAAAGGGAGATGCAGCCTGGAGCACAGAGGTATGGCTGTAGTTGTTTGGCAGCCACCATTGCCAGGCAGAAAAATAAAGCCAGAGAGCTTAGCTGCCTCTTTTCACCTTTCCAGAGCTCACTTCCACTCACATTCCCAGAGTTACTAGCAGACCTCAAAAGAAATTTTAGCAGTGAGTGTAGCAGGTTACGGAGCACATTATCTGCAACCCTGAGAACAAGAGCCATAGAAGCATTTTTCCACTGAGTGGCAGGCACAAGCTGCAGCTAATCCCAGGGATGGGTAAAGATACAGAGGTGAGGCTGCTGAGGTCTAACAGTTGCCATTACTGGGAGACCAAAGTCACAAAGACACCATTCAGCCTCTCCCAGCTCACCATGCCACCACCCATCATGACTGCACTACTGGCAGCATCGGGTTGTAGCGGGTAGCACTGGAAATTCACAGACTCAGAACTACATCACCCACAACATTTCCCTATGGGGTTGGTGCTCTGAGACCAAGGCAACCTGGTCGTAGAGGAGATGCTTAAGTTCCTAGGGAATACAGGACATTTTCTACTATCTGCAGAGATCTGAAAAGCCAGGCAATGCAAGTTTTTTCAGTTAAATAATGTGTGCTTCTCAACCGCCTACTGAAAAACAAAAGAAAGACTTTTTGTCAACCTGCTAGAGAAGTGCTACTCATAGATGCCTGGGAAGAGAAGGAACTTAGGAAATACTATGAATAACCAAGGTAATGTGGCAGCTCAGAAAGAAAATAAAAAATCTATAGAAAATAAACTTAGAGACATGGAAATATGTGAATTAAATGACAAAGGATTCAAGGTTGCTGTTCTGAAAAAAATTTAACAAAAAGCAAGAAAACACAGATAGGCAGTTTAACAAACTTAGAAATAAAATCAATGAACAAAACCAGTACTTTATCAGAGATTAAAACTTTAAAAAAGAACCCAATAGAAATTCTAGAGATGAGCAATTCAATAAAAGATATAAAGAATGAACTAGTGAGCTTAAGAAATAGAGCTGACCAGATGGAGGAAAGAATTCATAATATCAAAGATAGAAATCTAGAAATGATACAGACAACTAAATGAGGTTGACAATCTCGGAGAGATATACTTGATATTAAAACAATAAAACAGAGTAAGATGTTAAAGAAGAAACCAATGGTAATGAAGCTAATTAGAGAATACAGTCAGGAAATGAAATTTAAGCTAAATCCTGAATGATGAGAAGGCATCACCAGTGCAAATACCTGTGGAAAGAAGTCATAGGAGAAAGGGACAGCAATGCCCAAAGGTCCTGGGGTTAGCTGATCTATTTGAGGTACAAAGAGAATGCCTGTGAGCAAGAGTGACAAACATGGTGTGAGGTCAAAAGCTGGACGCGGCTGGGATTATGGGCATCACTATAGATATCTTATTACTTTTGAATAATATTTTTCACTTATGAAAAAAATAGCTCAAAACACTTTATTTGACCAACTATATGTGTTTAATTGCACACTTGCAGTTGTTATGAATCAGGTATAATTAATGTTTTCTTGTTACGCTTTTATTTTTGACGTGTTTTTCTTAACTTCTGAAATTAAATTGACTTCACTTTAAATATTTTTTCTTAAGCTAAGTTTACTTTTCTGTGGCTAAAATGTTCTCCTTTATTTGATATTTTCTGACTAAATGTAGTAAGAAAGCCAATTCTTTACTGTATATAACTATTTTTCAGAGGTTTCAAAAGAAGACATGCTTTAATACCTTGAAGATTTATTTGTGAAACTTCTAGAAGGAAAGAAGGGAAACCACAGAAAATTTGAAGCAGGAGATGAAAAGTAAACACAGTAGTTTGTTGAAATATACTTAGCAAATGATGAGGTGAACTGTAGAACAAGAACTTAGAATTCTCTCTCCTGTTTGAGTTAAGAACCCATAAAGTGATAAGTCATGAAGAAACAGTTTCAGTTAAAGTAAAATAAATGGGTTCCAAGAGAAAAGGAAAATTGAGAAGCTCTTCAATCACTGCATATCAGAAGCACACAGGCTTTTCTGCCTCTTGTTCACTTAAATTATAACTCCAAATTAAATGTTTTAAAACCTAACTTTAAAAATCTCCATTACCCCTCAATATTAGTAAATTATAGAAGATAATCACAGTAAAATAATATTTTGTTGATGGCCCTTTATTCCTAGAAATGTTATCTTGGGTTACAGAACAGTTTTTGTTGTTAAAATAGGAGGAATGAGATAATTCTTTTTTACATAATATGTTAATGTCTAGTTATTTTAAATCGGTCATTTAGTTCTTTAAATAAATAAACCTGACTTTATTTAGTTTTTGCTAAGAAAAATTTACTTATGAAAATTTTCTAGTCTTTTTTTTTCATTAGCTTTAGTATTTTTCTAAAACATATCTAGAAAAACTAGAATAGAAAAGCTAAATTTTTTTCAGACAATATATTTTAACTCATTTTTCTAAGATATACCTGTATGAAATAGAATACAGCTAGACAAACTAAATACATCTACAAAATATACCTCTATATCTTATATATATTAGTCTTTACTTCAGATAGCTAAAGTGAATTTTTTTCAAGTTGCAAGAAAATCTTAAGATCTCAGTATCTTTCATTTGATTTTGAGTTGCCCTGCCACACTAAAAATAACTTTAGTAATGCTTTGCCCATATATAATGCAAATGTTAAGAATACTTACTTAAACTTAGTTCTGAGGAAATAACGATAGGGGACAGTTGGAGGGTGAAGGGACTCTCATATTTTACCCTTTATATTTTAGGATTGATTGAATATATTTTTAAAATGTATTCATTTGTTATACCCTTAAAGACAAGTACGAAGAAGCAGAATCTGTATGCAGATGTTTATAGCAGCTTTATTCCTTAAGTGCCTAAACTTGGAAGCAACAAGATGTCTTAGAGTAAGTGAATGGATAAATAAACTATAGAACATCCAAGCAAAGAATATTAGTAGTACCAAATATAAGGGAGCAATCAAAGCATGAAAAGAGATGAAAGAAATTTAAATACATATCATATAATGAAAGAAGCCAATCTCAAAAGGTTACATGTTGTATGAGTTGAACTATATGACATTCTGGAAGAGGCAAAACTGGAGACAGTAAAAGATCAGTAGTTACCAATGGTTGGCGGTGGGGGTGGGGGTGGGGGTGGGGAGAGGAATGGGTGGAGCACAGAGGATTTTTAGTCAGTGAAAATATTCTGTATGATATTATAATGGTGGATACATCATTATACATGTGTGCACGCTCTAGAATATACAACATCAAGAGTAAATCCTGAGGTAAATTGTGGACTTTGGGTGAGTATGATGTGTTCAGGTAGGTTCATTAATTGAATTAAATGTACCACGGTGGTGGGGGATGTGATAATGGGGAAGTTATGCATGAGTGGGGGCAGGGAGTGTATGGAAAATCCCTGTACCTTCCTCTCAGTTTTGCTATGAACCTAAAATTGCTGTTAAAGAAAAGCAACAGACAACAAAAATAGCTTCAAAAGAAGAGATTTATATGATATAAAAAATTGAATAGATGCATAAATATAAAATAATTTCTTAAGATGTCAAAGACTAAAAACAACTGGGGGGAAATCATGACTTAAAGTCTCTTAGAAGGACATCTGTAATGACATGCATAATGACATGCATTTTTCTCAACTACACAATGATTAATCCCCAAAGGAGAAAAAAAAAACAAAAAAATTACTTCCCTTGGGCTAATTTTTGGTGGAATGTGTGCAAGTACATTATGACTTCATGGTGATTTTGTGACAATAACAATGAGATAATCAAATGAAACTCAAGATTGTTCCAGTAAAACACTAGATTTAGCCTCTGTACAGAAAATAAATGTCTCTGACATCTACAACAAAAAGCATTTTTTTCAACATAGAATTGGGCCCTGGCATACAACCATGACTAATAAGATAAACTGTAAGCACAGTGGTTTCCTGCAGATATGGAAAATATTTTTACATCTCTGAAATTCACATCTGATTTAGAATGCCTCGTGTATGTTTACATGTTGAAAAGGGGTTGATATTTTAAAATATTCTATGTTTTATACTCTGCTGTAATTCTAATCCTGAGTAATCGTCCTGAAGGGCCTTCAAATTATTTTAGCAATTAAACACGTTACATTTAGTTTTGCTCCACTACAAAAGGAAAGATTGAAAATTATTTAAATTATAATTAGTGTTATCACTGCACACAATATTTTAAGTTGTTTTAGTAAATTTGGCTTAGCATTCATGTTCCAAGCATTGCCCAGTTTCGTCTTTGTCTTCATGAGCTTTACTGTGTGCTATAATGTATCCTAAGCTTTGCTCAGGCTTCATTATCCCACTAAACTTCGAACGTAAGAATTATCTCAGTATGAATAGACCTTCCTCAGAGACCCAAGGTGTGTGATTTATAGTCCTTCTATTTCCTCTTCTGGGAACATTGGTTCTCCCTTTAGCAAATATTAGATCTCCTCAACCCTCTCTGGATCTCTGGATATATCCTAAGGGAGTTTACATTGATGGGAAAGCATTAGGTTAATGTGTAAGCAAATGCTCACAGCCATGGTTATAACTGTATGTGTTGTATGTGTCTATAGGGGTTTTAAGACATTGTTCTAATGAAGAGATTAAAGAGAGAAAATTGTTATTGAATTATGTTGAAAATTTATTGTCTTTTTTTTCCTTACCCGAGGATATGTTTATTAATTTTTTAGAGAGAGCGGAAAGGAGAGAAAGAGTGAGAAACATCAATGTGAGATAGAAACATTGATCGGTTGCCTTCCATACAGGCCGTGACTGGGGATCGAAACTGCAAGCTAGGTATGTACCCTGACCAGGAAAAGAACCCACAACCCTTTGGTGTATGGGATGATGGGGTGAGCCTCTAACTGAGTCCCCTTGTTAGGGCAAAAATTTATATCCTTTATAAGTGCTACTTAGAAAGCAAATTTTTTTTTAAAATTATAAATATTCTTAAAAGAATATTTTCCAGGACCAAGTGAGAAGGAGAAAAATTTACACAGCTATTACAATATGACATATGAAACTATTGAAGCATGTAAATTTGATAGAAATAATTTGATAAGGGCATGTGGTTACTAGTTTTTAATCAATTAAAATTAAGAGATAAATGTGGTTACTCAGTTTGGGCAAGGTCTATGTATTTTATATTTGTGAACCTTTATTCATTCATTTAACAAATATTTGTTGAGAATTCCTAGCAGTAAACAATGAAATAAACACGACGGCTGTGGTTCTTAGACATAATGGGCTTAGAGTCTAGGACTGCCATAAGGCTACTATAAGGCTGGGTTTATAACATCATTTGAGCAAGTAATGGCTTTCATTTAGGTGATTCATGTCCAAGACCCTCTGGTGACCTCTGTTCATTAGTAAAATAATATCTCTTAGAGAGAGAAAAAGTCTTACTTTTGAAGCAGGAGAAATAACAGGGAAACCCTGAGTAGAAGTCTTTCACCTTCACTTGGTTTCATCTCCAAGGAGGTACCCTGGATATTGTTCAAAGATCAGGAAACGTGACTTACTAACACCTTTCATAAGACACTTTCTTCATATATAAGTGGAAGGAGAAAAAAGGGATCTAAGACACTGGCACTGGTCATTAGTAATGTGATAGCCCGTTTTTATTTAAATATATCTTATCAGATTAGTTCGGGTAGAACATTTTTTCATTCTTTCAGTTTCCAAATTATTTGAATTTCTATTCTAAAGCTCACTGCTGAGTCATCTAGTGAATCACAGTATTTGCTCCAAATTCTTGGCTTGGTGGCAATTCAAAAATGAGCAACTTGTTACTGATTTCAAGAAAATGTCTTTGGTTTTATTATTTTATGATTTTTTTCTTTCAAATTGATAACAGATAGACGTGGGACCTGTGGATGGTCTCTCAGTTTAACTTTCAATAAGACTCTCCCCATTGGCATGCTTCCTTTCCACTTACAATCTTTTCCCTTTGACCTTATCTTTATAATATCAACCAAACAAGATTGGAAACAAGTTATCAAATTCAACAAGCATTCTAAATTGAGTAGATAAGAGTCTACTTTCTCTTACCAATGATGTCTGAGCCCAACTAAAAGTTGAAACAGATAAGCAGGGTAAGTGTTCAGCAATTTACTTTTCAATAGTTATTTGTATTTCAGACCTTTAATGTGATCCTTTCATAAGCAGCTTTCACATTAGCATAGCTGACATTCCTATTGAAAACCCAGAAAGCCCCTGGGAGAGTAATGGTGAAGGAAAGCCATTTTAAGGAAACCATATCTTTCTCTTGAAAATAATTAAACTTCTTAAGAGCTTTATAGAAATAACTCAGTCAAAAGTTCACCTATCTGATGACTGTTTCAATCCTCATTCAAGGATACTTTTTATTGGTTTTACAGAGGGAGGGAGAGAAAGGAGAGAAACGTTGATCGGTTGCCTCCTGTATGCACCCCAAATGGGGATGGAATTCACAGCCTAGGTATGTGCCCTGAGCAGAATCGAGCCCACATCCTTTTGATGTGTGGACGAGACTCCAACTGACTGAACCACCCTGCCAGGGCACGGGTGTTTGTATCCTGATCCAAAGGATACAACTTCATTTGGTTTATTTGTTTTTATTTACCATTAGTTTTCTAAGTACTCAAAATACCTTTAACTTTCAAGGCTTTCTGCTCTCTGAAAGCATGGATGTATAGAAAAATAGAATATTAAATACACTTGCAACTAAAAGAAATTAGTTCTTGATTAGCTCTTTTCAAATGTGCAGTTGGCAGCAACCCCAAAAAGGGAAAGATAAATGTAAATTGTGCTGTGTTCTATATTTCAATATATCTTCTAATTAGATGTAACTTGTCAAAAGGCCCAAAAGTCTGTACACCCTTTCAAGTTGAATAAATAAAACATTTTAGTGCATTTGTTAATTGACTGAATTACAGCAAAGTAGATAAATGGAACTTATTTTAAAGCCTCAATTAATTATATTTAATGTGAATCTTAAAATAATAACATAAACATTCTATAACATATTACTTAGTAGATGCTTTAACTCTTTACTTTTAGTTTCTAGAAAGGTTATCAACAGTATAAGCCAAAAGAAATAGGATAAAAGTTAATACCATATGTTTACACTGATTAACATACCTGGCTCCAAAAAACAAAGACACATTTGAAGATCTTCAAACAGATCAGGAGGTCACATATTTTAAGAAGGTTATGTTTAGACTTGTGGTTCTTTACTTTCCTTGAGACACAGTTTCCTGAGATTTACAAAGGCTATTGTTCCCCTACTCAAGAAAATAGGACATATGTATGTACTTATAAAATGTTTGCTAGGCCTTGTAAAACTCAGATTGTCTGATTTTGAAAAAAAATATGAAATCAAAATCAGATACATATAATGCTTTCTGATGTACATTTTTTGTTTTCACGTCTAAAGAATTCCAGTGTCTCTCAAAAACCATGTTATTCTCTGAATGAGTTATTTGCTATTTTTGTATTGATGAACAAACTTCACATTTTAAAATATCTTTAGATTATAGAGTAGCCCAACTATTTTGGAAAGCACCTTGGAAGAACCACTTTTGAATGAGTAAATCTAATTCCAGAACAGAAATTTGTTTTAGAGAAATAATCTGAAATGCAGATTCATATACAAAAATATTAACAATAATACATTATAATATGCTAGCATGTATTTAGTACTTCCTATATGCTGAACTTTTTTCTTTTCTATGTTTTAAGTCACTTAGTCCTAACAATTGCCACATACATACTATTTCTTATCCATCATTTTAAGTAAGAAAGAAAAAAAAAACTGAAGTTAAAGGTATTTCTAATAGTAAGTGACATAGTTGAGACATGAATCCGGGTCAGCCTGCCTTATGCTTTTACTGATGTACTTTTCAGGGTATGGTTTATATTAATGGAAAATTAGAGGCAGCCTAAATATCCAATAAT
The DNA here is from genome assembly GCF_964146895.1 of Miniopterus schreibersii. NCBI lineage: Eukaryota > Metazoa > Chordata > Mammalia > Chiroptera > Miniopteridae > Miniopterus > Miniopterus schreibersii. Next base: position 50,209,013 of record NC_138118.1, read on the forward strand.
AGAGGGACAATTAAGCACCATATAACTATACATTTAGATGGAATATAAGAAAGACAAAAATTGCATTTAACCAAATATTGCAATACCATAGAAATGCTTAGGACATATAATTAAGTGTATGAAAGCAAACTCAAAGACATTCATTTGCAAAAATATGTGTGTGCAACATTGAAAATAACTTTGTATGTGACATTGACAAAATTTGCCAAGTTTTAATAAATATTGCTTTTGGATTTTTGTCTATTTTTTTTCCAGTCCATTCCATTGTCTATAAAAAGCATGCATTGCTCTTCTAGAAATAAAACTAAACCTTTTAGCTATCTTTGTAATTGTTATTGATTTCACAATTCTTCACCTGTTAACCAGGACTACTTACAACTGAAAAGAAGAAAACTTAAGTGCAATCTCTCTGACAAAAAAGTAGAACATGACCCCTAGTGGTCCTCAGAGTTTTTAGGGTCTTTGTTGTCTCTCTTTTCCAGTGAGAGAATTTTACTTAATGTTTTTCTGCTATTTGATGGGAAGAAAATTGGCATCAGAATCCTAGGATGAAAGTCAATGGTTTCTAATTAGGGTTTGAGTTGTTTATAACACTTTACCTCATCTTGTGTTTTTGTTTTTGTTTTTGTTTTTGTTTTTTTTTAGATAGAAATAACTTTATTCTTGGATATTTTCTGCATGTTTTAATATATGTATCATTCACCCCTATTATTTTACCCTAAGTAATTTGCATATTATAAAAATGTCTTCAAAAACATTTTTATTGCTAACTAATGTTGGATTTGTAGGTAGTTTTCAATATTTTTACTATTGTAAATTTTGCAGTCATGAGTTTCCATATATTTCTCAAGTACAGAGTCACAGATGAGAAATTATTCTATCAAAAAATATATATTTTGAAGCATCTGATTCCTATTTCTAATATTAATTATTTGTTCTGTGTCTCCATGTGCTTGTTTGTATAATATATATAATAACAATACAATGTTTACTTTAGAGAGTTATGGCCAGAAATACTTGGCATAAAGGAGAAACTCAAAAAACAGTTATTAATTATATTATTAATTTTAATTCATTTCCATTCAGAATTCTAACAAAACTAATCTGTGTTTTACAAATTCATAGTAAAATTTACCATGCATAAGTACTTAGGATAGGTAAGACAGCCCTGAAAAATAATAAAAATGAAGGACACTCACCCACCCCAAGTAAATGTGTACCTATAGAGAATCAGCAAACGCGTCATTGTGTACCAATGAGATGGACTACTATTTTACTGATAAAATAATCAGGTCAAAGCATCCTTTGAAAGATGATTGAATGAAGAATATGTGGTAGGTTTATACAGTGGAATACTACTCAGCCATAAGGAAAGATGAAATACTACCATTTGTGACAACATGGATGGGTCTTGGAAATATGTTAAGCAAAATAAATCAGACAGAAAAAGTTAAGAATCATGATTTCGCTCATTTGTGGGATATAAAATTGAAAGCAGCAAATGAAAAAACAAGAAAAACGAGCAAAAATGTATAGATACACACAACAGTAGGATGGTTACCAGAGAGAAAGGAGGGTGAGGGGGTAAGAAAAGGCAAAGGGGGGCAAATAAAGGGTTACAGAGGATGATTTGACTTTGGGTGGTGGACACACAATGCAATATACAGATCATGTATTATAGAAATGTACACTTGAAATCTATATAACCTTATTAACCAATGTCACCCAATACATTGAATTAAAAAATCAGAAACACAATAGAGTTGTGCCTTAGCGGGGAGTTTCATTCTAAAGACAGTGTATAGAGCTAAATTTACTTGTAATCAAAATTATTCTTAAAAATCTCTCAGTATGGTGTCACATTGAAGACAGTGGCCCTGAGTAAATTAGTTAATTTCTATGTAAAGAGGATGTTTCATAAAACACACACTCTTCAACTACTTTATCAAACTTAGTGCTGCAAGAGCTCACACTAGAAATGGCACCGAGTGGTCCTAGGAACTGGGACCGACAGAGGGAACACAGGAAATGGAAGGGCAGTTTTTGCCTATACTGATTCAGAAACATTCTGCTTAGTGAACAGAAATGTCTACAGTGTTTACAGTTTTTCCTACTTACTTTTTATTCCAAGTTATGTATATTTACTTTAGATAAGTTAAATACATGTGTAGTGGTGAGATATCCACAATAAAAAATAAATTGCAGAATCAATTTGAGGATGCTATCAGAGCATCCTCAAACATAAAATATAATTTCAAAAAATAAATCAAGCCCTGCTAGGCGTTGATCAGCAGTTGAGCATTGACCTAGAATCTGGGAGATTGAGGTTCGATTCCTGATCAGGGCACATGCCAGGGTTGCAGGCTCGATCCCCAGTTGGGGGCGTGCAGGAGGCAGCTGATCAATGACGATTCTCACCATTGATGTTTCTATCTCTCTCTCCCTCTCCCTTCCTCTCTCTGAAGTCAATAAAGATATATAAAATAAATAAATAAGTAAATAAATAAATTTATAAATCAAGATTACAGATTGTGGTAGGATGTTATACAAATACATAGCAGTAAATTTTACTGCTTTTAATTTTAAATTTAATTAAAAATTAATAAAATTGTGAGATTTGGTTTTGGCTTCTCTTATAGGATTTAAAAACCTAGAATACTTAGTCCACATTTCCACAAAGCAATTAGCTTTAGGAACTGAGTAGATGATATCTACCTTAGATACAGCATGTGCTCCCAGCTTTCTATAGTCCCAACCAACCCTGTTTCACTTATTTAAGTGAACTGCCCTGCCTTTGATAGTGATTGTCATAAATGTGTCTCTTCGAAGTATTATTATGGCCTCAAAACTGTCCTGGAGTTACTCCAAGATGTCAAACCTGTTCTATTTAGCAAAGATGATCATGTCACTTCTTGGTTTTAATGAGGCCCTGCAAATCTGCCACCATTCCTTCTCCATCACTTATTCTTCTTGTTTGTCCCTGGCTTTATCCAGAGTTCCCGTTTCTCTCTCTTTCTTGTGCTCCAAATGCACATCTCTTGTCATTCAGTAAAGTGAATGTTTACAGAGCACTAGCCTCGTGCCAGGTTCTGTGCTAGGGGGTGTGCACATAGAGTTCATAGCCCAGCGGGAGGCTAGAAAACTAAATTATTAGTTGCAATTAAATTGCTATAGTTGACGATAATAGAGCACTTAAGAAAACCAACTAAATGTGCTTGCACAGGGGTACGTCAAAGAATGCTTAATGGGGATGAGAGGAAACTATTCAAGAAGCAATTGTTGGATATGAGATGTGAACTGAGAATATGATTGTCACATGTATGGATTAACTTTTTCTTGAGGTACCCTAATCAGGTAACTATTAGGGGGTAGCTTTAAAAAGGAAATTTTAAAGGTAAAACAAATATTGAATGTATTTTACATGCCTATTATTTAAAAATATATAGAATAAAACATTGACATTATTAAAGCATAAATATTGCTGAAATATAAGTAATAATAATCTCTTTACCATGTAATTATTTTCTTAAATATTGAATAAATGTAACATATTAAATAATTTTGAAAATACCAGAATCCTGCAATAAATGCATAATATACTTATAAAAAGAGAAGTGTCAGGGAATAATAAAAATAAGTGTCTGTAAGTGTATCTAAAAATCCTCAATTATTTCAGATTCAGCAATAAAAAACGACAGCAGAATAGTCAATCCTAATTTATTCTAGAGCTCCACCTGCTGCTTCATTTTATTATTGCATGTTGCTTTTTATAAATACTATAAATTTAGTGAAATTCCAATCTTTGGAGGAAAAAAGTCAGCCTTACTGAATATATAATGATAAATTTAATAGAAATTTAGTATATAAGCTTAATTTATATATTTAAAAACTATTTTTATCTAAAGAAACAGGATAAATCAAGGAAGTTGGCACCAGAGCATCCTCAAATAGAAATACAATTATTAAAAAATAAAACAAGATTATATATTGTTGTAGGATGTTATACAAATACATACTTTTCTTTCTTAAGCCAATATGTACTTTGCTCTTTTTTTATTACACTTTAATTCATACTCTCCAATTAAGACAATAGCTCAAAGAATGGAAAAGAGTTCTAGTATTAAATGCTTTATATATTTTTTAGAGAACAAACAGTAGCCTCAGAGGCAAAAAATAAGAGAAAACATGCCAAGCAAAGAGAATTAATTAAGCTAGATATGGGGAACTGTATACATATAGTTTAATTTTAGCATGGTGTCGGTTCCAGAATGTACTGGGAAGAGTGGGGATATATAAAAGAAGTGACAGGGTCTATATGCAGAGTCTTAAATATCAAACAAAAGAGTTATGTTAGTTCATTTTTATGTGAAATAGGTGCTTCATCAAAGTTTTCAGATGAGACAGTGGATTACATACATGTATTTGTATTATTATTGGTAGTCATATTTCTGGATACAGTAAACCCAATTTGTAGGTAGAGAGGGGAAAATAGATTAGGTTCTAAGAACTGAATTGGGGGACAGAGTGTCAATAGTCAGAAAAATTTTAAAAAGTTCTGGATATGAGAGGTAATGGGGAAAAAATCTTATACCAGAGAATATCAGAACTGATGGTATACTTGAGTTGAAATCAGTTTTATGAGGTCAAAATTTATTCAAAATTGCCTAAGGAAATAAGTGACCCTTAAGAAAACTGTGTTTGTGAGGAAGGCTATTTATATCATCAAAACTAAAGGAAAGAGTAGGAAACATACATGAAAGCATAAAGGTATTTTGGAATTTTGCTAGAAAGTGTAGAACTGACACACTCCATGAGACTCACACTTTCATTGTCAGTAATGAACATTGTGATTATGGCATGGAAAGACCAGAAGCAAAATTAGGGGAAGCACTCAGAAAATATATTCTACTTGTTCACTTAAAGCCCAGGACACAAAGAAGGCCGTAAGGATAAAAGAAGGGAGGGAGGGAATGTCTGAATTATGAAAGTGTTAAGCAAACATGAGCCATAGTAAAGTGCTGTTTTGTTTGTTTGTTTTTCTTAAACTGTCAAATATAAATACAGTTCAGTATTTAAAAGAAAAGCATGATACTTTGGAAAGATAGTTGAAATGGTCAAAAGTTCTGAATTTGAAGTCTGTTTGTGCTTTTTTTCTTTTCTGTGATACTTTGGAAAAACACTTGACTTTACCAAGCTCAGTCTGTCCCTTTTTTTTACTTCTCCCCCCAAATTTATCAGACTTTGACACTCAGTGCAGTTGTGGGGGAAATCTCGCTTGTCCAGCGGAGATTTAACTCTCCACCTTTCCCCTGCACCTCCCTTCTTAGAACAGGCCCGCTATGCATCTTCTCTCTTCACCTCTGCCAGTAATTTCTTCTCTTTCTTGCACTCCTTTCTCTTGTATCCTTGCTTATATGTTTTGTTCTTACCTAGATATTTCCAAGTTTATTCTTATGGTAAGGCCAGCACACATTTCCAAAAACGCGAATATCTGATTTTTATCATAACTGACCCAATCATTATCTAATAAGAATTTCAGCTGCCATATAAAAATTTGAAAAATCAATAGTTCCTGTTCTCTTTTACAACGAACCAGTTGATCTGAAAGCTGGGCTCCCTTGCAAACACTTTATTATGAAAATAAACTTTTCTTTTCTTACAAATTTGACCCTGAGCTTTCCTTTAAATTCCACATATTGATAAGGTCTTTCCCAAAGAGTTATATAGAAATATTTAAGCTTCCCCTCCCTTAGTTTTAAAATAATAAATAATTTAAAACCAAACATAAAATACCTCTCAATTTTCTCACACCACTCATACCAGTCGTATCTTTTCTCCCACTTTCAACGGAACAATGTAAAGCAGCTGTCTGGCCTCAGTTTCTTCAGTTTCCACTTCCTCTTGCACTTCTGCTCCTGTCCTCAGACCGTACAGGATCCGCCGCCTATCACCGGTGGCTTCCATACCCTAACCCAGTGCACACTGCTCATTCCTTACCTTTCCGGATCTCTGCTTCTTTTGGGATGGCTGATCCCTCACTCTTTGAAACTCTCAAATCTTTGACTTACCAGGCCTTTCCCATTCCTGTTTCTCATCCTACATTTCAAATTCAGCTTTATAGGTTGCTTCTAGCATGATCTATTCAGATCAGTTTTCACACGTAAAAAGATATATGACATCTACTTCTCATAGTTAGTCAGGAAAATTAAAAAGCAATGTATGTGAAGTATCTAGCGGCATGCTCAATTGAAGGGGGTTCTTCATTATTTCATTTTCTTCTGTTAACATAAGATTTAGAGTATAATTAAGCAAAGTATTCCAAACCAAATGTGAGTTAGAAAAATGAACTAAGCATAATTTTAATTTCTTGCAAATTTCAAACTGGGGTAAGGACCGCAAAATACTGTTTTATCTTAGATGTATTCGGTAATTACTATTACAGGAATAGCTTTGCACTGTTTTGAGAACATCTCTACTTAATCAATTATGACGTCTTAACAATTTTGGAATTGTAATAATGTGCAGAAGACACTAAAAATGACTAAGAACACAAGCATTAAATTTTTTCTTACACATGCTTTGTTATGAGAAGTCTGTGTGGTTTGTCTCTACCCGAACTCTCCTTTCTGCTGAAGTCCTTTCTTCTGTCAAAATGAGGATGCCCAGCTGTGTACAGCTAATGAAGCTGCGATATGCAAGCAGTTTTTCATTAGCTTCACAGTTTTGATCAAACTGCCTTATATGACCTAACTTCAAACAGTCTCCTGCTCTAGAGTAGGAGGCTGTTAATCCTGATGGAATGACTTACAGCCCAATGCAGCCACATCTGGCCATAAGGGACTTAGACTCTATTTCCTTTTTTTACCCTTACCTGCCAGGACCACACTGCTGGCTTGTTTGTATCTTTGTTTTCTAGAAAAGACAGTCTCTCTCCATGGTTGCAGCTGTCCTGTAAGAGCCCTTCAATAAAACATTATATAAAGAAGAGAAAGGAAATTAAATTTTGTCTGACTAAGATTCTCTGGTGTTTTTCATCATTATTATATTACATTCTAGTAAAATTATGCAACAGATTAATGAGCTTGAAGGGCTCTTCAACTGAACATGGTGTTCTGTATTCAATTACCTCCGAAAGGGGAGTTCAGCTCTGCCTTTTCCTTGTTGCTCTCTCCTCTGGCCCTCGGCCCCATGAGTTCCAGCCCTATTGACCTCCCAGAATCCTCAAGTCTGTCTCATCCCTTTAACTCATGCAGATCACCAGGCTCTGTTTGGTTTCTGCTTCTCTATGCTGTGGACTGAAATTCCAGACAGTGAGCTGTGGCAATTGCAGGACTGACTGGCTTTGTTTTTTGTCCCTCAGGCATCTCTGCAGTGGACTGCCTGTTGTCCAATGTGTCAGGCAATGATTATATCACATACTTGATTTTAGTTTTGTGTGTGTATTGTTTTGGGGTTGTTTGTTTTGTGTGTATGTGTGTGTGTTTATTTTGTTTTGTTTTTAGTTTGTTTGTTTTTAAGGTGTGTTTTTTAAATTCAGATATGTAAAACCAATCCTGGCTATCTCATGATGAACAAAAGTGAGCCAAGTATTGACATCTTTTACTCTAGTAGTTAGACCAACATAACTGACAATTCCAATTCAGAACAGTCTGTAAATATCTCTACTGATTATATAGAGATAATATTAATAATAAAAGGAAGAAGGGAAGATAGAACTTGTAAAAGAAAGATTTTTCCTTATGTCTTATTGCAAGGATTACACATTAGTTAATTAATAACACATCAAATAAAAGAGGTTATAAAGGTAAGCACCAAAAGTTAATACAATTAACTAAAATTGAAAGGTACATAGGAGGAGGAAAAGTGAAATGCATTAATAATGTCATTATTGTTCATAGGAGAGATTCAATCCATATTGTATAAGTAATTAGAAATGTAAATGTTTTATATCTTACAGCTAAAATGTAACCACTAAATGAATATATAAACCATTCAGTTCTGAAAATGTGTACACACACAGGGATTATGCAATGAAAGATCAAAGGGCAAAAACAGAAAATGAGAAGGCATTACATAAAATATGATGTCAGAACAAAACTACATATGTTTGCCATATTAGTAATTATTGATCAGACAAAACCATAAATTGAAGAAAAAATAGTTTCTTATTAGGTAACAAAGGAAAATGCTATGCAGTTGAAGAAAATTTCAGCAAGGTCTTGGGAGAGCCCATGAACCAAATCCATGGTTCAAGGAGTCCCTTGTCTTCCAGGAGTGGGTCTTTCTTAAGATCCCTGCTGCCTCGGACATTGACTGGGAGCAGCCCTTGGAAGTGTGACCGGGGCACATACACACTGAGTGACACATTTCAGAACACAGACACCAGGCCCTCCGTCAATTATTCTACAGTTGGAGGCCTTCAAGGCCCATCCTCATGGAACCATAAAGAAGCATTGTGTTAGAGAGTTAAATAAAAGCAAAAGTAAAAACAGAACACAAAATATCATTCAAGATGAAGGAACTGACTCAAAGTAACCTCCTGAAACCATAAATAATTACAAGAATATGATAATCCCTCTTCAAACAGCCAAAAGTGCTTTGTGTCATGTTTCACACTTATTTTATGCTTATAATCTATGTAAATAAATAAAGTTACTTTTATTTGTCGTTGTTCTATTAAATTGTTGCAAATAAATAGCCAAAAGAGGCAGACATGCAGAAAAGCAGGCTTTTGATTGGGGGGGGGGAGGGGCAACATTAACGTTTATTCCAGCTTTTTGTCATAATCTTTGATCATTTACCAATGTTACAAGAGGAAAAACAAGTTTTAAAAAAAATGGAAAATAAAATCACTAGAAATTGAATTTTTAAAAAACTGCTTGGGAACTTTAGGGAGGAGAAGAACTCAGTCTTTTTAGCTCTGTTGACTACACGCACCCAAATCACACTGGACGTGGGTCCACCCAAGAGGGGCTGCTAAGCACAGGGGTGGCTAGTGCACCGAGAGCTGCAGGGTGAGCCATGTTTCTGCTGGGTAGGGCAGGAAAGTGTCCCTGGACTTGCTGCTTGAGAAAGCCGGAGGTTGCACTGGGGTGGAGGAAGTGCCCAGCATGGAGCTAGGGCTCAAAGGAGAAGATTCTTCCCCACTGGTCTCCTGTAGCCTCCCCACCCCCAGCACTTCCCATTGTCCAGTAGAAGAATAGCCTTATCTCCAAGCGGCTGTGGCTGTAACCTTTGACAAGTGCGTTTAAACCCCTTGATCTGTGCTCTTAAGAAGCAAAAACACCCTTAGAGTCAACTGATTGGATTTGGGCAAATTGCAGTGAAAAAGGAAAATGAAAGCGCCTCCTAGATGAAGCCTTGGGGGCTATTAGGTGTAGTTTCCACTGTTGCATGTGCAATTGGAATTGATGTGTCATATGTTCCTACTGTCAATGCTCATAAAGTCCAGACTGAATCCTTCCATTCAGGCGCTGCCCCGCGTGGAGAGGTGACTCCCATGTCCTTCTGTGTGCTGTCTAGCAAAAGCAGTGTAGAATCCCAGAGGAAAAGGGAAAGTCACAGCTTTGGTGATCATTTAGATGGTGATGGCTGCACAAGGAGAGGCAATTTCCCAGCACAAGGGTGACACCTACCTGAAGCAACTAAATTCTTTCTAAAAGGGGCCGAGGCCTGGTGGGGTGTTTTGTACAGCTCAAGCTAACTGAGCACTTCAAACTTGGAGGTTCTGAGTCCCCTGGTAAGTCAAACCAGACCCAGTGACTAAAACGGAAAGGGCTCAGGAAGCCTTGCTAATCAGATGGTAATGGTGCAGCCAGTCTCACCCTACTGTCATTTTGGTTTTATGTGCCATGGATAACATCATGTATGAAAATGACACTGAAACAACTCTGATTCCGCCCATGTGACTTTATCAAACCAACGTAATACGATTCAAGTAAAGTTTAACAGATCCCAAACTGAAATGACCTGAGCCCCTGTAGCTAGTATTTGTATGTAGGAAAGGATGGCAGTGGAATGTCTCCATGGGGTGGCTTTTTGACCCATCTATTGCCTGCTGTAGTTATTGACAATGATGTTAAAAATTAGCAGGCTCATCACATGGTCTCTATGTGATGAGGTTTCTTTTATATCACATTCTGTATCTCTTCTTTTAAGACTTCACAGTATGAACCTTATTATTTCTAAGCTTAACTCTTGACACATAAGCCCAGGTCTTAACAGGTAAAATGTTTTTATCTTTAAAGGAAAAATATTTCATTCAATTTACTGTTTTCAGAAATCTAATTCAAAAATCATAATTGAACAATTGCATTTTTGTTCTACCATGATGTTGACTCTCCTGAGAAATTGCACCTTTGGGGGAGTAAAGTAAATCACACTGACGGAGAACTGTGGAGTAGTATGATCCATGGGATTTTTTGAAAGACATGAGTTTTCTCTCTTGTGATGTTATGGTTATTAAAAACAGTGGTTCAAAGAGCATGTCTTTTGAAGGATATAGTTGCTCCAAAGGAGAAATTTCCCTCATAGTTTCTAATCAGCTATTTGTTGATTAGCAGAGAAACGAGTGCAGAGTTATAGCCTACAGGGACAAGATAACACTAAAGGCTTGTGTCCTCAAAAGCACAACTGTTAGGATGCTGAATCTTGAGTCAATAGCAGAATGTGAACTTATACAATATGTGAAACCTAAAAAGTCAGATTCACTAAGAAAAATGACTTTGGGAAAACTGGATTACAATAGGATGAAAAAAAGTTGTTTCCTTACATCTTACCTTTGAAAAAGTACTTCCCAGAGTGTTTAAAATCTAAATGAGAAAGAATCCCCCCAAATAAAATAAAATAGAAAAGTTTCATAAACTTATCAGAAAACACAAAATATAAAATGATAATTTAGCAAATTTGAGTACATCAAAATAAAATTTTCTTTTAAAGATCATTTTTGCAGATGTGCAGAGACATGTTAAAAGATATTACCAGAATCTAGACTTGAATTTGACATGTATATAGAGAATATGAAGTGAAATATTAAAAATTAGCAAGAAGAAAACTTAAAATCTCATGGAAACAATAGGTAAATTATGTAAATATATATTTCATGGGAGAGGAAATAAGAATTGCCAATAAGTATGATTAGAGATGCTCAGCTTCATTAGTAATAAGAGAAATAAAAGTTTTTTAAAAAATGAAAAATCCATGTTAAAATTTTTCTAATAAAAATACTTTTCTTCTATGATATGGAAAAAAATGAGAAATCAGTACTCATCATACAAACAAATAATGCAATTTTGGATAAGTCAATATTTATGAGGCTGTGAAGTGGAAGAATAAATTTTGGAAGCCATTATAGAGTCCAAATTTGAACTATTAAGGAAAATTAAAGTTGTCAATATCCCAAGATCCTGCAATATTTTTCCTGAGAAATATTTCACAAAGGGAAATTCTTGCACAAATGCATTAAAGTATATACACAGACATTTTTTTCTGCACTGTGTGTGTTAATTTCAGGCAACATCCCTGTATATAACTAGATGAATAAATAAAATTTGATGAGTGCATAAGAAAGAATATTATATAGGCACAATATCAGAAGCATCAATGTAGATCTATATTCAAAACAATATGCATGGTTCTTAAGAATAATTTTTAGTCTAAAAATAGCAACAAACCCTAGCGGTTTTGCTCAGTGGTTAAAGCACTGGCTCTCAGACGAAAGGGTCCTGGGTTTGATTCTGGACAAGGGCACGTACCTCGATTGCAGGCTCGATCCCTGCTCTGGTCAGGGAGCCTATGGGAGGTAACCAATAGATGTTCTCTCTCACATCCATTTCTCTCCCCCCCCCACACACACACACACTTCCACAGTCTCTGAAAAGCAATGGAAAAATATCTTTGGGAAGAAAAAAAAAAGTATCTAGCAGTCATATAACTTTCAAGCTTTCCAAATCCTGATGAATCCTCTACTGACCATGAGGTATGAATTTCCTATAGACTTTAAAGCTAAAGTGCAGAGAACATTTGTTTTTATGATATCGGAACATGAGTAGGGTTGTTTTGTAAAAGTCCTCAGGAGAATAGGGAGAGGTAATGATTCAAAGATGAATTAAAAAACAAAAAATACTTTTTTTTTTTTTGTCCCAGCAGGGTCATGAAAGAGAAAGCTAAGTTGCTCTAAATAAAATGGTATGGACAGCCCTGGCCAGTGTTGCTTTGTGGTTAGATCATCAGCCCACACACCAAAAGGTCACAGGTTCGATTCCCGGTCAAAGGCACATATCTGGGGTCCCTCAGCCAGGTCCAGGTACATGTGGGAGGTAACCAATCGATGTGTCTCTCTCACATCTCTCTCTCTCCCTTCCACTCTCTCTAAAAGTCAATAAAAAAATATCCTTGGGTGAGGGTTAACAAACCCTTATAATAAATAAATAAGTAAATAAATAAGTATGGACACATCACAATAAGAACACTAGGTATGGGGAAGAAGAGGAGAACATAGCCAGAGGGGAAAAGGAGACAACTGGCAGAAAAAAATGTTTGTGCAAGGACAAGGAAGTGAAGGTGAGAGACAGTCTTGCTTAAGACATTAGTGGAATATTGAGATGCTGGGAGAGTTTTGTATAATGTGGGACACACACACACACTCATGCACAAACCCTTCATTAACTTTCTACTTGCTCGTTAAACCTTTTAGAGATAGATTTGGTGGGGAATAAAGAACATATGTGTTTTTATGGTGCATGCTGTATCTGGACTTAAGGTGAACGTAAAGGAGCCTGGTTACATCACATAATTCATTGATTTTTGCTTAGCATTTCCATGCCTTTAATGTAGGGATTAGAGTAATTGGAAATTAGAAACTCATTGGCTTCAAGAAATTTATGATAATAATGGATTGTTGGGACAGAAAACTTACTGAAGTAATTGATGAAAACTTGATGAACAACAATATCTAAATAAAATATGTAGATGAGAAAACTATTATGGTTGGAAAACTTGATTCGGGTGGGATGTTGATTCCTGAGGAGGATTCAGCAGAGCCAGAGGTAACATTCTTAGGAAGGGAAAGTACTGTGAAGCATAGGGGAGGGCTTTCAGGTTGAATGATTCCAATATGAGAAAGTAAGAGATTTTTTTTTCTTCCATCCGCAATAGAACCACTTAGCAAGGTCAGCAGCATTAAGTTACAAGTTATTTTTCTTAGGTTTTATACACTATCTAAAGCACATCAGTTTTTCTTTGAAATTTTAATACAAACCATAAATTCCTTATAACTTTTTCATTAACCAATGATAAAACACAGAATATCTTTTATGACTTCTGAACAGAATTTGTGTCTTAATGAAGGGGATGCCCAAAGAAGACAGTGAGACAAGAATTCAAAGATAGCTAGTTAATTTTGAGATAAAGACCAGAAATATTGGGGAACTGAGACAGGAAAGGGAAGACAGCCTGTCCTTGTGCCAGTACCAGGCTGTTTTGATTACAGTGGCTTTGTAGTATAGCTTGATATCAGGTATTGTGATCCCTCCAACTTTGTTCCTCTTTCTCAAGATGGCTGTGGCTATTCAGGATCTTTTTTGGTTCCATTTAAATTTTTGAAGAATTTATTCTAGATCTGTGAAATATGCCTTTGGTATTTTAATAAGCATTGCATTGAATCTATAGATTACTTTGGACATTTTAATTATGTTAATTCTGCCAATCCATGATCAAAGTATATTCTTCCACTTATTTATGTCTTCTTCTGTCTCTTTTTTCAGTGTTCTGTAGTTTTTCGAATACAGGTCTTTTACCAACTTGGTTAAGCTTATTCCTAAGTATCTTATTTTTCTGTTGTTGCTGCAATGGTAAAGGGGATTTTTTTTTTTAGCTTCTCTTTCTGATAGCTTATTATTGGTCACATGGAGGGACCTGAAGAGTATTATGCTAAGTGAAATTAGCCAGTCAGAGAAAGACAAATATCACATGATCTCACTTATGTGTGAAATCTAATGAACAAAACAAACTGACAAACAAAATAGAGACATGGACATGCAAGAATGCAATAGACTGAGGATTCTCAGAGGGAATGGGGGACAGGAAAAGATTAACCAAAAAACATAAATGCATATATGCATAACCCATGGACACAGACAATAGTGCTGTGAAGGCCTGAGGAGGGGGCGGGAGTAGGAAGGAGGGGGTCAATGTGGGGAAAAGGGGACATCTGTAAGACTTTCAACAGTAAAGAGAATTTTTTTTTTAAAAAAAGAACTCTATGAGAACTATCTGACTCTGCCAGAAAGAGCAATATAAGAAAAATAGGCATACTGGAAGAAGAAGAGAGGAAGAGGGAACAGAGATCATAATCAAACAAATGGTTGACAAGAAATTTCTAAACCTATGGAAAGAGCTAGATCCTCAAATCCAAGGAGCACATAGAACACCTAATTACATCAATCCAAAAAGGCCCTCTCCAATGCACACTGTATTAAAACTGTCAAAAACTAATGAAGAAAAAATTCTCATGGCAGTCAGGGAAAAGAAGAAAGCAACCTATAAAGGAAAACCCATTAGATTATTATCGGACTTCTCAGGAAACCTTACAAGCTAGGACAAAGTGGAATCAAATATTCAAACTACTGAAAATAAGAAATCACCCACAAAGAATAATATATGCAGTAAAATTATTTTTTAGATATGAAGGATATGCCCGGTTGGGCGTGGCTCAGCAGTTGAGTGTCGACCTAGGATCCAGGCGATCAGGGTTCGATTCCTAGTCAGGGTACATGCCCAGATTGCGGGCTCTATCCCCAGTTAGGGGCGTGCAGGAGGCAGCCGATCAATGACTTTCTCATCATTGATGTTTCTATCTCTCTCTCTCCCTCTACTTTCCTCTCTCTGAAATCAATAAAGATATATTTTAAAAATATATAGATATGAAGGATAAATGAAGACTTTTCCAGATATACAGAAGCTGAGGGAATTTACCACTAGAAAACCTCCATTGCAGAAGATATTTGCAAACAGCTCCATAGGTGATTAATATCCAAAATATATAAAAAGCTCATACAACTCTACACCAAACAAACAATCCAAAAATGAGCAGAGAACCTGGACAGACATTTCTCCCAAGAAGATATGCAGATGGACAACAGATATATAAAAAGATGTACAACTTCACTAGCTATTAGGAAAATGCAAATCAAAACTACAATGACATACCACCTCATATCCTGAATGGCTTATTATCAACGAGACAAGTAATAAAGTGTTGGAGAGGTTATGGAGAAAATCCCTTATTCACTGCTGGTGGGAATGTAAATTAGTACAGTCATTATGGAGGATCCTAAAAAAATTAAGAATAGACTTATCATTTGACCCAGCCACCCCTCTTCTGGGTATCTATCCAAAAAATTTGAAAACATTTATTCACAAAGATATATGCACCCCTATGTTCACTGTAGAATTATTCACAGTGACCAAGACATGGAGATAGCCAAAGTGTCCTTCAATAGATGACTGGGTAAAGAGGATGTTGTACCTATATACTATGGAACACTACTCAGCCATAAGAAAAGATGAAATGCTGCCATTTGTGACAACATGGATGGTCCTTAAGAATAGCATGCTGAGCGAAATAAGTCAGACAGAAAAAGCTAAGAACCATATGATTTAACTCATATGTGGGATATAAAATTGAAAACCACAAATGAACAAACAAACAAAAACACACAGATATAAACAACAGTATGTTGGTCACCAGAGAGAAGAGAGATGGGGTAGTAAAGGGCAAAGGGGTCAAATACAGAAGAAGATTTGACTTTGGGTGATAAGCATGCAATGCAATATACAGATCATGTATCATAGAAATGTACACTTGAAACTGTATAATCTTATTAACCAATTTCACTCCAATAAATTTAAAAAATCTATATGTAGGCATATTATTTTCAAATTATATACAAAGAAAAAGAAAAATACTGAAAGAAGCCCAAGGGAAAAAACACCTTACTTATACAGGAACAAAGATAAGAATAGCATCTGACTTCTCCTGAGAAACCATGTGAGCAAGAAGAGAGTAAAATATTTACAGTGTTTAGAAGAAAAGAAAAAACACACCAAACTAAAATTTTGTAGCCTAAAAAATTACCCTGACTTTCTCAAACAAACAAAAATGGAAGGAATTTGTTGCCAATAAACCTCAATGTATAAAAAGAAGTACATCATGACCAGGTAGTATTTATCCCAGCTATGCAAGACTGGTTCAACACTAAAGAACCAATTAATGTAATTCATCACATAAACACGCTAAAGAAGAAAAATCATATTATTGTATCAATAGATGCAGAAAAAGCATTTGACAAAATTCAGTACCCATTCATTGCAAAACTCTCAACAAACTAGGATTAGAGGGGAACTTCCTCAGCTTGGTAAAGAATATCTACAAAAACCTTAGCTAATATCATACTTAATGGTAAGAAACTCAAAGCTTTTCCACTAAGTTCAAGAACAAGTCAAGAATGTCTCCTCTCACCCCTCCTTTCCTTTTGTTTTTTTTTTATTGTCAACAGTATTACTGATGTCTCTCCTTTTCTCCCCTTTCCCCCTCCACCCAACCCCTACCTCCCCACATCTTCCCCATACTATGGTCTGTGTTATACTGAAAGTCTTTGCTAATTCAGTAACATAAAAAAGGTTATAAAAGGTATAAAGATTGGGAAGAAAGAAATAAAACTGTCTTTGTTCACAGATGACATGATAATCTATGTAGAAAATATGAAATAATTTACCAAAAAACGTTTGGAACTTATAAGTGATTATAAAAAGTCTGCAAAATACAAGGGTGGTAGACAAAAGCCAATATTGCTCTCCTATATACCATCAATGAACATGTAAAATTTGAAATTAAAAACAATATAATTTCCATTAGCACCTTCCAAAATGAAAAATGTAGGTATAAATCTGGTAAAACATGTACAAAATTTATAAGGAAAACTACAAAACTCTGATGAATGGTACAAAAAAACTAAATAAGTGGAGAGGTATTTTATATTCATATATAGAAAGGCTCAATATTGTCAAAATGTCTGTTCCTACAACTTGATCTATAGATTTAATGCAATCTTAGTAAATATCCCAGTGAGTTATTTTATGGATATAACAAACTGATTCTAAAGTTTATATGGAGAAGCGCCCGGCCGGGCGTGGCTCAGCAGTTGAGCATTGGCCTGTTGCAGGCTCGATCAATGACTCTCTCATCATTGGTGTTTCTATCTCTCTCTCTCTCCCTCTCCTTTCCTCTCTCTGAAATCAATAAAGGTATATTTAGAAAAGAAAAAAAAAAAAAGAAAAAAAAAGTTTATATGGAGAAGCAAAAGACTCACAACAGCCAACACATACTAAAGAAGAGTAACAAAGTTGGCGGACTAACAGCACCCAACTTCAAGATGTACTATAAAGCTACAGTAATCGAGACAGTGTGATTGGTAGAAGACCTGACAACTGGACATCTTACATGCAAAAAAGAAAAAAAGATTCTAGCACAGACATTACACCCTTCATGAAAAGTAACTCAAATTAAATCATAGATATAAATGTAAAATTCTAAAATATAAAACTCTGAGGAATTAACATAGGAGAAAACCTAGATAACCTTGGATATGATGATGTTTCAGAAACAACACAAAAGGTATGATCAATGAAAGAAAGTATTGATAACATGGACTTTATTAAAATTAACAGCTTCTGCTCTGAAAAATACAATGTTGAGAGAACAAGAAGACAGGACATAGACTGGAAGAAAATCATTCAAAAGTTTTATCTGACAAAGGACTGTAAATTTCCCTCTCACAAATGTGAGGCTGGAAGAATGAGGATGGTTAATGCTTTGATTTGAAGGTGTGATATGTGTTAGACAATTAAGGCAGTTGCACAGGTTGTAAAGAAAGACATGGCAGGAAATTACATTAAAATTAAACTTGAAAGCTTTTAAGTTTTTTATATTAAAAAATAGAAGCATAGTTTGGAAACTGGTGTAGTTTATAGATTTTTTCCTAACATAACATTTTGAAATCCTTATTTAGCTTATCACCCTTAATGTATATCTGTATTACTGTGTCATAGGATAAAATGGTATCTGGTTTGATAAATCTTATTGTTGAGTTATATTGGGGGGGGGAAATAAAATTCATACTTAAATAGATTACATTATGATTAAATGACAAAATCATTTTAACTTTCTTAAAATGTTTTATGCATAAGACTTAGCTTTCTAAATAGTTTAAGGATAACAAAACTGTGAAAATTCAATAGAATTTTTCTCACAGGGTGACTCTTTATAAAGGTTCATAAAAGTAAACTAAGAAGTGTAGAGTACTAAGAAATAAAAAAAGTGTTATCAAAAATTTATAAGTGAAGTTTCTTTAGCCACTAGATGGCATATGTTAGCTGTGAATCTCTCTTGAACAAAGTTTAAGATTTGACATGACATGTTTCCACAGAGTAATACATTTTCCAGCTATCTCCTCTTCCATCCTTCACAGTTTTGTGTTGCTGTTTAAAACTAACAAACTTTCACATATTTGTCAAAGATGTTGTAATCAAATAAGATATTTTAATAGTTGAATAACATGACATGATGCTAACATAACATTATATATCAAATAAATGGTGATGGAAGACTTGACTTGGGGTGATGAGCACACAGTACAACATACAGATGATGTATTATAGAACTGTACACCTGAAACTTATTTAATATTGTGGGGTCTCTTATATAAGAGCACTATTCCCATTCATGAGATCTAAACCCTCATGACCTAATCACTTTCTAAAGATCCCATCTCTAACAATATCACATCAGGCATTATGTTTAAACATATATGAATATTAGGTAATCACAAATATTTAGTCCATAACATTCAGCTAGCATGTACCAGCACAAGTTGCAAGAGTGTATATGTCACTAAATCCTGAGGGTGTTGAGGTTGGTTGATCTACAGTTCTGGAACATGAAATTGATAATGGAGAATTTATCAGTATGACAGTGGTGAATAATCTCAAAAAAACCATGGGACAGAGTATTAACATGTTCCTGGAAACTTAGAAAAATAAAGAGCCACACTAAATGAATTAATAATTGCAGAATGTTCATAGCAGATGGATCAAATGGCTCACAGAAATGGCATTCTAAAGGAGATATTATATATGTGTAAGGGCAAAAAAACCCCAGCTATTCTTCACAAAAGGACCCAGAGAACACTGAATTTGCTAAATCAATAAGGAATCCACTGGTGAGAGTAGCTCTTTTCTGTGGGCCAGAGCTGATAGTAGGAGTTTCTGTTACAGGATTGTGCACTCTGATTGCAAGGGAGATAATAAGATACCAAGATGAGAAAAGTTATGTATTTATGAGTCTGAAACAAGAAACATTGCAATGAGCAACATGGTCAGAGTAGCAGCTGAAAATGTCTGGCACACAGAGAGTTACGGAAATGGTTACTAGGACACATGATTCCATATACAGTCAATTAGGGCATTTCACAATTTATACAATTAAGAGCATTCAAAGATCCATAATCTGGAGATTTAAGGAGCTATCCCAATAAAAATTTTGATCCCAAAGCTGAGATATTTTGAAGACTCAGATGGAGCATCTGGGTCCTCATGAAGAGGAAAATTACCTATTAATACTACAGAATATGTATGTGGCAATAATCCTTCTAGTAGCCTTTCCCCAAGAGAAACTTAGATTATTTTCTTCTATAAATGATCACTGTCAAAAAGGGAATATCAGACATTTTAACAACTGTTAGATACAGGGTTCAATTTGAAATTGACTTGTTCAGCCTGAAGCATTGCCATGGCCTCAGACTTAGGGCTAGTGGAGGCCAGGTAAAAATAAATGAAGTCCCCACCCAAGTCTCCTTCACTGTTAGTCCACTCAGCTCACACTCCATCTGGTGAGCATTTCCATGAAGCCCAGACATATAATTGGAATGGACATACTAAGTTGTTGGAAGAACCACATCATTAGTTCCTTGATCTGTTGAAAAGGCCAGAAGTTAGTTTCTGAAACTGCCCCTCCATAGGAAAGATAGTAAATAATAAAACAAACAAACATACAAACAACAACAAGAACAAATCAATAGCATGATCTAGGAGTAAATGGAACATGACAGGAACTAGTGCTACCCTTAAAGATATAAATGATGATGATAGTCCATATAAAAGTCCCATTTAATTCACAAGCCTTTCCTCCACAAAAATTAGATGGTGTCTTGTGGATGGAGAAAACTGTCAAACTCAACCAAGAAGTAGCCCCAATTTCAGCTTCTGGGCTAGATACAGCAACTCCACTAGAGCAGATCAATACAGACTCAGGTAAATACAGGTTGTCTCAAAAAATGTATACATACTTTAAAAGCTGATAGCTGAATTTTGAAAATGAAATGCATTTTAATAAACACTGCCTTTATAATTATTCAAAGTGTGTGTACACATTTTTTGGGACACAGTATAGTATAAAGATACTGGTTTGGTGAATATATCATTTTTATGCATAAGAGAAAAATGGGTTTATATTCACAGAATAGACAGTAATACATATTTATGGTCTTGTTCAGATTTAGGTTGATTCCCTCACTTTTGTCATAATATCATCTGAAGGATCCAGGATTAACTGGACATAACATCGCATTGTTTCATTATATCTAGGTCATTATATTAATTGTATAGATGAGCAAAAAGTGGTAGGAAATTTGGAGACCTTGGTAACTGGGACATTCCCTCTAAAATAAAGGGAAATTGTTTCACTTTGTACTTCCCACTTACTAAGATGGAAGGGCAACACCTGGTAATAATAGTGCACTGATCTATTAGGTGACATTAAAAGCTAACAAATTTGAATGGGGTTCAGAGCTGGAAAGGGCTCTGCTACAAATTTGGGTTATAGGGTAAGCTGCCCTTCCTCCTGGGCCATGAGACCTAGCAGGCATCTATCTACAATACTAAAGGACTCCGGTGAGAAAGGAATCATATGGATTTTAGGGAAAACCCCAATAAAAGAATGATAGTGTAAACCCACAGGTTTTAGTGGTAAGGCCATGCCATCTACAAAAGAGAGCTCTACACCACTTAAAAACACACACAAATAAAACCAAAAAAAACCCATAAAAATAATAAACAGCTTCTGGTGTGCTAGAAATAAACTACCTGACTATGGAATACTAAGTCACCAAGTGGCTACAGCTGCTCCTCATGAGCCAGGTTCTATCAAACCAATCAAGTGAAAACCTTGATTGGGTGGAGCCAACAATTCAGGGTACAGCAGAAGTACATCTGGAATCAGGCGTGTTCAGTGCCAGAGGACTTGTTAGCGACGTGATCTGGTGGTCCCGACCCCTGTCTTTCATTGCTGTTGCACTGACATTTCTGCCTCAGCTCACATCTTTGGAAACGGGGTATCCAGGTGCTGGAGGAAGAAAAAGGCTGTTTGTTTCCCTGTTGAGCTGGCTCAGTATATGGACGCAAGCAGAAAAGGGACCTCTGATGCTGCGCTGGCCTGAAGCAACAACTGCTATTTCAGATCTCCCTTCCTGACTGCATATTTTTTATTCCTTTCGCTCTAGGCTAGAACCACAGATGGTTCCTCTGCTGCAGCTGTGTCACAGTTCTACTCCTGCCTCAGCCTTCTCTCACCGCTGCAGGCATTGGTTCCCAAGGCACTCCTGCAAGCAAATGGCTGCCGGAGAATTGTTTTTCAGGGAATCTGACTTAAGACACTATCTGACTTGGGATGTACACTTGGGGAAAATCTCAGCAAATGCAAAGCTGCTTTTTGTTACTTCAATATTGCTACTGTTTTTTCAGCAGAACTCTAAAGATTTTGAGGTATGTTAGGATATTGGAATTAGGTAAGAATATGGTCTAGTTCATTGTTGAAAAGGTATGAAATTGTTTGCCACTTAGATATTTGATGTTGTCTTTTGAAAGAGACAACAAATCCAGTCTCTGAGTAGTCTAATAAAGAATTCAGTCTTATTTCACGATATTGGATTCTTTTAATTTATACATTTCACATGAATGATCTTTATTTTTAAATGTCTTATTTTAATGTTAGTTATCGAACTATGAATGCAGTCTGAACACAACTGGAATAATCAATTTATTTTTCTATTGGTATTAGTCTATCATTGTAAATTTTTAAACTAGAAACAAACATCTCTACAGCAAGCAAACCTTAGCATAATTGCAGCAGTAAAAGTCAGACCTATAAAGATATGTGACAGGTTACACAAAGTATCCCCTTATTTTGAAAAATTAGGTACTATTTTATTGCTAAAAGCTGTATTTGCAAAAGGCCTTTTCAAATATAGCAAGTGACATGAAGATATGGTGACCTTTATTCTGGTTAAAGTCAAACGTCTTCCATTGGAATCACTTTCTTTTCTTAATTGCTCAACATCTTGACTTCACCTGTCTGACTGTTGAAAAGATATTGCATTCCTGTCACTGAAGAAAAAGAAGAAAAAAACTTTGTTAAAATATTTATAAAAACTTGAATGACTGTTAACTATTGGAGGCACAATTTGACCAATAAAAGATAATAGAATGAGAAATATTTTATAATTGTAATATTTGGGGGAAATAACTTTTATCATTAATCATTGGTTCAGCAGGTGTATATACATTTCAAAAAATCTTGATTGATTTTGGTATTCTGATTCTGATAAAAAGCAGATTACTGCTAGACATCAGAATCAACAATAATTAACAGTATTTCAAATTATTTATAACATGAACAAGGAGATTAGGGAGAGATCTTTAGGTTAATAAAATTATCTCCCTTAAAACATCATAAGAAACATATATTGAATGCTGCTCCACTCTACCAATGAATTTTCTTGACTCCCTCCTAATAAACTGAGCAGAGTCACCCTATGCTCTTGAATGCTTAGCTTATCTTGCTGATGAATTCTTCTCTCAACTGTCACATCTGTTTGAAAGATTAGAAAAATGATACAAAATATACACGTACTAGGTACACACACATGCACACCCAAACAATATTGTGAACCCTTAGCCTAATCCTCCTTCACTTATTCATTCAACAAATATCTACTGAATGTCATCTCAAAGAGATTGGGATTGCAGGCTCTGTATCCAAACCACTGGGATCTGTTTCCTGTCTCCACCATTTGCCAGCCACCTAATGGTATGTAAGTTACTTGACCTCTTCTGCCTCACTTCTTTATTTGCAAAATGGGGCTGTCAAATATAGTGCCTACCTCCTACAATGGATGTGACCATTAAATGATTTTAGGCATGTGCTTGATACATACAAAAAGTGTTCAGTGGTCTAGGAATTTTTGTCAACCGCTGATTGAAGGGACATTTTTTTTCATCTGGTATGCATATTGTTATATGCAGTTACTGATCTGCAAGACTTTATCTCATGAACACCCTGAATAAAGAAACTAATTAAACATCAGAATGGTTGTGGGAAGAGAGGGAGTCAAGAAATAACAGATCAACATTGAGAAAGCAGTTAACATTGAATATGGGACTTGCATTCCTAGAATTTGTGGCACTCATTTAATAAACATTATATGGAGGTGTGGTGGTTCAATTTCTATGTAGATTGTACTCTGGCATTTTATATTAGGAATCACTCATCTTCCTTTCCCTTGAAATGGGAGTAAAATGATACATTTTAATAGCACATTTGGTATACTTAACACACACTTTCACTTTTACTAATTTCTTTTTTTTCAATATAAATGTCACAAGTATTCACAAAGATATGAAAAAATGGGAGAGACCATGGTGAACAAATACAGACAAGTGATTTTTTTTCTAACTAAAGGAAACACAGTATGGTGAGTTGGCATACATTGAAAGTATTCACTCTACAGTGAGTTCACTAGCCATGAAAAAACATTGAGAAATGACCCTGTTTCACACACACACACACACACACACACACACACACACACACACACACACACACGAGAGGTCAAATGTAAAGTGAAGAAAATTATCAGAATGGCAATGGGATTATTATGAAATTTATACCAGATTCTATAGCAGGGATAGATGGAAAGTTCTAGAAGGGAAGTCTTTGGGGGGAAAAATATAGCAATATTAGAATTGGGTTCTCTATAACAGGCACATGTAGAAATAACATTAATTTGAGAAATTAGTAAAGCATGTTATTTGTTGATCAGTAAGAAAACAGAAAGTCAACTATAATTCCTGGAAAACCTAAAACAATGAAATAAAGTAATATTTCAAATATGAAGCGCACTAAAGCATGTCTTAATTATAAGAATGTATAGAAAGTATTAAAAAGAATGATTTAAACTTAATTATAACAATCCTTCCATTATGTAGTATATGTAGCTCATAACACTAGGTCTGTAGAGTGATGGCCTCCAAGGCTAGGCACACACATGACAGGATATCCACAAGACAATCCAATTACCATAGAAAGTCTGTCGGGAGTTTTATTATTTTTATTTTTCTCATTTTTTGAAATCATATTTGTCTGTTTTTTATGCATATAATATAGTAGCACAGTACTTTTCATACAGACACCTGTATATAATGTGTCAAAAATACAAACATTAAGGTTGTGCTCACAATTTATTTTCTGATAGAAATGTGCAATGAAAAAGGTTTGGAGAGCAATAATATAGCAAATAAAATTATTCCCTGTATCATTTGGTTCTTTAGTGAGGAGCATGGATATAATCACAATACAACATGGCTTGCTATTTATCAACTTTTAGAATCAAATTATTAGAATCAAATTACAGTTTCCTCTGGAAACTGAGACTCAGGTGAATGGTGGGGTGCCATGGGATGAAGTAGAAGGCAGTTGCTTTTCATTATAAGCTCTTATGTACTACTTTACTTTTTATCATGTTCATGTATTATTTAGGCACTTCAAAGAAAACCATATTGTTTATTTTTAAATTGAGCTTAAGGTTAAATTTTGTGTTCTGATGGTGACATCATGTGTTATATTAATCCTGTGGTTTATTAATCAAGAAACTGGGCAGTAATTCAGATTGGTATTTTACAACTAAAGTAATTTAATATATTTGTTAGAAGTACACATTTCTAGGTCTATCTTCCTGGAGATACTTTGGTGAGGCTGGGACCAGAAATCTATTAATTAATAAGCATCTTAGATTATTCTTATGATTATTTAATCTAGGAAAACATTGCTCCTAAATACACTTACTGAATTTTTAATGGAAATATCAAATTGTCTTTTTGATAAATTTTCTATGGCATACATGATTCCTATCTAGATTTTTTTAAATTTAAAGTTAAGACTTATACATTTTGCATTATACATGCCATAGTCCAAGTATACCATGAATAGTAAGTAATATATATGCTTAGTAGTATATGTGCTTAATGTGTTTTTATTTTTTTCTATTTTATTTCAAGCTCAGCCAACATCATGCTTCTCTCTACTTACATACCAACTTTTGATGCCTCATTTCAATTGCAGTTATCACCCAAGAAATAAACAACTCGCTCATGCTACTGGGTCTTTTACTTTCATCCTGCTTCACTTCTCTTACCTTCCCCTTCTAGAGTTTCCATCACTTGTACCTTCTGATGGGGTCCACCTACCCTAATCCTAACCCAATCATCAGCACTTGAACAAGAAAGGTACTAAGAGTGTCAGTTCTCTGTGTAGAGCAGTGCTTCTCAATCCTGGCTACACATTAGAATCACCTAAGGGGCAAATAGGTTTTTAACACACTCCAGTCCTAGTCAACGAGAACTTCTGTGAGAAGAACAGAGGCACCAGCATTTTTTAAATAAAAATGATACCTCTTATTTACAGATGAGGAAACTAAGACTCAGAGAGACCAAGTGGTTTCTCTAAGATAATATGGAAATTAAATGAAGCTATGACTCCAACTTAGATCTTATCCTGCAACCCAAATTCTTCCTTCTATGTCTTTAATGCCTGAACCATACATTATCTATTGTTTACTCCATCTCTGATTTCAGTAAAATTTCTCTTTATCTTAGCATTGTACACACACAATATATGCATACATATGCACACACACACGTGAGAGAGAAATATAGGCACAACTCTACCCTATTTTAGAACAAAACTACTTTCTAACTATTACTTGGAAATATTCATGTGTTCTACTACCTTGTTCCTTTCTTTCCTTCTGCTGGAAAATCTCTGGGAAGAATAGTTCACACCTGCTTACTCATTTCCATTGTCATTAATTCTTTGAAACATGATATTTAACTTCTTAAAGCTTACCAGCCTTGAATCTCCTCTTACACAAACAAGATTTGAGTGCTTAGTATTTGGTTGACAGTAGGGATAAACATTCAGTTAATATTTCTAAAGATCTTCCAAGAAGTTTATAGTAAAAAGGACAGACCAGTGATATTCTATATGGCAAAAAGTGTTTTAAGAGTACAATGGAGGTGTGCCCAAAGGAAGGTTATCCAGGGATTGTGATGTCTGAGTTGTATTGCTTTACATGTAGGAGTTAGTCATTGAAGAAGAGTGAAAAGGTCAGAAGGGAATGAAACAGAAAGGTAGTGTAAACAGAATACGTAAAATGAAGTCCTCTGCAAAAGAATAAAAGTATGACATATCGTGACAGAGTAGTGAGCTATACAAAGGGTGTTATATTCCCAGAATTAATGGCATATATCTGTGGTTGTATATGTCTAAGTATATTGAAGAGCATGATTGTTTTCATTAGCTAAGGATTTGGAATTTTGGCAATATGAAGTTGGCCCCACATCTCTTTTTCCTTATAGGTTAAAATTGGAATAATAATATTACCTTCTTCCTGATGGTTTCATGACAATTGCATATTAAGATTTTTTTTTTTTTGTACACCAGGCCTAGTAGTTAGTACATACTTATATAATGTCTATATTTTTAATTGTTATGTAGTAGCAGTGGAGGCAGTATTTGAAATTTTTGAAGAAAATGCAGAATAGAAACAGGCCAATTAGGGGCATTAAGCATTGCCTTGGCAGACAAAAAGTGATTAATTAAGGCTATTTAGGTAGCAATGGAGACTAATGAGAGATAACAGAAGCATTGAATCTACTTGGATAGAGTTTGTGAATTTTCAGAATATAGGTTTAAAAAGAAGTATCTGAAAAATTCATGAATTGTGATTAAGAAAAATTAAATAATAAATTTTTGAACAGTAGAACAATTTATTATTATAATGTACTTGACCTTTAAACAAAAATAAGAATTAATAATTTCCTTAATTTATGCATAGTTTGCCTAATTAAAACCTGCCAGCACATTGGTTAATCACTCCGTAGTGTTTCTCATTAATATTGTGAAATATTTTCCATGCTTTTAGAACAATTTTAAACATAGGAACATTGATATTGTATTTCATTCTTACCAGGATCAATTGCACGTCCATCATAAACTCTTGATGGCTAGAAGAAAATTTACAGTTATTATTCTATTTTAAATGTGTATTTCTATACATAGATGTTGACATTATCAATGACCTTAAAACTCCTAATAGGATTACTATTTTGTAATTCACACTCACTCTATCAGAGTCATTTTATACAACAAGAAATTTGACAACTGATTAAAATGATTATCTTGTTTAATCCTATTATTCATGTATTAAATAAATATTTATAGCATATTGAAAGCTTCCTTATAGTTTCTTAGCAATTTCCTTGTTGATACTAAAGCTTTACTCAGGCATATCCAAGACACTGGTCATTATTATACTTTGTCTCCAGGGCAGCTAAAAAGACTATGCGCTGGCACCTTTCTATCAACTACTGAACAATGTGTTTAGAAAAATCAGAATTAGGCCATAACTTCCCCCAATAGCCAGTCATTGGAGATATGGATAAAGGGCAATTTCAATGAAATTTTGGAGAACAACTCTTGTTTGGAATGAGTGAGTAAATATTTGTAGGCAAAGAATTACATATGGCCAGGCTAAGTAGCACCTGTAAGGGTGTTATTATAAAGAAGAACAGAAAGGGAGTGGTTACTGAAGAGAAAAATGGGGTTAAGGGACGCACTTGGAAATCAGAATATTATGTCATGTCAGGCAATGTGAAATGTGAATGATCTAGAACAGAGAGAGAGAGAGAGATCTTCCCCCCCCCCCCCCCCCCAGAGAATACCAGAGAGGTAAGTACCCAAAGCATTACTTGAAGGATGGCCTTAGATAAGAGCGGGGCCATGTCTCTGAACTTGGGAAGGTCAGGCCATGTAGTACTGATACAGACAGGTTTGTGGATTTGGTTCTAGGAGTCTGAGAGAATTTTAAAATCTAATTATTTTGTTTTATGATTGTGATGAGATATCACAGTTCAGAGTTAGAAGAGATGAAAGTATTAGAGATTTGGGAAAGCAGGAAACCTTGAAGTTGTCATCACTGAAACTGGTAAAGTGAATTTATTAGGGACTAGACAGGTGTAGATGTATTGAGCTACCATTTGAGGTATGGCCATGAATGTGAAGTAAGTTCAGAATACATAGTTGTGTCATTTCCAACAGAAACATACTGATGCTTAAGTGCAGTCAAATGCAGATGATATCTGGATTTAGAATGAAAGACAAGAGTAGATCCAGAGGAGTTAAAAGAACTGATCTTATGTGATATCGGTGGATCATTTTTGTGGAGGTTTAATATGCCATGAAAAATGGCAAGAAAAGCGGTAGAAATAAACCCTGTGAACCAGAAATTAATGTCATTGATAAATCTGAAGGTAACAGTAATAACAGCAATTCCTGTTAAAACTAATGACACCTCAAAGGGCAGTAATTTGTGAAGAAGGAAGGAAACTGGTAGGAGAGGAAGAAATGGGAAACAAGTCACTTATTGCATCTCCAGGCTCTCAGACATTGGGTTGTTTTTTGAAAAATAACCTCCACAGTAGAGTTCTTTAAAAAAATTATTGGTGCAAGAAGGTGAAAAGAATAGCATGGAGGGAGACTGACACATATGTATTATAACCCAGTGTCATAAATGCCATGATGGAGTATATGTAGCTTTCTATAGATGCACCTAACTAAGTACTTAATGGGATTGGAGAGGGTGGCAGTGAGGATACGGGTTCAGCTCCTAAGTGTCAGAAAGACAAAGAAGGGAAAGCTGGTCCAGGTGGAAAAACTGCTTGTGAAAGACTTGGAGTTTGTACACCATGCTTAATCTCAAGACTGTGCAACCTCTTTTCCACTGTTCTCCATCTATAAAAAGACACATTTTCTTCATGTGAGCCCCAGTGGTAATTCTTTACAAAGTTTCCTCTGACTCGACTAGCTCATAAGGACCTTGCTGTTCTTGGAATGTTCTATGGAGATATGCATATTGGCATAAATTAATATACTACCATACATTACTCTCTACAACATTTTACTTGTATCTTTTTCCAACTGGAATGTGGGTTCTTGATGAGTGAAGGCCATGTTTTATACTACTTTAAATTCTTTTTCCTTTTTTGGTATTGACTAGAAAATATCTTATCTATCCAAAGACACTGAGCCAAATATAGTTTTACATAAAATTAGTTCTGTAATTCAGTAAAATATTGTGCTTTGATTTTAATATTTAACTCCAATTTTAAATAAAACATAGCTAAATAAATATTTATTAGAAGAAACACTATAAGAGAATTTGTCTTGTAGTATAAGTTGTTGAATACCTAAGACATCAGAGGCATCCTTAGTAACACCTCCACTGTATTACCTACGTAATCTAATTTTCTTGTTTGCTTTTTTCTCCAGATATCAAAAGGGGAAAAACAAAGAGCAGTAGAAATTTGAATGCCACTTCACCAGTACCCACAATCAATGTACACTTTTACAGGAATATCAGACTGATATCATCAATGTCAATCACTTAAAGTTGAATATTAGTTTTTTCCCCCCCTCAGTTTCCATTTTCCCTTTCAACTGATACACATAAATCTTCTCATTTGCCTTTATGAGTTATCATTTACTATAGTAATTTGTTTGCAAGTGCTTTTTACTGTCTGCATGCTATTAAAAATAAAAGAGTAAGTATTGTAATACCTATGAAATGATCTTTCTCTTTGCCCTTACCTGATGATGTCCAGGTAGCAAGTTTGGCTTTGTGCTTGGTTTTGGGTCACTATTGAAAAAGTTTTCATGGCTATGAAAACATTAAATAATGGAAGTACTTGTTTTAATCTCTAATACAAAAGTATATTTTAGTCCATATAAACATAAATAATAAATGATTCAATAATTTAATTGTATAAATAAGTTGGTAAACAAGCACTGTATAATACTATAAACAGACCTTAAATTGGTGATTGACATCCTCTCTTATATAATAAATAACAATAATCTTATGTTCTTAATGAAATTATTTGTATTATATTAATTTTAGATATTTTTCTAGATAGAGACAATAGATCTTGATGCTGTTCTAAGGAAAAAAATTATAAATTTCATCTTAGATTCTTGAAAAAAATTTGTATTTGGTTTCATTCTTGTGGTATTTATGCCTCCTCTTTGTGAAATAAACAAATTCACTTGAAAATAGTAATACCATTAAACAGTTGGCAATAGAATACCAGTAATAGATCTTAATGCTCATCTGTAAATATGAGTTTGCTCTCTGATAGAATAGTATTACATGGCTAATAAGTATTATTGAATGAGCATAGGGCTACTTAAAAATTAACTTTGATAAAGAATTTAGGGGTGAAATTAAACCTTTTAAATGTCCATCAATAGTTTATGGCTCTAAACTTGAAATTTAGTAAAGTGCAAAGGACCCCAATCTTCAATCCTAAAATTTTGTTCTGTAAAGTATCAGGATGGTTTCTACCTTAGTACCTGACCAGCATCCTTGGTAGTAAGGCTGGGTAGACTCTGCTGATGCTTGTGACAGTGGGGAAAAAATCTTGAACAGGAAGGAGCACTGTAGATAAAAGGACAAGGAAAAAAGAGAGACAGTTTTAAAAACTGAAACTTTATTTTTTCATCAAAATTACCAAAATTAATTCCTTGCTTTGATATTAATCAAATAACATTAAGTTTCCCAGTTAACAAACACTACAGACACACATAAATAATAAAACTTAACCTAAACAAAATGCAAGTTAATAAATACTTCTTTTGTATATAGAACTGAAAGTATATTTAAACCACTTCAATAAAAATTTCCATAAGAAAATATCAGATCCTTGGATGCTCAAGTTATTTCATATTACTTTGCTATTTCTATATTCAGAAAAAAACTATGAATGTGGTAGATGACTTCAGGGTAACTGGGGAGAAGGTTCTAGTTGGACAGATACTGTGTTGAGCATCGTATATGATTCCTACATGATCCTCTTGGCAATAGCACAGCCACACATCCCCTTCCATGGTATATAATTTCAGATAAATAATTCATTACAGAGAAGAACGGGAAATGGGTTCAGCACAGGTTTTTAAACCCACTTATTACTCTTTCTTAGTTTGCGATATTTTCCAGATAAGTGGTTTTAGCTTAAACCATTTGATTGATCTCTTAAGGAAAGAGCATTGGCTTTAGAACCAGAAGATCGTAACATCCTGTGTTAATACCCAAAACTAAAGCAGTGATGCTGTTCTGTCTCTCAGCTTTGTTGTGCTTATCAGCAACAATAACATCTGTAGAGCATAAAAGTAATAAATGCTCAATACATTTTTCTTAATCTCTCTCTCCCCTCCCATCATGGATTTCTAATTTTTTTTTTTTTAATTTTTATTGATTTCAGAGAGAGGAAGGGAGAGGGACAGAGAGAGATAGAAACATCAATGATGAGAGAGTCATCGATCGGCTGCGTCCTGCACGCCCCCAACTGGGGATCAAGCCCGCAACCCTGGGCTTTTTAAGGCATGCTTGACTGACTTTATGAGCAATGAATGAATTCAAATAGAAGCAGTAATTCAAATCTTACTCTTTGAAGAGGGACCATGCAACAGCATAGAGACACATCAGAAAAAGAACTCCGGTTAGAGTCAACACTGCAGGAATCCAGTTATCAGGGCTCCAATAATATGAAATCTTTATTAGGACAGAAGTAGTAACCTGAGAAATAGAACAAATATTAAGTATTAATAGCAGTGCTGTTGACAAAATTATGAACAGTTTAGGCTGACTCGAGTGTTTTGCACATTTGACTTTGTTTCTTTTTATATTATTAGGATGATTATCATCTGATTCTTATCTGAAACAAAAAACCACAGACACTGCAACTTACAAGCCATAATAAACTAACACCTCCTTCTGCCACGAAAAAATAAATCTCTTTCTTTAGAAGCAAATGCCTCTGTTCCTGATGTTGCCTCTGGGCAGAATCACCTTTCCTGTTGTGTGAATTCCTGGTGAACACTTGTCCACTTATCAGTATTATCCTCCATCAGTGGTTTTTCAAGAAGCCTCACTTCTCAGTAGAAATTATGTGTCCGTGTTCTTATTTCTACTGTAATATCTAGAATAACCTACCACATTTTTTAAATTGTGATTCTTCTACTGGGAACGAAGCTTCTATTAAACAAAGACCATTAGCTGCTCATCTATAGAGATATGGATTTTATATAGCTCTTGCCACAGAGAAGATGTCAGTGAGTGTTGGCTAAATGACAGATTGAATGAACTGGCAAGTTATTTGCAGGACAAAGTATTACTTTTAAAATGGGTTGTTGCCCTTTGGAGTTCCCTGTTATGAAAAAACAAAAGGTTTTTTGGGTTTTTTTCCTCAGATATATTCTCATCTAAAATGTTACCATTTAAAAAGTAAGTAATATAAAGTTGAATGGAGTTAATGTCCATGACTTAGTAACTGTTCACCAGCAGATGGCAGCATAGGATAGGATACGTTTGTGAACACGGAAGGCTTAGGTGTGCCATTTCTTGAGGCAACACTAGTCATGGAGCTAGTTTCACAGAGATGGAAAAGGAAGGAAACAAACCTTTGCAAATAAAGATCAATCAACAGAGGTGGTAGCAGAAATAGTACTCCTCATACAGCTCAGTGAGAGGAATCCTGATTACTTTGTTGAATATTGGTAGTTGTTGAGATTAAGTATTAGGTGACTAAACATTCTATTTTACACTTCAACATCCTGGGAGTGTCTGGGGGTGTTCCAGCAGTGTCAGTTGAAATACTAAAGCCTTGTTTTCTTAAATAAATAATATACCGTATTTCCAAATGATAAATAGACCAAAAAGATAGCTATTTGGTTACGTCAGTTAATCACCTACCTCTGTTTTCAGCTCATTAAGATAATACATCTCTACCAAACACATTTGACAACAATGCCACCACTCATATAAAAAAGGAGACCCCAGGCCTCCCCTCTGTTTAGTTAACTAGCAAAGTTTCTTTTTCTTTCTTTCTTTTTTCCTTTTTTCTTCCTTCCTTCCCTTTCCTTTTTCTTTCTTTCTTTCTCTCAACAAGTATTTATTAAACACCTACTATATCCCAAGAAGTGTACATCAGAATCACTATATAAAGGAAATGTAAAGCCTTAAAACTGAAAAGTGTAGGATTAGCATTTAGTTAACAGCTGCGATGTGCCTTTTAGCTATATTATTTCAGTCTTCCCTAATGCCAATCCTAAAAGAAAGGTATTCATTGCTTCCAGTTTGCAAAGGAAGACTGAGACCCCCAGAGGTTCTTTTGCACGTTACCTAAAGTTCCAGTTACCAAGTGGCAGAACTGGCGTTCATATACAGATTCGTGCATTTTTCAGACCATGTTCTCTCTAATAGACAATGCTACGTGCTAAGAAACTGAAGGATATTGTGAGCATTTTGAGAAAAAAATTCAATCCCTATATCAAAGTCGTAATTTTTTTTCATGAGAATTCAACTGTGTAGATGCAATTCAGAGTGTTCGAAAATTGTTTAGAGGTTAGAAAAAGAATCATCCTTACTCCTTGTACTTGGTTTGCCTGACCAACAGGGGTAGATGTCCCAGTTTTTTCATTTTATTTTTTCCCTCCCTTTCTCATGCATGCACACTAAAAATATCTAAAGCTTTTATTTGTGTCTATTTTTTTTTTAAGATTTCAAAGTCTAAGACAAGTTGGGATATTACTTTCCTTCAGGAATTATGTTTAAAAAGCAAACTTTTATACAAGAATTAAGTGTAATATTAATGACTTATATTTACACAGCACATTTATTACAAGAGCTTTCAGGGATCTTATTTTGTTTGATCCTAACAACATCTTTCGTGCAATACATAAAGCTATTTTAATCTCTTTAGTAATCCATGTACAGTACACAGAGTAAATATTTAAATATGTATTATTTGCAAGCTTGGCTCTCAATTATATACTCTTTTAATTGGTGATTCAAAACAATTTAGAAAAAAATGGGGATTAGCATTTGACACCCTCAGTGTTTCCATAGCTTACTACATTATCCCCCTTACATTTAAATTGTTTATAAAATTTTTGGAGCCCCCAGTAGATAATAATCCTGAGGGCAATGACATTCACTCTTGCCCGACTATCTGCCTTTCTGGGCTGGCTGCTGGCTGACCATCCTCAAAGGCTCTGGACACACTTAGCTTTAGTTCTTTCAAGAACAGACCATGTACTCTCACATCCACACTCCTTAATTTCCATTATTTCTAAATATCCTTGCTTCTTGTTCTAGCTGTCAAACGCTTACATAACATTCAAATATCTCTTCTTGGAACTTCTCATATTCTGCAAGGCAGAATTTGTGACACTGTCTGCACTACCATGCATTTGTTTACCAGTCCTTCACAGCACTTATCAGAATGATGTATAATTAGATTGATTTGAAATAATCTATATGCTTATTGTGGCTTATAAGTAATTTCATGACATGACCCCTGCCAATCTCTTCAATTTGTTTCACTCTTTTCTCTAATTCATCATACTGGTCCTCAACCATTTCTCTAACTTTTTGTCAGTCTTCTTGGTTCTACTACTTACTAAGTCTGTGATTCTGGGTAAGTTATTTAAACTCCTGGAATATCAGCTTTTTCCTTTGTAACATAAACAAAAGTGGCTGAAACTTTGATTTTGAATAAATTATTTTTATTTAACCATGTGAAAATTTAATTTTAAGTAGACTTGTAATTATAAATTTCATGACTAGCTAGGAATTTTTTTAATATATATGAATGGAATAATTTTCTCATAAGAAAATTTGATTTAATTATTATATCCTAAAATTCCTTGAAATCACTTTAGATCATGTATATATTATTGTGCAAAATATTCTCTTTTTATATTTAAATTTTAAATATAGGTTGAAAAATTTTTTATTGCTTACTAGCTGGCTTAAGCAGAACCCATGAAGATACTTTTATAGTTGAACAATCGAGCAGTTTCTCCTCTCTGGAATGAACATGAGCAGTGATATAATAAATAGCTAAAGATTGACAGGACACTGGACTATGTATGTCATCAGACATTTATATCACCATTAGGTAAATCACCAGTGAAAACAAAAGAATTTCCCATCTGTTATTTGGTCATGAACTAAGCTTCTTACAGCTGTTTGCAGTTAATTTGGTTTGATTTCTAATCTTAATTATTTAACTTGCTATATTTTACAGAAAATACAATATTAACATTCTTCCTCGTCATAACATCTTTCATCATTAGGTATTAGGGTCATAGCAGTTGTGCAAGGCTATAACCTAGCAGAGTATAATTTATGTTTTTCTGCTGACTTTCAGATTACTTCAATTAACTCTTATTGAGAAAAAAATTTTTAAAGTTGCCAATAAGAAATTCTGATTCATGTTTATGAAATAGTTGCTTCTTAGGCTGTATCTCAAATAATTCATCAAGTATAGGCCAGATTTCTATGGAAAATAAGTAATTTTTAATACAAAATACTGAATATTTAAGTGAAAATGCCAATGTTCCTTTTTTACCAAAAATATACTATAAAAATTAATAAATAGTATCAACCACATTTTTCAAAATATTAATATTTTTAAAAAGGAAAACTTTTTTCTTAGTAGGAACTGCACATAAAAAGTAGGGTGTAGAGGAAGAAAAATAATTTTCTCTCTACTATTGTAGATTCTTGGCTAAGAAATCCTCCCCTCTCCTCCTTCCCATAGTAAAAAAAAAAAAAAAGATTAACAGAAAAACAAACAAGTTTAATTAAACACATATAACTACTGGATACATGGGAGAGACTCAGGAAAACTGAGTAACTCTTCAAAATGGCCCAAGCTACCACCTTAAATACCTTCTCCAGATAAAGACAAAGATGTTGGGGATGAGAGAGTCAGTAATGAGAGGCAATCAGGAAAAACACAATAAACAAGAGTAAGGTTGTTATGCTGATTTAGGTTCTTGCCTTTTCCATAAATTTGATAAATTTCTAGAGGTTGGCTCATTCTCGTCTTCCTGGTACCGAAAAGGAGACACCCTGATAAATGATTTCCCTTATAAATATAAATGCCTCTTACAAAAAGGTCATGTTTACTCCAATTTCAGAACTTTACCTGTGTCTGCTATTTCTTAAAAATAATCAGCTTTATGCCAAACTGGCATCTTTTGCAGGGGCAAATTCTACTCCCCTTTAAGAAGTTTGTAAACCAGATCCACCATGACGTATGCCTAATGTTTTCAAACTGTTTCTGTGGTTTTTAGTCAATTGATAAACATTTGTAAAATAACTAATACAATGCTATTATTTATTAGTCACTTCCTATGTTCTGGGCACTGCACTAGGAAATTTTATAAAATAGCTTTTAATAATCCCCATTGACACAGTAGAAACTGAGGCTCGAAAGTGGTAAATCACTCAACCCAGGCTCACAGAAACTAAGTGGAAGACCCAGGATTCAAACCAAGATCTTTTATTTCGCAGGTCACACTCTTTCTGTTGGGCGTGAAGGCTGCTTATTGTCTATGTACAAACTGTTTTGACAGAATCTATGTGAAATTATATCAATATCATTTCTTTCATTTCAAACTTTGATTTGAAAAATTTACTTCCTTTGTATTAGAAGGCCTGGTCATACTATGAATGAATGACCATTTAAAAAGTAATGTCAAACTGTTTTCTGGGCATCGTTATTATTAAAAAATTAACTTGTTTTTAACCTTTTGCTGGGATTTTACTCCTAGAGCTACTTATTCATTCTCATATCCCAGAGGCTAATTAAGTGATACAAATGAAAATAAATGCAAAAAAAAACCATGAAAAATTATTTAAAAGTATAAAGACAGAAATTTAAAGCTAATAATTGCCTAACCATAATTTTCTTAGAATGAAAGGCAGTGCCAATTAGCAAAAATACATTATTAGGAAAGCTAAATAAAGAAAGAAAGAAATGTCCTAAGTTTCTTTAATCAATTTGTCTCACTTTGCTTACCCATTTATTACTTTTGAAGGCTATGTGATTTACTTTATATTTTGTAAAACACTAAATACATTATTAGTTTCTAGTTTACAACTAACTTTTTGAAATAATCCAACTCTATTAATAACAAGTTCCAAAGAAAGTTATCTTCTATCTTAAAATGCGGTAGCATTAAATCTAATATCAATATGCTTAAAAGTGCAGATATATGAAGAGTCATATGATAAAAGTGGATAAACATCGTGAAGTTGAGTATTGTTTTATACTTGTACTTTTGACTAGCCTTTTTTAAAAGTTTGATTTATTGTCTTTCTTGAATAAGGAAACTCATATGTAGCAGACAGTTATACATTTTTTAAACTGCAGTACGTCCCACAACTTTGCGGGCTTCCACGTAGGAATTCCAGCATACGTGACCAAACACAATCTTGTCTTTTTACTAAGGAGAGGGAAGTGCTTATTTATGAGATTTATTTCCTAAAGCATATAGCCACCAGTCAGGAGACTAATATAAATAATTCTTTTTAATTATGTAAGACATTATTTTCCTTAAAAATAAACCCTAGTTCTTCTGTTGGGTAGCTCAGGAAGACTTAAGCAACAAAATAGTCAAGTAGAATCAGAAAAGAAAATTATATATCTTTTGTCTAGGATGTAATTTGCTTAAGAAGTGGTAGGCAGAGTTATGACATGATGGGTTTTCTTACCTCTACCCACACCTTTTTAAATACAGTTGACCCTTGTACATCATGAGAGTTAGGGGTACTGACCCCCACCCAGTGCAGCTGAAAATCCATGTATAACTTTTGCCTTTCCCAAATAACTGCAAATTCTGTTGACCAGAGCCTTACCAATAACATAAACAGTAGATGAGCACATATTTTGTGTGTTATATGTATATATATAATATTCTTATAACCTAGAGAAAATAAAATTTTATTAAGAAAATCATAAGGAAGAGAACATACTTTAGTTGTATTTATTTAAAACTGTTTATCAGTGGACCTGTAAATTTCAAACCTGTGTTATTCAAGGGTCAACTGTAGACCCTTCCATAGTCTTCTGTTATTCTGTGCCTATTTTCTACTGGGAGTTGGGTTGACACAAACACCAAGAAAGTAATGAACATAAAATGTGATTCTCACTATTTATTCACGGAGCTAGTTTCCTGAGAGGGTATATAAATATAACACATAGAACACATGGAAATAAATGCCCAAACAGTTGCATAACTTATTTTACTTTTCAAAATAGAAGAAGTGAAATGTTTTGAGGGTAGCCAAGAGACTTTACTTTCAGGCCACACCTAAAGAAAGAAGAATGACTTGGCCACTTAGTCTTTATGCCTGCGATTAAAGAAGAAAAATTAAATGGTTTATAGATAGAGATTGAACAGCAGAATAGTTCAAAATATGCGGTGAAGATTTTCATGTACAAGAGAACTTTTACTGCTGTTTCACACAGAGGTAAATACATACAATGTATCTCATAATGCATCTGTTCTGCATACTTTGTTAAAGCAGATAAAAATAAGCATGCTTCCCTTTTATATCTTTCTTCATATCCTCTCTGCTTCTGGCCTACTATAAGGGTATTATATTCATTGTTCTCAACCCATTATGTATAGGATATTTACTGATTTGTTCTTAGAAATAATTTAAGATAAGAGAGATAAATTTATAATTCTTCTACATTAAAAAAGTTATAATTTAATATATTTTTCTTCTATCCTTCCTACAAAAATAAGGTAAAATCTAGTAGAAAAAAAATTCATTCATTTGAAATATGGTGTTGAAAGAGAGCTCTATGGATATCTTTGACCACCAGAAATATTAACAAGTGGGACCTAGAGCAAATTAAGTCTAAAACATCACTGGAGGCAAAGATGACAAAACTGAAGCACATCATGAAAAGGCAGGGTTCTTTGGGAAAACCAATAATGCTAGGAAAAGTAAAAGGCAGCAGGAAAAGAGGAAAACCAAATAAGAAATGGATGGACTCCATAAAAGAGGCCACAGGCAAGAGTTTATAGGAGCTGAGCAGGGCTGTTGAGGACAGGACATTGAGGACATTACTCATTCATAGGGTCACCAGGAGTCAGAGTCGACTCAACAGCACATAATACACACAATGCTGGGCGTCTGGGAGTTTTGTTTTTGTTTGTTTGTTTTTGTTTGTAAAAGTGGTACATGGGTAAATCAAACAAGAAATACAGTGATAGTGGAGTAGTAGAAAAAATTGACCTCTGGAAATAGACATATCTGGGCTGAAATTATGACTGTCACTTAAAAATTGGGCAAGTTAATTTCTGTTTGGAACCATGCTGCCCACTTAGTATGGTTGGTATGAGGAATAAAAATACCTTATGAAAGCTTATAGTGTTCAACAGGTAATCAATTAGTGACCACTCTTACCATTACTATGGTGTAACTATTTATTCATTTTACAAAAAAACAAAGAACAACAAGAAAAACTTAGTTCAAGAATGAGATGTTGGGTGAAATATCACAATGAGCTTCACTTCCTAGTCATACGAGGCAGAGAGGGTGTTAAAGCACAGTTCCCATATTTCCCTAATTTCTTCGGTAATTAGAAGAAATTATGGTTATATTCAGATCAAGAGAAAGTGCCAGCGGCTTTCACGGATACTCTGACCTATTAAAGTGTGTGGCTCCAGTACAACATTATTCTTTGAAATGGGTGAAAAAGTGAAGTAAGTGCTCTTTATTTCTTTCTATTTTTTTTTTTTTTTTTTTTGGCGGCTAAACTTTTGCTTATCATACATAAGTATTTGCTAATCTTAAATCTCCTTTTTCCCCACTTGAAATTTCTTCTACCTTTCCAAGTCATCTAAAGATTGAGATGGACAGGCCCAGTAGTGTGCTGGGAAACTAACTCTTGAAAAGGAAAAAAAAAATTGTGGAATGTAACACTTACTAATTTTCATAGTATTGATATTCTCATCATGACTGAATTCAAACTACCAAAGGTTTAACAACCAGCTTCCAGAATTCCTGAATATTTATCAATAGGCTCTCCTTAGCTTAAATGATCCAGCTACAGCATACCAGCTTTAAAATTCCAGCTGAAAACAAAGTTCCAGACATATATGATTGCAAATTATCTTGTGAGGTATATGCTAGTAAAGGGCTGACCTTTGATGACTCAAAGTCAGCCTTGGGAAAGTAATATGCCTCTGCAATGAGCATAACAGTGTAGAAAACATGGTTAGAAAAACATAACCCCTTGTCTTTCAGCAGATGTGTTAAACAACCTCAATAACCTTAGGATTAATCTTCAAAGTTCAGATTAAGTGAAAAACATTAAACAATTCAAATGTTGTCACTCTATATATACATCTAATGACTCATTTCAGTTATTCATTGATGGGTTAAAAACCTTTTAATTATTCTAATACAGAATATC
Source organism: Miniopterus schreibersii (assembly GCF_964146895.1). Lineage (NCBI taxonomy): Eukaryota > Metazoa > Chordata > Mammalia > Chiroptera > Miniopteridae > Miniopterus > Miniopterus schreibersii. The sequence goes on from NC_138118.1 coordinate 50,249,801, forward strand.
AAACAGGGGTGGGTTATCAGGATGAATCAATGGAAAGATTAGACAGTTATTGACAGAGACTTTCTCCTTGGTACTCTTATCTATGCACTGTTTATGTTGAAATCAGAGTAAAAAGATAGTTATAAGTTAGTATGATTTAAGGTTTCTACCTTCTTCTACATTTTGAAAATGGATAGTAATTCTGGTTTTTTATTATAGACTCAATTTGCTGAACGCAGATAGTTTCAGGAATTTTGATTCATAATTCTTTAGGGATTTTTTTGCAGGAAATGGTGTCTAGCCAGTTACCTCATTGTCTCTTTAGCCACTCTGTACTTAAACTAGAGGAATTCAGTTCCTGAAACATGACCGTTTTTTTTCTTCTCTGCCCGCCCTGTGAGGGACCTCTGAATAGGCAGGTAGGGGTTCAAAGACAAAGTTAATTTGGAGAAGATTTACAACCATTCTGTTTATTTAGTCTAGGGTTGGGCTTATTTATTTTTAGCTTTTTTGACTAAGTCATTCTACTTTAAAAATACAGAATTTTTTATATTTTCCTTTCTAAGCTTCAAGGTATTATTTTACTTATTGTAATGTTTATAAAAGCATGCCAAGTGTTAACATATTTAAGAAATATATTTTGTAAAGTTTTCTCTATAGTTATTTTAGTGGCTTATATTATTTTGTTTACTTTATAATAATAAAAATATATTTTTCTCATGGAAATTTTTTTTTTACAAATTCAGAAGCACTAATAAATCCTTGTTTTTAGTCAGGATTTCTTAATCTGGGTTCCAGGGATGGATTTTACAAGCCTCTAATGTTGAATATAAAAGGGTATGCACATATACATGTGTACATTGTTCTGGAGAGAGAAAGACCATAACTTTCATCAGATTCTGCAACAGTTCATAAATCTCTCTTCCCCCAATTAAGAACTATCACATACCTTTTATATAACATATGGCATTGGCCATTTTACTTATCAAGTACCATATTTGGCATTGTAAAATATGCACAGGTCTTTATTGAATGCCTTCACTAGATTACAATTTATGGGATACTCTATATTTTTTTCCAAGAGCCTAGAAAAATATTTTGTAAAAAAAACCTGCATGTATAGTGAATCTCATGCTGATGATGTCTTCTATAATATTTATTATATGATTGAAATTTATTTGTAATAACTTTGAGTATTTTATCCACAGGCCATAATTTTTTTTACAACTCATAGATACACATTGTAAGTAATCTGGCTTTAAGAATATTCTGTTTTGTAATGGGATTTTATAGTTATATTTAGAAGCAGAAAAATCCTGGCAGTAGAGTCTGACCACTTAAAAATGTCTTTAAGTTTTTATATCTCATTCAATATTCTGAATGAAAAGATCTGTTTAATAAAAATACAATAATAATAAAACCTACAGTGTAATAATAATGGCTAATCCTAAGAGGAATTATCTTTCTCACAATATATTGTAATACACAAATTTTAAACACAGTAAATGGTGAATTTCATTTTTTTGTATATTTCAAATCTAGCACTTCATCCCCACATAACCTACCACTGACTTATTTTGGGGTGCCTAACTCTCTTTTCTGGACTAAAAAATTGTTAGAAATAATTGGAAGCCCACAGAGACAATATTAATTTCCTTCTGCCAGACACTTGGGAGCATTACCAGTCCTATGCTATTTTAGTCCAACTTATTGTTTCCTTTGGATTCAGAATATTTAAATTGTAATATGAAGATTTTCTATTGCTAATGTAAAAGTTCTTGATGGTGAAATCAAGCAATGGGAGGAATTTTCTAAAACTTATTTAACAAATGGCTATTTTAATTGAAATATATTTCATCGTGTTAACTTGGTTATTCAGAGAACATCATAATAATGTTAGTGGGGGCATAGATATGAATACCTACTTGGCTGTTTACTTCACCTGTTTGAAACTGAACAGCATATTCTACACAGACCGATTCTATTGCATCATTGATTTTCTCTTTATTTCCATATTAGCAAAGTTTATAATGCATTGTGAGTTTTTCTTTTATGCTGTGAAACTGTTATAATTTCCTGTCTTCAGTAGTCATCTAAAATATCATCTTTACCTTCAAGATGTACCATGAACAAATATTTTACATATCTAGCATAAGCTTCACTTTGCCTGACACAAATCAAGCCTCCAGCGTCACTGAAATGTCTTCTCAACATTTCAAGAACATATTATACTCTTCCCAGGGGTAGTTCTATGCATTCTTTCTGCAAAGCTTTTCTTCTCTGCATAAAAAAATAATATCTGTTTTTAAAGAACTTCATTATTATTTTTCTCCTCTATTTATGGAGAACTTACTGCCTATCTCAACACAAATTTACCTTATTTTAAACCTCAAAGTGAAATAATAATTGCACTATCATTTGATACTAACATTTTTTAAATTATTTTAATTGTATATCTCGCCTTCCAGTGAGACTATATGCTTTTCAAGGAAATAAGCTTGTCCAATATTTTTATAAACCTTAGATGGTGCTATGTATGTAACAAAACCTACATTTAAATAAAGAAGTACACTATGATGAGAGTTAACAGAATTACTAAGACTCTAAACTAAATACTAACAAAAGAGTCTATAAAAATGATTACCATTGATATACTTACCTTGACTCAAAATTAATGACTAACAGCTACAATACATTCTCCTTATTTTGATGATGGAAATTCTAATGTATTAAAGTAACTGTTTCATTGATGTCTTTCATTGCCAAAATATAAGGATTACTCCTGTGAGAGTTCCAAAATACTTCCATGTTTATGACTAATTCAGACTACTTTAGAGTTATATTTCATCACTAAGTACTCACTGTAGTTGTAGTTGTTTCTGTGGAAGAAGTTGGCTGTGTTGTGGTCCAAGGAAACACATGAACTATTACTGTTGTAGTGGTTGACAGTTGACTAGCTTTATTCCCACCTAATTCATCAGTAACTTCGATAAGTAACTGGAGAGTCAGAGGGTCCTGAACCCCTTGAAATGCATCATGCTGGGAATTCTGAGTGATGGTCAGAGAAGGAGGGTCAACACCTCGTCTCCAAAGTGTGAATTGATTGTCTGTATTTCCTGAGAATGATGAGGAAATAAAATAGAAATAAAACTACATTATATATTAAGTTCTTTCTATTTCTTAAATCTTATTTAAAAATATGTTTCACGATAATTTGTTTTCAACCATTATAAAATATCTCATACGATTATCTTTTTTTTAAAGTGTATTTGACTTTTGTTTTTTATTTTATTTTATTTTATTATTTTATTTTATTTTATTATTTTATTTTATTTTAATTTTTGTTTAAAATATTACAGATATCCCTTTTTCTCCCCGATGACCTGTTCCACCCCATCCCATCCCCCTCCCCAGTCCCTCTCCCACCATTGTCTGTGTCCTTGGGTTGTGCATATATGCATATAAATTCTTTGGTTACTCTCTCCCCCTCCACCCACTTGCCCTCCTCCATCCCTCTGACATTCATCAGTCTCATCTATGCTTCCATGTCATTGAATCTATTCTGTTCATCAGTTTATTAAGTTCTTTAGATTCCACGTATAAGCAAGATAATGTGATATTTGTCTTTCGCTGCCTGGCTTATTTCACTTAGCATAATATTCTCCAGGTCCATCCATACTGTCCCATCATATGATTATCTTTTAAATAGCATAGAAGTGAGTTATTTGAAATCATGTCTTACCTCCTACAATTGAATAGCTCAGTTGTTGCTGTGGAGAATCTTTGTCTGAACAGTTGAGTTGAATAAAAGGAATCTTAATACTGGAATAAATCCGAGTTTCCAAATGTGGTGGACTGCATATAGGGGGCTCGTCATTCATATTCTATAACACAAGAATTGTATCTATTTTAGATCCTATCTTAAAAATATTACCATCTCTATTCAGTTAATTGTTTATATTTTATTACTCATTGCTTTCACCTTCACAATATTGTTCAAACATACTTTTAAAACATATCTCAATTATTTACATTTCAAGGTTATATTTTAGTGTTTCGTTATATAAACTTTGTTGTTTGGGGTTATCCAGGAGTACAGTCCATGCTTCATTTTTAATTTTATGAATTTTACTAATTTTTAACAATTGTTTATTTCCTATATAATAATACTAAGACAGGTATTCAGAAAATCAAGAGGTTACTTGATTTTAAAATTAGATTGAAAACTAAATATTGACACTAAGCACTTCCGTTTTAATCTAGAATATATCTATCATCAAGTCCCCTCTTGAAAACTTCTTCACAAAAGTACTCACTACCTAAAAGGAAGAATATTTTATTATGGAATAGCTTTGCTTGTCAGACATATTCAGTTTTATTTATTTTAATTTTTGCCTGCAAATCCAACTTATTCTTCCTCGTTTTTGTTCTAAAGAAACTCAAAATCTAGTAGGACATGTGACTTACATTTCAAACATGTGGGAGATTCCAGCAATTAAATTGAAAGGGGAACTGTATTAGCTCTGGGAATATTCAAATTCTAAGTTTCTTTGACTCTATAATTTAGCATAAAAAGTGTCTGATAGGCTACTTACCTGTACCCCGTTTCTCCTTTTCACCTGTAACAGACATTGTTAACCTATCCATTTTTCTGAAAAATGTGAAATAGTCTCAGAGCCATTTTCAAAGTAATACTCAGTGAAGACACTACCAATTTATCAGAATGGAATGTGAAATAAAACCAATACAGGTCCTTGATTTAGGAAAATGAAGTGCCTAATTTCATTTATACTTTCCTTCCCTTCCTTAGCAATCTTTTCTGAACATCCTTAGACTCCTTCAATTTGAAGAGTCAATTCCTTAGAAGCCACCTGAGAGTGCAAGCAAATTCTATCTTTTTTTCATTCCAGTACAATGCAGCTTGGTCTGTTAGCTTGCCCTCTAAAGGACATAAAGGGGTACATGCTAATATTTAAGCCCTATTTTACTAATTCAGTACAAATTTCTTTAAAACTGTGATAATCATATTTCTATGAAAATGCATCATTAGTCTTCATCCAACTATACTGCCAAAAGGGAAAGGAAAAGATAGTATCTATTTTCACAATTTCTCATAGCTGCTTAATAATAAATAACTACAATATTTATCCAATGCATAATATGTACTAAATTTTAATTTACACACATTATTATATATTCAACGATCCAGTGAAAAATGTATTTAGGAGTTCTGGTCAAGATGGCAGCGTATGTAAATGCAATACTCTCATCTTTCCACAACCACATCAAAATTACAACTAAACAGCAGAATAACCTTCATTCAGAACAGTCTTAAATCTAGCTGAACAGAAGTCCTACAACTAAGGATATAAAGAAGTCACAGAGAGACTGGTAGGAAGGAAGAGACACTGACTGTGCTGGTCCCAGATTTACATGTGGCAGATAAAAATTGGGAGAGATATCTCAGTTGTAGAGTTCCTTCCTGAGGAGCAAGGGGTGCTGGCCACACACCAGGCTGACAAGCCTAGGGTTCCAGTGCCAGGAAGAGTAGTCCCCATAATTTCAGGCTGTAAAACCCAGGAAGGATTGTGGTTGCTACAGTCCCAGGTGTTCCTTTTAAAGGGTCCGTGCATTGACATACTCAGACTCACTTGCTCTGAGTGCCAGCCCTGGGTCACCACGGACAAGCAGAGAGGAACTGAGTAGTCTGGAATCAGGGCAAGAACTAGAGGTCCAGCTTTCTCTTACATTGAATTGTTGGCAGAGGCCCTAATTGTTTTTCTGGGTCCACCCCACATAGAGTGGACTGGAGGTGGCCTATCTGAGTCTCCATCAACCTGGCTAACACCTTTAGCCTCACCCAGGTAATTCCCTAAGATCCTGCCTCACCCAACTTTTGGGCCCAACAGAGGCCATTTCCAGTGGCTTTTTCATACAAATTGCCTCTCTTGGCTCATGCTTATGACTTTCATAATATCTCTCAAACAAACAGCATCTGGCCTCTTGCTAAGTGTCACTATGCTCAGACTAATGGCAGCTGACTTTGGTTTATAGCTTGGCTTCTCCTTAGTACCTCCAAGCCCAACAGAAGTAGCAGCCATCTGCAGATAACTTTGTAGATCATGCCAGATGGCCCCAACCAGGGCACAGGTGGCACTGACATTGGCCTGCACCTCCCCAGAGGTCCCAGAGCCAGTGAACCTGGTGGACAGCTTCAGACTATGTCAAAACACCACCCAATCTCCTCTACAAGGGATGCCCTCAAGGGGAAGACTCTGCAGGCAACAAAGACCTGCAGAAATAAGTCCTGCTTTATGGAGTGGGGCCCTGCACAGCTAATCCTCTACAGTGATTGCAGCCATTCCACACAGCAAATTGGCCTGGGGGTAAGTTTCTCCCATGGAGGTTCCAAAAGCAATAAAGTATCAACTACAACAGGAGGGTGTACACAGCCTACATGTGGGAGAGGGGCACCTGGAATGCCCAGCTCAAGTGATCAGGGAGGCTGTGCCACTACAAGACACCTACTACATAAGGCCACACTACCAAGCCCAGGAGACATTGCAGCTTTACTCAATAAAGAGAAACAAACACTGGGATGCAGCCAAAATGAGGAGACCAGAAATGTGTCCCAAAAGAAAGAAGAGAACAAAACTCTAGAAAATAAATTAAGCACAATGGAGATAAGGAATCTACTAGATGCACAGTTCAAAACACTAGTTATAATGATGCTCAATGAACTTAAGGGAAGAGGAGATGAACTTAATGAGAACATCAATAAAGATATAGGAAACAAAAATAAAGATAAAAACATTTTTAAAAAGAGCCAGAAATGAAGAATACATTAACTAAAATAAAGAATGCATTACAGAGAACCAACAGTGGAATAGAGGAAGCATATGATTAAATCAGAGATTTGGAAAATAAGAAAGAAGAAAACACCAATCAGATCAGCAAAAAGAAAAAAGAATCCAAAAAAATGAGGATAGTATAAGGAGCATCCAGAGGGCAACATTTGCATCATGGGGGTACCAGAAGGAGAAAAGAGAGAGCAAGGAATTAAGAACCTATGTGAAAAAATAATGATGAAAATATTCCCTAACCTGGTGAAGGAAATAGACATACAAGTACAGGAAGCACAAAGACTTCCAAACAAAATAAACCCAAAGAAGCCCACACCAAGACACATCAAAATTAAAATGCCAAAGGTTAAAGACAAAAAGAGAATCTTAAAAGCAGCAAGAGAAAAACAGTTAATTATCTACAGGAGTGCTCCCATAAGACTGACAGCTGACTTCTAAACAGAAACTTTGCAGGCCAGAAGGGATTGGCAAGAAATATTTAAAGTAATGAAAAGCAAGGACCTACAACCACAGTTACTCTACACAGCAAAGCTATCATTTAGAACTGAAGGACAAATAAGAGCTTCCCAGACAAGAAAAAGTTAAAGTAGTTCATCACCACCAAACCAATATTACCAAAAAAAAAAATGTTAAAGGCCCTCTTTAAGAAGAAGAAAGAAAAAAAGATTAAAAATTTAAATAAAATGGCAATAAATACATGGCTATCAACATTACTTTAAATGAAAATGGATTAAATGTTCCTATCAAAAGACATGTGTGGGCTGAATAAACAACAAAACAAAACCCTTACATTCATTGTCTACAAAAGACTCCCTTCAGATAGAAAGACACAGACCAAAAGTAGAATGGAAAAATATATTTCAGGGAAATGGAAACAAACAAACAAAAGCTGGAGTAGCAATACTTGCACCAGACAAAATAGACTTTAAAGCAAAGGCAATATGCCTTGGCCAGGTGACTCAGTTGATTGGAGTGTCATCCCATACACCAAAAAGGTTTCGGGTATAACTCCCAGGCAGGGCACATAACTAGGTTGCGTACTTGATCCCTAGTCAGGGCAAGTAGAGGAGGCAATCGATCTCTCTCTCTCTCTAAAAAATAAATAAAAACATATTCTCAGGTGAGGATTAAAACAAACAAAAACAACAACAAAAAGCTAAATGACAAGAAACAAAGAAGGACCCAGCAATTCATTTTTGGGTATTTATCCAAAGAAACCCAAAACACTAAATCTAAAAGACATATACAACCATATGTTCATTGTAGCATTATTTACAGTAGCCAAGATATGGAAACAACTTAAGTGTCCATCATTAGATGAATGGATAAAGAAGTGGAGCATATATACAATGAAATATAACTCAGCCATAAAAAAGAATGAAATCTTACACTATGAAACAACATGGTTGACTAGAGAGTATTGTGCTGAGTGAAATAAATCAGACAGAGGGAGACAAATACCATATCATTTCACTGCTATGTGAAAGCTAAAAAAACAAAATGCTAAAAAAATAAAATAAGCAAGCAAAACAGAAACAGACTCATTGATACAGAGAACATTTTGAAGGTTGCCAGATGGAAGGGGACTATGAGGGAAGGATGAAAAAGGTGAATGGACTAAGAAGTAATTGGTAATTACAGAATTGTCATGGGGATATAAAGTACAGCATAGGGACTACAGTCAATAATACAGTAAAACCTCAATATACTGGACTTATTTGGGTGAGGGGGGGTGTCAGTTAAAGCCAAAAGTCCATTATATATTCAAATAAGTTTTCTGAATGCATATGTTTAAAAGTTGACAAATTAGTTTACCTGTTTTTGCTTATGTTAGTACTCTTGTGTAATTAAAATTAAGTATGTATGAAAAGTTTAATTTCACAGAAAAGTTTTCTATATGTATCAATGTAGTTTTAAGTTTATACTGAATAGGTCTAGTAAATGCATGCATTCACTAGTTACCATGAGTAATCCATGGCTGGGGCATGGTTTAACACACATTGGAACATCTGCTGGAGTATTAAAGCTGCTGCAGAAAGTCACACCATGTGACAACAGAACCAATTTACCATGCTTGATGTGGTGTGATCACGTACTAATCATTCTCTGAACATTGTTTACAAGTGGTGACATTTGGATTTAAGTATGTAGACTATAGTTGTAGATATGTAATATTTATTTATGTTGACAAAATTACTAGTGGTTTTTTCCCAACATATGGCCTATTTGCTAAAATTTGTTAAAAATAACGGTGAATTAATAACAAAAATAATGTGGCAATTTAATGATAAGCAAACCTTAAAAACATTTTAAAATTCACAGTGTGTTAATTTTCACATATGATATACAGACTGGAAATTTTGTCCATTAAACCCAAAGTCCACTAAATTGAGGTCTGCAAAATCTATGGTTTACTATATACTAGATATATCGAAGTGATCACTTGGTAAATTATATAATGCCTAATCAATGAGTTGTATATCTGAAACTAATATAATATTGTACATCAGCTGTAATTGAAAAGTAAAAAATGATTTAAAGTAAAAAAAAAAAAAAAGGAATATGTGGTATTGTTATCCCAAATTGGAAAGTGAAGAGGTAAAAACTCCAAAACCCAAATTTTTATCTTTTTTATACTATCTATTTAATACTGCTTTCTACTTAGTCATAATTGGAGTTTACACGAAGATGACACTAGCCTACTCTATTATGTATTCTCATAAAAAGCCTCTTCTATTCTTTAAAAAAATATTCTAAATAGTGTTAATTCATTGAAAAAGGACATTTCTTTATTTTTTTATTGTTGACACTATTACTATTTATCTTTTAAGTGATGGTTCAGTTTATTACACACTCTTAAATTATTTACAAGTCTAAGAAACAATGGTTTGTGAGTTTTAAAACCTCTTCATATTTGAGCTCAATTTTTAAATAAAATCCAAAATAGGTTTTCCTTATTAATCAAATATTATTTTTTAACTAGTCAAATAAATTTTAAATATTTTAAACTGAAACACTGGTTACAAAACACAATATATTTTAAACACAAATATGTGTATATTTTTCTAGGAAAAGAAAATTTCCCGGTACTTAATCTAATTTTTTTTTACATTTTTTTCTTCAATTTATTGAAAAGGGAAAATATATATGGATATATTTTGAAGAGAAAAAAAAAAACCTGTCAAAAACCAAATATAGAAAAGCTACTGGAAGCACAAACAGAAAAAAATATTGCAGATATGGATAATTACTATATGCAGTAAGATCTAGGTAAAGGTTATTGTAATGTCAAAATATTTTTCTTATGATAATCTGTATTACTGAATGTTCTTATATTCTGAGTTTTCTATAATTAATTATTTTTTTAAAAAACTGATTTCTGTATGGTTATAGAGAATATCACATTAATGCTCATTTAATTAACTCATGTCCTTAATGGTCCTAATGATATGTATATGTTGTTTGCATAGGAGTACACAGAACTGCACTCAGTAATACCTAGGATTGTCAAGTGCAATAACACTGTCAATAAAATTCCAAATTATCCTTAAGATCCACACTAAGAAGATTATATTCCTTTCATGTAATGAGTGCTTACTAACCTAACATGGAGTAAACAGAGAGAGTTCTTCAGGGAACCATATTATCTGGACTAAGGGGTTTATGCCTTGAGACTGCTCAGTTATGCTGTAGATACTTTAATGCAAAGAACAGATATATATATATATATCACTGCAGGTATAGTTTGAATTTATGAAGATACAATTAAAATTATTTGATAATTAAGAAAAGAGACAGTGCTCTATGTCTATAAGGAAAAGAACAAATGTTAAGGGCATGAGTTAATTAACTGAATTGAAACTACTCATGAATTTTCCTTTAAAAATTAATCAATTTCTTAAATTTAATGAAGAATTAACAAATTTAAAACGAGTAAAGCATCATTTAAAATGATAGAGGATAAGGACAGTTTTCAGATAGTAATTGTCTAGAAGTTCTCAAAAACTCTGTGAACATCAGAACTTTCATTTACTGGTGACTTCCAAGCTCAAATCTTGACCTTATTTTCCAGAGCTGTAATTTTCAAAAATATTTTTGACATTTCCAGTATATTTTTGAACTCAAGGAACATGTTGGAAGGAGGGATTCTTCCTTCTTCTGTATTGTTATGACTGGCCTTTAAGCTAGTCTTAACATTAAGCATGAGCAGACCCTGCCAAGCTTGAATCATCAGCTCCTATTTCTGGGGTGCTATTCCTATGACTTTGCATTTAATACATTATGTCAATCTTGCATGTCAGAATTAATTTCGGCAAAAGACCATCATTACCCTGAATAACTGAATCCCCAATTACAGGATAATATAGCACATTAACTTCTTTAAATGTTCCCAATTAAAATATGTAATCCTTGGATTACAAAAACTTGCTCACTATGTACAATATCTGTAAGAGAGAAAAAAGTGAGTTTTAAGTGTTTATACATTTTAAAAACTGAATTATTAAACTTCTAAAATGCTAGTAGATATACAAGCATTTCCTTTTTCCACTAAGAAAAAAGGGGTAGGTATTGCTTCACCTTTTTCAACTTGCAACACAAAAATGTAAATAATAATACAGGCTAACTTAATTCATAATACTATTGCTCACACTCTAGAGTTTATTACATATATTTACTAACTAAATTTCAATAACTTAAAACAAATAGCTAATTCATCTAAAATTTTTTTTCAAACCTGCTCCTAATGAAAGACAAATAAGTTAAGATTATCTTTAATAAGGAAAATTTGTTTTTAATTTCTCTCTCATCAGTGAAGAAACCAAAACTATCTACATTTTCCTATTTCTTAATTAGTAAACTATTATTCTCAATAAAGAAATTATAAATTTTAATATTTATTATTTTCATTATTTATTATTTAAGTTTAGAAGGTGTATCAATTCTTAAAATACATAAAACACAGACACTTGGACCATTTGGCCAGCTATGAACCATTTTCTTAATATAAATTACAGTTAAATAAAAATTTTAAATGGAAGAAGCACATCAAGATTGGTAGAAAGGGCAAAGGCATGACACATATGGCCTGCACCAACAGATGGCAGCTGAAGTAATGGAGGGATATCTCCACTGTGGGGTAGTACCCCCTGAGGAGTATAGGGTTTAAACCCCAAGTGGGTCTCCCCAGCTCAGTGCACCAGAACCAGAAAGAAGCAGCCACTTAACATCTGGCTTGTAAAGCTTTGGAGTTTCTATCCATCAGGGAGAGATGGCTAGAGACACAGGAACCCTCTTAAAGGGCCAACACACAAAATTTTGTTTGCAATTACTCATTCTGGGCTCCACTGGAGGGAGGGCAGAGAAGACTAGAGCCATGTGAGGAGAGTCTGGGGTTTGTGACTCTGGGGAGAAAGCTGAAAGGTTAGGTACCAGGATTCCTGTGCTGAATCATTCCTACATACCACAGCAGAGACGCAATCTTTCTTGGGTGGAACAGGCCCCACCTTGTAGAATCAGCCTGGGTTAAAGCAATAACCCACCCTTTGAATCTCTCTGGCTTCACCCTGTGAAGCTTATGCCCTGCTGAGGTGTATAGCCAGAAACTCTTTTAGTAACTGAGTTTAACAGGAAGCTGGAAGGCAGAGGCCAGTCTCTGGGTGTTTTGGGAATTTTACTGACCTACCCCAGGGCCTGGTAAAATCCAGCCTTGATGCACTGCTGAGTCCATTCTGCACATATCCAGGCCCAGCAGAGGCAGCCACAAGTTTATAGCTCCAAAAAGGATGCCTAGGGCCAGTCAGAGGGAGGATCTGACATTGGCCTGCACCAGACTCCCTTGCAAGAAATCCAGAACCAATGCACCCAGTGGCCAGCTTCAGACAACAACAGAGTAGGGTGCAATAAGCTTCACAAACAACATATTCAAAGGGAGGTCTTGGCCAGCACCAAACACTGATGAAGAGAATTCTGCTTTGTGTGATAAGCACCTGCACAGAAGCTTGCACACCATGGTGGGTGTTGAGCCTCACAATTGCAATCAGGACTCAATTACAACAAAAGGGCCCACATAACCCACACTAGGGACATTCCTAGAGCACCTAGCTCAGGTTATCAAGGAGACTGTACCATTGAGTACCAGAGGACACCTATTGCATAAGGCCACCCTACTAAGATTGAGATTCATAGCAGATGTACCTAATACTTAGAAACAAACACAAAGAGGCAGCCAAAATGGGGAGACAAAGAAACAGGCCTCAAGTGAAAGAATAAGATAATTATCCTAAAAAGGAGCTAAATGAAATAAAAGCTAAAAATTTATTAGAGTTCAAAGTAATATTTATGAGGATGTGCAGCAGCATGAAAAAAGTATAGAAACCATAAAATAGGAACAGTGAGAATTGAGGAATGCAATATTTGATATAAAGTATACACTGAAAGGAATAAACAGGAGGCTGGATGAAGCATAGGACAAAATCAGCGATTTGGAAGAGAAGGTAGAATAAAACACCCAGTCAGAGCAGCAAAAAGAAAAAAGAATTTTTTAAAATAAGTATAATTTAAGGGACCTTTGAAACAACATGAATTGTAACAACATCAGCATCATAGGGATACCAGAAGGAGAATTGAGAAAGTAAGGGATAGAGAATCTATTTGAAGAAATAATGAATAAAATCTTCCCTGACCTGATGTAGAAAAATAAATACAAGTTCAGGAGGCACAGAGAGTCCCAAGCAAGATAGATCCAAAGAAGACCACACCAAGACACATCATAATTAAAATGGCAAAGATTAAAACAAGAAGATAACCTTAAAAGCTGCAAGAGAAAGGCAATTAGTTACCTACAAGGAAGATCCTATAAGACTGTCAGCTGATTTCTTGATGGAAATATTTCAGGCCAGAAGGGATTAGCATGAAATATTCAAAGTAATAAAAAGCAAGCTCCTACAACCAAGGCTACTTTACTCAGGAAGACTGTCATTTAAATTTGAAGAAGAAATAAAGAACTTCTTAGAAAAGAAAAAGCTAAAGAAGTTTGTTACCACCAAACCAGTACTACAAAAAAAAGATGTTGAAGGTCCTGCTAGAAGGAGAAGGAGAAAGAGAAGAAGGAGAAAGAGGAGAAGGGGGGCAGGGAGGAGGAGGGGGGAGGAAGAGAGGAAAAACAGAGGAACAGAGTTAAAAGAATAAAATGGCAATAAATACATACCTCTGAATAATCATTTTAAACATAAATGGCCTAAATGTTCCAATCAAAAGACATAGGATAGCTGAATGAATAAGAAAACAAGGTCCATATATATGCTGTCTACAAGAGACCCACCTCAGAATGAAAGATACACACAAAGCAAAGGAAAAGGAATATAAAAAGATATTTTATGCAAATAGAAAGAAAAGGGAGTTGGGATGTTAATAGTTATATCTGACAAAGTTGACTTTAAAACAAAGATTATAGTAACAGACAAAGAAGGACAGTACATAATGATAAAGGGAGCAATCCAACAAAAAGATATATACCTTGTAATATTTATGTAGCCAACATAGGAGCACCTAAATGTATAAAGCTTATTTTGATGGACATATAGGGAGAGAATGACAGTAATACAGTCATACTAGAGAATTTTAGCACCTCTTTCACATCAATGGATAAATCTCCCTACAGAAAATTAACAATGAGACAGCAGCCTTAAATGACACACACTAGATCAAGTGGATTTAATTGGTATCTTCAGAGCATTTCACTCCAAAGTAGCAGAATATACATTGTTTTCAAGTGCACATGGAACATTTTCTAGGTTAGATCACATCTTAAGACACAAAGCAAGTCTCAATAAATTTAAGAAGAATGAAATTATGTCAAGTATCTTCTCTGACCATAATGGTATGAAACTAAAAATCAATCACAGGAAGAAAACTGAAAAACACACAAAGATATGAGGGCTAAATAATATGTTATTAAACAATGAATGGGTTAACAGTGAGATCAAGGAAGAAATCAAAAGATACCTTGAAACAAATGAAAATGAGAACACAACTCAAAATCTTTGGGACACAGAGAGAGCAGTTCAAAGAGGGAAATTCATAGGATTATAGGCCTATCTCAAGAAACAAGAAAAATCTCAAATAAACAATCTAACTTTACACTTAAAGCAACCAGAAAAAGAACAACAAACAAATCCCAAATTAGTAGAAGGTAGGAAATAATAAAGATCAGAGAAGAAATAAATAAAATAGAGTCTAAAAAATATACAAAAGATCAATGAAACCAAGAGCTTGTTCTTTGAAATGATAAATAAGACTGACAAACCTTTAACCAGACTCATCCAGAAAAAAAGAAAAAGGACCCAAATAAAATCATAAATGAAAAAGAAGTAACAACTGACTCCAAAGAAACACAAAGGATTATAAGAAAATATTATGAATAACTATATGGCAGCATATTGGACACTCTGGACAAAATGAATAAATGCCTAGAAACATATAATCATCCAAAACTGAATCAGGACTAATCAGAGAATCTAAATAGATAGATTACAACTAGTGAAATTATAGCAGTAAGACAAAAAATTACCAACAAACAAAAGTCCTGGACAGGATGGCCTCACAGATGAATGTTACCAAACATTCAATAAGGAAATACCTATTTTTCTCAAACTATTCCAAAAAATTCAGGAGGAAGGAAGATTGCCAAACTCAACTTACAAAGCCAGCTTTATTCTAATTCCAAAACCAGATAAAAATACTACAAAGAAAGAAAATTATACGACAATATTCCTAATGAACATAGATGCTAAAATTCTCAACAAAATATCAGGAAATCAAATCCAACAATACATTAAAAATATCATACAGCCCTTGCTGGTTTTACTCCATGGTTAGAGCAATGGCCCACAGGCTGAAGGGTCCTGGGTTCAATTCCGGCCAAGGGCATGTACTTTGGTTGCAGGCTCAATCCCCAGCACTGTTTGGGGTGTGTGTAGGGAGCAACCAATTGATGTGTCTCTCTCACATCGATGTCCCTCTCTTTCTCTCCCCCTTCCACTCTCTCTGAAAAGCAATGAAAAAAATATCCTCAGGTGAGGATTAACAACAACAACAAAAAGTCATACACTATGATCAAGTGGGATTTATTCCAGGGATGCATGGTTGATACAATATCCACAATATCCACAATATCCACAAATCAGTAAGCATGATACACCACATAAACAAAAGGAGGAATAAGAACCTCATGATCATATAAATAAATGAAGAAATATCATTTGGTAAAATCCAACACCCAAACGGGTATAGAAGGAACAAGCCTCAAAGTAATAAGGGACATATATGAAAAACCCACACCCATCATTATATTCAATGAGCAAAACTACAAGTTCCTTTATGACCAGGAACAAGACAGGGATGTCCACTTTCACCACTCTTATTCAACATAGTACTTGAAGTCTTAGCCACAGCAATCAGACATGAAGAAATAAAAGGCAAATAGGAAAGGAAGAAGTAAGACTCATTATTTGAAGATGGCATGATACTGTATATAGAGAACCCTAAAGATTCCACTCAAAAACTGTTAGAACTGATAAATGAATTCATTAAAGTAACAAGATACAAAATAAATATCCAGAAATCAGTTACATTTACATTACACCAATAATGAACTATCAGACATGGAAACTAAGAAAGCAATCTCATTCACAATTGCCTCAAAAAGAATAAAATAACTAGGAATAAATTCACCAAGAATGTAAAAGACCTGTGACACTGAGGAAAAAAATTGAAGAAGATACAAATAAGTGGAACACATATACCATGTTCATGGATAGGAAGAATTAACATCATAAAATGTCCATACTACCCGAAGCAATCTACAGATTCAGTGTGATTCCTATTAAAATACCAATGGCATATTACACAGAACTAGAACAAATTTTCAAAAATGTATATGGAACCACCAAAGACCCCAAATAGCAACGGCAATTTTGAGAAAGAACAAAGTTGCAGAAATAATGCTACCTAATATTAAACTATACTACAAGGCCACAGTAATCAAAATGAAACAGTATAGTACTAGCATAAAAAGCAAACATATAGAACAGAATACAGAGTCCAGAAATAAACCCATGCCTTTATAGGCAATTAATATTTGACAGAGGATGCAAAAATCATACAATGGGCTAAAGAAAGACTATCCAATAAATGGTGTAAAGAAAATTGGACAGATAAGTGCAACAAAATAAAACTAGACCACCTCCTCACACCTTACACAATAAACTCAAAATGGATTAAAGATTTAAAGGTTAGACTCTAAATCATAGAAATCCTAGAAGAAAACATAGGCAGTAATATTTCAGACATTTCTTGCAGCAATATTTTTTCTGGTATATCTCCTTAAGCAAGGGAAACATAATAAAATAAACAAATGGGACTACATAAAACTAAAGAGTTTTTTCACAGCAAATCAAATCATCAACAAAATGAAAAGACAACTCACTAAATGGGTGGACATATTCCCCAATGATACATCTAATAAAGTCTTAATATCCAAAATTGTTAAAGAACTTATAAAACTGAACACCAAAAACATAATCAATAGAATTAAAAATAGGCAAAGGTCCTGAATAGACATTTTTCCGAAGAGAACATAGAGATGGCCAATAGACATATGAAAATATGCTCAATATCACTAGTCATCAGAGAAATACAAATTAAAACCACAAATTAAAATCACCTCACACCTGTCAGAAAGGCTGTCTTCAATAAATCAACAAACAACAAAAGAGAATTTTGAGAAAAGGGAACCCTCCTGCACTATTGGTGGTTATGCAGCTTGGTGTAGTTACTGTGGAAAATATGGAGTTACTTCAAAAAATTAAAAATGGAACTGCTTTATGACCTAATGATCCCTCTTCTGAGAATTTATCCAAAATAATCTCGAATATTAATTTGAAAGAATATAGGCACCCTTATGTTCATTGCTGTGTTATTTACAGTAGTCATAATTTGGAAGCAACCCAGTGCCCATTTGTAGATGAGTGGACAAAATCTGTGGTACCATATGATTTCACTGATATGTGAAATGTAATGAACAAAATGAACTAACAAGCAAAATACAGATTCATAGAGAAAGAATAGGCTGACAGCTGTCAGGGGGTGTGAGACTGGGTGAGGGGACAGTAGAGAGATTGAGGAAAAAAGAAAAAAACAGAGAAAGAACTCACTGACATACACAACAGTGTGATGTTTACAGGGGAGTGGAGTGGGTGGAGGTGGAGGGGACAAATGGTGATGGAGGAAAAGGGTGACGGGGAAAAATAAAATAAAGAAAAAAATTAAAAAGAAAATTGAGATAACACTGCTACTACTTTGTTAATATTAATAGTTTAAGTTTGCATTACTAAAAATGTTGCTACACAATACCGATCTTTTTAAATATAATAATATATAGTAGTTTAAAAGTTATTTGTTGAAAGAAATACTGGGATGATACTTTAAACTAATTTTAAAAATGAATGAAAATTAAGTAAATTTTTTAATTACTATGCTATGCTAACATGGATACTATACACTGATTCTGATTATCCACACAGAGTAGTACATATAAAATAATGAAACTAAGAACTTCCTCTGAAAGAAGGGATTAAGAGCTTGGGTATCTGTAGACAGGACATTGTCGCACAGAAATGTTTACAGAAGATGTATGTTGAATATCTAATATTAAATGATAGCCAATTAGTTTTATGACCATTCATGGAATTTGTAGAGAGACAAATGGGGTCATATACTATCCAAAGTCTTGAAAACCTGGCATCTCATAGATTGATAAAATAAATAGTGATGATATTTAGGGAATGGCAAAGGCCTTTTATATGTAGCATTTAAAAAATTATATCACTTGCAAGTTTGTAACAAGTTGTTAAAGTTTCCATTTTGGTCCCTATACATTTGCACACCAAAAAATGGAATTCTGAATTTACCATATGAAGCAAAATGATTTGTACATTTTCCAGTTCACAAAATAATCAATTCTATTGATGAATCAATCACACTATATTTCACGTTATTTAATTATATTTTACACAAAGCCTATCAAGAACAAATTCATCTTTAAAACTAAAAGATAGCCTTGGTTGGTGTGACTCAGATGGTTGGAGCAATGTCCAGTACATGGAAAGGTCGTGGCTTCGATTCCCCATCAGAGCACATACTCAGATTGCAGGTTCAATCCCCTGTCGGGGTGCATACAGAAAGCAACTTATCAATGTTTCTCTCTCATATCGATGTCTCTCTCTCTTCCTCTCCCTTCCTCTCAATTTACAATCAACAAAAACATATCCTCTGGTGAGGATTAAAAATATAAATAAATAAAAAATAGAAGTGAAGGATAACTTACAAATATTACCAACACAATCACTTTTGCATTTATACATTAGCTATTTGAGATAAATTATTCTTTACATTTTTGGTTAATACAAACTAGTCTGCTTTTATTCTTGTTGAAATTATTCCTTAAACTAGCCGATTTTTATTATCTACAGTGATATAATGTTTTAGTTTTAACTAGAACCTTAATAATCAAAGTTAATGTATGAGATAGTACTAAACTCACTGACATGTTTCTATTTGATAAAATAGAACTGGAAAACAATTAGAGAAAAACTATTTGCTAAAACTTGTTAAAGTTTAGAAAACATAGTGATAATAGTAGAAAACACATTATAAAAGAAGTAAGGGGGTAATAAATTCAGAAATTTATGTCACAATCTCACAGAAATATTTGTTGCCTGTTAGCATTTTGAATAATCAGATAAAATATCCTCTACAAAATTAGGATTTGATTATACATTCTATTACAAACAAAAGTACATGTAATCATTTAATGCAAACCCAAATTACTTCATTGAGTTTGAAAGTTAGAAGAAATTTAAAGATTATCTATATCAGGAGTCATTAAGTGGTCTGCACAGAAAAATCAGTGGTGAGGTTTTAGAACATAGCTCCTCAAACCCTTTCCAGCCACTCACATCTTCTCCTCCACTAAATTTGTACTTGTGATACTAAAACCTTATTTCAAAAAACAATTCAACCAACATGTTAAACATCCAAAAGGAGAGCCCGGCCGGGTGTGGCTCAGTGGTTGAGCGTCGACCTGGGATCCAGGAGATCGGGGTTTGATTCCCTGTCAGGGCACATGCCCGGGTTGCGGGCTTGATCACCAGTCAGGGGCGTGCAGGAGGCGGCCGATCAATGACTCTCTCATCATTGATGTTTCTATCTCTCTCTCTCCCTCTTCTTGCCTCTCTCTGAAGTCAATAAAGATATATTTTAAAAAAACAAAACAAAACAAAAACATCCGAAAGGAGATATTTTATATATAAATATGTTAATAACTGGTAATATTAAAAAAAAATTTTAAATTCTAATCTCTATTTTATTTATGTTTGTTTTTGTTTAAATTTATCTTTATTGTTGAAAATATGACAGATGTCCTCTTTTTTCCTCATTAAGCCCTTACACTTCCTAACCACTCTCCATCCAAGCCTTCACCACACCACTGTCTTTGTCCATGGGTTATGTATATATGCATATAAATTCTTTGGTTAATCTCTCTCCACCCATGCACCCACTCCCACCTTCCCTCTGAGATTTGTCAGTCTGTTCTATGCTTCTATGTCACTGAATCTATTTTGTTCATCAGTTTATTATGTTCTTTAGATTCCACATATAATTGAGATCATGTGATATTTGTCTTTCTCTGCCTGGCTTATTTCTCTTAGCATAATACTCTCCAGGTCCATCCATACTGTCCTAAAGGGTATGAGATTCTTCTTCTTTACAGCTGCATAGTATTCCATGGTGTAAATGTCCCACAGCTTTTTTATCCACTCATCTACTGATGGGCACTTGGGTTGTTTCCAGATCTTAGCTATTGTATATTGTACTGCTATTAACATAGAGGTACATATATTCTTTCTGATTAGTGTTTCAGGATTCTTAGGATATATCATCAGAGAGATGCAAATTAAAACCACTATGCAGTATCACTTCACACCTGTCAGAATGGCTCCATCAACAAACCAACAAGTGACAAGTGCTGGCGAAGGTGTGGAGAAAGGGGAAGGTTGGTACTCTGCTGGTGGGAATGCAGACTTGTGCAACCACTATGGAAAACAGTATGGAGATTCCTCAAAAATTAAAAATGAAGCTGCATTTTGACCCAGTGATCCCACTTCTAGGAACAGGTCCTAAGAATCTTGAAACACTAACCTGTATTTTAAAGACATGGGACAGTTGAGTAGAGGAGATGTTTTTGTGGAAAAGCAGAAAAAGGGCTTTCTCTTATTTCTCAAAACAATCAGAGAACAACATTACACTTACTATAGCTGGATGTGAGGGTAGCTGTATCTCAGGGAAAGGACATAAACCAGGATTTGGATAGAGGAAGGAGATACCAGAAACCATCTGGGGTAGAGTGGTGTACTACATAACTCAAACCAACTAATTCTCAAGCTCCTAAACTGAACAATAATTGTGTAATTTTGTTTGTTTGTTTAAAGTAGTCAGCTCTTCTCCAAAAAAAAAAAATTAAATGTAATTTCTATATTGTATGTATGTAAATATAGATAAACAATCATAAGATTGTCTAGTAAAATTACCTTTATATACTTAATATTGTTCTAGAAATTGTGTAAAAATAATATATGGCATTAGTGCCTAATCCCAAGAAGCTAACATTCTTAGCTAGGAAATACAATGTTGTTGTATTAAAGCTACAGAAAATAAGTATGTAAAATCATGAGGGGTTGTTATAGGCTTTCAGAAGACAGGGAGATAATATTTAGAAAGGAATTTTTACAGGAAGTAGTGAAGGAAATTCATCATAGGCCAGAGAAAAATATATTTTTTTCTTTTTCTTCTTTTTTTGCCATTGTGAATGGTTAGATTAATATTTTCCATAGCTGTAACTTGATTTTGATTTATTAAAAATCAGTATAAATTCAATTGTTGGTTAATGCAGGATCCAAATTATATCATAGAATTTGAATGTGAGAATTAAATTGGAAGTCATTTAGTTTGGAGTTCTCAAATTGTTTATTTTGGAATTACCTGAAAATATTAAAAATTAAAGATACTCAGTTTCTATCTCCAGAGATCCTGATTTCATTATAAGTCTGTGCTGAGTTCCAAGAATGTCTACTTTGAACAAGCTACTCATGGGATTGTGATGTGCACAATGTAAGAGACCATGATTCATAAAATTGTTAAATAAATCCTAGAACACATAATTGAAGATTTGATAGAATATTCTAAGTCATCACAATAGGGTTCTAGTTTTAAAACATAATTACAAATTCCCAAGATTTTTCCCTTCTTCAATTAGATTTTAGGTTTAAGGGTGTGTGTTTTTCATTTATTGTTTATGTTCACTGTATTTGTCTATTATCAAGTAATACAATTTTCAATATAAACTATAATCAGTAAGTGCTTTCTGGCTTTATTTTTTTCTAGTGCTATTATAATGGATTACATAATTTACTACTTGTAAAAATTCTTTTCTAAGTACTAAAAAGAATTTTCTGGAACATGCATTGAAATATCTCATTATATGGATACAAGTCAAGATTAAATATTTGACAATAATCTAGATCAAGAAAAGCTATATTAGCAGTACTACTATTCATATGACATCTTTTATTTAAAATAAAGTTTCAATAGAGTCCTAAAGTGAATGATTTATTATTCTCATAAATGTATGCACTTGAATTTGGTTTTTAATTCTTACTAAATTTAACACAAACCAAAATTTTTTAACTACATGGCAAAGTATTTAGGTAGCTATTAAAAAATTATCTGAAACATGCATTAAAATATTTCATCAAGTTTAACATCAATACATTTTAAAATGACCTTTAAAAATCTCAAATGAAATTTTAGGAAAAAACATGATGCACATAAAGTTAAAGTTAAGGACAGTTGTAGATAATTCTTAAAAATGTTTAATCAAAATGCATAATTTTTTACCCTAAAATATTCTTCAATGCCTTGACTGTGTATACTAGTAATTCTCAGCCAATGAGCTCTTGCAGAACCACCAGTATATATTAATTTAGTTTAAGTAATCAAAAGTCTACTGAGAATATTGCTTTGTGAGATAATGAGACCAATTGTTCTGAAGGTGTGTTGCTACAAATAAATAGATTCTAAATAAAATATGATGATTAAAACATTCATGGTCTCTACAGGATTAATATTTTATGATAAAGAGAGAAAGAGAAGTTGGAACTCAGATTTGTGAATAAATGTTAAAGCTGACCAGTGATCACATCAGCATTGAGATACTGAGACTAAGGCTTAAAGCTAAAAGAGGTGAACCTAAAATAACTTGTATTAAGCCAGGCTGCATGAAGATTATATTGGCTTTTAATGGGTAGTGAGTCCTTTCTCAAAGTGGAGGCAAAAAATAAATTCTCTTTGAAAGAAAGCATCCTTAGTTTTCACTCCAGGGCTCCCTCAGAGTGAGATCGTTCACCTATAAGTCAAAACCAGAGATCACATAAAGGAAATGGCCAAATGAATGAGCATTTGCTGATACAACCAATAACAGAGTATTTCCAATGGCTGCTTATTGTTGGCAGAGATCCTGATCAATCTTCAGTGGTGTTGGGTTTCCCTGGTGGTGTCAGAGATTCTCATTCCGCCCAAAGGCAGAATGAGCCTGTCTGAGCCTGTCTGTAGTTAGGCTGGGAGTTAAAAAATGAGAGATCTGTGTCACCCTTTGTTTGTAGAAAAACATAAGATGCCTGTCATTATGCTGTTCCTCAAATCCTGGAGTTCAAAAAAAGTTTATTTTTTTTTTTTAACCTTTGAGAGCTCTCTTTGGTTACACCTTATGTTATTTCTAGGGTTTAGAGTTGGGCTTAGCAGAGAGGGGCGGCAGGGAGATGATGACCCTATCTTGATTGAAAGTTAACCTGCTATTTTTGAAAATACACCTAATAATTAGTCTATCCTTCAAAATTCCCAGACCAAGGAGAAGGCAGAGAGCACATTCTGAAAGTAGCAAGAATATCTTAATTTACCATCAGTTCCAGGGTACTCTTTGTTCACTTATCAATCATAAATTTCCCAGTCATTCACCAAACATTGAATTATTTTTTCCTCTCTTTGGGGGGAAGGAAAAAAAAAAAGTGGGAATAACAAATATTTTCCCATTAATTATTTTTTCTCTATGAAATCACATTAATATTTCTCTTTGTCTTTCTCAAAATAGTTTCACATTATTGCCACAAAGGGTGTATGCCTTACTTACCAAGATTCTATGAGGTATATTTTTGTCTAAAAATTGTGTCAGTTTACCTTTCTATAGTACCATGAAATGTGTGCCCAATCCAGTGAATCTTCTTTAAAGGAAATAATACAGCTATGAGTTGGTCTCATCATTGCCACTCATTTCTGCTAAAAATTCTGTAAAAAGAACCTGAATACCTCCCTACTTTGAAGTAGACACTTCTTTTGCAATCCCACCAATGGCAGACATTCCAAAACTGTTTGGAAATACAAATAAAAAGGAATTTCACAGTCAAAGGGTAGAACAGAATGTGGTACTTTACATAATATTGTTTTAAGTTATAAAGAATTTTGACAACAATGTACATCTAGCTGTGCAGTGTTCCTTACTCTTACCATTCTGTTCTTACACCTGCCTCCAATCTATCATCACCAGAGATAATCGTCATCCTGAAACTAACATAATATCTTGCTTTGTTTTGTTGGGTTTTTAACTTTTGAAATGGGAAGTGACGTTTATAATCTTTTGGAACTTATGAACATTTAATAGCATATTGTTAAGATCCATGCATATGGCTGGGCATTACTGTGACTCATTCAGTTTGACTGCCACATTGTTGTTTGTCCACTGTTCTACTTATCTTCAAGATCCTGAGCATTATTTTGTGTGATAGGCTTGAAGGTACTAATTATATTATTAAAAATGACTAGTAAAAGCAGGCAATAGAAGAACAATAATAATAGTTATGAACAAAGGATTACAAGAGTGTCCAAGTTTGTTAAATAAACCTGATGTCAATTTTATAAAAATGAAAAGGTCCTTTCAAATTTCCAGAAAAATGACAGCAACATATTTTACTACAAATGGACCAAAATGCTGAATTTGAGCTTACTGAGGTGAATTTATAGGGAAGAAGGGGAAATCTATAGATGCCACCAATGGAGAGGAAACTGAAAAGCAGAGTGCTAAGAGAGCACACTTGTTTTGCCCAGATTAAGGAGGATCATCAGATTTGCACATGGACAAAACAGTAAGAAGCTTGGAGAATAAGCCTTGAGATTGTCTGAGGCAAGGAGTTAAAACTCACAAGTCTATAGAATCAGAACTCATGAAAGCTGGTAATTTCATTGGAAGTGAGATACACGCATTCCATCCACAGCAAGAAAATGTGTCTCCCCCAGGGCTCTGGAAAGGGAAATTAAAAAAAAGAATGTTCCCTGGACTAAATGAAAACTACGGCCTGGTGTTTGTTTTGTATGGCATTCAAATTCATCCTTTGTTCATACTGACAGAATCCTAAGGAAGAGGTTTACATAGAGTTTGATCCAGAACACACGATATTCATAGAGTGCAGAGCAGAAAAAAAGGCAAATCTCTTCTAGGGGAATATTTTACAAGCCAATGGACTTTTCATTAAAAACAAAAATCCCTGCAAAAAGATAAGAGCACAAGAAGAAAAAAATTGCAAAACACAAATAGAAGTAATCTTCCAGGAAGTAATAAAATTATCTATAAGAGACAATAAAAGTTAGTATGCTTAAACTGACTAAAGTAAACATTTTAAACATTATAAACCACAAGGAAAGGATAAGGCCTATTTCATTTCCTGTTTCATTTGGAAATAATAGTAAAAACCATATAAAAACATCATTTAATATAAAGATTAAGTTTATGTTAATTGCAGTTTTTAATCTCACCATTTAACTCTAGTTATAAACAAATACAATAAAAACTAATTTTCCAAATACAGAGAACTCTCTATTGCTCCTATTCATTGGGAAACTCCTGACAACTAAAGTAAATTTGCTACCATCTTACAGCTTTTCTTGAAAGGAAACATAAACACTAACCCAAAATACCATATAATACAGGAAGCCAATGAAAGTAAATCTCTCTCTCTCTCAAAACTGGTTTCTATTTTGCAAATAACAAAACAAGATAGCAGTCTGCATAAGGTTTGCTAAGGGAACAAGAAATGGTACTTGAGTTATTAGTCAAGTCTTCCCTTTTAATACAGTCTTTTTTTAAAATTAAGACAAAAGATGGAACTTTACCCTTTAACTGGCATAGTGGAATTCAAAAGTTATTCCTTTATTATGTTTTTCTTCTTAGTTTATGGGATCAATTTGCCATATGGTATTTGTAGTTCTTACAGGAAAGTTGTATTTTGGCTTTCTCTCTCAGAAAAGAAAAAAATTTTCTTGAGTTCTTGGAACAGGATCGAACATCCTCTGTCTCAGAGGATGCCCGGAAGGCCATTTTTATGTTATCTCTGGGGTTTACACACACACAGCCCCAAGCCAGAGACTGGACTTTAATTACTTTAATGTAGGAGGGTTTTTCAGCTGTGGGTGGGCATAGACATAATTTTCCCTTTGTCTTTTTTTTCCTCTCACACAGTTTCTTTGGGCCAAAACAACAAAAAAGTGCTAATAATGGTTCCCACCCATATTTTCATCATGCTATTAAGATTTGCTGCAGTGTAAAAAGAAAAATAAAGTAGCTTAGATTAAACAACAACACTGAAAATAGAAGCAAACTCATATTCAGGTTCAAACAAATAACAAAAATAAACCCCGAAACCCCTCAGGCTGTATTTCTGCATTTGCTTCTTTTAGCCAAAGAAAGAAAAGCTCTTGTGAGGGTATGTGCATCCAATGTTGTTGTCATCCTAATTAGTGTTCAGAATCCCACGAGAAACCTTGGTTTCCATAGTGAGCGCAATAGTATGTCTGACAGGCCGCACTTTTACAAGATGGTATGAATGTTGACAGGCTATGAAGAAAGCAAAATGGCACTGAAGCCAACATAAGAGAATCTGCTAAATCATAATCTGGAATTTCCTTTGTTATGGCCTGGCAAATTTCCCATGATCAAATAGTGTAGAAATAATAGTACTACTGGGGATTATCCAGTATTAACTTGTCCAAATATTTTCCATGCCCCTTAAACTTCCCATACTATCCATCTCTTCTTTCTAGATATGACTGTGTCCACGTTAATGAAGTGATCAAGGGTATTCAAGATTAAGTCACTTAATTTCTATCTTCTAAACTAAAATTTCTATGCCCCTTTGTCCATTTTTTATGAAATATGATGTGTATCTATCGTAATTTACCTTTTATAAAGTATAATTTCTCAAGGAAGCTTCACAATAGCCCCAGAAGTTAGATGAGAAAGAAAACATTGTAACTATTTGATGAGTAAGGAAGCAGCGGGCAGCCCAGTAAGTGGCTGAAAGGGCTCCAGTCACAGGCTCCTTCCCGCCTACCAGCACACACAATCTGAGTCAGGAATCTACGTTCAAATCCTATCTCCACGGCAGGTTCGTGGGCAAGAAATCTCTTTTTCTTACTTATTAAATAAAAATAAAAAATTCCTACATTTTAGATTTTTGTGAGAATTAAAAGATGCATTATATACAAAGCCTTTAAAATAGTACCTGTATTATCCTTAATAAATGTTAGCTATTGTTATTATTTCCTGAGGAATACTGTTTGCTTTCATTTCTTTGCAGCCCTAAGGCCTCTGCTTCTATTCCCTTTCTCATTCTCGTCTACAAATATCTTTCCCCATTTAAATAGTCACTCTAGCCTCTCTCTACTGTGGATCTTTTTCTTTCTGTCCACCAACACAGTCAGTATATTTTCTTAGACTCAAGAAAATAATAATTGTTACTCTCTTAAGTGTCATCTTTTTCTTTCTCCCTTACCCTAATTATTTTCGAAGAACAAGTCATTTGATTTTTAAGCAAGAAATGATTTTCTAGTCCCTCACTCTTATTTAACACGTTAGGCACATAGAGCTCACAGAAGCAGTTTCAGCAAGGAAACAAGGTGCCTGCCTGAAGGAGTAGACAGATCCCTGAAATCCTGTCAGCTCTCCCAAAGGGAAAAGTGCTCTTTCTCACTCCCCCACTTTTCCCCCTATTTCTATACTTCAACTGACTCATTAATTTCCTGCTTTTCAGATTTTTGCTTAACAACTGTTCTAAAAATGAAGACTTTGATTCACTTTGTCTTCAGCATGTAAAACTCTTGATTTTCTTTTATTTTTTTTTTAATCTTCACCCGAGGATATTTTTTCCATTGATTTTTAGAGAGAGTGAAAGGAAGGAAAAGAGGGAGGGGGGGGAAGAGAGAGAAAAAAAACAAAATATATCGATTGGTTGTCTCCCACACTTGTACCAGCCAGGCCGGGATCGAATCTGCAGCCAAGGTAAGAGCCCTTGACCGGGAATCAAACCTGTGACCCTTTGGTCTGCAAACATCTGAGACAAACTAGCCAGAGCTCAATTTCTTTTTATATCTCTACCTTCCAATACAATATACAATATTGAGTTTTCATTTTACTTCTCCTTTTAAAATGCATTCTTTTTTTCTCTCTCTATCTAAGAGAGATGCTCTACCAAATTCCTTTCAGCCTTATTTTATCACTACATTTCTACCTACGGTGACTGAATGCTTTCAATGGATTTCATTCTAAATATCACTGCAAATCAATTTCAAAATGACATCCTCAATTTAATCCATACTTTTTGAGCCCAAATAATGAGACAGGCCCTGTGCACACACTTGGTATAGAATGAGAAGAAAGATCTGGTCATTCTGAAGCCTCAGAGAACCCACAGACTGGCAGGCTGCTATTTAAAACTGAACCCTAACACTCTAGTCTAAAGGGAAAAAAAACCTCTGATTTATAGAGATTGCCAAATTCCATGGTGTAAATACTTTGAAAATACTCCTGACATAACTAGTTTCAAACTGCAGAGAAGACGTTATTCAATGGAAAGTAGGGGAGAGACACTAACCATGGGCTCCTGCAAGCCAGAGCTGTCTCCAGCATACTGGTGATCCTATGAACGTTAAACATAAAAACCCAAATAAATAAATACTTACAAATGACATAAATGCTGGGTCCAAATGTGACTTCTTTCTCACATATTTACAAAGAGCGTAGGTTAATTTTTCTGTTATAGACCATAAATCCTCACAACACTTATGCTATATTTGTATTTTTCTCACTCTTTCAGGAAAAACAAAACAGCTAAGTTTAAAAAAATAAAACAATTGCTACAACAACTATTATTTGGAAGTAAGTCACCCTTTGATCTGTGAGGAATTTAAAAAATAACTAATAAACTATGTTTTAGAGCAGTTTAGGTTTATAACAAAATTGAATACAAAGTACAGAGAGTTCCCTTATAACTCCTGCATCAGCACACACAAAACCTCCCTCCCTGTCAGCATCAGGTGCAATCGTGGTTTGTTGTAACAACTGATGCACCTACATCAACACATAATTATCACCCTAAGTCCATAGTTTACATTATAATTTGCTCTTGGTGTTGCATATTCTATGAGTTTGGACAAATGTATGATTATAAGCATCCACTCTTATAATATCATACAGAATACTTTTCCTGCCCTAAAAATCCTCTGTACTCTGCCTATTCATTCCTCCTTCTTCCATAATCTTTGAAAACCACTGATAATTTTTCTGCACCTATAGTTTTGCCCTTTCTACAAGTCATATAGTTGGAATTATATAGTATGTAGCTTTTTCAGGTTTGCTTCTATCACTTAGTAATATACATTCAAAGCTCACTTATTTTTAGCACTTTACATTTAGATCTGTGATCTATTTTGAGTTAATTTTCATGAAAACTGTAATGTCTCTGTCTAGATTTACTTTTTTGCATGCATGTGTCCAGTTATTTCAGCACCATTTGTTGAAAGGAATATATTTGCTCCATTATCAAAGACCAATTCACATATTTATGTGGATCTATTCCTGAGAGCGCTATTCTGTTTCATTGATCAATTTATCTATTCTTTCATCACTACAACACTCTCTTGTTTACTATGGCTTTATAGTAAATCTTGGCATCAGGTACTGTTAGTCCTTCAAATTTATTACTCTCCTTCAATATTGTGTTGGCTATTCTAAGGTTTTTCCTCTCCATATAAACTTTAAAATCACTTTATTGATGTCCATAAAATAACTTTGTGGGATTTTGTTTGGGGTTGCATTAAATCTATAAATCAAGTTGAGTGCAACTAAATCTTAACAACACTGAGTCTTCTAACCAAAGCATTTCTTTTGCAAGTTTTAGTTTAAATAATTACAAGAGAAAAATCTCTGAAGTTAATCTCCAGAATACTGTAATAGATATATTTTTAAAATGTATTAGTACTAAAAGTATATATCTAAGATATTAGACTATTCACTAGTATCTGTATAAGTTAAGCCATGATATTATACTTAAATTTCTTGTTTTTATTTTAATTTCAATTATATATTATTTCCTGTACATTATTTCTCAATGCATGATCTAAGAAACAACTTTTCATGATATGCCATATGAACATGGAGTTTGGGAACTGCTATAGACCATTTCTCCCACCACCCTCAGAGATTCATATGCATGTTAGCCTACTAAATACCCTGAGAATTTGAGCAGAGGATTAAAAAAATGATATATTGATTCTATATTCTCCTGTCTGACTACTTATCATCTATCTATCATCTATCTATCATCTATCTATCTATCTATCTATCTATCTATCTATCTATCTATCTATCTATCTATCTATCATCTATCTATCTATCTATCTATCTATCTATCATCTATCATCATCTATCTATCTATCATCTATCTATCATCTATCTATCTATCTATCTATCTATCTATCTATATCTATCTATCTATCTATCTATCATCATCTATCTATCTATCTATCTATCTATCTATCTATCTATCTATCTATCTATCATCTATCTATCTATCATCTATCTATCATCTATCTATCTATCTAATCTATCTATCATCTATCATCTATCTATCTATCTATCTATCTATCTATCTATCTATCTATCTATCTATCATCTATCTATCTATCTATCATCTATCTATCTATCATCTATCTATCTATCTATCTATCATCTATCATCTATCTATCTATCTATATCTATCTATCTATCTATCTATCATCTATCTATCTATCATCTATCTATCTATCTATCTATCTATCTATCTATCTATCTATCTATCTATCTATCATCTATCTATCTATCTATCTATCATCATCATCTTTCTATCTCTATCTATCATCTATCTATCTATCTATCTATCATCATCTATCTATCTATCTATATCTATCTATCTATCTATCTATCATCTATCTATCTATCTATCATCTATCTATCTATCTATCTATCTATCTATCATCATCATCTATCTATCTATCTCTATCTATCATCTATCTATCTATCTATCTATCTATCTATCTATCTATCTATCTATCTATCTATCTATCTATCATCATCTATCTATCTATCTATATCTATCATCTATCATCTATATCTATCTATCTATCTATCTATCTATCTATCTATCTATCTATCTATCTATCATCATCTATCTATCATCTATCTATCTATCATCTATCTATCTAATCTATCTATCTATCTATCTATCATCTATCTATCTATCATCTATCTATCTATCATCTATCTATCTAATCTATCTATATCTATCTATCATCTATCTATCATCTATCTATCTATCATCTATCTATCTATCTATCTATCTATCTATCTATCTATATCTATCTATATCTATCTATCTATCATCTATCTATCTATCTATCTATATCTATCTATCATCTATCATCATCTATCTATCTATCTATCTATCTATCAATCTATCTATCTATCTATCATCTATCTATATCTATCTATCTATCATCTATCTATCTATCATCTATCTATCTATCTATCTATCTATCTATCTATCTATCTATCATCTATCATCTATCTATCATCTATCTATCTATCATCTATCTATCTATCATCTATCTATCTATCTATCATCTATCATCTATCTATCTATCTATCTATCATCTATCTATCATCATCTATCTATCTATCTATATCTATCTATCATCTATATCTATCTATCATCTATCTATCATCTATCTATCTATCTATCTATCTATCATCTATCTATCTATCATCATCTATCAATCTATCTATCTATCTATCTATCTATCTATCTATCTATCTATCTATCATCTATCATCTATCATCTATCTATATCATCTATCATCTATCATCTATCTATCTATCATCTATCTATCTATATCTATCATCTATCTATCTATTATCTATCTATCATCTATCATCATCTATCTATCATCATCTATCTATGTGTATATATCATCTATCTTTCTAATCTGTCTATGCTACATTTTGGTTTCATTCTAAATTGATCTATGTTACTGAATTCTGGTAAAAATTTTAAAATAACTTTTGCCAAGTATGTTTATTATATTAGCTAGGTAAATGAATATGGTATTGTACAAGTTAGAGAGAATTTCAGTCCCTGTGAATGGAACCATTCAGTGAAAGTTAGTAAAACTCAAGTAATAGCAAAAACAATTTACTTTATGTCCATGGCACTGTTTTGGATTGAATCATCTCCCAAACTTTTAAAGTGAGTACTGTTGTCAACATGCATCACTTGTGAGGAGATAGAGGCCCACAGAGTTAAGTAATTTTCTTAAGGTGTACAGTCCATACAGGCAAAATGGTGATTTCTACCAGGCTTATCTAATGCTAGAATCAATGTTTATAACTCCTATTTTAAACTTCCTTTTCAAAATAGAAATTGACTAAGACAACGTATATAATTGTTATGGGTTGAATTGTTCACCCCCCCCAAAAAATATGTTCAAGCTCTATCCCTTGATATCTGCGAATCTGACATTTATTTATTTATTTATTTATTTATTTATTTATTAAAATAGAGTCTTTCAGATGGAGCAAAGTTAAGATGAAGTTGTACTGGAGTAAAGCAGACTCTTAATCCAAAGTGATATCCTTATGAGAAGAGAACAGACACAGAAAAGAGATAAGTAGAAATAATACCATATGATGACAAAGGTGGGGATTATAACAATGAGCCTATAAACTAAGGAATGCCAAGATTAGCTGGAGCCAGCAGATGCTAAGGGGAAGGCAGAGAACAGATTATCCCCCAGAAAATTCAGAGAGAACATGTCTCTGGTGACATCTGGATTTCAAACTTCTAGCTTCTGGACTAAGGAAATATATTTTTGTTGCTTTAAGCCACCCAGTCTGTGGTACTTGCTTATGACAGTCCTAGAAAACTAACAGAGAATATTAAATGCAGTACTTAAAGCTAACAGGATATACAAATTTTCCGTATTTGCAGAAATGCTTACAGATTATTAGGACATGGTTGATACAGAATATAAATCCTATCTCCAAGGTTGACACGTAATTTAACATAATTAAAATGCTTTTCAAGTAAATGTACCTAAAATAATATAATATATGAATTATCATCCAGGAAAAAAATTATATATATATATATATATTTCCATTTAAAAATATGTATATATGTTTACTTATCAATTTGCTCAAATTCCAATTAAATCAAAGATTTTGGTTCTGGTTCACAACATATTGTAGGGACAAGTTCCTGTGATTTACTTCTTCACTTGCCAATGTAATCACTCAGAGAAGACATTTTAATATAGTTCATTCTTGTCCTTCATGGTTTTTGTTTAAAATAATCATCAAATTTATTCCCTCTCTCTCTAGCTCTCAAAATTGTGTTTTCCCAGAAATACACTGGTTTCTTGTAATCATATAAAATAATCTTGTATAACATTGAGTCATTACCCTCAGGACAATTGAAGTCCAGTAAAAATAAAAGATGAGAACAAATTAGAGAAATGTTAATCTCAAGAAGTGGATCACATAAATCACTTAATATTGGAATAAAAATATCAATACAGATAAAAATTTAAATAATTGTACAAATACTTAATCACAATTTTTGGGATTTTTAAAAAACACATTATCATGGTTTATTCTTGTTGAAATGGAAATATTTTTGCTAAAATAAGTAATCATCAAATTTTATCAAGAAAACTCTAAGCTTTTAAAAATGTTTATCATTCACTAACACTGGAAAAACTATCAAACAATTAGAGATGCACATAGTTTTAAAGAAAATTAGGTGGTAAAAATTTATATTGATGATTTTTCCAATAAAAAATTTCTCATATAAATGTTTACATATTCTTATAACTTAAATAAAACCATGAGAGCATACAAGTAGTACATCTTGATGTTATAAAAAGATTGTTCTTATTCTCAAAGCCATAGGGATATAAGGATGGAAAGAAATTTGTGAGAATTCCAACTATTTGGGAGAGTCCAACTGTCATCCAGAAACATCAGGCACAATTGGCAACACAATGTTGCAGTAACAATTAAACTGTGAAATATGATTGATTTAACATGAAACAAGGTTAATTCTTGCCTATGTCATAGTCACACATGTTTGGTGGGTTTTCTTGAAGGCTCTTTTTCACGCAGTGACTTTCAAATTGGAATGTTTTTACCTTTGAAAGATGGCCTTTGAAAATCACCTTGCAAAGGGACAGAGGACAGTTGCCATGGGACTTTTATTGCCAGACTTGGAAAACAGCTTCAGCCTACTTCCCAGTTACATAGCCCAAATCTCACTGAAAAGCAGTCAGATAATATAGTCTTCCTGTGTACCCAGAAATAAATCAGGATGTGGCCAGCACAAAGCAATGCATCTGCCATTACTTCAACTTCAAAGCTACACATTTGGGGAACCATTGATAATCACAATGCTTTTCAACTTTAATAAGGCCAAGTCTCTGGTATAAAATGAGAGAAAGAGAGATATAGGTTTCTCTTAAAGTTTTCCAGCTCCAAAATTATTCAATGACAGTAAGCATTTAGGCCTTAATGTATTTTTTCCAACTCAAAGTTCCTATTGAATGTACAGACACATATATATTCAGTAAAATAATTAAGGAAATTCTATGTATAATAAATTTTAAAAGATATATAAGAAACTATCCTGCCTTCAAGAATTTAATGAAATAATAAAATTTAAAAAGTGTTTTTTGTAACATAAGCCAGAAATATTTAAGTGACAAAGATAGATATAAAAATGTTGGAGCACTAAGAAAAGAACAATTGATTTCCAATTCAATGATTTACTAAAACTGTAGTGGGCGAGATGGTTAATTTTAAGTGTCAGTTTGACTGGATCATGGGATGCCCAGGTATTTATTAACATTAAACATTATTTCTGAGTGTGTCTAAGGGCTTTTTCTGGATGAGATTAGCATTTGAATAGGTAGACTAAATAAAGCAGATTCCTCTCCCTGGAATGGGTGGACATCGCCTAATGTGCTGAGGTCCTGAGTACAACAAAAAGGTGGAAGGAAGAAGAATTTTATTTTTGCCGGACTGATGAGCTGGAACATGTCTTCTCTTGCCCTCAAGCTGTGACTTACACCACTGGTGCTCATGCTCCCTAGGCCTTCAGATTTGGACAGTAATAAATGACATTTTACAAGCAAGAGATCATGGGATTTTGCAACCTCTATAATCAGGAGCCAATTTCTTATAATAAATCTCTCTTTATAGAAAGATAGGTAGATGATAGATGACAGATAGATATAGATAGATGATAGATAGATATAGATAGATAGATGATAGATAGATGATACAGATAGATAGATGATAGATAGATAGATAGATAGATGATAGATAGATGATAGATATAGATAGATAGATGATAGATGATAGATAGATAGATAGATAGATAGATAGATAGATAGATAGATAGATAGATAGATGATAGATGATAGATAGATAGATAGATAGATGATAGATAGATAGATAGATGATAGATAGATAGATAGATAGATAGATAGATAGATAGATAGATAGATAGATAGATATGGATAGATGATAGGTGATAGATGATAGATGATAGATAGATAGATAGATGATAGATAGATAGATAGATATAGATAGATGATAGATAGATAGATGATAGATAGATAGATAGATGATAGATAGATAGATAGATGATAGATAGATAGATATAGATAGATAGATGATAGATAGATGATAGATAGATTAGATAGATATAGATAGATGATGATAGATAGATAGATAGATATAGATAGATAGAAAGATAGATATAGATAGATGATACATATAGATGATAGATGATAGATGATGATAGATGATAGATAGATGATAGATAGATAGATAGATAGATAGACAGACAGACAGACAGACAGACAGATAGATAGATAGATAGATAGATAGATAGATAGGTAGATAGATAGATGATAGATAGATATAGATAGATAGATGATAGATAGATGATAGATAGATAGATAGATAGATGATAGATAGATAGATAGATAGATGATAGATAGATAGATAGATGATAGATAGATAGATAGATAGATGATAGATAGATAGATGATAGATAGATAGATGATAGATAGATGATAGATATATGATAGATGATAGATAGATAGATGATAGATAGATGATGATAGATGATAGATAGATAGATGATAGATATAGATAGATGATAGATAGATAGATGATAGATAGATAGATGATAGATAGATAGATGATAGATAGATAGATAGATAGATAGATAGATAGATAGATAGATAGATGATAGATAGATAGATGATAGATAGATAGATAGATAGATAGATAGATAGATAGATAGATGATAGATAGATAGATAGATAGATAGATAGATAGATGATAGATAGATAGATAGATAGATAGATAGATAGATAGGTGATAGATAGATAGATAGATGATAGATAGATGATAGATGATGATAGATAGATGATAGATAGATAGATAGATAGATAGATAGATAGATAGATAGATAGATAGATAGATAGATGATAGATGAATATTTCTCTGGAGAACTCTAATATGGTATTTTTTTTCTTTTCCTTCAGTTTGCATTATTTAATGTTTTTTCTCAAAGTGTGATCTCACACATTTTATAAATAAAATCTGTTGTAGGTTAGTTCTTTATGCTATTAAAACTCTTTAAGTTATGCCATATTTAGTACATTAAAAATTGATTTACAGTTTCAGTTTTATAATAATATAAACAATTCAAGGGCCATTATGCTTTTTAAAAATATGCAAGCTTAGTGGCATTTATGCTGTAGCTTTATTCCATAATATGCTAAAAATAACATTTTGAACTTTTTATCAGTCACATGTAAGTGGTTTCTGGCCTTTGCTTTGATGATTAAATGATAAAAATTTCATTTTCATCAAGCATGTAGACTCAATAAAACAAAATTTCCATAATTTTTTTCCAATTATGGAAATAGTTCTAGTTTATTTATTTACCAAACACTTGTAAAAATTTCATCTCTCCCTTCTGGGGTAGGCACTATTATGATTATCATCTTATAATGAAAAAACAAGGCAAGAGAGGTTTGATAACTTGCCCCAGGTCACAAACATGGTAAGCAGTAAAGCTGAGATTCAAATCCAGGCCATCTGGCTAAAGAATCTGTGCTCTTAAACACCATACACTGTTATAAAAGATATCTGGCAATGTCATCATGTATAAATACATGTGGATATAGTTACTGGCTCTTATGGTTAATAGGCATCCAGGTTAAGTATATGTATAGATTCAATATCTATTTCTTTGTCACAGGAAGTTCTCCAAGAGAAAAATAGCCTCAGAGAGACACTCAACTCTTGGTAATATCTTGTCATTTCATACAATTCTTTCTGTACTTTTTAATATCTCTCTTTTGGAAAGCAAAGTTGGCAAAATTTGCCTACCATATTGTTTATTTATAAAACCAGATAAATTTAGGGTGGCTATTATGTTCTCACATGTTCCTTTAGAACAAGAATGAATTCAAGAAAGGACAAACATAACTTTCTAAGTAACTGGCTCTATTAATACTTTAGAGGTAAAAAAAAAAAAAGGCTTATATTTTTACATGTTCTAGAAATAAAGTAAGCATCTGGCTGGGGGGGAGCCACTGTACTCTGGTTTGAAAATAAAATGAATGTGTTTAGTAATAATTTCTTTAAAAGAATCCCTGAAGAGACAGTGATGATTTAGAAACTACCCTCTGAGGAAATTTATCATGTTATTTGCAGCAGACAAACCAGATTTCAATTTTGTATGCAAATTCTTGTCAGCAAGTATGCGGAATAATAGAGGGTGTATGATCATGCTAAGAAATTGGTTTTACTATATTTTTTTATATCAATAAAGAAATTCCTGTTTTGTTTTTCAGATCCAGGGAGTGACATTATTGATTAATATTGATTTACTCCCCTTGAGTATTATGGATCCAAAAATTTTATCTCTGACTAGATAAAAATACACTCCTTTTAGTTATTTGCTTTATTATAGGACAGGCATCTTTCTATGCTAATATAAGGCACAACACTAACAGTTGACTGAAATCACTCTGGTCATACCCATTTAAGAGGATAAGTTTTTCTATCCTTTTAAAAACTTATTTCAGCCCAGCCAGGCGTGGCTTAGTGGTTGAGCGTCGACCTGGGATCCAGGCAATCGGGGTTCGATTCCTGGTCAGGGCACATGCCTGGTTGCGGGCTTGATCAATGACTTTCTCATCATTGATGTTTCTATCTCTCTCTCTCCCTCTCCTTTCCTCTCTCTGAAATCAATAAAGATATAAAAAAAATTAAATTAAATTAAAAAAAGGACAAGTTTTTCTATCCTTTTAAAAACTTATTTCAGCCCGGCTGGGAGTGGCTCAGCAGTTGAGCATCGACCTAGAATCCAGGTGATCAGGGTTCAATTCCCAGTCAGGGCACATGCCCGAGTTGTGGCCTGGATCCCCAGTCGGGGGGTGTGCAGGAGGCAGCCGATCAATGACTCTCTCATCATTGATGTTTCTATCTCTCTCCCCCTCTCCTTTTCTCTCTCTGAAATCAGTAAAGATATATTTTAAAAAAAACTTATTTCAGATATCATGATCCAACTCATATATTATTATTTGACAAGAACATATGTTGAAACTTCTTTGATGCAGCTAATCTCAACACCATTTGTCAATTTTCAATGAATATGTTTCTTTAGCTTTTTAAGTACTACATGAGGCTCCTTGTCACATAACAATGCAACTCGACTGGATTCTTGTAATAAAAACTTCTCAACCAACACATTACTAAATGAGTTCCAGCTTCATTCACTACAATAAAACAGTGCCCTTCTAAACATCAGGACCACATCTAATTTTGACTACTGTGCACCTTGTTAAAATGCTCAGAATGCCTAGATGATTTGTGACCAAATGCCACATAAACATTGTAGTCACTAAATTCTAACCATTTTCATTAAACAAATGATTTATTAGCAATATAGTTATTTTTTCACATATGTTCCTTCTACAAAAGACACCCCCAAATATGCCAACACTAGAGTTATGCAGATTTAGTAAAAGTAAACATTATACAATATGTTAATAATTAACAGCTAAATGGCATAACAACTAGCAGCTTACTGATATAAAATAAAACCATACATTGTCGTGTCATCATTTGTACATGGGTCAGAAATAGATTCCACAACACAAGTAAGTAAACCATTCCTGGTTACAGAATCACTTCCCAAAGGTGTGCTAGGCTCAGGCCCTAAACATTTCACTCTAGTCATTTAGGCCTACAGCCAGTGAACTGGGCATGAAATAACTGTGCTTGGTGAATTTAGTGCTCTGCATGTTGTGGCCTTCTTCAAAGAGTTTCTGAGCTTAGATTCAGGGAAGTTTTATCTATGAGAACCTTTTACATTTTAGGTAGAGTTTAGGCCTCTTCAAAGAAGTTTTGATTCTGTTTCTACTAGCAATATCTCAAAACAAAAGAAAACAGCACTTTTTTCTAATGTCTTTTCTTAGGTTTTCAGATATTTTGCAGTGTGTGTAATTCAAACCCAATATATTTACTCTAAATTTCAGGGGGCACTTGTTTCCCCTTAATATAGAGCTCAAGCCATGTTGGGCAACCTTTCTTGTCACCTTCCTGGGTCAGAACATGAAAGTGTTCCTTTATTTTTTTATCAGTTAAGCTTCCCTTGTTGTAAGGGATTCCAACTCCCTGACTCTCTTGATTTCTGAATTTTATTTCCTGTTTCCAAGTAACTGTAAAAATGCAAGCCTTTTATTTACAGAGAGAAACAAAAAAGATGCTCCCATGATAAGTGGTGGCTTTGAGCAGCTTCTTTATTTTTGGACCCTAGAAATTTCCCTTAATTTCTTTAGTGGTCAATTTATTACTTTAAAGACTGACTTGTTACATTTTATCACACATTTCCAGGTGTTTTTTTTCCAGACAATTCTTTGGGATATTCACTTTACCTTATAGATAAAAATGGAAATAAATTGTAATTGTAATCCTGCTGATGTGGGAGCTCCTGAGCGGAGCAGCAGCAAGAGACAGCATCAATTTGTTCTTTTATAGCTTAATTTGTGTTTTCTATACTTTACACTCTGATCAAATTTGTAGGTTTCGTAACCCCAGAAGGAGCATCTTTCATGCTAACACTTTAGTGGGTGATATGCACTTTGGATAAGAATAATTGTCCCAGGCTACAAGTGTTGAGAGAGCTGAGAAATTAGTTCATGTTATGAACAAAGATCCTGTGATACAGTTTCACTCAATATTTGCATTTTATTTAAAAAGGCTTCATGCAGAAGGAATATATTGGCCCTTAAAGAATCCATAAAACACCAATAGATGCAGAAGAGAGTAAAGGACACATTAAATCAAGAGCACACTCCAGAAGCCTGAAAGCATATGTTATAGCACATGGACAACAGTAGATGAATAGATGTCATTAGGTAATGATAGTAACCAAGAGAGAAGATTTTCTAATTTCTTTGAGAACCATGCTGGTTAGAAATTATCTTTTTATTAAAAAAAGAGAAGATAATATCTTGTAGGGTAAAAATGGGATGTGTTCTTCACTTATTTTTAAAATGTCCCCTGAAACTTTGGTGCCCAATTTTGCCAAAGTAAAAGCATATCCCCCCAATTCCTGCTTGAAATATGAATTTTTCAACAAACAAATTTACTATTATGATGCAGTTTATTATCATAACCTAAGAGTTTTATCTTAGAAGCATATGACCCAAGAAGGTGATTATTCCAAAAAGAAGTGTAGATCAACTAGTCAAATGACAGTCACAAATTTGAATTTAGCAATAGCTAAATATGCCTATAATCTTCATCTTACTAAAATATTTTGATATATATTTTGAAACTAGTTTATACTGAAGGATATAGCAGGAGATCATATGCATGCTTTTCAGCTTATTAGTTATTCTAACTCCATTTATGTAAGAATTTATCATAAACTTGCAATTTTATATCTTGGGTCCTAGACTTCCTAGTATGTTTCATTGATCCAGCTGTGCATCTATTATTTATTAGGAATATATATTTTAATATTACAGTTTATAACATTTTTATGTTAGTTAAAACAAATTGGTACATGTCTTAGTAGGCTTAGGCTTTCATAACAAAACACTATAGGCTGGGTTGCTTAAACAATAAAAATCTATTTTTCAAAGTTTTCGAGGCTAGAAAGTCTAAGATCAATAAGTCCAGTAGGTTTTGATTTCTGGTGGCAGCTTTCTTCCTGGCTTGCAGATGGCTGCCTTCTTGCTTTGTTTTTACATGGTGAAGAGAGAGGAAGATCTCTGACGTCTCTTTCTATAAAGAAACTAATCTCATCAACCAGAGCCTCACCCTCTTGACCTCATCCTCATGACCTAATTACCTTTGAATGGGTCCATCCTCAAATACCATCACACTGGGGATTAGGTCTTTAACAGGATTCTTGGTAGGACACAAATATTCAGTCCATAACAGCATTCATTCTTTATTTTATAAAATATATTTTTTCTTGTGTGTTCATTCTTCCACATAAAATTTAGATTCATTTATCTACTTCCAATTTAGATAGTATTGCTCATTGTTTCTTTTTATATGAGTTTCATCTTTCTTGGAACAAAGTATAGTATAAAAATAAATGTATTGTTTTGGGGAATTTCAGTCTCATTTTATTTTTCGGAATAAAACATTTTTTGATACCTTACACCAAAATTTTGGTTGGAAGTAGCTATAGAGGAAAGGTATTTAAATTCAGCAACAATGTTTTAGGCAACAGGTAAGCCCACCTATCTTATGGTGGGAAATGTACAACCTTTTACTTAGTCCCAAGAAATCAAATATTCATTCCTGAAAAAATCCTTCTAGTCCTGAAGGAGATAGAAATGTGCATGCTTTTAAGGCCGAAGAACAAAGATCTTTTGTTCTATATCTATCTGAATATAGGAGTTCACAAACAAAATGGAAGTGGAAATGATCAGTTATAGAAGTGCAAACACAAAGGATATCTACTAAAACATATAATGTAACTTAAGGTACACTTGGGGTGTATTATTGAAAGCTTGCTTAAAGACAGCAGGTTCATTAGTTTATGACGTCCTCTGAGTCATGGTTGAAACCACTCAAGTCACTTCATTAAATTTCTCTCCACAAAAATTTTTGGCCTGGTTCATTGTGTTTTCCAGACATAATGAGCCTATACTGGGGATTGTAACACTGAGTCATGGGCACTGTTAGGACTTTAGCTCACCAAAAACATATGAAAGTGTTCATCATGTAGGAGTATGCACAGACTCTAAACAGTGCTTTTGGTTTTAAATTGTTTTTATTAGAAGCTATTGCCTGCTTCATCGGATTCACTGTTGGAATTCTTACTGCTCTCAAGTAGCAAGAAGGAACACAAAGTTATAAGATAAAGAAAAGTTGGCATAACTATAAAGGGGGATCTTTTATAACTCTCCCAATAAAATAATATACAAAATTAGAATGATGTAAGTCTTAAACACACCAAGTCAAATATATTTTTGCTTTGAATATTTAAGAAGTATTCATGTTACAAATTCTTGCCTCTATACTTCATGTTTGTGTCTATGGCTGATCTCTCAGAAAGAATCTTAATGAAAATATTAAAATATTTCTTAAGTGAAAACCAGAGAAGGAGAGAGCAACCACATGAGAAGAGAAACAGCTTTTCTATGAATTATCAAACAAGGTAACTTCTTAAACTCTAGAACATGTTTGTTTCTTTGTTTATGGAACAACCTGTAACAATGAAATGAGTCTTCCCATAACTTCTTCAATACTACTTTAATTTTCAGGCACTCTTAACCTAAGGTCAGATTTGTGAGACAATCAAATTCAGAAATCACACAGATTAGTTTATATACAAAGTTATAATGTTTTTGAACCTAATATGTTAGTCTCTGAATTAGGTCCAGGCGCTCAACTTAAACTATTCACAGCTATCCTTTGTTATTATTTCCCAAGCATAGGCTTTCTAAGGGATAAGAGCATTATAAGCGGTAACATTCTTACCAGAACATTGACTATCACCTGAGCAGTACCACTTCTCTGTCTGAGGGGGTCAGGAACAGCATCATTGTCCAAATCTGTTACTCTCACAACTATCTTGAACTGTGATTCAATTTCCCTGTCTAATGAGCCCAGTAACTTTATCATTCCTAAAACAAAAATGAAAGGAAAATTGTCATCCTAGAATTGCTAAATATCTTCAATTTATGATAAATTATAAACTATATAAATGAAAGAATCACAAAATAACAAACAGAAACAAACAAATAAAAATAAACTTTGGTTACGTATTTATACTCTCAGCATGTAATTTGTCAGCAAAATGATGGCAGATGTTAATTTGCATGCAAATTTAGTCACATGTTATACAATCTTAGATTTGGAAGAAATACCTGGGCATAGGCTTTCCAAAGATCTATTTGGCAAAGGAAAATCTTTCAGTGCTTTTCCTTCAGTAACTAAGAAATCATGGATACAACTAACAAGCCAAGGTGAACATTGTTTAAGAGAACATTGTTTTCTAAGATGTTCCAATAGTCATAGTTGCTCAATAAAATAAATTCTAAATAAGTATATATGAGCTTATTTTTATTATCAATTGATGTCATCATTTTTACAGTACCTGTGTCTGCTTCAATGTAAAATTTGGGAGGTGATCCCAGATTGCCTCCAACAATGGTATACTTTACATTATTAAATGGCCAGTCCACATCTGTAAATGTAATTTTTCCAACTAGGGTATCAGCTGGACTATTTTCAAATATATTGAAGGTAAATGCTGATGTAGTTCCAATCGGATTCAGTTCATTTATGCGCCTCACCCTTATGATGATTGTAATAATTGCTATGGAGAAAAAAGTACATATACATGTAGCTGAGGTGATCGTTTATCTTCTATAATTCTTATTTTTCTTTTCCTTTTCAATTAACATCAATATTATATATTAAATTTTAAGTGTGTAAATTATACACATATACCTAGATTGTTAAATTCTGTTATTAAAGTATTACCTTTTCAATTATAGAGCATTTGAAAATAAGCTTAGGGTTAAACACTCTATGAACTGATTTTGAACATCAATCAAAACAAGCGCCTTTTACAATGTGTTTATATGGAGATACTACTGTTCTGAAATACAGTCCTAGTTT
This sequence comes from Miniopterus schreibersii, assembly GCF_964146895.1. Lineage (NCBI taxonomy): Eukaryota > Metazoa > Chordata > Mammalia > Chiroptera > Miniopteridae > Miniopterus > Miniopterus schreibersii. Next base: position 50,294,411 of record NC_138118.1, read on the forward strand.
TCAAGAGTGCACATTGTTTGCTAATTGAAATAAGATTAAAGTACTTCTGCATGACAATATAATGAAATATAAAGGAACTGCAATTTACTATGATATGTGAATATTAGTATTTTTTTCTAATGCAAAATTGATTGGCTTCTTGGAAATCTTTTAAACAAAAAAGATTCAGAAAAGTTAAACTTTCACATTGCCTTAAAATAGTTGCAATGTGCTGTAATAACATTTGTGTTTTAGTTTTAATTTGGACTTTCTTTTTTCAAAATAGTAGTATATATGCACTAAATAAGTTAATATAAAAACAATAAATTACATACTTTATTATAACAGATCATCAGAATGTCTACAAGTATAATAAACTCCTAAAAACTAATTTTTTAAATTACTTGTTATTTTATATAACCCAAAATATTTTAATATTTCAAATTAATAATTTCTTACTTGATAATACAGGACTTCCTTCATCAGACACTCTCACAAACAATGTATATTTGAAGTCCATTCCTGCAAAAATAGCATTATCATAATCTAGATGTGTAGGACCAATCTGCAAATAAAAATATTACATCGATGGTTATTATTTTTCAATTAAACATCTATTTTATCATCTATGTGAATTTAAAGCCAAGACATTTTAAACTTGTCATAAAAAAATTAATGAAAATGATACTCCATAGCAGTGTTCTTCAATAGGGACATGCTCAGTAGTAATGTGAGCCACAAATGCAAGCCTCATATGTAAGTTTAACTTTTCTAGCAGTGACATTACACATCAACATGCTAAAAGAAAAAGAAAATTACATTATTATGCATGATTACATCAATAGATGCAGAAAAGCATTTGACAAAATCCAACAGCCATTTCTGATAAAAATTTTCAGTGAACTAGGGCTAGAGGAGAACCCATCTTCATAAAAAACATCTACAAAAAACTACAGCTAACATTATACTTAACAGTGAGAAAATCAAAGCTTTCTCACTAAGATCAGCTCTGGGGCAAGGATGTCCCCTACCACCATTCCTTTTCAACATAGTAATGGAAGTTTTATTAGCCACATTAAAAAAAAAATAATAATAATAATGAAATTAATTTTATTAAGTATTTTAATTAATCATGTTCAAAATACTATCATTTCAACATGTAAGTAACATAAAAAAATACTGATGATATTTACATTTGTGTGACTATGCTGATTCTCTAAAATCCACTGCTTATCTCACACTTACAGTGTATCTCAACTCACACAAGCCAGGTGCTCAAAAGCCCATGTAGCTAGTAGTTTCCATACCAGAGAGCAAAGTTTTATGAGATATAAGCTATAAATTCATTTCAAAAACTATGATAGTATTACTATATATTCTGGGACTTTGTAATTATGACCGCATATTGTAGAAGTATACTGTTACCAAAACTAGAGTTACATATTTGATTTGCATTTATCCACACTGATTCATTTGTCATAGATTGTCCTTTTCCTATTCCATACATTTTCTTCATGAATAGATGCTTTAATGTGTACTTAAGATTTTAAAAAGTGGTTGTAGTGAATTTATTTGCATTTTTAAAAAATGAGTTAGGTATGAGTTAGTATTAGCAGGAATGATCTCTCAGAAGCAAGCTTTAACTTGCAGGCTTAGAAATCATTCAAAAACATAACTTGAGATCCACTCTGTGAGAGAGGTCAAAGTATCTCATATTTTTGCTCTTTCACTTTACTCTTCTGGGAGGGATTGCAGGGCAGGCACGATGCATTCAGGATCTTTCATAATGTTAAATAAAAAGGGTGATGTAAGAATCCCCCTCTTCACAGCTCATGCATAATCACACAATCCTCAGGGTGGCCATAGCTGAAGTAGGTCTGAGACCATCCAAGAAGAGTGGAAGGAATGTGATTGCGTGGGGAGTCTCCAGTTCTTCTGAGGTCCTTTTTGTGCTTTAGCCACACTCGCATTAATTATTTTCCTTAACAAACAGCCAACACTTATTAAGGAGGGAAGTTATGTGTAGCAATTAGAAGATAAGTTGGTGCAGAAAAGCATAGGTGAATAGCATTGTTTTCTTAAGATTCTACAATGTTCCAAGAATTATAAATATTGGGGACTATAAATTAGTTGTCAAATGGGAATAGATAATTTCTACATGAATGAAGTAGAATATTAGGTGATCTCTAAAGTACTTTTCAACCCTATAATTCTGTAATCTGTATTCTAAATATAGGTAAAGAAAGGTGATATACCTGATGGAACTGAATCAGGTATCAGTCAAGCAGCTAATAATTCACACTGGTTAGTGTCACTATTACTTTACTATATGTCTTCTCTCATCCCATTTACATTAAAACAATATGAAAAATAGAAATGAATTAAGCATTGAAAAGAACTACAAGAAAGTAACTAGAGGCATATGCAAACATACAGAAAAATTCTATACATGTCAGAGAAGGCATTGTGGATCACTGTAGAAATAAAACTATGTGAGTTGGCATTGTAAGTAATGAAAAACTTAATTGAATTCCTACTCCACTCCAAATCACAAAATTAGTTCCTTTGTGTTTAGAAGCCTTAAATACAAAAGATGACTTGCTAAAATATTTTCAGAAAAACATGTTTTCCAGAATATGTAAATATATCATACAAATCAATAAGGAAAACATATAAGACAAGAGTTAATACATGTTCATTGTTTTTACACAACATGTAAAAACATGTTTCATGGCTTTTTCTCACAATTGGTGAATGCATGAAAAGACGCTAATCAGGCAGAATCATGTTAAGCTGTCTAAGAGCACCTGCTGTCATAAGGGTATTGATCAAGAGCAATGCTTACACACGGCTGGTGAGAGTGTAATGCGAGGCACAACTCTGGAAACAATTTAATACTACAGTCACTACACTACAGGTAGGGGTCACCATGAACACAACAATAGGAGATTAAATCAGGCACAGTAGAAAAGTCTGCAATCAATAGATGCCTTAAACAAGAGCAGTAGAGGCCGCTGTTAGTGCAACGCAGCATACTGTTTTACTACAAACTTTTGTTTTCTAAGTAGAAAAGCATACTCTAAAATAATGATAAAAAGTATAGCACAGTGAATGCATAAACTAGTATTATTTTATTTATTATCATCACTGGATATTATGTACTGCACTGTGTGCTATACTTTTGTACAACTAGCTGTGCAGTAGGTTACTTACACCAGCATCACTATAGACATATGAGTAACTGCATTGTGTTATGATGTTAACATGGTTATGATGTCACCAGGTGATGGGAACTTTTCAGTGCTATTAAATATTATGGAACCATTGTCATACATGTGGTCTGTCATATACTGAAATGTCGTTATGAGGTGCATGATTGAACCTTATGTAGTTGACCATTTACATACACATGACAAGCAATTCTGTTCTTCAGTATGAACCCTAGAGAAGATGTTGCATATAGGCACCAAGAAAAACACAAAAGCTTGTTCATTAAGGAAAATTCAGGAGGAAATCCAAATCTCTATTAATGGGAGAATGGTTATAGTCACACAATAGAATGTTGAGGCATATAATGAAATTGCACAGCAATTAGATAGATAGATGACTAGATAGATGATAGATACATAGATGGATGATATAGATAGATATAGATATAGATAGATAGATGATAGATAGATATAGATAGACAGAGATAGCTAGATTATAGTTAGATATTCACCATACATAGATAACTCTAAGAGACGTAAGATAAATGAAAAAAATAAGTCACAGGAGCCTGAATAGGATATTATACTACTTTCTTAAAGCTCAAGAGCTAAGCAAACCAACAATATTATCCAGGAATATATACATAGATGAGAAAACTATAAAATCCCCCAAACAATGAGAAATACAAAATTCAGGATATCAGTTGCTTTTGAAGGACAAGCAGTGGCTATGAGAAAAGGTAATAGTAGCATAACTCTTAGTAATGTTCTAGTTCTGAAAGAGGTGATGTGTTCAGGGATTCCTTTTATTGTTATGTGTCATAACTTGCAAATACATTTAATTATCTTGTAAATATCACATATTACATTATAAAATAGTAATTAAAATGAATCGACTAATAAAAATGTATTGGGGTGATTTTTCAAGTCAAGGCTCATTAAAGAGAAATGACCTAAAAAATGCATGATTAGCAATGCTAATATAAAGAAACACTCATTTTTTATTATTTTATTAATAAGTTAGATATATATGAAATAGCTTGGATTCATTATATAGCAATTCATTGTTCAACACTAAAATTACATGGTTATCACCAGTACTCTAGTGAAGGTTACTCCTCAATGACTTAAGATAAATTCATAGTTGATACCTACTATTCTCTTAGAGCTTAAGTCATTATTTTAACATAAAACTTGGTGCTTATTACAAATCCAAGTTTTGAGTGGCTGCTAAAACTCTCTTTTTTCTCCTCTTAGTAAAATATACATGCAAATGTATGGCCATCTAAGAACAAGTCAATTTTATTTTTTAAAAACTGGTATCTTGATTATGTTCTTTTGTGAGTTTAAAACTCCAACATTGTTGGGAAGCCAAATATATGTTCTATGCTCTTTTAATAAAGACTTTATTCACTGAGCATTAAAATTGTGTCCATTTTTTTTCTTCTACAAACTGGCTTCTCTTGCTTGGCTGCTGTAGCAAGAGAAGAGTGCTGTCATTTTAATAACCCTTTCTGAACCCTTTCAGCTTTTGAGAAAAATACTATTATTCTCATTTCACAGTAAATTTTTTTAAAAAGAGAAAGGGGTTATACCCATATATTGGTAATTCTAAAGGACAAAATTCCATAATTTACAGAAAAAGGTAGAAGAAGTCATCATGATCCCATTCAGTTTTACTTCTAGGAAATTTGTGCATCAGATTTAATGGTTTTTGTCAAAATTAGTGCAGGTCCAGCACCACAATCTGCTTGTTGCTGTTTGTTCATGTATTTTGTATGCTTGTTTTATTCATCCTATTTTCATTGAAAGTTGCTTGAGTACGGAGGGACCAAGAAATGTTATACAGTCCATGAGCTTCACATTCCTAATTTTAAATACTTTTGATAGTTCATTGTTTTCTATCATTATCATGATATAGACTAACATATATACATATATATATATAGTTTATGAGGCTATGTTTTAACATTCTGGTCATATTAGCAATAAATTTTAGTGGCAAAGAATTGTGAAAATATGGCATTGATGAATTTGGGAGTAATTTATTACTAAATTCTGTCAATGTCTTATAAAACTATTTCACAATTTACTTTTTTCCTTTATTACTCATTAATTTAGTCATCGATTAACGTAAATTTAACAAGTACTGAATGTCTGCCAGACACAAGTTTAATAACAGATTTTTCTTTCCCTAATTGGGAAGACAGAAATGTGGTAAGTGCTATGGTGAAATATATACAAAATGCTGTGGGAACCCAAAGAGAAGCAGCTGACCCAGATAAGAGGGAGAAGAAATATCAGGATGACTTGCTAAAGGAAGTGATGTCTGAGCAAAAGTGTATGGGTAATGGGGGCACAAAAGTGCTGGGGCGCATTTTCTAGTAGCATGAGTAGTGTGACCAGTAGGACTAAAAACCAAAGCTGAACGACAGCACAGTGTTTTCAGGTTGAGAAAGTGATTCTGTGTACCTTGGTCATAGAGTGTGAGGCTGCAGATAGAAAGGGTGTTAAGGGTTTGTATGAAATGCAACTTGGGGCTTGGGTCGTAGTCCAATTGCAAGGGACTGTGTGAAATCAAGGCCAAAGAACTGTTTATTACATACCCATGTCTTACTTATCCAGATAGACCATGTCTGTTGCCTAAACAGATGGTTAGATGAGCAATTATTTATCATAATAATACCCATATACATAGCCGTAAATAAGAGCCACAAATCCTAGTTGAACACAAAGCCTAATCCAACTCTTCCTATTCTATTTAAAAACAAGAGCAAACAACTTTGGTCTAAAAAGTACTAAAAATAAAATTTTGATTTACTGAATTGGTAAGATATTTAAGCTATTGTATGTTCCAAGATGCAGTAATAAAATATGCATATTTATTCTGTTTCATATGTTATGTAACATACTTATTAATGGCAATTACAGTAATTTCAACACATACCAAAGAAATAGCCAGTACTGTATCACGGAAACATTTGTTCTAGGAAATTTATAACCTTCCTAGTTCAGTTCCCAAGATCAAAATTGCATTCCAGCGTTTATCCCAAAGTAAGATATTCTGTTCGTAATTTAAGGTTCAGTTAAAAATACAGGAACAAATTCTGCCATCAGCTATTTGAACTACTGTAGTTCATTAAGAATTTTATTATAATAAGTTTTTTTAAATCTAAGGTTAATCACAGGACCACAGTCAGAGAGCAACTTCAAAATACTTACTTTCAGTTCATTGTTCATGAGAGTAAAAGTTTCATTTGCAAAATTATCTATAATCAAATGATAAGTGATATTGTTATTGGGAACAGCTCCATCCTCATCTGTGCAAGTCAGAGAGACTAAAAGAGTTTCAACTGGGATGTTTTCAGGAAGTTCAATTCTGCAATGAGCAAAATATGAGAAAAAAATGTGGGGGAGCATGTTAATCTAGATTTATACAGATGATAATATTTAATATTAAAACGTTTTAAAATGTGTTCATATTTTATGTAACCACTTCTGCCAATAATAAAATTATAGTGGTGGTTAAAATTGTGAAAGATAAAAAGTTATTTGGCATTCTTCCTAAGGCCTAGGCAAAATGACTTGCTATTATGTTGGATTAATAAGCAACAAATTTAGTAAGAAACAGATGTATATTATAATTGAGAAAATGGCATTTTGTACCTCAAATTCATAATTATCTACTTATAAATGTTAGAGCTGAAAGTGATCTAAAATTAGTTACTCTAAACTTTTGCTTTTAGGCAGATAGATATCGGGTTGAATTTTTGAATGCTAACAAAATGATAACAATTATTTAGTTCTGTGAGAATACTGCTTTGAGATTTCAGTGAAGACACTGCGGGGGGCATAAAAAGGGAAACAAAGAGATTGAAGACATTCAGGTAACAGAAGCATAGGACTGATGGTTCCTTGTCCCATCAGAATTCAAATTATTCTTAAGTCCATTTTCACTTCCTATTTCAGCTGTGTTTTTCACCTATTTATTCAGTCTTTCTAGTTTTAAAGTAGTGCTTTGTCGTGTGTCCTTGAATATAGTTGTATATTACTTTAGGTAATAATCAGAACAATTCCCTTCAGAGGCTACCTTTGCCTCTATCTCCTAACTATGACTTCTCTACAAGTCTTCTTTTGAACTATCATTAAAAAAAAAAAAAAAAAAAAAAAAGCCCTGGTTGGTGTGGCTCAGTTGGTTGGGGGTCGTCTCACGCACCAAAGGGTGAGGGTCAAGGCACATGCTCAGGTTGCAGGCTCAGTCCTTGGTGGTGGGTGGTGCAGAAGGCAGCTGATTGTTGTATTGCTCTCACTTCCATGTTTCTCTCCCTTCCTCTCTCTCTAAAAATTAGTAAACTATTCTTTAAAAATATATAATAATAAACATTTAACATGTTTTTGGTTACCTTCTAGGTTTCAGTTCCTCAGAAATAACTTCACAATGTAAAATAAAAAGCACTGAACAAAAGCGAAACTCAAAAAAAACACACCACCAAACTGTCTTGTTGATATTAATTTAACAACATTCCTTAAATTAATATTTGTTTTGAATTAAGCATTGATCTCTATGCATAGTTTAAGCTACAGTTGCTCTACTACAGAGCATCTATTATATATATTTAACAGCAGGCACCACTAATTTTTATCAAAATATTCACTTGCCTCTCTATATACCCCAGTTTCCCTACAACTTTCACAGTTGGCTATGGGGGTAGGGGGAGAGGAGTATGTGTTGGTAAATGAAGCATAATTGGAAAGGCTGTGTGCATCAGCCTAGACAAGGTGATTAAATATTTGTGGTATCTTTCATATGCTCTCACTCTCTCTGATCTCTTCAAGTGGTGGAAAGCAAATGGCAACAGCATGGCAAAGCCAGAGGATCCAATAAATCAAGACCCCTCAGCCACAGCACAGAGGAGCCACTCAGCAGAGCCAACCAACCTTAATTGCTCTTTGCATAAGGGACAAAGAAATGCTTATTTGGGTTTAGCCACTGATATATTTTTTAATTTTATTTTTTGTTATTGCAACTAGTGTTACGTTCCCTGACCAAATTATTTTTTGTTTAAAATAGTATTTCTAATTTTAATTATGTAAAATGCCTTAGGTTTAAAAAATAGTGGAAAAAAGTGTAAATTGTCTAATTTGTTAACAAGTTTCTAATATACCTCCAATAAGAATCTGTAGACTACCAGCAGGAAAGGAAAGTGAGAACAAACTACAGTTGGGGTGGCTACAGAATTACTGTTTATTATTTCTACCTTTTGTATTTTTTAGTAAAACATATTTCTGGCAAAAGTTTAGAAACTAAAAGTCGATTTTTGAAGTACAACAGAGCAATGACAGTATTTCTATGTTTGATTTTAGACTATGTTTTGGAACTACAAAGCGATCAAATATGTGCCTGTAATAATATTCATAAAATATTGCTTTAAGTGAGAGTTACGTTATTCAAGAGCAGACCACCAAAATACTTTTATAGCATTGTTTAAAACATTGTTCCTGCTATGTAAGTGAAAATTCTGATTAAGCTGGAGCTGTCATTGCTCAACTTGCAAGACTATCAAAGTTCTCCACAGAGTTGATTTTAACTCCATCAACATTGTCTCTTGTGGCTTGATGATATAAAGCACACATTTCTATGGTTTTTCTTCAGGTGTGGATTATTATATACTCTGTTGTAATAAGATATGTAACCAGAATACCAAAAAAGAGTTTGTTATGGAATACTCCCTGACTAGGTTAAGAATTTTCTGATCAGTTGAGTATTCTGTAAAGAAGTTGTACTAAAGATCAGAAAATTAGTGTTTCAGGATATAGTTCACTACTAATTAACTGTAAACTTTGCATGTAAGTGAAATCTTTCAGATTTGATACTCCATTTATATAATGCTAACAACAGATCATGACTGCATTTTCAAATCTTAGGTAATTAAAAAAGCAACACCAAGGATTGTGTGTGCATGAGGCTTTGAAGCAATTTTTAAATTAATTTTTAAATTTTTAAAATTATTTTTTAAATGAATATTAACTTTCCTATATGTCATAGTTGTTTAACCACCCTGAAAACAAGGGGTTAAACACAAATTATATTTTGAAGTCTATTCTAACTTTCATTTTTATAACTTTTTGAGACAAAATAAAGAAGATCCAATTGTATCAGGAAGAAAAAAAAGAGAAGCTGCAAATTGTTTAAAGTATAGTAAAGAAGGAATAAAGGCCTTACACTTCATTCCAGAAATGGTATGTTGGTTACCCATTTATTTTTATTTTTCTCTATATGCCAAAATCTGAGACCAAATTTTCTGTAACTTACACATAAATATCCTGAGTGCATTGAGGTGGGTTGTCATTAATGTCTTGTAGAACCACTGTGAGTGTTCCAGTTGTAGAATGCACTCGCTCACTGTCATAAGCTGTAACATACAATACCCAGGAACGCGGAGTGGCTGCATCTTCATAATCCAAAGGATAGGCAATTATGACCTCTCCTGAATCTAAAAGGTAGACAAATATAAATTTGTTCAACATTCACTAGATTAATACATTATGAATTTAAATAATGCCATGGATAAAATAGTTCGAGAAATAAATCATAAAGGACAAACCAGTTTCTGGCCTGATGAAGCTGCAATTGAGGCTGTGCAGGGAATGGTCAGTGACAAGGAAGAGAGAAGCCTCTACACTTACAGACCAGAAAATATTTCAAGGGAGGGTCATAGTGAAGCCTCGACAAAGTGTTGAAAACCAAGTACAGCAAATCAAAGCAGAGAAGATTGGGGTGCGATGGAGGTTACAAGAAGGCGGTTATGGCAAAGGGAACCAAAGGAGAGGAAGAAATAGGATAGACACTCCCGGCAGGTACAACAGCACGCGGAAGGGAAAAAGCACACACAGGAACAGATCACTAGAACAGTAAACTGCAGTCCTGAAGACTGGGTGAGAGATGTTGATCGCAATCGTGATGAAAAGAAAGGATTTTAATTCATATGAAGCAGGTAGATTTGATAAACATGTGTTCTGACTGATTACATATGTGCAACTGGGTGGGGCAACAAGCAGAGTGAAAGTAATGAAATTATTAACATCTTTGCTATAGTATTCCATCCACTTCTAAAACCATGTTATTTTAAAGATATAGTTTATTGCAACTGAAAAATCAATGATATACTTCTATTATGATGGGGCATATATTTTCCTGAATAAAGCAATATTTATTTTTAAAATTTACATATACAAACACAAGAGAATAATACAATAAATCTCTATGTACACATCACTCATCTCAATGATTACAATTCAGGGCCAATTTCTTTTCATTTATAGCATCAAATATTTGATCCCCTACCTGAATTATTCTGAAGACTATCCCAAATAGCATATCATTTTATTTGTAAGTATTCTCTTATCTATTCTTAAAGGCAAAGGACTCTTGTTTTAAAATATAACAATGACAACCCTAGCTGGTGTTGCTCAGTAGTTAGAGCATCAGACTGTGGATGGAGGGTTCCGGGTTCCATTCTGACCAAGGGCACGTACTTTGGTTGCAGACTCAATCCCCGGCCCAGGTTGGGGTGAGTGTAGGAGGCAACTAATTGATGTGTCTCTCTCACATCTCTCTCCCTCTCTCTCTCTTCCACTCTCTCTGAAAAGCAATAGAAGAAATATCCTTGGCTGAGGATTAAAAAAATAAAAAAATAAAAAATAAATAAAATATAACAATGGTATATTTGCATACCTAAAACATCACATTACTTCCTTGGCCAGTAATGATCAAATTTCTTGGATCATTTTATTAAGATTTGTTGCTCTTCAAATAATCATCTAAGCAAAAGCCACACTTTGTAATTGGCTAATACCTCTTAACTCTTTAATCCACAAGGTTCTCTGTTTTTTAAAAATTTTGTTATATACTTTTGAGTCTTTCCTTGATCAATTAAATAGTAACACACTATGCACACTGCCCCCCCCCCCCATATACCTTGCAAATCATTACGTAATATTATGGAAGGTGCCTCATTTATTTTTATAGGTACATATTATTTCATTGCCTAGGTGTATCATGGTTTATACAACCAATACCTTATTGATATCTTCAATCTTGCTGTTAAATAATGTTGCAATAAATATCATGTGCATGTGTCTTTTTATATTTTTGCCAGTGTATTTGAGATATTTTCTCAGGTGAGATTAGGGTTAAAATGTAAATTCTTATGGAATTTTACTAAATTCTGCCAAATATTTCTCAATGAGGGTTTAGTATTTTTCATTTTCATCAGCAGTATATAAGGTCTGTTTTCCCACAGTCTCGCCAACAGAAGATATTGTCAAACACAAATTTTTGCAAATATGATAGGTCAAAAGTCTTTCCACTTACATTTCATTTGTCAAAACACACTCTTTCCCCTCCTTCCCCTGTAGCTATCCCAGTATTTCCTGCCTCAGCTTCCTATGCTCATTTCAACACTCAGCCTAAGCTTCGCTGTGCATCCTTCACCCCCACCCACCATGACCTTCCTACAAAATATTTTCTGATCTATGCAATCTAATGTACATCTAAATCATTTGGAAATTATGGACATCAGGTAGGAAACTTATTCTCAAATATTTCAGAATAATAATTACCCCACATGTTTGTGATTATTTAAAATAATAATATATCTTTTTCATTTTCAGTTTTATTATAAGCAAGATTTAGTATTTCTTTCATGTGATTGAGAGTCATTTTCAGCTCCTCTAAACTGTTGTTTCCTATCTTTAGCCATTTTCATACACAATTGTTATTTTTATTTATTCTAATGTGCAGATCTTTTCCCAATTTCTTATTTGTATTTTTATTTTGCTTATGGTGACTTTGTTCACCTGCCATAAAATTGTTGTGGTGATGATGACGATGATGATAATGATGGTGATATAATGATTATATAACATTCATCAATTTGTAACCATGTAGTTTCTGGATTGTGGGTTATGGTTATAAAAATTTTTCCTATTCCCAGGTTTATAAAGAAATTCATTCATACAGGGTGGGGCAAAAGTAGGTTTACAGTTCTTTGTGTGGAAAATAATGCAACAATTAAAAAACAGTGCTATAAGAATTAACTGTGTTTTGTGTACTCACAAATATAAACCTACTTTTGCCATACCCTGTATTTTCTTCTATTATGTGTATGGTTGTATTTTGTAAAAGTTGTCTAATCTATTTAACTGTTTTGGTACACAGCATAAAAATGTTCTACTTTTCCTAATGCTATCTAGTTACTACATCATTCATTAAAATGTAATTTCCTGTGCACTTTTTTTGAATACTACATTTTCATGATCATTTAGGACCCTTATGAAGATTTTATATTCTGTTCAACCTGTCTAACTGTATAATCATTTGTCATTATCACTCTGTTTGCAATTCAGAGGTGTTGTAATAGGTTTTAATATCTACTAGGGTCAGCTTCTCTTCCTTGCTCTTCTGTTCCAATTTGTTTTCTCACTATGAATGCTTTTTGTTCCTTTAGCTCCAGGGAGGGTAGAGTTCGGGTAGGGAACTATATGAAAAAAAATCAATAAAAATAGAATCTGAGATTTTAATTAAGTTGCTTTTTAAATAATTTTATTGTATCTATATTTGTAGAGCATTTTGCCTTTATGTGCAATACACTCCTTTATAAAGGTTATTTATTTTTAGTTCTATAAATAAATATATATTTAATTCTCGGCACTATTTCTTATGTTGATATCTCTCCAGTTATTTTGGTTGTCTGGAGTGCATTCTCTAGCGAATTCCTCAGGAAGAGGAACAATATATCCTGAGCGTTTTCATGTTCTTAAAAGTTTTATCTGCTTTCTTTACCTATGAGGTCATTTTCTGTGTATAAATTTCTTGTCACTTTTTATGTCCTTGAGTTTCCTGAATATGTTACTCTAGTAACTTGTGGAAAAAGAGTTGTAGAAAGGTCTGTTTACAATTTGCTTATCACTCTTTTATAAATGAGTTCACCTATTTGCCTAGCGTCTCAAATATTTTTTTTGTTAATATCTAATAGTTTACTAAAATATGGCTCAAATTCAGCCATTCTGTATTGGTTTTCCAGAATCCTAGTTGTGTGTTTTTTAATAGATAGCCTCAAATATTTCTTTATATTAGTAACATTTTCTTCTGTGATATATTTTTAGCATTTGTTATGTTCCACTTATTTTGTTTGCTAATTCAGGAATTTTTAGAATATAATTTAAGGAATTGCCTCTTCCCTGACTACCTTATATATTTATTATCTTTTTTTCTGTTAATTTCTAGTTTTTAGTATTTATAATTGTTAAATGTTTTAAATAATTGCAAATATGTGGGGAGGTTTCTTCCTGAACTGTTTGATGGACCTGATGTTCATCATCTACAAATATTTTAAGGTATATTCCCTAAGAGCATTCTCCAACATTACTACAATAAAAACAACAAAATCTAGAACTTAACATCAATACATCTAATACTGAAACCTCCTCTCAAGTTTTACCAGTTATCTCAATAATATTTTTATAGCAAAAAGATTCAGTTCAGAATCACACATTGTCATGTCTCCTAACTCTCCTTCAATCAAGAAAGATCTTCAATGTAAGTTTCATGACCATTTTGAAGATTAAAGGCTGGTAAATTTGGAGAATTTGCTTCAAGTCAGATGTGCCTGATGGTTGCTTACAATAAATTTGAATTATGTAATTTTGATTAAATATCACAGAAGTTATACTGTGTTTTTATTACATGCTATCAGCTTGTCTCATGAATGGGGATGTCTATTTTAATTATTTGACTAAGATAGTGTCTGCCAATTTTCTCCACTTCAAAGTTGCTATTGTATTCTTTATAATTAATAAGTATTTTGTGGTGAGGTATTTTGAAAATATGTAAACATCATGTTCTCCATCAAACTGACAATTTATGTATGTATTTATATCTCTGTGGATTCATGGTGTCCCATTTTATATAATGGGTTGTAATCTACAGCTACTGATATTCACTTTGATGTTCAAATTGCCCTGCATTGGCTAGAAGGAGCCAATTCAAGTTCATTTGCATGTCTTTTTAACATACCTTTATCAATCTTTGAGCATGTTCTTGCTTTCTGTCACAAGATATTTCAAAATTATCTTGTATTTTAACTCCTGTCTCCTCAAAAAGAGCCATTTCTCTAAGGAGTATATGGTAAAATGGTATTTAGAAGTCAGTGTCTGGGGATTAGGTGTGCTCATTGCTATTCTGATATACTCCAGACATCCTCATATAGTAGATATAACTACAGAAATCCATTTGTGGGGTATGTGTGTGCCTGTGTGTGTGTGTACCCATACAATTACATCAACATTTATACACACACACACACACACACACACACACACACATCTTCTTGTATACATACATATAATCAAAAACTTGTTTACTTTAACACTTCCAATTTAATTCATCCTCATTGTTCATTCCAGTTTTTTTGTTGTTGTTGCATTTTCTGCAATTGTAACTAGCATGTCTGACAGAAGAAACTAGTGTTCATTTGTCTTTAAAGTAGTTATTTTATGAATCCCCCAGATGTGTAACTAGTTTTCTATCTGTCTCCACTCCCCTCTCTCAGTACTGGATAGGGCACCCTTTTCTCTTTGTTTGAGCTTTGACTTGGCATAGGTCCTGCCCTCCAGAGGTCACCTTCCTCACCTTTCTCAAGTTCTACTCCCTAAATGGGGCTCTCTCTACTGATATGATAGACAGTGTGTGTTTAATCCTGCTCTTTCCATGTGTGAAAATGTACCTCACATTTTAAAAAAGAGAAAGCTTTCATTCTCCCCCTTCTCTTGCATCCTTCCAAGGTTGTTAGAGGCATGGACTCCTAACTTTTGGTCATATAAAATGTAATTAGAGTTACAAATATCATAATCAAGTACAGGTTCTGCCATGCAAATTAACTGCATGGGTTTGGGATAAATTAAGATTCCTCTCCAAGCATCACATGTTAGATAAGGATTAGTTTAGTAAAAATTCAAAGAAGTTATTATGTATGCAGAGTGCTTATGAGAATGTATGATCTAGAATAAATATTCAATTTATTTGACAAGTACTATGGTTTCCAAGGGAAAATCTACTTCTTAGAGAAAAACATACAATAGCATCCCAGGGAGTCCTGCTGTGGGTCTGAATTGTTTGGGAGTCCCCTGGAGCAGGCAGATTGTGCAGACTATTTCCATACTTCTGAAAAGGGGGGAATGATCACTTTTTACCTCACATAAAATATGTTAAATATGTTGCCAAATATTTTAAAGATTCTTTTATCCTAGTAGAATGATCACCAGGTTTATTTTTAACTAATAAAACACATACTTTATGAAATGATTAGCAAAAAAAAATTATTATACCTTCATTTATTGAAAATTCTTTTTGTGTACCTATAAATTCATAATGTACAGAGTCTCCTATGTCTCTATCAGTTGCTGTCAACTTGACTAGCTTTGTTCCAACAGGCAGATTTTCATAAATATTTATAGGTGCATCTGGTATGTATCTGTAGGACAAAAGGGATTTTTTTATCACTTAGTGTAAACAAATGTCTCTTTTCATCTATGTCACACAACATATACTTTACATTTTGTAATACATATTTTGTAACATTTTCAAGACTTTGGCCTTAAAAAAAATAACTTCTTACAAATTACTATATATATTAGAGTAGATTTATGTATTATAAAGTGAAGTTAAAAGTTTCCTCCTATCTCTAGACCTTCTCCTGACTGGTAAATTATACTTGAATTCAGATAACAAAATACACATTTTTGCAATCACTTTTTTATTTCATATATATTTGGAAATATTTCTATATCAAGTACTTATTGCCTAAATTCTTTTTAATGGCTACATTGATTTTCCCATATAACTGTATCAATGTGCATTTTCTGCAATATTTTACTTATTACAGATAAACATCAGGAAAGTAGAAAATTTTGAATTCTTATTCCATCAAAAATGGACACTTTTCTGTGGTTTCAAGCACAAAATACAAATGAAGTTGATTTCTACTCTACATAGAAAGAGCAATACTTTAGGGCTTATAGAAGTTTGCTTCTAGGTCACTTTGAATATTTGTAAGAATATTGGCAATGGAGATATCTACTGCTTATTTACCCTATCATAAAAAATTTTAGTGGTTAAATGTTAGCATTCATATATTTAGATTACCCACTACTTACTTAAAAATAGGGCTCTCATCATTAACATTTCTGACATTTATAGTGATGGTGCCAGTACACGACTCCAGAGACAGATTCCCTCTATTTCTCACAGCCACCACGATCTGGAAACGCTAAAATAAATTAGAGAAGACAGAATATTTTTTGATTGCTTAAAATATGCAATTCCTCTTTACATTAAAAATGATTTAAAAATATAATTGAAAAAACTCTTTAAAAAGTTGCAAGCATAAGAATGTAGATTCATTCCCAAAACATCTTAAGGTCATTTGTTGAGAGGGATATGTATGTTTTGTACTCTTATACATATTTATGTTATTAATGCTACCTACCAATTGTTATGGAACTTTGACTATATTTTTAAACATTGGTTTTGGTGTGCTATATTTAAGGCAAAATAGCCAAATTAAATTTCTTGAAATACCTAACAAATAAGAGTAACTTAAGTTTCAGTGGTTAAGAAAAAAAATTATATAAAGCTAAACAACTCTCTTACTTTTGAAACTATTTTAAAAATCATGCATACTTTGGAAAACTCAAAGAAGTAGTAAAACTCCATTAAAAAAGTTAATATCCTAATGTGTAAATAAATAAGAAATGTTGTCTAATAAGGTAATAGCTAATAAGTTTGAGGAAGATAAAGAATGATTTTAATTTTTCTTTTATTAAATTTAATTCTATAAGTAATAATTATGTGTATAAACAAAAAAACTTCAAAGTACTTTTAATTCTATGAGATTGTACCTTATGGAGATTTCCATTTCAGGAATATTTTAAATAAATGATAAGAAACTGAAATTACAAGGAATATTTAACTAAAATGTATCTTAACGAAAAACATATTATAACTGAAGTAAATTATTACTCAGGAAAAAATATATAATCTGTTTTAAAGGCAAGGAAAAATAATGATTTAAAATGAAAAGTTTATTCTCAAATGTGTCAATTTTCCCCTTCTTTGACACAGTCTTAAAAAACTGGGATTCTCTATGATAGTGAAGCTGTTCTGAATTAGTCATTTTTTTGTTTGTTCATAAATTCTCAGTGTACCTATTAAACACCAAACATTGATATTTAAAATGAGCAGCACACAGTTTGTATATGACCTATATGGTTATGACAGCAAAGCATAAAAGCATGAGGGAGAATAATAACAGCTTTTCAGAAGAGACGACAAACAGTGGCAAGGTAGCATAGTTGTGAATAACCCACATTGAGGTTAGGCTGCTTTTATTGGAATCATGATTCATTTACTTGTCAGTTGGATAATCTTGGGTAAGTTATTTATTTGGACTTAGTGTCTTCATCTATAGAATGAATGTAATAATTGTATCTATTTCACAGAGTTTTCATAAGAATTAAGTTATTATTTGTACCTTACTAGTGCCTAAAATAATGTAAGTGCTTTGTTCCTTTAGAAAAAAAGTAAGATGAAAATAAATGTGTGGTGTCTTAGAAATCAGGTCAAGGGTGCCAACACAGCACTAGGCATACAGCAAATACTGAACAAACTGTTTTTGAAACAATGAAATATATTGATTCTTGATGTTTTAAGTTTTAACAAAGCACAGAGAACTTTGAAATAGGTAGATAGAGTTTATGCTTTCAATCAAGAAATATTTTGTGACAAGCTGTAGAGTGTGGAAAGCTTCAAACAGGGCACTCAAGGCCAGTCACAAACAGCATCTGACATTGGCCTACACCAGAGACCATCCAAAACACTGGGAGTCCTAGCAGATCAAACTAATACACAAAAACAAATCCAAAGAGGCAGCCAAAATGAGGAGACAAAAAACAAGCCCCAAATGAAAGAGCAAAAGAATTCTCCAGAAGAGTTAAATGAAATGAAGGTAAGCAATCTATCAAATATAGAGTTGAGAATACTGATCATAAGTATGCTCAACAGAATGAGAACATAAATGAAAAATATGAAGGAAATTAAGAATGACATAGCAGAAATAAAGAATACATTGGAAGGAATAAACAGCAGATTAGGGGAAGCTAAGGATTGCATTAGCAAATTAGAAGATAGGGTAGAAAAAATTAATCAGAGAACCAAAAAGAAATAAACAAAAAACAGGAGGACACCCAGCTGGGCATGGTTCAGCAGTTGAGCATCGACCTGGGATCCAGGAATTTACAGTTTGATTCCCAGTCAGGGCACATGCCCAGGTTGCAGGCTTGATCCCCACTGGGGGAAGTGCAGGAGGCAGCAGATCAATGACGACTCTCATCATTGATTTTTCTATCTCTCTCTCCCTCTCCCTTCTTCTCTCTGAAATCAATAAAAATATATATTTTTTTCATTTTTCTTAAAAAACACAAAAAAAACCCAGGACAGTTTAAGGAGCTGTGGGACAACATGAAATGTAACAATATTTGCAGCATAGGAATGCCAGAAGAGGTAGAAAGTAAGCAAGGGTTTGAGAACCTCTTTGAAGAAATAATGGCAGAAAACTTCCTGGTCAAGGAAAAAGTCATGTAAGTTCAGGAGGCACAGAGTCCCAAGTAAGAAAAACCCAAAGAGCCCCAAGCCCAGACACATCATAATTCAAATGCCAAAAATTCAAGACAAAGAGAGAATCTTAAAAGCAACAAGAGAAAAGCAATCTGTTACCTACAAAGGAGCTCCCATAAGGTTGTCAGCTGATTTCTCATCAGAAACTCTACAGGCCAGAGGTGAAAGGCATGAAGTATTCAAGGTAATGCAAAAAAAAAAAAAAAAAGACCTGAAATCAAGAATACTCTATACAGCAAGGCTATCATTCAAAAGAGATGATGAAATAAAGAGCTTCCCAGACAAAAAAAGGCTAAAGGATTTTATAACTACCAAACCAACATTGCAAGAAATGTTAAAGGGACTGCTGTAATAATAAGAAATAGAGAAACATAGGCATAAAGAATTAAAATGGCAATAGATAAGTACCTATCCATAATAAACTTAAGTATAAATGGATTAAATGCTCCAATCAAAAGACATAGGGTAGCTGAGTGGATAAGAAAGCAAGGCCCAAATATATGCTGTCTACAAGAGACCCACTTCAGAATAAAAGACTCACTCAGGCTGGGAAAAAAACAAAACAAAACAAAAACTACCAGAGGACTTTAAAAGAGAGATCAACAGCAATACAGTCCTAGTAGGGAACATATATGCTATCTACAAGAGACCCACCCACTTTACTGGATAGATCTTGCAGACAAAAAAATCAACAAGAAAGCAGTGATTCTAAATGACACACTACATCAGATGGATTTAATTTACATTTACAGAGCATTTCATCCCAATGCTGCAGAATTTGCATTCTACTCAAGTGCACATGAGACATTCTAAAAGATAGATCACATGTTAGGACACAAAACAAGTGTCTACTAGTTCAAGAAGATTGAAATCATTCAACTGTCTTCTCAGACATTTACACCATGGAGTACTATGCAGCTGTAAACAAGAAGGATCCCATCCCTTACCCTATGAGACAGCATGGTGGGACCTGGGAAGACTTATGTTAAGCTAAATAAGCCAGTCAGAGAAAAACAAGTATCATGTGATCTTACTCATATGTGGAATCTAATGAACAAAATAAACCCATAAGCAAGATAGATCCAGAGACCTAGAAGCATAAAACAGACTGAGGAATCTCAGAGGGAAGGCAGGGGTGGGTGGGGAGAGATTAACCTAAGAGTGTATATGCTTATATGCATAACCCATGGACACAGACAATATGTGGTGAAGGCCTAGGGGGAGGCATGTGGGGGGAAGGGATAAATGGGGGAAAGGGACATTTGTAAGACTTTCAGCAATTAAAAATAAATTTAAATAAATAAATAAATGAAAGAAATATTTATTGAGCACTAACTAGATGATGCCCTGTGCAGTTCTCAACAGACAAAAACTAAATTAGAAATAACTTTAACAGGGAGAAAATCACATTCTAATAGGAAAAAGACTGACATGTAAACCAAAAGAGGGTGAAGTTTTATCAAACGAAAGTTTGCTTTTATATCAGTTTGGTGAACAGAGTTAAATAATTTGTCATAATCCTTCTAGAATATATCTGAAATAAAATTTTTGGGTGGGGAAGAAGAGAGGGAGGGAGAGAGAGAGAAAGAGAGAGAGTGAGGCTCATTTGGTTAAAAAATAGCCCAGCCAGGAAATTAACACAAACTTTCCTTAGGCCAGTGATGTCCTGGCAGAGTCCAAACCCCTTTGGAGGTATAATTGCTCAACACTGTGCAAATATATAAACATGTAAAGTTGCTTTAAAGATGAGCTTGTCTATGGCAGGGGTCAAGAGTGAGGGTGGGAAATGAGGGAACAAACCACTTTGAGCTTTTGTCAGCAAAGGCAGGAGGAAACTGTCAGGGCTAGAGTCCCAAAATTAAATTAAAATATTAGCAAATTGAATATATTAACCTGTATTGAAAACTACCTTGTGGGGTAAGTTATATGACAGAAACACAAGGATGGTATAATAATAGAAAATGTGTTAAAGTAATTCAGAACTTTATTAGATTAAAAAAGACACTATCTAACTTTCTAAGCAGATGGAAGAAAACATAATAAAATTCAAATTTGTGATAAAAACTCTTAACTAGGAATAAAGAAAACTTGTGTTATTTAGTAAAGATTGCTCATCATAACCTTACAAGTAACATTCTCATTTGAAACATTTAAACAATAACTTTAAAATTCATGACAAGACAAGAATGTCTACTATTACCACATATAAGTAAATACTATTCTAAAAGTCCTCATCACAAAAATAGCCCTATAATATGAATAAAAAGTTATAAGAATTAGAGAGGAAGAAACAACTATCACTTTTCACAAGTATTTGATGAAGTTAATGAATAAAAAATGAAAGATGACCTAGGAATTATTATGAGGAGTTAGTCAAGTTGCTGTTTTCAAAATCAAGATAGAAAAATCAACACTTTCTTCTATAACCCTGAAGAACAATGAGAAAATGATTATTTAACAGCAAAATTCAAGTTGTCTAGGAATGCATACATATAATGCGTAAAAATGCCAAATTTTACGGAGAATAATACAAGGACTTAAACTTCTGAATAAATCCTTCAGGGTTATGGATAATAAAGATATAATTATCTTCAGTCTAATTCATAAATTCAATCCAATTAAAATCAAAATTTCAATGGGGCTTTTATATGAAAAGAACAAGTTCACTTTGTTTAGGAATGAGAAACAGCAAAGTTAATCATCTGAGAGATGACTCTACAGCACCTGAGTGAAGAGTAATATTATAAGATATTTGTCAATTGTCCTGGAGTGACAGTTGCTTTTCATTTTTTTTCCTAACTTTTACACAGTGAGAAAAAGTCCTGGTCAAAATATTTTCAGTATTTAAAGTTTTGTTCTAGGTAAGATGTTAATGATGATGATAATAATAATACTTGATAACTCTACAACTGGAAACTTTATGAATGTTGAAAAAAACTTTAAAACATTTGAAATTTTAGTGGTCTCATTTCCCAGAATGACTTTGTAGGGAAGGTGATTTTTTATTTTTATTTTTTATTAAGTTTCTTTATCTTTATTGTTGAAAATATTACAGATGTCTCCTTTTTATCCCCACTGATCTTCTCCACCCTGCATCCATCCTACCCCCAGGCTTTCCCCAGACCAATGTCTGTGTCCATGGGTTATGCTTATAAATATATAAGTTCTTTGATTAACCTTTCCCCACCCACCCCCCTCCCCATGTTCCCTCTGAGATCCCTCAGTCTGTTTCATGTTCTATGACTCTGGATCCACTTTATTCACCAGTTTATTTTGTTTATTATATTCCACATATAAGTGAGATCATGTGGTAAGTACATGTGATAAGATCTTTCTCTGCCTGGCTTATTTTGTTTAGCAAAATACTCTCAAAGTCCATCCATGCTGTCCCAAAGGGTACAATATCCTTATTCTTTACAGTTGTGTAGTATTCCATGGTGAAAATGTGCCACAGCTTTTTTATCCACTCATCTACTGATGGGCACTTGGTGCTGTTTCCATACCTTACCTATTGTAAATTACGCTGCTAGGAACATGTTTTTTTTTTTTTTTTTAACCTTTCTTTACCTCTCTTTTTCCCCAAGTATTTGCAAATTTGAAATTTGACCAGAACATTGCAGGGGATGGGAGGTGAGGAAAACAGGCCAGAGGCCAGATCTCTATATTCCAGTAAATTCAAGGAGAGCAGCAGTTCCCCAGACATGCCCATGAATGTAAAAAAGTGTAATTTTATTTAATTACATAGAATATTGTCTCAGTTCTATGCTTTTAAATATGTAGACAACACTTTCTTCAACTTTTATACAAACCTGAATAAGCAAACACAAAAACTGAAATAATATTTAAATAAATTTCAATGGAGAAAGTAAAATGAATCAAATAAGCTTTTAAATTGATTTTCTTAAAGTGAATTTCTGTTTAATCTATGGAAGTATGAAAATGCAGTTACATAAATTTGAAATTTTTTATTTCAATTTAAGTAAGTTTTAAAAATTTACTATTGAAAATATTAAAAATTGAGAAGAATTGAAAATATTAAAAATTGAGAAGAAACAATATGGTGGCGTAGGTAGCATCTGTACCCGCCGCCTCCCACAACCACATCAAAAATGCAACTAAAATACAGAACCACCATCACTCAGAGCCTCCTGAAATCTGGCTGCACAGAAGCCCCACAACCAGGGAACTGAAACAGCACCGAGACCGGTAGGAGGGGCGGAGATGTGGGTGGATCGGGGCTGAATCGGAGACACTGCCGAAGGCCCACACCCAGAGCTGCCTTTGAAACCCTGGAGGGAATCTTGGTGGCGGAGGTTTCCCGGAGGAGTGAGGGGTCCCAGCCCCACATCAGGCCTCCAGCGCAGGGCTCCCGGGCCGGGAAGAGAAATCCCCACAATTTTGGGCTGTAAAAACCAGCGGGGACTGTCGCTGAGGGTCCCAGAGGCTTTAGGAGTCCCAGGCTTTCCTCCTAAGGGGCCCGCACATGGACTCACTCAGACACTCTCCCTCTGAACCCAGCACCGGGCAGCAGCTTGAAAGAACCAGGGAGACTTGGGGAGGAATTAACCTGCCTGAAATCTGGGCGAGAGCTGGAGGGGCAGCATTTTCCCAGGCAGAAGAGCTGGTGGAGGTCATTGCTCCTTTGGTGAGCCTTCCCCGCACACAGCTGAGAGGCAGGTGCCATATTTGAATTGTCAGCACCTGACTCACACCTTTGGCCCTGCCCCCTGATTCCTGGACGCACCCCCCCTCCCCAACTGCAGGCTCATCCAGGCCATTTTCCAGGGGCTTTTCTGTGCAAGTGGCCTCTTAAACCTCATGCTTAGGACTTTCCTAAAAGCTCTCAAACAAGCAGCAGCATGCCCCATATGGCTTGATAAGTGGCCCCAGGCCTGGCACTAGAGGCAGCCTGCATTAGTTCATGGCTTGGCCTCTCCTGGCCACCTCCAAGTCCAGCACAAGTAGCAGCCAATACAGTTTGCTGAGTAGCTCATGCTGGGTGGCCCTGGGCAAGGCACTGGCACAGGCTTACTTTGCACCTCCCAGGAGGGCCCAGAGACAGTGAACCTGGTGGTGAGACTCAACCACACTGAATTACAACCCTAACACATCCACTAGTGACACACTCAAGGAGTGCACTTAGTGAACACCAAAGCTCCACTGAAGCAAATCCTGCTCCATAGGGGTGTCTCCAGCACAGCAGCTCTCTGGCTGTAGTTGCAGCTGGTCCTCACAGTTGATTAGCCTGGGGGTCAGTTCCTCCCAGTGATGCCAACAGCAACCAAGGCTCAACTACAATCGGACAGTGCACACAACCCACACAGGGGAGTGCCTGGAAGGCCCAGCTCAGGTGACTGAGGAGGCTGAGCCACTGGGCCCTACAGGACACCTACTACACAGAGCCACTCTACAAATTCCAGGAGACATAGCAGCTCTACCTAATACATAGAAACAAACACCTACAAGCAGCCAAAATGTCACAAAGGAAAGAACAGAAGAAATCTCTAGAAGAGGAACTAAATGAAATAAATACAAGCAAGCTAACAGATACAGAGTTCAGAATTTTCGTTGTAAGAATGCTCAAGCATATTAGTAAGAGTATTACAAAAACAACTGAGGAAATCGATGTCATAATAAAGTACCAATTTGAAATGAAGGCTACATGAACTGAAATAAAGAATAATTTACAGGGAATCAACAGTAGAGTAGAGGACGCTGAGAATCAAATCAGCAATTTGGAAATGAGAAAACAAAAGCCACCCAACCAGAAGAGCAAAAAGAAAAAGAATCCAGAAATATGAACATAGTATAAAGAGCCTCTGGGACAATTTCAAGAGGCCCAACATTTGTATTATTGCAGTGCCAGAAGGAGAAGAAAGAGAGCAAGAAATTGAAAATCTATTTGAAAAATTAATTACAGAAAACTTCCTGTACCTGGGGAAAAAATAGACTTACAAGTCCAGGAAGCACAGAGGGTTCCAAACAAGAGGAACCCAAAGAGGCCCACAGAAGACACATCATATTTAAAATGCCAAAGGTTAAAGACAAAGAGAATCTTCAAAGCAGCAAGAGGAAAGCAATTACTTACCTACAAGGGAGTCCCCATACGACTGTCAGCTGATTTCTCAACAGAAACTTTGCAGGCCAGAAGGGAGTGGCAAGAAATACTCAAAGTGATGAAAAACAAGGACCTACAACCAAGATTGCTCTACCCAGCAAACCTATCATTTAGAACTGAAGGTCAGATAAAGAGCTTCACAGATAAGAAAAAGCTAAAGGAGCTCATCACCACCAGACCAGCAGTACAGGAAATGTTGAAGAGTCTTCTTTAAGAAGAAGCTAATGAACAAAAGAGTCTGATGAACTAAAAAGATCCAGAGACATTGACCCATGCAACAGATGATCATATTTCAAAGGAAAGAGGGAAGGGGGGTGGAGGGTGGGATGAGATTAACCAAAGAAGTTATATGAATATATACAGAACTCATGGACAAAGTCAATAAGGAAGTGAAGGCCTGGGGAGAGGGTGGGAGTGAGGTGGAGGTGGTCAATTGGGGGGGGGGGGGGGAGAATGGAACACCTGTAATAGTTTCAACAATAAAGATAAATTTTTAAAAAAAGAAAATATTGAAAATTATCCTTATTGCAGAGTATTTAAGTATATTTATTATTTTAATGTTAAGATTTATATTTATTCTCACCTTAGGATTCCTTTCATAGTCCAAAAGAGGTTCTCTGGTTTTAGATATGACACCATTATATGAATCCAAAGCAAAGTAGTCAGTGGCATTAACTGAAGAATTTAATACTAAAAACTTAAAAATGCACATGCACACACACACAAAAAATGGTTAATACATTATTGAAAAAGCATGAATTTTAAACAGACAGTTTTGGTGCAATTATATGGCAAAACCTAACTATACAATATTAATTGTGTCAAGACAATGCCCATAAAATAAATGTTAAACTTTCTTTCAATTCCAGACTTCAAAAACAATCTGAAAATTCCTTCACAATTTTTAGTTTTATTTTTTCCAAAGATTTTTGTACTTAGGTATTAGAACAGTTTTGGTAAATAGCTATTATTGGGTTTATAATGAGTACTTTCCAGTGTTGCATTTATAGAGTTTCCTAATATATAAAAATGTCATTATATATATAAATATATAAAATATATATAAAATTTATATTTATATAAAATATATATAAAATATATAAATATATAAAATATATAAAAACATCATTTGTCTTTGTATACTCAGAAAGTGTACCTAAAGGAGGCACATGCACTGTATTTCCTGGAATAAGCCATTTGATCTCATATTGATTTTCTTTATGGCACAATTAAATATTGCTTTAGACAAAATTTGTTTTTAATGAGCATCAACATTATCATTATCACTCATGATTATAACTGGGCTCAGGTTCAAGATGAACATTAAAAATTGTGAGAAGGATTTAGTAAAGACATTATATATTTTAAATTTACATCCAAAGAAAATTATAAAACCTGGGAGATGCAGTATGCAGTGCCATTTCCCCAAAAAATCACAACCATTTTGATGGGCATATTAACTGATTTTCCTTTGTCTGTAAGTGAACAAGCAAAGCTGGCTTATGTTACACCAAAATCCATTAAATGTTCTCATGGGAAAATCTCATTTCCTTTCTTTCTCCCCTTATTATTATAGCTTTGGATTTGTAAAAAATTACTGTTTTCCAAGACTTTCTTTGGTTTTTATTTCCCAATGACTTCTACAAAAAAACCAAGATATTATAATTTTTAGTTACAGAGAATATACACACACCATAATTAATAATTACATAGATACCAATTCTTCACACATATGCATATATTCTAGTTTAAACCCCCACCCACCTAAACACACATGTCCAAGTCCTGACCCCTATCAGTCCTCATGCATCACACACCCACATATATGGAGCTTCTGAATCTGGTAAGCCAGAAATTATACTCTCCTGTGTTGTCTTCTGTCCTCAGTATTCACACAAGTAAAAAAAAAAAAAGTAAGAAAAGAAACTGGAACTTCTGATCAATGCCTAATTATAATCAGGTCACCAGAAAAGTTGTATACCAACTAAATTCTCCAAGCCCCCTAAATGTTCATTTCAACCATATTCTCCAAGTGATGCTTATGAACCAGTTGTTAGAGTATGGACAAAGGGGGAAAAAAACAAAAACCTTAGGTTACTTAAAGAGATTTAAACTAAGGATCACAAAATTTAGGGAAGAATATTCCAATGCATTAGTATGATTTTTAATATATTGTGTAATCAAGAAATCAATTTTTTCTTACACTATAATAACAATATAGGTCATATGTACATTATAAAAATTTCTGAGAGAATCTAGTGTCATGAATTATCTTATATTTATTTCTTCTTCTTTACCCCCTCTTAATCTGAAACTATTTTGTCTTCCATTACTTATTAATTTGCTATTGTTTATTAATAATTGCTGAAACCAGAAATATTATGAAGATATACTTTATTCAAATTGTGTGTATAATAAAGAAAATATTCCTGATCTGGGATGAATAGAAGACAATAAAACATGAAAGGATATTCTCTCAGCTGTGTAATTGTCATCAGATAAATGCAAATAAATGTGAGCTCTAGTTTTTAATGTGCTTTTAGATCATTTCAGAAAGTCTATTTCTTTCACTTTAAAGACTATGTTACTGTATTCAAAGATTTGAATTTCTTTTTTCATATCAATGACTACTATGAGATATAAAGAAAAATTCAAAGCCTGATGAAATAATTTTTTGCTCATTGAAAATTTGAACACTCTTTTTTAAATCAAAGTTGGGAAAAAAATAGATGACAATAAAACACGTACTTCCAGTTCTTGTCCTGGATCTGGATCTCTTGCAAGAATCATATATATAAAAGCAGATGCGGGGATGTTTTCAAAAACAGATACTGAAACACCTATACAATTACATAAACCATGAACAATAATTTAAATTCAAAATTCTTCCACTACCTCTGGTCATGCTGTATTTCCCCCATAGCAGTTTTTAAAATTATACTAATTTCAGAAAAAAAGATGAAAAATAATTATTCCCATTAACATCCATTTTAAGAGAGCCAAAATAACATTAGTTTCATATTTGTACATTTACATTTGGGACTAATGAATAGAATGGGATATAATTGCTCAGTGTCTGGCACAGTCAATGGTCATTATGATATGATTTCAACTTTGATTTCTTAGATAATTGAAGCTTTTTATCTCTTTCTATAATAATGCACAAAAAATAGAGCAATAAGGATTAAGTACATTTTTAATCTTAGAGTAGTTCTGAGGATTAAACAAAATGTTAATCATAACACATCTCACAAGTGCTCAATAAATATTACTTTCCTTTCTTCAACTAATAATTACTCCTTCCTTCCTTTCAACATTACTAAATGTGATTCTGTCTTACCTCAAAGTCAAAAACACAAGTGCACACACATTTAAAGCATAGGTAGTTTTTTTCATCTGCTAAGTGATTTAACAAATTATACTTGTATTCCTGATTTCTGTGCTCTTGAATCTTGGATCCCATGTCCAGGAAACACTGTATTATAATTGAGATTAGGAAGTCCTGCAAAAGCCTCATGCTTTCTTTATTTCTAAGAATGTATGAAACAACTTTTATGTGAATGGATTTGCTTATTTTGAACCTTTGTTTCAACCTGAACATGTGTAAACAGATTCGCTAATTTAGTGGTTTGCTCTAGTTGGTTAAGGCAATTGGATAATTTAACACAGTAAGTGAACTGAATATATATGTGTCAAATCACCCACCTGAAAATTGTGTCAATACCCTCTTTTGGGTAGCCTAACAGACACCCGCAGAGTTATTCTATTTTTCAAAGAAAGTATTATCTTTTCTGCTACTCCTGTCTCAAGGACCATAAGCCTACAAGATGAAGAGAAGGACATCTTGTTCTAAATGCTGCCTAAGGAGCTCATGCTGGTTCAGTCAAGTCTGTGATAGAAATCAGGTCAGAATGACCTCCCTGGGATCCATGTGTAGCTTTTTAAAACTTTCTATAATTTGGAGGAGACCAAAAGGAAATTACAAAGAACATCAGTTAAATTGTCTCAAAGTGATCCAAAAATAATGTTTTCATAAGTACCAAACCTATAAGCTTTTTTTTTTTATTATTGTCAAGGCCTACCTAGGAGATTTTTATTTCTTAAGTTTAGCCTCTGTGCACAGGTTTCTTTTAACACAAATTTTTATTTTAGATAGAGTTTTTGCTACATATAGTAAAAGTATGTTTTGGTTCAAAGTAAGAAGTGTGTGTGTGTGTGTGTGCATGTGTACATGCATGAGCTCACGAGCTCAAATATGTGTTTTGAAACTTATGAATTTCTAAAAGAGCTACATTTCTTTAAAATGGATAAGAGATAAGGCTGGTGGTGAGAAATGGATAGCAAGTAGTAAAGGACAGGAATCCAGGAGAAAAAAAACCCAAACTATTTTAATGAAGTTCTCCTTGCCCTTTTGTCCTCAGTTTCATTTTCCTCATTGTCTCCCAGTTATCTGGGCAGTTTCTCCTAATAGAAAGAACAAGAGGAATAAAAGGACTCAGAATAGAGAAGGTAGAAAGAGTAGAGAGGGTTTTAATATGACATAAGTATGCAAGGCTATAAATAAATGGAGGGAAAACAGAGAAAAACTAATTAGCAAAACAGATATAATTGATGAGCACAGATGACCCAACCAAATTCAAATCAAACCAACTTGTATTTTCTGAGATTACTATGTGCAAAGTCTCAAGTACATTCAAATGCTTGAAAATGTTGTTTTAGAAGATCTTCATGAAATCACAAACACACAGAAGGGAACAGTATATAAGGTTGTGATTTATATGGCTCTAATGAGAACATACTTCATTATTTTATTCACATGGGTATACTGATTCCAATTAATATATTAGGAATGTCCTCTCTTATGGGTAGAATTTTTAAAAAATGAAATACAATTGACAAAATTATAATTTATAGCAAACTTCTCAGAAACATCTATTTTAGTTATACTGAAGGGTACCTCCATATTATATTAATTTAATTATCTATTCTGATTTGTACAATTGAAATCCTATTATGAACAAATATTAATTTTGGAGCAAGACTATCAGATGAAATAACTACATACTATTAGGAGTAATGATGGTTTTTATTCAAGAAGTTAAAAGTTTGTAACTAAAGCTAGAGTTTTAATCTGAGAAACAAAAAAATTAACAGTAGAAAATGTTTATTATAATGTTGGAAAATAAAGAGTAATTTCTAGTAATCATACAAAAAGAAGATAACACTGGTTTAATATATATTTATATATAAAGATATGTGTATAATTGTTAATATCACATATCAATATATACAACAAAATTAAGGAAACTTTCTATAGTTTGTATATTAACTCCCATGATTATAATTTTTTGAAATACTTTTTAATAATAGCATTTTAGCAAATAAATAGAGCATATTTTAATTTCTTCTTGTTAGACATTTTGGATATTTCAAACATTATGCTACTACAAATTTTAAATCTTGACTGTATGTCCAAAAAATTTGTAAATAAGAGCTCTAAGAATTAGAGATACTGGATTACAACTGTCATTTAAATACTTTTTATAAGTGTTAACTAAAATAAAATTTTGAGAGGTTATTTAAAAACCCCACTTTATGAAAGTGTTAATTTTTTTATACCTTAGCCAACATTGCTATTTTTTCCCCTATTATTTTTAAACCTTGGTCAATTTAGTAGGTGACAATTATATTTTATTGTTTAGATTTTCATGTATTTGACAACTTTGGAGCTACCTGTGAATTCATATGCTACATATAAACTTAAAATAATTTGATAGGTACTCCTATAACCAATCTGCTACACAAAGAAATATTTGAATGTTAGTTTAAATTTCACTAAATCTAATTATTATTTTTCTTTTTAGAAATATGTCTGTCACTTTATGTATTTCCCTTTTATTAAAGAAAAAGAAACAAACTATAAGAAACAAACTATAATTGCAAGTTTTATTTAAAAATTTTCTCACCCTATCATTGTTTTATGAATGTTATCAATAAAATTGACTTGTAATATACCTGCTGCTGTTGAAAAACTTGAGTCACAGATAACTGGATCATCTAAATTCTCCACAAAAACTGTAAACATATAGGTACTGGTATTATTTCCATTATCTCTGGCCTCAATTTCCAAAGAGTAGGATTTAGAGTTATTTGGGTTGTCAAGATTCAATGGCTGAAGAAGAGTGATTATGCCTGTGACTAAAGAAAAGAAATAAAATGAAAAATATTACCAAATTCAAATAATCAAACATATGTTAATTTATTCATATTGATGGTGTTTTAATTTCTTTAATGATATACATTGTTAGTGAATAAAAAAAGTGATGTTTAGCAATTCTACATCATTAAAAATACTTATTTAAAAAGGCCCACTTGCTTTATTCTTATCTTTAAGATATAATTAAATATTATAATGGTTTCATCATATTTTCCTCCAAGTCTCTAAATTGTCATTTATGGATCTACCAAACATAGGTAGCATCTCTACTTTAAAAAACAATTGGCACAAACCACTGTATTTGATTTTAATTCTAATAATAAAGAGATTAACCAAAGGATTTGTATGCATATATGCATAACCCATGGACATAGACAATATAATGTGGTGAAGGCCTGGGGTGGGGAGTGGATGTAGGGTGGAAGGGATCAATGAGAAAAAAAGGGGATATTTGTAATATTTTCAACAATAAAGATAAATTAAAAAAAAAAAAAAAAAGAGTTGTTAGTGTTTTTGAGCCTGAAAGAAACTAGTCAAACCATATTAAAATTTTAATCATGTATTGCTTTGGCCACCCAATTTAATCTTATTGTATACAAAAATCAAAAATAAGCTCAGAGGTCAAACTTAGGAACTTTTGTGAAGACAGAGTTGACTCTTTATCCCTGATAGCACCAAGGAAAATTCTTGGTTGACTGAAAGAGTGAAAAGTTAGCAGCAGCCATTTCAATTCATACATTTGTTTCTGCTGGTCTACTGTCTCAGCATTGGCGTGGAATGGAAGCTGGGTGTGTACCTGTCTACTCCCCTCTGGATCCTCTTTCAGCTTATCTGACTCCTAGAACAGGTGTGTGCTCTCAACCTTGTGGTAAAAGACCCCAGCTTCTGCAGGATGCGCACACCACCAAGGTCAGAGGCAGCAAGAACTGATGTGGGTTTTAGTCCATCTTCCTGGAGTTCAGCACATGCTTGTGTGTTCTGATCTACCCTTAATGTCCCCCACTTCATATCCCCCTTCCTTCTGGACTTCCTGCATTGCGGACTTCAAGCTCCAGTATGGTACACAGAGACAAAAGCCTTACAGAGACTGTTTAACCGGCTTTCACAGTTCTGTTCCTAGTGTTTTTTGTTTCCCTGTGGTTGAATGCTGACAAATTAAATCAGGCATTGTGACAGGCCATAGGAAAGTAATTCTGTCCACATAGATAGAAATATTTCCATAATCAAATATCTGAAATATAATTATTAAGAAAGAATCCCAAAGAGCACAAATGAAATTAAGGAGATAGAAGTGACTTACTTGTCCTATAGTCAACCAGAACTTGACAGAAGCATTTGCACTAGTTGCCTCTGAAAGGCAATGGCCAGTTATATGAATAAGGTTCTATGACACTCATTGTTTCAGAAGAATGTCATTTTAACAAATAGGAAAATAGCAACTATCAAATGCCACATATTTTTGGTATGTTTCCCTCTCCATATTTAATTTAACTCTGGGGTAGTTCTACCAAGCCACTTCTAAAGGAAATGCAGAGATTGAATTGTGAATGCTGAACAAAAATGGAGTCAAAATAGGTACTTAAAACTTAGAAGGGTTGCCCTGGCCAGTGTGGCTCAGTTGTTAGAACAACAGCCTATGCAGCAGAGGGTCGTGGTTTCAATTCCTGGTCTAGGACAAGTACCTGGGTTGCAGGTCTGATCCCTGCCCTTGGTTGGGGCTCATGTGGGAGGAAACCTGTTGATGAGTCTCTCTCAAGTCTATGCTTCTCTCTCTCTCTTCCTCTCCTCTCTCCTTTCCACTATCTCTAAAATCAATGGGGAAAAAATATCCTCACTCCTTGGGTGAGGAGGGAAGGAAGGAAGGAAGGAAGGAAGGAAGGAAAAGAAGAAAGAAAGAAAGAAAGAAAGAAAGAAAGAAAGAAAGAAAGAAAGAAAGAAAGAAAGAAAGAAAGAGAAGAGGAAGGAAGGAAGGAAGGAAGGAAGGAAGGAAGGAAGGAAGGAAGGAAGGAAGGAAGGAAGGAAGGAAGGAAGGAAAAGAAAGAGAAAGAAAGAAAGAAAGAAAGAAAGAAAGAAAGAAAGAAAGAAAGAAAGAAAGAAAGAAAGAAAGAAAGAAAGAAAGAAAGAAAGAAAACTTACAAGGATCCAAGGCGAACATTTCCTGCTGAGTTTTAAAGGAGTAAGTAATGCTGCTATCTCCATCTTGATCTGTTGCTTTTACTCTTGCTATAATTTCCCCAACAGGTTTTTCTTCAGTCACATTAATTGTATTCAAAGGAAATGGCCTAAAGAAAATAAATATGGTGATGAAAAATTGTTGAAAATGCACATTTGTATGTATAGATCAGCTGAGTTACAATAATTTACAAAGCATCTTTTGGATTTGTGATGATATCACCTTTATCTTGTCAAGAATTTAAGAATTCCAAAAGTATTCACATGTTTAAAAAAATCCATTTTTGGCAAAAAGTTACTAAACTTTTGGCTTAAGCATTAATTTTTAATCATCTAGTCTCTGGCATCATGCCAAACATCAAGGATATTGTGGCAAAGAGATGAAAACTGAAAAACAGATTGAAATAGTATATTTCTATTATTTCAAGTATCAAATGTATGGAATAGTTGGCAATTGAACATACGGAACTAAACATAGTCATTCCCATCTTGTTATCCAGTGTGACGAAATGCAGTCCAACTGATAACTTATAAAAGCAAACGATCAAGACATTTCTTGTAAAGTTATTGCTCGTCTCTTTAAATCATAATTAAAGTTCTTGATCAACTTCCAGAATATTTCTGAAACTTGATTTTTTTTCTTTTTTCTTTTTTTTTCTTTTTTAAAAATATATCTTTATTGATTTCAGAGAGAGGAAAGGAGAGGGAGAGAGAGATAGAAACATCAATGATGAGAGAGTCATTGATCAAGCCCGCAACCACGCATGTGCCCTGACCGGGAATCGAACACAGATCGCCTGGATCCTAGGTTGACGCTCAACTGCTGAGCCACGCCCGGCCGGGCTTGATTTTTTTTCTTATTTAACCTACCATTAAAGCATCAGACATTTATTGATATCCTACAGTGTGTCATTCCACTTTATACACATAGAACTAAGCCTGCTGCTCTTTAGGATCGCACTGCTTGTGGAGAACACAGATATACATAACTATAATGCCATGTGATAGATACCATAACTTTGTACAAATTTAACCAGAAGGAAAGACTAAATCTTGAGTTGAAAGAAAGATTCAAAAAAGTTCTCAAAGGAATGTACAGTTAAAGGAAAAGGAGGTGAGTGGCAGACACCACTTCTCTGAGCAACCTTGTTGACCACCACAATGCAGTGTGGCTTCACCTTTACAGTGTGGTTTCTTCTTTATACCATAATATAATGTAACTCACAATATTTATATTTTAGATCACTTAAATCATTCCCCTCTCTGTTTCACTGTAACTTAATATATGTGTCTCTTAAGATGAAAACAATATTTTAGGGTAATATTATAGTGATTTTGGTAGGGCTTTTAATATCTAGCATTAAATTCTACTAAGTAAAAACAAAAAGCTCATTCTTATTGAAGGCATGAAGGCAAGAGAAAAATGTTCCAAGAACATTAACTACACCTTAACAACAAATGCAGGTTGAGAGTTAGGGTAACCATTGTTGGGGGCTGAAATATTAATCATGCTCTGTTGACTATGATTGTTAGTTATAGTTATAAGAAATATCTATCATGTTCTGTTAACTGTGATTGTTTTGTTCTAATTAGAAAAAGCACTTTCAACAACCTGGCTGGGAGCTGTATGCCCCAGGACATTCAGAATGATCCATTCTCATCTGACTATCCTCTAGAAAGATTAACAACCTTCTTCCAGAAACAAAGGTGTCCTGGAGGCACCCCACCATTTTGCAACCCCCAGCCCACATTTCCTGTAACCTGTAAACTATTGTACCCATTCTTATACCTTTTTGCCCACTTCTCCATGTAATCTTTTTCCTTTTACCAATATAAGGAACTGACTTATGGGGGGGGGGGGGCGTAGAGCAGGTTTTATGTGGACCAATCCCTCTGCTCTCCCATTTTGCTGGCAATATTGGATTAAATGCCCATATATGATTCAACCTTGCCTCTGCTTAACTGGCTGAAATAGTGACAGGTCAGGTTTCACTATCCCCAGTAATAAAGAAGAAACTAAGCCCCATATATGCTTCTATTGTCCAGATAATATAAGTTAAAGGGAATTTGTGGACTAAAACAATGAGTTACTCCCCTTCATCTGTAGAGATATAACAGTGATAAAAGGAAAGAAATTTGAATACTACTATTTTTCTTTTTCTCTATTAATTTAAGAAATATTTCATTATTCTTAGATTATAGTAATATATTTGATTGCTACATTTTGAAATATAAAATAACATCTAACAGACATTTATGATCTGCAAATGTTTTTGAATGCCACAATTATACCTCAGAGTATGGGAGTAAAACAATTTAAGTTAAATATTTTATTATTTAAAATTAATGTATTTATAAAAAAGTTTAGATAGTCATTTTTTTTTATGGTTACACTTTAAAATAAATATGCTTACTCAAATTGAGGCTTCTCATCATTTACATTTCTGATTTTGATAATTAGTGTTCCTTGACAGAACAAACCTGTTGTATCTATTGCTCTCAGTGCAAGATGGAAAATCTGGAAAAGAGTTTTTAAAAATTTTAAAAGTTTACAATATGCTATTTGGTAATACATATCTTTATGCCTCCTATTGGTTATTTTTTGTTTTTAATTCTTCTATTAGATATATATTTTTTTTATTTTTCTTCTAGGCAGTTAAAAGAAATATAAGTGCTTTCTTAGTTAAGTAGATTTGTTGTATATTTCAAAGTAGCTTCATTTTATGTACCATTAAATTTCACTCAAAGGTCTGTGTAACTTGGCTGTATGCCTAAATATAGATTACATTGCACAAAAAAGATAATGAATTCCAGATTCAATCATAAGCCCAAAGTACAATGCACTGAAACTATTTACAAAGAAGGCTGCTTGATGCTAACCCCTAGAAACAATATGACAAGTTACTCTTCAGGATTAACAAAAGGAGGTAATTTTTGGAGATGAGAATGTCATCAAATCTCAAATATTTCCCTCATCATCCTGTCACGCATCTTACCCATTAGATAACATTTATTCATACATATCAGCAAGTGTCCTTTTGGAAAAACAAAACAACAAAACATTGCTGAGGCAGTTAAAATATCTACAAAAACCTTTCTTAAGCAAACTTTCAATAAGCCTTCACAATGTACAAGAAGAGCCCGAGATGAGCAAGGGGCTGATAATGATTGTACTGAAGTGAAGTCTTGGATGGATACTAATATATCAAATGTTATAAAATGAATTGGTTACCTATACAGTGGAAAACTGAAGTAGGACTTAAAGGACTTAGCAGAAGTTTGGTTGAATGCATGAGTCAAAGCAAGTAGGGAAAGTGAGGCAGGAAACGGCCAGATATATGGAAATGAACTACTGCTTATAAGCAGTATCTTCATTTTTTCCACCTAATTTTAAACTCATAATGTAGCCTACCACACAGATTACTTAAAGATATGTGTCATTAGCTTCTCCACCATCCTGTAACATTCAATATAGCCAAAATCATTGGCTGTTCTTCCACCATTTATGTTCTTTTAGTCTAGAAAGTTGAGGTTATCTTCAATTATTAATGCCTCTTTCTCTTAAATATCTCTTCAACAGTATATTCTCTATTTTTTCTGTAAATTCTTATATTTTCCCTTATGGCTATTTTCTCAATTACCTTATTGAAATAATACATGTAGAGGATTTCTGAATATGACAATGTTTTACTACTACTACTACTAATAATTTATCCCTTTATTTCTCAAATTTAACACCTCATTTCTATGTAGATAGATTATCTCAATAGTTCTCTAGTTATTTTCTTTTCAGTCAGTTGGCCCTACTTACATATCCTTCATTTCCACTCAGAAAAACCTTCCCAACAATGTTTTCTTTAAATTGCATTTCTGGTGGAAATACCAGAAAGTGTTCTTCTTTTCTACCACATTAGTTTCAAATTCATTTATAAAGTTTATACCCATCCTACCTTGGTTACCGATGTGCTTTGCTAACCTAAGTGGGTCAGGATATGAATATTCAAATAGTTTCAATATCAAAGTTTTAACATTTTAAGTTTCTTTCATTTCTTTGATGTTCAGAAAGATTTAAATTTTATTGATTTGCTGATTTAGTTTTCCTAATTAGAAAGCTACTTAAAATCTTTTTTCTTCCTTAAACTTCTTTAGATAGATCTAAAAAGTTAAGATGTGATCTCTATGCTTTGAATAACCACAAAGATTTGATCTAGACTTTGGTTAACTGCATTAATCCTCATAAATGAATCACACAAAATAATACTTTTCTGTTAAAATAATAATGTGTTTAATTTTTCAGGCAGAGTTCAACAGTGTAAAAAAATCCCTGTAACTCTGTGTAAAATAATAAATAAGTACATTAATTACCTGATGTCCAGCATCATAATCCAAGGTATCATTACCTCTCAAGCTAACAACACCACTTACAGGATCCACTCCAAAACAATTTGCTCTTTTCTTTGGTCCAGATAACTGTGTCTCAATGGAGTACTAAAAAATTAAAATATACAATACTCACACCAAAATAAATGAAAAAGTATTTGGAAGATATTTAGGATATAATAATAAAGCAAATATGTAAAAAGTTCTCTATTTCATGATAATGAATTTGTCTTTCCTTATGATCTAGCTTCTATTAAAACCACTGGCACATACTGCTGCAGAATACATGAAAAATAAGAGTTGCTTAGCATATTAACACACCAAAAGATTTTTTATATTTCTATAGAGCTGCACAACACTATACATATTTTTCTAAAAGATTTTTCAAAGAAAACCCTAATTCTGATTCTGTACAACTCTGAAAAAGTGTACAAAATAAACTCATTTTCGCTAAATTTGAATTTTAGGAAACAAAACAGAAATTATAATGATATAAACCAATTTCAAGTATTAATACAGTTGGCCCTGGATGGTGTTGCTCAGTGATTAGAGTGTCACAGATTCAATCCCAGGTCAAGGGCACAGATCTGGGTTGTAGGTTCAATGCCTGGCCCAGTCCTGGTGCGTGCTGGAGGCAACCAATCAATGTATCTCTCTCACATTGATGTTTCTGATGTTTTTTTTCCTCTCTCTCTCCCCTTCCCTTCCACTCTCTCTAAAAATCAATGGAAATATTATCTTCAGGTGAAGATTAACAATACAAAACTAAATTAATATAATTGAATATGAAGGTTTTAATTTATCTTTCTTTTTTATTTTAGTATTATCTTTTTAAATCTTCACCTGAGAATATGTTTATTGATTTCAGCAAGAGAAAGAGACAGAAAGAGAGAGACATCAATGTGAGAGAGAAACATTGATTTGTTGCCTATTATATGCACCTCTACAGGGGATCCAATCTGCAACCTAGCTAGGTGCCCTGACAGGGAATTGAACCCACAACATTTTTGGTATACAGGGCAATGCTCTAACCAGCTGAGCCACCCAACCAGGGCTTTCTTTTTTTAATTTGCTATCACCTGTGAGAAGAAGTGAGAGTAGATATATAATCACAAAAGTATCTGAAAAAAAATTTAGTTTGCAAGAGGTAAAATTTGGCCTGGCCAGGCGTGGCTCAGCGGTTAAGCATTGATCTAGGATCCAGGCGATCAGGGTTCGATTCCCAGTCAAGGCACATGCCCTGGTTGCGGGCTGCAGCTGATCAATGACTCTCTCATCATTGATGTTTCTGTCTCTCTCTCTCCCTCTCCTTTCCTCTCTCTGAAATCAATAAAGATATATTAAAAAAAAAAAAAAGAGGTAAAATTTGATTAATGGAAAATTCAATTATATCTGCATATGTTTTAAAATCTGATAAAGATCTAGCCTTTAACAGTGTAACTAGTTCTCAAATAATAAACTTTAAAATAATCACCTGCTGAATCCCTATCCTATTGTTGCAAATGACAAAACTGGTAGTAACTATTTTCAATTGGACCATAGGTTATTTTTCTTCATCTATTGGAAAGACTTATCTAATAGAAAGGATCTCATATTTCTTAAAATTTAATATTAATTTGATATTGGCTGGTCTACAACAAAATATTTTTGAGCAAGGATTTTGAGTACTTTCACTGACAACAGCCCATATATCACTGAAGGTTAACTGTGGAAACCAAGGGGGAGAGGGATTAAGTGACTTCCCAGGAATCACATCGCTAGTTAGCAGGAAAGCCATTACTTGACCCAAGTCACCTGACAGCTCCATTACTTCACTCCCATTCAGTGCTCCATTACTTCATACTGTGAGTTACTAAATTAAAAGTAGTAAAGTCTTTCAATACATGTTTAAAAAGAACATCTGCAGAGTAAGAGTGCTGACTTTTGTATTCCAATGTAGCACTAAATTCTCCAGGTAGAGCTTTATAGGTTCTTTTTATTTTGCCAAATCTCTAAAAGATTTTACAATCATGAATCAATTATGAGAAAAGCAAACCTCTTACGGTTAGTAATTAGAATACTGAAACATCAAAAAAATGTAATCACATTCACATGTGTCATTGGAATAGCTAGAGAAGTGAAACAGTTCTCAATAGCATCCAACAGGCAAAGCCCCAGTTTCAGCTCAACGCTGTCTTCCTATCCACTACCCACCTCCATTAGAAGTCATATAATTTTCTTGTACATGTCAAGAAAATATCTTCTAAAAATGCTATTTCTAAAAGTAACACAAATATTGCATTATAGTGGTTGTCAATTTCATTATACTCTCTCTAATTATCAAATTAAATATATTAATTATTCTTGCAAAATATCTCCAAAGCATAACACCGTACGCCAAAGTGATATAGACATCTCACACAACGATCACCATTTACCATCAGTCTATCACCATTTGAAGAATCTTCATCTGTGGCTGTTACTCTATAAATGGACTGAAATAATGGATAGTCCTCATCAATTTCTATGGTAGCTGTGAAGCAAAAATCAACATGTTACATAAAAAATTCAAGTATAGAATGCATTCATTAGCTCTTTATATAATGGAAACAGAACACCACTAATTTTAGATTATATGGTGGATTTCAGATAATATTTTAAGACAGTTCTGTATTTTTTCTTATATTTATAGTTTTTTCTTTGTTTTCCTATCATCTTTTCTGCACCTACAGAGTGTCTTTTCTTACTTCCTGGCTCTGTCTGTGGCAACTATAGCTTAAAGAAGAAGAGCAGGACATATATGCTGACAGGTTGTCCTGTGGGAGCGAATAGGGCAGCTTCACAAAAGACTCTTGTACTCCAGTTTCTAGACCTGATGGGCCATGCATGAAGGAAATGTTTTTAGAAATACATTTTCAAACAACTATCACATCTTTTCTAACATATTCCCATAGCTTTCACCACAGGTAAAAAAACCAAACTACATACAACACCAGTGGAGTGACCCCAGGAAGCACTCAGGTTAATTGTCTTATTTGTTTGATCTGGTGTTTTATCTCTCTCTCTCTCTCTCTCTCTCTCTCTCTCTGTTTTATTACAGTTCATACAGTATGAATTTGAGAGTTTAAGTCAAGTTAGATAATAAAGCATTTTAAAATGTTCTACTCCTTACATATATTTGAGGACCAAATTTTTACATTATAATAACTGAAATTTTAACAAGTTGCCTAACAATATTTAATTGATTTTTGTTTTTCTAATGTAATTATATTTAAAGTGAGTGACATGGAAGGAGATTTATAGGTAGGTGAAGAAAATAAGATAATAAAGATAATGGTAGCTGCCTAGAAGCATGTCTCTCAATATTTTCTCCCCAAAAATATGGAAAAAAGAAGTAGAATTACACAAAAGCCTGCCCTCAGTGTAACTTGAAGATAGAATGTGACCAAACTGCCTAATAAAGTTGTTTTCTAAAAAGAAAAGAAAAAAATTCAACAAATCCTGGCAAATAGTGTCTCAAGTTTCCATCCCACCATGAGACCTTGTGTTATACAAAGGGTAATGCAGAAAAGCTGTTGAGAAAATAAAAAGAGAAAGCAAATTACAAGCCTAAGAGTGATGTAAAATTGCTGCCAGAGAAAGCAAATCAACGTGTAAAAAAACCCCAAACTTCTTTTTTCCCCCCATGGGAGAATTTTTCCTTTTTTAAAAAAATTTGTTTTTATTGTTGAAATTGTTACAACTATCTCCCCTTTCCCCCATTGATCCCCTCTACCTGCATATCTCCCCCCAAGGCTTTACCACACCATTGTCTGTGTTCATGGGTTATGCATTTATGCATACAAGTTTTTAGGTTAATCTCTTCCCACCCACTCCCAAACCCCTGCCTTCCCTGTGAGATTCCTCAGTCTGTCCCATGCCTCCAGATCTATTTTGTTCATTGGTTTATTTTTTTCATTAGATTCCAGAAATGAATAAGATCATGTGATACTTGTCTTTCTCCGACTGGCTTCTTTAGCTTAGCATAATACTCTCCAGGTCCCACCATCCTGTCCC
The DNA here is from genome assembly GCF_964146895.1 of Miniopterus schreibersii. NCBI lineage: Eukaryota > Metazoa > Chordata > Mammalia > Chiroptera > Miniopteridae > Miniopterus > Miniopterus schreibersii. The sequence continues at coordinate 50,336,254 of NC_138118.1, forward strand.
ATAGAGTAAGGGATCCTTCTTTTTCACAGCTCCCTAGTGTTCCATGGTGTAAATGTCCGAGAAGACATTTGATATGATTTCAATCTTCTTGAACTTGTAGGCACTTTTTTGTGTCCTAACATGTGGTCTACCTTTGAGACTGTCCCATGTGCACTTGAGGAGAATGTCTATTCTGCATCTTTGAAATATTCTAAAAATGTCAATTAAATCCATCTGATTTAGTGTGTCATTTAGGGTCACTGTTTTCTTGATGATTTTTTATCTGGAACATCTATTCAGTAAAGTCAGTGAGGTGTTAAAGTCACGTACTATGACTGTATTGCTGTCAATCTCTCCTTTAAAGTCCTCCAGAAGTTTGTTTTTTTCAGCCTGTGTAAGTCTTTCGGTGTGAGGTGGGTCTCTTGTTTGGGTCTTGTTTTCTTATCCATTCAGCTACCCTATGTCTTTTGATTGGAGCATTTAATCCATTTACATTTATGGTTATTATTGATAGGTATTTCTCTACTGCCATTTATTTCTTTATGCCTATGTTTCTCATTCTCTCTATTTCGACTTCTTATTACAGCAGTTCCTTTAACATTTCTTACAGTGCTGGTTTGGTGGTGAGAAACTCCTTCAGCCTTTTTTTGTCTGGAAAGTTCTTTAATTCAACCACTGTGTTTTTTGTTTGTTTGTTTGTTTATTTTTTAAATATATCTTTATTGATTTCAGAGAGAGGAAAGGAGAGGGAGAGAGAGAGATAGAAACATCAATATGAGAGAGTCATTGATCGGCTTCCTCCTGCATGCCCCCGACTGAGGATCAAGCCCACAACCCGGGCATGTGCCCTGATGGGGAATTGAACCCTGATCACCTGGACCCTAGGTCAACACTCAACTGCTGAGCCATGCCCAACCGGGCTCAACCTGTGTTTTGAATGATAGCCTTGATAGATAGAGTATTCTTGGTTTCAGATCCTTGTTTCGCATTACCTTGAATACTTCATGCATTTTCCTTCCAGCCTGTAGAGTTTCTGATGAGAAATCAGCTGACAGCCTTTTGGGAGATCCTTTGTAGGTAGCATATTGCTTTTCTCTTGTTGCCTTTAAGATTCTCTCTTTGTCTTGAATTTTTGGCATTTGAATTATGATGTGTCTGGGAGTGGGCCTCTTTGGGTTCTTCTTGCTTGGGACTCTCTGTGCCCCCTGAACTTGTGTGGTTTTTTTCTTTACCAGGTTAGGAAAGTTTTCTGCCATTATTTCTTCAAACAAGTTCTCAAAACCTTGCTACTTTCTACCTCTTCTGGCACTCCTATAATGGAAATATTGTTATGTTTCATGTAGTCCACAGCTCCCTTAAACTGTCCTTTTGAATTTTAATTGTTTTTTCTTTTTGCTTCTCTGATTGAGTAATTTTTTTCTACCCTGTCTTCTAATTTGCTGATTTGACCCTTAGCTTTCCTTAATCTGCTGTTTATTCCTTCCGATGTTTAATTAATTAATTAATTTTAATTTTAATTTTTTAATTTCTACTGTCAGTCTTAATTTCCTTCATAGTTTCCATTTCTTTTTTCATTCTGTTGAGCATCTTTATCATCAGTATTCTAAACTCTATATCTGGCCCAGCTGGGCATGGCTCAGCGGTTGAGCGTCGACCTGGGATCCAGGCGATCAGGGTTCGATTCCCGGTCCCAGGCACATGCCTGGGTTGTGGGCTCGATCAATGACTCTCTTATCATTGATGTTTCTATCTCTCTCTCCCTCTCCTTTCCTCTCTCTGAAATCAATAAAGATATATTTAAAAATAAATAAATAAATAAATAAATAATAAATAAATAAATAAAAATAAAATAAACTCTATATCTGATGGATTGCTTATCTCCATTTCATTTAGCTCTTCTTTTAGAGAATTTTTTTGTTCCTTCATTTGGGGCTTGTTTGTCTCCATTTTGGCTGCCTCTTTGGATTTATTTCTATGTATTAGGTAGATCTGCTAGTACTCCCAGTGTTTTAGTTGGTCTCTGGTGGAGGCCAGTGTCAGATGCTGTTTGTTACTGGCCTTGAGTACCCTGTTGGAAGCTTTCTGCACTCTACAGCTTATGGTTCCCTCTGCTGCATCTGAGTCTGTTTGGACAGGACCAAGATGTACACCAAGGTCTGCTTTTCCAAGCCCTGGGTCCAGAAGCAAATCTGGCAAAGACTCAAAGCACCCAGAGGCTGATTGTTATTCTGAGTCTCTTAATAAGCCTCAGGCTATAGAAATTCCACAAGGTGGGGTAAGAGGTTTTCCAACCCAGTGGGAAAATTGCTCCCCACCTCAGGCAAAAGCTGGTTGGATGGTAAATGTCTGCCTGAGAAAGATGTCCTCTGCTGTATGGGGAATGTCTCAGCACAGGAATCCAGATGGCTGCCCTCTGAGCTCTATCCCCAGAGCCATCACCCCTGTATTGTCTTCACTCAGCTTTAGTCCACTCTGCTTTCCCTCTGCTGAAGCTCAAGGTGAGTGCCTGCACACAAAACATTGTGAATTAGCCCTTTAAGAGGGTGCCTGCATTTCCAGCTGTCTCTCCCTTGCAGACAGAAACCTCACTGATTTTCAAAGCCAGATGTTATATGGGCACCTTTTTCAGTTCTGGTGTTCTGGGCTGGGAAGCCCAGCTTTGGGTTTAGATACCAGAGTTATCAGTGGGAACCTTCCCCACAGCTGAGATATCCCTCTGGAACTTCAGCTGCTCCCTGTGGGAGCCCAGCCGGCCCCACTAACACCTGAACCTTTTTCGCTCCTCTTATAGCGAAAGGAGAGAAATTCATTAATGATAATTTCTGTCCACTAGGAGGTATCTCTTCTTCTACTTTCTCAGGAACTTGACTCTATCTTTACCTTTCAATTCAAATACTCCCTCACTACTGCCTTCTTTCCATTAGCATGTCCACATAAGGAAGAAGAAGAAGAGGAAGAGGAAGGAGAAGGAGGGGAAAGGGATGGGGAGGAGAAGAAGAAGGAGAAGAAGAAGGAAAGAAGGAGAAGAAGAATCCTGACCCCAAGCACATTTTGACTATTGGCCTGTCTCTCTCTTCCCCTTCAGGGCTGGAATTTTGTATATTTCTTCACTCCCCACTAAGACTTTAGTCCACTCTACTAGAAGTTCTGCCCCTAACTACAAACACTGAAACTTCTTCCAAAAAGTCATCAAAGGCCTCCTCCATGCTGCCAGGCCCCATCCATATTTAGTGTCCATCTTATTTGACTTTTCTTTGGCATTTACACAATTGAGTGGTGCTTTTTCTCTTAGTACAAAAAGATCACTGCAAATCTATAGAATTTTCTCTAAAACTTCTGAGTACCTCTAAAAAAACTGCCTGGGAAAATCAAACTTGGAGAGATTCCTGGACATCCATTAAGTTCTCAGATCATACAACATCCTTATGATTGCTTTTCAAATCTTAACCAACATTTTAACAATCTCCTGTCTCCGTTATCCACCGACATATTCTGTCATCCCTGAATGCACACTTTTATCACCTCATATCCTAGACAGAGCCAACACTGAGAATGGAAAACAAGGACTTGGGGATTCTCGGTGTGACAGAGAAGGGGGCAGAAAGCCTAGGAGAGCTTGGAGAGGTTGCTGGGAGTATCAGCCCTTATCAAGAGAAAAAGACAGACAAACAAACTATGCAAGTGTTCTAGTTACTTATTCATATTTGTAGCCAATAGCATTATTGAACAAATGTATATGTGCATGTTTGCTTTAAAAAACAAATGCACATGGTTATCAGAAAGCATCTCCTTTAATAGTGAATATTAGAAAAAAATAATACTTTTGCATCAACATAATAAATGTTACATTGCTGTTTGTAATCAATGTCCCTTTTATAACTGTTAATAAAATGAATGTGATATTTCAGCACAGTATAATAGAGATGCATATAGAAAACTCCTACTTTATTTTTATAATCAATTTAAAAGGTACTTAATATGACATTTTAATTAAATGAATTGGTTTCAAATTTCAAAATAATTTTACATAGTTTTTTAAAAAATTATGGTTTATATTGATGACTTTTCAAATCAAAGGATAATAATGTATGCTTTCAAAATGTTATATTTTAATTGCAATGATAAAGAAAATTGTTTTCAGGCACACACTCAAATAAACTAGTTCCCTCAATTTATTAGCACTTTTTCAGAGATTAGAAAGTACTGTCTGAAAGGAGAAAACTTAAAGCTTCAAGGAATTTTGAATTTTCTAACTGTAAAAATTAAAAGTGTAAAGATTGGTATATAAATGTTTATATGATAGATGAGATTGATAAAGGTTTGATTAATTGATTCCACCTAAACTTTGATCCCATCTCTCTCCTACTTTCTTTTTCATGTATCTTCAGTCACCCAGTCAAATATATGCTCCCCATTTGTTTGTAAAATTACCCCAAATCTCCCTTTAAACCAAATACACCAGAGAAAACTGTTTTAATCCAATATAGTTTTGCCACTGCCTTCTTTCCAGTATTACACTCAAATTTCTTAAAAACTGGTTTTTATTTTTACAGTCTCACTCCTCAGTCTGCTTTATTCTGGCTTCCACCCCTGTAAGACCAATAAAATAGTTCTCAGTAGGTTCGTTAGGTATCATTATCCCCATATCACTAACTAAATGCAATGGACATTTTAATTCTTCACCTTACTTGATTATGAAATTCAAGTCTACTGACCGCTGGCACTCTCTTTCAACATACTTCCTCTGCCATTCAGGGCATAACTCTTTTCCCACCACCAGTTTAATTACTCTTATTCTCCTTGGCAGGCTGAGTTTTTTTCCTCACATCATTGAGTGTAGGAGTTCCTCAAGGTTTGGCCTTATGCCCTCCTTTTTTCAGCTGAATCATCTCATCCAAATCCATGGTTTCAATTACAAACTTTATAACCCTAAGCAAGACCTCTGAGCTCAACTGCTTACTTAAATCTCTCCTTTGAATAACAAAGACATATCAAACACAAGATGTTCAAAAGTGAACTCATAACTGTTCTCTCCAAATTTGGACTATGTCTAGATTTTTTTCTATTTAACTGAGGATCTCTAAACCAGTTATGTAAATCAGAAATCTCAGTCTTCTGGTTTTCCTTTATATTAATTTAATACCAGGTTCATTTACTACTTAAATATCTCTATATCATTCTTTTATCTTTATCTCCACAACCTTCCTAGGCCAAACTATACAATTCCTTGCCTGGATTACTGATATAACCTGATAATTAGTCTTCCTCTCTCTACTTCATGGATCTTCAAACTACCACCCATGAGCCAAATCCAGAAGGCTGCCTCTTTCTATATAGTCTGTAAACTAAAAATGTTTTTTACATTTATAAATGATAAAATAAATCAAAAGAAAGAATAATATTTTGTGACATGTGAAATTTATATGGAATTCAAATTTTAGTGTTTAAAAAGTGTAACAGAAAACATACACACCCACTTGTTTACATATTGTCTATTGCTGCATTTTTACTATGCAGACAGTTTAGTAATGGAGACAGAGAGCATATATGGAGCTCACTGTTACTTCATATACTATACATTGCAGCAATCCAGTCATAACAACATTGTAAGTACATGTTATTTATTACCATGCCTACCCATCATGGCTAAACAAGAAGAGAAATGTGAACTTTGCTGCACTTTTAAAACATGATGGAGTATGGAATATCCAGTTATTGAATTACATGCAAAGCACTGTGTTTATTGTACAAAGTCATTCTAGCTGTGATAAAATAATATGATGTACATCAGAATTAGAACACTGAACACTCCTCACAATATTCCTATTTGGTAGGAAAACAATGGTCAGGAAAAATTAAAAATATAAAACAAAATATTCAATGATAACTGATTTTTTTCACAAAAATAAATCAAAATTTGGCTACAACCAGAATCAGATTCTAAGTGGCTCATTTGTTAGCCAGCAAGGAAAGCTATTTACTGATATCAAGTCATTTAACCCTTCCACCCAATAAAAATCTATCCTCCCCATAAATAAAATGTATTCTTCTCATTAGGAGATCTCTATTACAAAATTAATACCAGTTGTTAATATTGTTATATTTTTTAAATGTTGTCAATAACAATTTATATAAATTTACTTCCTACATTGTTATATAAGTACTACATAAATAATATCCTTGATTTTGCCTTTTAGTCTTCAAAACCCCAAATATTTACTATCTGGCCCTTAAAAACATCTGTTGACACCTCCTCTAAGTTTGTTTCCTTCAAATCTTGTTCTACACTCAACCAGGTGAATCTATTTCAAATACTTATCTGCTTAAAACATTTCAAAGTATTACCTCACCCTTAGGGCAAAGACCAACATTCTTAAAATACCCGTGTTACCTTTCAGCGATCATTTTGAATCATATTACTTAGTGCTACCTCCTTTTCAATCACAATAGACTTTCAAAACTTCTTACCATGTTCTATCCTGCCTCAAGGCATTTGTACATACAGTTTCTTCTACATGAAACACTGTTCCCCCTCTTCTTTCTTATTTACCAATATAAGGTTTGGACCTAAAATATTTCAGTTCTTTAGAGAAAGCTTCCCTTATGTCTCTGACTTGGTCAAACCCCACAGGAAAACACACATTATTTACTTTTATCATATGAAAATACCCTTTGAGCCTTAAGGGTATTAAAGTCAATTACTCTTTGTAACATTTTCATAAGTAATGGTTTAAATTTATGTATGACGTTTTCAAAGCCTTTTATTTATTTATTTTCTCCCCTGCCTCACATTTTTTTACAAGTCTTTAGAATAATTTCTACTGCTGTTTTTAATTTATTTGCTCTCTAACCTCTTAATTGCAAAGTGATAATTTCTACCTGGCAAATATTTTTTTCCAAACAGCTCAATTAGAGATATTATATGTTTTCTTATACACATGGATATCTGCACATATTTTTTGTATATTTATATAAACATACATTATATACATACTAAAAATCACTGGAGTCTCTTACTGGAGAAACATGTCTGATCTCTTTGATTATAGACAGCTATTAAAAGTAAATTATAAAAAAAATATGTATCATACCTGTGCCTAAAGAAAACTGAGGATCAGCAGTACAGTCTGGAGGTTCCGGAACATCAATAATATTAATGGTCAAAACATGTCTCACAAACCCTCCAGTATCAACTATCAATAGAAACCTTCTAGGATCTGTTTCATAATTAAAAATTTTAGTAGAAGTGATTATCCCAGAACCTAGTAAACAGATAATCCAAGAATTATAATTCACATAAATATATAGAAAGATACTTTTTGAGTCTTAAAAGATTTTAGAATTATCAATTTTTGCTACTTCACACAAAAAAAGATTTAAAACATGAAAGTACATAGAAAACACTAATGGTTGTCTTATTTTTTAATGTTATAATTTAGACTTCTATTTTTAGTAAACTATATTTTTTAGTAAACTGTATTTTGTTTTCAAACATTTTCATTGAAAACTATTTCCAAAGATTACAAAGACCATAAGTGACAAACTTCATATTGTGATAAAAATACATGTCTATTTTTTAATTAACAGAGAAGAAAACTGTTTATATCCACCTTCATTGGTTATTATGAGTTTAACTAAAATTATAAAATAGGTTTGGTATGATTTTGAGCTGACATCCAGGTAAACTTTATCACAAAGGTGCTGTTGTTATCAAAGAAGGCATGCTGCCTCCAAAAAGGTACTTTTATATGCTACTTACTGTAAAAGCAGCCAATTCCCTGCTGGGCTTGCCTAAGACTGGATGTAAAATAATTAACTCTTTTAAGTGAAGGCAAGAAAAAAAGCATTGAAAAAGAAGATAATAACTCCAATACAAATAACAATATTTTGTTGTATGGTTATATTTGTGGGCAAGATTGTTCCATTAAATTTGGGCATTTTTAAAGACAGTCATCAATTTTTAACAAAAAATATCTTCTGGGGAAAAACAAGATGGCGGCGTAGGTAATGCCGCCTCCCACAACCACATCAAAATTACAACTAAAATACAGAACCAGTGTCACTCAGAGCCTCCTGAGATCTGGCTGAACAGAAGCCCCACAACCAGGGATCTGAAAAAGCACTGAGACCGGGAGGAGGGGCGCAGACCCGGGCGGATCGGGGTTGAATCACAGAGACACGGCTGTGGGCCCACACCCGGTGCCCCCGGTGAAACTCGGAAGGGAATCTCAGCTGCGGAGTTTTCCTGGAGGAGGGAGGGGTCTCAGCCCCACAGCAGGCCCCCAGCCCAGGGCTCCAGGGCCCAGAAGAGACATCCCCACAACTCCGGGCTGTGAAACCAGCGGGGACTGTCCCTGAGGGTTGAGGAGGCTGCGGGAGCCCCAGCAGCTCCTCTAAAGGGCCCGGCACTGACTCACTCGGACGCTCCCTCTGAGCCCAGCGCCGGGAGCAGCCTGAAAGGACCTGGGACACTTGCGGTGGAACTAACCTGCCTGAAATCCGGGCGAGAGGTGGAGGGGTGGCTTCCTCCCAGCCAGAAAGGCTGGCAGAGGCCATGGCTCCTGTGGCAAGTCCTCCCCACACACAGCCGGCAGGCAGGCGCCATATTTGAGTCGCCAGCACCTGACTTACACCTTTGGCCCCGCCCCGTGATTCCCAGAGGCCCCGCCCTCCCCACCTGCAGCTCATCCGGGCCATTTCCAGGGGCTTTTCTGTACAAGTGGCCTCTCGAGCCTCATGCTTAGGACTTTCCTAAAATGTCTCAAACAAGCAGCAGTGGGCCCCATGCAGCTTGATAAGTGGCCCCAGGCCTGGCACTAGCGGCAGCTGCATTGGCTCATAGCTTGGCCTCTCCTGGGCACCTCCAAGCCCAGCACAAGGAGCAGCCAACTACGGTTTGCTGTGTAGCTCATGCTGGGTGGCCCTGGGCAAGGCGCTGGCAGAGGCTGACTTTGCACCCTCGGGGAGGCCCCAGAGACAGTGCACCTGGTGGTCAGACTCCACCACACTGGATTACAACTGAACCACAGCCACAAGTAACACTCAAGGGGTGCACTTGGTGAACACCAAAGCTCCACTGGAGTAAATCCTGCTCCATAGGGGTATCTCCAGCACAGCAGCTCTTTGGCTGTAGTTGCAGCTGATCCTCACAGCTGATTGGCCTGGGGGGTCAGTTCCTCCCAGTGATGCCAACAGCAACCAAGGCTCAACTACAACAGGACAGTGCACACAGCCCACACAGGGAAGCACCTAGAAGACCCAGCTCAGGTGACTAGGGAGGCTGAGCCACTGAACCCTACAGGACACCTACTACACAAAGCCACTCTACAAGTTCCAGGAGACATAGCAGCTCTACCTGATACATAGAAACAAACACCTGGAAGCAGCCAAAATGTGGAGGCAAAGAAACATGTCACAAAGGAAAGAACAGAAGAAATCTCTAGAAGAGGAACTAAATGAAATAGATCCAAGCAAGCTAATAGATACAGAGTTCAGAATTTTGTTTATAAGGATGTTTAAGCAGATGGTTAGGGAAATAACTGAGAAAATCGATAACATAATAAAGTACCAATTTGAAATGAAGGCTACATGAACTGAAATGAAGAATAATTTACAGGGAATCAACAGTAGAGTAGAGGACGCTGAGAATCAAATCAGCAATTTCTAACACGAGGAAACAAAAAATACCCAACCAGAAGAACAAAAAGAAAAAAGAATCCAGAAATATGAAAATAGTATAAGGAGCCTCTGGGACTTCAAGAGGTCCAACACTTGTATTATTGGGATGCCAGAAAAGGCAGAAAGAGACCAAGGAATTGAAAACATATTTGAAAAAATAATTACAGAAAACTTCCCGTACCTGGGGAAGTCCAGGAAGCACAGAGGGTTCAAAGAAGAGGAACCCAAAGAGGCCCACAGCAAGACACATCATATTTAAAATGCCAAAGGCTAAAGACAAAGAGAGGATCTTAAAAGCAGCAAGAGAAAAGCAATTAGTTACCTACAAGGGAGCATCCATACTACTGTCAGCTGATTTCTCAACAGAAACCTTTCAGGCCAGAAGGGAGTGACAAGAAATATTCAAAGTGATGAAAAACATGGAAATACAACCAACATTGCTCTACCCAACAAAGCTATCATTTAGAATTGAAGGTCAGATAAAGAGCTTCACAGATAAGAAAAAGCTAAAGGAGTTCACCACCACCAGACCAGCACTACAGGAAATGTTGAAGGGTCTTCTTTAAGAAGAAGCTAATGAACAAAAGAATCTGATGAACTAAATAGATCCAGAGACATTGACATATGCAACAGACGATGATATTTCAGAGGAAAGAGGGAAGGGGGGATGGAGGGTGGGGAGAGATTAACCAAAGAAGTTATGTGTATATATGCATAACCCATGGACACAGTCAATAACAAGGTGAAGGCCTGGGGAGGGGGTGGGAGCAAAGTGGAGGGAATGAATTGGGGGGGAAATGGTATACCTGTAATACTCTCAACAATAAAGATAAATTTAAACAGTAAAAAAAAAATATATATATATATATCTTCTAAAATAAATGAAACATTTGTGATATTCTTTGAAAGCTCTGAATCACAAAAGCAATTGTATTAGAGGGAGCAAAGATGAGTCGTAATTCTGGTAAAGTCACTCATCCAAAGGCAACTCTTTTTCAAAATATATGCTAACCAGTCTTAGATAATGGATTTAATCTCAACAAAAGTTTTATCTGTAACAAATAAACTTCCTTTAAAGTTTTGTAGCATTTTACAAAATTATATGGAATGATTAGTCAAGCAAAATCATAACAAGAAACAAGAACAGCTGAAAGTTGAACTTATTTTAAATTGAAATAGAGCTTATATATCCCTTCCCAAATAGGACAATATATAATCTCAAAGTGTGGTGTTAGATCAAACCTAGAGGGAATATTAATAGATTCAACCACTGGGTGGTTATTATAATGTTTCTTAATAGGTCTCCTCCAGTCAGATTAATGGTACTAAAACTTGATTGAGTTATCCTGTGAGTCTCTCTTGACCCCTCTATTCAAGCAAAATATTTTTAGCCTTTATCTTTGATGTCAGGATACAGGGGGAAAAGAGTCCCAGTGTAAGTCTTGACCATGTATTAAACAACTTGTGATTTGATAGAATCAATTGGATTCACAGAGGGGCTAGAGGTTGATAGACTAGGTTTCGGAAGTTAACGTGGACTTTCCTTTGGAATAGACTTAAAAAAACTTCTGGAATTCAGCCTTATTAGTGAATCCAAGCAAAACCAGAAAAACAAAGCATAAAAAAATAAATAATCCAACCCACAGAACTATGAAAAATAAAACTCATTGTTGTTTTAAGCAGCTATATTTTGGAATGGTTTGTTATGAAGTTCCAGAAAACTGATATAGGGGGGTATGCAAATTTGAAGAGTTGAGAGAGGAATTAGAAACACAAACAAGAACCTTTTAGTTTAGGAACATGCATACAGATACATAATCAAGACATAAAACAACTGAATCAGACATAGTCCTTTTGCTCAAGAGATTCAACCAGGGAAATAAAATTGCTAAAAAGTGATTAAAAAATACATAGGAGGCATTTTACCTAATGTTGGAAGCAGGATGGATGCTGAAATGACTTCCCAGAGGGAATTATTTCTGAAATAATGGCTGATAAATGTGAAGGAGTTGGTCAGATGAAGAGGAATAAATGAGAAAAAGAGACATCTGTGCAGAGGCCCACAGAAAGAAGAGATTTTAGGTGAGTAGGAGATTTGAAATGAGATTGTGTAAAATTTAAAATAACCACATTGACGAATGAAAAGATTTAACTAGAGAAATTTTGAAGGAGTACCAGAAATTATATAAAGCCAAGTGAAATTTAGTGTTAATATACTGGTTTATGTGGTTTTTCTCTACCAGAACTCATCAGCTCAGGTATAACAGGCAACATCAACAATTGGATTTATTTCATGTTGGAGTTTTTCTAGGTAAAATTTATAGAACAACAAGGCAAGTTATCTGAGGATGTTATCAAGGAAGGGTTGAAAGATGGATTATAATACTGGATAGGGAAGTAAAGAAAAGAGGTAAATGATAGAAATTAAAGCAATGGATTTGTGGCCTTCATGACATTGACAAAACAACATAATGGGGAAAGCTGAATAAAAATCCAGAAAAAGTATAGGAGTGAGAGGCCTGAGATTAATAGTACAGAAGAGGAATTGTTCTGGGTGCTGATGAGGTTCTGGCTGCAGCCATGAGAGTATGTAGATGGAAGTAGATTTTCAAGTCACAGGGATTTAGGGACAGGAATCTATACTAGGTAAGGTAGAGAGATCGAACATACTAGATGGGCCATAATGTGAATACTGAAGTAACCTAAGAGATGGTGGCAGGACTAGGATAGGGAGAAACACTGTAAATGACATATTCAAGTCCCCAGGACTAGAGATGGAGTGATTGGTGTGTTTCATAAGGAGCCAAATATCCTCAAAATGAGCAAGGGAATTAGTAAAGAGGATCAGAATAATGGTCAAGAATCAGCTTGGGGAGTCAGAATTCTGACTTCCCACTTCCTGATCCAGAGATAGGAGATGTGTGGGTGAGTGAGTAACATCAGCGTGAGGCATCCTGTGGCTGTTCCACAGAACACCAAACTTTAGTTCAAGCAAGAGATAAAGAGATGTCTCAAAAGAGGTTGAGAAAGTAGATGTTTGTTTACTTATGTATGTATTTGCCACATAATGGGGATTTCATAGACCATAATTGAAAGATATAAGAAGACAAGAAGAATGTGAGATTAGGTTGTGGGAGGGGAGCTTAGAATAGCATGGGGAGGAGAATAGAGAAGAGGGTAAATATATATTTGCAGGAACTTTCATCTTAAGCAATTACTAAGGATACAAGTATATGAGAAACAGGGAATTTAAGCGGGCACATATTTTTCATATAATTAGATTCAGACATTTGCACAGTATTAAAGAAGCAATGTGCAAAGAGAATGGGGGATTCTTCTGGGATTTGGGCCAAGGTCTGTGGTATCACTCCCAGCAGAGGTCAAATAGAAAAAAAAGAAAAAAAAGTCTTAAGTCCAAATGGCAGCAATGAGAGAACCCTGGGAGGTGGACATCATTGCTGGCTGACTACAAAGAATCAGAAATTCTCCCACCAAAGGAAGGCTTCCAGTATCCTGGCCCTTCGTGTGAGGTAACAGAGGGTCTAGGGTTGTTCAGAAATTTGGAATTTTGAGGTTTAGGGTACAGTCCTAGCCATTGAGAGAAAGAGTAGCCTATGAGTTAACAGAGCTTAGAAGGGGTTGGGCTTGTTCTCAGAGGGTGGGACAGTGCCGAGCCACAACTGTTTAAGTGAAGCAACACTGGGCAGGAAATAAGACAAAACTGTCTATTCTTGTTTGCAAAATCATTTTTTTTTTCATTTGTAAAAATTATATCAGACAATATTTTAACATTTCTTGAGCAAAGCACATAAAGAAATACATACACATGATGATGGCTATCTGAAATGCAGACAAGGGTTATGCTATCTTAGGTTTTAGTTTAGAATGAACATCTAGCTTGGCCGGGCTTGGCTCAGCGGTTGAGCATCAACCTAGGATTCCCGGACAGGGCACATGCCCGGATTGCGGGTTTGATCCCAGCAGGGGGTGTGCAGGAGGCAGCCGATCAATGACTCTCTCATCATTGATGTTTCTATCTCTCTTTCCCTCTTTCTTCCCCTCTCTGAAATCAAGAAAGATATATTAAAAAAAAAAATAAAGAACAATGAACATCTAGTTAATTATATATACCAATATAAATCATAACCTGAGTAGAAAGCACCCTGGTAAGAAAATAGGTGGACTCTATTTCAGAGAAATTCAGAAACATATTTGTACTTGTAACTGGACTTGGTCAGATTGTTGATTGTAAAAACAAAGGTTTTTTTGGATTTTGGTTTTAACTGAGATATGCTGTTGCTCTTTTTCTTTGAACCTACTGAGGACCTGCTGCGCAAACCACCTGGTTAGGCACAGGGTGGTGTGGGGAACATACAGCACAACACATATTCCCTGTCCTAACTGACTAATTTATTCTTCCTTTACACAAAAATTTTAATTCCCTTAGTCAGTTTCATTAATTTCCTACTTTATTGATAGTTTCAGTCAAATTGTTTTGCATGTTCATATAAGTTATATTTTTCATGTAAAAGTTTGTTGTATTGGGATTAATAAATTATTTTTGAAATTAGTTCCAAAATATGTATTCTGGATCATCTTTCCTATTATTTAAAAACTTTTTTTCTGAAAAGAATGGTTGGTCTCCCAGGCCAAATTAATGCACAATAATTTTTCTTTGTTCAAGAAACATTTGTGCTAATGTTGGGATACCAGGAATGTGGAACAGGGTAGTAATGGGAGGCCCCTTCAGAAATTATTTATGCAACTATCTGTAACAGGTTTTAACCTAGAAATACAATATAAAAGTTAGGTTTAATTAAATAATGTTTTAAAAGTCTGAATCTTAAAAGTAATAAGTATAAAATAAAAATTTTAATGTTAAAATTTACTTACTTGCATCGATGATAAAGTCCTTTGTTTTATTTAGAAAGTGGTAGGCGTCTGCTTTTCCAGCTACGTCCTTATCATAAGCTCGACTTAGCTGAGTACCAGGAAGCATGTTTTCAGGCAAATTCACTGGGTTAATTAATATCTGAATCTCTGCCACAGTGTATGAAAATACTGAAGAGATAACACAAAGTGACTTTCAAGTAAAACCAAGTTAAAACAAAAAAATGAACAGCTTTATCAATAATTATTCTATTTGTCCTTATAAATTATATTTATAAGTAAAATTGTGATTTTGAAAGAACTTTCATCTAAAACTAAGTCAATATTTTTCTTTAACTCATATTTCAATATTTTGTGTGTGTTGTATAGAACAAATTTGAAAGAAAGAACAAATTGAAATCTCACATTTTGTACATCTTTATTTCATTCCTTCACGAACAACTACTATGTAGAAAGGTTATTTCAGTTAAAAGCCAGTTTCATTAAGTTCTTTATTGATCATTTTAGTCAAATTGTTTTGTATATTCACATAAGTTATATTTTTCATGTAAAAGTTTACTGTATTATAATTTAAAATTGTAGCTGAAAGAAATCAGTGAAACATCCCTTCTGCATTTATTTATTCATTTTCATTGCTTTTCTTTTTATTAGAAAGAAAAGAGGCTCTGTTTTTGGTTAACTTATGACTCACTGTAAATTATGTTATGCTGTACCCCTAAAACAAAAAGCAGAAATAGGCATATCCTGTAACTCACTCCCAGAGTATGTAGTCTGATGGAAAGGAAATATAAATAAATATGAAAAATCCCAATTTTTAAAAATAGCCCTATATTAATAAATAATACTTCATATGACATTTTGTTATATAATGAATTTCTTTTATATAGCAGATTACTCTAAGAAGACCCTAAAGAAAAAAATGCCAAAAGTAAAATGCCATTTGAAATAATCCAATATTAAGTAATGAGTTTTTGTTCTGTATTTAAACACACACATGCTCACACAGGAAGAGACTCAGTGAGAATGGGAGAACAATATTTAATGAGTTAAATATATCTCAGCAGGAATTAAAATTCCTTAATTAACAAGTAAACTTAAGTTTCTTAAAAGCAAAGGAAATATCAAAAGTTAAACAAACCTGTGCATATTAATGAAATCTTGAAGATGTTCATGCCTAGGCCAGCTTGCCTAACATCCATAGCAATGCCTACTAACAAATGCATAGATTATCTATATATACAAGTTCAATCTATTATAATTAAGCCAATAGGTCAATAAATTATTACTCAACATTGAATCCAGTCATTTTATTCTGTTTATTGAGTGATTATGCACATAGTTCGTATTTCAGTTTCTGTGTCTGTTTCCAATATTAATCAGGTGAGATTGTCAGCAAAACCAAGATCATTTTATAACATCAAATTAAATTATATAAGTATTTAGAGTTGATGTGGGGTATCCTATGGAGAACTTTTGGCAACCAGTCCAGGTGATTTGCTCTTTAATCCTTGTTTACCTAACAAAAGGTGCTCTAATAGGATAAAGAGTTATTTTTAACATGAGACTCCATATATATTTGCAAAAACTAAGCTGATTCAGTAAACACATATTTCTGAGTGTGACTAACAATGCATTCACTACTTTGTTGAAGGCTGAGGAGCTTCAGAGGTGAGCACAAGCCATTCCTAGGTAGTTTGTAACCTAGCAAAGATAATAGATAAATAAAAACAACTATACCTATTGTATAAATATCCCACAGCTTTTTTATCCACTCATCTACTGATGGGCACTTGGGCTGTTTCCAGATCTTAGTCTTTACAAATAATGTTGCTATGTGCATAGGGGTGCATATATTCTTTCTGATTGGTGTTTCAGGATTCTTAGGATATATATTCCTAGAACCAAAGAGCTTATATACATATATGCATAGCCCATGGGCACAGACAACTGTGGGGTGAAGGCCTGGGGTGGAGCAGGGGGTTGGTGGAGGGGGGCAAAGGGTGGTGGTGGGAAACATCTGTAATACTGTGAACAATACAAAATTACATATTTGAAAAAACTACACTGAGCTAGCAGGTGATAGGTTTCAGTAAAACCATATGAAAGTTAAGGGGAAGGAAAAAACACTTCCAAAGAGGGGAAAGAGAGAAACCTTCACGGAGGAAGTGGGTTTTATAAAATAAGCTTGAAAGCACAAGTCTTTTGATAATAGCCTTTTATTAGTAAAATAGTTTTAGTGATGTCTCCCAATATATGTCCATTTGTATATTTATAAATTATTTATATGTAACACAGCATATTGTATTACATGCTCACAAAATATAAATATAAATTAAAATAAATTTAAAAGAATGATATAAGGATGGAAAATATATCACATTATGTGTGATATATTTCCATATTTTAATTATAGTTATTATATTGTAAAATGATATAAATATATTACAGTAATATGTTTTTCTATCTCTAAAATATTTCAAATAATATATTTTATAATGCTTATTATTATTTAATAATACTTTATAATAAGATGAAGAATAAACCAAAGATAAATTAATATTTCTTTAACAACTCATTTTATCCATCATCATATAAGAAGTATTTTCCATATTAAACTCAACATAATTATATTTTACATAATAAGCTATGTAAATGTAATATTTGTTATATTATTTAATAATACTTAAAATGAGAACAACCTCATATGCTAATTATTATTGATAATTTTGAATTTTACATTGTGTGATATATTTTCATAGCCAGGGTCAAAGTTTGGTTTATGTCCACATCTGGTGGCTGTTAGAGATTGAAAATGTCCTAAAGATCTCTCAGAAACACAGGTATACCTTGCTTTATTACACTTTACTTTAATGCAGATATTATATTTCTAACAAACTGAAAGTTTGTGGCAGGTCTATCGCCACCATTTTCCCAATAGCATTTGCTCACTTCATGTCTTTGTGTCACATTTTGGTAATTATTGCAATATTTCAAACTTTTTAATTATTATTAGAGTTGTTATTGTGATCTATGATCAGTGATCTTTGATGTTACAATTGTAATTGTTTGGGGATATCATAAACTACACCCATATAAAATGGCTAGTTAACAAATGTGTGTGTTCTGACTGTTCCACTGACCAACGGTTCCCCCATCTCTCTCCCTGTCCTCAGGCCTCCCTATTCCCTGAGACACAACAATCTTGAAATTAGGCCACTTGCTGACCCTACAATGGCCTCTGAGTGTTCAAGTGAAAGGAAGAGTTACACATATTTCACTTTAAATCAAAAGCTAGAAATAATTAAGCTTGATGAGGAAGACATATCAAATGCCAAGACAGGCCCGAAGTTAGACCTCTTGTGCCAGTTAGCTAACTTGTGAATGCAAAGAAAAAGTTCTTGAAAGAAATTAAAAGACTACTCTAGTGAACACCAGAATCATAAGAAAGTGGAACAGCCTATTGCTGACATGGAAAATGTTTTGGCGTGTAGATAAAGATCAAACCAGCCACACTATTATCTTAAGTCAAAGTCTAATCCAGAGCAGGTCCCTAACTCTCTTTAATTCTATGAAGGTTGAGAGAAGTGAGGAAGATGCAGAAGAAAAGTTTAAATCTAGCAGAGGTTGGTCCATTAAATTTTAAAAAAGAAGCCATCTATGTAGCATAAAAGTACAAAGTGAAACAGCAACTGCTGAGGTAGGAGCTGCAGCAAGTGACCCAGAAGATCTTGCTAGGAAAATTAATGAAGTTGGTTATGCTAAGCAACAGGTTTTCAATGTAGACAAAATAGCCTTATTGGTCGAAGATGCCATTTAGGAATTTGATATCTAAAGAGAAGTTAATACCTGGCTTCAAAACTTCAAAGGATAGGCTGACTCTCATGCTAAGGCTAATGCAGCTGGTGACTTGAAGTTGAAGCCAATGCTCATTTACCATTCCAAAATTACACTAAATATGTTCTGCCTGTGCTCTATAAATGGAACAACAAAGCTTAGATGACAGCACATCTGTTTACAACATGGTTTACTGAATATTTTAAGCTCACTGTTGAGAACTACTGCTCAAAAAAAAGAAAAAATTCAAAATAATACTGCTCACTGATAATGCACCTGGTCACCCAAGAGTTCTGATAAAAACGTACAAGGTTAATGTTGTTTTCTTACCTGCATCCATTACAGCATCTATTCTGTAGCCCATGTGTCCAGGAGTAATTTTGTCTTTCAAGTCTTACTTAAGACATGCATTTGTAAGGCTGTAGTTGTCATAGATGGTGATTCCTCTGATGGATCTGGGCCAAGTAAATTGAAAACCTTCTGAAAGGACTCACCATTCTAGAGGACATTAAACCATTCATGATTCATGGGAGGAAATCAAAATATCAACATTAACAGGAGCTTGAAAAAGTTGATTTCAACCCTCATGAATGACTATGAAGGGTCAAGAATTCAGTGGAGGAAGTAACTGCAATTGTGGTGGAAACAGCAAAAGAACTAGAATTAGAAGTGGAGCATGAAGATGTGACTGAATTGCTGCAATCTCATGATAAAATTTAAACAGATGAGGTGTTGCTGCTTATGGATGAGCAAAGAAAGGGGTTCCTCAAGATGAATCTACTCCTGGTGAAGACACTGTGAAAATTGTTGAAATGACAACAAAGGATTTAGGACATTACATAAACTTAGTTGACAAAGCAGAGACAGAGTCTGAGAGGATTGAATCCAATTTTGAAAGTTCTACTGTGGGTAACATGCCATCAAACAGCATTGCATGCTACAGAGAAATTGTTCTTGAAAAAGTAGATTAATTGACGCAACAAACTTCATTGTTGTCTTATTTTAAGAAATTTCCACAACCACCCCAACCTTTAGCAATCACCACCTTGATCAGTCAGCAGCTATCGACAATGAGGCAAGATCCACCACACTTTTTAGCAGTAAGGTATTTATTAGCAATAAAATATTTCTTGGACATATTAGCTCACAGTAGCTTAAAGACATCACTTTTAGCAAAATGTTAAAATTTTGAGCCCAGAATATGAGGTCAAAACTATGCAATTATTTCAGCAATATTGCAAATTAGAGGTAGTTTTGTAACCAGACAAAACTTTATCTATTAGCAATAAATGTGTAGTACAAATTCATAAACCACATTTGATTATTTGATTGATTTAATAACACTTATTCCTACAGTAAAAAGTAGCTAAGAGTTCTCATGTGAAATAATAGACAACATGAAATACATTGCTTTGTTATCAAATTTTTTGGAAGATTTTAAAGATTTAAAGAAACAGTTTTTAGAACTAACCACATAGTGTGAGAGGGAGGCATAATAGTTACATGAAATTGCAGGTTTCTGACACAGCTTAGCTTAAGGTACTTATTAGATTTTGTTTTAATAACAATAAAATTAAGTATCACTTTTTGGAACCAATAAAGGGAACGTTTACTAAATAATATAGTCAGTAATATTGTAACAACTATGCATTGTGCCAGGTGGGTACCAGACCTATCAGGGGGATCACTTTCTAAGTTATATAAATGTCTAACTGTTATGCTGTACACCTGAAACTAATATAATATTGAATGTCAATGGTAATTTTAAAAAATTTTTAAAGAAGAAAAAAAGAACAATGATCTCATACAATATAACTACTCTAAGTAAAATAAAATTTATGGGGAAAAATATCTAAACATAATCTCTGATAAAATAGCTGTTTTGACCAGAATTAAAAATAAACAAATAATTCAAAAATTAGTTTACAAAAGTAGCATCGTATGTGAAATACATTCATTGGCATTATTCATAGGCAAGTTATTGCAGCAACGATGAAGTTTAAGCCAGAAGTGGAAACTGATCAACAAGTGACTACTTTGGGGGTTGGAATGAGGAAATAGGACTTTAAGAATCATAATTTTGAAAAGAGATATGGAATAATAATGAGAATTATTTATACATAGATGTTTACTTGTTACTCAATAGGACAATGTTTAAAGAATTGTCAAAAATATTTTTATTGATTTCAGAGAGAGAGGAAGGAAGAGGGAGAAAGAGACAGAAACATCAATGATAAGAGAGTCATCGATCGGCTGCCTCCTGCACGCCCACTACTGGGGATCCAGCCTGCAACCCGGGCATGTGCCCTGACCGGGAATTGAACCATGACCTCCTGGTTCATAGGTCGATACAATCCATGAGCCACACCAGTGAGGCAAGAATTGTCAAATTTAAGGATGAGTTACATATTCTTCCTTTATAAAATGACAAGTCTTCCAATTTTTTATACCATTTCTATTATATGCAAATGATTCATGAATGAGAATAATAATCAGAAGTACTCTATTAGTCTCTTAAAGAAAAATGTGGCATTTAACTATGCTTCAGAAAGCAGCTGCTTTCTAAAAATAAAAGGCTATAGATAGCCAAATTTGGAAATGTTTCCATCATCCTATGATTCAAACCATCACAAGTGTGTCACCTATAAAAACTCTTATGTCAGCTCACTTGAACTGGGAAACAGAATTTTCTAATTAGTTTTAAAATTGTCCACATGATAAGTCTTAGCTAACTGTAAACTGATAAAAATGTAAAATGCAATATATTTCAATCAGTTTGAAATAAATTTTAATTTACATCAAGATTAAGAACATTTTATAGCTGTCAATACTGAATAACTTTAAATATTGGTAGATAAAACTGACAGATGAGTTCATGATTTATTAAGTACAAAATAATATACTTATGTCCTTCAGTTCTACACCTGCAGGCATACTTTGGAGATATTGCAGGTTTGGTTCTAGAACACTGCAGTAAAGCAAGTCTCACAATAAAGAGAGTCACACAATTTTTTGTTTGGCTTCCCAGTGCATATAAAAGTTATATTTACACTATACTGTAGTCTATTAAGTGTGCAATAACATTATGTCCAGATATGTAAGATGGAAATGGTAGTCTGTTAGGCTTCCCCACATATCTTCTAGCACAGGTTTCTTATGAGCGAGATGCTAGGCGACAATTCTCCATGGGTTTCTTGCATTTCTCTAGGTCTCACAAACTAAGGACCTGACCACAAGGGACTGATTTGTTTACTGTCCAATATAATAAAGGTTAAGTCACCCTACAAAACAAAGATCAGGTAGGCTTAATGCCCCTATAAAAAATTCAAGTTTTCTCAACTCAAAAATCCTTTCCCCCAACTCAACCCACTGCATGTGCAGGCATCACATGGTCCTCTGCATTATTCTTTGGGATTTGGAACGTAAGGAATCAGTGTGAGTGTTGACACTCCAGCTTCTGCTATTCCCTTGAGTAACAATGTCCTTTGTTTCTGACCCAAGTGTATCATGTTTTCTACCAGCAACCATGAAATATGGGAAGCAAACCTGTGAGCCCACAAGCAAGAGAAAATCTCAGGCCCCCTCACCAGTTCTTGTCACGAGAAACCTCAGCATAATATTCCAGTCACTAAAACAGGTCTCAGTGCATAAATGAAAGCAACTTCAAAACCTGTGGAAAAAAAAGTATCTGATGTGTGTTGTGTTTAATGGAAAAATCTATGGACACAAATATGTGCCAGATTTTCAGAGAAATAGTACAACAAAGCACTTGCAATAAAGAAGTACCTGATTCCAATAAAAATTGCTTTAGCTATGATGTTATTTAACCTTCACACACATCATTTACCTCATTTATAATATGTAGGAAGTTATAATAATTACCTCAAAGTTGTTTTGAAGAATATATGGGGTAATGCATAAAAGGAATGAGCAAACTACAGGATATATGAGAAGCACTCAACAAATATTTTATAGTGCTTTAGAGTTACTTAAGCTATCTCACTAAATAACTCACAATGTAGAATGGAATCTTGTATATCCTCATATTGTACACCCCATAGTATTGTGATTTAAATATTTTTGGAAGTAACCTATCCTGTTCTGAGTTCTGGTCTATATCAGCACTAGTAGTAAGATTCCTATGTAATGTTATAAAGCTTTCCCTCATGAATTAAAGCATCTTTATACATGTATTTACAAGGATCTCTTGTGAATAGCTGGTAACTGTAGAAGGTTGCCTGAATGGGGCAATCCCTCCTCTATGTCCACTATAAAATAATTTTAATTTACAAACCTGATTATATCAGTTTTCTACTAAAACATTATCTTTACAAATGAAAATCGAAAACAAGTTAGTATTTCACACCTTACTGATTTCTACTTTCCCCTTCTCATATAACACACATCCAGTAAAATCAGGGCTTTTTCACATTCTCTTCTAAAGCTCCATCTTTACAGATATGACTCTATGCCCAGAAGTGCCTCTCCTCATGAAACCTCATTCATTCTTCAGGAACCAGATCAAATACCACTTCCTGTGAAACCATTCATGACTTTCCCAGGAGAGTTGGTCACCACTCTACTATCATCCAAAAGAGTTCTGTAAACACACTATTATGGAACTTATAATGTGAAATGTAAAGATTTGCCTACATAAGTGTTTTTTTATTGTCTAACTCAGGTTTGTGTTTCCAGTGCTCATGAAAATAAAAGTCTAGTATTTATCTGTTTGGTCTTTGAATGAATAAATGAATGAATAAAAGATTCTGTCTTTACCATGATAATATGGATTAAATTCTATCAGGAGAACTTACTTCCTTAAGGATGGATATTATCACAGAACCTTACATTAAAATCCAAAACTCTCTGGCAGGCTCACACTTGACCTGACCATTCTCTCTGCCTGGAACATTCTCTGGCTGGAGGTTTATACGTGCTGACCCATCATCTCTTTAAACTTTTTGCTCAATTATCACTTTCTTATTGAAATTAATATCTAATTTAAATATCAACTCTTCATTCTCCCCTTTCCCTGTCTAATTTTTTTCCATAGTAGTTATCATCCATTAATATGCTATACAATTGTTTGTAGTATAATATATATTGTTGATTTTCACTCACTGCAAAGTAAACTCTATGAGGGCAGATATATATTTGTTTCTTTTCTTCAAGGAGGCATCTCCAGTAACTGAAAGAATATTATGCTCAATGATTATTGAAAATAATTATGATAAAGGACAAACTGAAAAAGATTTTTTGTTACATTCTTTCTAAATTCAGCATCCTACAAAAATTGATTTAGAGAAAGGTGCAAGGATTTTATTTATGATATTAAATTGGATTTTGGATTGCTTCCAATACAGATTTCATACTTCCTTCCAGAACCTAGATAGACAGATGACAGATAGATGATATATGATAGATTAGATAGATAGATGATAGATAGATGATTAGATAGATGATAGATAGATGATAGATAGATGATAGATGATTGATAGATAGATAGATGATAGACAGATAGATAGATGATAGATAGATGATAGATGATAGATGATAGATAGATAGATAGATAGATATAGATGATAGATAGATAGATGATGATAGATAGATGATGATAGATATAGATAGATAGATGATAGATAGATAGATGATAGATAGATGATGATAGATAGATAGATGATAGATAGATGATAGATGATAGATAGATAGATAGATAGATAGATGATAGATAGATAGATAGATAGATAGATAGATAGATAGATAGATAGATAGATAGATAGATATAGATAGATAGATGATAGATAGATGATTGATAGATAGATATAGATAGATGATAGATAGTTAGATATAGATAGATACAGATAGACAGAGATAGATGATAGATATATAGATAAATGATAGATCGATGATAGATGGATGATAGATAGATAGATATATAGATATAGATAGATAGATGGGCTTTTTTTTCCCCTCTCAGTGATTATCTGTTAGCTCCTTCTAGAATACAGTTTAATGTATGAAATAACTATAGTTTTTTAAAGCATCATTGAAAGTCAAGAACTAAGATAAGCAACAGAAGGGCATGCTGAAAACAATTCATTAATTTGTGCATTCCAGCTAAGCAGGAAAGAACAGAGGGGACTGGGGGCAGGCCAGAAGATGGCTGGCTCTGTTATTCATCCTGTGAGTCACTGGTTGCATGTCTGAAAAACACAGATCTTTCATGAGTAACTCAAACTCTTTTGAACCAAACGCTTAAGTAACCCCAGGAGGAAATGGGAGTTTATCATTGGTTTTATAACTGGCACAAACCCATAAATACATGATTTTTTTTTTTTATTTCAAATATCAAACTAACAGATATAGGTATGTTTACAATGTAACAGTCTCTTTCCCCCAATTGATATGTTTATTTAGGACTAACAATTTATTTTAGTAGGACTAAAAGATCATGCAGGTAATTGCTTATTATTTGGTTAGATAGTAGGTTTTTCATTATTTTTTACTCCAAAATCTCCCCAAACACTTCAAAGAGCCTAATTTTTTTTTTTAATTAATTTACCTTTGATAGAAAAGGTATACAGCTAAAAGGCACTCTGTTTTGGGGCTTTGTTTTTCCTGAATAAAGTGTTTATGTTGACCAATGGAGAATAAAGGGAAGAAAATCAAGGGTAAATATTTTTTTATTTTGCTCTTCTAAAAATGTTCTTTTGAAAGTTTCATTGTTTATGCAGTTTGGAGAAATAGGCAGGCCTTAAATTCTTTAAATTATCGACCAGTATATGGGTCACACCCAATCAATCTTTCACAAAATGAACACTGGAAAAGATTTTGCTGAGTTTTAAATACACTGTTAAAAAGTCAAAGTTAATTACACTAGTCCCTCAACTTTCTGAGGCTGTGATAACAAAATAATTCATTAATACACTCAATTATATCAACTAACCATCTGAATGCAATCTTGGTTAATTTGATATTATACTAATAGAAGATGAATTTAATAGAAGAACATGAGGCAAAGGGGTAGTTTTTAGAGCTGGAGAAAACATGAGTTACTTCTAGCATTTTTTTTGCACATAAGAAAACCAAGATCATACGTGGATATGTTGGAAACTTTACTCCTTTTTCAAGAACTCCATTTATATATATGGTTTGATGGGGGAGAGGACTGGGAGGCTACTTTCCACTTAATAGTTCTGTTATTTATATCTTTTGGAAATCTCTCACTATTATTCTCTTTAATATAAAGATAACATTTTCCTAAATGTTTTTAATATAATTATTTTCAAATTATTTTTATCTAAATATATTTGCATATAATATTGTATTGGTTATGTTAGTTTCATGTGTACAATACAGCGATTTGACATTTTTATACCTTACAATGTGATCACCACCACTAAATCTAGTAATTATCTGTCACCGTGCAAACTTATCACAATATTATTGACTATATCTCTTCTTTCCTTTTCACCCACATCCCCACCTCCTCCTTTCTGATAGCAATCCCTTTGGTCTATGTTTCTATGAGTCTGTTTTTGTTTTGTTTGTTCATTCTTTTTTTTGTGTGTTTTAGATTCCTCATATAAGTGAATCTATGTGGTATTTCTTTTTCTCTGCCTGACTTATTTCACTTAGCATAATACCCTTTAGGTCCGTCCATGTTGTTTCAAATGGCAAGATTTTATTCTTGTTGTTACACAATATTTCTCTCTCTCTCTCTCTCTCTCTCTCTCTCTCTCTATATATATATATATATATATATATATATATATATATATATATATCCCCTCTTATTTATCCATTTATCTATCTATGAGAACCTAGGTTGCTTCCATATCTTGGCTATTGTAAATGATTTTGCTATGAACATAAAGGTACATGTATCTTTTTGAATTAGTGTTATCATTTTCTTTGTATAAATACCCAGAAGTTGAATTGCTAGTTCTTACGGTATATCTATTTTTAGTTTTTTGAGGAATCTCCATACTGTTTCCCATAGGGGCTACAACAGCTTGCAGTTCCACCAACAGGGCACAAGGAAAATACAAGGGTACATAAATAAATGGAAGAATATAGCATGCTCATGAATTGGAAGGATTAATCTAAAGAACATAATAAAATGATGAAAAAATAGATTCAGTGACATAGAAGCATGGAACAGACTGATGAATCTCAGAGGGAAGGTGGGGTGGGTGCGTGGATGGGTGGGGAGAGATTAATCAAAGACTTTATATGTATATATATATACATAACCCATGGACACAGACAATAGTGTGGTGAAGGCCTGTGGCAGAGAGTGAGTGTGGGGTGGAAGGGGTCAGTGGGTAAAAAAGGGGACATCTGCAATATTTTCAACAATAAAGATAAATTTAAAAAATTTTTAAATTTAAAAAATTAAAAAGAAAAAAATAATAATAATAAAGCAAATGACCACACTACCCAAAGCAATCTACAGATTCAATGCAAATAAATGTCAATCAAAATGTCAATGTCATTCTTCTCATAACTTGAACAAATAATCAAAAAATTTATATGCAACCACAAAAGACCCTGAATAGCCAAAGCAATCTTGAGAAAACAAAGCAAAGTTGGAGATATCATGCTCTATACTACAAAGCTATAATAATCAAAACAGCATGATACTGGCATGAAAAACAGACACATAGATCAATGGAAGAGACTAGTGAGCCCAGAAATAAACCCTCACTTATATAGTGAACTAATCTATGACAAAGGATGTAAAAATGTACAATGAAGTAATGACAGTTTCTTCAACAAGTATATTGGGAAACTGGACAGATACACATACAAAAAAATGAAATGACTATTCTCTACATCATATACAAAAATAAACTCAAAGTAGGTTAAAGACTTAAATGTAAAGCCTAAAAGAATAAAAATTCCTATAAGAAAATATAGGAAGTAAACTAATTGACATCAGCCTGAGTAATCACTTTTTCGATACGTCCCCTATAGCAAGAATAGAAAAGCAAAAATAAACAAATGAGACTTCATCAAACTGAAAAGCTTCTGCACAATGAAGGAAACCTTCAACAAAATAAAAAGTCAACTCACTGAATGGAAGAATATATTCACAAGTGATATATCCAATATGGGGTTGATGTCCAAAGTATATAAGAAATTCATACAACTCAATAACAAACAAAAAAAATCTCATCAAAAATTGGGCAAAGGACATGAAAAGACATTTTTCCAAAGAAAAAACATACAGATGGCCAACAGACATATGGAAAGATGCTCAGCATCACTAATCATCGGTGAAATGCAAATCAAAACCACAGTGAGATACCACCTCATACCAGTCAGTATGGCTATTCTCAAAAAGTCAACAAATAACATGTGTTGGCGAGGATGTGGAGAAAATGGAACCTTTAATATAATTATTATATATGACATACATGACATTTTTTGGCTCGTAAAGCTATTATGTAGGTTTGACTTCATCATCTCCATTTTTTTCTGGAGCTGCATTAAACATGCTTCATTGAAATTCTTTTTATTGTATTATAAATTTGAAAGGAAATAATTTTTAAAATTATTCATTTGTTCTATTGTCTCAATTAAACATTACTAAATCTGTAATTTTTTAAATATATATTTTTATTGATTTCAGAGAGAGGAAGGGAGAGAGAGATAGAAACATCAATGATAAGAGAATCATTGATCAGCTTCCTCCTGCACGCCCCCTATTGGGTATAGGCTCCCAACCCGGGCATATGCCCTAACTGGGAATTGAACCTCTATATCCTGGATCCTAGGTCTATGCTCACCCACTGAGCCACACTGGCTGGGCTAAATCTGTGATTTTTTTTAGTTGACATAATCTCTGGTGTTCTCCAAAATTTAATTATTTTTTTCAAGGGCACATTTATAAATTTCTGAAATGCTGTGTACTGAACTCCACTCAACACCTGCAAGGGAAAGTTGATTGGTTGCAAGTAGAGTACAATTATCTTGAGATGGTTATTATACTTACATGATAATGGTAAGATGGCAATGACATTTTATTCCCTACTAACATTTGTTTATATTCTTCTGTATTTGAGAACAAAATGGCTGATAATAATTATCTTCAGCCTCGGCCAGGTGGCGCAGCTGGTTGGAGCGTCATCCCATATGTCAAAAGGATGCTGGTTCTATTCCCGGTCAGGGCACCTACCTAGGTTGCAGATTCCACCCCTGGTTCGAACACCTCTGGGAGGCAACTGATTGATGCTTCTCCCTCACATCCATGTTTCTCTCTCTCTCTGTCTCTCCCTCAAATCAATAAACATATCCTTGGGTGAGGATAAAAATATAATTATTATTGTTATTATTATATTTAGAGAAACATGTTTGAATATGAATTGCGTAACCACAAAGCCTGCCTTGTATCCCATAGTTTCTGTTGTATTATTCTGGGAAGTGCTCACTTTGTTTAAACCTCATTGGTATTTTCTGTAAAATAAATATAATGATACCCATCATAAAAGTTGTATTAAGTATCGGTGTTTAGCACATGGAACATACTTTAATGAATAGTGATACTAGCAGAAAATTATCATGTCATAATTTTATTTTCATTATCAACATTATAGAGTATTCTAAGAAGTTACATGTCTTTTAGATAATTTACTATATTTTTTAAAGGAATTATCTTGAAATTACAGTTTTAAATACTCCTCTTTTTTAGCCATGGGAATTTTAAACTGTGAAGTGTTTTCCTTGAAGTTGGGGAAGTCATCCTTCTAATGTACAGGAGATACATTTGCTCACATGAGTGTTTTCTGCTTTGGCCGTCACATATTTAAATGACATGGTCTCCTTTTCTCCAAATATCATTAACGTTACTTAACCCTTATTCTTAAAGACTTAAATCCAAAACAACAGCTCTACTAGTTACTTTCTTTATCTTCTTGAGGGAAAAAAAAGTCTCCAAGACAGAATAAAAATATAATAAATGCTCACGCTTTGGCAAAATGAAATTTATATTTGCTATCTGGATTATCAAATTCCCATATCACAAATAGTTCTTGACTGTGACTCAGTTTTGTGATAAAATCTTTGTCACATCATGTAGCTCACCAATCAAGTCTCTTTATTTTGTGTTTGAAATAACTAACACATTTATTTTAATACCAGGAAGCCTATGGTAGATTCCTTTTTTCCTTCTCCTTAGATTTTTATCAGAAGTTTTCCCCACCATTCTGTACCTTTTTATATACATGGATATATTCTTTTTTTTTTTTTTTTTAAGTCCTCACCCGAGGATCTTTTTTTCATTGCTTTTCAGAGAGAGTGGAAGGGAGAGAGAAAGAGAAAGCAATATTGATGAGAGACAGACATCGATTGGTTGCCCCTCGAACACAACGCCACCCAGCCGGGACCAGGAATCCAGCCTGCAACCGAAACACATGCCCTTGGCCGGAATCAAACCTGGGACCCTTTAGTCCACAGGCCAACGCTCTAACTACTGAGCCAGACTGGTTAGGGGCTGGATATTTTCTTAATATAAAATAAAGTGATAATTGCTTCTTTTGAGAAAAATAGACCCTTTCTTTGAAATGTTACAGGCATAAGCCCAGTATAATCAGTTAGTGATTTTTCTGATTTCTCATTTTTCAAATATCTATTTATTTTCAAATATCTATTTATTTGAAATATCAAATATCTATTTATTTCAGACCATAAAGGTCTGAAATATGTATCCTATTAAATACTTCTGTTATTAGTGGTAAAACATCTATCCTCTGGTTGGCCTAGGATAGCTCAGCTTAACACTTATTATCTTGGCATAATTACCAAGTGTACTTTCACTCTCAAAACACTACCATTTTATAGGATTAATTATACAGTTTCTCTCATTGAGAATATCAATCCACTTAAAAATTTATAGCATATTAATATACCACCAAAAATTCAGCACAAACAGGATAACTTTAATTAGGTTATACTCTAGATAAGCATATATATGATTTCAAGCTAATTATTTTTGAAATATTCATTTATTCTTATATATCCTGATTTTTAAAAAGAGTAAAATACCATATTGACTTTAGTGCAAATATTCTAAGGGAAACAACCATCAGGCTCATTCACTAATATATTCACTCAACAGACAAAGAATGAGTAATGTGTACATATACTGGTGGTGCTGTAACAGTTGCCACAGTATACAAGGATGATTATTATGGAGTCTCTGAATTCTAAAATGTATTTGAGGAAGATAGTCAAGCACACACATATAGATAATATGCTAATAAATATAGATGTGATAATATGACCCATACTCATATTTAGGAATAAGTGCTCCATCAGATATTGTTTATTTTCACAAATCTATATCTTTTGGTTTCTACTACTCCCAATAGCATCTTCTGTTCAAGCTATATGGACCCTTTTCAAGTTTCCCAACCATACCCTGCTGTTTTAAACTACCTAGACTTTCTATATACTGTTCTTTTCATGCCTTTTCTCCCTGGCAAGTTTCTAGTTATAGTTAAATACCATCCCCAGATAGGGTTAATTATGCCCTCCCTTCTTAATGCACTTATCAAAAAACATTTTAAGTGACTGTTAGTATGTCTCTTTTCTATATCAAATTATGAGCACCTTGAAGGCAGGGATAATTCATTTTCATCTTTGTACTATGCATTGCACATAGCACGAAGATCCATTGAATAATGGAATAAGGAATGAATATACAGCTTACATGAATGAATGAATAACTGAAAGAGTGTTAAAGCACTAAATGTGTAATGATTATTAAATCTGTAACACAAAAAATTATGAAAAAATACAGTTTCTTCGTTTCCATTCATGAAAATAAATGAGGAGCCAAATGGACCTCATTCAGGCACTGCGTAGTAGAAACTCCAATTGTTTAGAAAGGAAGTGAGTAAAATGCCAATAATTAAAAATCTGAATATTGCACATAAAAATCCACATTCCTAACTTCCCTGGGAAAAGTATAAGATTTGGCAACACATAATATGTGCTTCTACATGATGACCATTGGCTCATGTTAGATGGTAGCTACCCACTTTGGTCTGGCACACTCAGTCCTTGTTCCTACGATCTTTTCTACAGAATTCACTACAAGTACATGAATTTGACCCTGGGATTCAGTGAGTTTTGTTAGAGCACTAACCTGGGATTGTTTTAAGTTGAACACCACTCTGCTCAGTAAAAGGGAGTAAGTGACATTTTAGGGAGGGGAAAAAGAGGAGAGATATGCAAAGATAAAGCACACATAATAAAAATGAAAAAGGATATAGAGGACCTTGTCTGAATGTTAAAAGAAGTAATATAGTGCAGTGCTTAAAAGCCTGAGCCTTGTATTCAGAGATCTGGCTTGGCTACATGGGACAAACTACTTAACTTTTCAGAGGTTAAGTTTCCTCATCAGAGAAATAGGAGTGATAATAATTATATTATTTCTGATATACCTCTTATATTTGTTGTAAAGATTAAATATGACAATTTATGTGCAGGCTCACTTGATCAAAAAAGATTTAGTCATGCAGAGGCATGTGCAGACACTTAAAGACTAAGATAAGGCCTTGGCCCCTACAGAAAGATGGGCTGGAGGCAAAAAGTGATGTCTTATGAGGGTCTCTGAGAAATCAGAGGAAACACAAGTGGAAATGATTGTGACGAGTGGTGGGATAAACCACCCCAAAATATGACTTTTAAGCATCAGGGTCATTTTGAGCTAGACACTTGAAAAATAACAGATGCAAGAAGGGCACTCTGATCTCCCCTTTTGTTTATGAAAGCAGGAGATAAATGTATAAGATTCATGTATAAGATTCCCTCCCTATACCAGGAGGAAAGAAACAGTCTTATCACCAGAGATGGGGAGTTGAGGCCAAGAGAAAGCTATACAAACAGACTGTGTTAAAGTTACTTTTTTCTTCCTCTTCCCATATATTTTAGTTATTTTTCCACAATTGCAACTCTTTTTTTCAACTTTGCATTCAGGTCTATCAGCTTTTTGGGTCTTTATTTTCCTATAGGAGCTCTCAAGTACATGTAAAAATGTGTATGCTTTTCTCTTCTTAATCTGTCTCATGTCTACTTAATTCTCAGGCTCAGGCAAAAACCCTAAGAGGGTAGAGGTAAAGTTGTGCCTCCACTCTACCTGGATACACCTCTAACAGCCTTTTACTCATTTTGTAACAGAACACTGTGTAAAGGTGACATCCCACAGGTCTATGCTGTCTTGTCTTCAAATGTACATAGTATGTTTAGACACAGCAGAATCCAATGGATGATTCATCAAAAGATGCAGGTAGATGTAGTAGGAATTGCTACATGATGAATGGACATAGTGGTACTCAGCAGCCTACCTAGCAGATAAAAGGTGGTGTGGCAGTTATAGGTGTTTTCATGAGTACCTGTGAGGCATTTTTAGAAGCATACTTTGGGATTAATTTATAGGTAGCCAGTATCCTATGTGAAAAGAAGAGGCAAAGACCAGTGACATTTATTATAAAATAGTTAATATGACCTTGTTCTGACATTTACATTATACATATAATGAAATATAAAATATTGTGTTTTAATATTTGAAGAGCTTTCTTCTATTTAACTCCACTCCTGAGTGTAGCAAAGATAACTTTGCAACTACCAAAACCCATAGCCTATTTATCCTGGTGCACAGCTAGAGTACCAAGGTCTTCCTATCACTAGCTGTGGCCAGTGAGATGTAGAAGGAAGCACAGTAAACCATTTCAGGCCTGGTAAGTAAAAATCTCCAGTATGATTCTGTAAACTCTGTCTGATGAGCAGATACAGAATAACCTTCAGTAGTCTTGGAACCCTGCTGACTGAGAGAGCCACATGATTGAAAAAAGCTGGATCTCTGAAAGACAATATGGAAAGCTGCCCACCATCCAAAACCGTCTGCACTGGGCTTCAATGAAAGAGAAACTTCTATTGTGTTAAGTCACTGATATTTGGGGTCACTTGCCCTAAGAAATAAACTTAGTTAACCAAATACGGTAGTCTGAAATTCTATCTCTTCACATCTTTTCAGTTGTTTATCACTTTGAGTCGATTTAAATAAGAGAAAACAAAATAACCAAAACTAGCAGAAACCAGAAACCACACACAGTGTTTGTTCACAAGTAGCTATTTGATCTGTTTCACAATTATCATTATTTCAATCTTTACATTGTCTACCTGGAAACTATCAAAATCATTGTCTATCATATCTTGTTCCTTGTTTGGAAGAAAGTAGACATGTTCAAACTTCCATGGCTACTCTAGCATCATTGTTAGAAATCACTGCACACTCACAAATCTGTACTTTCCTTCCTAAAAAAGGGTGTTGACCTCAAACAAAAACAGTTTTAGGCTAGCTACATCTACATGGGTGACCATGTGTGGCATAAAATAGATTTTCCAGCATGCGTTTATTTGGCAATAGTTTAAAAGCACAACCAGATGTTTTCATGGAGAACAGCTCTTTTAGCCACAAATGTTTCCAATTTAAATACATTTGTTTTGACTCTACTCTGCTGCAGATGGAAAACATCCATTTTTTTCTTTCCAGTGGGGATAGACAGTGAACATTGGCAAATCTCAGAAAATGATTACCAGTGTAGACAAAACTTCAGCGAAAGCTGTGTTTCCATAAGGAACATTTTTTAAAAGACAATTTTGCATTTTAAACAGGTTGTCTCTCTAAGACCATTTCCCCCCGCCCCCTCTAATTTGTACCACAGGTTTTAAACATCTGTATGTATTTGATCCAAGGGAACTACCTTACTTTTAAGTGATAAATGGATATATTCAGAATGACAGCATAGCTTCTGGATGTTGCATCAATAGCTACTACATATAGATATTTAAGCATTTCTTATCAAAATGCATGTTATATAGAAGCTCTTTGTCAAATTTACTTGTGATTGATATATTGAAAAAAAGAACAGGAATTTTAAGTATCATATAAAAATAACTGAAAAGGTTTCCTTATTTTTTCAAAAGCAAACTAATGTGTGTGTGACAGTATAAAAGATCTTGGCAAGACTATAGGTTTCTGTTTTAAGAACCTAGGAGTTTTAATTTGTAAAATATATTATTGTCTTTAACCAAATTATTCTTAACATTTGCTATTATAGTTTAATTCTATGATTTGTAAGTCTTTTTGTTTTGTTTTTATCTTCACCTGAGTAGTGAGGATATTTTTTCCAGTGATTTTTAGGTAGAGTGGAAGAGAGGAGAAGAAGAAAGAGAGAGAGAAAAAAACATCACAGCCCCTACCAAGGGGTGGGGATCAAACCTGCAACATAGGTAAGTGCCCTTGACCAAGAATTGAACTTGAGACCCTCTGGTGCTCAGGCTGATGCTCTAACCACTGAGCAACTCCAGCCAAGGCTATAAGGAGCTTTTTGAAAGACAAAAAGAAGCTTTAATTTTTTTTTTCTTACTTTAGGTATTTAAATGAGGAAAAAAAATCCAAATACTGTTTTGAGCAGCAAAATTGTAATTATTATTTTCCCCCTGAGTGTAATCTCTAGCAGCCATAATATAATACTTCCATAAACTGAGCACTATGACATACAAAAGTTATTTTAAAAATATAAAACCTTTATGAAAGAAATAAAACTAAAATAAATATTAATGTTTATGTTAGTCATTAGCACTGATATTTACTTGTTAGATATCTTTCAACTGTTCTCTTCTGTCATTGATTCTCTAATGAAATTTCAGCATATTCAAACATGTTCCTATTAACATTATTCATTATATGTTAACTACTTAGGTTTTTGCCGACCAATATGTGATCACTTTGGCATTACCTTAGGATATTGGTTTCATGAATGCCTACTTTGGGGGGAAAAACTGGAGTTCTTCTAGATTCTAGTTAAGGAAAAGATCTAACCCCTGTTCCAAAATCTGTGCAGTGGTTCTCCCAGTTTGATATGACAGGGAAAAAGTTATTTCTTCAGATCACTGAGCTAGACAGGGTCCTGAGAATGTGGAATAGTCATAGATTATTTGAGTGACCCACTGGAATTGGCTGTTGACTGAGAAAATTAAAAGACACTATTTTAGCAGCAAAGTTTCAGATGTTTCAGAAATTATCTGGCATTATCTAGGGAAAAAAGCAACATCTGTTCATACATATTTTTCCTTACTAATACTATTTTGTTTATTTGTAAATATAATCCCTTCTTATTACTTCAAGTTACCATATTATATATGATGGGAGAATAACAGGGAAAAATATTTCTTTGTTTAACTAAAGCTAAATAGATGATTTCTTTTTTGGTTATTTTTTTCACCCATTGGTTGTTCAGGAGTATACTATTTAATTTCCACATATTTGTGAATTTTTAAGCTTTCCTTCTGCTATTGATTTCTACTTTCAGACCATTGTGGTTGGATATGATACTGTATATTTAAGTCTTCTTAAATTGGCTAAGAAAAATTTTGTAACCTATCATATTAACTATTCTGGAGAATGTTGCATGTGAACCAAAGAAGAATGTTTATTCTGCTGCTGTTGATAGAATGTTTTATGTCAAATTTATTTGGTCTAATGTACGGTTTGAGTTCAAGGTTTTCCTTTTGATTTTCTGTCTGGATGACCTATCTACCCATTGTTGAAAATAGTCATTGTTGTCTATATCTCTCTTTAGATCTGTTAGTATCTGCTTAATAGGTACTCCAATGTTGGGTACATATACACTTACAATTGTTATATTTTCTTGACAAATTAACCCTTTTATCATTGTATAATGACCTTCTTTGTCTCACATTAATGATTTTTGATTAAAGTCTATTTTTTCTGATATAAGCATTAACTCTCCCAGAACTCTCTGGTTTCCATTTGTATGTAATATCTCTTTCCATCTCTTTACTTAGAGCCTAAATGTGCCCCTAAAACTAAAGTAAGTCTCTTGTGGCAGCATATAGTTTGTTCTTTTTATTTATTTATTTTTATCCATCCAGTCTCTGTTTTTTGATTGAAGAATTTAACCCATTTACATTTAAAGTAAATATTTATATATATGAACTTACTAATATCATCTTATTGTTTTCTGGTTTGTTTGGGGATTTTTGTTTGTTTTTTGTAGTTTCCTCTTCCTATCTTCCTCTCTTGTGCCTTTCTTTGCAAATTAATATTTTCTATAATGATATGATTTTATTTTCTTCTGTTTATCTCTTTTGAATCTACTATAGGTTTTAGCTTTGTGGTAATCATAAGGCTTACATAAAACATCTTATAGATATAACAGTGTAGTTTATACTAATAACTTCAATCACATACAAAAATTCTGCCTTTTACTTCTCTCTCTTTTTGTGTATTCAATGTCACAATATACCTCTTTTCATATTGTGTTTTTATTAAATTATTGTAGCTATTTTTAATACTCTTGGGGCTCTGAATATAAAGTTGTTCTCCTGTGAATCAATATTTTTCTTAAAAGGTTTGCTTTCCCTATTTCACATACACCTAAGAATAAGTTGAGATATATTTTAAGATTTCTGAAACTACTATTATAACTTTCACTTATTCTCATTTCTGTCCTTTTTAAATCAGAAATTCAAGGAGATCCAATTGATACTTTATAGTTACAAATGTAGTTACATTTTGGTAGATGGTACTTTAATGATTATTTGAATTATAATAATTTCCAAAGTATGCAGATGTCAAAAATCAATGTTCCATGCTCTATAAAAATGAAAATAGCTTAATTTTAGGAATTTCAATAAGAGTAAATTTGTGACATCATTTTCCTTTATACTAAATTTAGAAAGCAGTTGCTTAAATATACAATTCAAAAAAGACTATGATGAATTTGTAAACAATAGTTTCCTTTCACAAATGACTTCATGGACCTATGGGAAATTACTAGGCTCTACATCTGTTCTGTGGTGACTAATACTGAGCAATCAAATCAGAAGATCTTGACTCAGTAAAATTGAGTAACTTTAAAGAAGTTAAAACCTCCTACAACAACTCAATATTAGTCAATAAAAAACTAGGTCCTATAAAATCAAAACACTTGTCTTTGAAATTCATTTAATAAACTTCTAACTAAGTTAATTGATATATGTGAAAAATTAAAGTTTCTATTTCTCCCACCACAAATAATTACTTAAAAGTCAATGTATAAGGAGCCATGAACTAAAAAATATAATGGTCCCTAAAATGAGATCCAAATAAAAACTCAAAAGTATAATTGAGTAGAACATGATAAAGAATAGACTATCACTTTATGACTAATATCCTTAGTCATTGATTTATACCTATACTTGGACAAATTAAACTTTGGAAAAAATAAAGATAATTAGTAAAACTATCAGTCATTTAGTAGTAATTTTGGCATATTCATCATATTATATTCTCATATTCTCTACCTCTAAATAGAAACCATGAGAGCTTATTTCCTTGAAATCTAGATTTGTCCTAGGCTCTTTTAAACCAATTTATACTTACTTCTCCTCTACAACACTTTACCCTATTACCTACTTCCAGAAATAGCAGAAACAATAATAATTTAAAAATATATTCTCAAGTTAATGTATGTGACACTCTTTTTTTATTTTGTTTCTACATTGGTAAGAATTAGTCAACCATAAATATGTATCAATTGATAATGAATATAAATATTATCAGAATTTTAAGAAAAATAGAAAGCTGGAAAATAATATATAATTATATATTGTTTTATAATGAAAACCATAAAATCTTGATAGTAGGCAAAAGTTAATGTAGATAGTACTCTCCATATATACAAAAAGTCCAAATGACTCAGGATTCCAAGAGCAAGTTGCTTAGGATACAAGGTGCTTGATCTTTATAACAGCTTCAAAAGTCACATAGCATTTCTTTTGCCATACTCTGTTGGTCACAGCAGTCATAGCCCACTCAGTCTCAAGAGGAGGGAACATAGACTCACCTTCTTTTTTTTTATCCTCACCTGAGGACATTTTTTCCATTGCCTTTCAGAGAAAGTAGAAGGGAGGGAGGGAGGCAGGGGGGTGGACATCAATGTCAGAGAGACTCCTGGATTGGTTTCCTCCTGCACATGCCCCAACTGGGGCCAGGGATTGATCCTGCAACTGAAGTACATGCCCTTGGCCAGAATCAAACCCTCCTGATGATGCTCTAACCACTGAGCAAACCAGCTAGGACTAGACTCAACTTCTTTATGGGAGAAATGTCAAAGAATTTGCTGCCATCTTTTAAAATTATGCCAATATGTCTTCTGGCCATAAGTTATTTATATACAACTCAAAAACAAGTGCAATCATTCCCTTTCAAGACCCTCCAAAAGTCTTATCCAGTGACCACAAGCTCATAGTCAAGGATGCCATCATTTAAATCAGGTAGATGTCTGGCCCTGCCTCCTTTCACCACCACCACATCCAACATTCAATGGTAAGATAGCATAACTATAGTAGTCAGAATTCTCCAGAAAAATCAGATTAAAAGGATATATGTATATATATATTATATATATATATATATATATATAATATATATATACATAGAGAGAGAGAGAGAGAGACATTATGAAGAGAAGTCTCACAATCTGCCATCTGCAGAGTGAAAAAGCAGGAAAACCAGTGATGTAATTTAATCCAAGTCTGAAGGCCAGAGAATTGGCGAGCCAATTCTGTAATGTCCTGGTTTGAGATCAAAAGCCCAAGAACCAGAAGCACCAATGTTCAAAGGCAAGAGAAGATGGATGTCTCAGCTAAAGTAGAGAGAGTGAATTCACCCTTTCTCCA
Source organism: Miniopterus schreibersii (assembly GCF_964146895.1). Taxonomy (NCBI): domain Eukaryota; kingdom Metazoa; phylum Chordata; class Mammalia; order Chiroptera; family Miniopteridae; genus Miniopterus; species Miniopterus schreibersii. Next base: position 50,375,392 of record NC_138118.1, read on the forward strand.
AGTTTTTGTTTGTTTATTTACTTATTTAAATCCTCATCTGAGGACATGCTTAGAGAGACAGAGAGAAAGGGGGAAAGATCGATTGGTTGCCTTCTGAACATGCCCCAACCAGGGATCAAACCCTTAACCAAGGTACATGTCCTGACTGGGAACCAGACCCACAACTTATAGGTGCATAGGACCTGGCTCAGCCAACTGAGCCACTCTGGCCAGGCTTTTTGTTCTACTTAGACCCTAAAGAGATTAGCTGATGCCTTAGGGCATTGGTAACAGTACTCTCCTTCACTCACTCTACTAATTCAAATACTAATCTCTTCAAAAAAACTCTCACAGACCCACTCACAATGTTTTACTAGTTATCAGAGCATCTCTTAGCCCAGCCTCATTGACAATAAAATTAACTATCACAATAGGATTATGTGAACAGACACTATTTTCAAAAGTATATTTTAAAATAGATCTTAAGTGTTCTCAGCACAAGAAAAAAATTGTAATTATGTGTGCTGACTGATTTTAACTAAACTTATTGTGGTGATTATTTTGAAATGTATATATATTGAATCATTATGTTGCACGCTTGAAACTAATATAATGTTATATGTCAGTTACATCTCCATTAAAAAAATGTAGAGAAAAGACCACTTTTTATTTTACACTGTATCTATCCCTTTCTGTGCAGTCTGGTGTAATTCCTTTAAAAACATTGTCTTTTTAAATGCATAACTTGCAATCCAACTCATTAAGCAAAGCCATAACTACAAATATCTTCTACTAAAGCCTTTCACTATGTTAAGTTCCACAACTTTGAGCATGTCATATGACAAAACCAAAAAGATTCTTAAAAATTATATTATTTAATGCTATATGTAAGACCTACCTCTAAGATACTTTGCAGGCCTTTTGTCTTTCTAAAACATGTATGAGAAAGTACCTTAAATCTTTCTGGGACCTCAACAAAGGATTTTTTTCCTCAAAACTTGGCTTCATTTTTCCCATGAGGCAGTGTTTTCCTGACAAGGTTCTGGATTTGATTTTTTTCTTGCTGTCTTTTTTATATTGAGACTCCTTTGCAGACTAGAAAGACTGTCAAAAATAAAAGTTCCCTTCCCTTAAGCTTCCAATAACATTTTTCTCAATTCCTTTCAACCCTTCATAGATATGGCAGGCTTCCATATACTTGGTCCCCAAACCAGTATGTCAGTTTTTTTGTCTTAATGAAACTTCCCAGATTTAGTTTCCTCTCCCAAATTATCTTCTGATTTCCTATTTTTTAATAGTATTATTATTGGTGGAGTTCTTGGCGTGCCTCAAGGAAAAGCATTTCCTGAGGTCCCCATGGGAGGATGGGATTTTGTGGAAAGCTTTATTGATGATATAAAATTAAAGGGGTTCCCCTCCAAGGTCCATCTCTGTTCCACCATGGAAAAAGTCCAATTGTGTCTTTAGCTACTGCCCATGATTTCTGCTCCATATTAAAGTCCAGCCCAGTTCAACATCTTGCATGTGGAGTCATCGCATCCATGGGCCATGCAGCTGCTAAAGCCACATGACCACTGAGAGAGAATACATGAATGCAGGGCGTGAGTGCAGGTCATGGAGCAAGAGAGAACAAAGAGAGAGAACCAGAGGGAGAAAGCTCCTTTGTCTGGTGCTTTAACAAGGAGCCTCTTCAACTAACCAATGAACTTTACAAGATTTCATTCGATTCTGATGGGTTCTACCCCCTAGCAAACCATTGTTCCCAGGTACCACCCCATGCACCACCGCAACTTCTATTGTGCATGTGCCTATCTCCCCCTTCACCCCTCAACAATCCAGTACCTTATGGGGGAAGGAAGGGGGGTTAATCACCTTGGAGGAACAATGCTGTGTGAAGCTGTAGCTTTCTGGTGAAGTTTACAAGTTGGCAATGCTTACAATGTCCTACTTCCCTTTGCTTTCTTTTCTTTATTAATATTAACCAGTTAATTGTGATGATAACAGTATCACTAAATTTTAATAGTAAAAAACAGCCATTTTATTTTGCTCATGGTTCTCTGGGTCAAGAACATTTTAAGACAATCAGGAAAAGTACATATTAGGATCAAAAAAGCAATGAAAAATCTAATCACTGACTTCTTATTAAGAATAATGGAAAATAGAATTATTTTCAAAATGCTGAAAGACACTTCCAGATGTGTGTGTGTGTGTGTGTGTGTGTAAGCATGCATGGAAGCCAGGAATTGGCCCTGTTCTTAGAGCATTCTCACCCATTCCCTACCTGTCATGCTTCAAGAGTTCCAGCTGGCTTGCTGCGAGGCCAATAGCTACTTTGGAGTGCTGCTGCAGGATTAAGCCAATTCCTATGCAATTGACTCTGTTCTTAATGGCCATTTCCAATTAAAAAAAAAAAATTGTGGGGGAGGGTCTGGGTGTTGGGATTGGGGTGAATTTGAAGTTTAAAGCTCAAACTAGGAATAAGACGATGTGGTCTACTTGCTCTGTTTAGACAAGCTTTAAGAACAATTAAATGTACATGGAGGCCAGGCCAGAGAGCCTGTGATAATTGATGACTTAAGTGCAGGGCAGACAAGCATTTATCCAGGTTGTCTTATCCAAACTGGTTTGTTAAAGCTCCAGGTCACGTTCTTACACTAAGAAAAACATTCAGTAAAATGAGACAAGTTTAGAAAATAATTAATAAAAGAAACTTGTCTTACACTAATATATATGAAGCTTCTATAAAAAAATACAGGAAAATAACGTTATAAATTCGTTAATCCTCACTCGAGGATATTTTTTTCATTGATTTTTAGAGAGAGTGGAAGGGATGGAGGGAGAGGGGGAGAGAAAAAAAGAGAAAGAGAAAGAAACATTTATGTGAGAGAGACACATAAATTGTTGCTTCCTGCACACACCCGGACCAGAGCCAGGGATCGAACCTTCAACCCAGGTACGTGATCTTGATGGGGAGTCAGACCTGCAACCCTTCGGTGTGAAGGTGCGCAGGTGGACTCTCTAACCATGGAGGGCACCAGCCAGGCCTGAATTTTGTGTATTTTTTGCATGTTACAAAAAAACTCAACAAAAAATTATAAATAAATTTTATCAAAATTGTTAATTTCTATTCCTCAAAAGATACCATTAGACAAATGAATAAACTAGTTACAGATCATTTAAAAATGTTTATGATGCATATACATCTGACAAAAGAATCTTAAAAGAATAATTAATTTTAAATGCTTCTAATAGTTGGTAATAAATAAGATAAGCAATACATCTAGAAATGGAAAAAAGACTTGAACAGACACTTTGCAAAATATTTTTGTTTGGCTGAAACTTTATAAAAATGTGCTGACAACACTGGGCATCAGGGAAATGCCAATTAAAGCCACAATGAAATTTATTTTAACACATTCAAAGGCAAAAAATAAAACAAAAAACAGACTGGCACAACCAAATGCTGGAATATGTGGAGCAGTTAGAGTTTGCACACAGTGTGGGAGTAAAATAAGACACAATACCTTTCAAAAACTGATTTGAAGTTTCCTATAAAGTTAAACATACATTTACCCATGACCCCAACAATCTATTCCTGGGAATTTACCCAACGAAAATATATGTCCATACGAAGACCTGTATAAAAGTGTTCATAGTGGTCTTATTCATAATAGTCATAAACTGGACAGAACCCAAATATCCATTAGCAGAAAATGGATAAATTGTGATATACTCATATAGTAGAATAAGATTAAGTGATAAAAATGAATGAACTAGTCACATATGCAACAACATGGATGCATTTCAAAAACATTAAATGGAGAGAAAGAAGACACTACAAAAGAATACGTTATATGTTTTCACTTATATAAAATCCAAAAATAGGTGAAATTAACTATTGTGACAGAAATAAAACATTTGTCGGAAGTAGGAGAAGTATGAAGGATGACTAGAAGAGGAATATGAGTTGGATATACAATGATGTTAAAAATTAAGGAACTCTCCTGGCTGGGCATGGCTCAGCAGTTGAGCATCGACCTAGGGTCCAGAAGATTGAGGTTCAATTCCTAGTCAGGGCACATGCCCTGGTTTCAGGCTCAATCTCCAGCAGGTGGTGTGCAGGAAGCAGCCAATCATTGACCATTCTCTCATCATTGATGTTTCTGTCTCTCTCTCTCCCTATCCCTTCCTCTGTCTGAAATCAATAAAAGATATATTTAAATAAAAAAAATTAAGGAGCTCAATGGAAAAAATTGAAAAAAAATAAAACTAAGGACTAATGAAAAAGATCAAGGAACTCAACACTACAGACATAGGCATCTTATTATGTATAAACCTTAATGAATAAACAAAAAGATATTAAAATTTATAATTATTAATTATTGAAGATATTGAAAAAGCAATTCTGCCACTCTTCTTCCACCAACAAAGAAATTCCAGTTTACACCCACTCACACAAAATAAAAGTAACACCTCCTAACTTGGTTTAAGAATACATTGCCTTATGATGTGTCTGCGCATGGGCTTCTTTGGGTTCTTCTTACTTGGTACTCTCTGTGCTTCCTGAACTTATGTGACTTTTTCTTTCACCAAGTTAGAGAAGCTTTCTGCCATTATTTCTTCAATCAGGTTCTCTATCCCTTGCTCACTTTCTTCTCCTTCTGGCACTCCTATGATGCAGGTATTCATAACCCATGGACACAAACAATAGTGTGGTGAAGGCCTAGGAGCCTGGATGTGCAAGAGCAGATTTGAGGAGGTCAATGTAGGGGGGAAGGAAGAACATCTGCAATACTTTCAACAATAAAAATAAATTTTTTAAAAATAATGGAATTTAGAAGCAAAAAAAAAACAAACAAAAAAACATACATTGACTTAGTACCTAAATTGCCTTAATGCCAAAACTTGTCAAGGACAATGTACAAACAACATTTCAAGACAATCTCTTTCATGAGTACAGATTTTAAAATTCTAAATGAAACATTGTCAATTCAAATTTGTTGTGTCTGTGTGAGCCTATGTAAAATCACAACCACATTGGATTTATTCTAGGAATTCCAGGTTCTTTTTAAAAATCCATCTATATAATTAATTATATTAAAATGATATAAAAAGAAAACATATTTTAAGTTCAAAAAAATTTGATAGCATTCACATTCATGATGTAAAAGTATTTATAAACTAAGAATATAAAGGAACTTCCTACAAAAACTTATAGCAAATGAACTTGATGAAATTATGTTTATTAATTACTAAATAATTAATAATAAAGCTTTTCCTTTGAGTTTGGGAATGAAGCAGCACTATCTGATATAATTGCTTCAGTCTAACATTTTACTTGAGCTTTCTCCTAGCCAGTGCAATAAAGCAAGCAAGAGAAATAATGGAAAAGTAGAAATATCGTCATTATTTCAGATGTCATGAATTTGCATAAGAAAAAAAAATCTATACCAAACTATTAAAGTAAATAAATTCACACCATAGAAAAAATTAATTGTATTCCCATAAATCAGAAGAATTAGAAGCTAAAAAAATGTTAAAGTCCTATCAACCATTACATAAAAATCATAAGGTACATAGGAATGACTCTAATCAATGTTTTGTATGAATCCACAGAGAAAACAGAAAATTATTACAAGGATGTTTTAGAGTCTAAAATTAATACTTAAATGCAAAAGCCAAAAATAGAGAAGAAAATATTAAAGGAAAAAATTGGATTAAAGGACTTATCTATGGCATATCAAATATTATTGTAAAGCCACAATAAGTAAAATATTGTTTTATTGTTATAATATTAGACAGTTAAAACAAAACAGTATTATAGAATCCAGAAATAGATGTACAGAAAATAAAAGTAGACTGATGAACTGTTAGGGGAAAGATAATCTTTTTAATAAACAACCTAAATATTAATAATAGACTATATTAAAAAATTAGGTGTATTCATATAATGAAATACTATGCCAATATAGTGGTTCTCAAAGAATGGTTAGGGAAACCCTAGTGGTCCCTGAGGCTCTTGCAGGTGGTCCACAAAGATAAAAACTATTTTCATAATAATACTAAGACATTATTTGCCATCTTCAGTCTTATTCTTTTGTAAGTATTCAGAGTTTGATTCTACTCATATTAAGTTCAAGAACAGGTGAAATTAATCTAAGGAAACAGAAATAAGAAATTTGTTGTATCCAGGGGTAGGAGTGGGAGAGGTATAAGAGGTGACATTAGTACAGTTTCAGTTCCACTTTCTAATGTACCTTTAAGAAATTACCACTTATAGAGCTTTTCTGTAGTGTCAAAAATATCCACAATTACCTGAAAAAGATAGTAAAGCAAACTTCCCTTTCCAATTGCATATTTGCATGAGACAACATTTCCTGCAAAGTAATCAGCCAAACAACGTATAACAAGAGAGTAATGCAGAAGCTGATTTTAAAAAATCCAACTTCTATTAATATTAATATTAAAGTGTATGAAAAATGTATGTAAGGCCACTCTTCTTACCTTTTTCCTTGGAAAATGTAATTCATTTTTATAAAAATATATTATGTTAATATAATGGGTTTATGATTACTATATTAAAATGATAAATATTTTTAAATCTTTCAAGTTTATTTTTAATACATTAATGAATATATTAATGAATATGCTGTCTCATGCAAATATGCAATGTGTTTATTTTATGAAAAACTTTGTTCTGTATACCAATGACATGTACACTTTTATGTGCCTATTATATTTCAGTAAAAAGTTTATTAAAATACAAACATCATTTAATTGGGGTAATGATTTTATGTTTTAGGAGAGGATTTTCTAGCTCTTTTCCCTTAAAATATCATCCATTTTTATATTATAATTTTTAAAATGTTTTTGATTAACATTCTCACAAAATGAATTGTCTTTACTTCTAAGATTAGAAACACCAACTTAATTTCCTCTTTTCCATATTTAATCAGAAGTGAAGATAAAAAAGTATTATTAAAGCTCTTACGATTTTTCATGAGGTAATTATTTAGCTGTCATTTAACCATTCTGTTATCTGAATTAATAAAATGAAGCAATCAAATAGGTGTGTGTTTTTTCAATTCAATTTCAGGCTTGAACAAACTGGTCTCATGATTACTAGCAGTGGAGACATTATTTTATTTCAATACAATCAAAGATTACCAATGGAGCACATAAAAATATCTTTTGAGTTTCCTAGGTCCAGTCCAAAGACGTCAAAGACAATGGGCTGAGGTCTTTGAGAAAAAGGAAAAGTGAATTGTTACTGGGAATGGAGAACACATATTTGTTATCTTCTACTATGTACAGGAACTGTCCATATTTACACTAATGTCATTAAAACCAGAAATAGGTGATTTCTTTTTTCCACTGGAATTTAACATCACACAACTAGCAATGATCTAGCCAGAGGGAAAACACAAGTTTGTCTATTGCTAAAGTTGGCAGTCTTCCAATTTATCAAAAATGCATCAGAGTCAATAGAAGTAAATTAAAGGTGGTAAATTTCTAATTATGGCATAGTTATTATTTGTAGTCACTAGAATTATAGGCTTAGAGAAGTAGGCCCAGGTCAATTCTGCTTGAAGAAAAAATATTAAATGTCAGCCAATACTGGGGATCTTTGGTGCCCCCTAAATGATTCATAAACTAAAATATATAAAAACTAGTATTCTAGAAGGTATTTTCTTTGCCAAAATTCTGTCAACTTTTATATAATCACATTTCAGCCTATTTGTCTTTTGTATGAACTAATTTTCTCTGCATGTAAGTGACTCTTCACTTGAGTCCCCTGATTTGGACATACTTATTAAGGATCATAAAACATTTCATTGTTAATTTGTAGAAATTTGAACAGTAGATTTAAAAACTAGAGGTAGAAAATAAAACTATAGGAAAGATTTTTTTTTCTTTTATACTTTCAACATTTTCTCTCAGGATCCAGTATTAACTTTCACTTAACAGCAATCTCAAAAGTATGACTCTTAGTTCCCTAGAGAAAATGGTAAACCAATAAAAACAGAGACAGTACAATCATTTTTGGCATGAGAGCATAACTTATGTGAACACATCAGGAAGCATTAATAAAATATAGTGACTACAACATAAATGGAAATGTGATATAATGTGGAGTTATAGATTAAAGAGTGTTTCTTCTCCTAATATACATGTCAATCTAGCAAGGAGATGGTCTACAGCTCTCTGGGGTCTCTCAGGCCATGGGTCATCCTGGAAGATAGAGTGCAGATTATGTAGAGATCCACAAATAGAAGACTACAAATAAGCAGAGAGATTTATTTGTGTCTATGAATTTCAAGAGATAATGTTTCAACTGAAGAATTATAGTTTTTAGCACAGTGGAATGTCACAGACTCCAGATATAAAAAATACCTTAGCTGAAGCAGTCATTTATGAAACACGTAACTCCTTGATTTAATATATATATTAATGTATAAAGAAAAAAAAACACTAGATACTGTACTCCATTTCACAGAGCTTCAAGTAATTGGAACATTAACAAGGTCATATGAGATAATATCTATGTGATAGGTAAGCCCTCAAACCAAATGCTTTCTATAAAAATCATTATTAATAGTTATGTTAAATCTGTGTTCTATTTCAAATTTGTAAATGTGAAAAAATTTATTAATCTTTGAAAAGTAGAGCATTTAAATATTTAGCAGACACCAGTTTCACTTTATTTGGAATATTACAGTATCACTTCCCATAAGGCAAATGATAAACTATTATTAAAATGATATACTATTTTATTTTGATTATAGTAATACTTTGATTACTGTAATCAAAAAAGACAATAAAAATAAAGATAATTATAATGCCACTTTTAAAAATCTAAGCCTGAAAACATTTCAATTATGTATTTTCCCAAAGAATATATAATACATAATGTTGTTCAATTAAAGATATAAACCCTTATTAAGGTCCTATTACCTACCTTACTACTAAACTGTCTGTTTAAGAAAAGAAAAATGAGTAAGATACCAATCTTACATGAGAGAAATTACAGTTTCATGGGGGAAATAAAGAGGCAAAATTAATTTAATTACCATTTATTTAATTAATAAATTACCATGGTGATTTAAGCAAGAAAGATTTGCATTGAAGAAATTACTTAATTAAATCTAAAAAAAATCAGAAAGATTCTCCCTGAGGAATAATACAAAAGCTGAGTTTAAATGAATTGTATGTTCTAACCAAACTAGAAATGAAAGGAAATCCCTTCCACGGGGAGATAGCAGTATGACCAAAGGCATAGAAGTAGGAGATGGCATACTACATGCTCTCCTCTGTGTGTGTGCATGTGTGTGTGAAAAAGAGAGAGTTGATTCAAATAACAAGTGAAGTGTGAGGAAGGGCATGACAGAAGACATACCTTGAATAGCTGATCATGATCATGATGATGATCAGCTATTCAAACATCATTATTAAGTGATGTTTTTTTAAAAGTGGTGATATAATCATATGTGTTTTAAATTCAGTGATTTAAGTGTGTTGCAAAGTGTCAGGGGTACAATCCAGTGCACAAATTACATGGGACTCTGTTACAGTTACTCAGGTGATAGGTAATGAGAACCTAAGCTAAATCAAAATAAAGACAAATGGAACAAAAGGAGATAGGTTTTTTATCACATGCAAGATGAAAAGGATGAGACTTGCTACTTCATTAGATGTGGCTACTAAGAGTAAGGTGTAGCCTGAGTAACTACCCAGGTCCTTATCTTGGAGATTACACAGATGGAGGTACCATCAAGTGAAATGGGGTATATGGTTGAAAAGAAGAAGAGAACAGTAACTGATGATTTGAGTTTGGGTACATGTGAGACATCCAAGCAGTTATTCAATAAGTAATGTATATAAATATTTTTTAAAAAATCAGAATAGAGATCATGTCAAGAAGTAAATATCTCACATAAAAATCAGCATAAGGTTGTTAGTTAAAATCTTGAGGTTAAGTAATATGGACCAAAGAAGAAGTTAACAAAACAAAAAAGTCACTCTTTAGGAATTTCTACTAAGACCACACCACAATAGAGAATAGTTATAGTTTTTAACTATTAAAATATAAGAAGAAATATGGAGAAAGAGTGTCCAAAAGCTGAGGAAATAGAGTTCAACCATTAAATTTGATGTCATGGAAACCTTCGGTGAGAGAAAGAGAGAGTGGGGGGAGGGGGAAGGGAAAGAGGAAGAGAGGGAAGAGGAGAGAGGAGAGAGGAGAAGAGGAGAGAGAGATACTTAGTTCATGCTCCATGAGAAGAAAGGGGGTCAAACCAATAGCTTAGCTTAGAAGCAGAAATTAACTTCAAGTTCTGAGAACAGACAAGAAAATATTACAATAGAGCAATGTGGATAAATTGGTATTAGGGTAGGAATGAAATTGAGTTGTTTGTGAAAAATAAGAGGGGAGATTATAGAAGTTAAAGAAAATAGATTTGAGTAGAGGGCTTAAAGAAAGCAACAATAGGTATGACAAGGGAGCTAACAAATAAGAAAGAAAAAGAAAAGAAAGAAAGAAAAAGAAAAAAGAAAGAAAGGGAGAAAGAGGAAGGAAGGAAGGAAGGAAGGAAGGAAGGAAGGAAGGAAGGAAGGAAGGAAGGAAGGAAGGAAGGGAGGGAGGGAGGGAGGGAGGGAGGGAGGGAGGGAGGGAGGAAGGAAGGAAGGAAGGAAGGAAGGAAGGAAGGAAGGAAGGAAGGAAGGAAGGAAGGAAGGAAAGAGAACACAGAGACCATAGTAGATAGTAGATATTAACTTCTGTATTATACATTTTTAGTTAGGACTTTTGATTCCCATGTCACATTCAGCATGCAAATGCAGTATACTTCATCCATCCAAAGGATAATTTTATATGACTAATTATATACATCATATATATATATATATATATATATATATATATATACACATATATGGATATATGTATATGTATGTATATATGAGAACCCTAAGAAATCTGGAAATTATGAGAAAATGCTGGAAAATGTAAAACAAATGAAATTGAAATACATGGGAAGTGGAAGAATGAACACTGCAGCTCAAAACCTTTAAGGATTTTCAAGCTGGGAGTTAATAAACTCAAAATCTTTGAGTAAGCCTTAGGCTACTCATTAGAGTTTAGAAAGGGACCTACATTCTGAAAAGCTGAACCAAAACATAGCAGAACAAAGTGCTCTACATGCTCAAAATGAGCCATCTACCAAGGCAGTTACCCACATGTGGGGGTTACAGTCTAAGGAATCTGCAAAGCAGAACTTGAAGTAGCTCTAAAGTCTAGACGACCACTAATAGGCTGTGTAAAGCAAAGACAGCCTTAAATACATTAAAATACATTGAAACCTTCAAATGTCAACTGCAAATCTCTTCCTGTTTTGGTAAGGATAGAACTCCTGGCCTTTCTGTTTGTTTCATACTGACAAACCACACTGGATCCTGACTGACACTAGTGATGAAGAGGCTTCAGGAACATTTCATTAAAGAACAGGTCTATTAGAGAAATTTACCTAAATCAAGGAAGAGAAAAACCACACCAGCCATCTAGCTCAGCGATTTTCAACCTTTTTCATCTCACAGCATACATACACTAATTACTAAGATTCTGCAGCATGCCAAAAAATATGTTTTTTGCAGGTCTGACAAAAAGATATAATTTTTATTAATTTACAAAAGTAATAACAATCATAATAGTAATTACCTACCCTTTTTGCACCAAAGTGACTTTATAAAAACTCAGGTGCCTATATTTGTATACAAGGGTATCTGGTAGCAATAATTAACCAATCAGACACAACCTTATTAGGCAATGTGACCAATAAAATGCAATTTTATTATGCAACCTATATATTTATAGTTCAAGACAGGGCATTCACATCAGTTGGCTACTGTTGTGTTGACAATTATCATCCTTTTATTTGACAATCTAAGGGAAAAGAGATTAGTGCCCCTGACTAAATAGTCAGGTATTGCATGTTTTAAAAATTCTTGTGGCACATCAGTTGAAACCACTGATGGAGATAATTAACCTAGCCCTTCATTTCCAATGTGGACAAGCTGCTACGTATCATCAAAGAAAATTCCTTAATGAACGGGACCAAGATGAAAAAACTGACTTGGAAAACAAAAATAATTCCAGGAAAAGAAACTTGTTGCAAATTTTCGATGAGTATAACACAGACAGATTATTTAAATAATAGTTAACATTAATTGAAGCTCTACTTTGTACTGACTACAGTGTTAAGTGATTAACAAATATTGATATATATAACCTTCATTAAAATCTCATTAAGATAGAGCCAAGCATTGTTATTATTCTTATTTCATCAAAGGCCCAATATTTAAATTTTAGAGTTTACAACACAGGTCATTTGAAAAATTGGGCTCTTAATCTACACTCAAATTACATCCCTTTAACAAAAGCAGGTTACTGTGAAAAAACAGTGCATCAAGTAACCATAAATATTACTGGAAATTAAAAGTACGGTGGGAATTAAAATAAGAATAATAACAAATTATATAATAAATCAAGTTGGTGACATGCAAGATAAAAATATAGTAATTCTCCCAAACATGTATCAAAGAGTCAAAGACATGCAATATATACAGAAAAAGTCAAGGAAGCATAGCAATAATTTCCTTACCAATATACAACTTACCCCCAAAATAAGTTTACTTTCAAAATCAGGGAAAAACCAGTAATGAAAGAGTAGCATGAGTGAACATTTTATTATGTAATATTTTATTAGGAAAGACTAAATCTCAGAAGATAAAACTTGAATGATTCATAAGATATTCTTTTTTTTTTAGTCTTCACCCAAGTATATGTTTTTATTGATCTGAGAGAGAGAGGAAGGACGAGAGAGAGAGATACATAGATGTGAGAAACATTGATCTGTTACCTCCTGTAAGTGTCCCAAATGGAGATGGAACCTGCAACCTAGGTATGTGCCCTGAAAGGAATCAAACCCACAACCTTTTGGTGTATGGGACCAAGCTCCAATCAACTGTGCCCCCTAGCCAGGGCCATAAGATATTCTTAATTGTAAAAGCTGATTTTATATAGGAATCCTTTAATTAATTAAAAAATATATAATTTTTTTTTTAAGTTTAAAGTGAAGTTTTTGATGTAGATAGTGTACAGTTGAAGCTAAAATCATGTTTGGTTTGACAGAAATTTCATGTAAGTAGAAGAAAATCATTTATTCTAAAAGAAAATACAGACTTTTATTAATTAAAATAAGTCATCTAGATAGATCTACTTAAATATATCAGTAAAACATTTATTATGAGAATATTTGAATATGAGCAACATTCAATATTCAAAATGACAGAAAGATCTAGTTTCATTGAATTATAGATTTGGTATCCACTTAAATTTTTTTTAAACATGGTTTGATTTATTTCAGAGACAGGAAGAGAGGGGGAGAGAAAGATAGAAACATCAATGATGAGAGTGAGTCACCAATCAGCTGCCTCCTGCAAGCCTCCTACTGGGGATCGGCCCAGCAACCAGGGCATGTGCCCTGACTGGGAATCGAACAGTGATCTCCTGGTTCACGGGGTCGATGCTCAACCACAGAGACACACCTGCCAGGCTCCACTTAAATTTTGAGTGAAATCAATAGATAGGAAAAAAAAATATTCTTAACTTATAATGAACATTGCTTTCAAATGGCATTTTTGACCTATGATATATAATGAAACTTACCAATAATAGTGGAATAAGAAATAAGCAGTGATATATAAAGCGTATATCTTTTTGGAATTTTTAAAAAAATTTTTGTAATGCATAAGTTGCAATGCTATATATTTTCATGATGCTATATACTTCCTGTTACATCTCACCAGGAAGCTCATAATATCAGGCTGTTCCACTTTCAGTGATGTTAAGACTGATGAGAGGAGTTGTCAAAGCACGTGAGACCCTGGTACAGCCATACCAATTTAATTGAAAACCCAGGGCTGAGGGTCAGGCACCAGTACTTTTTAAAGTTCCCCAAATGATGCCAATAAGTGGCAAAGTTTGAGAACCACTGGATTAAAGTGATACTAACCTAATACACCTATTTACATGATCCCCCATTAACTTTTTACTTAATGGTTTTAGTATAATGATCATTGATTAGAACCATTATTTAATTAGGGTTTGTAAATGATGACTTTTTAAAGTTCTATCATTATTTCTGAACTCAGTAGCTGGACTTCTATAAATATTCCTCATCAACTATTTTGTTATTGTAAAATACAGTTTTTATGAAAATGTCAGAATAAATTTCTCATGTTTATCTTGACTTATAGTATTTTAGAAGGGGTGTTAGCTAACTATAGCCCCTGGCGCAAGGCCTCATTTTGTATGGCTCATAAGCTAAAATTGGTTTTTACATTTTTCAAAGGGTATTAGTAAGAACAAAGAAGAACATGCAACAGGAACAGTATGTAGGCCTGTAGGAAGAGAAGAAGAAACAGAGACTGGGCATAGTCTCCATATCCTAAAATATTTATATTATAAGGTCTATTACAGAAATTTTGCTGACCCCTGGTTTAAAATGAAGAGGTTGTATCCTAGCAAATCTCCAAAGGTAAAGAAAATCAATATGTTTCTTATTTGTTTGTTTAATATACTCATGAATTTTAAATAACTTGTGGTTTCAATCATTGCAGTTTTTATTTTTTTTAGTGCTTTAGCTCTCCTATATTTTAGGACAGGGAAAACACTTTCAAGTTGTTTTCTAGTTTTATTTCATAAATTTCTTTTGCAATTTTAATTGGACCCCAGTGATATTGGATAACGCCTTTTGTTTCTAATACAAGATGTTCCGCATTAATCTTGTACTTTTCTTGTCCCAGACATGGAACTAAAGATTTCTTCATGGAGTACTGAATTCTTTTAGTGGAAAAACATATTTAGAGATCCAAATATGGGTGTTACAGGTGCTGATTGTTACTGAATCGTTTTGCTTATAGATTAGGTTGTTACTTCTCTATGCCTTTTCAATAAATGGAGCTTGAGAATATGTATTGGTTTTATAAATATGAAAATAAGCTATTAAATTTTTCAGATATCTCTAAATCACTTTTAAGAGTATTGAGATTTCTCATGTGAAGATGGCTATGGAGTAGGTGGAAGCTACCCACATACCTCCTCCTGGTGCCAAAACATATTTACAGCTAAAATATAGAATAATCGACCTAAGTAAAAAACTTAAGGATACTTCATATATATCCAAGGACTTATAGAAGAAGCTACACAAAGACTAGTAAAAAGGGTGGAGATGCAGAGAGTGCAGGTCCCTATATCCAGGTGCAGCAGCTGAAAAGCTGAAGGGATATCTTGGCTGCAAAAGTCCCACCTGAGGAGAGTGGGGGTCTCAACTCTACACCAGGATCCCCAAACCAGAACACCAGGGCCATGAAGAGGAGGCCACATAACATCTGGCAGCAAAAATAAGCATGGATTCTCTCTGCTGGAAAGAGGAGGGAGTCTGCTAGAGTCCAAGGTGCTCTCCTAAAGGGTCAACACACAGGAGCTCAGTCTTGAACACTCACCAGGGCTCTCATAGAGGGAAGAAGACTCAGGGCATATGGAAGCCATAAAGAGAAGATCTGGTGGCATGGTTCCAGAGAGAGATATGGAGGGTTGACTACTGAGGTTCCAGTACTGAGTCAACATCCTACACTGCCCTCAGGTGCCATCTTCCAGGGATGGGCATTCCGAGTCTTACAGCACCAGCTAGGGGAAGTGCACTAACCCAGCCCTCCAAATACTGGCAGCACCACCCTGCCAAGCTCAGGTCTAGCAGAAAGGAATGTTGGCTACACCCAAACGGGACCTGAGATGCACTCTTTTTCTGAAGAAACTATAGACGGACTCTCATTCACTGAACTGAGTGACTGGAACAAGGGCCAATGTTTCCCCCTCCCATGGATTAGGCAGGCATCACCCCCAGTGGAATACTCCTTCAACAGGGTCTCTGGCAGTGTGCAGCTGCGGAGCAAGAGGTAGATGTGCAATTACTCCCCTCCCACGGACTTGTGCCACCCCCAGTGGAGGGCTGCCATGATTTGCATTCCCAAATCCCACTGGCCTCATCCTGCTAAGCTCATTTCCACTGGTGGGGCACAATTCAGACTTTCAGTGCCACCTCCTCAGAGCCTTTTGTCATGGTCTCTGGCAGCCACTCTGCAGAGCTGGAAGGGGGGGTTGATGAGCAGCTCAATCCCCTCTTAAGTGCTAGCACCATCCCCAGCAAAGGGATGCCCTGATTTGTTCCTCCAAGTCCTGCAGGGGGTAGGGAACAGGGAACACAGCTTGGAGCCAGGACCTTCAGAATGAGGCTTCCTCTGGGTCTCTGAAGACAGGGCTGTGGAGCTAAAGGGAAGAGGCAAGCAGCATTATCTACTCATGTGGGCCAGCGACACCACCAATGAAAGACTGTCTTGATCTGTTTTCATAAGCCCCACTGGCCTGATCCTGCTGGGCTCAGTTTTGAGGGAGGAGGGTCAGAGCCAGGACATTCAGAGTGCATCTGCCTTAGAGGCTTCAGTCCAGAGCTCAAGCAGGCATGGATATAGAGCTAAGGAGAAGTGTGAAGCTCACAGCCTTCACATGGATCAGCCAGTGATACCCCCAATGGAAAGCTTTCTTGATCTGTTTGCCCAAGTCCCAGTGACCCCACCCTGTCCTGTTGGTCTTGCTCCTGTCTTGTGGACTGCTGGCTACACACAACTTGAACCTGTGTTGCACTGCTCCTAGGGGAGCTAGAGTTGGAGACTGACAGAAACAGAATTGTATGACTCAGAAGTAGGGGCCACATTCTCTTCATTGAGCACAGGACTACACTGCCCCCAAGTAGGGGACCTACTAGCCCCAGCCTTGTCTTCCTAGCCTACAAAGCTTGAGACCTTTGGAAAGGTCCATTGGGTGTGGCCAGCTTGGGCCCACTCTACAGCCATTCTTCATAAGACTCTGGAGAAAATCCAAGCAACTTCAAATGGGGGCAGAGTAGCTGACAGGTAGATACCGACTCAGGAAGCCTTGGGATTTATTGATCTTCCCCCAGCTCAGAGCTCCTGACAGGTAGCCCAAAAGTTTACCCTTCTTCACAGATTGGCCCCTCTTATGCACACCGTGGTCCAGTAGATGCAGATATAAACAGAGAACAGCATGGTAGCTCCAGGCAGGTAGCCCAAGGCTGGTTACACACAATATTTGACAGCATCCTGTACCAAAACCCCACCCAAGTAGGTCCAAAACCAACACAACCAGTGGTGGGCTTCAGATCACACCAGAGTTCAACCTAACTAGCCACACAAGGAGCACATGCAAAGGGATTCTGACAGACACCAACCTTTCTGGGAACAATTATGCCTTGGAAGGCACTCACTGTACAGTGTCTCATACAAGGTGATTGAGGTTTAGTCTTATAGCCACCAAGCCTGAAGGGTTAATTCTACCCACAAAAGGGCCAACAGCATTCAAGATGCAACCGCAACAGAGGGTACACATAAACTGCAAGAAACATTCCTGAAGCACTGAGCTCAGGCGATCAAGAAGATTGTGCCACTAACCCAAATAAGACACCTAAAAAATGCACCTGCATAGCAGCTTGTAAATTGTGGTTGGGGTTGAGCCTTACAGTCAGACAGACTGAGGGTTGATCCCTCTACAGACAGGCCAATAGCAATAAAGACCAAGTTATAAGAAGAGGGTCCAAATAACCCACAAAAAGGACATTCCTAAAACACACACCTCAGGAGACCAAAGACACTGCACTACTAAGTCCCACAGGAAAACTACTACATAAGACCACCTCATAAAGACTGGGAGTCATAGCAGTTCTATCTGACACAAATAAACAAACACAAAGAGACAATCAAAATAGTGAAACAACAACAAAAAAAGGCTACAAATAAAAAAAGAAAGAATCTCCAGAAAAAAAAATTAAAATAAATAGAGGCAAACAATTTATCAGACATACAGTTTGAAGTAATGGTTATAAGGATGTTCAAGAAAAGTAGTGAGAACTATAACATAAGCAATAAAAAAAGAACAAGTTGAAAATAAAAAATATTATATCTGACATCAAGAATACACTGGGAGTAAAGAAGATGACAGCATAGGTAACAGCTGCACCCACCACCTTCCACAACCACATCAAAATTACAACTAAAATACAGAACCACCATCACTCAGAGCCTCCTGAAATCTGGTTAAACAGAAGCCCTACAGCCAGGAAACTGAACAACCACCGAGACTGGTAGGAGGGGCGGAGAAGAGAGCGGATCAGGGCTGGATCCCAGAGACTCAGCTGCGGGCCTGCACCCTGTGCCTTGGTAAAAACCTGAGAGGGAATCTCAGCGGTGGGGGTTTCCCGGAGGAGTGAGGGGTCCCAGCCCCACAACAGGCCCCCAGCCCAGGGCTCCAGGGCTGGGAAGAGATGTCCCCAAAACTTCAGGCTGTAAAAACCAGTGGGGATTGGCGCTGAGGGTCACGGAGGCTTCCAGGCAGCTCCTTTTAAAGGTCCTGCACACAGACTCACTCAGACATGCTCCCTCTGAGCCCCAGTGCCAGGCAGCAGCTTGAAAGGAATCTAGGACACTTGGGGAGGAACTAATCTGCCTGAAATTGGGGCGAGAGGTGGAGGGGCAGCTTTCTCCCAGACAGAAGAGCTGGCAGAGGCCATGGCTCCTTTGGTGAGCCCTTCCCTGACACAGCCAGCAGGCAAGCACCACATATGAATTGCCAGCACCTGATTCACACCTTTGGCCCTGACCAGTTGATTCCTGGAGCCCCACCACTCCCTACATGAAAGCGCATCCAAGCCATTTCCAGTGGCTTTTCTGTGCAAGTGGCCTCTCTAGCCTTATGCTTAGGACTTCCTTCAGATCTCTCAAACAAGCAGCAGCATGCCCCAAATGGCTTGATAAGTGGCCCCAGGCCTGGCACTAGTGGCAGCCTCTATTGGTTCATAGCTTGGCCTCTCCTGGGCACCTCCAAGCCCAGCATAAGTAGCAGCCAACTAAGGTTTGCTTTATAGCTCATGCTGGGTGGCCCTGGACAAGGCACTGGCAGAGGCTGACTTTGTACCTCTTTGGAGGTCCCAGAGATAGTGCACCTGGCAGTGAGACTCTACCGCACTGGATTACAACCCTACCACATCCATGAGTGACACATTCAAGGGGTGCACTTGGTGAACACCAAAGCACCAATAAAGTAAATCCTGCTTCATAAGGGTGTCTCCAGCACAACAGCTCTTTGGCTGTAATTGCAGGTGGTCCTCACAGCTGATGGGCCTGGGGGACCAATTCCTCCCAGTGATGCCAACAGCAACCAAGGCTCAACTACAACAGGATAGTGCACACAGCTCACACAGGGAAGCACCTAGAAGGCCCAGCTCAGGTGACTAAGGAGGTTGAGCCACTGGACCCTACAGGACATCCATGTACTAAACAAAGCCACTCTACAAATTCCAGGAGACATAGCAGCTTTACCTAATACATAGAAACAAACACCTGGAAGCAGCCAAAATGGGGAGGCAAAGAAGGATGTCACAGAGGAAAGAACAGAACAGACCTCTAGAAGAGGAACTAAATGAAATAGATCCAAGCAAGCTAACAGATACAGAGTTCAGAATTTTGTTTATAAGGATGCTCAAGCATATTATTATGAAAACAACTGACAAAATTGATGACATAATAAAGTACCAATTTGAAATGAAGGCTACATGAACTGAAATGAAGAATAATTTACAGGGAATCAACAGTAGAGTAGAGGATACTGAGGATCAAATCAGCAATTTGGAGCATGAGGAAACAAAAAACACCCAACCAAAAGAGCAAAAAGAAAAAAGAATCCAGAAATAAGATAGTATAAGGAGTCTCTGGGACAACTTCAAGCAGCACAACATTCATATTATTGGGGTGCCAGAAGGAGAGGAAAGAGAGTAAGAAACTGAAAACCTATTTGAGAAAATAATTACAGAAAACTTCCCCTACCTGGGGGAAGAAATAGACTTACAAGTCCAGGAAGCACAGAGGGTCCCAAACAAGAGGAACCCAAAGAGGCCCACACCAAGACACACCATAATTAAAATGCCAAAGGTTAAAGACAAAGAGAGAATCTTAAAAGCAGCAAGAGAAAAGCAATAAGTTACCTACAAGGGGGCACCCAAATGACTGTCAGCTGATTTCTCAACAGAAACTTTGCAGGCCAAAAGGGAGTGGCAAGAAATATTCAAAGTGATGAAAAGCATGGAACTACAACCAACATTGCTCTACCCAGAAAAGCTATCATTTAGAATTGAAGGTCAGATAAAGAGCTTCACAGATAAGAAAAAGCTAAAGGAGTTCATCACCACCAGACCAGCAGTACAGGAAATGTTGAAGGGTCTTCTTTAAGAAGAAGCTAAAGAGCAAAAGAATCTGATGAACTAAAAAGATCCAGAGCACTGATGCATGCAACAGTGGATTATATTTCAGAGGAAGAAGGGAAGGGGGTGGAGGGTGGGAAGAGATTAACCACAGAAGTTATATGCATATATGAATAACCCATGGACACAATCAATAACGGGGTGAAGGTCTGGGGAGGATATAGGAGGGAGGTGGAGGGGGTCAATTGGGAGAAAAGATAGACACCTGTAATACTATCAACAATACAGATTTTAAAAAAGACATTGAAATGTTATATAAGGAATTAGGTCTAGAGTTAAATAAAGCTCACTTTAAAAAATAATAATAATAATAATACACTGGAAGGAATAAAAAGTAGGTGGGATGAAGCAGAGGACTGAATCAGTGATTTGGAAGACAGGGCAGAAAAAACATCCATAGTGGCAAAAATGGAAAGAAATAAGAAGATTGAGGATAGTTTAAGGGAACTTT
The DNA here is from genome assembly GCF_964146895.1 of Miniopterus schreibersii. Classification (NCBI taxonomy): domain Eukaryota; kingdom Metazoa; phylum Chordata; class Mammalia; order Chiroptera; family Miniopteridae; genus Miniopterus; species Miniopterus schreibersii. The sequence continues at coordinate 50,396,266 of NC_138118.1, forward strand.
GAAACAACATGAAACAACAATTTCCACATATGAGGTACAAGAAGAAAGTGATCAAGGGATAGAAAAACTTTTTGAATAAATAGTGAAATAAAACTTTCCTAGCCTGGTGAAGAAAAAGTCACACAAGTTCAGGAAACTGAGAGTCCTAATCAAGATGAATCCAAAGAGATCCACACCAAGACAAATCATAATTAAAATGGGAAAGATTAAAGACAAAAAGAGAATCTTAAAGACAGCAAGAAAGAGACAATTAGTTACCTATAAGAAAGTTTCTATAAGACTGTCAACTGATCTCTCAACAGAAACATTTCAGGCCAGAAGGGATTGCCATGAGCTACTTAAAGTAATGAAAAGCAAAGGCCTACAACCAAGATTATTATATTCAGTAAGGCTATCATTTAAAATTGAAGGGAGATAAAGAGCATCCCAGACCAAAACAAAAGCTAACAGAGTTCATTACCACCAAACCAGCATTGCAAGAAATGTTAAAGGGACTGCTTTAAAAAGGAGAAGAAATAGAGAGAGAAACATAAAGAAAAAAAATGGCAATAAATACCTATTAATAATAACCTTAAATGTAAATGCATTAAATGCTCCAATCAAAAGACATAGAGCAGCTGAATGGATAAGGAAACATGATTTGTATATATGCTGTCTATAAGAGACCCACCTCAGACCAAAAATTCACATATGCTGAAAGTGAAGGAATGGAAGAAAATACTTCATGCAAATGGAAACAAACAAAAAGAACAAAAACTGGGGAAGCAATACTTTTATATCTGAGAAAGTAGACTTCAAAACAAAGGCCAGAAATACAAAGTATAGTAAGGAAATATAATGAACAACTATATAACAACAAATTGAACAACCTAGAGGAAATGGACAAATTCCTAGAAGCATACAACCTTCCAAAACTCAATATGGAAGAATCAGAAAGCTGAATAGACCAATTACAACTAGTGAAGTTGAAGCAGTAATAAAAAAAACTCCCAGCAAATAAAAGTCCTGAACCAGATGGCATCATAGGCAAATTTTAACAATCATTCAAAGAACGAACACTTATCCTCCTCATACTATTTCAAAAAATTCAAGAGAGAAGATTTTCTAAGCTCTTTTTATGGGGTTAGTATTATCCTAATTCCAAAACCAGATAAAGACACTACAAAGAAAGAAAATTATAGGCCAATATCCCTGATGAACATAGGTGCTAAAATTCTCAACAAAATATTAGCAAACCGGATCCAGCAATGTGTTAAAAAGATTATAAGCTATGATCATGCAGGATTTATTCTGTAGATGCAAGGCCATTACATTCTTCTCAAAACAATAAATGTAGTACATCACATAAACAAAATGAAAGATAAAAATTACAAGTTCATATCAATAGATGCAGAAAAACCATTCAATAAAATCCAGCACCCATTTCTCATAATAACGCTCAGAAGGTGGGAATAGAGGGATCATAGCTCAACATAATAAAGGCAATATACAAAAAACCTACAGCCAATATCAATCTCAATTGCCAAAAACTAAAATTGCTGCCTTTAAGATCAAAAACAAGACAGGAATGTTTGCTTTCACCACTCTTATTCAACATAGTACTGGAAATCTTAGCCACAGTGATTAGACAAGAAGAAATAAAAGGAGTCCAAGTTGGAAAGGAGGAAGTAAAACTGTCATTATTCACAGGTAACATGATATTGTACATAGAAAACCCTAACAACTCAGCTAAAAAACTACTAGATCTAATGTATGAATTAAGCAACGTAGCAGGATACAAAATTAATATCCAGAAAGCAGTGGCATTTTTATATACCAGTAATGAACTACCAGAAAGAGAAACTAAGAAAACAATTTTATTTACTATTGCAACAAAATAATGTACTGAATAATAAATTTAACCAAGGGGTAAAAGACCTGTACTTGGAAACTATAGAGAAAGATGCAAATAAGTGGAAGCCTATACCATGTTCATGGATTGGAAGAATTAACATTAAATCATCCATACTACCCAAAGCAATTTATAGATTCAGTGCAATTTCTACTAAAACACCAATGGTATATTTCACATATCTAGAACAAATATTCCAAAAATTTATATGGAACAAAAAAGGCCCCAAATAGCCTCAGCAATCTTGAGAAAGAAGAACAAAGTTGGAGAGATCACAATACTAGATATCAAACTATACTACAAGACCATTGTAATCAAAACAGCCTAGCACTGGCACAAGAACAGAGGTATACATCAATGGAATAGAAGAAAAACCCCAGAAATTGACCAAAGCTATTATGCTCAAATAATATTTGACAAAGAAGGCAAGAGAGTACAATGGAGTAAAGACAGTCTATTCAAGAAATGTTGCTGAGAAAATTGGACAAATACATGCCAAAAAAAAATTAAACTACATCATCAACTTACATTATACACAAGAATAAACTCAAAATGGAAAGACGAGTTAAATGTAAGTCATGAAATCATAAAAACCTAGGAGAAAACATAGGCAGTAAAACCTCAGACATCTCTCAGAACAATATTTTTGTCGATACATTTTCTAGGACAAAAGATGAAAATAAACAAATGGGGCTACATCAAAATAAAAAGCTTTTGCACAGCAAAAGAAACCATCAACAAAATGAAAAGGGAAACCACTGAATGGGAGAACATTTTTGCCAGTGATGCATCTGATAAGGGGTTTATTTCCAAAATAGATAAAGAATTTATTCAACTCAACACCAGGAAGACAAACAATCTAATTTTAAAATGGGCAAAGGACCTGAATAGACACTTCTCCAATGAGGACATACAGATGGCCAATAGATTTATGAAAAAATGTTTAATGTCACTAATCCTCAGAGAGGTGAAAATTAAAACCACAATAAGATATCACCTCATACCTGTCAGAATGGCTACAATCAATAAACCATCAAATATGTACTGGCATGGATGTGGAGAAAGGGAACCCAATACACTGTTGGTGGGAATACAGACTGGTATAGCTGCTCTGGAAAACAGTATGGAGTTTCCTCAAAAAATTAAAAATAAAACTGCCTTTGACTCAGTGACCCCACTTTTGGGAATATATCCTAAGAATCCCAAAATACCAATCAGAAAGAATATATGTACCCAATGTTTACAACAGTGTTATTTACAATAAGAAAGATCTGGAAACAGACCAAGTGCCCATCAGTAGATAAGTGGATAAAACAGCTGTGACACATTTACACAATAAAATACTTTGTGGCCGTATAAAAGAAGGAACCCTTACCTTTTGCAACAGCATGAATGGTCCTGAAGATTATTATGCTAAGCAAATTAAGCCAGTTAAAGAAAGACAAATACCATACAATCTCATTTATATATGGATTCCAATGAACAAAAAAACTGATGCACAAAAGAAAATCAGACATATGAATACCTGGAAAAAACTTACAGCTGTCACATGGAGGGAGTGGAAGGGGACTGAATGAAAGAAGGTGAAGAGATTAGCCAAAGAACATATATGCATAGCTCTTAGACACAGGTAACAGTGTGGTGATGACCAGAGGGAAGGTGGGGTGAGGGCTGGGTGGAGGTGGGAAAGGGTCAGGGAAAATGAGGACACCTGTAATAGTGTCAACTATAAAAAATAAAGTTATAAAGAAAGGAGTACAGAGATTTCTCTTAACTCAAATGATTGTATATTGCTTTTTTATTTTATGCTAAAATCTTAATTCACAACATTAACATAGCTTATTACGTGTTTTTTCTATGTTAAAAAATAACAATATTATTAATGAATACAATTTAACATTATATTACCCTGTTTTATATGTGTTCATGTTTAAAGATAGCTTATTAGTATATACTGTTGATTTATTAACATTGAACCCACAGCCAATGGCACTATTACTAATTACTAAATGAAGCTTTTCTTCCTTTTTTATGTTTAAAATTATCTTTATTGTTAAAAGTATTACAAATATCCTTCTTATCCCCCCATTGGTCCACTCCACCCTGCACTGCCCCAGGCCTTCTGTGTCCATGGGTTACGTATATATGCATATAAGATCTTAGGTTAATCTTTCCCCACCCACCCACACAACCACCTCTGCCTTCCCTCTCGGATTCCTCAGTCTGTTCCATGCTTCTGTGTCTCTGGATCTGTTTTGTTCATTGGTTTATTTTGTTCATTAGATTCAACATATGAGTAAGATCATGTGATATTTGTCTTTCTCTAACTGGCTTATTTCACTTAGCATAATACTCTCCAGGTCCCACCATGCTGTCTCAAAGGGTAAGAAATATTTTTTATAGCTGCATAATTTTCCATGGCATAACTGTCCAAGAAGATGCTTGATATGATTTTAATCTTCTTGAACTTGTAGAGACTTGTTTTGTGTCTTAACATGTGGTCTGTCTTTGAGAATGTCCCATGTGAACTTGAGGATAATGCATATTCTGCAGTTTTGGGGTGAAAGGTTTTATAAATATCAATTAAATCCACTTGCTCTAGTGTGTCATTTACAGTCACTGTTTCCTTGATGATTTTTTGCCTGGAAGATCTATCCAATGAAGTCAGTGGACTGTTAAAGTTCCCTACTATGACTGTATTGCTGTCAATCTCTCAAAGTTCTCCAGAAGTTTTGTTGTTGTTCTTTTCAACCCATGTGAGTCTTTTGTTCTGAGGTGCGTCTCTTGTAGACAGCATATATTTGGGTAATGTCTTATCCATTCAACTAGTCTAAGTCTTTTGATTGGAGCATTTAATCCATTTATATTTAAGCTTATTGTTGATAGGTACTTATCTATTGCCATTTTATTTCTTTATGCTTATGTTTCTCATTCTCTATTTCAACTTCTTGTTACAGCAGTCCTTTTAACATTTTCTGCAATGCTGATTTGGTGGTGATAAACTCCTTTAGCCTTTTTTTGTCTGGAAAGCTCTTTATTTCGCCATCTATTTTGAATGATAGCCTTGCTGGATAGAGTGTGCTTGATTTTGGATGATAAGGCACATCACAGCCTGCTTGCCCTCAGTACACTAGGTAGCACTTTAGCACTATGCTGGGAGTCCATTTTAAACAGCAAAGTCACAAACCAAAAGCCCCAAAACGTGAAAAATGTAACACTAAAGAGTTCATGAAGAAAACACTTTTTTACAATAAGAGAATTGAAACCAGGCAGAGCATTGATTTCTTTGACCTTTGCTAGGAACTTGTACATCAGGCAACTCAAACTTTTTACTACTCTGTGCATATCTATGAGTGACTGTGTAAGATCTGTGAGCATTGATTTTGCAGATACAAATAAATTTTAGTTACTAGATGGATTCTCAAAATGGAATATGTGTATAGTAAAGATTGGCTATATGTGAGTCATAGCTAACATGCAGAGAGGGAAGAGAGATGACATTGGCAGAGTTGGAAGGGTTTATACAGGTTATCTCCTAGTTTAGGAGTTTTAACCTAGAGGGATTTGGGCATGAGACAGGAGCATTAATGATTTTAAGCTGAGAAGTGATAGGACTTTATAATAATCACTCTGTTTATGTATTGTAGGGAAAGAGGAGTGGTAAGAAAGAAGTGGAGACTGATCAGAAGTCAAAGTTCTAATTCTGGTAAGAAACTGTAAGGCTTATTGCAAGAAAGAGGCAACAACATGATGTGCAGGGGCTGAACATGGTGAATGATTCAGGGTGAGGAGTAAGTGAGAAGGAGGAATCAAAGTTGGCTTTCTGGGTGATGGAAGTGCATGTATTGAGATAAAAATTTAAGGTGAGTCAGTTTTAATGGGAAAAATGGAAAGTAAAGTGAACATAATGTAGGGAAGGGAGATTTTTTTTCTCTACCCTCTTAGGGCTTAATAGTTAAACTGACATAAAACACATCAACAGGAGAAAACTGCATAACTTTAAATTATTATTTTAATATACACATAAAAACCTTTTATAGAAATATGAAAACCCCAAAGAAGCAGTTAGATTTGAATGCTTATAGTGAGTTGGACAGAGAGTAGTAAATTGTGAAAATGTGACAAGACAAAGGGGCTTGAGCTGGAGTGGTTGAGTGGAGAAGTGATTACGAAGATAAAGGTTAGACTAACAGGGCTTGTTTGTGCAAATTTCTCTTGGTCTTGACTTCCCATCCTTGGAAATAAGAATGTATCTTTCCTTCTAGTTTAGGGACATCATCTTTAACATGGGAATTTCATTTACTTTTTTATAAAAGGTCAGAGTGTCCATCTTGCATGTGCTTTTTTTCAAGTACCTTTAATGCAAAATTGTCAATATGCCAGAGATCTATATATTGGGGTGGTATGTTCTAAACTCCTTCACCAGGCTGAGTTTTTGCTGTCTATAGAATATTCAGGTGTAGATTTCCAGAAAATATTTAAGCATATGAATCTGCTTTTAGATGAAATTTGAGTAATGACAAGGGGGCTGAAGGCTGAATTTAAAAACAACAAACAAACAAAACTAAGAGGTTAAAGGATGTAGATGAATATATAAAAGAAATAATTTAAAAATGAAAAAAAAAAAAAAAAGCCAGCCCAAATGGTAAAAAGAAAATAAAGAGTGTGTTTTCATGGGAGCTAAACAAGAGAGTTTCAACAAAGAAGTAGGTAATAATATTAATTATGGCAAAGACATGAAACAAATTAAACTCAAGAAGACATTCAAGAGATCTGGCAATTAGGAAAACTTGGTGATCCTAGCTGAGAGTTTCTCTGTGATGAAAGCCGAATTGGTTTAGGTGGAGAAGGAAGCAGATGGTTAGACATTCCAAGGGGCCTATTTATGATCAAAATCACAGATTCAAACTTGTCAAGGTTGAAATCTCAATTCTGCCTCTTGAAAACTGTGTAAACTTTGAAAATTTATTTAGTGTCTCTGTGTTTATGTTTTGCCATCTGTATAATTGGTTTGATAATACTACATAAATCATACAGTACCGTTCTGATAAAGAAATGAGTTAATGCTCAGGAGGTGCTTAGAACATTACCTGGCACAGAATTAGCACTTAATAAACTTAAAATTAGATACACTCTGATCACATATTTTTATAATAAACTCACTATTAAATGAAAGACAACAATTAAAAAGAGCATCTATGTAATTTTAAATCTACTTATTGGAAAAGAAGGCAGACATAAAAACTCCACAAATATCTTTAAAAATTGGGGAAGTCTTTGTTTACCATTAAGTAAAACCAGACTGCAAAAAATCTAATTATGTTATATACTTCGATTTCACACAAAATCAATGTCTATTTTTAATGTTGAAATCATCTTCCTTTCAAAGAGCATTTATAATACTTCTTGTACATACTTAATTTGGGCATTTATCATTTTAAAATGCATTCTGTGCCATACATTGTTTTATATCTTATTTTTACTTAGGCTTAAAACATTAAAATTTTTCTAAATCAAAAAACTAAGATAAAAAATTGTACCTTTATTTTATTTGATTTCCAATTTAATCAAAATGTTATGTTTCATTTATTTATCCTTTAACATCACAAAGTGTTGAAAATTTTTTTAATGTTGTGGTTTTCTTGGACGTTGCATTACCATGAAACTGCAAAGTTTTAAGTGTGAAAGCATTAGAGTTTCCAGTTTGATTTGGCTTGAATACTTTTCTTTGGCAAACCTTCAGCTTCAAAGACATACATGCCTATTTGTGGTTTCTTATGATTTTGAGACTCTTTGGGGGGAAAGGACTTGGCTTAATATGGTTAAAAATATCTTTGTGGGGGTGCTGGCAGGTAGAAAGGGAAACAGACAAGGAAGACTGAGTATATGAAGGATTCTCAAAAGATGTCCCAGGAGGAAAAAAACATCATTCTGTTAATTATGTTAAGCATAATGCCCTTATTAAGTACAGCTCATACTTGACAAAATTGTGTTTGATATTTTTTTAGCTAAATTTGCCTTGGTATTAATCCCAGCTATTCAGTTTTCTATTTTTGGAACTTAGTGAGTTGTCTTAAAAATATCTCATCTCTTCTGAGCAATCTTCAGTGGTCTCACCAGATCCCTAAGCTCAGTTTTTCCAAACATATTATTATCAGTTCTCTCATGTCACTCACCCTCTACTTATACAAATGTGTATGTGTGTTTTTATCATTTACAAGATTTCTTTTATTCTTTCAGCATACTAATTCAACTAAAACTATTGGGTAGCTAATATGTGCTCTACATTACATGTGCTGGTGAAAGAGAGATAAAGAAAATCTATTCAAAAGATCCCAGTATGGGACATTCAACTTAGTGAGTAATCAAGTAAACAATAATTATTGAAAATCATTATAATCAAATCTTTCTAATGAAGTATGATGAGAATAATTTATAAGACCCAGACAGTAAAGCTAAATACTGAAGTGAAAGAACAACAGTAGATGTGAAGATCTTATGAAAAGTAGGTATGAATAAGAATAAGGGATAATTATCTCAAGGTAATTACAGAGCTGTAAAAAGGCCAGTAAGACTGGAGTTAAACTTGACTGGTAATCAGGCTGTTGGGATGTTATGTGAGATAAATATAAATATGAAGATGAAGGCAGGAGTTAAATCATGCAAAACTTAATATATATTAAGATATTTGTTGGGTGCTTCCTAGGTACTGTTCTAAATCTACTATTATTTGAAACCCCTTAATTTTCATAGCAAATCCATGTATAGATACATTTTTATCCCCATTGTATAAAAAAAGAAACTTGGCACAGAGAATTAAATAACTTGCCCAGAATTACATAGTAAGCAGAATACCTATAATTTGAAGTGACTCCAGAGGCTGTTTGATTAGCCAAAGAATTTTACAGTCTCACTAGATGGACTGCTGGGAGATGCTAAGAATTTATCGTTATTTTAAATTTACATTATTCTAAATGCATGTTTAAAATGACATAAAAGAGACTAAAATTTTAAGGAAAGAGAGGAACAACATGATCATTTTGTATTAAAAATACTCTGGGTTCATAGGGGAATGAAGTCAAGGAATTTAGTGCATTTATTAAAGTTTTCTATTGGTGCAATAGTCATGGCTTAGACTTGGACATTGGCACCAAAGATGTTGGAAAGTGGATAGAACTAAGAGTTATTCATGATTGATAATTCAAAGTGGTTGACTATTAGTTAGATTTGGGTGGGGGAGATATATGAAAGACACCTAGGTTACTGTCAGAAACTATTTTGATTACTAGATTATGGAAAATACAGGCCCTATTACCCAAAAAGTAAATCTACTAAAAAATGCATATAAACATGGATATTATTTACATACTTCATGGAGCTAAAAACCACATAAAGCAAATGTAATGGACACTCAAGGATTCAGGGATCTTAAGTTAGGAAATTCTGCCCTGCCCTGCCCTGCCCTGCCCTGGCCAGTGTGGTTCATTTGTTTGGAGTGTTGTCCCATACAACAAAAGGTTGCCAGTTGGGGCACATGCAGGAGATAGTCAACTGATGTTTCTCTCTCTCTCTCCCCCACCTTTCTTTTTCTAAATATCAATAAACAAATAAATAAAAGAAATAAATTCTGCCTTATCCATCCTCTGTATCATATCACATAGAGGTTAGCTCTCTTGCTAGTGAAGCCAACATTCAATGCTTAGAGAATACAGTTAGTTCACCAGAAATTAGACCATATAGTGTTAAAGGTGAGCTGAAATCTGGGATACATAATAGCAGAAAACAACTAGTGTGAGGAGAGTGAGCCCCAAAACCCAAAGAACAAATTCCATGTTTGAGCTAGCAAGCAAAACTTAGAAGTCACAGCTTTTTTATCCAGTCATCTACTGATGGGCACTTGGACCTGGAGATTATAATGCTAAGAGAAATAAGACAGTCAGAGAAAGACAAATGCCATATGCTCTCACTTACATATGGAATCTAATGAACAAAATAAACTTCCAAACAAAATAGAACCAGAGGTCAGAGGGGAGAGAGGTGGTGGTGGGGAGACTGGATGAAAGAAGTTGAAGACAGTAGTCAAAGAACGTATATACATAGCCCATGGACATTGCAGAGTGGTGAAGGCCAGGGGAGGGTGGTGGGGGCTGGGTGGATGTGAGCAAAGGGAGGGGATGGGGGACATCTGTAATAATGTCAGCAATAAAAAAAAGAAACTTTATCTTTAGTAGTGAAATAGCCATAAAATAATACGAAAACTCTTTCAAAATATGCAGAATGTATTGTTACAAATGGATTTAAATGAGAAAAATGACTATTACAACTTCATATTTCCCAAAATCCTGAAAAGAGGTTTTATTTTTTACTTTAAATTATTTATACTCAATTACAGTTGACATACATATTAGTTTCAGATATATAACCCAGTAATTAAACATCATATAACTTACTAAGTGATCACCTCAATAAGTCTAGTATCCACTTGATACCATACATAGTTATTACAATATTATTGACTATATTCCTTATGCTGTATTTTATATCCCATGGCTATTTGGTAACTACCAATTTGTACTTCCTAACCCCTTCACCTTTTTTACCCACCCCCCCAACATATTTTTTCTTCATTCTCAAAGAATATAACATGTGTGACTTATAACATAAAAATATTACCAGATTTATATATATATATATATATATATATATATAAATTTAGAAGTCAAATGCTATGATTCTAGAAGTTGTGTAACTGCTGTGGCAAATACCCATGAAAGCCCATGGCGAATGCTCATAGGTTTTTCTCAATTGTTCTTATAGGTAAATATATTTAGCCTTGCAGCAGAAATTTATAATCACTTTGTTAGGGGCAGAAATAGCTATAGTTATAAGAAATATTCATCATGTTCTGTTAACTGTGATTGCTCTGTTCTGATTAGAAAAAGCACATTCTAATCTGACTGAGAGTTGTATGCCCCAGGACACGGGAGTTAACCTCAGAATTTGGTCCATTCTCTTTTTCCGAGAACTACCTGTCATCATGGAAAGATTAACAGCCTTGTTCCTGAAACAATGGAGTCCCAGGGGTGCCCACCCTTTGTGACCCCCAGCCCACATTGCCTGAAGCCTGTTAGCATTATAACTTGCATACTTCCCCAGGCCTGTAATTCCTACTTTCCCATGTAATCTTCGTCCTTCTATCCAATATAAGCAGCTGACTTATGGGGGGATGGTAAAGCAGATTTTTGTGGATGACCTACTGCTCTCCCATAATGTCATCATTATTGGAATAAATGCTCATATACAATTCAACCCTGTCTCTGCTTAATTGGCTCAAGTAGTGAGTGACAGGTAGCCCAGACCCATTCATTGTCTGGTTTCAACTTTACAAAATTCCACTAAAAAGTTACTAATTATCTATCTCTTCTCTATTTCTACTGTGACTGTCCTATTTCACTGAACTATAAATTATAATTGGCAGAGATAGTTGCCTGTTTTGTTCAGTTCTGTATCTTCAACATTTAAAAGAGTTTTCAACCTCTGAGCACCATAGTAGTCCCTCAATAATATTTGTTAAAAATATTTATGAATTTTTTGCCTTCTTTGTGTTGAATATAAGCTAACAAAATAGCACCCTGTGTAGTCACATTTTAACTATATTTCCCAGGGAAAAAGACATGAATAAATGCATTTCTTGTCTTATCCTTCCAGTAGTGCTAGAGTAGTTTGTAAGAGACAATTTCTGCTGCTGAGAATAATAACCATAAAAGGTACATAATATTAAAAAATAGCTAGGTGTTATGAGAATTTAAAAGAGCAGCAAAAGCAGGCAGGACTTAAGGGGTTAAGTTGTTGAGACAGGAAAACATATTAAGGTAAACCCCAAGTTCTTCACTGAATTACAAACCAAGGTATTTGCATATATGTAACTTATGCAGGTTGATCAGTAACTTAGCTCTTTGGGAAGTCTGAAGAGAGGAGGCAGGAAAAAATGGAGTTGATATCTATACACTGGTTCTATAAATTATAACTTCAAGTTGCAACTGATAGGCTTAGGTGATAAACAAAACAAAACTATATGAAAAGAAGCATGGAATTCTGAAATACTTTTTCTGGAGACATTTCCTAATCCTTATGTTGTATATGGTAAGTGGCCAGGAAGCAAAGCCTAAGCCACCAGAGGCTAAAATGCCTAAGCAAAACTTTATCAGTGGCATAGTGCTAGAGAGACAAAACTGGAGCTCAGGGCCTAATAAGAAGGAAGATACCTGAAATGCAACCCAGGCCTTCAGCTGAGACTTCCGAACCACCTCACCATGGAGGAAAAAAGATCACCCTTCACACATGCTGAAATACAGCCTCAAGTCACTTGATGTTAATCTGCATCTAATCTAATAAAATGCCAGACAGACAAAAATCTTCCTTTAAATAAAAGAACCAAGAGAATGCATAATTTGCATATACAATGGTTATTAAGTAAGTTATTACAGACACAAGGAGAAGGGTTAAACAATCAAAAAAGACCTGAAAGTAAAGTCATTAGAAAGGTGGTCCATATATTCTAGTTTTCAGACATGAATTTTAGAAAAACTAGGACATTCAAAATATAGATCTGGAAAAAAACTAGAAAATGTATTCAGGGAACTTTGGACAATTAAATAGAATCAAATGCAAATTCTAGAATTGAAAAATACAATAACTTTAAATACTAATTCAATAGACGGGGCTAACAGACAAATAGACACTGCATAAAGACAATAAAGTGGAAGGCTGATGAGTAGAAATTGTTCAAACTGAAGAAAAGTGAGGAAAAAGGAAACAAAGGTTTAAATAAATAGAAAAAGTGTCAATTATTGTGGTGAATTTTAATAGATATTTCAGATAACTTATAGAACATGTAGAAAAAAATCTGCGTAAATTTGAATAACAACACTAAAAATTTAACTCTACATGATGTGTAGAGTACCATGTCCAATAATTGCAGCAAACTCACTATTTTCAAGTACAGATGGAAGGTTTACCACAATGCTGGAAGCAAGTCTAAATGCATTTCTGAGTATGTAAGTAATATAGCATATAATTTGTAAACCAGTTGAATTAGACAAGAAAACAATAGGAGTAAGATGATAACAAAAGTCTGACATGAATTTTTTCAAAGACTGTAAAAAAGAGCAAAGCTCTCCATCATGCTTTATAGGATGAACATAAGTATGATACCAAAATCTGACAAGAACATCACAAGAAAGGGAAATTCTGAGTCAACCTTTCTCATAAGCATCATCACAAATATTCTAAACAAATATCTGCTAATTGAATCTAGAGATATATATGTCTGAGAATCTCTGAATTTCAGAAACTAGCAATTTAACAGTATGCCCTTATTCTGAGATATAGAGATCTATAGAAAACATTCATATTTACATACTTGTTTTCAAAAACAAACATACATATATTTATGAAATATTAGAAATATCTCTCACACCCCCAGTTTAGAAATGAGATAAATACACCCATTATCACTATTTCTATTGACCATTATTCTGGACATCTTACCCAGTGAAGTAAGAAAGAGAAACAATAAAACTGTCATTATTTATAGTCAACATGATTGTATAGATAAAAAATATAAAAGGATCAATTTTGCTATTATACTATTTTTCCATGATTAAAATTTTACTGTTACAATTAATAAATAAAAGTTTCAGATAAGGTCAATATAAAAATCAAATATATTGTTTATATTGTTATATATCAAACATATATTTGTAAACTACTAGAGCAAAAACTTAAAAAGTGATACCGTATACGGCATATTAATAAGATATTTACAATAGCTTAACAATGAACACTAATTACTTGGAACAATTAATTACCCAAAATGTATAGTGGTAGTAGATATACATAATAATTAGCAGAATGTCCACATTTGTCCCATGGCTCATGGCTTAGGACTATTATAATAGGAAACAAAAAAAGCATCCTCTGGAATAGCTCGCACCCCTCTCCTGTTAATACTAAGTCAAAAAGCAAAAAATAAAAAATACCACATCTCTGGATTCTGCAGCCAGTATTTTAAACTGTACTCAACTTCAGTGTGAGCTATCAGACACTATGAGTCAAGTTCTAGTTTCGATTTTTAGTGTCTGATTTGGCAGGCAACGCTAGGATAGCTGCTCCAAATTTCATTCTGCTTTTTAATTTGGAGAGAAGTTCAAGAGATAAACCCTTAAAGTCCTGTGACTTGTCCACAAGATTTCAAGGTTCACCTTCCAGGATCTCAAGTTAGCCCTGCATGTGTTAATTATATAAATTTCAGTAACATCCTAGAAATCAGAGACCTTTACATCTCAGTGAACAAATGAAAGGAATGTAGGCCTATATTTTAAAAGGAATACTATCTTTTTGGGTTAAAATTGAATGAAGAGAAACAATCCAAACCCACATATAAGAAGATAATTATACAGGTCTTTGATGTAACACTGTACCTAGGAATTAAGTTTCCTCAGAGAGAAAATGTGATGGTTTGTAAAACATACTTCAATGAAAAAGGAACACTTGATAAAAGACAGGGGGGAGAGAGAAAGAGAAAGAGAGGAAGGAAGAAGGAAGGAAGGAAGGAAGGAAGGAAGGAAGGAAGGAAGGAAGGAAGGAAGGAAGGAAGGAAAGAAGGGAAGGAAGATGGTAATTTAATTGGAAGACAAATGCTCTATCATTTGAGAAAAGATTGATATCCAAAGTTTAGCTGGAAATATAAACTGTAAAAATAATATGTTGAGGGGGAAAAATGATACTTTCAGAACTAATTACTCTTAAAGAGATAAATAAAGAAGGAAAATGTGTTTGCTGTTGCTAGATCATATTGAGTCCCAGATGGAGCCTGCAAGAACAGATTGGATTATTCCTGTAAAGCAAGCTCAGATCCAGAAAATGATTAAAAAGGCCTCTTAAATTTTCATAGCAAACACAATTAGAAAATTTTTCCTTTAAGAAAACAGGCATCTAGGCCACAGAAAAACAATTCAGTGACTTGGTGAGGGGAAAACCAGAGATACTGGAGTAAAATACTCAAAGAATTAGTACGTGATTTTTTAAGATGGCCTCTTAGGTCGAGCTACAGACACTGCCTGTGCCTAAGGATGTGTGAAAGCACTGAGGATGAACATGGAAAGACACACACAGATTGGTCCCAGGACTAGGCTCCTATCCTCTGACAGGAGGCTATCTGCTGGGTGTGATAAATCAAGAACTTCAAGAAGACAAGATTTATTTGTATGATGGGTGGTTCAGGGAGTCTCTGACCTAATTTTACTATTTTGTAATAGAATACAACACAAGACAACAAATAGAAGATAAAGTGGAGGGAAGGGCAGATATTGGAGCAAGGAAGAAAAGCTGTAAGAGTGGATAATTATAACCAACCCCACCAGTCTTCTGACATTGTTTCTCTAAATGCTGACTATAACTAATATGTAGCTTGTAGATAAGTAGCATTTTTGTATAGGAATCATAGGAACTACAAAAAATTCAAACTCCAACCTTCAGTCCTACCAGTTCTGGGAGATTTGCTGGCCTTCAACAGTAGAACCAGGATGATGCACACCAGACCATCACTTGACCAGTTTTGAGATCCTTACAAAAATGGACTGTGCTGATCTTCACATAGAGAACTTTTCAACCCCTTCTCCTTGATTTCTTTGTCCTGCTTTCCCTTTCCCTCCTTATAAAAACCTCTGCCTGCACTGAGATGTTGAGACAGACTTTGTGACAAGAGTCCCCCATCTCCTCAGATGACCACAACTTGAATAAACCTCTTTCCCTTTTCATCAGCATCTGCCTCACGAGTTTAGTTTTCGTGGCAGCAGGCAGGTGAACTTAGGTCCCAGTTGCAAAGGCAATAAAAATGAAATAAAACATGCTGACCCAGTTTTAGTCCAAGTGCTCTAAATATGGACAGGAGATAACTGGAAACAATTGGAACTTGGACCCACTCAGCTAAACCTTCCTAAAAAGAATAAAGAAGCCTGGCCAGGTGTGGCTCAGTGGTTGAGCATGGACCTAGGATCCAGGAGATTGGGGTTTGATCTCTGATCAGGGCACATGCCCAGGTTGTGGGCTCGATCCCCAGCAGGGGGTGTGCAGGAGGCAGCCAATCAATGACTCTCTCATCATTGATGTTTCCCTCTCTCTCTTCCTCTCCCTTCCTCTCTGAAATCAATAAAGATATATTAAAAAGAAAAGAAAAGAAACATTAAAAAAAAGAATAAAGAATATAGAGAAATTGAATACTAGAGGCTTAACCCACTACTACTTAATAAATGATGTAGCAGATAGAATGCTGCTCAAGGCCTTAAAGCTACACAAGTCTTTAAAAAAACTGAAGAATAGCCATACCTTGGGAACTACAAGTACCGCTACTGGTTCTGACTTGAACTTTGGTGCCCATATTTCAGAAGCATCAGCGGCAGACTAAGTTCAGAAATCTCCTGAGAACAAATATACAACTGAAACAAATATGTAGATGAGCGCTAAACGTTTCCCGAAAGTCAGATATCAGCTGAAAGCCTGTGTAAGACATGCCATCTCTAAAAGCCATACCCAACTTAACATAGAAGGAACATATCAAGCAGGACATTTTAAATATGCTGGATGGGCACATTAATGCAGGTTTGCCAAAATGCCATTCTCTGAGAAGGGCAGAGTATAAATCAATGACATTTTCTCCCCAATGGAAAAATGCATAGTTCTAAATTGACTGCTTGAAAGGAGAATCTCCTAATTAAGCCTAAGATCTCACATTGTAAATTCTGGACAAGAAGCACAGAAAAAAAAATGGCATCAGTTGAGGCAAAAACAGATTTTTCTGTATTTACTCTCCTTATGTGAGACACTATTGTTTCTCCACTTTATATTTTGGAATCATTCTGGAGTCCTGTATTCACTTGAAACAATAGCTTTAGGGGTTAGTTTTCTACACTTCTTTTGTTTGTTTCTTTAATTCCCTGAGTGAGAGGCCAGTGTGGTGATCATTTTATTTATTCTGCTTATTCTTGAGCTCTTTTAAAAGGGAGGCACCTGAGAGACTAATTAGGCCCCTGACATACTGGAGAAACCACAACAATTCCCATGAAGGGACCTCAAGCTGCAGTTACTCAGAGGGGCTCACATCCACACAGGCATTGAGGATATTTCTGTTTGAGACCAAACAGAATAAAAAATCGGGAAAATGAGTTTTGGACTTGAATTTCTTTGAACTTCACCTCACATAGTCAAAAGAATTTGATTGTGTTCTTTAGCCATCCCTACTCTTTAAAAGAGCAGTTAGCAACTTAGCCAAATTCAGCCACCTAAATGGGCCAAAAACAATTTATCATCTTGCATCTTTGTCATAGGAATGTTTGGTAAAACATAAACAAACAGAAATAGGATATAATTGGGAAGAAAAACATCCAATAATAGAAAAACTTGTCATATATTATAAATTTTCTAATATATATGTAGATTTATATAATTGCACACTTAATATATTTTGTAAAGATAATAGATAAATATATAATAAATATCAATGATTTTTCTTTCTGATAATTCAAGGGTTTAGGCAGGAGCACACAGTATTAGAGGAATTGGTAGGGGGGCGTTTCTACTCAAAAAAAGTTTTAAAATTATTTTTTTTCTGCTTTTCTTACCTGATTATTTATTTATTTGTGTGAACAAGGTGAGGTAAATTTATTTGCTTTTAAAAGCTAACCAGGAGAGGAAATAAGATGGCAGCATAGGTAACAGTTGAACCCTCCGCCTCCCGCAACCACATCAAAATTGCTACTAAAATATAGAACCACCGTCACCCAGAGCCTCCTGAGATCTGGCTGCACAGAAGCCCCACAACCAGGGAGCTGAAGAGGCACCGAGACTGGGAGGAGGGAGGAGACGTGGGCAGGTCGGGGCTGAATTCTGGAGACTCGCTGCAGGCCCACACCCGGTGCCATGGTTTAAACCCGGGAGGGAATCTCGCGGTGGGGGTTTCCCGGAGGAGTGAGGGATCGCAGCCCCACAGCAGGCCCCCAGCCCAGGGCTCCAGGGCCCAGAAGAAACATCCCCACAACTCCGGCTGTAAAACCAGGGAGACTGTCGCTGAGGGTCGCAGAGGCTGCGGGAGCCCCAGCAGCTCCTCCTAAAGGGCCCGGCACGGACCCACTCAGATGCTCTCCCTCTGAGCCCAGCTCCCGGCAGCAGCCTGAAAGGACCCGGGACACTCGGGGAGGAACTAACCTGCCTGGAATTGGGGCGAGAGGTGGAGGGGCAGCTTCCTCCCAGGCGGAAGGGCTGGCGGAGGCCATGGCTCCT
Source organism: Miniopterus schreibersii (assembly GCF_964146895.1). Lineage (NCBI taxonomy): Eukaryota > Metazoa > Chordata > Mammalia > Chiroptera > Miniopteridae > Miniopterus > Miniopterus schreibersii. Next base: position 50,414,495 of record NC_138118.1, read on the forward strand.
GTGGCGAGTCCTCCCCGCACACAGCCGGCAGGCAGGCGCCATGTTTGAATCGCCAGCACCTGACTCTCACCTTTGGCCCCGCCCCGTGATTCCCGGAGGCCCCGCCCCTCCCCACATGCAGCTCATCCAGGCCATTTCCAAGGGCTTTTCTGTGCAAGTGGTCTCTCCAGCCTCATGCTTAGGACTTTCCTGAAATCTCTCAAACAAGCAGCAGCAGGCCCCATACGGCTTGATAGGGGGCCCCAGGCCTGGCACTAGTGGCAGCTGCATTGGCTCATAGCTCAGCCTCTCCTGGGCACCTCCAAGCCCAGCACAAGAGGCAGCCAACTACAATTTGCTGTGTAGCTCATGCTGGGTGGCCCTGGGCAAGGCACTGGCAGAGGCTGACTTTGTACTTCCCAGGAGGTCCCATAGACAGTGTACCTGGTGGTCAGACTCAACCACATTAGATTACAACCCTACCACAGCCATCAGTGACACATTCAAGGGGTGAACTTGGTGAACACCAAAGCTCCACTGAAGTAAATCCTGCTCCATAGGGGTGTCTCCAGCACAGCAGCTCTTTGGCTGTAGTTGTAACTGGTCCACACAGCTGGTGGGCCTGAGGGGTCAATTCTTCCCAGTGATGCCAACAGCAACCAAGGCTCAACTACAACAGGATAGTGCACACAGCCCACACAGGGGAGCACCTAGAAGGCCCAGCTCAGGTGACTGGGGAGGCTGAGCCACTGGACCCTACAGGACATCCATCTACTAAACAAAGCCACTCTACAAATTCCAGGACACATAGCAGCTTTACCTAATACACAGAAACAAACACCTGGATGCAGCCAAAATGGGAAGGCAAAGAAACATGTCACAGAGGAAAGGACAGAAGAAATCTCTAGAAGAGGAACTAAATGAAATAGATCCAAGCAAGCTAACAGATAGAGAGTTCAAAATTTTGTTTATAAGGATGCTCAAGCATATTATTATGAAAACAACTGAGAAAATCGGTGACACAATAAAGCACCAATTTGAAATGAAGGCTACATAAAGTGAAATGAAGAATAATTTACAGGGAATCAACAGTAGAGCAGAGGATGCTGAGAATCAAATCAGCAATTTGGAGCATGAGGAAATAAAAAACACTCAACCAGAAGAGCAAGAAGAATCCAGAAATATGAAGATAGTATAAGGAACCTCTGGGACAACTTCCAGAGGCCCAACATTCATATTATTGGGTGCCAAAAGGGAAAGAAAGAGAGAGAGAAATTGAAAACCTATTTGAGAAAATAATTACAGAAAACTTCCCCTACCTGAGGAAAGAAATAGATTTACAAGTCCAGGAAGTACAGAGAGTCCCAAACAAGAGGAGCCCAAAGAAGCCCACAGCAAGACACACCATATTTAAAATGCCAAAGGTTAAAGACAAAGAGAGAATCTTCAAAGCAGCAAGAGAAAAGCATTTAGTTACCTACAAGGGAGCCCCCATATGACTGTCAGCTGATTTCTCAACAGAATCTTTGCAGGCCAGAAGGGAGTGGCAAGAAATATTCAAAGTGATGAAAAACATGGAACTACAACCAAGATTGCTCTACCCAGCAAAGCTATCATTTAGAACTGAAGGTCAGATAAAGAGCTTCTCAGATAAGAAAAAGCTAAAGGAGTTCATCACCACCAGACCAGCACTACAGGAAATGTTGAAGGGTCTTCTTTAAGAAGCTAAAGAACAAAAGAACCTGATGAACTAAATTGATCCAGAGACATTGACACATGCAACAGATAAGCATATTTCAGAGGAAAGAGGGAAGGGGCGTGGAGAGTGGGAAAAGATTAACCACAGAAGTTATATGGACACCCCAGTCAATAATGGGGTGAAGGCCTGGGGAGGGGGTGGGAGCAAAGTGGAGGGGATGAATTGGGGGGAAAATGGGACCCCTGTAATACTTTCAATAATAAAGATTTAAAAAAAAAAAAAAAAAGCTGCCCGGCCGGGCGTGGCTCAGCGGTTGAGCATCGACCTGCGATCCAGGCGATTGGGGTTCGATTCCCGGTCAGGGAACATGCCCAGGTTGCTGGCTTGATCAATGACTCTCTCATCATTGATGTTTCTATCTCTCTCTCTCTCCCTCTCCTTTCCGCTCTCTGAAATCAAAAAAGATATATTTAAAAAAAGCTAACCAGCTGGACATACTTGAATTTCTGGTGTTTTCCTAGTACAAATGTGGTTAAATATGAACTTAATACAACAAGAATGACAATTGCTAGCATTTATTAATGCACTTATTAAGTGCCAGATACTATTCTAAAAGTTTTATAAATACTAAGGTATCTAATCATCACACAAATAATAGAGTTTTATTCTATTATTCCTTTTGGTGGTTGTGGGTTGGAATGGCACCAGGTGTTAGACCAGTGGGATAAGACTGGACCTGGGTTCAACAACCTCGGTATTTGAGTTCTGGCTTTGAAAGAATTCAGAGCCAAGACTCCAACTTTAAGAGAACATTTATTTAGAAAATCACAGAGATGGAAGAAGTAATTCATAGAAGAAATGGGCTTAGAATACAAGTTATAGAGGCAACTGAAGTGCCCTTGGAGCTTAGAAATGAAGAAGGTAAAGGTGACAAGCGTGGGGTGATGGAGAGGGGTAGGAGGAAGGGAAAAATATAGATGTTCTCCCACGGTAGAGATTATAGGGGAGCTTCCAAGGGAAGATCTCAATATAATATTTGGTGGCTTTCCAGTTATGTTGTTTCAGGGTCTAGCTCTCTACTAATTGATTGGTTGGCACCGGGGCAGGGGGTCATTATTCAATGCAGTTGTTCCTCAGATCAGTGTGGGCATCACTTATTTGGTTTTACTGCTTTTCTGGGCCTGGAGCTGAAATATAACTGAGGCCTAGATGTTATTTCTAGGGAAGAAAGGTTGGGGGGGGGGGTTCAAACTACATAACCAACAATATGCTAGGGGAGGAAAGGTCACCATGAGGATGAGGTCCCCCCCCCCACAATTGTCTGTTGTGGGCACCTGGGTGTTTATACCTGGCCCATTATCCTTGTTCTGCTCACGTCTGTCTAACTGCATACCACATTCCAAGAGCTTAGGTAACTTGTTCAAAATCATGTAGCTGTTTCTATGAAAATGATTATTAGAATTGGGACATCATCTTTGCTTTGAGCAGAACTTGATATAAAGCATTCCAGTTTCCCGGGCCTGGCTGGGCATTTCTCACAATGCTGTTTTATGTTTTCTTTATTTTTAAATATATTGTCACAATAAAGAAAAATCCACCGTGATTTTGTTATCAGGAGAAGTGTGTGTGTGTGTGTGGGGGGTGTCCTCCTTCCCACTGGGTGCTGGTAGGGGTGAAGTCCTTACAATATCTAGAGAAAAAGAGTTTTCTGAGACTCGCATGGGAGAATGAGTGATTTTTATTTGCATGGAGTTAAACTCCTGGGTTTCCAAAGTCCTATTTCCCTTAGTCCAGTTACACAAGAAGTGTAGCTAGGGTTTCAGTAGCGCTAAAAGTAAAGCCAGTGCCCACAGTTTCCTTTCCATGTTGGAGCTGGGTCCAGTTTGGGCTAGTTGCAATCCACTAGTCCATTGTGTGGCTGTGGTCCATGTGGGCAAATGCAGGAGAGTAAATCCCAAGCAACAAGAGTCCTAAGGGTCCCAAAGTACAAGAGCACAAGAGCATAAGAGGAACCAAGAGAGTAAACTCCTTTGTTCTGGGGATTAAATATCCCAAATTTCATACCCATTCTGGCCAATGACCTTTGTTCTCAGGTGTGACTGATAGAAAGCACCTCCCATATGTCACCCCAACTTTACTGGGCATGTGTCTATCTTCCCTTTGTTGTACCCCTGGGGAGTGTAAAGCTGTAGCTTACTGGTGAAGCTGAGTAAGTGATATGCCTATAATATCTGGACTTTTTTTTGCTCCTTCCCTATTACTAATAACGAGGTTAATTACAACAGTATCAATTTGAATTTGCACCTAGTCAAACAAATTACTAGTTGTAGGATCTTAGCAAGGTCATGAATTTGTTATTCTTTTATTCTTCAATACCTTAAAGTTACTCTAAGCACTGAGGAGTCTCTCCTCCCTGGAGACTACATTCTAGTGAGGGAGATGTGTAATAATCAGTCAAACATAATTATAAGATAATTTTAGATAGTTAACACTTCTTCGCTTCAGTTTTCTTTTTTTATGAATTAAGAAAAACTACTGAGTTTGTGGCCCTTGCTGAGATTAAACAAGATAATATTTGGAAAGCATTTACTGCAGGAAAAATTGCAGCTCTACTAAGGCAACTACAGAAATACATTATTTAACTTTTGTTTGAATCTCTCTGTAGATAGTATTTTTTTCTACTTATAAAGCAACAGATGCATACTTTAACAAAATTTAAACACTATAACTGACTCTCTTAAGTATTACACAATAGGAATCTCAGTTTATCTTTGAAAATCTAGGCCCTCGGTGTCCCCAGTGTTAGTAATACTCTATTGTCTGTTCAAAACCTTTGCCTTTATTAGAAGATTTAAGGAATTTAAGATAAATATTTGCATAAGAAAGAGTTTTTATTGAAATGATCCCAAATCAACAAATGCTTTGTCATTTGAAATATTTCCCCTAGGAAGTAGAATGAATAATAGGTGTCCAGCCAGCTGTAACACTTATGTAAGTACTTAATGAAGAGTTTATATTTGAGGCATTTAGCCATAACCATACTTCAGCTGTGTTTTTGCCTTGACACATATTATTTTTTCTAGCTTCACACATACAGAAAGCTTCAAACACCTACCATCTACTTTGCCTCTCTGTCTCTGTCTCTGTCTCTGTCTCTGTCTCTCTCTCTCCCTCTTTCTCTCTCTCTCAACTCTAACAGATTTCAGTAGTAAGAAATAATGTAGTTAAAACATGGTGAAAAAACTCAATAAACTTTGCTTTAATCTGATAAATGGTGCTGTTCACAGGGAACTACCTATATAAGTCAATGGCTGGTTATTTTTTAATATCAAAACATTCTTAGAGGCACTTTAGCCTGGTCAGAATTATACAGAGTACTGTAAATTTATTCATTATAAGTAAGCAGATAATTTTGCTTTTCATTTTCAAAAACAGATATACTAAAGGTTGCATTTGTTAATTTAAAAGCTGATTTATGGAACTTAGTGTGTGTCAAACAATGTTTTAAGCAATTTACAAATATTAATTAATTTAATACACCATAATAACCTAAAAAGGAAGGTTCTAATACAGCCCCTATTTTACAAATAAGGAAACTAAGGCACCAGAAATAAAATAAATTTCCCAAGGTTGCATACCTTGTGAATAGTGTTATTAAACCCCAATATGGCCTGCAACTGGCTGAAAGAAATGCACATGCAGGAATTTGCAGTGGAGAAAGGAGTAATTTACCAATTAGTTGAAAACTCTGAAAAAGAAGAAGAAAATATCATAGAAAAGAAAGTGCATATTTCAGCTATTAATAAAGAAAATGTACTTTTTTCTCTCCTCAAGGTTTTTAGGTTGGTCTAATAATTAAATCTACATGAGACAGGTTAACATTAGGGGGTAAAACAAATTTAATTACATACATACATATGGGAATCCCACATACATGAGACCGTCAGAGACCCCACATACATGAGAGGTTCTGGGACAGAAAGTTAAAAGGAGGTATATATGGCATTCTGAGCTAAGGATGAAATAAAGTGCCTTGGGATTCCCAAGGGTCAGTGTAGGACAGTCAGAAGAGCAGACGTTCAGTAATTAGAAGTTTGTCTGCTCTGCAGGTAAGTCATAAAAAGATATTTCTGGTTATAACTATTATTACAGGGGAGTCCCCTAACTTAAATTCTTTGAGGGAGAGGTAAAAGTTTCTTGTGAATCTACCAGGTCTTGATTGCCTTTATCTCAAAATAATTTAATTACTAAAGTGACACATTTTTGGGAGGGCTGTTCTGAATTCTTACAAAAGGAAAAACCAAAGTTTGCTGAATAAATTACATTTCACACTAAATTTGATAATTGTGTCATTTTAAATAGGAATGAAATTATTATCTTTTAACACAATGGCATTCTTAGCATTGTAATGTAGATAAACCATTAATTATGTGCTACTATTTTACTGCTTTGGCCCTTCATGCTCTGTTATCTCATAATTACATAATATGTGATTGGCCCTTAATCCAGATCAACTGCTCACCAAAGCAAAAAGTCTCCAGACTTGACCAACAAAATTGAATAGCTCTCCAAAGGTACTTGGAAGTTTAATCTTGAGTTCTTTACTCAATATTTATCAAAAGTTATTGAACAGTAGCTGATATTTGCAGCCCATTTGCTTTCTAAGTCTATGCGTGAACAGGGTTTTGTAGCAAAAAAAAAAAAAAAAAAGTAAAGGATTATTAGTTAAAGAAATGGAGCCAAACCCAGAGTCACAGGTGAGCTCTTCCTCTAGGACCTGGCTCCCTGATGGTTTCTAAGGGATAGGTTATAGAGAGGGAAAGTCATTAATCATGACATCTAAGGGAGTGAGGGCCATGGTCTCTATTGATTTGTTAGTGCTAAGGTAGGGGATAGTAGATCATTGCATCTGGTGGTGATGTCAGCCATGGTGTCACTCTGTCTGGTTTTGCAAGCATGTGGTCTGTGGAGTCATTCTGCTTTTCTGGGTCTAGAGCTGAAACACAACCAAGGCCTAAATTTTATCTAAAAGTCTTTTTCTGTAGTCAACATGATACTGTTGCAATAACCTGGTTATTATTTAATAGGAAAGGAGGAAAGGGGAGACTAGATATAGGCATGGCATTTATATAGCTTTGCCAAAAAGCTACATTTAACACTGTCCAAGTCTATTCCCTGCTGATTGATGGGGGAAGGGACTAGAAAAAGGCAGTTTAGACACAGGCCCAGTAAGATCTGAGTGGCGTGGGGTAATGCTTGCCAGTCAATCACACCTGGAAACGGATCATTGGCCAGGATGGAATGGCCACAGCAAGCACGCAAAAATCTCTATATATAAACTTCCAAACAAAGGAAGTTCCCTCCTTCTTTCTCTCATGTTCAGGCCCTCTTGGGACTCCTGCTGCAGAGGGCTGTGCTTGCCCACATGGTGCACAGCCATGCTGGGCTTCACACGTAAACCGATGGACTTTAATCGGGCCTAAATGCTGAACCACACCCGGCTGCAACCTGGAATGGAATCTCTGGAGGCTGGCCCTGTTTCTGGCTCTGCTGAACTCCCAGCTGGCCCTCTCCCAGGACTGGTTAAAGGGGCAGGGGGCTTCGGAACCCGAGCAACGCAACTCCATGCCAGTAAAGCCTTATTCCACACCCCAGCCTCCCGTGGGGGCTTCTGAAAATGCACCTTTCAGCAGCACTCCAAAAACCTTGCTCCCCCAAATGACAGGGGAGCTTCATCCTCTGGCATCAAACAGACCCAAGGCTTTGTTTTGAAGACTGTTATATCCGCCCAGAAACTCACTGTCCTGAGGGCTTAATGATTAAGGGAATAGATGCTCAAGGATGAAGGGAGGCCGGTGAGTCATGGAGCTGGACGAGGTCAGTTTGAATCAAAAGGAAAGAAATGAGAATATATCATTTTAAAGAAATGAAGTTTCTGTGTGGTTACAGGTCTGTCCCTGGAAGAATCTAGAATCCAGAGGACTAGAGAACAGCCTGTTTAGATATTATTAGGTGCATTTCCTCCTTGGAAAAACTTTCACTAAAATGCTTTTTATTCAATAGTATTTGTTTAGATTTAAAAATATTGTAAGGAATGGATCTCATCACTACAAGGATTTTCAGGACAGTGTTTTTAAAGAGAAAATTATAGGCCCAAAATGGCATCACTTATGTTAAAAGCCCATGATACCAAACCTAGATTTAATACCTAATCTAATTGCAGTTTCAACCTCTCCCAGAAATGTAGTCTTAATCAACCAGTCTGGAATTCTCTGGTCAAGCAGCAGTAGGTAATCTATCACTTGGGCCTCTCTGTCTTCCCCCCATAGAAAAAAGAGGCAACCTGCATGGTAAAAACCCATTTCTTTCCCTCCAAAAAAAGATATCCTGGTCTATAAATAATGTTTTTTTTGTTTTTGTTAATAGTTCACTCTTCCCACCCTTCTTCCTATTAAAAAACAACAACAACAACAAACCCCAAAAAACAAATAAACAAAAAAACCCCAAAATTTCCATCCTGTACAATCCCTGAAGCACCCATATAGCTGCTTGATGAGACTGTCCAATTCATGAATCATTTAATAAAGCCAATTAGATCTTAAAATTTACACAGTTGACTTTTCTTTTTCAACAGTGTACATTACTTTAAAGTGTATCTTCTTTATTAGAGCACTTAGAACAAATTCATTTCTAGTTTTGGCATCAGGAAAACTCTGCCTCTTCTGAGTAATTCTTTACATTATAAACTGTGTGGCTACTTTTATGTCCCTCTTTGATTTGTTAGGAAACTTCAAAAAATGGCTGCCTCCGTTTATCAAGCTAATACGCTTTTGACGCTGAGTTTTGTATATGGTTTAGATTGATCTCAGCTATGGGATAGGAATGCCTAGGGTACTCACGTAGGTCATACTACTGTGGCCACGGACATTTCCCTAGTGGAAGACAATGTTGGGCTGGACTAGCCCTTGTGGTCCCTATGATGGTTGCAAGGTGCAGTCCAGCAACAACTATCAGGGAACTTTAAGAAAATAAGTTTTATTACTTATAAGTCCTGGAGGGTACAGAGCATGCCCAGGGCCACACAGTGAAGTTGCAGGGAGAGAGAGAAAAAAGAGGGATGGAGAGAGAGAAGAGAGAGAGAGAATATACCTGACATTCTGCTTCTATTGGGGTTGAGGTGGGATGCCTAGGATTTTGAGGATTCACTATTTGTAAACTTAAGACAGAACAGGAATTAAAGCATAGGAAGGGAAAAGCAGGGTCATTCAATCAGTCAGCTATTTAGATCACCTAGGGCTTTCTAGGAAAAAATTCATGGGTGGAGTGGCCTGGCTCTTTATATAGTTTTATAGCTAGAACATGTTTATTTGAGATGTATGTCTTTGAAATGTCATTATAATTTAAAAAGCTAATTTTAGGTACTTACACTACATGATACTAATCTCATCTTTTCTCAGTATTATGTTGCTATCATTGTCTTCCTTTGGAATTCTCTCTCATACACTCCTTTTCTTTTCTTTTCTGGGTGTTGTCAGCCAGCCCCTCCAAGGAGAGAGATCACAGGTATAGTGTCCATTATAGGAGTGGTGCTCACAGAAATTACCAGCACCAATTATGATGGTGACAATGGCCATGGAGAAAGCTTCTGGGGAGAGCAGGGTCTACAGTAGGAGGTGGTAAGAAGAAAAGGGAGAGAGAGACTTTAGTGATTCAGTCTCCTGGAGGCCAACTGGGGAAAAGAGGAGTACCAGCAGAATCAGGGTGTGATGGAGTCAGGAAGCTTGCAGTGAGTTCTAGCTTCTGGTCCTGGTTTCAATCTCTGATGATCCCTGAACTCACCCAGTAAAGGTCACCTTGTTTCTAATAACCAAAGACAATGACTCCAGGCAGCACAGCCAGGCTGGCTGATGGAAGCTAGATGTGCCCACCTGGAACTCACACTGATCCATTTTGACCTTCCCCTGCTCTGTTCCTCACAGGGTGACTGACTCCACAGCCTGCATTTCCCACCTCCCCTCAGCTTGTGCCCTGTTGTGTTCAACCTCTGGGTAGCACTTTTAGAAGACTGATTGGGGTCCTGAGGATGGCAGAAGCCAGAGTACTTCTTCTCATCTCTCTTCTCCATATATTCGGTAGGTAACTGCTTCTTCCCTGTGGCCCTGGCTCTTGCCTGACAGGCCTGCAGTGGGTTCAGCTCCTATGAGGAAACTTCAACCCCTATGTCCCACGAACACAGCCTCATCACCATGTCCCTTCAGCTGAGGGTGGCAGCTGCTTCCTGCTGTTGTTAATTTCTGTGTTGCCTCACTGTCCCTTATTTGGGTTCTCCCCTAATTTATCACCTGTATAAACAGTGTCTTCTATTAAATTCACTTTATTAAAACATGATTAGAGCATTTTCTGTTTTCCTGGTTAGACCCTGACAGTTATCTTACTGAATTTCATGTATTTATATAAAAGTTGTCTTAAATCCTTTTGGGATAACAAACAGCAGAATCTGGATAGATAGAGAGGGGAGAGGAAGACAAAGAGTCAGAGGGAGACAGAGATGGAGTGGCACAGAGAGAGAGAGATTACAAATATTCTAAGTTTATAGTGGCGTAATGTCCAAGGCGCGATTGCTTTCAAAGTTGCATTCATCAGGCTGCAGTCCATTCGGGTTTCTAAATCCCTTTTTGCTTTCCTCATATTCTTTATAAGACTGTGGGAGAGAACGTTAAGGAATCTAACCTATAAAAAGAGACAACTGTTTTTTTGCATGACTCTGAAAGTAGTTGAAATCTTTTAATACTTTCCATTTCTCATTTGGATTTATTGAAAGCATTCTTTAGGCTTGCCTAAAATAATACTTCTTACTTACATACTCTGACACTTTGAGTCAATTCAAAAATTATGTGCAAAGTCTGATTTTTCAAAGAAAGGCACACTTGTTTTCCTTTTAATGTCGTTAATATTAATCACTCCTAGAAGTTCTTGATATTAACATGTGGGGAGTATAATGGAGATATTATAAATCTGTTGAACCTTACAGCAACCTACCAGCTGTCTTATTCCATATGTGTTCCAGCTATTTTTCCAGAGTTCTTTAATGAGACATGCTTGTATTATCATGTACACACGATTTTAATGTGTTTGTTAGGAGTTTACATTTTTTACTTTGTTTAAAAAACATTCTTTTCTGACATGCCATATGTCAGGAAAAGACACGTGATGTGTGTGAGTTGTAGCTCTTCAGTAGCAGATGTATGTCCATGGGAGACCTCGAGTTTCCTTTTGTTAAATATTTATGTGACATTCACACCACAAACTAAACTCTCAACAGGCAGCACTGATTCCTTCCTCCACACAAATCTTTATATCATAAACATATTGACAAAGGCAGCTACTCTCCTTTTTGCCAAATATTAACTACTAATGGAAAAAAACAATTAATACTAATTATAATTTTAAACTTTTGAGACAGGCTCTCTCTTAAAATCAAGGCTAAAGTTTCACAGATTGGTAATTATGATATTGTTAATAATATTGGTATGTATTGTATTGCACCATTTATTTCCTTTTCATGATGCATTAATTTCTTTCATTTTAATTCACTTGTGATGTATGTACTCCACTGTCTTCCAGAAATATTTTGGGAAGAATAAAGTTACATATAAAGGAAAAGATGAAAAGCATTATGAAATCTAAAAATAAATTTAATACTGCAGATATAGGAATTGTCAAACCCTAGATAAACTAATTACCAAAATTAAGTGGTAAATAATGGGTATACATTTCCTGAAAATTATGGCCAAAGAAGGCAAACAAATATATCATTCACAGACAAAGTATACTAATTTTATATAGCTGGTTTGAAGAACTAAGAGAAAGTAGAACAATCCATTAAGTTAGATAAAACTCTTTCTGAAATTATATCTGCTTAGAGTTTACTTGTAATTCACAAGTACTACAAGGTCTTGGAAATCAAACTTGGTGACTTATATTCTCTGAAAGGACAGAAAAATGGTTCCTTGGTACTTTCATTCACAGAAATACAGATTATATTTTGAAGCAATTGGGCTTAATTGATCTTAACGTTATTTAAAGTATATACATATATATTATATTAATTTTCCTCTACCAAGATCTCTACTTTGTGAAGTAATTCGCATGTATTTAACACACCTACTGGGAGTGTGATTATCCAAAGCATGGAGGTAGGATGTTAAGAAAAACTAAGTCCCCCCCCCCCTTTTTTTTTTTTTTTGGCATTTCAGAATTTAACAAGGAAAATTACTTTAACAGCTTAGTCTTGGTGACATTAAGCCTTAAAAACTCCTCTCTAAGGAATGAGTCTGGCTTTTTTTTCTCCTCGCATAATTTAATTGCCTTGTAGTCAGCTTTCAATGACCTCCACCTAATCCTACTGAATCAAAGTGCCCCGTCCCCCCCCCTCAGCTCTCTGTTGTCACTGAAGCTTGGAGTTGAAAAAATCGTAACTATGAATGGTCACGTGAAGAGAAAGAGTTCATAACTTTAAAGTAGCAATATTACTTAAACTTATTTATTGTGTATTGCCATTCTATCAGAAGTGGGACCATAACTAAAGTACAATACCAAACACAAACTCTCATTCAAAGATTGTAGCCTCTCGAAGAATGGCAAGGTGACCTGGTAACTAACCATTATATCCATGATGAAGGGGATTGCTCAGTAAGACAGCAGAACTTACCCAAGAAACCTCAGAAAGAGAAGTTAGTTGCTGACATGCACAGGGCAGAATCCTTATATTTCAAATTTAACTCTAATTCCAAAGCAAACTTTGAAGTTAAAGATAAGAGGTATGTCTTCAAGCCAAAGGTGAAAGAGTTAGAAAGTGCTGCAAAAACTTGGAAACCAAACTTGGTGACTTACAAAGAACAGAAAAGTGATTCCTTGGTGCTTCTGTTCACAGAAGTACATATTATATTTTGAGGCAATGAGGCTTAATTTACCACTTGATGGTAACATGATTTAGTTAAAGTATATACATATCTATTTATATTAATTTATTTACAAAGGAAATTACGTTTTGCTCAACTGTGGTCCTGTTCTCTGTTACTTTGACAAAGGGGAAAAAAAGAAAGAAAAAATGAGAGTGAAGGGAAGAGGGAGAGAAGGAGGGAGAGAAAAGGAAGGAAGGAAGGAAGGAAGGAAGGAAGGAAGGAAGGAAGGAAGGAAGGGAGGGAGGGAGGGAGGGAGGGAGGGAGGGAGGGAGGGAGGGAGGGAGGGAGGGAGGGAGGGAGGGAGGGAGGGAGGCTGACAGTTCTATCTATAAAAGAACTTGAACACACATTATATTTTATTATGTATCAGCATAGTATGTGCACAGGGGGAAAGTTGTACTAAAACATCCCAAAGAATAAGCATTAAAGAAAAACAAAACACAGACCTAATTTGTGTCTGCAATTCTGTCAGGGAAGTCAGAGCAGTGAGCTAATTGGAGCAAAGTAGCTGACAAATTGGGGTGACAATTTTCAAATTTAAAATATACATTTCTATTCCCTTGCAGTGCAGAAATATTTGTTTCTTTGCTTCTTTCTTCATTGTTAGGAATTATCTTCTTCCATGGATTTGTTTATCTTTCTACAGGCATTTCTGAAAGGGAACAGGAATTCCACTCTTGAATTGCCTTCCTCCATTAGGAGCCAAGATCTAGTCTAAGAACTTTCTGGAGAAACTCCCAGTTGCTGGGACATAAGTTGAAATCTAGCAAATGAATTTACCAGTTGTTACAAAAATAAAATATAGATGTTTCTAAGCTTAAGAACCTACACTACAAATTAGCACCGCTTCCTTGATTATATTAAAGGCATGGACTGGACGTTTTTCAATAACTCCTTCAGTTCTAAAGCCAAAAGAACTTAATTAATAAAATTGCCTTACATTTATACAAGATAAATGTGCAATACAGTTGTATTTGCATTTGATCGAAAGTAACATTGAATTATAAGCCATTCTTTTGATGGAATTTTACTTTTAGATTTATTTTTTGAAAAATCAAACAGCTGCTTTTAGTTTAAATAGTTTACTCTTGCTAAAAGTGATGGCAGTCCAGAAACATTTTTTTATCAAGGTTTATCTCCACTTGTTAAGTTTAGATAAGAGACTGCCAGATTTTCTGCTTCAAAAGAGATAAGAACAAATGTAACTACAGACACTGCTCATTTATCACTAACTTGTATGGTTTTACAGAACAAAGTAAAAACCTCAGCCTAGAAAGAGGATCCATTTGAATTAGACCAAGGAGGAAACATCAGATATTTAATTTCAAAAGATAGTGGCACTGTTTTTGTACAAGAGGAGAGAATAATTTATAACTAATACAATAATGAAATGTTAAAGATAAAGTTGATAAATTAGTTTTGAACTTCTAGACTCACGTGTTTTCAAGAGTTTTTGAAGAAGACGGAACAGTTTAAAGCACTCATCTTCATTCCAATGCTCAGGGTTGAAACATAGTGATTTTTCTATCCAAGATTTGCTAATATTTTTTTATACTTACATAGTATTCTTTTTTTTATTCAGCCACTAACATTTCTATTCACTTAAATAAATTACTGAGAATTATTATTATAAAGAAAATAAGTATTGGGAATTATTGTTTAGTATAGTCGAGGCATAATGCTAAGCACAGAGGATTAAAAAAAACAAAAAGAATCTCAGAGAGAGAAGATATTTTTAAAATACAAACAAGCAGAATATAGTATGATAGGGATTATGGGGCAACAATGAGTGAGCAATTTATGGATGAGGCAAGATTCATGGATAAGAGGTTATTGGTCCTGGACCTTGAAGAATAATAGTATTATGCCAAACAGAGACTGAGAAAGGGGGTGACATTCTATGTAAGAGGCATAAGAAAATATACTGGCCCTGCCGGGCGTGGCTCAGCGGTTGAGCATCGACCTGGGATCCAAGCGATCGGGGTTCGATTCCTGGTCAGGGCACATGCCCGGGTTGTGGGCTCGATCAATGACTCTCTCATCATTGATGTTTCTCTCTCTCTCTCCCTCTCCTTTCCTCTCTCTGAAATCAATAAAGATATATTTAAAAAAAGAAAAAAGAAAAAAAAGAAGAAAATTAAAGAAAATGTACTGAATCATAAAAGCATAGTAGAAGTTTGGGGACAGAAATACAGTATGCCTTGATTATAAATTACCAGGTGCTGAAATGGCCTGGTTAGAAACAATGTTTGAAATCTAGATTTGGGCCAGGTAATGAAGAAAATTTAGCTGAAGTTTGGCAAAATTTATACGACATTTCTGTCATGACAAATAGGTCACTGTAGCTAAAATATCTTTTGGTAACTGAGGATGAAAAGAGGCAGACAAAAAGATTGAAGTGATACATGTGTAACAAACAAATAGAGAAGGGATTTACGTTTAATGCCATGCTAAAAAGTTTGTATTTAATTTCAGTCAGTGAAGGACCACGGAATTTAAGCTGGGAAATAACTGGAGATCTGCCGTTTGGGCAAACTGCAGCGACGCTGTGTAGTATAAGAATGTGAAGGAACTGAACTGCTCAGGTCCAGGGTCGTCTTGCTTTTGCCATCCCATCGTTCTTCTTTGTTTTAGTAAAAGCACATTTTTCTTTTTTCTGATTCTGGGAGCAAGGAGCATCCTAGCCTACCTTGCCTGGGTTAATTGAAATAGCCTCTATCCTTGGCTGCAGTGAAAGGCTACAGAAGAAATTAGGGGTTTCCCCTGGTTTGTGTTTTTTTCAGCTGTTGCTGAGGAAGAAGAATTTACTTGCATTGTAAACACAAAACTACTTGCGACCTTCAAGCCAGCCTTGCTGGAATAGCTGCCTGAAAATTCCAGATTAGAGCTGAAGAGAGGAAGAGAGAGATTGATTCCTGATAGACTTCTATTCCCATACCTAATCTCTGAAACAGCTCCATCTCATTCCTAAATTTTGTTCATGTGAGTATAGTAGATTGAGTGTAAAAATGGCACCAGTCTTCCTCTCCCTTTACCTATGCCCTCTGCCATGTGAATTATCAGTTCCTTCCTTTAAGAAATAAAGTTTATTTCCAAGCCTCTTGAACCTCATGTGTGTAGTCTTGTGATTTACTCTGACCAACAGAATGAGGCAGAAGTAACTGTGCTAGTTCTGAGCCAGGACCTCAAGAGGCCTAGGGCAGCTCCTTTTCTCAAAGCCCTGCCTTTGCCATAAGAAGAAACCCAGGGCAACCTGCTGAAGGTTGAGAGACAGACTGAGTAAAGAGGAGCTTAGTCAGTTGGTGGCCAACCTGCCAGCCTACCTCAGACACACAGGCTAGCCCAGCCAAGATTATCCAAACCCAGTCCATGTCAGCAGAACTGCTCCCCTAACTCACACACTTACAGAGGAAAACAGATTTTAGTGTTATATTCCACCAAGATTTTACGGTGGCTTCTGTTGCAGGGTTACTGTGACAGTACATAATTGATACAATAATCCAATAAATGTTCTCTTTTGTTGCATAAGTTAGTTGGGTTTTAGATTCTGACACAACTAAATGAAACTTAAGATGAACTCAGTGAACTGGTTAAGAAGGCATTGCAATATCTAGATGAGAGTTCGAGCTTGAAACATTGTGGAATGCATCGTAAAATCAACATCAAAAACCACTCCAATGGGAAATGCACAACACTTGTTATACTCCTGGGTACAGTTTGTGACAAATGTTGTTAAGATTTCAATCTAGAAAAATTAGGTGATTTATACAGGATTGAAGATGCACCTCTCTACCCTCTTGGACTTTATATTCTGTTGAGAGAAGGGAGACAATCAAGAAGTTGGATTTTTAATATGTTGGATGACCATAAGCGGCACAGGAGAATAAAGCAGAGGGAATGATAGGGAGACCAGACTGGTGGGAATGCAGTTTTTAAGAGAATGGTCCAGAGAAGGTCTCATTGAGAGCTTTGTGCTTTAATAAAAACCTGAAGGAAGTAAGTCATGAAATAGCTGAAGGATTTCTATGCGGAGGGAGAGAGGGAGAGCTGGGTGGCTCAGCTAGGCAGGCATCCCCTAAGCTGCCTACACAGAGGAAGTGGAAAAGAAAGAGCCAAACAAGGGCAACTGCCTTTTACGTTATAGTGACTCCATTTGCTGGTTATTGTGGTTTATAATATGCTCGAGCTCTGATCAGGAGTTGCTCATAAGAGGAAAACAACTTCCAAATATAGGATAATATTGAAATGAATTTCTTCTGTCTTTCACTGGAAAGATTCTGTTTCTAAAATTATAAGAAAAGGGTGCTTATAAAAATGAATCAAAGCCACTCGAATGTCAGCAAAACCCAGTAAAAAAGGCATTAGCATGACTTTCCAACGTTGGCTCTACCAGAGCTAGAAAATGATACAAGGAGAGGGCCCAGCTGTAATAAAGCTACGGAAGGCTCTGGTGCCCTTAAAAGGGCCCAGGGGAGTAGGCCCCCCGGGTTTGCTTTTGCCCAACCAAGCAACATACTATATGAGATTTGGACCAGAGATTATAGTAAAGTCTGGCAACATTTCTTGGCTTTTTTGTATTGCCCTACAGTGAAAAGAGACATCTATCCTGCATTCTTACATTTTCATATCAACTCTGAAGTAGAATAAACCACAGAAGTGATAAGGTTTAGACCATAATTAGTATCATTCACAAGGTACTAAAATACACTTGCACGAAGATGAAGATTTAGATTTAGGCTGGCCAATAATCTCTTTGTAGATTTAGTGATTTCATATTTGCAATCAAAGTTGGTATATGACCTTAAAGCAAGCATTCCATGGTATTTATTTACCTCTCATTTCTTGAGCACTGACCATTCACTAGCCAATGGGTTAGACTGTGGTGAAGACAAACAGAGCCTCAAACACAAATCTTACTTTCCAAAAGGTTTTTCTAATGGAAATGAAAACATTCTTGCACTATGATATGTTATGATATTATGACATGTACTATGGTGAAGGAATGTCCAAATTGCTTTAGTAGCTTGTAGTAAAAAGTGATTATTCTTTCTGAGGATGTCTAGGAGGGCTTCCCAGAGGTGGTGACAATTTAATGGAATGAGGAATATGAACATGAGTTCACCATTTGTAGAAGTAGGTGGGGTAGCATGCAAGAAAGCATATGCAAAGCTGTGAAACAATATGTCATGCCTGATAAGTGAAAACTAGTTCTTCATGATGATAGCTTGTATTGGGAAGCAGGAGACAAAAGAGTTTGAATGACTTTTTTATCATTATTGATATTTTAAAACTAGGTCCTTTAGAGAATTTGAAGCCATTGGAAGTTAGGATTTTTACATTTTATTTTTAGAGAGATAAATTGTGGAGCAATGTAAAACAAATAATATTCATTACAAACACTTAAATAAGTGACATTAAATGATTTAATGGAAAAAATAAAGACATGGTCAAATCCTACCATGACCATTTATCACCTTTACTTTTTAACCTTTAGAACCAGTGTGTTTTTCTCATTTGAAAAATGGTAATAATATATCTAACTTGCATGATTGCTAGACAAAATTCACACAGCATCAAGGACATGGTAGGTGTTTAATAATATTTTACCACTAATGGCTTTTATTCATAGAGTTGTTGTGATGATAAAAAATAATTTATACATTTGAAGTTCCTAGTGTAAACCCTGGCATATATGAAACACAATGTTTTATTTCCCTTTCTCTTTATTTTTAAACTGAAATAAGTGTGTTTTTTATGGTTATTTTCACAAGAAAAGCAAAAATAGAAACTTACTTTAAAAATGTCATAAGGAAATCTTGGGAGTTAAACAGTGTAATTATATTTTTAAAAAGTGACGATAATAAAATGATATACATTCACAGAAAAAATATATAGTTTTCAAATGAAATGTTGACCTCTATATATACAACTACAATATGTAATGATTTCAGACTTGAGGGAGAGAAATGGTCTATAAATGTGATCATAGAAAGATGTACACGATGTGTACAAAACAAAATAGAAAACAATATATGTAGGCTGATCACATTTTAGAAAAAAATGTGTTCTTAAACAAATAGACTACTATTTGAAAGACACATACCAAACTGTTAATGTGATTTCTGTGATATGTTACTTTCAATTTTACTTTATATTGTTATAGTGCTCTGAATTCTTTCCATTTTTTATAGGCAGGCATTGCATTTTTATTATAAATGCAAAACTTGGTAATTCACACAGACACACACCTCAACAAGCTACTTATTTATTTTACACTAAGATAACACACCAAAGATAGCATAAAGAACAAACACCAATTCCTTTTACACAAGGACCCAGTTCACAAAAATGCAAAGGGGAAGTGGTGGCTTTACCTTAATGAAGATAAAGCTGACAGTGAGAAAGTCCAGGGGAGGGTAATTGAAGAGACATGCAGAGTTATGCCTCCACTCACTTATGGTTACTGACTCCCAGCACCACTGCCGTGCATGGATAGCAGAGGCAATCTGTGAGCTTACAATTAAGTAAATAAAGATAAATCTTCCCCTTTATTCTACACAAAATTAGAAGCAAAAAGGGTCAAGGACCGAAGTGATAAATAGCATAAAATTAAACTTTAGCATATGGTACCTGCAGCCACACAGGATGTTTTCAGAGATTCCAGCTAGAGTTAAGAAAGTTTATGTTGTTTTTTTTCAAATGATAAATTGAAGGTATAATATTATGAAATGGATTAATATGGAGTCAAAAAGACTCCCATTCTGAGTTGCACGCACAAAAAAATGTTGGCAATGTTAAGGGGGGAAATGCTATTTTTCATGTAGATGAGAACTCATATTTTCTCTTTTAAACACTTTATTTTGCATTTGTATATATTACGTTTTCTGCTTAATCCCAAGGCTGAGAGGGAACATTTGGAAAATCACAAACTAAAATTACCTGTTAATCCAATATATCACATTTAATTTATTTTTTACCTCAATTGAATCTTGTCTGTCTAAGATCAACCATAGCACATTCTACCGGCCAAGTCCCATAGCCACTATTTTTTCCTGTGTTAAATGTGGGTGTGTGGTTACACTCTAGAGTAATAAAATTTAGTAAAAAGTAGCAAGAATAATTTAAATCACTCCTTAGTCGTTATTTTGGCTTCTTAGAGACAGAGAGAGAGAGAGAGAGAGAGAGAGAGAGAGAGGAGAGGAGAGGGGGGAGCTCTCACAAGCATAAGCATTTTGCATGTAATGTCAACAATGTAGCATTTTAATAGGAACAAAATATATCTATGAGTTTGTACTATATATCATTGTAAAGCTGGATGTTTATTATGTTTCAGTATTATACAGTTCTAATGATTTACACCTTGCGTGCCTTTTTCCCTGTAGATGCGGAGGACCTCATCAGTAGCAATGGCCTTGCTGGGGGTCCGAGCCCGGGCCGCAGCCAGGGCCTGCTGCCCGCAGGAAGGGAAAGGCGGAGCCGCGTTTGTGACCAGAGGAGACCCAGGAACTCCCGGGATGCACAGCCGGTGGCGGCCGGTCGCGGGGTCCGTGTGAGGAGCATGGGCTGATCCTGCCGAGAGGAGACGTCGCCTGGAAGCGCCCGCGCCCTGGGGAGCTGGGGTCGGCCTCTCCTGCCCCCGCTGCATGGAGGACGCCCAGGGATCCGGCTGCGTAGACGGGTCCCGGCCGTGCAGCGGGCCCGGACCCCTCCCCCTAGAGGGAGAGGAGGTGAGGAGGAGGAGGCGGCCGAGGAGGTGAGGAGGAGGAGGCGGCCGAGGAGGTGAGGAGGAGGAGGCGGCCGAGGAGGTGAGGAGGAGGAGGCGGCCGAGGAGGTGAGGACCGGGAGGAGGCGGCCGAGGAGGTGAGGACCGGGAGGAGGCGGCCGAGGAGGTGAGGAGGAGGAGGCGGCCGAGGAGGTGAGGAGGAGGAGGCGGCCGAGGAGGTGAGGAGGAGGAGGCGGCCGAGGAGGTGAGGACCGGGAGGAGGCGGCCGAGGAGGTGAGGAGGAGGAGGCGGCCGAGGAGGTGAGGAGGAGGAGGCGGCCGAGGAGGTGAGGACCGGGAGGAGGCGGCCGAGGAGGTGAGGAGGAGGAGGCGGCCGAGGAGGTGAGGACCGGGAGGAGGCGGCCGAGGAGGTGAGGAGGAGGAGGCGGCCGAGGAGGTGAGGAGGAGGAGGCGGCCGAGGAGGTGAGGAGGAGGAGGCGGCCGAGGAGGTGAGGAGGAGGAGGCGGCCGAGGAGGTGAGGACCGGGAGGAGGAGGCCGAGGAGGTGAGCACCGGGAGGACGCGGCGGCGGGTCTGGAGGAGGCAGCCCCCGCCGAGGCCCCCCGAGGGAGGGGGTCAGGCTGCTCCCGCCCAGGGACACGGGCCTTCTGCGAAACGCCCTCTCCGAGGTCTTTCCTCTGCTGTTCCCTGCACCGCAGCGTACAGAATAACTTATTCTGATGCTCACGGTCTTGGCGTCTCGATCTATACCCTGAAAAATAAATGGGCTCGTGTGTGGACGTCTCGCAGATTCTGCGGGGAATGCAGCTGCCGCCCCGAATTCTCCCCGCGGGTCGCCGGAGTTTTGCCGCCGAAATAATGCTGGGTCTTCTCAGCAGCCGCAAACCATTGCCTAGGAGTGTCTCTTGGGAGTGAGCTGACTTATTCTGATTCATTATCTCCCTCTTGGTAGAGTTTATACCCACTCGGGAAATGAAACAGAAACAAAAATATCTTAATAAACATTCCTAATGCAAGAGGTCCAGTCATCAGGTGCGTATTTCTCAGAAACCGCCTGGGCCTTGAGTATGCGAGGAGGTACCGTGCTTCCTTTAAGGCACGTTTTGGTTTCCACTTTTACACTGAGCACCATGTTTCCTTTTTTGAAAGTGGAGCTGTGGCCCCCCGATTCACAATCCCTTTCCAAATGAAGAAAAGTGCCTATATCAGCTGTCCTGGACGCTCCCCTCGTCCATCGCTGCTTTTCCTTTCGCCCACTGTGTCCTGGCCACATCAGACTCCTCCCATCCTGGGTGTAAGCGAAGCTCTTCCCTTCCTCAGATCCTTTGCATGTGCGGTTCTCTCTGCCTGGCTCATTCCTCCACCTCCCCTTTTTGCCTGACTAATGCCTACTTCATCACTCAGCTGAAATGTCACCACTTGTCCCCACCCACTCTCCTGGTCCAGTTACACAACACGAAGTATGATGCATCCAGTTAATTAAATTATTTTCATACACACACACTTGTGTGCATATGTGCATGTGTATACATTTATGGATAGTTTCCCCTACTACAGCGTAAGCTCCATGAGAACATGGGCTAAGTCTAAATTCTTTACACTTTTATCTTAGTACTGGGTAAGTACTACATGATAGATATTTGTTAAATGAACGTATCAGTAATTAGGTGCTTGCAGAATTTTGTTTTCATTCAATTCCAAAGTACTATCACATTGCAATCTCTACTATTTTGTTTACTATTAAAATAGTAATATCTCCAAATTCTTTTGGTGGTAATGTTGGGAAGGAGGTTTCTACTGGTTTCTGTCATATATTTTTATTTTATGTCAGCACATATTTACTGATCACTTACCATGGCAGTGCTAGATCCTGGGAATACAATAGTAAATAAGTAAAACTTGTTCCCCGATCTCACTATAAATACAGACAAATCTGAGAGATAGACATGAGACGAGAACCTCCGAGTGTTAGCTGAGGCGTCCAAATAGCTTCTGGTGTATATCGCAATATTTTACCAAGATTTAGCTTCATTTTCCCTTAATCTTCTAATATTGTTATAGTCTTAAATCCTGCCAATTTGAACATCAGTTTTTCTATTTCATGAACACTTCCACCATTGCATTACTAATGATTCGACAAGGTTTGGATTTACTTTGATTTTCCCCTTTCTTTCTTCAACTTTTCCAAGTTCCTAATCTTTTAAATCCTGCCCCCTTTTCCTTACGTTCCCAAGAATCTTATGACACTTTTAGTGGATTCAGAGAAGTTTATGCATTTATTTTCAAAGGGATAATGTAACTTTTCAAATTGTAAGAACACTGGCAATTTTTAGAGATAAAATTACAAAGGTTTCTTTTGCTAGCACAAGATTAATAATTTTTTTATCATCATAAGTTTTTAATTATATTTGA
Source organism: Miniopterus schreibersii (assembly GCF_964146895.1). Classification (NCBI taxonomy): domain Eukaryota; kingdom Metazoa; phylum Chordata; class Mammalia; order Chiroptera; family Miniopteridae; genus Miniopterus; species Miniopterus schreibersii. The sequence continues at coordinate 50,437,270 of NC_138118.1, forward strand.
AGATGATCTAATAACAACAGATAATGCTTATTCAGTGCTTTCTACATGCCAGGCTCTGTTTTATCTCATGTAATCATCATTATAATGTTACAAAGACAGGCTCTACAACTACATTTTAGAGAAAGTATTCAAAGAACTTGTAATAAGAACCCACTGAGGGGAAGATTTTCAGTAGTAATTTTGTTTGACCCTTTAGTTCTATCTTGTTTGACAAACACTTAATTTAATAATTTCCGGAAAAATAAGGGGGAAAAAGTAACTCATTTAAGCAACAACAAAAAAACGCTGCCATCATCTGAGCAGGATATGAGCAAGAACCTATTCAGAGGTCAGATTGCTTTTCAAGCAGGGCTTGCCCAGAGAGCAACTAAAGGAGCAGGGCCTCCTCACCTGCAGGTAGAAGTGGCTCAGACAGGGGTTGCTTGTAATGCTAAGTGCTGTGGAGTTGAAGGTTAGTGGGGTAAGGGACTAGTTTAGCAAGGGAAATTTCTTTATCTTTGGTGGGGGAGGGTGGTCTAGCTATCGGCGAAGAAAAGCAACAGTCTTATGAAATAGAAATAGTAAGAACCACAGAGAAGCATATAGTGGTAAAAATTCAAAGGGGCTCCAATGGGAGAAAAAAGATCAGAATTGATTCTAAAACAAAGAAAAGCAGCAAGGGTGTTTTCCCCTTATTGTAGATATCAGAAGGTGTTTTATGAAAAAGAGAAATACCTACAAAGAAAATTATAATATTTTATATAAGGCCAGTGCAGTCCAGGGAATAAAACTTGATTTACATATTTATTTTTTGCATTATACCATGTGGAATCATAGACTGACATCTTCAAAGGCATGATAAAAATCACCCCATGAATTTACAAAGGAAAAAGAGAAAAGTATAATGGCCTTCCTAGAGTTACACAGCTAGAGAAAGAGCCAATCCCAGAAACAAAACGGACTCCTTGTTAAATTAAAAATCTTGGTTTTATTATTTACTTATCTTTAAACTGAGATCATAAAGTACATAATATTGAAATTGTGTCAGTACCTCAAAAGAATCGCATTATTTCAAACAATTTAAAACAAAAACCTAAAATGCTACCCAAGCAAAAGTGAGGTCCAATCTACTTGACAGCGTAAGGGGCCTGGACAAAAGCCTAGAAGAGACAGCCACTGTTAGGATCCAGCGAACTCCTTCATGAGGACTGAGCCAAGGTGGATGCCATTTGGCTTTCTTCCCTAGTCCACTCTGTGATCTAACCCCATCCTGGACTGGGAAGAAGTCCTCCCAGTCAGAAGGACAAGCTGGGGATTAATTTTGGGGCAGAAGTGGAATTGAAATGCAGTAGCAGCAAGAGCACACTCTAACAAGCTGTAGCGTAAAACGGAATGAGTGCAGGGCCATCCTTCCCAACTCTGGGGGAAGGAACCTGCCAGTGCTGACCAATTCAGAAATCTGCAAAAGTTCCTGACCCAGAGAGGCGATTTAATATTTAAAGCAGCTTTAGAAGATTGGCTTTGTTGGCAGATTAGAATTGTTTTTAGGTCCTCAGGTAGGGCCAGTGGTGTTCTGTGGTTGTGCAATCTGGGAGCAGGTGAGTTTGAAACTCTAGCTCTAAGTCTCCCAAATACAAGGTTACACATTGGGATTAAAAGCTTATTTAATTGTACCCATAGGTCCCAATATTATGCCTTGGTCACCTTAATTCAGCAGTTTGAATCTTCATACTCTGTCTCTATCCACCTTAGAATATGATGAGCAGTCTCAGGACATCCCCATACCTCCAAACATAACAAAAGCCCACCGTAGTCCAATGACCCTATCTGGAAACTATGCAATTTCTTTGCTTCATGCAACAGTCCTGATAAGGGAAGAGACAGGGTTGGCAATTGCGGTCTTCTGATCATCTGACGTTTTATCACTTCAGCACATGGTCAATGATGTCCAGTTGCGTAAGCTTAACCTTTGTGGATTTTTTTTTGTAATAATGACAACCTGAAAACTGTTTTTTTTATTAACCTCATAATATTGTGGCATGCATTTTAGTCAATAAAATTTTTTTGACCCTTCTTACAGTTATGATTCCAGTCGTTAGTGTCTGGAGTCCAAAATGCTCTCCTGAGGTTTACTGGGAAAGACAAACTTCTCTGCCTCTCTTCACTTACATGTCCAATAGGTACTTCAAATAGTATCTTCCAACCCAGAACACGTTGTCCCCCTAAACCTGATTTTCCTTCAATATTTTCTCCAGCTGTGGCAGTGCCATCTGCAAAATCACCAAAACCAGAGCCCTGGTTCATCCAGTCTTCTCCCACTTCTCATGGCTCAAATCACCAGATTTGCTGCTTTTGCCACCTATTTATGCCTGAAAATGACCATTCCTCTTCCTTTTTACCTCATTTCCCCGTTTGGAGCCTTCTTTATTTCCCTCCACAGTTTCAGTATTCTAAAAGGCTAAATCTAGCCCGGCCGGGCGTGGCTCAGCAGTTGAACCTCGACCTAGGATCCAGGTGATCGGGGTTCGATTCCCGGTCGGGGCACATGCCCGGGTTGCGGGCTCGATCAGTGACTCTCTCATCATTGATGTTTCTATCTCTCTCTCTCCCTCTCCCTTCCTCTCTCTGAAATCAATAAAGATATATTTAAAAAATAAAATAAAATAAAAAAATAAAAGGCTAAATCTAAATTGGCTCTCCTTTAAGCCACCCTCTTCTGTGCTTAGAGTAACCTATATAAGAGGCACATATGCAAAAGACAGCCCATGCCTACAGTTCTTCTTGGCTCTCCATCTGCCAGGATATAGACCCCAAGCTTTTTAGTGACCCCAGAGCTCCCTCCATACCTCTTCCCTCCTTGTTAACTCTGCTCTAAGCATAAGAGGTACCATGGTAACTGCTTATAAAACCAGTGACTTTTTTTAAGTTTCTTTATCTTTATAGTTGAAAATATTACAAATGTCCCCTTTTTACCTCATTGATCCCCCCCACCCCACATCCACCCCACCCTCAGGCCTTCCCCAGACCAGTGCCTGTGTCCATGTATTATGCTCATAAACATCTAAATTCTTTGATTAATCTCTCCCCACCCACTCCTCCTTCCCCACCTTCCCTCTGAGATCCCTCAGTCTGTTCCATGCTTCTATGCCTCTGAATCCATTTTGTTCATCAGTTTATTTTGGTTATTATATTCCACATATAAGTGAGATCGTGTGGTACTTGTCTTTCTCTGACTGGCTTATTTCACTTACCATAATACTTTCTAGTTCCCTCCATGCTGTGCCAAAGGATAAAAAGATCCTTCTTTTTATCAGCTGCATAGTATTCCATGGTGTAAATGTCCCACAGCTTTTTTATCCACTCATCTACTGATGGGCAGTTGAGCTCTTTCCAGATCTTAGCTATTGTGAATTGCGCTGCTATGAACATAGGGGTGCATAAGTTCTTTGCCATTGGTGTTTCGGGTTCCTTAGGGTATATTCCTAGAGGTGGGGTCACTGGGTCAAATGGCAGCTCCATTTTTAATTTTTTGAGGAAGCTCCATACTGTTTCCCATAGTGGCTGCACCAGTCTGCATTCCCACCAGCAGTGTACTAGGTGCCCTTTCTCCACACCCTCGCCAGCGCTTGCCCATTGATTTGCTGATGGAGCCATTCTGACAGATGTGAGATGATATCTCAGTGACTTATTTTGTTTTATCGTTTGTTAATTTTAATTTTTCCTTTGTTTCTTGCCTCAATAATTTTGTCACGGTGTTCTGTCTTCCTGTAATAGATCTGCCTACCATCTCCATTTGTTGCTAAATTCTACTTAAATTTTTAGTTTGACCCTAGGTGTAGCCTCTTCTTGGTTTTCATCCCAAACAGCTGGCTGGCTGGTTCCCGCTTTCTTGTTTAGTTCTGCCAGCCTCATGCTGGGAGGAAAACACTACTCTAGATTTGTTCCATCTGTTTTTAGACGAATATCCTTAAAGAACCTACTTTCCCTATGGCAACAGGATCTCAGCGCTGCAGCGACTGAGCCCAGCCCTTAGGGCCTGAACCGCTGTCACATGTAAAATGCCTGCACCATGGTTCACACAGTCAGTCCCTCTTCCTTGGAGCTTCAGTTTCCAGGTCAGATGTCACCTAATGTGCTCATAACTGCAGGGGGAACAGTTGTTTATCAATGAACCATAGATTCGGATGTGTTTGCTTTACCTTCCATGAAATGGAATTTACAAGACTGTACACATAAATGCCTTGGGTTTATGTTCATTTTAGATTTTTAGTTAACCAGCAGTAGTTTGGATCACTCTAATATCTACTCTAGTTAAGTGCTTAACATGGACGTGTGATGTTAAGGGAATCTATATTTTTGTGGTTTTGTTGTTGTAGTTTGCACAGTTAAGTATTTGGATAGTAAATCTTTTGTTTATTACTTTAAAAGAAAGTCCCATGAGTGTGGGTTTTTCAGTTAAAATTAGATTTAGCTTGACAAAAAATTCAAAATAATAATTTTATTTCTCTTTCATATAAAAGCAATCTGAAGGTAGAAGTGCAGAGTTGGCACGGTAAATTTGTGAAATCATGAGGGACTCAGATTCTTTCTGTTATTGCTGCATGACTCTCAGCACTCAGCTCAATTTTATGTCCAAAATGACTGCTCAAGGTTCTAGCATCAAGTGTGTGTTCCAGGGAGCAGGAAGGAGGAAGGGTAAAGAAAAGGCATCCTCCCTTTAGCAACACTCCCCAGGAGTTTCTTGGCCCTAACTTAGCCAAACGTGGCTGAAAGAGTAACTAGGATATATGGAATCGTAGGCTCCCTGTGTCGAGCTAAATCTTGAGGATTCTATTGCTAAAAAAGAAGTAGAGAAGGGATTTAGGGGAACACTAGCAAACTCTGTAATAGAGGAGATTGACTTTTATAAAGAAAGCCTTTAAGCCGCTTTCCTTCTACCCAACTACAGTAGCCCCCCTCCACCACCACCATCCACCAGGGATTTGTTCCAAGACCCCCAGTCTGAAGCTGAAAATAGTACAGAACCCTATATATACTGGGGTTTTTTTTCCCTTTGCATACATACCAATGATAAAGTTTAATGCCTTTCCTTCTTAACTAAGCATTTATCGATGCACTGTGGTTGTAACTTTTGCAGTTTGAGGTGTGACAAAACTAGCTCAAATTCTTTTCCTTCACAATTTTACAGAAAGAAAATTCATTCTTACCGTAGACCTTAGCAACCTCAGCACACAGTTTTTTTCTTTCCTTATTAAATCGAGAAATTTCACTTCTTTAACTTAAAGGTAGCACTTTACAGCCTCTCTTTGTCATCTTATTCAGTATCCCTACTCTTGTGTTTGAGGTCATTAGTAAGTAAAATAAGGGTTGCTTGAACACAACTACTGCAAAACCATGACAGCTGACCTAATCATTGAGATGGCTAAGTGAATCATGAGTAGGTAAGCATATGCAGAGTGGATATGCTGAAAATTGACCTGGGGAAATTCGCCAAGTGGAAAGATGGCTGGGAGATACTTTTGTAGGAAATAAAAATTATTGTAGGTTATAAAAGACAATAAAAATCTAAAACTATGTAGTTACCACTGCCTCCCATTCAGAAAATAAATATGTAAATCAAGTTTTCTTGGATTGCATTTAGCCGAACTCTAGTGCTAAAGGTATAAACATTGTCTCTGTAATTTTAAGGGGGTTCTGCAGCACGGTAAATTTGAAGAGTATGCCATATCATGCTCCCTCATGGGGCTTCAAAAGACATATGAATATCCAATACTCTTGACAATTCTACAGCACAGTGACCTATTAAACATATCAGCATGTCTAAAACTTATTCAAGCCCTGAACATTTTGTTCTTCTCAGCACAACTTGTAAGTATCCTGCAGAATCCTGTGAGACCTGTTTGGATAAAGCTTTCTTAATTCATTGAAGAAATATTTCCTATTTTAAGAAATGTCCATAGTAAGAGATCCCATGAATTTTCTTATTCATTTATATATTCTGTAGACTTCAGAATTATGAAGTTTCTTGGTACCTAAACTACCTGACTCAAACGTCAATCTTCCCCCTCCCCAAATTCTTACATTCTTAACCAGAAGGAATTGAGAATTTTCTCCCATAATGGCTCTTAGAACAACCAAAGAAAAGTATTAAATCATACATGCACCTTCTCTTCTCTACCTTAAAGATCCTTAGTCACTTTTATAATTTCATAATGTAAAATTTCCACTTATTAAATTATTTGTTATTTTTCTTTTATAGGATATAAAGTATTTGTTTTATAGTCATATATTCTAAACAATCACTGTTTTTGGATTTTAGTCACCTAAAAATCAGAGGTCTGAAGAGTGGACAATATCTTGTAAAGCTTTAAAAACACATGAACAAAAAATAATATGACAATCCATCTGCATTTTCTCCACTTCATTTCATTGCAACATGTTACCCAAGTTGACTTCTTTCAGTTTAGAAAAGTCATCAAATGAAAACCTTTTGCTAATTGAGTAACAATATTGTGAAACTTCTCAATGCACAGCAGATGGCATATTTGCACATAAGTAGTGAGTGGACTATTGTTGACTCAGAATTTTTTTGCAATAATTGATATGACTTTTCCCCTCAGTGTTATGACATCAACACTTCATGCAAGAAACTCAGATGGGAAATGTTCACCTACGTAATTGAAACTATATTAGGTTGTATGAAGTAAACACCTGTATCTATTAACCAACTAAAGTCTAGTTTTCCATTTTTATATTTAATAAACATATTTACAAATATAACTGTATAATCTCTTCAAAGTTAATATTCTCTCTTTCCTAGCTGCATGCTCTAGTGTATGAAATACAATAAGCAACTAAAAAATAATCCCACTTATTAATTCAACTCTAAATAATGCAATTAAATAAAAACTCTAAAATTCTTAACCCTGATGAGAGTTGCTTAATTTCTACAGATATTACAAATCTCTGGGTTATACTGTTAAGCCTTCAAAAAGATGATAGATTGTAGAATAATTATAAAATATATATTATAACTATGTGTAAAGTACTGTGAAAAATAAAGAATATATAAATATTAATAACAAGACTCTGCTGATGTCTCCAAGGATCTCAGATGGGGTGGAGGTAGATTGCACATTAACTACAAAATAAAACAAAATGAATCTCCTGTAGTCATAGGCAGACTATTATAAAAAGTGAGCAGGAAGCATAAGCAAACCAGCAGCAGGCTGAGGAAGGAATGGTTTCTAGATAAAGATGCTGAGGATGGATTCACATGGGAAATTATGTGACATTTGAAGGTTTTGAGGAGTTAAAGAAAAGTATACTGTTCACAGGGACTGTCTGAATGCAGGCATGATGTTTAAATGAAAGTAATGTTCCAAATGATGAAAATAAAGCAAAGAGTGTGTAGTATTTGGAAGAGATGAGGGTCCAAAGTCAGTTTGGAGTTATAAAATGTTAGATTGATAGCATTTGTTTTGTTTGATGTGGTTTACTTTTTTAAAAGCATAAATATACTTATAATCACCTTACACTTATTTTGGATTATATAAAGCAAAAGTGTCTTCCCCAGTATTTTCTGTCTTGTTTAGATGTATTTTAGACAACAATATATTCTTCATAGTTTTATAAACTTTGCCCAGTTTACAACAAATATTATTTTTATCTTGAAGTTACTTTTAAATTTCAGCTTTCCTAAACAACACATGCAATGGAGATATTTGTAAATGTAAGGTGCAAAGGAAAAACTGACTGTCTGGAATAAGACTTTTAATCTGAATTTTATATGAAGGGTTGATATTTGGTGAAATTATATAGACTGTGTAGATTAAGGATGGCCCCTGTGTAGGAAAATAATGAAATAAAATTACCATAAAAATCTTGGACCAAAACATTGAGTAAATGCAAACCAAGGTGATTCTATTCAGGACACTAACAAATGCTGACTAAAGTATTACAATTTGTAAGCATAGATAAATAACCTATATTAAGAAACTAACAAAATATTGTCCAAGTTTTATTTATCAGATTCCAAGTATTTAAACTGCTTGCCCTCTCACTTCATTGAGAATCTTGTTCAATGCTATCTCTTAGAGAAGCTTTCTTGGACTATTCTACTTAAAATAGCAGAATATAGGTTTATAATGGAGTTCTAGGGGAAAAAAGAGGGGAAAAGTCAAAATTTAGACATATATAAAATTTAGAGAAATCTAAATTTTGTACATATATGAAACATTCTAACAACAGAAATTAATGTGCATATATTCTACTTGCATTGAAATCATTAAGAAGATCAGATATTTTATCATGGGCTCTAGAATTAGCTACATTAATCATCACCTGAGATAAGTATCTATGCCAGAAAAATTAGAGCAACCTTTTGGGGAAGAGGCAGTATAGCATAACTTGAAATAATCAATAGTGTTAGAGAGTTCCTTTTGGTTTGATCAATTAATAATTAGTTCTTCCAACCTTGCTTCCCATTTTAATTAAATGAGCCCATTTACTTCATATTTATTCTGAGTTTAATACATATTTTGAAGATACACTCCAAATTGATTTGTTGAATCATGTGTAATTATCTTTGTAATATACAGTGATATGGTAAAGAAATGTAGGTGATCATTCAGGACAATATTTTGTATATATTAGCAAATAACATCATAACACCATTCTAGCAAATATGAAGAATGACTAAATAATTTTATTTCACAGTGAGAGAAACTAAACACTAATGGTTTACTGAAGATATTGTCATGGGTAGATGTTGGAATAAAATAATAACTTTTGTTTTAGCTCTATAAATGGATAATATGACATTTCTAGTATCATATGTTATTTCTGTCAATAAAACCATTGTTGTCCTAGTTTTCTGCATTAAGCTCTAGAGCAGATTCAAATAAGTTCATGTATATAATTATAATAAGAGAAGGGAAGCATTTTGGTAAAATATTTTATTATTAAGAATAATAATAATATAATCATGGTTATAAAAATAACAACTTTATTAACTACAGAAACTTCATATACAAGTCATAACCACAGTGTTCCCTTTCGGGGTAAGCATCCTGCTATACCACTGAATAGGCAGCTTATCAATTTCCTATTTACACACAACACAAACAGTCATAACATCCACAGTATTCCATTTTCAGTTTCCTAAAGACAGAAACTTTCTGTGCAAATGGAAATTACCTACTTAAAATTACACTGTCAAGATTTATAAGGTCCAAAGAATTTTAACATGTTTTTTTTTTTTGTATTAGTAAATTATTAGTTCAGAACTTAGTTGAACTTTGAAAGTTAAATTTTAGACTTTACTGTGAAAAGTAATTTAGTCACACCAAGACTGTGTCTTTTTATTCAAATTAATTTATTTTTCAAATGATGGTGTCTATAAATATGGGATATAATTATTTGAAAATAGTCAATTTTTGAACCTCAGTAAATCAATTTAATAGTTTTAGTCTGAGAGTTTATTAAAATTATTTACATCATGATCTCTATATTGCAGTATCTATTTTTAAAAATATGTTTTGAAACAAGAAAACACCTGACAGCAATTTTTAACTTCTTGACAGTGTTGTTTTTTAAGAGAATGTTGTGGCTATAACATTCACTTTGTACAGTACCATTGGTACCAACAAGAAATATTCACAGGAATAAGTGAAATACAATTTTGCTATCACATACCATTATTGTAATTTTTCTTGCCTTCCAGTGTCTCACATTTCCCACAGTTTGAAACACTTAGATAGCAAGCAAGAGCCTGTTAATATTAGAGACTGATTCAATAGAAACCACTGTACTGAGGACCTGCCCACAGCAAATAGGTAAAAGTCATTACATATTTTACAATAAAATTAAAGAAGTATACAAAAGGATTATTATCCCTTCTGCACGGCAGAGGCGTTATGACAAATATTTTAATTTTACATTACTATTCCTGGTAGACATAAGAAAATGTCCATAATTATAGCAACAAATGACCATTATTCAAACAGCCAAGACAAAAATAGCAAAGAAAACTTCTCATTTGAAAGAAAGTTTGGTCCATGACTCAAAATGAAATAGATCTTTTGAATAAATTGGATTTTTTATGTTTTGTAGTTTATTAAGAAAAGAATGCCCAGCCTCAATAGTAGCCCTTACCAGAGAGACAGGCAGGACTATACCCGGTCCTACCACCTAAAGGACACACAGGTCTCACTCATCTGGCTTTTATGGTCAGTTCCTCCCTTCTCCCTCTATTGCAAAGGGAGCTTCCCAAAGGGGGAGCAGCTTTCACCCCCACGTCTGTGGCTTATGGGGGGGGTGGTGCTAGCCTTTGCTAAATCTCCCGGCCTTAATAGAGATCCTTCTAGAGAAGCTAGTCGGAGGAGCAGGGATACTAGCTTTGAGTCATTCAAATCACTATTTTTAAAAAGCTTCTATAAGGAAGATTTTGTAAAAAGTCAGAACCTATCCTATTAGTCTTTATCTCATTTCTCGACAAATACATGATCTTTAGCTAATCACGACAAATACAGTAATATGATAATTTACTGATTATCATACAAAATACAACACTTAAGTGAATATTTCCCACGGTCTTAGGACAGATGTATGTAAAATTAATAAGATCGAATGAAGCTATCTTGATCAAATATCTCATTTAGCAGATTCAATTCCATTTTTTAAAAAATTGAATACAGAGTTTAGACAAACCATTTTCTTTCCTTTTCTTTTACATTTTTCCTTTACTTGAATAAAGTTCTATTAGGATAAAAGACTTCCAGGTGGAAAAAAGTATTTAGATTTTTTTCTTCAATATATATTTTAATGAATAATTTGAAAAAAAGCTATTTGCAAATCTTTGGAAACATGGAAATATTCCTCTGAAATAATTTTTTTAAATTAAAGAGGATGAGCTAGAAGCCAATCACAGCAAGTCTTTAATGGCCAAAACACTTTTAAATTTCAATTACATGGTTATCTAAGAATTTTAAAAAATACTTTAGGAAAATAAATCTAAAAATATCTTGCATAAAAAAGCGGTCCTAAATTTGGAGGAAAGAAATGATACTAATACACATATTGCCCTCTTCCTTTTAGGAATTAGAAACTACATGAAATAATCTGGATGATAAATATGTGTGACCACCTAGATTAGGTGTTATTTAACTTTGTGGGTCATGAACACACCTTGAACGCCAACCAGTAGAGGCCATATGCAGATTATATATCAGGATGAGCTAGTCATTCCTATGTTGCACTTTTCCTTAATATTTCTACTGGTCTTTAGAACTGTTTTTCTTAAGGAAAAACTGTAAGTACACACTTTCAAAATATTTAACGTTACATTAGAGACACCGCAACTTGAACTCTAGTGCATGCACATGTGTACCTAGGCTTGTGTATGTGGGTACATGTTCTTATAAAAAGTATGTGTACCAGTATTACAGGATACACGGTAAGGAGAAACAAATGAAATATAATGTGTGGTGTATGAAAAGTAATATAATTTAATATTGAGTTAAAATTTAAAGAAACAAAGTATAAATTGTTTTCGTGAGGTTAAAATAATGTTCAACTTATGGTTTATTCATTATTAAGAAACTAATCTTGAAAAGCAGCGTAGAGATTAATTGATTTTTCCATTACATCTTTTGTCATCCAGCAATTACACCTTTGCATTTTTTAATCCATTCAAGTATATTCAGGAGATATGTTACTACACTTGCATGTACCTTAATTCACTCAACATTTACAAAATAACACTCACAAACAAAACAACAGAAAACACCCATAAATATTAATGAGTATCTAACAAACATGACACTCAAGTAGTTGTCTTAGGATTGTTTTAAGTGACATTTTAATTTCATGTTCTCTGTATCTTCATGCGAAAGAGAGTTGTATTGATGGTAGCTTCAGACACAGTTACATCAGCTACAACTGTGGTACCTTATACGTCAATATAATTTTATGTATCCATTTTGCATAATATGCTACTCTGACAAAAATACCAGGACGATTTGCAATGGCACATCCACGACCAGGAACAATGACACCAAGAACCATTCTCATTTTATGTTGTTCGCAAACAAGCGGGCCACCATAATCCCCCTAGGAAGAAGACATGTAACAATAACAACAAACTATTATTTTAAAAATAGAAATTCATTAACATTTTCTATATAGATTTGTATATCAAAGGTACATATTTATTAAAAAAGAGAGTAATTAATTTAAATAAAAGTTATGTACTAGACCATTGGTTATCTTCTATTGAATTAACCAAATAAGAATGGGATAAGTACAAAAGTTCAAAGTGTTCTATAATCTGTAGCATTCATTGAATGCACACTAACACAGAGCCACTGACAACTATTTAAAAAGGGAGATTTTATGTTTATTTTTATTTTCTTCTGATGTTCAAAATATGTTCAATATAGAAAATTTGGAAAGTGTAGAAAAATGCAAGTACCAAAAAAATTCCACCTGTAGTCATACATGTTTAATGATTAAACTGCATTAAATTTTTTCTTATTCCTAAAGCTTTTTTTCCCTTCGTCCAATCCTGCCTCTAAAATGATCTTAACAATTTAGTGAAAGAAAAAACATATAGTTGACAAAAGTAATCTATTTACTACTTAGAAATTGCTGTTCCGGCATAAAGAAGGAATGCTTTTGCACTTACTATTGGCATTAGTAGTTAATATACATAGTTATATTTATATTTTATACTCCCCATAGTGGAAGGCAGCCTGTGATTTTTATGGCATTTTTTTAATGGTAACCCTGTTATATCTTCAGAGATAGATAGGTGACAGATGAATAGATGAATAAATTGCTTTGTGTGTATATTTTCATATACACATATACAAGGTGGGGCAAAATTAGGTTTACAGTTTGTATGGAAAATAATACAATAATTAATAAATAATAATACAAGAATATGCTCTGTGTCCCACATACTCACAACTATAAAGCTACTTTTGCCCCACCCTATATTTGCACATATTGTTGTATAGGTTGTATATTACAAATATACATGCACCATGTAGCGGCCTAAGATTGTGATAACTGGCCTTCGGCATCCGGTCTGAAGCAGTGTTTGGGGCTATCTCGATGCTCCCACAGCAGTGAGGTGGTGAGATAGAACTAAACTACTGCAAAACTGAGCTCTGTAATACAGGTGGAAAGAAGAGGGGTGTCAGCCTTCTATGATGGGGAAAATCAAGGCGAGGGTGAAGTAGAATATAAAATAGTAAGAAAGAAATAGGTTATTCTAAGAGACTTCATAGAAAGTATGCCAGATGAGGTTATAAATTTGATTTTTAAATAAACTCGCCAGTAATGACTGATATGACCTCTTCAAAGCAATTTACTTTGGGAAACTTTTACTAAATGTAATGCTATTGCTATTATACAAACATTTGGGAGGTTTATTTTTTAAGTATTTAGATTTCAGGGGTTTCTGTGATTTATTAGCTTGTTTTAAAAATAACTGATGTGAAAAAACCCATTCTGGAGGACAAATGCATTTTTGAGAAGTGGTAGAATCAATTTGAAGTCAAATCTTGTCCATATGAATAAAAATAAAAAGTATGTGATACTGTGATAAAACTTCAGTGCTAAAGTTAGGAATCTAAGAATGCATAAGTGGTAAACCAGATTACAGGTTATTCCTGAAGAGCAGCTGCCAAAGCATTTTTAGTAATGGCAGTAGGGCGGGGATAGTGCATAGCTTCCTAAATGATGGCAAAGATTGGGTCTAGCTCAGACTTCATGCCCACAGGTTTCTTAGGGGAAGGGAGGAAGGAAGGAAGGGAGGAAGGAAGGAAGGAAGGAAGGAAGGAAGGAAGGAAGGAAGGAAGGAAGGAAGGAAGGAAGGAAGGAAGGAAGGAAGGAAGGAAGGAAGGAAGGAAGGAAGGAAGGAAGGAAGGGGGGAAGGGGGAGGGGGGAGGGGGGAGGGGGGAGGGGGAGGGGGAGGGGGGAGGGGGGAGGGGGGAGGGGGGAGGGGGGAGGGGGGGTTTCTTTCTCCTAGTAGATTTTTACTTGTTATAATGAACACAATAATACTGACTTACTAGAATAACAACAAATTTAAAAGTGGTTATAAACACATAACCTGTTTCTAACCATATCATGTTAAGCAGTTCTAAAATGTTTTTAACTTAATGTTTTCTTTTTAGGAATAAATCTCAGAGCAATATATGTAACACATGCATTCCTATACATATTAATACTCCATCCTTAGGGTATTTTCTATATGTCAAAAGACATTTTACTATTACTGAACTCATTCTGTGCTTTGCTACACATAATATTCTACAATTCCACAGCTCCCAGGCTTGGAGAGTGTGTCTCTTACATTGAAAATACATCTAAAATAACATTTTAACAGCTTGTCTATGTAAAACAAGGATAGGAACACTGCCAAGTTGAAAGAACAGTTGCCTAACAAATTACAATGTCCAAGCTCTTACAGTCATAGACTTTGACCTTTCAGTTTTTTAAATAGAACTTGTTAAAACACACACACTGGCTGAACCAAGAGCACATTTAAAAGTTTAAAACTAGACAGGTATTTCTTAAAATTATAATTATAATTCATTTAGAAAACATTAGAACAATTAAAACTGTTATATCAAGCTCCTACTGGATACTCCTAATTAGAACAGCTTCCTTTAGCATTCTGGTTCTGTTCATTTACTGGTGTGTGTGTTTTTGTGGGTTTTTTGTGGATTTTTTGAGAGACAAATGTCATCACAGTTTACTGCAAGTAAAACATGATGGTCTCACTGTTCAGTTTTAAAAAAATGTACAAGGATAATACAGGGTTATCTTTCCCAATTCCTCTCTCTTGGAACATGTTGGTGAACAATGATCTTCATTTGAAAAAAATAGAGAAAAAATAAACATGAGAAACTATGCTATTCATTACATATGTCTTATAACAAAAGTTCCCTTTTTACCTCACATGGTCCTGTTCCAATATTTTCAGCTCCAGCACATATTTCGGATTCATTCAGAGTCACCTTCCCTTGATGATATTGACTGCATTTCTCATTCCCCATAATAAAGAGATGTGCTACTCGTAATAGGCCATCAGAGTTGATCACTAGAATAGTGCAAAAAATGTACAGTTAATGACCACAGGGTGAGGTGAGAAAAATAAAAAACAAATTGCCTTATCTTTTTAAAAATAGCTTACATCCAGTGTAGCCCCAGCCATAAACACTGCAAGTGGTTTTTTCAGGAATTGTGCATCCATAATTAGGTAAATCAATTGTACTAACAAAATTATCTAGGACAGCAGGTCTGAAAAGAGAAAATATAATGGTAGTATTCTTAATTGGATTCAACACAAAGTTAACATACTGAAATTCAATATTAATATTTAATATGACATTTAAGGAGAATAAAAAGTCATGTTTCTCGGAAAAAAAAAACAGAGAAGAATTTTTAATATATAACATAGAAATCTGTAGTAGGTGGTAGAGAAATTAGTTATTTGCTAATATTTAAGAATAAATGGGCACTGCTATTTTTTAAATCAATATTTTACCTGTTATCAAATAACTAACTGCTCACTAATCTTTGGTTTTAGAGTAGGTGAATGAGACTGTTGGCCCAATTTCACTTATTATTTTTGAAAATTTTGAAAATGCTTTTGTGTGTGTGTGCATACATATATACACACATATATATCTATATAACAAGTGGTTTAAGTTTTTATAATAAATCTATGTGAGAGAGAAAGAATATCCGTATAGCAGAAAGAGCTTCAACAATTCGAGTCTCAGTTAAAAATATGAAACCTTCTAGAGGAACCGACCTAGCCAGCTTCAGTAACACCAGGTCCGACCCGTCCGGCCCGTACACCACCTGGGAGACGTTGAGGACCTGTTTGCGCTTCTCATCTCCCCTCCCGTGCACGTCATGAATTCCAAGCCAAACTTCATAGTCTTTCAAGTCTTTGTTTCTAAATAAAAAAACCAAAATATAAAATATAATTTTAAATTGTATAAAGTTACTCAGATATATTGTTATTTTAGCTCACAAGAGCAGAAAAATCACCTAAATTTAAAATCTGACTCAAAGTATAATAAAAACATTTGTTATGCAAAATTCTGACTGCTGCAAGCACAGGTAAGCAGGAAGAATCTATAAACTGCTGAAAACTGGAATGGCTGTTTCAAAAAAAATTGATTATGCTTTTCTAGAGAGAAAGTTTTCTTCAGGCAAATAGTATTACATGAATTACAATTTTAGTACAAAATTTCCTTTTGATCTCAGCTGTGTATATGTTTGGTTTCTTAGTGCCGGCTGAAGATTTATACCAGCAAAATAAGAGTGACCTTGGTGAGAATCAGGAAGTTAGCCTACAAATGCTGCCTCCATATCTTTTCCTTAGGATAATTCTCATTGAAAATTATTCCCAGGATGATCTGGGAGCTGGCTCTACATAAGAAAGCAGAAGTGAGGATTGAGAGAAAGTTTTTGATCATTCACTAATGTCACCCCAATAAATGCAATAATAAATAAAACAAAAACAGGAAAATAATTTCTATCTAGAAATATAGTGTAAGAGGTTGTGATTAAATTATTTACATAATTCCAGCAAATTTTCCCCTCAAATGAGAGTAATGTCAATTGTGGAAAGAGGTGAAGAGTAGTACCCGGTAAGTAAATATCAAGTCAAAGCAAGTTTTGTTAGCTAAATCTAAAAAAAAATTAGCTTTTTTACTCCATGCTGGTAAATTTCTATTAAATAAATACACATATGAAGGCTAAAAGTTAAGTGGAAGCCATACATTTTTTTAAATGCTCAAAACAAACAATTGGTTGCAGAAACACTTTACCGAGAAGGGAAGCACTGTCTTGCAGTAAGAATCCAACTTTCCTTTATCAATGATCCTCCGCAGATATGTTTATTTCTATGAGAAAGAGGAAAGAGAAACAAGTAACATCTGTGCAAGAAGGTTGGCTGCCAATTAATGCAAAACCTATGGCTATGTTTGTTAAAAGCAAATGCATTTGAGAGAAAAATGTAGAAATTAACCCAACTAAAATAAAATGAGTAATACTTTTATCAGAAAGATGATACTGGGTGATTGTAGCATTAGCACTTTTTTCATAATGTGATTACAGTTTTATAAACTCAACTTTATTTTTGCATACAGAATCCTGTAACTACATACAAGATCCATCCCTTGTGAGAGAAAGTATGTGCTAAAAATATAGGATAATTAGAACAAACAAAAATATGAACAACAAAAACAATGTAGACCTATTCAGTGTTCGATTATAAAAAATGCAAATTTGAGTTTTTATTTAAACCCTAAAAAAAATGTGATAGTTACAATATAAAATTTGTACACGATTCCATTCTTTCATCACCATTATTTAGCTCCGATATGTTAACTCAGTAACTGAGTTTGAGTACATTTGTTTGTTCAGCTTAACACCAGCATTATTTCATTTATAAAATTAAAACAATTTTCCAAGACATATCACCTAAGAAATTATAAGATATTTGTGGAGAATAATAAATACTAGTACATTTAGTTGGTGATATCCCAAATCTGCAAATCTACTGCTTTTTTTTTGGCAGAGAAATTTTTAAAAGTACAACTTTTCACAACTTACTTTTCCAAAGTGTACAGATGTTCAGTGCTTGAGAGAGTAATAGAAGAGGATTCCCAGAATAAGACTATGGTTATTTATGGCCTGTACCACACAGG
Source organism: Miniopterus schreibersii (assembly GCF_964146895.1). NCBI lineage: Eukaryota > Metazoa > Chordata > Mammalia > Chiroptera > Miniopteridae > Miniopterus > Miniopterus schreibersii. The sequence continues at coordinate 50,454,987 of NC_138118.1, forward strand.
AGGATAAGAGTATATATTGAGTTTTAATTTCTGTTCCTCTCAGTATGTGTTTTGGAAGAATAACTTAACAGCTGTTGTTACTAAGAATTTGGATTTTAAAAAAACAAACATTTTTTTCCTAAAAGTTTATAGTAGTTTGAACTAATGAAAAACAGTTTCACCTACTTCTCCATGGAAAGTTCCAGAAGAGTGTTCTCGTATATTGCATTGGTAATAATACATTCAGAGGTACATACCTTTTTTCTGGAGTTATGAGATTTGCAAAGAATCACTAATTAATTTAGAGATGTGGATTCTTGAAATATTTTCTATAAAAATTGAATGGAACACTCCCTCCAAATTTTACACCCTTCATTAAAGCTTCATATTGCACAATTAGCTTTAATATTCTGGTGAGTTTCACAACTCTATTTCAGTACTACCCACCTAGGACAGCTACACTATAATTATCAACATACATATTTATAAAATTTGATCATTTACTCCTCAAAAGAAAGGCATACTAAAAGAGAACTTTAGGCCATCTTCTACCTGGTATATATCAAAGGATTCTGTTTGCTAAGAATGGGCTTATTCATAAAAGAACTTCAGTTTCAAGTTGTCTTTATTCTACTTTAAGATCACCGTCATTTAATTGTAGTAAAAGATATATTTTCTTCCTCTATTCAAGAAGTCTACAGTTAAGCAACAGAGAGGGTTTCCCAAAAGAAGATATATTTGAGTTGGTATTTGAAGAATGAAAAAGATTTTCCAAGCTCAAAATATGGAGGAAGAGAGTTACAACATGCATTGAGAACAGCACAAATGCGTGGAGGGGGAATGGAAGGTGTCTTAAAAACAAGAGAAAATGTGGTTAGAATTCAGGTTCATTTGAGGGTGTGTTGTGTGATGAGGCTCCAGTAGTAGCAGATAGTGACAAAAATATTTTAACATTCTGATTACCATATTGTATGATATATGGAGTATATAGAAAGTTTTAAGATCAGATTTTAAATTAACTTTCATTTTCAATATTAAACTCTTACAACAGAATTACTAAGCTTAATTTTTATATAACTATATTTTGCAAAGTGATTTTACACAGAACATGCCATTCATTCTTAAGAGCATTGAGAAACAGACATGTTAAGAAATTTTAACTACATTACATATTATAATAGCAGGACTATTCAACCATCAGTATTGTTTGTTAATATTTTTCTTAATGGTAAAATATTTTAGAATTTAAAATTATTGCTGTTCTCATTAGTATGGCAATGAAAAATAAAAAATTTCAAACAAATATAAATTTCTGATATAATTATGCATGGGCATGTTAGAAAATAAAGTCAAAATATCCTAGATTGGGAAATTAATAACATATGCATTATAACTAGTCTGGTGATATCAAGGTATAAGTTCTCTGCGTAGATGTCTTTTGCTTAATCAGAACTGAAGTATCACTTGTCATTAGGAACAATGCCAACACAAATGGGACCTTTGTAAACATTTAAGAAGGTACTATCTGAGGAGGCACAAATTGCAAACTCTAGGACTATTTGGGAATCAAAATGTCATTAATCCCCACTTGTGCTCCCCTCACATGGGTGCCCATGTGGAGGCACAATCTGCATGACCACATATGGCCATACTGCTGGGAATACACCTCTTGCAAATAAGCCAAATACATATGATTTTTGTCTATTAATAATTACCTGTATTTCAAACTAACCATCCATCCTACATTTGTTCTTGTTGGAATTCCATTTACAACTCTCAACTGTTTTGTTTTGGCGCAAGATATTACAGGATCTAAAAAGAAGACCAAACAGAACATTTTGACAAAACATTTTTAAATACTCTGTCTCTCAACTTTCTTAAATGTAATGGTAACTAGACAATTGCAACTACTGTAATTCTGTCAGAAGAACATTTTGAGGGGGAAAAGTATTATGACTATAGTGAGAAATCAAGCCCAAAATGTTTGCTCTTCTCAGTAGATGAGTATCACAGAGAAACTAATCAATCAAGGTCAACGGCATTGCCGGGGCAGCGACAGTGGCTTTCCTCACCCAGCACTAAGGACAAGTTACTCAGGTCTATTAGCAACGTTGTTTCCCTCAACATAAAATGAAACAATATCATTTATAGTGGTAATTTCTAAATGACCATGAAAATCAATAGCATGACCGAAACAAAAACAAAAAAAGCACAAAAGCTATATTGGGCTTATTACTTCTGAAATTGTAAAGCAAGAATGAAGAGCCATTTTGAAACAGGTTACCAACATTCTAATTATTGGAACTGTATCCAAATGACATAATTATTATGTTCAAATTATTATATCCAAATGACATAATACAGAATTCTCTGGAGTAAACTTTTTCCTGACCCTCCTCTGTGTTCCTTGCCTTATTGTGTCAATTACTGTCCATGGTCTAAAATTGATTTCCAATAGCTTCTTAAGCCTGGGACAAAGCAGGTGTCCTCTTAAATCAAAACACTTGAGTGACTTCTTTTAGCCCAAGAAATATGTGAATATTAAAAACAAGTAGCACTCCACAGATTTTTTTTTAAGCTGAGGATTAACTGAACCTCTCAGGCTGAGTTATCTTTGTCTAGTAGACCATGCAAAGAGCTTTAAAGATAGAGTGGGACAGACACTCTGCATAATTTTCCAACCTTTTGGTTTAATTGCTTCTGATATTTGCATCTTTATTCAACTTAAAAGGATGAAGGTCCATATATATATATTTGGCCAGAATTAAAAGCAATGTAAATGCTTTTTCAGAGTTAAATGTAACGTCTTATAATTTCTGATAGAGAATTGAATTTTGATATTTAGTATGCAGTTACCTTTGTAATCCCATTATATATGCACATCAAAAAATTTTAAGTAAAAATACTTTAACTTATTTTTATAATGCAAGTTGATATAATGATAAGATATTTTTCTATGAAGAATATAATGACATAATTTCTGACACATAGAGAATCAAATATACCAAATATTACTTACGGTCTAAGTTGACTATTGTAGGTGTGGTATCACCTTCACCTGTAAAAATAAGTATATACATATATACATAATTCTTACATACATACTTGTTATATAGAGCCAAAGCTATATATTAAAATTCAAATATCCATGAATTGGTTAATTTACTAAAATTATTGACATTGTAATCAAAGATAAAATGTAATAGTACTCTTTTGAGTAATTATGTGTCGCTTTTACTGAACAATATTGAAGGTATGTGCCTACTGGTGATGTGAGGAAAGCCCTGTTTTATGACTGTGGAGGCTTTCTACTGGCATCAAGGAGCTGCCTCATTCTACTAAGATACCCAGCATTGTAGACAAGGACATTGAATAGCACTAATACTTACTATTGCTTGCTTGGGAAATTCATATAGATAAACTATATTTTCACTGTAATTTGGCCCATTGATTTTTTTTCTGAAAGTGACATTTTAAAAAATATGGTTGAGGATAATTGAAACTTCACATGCTTTAGAAAACTTTAAGAATTCTAGAAGATAGAAATCAATGTCATCAATGGGGAAAAAAAGATAACAGTATAATTTGTTTTGTTAGAATATTTCAAAGATTGGTTTTTCCAGATGGTAGTGAAAAAATAATATATGGAAAAAAGAGAAAACTAGGAACTGGAAATTAATTCTAACTAAAACCTCATAACTCATCCCTTTTTCATAACCTCCCTACTGGGGCTTGATTGCTGCAAAGAGAAAGGCCTGGTGGATACTAGGATTTGAGATACTTATGCAGTAATGAATGAGGCACAAGACATTCCCTAGAGTTTAATGTCCAACTATTTATAATTGACGGCATAGAGTTTAGTCAAGCAGTTTAGACCCAGCCGGTTGTTAATCCAAGGAAATGCTCTCAGCTCAAATAAACTGGCAACGAAAGAATAATGGCCTATGGATTCCTTTGTAATAGATGCAAATTTGATTGTTATTTATAGGGAATTTCGAGAGAATTAATACATGCTAAAAGTTTTTACTTAAGCTCACTTACCAGGTCTAAGAGTAAAGGCAAACATAAATTTCATCATTTCTCTTTCTGTTTAGATTATCCTGGGAGAAGGTTGTGTCTTAGAGTCAGTAGAGGTTAAGGTTTTAGTTTATAGTACAAATAAGGATTGAGACTGACTGTGGGTCATTAAAACATCAAGGATATTAGTTTTTCCACTCAAGCCAATTACTCAAAAATTCTAAAATAAAAAACTAAATATTTATTTCTTATGTTTCCTGATGAGAAAGACTAAACTATTTAATCTACCCTTAATTGCATATCAAGTTTCTATTTCTAATCAAGTTAATAGACCAATACAGTATTTAGTTCATTATTGTACCTTACTAAAATATTTAAATTTTAAAAAGTTGTAGATATAATTAATTGTGAGCTTTAATAATTAATACTAATTAATCTTTAATAGTATATTATTGGTTTTAATATTAATTAATCATTGATAAGATATATACAATATCGTTTTCTCTAAGCCAATATTTCTCACGCTTTAGAAAAAGCTGAAATACCACTTAAAATCAGATTTCTAGAGGTTTTGGGTTGAAGGCTAGATTATGAATTATTAAAAAGCATTGCAGGTTCCTCTGTTGTACATTTTGAGCAAACGTGAAAAACTGCTCTCTAGGCCAACAAATACTATTCTCAATTTTCCTCTTTTACTTCTTCCCCACTATCTCCACCATAATACTCAAATCTGGAAAAAAAAAAATGATATGTACCTTATTTTGTATTGATTCAAGTTATATTTTGAAGAAGGAAAACATTTCAATGATAAAAGTTGTATCTATGGAAGTATAGGAGTGTGTGTCAGTTTATATGGCCTCAGAATCAAACATGAACAGTTATTGAAAATAAAAGAAATATTTTCATATATTCTTAAATTTTCAACTCAGGTTAAAAACTTTATGAACATCCTATATTTTTCCAGGCAGACATCTATGTTCCTATCACAATTATTTATTTTAATATTAATATATATTGATTAAATGATTGTATCTTCAATTATTTACATAAATGTTCCCTTTCTACACTGAATACTATGTTAAGAAACATTGTTTATATTGCCGCATAGTTAGTATGTTATATAGGGTTTTGCACACAATAGTAGCTCAATCTTAAATTGTTAATAAATGAATAAACAAATACAACCTGAGATGTAAGTAATGTGCCCAAGGCACTTATAGTGACAGAGCTGGAATTTGTACCCGGGAAGCCAGAGTTAAAGCTCTTAACCACTACACTCTCCCTTGTTAAAACCTGAGATTTTTCTAAGCTATACTGAATGTGTATGTGCATAGACTAATGTATAAACATTTCTACAGTTATAGTTTTGCATATTTGATAATCTTAAAATATATACTAAATATTATTCTGTAAGCATTTTTGAAAAAGTAATAAAAACCTTTACATGTTTTGTAACACAAATGTACAGTGCAAAAAAATGATTTATATAGTCTCTGCAGTTAACTAGAAAAGACCTCAAATCTTCTAAAGACAAATTTTATTATCCTTTCAACAGTGGTAAAATGTAAATAAATCCTGGCTATAAATATTAGTTAGAAAATGACAGTGTAAAAATATTTATTAAAATAAATGTTCAGAAAACATTGAAATAAAAATGAGTTATTTGCAATAGCATTTAATCAAATACTAGCAACACCTTAAAGTCTTTCAATAGCACATTACAATATTTATTTTAAAATGTTAGTTGAAAACATGTTTTTAAAACTTTTAAATTATTAGAGTCCTGTGTCAGTGAGGTTTGTAATCCAAGGCAGAGTTCCTTGAGATTCCACGGGAGCATTTTACTCCTTGTGCTAAAGTTAAGCTGCTGGGATTCTTACAAATCTGGGATTCTGTGGGGAAAGCATTAGAGCCTGTTTTAAAATCCAGATCGTTGACTTTTTTCCTTCTCGCTAGATCATTGGATATTCTGCTAGCCTTTTTTTATTCTTAATCATAGAAACTTCGCAAAAGTTTCCATGAGGTAAAACTAATATTTAGAAAAAATAATCCTTTTACCATTTTTTAAAAATTGTATGCCAGAGAAGTGGGTTTGTTTGCTTGTTGTTTTGGCATTAAAATTTGAAAGACATCTTCTGTAGAACATTTTCAAAACCTATGCAAACCCTACTATGGGAAAAATAGAACACCAGGGAAACACTAATTAATTTAAAAGCCTATGGTTATAGCTGATTAAATAAAATCTAATATTAATAGTATATCTTTGTAAACATGTAAGATGCTTACTTATTACTATAATTTCTTTATTAAAAATAAGTTGGAAAGTTCTAAGTCTTAATTATATATATACTTGATGAATAGTATATTTAAGGTTTGCTATTTTATGTGAAAATTCCATGAACTATAACTAGTGTTCCCACTTAAGGGGAGAAATTAACTCTTTAATTTGACATAATAAGGAAAAGTTTACATTTCACATTTTAAAGCAAATATCATTTCTTCAATCTAATGCCTCTTTGTAAAGAGGATGCTTTTGCTGCTGTTTTCAAGGCACTTGCTACTGGCTTGTCTCACAAGAAAAACATTCTTAACAGACTCTTACTAACTTATAAAAGTATGTCCATTTTAAACGAGAAGGTAGTTTAACAGAATTTAAAGATGTTTGCTATAAACATAGAGCTGTGAGATATGTAGTCTAGTTCAATGGTCTCTTGCTACTGTACAGTTTTATAATAAGGCTTTTTCACTCAATAACACATTGAGGATGTTTTTCTATCTCAATATATCTTACTCTACATCAGTGGTTCTCAATGGAAGGTGTTCTCCCTGCCCCCACCACCACCACCAAGGGGATGTTTGGTAATGCCTAAAAATATTTTTTTAATATGTTTTTATTGATTTCAGAGAGGAAGGGAGAAGGAAAGAGAGACAGAAACATCAATGAGGAGAGTCATTGATCAGCTGCCTCCTGCACACCCCCTACTGGGGATTGAGCCTGAAACCCAGGCATATGCCCTGACCAGGAATCGAACCATGACCTGGTTCATGGGTTGACACTCAACCATTGAGCCATGCCAGCCAAGCTAAAAATATTTTTGATTGTTATGACTGGAGTTAATGGTGGTATAAGTGGCATGTAGTGGGTTACGGATACTACTAAACATCTTACAGTGCACAAGATAGCCTCCCACAAGATTTATCTAGCACACAATGTAGTAGTATTTAGGCTGAAAAATCTTAGTACATTTGTGCATACTACTTCCAGGTAAGCTTTCCAATTCAGAAAGTAACGTAGAATTGAGAAAGTCAATTACCCAGATTGGGCATTTTCTTATTTGCCAACCTGACAAGTAGAAATTATTTCTTATGCTTTTATAATTTTATTTTTCTTACTATTAAGTTTTAATATCTTTTTATTTGTTTATTAACTATATTTATTCTTGAGGATTCATTTTCTTTATTTTTCTCCTGAATTTTCTTTTTCTTATTGACATATAGGAGCTCTTTTATATGAAGTATATCAGACATATATATTGTACATATATCTTTTACTTTATGCACTAATACTCTTTTAACAAAATGAGTTCAGAGAGTGGATGGGATGCTCCAGACTTCTTAATCTTGGGCTAAAGAACAGAGAAGAGGCACCACTATCCCAGGTCTGTATCAGACGATTAGTGGGCTCGGGCCTGTGCTGAGAGCTCTGCTACATTTAAAGGCTGACCAGGTAGTATCGGGGGTGGGGATGGGGATGGGGAGTTCTTTCTAGAGCAGTCATATCAGAACCATGACCAATGATTGCTTCTGGATTACAAATGAGAATCTTCTGAGGGAGGAAAGTCTTCTTTAAAAGGCCAGCAGAATATCCCCTTGTCTAGATGAAAGGTGAAGAAAGCCATGTGAGTGTGTGCACGTGTGTGTGCGTGCGTGCGTGTGTGTGCATTCATGTGTGTGCGTGCATGTGTGTGTGGGTGAAGTACATCCTCATTAGAGGACCAAATGCAGCCCTCTTATTTTCACTTCTGATTAAGGTATCAATTTAGAGAATATGCAGTATACTTAAAATACTTCACCTGAAAAAGATCATCCAATATACTTACAACGAGAAATAGGGCAATAATCCCAAGGAATGAGAGGATTCCCGGTGTAACACCAGGGACCATGGGCATCATCATCAGGATTCCGGCAGTAATTCTTATTCAGCTTACTAGCATCTGGTTCCCAGAAGATATGCCTGCATAAACAACAGACTCTGAACCTCACAAGATGCTCATTTGGTCCAAGAGAAACAAAATGTCACCAAGAAGATATAAGCCTAGCACATAACTTCCATTATACATACAGCACAAGCTTCGACTGGTGTGAATTTTGGTTATTTTGTTTGAGATTTATTTTGTTGTTCTTACAGTTTGGAAGCATGTTCTCTAACTCAGGAATATGGGACAGGGCTGCATAATTAGCATAGTTTAAATGATGAAAGATTTTGCGACTTTATTTCTATTTAATAATCGCAGTGGCAAGGTAACAATACACTTGTGCATAGAAATGGAGAAACATTGCCCAAAAATGAGCAGATGACAAAGAAGATCAAGGTTTTCAAATAACTAGAAAATATAAGCCATTGCAAAATACTTCGCTTGTTTTAAAAACATATGAAGCATCACTAGCAAAATCACTATGCAAAAATGCAAGAAGAAACACTGAAAAATTAATAATAAAGTGCTAATAAAATAGTTAAATTCTAAAATATCACTCGTCACTCGGCTGACATGGCTCAGTGGTTGAGCATCGACCTAGGATCCAGGACCACGCTGTTCGATTCCCGGTCAGGGCACATGCCAGGGTTGTGGGCTCGATCCCCAGTCGGGGGCGTGCAGGAGGCAGCCGATCAATGAGTCTCTCATCATTGATGTTTCTATCTCTCTCTCATTCCCTTCCTCTCCCTGAAATCAATAAAGATATATAATAAATAAATAAATAAATAAATAAATAAATAAATAAATAAATAAATAAATAATAAATAAACAAATAATAAAATGTCCCTGGTCATACAGTAACAAAATATGTTTTTTTGACAGGTAATTGAGTAACATTTTGGCTTTTTATATTTTACATCTTCACTAAATTTATTACAAAAGAAAAGCAAAAATGCTATATATTATTTTATAAGACCACTCCTGCTTATATAACATCAATATTTATATTGACCTCAACAACATTAGTGAAGTCAAATTCTATGTGGCCATCCTAAGCAAGTCACGAAAACTATACATCTAACTGGATGTGTTTTGGATTACTAATTACTACCATGTTTGAATGTAATTAATATATTATTTTTAAAATCGGGAAGAGCTTGGATATAGAAACTTAGATTATCTTTTCAGACTCAGGTTTATTTTCTGGAGCAATAACAACAGCAAGCACAAATAATACTTACTAAGTTTCAGATTCTATGTGATTTACATATACAACCTAAGTGATACCATGCAACTTAATCATTCATCAATTTCCTGCAAATTACTTCCAAATGACTTTTAACTATTTCCAAAAGTAAACCTAAACTCAATGAATAATAGTTATAACCACTGCAATACCTAAATAAGTGTGTCACATATTTCCAGGGTATGCTGCTAAATATTTAACAACTAGCACTCTGAGGTGTATATGAAAGGAGTCCTTATATATTGCCCCTACTGATTTCTGTGGTGTAAATACTTCTGCCATAAAAAATGTCCACCTTCTAATAAAAAATCACTGAAGGCAGAGTTAATGCAATTGTCTCTCACAGGTCCCTCCATAAGAGCTAGATCCACTCTACTGCATTTCTAAAAATGATTTTTAAAATAGCAATGTTGAAGTCAGCATTTAATTTTAATCATGCCAATTCTGGCTTAAAATTCTTAAATGAATTCTTTAATGCTAAGAATAAAATCCAAACTTCTTAACACAGCTTACAGGGCTCTATACAGTCTTGCCACTGGAGAATTCCTATGGACAGTGACCAAATTACATTGTTTCAACCTTACCAAAATTATTTCTGACTTTCAAACGCTTTAATCTTTAGGCTTTTGCGCAAGTTATCCCTTCTGCCTGATGTACTCCTATATTTCCTTTTACCAACCCCTATTTATCACATATGTCCCAGCTAATGTCCTTTCTTCTAGGAAGTCTTCCTGACCATCAAGAGCTTAAGTAGCACTTCGCATTCCCACAGCATTATATAGGCTATTCTGATGATTTTTACAATACAGTATTGACATTGGCTATTTTCTGGCATTACATACTAGAATGTGAGACCTATGAGGACAGAATTCTGCTTATGCTTGAAGTCCCAGAGCTACTGGGTCCAATACAGTTGCTACTATCTTCCTGTGGCTACTGAGAAATTGGTATGTGGCTGGTCCAAACTGAATGGTGCTAAGGTTGTAGACACACACCAGATTTTGAAGCTTTAGCAAAAAAATGTAAAAGATATCATTAATAACAATGAAATAGCTTTAAATATATTTGATTAATAATAAAGCTATATTTATAAAAACAATTCTGCCAGTTTATTTTTACTTCTTTAAACGTGGCTATTGGAAAAGTTAAAAGTACATGTGCAGCTTACATATGAGTTGCATATTTACATTACAGAGCACTACTTTAGAGTTATCGTTATTTGTAAAAGTAAATTAAGTGAAGCAATATCACCCACTAGTGAGTACATTTTTGAAGAGAATAAAGGCTTTAAAGTTAAAGTGGGACTGGAGGCGAAATGACTCAGCTTCTCTTGCGTTCCTGAAATTCTTATTCACACATATAGATATATCTTCCATGTAGGATTATAATGTCCAAATGCAGTAAAAACTCCTATAAAGCAACCATGTACTTTGATCAAATGACACTAACCTTTTTATCTTTTATTCTAGTGTATATATTCTGGGATATTTATTAAAAATCAATTTCATGTCACAACTATGTCTCACACTTCTGTAATTTCAAACACATTAGCACTGTTGCTAGGGTTGAGTGGAAGATAACTTATTTTTCTGTGAATATGTCCAATGTCAACATCTCTACTTCTCTGGAATATATAGATTTTTTTCCCAATTACATATACATTCCTTTTATTACAGAAAAATTTGATATGTCAAAATAAGGCTTTATAAGGAAACTTGTTTTTCTAAGTTTTTAGTAGTTAGTTGGATATTAAGGTATGCATGTACATGAAAATAGTAACTTACTGAATTTTTATGAATATTAGCAATAATTAATTATGAGAACATAATATAATGCACTACATGAAAGATGAGATTTGTCACTTAATTTGCACTGTTTTATCAAGTTATGTAAATTATTTTCTCATAGCCTCCTTCAAGATGGAGTCAAAAAGTGTACCCACTTTTTATAAATGTCCCCCATGGCACCTATCACAGAGCAGAACATATAGTAAATGCTCAATAAATATGTACTGGCTTGAACTTCTTATTTAAAAGCTTGATACTTAGAGGTAAAATATTAAATTGAGTTGCATGAATAATCAATCTAATGTTTTTGTTAGCTTACAATGATATATAAATAGTGGAAAGAAATAGCAATGTGCATACCTGAGTGTATCTATTACTATTATCACTACATATTATAATTGAAAGAAATTTACACACCGGTGTAAGTCTTCCATGTTCTTTTCCCACATTGAGCACGTTAGTCCAGATCGTGTTTTGGATAAATTGCCCATATAATTTTTGCCATTGCCACGATAACAATCTAAACATAAATATATGAAAAAAACTAGTGAATACTAAGGAATATAGATAGAACAAAAATATTTTTATAAGCATATAAATTCATAAAAGTCAACATAAAAATTAAATCACTCTGAAATCTGTACAAATTACTTTATTTTCAGCCAAATTTCTTTTTCATTAAAATAAGGTTTTATGCAGTAAATTACACATTTAAAAAAAAAATTAAAGAAAAAGTTAAATGAGTGGCTTTTACAGAAACTTAAAGTGATAATTTTTAGAATGACATATATATTTCCCAACATTTTCTTCAGAAAAATTTTACTCCACAGAAAAGAATGACATAATTAACATTCATCTGCTCATCACGTTTGTTCTGTTTGGATTTTATCTTTGATCAGACTGACATTCTGAGTCACCCAAGCCAGCTGTTTTGCAAATGCTCTTTAATTTCATCTTTTTATTTTCTCATGAATAAAATAGTTAAAGACAAGAATATTGCACAGGTAACATTTTGTTCTTTTCAGAGCTTTATATTATATTATATTATACATGATGTCAGTTTTTTTCATTATTGGTGGTGAGTTGATAACTTGGCTAAGTGGTATAAAAGAAAAGCTTCTCCTTTTATATAACAACAACAGAAGAAAATGTTGTGACCTTGGAGGCTGAGTAAACATCTTCTTGCCGAACACTGGTCACAAAATGGCTTAGGCATACTTTGGCTAATTTTACATGAATTAGTGCTATGCTGGTTTTAAAATGGTTATTATTTTATTTCCTACACTTCCTTTTTTGTTAGTTGCCATTCTTCTTGTAAATGAGTACTCCTTCTCCCCGTCTGCTTCCAAATGGTGTCACTACCACCAGGAGTGGCAGTGGTGGTGGAAGTAGTGCTACTGCCAGCAGTAGGAGTGACATAAATATGGACTTATTGATCCCTTTTTACTCAGTGAGGTATGTAATCTATTTCCCTTGTGCATTTTGATGCTCAAATTGTTCCAAATTCAGCCAATGGAAGCTACTTTACACGGGCTCCTATATCTTTCATCATGTCCCACCTGTTTTTATTTTGTATTACTTTTTAATTGAGCAATCTGTGGTCTGTTAAACACTGATATATGTTCACATTCTTAGTTTTAAAAATCTCATAAAAAGAATTCAAGTTCTATCAAACGTGTAAGTTACACTTCTACATTGGAAAAGAAACGCTATTCCATATTTTGAAATAATACCACATATTGAAAAAGTGACTATCTGTTAAACAGCCCTAATTTTTACATGAATAAGAATTGTATATCTGACTATTAAACTTTGTAAACCATAGTATATCATCATTGGTTCTAATTCTGTTCTGTGATTATAATAAATAATAGGTTTAAATCCTAATAAAATTTTTAAATAATTTAATAATTGGTTCAGGAATCAGTTAAGATAGTGAAAAAGTATGTATGTATACATACAACATACACACATATATACATATATACTATGAATATACAAATTATTTGTATATGTTCTATATATGTATGATGTCCCTTTTTTATTAGTAGTAGTAAATCCTTTTATTTGTTAATAAAGAATACCAAATATAGGGTGGGAAGGTGTGTGGGGAGAGGTTAACCAAAGAATTTGTATGCATATATGCATAGCCCATGGGACACAGACAATAGTGTGGGGAAGGCCTGGGGAGGAGACTGGGTGCAGGATGGAAGGGGTCAATGGGGAAAAAAGGGACATCTGTAATATTTTCAACAATAAAAAAAGAGAACACCAAATATATGCTTTAGTGTCCTGCTTTTTTTAAAATTAACAATATATTTGAAAAATCACTCCATATTAGTTCATGCAGAGTTTTATCATACTTTTTTGCAATCTCATAATATTTTATTGTTTGTTATTTATTCTTCCAGGAGAATTTTATAATCAATTTGCTTGATACTTAAAAGGACTTGTTGATCTATTTATTCATATCATTAAATTTATAATTATCCTAGGCTTCATTTAAGCATTTCCGACACTGGGGTCTCATATTAAGGACAAGAAATGTTTTTCTACATGTTAAAAGTACACCTATGTGGTTTTCAGGAGTGATTTAATATCTTATTACATGTATTTTGCACATTTCTAAGTATATTCCTAAGTTTCCAACCATTCTGTTGCTAGTATAGATGTAGTTTTCTATTTAATTAGATCATACATAATGCTATTGATATTTGTATATTAATTGTATATACTGCTACTTTAGTAAACATTTTTTTAATCTTCACCTGAGGATGTGTTTTTTTTATTGAGTTTTTTTTTAGAGAGAGAAGAAAGGAGGGAAAGAGAGAAGGAGAGAGAAAGAGAAAGAGAAGCAATCATCAATGTGAGAGAGAAACATTGATCGCTGCTTCCCTTAGGTGCCTGGCCAGGGATCGAACCTGCAGCCTAGGCGTGTGCCCTGACCAGAACTGAACCCGAAACCTTTTGGAGTGAAACTCCAACCAGCTGAGCAATCCAACCAGGACAGTACATTTTTTTATTATTTGAATTCAGGTTTCCAAGTATATTACCTTTATATCATTTGCATAAAGATAGGTCTTTTGCTTTTTGACCCAATCAGTATGCTTTCTCACATAATTGTTTAGAATATCTCCAAGAGCATGTTAAAGAGAAATGCAGTAACTTATATTTACAATGTTAAATAGAAAAAGAGAGAGCAGACATTCTTGTTTGTTTGTTTCTTTTAACCTTATTAAGAAAGCTTCTAATGTTTCCCCATTAAGTAAGTGGTGGTTTCTTTATTGGATCGTTTACTCAAATTTCATTTAGGATCTGTATATTAATATTCACATATGAGATGAGACTATATCTGTGCTATCTTTTTCATGTTTAATTATCAATATTATAAATCTATCATAAAAATAAATTTGGAAGGTTTATTATATTTTTAAAGCTACAGGACAATTTATGTAGCATTGAGATTATCTTGTTTGTGAATTTGTCTAGTCATGGTGTATTTTTGCTGAAATAATTCATTAATAAGTTTCCGTATTTTCTCCATAGGAATTAGTATAGGTAATCTTTCTTTCTCTACCAGGGGCAATTAAAAAAAATTGAATTTTCCTAGGAAAGTACCCATTTCATTTTTATTTTCAAACTTTTTTTACATGATGTTGTATAAAATAATATTTATGTTTTCTAACCTTCCTATTTCAATGATTATCTCCCTCATTAATTATATTTTATAATTGCATAATAGATATAACATATGTTATATATTTAAAATAATTGTGTTTTATAATTTGAAAAATAAATATATATTTTATATATGTGCTTCTTTCTTGAGACAGCTGATACTATTTTATTATTTTTTTTCAAAGCACCATCATTTTGCTTTATTCATTAAGTTATCTTTTTCTTTGTCTGCTTTATTAATGTCTGCTTTTATCTTCTTTTTTCCTTTCTTTCTTATATTGCTTTTGGTTTACTTTTCTCCCCATTCTTTGAGCTGGAAATTTCATTGACTTATCTTAATTATTTATGATATTGATGTAAGTACTTAGAGCTGTGAACTGTCTTCTGTTTACTATCTTAAGTGTACCTCATATAATCTAATAAATTGTGTTTTATCAGCAGTTTAAAAGAAATTCTGCAATTTCAGTTTTTACTTTTTAAACAGTTATTTAATGTCCAATTAGAATAGCATTTACACATATGCTAATTCATATGTTGCAAGATTTGAGAAGTGTCTAACTAATCAATCTATATGTGAAATTTGTATTTTCTGTTATATGGAGAGGGTAATAGCAACATTCTTTTGTTTGCATGTGTGTGTGTGTGCATGCATGCACATACAAACACATCACCTGTACAACAGTGCATACTATTAGCTTGGCAATATCAAACAACAGCATAACAGTGTTAAAATATCACAGCTGTATGTTGAATGGGCTGTGTCTCTTAAGTAGGACTTCTTCATTTTTAAATTGCCTCACAGAGCCTGCACTTTCTTGTAATGTATCAGGTACAATACATTATTAAAGAGAAATAATGCAATATACTGTTAAAGTATAATTAAAAAAGAGGAAGCATGGAGTAATGGAACCACAATTTTAAGGAGAGTTATATTCAATCCCAGATGTGCTAATTTGAGTATTTAGGCAAGTTATTTAAATTCTGTAAAACTAATTCCTTTGTCTATTAATGTGTGCACTTATTAAATAAGCAATATCTGCTTAACTTCTAAAATCCAAAACTCTCACTTTACCTGATCATTTGGTAAGTAGTATATATATATACTATACATAATACTATCTTAACATATACCAGAAACTTATGAAGTCATTGCTCTCATTTGCCTCTATGATCACAAATTATCAGTAATAGTTTCAGGGGTGGGGAACTTCCACCTGCAAAATCATTTGGTCTGGCCCTGCCAAGTCCAACCATGGGCAGGACTTGAAATTCGATAAATCTAGGAGCTTTTTTCATAGCTAACTTTTAAGTTGCTAATTTTGTATGGCCCGAGAATGATGTTATAAATATCCAATTGGCGCTTGACAGAAAAAAGGTACCCCATCCATGGAAACTTTAAATGAACAAGATAGAAACAAAACATCCAGCTGGTACCAAAACTCTCTTAATCATTTGTTTTAGCTTTATTTCCAAATGACCTTTAAAGTGTTCAAAGAACAGTGAAATTGACTGAGAAGGGACCCATCCTGTCTTTTCCCTACAACTGTGTTCAGAGTTGTTCATGAAAAATGTCACTGAGAAAGAAGTTAAAGGATGGATGAGCATGTATAGGGCAATAAATCTATGAATGAAACTTTAAATTTGGCTTGGACTTTTTAGAATGATTTAGGACTATGATCATCATAATTCAATTTATGTAGAAGAAATGATAATGTGAAAATTATAACTCTCAATTCAGTGTATAACAATAAATGCCCAGAAACCAACATTATTATTAATCTTTGACGAATGATTTCTTTTTTAAACCTGTTTCAATCTGACTTTCCTCTACTACTGCTCCCTGAAACAATTATCTTCAATGGTGCCTACATTTCCAAGTACAATGGTGATTTATCCCAAACCCCACCACTACACACCACCTCCACCGCTAACACCCAGGCAGCTTCTTATCTCCTGCCTCAATACTGAAACAATCACTCACTTGATTCCCCTATTTTGGCCCTTGTCAGAAGTTCAGATTATTTTCCATAATACAGCCAGAATTGTCCAGTTAAAATTTAAGTCAGGCAGGTCATTTATCTTCTCAGAACCCTTCAACACAGTTTCTTCTCTTTCAGAATAAAAGTATAAATTCTTCCTAATCTTACAAGGCCTAAGCAGTTCAACCCAATTGCTCTGTGACCCCATCTCCTGCCACTCTATCTTGCTCAGTCTGTACCAGCCACAGTCATGCGCTGTTTCTTCCCTTTAAACTTTTCAAGCACTCTCCCATTTCATGCCATTTTCAATTGCAGATTTTCTCTACCTAGAATGCTGTGTGTGTGTGTGTGTGTGTGTGTGTGTGTGTGTGTGTGTGTGGCCCAGGGAGGGTTGGGAAGGGTGAAATGATGTCCTTTATTTTTTTGAATTTTTCATTATGTGAGATCTTCCCAAACAATTAATATGTAAAGTAGCAAAGCCCCTCTCTTCTAACTGGGACACTTTTCTCTCTAGCACTTACCACAAACTAACTTAATATCCCCACCTCTTTTTTTTTTTTTTTTTTTGCTTCTTTTCTGTTTACTAGAGATTATTTCCATGGAGTCAGAGAATTTTGTTTTGTTTCCCAGTATCCAGTGCCTAGAACTGTGTCTGGCACTGGTATACAAGCAAATAAATAATTAAATGTTGAACAAATTAATATGAAAAAGAAATCCAACTTTAGACTTGGTGACTCTGTTTGCTATCCAGAGAAAATATTACAATAAGGAGTAGGCCTTCTGCTGTAAAATGTGAACTCCCTTTAAGCATTTCCCCTGAATTTATTTAATCATGCGCACATTGCAAAATGTCAACTGTTACCTTGTCCACTTGACACGTCACATTTTGGAATTTGGGAGCAGTAGCCAACTCGGATGTTTGGATCAGTGGTAAAACACCAGGGTGACTCAGCCCCATCTGGATTTCGGCAGTAATTTTCTCTTAAGTCCCTATTGAGAATAAACATGTTAATGTAAATTACCCGAGTTCTTACATTCATGAAATCAGCACTATTACATCTCTAGAACCCCAGAATGTGTGCATGTCTATAATTAGAGTGCTAAGTTTTAGTTTTAGGATTGTTAGAACAATCTAGAATTCAGTATACACAATTGACACTGCCCCTATTACTGAAAAAGATGCTGTCAGATATTGGTATTCTTTCCTTTCCGCTGGCCTGGTGTTCCAGACAAACACCACTGCTTCACAAAAGAGAGAACTAGTACCACTTCTTTCTTCCCATTCATTCTCAAGACTTGGACTCTCAACTGTTACAAATTTTAAAAACAAACCTGTTATTTTCTGCTTTTATGGCTCACATATAATGTAGAAACAACATGTACCTCTCTGCAGAATAGAGGCTAATATATAATAGTCATTAACTACTCTCATTTAAAATGCAAGTTTCACCTATTCAAACATTTGCCACAAGAAAACATCATATATATTTCTTCTTTAAATTCTGTATTTTCTTGATTTATTTCACTTATTACATACATTTATTTAACTTAAAGCAGTTATTTCTTGATTTAGAGAAGTTAACTAAATCTTCATAAGTATTTTTGTAAAATAAAGACGTAATTATAATATAGAAACCTAACTATAGAAGCTGTCAATGTAGTATATGTACATCCTTTATTTTACCAGTGATTTATTAAGTATTTAGAGTTTTCAATAAGGAAAATATTTTATACAAATAGTCTCTGTATGTAAAAGAATTTTAAGGTGAACCTTAATATAAGGTTCATTTTAAATAAAATATTGAGCTTATGATTTATTTTCCTAAAAAATGCTCTCTAATTTGAAACAAACTTGTACTTTCTTTTCTTAGATCTATGGCTAATCATTTAACAAAATTAATATTCAATCTATGGGAAACCACATTATTTACATTACTTAGGTCTAATTAGAAATACCTCTCTGGCCAGTGTGGCTCACTTGGTTGAGTGTCATCCCCTGCACTGAAAGGTCACCAGTTCCATTCCCAATCAAGGCACACACCCAGGTTGAGGGTTTGATCCCTGGTTGGGATGAATGCTGGAGACAACCAATGGATGTTTCTCTCTCAAGTCTATGTTTCTCTCTCTCCCTCTTCCTTCCTCTCTCTCTAGAATCAATAAAAACATATTAAAAAAAAAAAAAAAAGAATTCATATAATTTTATTGCTACCCAAATTGACCATTAGAAACTGATAAGTTTTTAAGGAAGAAGCTTGGGTTTGGTTATAAGAACAGTGATTGTCAATAGTTAAGGCCACAGTATAGCAAGTTTTCATAGCTGTAACCCATATTCAAGCCTTTAGCCTTCTTATAAAATGATAAAATTATTAACTTGAAAGATAAAGAAAATCTTTTATTTCTTTCAACCAATTTATACTTATGTTCCAAAAATTTATGTCAGTACAAACTACTTGCATTTAAATTTACATAAAGTTCACACACACAATTTTGTAATTTTAGATGAATAATTGTTTAGTTCAATTAATTTAAGACAAAACAATTAAACAGAGGTCTAAGGCTAACAAAACCCTCAGTTTAGGCCCACTTTAAAAATCTATATCTAATTACTAGTGAAGTTGAAAATCTTTTCATATGTCTGTTGGCTGTTTGTATGCCTTCTTGGGAGAGGTGTCTGTTCACTTGAAACCTACATGATCCTATAAACCAATGTCATCTCAATAAATTTATTTTAAAACAAATAAATAAATAAAATATAATTATTTATCACAAAAAAAGTATATAAAAATGGGAGTCAAGATGTGCCCAAATACTTTTGCAAGATTTTTTTCCTTTAGGAAGAATCATTTACAATTACTAAAACAGATTAATCATTATATGATTCATGTAGATTTATCACAGGCACATGGTTGAGTTATAGTTTTAAAAATTGTCATTTGTTAGGAGTCTCAGTATTGAGGCAAATAGTGTTTAAAACAACCAGAGACACCAGACCAGCACACTATTTTCTGCTAGGCCACAAATATTAAATGTATCAATATTCTGAGAAAAATGTTGAGTCAGATTTTATCTGCTTTATATTGCAACTCACTTTTTGTTTTGGGGGATGTGGGTTTGGTTATCTTGATCAAATAACTAAATTAATAAAGAATACTTTAAATTCTGATAACAAATAACAGCTAAACTTTTGATAATTTTTCATTGTGAAATGTGTGAATTAAATTTTTGTAACTACTCTCCTTTTCTTACAGATGAATTTTATTGGGTATTCACACACCCACAACTTCTTACTTGAGTATTACCAGTCCTTAGATGTTAACAGAAAGTTAACTAATCTTTCTTATTTTCTTTGCTTCCTTTACTTCAGTATTTATTTCTGAGGTGTGAAACACATACAACAGGAATAGAGAATGTACTGCTGTGAAGAAGACGGTGGGAAATAAACCCAGAATGACAACTATAATTTTTTTATTATAAAATAATGAAAAAATCATAACATGAATATTTACTGTCTAAGTAAATACATTAAATTAACTTAAAAAGAAACACATAAAATATATCCCCTCTCCAGTGATGGACCAACTAGTGCTCATAATTCTCCATCTTGAAATGTTAAGCTCTCTTATTAAAATCCAATTACATAAAGCCAATATATGTTATTTATAGGTGCTATTTCAGCAAAGCCACTATGAATGACACGTGTGTTATAAATTTCAAAAGCAATCATTTTATGTTCCCCATAACAAGGTGGACAATTTAAAAACACATGGCACTGTGGCTGTGTCTGTCCAACAAAAGTCAAGTGGTGAAAAAAAAACCAGTCACAGAGAAGGCACATACAACTATATAACTGATATTCAAGGGAAGTTTCTTTGGCTTGATTCATCTAATCAATTGTTTTACTTTCCCATTTTTTAAAAGCAAATCTAGAAATAATAGAAAATATTCATTTAAAATGTTTAAAATAATTTTGTTTCAAGGCTGAAAACTCATCAGTTTACAATGTTAGCTGAAACCAAGGTATTCTTCTTCTAGTGGGAGAAAAAGTAGGTAATCTCCCCTAAAGTTAACATGAACATTTAAAAAGGCAGTTTGAAATTTGACTTATTACTTGGTTATTATTACCACTTATGGGCTTATTAAATAGACCTGAGATCAGAAACCTGTGTATGCCCTTCCCAAAGCATGGTACATCAACGATCAATTCAGAATCACCTAGAGTGCTTGTTAAAATGCATAATTGAGATCCAAATATCAGACCTAAGAAATCAAAATCTAAGTGGATTAATCTGCCTTTTAACTCCCAATTATCCCCAGGCATGCTAAAGTTTAAGGATCACTAACACAGAAATTAGTAAAAAGTAACCACCCTACCTCATTTTCCCAGAGTTTACTGCAAATTTATATTTGCCTAATTTACTCACTTGCACTTGAAATTTTCAGGAGTTATGTCATGCTGGTGGGGATACTGGGAATCCCATCGCTGACATGGAATTCCATTCCAAATGGTATTGACTGTGCCCCGGTAACCTTCTCCTTCACCTTGAATGCATTCAGTTGTTTCCATAGGGACAGCTGTGTCATTCATAGTACTGTGAGCTATTGGTAAAAAGAAAAACAAAATAAATAAAATCTTTCAACCTATCATTTCCTTCCTAGTGTTCATTTGCATTTGTATTATCAGGATTTTTGGTCACATAAATTTTTATAATAATTGAATGGAATAAAAAATTAAATTTATTATTATTACTATCACACTCAATCTAAAAGAATGGGTTTACATGGTGGACTCAGCTGTGAAATTTTTCTCCTCATAAAACAGAATATTTTAGCTTGGCTTTATCTAAACCAATTTGAAAAAGCATCAACAAATACCACTTAAATTTCCTGGATCTGTCTACTCATTCATTATTAACATTAGATACAAAATCTCTCTATCAATTAATGCTTAAGTACCACATATGTTTTTTTTAAAAATTACTTTTCACCTAGGCAGGGTGAGTCAGTTGGTTAGAACATTGTACCCTACACCAAAAGGTTACAGGTTCCATCCCTGGTTGGGACATGCAGGAGAGGCAACCGATCAATGTGTCTCTCTCACACATCAATGTTTCTCTCTCTCTCTCCCTTCCTCTCTAAAAAAAAAAAAAAAAAAAATCAATAAACATATTCTTAGGTGAGGGTGAAAAAATAAAAAATAAATTAAAAATCACTTTTCTTACTTTGGAAATTGAAAAACATCTATGAGTAATATAGTGATCAAGTAGGGAAATTAAAAAGTACTATGTGCCAAGTTTTAAAGGGAAAATTAATGTTCTAAAGAGCAGAGTTATAAAAATATTTCAATTTATCATTATTGCTATCTCCTTTCTAATTTTGCTTTCAAGCACCAAATTAGGTTGTTCTTAAAAAGTTCTTTAAAGATATATACTTCCATGTCACTGTAACTTATATATGTTGAACATACAGTATTTCTGAAATAACTATACAATTATTCCTAAAATTAATTTGCTTAAATACATACAAAGTTGATAATGAGATTATCCTTGGATTTTTCTCTAATATAATAAAGTTGATATGCTCTTTCTTTTCTTTTTAATCAACTTGTTGGCATTAAAAAAAACAAAACACAAATTAGTTGTTCTAGCTCTTTTCTTAGTCCAACTGTAATTCTTACCATATTTTATGAAGATCATGAAAATCTCAGTAACAAAGTTAAAAAAGAAGTTAAATTTTTAGTACAAATTGGACTTTCTGTCTTTAATGTTACTCATTCAAACAAAATATAATTAAAAACATTCTGGAGGAACTAAAATTCATAGGCCTTCTCAAAACATATATGAAAATGTTTATGGTTCAAAAGACTCCTCAGTTACCTTCACAATTCCAATGGTCATTCAAGATATCACTGGAAAAAACTCAGGTTGACTCCCTCCAGGACAGTTTAAGGTTTGAATAAATGTCTTTGATTTATCCAATCTGGAATTAGATGTATCATTTCTCCAAAGAAGATGTCAAAATTAGACATGACTTCAGAGGCTGGGGATGCCTATAAAAGTGTTCCTTATTTAATAGTGTAAATTTTTTTAATGGCTTTTCAATTTTATAAATTTATATATTTTTTACAAGTAATTACTACCTTATGTGCCCAAATGTTTTATTTCATTAAATTCCATGGAGACTATGTAGAGCCTAAGTTTGAAATTATTCTATGAAGCTTTGTGAAAAAAAGAGGAGGGTTAATGACCATCCCAACCACTAGGATATGTTGTATATACAGATTTCTACAAATTGCCCTTTTAATAACTTCAGCCTATTTTTAAATGTTTTCACTTTTTACGTATCTACTTTAGGAAAATAATGTGGGCTTGGCCAAGGTGGCTCAATGGTTGAGCATGGACCCATAAACCTGGAGGTCACGGTTCCATTCCAGGTCAGGGCACATGCCTGGGTTTCAGGCTCGATCCCCAGTAGGGGGCTTGCAGGAGGCAGCCAGCAATGATTCTTTCTCATCATTGATGTTTCTATTACTCTCTCCCTCTCCTTTTCTCTCTCTGAAATCAATAAAAATGAAAAGAAATTAAAAAATAAAAACATGTTTAAAAAAAAAAGAAAAAAATATGGTTCAGAATTATTCTAAATTAAAAAGAAATTCAAATGGAGAAGAGAAAGTATCTGAAGACTAACCCATAAAGTCCTCATTAAGAGTTGATAGCCTAGAGAATTTACATATATGTAAGTTATACATATATATGTGTGTATATATATTAATATTACTAATACATATTGATTCAGGAAGAATAAAAATCATTGGGCTGGGAGAAATTACTTGTATAGAAAAGTTGGTTCTAATTAACCAAGTTCTTTGATTTTAATATTACCTAAAGTTCTTTCAAGAAATAGAAAATAAGATGGATTTCATAGGTCCTTAGGAACTATATATGTTTCAGTAAAACAAATGCCACTAAGCTACTAATGTCTGATGATTTGAGTTTACTGTTAAATTATTTGAGGAAACTCTGGGGGGGAGTCTTTAGAGGATGATAGCTCTAAAACAGATAAAAGGTCCAGCTTGTATTAATATATTTCATATATAGTTACAAAAGTATGACGTGAAAGGAGAAAAAAGCAAATGTCCCCAGGAATCCACCAATTCATTAGCTTAACATTCTAAGAAGAAAAGTTCTGATTCCCTCACTTCTTGGACACAAGCTCCTGGGCAGCACACGTGTGACCTTGGTAAGGACTCAGAATCCTTACAATGGGAGAAATGTCAGAGTTAGAGCATTCAAAGCAAAAATACTTCCATTAATCTTTTCACAAACCTCATTGCCTGTTGGGTACTTCTACTCTTTTACTTTCTTACTTATTTGTGTATGTTGTTTTATTTGTTTATTACTGACCTGTTTTTTTCAAAGCTGAAACTATGACTCTTTATTTTCCCCTGGATGGTTTAAAGAAAACCAGCACTAGCTTCTGTTTAATGTAAAAAAAGAAAAAAAAAAGAACTCATACACACACACGCGCATACATGCTAAACAAAACCTTGTGCTTAAAGGAAACCCATCTGTCATTAGGAGCTTGGTTGAAGGACTCATATTTTTAGAAGGGAAATGCAGTGCAGAATTCTTTAGAGAGCAATTTTTAAAGAAATTTGGAGGGCAATAAGTTTTAAAGCTAGTTTGGGGGGCTTATTTCCAAGGCTCAAGCATTACTCTGGCACTGTGAACATGAACCAAAAAACTCAGTCTTGATGAATCCCCATGTCAATCAGGGCCACCTCCAGGTAGATATGGGCCCAACAGATCTCACTAGGAACCTAGATTGAGGCTGAGCCCATCAGAGATTAGCAGGTTCTTCTTCTCCTTGGACAATGGTATGATTTGCCAGATACCAACCTAAACATTGAAAAAAATTAATATGATATTCAGAAATAGTTAGAGATTTGGCCATTATTTGACAGAATTTCTACATGTGGCAGCAGGTTCAGAGGGCTGTTTCCTCTACTATGTGAATGTAGCCTCTCACTATAAAACTATGCCTGTGTGGGGATGAGAGAGCAAAATTGTGTGCCTACAAAGTTAGTATAAGATTAAATATAAGGTGTCATTTTTAGAGAGTAATTGCATTTTCCAAATAATTTTTCATAAACACCTTTTATAAAATGACACTATTGTAGAAATGACCCATAATCATTAAAATGTGAAACAATACATAGAGCATTAAACTCAAAAACAAATTTAATTACACTGCTCTCTATAAAAGGGAAAGAATGTAA
This sequence comes from Miniopterus schreibersii, assembly GCF_964146895.1. Classification (NCBI taxonomy): domain Eukaryota; kingdom Metazoa; phylum Chordata; class Mammalia; order Chiroptera; family Miniopteridae; genus Miniopterus; species Miniopterus schreibersii. Next base: position 50,480,144 of record NC_138118.1, read on the forward strand.
AAAATATCATAGTTTATTAGGAAATTAATACTGGGAAAATTAAGAGAGTAAGCAATCACATGATCATCAGAAAGCATTAAGAGGAATGCTAAAATATAAAAGCTAGTAGAAAATAAATATTTTCCTAATTTGAGGCCAAAGTTTTCAAATTTTAAAAACTAAAGTTGCCCGGCCAGCAGTTGAGCATCGACCTAGGATCCAGGTGATCGGGGTTCGATTCCCTGTCAGGGCACATGCCCGGGTTGCGGGCTAGCCGATCAGTGACTCTCATCATTGATGTTTCTATCTCTGTCTCTCCCTCTCCTTTCCTCTCTCTGAAATCAATAAAGATATACTTAAAAAACAAAAAAAAACAAAAAACTAAAGTTAATTTTAAAATACCTATATTACAAAACCCTGTCATAGAAAATGCTACTTATGTAAGAATATTTTTTTTTTATGTAAGAATATTGAAGAAAATATTTCACTGCTGATGGATCCACTAAAAAAATAGAGTCAAGTTCAAAGACTTGTATTTTTGGTTTTAACTTTCCACCTCATGTGCAGAGGTTCCCAATGAGATTTAATTAAAGAATCTTTCACTTTTAAAAGTAGCAATCATAGGCCCATTCGGTGTGGTTAAGTGGCTGAGTGTGGACCCATGCACCAAGAGGTCGCTGGTTGGATTCCCAGTCAGACGACATGCCCAGGTTTCTGTCTCAATCCCCTCTAGGGGGCGTGCAGGAGGCAGCTGATCAGCGTTTCTATCTCTCTCTCCCTTTCTCTCTTTCTAAAAATCAATAAAAAACATATTTAAAAGTAGCAATCATAGAAACATTTGAACGATTACATTGAATAGTTTTTTTATAAACTTTCATTAGTATATTTTAAAATCTTTGATATAATCTTATCTTAAGGAGTCACTGAATATTAACTAAAAGACAAGGTAAGTTAAAATGATTAAATAAAAACCAAAAGTTTGGTTTTGGATTAAATAACTTGGATTATTTAACAGATTCTAATTTGGAGGTAGAAACTAAAACCTTTTGAAATTACAAAAATTACTGAATATAAAGAATTACTGCACATTAATAGAAATATAATATGGTACAGAATAAATATAATTTTTTTGTAGGCCTTGCTAATAAATATTTGTGTCTCCCCAAAATTTATATACTGAAATTCTAATCCCTAATCCCTAATGTGATGGAATTAGAAGGTAGGGCCTTTGATAGATGATTAGGTTACAAGGGCAGAACCCACATGAATGAAATTAGTGCCCCTGTAAGAGACACCAGAGTTCCCCAGCTCCTTCCACCATATGAGGACACAGGGAGAAGACTGTCACCTATGAACCAGTTACCAAATCTACTGGCACCTTGATTTTGGACTTCCTGGATTCCACAACTGTGAGAAATAAATGTCTGGTGTTTATAAGCTGCCCAGTCTATGGTATTCTCTTATAGGAATCTGAACTAAAACAGGCCTCATTTAAGATATAAAGAATCTAAATAATATTATTTTTGTCTTTTATTTTAATAAGCATCTGTAACTTTCAAATATATAACCTCAAACAACTTGATGGTTTTACTTATTCTTGTGTTTTAATTCAGTGGAAATATTACTTATGATTTTAACTACAAACAAGCAGTATTTAGATAGCATTTTACTTTCACTAAAAAGTACCCTCTGAAATTAGTGCATCTGTATTTATCCCATTTGACATTCAGCTGTTAGAAGTAACCCCATAAGCAAAACTACATAACTCTGGTGGCAATGTGTAAGAATAAATAAGAAAGGTTAAAAAGATATATTAGTACAAGATAACTAAATAGTTCTCATCAATAAATAAGAGTTATGAGACTCATGCAGCTGCTTAATAAATATTATCCAATGAGGACCATGATGAATGATTTGTCCATAAACCATTTGACTGTGATGTAAATGTTTGATCTCTGCTGCCTACATACATACTTACTATTCAAACAAAATGAATTATTTCTCAACTGCAATAAAATAGGCTTCTTCAGCTGTCCTACAGTATAAATATCAAGACCTGGTTCAAAATCAAAACAAATGTTTTATGCCAGTTAATTTGGAAAGGGTTATTAAATGTTGGGAAAGCTATCCCTTTAGACTTAACACTTTAACATGGCACCTAAATTAAGGGATGGATTTGAAGAGTCTTTGGTAGTCAAGTGAAGTGTTAAATAAGTATAGAAACATCCCCAAATATCAGCTGAAGCTGATCAAGTGTAGCCAAAGCAACATGTTTTTAAAATACTACATCCCTACATACACAAATATTTTTGCAAGTTACACACTGAAAATACCCGAAACTCTTCTGAGAGTTCCTCACAAATTAAACATTTGTAGTGACTACCCTTTGAAGCAGATGTAAGATGTTTATATGATCAATGGTGGCCCATGAGAGAAAGAATGTTTTTCTCTGATGATTGACACAAAGTTTTCTGTTTGGAAATGCTTTAAGGAAAGCAACATTTGCTATTGAAAATTTTTACTGACCTGTTAGAATACAATAAAATACAACGGGTGCCTCTTGGAATATTAATTTCACTTTGCTGTTGTGGATGTGCTATTATCTGATTGCCAGTGGGGAACTTTAAGGTTTAAGTAGATTTTCTGAGAGAATGAACATTAACTGTGATGCAATTCTTGGAACAAACATCTGGCGCCTCAAAAAAAGAAACCAGTAGAACAAGATGACTAATAAATGTGATCCGTTTTCTCTGTGGAAAGCTAGACAAATCTATGTGGAGACCACATGGCCCTGCTGGAGGTCCATGAATGCCACTTGGAGATTTTAAATGCATACATATATTACACAGAGCCACACCACGGCTCTGTAGGATCTATATGGGCAATAAGCAAATCCCTACATTTACGTTTCCCCTACACATCCCAAAATTTCTTTCTCCCAGTGGTGATAAGCTATCACTGTTCTTTTGCCTCTAAAGAAGAGCAAGTTGCTTCATAGGCCTTTAGGCAAATACCTGCTTGTTCCTGGGAGTAGTTCAATCCACCCACTTCTTACTCCAAACTATTGAAGAGCAACTGAAATGTAGAGTTTACTTTAGGATGGTCCCTGAACACTGAGAACAGTGTATAAAGCTACTCTCCTGTCAACAGACTTGTGCACTTTTGGGGCCACAAAAGACAGGATCAGGCTCAGTGTAAATTTAAAGAGCTTCTTGTTTTAAAATTGACGTGGGAAAGTAGTATAAAGACCTCCAAAGTGCAAACCTCAAATTGCTTGCACGTTTATTTTCCATGTGAACCTACAATTCCTATCTGAAGCTTTTCCCTGGACTTTATCCAAGCTTTTTCTAGTATAAAATGCTCAAGAGACAAGCCTTTCATGAAAGGTCTTCAATTCCATACTCTTATTCCTTAGTAGATGACTTGGGAAAAACCTCGAAGTATAAGATCTTTCCCTTGAGAACGGGTATTGATAGCATTGTTTTCTCCTGACTCAGACTACAATAAGACTTTATTTCTATGAATCTCTGTCTGGCCTTGGATGGATTTATAAAATTAAGAGAAATAAACAGCTTTCTTAAAGATATAAAATAATTTCAGTGTGTTTGCATGTAATTTTATGAATTATTGTCTCAATATACAAACATACTGAATTTTAAAAGGTAGATATTCTCCTAAAATGACACTGATGTACATTGGTTAATAGGAAGGGTTCTTTTTTTTAATTATCAGTGGTAATATACCTGCATTAGTCTGCTCAGGCTGCCGTAACAAAATACCACAGACTGGGTGGCTTAAACAACAGATACTTGTTTTCTCACAATTCTGGAGACTGGGACATCCAAGATCAAGGTGCCAGTCAATTTGGTTCCTGAATAGCTGATAGCTGTCTTCTTACTGTATCCTCGTATGGTGAAGTGAGAGAGTGAGCGAGATCTCTCTTCTACTTCTAAAGCCACTAATCCTCATTTAACCTTAATTACATTCTAAAAGCCCTATCTCTAAATACAGACACAATAGAGGTTAAGGCTTCAATGTATGGATTTTTGTTGGGGAGGGACACAATTCAGTCCATAATAATACTTTTAACAGAAACCCTAGCTACCAAAGATCTGCCTAGCTCAGACTTCTGAAATGGGGAGTTTTTCAACAGATATAAAGTTTCAGTTATGCAAGATAAGTTCTAGAAATAGACTATACAACATAGAACCTATAGTTAAAAATACTGCACTATATGCTAAAAATTTTTAAGAGAGTAGATCTCAATTTAAGTGTTTTTACCACAATAAATAAATAAATAAATAAATAAGTGGCAGGTGGTTGGCAGAAGGAAACTTTTGGAGGTGATGGAAATATTTATTGCCTTGATTTCTGGGTATATGGAGACGCTCAAACCCATCAAATTGTAACATCAAATATGTGAAGGTTTTTTTATATCAATTACACTGCAATAAAGTTGTTAAGAACTAAAATGGCTCTGGATACTTACATATCTAAAAGTTTAAAAGAGAAGAAGGAAAAGAAATAGGAGGAAAATAAGATAAATCATGAAAAATCTTGTCTATTTTGTTGGTAAGGTAAAGACCATCAAGACAACCAGCAATGAAGGAACAAAAAATAGGGGAAGCATGAAACCTGAGGATGAGTTGATGTGGTGATGGGAAGATGGTACTAAGCAAATTTTCCTGGCAGACAGTGTCTGACAAAAGCCAAGTTTTCTTATGAAAATCAAGAAACATAGAAGAAATTTCAGGAAACACAAAAAAGAAAAAGAAAACTACCACTTTGTAGAAAGGTAACATTCATTTATTCAACAAATAGTTGCTGAAATTCTACCATGAGCAAGACAATGTGCTAAGCACTATGGGATAAAAAAAGAGACATAGTTCTTGCTCTGCTGGAGCTTACAAATTTTGATAGAGCTATTAACCAAATAATTTCAAAAATAAGTGTAAAACTGGATTCTAAGAAGTACATGGAAAGAGAGGCTTATGGTGCTATAAATATATAATAAGGAATTTGACCAACTCAAGGTTGTTGAATAAAGAAATGATAACTGAAGAAATGATGACTGAGTTGAACTTTGAACTCAGGAAGGAAGAGAAAATTTTCAAGGCAGGGGTGAAGGAACTATAATGACAATATGGAAAATAATGAGATATAATAAAGAAACTATTCTGGAAGGAACAGAGCATGGAGAGAATTGTGGTGGCATATGAGTTTAGAGATATGGGTGTAGGACTAAAAGATGGGTTTGTTTCGTCTTTGTCTTGAGATCAAAGAAAGTCATTGAAGGGTTTTTAACTGGTGTATGTGACTGAGTGTGTGTATTGTATGCTAGGGATGGGGAATCATGTACTCAGATTGAAAAAATATATACTATTTGCAGTGTAGAAAATAAATTGGAGGGGAAAACTAGTGAATATGGGTACAGCAGCTCCATTCAGAAGGTCATTCAAATATTCAAGATGAAAAATAATGCTCTGTTGGATAACAGAGACAGTGATGAAGTATAATGGCCATGTTTGAAGAGTACTCAGAAGATAAAATTGATAGGTCTTGACGGATCAAATGTGAGGAGTGCAAGAAATGATTATTCTAGGCTTTTAGCATTTAAACTGTATAAATGATGGTACCAATCATATAAGAGAGCTTAAAAACAGATTAGACCATCCTACAGCATAAATAAGAAAATCAGAGATAAAGATAATATATGATAAAAGAAATCCCCAACTAGGTAAGTTGCTGGTGGTGAGAGGTGAGGAACAGTTAGAGCAGCTAGCAGGTGTATCCTAGTTAGTGTATTCTAATGGGACTACATCAGCCTTACATGTCTGACATGCAGCAAGAAAGTTGTTCTTAGGGGGACACCTGGGGTTCTGGAGATTCTTTTAGGGATTTAGAAGATTGGAACTATTTTGATAACAATGCTAAGACACCATTTGTCCTTTATACAGTGGGATTTCCTGATGCACTTGGTGTATGATATCCTAAACTACTGAATGCAAAGCAAATGTGAGACAGTTATCTTCTAATTAAGGTGACATTAAAGAAATTTGCAAAACATTTGAATTTGAAAAAAATCTAAAACAATGCCATTGTTTTCCCTATTTTTCTGGGGAGAAAAGTTATTTTTTAATTTAAAATAGGTTTTATTTATTAACATCCAATAATCTTATTTTTAGCAAATTAATAAAAATTTTAAATGTATATTTTAATTTCCAATAAAGTAAATATTGATTCATAAGCCCACATTGACAATTTGAGGTTATCAATAATGTTAAAGATTATAAAGATATCTTCAGCCCAAGAAGTTTGTGAGAAGTGATTTAAATAATCAATGAAAGTTTCTGAGGGACATCAACCACAACAGTTTTTCTATTGCCAGAGAACTGTTAAAGTTCAGTTCAGAAAAGCACAATTAGTCCCAATAAATAGTATTATTTCTTCCTGAAAAACAGGGAACAAACTGTTTTTCAGAATATAAAGTTATTATAGGCAAAAACCACAAGAAAACCAATACTTCATTTAGGCACTATACAGCACCTCCAATCTTTTATGTTTGCAATGTTTTAAAATTCCATATACCTGGAAATCTGTTAAAAGTTATGTAGCCAGAATATATGTGGGCTGCTCCCATTGGGTGGACAACACCTCTGGGGAATGTGGTGTGAAGGAAGACTGAGAAGACCTGTCCTGGAACAGCCTGGCACACATTTGTCAGGTTACGAGCAGGGCTCATCCTTCACTTTCAGTGATCCACTGATTGTAAGATTAGAAGGTTGGGAGCAAAGTGACAAGAACAAATCTGTGGTTCATTCAGTTTTTTAACAAATAAAAGTAACAGAGCAGTATTCAAAACCTTGGCTGGAAGGGTGTGAATATCCTAGTGTCAAGGCAATGTCAGCTTTCACTTCACTAGTTCATGCCAAAGCTCTGAAATCTCAGTTTTATCATAGACCTCGGTCTGTTTTGTTCACTTCTACATCCCCAGAATCTAAAAAAGCATTGACGTATAAGATCTACTCAGTAAATATTTATTAAATAAATCCTGTAGAAAAGAGACAACCCTCTTTGTGTTCTCTTTGTGCTGCCTGGAATTGCTGCTGTGCCCAAGGCTTTTACCATCACTAGTACTTACTGATGGCTTTGCATGACCTTCAGAGAAGGCTGAACTTAAATGTGCTATGAGCACACACGTACGTAAATCACCTGCATCTCAATATAAGCAGAATTAAACTTTTATCTTTCTCCTCAAATTTCTCTCTCTCTCAAATATGCATCATCTACCCAATAATGTGGGATATATTTTAGACTTTTCTCTTTCCCTATCTCAATTCCCCACTACATCCAATTTGTTGTTATCCTGGACATTCTGCCTACTTAGTATCTTTCGCACCGTTCCCCACCCTGTTATTCTCACAGCTCACTGCCTTACTTCACAGTCTCTTTATCTCTTACAGGCTTGTTATATCAGATCTTATCAGACCCGGCTGCCTCCTTCCTCAGCCTTCCCCAGGTCAGTTACTTGGAGTGTTTAGTAATTCTTCCAGATCATTGGTCTTCAAATGTCATTGGGTTTTGGTTGTTGTTTTTTCTCATTACTAAAAGAATTTTGAAAAAATATTCATATTTCCTTTTATGTTTTTAAGTTGACCTCTATACTTTTTATGGTAAGTCTAAATAGCTCCAAAAGTTGTGATTTCTAGCATAACTATTGACATTTTTAACCAAAAGAAAATCATATTATTTTTAAATGGATCTAACAGACTGTAAATACCATCGTGAGGTGATACCTACCTCTTTCTAGTTAAAATGTACATCATCAAGTTATTTTTTTCCTTCAATCATTTTTCCATTCCACTTTACCCAGAGAATGTTATTCTAATGTAATGTATTTTATTTTATGTTGGAGAGTCTTTTATTCCTTGCTCCATCATACTTTTCTAAAATATTTTTATGTCTTTAAATTGAGTTTTTTTAATTTCTTATGGACACAAAATTCTAAGAGATAAATACACATTCACTAAATACACACACACACACACACACATATGTATATATTCTGGAGAGAGTTATATAATTATTGGTAGTACATAAATGATAAGCAGCACATATAGTATTTTCAAAGGTCTCTTTGTTTAGTGTCCCAAAAGTTTTTACACACCAGGACAATGTACTACCTTAAAATTCAGGAAGGATGGGCAGTGTGACTTTGTTTAGCAAAGGGGGGAATGGTGGTTGTGAATAGAAATGTAAGGTGTTAAACTTGATTGACTCCTTAGGAACATATGCATCTCTAGTAGACGACTTTGGGAAAGAATTCATATGAATTCTTTTAATAGAAGAGGTGGAATTTGAGGCCTTTAAGCTATCCATGCCTACAGAACTTTAGGAGAGTCATTATATTCCCCTGGGTTTCATAGATACCAATTTGGAGAATACTGTTCTAGGTCACAAATCAGATAAGACCACTCTCCCTGCTTAATTGCCCAGTGTTTCTCTTGGGAACTAGATGGGACAATTTTGGATCCTACTTGATCTGCCTCCCGTCATTCTTTGTCATCTTCTTTAATTTCTCTGTTTTCAGCCCATCCTAGCAGTATCAACCTACTTACCATGCCTTGAATACTGCAATGCTGTTCCATCCATCCATGCTTTTACACCCCTTTCCCCACTGGCTTAATCACAGCCATTTTGTGGAACTGAAATAAGGGTTACTGATTCTTGGAAAATACCTTTCTCTAGGTGTTAGATAAAGGTTGGAAATTATGATTTTCTCATATGGAAATTATAAATAAAAGACTTTAAAAGTTTCCCTTCAACATTAGTGAGGATAAATAACATACTAAACTCTATTTTTTTCTTCAAATATATTGAAAATTTAGAATGAATGCAAGCAATTGAGACTGAGAGATAACCAGAAAGCTCGCCCAAGAATCAAATAATACAAATAAAAAGTGATAATCAATATTCTGTTACAACCAGTGCATATAAACATGTGTGTGATATATGGAATGCAACTATAATACCCAAGATCCCCACCCACTGGTGTACAGTCTGTATAATGCACTCCCCTTAAGTGTGGGTGTGAACATTATGGGAGAGCTACTCCTGTGATTAGCTTATTAGCTTATATTAGCTTCATAAAAGTGAAGAGAATTTGCAGATGTAATTAAAGTCCCTAATCAGTTGAATTTAAGTTAATTAAAGGAAGACCATCTTAGATGAGTCTTTCTTAATCAAGCCAGAACTTTAAAAGAGGGTGTAGGGGTCAGAGGCTCACAATAACAGAAATCTATCCTGTTGGCTTTGAAGAGGTAAATTGACAGATTGTGGAGAGGATCAGATGATAAGAAGCAATAGGCATTCTCTAGGAGCTGAGGACTTCAGCACTACAACCACAAGAAACTGAATTCTGCCAATAACTGGTGAACTTGGAATGGAATCCTGAGTCTTAGATGAAACCATAGTTCTGGCAGGCACCTGAATTATGGCCTTGTGACATTCTAAGCAGAGAACCCACCTGAGTCATGCCTGGACTACTTACCAAGAGAAGCTATGAGATAATAAATATATATTGTTTTAAGCCACTAAGATTTTTTTGTAATTTGTTATGCAGCAGTAGAAAACTAATGCACAATTGAAATTACCACCAAATTTCTTGATTTTGCATTATAGGCTTTATTATATATTGAAGCCAAAATATTTGAAAGGATATTCATAAAAAATAATCTCATACTTATTAAAATTCCAAAATGTCGACTTTTATTCATTTTAATAAAAATGTAGACTTTCTATCTAATTTTGTAAATGAAAAGCTTCCCTATAATAAATTATTTCTAAAATATTTCCAAAGCTCAAAAGATTATTTTAATCTTAACTCTGTAAGTTTGATTCACAAGTTCTACTGTTTTCTTAGAATTAACATCTTATAAACACTGCCCTCTGTTTAACAAAGCCATCAGAATTATTGCATGTCACTTGTATAATTAGTTAAGTCTTCCTTGGACAGAAAAAAAAAAGAACATTTATCTAATAATTGGGAAGTGTTACATTCATTCTATTTCTTTCTTCTTCCAATGTATTTTTAAAATAACCACAGATTGGTTGGAAAATGAAGAGGAGAGCAACACTTGGATATTTTTGGAGGTGTGTGTGTCAGTTGAAGGGTAAATGTGTAGGTGCATATGCATGTGTGTGTCTGTATTTATACTGGTATTATTCCAGAGGTGATTTATAAGAGTACCTAAAATGTAAGGTACATTTTTTCCTTACAAAAATGTAAGGAAAACAGTTGTTTTATTGTACCTAAATGGTCTAGAATGATGAAAAGAGTAACATGATTTTAAAAGTCAACAAGTGGGACTAATTCAATCTTTACAGAGAAACACTGTCACAGGAGTCATCTTTTATTTTAAAGAACCAAGCAGATGATTCAATTTTCTTGGAACATTGAGTTCACATTGAGAGCCTTCCAGATTCTGCAGTTATTTCACATATGCCAGACTCATCCCCTTTCTATGGGCTTTGAGTCATCCAAAACACTTCCTTTTATTAGCAGGTCTAAATGAAGAGAGATTTACTTTGGCAGTATCATACTGTGGATAACACCAGATTAGGTTTGTTCAAAGGAATATCCCCATCCTCTTTATAACAGCAAGCCAATTTATAACATTATTACACCTTACTAAATTTATGCAATTCTACTGGTCTTAAAGTCTTTTAGGATTCAGTTGAAAAACTAAGACCTGTACTCATAGAAATAAAAGCATGTCTATATCTAATTATTACCGATTAGTATTATTTCAGAAAAGAGTAAAAATACCTGAGTTAACCATGGAGGAGAGGACCAAGCATACAGATATTAGAGGGATACCACAAAGCAAGTGAGAGAAGAAACTTTTTATACATTCAGAGAGTGGGTAAAGGACAATATATAGAAAAGAATTGTAGGATTGCTAAAAGAGGTTGAAACAGAATGCAGGTTGTATATAGGAACAGCCACAGAGTTGGGGATCAGCTCCTAGAGATGAAAGATGCCTGCGAGAGTCTTCTACTAGACTGGTTACTCATCACTGCAGCTTCTGTCCTTCACCAGAAGAGGTTCATGGTGAGCTGACAGCCAATGTTATATCTTGCAGGGGAAAGGCAGGGAAAGGATACAGGATTGGAAGGTAAGAATCTAAGGTCCTAGCTTTCACAGCCTAATGACATTATGATACTACATATAATCTTCGATTGTTTTCTCCTTCGGTGGATTTCTTTTTCTTTTTCTTGATAACATGAAAATGCTTAGGCCTTTCAATAAGTACCAATGTTTTGTGTGTATGTGTTCATTTGCTTATTTATCTCTTTCAAAATAATGGCTTGGATAGGATTATGTAACACATTTTAAAAATATTAAAACCTACACACATTAAAACATCAAGTAAAATAGTTGTTAACCTGTCTCACTAATAATCACCTGCTTCGATCCAATCTGTGAGAGAAAAAGGAAGCAATAAATTTGACCCTAACTTACCACACATTTTAATTGCACAGTATTCCCAAGGGGTGTCAGGGTCAAGAGTATAGCACCATGGCCTCGGCTTGCCATCGGGATTGCGGCAATAATTATCATCAAAGCCCTTGTCAGGATATCTGCAAAGCACACCAACAAAAGTGTCATGTAAATCTGCCTGGAAACACCACCCAGCCCTCAGCTCACAAAAGAACTTCTAATTCAGCTCAGATACTGCTAGCTGGGGGGAAAACAGGTTCTCTAAATTTTGCCTTACAAAAACTGCTAATCATTGGCTATCAAATCTATTAACTTACATATTCCATCAAGTATAGAGTACCATCATCTTTGCTGATTAGTTAAGACAATTTGGTGGTACCTGTCTACCAGCTGAGGTCCCAAACCAAATCCCCTTTTCATAAAGTCCAATTAAAGACAGATTACATAAATGTGACCTCATATAAAATGCTCATTAAGAAAACAGGTTCTCTTCTATGGCAGGCTTAAAGTTTAAACCAAAAGGTAGGTTTCAATAGCTGTTACTAATGATAACTCAATTCTGGAACCAGAGCCTTTCTAGGTCATGCCCTCACCTCCACCAGAGCAAGAGACAAACTCCATCACACCCCTTTCTCTATACCCTCCTCCCTTTAAATTAACTGGGGCCTGCATTGGTGACTTGATTTTAATTGCTAACATGTCCCTTTTGCTCTCACTTGAAAGACTAGAGATGCACTTAAAAATAATGCAGAGTTTTAATTTCATTTAGAACAATAAATAAAAATATAAAGAAGAAAAAACACCTTTATAAAAACACGTTTCTAAACAAAGATAGGGATAGAGTTTCCTCTGGAATTATCTTTATTTTTATTCTTTATAATAAAAATAAGAGAATTTTTTTTTTCAACTAAAACATGTCATGTGAAATGAATGGGCCAAAGTAGACATTTATTTTAACCATTTAAGTCCCAAACCTACTTCTGGGGAGAAAGTAGACTTGGTTACCTGACTTCTCCAGATTGGCAATTTCAAAATACAACAGGATAAAGCAGCCAAATAATTGTTTGCTCTACCTTTATTCCCTTTCTATGGGCATGACCTTTGCCATGTTGTCACACACATGGGCCCATTTTACCTAACTCACTGGAGATGTGGCTTGAGAAGGAGACTGGCCTGTATTTAGCAATAATGCCTCCTCTCACAGCCCAGGATGGTCAAAATGGCCATTATTGAAGGGGCCTCTGTCTTTTTTTCTGCTGTGGAAGAGAAAGAGAAGCCTCTGTTAGCTTCCCTTCCACACTCCACTGAATCTCCTCAGGACCATCCTGATTTCCGGGAATCAAAATCTGGTCAGCCAAGAACAGCTGGAGCTCTAGCCAGGGTTCTCATATACCTCATCATACATCCCTTTGGCCAAGACTCTCCAGAAAACAACGTATAAAGAGAATTTCTATTTCAGTTTGTCATGGAGCAAATAACAGTTTTAGAAAAGAATCATTGGTAGAATGACTGGTGGTATTGTACCTTTCTGGCATGAATTTGTGCCGATGTGGAGTCTGATGATCCCAGCGCTGACAAATCTTGCCTGATTCTGTATGATCCATGGGACCTCGATAACTTTCCCCATTGCAGGTCATACATTCGACTAATAAAATTAAAGTATGGCATGTTAATTGCTTCTGACAGAAAAATCAAAAACACCACTGTTCCATTTAAAGAACAGTAAATCACCTGTTAACAAAGAGATTTTTAGAAAACCTTACATACCATTTAAACTTTAAATTATGGCTTAATGTCCATAAAGAGTGACATAAAATACTCCTTACAGAACTTTTCATATAGCTTAAATGGGATTTTTGTACTTAGTGTCATACAGATTTACCATAGGGCCAGGACACTACCTTTCTAATTTTTCAATAACTGTCCAAAAGGTACTTAGAAACTGGAAATATCAGATAGAACTTTTCTCTTAGTTGGTCTAAAATGCAAGGGATCCCAGTAGCTATACTGTCAGTATAGTAATGCTCCTCTCTCAACTTAACCTCCAATTACATACACTGGAAATGAGAATACATCTTACTCCCATGGCTAATGCCAAAATAGGATGAAATACATTGGAGAGACAGCTTTGAATAGAAATCTGGTACTGTTCAAGAAACATGGATATTTTAAAAGAAGAAATCACAGCTCCTTTCTGTTAGTGAACATCCATGTTGAATAACTGAGCAGGCTTTATTCTTATCTAGCTTAGGATAGAAGTTGACCTGCTATTGAACTCCTTGCACTCACTGTTTTTAAAATGTATAAGCTGATCTAGTTATGCAGGGTCTTACTGATGATTTTGTGTGGTTAATTAATAGTTCTCTTCTGGCTGGCCTCTTATGTCACACTGAAAACTGAATCACATCAACTAGCTGAAAAAGAGACTTCTCCAGTGGACAGGGTGATTTGTAGCACAGCAGGCACCCTGTGGAATAAATCATCGCTTGGCTTTCCTACGGATCAGGCAAACTTCCCCAAACACATCATTTGTATCTTGTGATTACTGATCGTCTAACTTTAACTGAAAGGCAGCAAAGATATCAATGTTTAGTTTTATCTACCAAGATCTAGCCTAATTAGCATTTGTAATAATTTGGGATATAATATCAGAAAACTCACTTTTGAACCTTTGATTTTTATAATCTAATAGAACATTAACTATTAAGTTTTTGAAACATGAGACAGCTGGGCTTGATCTATCTACTTCTTTCCTTATAGTTTAATATGTGAACTAAGACAAGGAGGCAATTGAGCTTCCTCTCATTTGATCCTGAAATTCCCCAGACTACAGTCAGTAAGCACCTACACTATAAGCGACAGGGGTCCAAGAGCATATTGATAAAGTTCCTCTGTTTGGCCAAGGTCATTTCCACATTGAAAAGCTCAACATAGCTTATGCCTTATCACATTTCAGCTTTCCATTTGAATGAGGTACAGATTTATTAATTCCCTTTTTTAAAAGAATGCAAGGTTTGATATCTTCACAAAATGATGTGACACTTATCATTGTTGTTTGTTCTTTTGTAATGAAATGAATGAAATTGAATGAGAAATGAATTCAATTAAGTGAAAATTAGAATAAAATACTATGGTCACACATAAGAGATAAGTACCTACATACGCAATTTCTAACCTTGTATAGTACTTCAAAAATTAGAATATACTTATTTTATCTCCTTCAGCAAATGCAGTTTATAAGAGTCTATCCCTTTATGTGAGAGTGGATAAAATTATTTTCTAGGAAGCTGTACTATGGGGATTATTATAAAATATTTTTCCTGGATTTCAGGATTTAATTTTCCTATGACCACTTTCTAGAATGAGTGTGGTCAACCACTGCTTCTCCAAACTTTAATGTTCATAAAAAGTCACTTTGAGATCTTGTCAAAAGGCACGCTCTCATAAAGGGTATTAGGGGTGGAGGTGCTCCTGGTGGATGCTGATGCTTCTGGTCTTTGGACCTCATGTTGAGTAGCAAGTTTGTAGATAATTTGTTCTATTCTAAAAGTTCTAAGCATTTTTCAGTAATGGCTTTTTAGAAGAGAATAGATTTTACTTGGTCCTTGAAGGATGGGTGAAGGTTAAATAAGCTAAAAGGAGGCAAAATGCCATAAAATGGTATAGGAACATGAATTAGTACATTATATTTACAGTAAAGTGAAGAGATAATTATGGATGCAGTTTCAAACCCTGTGAGATTTGTTAAAATAATAAAAGTTAACAAGAATAATGTTAGATTTCAGTAGTCAATGAATGTGTGTTGTGATAGAAGTGAGATGCTAAATATATTATTGTTACATATTCTTTAATTATTCAGTATTTTTAATATATAAAAAATCATTTGATCTTTGTGAGGAAAACTCACAAAATTTTTAAAGGACTTACCTAAAACAGAAAATGTCAAACTTGTGCTTGGAACACAAGTCTTCTGACCCACAGTCCAGTGTTCTTTCCATTCTCCCTAATTGCCTTGTGTCCTACATATTTTAATGTGTTCCCTATACATTCTAACAGGTCATACTTTAAGACAGACTGATAGAAATAATTTTAGAAAGTCCACCTCCCTGACTTTTCCAGCATTTTCCCAATTACCTTTTACCCTCTTGTTTAAAACAGTAGGTTGCCCTCCTATTGGATTTTCACCTGTTGGGAGATGTGGAAAAAGAGGCCATGGGAAAGCAGATAGATTGGCCATCTTTTCCAAGCCTAAAAAGTTTGTTGGTTTACCAGTGCATCGAACCATCAGGTTAGTCTTAAACATTACCTCAAGAAAGCCAAACTCTAAGCCCACAGTCACTTTTCAAACTTCCATAATTCTAAGACTCTTCTATGTTTTTGCAGCTCAAAGTTAAGCAGTATAGGTAATACAGGTAGAAACCAAGTCTATCTACTCAAGGAATCAGGTGAAAGCATAATCTATATAACTGTGCAAGAAGGTAAGAATTGCCCTTCCTGCTCTATTTTTTATTTTTTTTATTTTTTGGTTTTCTCTATTGGAGCCAGTATATTATTTAACCCTTCTAGCAAAGTCTTCCCTTTAAAACAAAAGAACAAATAGTAAAATACTGTTCTAGATCACATAAGCACAAACTAAATAAATATTTCTATTCATAAGTAGAATGTTTTTCTAAATATAGTCTGACATAAATAATAGTAGAAAACTATAAAAAATGACACATAAATTATAACATAAGTAGGATTAACTTACCATCTTTCTCATCGTATTAACCAACTAACTCAAAAAATATTGTGTTTCATTTTTCTCAATCATAAAACCACAAGTGATCTGAGTTTACAGACTAAAACAGACATTTTGAAAGTATCTCTCAGCAAATTCCATGCTGGTGATTACTTCAGAAACACTGAATGTTTAAAATATGGATAGTCTCACAAATCCACATTTATAAATAATAGTTTTATTTAAACCTTTGTTTTTAAAAGTCTTTTTCCACACAGAGTATGGAATTAACACATAAAGTTATGGCAGTATCATTTGGGATATTAAGTGTAAGACATTAAAAAATAATGATTATGGCTTAAAATGCATTTACTTGGATATCTGACAATCATTAAAAAGACATCTGTTCCAATGACTAGTGTTGGCTTTATTTCAAATCCCAAGCAAATGTTAAAACAAGAAATTAAATTTTACATACCTCAGTTTTATACAACCTTTGAATCAAACATTAATGGTCTTTTTTTCTTCACACAATTATGTAAGATTTAAATGTGAAAAAGTATTTCTTTTCTATTGGAATGCTTAATATATTTCAAAGTTTTAAATTATAAGAATGTAATATTAACCATTGGACATCAGATATATATCATCTATGAACCAAACTTTCAGACAAATTTCAGATGATTATTTAGTAGAGTTAAATTGTTACAAAAATTTCAAATATATATATATATATATATACTGTTCTACATGTCTTTTTTAAAAGAACAGTTTAAAGTTTGACCTCAGGTATTTTTCTTAATTTTAAATATACAAAATGATTTGATTATTTGTATCTTAATAAAAATTTACAGTGTACCTCATTTTGAGTATTTTTTATTACTTATTTTATAAAGAGCTCTGCTTTTCTTTATTAATGTATTGGTAATGCTTCTTATTTTGCATCCTCTTTATTAAAATCCTGCTAAAACATTGTTCATTATAGGATGAATTTAAACATCTCAACTCAGTTCATGCTCCCTGAGATATGTTTAACCTATAGGGCAGGTGTTGGTTTACTTCTCTCACAGGTGAGTTATTCTACTACCAGATCTCTAATTGTTTCCAGAAAAAGCATATCTGCAACCTTCAGTGCCATGGTAACCACGAACATCATGTACCATTACAATAATGAGCAACACCCTTTTCCAAGAGAGATGCAGTGACCTCAAATAATTAAAGGATATTAGAGATGTATAATCTAATGAAATAAGAATAACTGGAAAGATGACTTTTACAATTACTTCTTTTCTAGCATGTTTATTCTATACTGCATATCATTTCAAATCTATGCCAGTGTATTTTGATGAAGGTTCCTCTTATAAACCAGGGGTTGAAAAATCACATTCTCACACAGACTAGACAGGTAACATAAATGCTAAACTGTTTACAGTTTGACCAAGTTACCTTCCCTTGAAAACATTTTCTCAGGTAAAACAAAACCAATTATAAAACTCGCAATGACTTTTAACCTCAGAAAACTGGGATAATGGAGAGTTTCCAAAAAGTAGGTTATTTTCTTCCATGTGTAAATTTAAGACAAACATTAATTACAGACTTATTCATACAAAACAGACTTGTTCATCATGTTATCACAGATCAGTTTATTATTTTTAAAAGAAAAGAAAACAATGATGAAGAAGTTATAGTGAACAGAATACGATATGGAATGAATGAAAAGTAAGAATTTACAAATAGACAAGGAACTGGCTCTAGCACATGAAGGCAAGAATTTTAAATTAACTAACAACAGAAAACAAATTCACCTTCTCCATGACAACTAACAATGAATGGTCTTTTTACGTGATAATATCAACCTAATACTAAATTGATATTTATGGAACAAATATATTTTTTTTAAAAATTGGTTTCTAACAAATAGGTAAGATAACTTACTATAACAATTGGACAGTACTTCAGCAGAACCCCACACCCAAGTACTTCAAATCCTACTAAATTTCTATCAGAATTTAATCCATGTTTCATTTGGATTTTCAGAAGTTTGGTTTCTGACAGAACAGCTATTCAGGAGCCAGATAACTAAGAAAAATAAAACCATATACAATGCTGACATGGTTACTCTCTCTTTTTGTCAGTCATTCAGTTTTCCACTGCGAAAGTAAGGACAGTGCCCTCTTATGCTATGAGAGGAGGTAAAAACATAGGCACGGATTTAGGGTGCCTGCCTTTAAGACAGCCTTGATCTCTTCAGACACTACTCTGAATGGCGTTCCAGTCTATGTACTGGATTTGGTTCTAGTCACTTTTGCACCAAAACGCACACAAGTGTCCAATTCCAGGGACCCCCTCCCATTTCCCTCCTGGGCCCATATACCCTTGCCTCCCCCCTTCAGAGTAGCTTTGACAAAACTGTGGAAGCAGGAGCTTGATGGCTAGAGAACTAGCTCTACTCACAAAGGGCTAAGTTTCACTTGGCTCCGTTCAGAAGATGTAGGAGCATCAGACTTTGAGGCATGTGAGCTCCAGGCAGTTCATGGAGAAGCCCCAACTTTTCCTCTCCCCAGAATGATGCCTGGGGCGCTAGTGAAACTTACAGACTGATAACTCACTCCATTATTCTGCATTAATCTGCTGATAATCAGGTTTGAAAACTTTGTAGAAAATGCTCAAATAATTGCCTATAGTTGTATTTGAATGAACAACATGTTTATTGCGATTGGATTGTTTTGTTAGCCTTTCACGCGAGCTGCAGTTCTACACAAAGGAGGAGCAGAGCGCCCCGCCCGGCACTCAGGTTCATTTACCTTCTGAACACTGGGGAATGTCACAGACTTCGTAGCGTACCTCTGGGTTGCTTGTGAAACACCAAGGTCCCCCTTCTTCCCCTCGAGGATTTCGACAGTAGTTTTCCTGTAGGTCTTTACCCCGATAGCTCGAAGGCAAAAAGCTAGTTTTAAAATGATAATCATTACAGTATAAGAGCATGCAACTTTACTTCAGGCTTATTAATTTTACTAATTAGTGGGTATGCTTTTCCTGGAAGTAGAGAAACCTTTGTTCTAACTCAGACCTCCATATAGAGGGTGGGGCAAAAGTAGATTTTCAGTTGTGAATATGCAAAAACCAGAGTTTGTTCTTATATTATTTATTAATTATGTATTATTGTCTGTATGAACAACTATAAATCTACTTTTGTCCCACCCTGTATATTAATTCAAATTATCCTTTCCATCCATTCTTAAAATCCTTAAATTTCATAAACATTTATAAATTCACGTATTCAACTTAATTCACATATTCAGCATCATTAAGAATGATTTATGCTTGGATTTGCAAAGAGCCAAACATTTGAGAACCTAATGAACATTGTTTGAACCACAATTTGAAAGCTGCATTCAAAGGCAGCAAGTGATTGAGCAAGGCCACCAAGGAGAGAAACGCTGCAATTGACCTTGAAAACTCACAATCACACTGCTTGTCCCACATAATTACTTGCTTGTTTGTTGCTTTATTATGAAGAATAACCCTCCTATTTTCTGCACAACTGAGAAACAGATCGAAGAAGTAACACGAACAAAGGGTCTAGTATTAAATTAAACCTGGATTCAAATTTCAACTTTCTTGCTTCCTAACTGGAGACCCAGCAGGTAATTTAGCCTCTCTCAGCCTGTTAGCTTACCTGTACAATGCGTATAACCATAACTTATAACATCGTACCCCTTATATGGTTGTTTTGAGAAGTTCTAAGAGATGACAGAGTAATTAACAATAAATGCTGCCCGGCCTGGCGTGGCTCAGCGGTTAAGCATCGACCTAAGATCCAGGCGATCGGGGTTCGATTCCCGGTCAGGGCACATGCCCGGATTGCTGGCTGCAGCTGATCAATGACTCTCTCATCATTGATGTTTCTATCTCTCTCTCTCCCTCTCCTTTTCTCTCTCTGAAATCAATAAAGATATATTTTTTTAAAAAAAAGAATATACTTTAAAAAAAACAAAAAAACAATAAATGCTACCTATTATTAAACATACTCCACTTAGTAGTCTTTCCTCTGTGGAAGTAAAAGTTAAACAATTAAATTAGCAATTAAAGCTCATTATTTCACAGTTTCCTATCAGTTTTAATTTTCAAAGGGAAAAGAAGTCATATTTTGTCTTAGTTAGCCTCATTATTCCAGAATAATTTAGGATACCTTTTGTTTGTGCCATTGCTTGAAATTTATTTTCTTTCATTTTTGTTAGTTCTCCAACTTTTTATAGTAAATTTATAATGAAATACTCATTGTTCTGATAGAATCAAAACTGATTTTACCTTTTTTGTAAAGTAATGTATTAATCAAATTTAACTTAGTAAATTCTCTTATAACTCTATTTTATGGAAAAGCTTAGTATAGTGTAGTAAGAATAAGTTACAGTTAATCACAAAATCTACATTGCCGCCATGTATATGAAACCAGTCCTTAGGCAATTTATTTACTTTTGGGTTTTCAACTTTCAGATTTATAAAATGAATGGAGTAAATTAGATTATTATGAGGTCCTTTATTTTGTATCATTTTACATATTAAGTTTACTTAAGAAACTAAATAATGGATTTAACACATGTTAAATGAACACATTAAATACCTGCAGTTTAGAGATTTTTGTTCTACACACACACACATACACACACTCACACAAATATATACACATATGCCTTTCCAGTAGATTTGTAAAGCCAAAAAGAAGCTGTGAAGAAGTAATGAATTAATCAATAAACAGTTTAGTAAGAAAAATACAAGTAAGAAGGAAGAGAGATAAAGTAGAAATCAAACCTAAAAAAGTGGCTGAAAAATGAATAAAGTTTGCTCACTGGAGTTAACAAATGAGAAATGAAAAGATGTGCTCCTTTCCACAATTCTGCATCAATGCATGCCATATTCTTCTTTAAGGCATGCAAGGTAAACAGCATTTTGGGTCATGTCTTCTCATCATTCTTTGGCATATATGGCTTTTTACCCAAATTAACTGTTTTTCCTTTGTGTTTTGTGGTTTTAGTATGCTCTGTTTAGCATCCCATACTTGACCAAAGGGTGAGCTTAGCCCCGCTCTTTTCATTTATTTTTGTTCATCCAACAAATGCTTATGAAAACCTGTTACACCAAAGCCATCTGCCAATCAACAGGCTCACTAATAAACTTTTATTCGCACACATACAGTTTTTGGTTCTCTGTCCTTGTTGGCAAGGCTTTAAGAAAGGTAAGTGAAGAAATATTTAAAATTGAGTTTATTTAAAGGTACTTTGAAACATAAATTAAATCTTCTGGTTGCTAGTCACCTTTTCTTTTCTTTTAATATAAACTGTGTTCATAGGAAACTTAATCTGTTCCATCATCTGCTTCATTAATGAATGCTGGGTGGCCAATGAAGGATAGAGATGTAGATATCAGGTCACCTGATTTTCTGGTTAAGCTTCTATACTAATTTCATCATCTATCATCATCTTCCCATTAAGCCACTTGTAAAATATTTCAATTTAGGGAGTCAACAATAAATCATTCCTCTAGACAGAGACATTATATATATCTATATATATAAACACACACACACTTTTTTTTCCCACTTCCTGTGAAGTTAATCTTTAGTTAACACTTAACTTAAAAGTGTTAAACTATCATACAGATATTCCAATAAGCTTCTAATTGATGATAATTAAGTGTTGTTCCCACTGAATTTTTTAAAATTTTGATTAATGTACAAGATCTTCTCAGCCCTAAACTCAAGGAAGTGTTTGTTGGAAAAATAGCTGATTGGACTAAAAAGTCTGTTCCCAGGGAGATCTATTTCACATTTACTCCTCTAGCCGAGAATCACAATCATAGAGAATTTCGTTGAAATAAGACCTCTACTAGGTCAGTCCAATGCACTCTCCTAGACTAGGGCAGGAATGACTTCAAATGCTGTTCCTTTGTTCATTAAAAGCATAGATTTATCTATTTAAATAAGATGTTTTCCTCACTATCTTGGGAGTGGCATCATCCAAACACTTAGGAAAAGACAAAACCAATTATATTGTTTGTTTTTGTAATATTAGGACAATACTATGTTTCAGAGATATTTGTGTATAAAGTAAATATGACCTCACTTATATGTGGAATCTAATGAATAAAATAAACTGACGAACAAAATAGAAATAGAGGAATGAATACAAGGAACAAACCAACAGCTGTCAGAGGGGAGAGAGAAGAGAGGGAATGGATGAAAGAAGGTGAAGGGATTAGTCAAAGAACATATATGTACAGACAAGTGAGGTGACGACCAGAGGGAAGGAGAGGTGGGGAAAGGGGGGAAATGGAGACATTTGTAATACTGTGAACAATAAAAATAAAATTTAAAAAATAAAATTAAAATTAATTAAAAATTCAAAAACAGTAAATAATTTTGAAAAATTTGTTGTTTTCTGTTATTAAAACATTGTAAAGCTGACACCTACTAGCTGGTGTTAGTTAGGCTAAGATCACAGGTTTCATCTCAATGTGGAGCAACAAACTTTTTTCTTTTTATGTGGCCAATTAACTCATCTTTGTTTACTGAAGTAAAATCACATTGTATAATTATACCCTCTAAAAGTTAATGAAAAGGAATAAAACATGGATTCATCAAGGCAAAGTTATCCTCACTATTGCAAAAACAAGTCACAGCACATGTCCTACTGACCTGCTAAGTGTATCAAAGCAAAGATTTTAGAGTGATACTAGCTAGGCTCAGATTCTGAACATATCACTTACTAGCTGTGAATGACCTTGAAAAGTTACTAAGACTTTATGCTTCAGTTCCACCATCTATAAAACAGAATTAATGAAACCAGGCACTACGTGGTTTTTGGGAAGATTAAATGTGACAAACCCAGTATGCTGTTCAGCAAGGTAACTGGCACACGGTAAACTAAGTCTTCTAATGCATTTAATAAAAAAGGAGAGCTGTTTTCAACTACTTTAGTTACTGTTCAAATTATTTGTGAAATAAATCTCGAAGACTGGTTATATTTAGTTCTCTAGTGGGTAGTAAATATCTATGTTTCTCCTCCATTATGACTAAAACTTTCAGACTAATGAGCCAAGGGAAACTATGTTTACTGGTCTTTAAGTAGTATTCATCTGTTATAATAAACACAATTCTTAAGTGTAGACATTTAATTCCTGAGGAATGAGAAGTTTTGTCCAGTCATTGGGCAATAGGTAAAATGGGTAAACTGGTCAATCTGAGGCATGAGTTTTTAGCAGAGCTTCACAACTTTGCACTTTGGAATCACCTGGGGAGCATCTTTTTAAATGCTGGTGCATGGGTTATTTCCCCAAGAGATTATGGTTTAATGAGTCTATGTTGACACCTGGGTGGTAGGATTTGTTAAGAGTTTCTAGCAGGTGATGTTAATGTGCAGCCGAGGCTGAGAATCACCAAGGTTAAAGAACATTTGGCCCCTGGGTAAGGTCAGAATGTGATCCATCTGTAATGTATACAGCCAACCCATCCATTCCAGCTAGAGTGCTGAAACTTCTCGAAGGTAAAGGGAAGGAAAAAGTCTTTTTTTTTTAAATTATGTTTTCATTATTTTTTTCACAAACACCAAGGTCTATAAATTGAGGTTCTGAGGTAGATTAACATTAGGTCACATCTTAATGATAAGTTTATTAACATTTGACTAAATATCAGTCATGGATATTTAGAATTATTCTGAAGGACTAACATGAGATTTATAACATACATAATAGGAAAAAAAAGAGGTTTATCCTCTCTTCTTCATGCTGTTCTTACCTGTGTTCATGGGGTATCATGGAATTCCAGGGCTGGCATTTGATGCCACTCTTTGTGACAGATACCGTCCCCTTGTAGCTACCTCCTTTACCAATGATGCAGTTTCTAATATAGTCTATCAGAAGAAAGCAGAAAAATGCTATAACTATGAGTAATATGCTATATATATTTAAAGGAAAAAGAAAATTCCATTCTAACCTTTAAGTAATTAACACTTGTAAACTACTCTATTTCAAATCATATTAAAACACCTTGCCTAAAGCTTCTACTAATATTTTCAAAATAATGCATTTCAGAATAGTCTAAAACAACAACCAAGGCTATTGAGTTTTAATTTTGTAAGCATAAACCTGGATAATTGCAGAGTTTAGTCTATATACTGAACATAGTCTCCATACTCAACTGGCCCAACAAATTTAATTTGGCAGAATGATTTGTTCAACTATGCAGACTGTGTTAAGAAAATTTTAAAAGTGAAAATTAAGTGATTTATAAAACCTATATTGAATTCAGAAAGTTACTGTAATTGAAACAAATACTATCATCATAAATGAAATCTATAATTATTTCTTATAATGAGAGATTTATTTTCTTAATTTCATGTTTATTTAACATTCTTATTGATATAATTTTGCTTTTGAACAAAGTAAATACCTTGTGAATTTAATATCAGAATATCAAAATAGACAAATTAACAAATAATTTGGTCTCAATTCTTCTTTTTAAAAATGCTTAAAGAACAAAATAATTAAAAATAGATTCAACTAATTTTTTAGAAATCTCCACATTTTTTATTATCAGCGATCATCACTTAGTTATCCAAAGTAAAATTTAAATTACTATAGTAAGCTCAAAATTTGCTGTATTATAAGATGTCTTAAGCTAATAGCTTAAGGTGGCACTTTCTAAAATGACATGAAGAATACCAGCTCTAAGAGAGGCTCCTAGAAATAAAGGGGGATATAATTATGAGACGTTTGGGAAATGATCTCTTTAGTCAAACGTATCATACTGAATATGGTCATCTGTCTGAATGGATGAATTTACTGCATAACAGATCCAGTATATAACAGAAAAATCAGTGGGAAAGAGCACTATGGAAGAAAATTACATATATTTTACACTTTATTCTATTATAAATATTTAGGGAGAGGCCGTTACCTTTGTTTTCATAGAGGTCGAATTCATGGCCAAACTGTTTTTTCACTCCACTTGACATGCTATTGAAAGGGAACCAGAGGCATCGTTTTCTTGCTTTATCAAAAACAAAGGCCCTGAAAAAAATATCTGAATGAAAAGAAGGAATACTACTATTTATACAGTTTTTAAAGAATGGGCACATGGTTTAACCAAGGAGGGCAATATAAATGTCTCTCTAAACAAAAATGATCAATGCAAAATTCTCTTAACCAAGAATAGTAAAGTACTTGATAAAATTTCTACATATTAAATGTTACCACTTCTTACAATAAAAGAAATGATGTTGGAATTCTGAACTGTTTTCTTTCCATTAAGAAATGGTATTAGCATTCCTCACTATGCTACTTACACTGCCACCATGTATAAACAACTCATTTTTTAAAAATACCCAGATTTTCTAAGAATAAGGATTTTTTTTTATTTCCAGTCCACATAATATTTTTGAGAACAAATAATCTCATAATTTTAGATATTTCAATTTAGTCATTTATCTCTTAGTATTTTGGCAACTTTTAAATAACATTAAATAAGGGCAAATAATTTTTCTAAAATCAATATATAAAAGACATTATAAAATTTTAGAAAATATTTTACCTGTTTTATATTTTACTACACTTTATTCTATATCCATAACTTCTAAACATTATATTCATAAACCCTGTGCTTCGATTTACATATAGATATTTCAAAATATTTACCTATAAAAATATTTTACAGCTGAAATAGTAATTAAGAGCAAATCATAAAAGTATTATTTTTGTGGCTGTGGCAAAATAACTTGATAAGAGAGAATTAGATAATAATAGACGGATATTGACCTGGTAGACTGTAAGCTTATGTAATGAATGTTAAATTCCCTATTTCCTTATTGTAGACTATTAGGGGGAGAGTGTTAAATGAACTTGAAACAATAGTAATTAAATAAAGAACATATATAAAAATAAACATCTAAAAATAAATCAACAGCTTGCCACTTAACTTCACATTAAAGTAAAAAGTACCACATATATATAAACTACTTTTCCATATGGTTTTGACATGAGATCACTTTGCAGGAACCCCATCAGGAACATGCAAGGTTTCCTCTGTAAATACAAATGTGGTTACATCTGGAAAGTGGGGGTCTCCAGTTTGCTGATTTCATTCGCTTTTTTCTCTCCTTCCATCATTATGCCATATTCTCTCAGAAAAGTGTCTCCTTATATCATTTGACACTTCCATATGGACTGGATCCAAGTTGTCAAATTTAAGTTTGACTTTAAGAGTTTTTATCTTAGCCTTATTTTAATTATTATCTTCATTTTGAGAATTCACTTTGTCTAGTTTCCTAGTTGTTCATGGCAGGAGGGCAGTTCTAGTATGAGTAGCTCAATCATGGCTAGAAGAGGAAAGCCTCCTGTTTTCTTCTTTTGGGCCTATTGATGAATAGCAATTTTCTGAAAAGCTTAGAATTATACATTCTGGTCAAGTTTCCTACCCAGCAAAGAAAAATTTCAGTCTCTATAAAATCAACTTTGTGGATCCCTTCTCAAGAGAAAACAGTGTTTGAGAATGTTCCATCCCATGCCCACTCAATCACAGATGCTTACACACAATTTTGTTGGTATTTCCCAAACATTTTCCTGTATTTGCCATTGTATGCCAATGATTCTAGTCCATATAACAAGTGAGCAATAAGATCCTTTAATCCTTAAAGAACCTAATTTCAGAGTATCACAGTATATATATTTAATTCTGAATAATTAATGTGTTTAACAATCCCAAACACATATGTATAATATACACATATTGGGAAAAATGAGTGAGAGGGATGACACCATTTCTAGGCAGAAGAACTTTGGCTGTGCACAGGTATTATTTCATGAGATTTTCTGTACAGGTTGCCATAAATTTGGAGACTAAATTTAACTCAACAAGAATATGGTAGGAAAATATGAAACCTCATACACATGGAGTATGTAAAGATTTATTAATCAGGTTGTATATGTTCTCCAGTGAAGCAAACTCATTTTAGTTTCTCTTAAATAAAACAAAGGAAAAGGTCTTTTGTTTTGTTTTGTTCTTAATAGGTGTAAGGCTGATTAATGTGAAAATTGAAAGGTAGCAATACTCTCCTTACTTGTGGATCCAGGAAAGTGTATTTTCAGATTCAGAGTTAAAAACCAACAATGAGATGTGGTTCTCTGATTCCCTTTGTCCAACCCTTCCAAACCCGAGGGGGGAAAATACAGTAAATCCAACCTCCTCAGTTGCCAGAAGAACATCTCCATAAACCTATACAGCTGAGAAGTTGATTGAGAGTGGTTTTCTCTAATTTATTTTTAACTATCTCAAGGCTTTTATCAGAAAGTCAGGGAAAGAAACAGAATCATCATAAGAAAATACTTGCAAAGTCAATCCCCCACTCTCCTTGCCAAGAAAGATCTCCCTGAAAGTGGCGGTTTGGCTATAAAAACACTTCCAGAGGAGTTGTAAATGAATAGAAAGAAGATAGTCTCTCCCCCTCTAAATCTATTGAAGAAATCTTCTCTGACCATGTCCTTTCCCCTCAGGCCCATAACACTCATTTCTCTGAGAAAGGCAAGATGAAATTAAGACCACTGCCATGACATTACTAAATCTGTGTTCACATTATGTGTCATGACCCAAATGTAATAGAGTAGAATTTAAAATTCACAGAGTGTCATGCTCAATCCTATAAAATGTGGGCTGAAACAGGGAATGGAAGGGTGGAAAGTAAGTGAGGGGAGAAATGTTTAGAGAAGAACTGGGAAATGCATTTTCCTTGGGCAGTTAGGAAGACTACTCAGATGAAATTGTCACCTTCGTGGCCTAAAACTTCAAATGTTATCCTCTGGGATTACTGACAAACTAGTAAGGAATTCTTCCCTGTGAGGTCACACAGGTACTTACACAAGATAAGAAAACACATTCTGAGTCCACTCATGACTCTGAATTACCCCATCTCTTTTCACCTAAAACTTCATCATCACTACCCCTAGCCTCTGCTGCTGACACCAATCCCTCTAGTTTTTTTATCTAATTCTCTCAACACTTTTTATTTAAATCTCTAAAGACAATGACATAAGTTACAGTAAATTTTGGCTGTTGCCCAACTTATATTCTGAAATTTTCTTCACTCTTCTTGAAAGGAAAGAAAAAGTTTACTCTGAATAGAATATTTTAAAATGTTTTCTAAAACATTTAAAAGAGAAAAAAAAGTCAATCTAATTAAATTTTAGTTCCTAAAGTTCAATTGTTTATAAGATGAGAAAGTATTAATTCCATAACCAAAACCACTGTGGATTCTAAAAGATATCAGTTTATATGCACTTTCTTACTCAAATTTCCACCAATTGAGAGCTAAGTCTTCTGTTGTAATGTGTTTTAAACTAAAACCAAGCTTATAATTTTAAGGGCAAATTACATGAATACTAAAACAAAACAAAAAAGCACATGATAGGTACATGCTATGTTTGAAAAGTATCCTAAAAACAAAACGAAGACACTTACTTGCAAGTAAATGGAAGTCCTTTATTCCTAATACATCTATTGGCACACAGGTCTGCAGTGCTCATTTTTTTGGTTTTTATCTTCAGTAATGGGTCTTCTTTAATTAGAGTAGTCTTTGCTGACTTTTTGAACTCATGAAGTGTGTTTCTTCTTTTCTTCTGTCCTTCTATTAATAATAATTTTTAAAAATAAGGAATAAGCTTTTAAGTCTCATGTAAAAAATGTCATCAAGGATCATCTGCAAGATAATGATTTTATCTGACAACATACTAGATCTCCAGAGGTTGGGGATGGAGTGAGGTGAGAAATGATACTCTCAGGGAGTTAAAAGAAAAGAGAAATAGTATAATCAGTGAAGAATAAATAACTTATCATGTAGAGTCACTTAACTACATTCTTTCGAATGAAGGATGTTTTTAAAAATTAGGACAGAGTTCACTCTAAAAAAATAAATAACATGATATTCTCCAAACAGTATGAAAGCAAGGGCCAAGGCATATCATATCATATCATGCTGTATAATTAAATTTGTTATTTCCTTCTATAAGTGGTCCGTATGTAAGTTACAGTATTAATTGGATAACCCAATTCAATAACAGGTGAGAAACTTCTCACTAAAAATGGTGTAGTGGACAAATTCTTCTGACTTGCTCTTTAAAGTATTTCATACTATTCATATTTTAGCGCTTCTCATTTCCTACATAAGTGTTTTCTGTGCTTTGGGGCACTATTTCTTAGTATCACTGAACTGTTTGTCTTGAAATCAAGCCAAATGCTGCAAATCAAATGTATGTAAAACTTCACCTTTAAAATAGCAATATCATTTTTCTTCATGAAAGTATTATACAAGGCCCCTAGACTGCACAAAGCCACCTTCTGAAAACCTGAAAACAAAACTAAAACACCCTAAATGATGTAATCTATTGAATAATATTCGAGTATCAAGAACTTGCTTCTTTATTCTCAATTTGCCTAAAGTTCTCTGGTTTCTAATGATGATCACCATCTTCACCATGATAATCAAAGTGTCTAAGAGACTGCAGCTATTGTATAATCAGGATAGACATGATTGGGCTCCTCCTCTTCCTGTCAATCCTTTTGAACACCCTATAACAAACGCACTAATAATACATTCATTTTTAAGATGTAGATACCGAGACACAGGGAATAGTTGACCATTTAGGACATCTGATTTGAAACCCAGCTGCCTAGCTTCAGACTCTTAAATACTTATAATGCTTTCTTTTCTCTTAGAATTCCTAAGAAAGGATGTGAAAATATGGCTTGTAAATATTTCCTGAAGATTTAGTAGAGCTATCAGTAGAGAAGTAATTTGGACAGTAGAACAGGAAATGCATTCCTGGCTTTTATATGTGGTGAAATGTGTCAAGAAAAGAGAGTGAAAAATTTTGTCTAGAAAATTTGGAAACATGGCTAGCAGAGTGAGGTACCAAGAATGGCATTGTACTCTTAAGTTTGCTAGCAACCACTGGCTCCAGTTCGTTTATTAAAAGGACAGATGCTACTCATTAATGTCTCTCCTAACCTGAAGTTCACAAAAATAAGAGAAAACATGAAGTCCTCTGAATTTCTGGTTCTCTGTAAAACTCCAGAAACAAGACCCAAAAGACTGGTACTAGTTTCTGTAGTAATGCTTTCATTTTTTAACTTTTCTTTGCCCTACAAGATTAAATGGCTATGGTACTACAGATATAATTTAAAAGACATTTTAACATAGAAATTCAATCAACCAAATAATCTATCAACATGTTTTTTATTGAGTGAGGACCAAGTGCCTTGCATAACGTTGGCAGACAGATGATAATTCTGGCATTCTCATTGACTTGCCAAAAGACCTTGTTTAATTACTGAAATGCTAATATCCCAATTACTGAATCTAAAAAAATAAAAGTTGAATTGCATTTGAACTAAAAGGAGCTATTTAAACTATAATCATTAAAGTAAATATTTGGAAATCAATTTGGATAATGTTATTAATATGCAATGTTTTCGTTTTCTTTTTGAAAATTTATTCTTTAATTTCTGGCACAATAGTGAAACTTATTCTCCCAAGCAAAAAAGTAGTATAATTCTTTCAAATTTTGTTTTCTACCACAGGACCATGTTAATGGGAGAAAAGTTTCTTCATTAAGAGGTTCTCCTTCTTTTGACCTTAGTGAACTATTTCTCAGATGCTGCAAATGTTTCACAGAATAACTATCTGATTTCCTGTATAAGTAGAAATATTTCTTAGAAACAAATATAGTTAATAGATGAAGATCATCTATTTCAAAAAAATAACTATCCACCAAAATGGAAGAATTTATATATAAATGTGTATATATATATATATATATATATATATATATATATATATTCAAATGAATTCTGTTAACTAAAAATATTGAATTAAAACTGACCTCGTGTATAATGTATTTATTACATACATCTAAGTGATAGAGAAATTTTAAAAGTTTAAGATAAACATTAAATTCAGATATGTATTTTACTAATTACCAAATAAAATAGAACCCTGGTCAATGCTGTTTCTCTTCTCAATACCATGCAATATGAAAGTGAGCATTGAAGCCTACTGTGAGAAAGTCTCTCTTGGTTTGTTGACTGTGTTTAACTCTACAGATCCTCAGTTGTCCTATTGAAATGTGTTAATGTGTGGCTATACCTCATAAAAATAGTTTACTTTTACTTGCTGATAAATTTTTCCATCACTACATTTCTTCTAAAACTCAAAAGACATTCTAAAATGCAAATAAATCTATGATTTCCCTTTACTAGATAATAAATAGGAGCAAAAAGCTTGTCTGGGCTACAAAGCTAATCAGAGGCAATTGGAACCAGATACCAGGATTCCCTTTTCACTATTTATTTCTCATGATTTAGAAGCTTTCCCTTATAATTCAGTCATTTCTCCTGGGTCAATAACTAAGTACTCAAAAACTTGAAGTTCAAGCTAGATGTACATCATGTAATCCATATACCTATAAAATTAATTTCTTCTTCAATAAAAAAAATTCAAAACAGAAGTCATTCAAAAACAGCATCCAAAAATAAATATTTTTTTTTTGCTAAAAACAGTTTCAACTTTCTCTTCCATATTGATTAACAACTGATGCTTGTTTTACTGAAAACAGTTAAAAAACAAACAACTTGGGAAGAAACTAAAAAATATCTTTGGATCAGACTTTGCCCTACTATTTTTTGTGCATGACTGTTAGCTGAAGTTTATAAACAAATTATTGAAATGAAATCAAAGGGTGAGAGATCACTTCAACTTTATCATCTTTTCCTATACTTTAAATGGCAACTACTTTTTTCCTCTTCTGCCACTATGGGAAACATTCTGGAAGCTATATTTCCTGAAGAACCTGAAGTCCCTATTTTAGAACTGAAATAATTAGGAACACAGTGAAAACCTACAAACAGAGAGTAGGGTCAAATGTATCAAGGTGCTTGAAGAAAGACACATTTCTCCCTCTGGTCCCTGGGCCTCACACTCATTTCTCTCAGTACCTCATATATTTTCTTCTCTGTATGGACTAACCATTGACTTCAAAGGAAAATCATGCAAGGAAAGGATTTGCAGGGTGTGGAAAGAAGCAGGAATCTGGCTCCACAGATTCTGAAAAACCTACCCACATGATTAGTGATTAACAGCTTGGAGTGGCAAGATGTTAAGATGAAAGAACACAAATAATTAATGGAAGGGAATGGTTGTGACTGGAGATTTTAAACTTCTCAAAGACAAGAATCATAAATACTAGTCCAGATTTTCATTGCAATGATCTAGGACTTGGGTTTCACAATCATCTCCCCTTCTTCAGAGAAGGTAACAACATCACAAATAAAGACGTCAAGAAGAAAGACTTAAATCATGTCAGGCATTGCTATTTGAGAAGCAGCGCAATAATCTCTTCCAAAGAGATTTACAAAATGAGGAGGTGCTCTGTGTGAGATTAGGGGCCTCCCTAGATATTTGCCTCCTCTCATCCCATGTCCTTGTTCAGTGTTTCATTGGTAGAGAAGCCCCCCTGGTCCCTTCCTTCCCTGTCTGCTCTGCCTACCACTCTCTCTCCACACAGCAGCCAGCCAACCGCACTGAAACGCGACGTCTGTCAGGTACACTGTCAACTCAAAAATTTTCGGTGTCTGCTCATGATGTTCATAATAATGTAGTTTAGCACGACACTCACCGCCTGGGCATGCCATCAGACCTTACTTCTCTAGTCATGGGTCAGGCTACCCCCTGCAGGTGCTCAGCATGCCAGCCCCACATGGCTGGTTAGCTGCCCTTTCTTCTACTCTCTCACCTCGACACCTTTGGTCACTGCATGTTCCCCTGACTTAGGTACTGACTATATGATTACGCATCTTTCCATATTTAACTGGGGTGCCATATACTCCCCAAAATCTAGTTTGATCTTTTACCCTAGAAATGCACTCTCTCTCATCACACTATAATAGTATTTCTAACACAGAGTTTTTCTTATATTTCTCAGCAAAATTGATTTTTTAAAGGCAGTTTCAGTTGATTTTACAGCTATTGGCTTCAATGTATATAAATTTTGTTTTAAAAATCTCATAGACTTCATTCACATAGATTTGGGTAAGAAACTCAGCTCTATCCCTTAACTAAGATAACAAGATAATTAAGGTCTTTAACCTAAGTTTCCTCATGTTAGATGAGTCCAACAATGCCAATCTTATTAAAATTAAATAAGTTTTATTTTTAGAGCTTGGTCCATAACAGTTGCTCAGTCATGTAGGTTTCTTTCTCACTTGTTCATCTTTAAGTCCCCTCACATTAGGTGCTCATTTAATACTTCAGGTGTTACAAGGGGTTGGATATTTGTTTCCAGTGTAGGTGGGAGTAGATAGAAGGTAATTCTCTGTAGAGCAACTTTTATAAAAATGGCTTGGGTCCAGTGTATTGAATATTTCTTAAGAAACTTTTCAATAAAATATCTCCATAATACATTCTGCTCATAACTGGTTGTCTGCCACCTTGTTATAGTATCCAATTCTTTTCTAACATTGCATTATTTTACATTATATACAGTACAGATGCATAAGACAAATCAAAAAGTAACAACAGAAAGAATTCTAAGTGTTCAACATTAGATGATACTAAAAAGAACAAACTTTCTTTCTATGTTCTAAGAGGGCTATCCATGTTTTCCATTTTGAGGAATGTAATTTAAAAAAAAAAAAAAAACTATCAAAATAAACTTGCCACCCAAACAAAGGCAGACCCTCTTTTGATGACAATTTTAGCATTATCCACTTCAGGAATTATTCACAACATATCTGTAATTCCCAACTGGCCTCTCCTTGCCTGCCAGCAGGCTCTTGGGCTGCATTTTCTCTATACTCAGGAAACACAGTCATTTCAACATTAGCCAAAGTGAAATATAATTACGAATGTATATCTCCTGCCAAAACATCATAATGCATGCCAAAAGCAAGTAGACATTGTCTATGGTTGATCTACTGTTTGGGTTTTCCACAATATTCCCCTTGCATTAGCACAGATGATTTCAGGTAGTCATAGTCTACTTCAGACCATCAACATTTTAATCCTTAAAAATGAAAGCCCTCAAAATATTAGACATGATTTGAATTTATGCTTAAATTCCCCTAAACCAGCAATGTCTTATAAGAATCTATTTTAACATGACACTTCTCAAGCATGATAACCTGGTGATTGCACTAACTTCATTTTCAGCCCTTCAGAAGTCTGACCTACATGTTTTCAAACTGACCTTTCTCACACAGTGTTGTTTTCCAAAAGGGCCAATTCACAAAAGAGAAGAAAGCCAGGTGGATTGAACGATTTTTTATCATTTAGCAAATCCTTGATGTTTTCAACCCTTGTATTACATCAGGATCTAGATCAGAGTTCTAATGTGATGAACTTCATACTTAACATATCACAAATGATACAGCCAGTTCTCTGTTTTAGATTATAAAAAGGCTGTGTCTACCATCTGGGCATTTGTTCCATTCTTTTATTCTGTGCCCACGCACGATGCTCACTACCTTCTCCCGTTGGCATCCCAGCCACTACAATGATAATACAACCAAATGCAGATGTTTCCTCTTTCCCTAATAATAACAGAAAACTTCCCAAAGCAGTAAATGAAATCTCTCAACTTTCAGGCAATATGAACTCCCAAGCAACTCCTTTCCAACCTGTAAATTCAGAGGAGAAGATGAGATACTGAAAGGAGCTCTGCAGCTTTACTCAAAGTTACATGATTTTTGCCTTCCTTGCCCTGCAATTTCAAAAGGGCAGGCATCCATACCCAGAAGGAATGAGATCTTAGAACGGAGCCTTTCTCTTTCATTTTCATAGCATACATATACTAAGAGTTTAATCTGCTTTCTCCAAATGTAAACCTGCATGAAGCCATAATTTGGCCCCGAATGTTTACTGAGTGATGTGGGGTAGTGGATTGTCACAGAAAATTATCCTCTGGAAAAAAATGAGTCCCCTCTTCAGACCAGACCTTCTGCTCAGCTTTCAACTTGCCCAAACCATCCAAGTTCAAGCCAGTGTTAGCGCTTCATTCCTAGCCCTCAGTCCACAGCTATTAGGCTAAGCAAGCAGGGGCCGTATCAGTAGGGGGTGAGGGTGGGGGACACCCCCTGAGGGGATGTTCATTATCATTTTAAATGCTTTGCAAATAGATCAAAAGAAAGGACTATGAGAAGTTTAACAAAACCATCCCACATACGGAGCTAAGAAAGGATGCTGGGGCTGGGGTAAAGAGAGTGTTAGGAAAAGGCAAGGTTAGCCAGAGAGCATTAAAATAACAGTAATAATGAAAAAGTGAAAACTAACCTGCATAGGGGATGGCGATGGGAAGCAGAAGGAGATGTGCGAGGACATGCTGCAGCAGCAGGACTGGCAGAAGTCTGGTCACCCACATGGTGCTGGCCGCTGGCGGGTCCCACTGGAGGAGATGCCTGGGTGAAAGGATCCTGTTCCGACTCAGCCCCTAAAAGAGCGAGTCCGCTCTGAGCGGCTTTT
Source organism: Miniopterus schreibersii (assembly GCF_964146895.1). Lineage (NCBI taxonomy): Eukaryota > Metazoa > Chordata > Mammalia > Chiroptera > Miniopteridae > Miniopterus > Miniopterus schreibersii. Next base: position 50,515,902 of record NC_138118.1, read on the forward strand.
TATTGCGATGAGCTAAATTTGTTGTGTGATTAACTGGAAAGATCTAGGTCTGAACTCCCTCTTACGGTAAGAAACTGTTTAACAACAGCCCTTTACTCTCTTCCACCCCCTCCTTTCCTCACTACCCCTCTAACAACACCAAACAGATCCCAGCTCCCCGCCACCACCCCCCCTCTCTGCTTAGGAAAGAAACTTACAAAGAAAAGGTCACCTGGCCTGGGGCCAGCTTCAATTTGGAAGCTCGAGCTCCAGATCCCAGTGGCTCCTATCCGAGTAGGGAAGGGGGGAGCAAGGCTCAGCCCAATAGCTAAATCAAGGCACAGGCAGAGAACCAATTCGCTAAATTTAAACAGAGAAATACATGTGTTTACATATCTGTTTGGGAAAAGAGGAAGGGGAAGCAGCTAAGAAGAAAGCAAAGAGCTGCTTTTCGGTCAAATGTGCCGTAGCTCCTGATCTGTCTAGTGTCACTGCTGGGGCAGTCTAGGTACTCAAAACACTGACACAGGTGCCCGAGGGTGTGAGAGACAGGCTGGAAGGAGGGGCCGGCTGGAGGCAGAGCTCGGCTGGTCCAGCCCAGGTAGAAAGAGGTTAGGCAAGAAAAGGGTGTGGTATTGTTCAGTTAAAATAAATGAACAAGTAAAACAAAAGCACCCACAAAGTCAGGTGGGAAAATTGCCCCTGTCCAAAGGATTCAGAGCAGGCAGCTTTTTTCCGAAGCTCTGCTAAGCTCCCCGTCACCACAAATGTATGCAAAGTGCATAAAGGAAACTTGTCTGGTCATGGGTCTGATAAAATCTGATCCTGTTCTCAAAATATCTAAGAGATTGGGATTATCCACTGCTTGTCCTTGATGGATCAATGTAGAATGAACTATGTGTCCTTGTACACACACACTCACACACTCATACTCACACACACATGTCTGTATGATGCGTGCACCTTCAGAGGCTCTCTGGAAATCTCTCAAGCTGTTTCAATACACGAGCGATGAATGAACCTCTCTTCTTAAACTCTATCCCCCTGCACTCGCCCACCAGCCTCCCAAAATCTAAGTGGAGGGATGAAGAGCTTTGTGGAGGGGTGTAGGGTAAGGGGGACTCAAGTCTGTAGAATCCTTGTGAAATCATTGCCCAGACTTCCCAGTTTATTGAGAGGATTTTCCTTTGCACTATTCTGATTACTTTGGGCAAGCACTTGCTTTATTTTAAATGGATTTGGGGGCATAGTTGCCACATGTGTCTCTGAGGTGAATACAAGTGGGAACCAGCATCTCTGTCAACAGCGGAAAGGAAAGTGGCATAACGTGAGAATGGCTCTGGAGCAGTATGGCTCTGTACAGAAGAGGTAGCGGACAAAATTAATGCCATCCATGGAGCCGCCTCACCACCTTCTGCTCTCATTTCTCCTCCTCTGGCTCCACCCATCCCCATCTCCAGAAAAAAAGAACCTAAGGTTGCAGGATAGATAGGGAAGCTGGGGATTAAGAGAACTACTTTGAGGAATCCACTTTATATCACCTTTTTATTGTTCACTTTTCTCTTTGGTCATTTTCTCCTCATAAAAACAAAACCAATCAAACTTTAAAGTCATTTATCGCCTTCTCCCTAGTGTCCCAAGTATTCATTTCACTTTCCTCTGACTTTCTATTGCAGTTTTTGGGAAAATCTCAGTTTTATTGTTGACCATGATCCTGAATTGTCTTGTTACATCCCCTTGGGCTTTATTAGGGATTCAAACTCCTTTTAAAGAAGCTAGATTTTTCTGTAAGTAAATTCTTGTAGGTAAAGAATGAAGGGGGCCAGTTTTTCTGTTTTCTCTCTCTCACACACATACACACACACACATAAAAACACACACAAAGCAGTATCAGGGCAGAAAGCATAATTCAATTACTACAGGCTTGCGGCAAAATATAGCCTGAATAAAATATTATTTAACAGGTCACACATTTTCACAATTTTTTATTGTCACGTTGTTGGTGGCTATGAGAATGGCACCAGGTATTAGACTGGTGGGGTCAGACAGGACCTGGGTTCAGCAACCTCAGTACTTGAATTCTGGCTAGGAAAGAATTCAAAGCCAAGACTCAAACTATAAGAAAACATGTATTTAGAAAATCAATGAGGTAAAAGAAGTAGTTCATAGAATAAATGGGCTTAGGAAACAAGTTATAAAGGCAAAGGAAAGGCCCTTGGAGCTTAGAAGTGAAGAAGGTAAAGGTGACACACCTCTGGGGATGGGGAGGGAAAGGCAGGAGATGCTTCTGGAAGGGAGAACATGCTGGGTCCTTGTCCTAAGGGTTTTAAGGGTGAAGATTTTAGAGGTGCAAAGTCTATTCTGTAGCTGCTTTCTGCTGAAGAGGGATGACAATTTTCTTCAGAGCAAAGAGATACTTGCGCTCTGTCAGAGGGAGAATGAGGCCTGGATATGGAAGGAGGTGGCGATGGTGTCTAGTGGTGATATTCCCCAAGTATGAGTAGGGCTGGTAACCTGGTGTGTTATAAATCTTAGCATCATTGGAGCAAAAGCTAGAATGATGAGAATTATGGCAAGTGACCTGATGGAAGGAAAAATATTTAGTTCTAAGTCAAAGGATAGAAGAAAAATGAAACATTAGTTTGGAAGGTTGTAGTCAAATATTTAAGAAAATTAGAAATATTCAGGATCCATTTCAATTCACAGGTGAAAAATAAAACTTTGAAGGCACTTGAATTAGAATCTAATGTTCACAACTGTCTGTTATAGTATAATACCCCCCCCAAAATCACCCTTATTTTTATCAAAGAGCCAAATTAAGACTAATTTATTTATTGTATTAAGTCCAGTTTCAATCTGGCCCAATTATTTGCATAAACATGACAAGAATAGCAATTGATCATATAGGTTCTCTTAAATCTGCTTTGCTGGAATCTCATGATTGAGCTTCAATTAGCCTTTCAGAGCAAAGAGGCCGGCCACCTAGTAACGCTCAGGTTTGCCTGCAATACCCATAGGCTTGGATGAATTCTTCAAGTTCTCGAGATCCCCAAAGATGTCTTGAAGTTCCTTTCTTGCATTTCTCAGGAAAACAACCTTTGTTCCTTACCTGGAAAGACTGCCATGAACCATATGACCAAGCAATGTATCAAGCCACTTCTCCCAGGGGCTCTTAGTGGCTTCAAAGTCAACAGTCATTCGTTAAGGCTTTCTGGTGACATCCAGAGTCCAGACATGACATTCCAGCCAAAGTCTTGGTTAATAAAACCACAGCTGGAAACTGGTCTTATGGAAATCATGCAAAAAAACATATTGTCATGACTCACTCAATTGCCAAATTCTGGAGGGATCAGGTAAGGGAAAAAATACATAATCTACCAAATTGCTTTAAAAAAAGTAAGTCTCTTTATATCTGGAAATCAAGAGGAAAATCCTTGTCCTTCTAACAAAGTAGAAAAGAGACAAACTCAAATGCTTACTTTTGCTCTTTGAATTAATTTACTTAATAAATTTATTATTCAGCTTACTTATATAATTTCCTTTTAAGATTTTTCTTCACAAACCTTCTATAACTTTCATAAACCTTCTACAACTTTCATGAACCTTCTTACCCATTCAGAAATAACCAGCTTTAGAACAATTTGCTTCCTTTTCCTTCAAAAATTCTCTCTTTATACCTTATATCTTCTATCAACAAAACCATATAATTTCTTTCAAATTAATTAGAATTCTTAACTCTTAGAGACCTTCATTATTAGTGATAACTAAAAAGTAATCAATTAGCATTTTTTAGATTGGCAAATACATTTCATAACTTCTAGAAACATAGGCTCCTCCATTGGCAAATACACTCACACTTTTAAGAGTCATATTTCTAACGAAGTATAATACATTTATTAACAGTTCCAAATCTATTTTCCAGCTTTTTGTAATAAAAGTAGGTGAACTTAATATTTGTCTAGCAACCAATATTTAATAGCCAAAATAAGTTAATTTGATCTGCTTAGATAGCTAAAGTTTTCCTTTTTCTTTCAATAAGGATTATCTCCCAGAAACTTGGTGTTGTTTTTTTTAAATATATCTTTATTGATTTCAGAGAGAGGAAGGGAGAGGGAGAGAGAGAGATAGAAACATCAATGATGAGAGAGTCGTCATTAATCGGTTGACTCCTGCACGTCCCCAACTGGGGATCGAGCCCACAATCCAGGCATGTGCCCTGACCAGGAATTGAACCAGGATCTCCTGGGTCCTTGGTCAATGTTCAACCACTGAGCCAAGCCAGCCAGGAGAAACCTGCATTGTAAGAGGTGGTTCAGATAAGAATTCTCGAACAAGATCAGATACTTGCCTTTCAAAGGTACAGGAAAGGAAGTGTAAATTCCTCCTAGAAGGACATGGGTTTCATAAAGCCAATTATCGATAAGCCTCTTGAGTTGAATCCAAGAGGTTTGGGGAAGGTAAAAAGATTTAGTGAGCTTTGATGTTCTAGAGCCATGCCTCTGGCCCTATAAAGACTTTATTTGTAAAACAAGGACAGTCATTTTTAATAGCTCAAGAATTGGGTTGTGCCCAGCCAGGAGCAGCACAGCGGTTGAGCGTCGACCTAGGATCCAGGCAATCGGGGTTCGATTCCCAGTCAGGGCACATGCCTGGGTTGTCGGCTGCAGCCGATCAATGACTCTCTCATCATTGATGTTTCTATTTCTCTCTCTCCCTCTCTTTTCCTCTCTCTGAAATCAATAAAGATAAATTAAAAAAAAAAAAAAAGAAAGAATTGGGTTGCCACCCAAATGTTGGCAAAAACTAAGAAATTTATTCACCTATTTTTGGATTTTTTTTTTTTTTTAATCTGAGTACATTTTCTTTCAGGCTCTGTAACAATTACAGAGAGATCTAGCTTACCAGTAGTACTTAGCTGAGGGTCATTTCTGAAAACCATAAAGGCTTGAGTGTATGGAGAAGACACATTGATCTAAAAAGGACTCATCCTCCATCTACTTCCCTTGGGAATGGCAAAACAGGTAGAGTAACAGTGGGGATTATAAGCCACCCCACCATTCTTTTGACATTGTTTGTGTAAATACTCACTCTGATTAATATGTAGCTTGTAGAAAATAGCATGTTTGTACAGAATCCTAAGAACTAACTTCAGAAGATACAGACTCCAAATTTCAGCCATCCCAGTTCCAGGAGATTTGCTGACCTTCAACCATAGAACTAGGGTGACAGAGCCAGGATGATGAAGACCAGGATGGCGCACACCAAACCATTACTTGACCAGTTTCTAGATCCTTATTGGAATGGACTGTGCTGGCCTGCACATGGAGAACTTTTCAACTCCTTGTCATTGATTTCTTTGTCCTGCTTTCCCTTTCCCTCCTTGTAAAAACCTCTGCCTGTTCTGAGATGTTGAAATGGGCTTTGTGACAAGAGTCCCCCATCTCCTCAGGTAACTGGTACTTGAATAAACCTCTTTCATTTTTCACCAGCATCTACCTCACAAGTTTGGTTTTTGAGGCAACAAGCAGCTGAACATGGGTTCTGGTTACAGGTCTAGCTATAAGATAGTATTAAAATTAATGGTGTCATTAGCTGGCCAAACCTCTCCATTGCCCACTTTATAGTGGTGTCAGGCTATGTTCACTTGGGGCTTTCCACCCTGGTGACCTTATGTACTTGGTCCATCATCCTTGCTCTGTTGATGTCTGTCTGAATGCCTATCACAATATTAAATACAACAAATGCTTAAACCTATTTAACATTATATATTTATATTTCTCTTTTGACAGTTTACTTGATTTTTCTATTTTGAAATGATAGCTAATATGCATTGAGCTTTTAGTGTATGCTAAACATTGTGCCAAATGCTCTTTAAAAGATTATCTTATTTAATCTGTACAATAAACTTATATTTAAGAAAGAATTATTATAATTTCCATTTATTATAATTTTCATCTATAATTTCCACTTATAATTGAAAGTAAATTATTTCTATTCTTATTTTAAATTTTTATTTATGTTTTTCATTTTTTCTTTTTCTTCATATTGAATTTATTAGGGTAACACTATTTAACAAAATTATTAACAGGTTTCAGTGTACACAATTCTACAGCACATCATCTGTACACTGTATTGTGTGTTTACCATCCCAAGTCAAGTGTCTGTCCATCACCATTTATCCCCCCTATACCTTCCTTCACCTTCCTCAACCCGTATCCCTGGGCAGTCACCACACTGTTGTGCATGTACATGAGTTTTTCCTCTTTTTCTTTTTTATTCTGCCCAATGTCTCATAGGAATAAATTTTCAGGTGTGAGATTTAAACAAAGTCGGTCACTCCCCATAAGATGTGGTCAATTTCTGTAAACCCCATGAGAACCGTGCATCTTTTATTCAATATTACAATAACAAAAATTAGCCTAAGACAGAACATATAGGAGATGCCTAGTAATGATTTCAAAATAAATCAATATATAAGTAATTTAAAATCTCTCAAAACTATAATGACATATATAAATGAAATAAATCACTGATTACACTATTTTACTTTGTCTTGATAGCACCTTCTCTTTGTTTGTTTGTTTTTTCTAAATTATAATAATGATGTTTTCCCTAGCCCCTGCTATTACTTTTATACTCCTTAGTTGTTAGTTAAACTGTATAATCCCTAAAAATGTGTCTAAAATTTTTTTGATAAAAGAAAGTTTTTCAAGAAGAATATATTTTTTTTAATTCAATAAATCCAAGTTTATTAATTTTAGAGAAAGGAAGGGGGAGGAGAGAGAGAAATATCAATGTGAGAGGGAAGCATCAATTGGTTGTCTCCTGCATGCACCCTGACTGGGGATTGAACCCACAACCTAAGTGTGTGCCCTTACTGGGAATCCATCCAACAACCTCTTGGTGTATGGGACAACGCTCCAACTAACCGAGCCACCCGACCAGGGCAAAAGAATACTTTAAATGTTAGAATTTGTGTAAGTAGTTAAATACAGGATGGATACAAATTACCCATATAACTTTTTAAATCTATCATAAGATTGAGGTCTTTATTTATCCCACGGAAACAAAAGCCCCATGTTTCTCAAGCTCAAGTGATGCTTGCAGCTATTCACAACGGGAAGAAGCTGACGTGACTTTGTGCTCTACAAACTACTAATGTATTCTGTGCTCTTGGACTAGTCATTTCATTTATTAAATAATGGGCATTTTGTGGTACCATTCTGTTTGCTGCTGCTACTCTTGGTCTCAGTTGTTATTGAGATAATTAATGCCTAAACCTCAGTTACCCTACCACTGAAATAGGGCGCTCTGTGCCAGGTACTATGCTAAACATTTGCAATGTATTATCTCACTTACCCAACACCCCCCCCCATTTAAAATATAAATGGTAGATATTATTATTGTCATTGATTTATAGATAAGGAGACTGAAATTTAGAGATAACTAGTAACTAGCTTTAGGTTAGGCCACAGCTCTCCAAGTATAAAGTCACTGTTATACATACTATGCCACATTGACAGACTGATTTTCAACATTTTTCCCAGCTTTAAAATTTGAGTATTCTACTTATCTGAATTCTTTAATGGTCACCATACTTTTATGTAATTCTGACCTTCCACATCTCAGAAAGAAACACCTGTGTAATCTTTGATATTGCTTATCTTTCCCATGAAATATATCTTCTCATTCTTTCCTTTCTTATTGGCCCCACTTTCTAAATGGTAACTTTTCATCTCTAGGCCTCACCACTGAATAATTTGTGTTGAATACTTTTAATGTAGGAAATATTGCAAAATTTATTACAATTTGTATTAATTTCCTTTAGATAATACAGCTCAGTTAGGAGCATGTGCATAATTAATTTGCCTTGTCTTATTTGGAAGGTGGCATTGTCCAAATATTTGTGTCTCCACAAAATTCAAATATTGAAATCTTCATCCCCAAAGATGACAGACTTAGGAGGTGGGGGTGTTGAGAAATGCTTAGGCCATGATTGTGGAGTCCTCATGGATGGAATCAGTACCTTTAGAGAAGAGGCTCCAGAGAGTTCCATAGGCCCTTCTACCATGTGAAGACACAGCGGGAAGGCAGCGCCTGTGAGCTAGGAAGCGGGCCCTCACTAGACATCGAATCTGCTGGCACCCAATCTCCAGAATTGTGAGGAATAAATTTCTGTTGTTTATAAGCCACCCACTCTGTGGGATTTTTGTCACAGCAGGTCAAACAGACTAAATACACTAGTATCTTTGACAGGAACTCCTAATGAGGAAGCAATGTATGTTTCAAGGATGGAAAATGGTTATTGGGCAATTGCTTTTCAGAAAACAAAAAATGACTGTGTGTCTAATGTTCCACACGGAGTAGTAGCTCAACTATAAGTTTGGATCAGATAGAGCACATTTTAAAACACATGAGGTAGAATCAGAAAACAATGAGACAAGCAGGCATAATGGCATATTTATTTGAAAATGTTTTGAAGAGTAGGTACAATGGCCATACAAAAACTTAGACCTCTGTGCTGTCAGTGTGGTAGCCGCAAACCATGTACAGCTATGTCAGTTCAAACTTAAGTAACACTAAACTTTCCAAGCTGCTCTAGCTACATTTCAAGTACTTAATAGCTAAATATGTGGGGCTAGTGACTCTCATAGTTGACAAAGCAGATATTGAATTTTTTCATCACTGCCAAAGTTCTTTTAGGTGATGTTGATGTAGTCTAAGATGAGTGGAATAAATGCCATCTAAACATGATTATGGGCTCAACCGGAGAGGCAGAGCAAGAGAATGACTGTTAAAAATGTAATAAAAAGTATACTAAAAAAATCTGTATGTTGGTGACATTTCGTTTGAAATCCCCCACTTTTTTCTATTACTATTTTACATAGTTTGAACAAGGATAACAGGACTTCAATTACTTTGTCTTTTGGATATAAAGTAACTGACAGGAGACAACTTATTGTTTGGAGATCATGTCAGGCACACACTACAGACACAAGCACAGAGAAACTGGTCATGAAAAAACTTTTTTAAATAGATATTTTTAACAAACACTTGTCTACTAAGGACTATGATGCAATCCATACATTCAAGTATGTACAGGATCTCTGGGAATGTGGCAAATCTGTCTAGTACATTTTTTAAAATGACCTAATTGAAAACAACTGACAACTTTAGGACACATTATAGATATAATGTAAAACAATTTTAAATTAATTTTACATTGATTAACCACTAAAAAGACTCTAATGTTTATTCAGTCAAATCATAGACTCAACCAATTACCCATGACTTTTGCCTCACTCCCAGGAAACCTGTTGCAGGACCTGTGGTGAGACCACAAGACAACTTCCAGGACAATGACAGAAAGAGTTGGGGACATCATCACACTGTAGGAATTGTAAAGTGTGTAAAAAAGCAGGATTATTTTTTCTCTAGAAATATGTTGTACATACTGAAGCAGAAATCTTTGTGCAGTTCACTAATGTTGATAAAACAATAGCCTGGTGCATATTAAAAGAAATTCCTCTAAAAACAAAACAAAAGGACAGTCATGACTGGAGCTGTTCTTGCCTTTTGGGAGTAAAGAGAAGACAAGCATTGAGAACACCAGGAAATCTGAGCTAAAACTAAACTCTGTGATGCTGCATTTTCAGTTTTCTTTTCTGAGCCACGAGGGGCCATTCTCTGAATCCAGGGGGCCTAGTTAACTAACACTCATCACCTTGCGTTTAGAGGCCAGCTTTTATGTCTTTCCAGGTGTTGGCTGCTTCGTTAAATCTGGAGTGCCCCCAAACTTATAAAGCCTAAGCATTCCACACCTGGTATGTTGGACATGGGGATACTGGTAAAATGCATAAATTCGGGAAATCAATTTTTTTTCCTGAGTTTAGAATCCAATGATGATAAAAATCATTAGTATAAGAAAACTGAAATATCACAATAAGGTACTTTTCAAAGCAACTGTTTAATCCATTTATTTTGAATCTTAAAAGCCACATAATAAAATTGAGGTTTCCTTTTTATTATATGTACATGTTGCATGTTTATTGTGGTCTTGGGGATATCTGAGGGCAACTCCATTTACCAGATGGCACTCAATACCAGGAATTACATTTCAAACTTGAGAGAAAGGCTTCAGCTGGTGGAGCACTGCTTTTCTGTGAATGTGTATATGTGTGTGTGTGTGTGAGAGGAGGTGTTTCTTTATAATATACTATACTACACACAGCTCATCTGGTTTATTGGCTCTACTTATGAATTACTTAAAGAGCTATTTAACTAATGCTAGGATACCATGGTCCCATATAACACAATAACTTGGGTAATTTTTTTTTAAATGACTGTATTTATACCTAGTTTGTTCATAACAAGGCTGTATGGTTTAGATTTTAAAAGAAGTCTATATTTAAATTCCTAATCTATGAGCCTGGGATTTCTCATTCTAAATGGCAGGGTCTTTGGCAGACTTCTTACTTCACTCATTTGGGACTATTTGCACTCACTGGAATCCTGGAGACTTTTTAGAGCTAAGAGATTAACTATCAAATCCATCAAAACATTGTTTTTCTCTAGCCATGTAGAACTCAATATGAGGAGGCAAATTCATGGTTCCTGAAACTGTGTTGCTTAATTATTTAATTGTGCTATATGTATATACCTTTATAATTCACAATAATGTTGCTAAAATAGCAAAATTATGACAATTTCTGAGCTTAAAGGTCAGATGAAGCGTGTTGCTCAATGTTTTAATCTAATCCTGAATGGAGAAAAATCACTCTAGAATGAACCAAATGTTCTCACCCTGCAGCTTTAAGACAGAATTATGCCTCATATATTGAATAGGTGATGACATTTAGCAGAACACCCACGTGGAGAACACCAGATTATAGTTATCTTAAACTTTTTTTTCCCCCCTGATAAAAGAAAAATGTTCATAGAGTTTTCTGAATCTCTTTTCCATGGTTGGTTTATTTATTTTGTATTTTTACTTTTATAAATAAGAGAGGCTACAACCTTCTCTTTTAAAAGTAAATGAACTATGTTCTTTATCTCTACCTGTCCCCCAAATAATAGATTTATTGTAGTGTTTATGTTTAAAGGTGTACTAATATTTTTTCAAGTTTTTTTTCTGTCCTTTTTCCTCAGAAACAACTTCCTAATTCTCCAAAGTGCTATTACATGTTATGGTCATTTAGCATCATTCTAAGACTAACTTAAAAGAAAACACTGTGTCTTGCTTAATATTTAATTCAGAATTTCTGTACAATATATAGCTTTAATGCCCTATGGTTTAACATTTCTCATTATAGATTTAATTCTTTCTTAATCTATTCAAAGAGATAGTGCAAAGTCCAAACCAGCTGGTTCAAGGTCTAATTATCCACTACTAACTTACTAACTGAGAAAACCTAGACAAATTAACTCACTTTACTCATCTGCAAAATGATAATAAAAGGTTATATAAAAAGGTTTGTGACAGTTGTTTATAATTATATATCTGATCATTATTAATTATAGTAGCAATTGGAGAATAGTCATGGAAAATATTTAGGAACGTTATAGAATTTTAGTAATTATTTTTGCCGATACTGAAACATATACTCTTTGGGTCATTTAATGTCTCAAACAGAAAATACCTCAATTAAAATGCAAAGTGAAGACCTGCTTGTGGCATAATGACTTTAGGAAACCCCTTACTGTTTAACAGTTATTTAATCTGAAGAGCCTGTTAATATTTTAAAATAAATTTTAAGTGACACTAGATAGGAATTTAAGTTTTTCATATGTATCCATGTATTAACTAATCTAGGGAAGCAAAAAAAAGTATAGAATTCCATGTTATAAAATACTGTTAGTGAAAAATTATAAATAAGATAATTTGATATTTTAATATGTGAAAAGTTTTGAGCATGCTCAACTTTTCATTGGCATCTTGCCTGAATAATTGTCATTAAAATAATTTTCTTCATGTTACTTAAGGGAATTATAGCATCCAGAAACTAACAGTATTTGTGTTTTCTTACATTAAATCAGTAAAAAAGAGATTAAATACCAACATGTTTTATCCAAAAGATTTTTATTGACTGGATTACTCAATGTTAAAATATTAACTTTTTTTTCCTATTTCCAAAGAATTCAAGCTAACCACTCATTTTACATTCAAGTATATACAGTATATGACTGAATGTATACAGTACACCGGAGCCTATAGCAGTGTCTGCAATATCTTAGTGACCATCAAAAACTAATTAGACTCTGAATGGGCTTTATTAATTTTCACCTAATGTATCCAAAATGTTTAATGTTTGTCTTCAAACAGCATGACAAGATAGTAATAAGTTCACCATTTAACTTTATGCATAGACACATATGTACACAAACACACATACGAATGCATAAATAAAGTCTGTTTGTGAATCCATCACAAACTACTCTAAGAAAAGCCAGTTTACCATTTAGTAGACTATTAGATTTTTACATGACTCAAAGTCTGTCAGTTTACAAGAGGAAAAACTGAAACTGAAAGCAAAGTTCTACTTTTCTAGAACTCCTAAGGATTCTGTGTTTTTAGATACAAATCTTTAGACATTGATTTAAAACAAAATCCAAGATCCACATCCAGTGAAGCTCTATTGAGATTTATTTCAGCTCTAATAAGTACCTTCTTAATGGTATATGATTTACAATAGCAAAACTTAGGCACTATTAATGTGCATTGACATTAGAATTTATTTCCAGCGATTATGAAAACATTGAATAAAATATTTATAAGCATATACTTATAATGAATTGATATCTTTAAATCTTTTGATTTGAAATCTTTCTCTTCAAACAATTAGATATTTCTGTAGCAGTAGCCCAGTCCTGTAAAGGACTTGTCAATACTAAAATGTTAACTGTTTTTTCCTGTTTCCAAATAACTGTACAGTGATGTCTAGTTCCAAAAGACTTTCCTTATATCTTTAATATGTTGCTTTATAAATCTTGATTCAAAACATTTTTGGAACATTCTCCTAGGTGCTGAAGATACCACAGTGACTTTGTATATTCTGGTAGGAAGAAGAATGGCTCCCCAAAATGTCCTTGTCCTAATCCCTCTACCCAATGAAAAAGTCACCTTACATGGCAAAGGGACTTAGCATATGTGGTTGAGATTAAGGACCTTGAAATAGATTTTCCTGGGTTATGGAGGTGGACTCTATCTCATGACAGAGTCCTGTAACTCAGAGAACCTTTCCCAGCTGCCGTCAGAGAGAGAACCATGATGACTAAAGAAGGGTCAGAGAAATGCAAATTACTGATGAATGAAGGGGACCACAAACTAAAAATTGGGGGCAGCCTCTTGACTCTGAAAAGGCACGGAAATAGATAGTCCCTTAGAGTCTCCAAAACAAACACTACCATGCCATCCCTTTGATTTTATCCTAGTCAGACCAATGTCAGACGGCTGACCTACACTAACAAAGATAATATGCTTTATTTCAAGCCACTAAGTTTGTAGTAATTTGGTTACAACAGCAATAAAAAACCAATGCATATGCATATTTATTACTTCCCTAAGTAGTTTGTAAACCCTTTAAAGGTAGAAGTGAAGTCGTACATTTCCTTATTTCTTTCCAAATCACCTATTTTTATGCTCTTAGTAAGTGTTCGTGAGATCCTGATTGAAGGATATAATGGGGAAGTTGTCTGTTTTTTTTAACTATTTGTACGGTTTAGGTTGTGACGGCAATCTTAACCTCACCGCGGTTTCTGCCTTGCTTTGAGCAGCCATGCATTAACTGTTCTGGGGAGAAACATTTTGCAATGTGGTGTTTATTCAAGTAATCAGGAGAAAGCACAAAAATTACACTTGGCGGTTCAGGAAGATTAGCAAACAATAGTGCTGTTTTGAAAGACAGAGATCTGTATCTTTGGAAGGGGAAGTTGCGAAACTGTCTTTTCCTCTATCTATTCAGATTCCTAAGGAAGGAGGCTTGTACAACCAGTATTACCCTCGTCGGAGGCTCTTTTCTGCCTGGCACTCCTCCAGGCCCAGTGTATCTGATACCCTAGGCTTCCTGGAGCCTCCTCTGGGATGCAAACCCGAGTTCTTGTGCAGAATGTAACTGAAAAAATGGATGTAACTGAAAAAAAAAAGCGCCAAATAATTTATAAGAAAGGAGCAGAAAAATAGTTATAGAAATTACACAGCCTGTCAAACACAGATGGGTTTTGCTAAAAATCCTGGCCACATCCTCTAAGATGTGTGGGTGTAAAGTGGGTAATGAAAGTATTTTTATCCCCCCGCCCCACCTTGCTGGCCCATTTACTATTTCTTGGATGACTGTTGTATTTACACATATTATTACAAACATAAATCATACGTTGAAACCTACTCCAGTTCTTGCACCTGCCGGAAAATGACATTAATAATCTTTGAGTGCCCAAGGTATTAATAAATATGAGGTCATACAAAGATATAGAAGACATGATCCCCATCCAAAGGAATGATCTCCTACCAAAATGCCTAGCGGTACTAACCTGACAGAGCCATAGACATGCATGAAGTCAGTTCATGTATTTTTACATTTAATTTTGTGTCTCCATTCTTTGTATTCCTTTCCTCATGATTTTTAAACTGTTAAGTAGAACTGGATTTACTGTCTTCTTTTCATCCTCAGTCCTCAGTTATCCTAGTTTTTGGTCATTATAATGGCTAGTCAGTAATATTTATCCATTTTCACTTACTGTAACTTTATTATTTTCACTATATTTTCTAATTTAAAAATATCTAGAAATACCATTTTCATTAATTTAGGAAATGAGCATGGGGGATCACCAGGGTATTTCCCTTATTGATTTTGCTGTGGATAATTTAAAATGGATTAACTCCAAATCATAAATAATAATAGACATTTATTGGAGCACTAGGCTAAGCACCTTTCATACTTTATAATTTTAAAATACTTCCTTAAATCTTCATGACAAACATAAGAAAAGGTGCTGTTATTATATCCACTTTTCAGATACTGAGTTTTACTACAGCTAGTTAAGCATTCTGCTTCTGGATCCTATGTCATAACCTCTAACAAAAAAAAGAAAGAAAAGAAAAGAAGAGAAAAGAAAAGAAAGAAAAGAAGAAAAGAAAAGAAGAAAAGAAAAGAAGAAAAGAAAAGAAGAGAAAAGAAAAGAAAAGAAAAGAGAAAAGAAAAGAGAAAAGAAAAGAAAAAAGAAAAGAGAAAAGGAGGGGAGGGGAGGGGAGGGGAGGGGAGGGGAGGGGAGGGGAGGGGAGGGGAGGGGAGGGGAGGGGAGGGGAGGGGAGGGGAGGGGAGGGGAGGGGAGGGGAGGGGAGGGGAGGGGAGGGGAGGGGAGGGGAGGGAGAAAAAAGGAAAAAAAAAGAAGAAAAGAAAAGAAAAGAAAAAAAAGAAAAAAGAAAAGAAAAGAAAGGAAAAAAGACAAATACTTTACAGCAATTTAAGTGATACCTTTGTAAAAACCTGATTATTAATTAACAGAAAAGGAGCAAAGGGAAGGCCAGAAAATAGAGCGGTGACGTCTGCGCCGGGAAGCGCAGTTTGGCGCGCTCCAAGACTTCCCTGCAGGTCCTGGGGACGGGGCAGGACATGGAAAGAACAGCTGCAGGCCCAGTGAAGTCCAGGTGACTGTCTGTCCGGCACACCTGGGAGTAGGCCGCTGGCCAGGATGGGCGCGGCCTCTGGGGGTTTCCGAAGCTGAGATACAGAAGCTCCTGAGCACAGGGCGTCCCCCCTCTTGGCCCTCTCGCTCCCTGGGGCCCCTGAGGCAGGGCTGAGCTCTCACACTCTGCGCTCGCCCGCAGGGCCCCAGCCGCTTGGCCCCCCAGATGGACTAACCGCTGACAGCGAGCCCGATGCTGGGCCAGGCTCAGCTCCACCTGGAATGGACAGTCTGCACCCGGCTTTGCTTCTGTCTTTACTGACGTCCAGCTGCACATTTTCCAGGACTGGTTTAAGGAAAATGGGACTTTGGAAACCAAGGGATATAACTTCATGAAAATAGAGCTTTTTACCACATTTCATTCTCCCATGGGGGCCTCTGGAAGTTCTTATTCCAACAGCACCCCAAGAACCCCATTTCCACTGGTGGGCACCTCACTCTCACTTGCAACGGAGAAGTGCAGTCCACCAAATTCTCCGATAACATTAGGACATAGGATAAAGATTTGACTCTAATTGAAACTTGAATTAAACATAGAAAATGAGGAGAAATCTTTCTGTTAATAATATAATTGATTTCTCCGTCTGATAGGTGGCAATGTGGATTAATCATTTCTCTTCATCATTACTCAGGACTGCCTCATCCCCATATACATCTATATAACTTTCCATTTTTTCTGAAGCCTGTGAGCGGTTAAAAGTTCCTTTGATATTGAAATAAAACATTGATTCTAAAACCCTAGTTACTCATTACTACAAAGTACCTTGGTAGCCATTCATCGTTTTATTTCTTCAGTTTCTAGAAATCCACCAACATTTTGGGTAGTTTTTTCTGATGTTGAACATTTACACTGTCAGAAAATTCTCCTTCATATTGATCAGAAATCTGCCACCTTTCAACTTTCATGTTTTCCTGATTCTGCCTCCTACAGCCAAAGAAATAAGACTACTCCCTTTCAAACACATGAAGATGTGCATTGCTTCTTCAAGTGGTGCATCTCATTCCAGTCCTTTTAACCATCACCATTAGCAGCTTTTATGTTCAAATGCTCTCTTAAATTCTCCAGAGGAGAATGAAACACCATAAGCATGGTCCAGTCCACACAGAGTGGAACTCAAATTATCTCTATTCATGAATTACAAAGTAAAGACATGCCAATTGAATTCAGTGCTTATAATGCACAATCTGCCATCTATTGACAGGCTCAAAACTGGGAAACAATTTTATACAACACCGTACCATTTAATCCTCATGATAACCCCCTGAGGTGGGTAATGTGGGGAGCAAAGCATTCTATTTCTATCCAGATGCAAGTTTTCTTTCTCCACGTTTTGTTCGCTGTGTTCTCTCAGTGCCCACTCAGTATCACTTCTTCAAGCAGCCTTGTGAAAGTCCTCTTACAAACTTTGTAGATATTTAGGAACAATAAAATATAAAATGTACATAAATGTATTTTATAGTAGTATTAAAACGATGTAGTAAAACTATTCGCACCTAATAAATCTTCATAAATGCAGTAATTTTAAAGTGTTATTTTCCCATGTAATTCATTCTTTAACTCATGCTTGTAAGGTTATGTGAGCTCATATATTTACATATGACTTGGTTATGTAATATTTACAGATAAACATTTGGTCACAAAATTTTTATCTTTTTTTCAAAATTGAAATCAACTATAATTAGGAAAAATTCATATCATTAAGAAAAAGCTGTTTGGAACATAAAAATAAAATAGCTGTAAAAAAGTATCCACAAATTACAAGAAAAACCTTTGAAATATTTACCCACATTCCATTTTTTTTCAACTGGGATAAAATTTAATTATTATATCATTAAGATAAAGAATAACTGTCCAATAATGTGTTTTAAATTAACTAAATGACACCTAACACTCTTTTCACATCTCCTCCAGGAACCCCTGATCTTCATAGTTCACAAAAATATAAACAGACTTGTCAGACCTTTCTAAATTTATTAAGGTTTGGCAGAATGCCTGCAGGAAAAAAAAAATCATATTTCAAAATAAAGTTTAAAATGAGTAAGAAAAATAACCTCTTGAAAGTCAAGCAGCAGAGCAAAGCAGGTTGCCACTAACTGGTGAAATAATGAGTTCTTTTAGTATTTGTCTATCGTATAGTTACCTTTTTTTTTTCTTTTTGGAAACACAGTTCTAAAACAGATTTACTGCAGCCTAAGTTCTGTTTATTCTGGAATACATAATCAAAATCACTGAGGTCAACCTGTGTCATGAAAATGAGGGAGAAAGATGAAGATAAGTGTATTAACTAGATGATGCTGTCACAGTGATGCTTTAAAGTTGTTTTCACCTGTATCTTGAACTTATGCACTTCTTGGTACATCACCCCTGTGATGTTGGCTTATCTGACTTTAGGCATAGACCATTAGGCTGTGCTTATTTCAAAATAATCAATGAAACAATGGATAAGGAGACTTTTATAGTATTTATAGAAATAAAATGCATTTAAATCACAATTCTTTAAATTCCATATTGAGAAATTAAGAAAATATCAATGAAAAATGAATGTACATTCACATATTCAGAATACTCTCCCTGGTCAGGTAGCTCAGTTGGTTAGAGCGTTGCCCCAATACACCAAGGTTGCCAGTTCAATCCTCAGTTGGGGCACATACAAGAATCAACAAATGAATGCATAAATAAGTGGAACAACAAATCTATGTATCTTTCTCCCTCTCCCTTCCTCTCTCTCTCAAAAGAAAAAAAAAAAATATGCAGAAAAATTACAAGTAGAAATTCACAAATATTCATTAAAATAATTTATAGTTGAATGTCATTATTCTTAAAAGGGCCATTTCCCCAAAAGTATGTTTGCTTTTATTCATAAAGATTTTAATAATTATTCATTAAGGATTTCTGGCAGTGTAACATTTTTCAAAGACAAATCTATTTTTAAACTTAATGTCTCAATATACTTGATTTAAGAATGAAAAAATAATTTTTCCAATAGCATACAAAATACCTAGGGACTTACTAATGTGCTACATTAACTGTGTTCATGATTAACCTAATTTTCTACTACTGTGGTTAAAAATATGCATAGGATCTTGTCCTGTAAATACAGGATATGAATTTTGCTGATGGATCTATAATTTAAACTGATGATAGAAAGAAAAATGACTTCGGAAAAAATAGAATTATTTGTTAAATTATTTCTTTTACTTTAATTTTTGAAATAAAAACAAAGAGAAGCCAACTTTTTCACCTCCCATTGAATACATCATAACATCAAAGACATTCAAGATAAAATAGTCAAAACTCAAACAAATTTTGAGACTAAACTATTAAGTACATAATTGCCCGATGAGTTAAAGATTGAGTGTAAGTTTCACTAAAATAAAATTTAAATGGTAATAATTAAAATGTAATTTAAATTTTCTGCCAGGATAAATATTGTTTTCATTCTTGCTAATCTTTTCCAGCTATTGAACTACCACTAATGTTACACTTATCTCCAAACAGAGCCACAATTTAAGAAGAAAATGATAACATATAACAGGCTAAATATTGTGTTCTAATGTTAGAGAGAATAATTTCACTTAACTCGTCAGACATAGCACATATTATTATACTCTTTTCTACTGTTATTATACATTTATTATACTGTATAAATAGGATATAAAAAGAGCATGCAAATTTGTATTTATAACAACACTATTAAAACATTTCAGGAATGTTTGAGGCCAAAAGCAAAAAAAAACCAAAACAGTAAATGTTTAACTTATTACCTTTCTTTGAATAGGACAAAAAGACTAAAAGTAGAGTTAATCAGTTAGCTTCTAAATAAGTTCTACATATTTTTATCTCTGAAATTAATCATAAATTACAATTTAATTTTTTTATTCAGTATCACAAATGTTCACCACAAAGCATTTTCTCACTTGGTGTCTATGAAATTCTATTACACTTTTACTACGTCCTTTTTTCTTTCTTTTTCCTTGTGTCAGTTTTGTCCCCACACATCACACCTTTGGCCGCTCTGCAGGGTTTAGTGCTTCATTTTGTCCTTATGCCTAAATACCTTCCCTCAGAAAGCTGCTTTATTGCCACGGCTTAGTTCCTTCATGAAAAGTGGTATGTTTCATTAAATTATGAGCCCTCAGTACTTAACATCTATTTTAGTTAAATTATCTACATCCATTCCTTCTTTCTTTCACTATTTTTTGTTTTTTCTATAAAAATTTATTGTGCGCCCACTTTCCACCAATAATAGTTCTAGGCTCTGAAGAAACACTGGTAAACAAGATAGTCAAAGGTCCCTGGTCACCTGGAGATGATATTTTAGTGGGAAGGGACAGGAAACAAGTAAATAAATGACTAAGATTATTTCAGATAATAGTGATATGAAGGACGTTAAATACATTGATATGCTAGAGCGATGGGGCAGCTAGGGATGGAAAATTTAGAGTGGACTAGGGAAGACTAAGTGGGAGAGGTGACAAGAGAGGTAAGGTAAGAATATCAAAAGGAAATAGTTTGGGGAAATTTGGGACAGAAAATTTCAGACAGAGGTACCAGCAATTACATTTATAAAGCTGTAGTTCCAGAATGTGCCTGTCACCTGACCCACTTTTTCAATTATCTTCAGTTACCTTGTAGTCATCTCAATAAATATTTGGATATCAACTCAGAGTCAGTTTAACAGACCACCATATGAACTTCCTCTTTAAACTTGCTAACCTTTATAACTTTCAAATGTTTTTGGTGACATTACCACTTCTCAAATTACCAGGTTCAGAATCTTGAATTAGCTGAGACCCAAATCCTTTCTTTTGAGGAAGCATCAGCCATTGTTCTTCTGAGATGCTCTCCTGTCTTCTCCTTACTTCCTTGGATTGCCAAAGTAGACCACTTAGGTGACTTTCTTAAACCATAGTTGCTCATTTGTAAAGCAGAGGTAGTAATTATATACACTTCTAGTGGAAATAACATGGGTTTTGGAAAGAGGCAAATGAATTAAAATGTGGCCCACCATTTATTAGCTATGGCCTCAGGAATGTGACAGCCTATTTTAATCTCAGTTCCTTTACCTTATAAAATAAAAAAAATTAAAAAAAAAAATGGTGTACCTGTTTTACAAGACTTTGGTGAAGAATAAGAGAAGATAAAACACTAAGAGAACCTAACATACATTTGATGAGTGTCAAGTAATCTTCCTTGTCTTCTTTGATTATGGAATGAAAAAATAATAATAATATAGGAAAGTATTTTACTAATGATGTGCAATATTTTGTCAATCTTTTCCCCTTATATCCCTAGTATCACCATCAGATCAAATTCCTTTCTACTTGGATTTTTCTCTAATTTTTGGATGATAAAGTGAAAAATTCTAAATTCTGTTGCCTTTATCTCTCTCACATTAAGCAAATTGAAATTGGGACCTTAGAATATAAAGCCTGGAAATTTTGTCTAGAAAGGGTTATAGATGAAACTGTCACTGAGAACAGAGTTTTGGCAGTTCAGGTACCATTTGATTCTTGCTCCACCACAAATAGTTCCTTGGGAATGGACGCCTAAGCCCTGGGCAGGCAGAAGGAGGATTCCAATCGCTCTATTAGGATTCTATTCAGCTGTGACCTCCTGGAGGTCAAAACCAGGTCTTTTTATCTCAGTATCACCAGTGCCTAGCACAGTTCCCAGAACATGGTTGGTGCTTAAAAATGTTTGTATTTCTTTTCACATGATGCTGATACAGTCTTGAGTGAATTTTTAAATAAGAAGAGTGGGCTATACCACCAAGATTTCATCACACTGCCCAAGATTGAGTTTCTAAGTGTGCAGAGGATTATATGGAGAATTCTGTGGCCCCTGGAACCTCACTCCATTGCCGAGCCAACGGAGGAGTCCTCACTTCGTCCTGTAAGTCCCACACCACCCGTGATCAGGAGCCTCGCAGCTCCTCTGTAGACTTTGCCAACAGGGTGACTATACTGTCATAGAGCAGGTCATGGCCCTCAAAGATCAAGAGAGGTCATCTCCTTTTGAAGCTATTATTTCCTACACTGGGAGGTCCAGCAAAGGGGGTCTTTTGCTGTGGTTGCTTTATTTGTTTTTGGTTTTGTTTTGGTTTTGCTCTTTCAAAAAAAAACAAGTTCAAGGCCAGAGCAGTGTATCACCCATAAAGTAACCTTAGAACTTCATGCCAGAGGAATTTCTGACAAAATGAATGGTTTCAAATGTAACAGCCTGCTACCAAGTTCCCAGCTTGCGATCTCCCTGGAATCTGCAGTCTCAGATTAACCCTCAGCGGAAAAAGCCCCGCATTTTGATGCCTGGCCATCCCCATTGTCTGCTCCAGTCCTATGGACCCTCCATGCTGGGCAAGCTAATCTGGACAACTCTATGTGTGGTCATACTTAAAAGCAATTTTGTTCTATTCCTTCCAAATATATGTATTTTTAAGCGTAAGGAGAAAGTAGCAAAGCCTCTTTAAAAACCCAAACTCAAAACACGGCAGAAGGAACACAGGAAGTTTTACTGGAGTAATTGAAGTGATTACATGCAAAGCACTTTCCCATAATCAAGGAGTTTCAAAGGAGGGTAGAGGGTGATTGACAGTGTTGGCCACCCTTGAAACTACATCCTGATTGGAGGAAATAATTACAAGCAGGGAAAAAGAGACCCGGTACTCTACATTTCTTTACTGTCAGATCTATTCTGGGAGAGAAAACATAGTAGCAGAAAATAAAGTCTGAAAGTTTAGAAAACCTTGTCTCGGGGAAGAAGAAAACTGGAGTCTCTGCTGTACCTGCAAGTTTCCTCTTTTTTTCTTACATTTATTTACTGAAGACCTACTATGCTCCAGGTTGTGAAAACGATCGAAGCATGTGATAGCTTGTAAGCCCTTCACGTGAACTGCAAACCTATAAAAAGATAGAAGCTGTCGCTGTGGGCATTCACTATTTAAGAAAAGTAAGTAGGGCAAAGTGGCAAGCTCTGGTCCCAGATCAAGCCTGCTGCCTGGCTGCCAATGTGTGTATCTAACACACCTATGCAGGCAGATGCGGAGCAGCTTCAGTGGAAGCGGGCATGGGGTCGCTTGGCTCTAAGCATTTTAGAGCTCAGGAAAGCATTTGAAAACCACTGGGCTAGAAGAGAGTGTGTGTGCATCTCTGTCTGCTGTTGGTGCTTTGGCCCTCACAAGAAGCCAGGCTGTTTTCGTGATGTCTGTGAACAGTTTCCTCCATTTTCTCTCTAACTTGATATTCCACTCCAATGTGCCTACCTTCAATTCTTGGTCTTTTTTTTTTCTTTTTTTTTTTCTTTTTTCTAAAAAAGCAAAAGCTTGTCCACCTAGCCTGAAAATTTCCAGATTCAGATATATCTTTTGATTATTCCAGTTGCCTATAGCAGCTACTAAAAATACAGTACTTAGTTGTATACTTTTAACATGAAAGTATTGTCATGAAACATGAAACAATTATCTACATCCTTGGGAATATTTATCACAGGTGCCCAGTCATAAGTCTGCTTTAGAAGGCTCAGTCCTGGCTCTACTACTTAATTGCTATGTCCTGGAAGTAAACCAGTTACCATCTCTACACTTCATTTTTTTTAATCTATAAAATGATGATAATACTCCTATTTAACTTTTATGGTTGTTTTAAGTGTTAAAAAATAATGAATGTAGACTGGCACATATTAAATACTCAATAGATTTCAGCTACTATTATTATTATTATATTATTATTAATATAAGCATTATATTTACTTGCTCAGGAAAGTCTTACTAAATGGAATTCTGTTAAATAAAAATTAGAATAGATCTATATTCAACATTTTTTCCCAAGGAGAAAAATGGAAACTTTTCAGAATGTCACCCATTTACAAGAATGCATTGCCAAAGCCAAATGGGAGGGAACTAGAAAATCCTGAATGGAACTGGCTAAGCAGAAAGTCTATTAGACTAAACAATGAGCTGGGTGATGTAGGGGAATAGGGCATTAATAAGAAAGCATGGGCTTTGAAAGCCCTGGTCACCCGTGGTCAACTTGGATGAGCAGAAAGTGATGCGGCCCAGCTGCCTTCCTCACCGCTGTTTCTTCCATGTCGCAAGCATTTTCTTAGGATTGAATCCTGCCTGTAGGCATTCTATTCCATTTTATGATTAAATCGTTCTCTAAGGTCTTAAGTGGATTTTGTAAATTAATTATAGGTGGTAGAATTTAATTGCTATAGAAACAAATGCAGAACTTAGATATTTTTAAAGACACAGATTACCAATTACTTCAGTGAGAAGACTGGACCACCTACCAGTTCTGCTATTTTATCACCATAACAGAGCAATGAACCATGAAATGCTGAGCAAAATTTTAGATTCTACCAAACAGCAAACATCATGACATTTGTAAAATGGAATATTTCATAAATTGTATACACAATGAAACACCTTAAAAGGATTTCTTCTTTTAATGATGTTTAAATATATTTTTTAATCTTGTGAATTTTTTAAATTTGGTTGACATTCTCTCAATCTTGTTAACTAAAATGTTTTGGCTATTGATCTAACACCATCTTACATATAAGAAAAAAGCTACTTTATAAATAACTGAAAATTTAACTATTCCATCCCATTTGTGGAGTTAGGAAAAAAGCAAAATACAAACCCTTCTAAAAATAATAAACTGTATAAATAGTATAACCCACTGGAGACATTTGTGATCACAAAAGTAAGTAAATTTCTCCAGCTCATTATATAGTGGGCATTATTGGGGACAGAATAGAACAGAAACTATTTTTAACTCTTCAGGTATTCTTCCTAGTTTTAGAAGCCAAAGGATTATAAGAAAGGATTCAGCCACTTATTTAACACATATATATTGAACTTCTTCTATGGACCTAAATAGTTATAACCCTCTGGTAAACAAACATATGCATATGTAATAAAACATATGCATATATGTATTACATGTATTTATATCAGCCAGAACCTACAGAGCTCTTTTTTTTGGGGGGGGGCAATTAATCTTCACCCAAGGATATTTTTCCATGGATATTTAGAGAGAGTGGAAGGGGGGAGAAAGAGAAACATTGATGTGGGAGGGACACATCCATTGGTTGCATCCCGCAAGCACCTCAACTCTGGCAGGGATCCAACCTGCAACCCAGGTACGTGCCCTTGACCAGGAACGGAACCCTGGACCCTTCGGGGTGCAGGCAGGTGCTCTAACCACTGAGCAACACTGGCCAGGGTTGCAGAGCTCTTTTTATGTGGGAGAAATTACTTGGAGAACTTTACCCATTTAGTGATTTAACAACCCAATGAAAAATGTATTATCTCCCATTTTGCAGATGGGTAAACTGAGACATAGAGATGTTAAATGAATCTCCTAAAAATCACAGTTATTAAGTGACTATAAACCCAGATCATCCACATCCACAGAAGATAGATGAAAAGAAGAATCTAAACCACAATGAAATTTTTAACCATGAAAGGAATTGAATGCTCTATTTGTTTTAGTGAATTTCTTAGCTGTTTGAAGGCAGAAAAGAAATTTCCTTTCATCTCACTTTGAACGTTAAGAATTTATTATCAAGAGAAACATTTTAATCATTACTAAAAGGTTTCTCTCCAGGCCTTAAATCATTCTTGTGTTGGTAGTATATAAAGGTATTGATCACGATATTTGGCTTTTATATGTTTTACTAAAAATTGTCATTTTTTAAATATTCACAATGCTCCCAAAAAGAAACTTGTTGATAAAGATTCTTCAGCGCAGGTTTGAAATTTTTGGTGCTGTTTATTATACCAAATTACTTCCTAGGCAGCAAGGTAAATGTGATTTTATTTATTTAACAGATTAGAAAACTGTAGCATGAAGAGGTTAAAAAACTTTCCCCATCTCACTACATTGGCCTGAGATGAGACTGAAAGCCAAATCTCTCAATCCTACTCCAGGATTTTTCAGCCACCTTCTCACATGAAACGGAGCCTAATATTGTTGAGATAACTGATAACATGACCACTGGGTTTAGATGGCAGTGGATAATGTTGCTGTCCCACTCAGCCTGTGCCCTTCCCATCCACCTATCCACTGTGTCATTTCACTTCCAATAGTCAACACCCGTGACTCTTCTTCTGAAGGTGACAGCAAGGGCTTGGGAAATTTTATCCCCTTGGGATGGCCCATAAGCAATACTGAGGGTACCCAGCCTCCCGTGCCTCGGGGAAGAACCATGGGCACAGCAGAAACTTCAGAGTGCCCTTGCAGTGTCAGGCTGAAGCCACCCTTTCTGGGGTTGCCTGAGATTGCTTCTTTGCTTGGCTTGTTTCCCCCCTTCCCCGCTCCCCTTCTTTCCTCCAGTGCTGCTTTCTCCTAAGGTGCGTCCTGAAAAAAATCACTCATGTCTGTACCTATGTCTCAGAGTCTGCCTCTGTGGAACTTAATCTAAACAGAAGGTATTGGCTTATTATTATTAATATTGTTCTTGTCAATATAATTAAATATTTCCTTTCTGTACAGTTCCATGGACTGTAATACTCTTATGTCACATTCCTACCTCCTCCTGAGATCTGGATTTGGGTTAGCAACTATAGAGCACTATCGATGAGGTTATTTTAAAAATCCTCCTTCGTCCGAAAGAGAATGCACTGTGTTCTCACACCCTTGCTGCCTCTCTCCTTCTTACTCGGTTAGTGGAAATTTGTTAAGGAAGGAACATCAATCATTTTAACTTTCTCTTCTTTTTCACCTTCTCATAGTAAATCAGTCCTCAATACCTACCTGTTCATTTTTTTTTTCAAATAAGTTTTACTACCTTTCTTTTTATTACTCTTGTTTACATTCGCATCACTTAGTTCTGTACTACTCTAATAATATTCTACATTTCTCCATTGTCTCCTTTATCTATCTCAAATTTATCCCAGACTAGGACAGTTTTGAAGCATGACCATGTTGTTTCTTTGCCTGGGGAACTGACGACTTTCCAGAATCTTGGAAACAAGCCCCTTCCTAACCCAACTCTAATCAAAATCTCCAGTCTCATCTCATGACAACTTCCTCCACTCCATGCAATGCCAAAGCTAGTCAGAACTACTGCCAAGCTTTATCAGTGCTAGTTGCACTTCACATGTACGTGTCCATGGAGCACCCCTTCTGCCCGGATTGCACTTCTCCCAGTTTATCTGGCTACAGCTCATTCTTTATCATTCTATTTTGTAACCTGCCAACTCCACTGAATTATCTTCTTTGTCTTCACCAGACAAAAGTAGTGCATCCCTCCTCCTTGGTACAATGAGCTGTTTACAAAATTTGTCACATGGTTTAATTTAGAGTATGTCTATCTCTATCACATTAGGCTCTTAGTCTCTTGAAGACAAAGATTTATTAATCATCTGTCTATTTTTAGTTTGAGGCACATACCAGGTGAAAAATATAAATGTTGAAAAAACAAATGGTAAATATTTTGTGAATAAAGAAAAGTATAATGGTTAATTAATATTTGACAGAGGAGGCAAGAACATAAAATGGGGTAAAGATAGTCTATTCAATAAATGGGTTGGGGAAATTAGACAGATAATATGCAAAAAGATGAAACTAGACCACCTTCTTACACCATACACAAGAATAATCTCAAAATGGATTAAAGACTTAAATGATAGACTCAAAACCATAAAAATCCTAGAAGAAAACCTAGGCAGTAAAATCTCTGACATTTCTTTTAGAAATATTTTTTCTGATATATCTTCTCAGGCAAGGGAAACAAAAGAAAAAATAAATAAGTGAAACTACATCAAACCAAAAAGTTTCTGCACAGAAAAGAAAACCACCAACAAAATGAAAAGAAAAGACAACTTACTAAATGGGAAAACATATTCACCACTGATTCATCCAATAAGGGGTTAATATTCAAAATTTATAAAGAACTCATACAACTCAACACCAAAAAAACTCAAACCAATTTAAGTGTGCAGGGGGCTTGGATAGACACTTCTCCAAAGACAACACAGACATATGAAAAGATGATTAATGTCACTAATCATCACAAAAAATGCAAAGTAAAACCACAGTGAGATATCAGCTCACACCTGTAAGAACAGCTATCATCAATAAATCAACAAACAGCCTAGCTGGCATGAGTCAGTAGTTGAGCATCAATCTTGGGATTCCCAGTCAGGGCACATGCCCAGGTTTCAGGCTCGATCCCCAGTTGGGGGCAAGTAAGAGGTAGCCAATCAATGACTCTCTCATCATTAATGTTTCTCTCTCTCTCCCCCTCTCCCTTCCTCTCTCTGAAATCAATAAAAACATATTTAAAAAATAAATCAATCAATCAACAAATAATAACTGTTGGCAAGGATGTAGAGAAAAGGGGACTCTCATAAACTGTTGGTGGGAATGCAGATTGGTGCAGCAACTATAGAAAACAGTAAGGAGTTTCCTCAAAAATTAAAAATGGAACTGCCTTATGACCTAGAAATTCCACTTCTGGGTAAATATTCAAAGAAACCCCAAACACAAATTTGAAACACTATACACACCCCAATGTTCATTGCAGCGTTATTTATAATAGCCAAGATACGAAGAAACTCAAGTACCCATCAAGAGATGAAAGGATAAAAAAATGGTGGTACAGCTCAGTTGGCTTGGCTCAGTGGTTGAGAGTCAACCAATGAACCATGAGATCCCCGGTCAATTTCGGGTCAGGGCACCTGCCAGGTTGCAGGCTCAATCCCCAGTAGGGAGCACGCAGGATGCAGCCTATCAATGTCTCTCTCATCAGTGTTTCTAAAATCTCCCTGTCCCTCTCTTTTCTTCTCTCTCTAAAGTCAATAAAAACATATCTTTTAAAAAGGGTTGTACATATACACAATGGGATATTACTTGCTCATAAAAAGAATAAAATCTTATCATTTGCAACATCATGGATGGACCTAGCAGGTATTATGCTAAGCAAAATAAGCCAGAAAGAGAAAGACAAATACCGTATGATTTCCACTTATATGAGTAATCTAAAGAGCAAAATAAACTAACAAAATAGAAACAGACTCATAGATACTGAGATCAGACTGATGGTTGCCAGAGGGGAGTAGTTTGGGGGGCTGGGTAAAAAAAGTGAAGGGATTAAGAACTACAGTAGTCACAAAATAGTTATGCGATGTAAAATACAGTATAGGGAATATAGTCAATAATATTGTAATAACTTTGTATGGTGCAAGGTGGGTACTTGAAATATTGGAGGGACCACTATGTAAATTATATGATTGTCTAATCATTATGCTATACACCTGAAACTAATACTACAAAATAATATTGAATGCAAATTGCAATTGAAAAAAAGAATAATAAAATGCCATTTACAACAGCAAAAAGTTAAAGGAAATAAAGTATATATTTTAAAAGTTTTCTACTAATTCTGAGGCCTATACTTACAGAACTCTGCTAAGCTACTTTCTTGAATTCAGAAATTGTCCACCCATATCTCAGTTCCAGGAAGCCCATTAATAATATCCCTAATATATATGGGTCACCTGCAATCTGATTATACACAATATTGGGTTTTATTTCCTTGTCTGAAAAATGGGGAAATTATATCTATCTCACACATAATATGTGAAACAAATAAACAAAAAAACACCTCAGGGTTCACAATGCAGGTGTTACTGTTGACACTAAGCAGTGACAGCAAGATAAACCATAGGCTTTGAGAGAGTGCCATTGGAAGGCCATTCCAGGAGGGAAGATTTGTCAATTATATTGGAACAAATTCCGTTTTGGGAGGGAAAACTCTAAGTCAACATTTCAGTAAACGGTCATCTCATCATCTAAAACAATATATTTCGTTAGGAAACATTTAAAACATTGTAGATTCTGTGATCTAAATAAGATATTATCTATCTAAGAGAATGATGATATTTGCTTTTAAATATTCTTTGGCTTCAAATAATTCTTTGATTCCATATAAGATAGAGATAAATGTACAAATTGTTCTATAAATATTGATTACAAATATATACATATGCTTTGCTAAATCAGAATGCATGAGAACATTTAAAATTTTCATGTTTAAATGCTAACATATTTAACCTTGCCTGTAAGATTCTTTCTGTACCTCTTACTTTTGTTTTAAAAGATATACATACATATTGACAGAAAGATTGATACTTTTAATAAAATTCCCTGATTGACCTGATCTTCCTAAGTAATACCTTAAATTTATTTATTCGTTACATAAAAATGCAGACATTTTCAGGTGACTTATATAATGCACATTATTCAGTAAAATTCATGAGATGGTACAAATTATAAGAATGTTTATTCAAATTACTCCCAATAGAAGTGTGGATGTAGGTTAGAAAATAGTGAAGGCTCAGCAGGAACTACATTTACCTTAAAACATAGTGTGCATATATTTTTATAACTGGTTGGGAAAAATAAGTGGTAGTTATTTACTTCACTGTGTTATAGCCCTAATTAGACAGTAACTAAAAAGAATCTTTATACAGAATTTAAAATCCATTGACCCAGTGTTGGCTACAAAATCTCCATCAGCACCAAAACATGAAATCAAAATGTAAATAAAGATCAAAGGCTTTGCACAGCTGGCGACGGTGGCCACTCAATTCACACCGGCCTCATTGAGCGGTCAGCAAAATCATGTTTAATAGCTGTGCTGAGTGTCAGTGTCACTCTGAAAACAGTGTACGGTTGGAGATCAGGGAATGAAAATGGAGAAGGGATTGTAAAGAAGACAAGCTCAAGATATCAGCAAAATCCTTAGGAAAACCTAGCCCTATAGAGAAGAAGAATGAAGTGGTTTTAAAATTTATTTCTCCTTTAATAAGCGGATTCATGTTGCAGACAATTATTACAAACTATTTCTTGAATTAGTAAACACTTTGATTTTCAAACAAAACCACAGGACACTAACAAATAACTGTAAGATTTGATAAAATGGACACCATCAGTTTCTCTAAGTCAGACATGCAAATTTCAAGTCACTTGCTAGGGATCAAGAGTGATTTATGTCTTGCTTATATGAGGTTGTTTTATGCAGAGAGTGTTCATTCAGGGAATCATTTCAAAGAACACAGTGATAAATACAAATTGAATTCTTCCAGAATGAGATTATTACACACAGCAACAAGGGGTGGATCTCACATTCGGAGAAATACACCATTCCCCTCTTCTCTTTATAATGCCTTTTAAAGTCTGTCCATAATACATCTGGTGTTTGTTCTCCTAGACTGAAAATAACTAGTAGACCACCAGTAATTTAAATTGTACCCTGTTCCAAGGATATTTGACATGTGGTCCCTTTGGAAGAACTAATGCAAAAAACTGGCTCTAACCCTGGAAATAAGGTTACTATCGACCCACAGAAGGTTGTAATTAACTAATATCAAGAAGGTTAACCTGCAAATTTCTCTCTCAAATACATGCTAATCTCATTTGTAAACCATTTTATGCAGTTACAGAGAATGAAATAATAAGGGCATTAATGTTTAATTTTAAATTTGATTTCTTTTCACTGAAAAGAAAAAATAAGAAAGAGATGTCACATAAAGTTAATAGTTACCAGTCTACGGAAGAACACACACATCGTGAATTTATTTAATGCCTTACATTCATAGATAGATGACACAGAGAGAGATTCCTTCTGAGGACAATAATATCTGTTTTATTTTTAAATATGCTTAAAAAATAAATAAAACTTTATATTTTAAGGTCTTTATCATTCTCCATTATTGTGATTTCCTAGTGCAATTAGGGGGGTGGGGAGGAGAAATAGACTCATTGCAATATTAGAGCATGAAGTGTTAGAAATTATATAATTTAACCACTGCCCTTCATAGATTAGGAAGCTAAAACTCAGCTCATGGAAGTGACTTGCAGCAGTGTGCACAGTCAGTAACTGGCAAACAAGAGCTAGAAATCTGTTTTCCTGACTCAAGTCCAGAACACTTTTTTACAATACCATAGTGTTACTCATAAAATATTCTGCATGTATCTCTGTAATTGATAAAATGTGAGCCTACTTAACTAGAAGGGTAAATGGAAGCATGTAACACTTGGCAACAAATTTAAATATATTCTTGTATAAAAGCAGTTCCATTTTAGAATTTTTACTTTAATGGAAGGGAACAAAAAAGGGTGACTTTTTAATTAAAGGGAATAATCTATTTATTAGAATTTTCTAAAAATAAAAGAAACTGATCATGAAACATTTAAGACTTACCTATAGTTTAAAGAATTACTTCAGTTTCATGTTGACTGTTTGGGACAAACTACATGCTAGAATAGACAGGACCATGTCACTCCAGTATCCTATGAGTCATGGTGCTATTAATTCATGCATAATAGGATCAGTAGCAATCACTGTGATGTTTTCTTTTTTACCTCTGTTACTTAAGAAAACAAGTTTCTGAACTACACACCAAGCTAAAAGGCATAATCAAGTAAAATTTGAAACTGACAAAATATTAATTTACATAACAATAAAAATAATTTGTCTATCAAATAATAGAGATTAATATATAATTATCCCTAGGATAAGTAATTTGTTGATTGTTTTGAACATTTGAATTTGCCCTCTAACCCTGCAGCACCCTTCCCCCAATGACCACCTTCTTTCTCACGCCTTCTGGTTCTCTTTTTTCCTTAGTTTATCTGAAAAAGTGAAAAAGTGGGTCACTCATTTATTTCCTTCACATAAATATTGTTATTGGGCCATAACTCATAACACCCTTAAAACCTAAAACTGTAAATACTGCTGCATGAAAATTATTCTTGATTTTTTATAATATATTCAAAATATAATGAAACAACAAACTTAACTCTAAAAATGTGAACAATTTGGCTGAAGTGCTGCCATAACATAGGGAGGGAAATGAGCATTGGAAGGACTTAAAATATCACTAATAATAAAGTTAATAATCCCCATAAATAAACTCAGCAGTATCTATACTTTCTGATCATGAAATTTTGACATACAGTTGAAAAATTTTTACTTCTGGAGATTTAATTTTGAAAAGTATCAAAAACCAGGAAAGATACCAAATATGAGTAAAAACAATATTCAGCATCTTCTCCATATATGAAAAATTAACTTCCAAAATAAGTCTAGGCTATTTTTGTTTTTGAGACAAAGTCACCTTAAAGGAAATGTATTAAGTTTTATTTTGAGTTTCGTGCTAAGGTCTGGCGAGGTCTTCTGGAAGGCGAAGTGATAAAGTAGCTATGAAACCATAGAGATTATTGGTGTGACTCGTTTCTGCAATTTCTTGAACCACACTTCCCTCATCTGAAAAATATGGAAGCTAATAAATGTCTTGCAGAGTTGTGTTGAGTTTCATAAATAAAATGCCTGTTGTAGAAGAGGAGTTTAACAAATGATAGCTGGTATTATTAATGTTATTGGAGGACGTAGGCTCAGCAAAGCACGGGAGAAACTTCAGACAGAGGAAAGGAATAAAAAATACCACAATTTTGCTAAGTTTGGCTCTATTAAACATCATCTTGGCAAGAACAAATCATTTATATAATGCAGCATTTTTTTTATGCAGGTGCAAATGCATGATTTATGCACTTATAACTAAATCTGGCTTTACACATGGTTGACTATGTAAAATGGGGCTTTTATTTCCAGGGGATTTGTGATCATGGTGTCTGTATATAAAAGAAAGTGGAATTGCTGAGAACCTATAGCAATAGGAATTGTGGAAATGATGATGTCAAGTAAAGTTTGAAATATTTGAAAATAAATTTTTTTAAATGCCATTATACCCAAGCCCATGGTCATGGTTTACTTTTTAAAAAGTAATACTGGTATCTAATACACTATAATCAACAACAATGTGTAAGAAATAATATTCTTTAAGTAATTATGTGAGTGGAAAGAATTTTAAAACTAAAATCATAGGCGGTGCTCTCACATAAAGAGCTATATGGAAGGGATCATTTAACATGTGGTAAAACTGTTCACTTGCTGTCTGTGGGACCATAGATAAAACACTGGGCTTTAGTTTTATTAACAATAATCTAAATCAGTGTGTCACTAGTTTTCCATTATTTGATTTACATTTAATTTTTTTATTAAGACATGAAATGCTTCCTTCAAAAAATAGCCTAATTCATAGCCAGCCTGTAACAGGAGCGTGAAACTCCCTCTTCTCTCGCTGAAGCACAGATGGTCCCTCGCATTGTTTCAGCTCCCAGACTGGCCGACATTCCTTTGTTCCAAACATCTTAGAGCACCATGGAGCCAAATTTGAAACAATTTTGTCAGTGGTCTCTTGATAATAAAAATGTTTGACCTAATGATTCATTTAGAACAAATGATACACTTAAAAAAAATTCTTATTGAGTTGAGAGAGAGAGAGAGAGAGAGAGAGAGAGATTGACTGCCTCCTGCATGCTTCCCACAAGGGACTGAATCTGAAACCTGGGCATATGCCTTGACTGGGATTAGAACCAGCAGTCTCTAGGTTCATAGAATGACGCTCAACCAACTGAGCCACATCGGCCAGGGCTACACTTTATTTAAGAGCTTTTTTTTATTATTCAAAGAAGAATAATTACCTCTCCAACTTATTCATAAAAGTAACATTCTGACATGAATTATCTACAGTTCTCCAGAAAAAGAGAGTATGGTATATAGTAAATAACTGGGTTTTGAATAACAAGCTTTGGTTTGGTTCCATTTGTCTCTATTTACAACCCTTGGTCAAGTCCAAATTCTCTGAGCCTCAATGTTCTCAATTATCTAATGTGTACAACTATCTCTACTTACCTCAAAGGTTTGTTGTGAGGTTCCAATAAGATAAACATATAAAAGTGTTTTTAATATATATAGCATTCACATTCTGTACTACAACCTATATTTCCACAGAATCAAATAATGAATTTTTGTTCAACATTGAAATTGATTGCTGGTTCATTGCTTACTTTAAATCTTTGATAATAATTACTTTTTTCCCATAAAATATCAATTTATAGTCATAAAATATTGCAGAAATTAAACTTCCAATAACAAGTATACATTTATACTTTAATTACTAGTTAACTACTAATTATTTATTCCAAGGGAAGTAAATATTCAGATATGATAAATAAATCTGAATGGCATGGCCTGTTTCTTTCACTGTCATTGATAGGGGAATTAGAGTTCATGGGAACCCAATCACTTTTCATATACAAGCTCAGAATTTCCAAAAAGGACGTGAAAGCTTATATTCACCTTTTTCACTTTCCAAAAGCAAGGCAGAGGCCAAAGTCAATTAGCTAATCTGGGCCAAATTTAAAGACTGAAGATCTTTGGTGCAACTTTAAATGTGTTTAAACTTCATGAGTCCTTTCTTGTTTTCTCTTTGTTCTTTCCTTCATTTTTGTCTTATTCTTATTTTATAGAAAGGATTATCATTTCAAATCTCTCTAAAGCTAATCCATAAAGATTTATTCAAACTTGAGTTTGTATTCTAAGGGGAAGGCCTGCTTCCCCAGTGTGTGATCTACAGTCTCAGAGGGCCTTGAGCTCAGAAGGTCTCTCTTGGCTTAGTGCTTGGTGTGGCCATTTGAAATTTTTAATAATTTTGAACTAGGGGACCCATATTTATTTTTATTTGGCCCCACAAATTATGTAGTTGTTCCTGGACCTAAGTCCACTCTTTCTTTTTAGATCAATTTTACTCTTCTTAATGTTTACCTTGTTTCTTTATATTGAAGTTGCTTCTGTGCAACTCTCTAGTCATCTTTGGTCGCCTACTCATTTTTTAAAACAAGGCAATTGCTAATGTTTTTGGTATAACTGTGTGTGCAGACAGGGCTTTGCTCAGGCAAGGAGCCTTCCTCTCCCTGCAGGAACTTAAAGCTTGTTCTTGGGACATTCAATTTCTCCAGAGAACAAATTTCTAATTAAATGTAATAGTGATACCATCACCTTTCAAGTTAGGGTCACTCCAAGGTACAAATGAAAACAGACCCCTCTTTATACTCCCCACATGTAGCAGAATATATCCAGATAAAATATTTTCTCAGAAAAACCTATTTTCTATGATGATCTTGCTACTTTATCATCAAACATCTAACAAATGATTTGTTTCAAGAGTTAAGCTATATAAAAAGTTAAGATTGATTAAATAGGAGAGATGCTGTTTTGAGTAGCTAAAGGAAAGCCACTTTATAAGTAAGGTGGTTCAGGCATAGAAAATACCAAGGGAATTTCAAGATAAGAGACTTTGTGTTTATTGTGGACATGAGAAAATGTTAACCCTTGTGTGTCCACACTCAAGCATATATGGGTACTTCATCATGAATATATTTAACCATAGAGAGAACCCATGCATTGAGGAGATTTTGGGATGTGTGAAGGACAAAGATGTTGAGAAAAATTATTGAAATCAACTCTCAGTTTAATCTGTCTTACTCTCATCCATTTCATACTCAAAGTCTTAGTATTTTAAAATTTGAAAATACCCCTAAAATGCAATCTTTCCAGTAGTCAGAAATTCCATTCTTAAAATGTGCTCAAAATAATAAAAATTCACTGCAATACCTCAATCTGTTTGAAAGACACAACTTAAATTTCTAAGAAAATAATATATGTTTTTATATATTATATATGTCATATGTAATATATAGTATATATATACTTTATGTTAATATCATATTATGGACATCTTGCATATAAAGGCATTCCTGTTTTATTTCCTGATTTATTCTCTAGTACACATTTCCATAAGTAAATTTTCAAATAAAAACTACTAAATTAAAATGAAAGGTCTTACCATAGAACTGTTGTCATTTAAATAGCTTTATTGTACAATGAACCCCCCAAATCATTTATAGACTTACGGGAGGTACATGTGTATGTGCAAATGTATTTATATATGATTTTTTTTCCTGAGAGGAAGAGAGAAAGAAGATTTAGAGTGATTATCCAATTCTCCCATGGATCTTAACCTCTATAAGGTTAAAACAAAATAAAACTAAGGACACAGAGAAGTGACAGAAATTGGGGTAAAGTAGGATATATTTCTTCAATTTCTTATCATTGTCATTCTTAAATAATTTAATTATCATTGTCTTGGAGAATAATATAAAATATAAAAGACATTTAAGATTTGGTGACATAAAAGTTCAATGAATTGATAGTGTTCTCTATCATTTGGCTCTAATTCTGGGCCAGAAATATATCATGGTTGTCAAAGTATCTGTCTGCTCTTTGTGAATGAGGGTGTTCTAAAAGATTATACTTCAAAGAATTTTCATCCAGGGAATGGGACTGGTAGAGGGGCATCAATGACAACTAGCTTTTTCTTTTAAATTGGGGAATAACTGAATTTTGATAAAATTATTGGCAATAGATTACCTATATATTATTATTATTTTATTTTTTTAAATAACCCTTTTTTTATTGATTGATTTTAGAGAGAGAGAGCAAAGGAGGGAGGGGGAGAGGGGGAGATATTTGTTACTCCACTTATTTATGCATCCATTAATTAATACCTGCATGTGCCCTGAACAGGGATGGAACCTGCAACCTTGGCATATGGAGACAATTCTCCAAACAACTGAGCTACCCAGCCAGAGTTTTAAAATATACAAACAATAAAATAAATAAATAAATAAAATTACCGTATTAGATTAGAAAGATACATTTGTCAAAACATACAGAGAAAACAATTTCAAACTATCATAAAAGAAAAACAACAACCCCCCCCCTTTCTTATTTTTCTAAAATGATACTGTCCATCTACAGCAGGAATGGGGAATGTCCGGCCCACAGGTCACATAAGGCCGGCAAAAGCATTTGGTCTGACCCTGCCAAGGCAACCGCAGGCGGCACTCAAAATTTAATAAATCTAGGACCTTTTTTCATAGCTAATTTTTTAAGTTGATAATTTTGTATGGCCCATGAGTGATGTTATAAATATCCAAATGGCTCTTGGTAGAAAAAAAGCACCCCACCCCTGCTCTACAGCCTCACTTATTTAACCTTATTTTTGTATGAACTTGATACTAGAGATTTGTATAATAATATATTTAATGTACTTTCAAAACATATTTGATTGTAAACCCAATGTATTCAAGAAGAAGCTCTGATTTTCATTTATTTTTATGAGAAGCAGCTGTATGCAGAGAGTTCTGCATTGCTTTTAAAACAGCTATTGAAGGTGTCCATAGGCATTAAGGACACGAACCTTGAAGTCAGGTTTGAATCCTAGTTCAACACTGACCATCTGAGAGTCTTTGGCACTAAGTACAATTATAAGAGTGTACCATCTTCACACAGAGACTGTGAGGATGTACAAATGTAAAGCATCTAAAACAGTGCCTGTCAGATTACAAGCGCTCACTAAATGTCAGATAAGATACTGCCCCAGTTGCTGCTGCCCCCTGTTTTGGACATCAATCATTTGGATTGATTGCCCGGCAACCCATTTTCCCTCTCTTAAGAGAACACTGATTTCCTTTTGGGGAAATTGCCGCTCCCACTTTGTGTGGCCTTGATGGCACTGTAAACTCAGATGCCTATTTCCCACTAGGGAAGCCAGTGACGCTGGTCCCTGGAGATTTCCTACCTCAGAGCCTTACTCTCCTGCCCTATTCAGCAGTTGTATGGGCTTGTGTGTCATCCAAGCTCAGCCACTCCCTCACAAGACTTTAAATACTGAGCATCTTACAGATGTGGAGCCATTTTTTAATATCTGATATACTTTTTCTTTTTAGAGATTGTTCTTTATATGTCTCTTTCCCCAAAGGTGATAGGTTTCCTCCCTCCTCTCCTCTCTCTCCACCCTGGCCCAGGAGGGGGCCTGGAGGAGCAGAGATGCGGAGGAGAGAAGACTAAGATTCCCACTTAAGTGTTTCATTTTCTCCTGAAAAATTCTGTCTCTTGGTGCAATGATATGCGGTCTCATCAGATAATTAAATTTCATTTTTATTTCAGTTTAATACTACCTCTCTCCTCAAAATAATTTGCTTAACCGGATTTATCTGGATCTGACAGGATCTACTAGCCATGGACATTGTGGGGAGGGGTGGAGGAGACGATTGCGTGAGAAGGAAAGCCCTTCCAGATCTCAACTGACTGTCACAGGTTATAGAAGCAAGGGCAATGAAAAGTGGGACTAATTCATTAGAGTGATAGTGCCTGGAAGAAACTGTCAAATTCTTCCTGCTCTTGAGACTCAAGTCACCTTGTTATAGTAATAGGCACAAGGACAGCAGGAAAGTGGGACTTATTGAAGTGCTATTGCCTAGGAGAGACTGTCAGACTGTTTCAGCTACTAAGACTCAACTAAAAGCCTGGTGACTCTTCAGTCCAAACCTGGTTTTTCAACCTTTCCTTTGATTCCAGAAGCTCCCTCAATATCTTTTCAATAAATGTCCTGAAGTTACCCAAAGGAGGTTTCTGCTGCTTGGAACTGAACATTAACTGAATCAATGCTATATAATGTCACTTATGAAATAAACTCATGAAAATTAGTGCTAAGAGAAAATTTGTTTTCCTGATATTGAATTGTGCTTTCCAAGAGATAATTTATTCTATTTTTCTTTTTGCTTAGCTGCTAGGAAGTTTAGGAGTAGAAATAG
Source organism: Miniopterus schreibersii (assembly GCF_964146895.1). Lineage (NCBI taxonomy): Eukaryota > Metazoa > Chordata > Mammalia > Chiroptera > Miniopteridae > Miniopterus > Miniopterus schreibersii. Next base: position 50,555,136 of record NC_138118.1, read on the forward strand.
CTCATACTACAGTAACTACCTTTAAGTTAAAATTTTTGGGGGAAAAATAATGTTCCTTTTTTTCCCTATCAGTAGGTCTTTATCTTATTTTAATATTTACCTAATTTTAATTTTTAGCTACATATTTGCCTTTATCACAAGTTACTTCTCTTATGCTTAAGTAGATGCATAAATAAATAACAAAGCTCTAAAAAATATAACCAAATCAAAGATAGAGATGACGCACTTTTATTTCAGACTATTAAAACATTGCCTCATTTCCATCTACCCTGCTGTTCTCCTGTACATCCCCCACAAGAATTAGCTGTGAAGACATCGTTTCTTATTTAATGTAATAACTTAGTCTTTAAGTTGTTTTTTTTATCAGATCTCTTTTAAACCTGATATTTGCATGTATGTACAGGTATGAAACTTTGGTGTCAATAAGTCAGGTTATCATGAGCATTTGCCCAATTCTTTTTTCCCTCTGATATTTAATGTCACTGGACCCTTTTCTTTCTATTTAAACTCTTCAGTGACACTCACTAATGATTAATGACCCACTGACTCGTGCTGCCTTACAACATGAAAGTCACCGAAATGCCTTTCCCCTGGAGAGCAATTATTCTATGGAACAATATCCCTTACCTGGTGCATTGAAGTCCCAAAAGCTGGCTGTTAAAGTTGCAGTTGTAATTCGTGAAAAAGTCCAGAAAGCCAAGTTTTGAACTGCTGGGGGTTTTATGCACAGTTTCAATTTACTAGAACAACTTGTTTCTTTTCTGCCTTTGCTTTCAGAGATTTTGAATAAGTGGCAGGGATAGCAAAAACTTGAATTAGGTGTATTTCTATTTAAGTCCAAGGATACCAAACTGGGAGCTACGTATTTTCCAGGTTTTTGGTTTGTGAAATGATACTGCTGGCATTAAAAAACAACAACACAGAAATTCAGGCATGCATATATATTCAGATGCTCATCCGTTTTGATATTTCGATTTGGGTAAGATAATTAAAAAGAAGATGCAGCTCAGGCATCAGAGTTACATTTTGAAATAGCATAGAATTTTAATATATAACTCTGCATGTAAATCTCTGGTCCTTGGAGTAAAAGATGTTTCTGAATCTGATACTTTCCTTGTCAGCAGTATATTCAGATTATTTGGCTCAGGATAAGTATATAAATAAAGACAAAATCATTAGACTTGTAAAATCTAAAAAATGTCATGAACCTCTTTGAGATATTTAATACTAAAGGATACCTTGTCAGCTTTTCCTATTTGCTTATAAAATATAATAATCTGTTTTTAATAAATCAATCAGTCAATTAGTAAAATATCACTTTTATGTGCCTTCAACTGTTTCAATGCTATGAAAGGTACAAGTGATAGTAGTTCTGTACAATAAGCATTTACAGTCTTTTCGGTAAGATAAATATACCATATTCATTAGAGCACAATAAAATACCAGAGCATGTGATAGTGATGAAAATCATATGAATTCAGGAACTAGAGAAATCATTATAAACTTCCTCAATTATAGAAGACGGGGACATTGATTTTGAGCTGAACCTTTCAGCATGGCTACAGTTTGAGTACAAAGAAGAGATGTAAGAAGTATGGAAGAGAAAATTATTCAAAACAAAATTTTTAAGCAGAAATAAGGTGGTGACTTGTGGCCTCCCTCAAGCTGAGAGCGAATGTTAGACTATTCTAGAAAAAAGACTTAGATTAGAAAGACTCAAAATCCCAGAAGAAGTGTTTAGACTAGCTAGTGGCTGTGAATATTGACAAGCCACTAATCTGGGGCCAGAGCGGTAGATGATGGAGTGTAGGCAAGGGAACCATCTGAAGGTTCTTTCAGTAATTTAAGTCTGAGGTGATGAAAGCCCTGAGTAGTGAGGTAGCTGTGGGGATCACGCAGGGGAGGCAAAGATGAAGGGATGATAACTCTTGGGGACAGACCATAATTAGACGATGAAGGAACAGAATGGGTAAAAGATGGCTCCAAATTTCTAGTCCTTTCATATGACGAGAAGAAGAATAGCATTTGTGAGAGATAGGATGCAGTTAGGACTTGATAAATGGAATGTAATGGCAAGGCAGTTCAGTGGTAAGACCTTACAACAGTTAGAAATATGACTCAGGAGAACTGCTGTAAGATCCAAGGTATATATGCATATATCTCTTGAGATGTGTTTCTATGGCACTATGATACTTGGATGAGTGCCATAGAAATTAACAAACAGGAAACTGAGAGAGTTCAGCTGATTTCAATTTTAATGTAAGTAAAAATAAAATGCCATATTAAGAAATTTTATTTATTCAAACTTACTATCCAGTGACCCCATTTAACTGCCTCAGCTACTTTGTGCATCAGTCTCCTTATCTCCAAGCTGGAGCTAATAACCTTGTCCTTTCCCAATTAAAAAGGAAGTATCTAAATCTTTTCATCCTAATTATGCTTTATATTTATTTAAAAATGCCTACTTAGTAAGTAAAACATATTTTTGTGTGTTTGAATTTTGTATTATCTCTTAGTGATATAAGATATATATGTAACATATAAACTATAAATGGCAGTTTCTGACTAGCATACACATCTCCGTCTGTTACTTACTGATAGCTACGTCCACTGGCCAGCTATGGAGCTCACCCTGGGCTAGCACAGAGTCTATCACTTACCTTACCCACCTGCTGTCTAGCAAACCTACTCCAACTCACCCCGTGCTCAGCCCTCTGCTTGTCCCATCCTAGAGGCCTGCGGGGAGCAGTGGGAAACGGCTGCACTGACAGCTGTGGGCTGTGGGAAGAGACCGGACTGCAAAGAGTGTGCCTGTCCCCCAGATGCCATCGGGCTGTTAGCAACCACAGCATTCCCCAATTCTGCTGCTGCGGTGGAGAGGAAGTGGGATGGAAAGAGGTGAAGGGAGAAGCAAAAAGTAAAACAAGAAGAGTAAATCTTGGGGAAAGGCGAGAACAAGGTTAAGGCCTTTTGCATCCTCAGCAAGTTCTAGAGGCCCTCTTTACGTTACCATTTACCACTCCACTCTTATTTCTCAGCCCCTGATCTGTGATACTTAAATTCTTCTGTGTCTCCTCTGTCTTCTATCCGAAGTCCTTGCATTCCATAATCTTCAGGTCCGGAGTTTTGAAGGCAGTGTCAGTAGTGTAGGATTGGGGAAGCCTTGTTTGTCATCATCTATCAAAATCTAGATTCTAGATGGACACAAAAGATGGAACACCAAGAAACAGAGAGTTTTTTGACCTTTGCAGTATGGATCACAAGACCTTCTCAACCTCAAAGGTCACTATTGAAAAAAAATTGATGTCACTGAATACGCATGTTTATTGTTCTTTTTCTCTCCTTTCACTGTATATGGTACATTTTCAAAGATTTTTATTTTTATTTTTTTTTAGCACTTAAGCCCTGGGAATTCTATTTTACACTGTTCTATTTATAATGTTTATTATATTTTTAAATCTCTAAGCTTGATTCAGTCATTAGCATTTTCTAATTTCTTGATTTTTAAAAATTAAATACTTTGAATCTTCTCTACAATTCTGTATGAAAGAAAGCATTTAACCATTTTATTTTATTTTTTTAAGTATTCTTGTCCCAATTCTGTCTCTATGGCTTTGGGAAAATCACATTGATGTCAGTCTTCTTAAGTGTGTGTCATTTCTAAAATTCAGTCCTCTCAATGTAAACTTGGAATAATAATATTTATCTTACTGGGTTCTTGTGACCTTTAAATTAGGCAATGTGCTTAGAGCATTTGGTAACTACTATTACTAGATGGTAGGTTTAAAATTATATCTTCTATTATTACTTTTTAATGAGACAATCACAGATGTTTTGCAATATAGGATGACTTCAGTAGTAAATTTGACAATGAAATTAAGAAATTAAGCCACTCTTTGATTTCACATTATGAAATTTAGAATCCCTTGATTTTATAAAGATTTTTTTTTCAAATAGAGAGAAAGGTTGTATTTTAAGACAAAAAAGGTGGATTAAAATAGAGTTAACAGATATCTAGGGCCTCAAACAAATTTATAGACAGCTCCATGTTCTTGGAAGATAAGGCAGCAAAATTACTGCTGGGCTTGACCCTGTCATCTTGCCGCAAGCAGAACTTTTCCTTTCTCAGTTGCCACCTGATCCACATTCAAGTAGCATTTTAGTCCCATCACCAAGGCAGATCAGAGGAACACCTATTTGTGAATATAATAGAAAACAACTAGATGGTCAAAATGCTGCTGCAAATGAACTTGCAAATACAGTTTTTATCATATCTTTAATTTTTACTGATTATTAGACTTATGAAGATTAAAAATTTTAATTATAACAAAAATAATTCAATACTATAAATAATTTTAAATATTTACAACTTGCATGTTATAAACATATCTCTTTTCTTTGATTATATAGTAATGCATTTGGGTAGTAAGTTAACTTTACACATAGAGGAATTGTAAACTGCATCTGTTCTCAATTGAAATATAAATAAATATTTTAATAATGGGGCAATATAAAAAAATGCATATTTTCCATTTTAAGAAATTTTGCCTCAATATTGCTAAACCTATGACCTTCAGAAGGGCATTTCCATATTTAATCAAGAAGATGTATAACCGGGTGTTTATTCATCTGGAACTTAGTAATGGCATTTTCTCTATTCATTCACATTCTAAGAAAAACAATCATGTTTTGTGTTGTGATTTCTATCATTAAGATATTGTAAAAATTGTTTACAAACATCCTACCATATTCTCTGGCACCAACAACCTTGAAGGAAAAAAATTAGATTTCCTCTATTCCAGTGTTTGGCACATAGAATTCTTTTTATAAAGTATTTATTAACTTCAGAGGCTTGGTCTTTACCATGTTTGGGGATAAAGTATATAAACACTGGAATTGAGCAGAGTTAGTCAAATATCAACATAGTTTCCGGGGCAAGTCATTTCATTTCCCTTTGCCTTACGTGAAATAGGGCTGATAACGCCTTTCTCAATGGTTGTTAGAAGCAATAACTGAGGCAGCCCACATGGAGGCTGAACACATGGCCTAGTAAAACTGTTAGGCACCCCTTGGCTTGCCACTGACCTGGGAACAAGAAGGAGGTTAGGGTATGAACATGTGTGCACCCCACAAACACACACACGCACACACATGAACACTCTTTCCTTCTTAGGGCTGAAAGATGCAAAGGCACTATTTGAAAAAGCCTCTGTTTTCTTCTAATGAAACCACAGTGTACAAATATAAACTGGGTGCCCATGAGCATAAAAAGCATAGAGTTAGATAGGTTTCACTCTGGATCTCCTATACCTTGCTCTGCCAGTCAAGCCTCAAACTGCCAACCCTCAAGACAGTGAAACTGGGACCAGGCTTACTCTCTACACTTCACTGCACAGTGGGGAAGAGGCATCGTCTCACTTTCCTATCAGCTGGTTTATAACACCTCCGCTCAGGTTTCACATAGAAGAGCATGGATCCAAGGCAAAATTATTCTGTTTGGGACACTTCCCAAAATATATTAAACTGAACATTAGAACAAGTTTTAAAGGGAAAAGAAATTTTAGAAGCCCAGCTTGCTAGGTTGCTTTGGGATTATTGGCAGTCTGCCTGTAGGCACCTTACATGCTCATAAAAGAGTCCTTCTTAGACTTTTTAAAAAATGGTTTCTTCTACAACTGGAGTGAGGTGATATAGGACTGAGACTTGACCCTTCAGAAAATAAGCACTGGGTGGAGTAAATTTAGCTTCACACCAGAAATAACGAAGTTAATTTAGGGAACTTAGAAAGGGTTTCTGACAAATATATTTACAATAGTATAATCTTTACATTTTGATACTTTCTGGAGTTGGTCTTGCCATGCTGAAAAGAATCTGGTTTTAATTAAACACCAGAACAATGGTATTGTCCAGATAAAAAGAGAAGCAAGTGATATTGTACTCAGAATAAACCTAGTCCCTCAGGGATTCAGGAGAGAAGATATACCCTGAGACTTGCCTACAGTGGTCAGTGTAACACTCTGGACTTACCCCACCAGTCTATGCAGTCATGTGGCCCATCCAAAGCCTTGTGCTGACAACGCAAGGATAGCTTGCTGATGCAGCAGGATTATTTTTAAGTATTATTTAATGGTCTTGAGTCCCTTGTTGAACAACAACAACAAAAAAAGCAAGTGAGAGAAAGAATTCCTCTTTTTCTCCTAAGTAAGGCAATTCATATCTGGAGGCTCTAACCAGATCACCGAGACAGACCTGATGCAACAAAGCTAACCCTGTAGGACAAAGTTCCACTTCTCAGCTGACTGAGCTGTCACCATACAAAGACAACTTTAGGGACAGAGAGAAGACAGCAAATCCTATAATATCCATCCAAGAGCCTTCATTTTTGAAACTCCCTTACAATATTTTGTGAAGGAAATCAGCCATTGAATGACTGGGTCAGCCCTGTAGACTAACATTCAGTGTCTCCTACCACTAACTAACAGCACAGTGTGTGTATATAAGCACAGGACATAGAGCTACTAGGACCAGAACTGTTGATCTTTGAAAAGATCGCAGCTGTGGTGAGACTGTGTCTTTACAGTTTGATAGTGCTCTAAGGGAGTTATCTGATATTCACAATTGGGAAGTATAGACACTTTTTTAGGTCAGCACACCAGAAGCGGTCTATAGCAAATATATTTATCTAGCTTGCAGTAAACTGCATAAGCCAGAATGACAATTATAAATCTACAGCAAGAAATACAGCTGACACTGAAAGCACTGACCAGGTGACCAGTTCATTTTCTTTCTGTAGGAGACAGGCATGGGGAGCTAAATCATAACTCAAAGTGATAAGCACAAGATCAAAACAAGAGAATTACTAGGATATGTATCTAAACTAGGATATGTATCTGGGTCAGTTAAGGTGCTTGCTAAAAATGTGGATTATCTAGCTATACTCTGGAGATATCAAGTGGGGCATGGAAACTGTATTTTGAAAGAACCTCAGACAACTCTGCTGACATCAGTTTGCATTTGGGAAAGACGAAGAGATCATTCAGTGTGTGCTGGAGTTGCTAGACAATCAAATGTGCTCACCTCCACATAAACACGTAACAGCCTCCTGACCAAACAGTTCAAATCCTTATCTCCACTCCCCAGGACATAGGTGAGGCCTGCCAGTGGAGTTCCTTCTCAAAACACGTGTGACTGAGTAACTGCTTTTCTAACCAGCACCTTCTGTGTTTACATAGACTGTTACCTTCGTTTGATTTTGTTGTAACCTGGGGTCTATTTTGTTTCCTCAAAGACACATTTCTCAGATAATAGAAATATTTATGCAGCACCTATTTATTATGTACAAGATCTAATGCAATATGGTTTATATCTTTTTTTTCATTTTGTCTTTACAGTTGCCTTGAACATTTATTCCAATTTCACTGATAAAGGAAATAAATTTCAGAAAGTTAACTAGTTTGCCCAAATTAAACTAATTTAAAAAATGGCAAAACTGAAAATCACATATATTTTGTGTTAGTTTAAATCTCAGTTGCCATAACCACAAGGCATGTTGCCTTGCACATTAATTTTATACTTCAACTCACAAAGTACACTGTTAATCCCAAATACATATGCAAGTCTCTCGCTCTTTCACTTTCTCTCCATGCATAGCCTGCCTAGAGACTTGAGATGCCTGACTGCTTAACAGTGCATTAACTGGCCCAAGCAAAGGAGTCAGGAATTTTATTTATTTACTTATTTTATTTATTTATGTATTTATTATTTATTTATTCCATTTCCTCACTGTACTCTTAGGCTTAATGTGAAAATATTTTAAAAATGTTTTATTAACAAGTGCAAATAAATTTTAATAGAATATTAGAAAATATTTAATATTAAAAGATAGTTTTTAGCACTAACTGGTGTTGCTCAATGGTTAGAACAAGGGCCTGTGCACCAGAGAGTCTCGGGTTTGATTACTGGTCAAGGGCATGTACTTGGGTTTCAAGTCTGATCTCTACCTCTGGTCAAGCCCATGTGGGAGGCAACCAATTGATGTGTCTCTGTCACATTGATGTTTCTCTCCCTCCCCCTTCCCTTCTCTCTAAAAAAAATCAGTGGAAAAATATCCTTGCTCTTTGGGTGAGGATTAAAAATTAGATATATAGCTTTTAAATAATTTGTTCTTAAACATAGATTGAATAATAACACATTGATTTTTATTAGAAAAATACATACACATGTGATGGAATAGAAAATGACTAATAAATATTGAAGAAAATGTGTTCTTAATTCACAAGGGCAAAGTTTATTTAGCTTTTGTGATGCTCCAATTGGAAACTCACCTTTTAATTTTGCAAAAAGTATCAACATGCTTGGCAAATACCCAAATGGGAGGGAAAGTCTATTCTATCTCCTTCCTAATTTCGCACTGTATTCTTCCAATTTGATTTGAACACTGTTCGACTTTTATTAACTCAACAAGCTTTTATTGAGTAACTGTTATGATCTGGACACAGTTACATAGTGATTAATTTGCTTGGGTTTAAAGTTTACCACTTGATAAGTTCATAACAAAAAACTTCCCAGGCTGTTTAATGTCTTTATACTTTAAGTCAATGTCTCTCTTCTTGCTATGATATCTTAATACTTTTGTCCAAAAATTAAACATCTTCTTTAGATTTAAAACTCAGGCCAAAAGTTATTTACTTCATTAAGTCTCCATTTAGAGGATGGGTAAGCTTCCATTACCCATCCCTCCAGAATATATGGCACCCCTTCTTTGTGCTCTAAGTTCATCTCTATTTCTATAATAACACCTATGTTACATAAATATATCTTTTAAAATATTCATAATAGACATTATATCTTATCTTTCTAGATAATTTTTGGAAAATTATTTAACTGCAGTTTAGTCCCTATGGTTCAGGAGGAACTGACTCCACCTTCCTCCTTACAGGATAGACACACAACCCAGATCAAAACCAATCATGAGCCCTGGACAGGGTGACTCAGTGGTTGGAGCATAAGTCTGTGCAAAGGAGGGTTGTGGGTTCAATTCCAGGTTGAAGGCACATACCTGGGTTACAGATTCAGTCCCCACCCCCAGCCTGGGCAAGTGTGGGAGGCAGCCGGAGGATGAGCCTCTCTCACATCCACATCGATGTTTCTCTCCCTCTCCCCCTCCTCACTCCCTTCCACTCTGTCTAAAAAATCAATGGAAAAAATATCCGAACTCCTCAGGTGAGGACAAACAACCAACAACATAAAACAATCATAATACTAAATTCCTTTGGCCACAATGAATGACTCAGGAAGAGCAAATGACCCAAGGGGTAAAAACCAGATTCCATTTTGAAATTGACACAGACACTGAAAAAGAAAGGGTCTATATTCTGAGAACACAAGTGCTATACATCATGTAAATTTGCAGATAATATATGCCACCATGTATCAGAAGCATACTGAAGAGAGAAGCCATGAAAAGGTAAAGAACAACAAGAAGTCAAGAAGAGAATGAAAGCTGAAGTAGTATTTGAGCACCTGACTGTAGCTTTGCCTGAAGCCACTTGTACCCTTAGATATTTCAGCTCTTCTTGATAATGGACATTAAGCTAGTTCAGGTTGAATTTTCATCATTTGCAGCTAGAAGAGTCTGCATTAATACATCATGACTGCCTCTGTCACTATACTGTGATGTAGGAATTGCCTCTTGTATTCTATGACAGGACTTTGAAGAAACTGGGTATTCAGCTTACATACTAATTACAGAAATAGAGAAGGAAGAAAGAAAAGAAAGAAAGAAAGAAGGAAGGAAGGAAGGAAGGAAGGAAGGAAGGAAGGAAGGAAGGAAGGAAGGAAGGAAGGAAGGAAGGAAGGAAGGAAGGAAGGGGGAAAAAGAAAGAATACCCTAGGAATACAGGAGAAAATATATTGTTGCTGTAGTCCTGGTATACCAACAATTTAGTACCCTTTTACCAAAACAAACAAAATCTCCCAAGTAAAAATTAATTACTTTCAAATTATTGTACTTCATGGTGTTGGGTCATTTTTGAGGTCATTCCTCAAAAAAAAAAAAAAAAAAATCCTTAAGGAAGCTTACTCAGATTGGATGGATTTTGCTAATATCTCAGGATAATCAAGCCCTTTATTTACATCTTAACACCAAATGATATCCTCCAGGTCCAAAAGTTATTTTAAATGGCACATGAGATGGCGTTTCTGTCAGTTCCCTTGGGATTGGGTTTCATGGTGTAATCAGACTCACCATTAACAATCTTTCCCCGGACAGGAATGGAGCTAATATAGTGTGATGAGAGAGTGTTGGCCGGTGGCTCAACCAGCTCTGCAAGTCTGCACATGTGGATTCTATTTTCAAACCTATGATTGATTTACTTTCTGACTATGGCAAACCTCTCTATTCTCCCATATGATGCTTATCAACAAATGGTGTCTGCTTAATTCATTTATTGAGAAAATATAACCACACTTCAAAAATTGGAAATTATTCCTCATGAAAATTTTTGCTTTTCTTACCACAGTGCTGTTCTGCATGTGTGATTTACTACCTGATCAAAATACAGCTACTTTGGGACAGTTATTTGAATTTTTGAAAGATTGTTATTTCTTAATAAAGATTTTGACCTCTTTTGATAATTTGATATTTCTCTGATCTCAATTCAGGTGTTATTTATGATCTTTATCTTTAAAAAATGCCTTTTGAGGATGCATTGTTTTTGAATGTTCACCAACTGGTTCCCTGTAGGTTGTAAAATATCCAAACAGGGAAGGATGATTATTGAACAAGCATTTGTTAATTTGACTTACTGACTTTTGAATTTGATGCAATAACCATCAGTTTCAATTCATTCATACACAGTAATGTGTGTAATCTCCAAATGCAAACCAGTAGATAAAAGAAGTACTATTTGGGATTCATTTTCCTTTTGATGTTACACAAATTTGAGCTAGTGTGTGCTGGGAAAAAATGACATAAGCCATGAAAAATAATTAAAGCTCCTGAATTACTGCTGTACCCTAAAGTCAAGAGTAAGGACAGATGACCTTAAGGGATACTTTAGAATTGATTCTGTTATTTGAAAATTGATATCAAACAACAGGAGAAATTATGTAAGATACTGTTATATATACACTTTCTTTAAAAAAATTTTAAAATCTGCCTGTTTGTATATGGGCTTATAATCAGAGTGACACTGACTTACTTACTGTTTCCATGTTATAAAACACTTGATCAGCATTGTTTGTTTCATCAAGGATTAAAAAGAAAAGTTACCTGTGGTGATGTCTAAACTTGCCACTTTGTAAGAGTAATAACTCATGACTTTGTGGGCATTTGTTTTCATAGTTAATGGTTTGATCACTGTCTAATGTTTCTATTTTTTCTGGGGTCATTTTCTGTTATTTTGGTTTTCTGTTTATGTCGTTTTGTTTTAGTGTAGAAATAATTTATTTTATGTTTTTGCACTTTTTTATCTGTACTTTTGCAAAATACATACTAAAAAGTGTCGAACTACCTCTGTGTCTGTACCTTTTTACTCCTTTATAATTGTGTAATTCTGTTTTCTCATATTTCTTTTATTTTACCCTAACAATTGTTCTTCACCTTATTTTTACTTTTTTTCTATTTTTGATTCATTTATCACTGCTTTTAGTTCTATTTGTACCCATCAATTATCTTTCCTTAGGCCTATTTTGTTGTATGTTTCTATCTTGTTCTATTAAATGTTTAATTTGTTATATTTATTTTGTATCAAATTAAGTAGCATTAATGAGTAAGGCTCTGAAGTTTTCATCTGAGTCCAATTTAGCTCTATCTCATATATTTTTTATATGTAGTGCTATCATTTGTATCTATTCTACATAATAAATATAGGGGTGAGTGTGTGTGTGTGTGTGTATTCACGTACACCGAATACTACTTGTTTTATACCACTTTTGGAATATGTTGTCTAAAATATACTATTTTTTGAAAATGTATAATAACTTGAAAAGTTTTACTCTAGTGTCATGGTTATTTACTCATATACATACTTGGATCAACCGTATTAATTATTACATATATCTCTATCTTTTTTTTTAACTTTTGTTTAAAATATTACAGATGTCCCTTTTTCTCCTCATCGACTCATTCCACCCCGCCCCACCTCCTCCCCAGTCCCTCTCCCCACCATTGTCCATGTCCTTGGGTTGTGCATGTATGTATATGAATTATTTGGTTAATCTCCCCCCACCCCGCCCTCCTCCGTCCCTCTGAGGTTCCTCAGTCTGACCCATGCATATATCTCTATCTTTTCACTTACATACTTGGTTGTACTTGGGATATGTGATTTCTTGAGTTGCTCTCTTATTTCTACTGCGTTTCTTTAGATTTATCTTTGGGAGTCTGCCATTCTCATTTATACATTTGATTGCTATTTGCTGCATAATGATTCATTCTCTAGCTTAGAAACTTTCATTTTCTAAAAACGTAGTGTTAACTCTGTACCCAGTGTAAACCATCTGTAGTTACTTTAAAGAGTTGTCTCTTCCATGTCATTATTTTAGTTTTTAGATATACATATTCCTGCTTTCCTAATACTTAATTGTTAATTCTTTAAGGCAATGGTTTTGACTCTCAGTGTTTCCCTTGAGTCCACAATCCCTAGTTTACATCACTCTGTTCATTATCTCATCCTTGCTTTATTGGTTTCGAGTTGCTTAACATTTCTTCTGGATCTGAAAGTACTTTTTTAGAAAACCTTTTTCAGAATCTAATGTAAGTCCTATAAGAAGGGGTTTTTACGCTGTGTTGCATTTTATGTTCTTAAAATTGAGCTGACATTTTTTCCCCATAGTGGTCAGGGGATTTCTTTTCACCTTTCTCATACTTCAAATGGGTAGTTACATCTGAATATTTCCCCCAGATACAGTTCATATAAATTCTCCATGACTCTTTTTCTTTCTTATCTGAAACCTCTTGGTGCTTTTTCAGACTGTGATGAAGTTCACAGGCTGAGTGTTGCTGGTTTGTCTTCTGTCTGTATTTTGTGCTCTTATGCTAGATAGAAGGCATGGGTTCATCAGCAGAGGCTGTGTGTCAACATAATTAGTTGATTTTTATCTCTGATTCTTTTTCTATTGAAGGTTTTATACCACCTAGTCACAATAGGAGATAGATTTTAATTTAATATCAAAATCAAATCAGGAAGTTTTCATCCCTCATGGACTCAGTCACAGGAGTTGCATCCAAGACCTCTGCCAACCTTTGCCCCAGCGGCGCTCCACTCTGCAGAGATCAAACAGAACTTTCATTGAAGCTCTTCCTTTGGGTTCTTACACAACCTCAGACATTCTCTGTAATGCACTTTCTCTTCCGTGTTTCTGACAATTCCAACTTATTCTTGTTGACCATTATTATTCTATGTTGCCTCTCTTGCCTTTCGACCTGTAAGAAGAAAAAGTTATTCATCTTTAATGAATAATTCTTATGATGATGATGACATTTGGCTTCTCTCCCCTTTAGATATCTGTCTGCAGATAAAATTAATTACTCTGGAAATGAGGTTTGCCAATTATTTAACCTGAAGTAATCCCATTTCCCACAGCTCAATCAAAATTCTGGGAGGTAAAACTTCTGAAACAAATGTTCTTCATATCCACAATGATCAATCCATCAGAATGCTTATTCATTTTCTCCTGAAAAATCCATTTTGCTTTTGTTAGTTCTATAATTACAATGAGACATGCAAGTCATATAAAATTTCAATTTTTTTAATTATAAAATTTCTATAGGCCATGATAGTTGCAAAGTTAAAGGTAAGTCTATTTCTTCAGTTTTGCCACACTAATTTGTCCTGGTCAAGCCAAAATATCATTTTAGTTCATGTGGTATTTAATTGTGAACAGCAATGGCTGGAGGGTTTTAAGGGTCACTAGGTCCAGATGTTTGGTCATTAGTCACCACCATATAACCCACCTTCAATATAATAAATATGGATAAAATAAGGAAACACTTCAGCCGTCAACAAGATTAGTGTTCAAGACTAATAGGAGCCTGATTTCTGCTTTTTAACTTTGTTAACATTTAACCCTTTGAGGGCAGAAGATTTCACTTGAAGTAAATCTCTCCTCACACACTCTGCTCTTATTTTCTGAAGTTTATATACCTTCATTAATGGCACGTCCATTCACCAAAGAAGTGCAGGCATGCTTTTAAGTATTTTAATACTTAACATCACACTTCATATCTTTTTCTTAACAACATATTGGAATGTTTAAGAAGGTGGTTTTGTTGGACAGTCAGGTAATTATCTGATAAAGTGACCTATGTCTGTGGCTAGGGAACAGCTTATTTAAAAGAATTTATTGGATATATCGGGCTGATCTGAGCTCCCGAAACAATAAAGATTCTTTCAAAACTTTCTCTGTGTGTTTATATTTTTTGGTATTTATATAAAATGAAAAGCAAATATCCTAATTTTTTTTTTCTAATGTAGTATTATTTCTCACCTGGTGCAATGGAAATAAAAACATACAGCCACACGGTGCAGGCCTTAGGATGTAGCTACGCTAGAAGTCCTTTTTGTAGGTTCCTTTTGCAAAAACTTGGGTATAATAATACTACTAACCAGGTAGAGTTCTTGTTTGATTTAATAAGATTATGTAAGCCTTCAATTAATGCTAATTTTCTTTTTCTTATCTGCATAGACATTGTACAATATTCTGACACATGTGTTTGCTAATTAATTATCTACCTGAAATAGTGGATTAGGTTATTGGCTACAAGGACAAAATAACCAGTTTGGATCCTTTTGCTGATATTTTGCCAGTATTTTTGCATTGATGCCTGTAATGTCTATTATTTTACATTTAGACCCTTTATGAAAATTCTTATATTTTATTATTAGATTAAGTATCATCTTGATTCCATATTTGAGGAACTTTTTTTCTCCTGTCAAAATGATCATCATTCTCTACTATTAGTAAGTTGCTTAAATTCCAGCTTTATCTTAGAAAAAAATTATTTGAAAAAAAAGAAAACCAAAGGAAAATATATACATTTGGCCAGTTGATTCAGTCTATGAGGATGTATTTTTAATAAAGACACAATGGCAGCTGTGAACTACTTGAGTACAGATTATTTTTGCTCTATCCTATTGCTTCAGAACCCAAAGTCTCGTTCTGTTAAAATCATAGCTTAGTTCCTCCAGGCCTTTGAGTCCCTCCTTGACCTGTCACAGGGCAAGGTGGCAATGATCCAGCTGAATATAATTGTTCAATAGAAAGAAAGTAGAGGGAAAACAATGGATTACCCAGTCCAACCAAAAAGTCAATTGGCAAAAATCACAAAACAGCCTCAGAAATCCTTCCTCTCTTTAAGAATTCTATGGTTTCCTTCTGTCTCCTCCTTTCCCTGTTGCTGCTTCCTCTTCTCTCTCTGCAATTTTTTTTCCTCCAAACATTAAAAAGAATAATCTCATTTCATATGGTCTGTTCTCATGCACAGAGCATTTTTATGAAAAACAAAATATAAGTATTTTTTTTCTATATCAATCAGATGATCAGAAAAAGTGAAAAATTTTAAAGCATCTATATAATAATTAGCTGTATTGTTTGTTTTCTATTGAGATGTATTCACATTTTGAAAACTTAATCAGTTTTAGGTTTTATTTTAAAAACTACACTAAATTGTTATCTGTTTACTTACCAATAACATCTATTTTCAAGGCTATTTCTCAATCAAAATATATAAAATGGTTACATTTAGTATGCTTGTGTAATACATACATGGATAAGTATATATTGTTCACATCAGCATATATATGTATATATATACACACTAACATATATATATGTTAATATCCATTTGTATTTATTTGCTCTTATAAATCTAAAACTAAGCTTTCCAATGCTTACTTCTATCCTTATTGAATCTGGGAACATTGTTATAATTGATGCCATACATTGCTAGGAAGCCAAGGACAAAATATTCAATTTCTTTTTCAAATGTTGTCCAAACTCTTTATAGATTTCTTTTCTCCATCCCCTTCCGTAAACTTATTAGTTAAATTAGTACAGCTGTCTGTAAAATCAAATTTAAAGTCTTCAAGTGTTTCCTTGGTCTACAGATGCCTCAGTAGACCTTGCACCAGAAAGGTACATTTGAATTAGCACAGCCTGTTTTCTTACTGCACTTTTTAAACAGAACTGACACTCCCCAAATAAGGAGCATGTTTTATTTGTTAGGACATGTATGGAGTTTTAAAAAACAATACATTTTTACCCTATCAGTATGAAGGAAACAATTTCACACCATTTCAATGAACAATAGGTGGTGAAATGAAATACTTAAATGTGGCAGGCTTCTATCAATGAAATGGATGCTTGCAAAATGAGAAGAAAGGTTTAATGGTGAAGAAAATTAGAGTGTCAGCTCGATAGAGCCATCAATCCAGGCATAATTCTATGCTAAAGACACTTGACATATGATAGCAATCTTGAGGGTACACACAATAATCTGGTTTTATTGGAACACGCAAGTCAGTAGAAGCCATGTTTATTGACTAGGCTGAAATGAGGCATCCTGAGATCTGAGACAGAATCTCAACCCCTCAAGAGAAGAATGGGTTTAGCAAAGAGCACAACACCTGCTGTTTTTCACCAAGCAAGATTTAGAAATTTATTTTTTTCTTTTAACTCTGAGCTGAGAATGTGGACTTTGGATAATACCTCAGAACTGTAAAACATAGCTTTAAGATGAAAGGTTTTAAAAGTATATCACAGCTTATAGAGAGCTAACTCATAAAAAATAAATAGGAAATATAAGCAAAATATAAAGAATATGGTTACACTCTTCCAATTGTGTGTATCTGTGGGAGTGTCTGAGTATAAATTTGTGCTTTGGGCTACAAAGGTATTCCTATTTGGCAAACAACTTTTTCATAATGAAACAACAGCTTCTGTATACTGGGTCCTAGCTTCTGACTTAGTTTATGCAGGTACCAGTTGTGCTAATAGTGTTATTCAAATAATGAGACACTTCCCCACAGATTGAAGATCAAGAATTGTCACACAAACAACCTGCACTTAATTATTTTTAGTAATAAGATACACATTTTAATACATGTAAGGCAAAAATGCATCTAATTATAACTTGTTAAGCATATCTAAATTTTCTTTTTTACCAAGCTATATCAAATAAGAGAATTTTCTTTAAAGCAACAAGAGGCTAGACAATCAACAACAAAATAACTGTATATAAAATATAATAATAAAATAAAGGAGAAGAAACACTATTTGTTGGGTATTTATTATGGGTCACTTGACTTCTGATTTCTGGCCCAACATGCAAAGAGCTTGGAAGTCATTACTCCCATCCAGATATGAAAAAATGCTGAAAAAATGAAAAATTAACAACTCTTGTTAAATACATCAGGAAATTGAGGTCTCAGGTCTACTTGCTACCCTGAAAACTGGAAAAAACAAACAGGCAGATACAGTGCATCACACTTATACTGAAGCAGAAGCCCTGGAGCAGATCCCCACAACTCAAGACCATATCAGGGGGAAGATTTTAAACTATTTGATGAATTGCTGAAGGGACAGCAAGAGTTAAAAACTAAGTTAAATAAGCCAGGCAGTGAAAGACAAATATCACATGGAATCTAAAGAACTTAATAAACTGATAAACAGAATAGATTCAGTGACATGGAAGCATAGATGAGACTGATGAATGTCAGAGAGATGGAGGAGGGCGGGTGGGTGGAAGGGGAGAGAGTAACCAAAGAATTTATGTGCATATATACACAACCCAAGGACATGGACAATGGTGGGGAGAGGACTAGGGAGGGGGAAGGAATGGGGTGGAATGAGTCATTGGGGAGAAAAAGGGACATCTGTAATATTTTAAACAATAATAAAATTTAAAAAACAACAAAAAACAACAACAACAAAAAAAAAACTAAGTGGTGGCTTATTTTTGGTGGGGTGTTGGCTTATTTTTGGTGGGGTGTTGGCCCACACTTTCATGGTGTTTACTTTCAGTTGCTCTATCAGGTTCCAACTGTGAAAATTTGAGAAAAAATTACCACATGCTTCCAGCAGGGGGAGGGGTAAAGTTACCATTTTGAAATATTTCCATAGTTCTTTGCCTCAACAAGGTCTGACCCCAACGAATCTATCTTACTAGAACCTAGCTGAATGGAGTTTTATTAGAGCTTATCCAACCTGGGAGAAGGGAAATATCAAACTCAAGCCTACCCTAGCCCTTGAAATGGGAGAAGAGAAATACCCAACTCAAGTTCACTCAAAGAATGAGACCTAATCATGGGACTGTAAATCACTTTCCCTCTCTCCCACCTTACCACCATATCTACAGGGCTCCTGTATGATAACAAGAATATAGCTAAAGAACTTCAAACATCAGACCCTATTTAAAGAGTCTCTAGAAAAACCTAAAACCACATGGGAATCAAAAACATGGAAACTACCCAATTTCCCACACCCTTCACCAGTTTTTTATTGCCTGAGGCAGGCCACGTGGCAGTTGCCATCTTGGTCTTTTTCCTGTTTCTGCCCTCCCTCCTTCTCTTCCTTCCTTCTTTCAATTCTGGGTTAGCTTTGCTCCTTTATATTGCATGCCTGCACCTTAGGCAATTAAATTTGTTTCTAAACTGTATGTCACTATCCCTCATAAAAATTTATATCCAGAACTAAGCACATACAGAATTTTTTAGACCACTGTTTCTGACCATGATGTTATGTTCTTACATGAAAATAGCAACTGAATTACATTTCTAAGTGCTCAAAATAAGCTTATATTGCATTAACAGTCACGTAAAGTCCTCAAGGCTGAAGCACGGCTTTCTACACAGCTGGAATTCCTTGAAAGCCACCTGCACAATCAACACTCCCTACATCCTAGAGAGGGATACTTGGAGCTCTAGTTAACTGTCCAACTAAACAAAAGTCACTCCTGCAATGACCCAAAGCTCTGTTCTAATAACTCACCTTTTACCTTATTCTCACTTTTACCTGTGCTGTTTCTGCTTGGAAACTTTTCATTCCAGAACATGCGCCTGGTTCCTAAATACTAGCATAGTAACTGATGCTGTCACTGACTTTAGATGAACAGCAGGTTCCTTCTACCTCAAAATGAATCCTGCTGTTGTAATTCTCTGTTACGCCAGGATGGTGATTTGTCATTACTTCTGTTCTACCTATTGGGTTGATATGCTAGCTGCTGCATAGGGCTCTGGTCCCCTCTATGTCAACACTCTCTAGGAGACTGGGGCAGATGAGGTCCCAGGCACTGATAGTGGTCTTCATTATGCTTCAGTTAAGTAAATAATAGCTACGTTTGTCTTTTTAAATGTAAGTAGTAGTTAAGCAATTCTTTGTACTATAATAGTTTGATTTGGGGAAGCTTAATAATAATTTTACTAGTGATATAGTTAATGTAACTATATGAGTATTTTTTACATTAGCATAGAGTTACATTCCAAAATATTCATAAAAGGCCTTGACAGTGTTCCCATGTTTTCCAATTGTTCTTTCCTTTTAGCTACCATCAACCTCCATGTTGCTTGCATTAGTAATAAATGATGTTATACTTGAATTTTTGAACCTAGCTATAGAACTTTGTGTTCCTATTATGTTTAACTAGTTAGATATAGCCTTTCACTTCATTTTTAAATGCCTTTTCAGACTTAAGTCACTCAATACATTACATATGTATTCTAATTTTAAAGCTTCTGGAAAATTGATAATTATTTTTATCTACAAAGTAACAAAATCAAACTTTGAATGGGCCCAATATAGAGACTGTGGCTTCTTTCTAGAGACAATTCTCTGAATTAACCTATTTATTGAACAGCTTGTCACTAGGCCTTGAGTTTTAGCCTTTTCCCTTCTTCCTATAACACTGATGTTTTAAATAGTTGTAGAGTATTCAATAAATAAATATGGATTCTAGCATTTAAAATTCTGAGTTAATATTTCTTCCTCACCAATACAACACAAGTAGTCCAGGTAAAAATGATAGCAATATATCAAATAAAAGACAATAATATTTAACATTTGAGTGTAGAATCCACAGAACTTGGCTAATTCAAAGTGAAGTGGAAAAAACAACAAAAAAACCTCAGAACATCATCTGGCTCCTAAGACTGTGATGTGTGATGGAGAATACGGAACTCATAGAGGATGGGACGTGGGAAGGGTAGGCCAATAAACTATATTTTAGATGTATGGTGTGTAGGGTCCTATGGGAGATCCAGGTATAGCTATATAAAACACAGATATATTAAATCTGAAACTCTAGAAGTTCTGTAGAGGAGAAAAAGATCTGGAATGCAATAGCAAATTGCAGGAAATGAACTTGCTCAAGAAGAACAGGCAGATGAGAAAAGGGAACATGCAGGAGAAAAAACATTGGGGGATATCATAGGACTTGTTTAAATTGTTATATTAACCACCCTACTGGATAAATAAAATTCAAAAAGAAACAACTCCATGCCACTCCTCAAAAGATGTCAGGTTCAAATAATTTCATAGGGAAAATTTCACAAACATTAAACTTTCCAAAGCATGCACCAGTGGATTTTTAATTGGGAATGATTTGTTTGCCAGGGGACATTTGTCAATGTCAAGATATTTTTGACTGTTACAACTGGGCAAGGAGGTGGAGAAGTGTACTATAAGGCTCAGGTAGGTATAGACCAGAAATGATGCTAAATATTCTACATAAATAAGACAAACCCTACAGCAAAAAATTATTGGCCCAAAATGTCTGGAGTACCAAACTTGAGAAACCTGGCATAAAGGAAAAACATTTAAAAAGAACTAAGCTTTTTCTTAGTTTATGTTTTAAGACAAAAGATATTCCAAACTAAAAAACTATGAAAGATAGCTACAATAAAATTATGAACAAAGATTGTTGATGTAATTACACCAATAAAATACATGCAAGTCCAATGGTCTAATTAAAAGTCTATACCATGACAGAGAAAGCTTTATTTCAAGAGTGTATAAATGATTCAACAAAAGCAAACTTGATAATATCTAATTTCAAATATAATGGAGAAAATCTGCATCTCAACATATCCCAAACATTTTTCATAAAATTCAATATCCAATCCTAATTTTAAAAATTAATTTTAGAGGGAAGGAAGATGGTGGCACTGTGAGAAGCAGCAGAGGCCCCCGCTCCCAGCCACGGACTCGATTTCCTCCTAAAATCTTACATAGCCAGCTTGGAAAAACCAGGGAAACATACCTGAGTGGACGGAGTGAGTGGGGGGAGCACTGAAGAAACATCACCGAGTCCGGTAAGGGGGGGGCGTAGGAAGGGGGAGTCCCCCTGGAGGCTGTGTTGGGCTCCGAGCCCTGAGGCTTGGAGGCTGCAAAGCTCCCTCCCCTTGGGAGTGCGGACGGCCTCCAAAAGCGGGGACCCCACACCAGGAGCGACGAGCGGGGAAGGAGCGCCCCGTGCACAGGGCAGAGGGACCCAGGGGAGCAGTGAGTCTGCAAGGAGGGGATGGCGCCCTCCTAGGAAACAAAGCCTCGAGTGGCGGCTACAACCAGCATCTAGTGCTCCGGGTGCCGACCATAGGGAAGGCTGTCCCAAGGTCTGTGGCACCCAAGTGGTAAGGGACCAGAGGACTGTGCTGAGCACACAGGGACCCGCTGCCTCCCTGTGGGGCACTGTGTTGAGCCCCAGAAAGCACTGAATCTATGTTGCATGGGGGAGGGGAGGAGCCCTCCCTGTCCTGAGCTCCCGGTGCAGAGAGGCTGGGATCGGTGACCAGCCCTGAGGGGCACCATGGAGGTGCGTGAACCCGCCCCAGCTTTGCTGAGACCAGCGGTGCAGGGAGCTGTATGGAGCTGACTTTGGGTCCCCTCCCGCTGGGTGCCTTGGTGCGTGGGTGGCAGGACCATGCAGGGTGGACTCTCTGCCTGTGTGTTGCTTTGTACATTTGTGAGTCTGATCCCCGAACTCGTTACTACCTTCCTGACCTGCAGTGCTCCAACAGACCAGCGGAGGCTGGGGTTGGGGTCCACACAGTAGACGGTTTGAGGGGCGGGCCTGGGGCGACCAGCCAACCAGAGCTGAGCAGGGAGGGGCGGAGCCTGCCGGCCTCTTCGGCAGCCGGGAGCACCTCCCCCAACAGGAAAGGGGCAGGTCCCACTCACTGAAGCCCCAGACACACCCACAGGGCACAGTCCTGAGGGGGAAGGGAGAGCAGCTCACAGGAGGACTTTACAAGAATAAGACTCTCAGGGACTGTGGTTTGGGAACTGGAGGAAAAGCTGAAAACTGCTGCTGGGGACAGAGCAGGCAAAGGGCTCACCAGAATGTGTTTTTAATTGAATCCACTGAGCCCAGGCTGCTGAAATGGCCCATACAGAAAAGGCAACAGGCTGAAATCAATCTGAAGCTGCAACAGGACAGAGCCTGGGGAACTAGAAGCAGAGGACAGGGTAGAGACTGAGGAGCTGGCTGTGGAGCAGAGACTAACCCCCACAGAGTGAGCGCCAGACAGCGACACCTCTAAGGGGAGTGATACCCTGGGCTACACTAGCCACCCTGCACCCTAAAGACTCTACAGAAGACTCTGGAGTAAGACCAGGCAACTACAAGGTTGAAAAATAGTTGACAAGAGGAGGTGGTCCACAAAGAGCCTCAGATCAACCATCTACCTAAGGACACCAGAGCCAAACCTAGTCCGCTCCTTACATTGGTTGGTACACAAGCACCTCCTAGGAGAACTGAAATCAGCACACAAAACAGTGACCCTCAGACAACATAAGTTAGTTGCCCAGAAGAAACTCACCTGATTGACTACTTTTTTTTCTTCTGTTTTTTTGTTTGGTTTGGTTTTTTGGTTTTGGGGGTTTTTGTTTGTTTTTGTTGTGGGTTTGTTTATTTTTACTCTTTTTTCCTTAGGAAGAAGAGAAAGGGGAGAAAATTTGTTTTTTCTTCTTTTTTAAATTTTATAATAATTTTTTTTAATTTTTTTAAAACACTTTTTAACTACATTTTTTTCTCTTTTTATAAAAGAATTTTGTCTTGCTTAGCTTGGTTTTAGTTTTGTTTTGATTATTTGCTTTGTTTTGTTTTATCCTTGCTTCTAATATCAAGACTTCTTAATATTCCTGCTTAATGACTAGGACTTTATCATTATAACCAAGTTTACAGCTTCCCTCTGTAGTTTCCACCAAATCTCTTACCAGACTCCCTCCCTGCCTGGGCTATATCTCTCTCTCTCCTCTGGATCCACTGGTGTAACTTTCTTTTCTTTTTCTTTTGCTACTTTTATTTTATTCTTTTGTTATCCTCCCTTCTGTCTTGTCTTTTTGTTCAATTCTTAGTTTCTCTTATTCTCTTTATTGTATTTTTGTTTTCTCATTTTCAACTATTATCCTATTCCTATTCTCTCCCTTAATTTTTTGCTGGCCCTTCTTTCAGAATCTTTTCTCTGCTTCTGTTATCTCCCAGTAGCTTCTCTATTTTTTATATTTTAGTTTATTATTATTTTCTAAGTTTTCACCAGTATTAACAACAATCTCTCTCTCTCTCTCTCTCTCTCTAAGCATTTCTTTTTTTTAAGCATTTTTTAGTGTGTGTATGTTCTCCCTTCACTCTCCCAGTTCTATTTTCACATGGGGTGTTTTCATTCTGACTGTCAAAATATTTTGTAAGATACCTCTTGTTTCCTGAAAGTTTAGTTGTGTATTGTCCTGCCTTGCCAGCACCTGTACAACAGCTTACAGAACGAGGTTGGGGATGAGACATAGTTAACCAACCTGAGAGGAAAGTCCTCCCAAGTACTGATCAATGACAAACTAGACCCAACCACAACAGCAGAACATAAAGAAATCACAAAAGGGACACCCACAAGAGGGACATGACTAGAGCAAATAGCTCAGAAGTATAAGGAAAACACACTTCTGAGCTCTAAGGACCCACGAGACAAAATCCCATCCCACAAAACTGGGAGAGAGCAAATATATCTAATATATAGATACAAACACTAAGACATACAAAAACAAGGAAACAAAGAAACAACCCCCAAATTAAAGAAAAGGAAACATCGCCAGAAAAGACGCTGATGAGATGGAGTTAAACAAGTTATCAGAAACAGAGTTCAGAGTATTGATTATGAAGATGTTCAAGGAACTTAAGAAGACACTAGATGATAAGATTGAGGATCTTAGTGAAAACACAAAAAAAGAGATACATACCATAAACAAAACTCAGACAGAGATAAACAATGCTGTATCTAATATCAAGAATGCACTGGAAGGAATTAAAAGCAGGCTCAAAGAAGCAGAGGACAGAATAAGTGACTTAGGAAACAAGGTAGAAAAAAATCACAAAATCAGAGCAGCAAAAAGAAAAAACACTTAAAAAGCATGAGGACAGTCTAAGGGAGCTTTCAGACAACATGAATTGAAACAACATTCACATTATAGGAGTGACAGCAAGGGATAGAGAACTTGGTGGAGGAAATAATGATAGAAAACTTCCCTAGGCTGGAAAAGGAGAAAGCCACACAAGTTTAGGAAGCACAGAGGGTTCCAAACAAAAGGGACCCAAAGGGACCCACTCCAAGACACATCATAATTAAAATGGTAAATGTCAAGGACAATGAGAAAATATTAAGGGCTGCAAGACAAGCAGTGACCTACAAGGAAACCCCGATAAGGCTGACAGCTGATTTCTCAACAGAAACTCTTCAGGCCAGAAGGGAGTGGCATGAAGTTCTCCAAGTAATGAAAAGCAAGAACATGCAACCAAGATTGCTTTATCCAGCAAGGCTATCATTTAAAATTGAAGGTGAAATAAAGAGCTTCTCAGACAAAAAAAAAAGTCTAAAGGAGTTCGGTACCACTAAAACCAGCATTGCAAGAAATGCGAAAAGGATGGCTTTAAGAAAAAGAAGGAATAGTGAGACAATGGTACATCAGGATAAAGGGAAAAATGGCATTAAATAAGTTGATTTTAATAGTAACCTTAAATGTAAACGGAATAAATGGTCCAATCAAAAAACAAAGGGTAGCTGAATGGATAAGAAAACAGGACCCAAATACGTGCTGTCTACAAGAGACCCACCTGAGAGCAAAAAAACTCACGCAGGCTAAAAGTGAAGGGATAGAGTAAAATATCTCATGCAAATAAAAAGGGAAAGAAAGCTGGAGCAGCAATTCTTATTTCTGACAAAACAGACTACAAAATAAAGACCATAACAAGAGATGAAGATGGTCATTACATATTACTAAAGGGATCAATCCAACAGGAGAAAATAACCCTTATAAACATTTATGCACCCAATATAGGAGCACCTAAATATATAAAAAAATTCTTGGGGGACTTTAAGGTGGAGATTGACTGCAACACAATCATAGTGGGGGACTTTAACACCCCACTGTCAGCATTGAACAGATCATCAAGACAAAAAATCAACAGGGAAACACAGACCTTAAATGAATCACTAGACCTAATGGATTTAATTGACATTTACAGAACTTTTCACCCCAAAGCAACAGAATACACATTCGTCTCAAGTGCACATGAAACATTCTCAAAAATAGACCACATGTTAGGGCACAAGGCAAGTCTCTACAAATATAAGAAGACTGAAATCATATCAAGCATCTTCTCGGATCACAATGCCATGAAACTAGAAATCAACCACTATAAAAAAACCTCAAAAATATTCAAACACATGGAAGCGAAATAGCATGTTATTAAACAATGAATGGGTTACCAATGAGATCAAGGAAGAAATCAAACACTCATGGAAAGTAACAGAAGTGAACAGACAACAACTCAAAATCTATGGGACACAGCAAAAGCAGTCCTGATGGGAAAATTCATAGCATTACAGGCCTATCTCAAGAAACAAGAAAAAGATCTAACGAACCATCTAACACAACAACTAAAAGACCTAGGACGAGAACAGCAAGAAAAGCCCCGAGGAAGTAGAAGGAAGGAAATAATAAAAATCAGAGCAGAAATTAATGACATAGAGACTAAAAAAAAATACAAAAAATCAATGAAACCAAGAGCTGGTTCTTTGAAAAGGTAAATAAGATTGATGTACCTTTAGCGAGACTCACTAAGAAACAAGGAGAGAAGATCCAAATAAATAAAATCAGAAAATGAAAGAGGCGATATAACAATGGACACAACAAAATTACAAAGGATTGTAAGAAAATATTATGAGCAACTATATGCCAACAAATTGGACAACATGGGGGAAATGGACAAATTCCTAGAAGCATACAACCTTCCAAAGCTGAATCAAGAAGAGGCAGAAAACCTAAATAGGCCGATAACAATTAATGAAATTGAAGCAGTAATCAAAAAACTCTCAGCAAACAAAAGTCCAGGACCAGATGGATTTACAGGCAAGTTTTACCAAACATTCAAAGAAGAATTAACACCTATTCTACTCAAACTATTCAAGAAAATTTAAGGAGAGAGAAAACTCCCAAACTCTTTTTATGAGGCCAGTATCATCCTAATCCCAAAACCAGATAAAGATGCTACAAAGAAAGAAAATTACAGGCCAATATCCCTGATGAACATAGATGCTAAAATCCTCACTAAAATACTAGCAAACCGGATCCAGCAAGACATTAAAAAGATCATACATCATGACCAAGATTTATTCCGGGGATGCAAGGCTGGTACAACATCCACAAATCAATAAATGTGATACATCACATAAACAAAATGAAGGACAAAAATCATATGATTATATCAATAGACGCAGAAGAGGCATTTGACAAAATCCAGCATCCATTTCTGATAAAAACTCTCAGGAAGGTGGGAATAGAGGGATCATACCTCAACATAATAGAGGCCATATATGACAGACCTACAGCCAACATCATACTCAATGGGCAAAAACTAAAACCATTTCCATTAAAAACCGGAACAAGACAAGGGTGTCCACTGTCACCACTCTTATTCAACATAGTACTGGAAGTCCTTGTCATAGCCATCAGACAGGAAGAAAACATAAAAGGTATCCAAATTGGAAAGGAGGAAGTAAATCTGTCATTATTTTCAGATGACATCATATTGTATATAGAAAACCCTAAAGACTCCATCAAAGTACTACTAGATTTGAAAAACTAATTTGGCAAGGTAGCAGGATACAAAATCAACTTCCGGAAATCAATGGCATTCTTATACACCAACAATGAACTTTCAGAGAGAGAAACAAAAAAGCAATACCATTTACCATTATAACTAAAAAAATAAGATACCTAGGAATAAACTTAACCAAGGATGTAAAAGACCTGTACTCAGAAAACTACGTGACATTGAAAAAAGAAATAGAGGAAGATTTAAACAAGTGGAAGAATATACCATGCTCATGGATTGGGAGAATTAATATCATTAAAATGCCCATACTACCCAAAGCAATTTATAAATTTAATGCAATTCCTATTAAAATACCAACAGCATATTTCACAGACCTAGAACAAACATTGTGAAAATTTATATGGAACCAAAAAAGACCCCGAATAGCTGCAGCCATCTTGAGAAAAAAGAACAGAGTGGGAGGGATCACATTACCAGACTTCAAACTGTATTACAAAGCCACTGTAATCAAAACGGTCTGGTATTGGTACAACAACAGGCATATAGATCAATGGAACAGAACAGAGATCCCAGAAATAGACCCACGCCATTATGGTCAGTTAATATTTGACAATGGAGGCAAGAGTATCCAGTGGAGTAAAGACAGTCTCTTCAATAAATGGTGCTGGGAAAATTGGACAGATGCATGCAAAAAAATGAAACTAGACTACCAACTTTCACCATACACAAAAATAAACTCAAAATGGATAAAAGACTTAAGCGTAAGTCACGAAACCATAAAAATCCTGGAAGAAAACATAGGCAGTAAAGTCACAGACATCCCACGTAGTGGACTTTTTTGACTGATAAATCTCTTAGGGCAAGAGAAACAAAGGAAAAAATAAACCTATGGGACTACATCAAACTAAAAAGCTTCTGCACAGCAGAAGAAAACAGCCTCAAAATACAAAGGAACCCCAAGGTCTGGGAAAACATATTTGCCAAGGATGTATCTGATAAGGGGCTAATTTCCAAAGTGTACAAAGAACTCATATTACTCAGCAAGAGGAAGGCAAACAACCCAATTAAGAAATGGGCAAAGGACTTGAATAGACACTTCTTCAAAGAGGACATACAGATGGCCAAGAGACACAGGAGAAAATGCTCAACGTTGCTCATCATCAGAGAAATGCAGATTAAAACCACAATGAGGTATCACTTCACACCTGTCAGAATGGCTGCCATCAACAAAACAACAAAAGGCATGTGCTGGCGAGGGTGTGGAGAAAGGGGAACCCTAGTGCACTGCTGGTGGGAATGCAGACTGGTGCAACCCCTATGGAAAACAGTATGGAGTTTCCTCAAAAAATTAGAAATGGAGCTGCTATTTGACCCAGTGATTCCACTCCTAGGAATGTATCCTAAGAATCCTGAAACATTCATCAGAAAGAATGTATGTACCCCGATGTTCATAGCAGCACAGTTTACAATAGCTAAGATCTGGAAATAGCCCAAGTGCCCATCAGTAGATGAGTAGATAAAAAAGCTGTGGTACATTTACACCATGGAATACTACGCAGCTGTAAAGAAGAAGAATCTCGCACCCTTTGGGACAGTATGGATGGACCTGGAGAAAATTATACTAAGTGAAATAAGCGAGGCAGAGAAAGACAAACATCACATGATCTCACTTATACATGGAATCTAAAGAACTTAATAAACTGATGAACAGAATAGATTCAATGACATGGAAGCATAGATGAGACTGATGAATGACAGATGGATGGAAGAGCGCGGGTGGGTGGAGGGGGAGAGGGTAACCAAAGAATTTATATGCATATATGCACAACCCAAGGACAGGGACAATGGTGGGGAGAGGGACTGGGGAGGGGGAAGAGATGGGGTGGAACTGGTCATTGGGGAGAAAAAGGGACATCTGTAATATTTTAAACAAAAATAAAATTAAAACAAAAACAAAAACCCACAATGAGGTATCACTTCACACCTGTCAGAATGGCTACCATCAACAAATCAACAAAGGACATGTGCTGGCGAGGGTGTGGAGAAAGGGGAACCCTAGTACACTGCTGGTGGGAATGCAGACTGGTGCAGCCACTATGGAAAACAGTATGGAGTTTCCTCAAAAAATTAGAAATGGAGCTGCCTTTTGACCCAGTGATTCCACTTGTAGGAATGTATCCTAAGAATCCTGAAACATTCATCAGAAAGAATATACATACCCCGATGTTGATAGCAGCACAGTTTACAATAGCTAAGACCTGGAAACAGCCCAAGTGCCCATCAGTAGATGAGTGGATAAAAAAGCTGTGGGACATTTACACCATGGAATACTATGCAGCTGTAAAGAAGAAGAATCTCGTATTTTTTGGGACAGTATGGATGGACCTGGAGAAAATTATACTAAGTGAAATAAGCGAGGCAGAGAAAGACAAACATCACATGATCTCACTTATACATGGAATCTAAAGAACTTAATAAACTGATGAACAGAATAGATTCAATGACATGGAAGCATAGATGAGACTGATGAATGTCAGAGGGATGGAGGAAGGCAGGTGTGTGGAGGGGGAGAGAGTAACCAAAGAATTTATATGCATATATGCACAACCCAAGGACACAGACAATGGTGGGGAGAGGGACTGGGGATGGAGATGAGACAGGTTGGAATGGGTCATTGGGGAGAAAAAGGGACATCTGTAATATTTTATACAAAAGTTAATAAATAAATAAATAAATAAATAAATAAATAAATAAATAAATAAAATTAATTTTAGCCTAGTGATTGCAAGAATCTTTCTTAACATGGTAAAACTATATATTAGAGAAAAAAATTATATTGAACAGTAAATATTAGAATTAGGAAGAAAAAAAAGTTTTACAATCACCATCTTATTTTGTTACACTTTATCATGAATTAAGATCAGATCTAATAATACAGATTTTAGAATGAAACAAAATAATCATATATATATATGATATTTTTGAATGCTTAGAGAATTCAAGAAAAAATATAGAAAATATTCAAATTGTTGATAGGACATATAAAATATTATTAAAGCAGCATGAAAAAAATTCTTAATATATTTAATACCAGTAATAATCAACTAATCATCAAGAGTTAAACTGGTCATTCTACTCACTTTAATAATAGTGATAATAAGCTTAAAATAGAGGCTCCCCCTTTTTTGGCTATCTGATACCTCTTTGTGCTCTTTTACATAGCAACCTCCTCATTTTATGGTGGGGAGCTGGAGATGTCCATTACATGCTACTATCTAGATCCCCAGACCTAGTTTGGCCATCTGTTCTTTCAAACCTATTATTATTTTTCTTTGTTTATACAAGTACCCTATAAAGGTTCAATTGATTTCAAACTATTTGTTAGAGTAGTTTCATTGCTTTCAACCAAGAACTAAAAGACTGATATGGGTAGGACCCAAAGGAAGAAAAGTTCAATCAGAAAAGCAAAAGAGCACATGAGCATTAGGTACATGTTGTGTATGTTGTTGCTGGGAGGGGAGACCCCATCAGTAAAGATGTAAGTTTCCTCCCAAAATAATGATTATAATTCTATACAATCACAATTACAATATTGCAGGCATAACTTTTAACTAATTTATAGTATATCTTATTCCAAAAAGAAATGAAAGAAAATAGGGCAGTTTTTACAAGTATAATGCAGTGAATCTTTCCATCAGATAATAAAAACAAAACAAATAAGCCCTGTTTATTATAGGAAGGAGCAAGAATAAGTACATAAATGAACAGACATAAAATAAATGTTGGCAATAACTTCACGTATAATAAAATTGTAATTGAAAACCAGTAAAAAAATTGTTCAAACAAAATTATACCTTTTTTATATATATCACTCATGCACAGAGAGAGATGCACTCAAATTCCAATTTGATTAACATTTTTAGCTGTAAAGTATAAAACCAGAAAAATTTGAGAAAAATATAAGAGACTTTTCTCATCATCTCTGTGTTGGGATGGTCTAGGTTAGATAAAAGAAACCCAGACCAAATATCATGAAGGAAAGGACTGATATATATATGTTTACGCAAAAATATAAAAATAAACTCACTACATAACAAGAGTCACCATAAACAAAGTTTAAAAATATATTTGACAAGTCAAAATATATTTACCTCATTAGTAATCTGAGAATTACAAACAACCAATCAAATTGAACAAAACTGAAAAGACCTAGTGATAAGGAGAAATGGATGGAGATCAGTATATTTCTGATGGTCAACATGGTAAAATGTTTTGAATTCTAAGTGCATAGCAATTTCTACTCAATAAATTTACTTCTAGGAATTTATATAAAAAGTAATTTGGCTTAATCAAGATGGGGGCATAGGTAAACACAGTACTCGCATCATCCCACACAACCACATCAAAAATACAACTAAATTACAGAATAGCCATCATTCAGAACCACATTAAATCTAGCTGAACTGGAAGTCCTACAACTAAAACTATAAAGAAGAAGCCACATGGAAACTGGTAGGAGGGGCAGAGATAGTGAACTGGCTGGTCTCATGGTACCCTGTACCCATGTGAATGTAGCAGATAAAAATCAGGAGGAATATCTCAGCTATGGAAGTGCCCCTGAAGAATGAGGGGTCCGAGCCCCACACCAGGCCCCCCAGCCTAGGGTTCTAGTGCCAGGAAGAGAAATCTCAAAACTTCTAGCTATAAAAATTAGTGGGGATTGTGACTGAGTGAGACAGAAGGCTACTGGAGCCCCAGGCAATTCCTCTTACTCAGACTTACTCCACACACCAACTTGCTTGGACTCAATCCCTCTGAATTCTAGCACTGGAACAGCACAGGGAAGAATTGAAGTGTCTAGTATTAGGGCAAGAGTTGGAGGGGCAGCTTTCTCCCAGACAGAAGTACTGGAAGAGGCAGTTGTTCCTTTTCTGAGCCCTTCCCCACAGAACTGGCAGGCAGGTGACATATCTGAATTTCCATCAACCTGGCTATTGTTGTTCACTCCACCCTGGTGATTACCTGAACCCCTCCCCACAACTTACAGACCCACTCAGGCTGTTTCCAGTGCCTTTTCCATCCAATAGTCTGTCTTGGCTCAGGCTTCAGTCTCTCCTAAAATCTCTCAAACAACCAGCATCTTGCCTTAGCATACCCTGTATCCATTGCAAAGTGGCCCCAGGCCCAGCACTGACTGCAGCTGTCCTTGGTTCACAGCTTGGCTTCTCATGGGTACCTCCAAGCCCAGCACAAGTAGCAGCCTTCTGTATATGGCTCTGTAGCTCATGCCAGGTGACCCAAGGAAGAACACAGGTGGTGGCTGATCTTGGCCTGCATGTCCTGGGAAACCCCAGAGCCAGAGCACCCACTAGACAGCTTCACACAACATTGAAGCACCACCCAACCAGCTGCACAAGTGACACACTCAAAGTGCAGATTCAGTGGGCACCAGAGTCCTGCTGAAGTAAGTCCTGCTCTGTGGGGTGGGCCCTTGCACAGCTGATCCTCCACAGTGGTCACAGCCAGTCCTTGCAGCAGATCAGCCTGGGAGTAAATCCCTCCCATTGATGTGCCAATAGCAATCAAGTTTCAAATACAATAGGAGAATATACACAGCCCACATGGGGGATGCACCTAGGATGCTCAGCTTGGGTGAATGGGAAGGCTGGGCCACTGCACCCTACAGGGAACCAATGCTGTAGGCCACTCTATCAAGCCTGAGAGATGTAGCAGCTCTACCTAATACATAGAAACAAACACAGGGACACTGCCAAAATGAGGAGACAAAGAAACCTGTCCCTTGAAAAATAACAGAACAGAACTTAGAAAAAAACTGAACAAAATAGAGATAAGAAATCTACTACATGCAGAGTTCAAAACACTGGTTATAAGGATGCTCAGTGAATTTAGGGGAATAGATAAACTTATAGAGAACTTCAATGGCATAAAGCAGGACATGGAAACCATAAAAAAGAACCAGTCAGAAAGGAAGGATACACTAACTGAAATGAAGAATAATTTATAGGGAATCTACAGTAGAGTAGATGAAGCCAATAATCAAATCAGCATCTTGGAATATAAGGGAGACAAACACCCAATCAGAACAGCAAAAAGAAAAATGAATTGAAAAACATGAAAATAGTGTAAGGAGCCTCTGGGAAAACTTCAAGCATACCAATATTCACATTATGGGGGTAATGGAAGAAGACAGAGAGCAAGGAATTGAAAACCTATGTTAAAAAAATGTCGGAAAACTTCCCTAACCTGGTGAAGGACATACACAAACATGTCCAGGAACTGCAAAGAGTCCCAAACAAAAGGTACCCAAAGAGGACCACACCAAGACACATAATAATTAAAATGCCAATAGTTAAAGACAAAGAGAGAATCTTAAAAGCAGCAAGAGAAATACAGTTAGTTACCTACAAAGGAGCACCCAAATGACTGTCAGCTGATTTCTCAACAGAAACTTGACTGTACCAGAGAAGCTATCATTTAGAACTGAAGGACATATAAAAAGCTTCCAGACAAGAAAGAGCTAAAGGAGTTCATCACCACCAACCCAGTATTACAAGAAATGTTAAAGGGTCTTCTTGAAGAAGAAGAAGAAGAAAAAAATAAAAAAATTATGAACAATAAACTGGCAATAAATACATTATCTATTAATAATTGAATCTAAAAAAATCACAAACAAAATAAATGAACAAGCAGAACAGAAACAGACTTATAGATACAGAGAACATTTTGACGATTGCCAGGTGGGAGGGGGGTTTGGGGGGATGGGTGAAAAAGATGAAAGGCTTAAAAGTACAAATTTGTAGAAACAGAATAATCATGGGGATGTAAAGTTCAACATAGGGAAAATAGTCAATAATATTCCAGTAACTATGTATGGTGTCAGACGGGCAAGAGATTTATTGAGATAATCACTTAGCAAATGATATAATGTCTAATTATATAATCACTTAGTAAATTATATAATGTCTAATCACTGGTGTGTACACCTGAAATTAGTATAATATTGTATGTCAACTGTAATAGAAAAATAAAAAAAGATTAAAATATAATAATTTGACAAATACAAAAACACATATATGTTTGGTCCTTTGAACATAATGGTAGTAATTTGGAAACATGAATAACCACTTGTGGTAAATAATTCATAAAAACACGTATAACAAAAAATTCAGAAAAATATCATACAATCCTTAAAATTGTAAATTATAACTATAGGTAACGAAGAGATGTTCATAAGATATCAAGTAAAATAGAGTAGGTTGCTATACTCAGTATATATGGACTCTACTTAATGGAGTATAGTTCCAAATTATTAAATCAAAATCTGGAAGAATATACATCAAAAGATTAGAGTAATTACTGGGGGTTTGGAAATTAGAATTTTTAATTTTTTTTACTTCATACATCTTTGGAATGCTTGAAGTTTTTTACACAGATCAAATATTATTCTTTTAAACTGGAACACATGAATATAAGTAAATCCTGGATATGAACCCAAGTAGCCTTGGACATTCTGGCTTCAGAGTCTGCCATTCTTTACTGTTGATGTCATCTACCATGGTTCACTGGTCTTATTAAACAAGTATATCAATTAATATTATGTGATGTATACAGTGATAATTCATTGAAAGAAAACATGAATACCTGCATATATATATTGTACATAATATTAAAATTTTACTATTTATACCTATTTTGAGGATTTAATGTGCTTATAGGAGTTGGTCTCTGGGAACCCATTATGACCTATAGAAACTGTAGTTTCAGTCTAATTAGTAAAGACTTCTCTGAAAAACTATCAGATCGCATTCTTTTTCTCTAATCCCAAAACATCATTTAAAATTAAGAAATGAAATTGCATAACTTACATAGAATCTAGACTATTTGGGAAGCTCATCTGTTTTTATTGGGTTTTTGTTTGTTTGTTTGTTCATTTTGGTTTTAATCTGCACCTGAGGATATTTTTTCATTGATTTTTAGAGAGAGTTGAAGGGAGGGAAGAAGGAGGAGAGAGAGAGAGAAACATCAATGTGAGAGAGACACATCGATTGGTTGCCTCCCGTACGAATCCCCAGCTCAGGCCAGGGACAGAGCCTGCAACTGAGATACATACCCTTGACAGGGAACCAAGCCAGAGGCCCTTCGGTCCCAGAGTCGATGCTCTAACCACTGAGCCAAACTGGCCAGGGCTGTTTTTATTGGGTTTTGAGACAGACCAAGTAAATAAGACCAGCAATTGTAAAATATAGTTGGAAGAATTTTTCTTGAGTCACCTTAAATTGCTGGCAGTGAAACAGGAATTTCTATTACACAGAGAGAAGCAGCCACTAATGCTACTTAAACCAATCAACTGATAGACTCTGGTCAAAAAATGTTGTAAAGTCATTTGCCATGCAGCAGTGAAAGATTTCCAGGAAGGCAAAATGATTATTTTTAGCAGGTAGATTTTGTAACATGGGACTAATGTATTCTTCACCTGTACTTCCTATACTCTCAGTAAATTGTGAGTTTACAGATCAAGCTTTACATTTATGGCCAATGCAGTACAAAGTCAGCTATTAAGCTATTTAAAATGTAGAAACAATTAAATAGTACATCTTAGAGATAATGCTTTGTAGACATAATATAAATTTATGAGTACCTTTTTTTCCTATTTCAAAATGGTCTGAGACTATTTTATGGCTATATATGGTATGGTACTATCTAGTCTAATGTTATTTTATTATTTAGGTACATTTGACAATAAGGAACATAATTATCTTTTCAACAGAGGTAATGATGGTACTATGAGGTATTAGCAATCTATGAAAGTAAAATACTCATATTATTATACCTCTTTTACATCAATTAAAAGGACAATAGTGATATATGGCAATCTTTTTTATTTTGAAGTTCCCCATGCCTTTGATAGAGAGTGGATCTTACTCATCAAAAGACTGTGAGTATAAAACAAGACAATATATGTAAGTATAAATTAAGCAAGGTATTCTTCTTTGTAATTTTTATATCTTAATTCTTATGTGTTTGTTTTTTGTTTGTTTTTTACTGTATTACATCTCCCTCCCCCTTTTCTTCAGTCTAAATATTAAGCTTCCCTCCCTTCATCACACACAAGGTAGAGTACCCTGTAGTCATTAGTCAGTGAAGCCATTCAATTTACTTGGAGTATAGTCAGGAAACTTACCTCACATTCTGAAATTTTAATTAGCTTATGCTTAAACAATGGGAAGAGATGTGCCATCAACACCGTCTTGTCATTAAAAATATCCACCATATTTAGTTAAAGCATCTGTGATTTGATATTTCCTTTTCTGGTCTTAAAATTCCTATTTCTACCCTCTCCAATAGAGCCCAGTTAGATCACAGTAGGAAACATCAGGTAATATAAAACATCTGAACTTTGGAATGAGCCAGAGCTGGGTCCCCATTTGTATTTTGTATTTTTGTGTTTGTGGATTTACCATTTAACTATGTAATCCCTCTAAACATCTGTCAAGTTAGTCAATTAATAAAACCTCTTAAATTGTTATGAAGCTTAATAAACAACCTATGCCATTTAGTTAACTCTCTATGTGTGAGATTTAGTATTTTTTTCCTTCTACAATACCTAAGGTCAATTCCTCTTATTTTTGAAAGTTCTGAACAGTCTTCTTTAATGGTACCTATATGATAGGAGTTACAAACTCGTTGCCTCTCTGAACTAACAGGAGTGACCAAATTATATGTAAACCAAATGTTCTAAAAAAGTTCAAAATGATATGGTATTGGTATCTTACAGACTAATTTGGATTCTTGATGTTTAGTGTCCTCTTTCATTCTGCTTGCAACCCCAAAGATAAGTGAAATGAGATTTAAGAAATGTTTACAGTTTAGTTTATCCCCTCATGTTCTTCATTAACTTACTGTGGGTGTTGTTCTCTTAAAAGGCCAAAGTTCACGGTTCTGTTTTTTAATTGCAATTCGCTCTTTCCTACTTCTTCCAGGAGCATCGGCTTTATCATTGCTTGTGAGATTTACAGCGCTTCCTTCCATCGTCAGCTTGCTAATAGGCAGTTGTTGAACTCCCCCGAGTCTGACTAGGAAATATGAGCAGTATGTAATTGCTACAGCTGGAATCGCATTCCACTTCAGAAGCTTCTTAACAGAGCTCTCAGATGTGTGAATATCCATTAGTGACCCAAGGGGATTACTCCCTGGCACCAAGTGTACCTTTATGAGGGGCCTGGAGGATGAGATATCCCCTCCTATAAGCAGAAGGTGAGGAGATGCAAGGGGCTCAGAGGTTGGTTAGTTCAAGAAGAAAATGTGTGGGAAAAGATAGTGCTTTTAAAAGAGGAATTCAAAAGGAAAACTATAAAATTTGGCCTTGGGGGTATGCAAGTTTATTATTTATATTGCTAACATATTTATCAAAACATCCAAGGGCAATCATGCTAACTAACATGACTTGATCTTCCTGTGTCTGTTTATGTGGATGGTAATTGACAGTAAGCAACACTGAACTTTCACTTCCTGTTCTCTGTATCTAGGACAGACAATACTGTGGGGATGACTCAGTTGCTCCAGCAGCAACTGCCCTTTGAGGAAAAAGCTTCCTGATTTCACCATGTCTCTTTTTAAATATTTCTACTCTTCCTGCCCAGCCCCAACAGCTCTTCAGCTTCTCTTTTTGCAGCAATGTCTCTAATTACTCTCCCTTAGATGTTATAGCAATCAGAGACTTCCCTTCACAGCTTTCAGATTGAGGGAGAAAAATTTTTACGTGGATGTGCCTATTTTCCAGAAGAGGTGCACGGGTTTTCTTGCGTAAATGATGTCTGAGTTACTACATTTGTGCAATTAGTGTGAAAGGCTACCACGTGTTCAAGTAACATGCACAGTGAGAAGACAAGCAAAGAGAAAATTCTAGGGTTAAATTTGTAATTTAAACCCATGATATCAGCAAAATGAAGAAAGAATTCAATAAAATCAAAATCTAGAAAGTATCTACTCCTAGTAGAAACTTACTTCTAGTACTAAACATACTATTTAATATTAGTTTAACAAATAAAAGATTTAATAACATATGATTTTAAATTATGTTTTGAACAAATATATGAGTGAATGAATATAAAGATCATTTAA
The DNA here is from genome assembly GCF_964146895.1 of Miniopterus schreibersii. Classification (NCBI taxonomy): domain Eukaryota; kingdom Metazoa; phylum Chordata; class Mammalia; order Chiroptera; family Miniopteridae; genus Miniopterus; species Miniopterus schreibersii. The sequence goes on from NC_138118.1 coordinate 50,593,375, forward strand.
TCAGAATCAGGAATTTCCCACACCAAGAGTCATAGCTTGTATGCTCTGTGAACAGATGGGTATTCAAATTTCACCCATTAGAGTACGTTTCACAATCCTGGCTGCACATTAGAATCATCTAGGGAGCTTTATAAAAATGTTGCCTGATCCCCACCTCCAGAAATGCTGATTTAATTGGTCTATGGTGGGCCTAGGCATGGGTACATATTAAAAACTCCCCAGGTGATTCTAATATGCAGCCAGGTTAAAGAATCACTACATTACAGCCTTGTAGATTCTTAGAATGACTTACAGATTATAGGAATGAACATCTCATGATGATTTATTAAAAGAAGGGGACTATGAAAGTGGGAGAGATAGAGAGAAAGAGAGGGGGGAGAGAGAAGGAAAGAAGGGGGAGAGAGAAAGAGGGAGAGAGAAAAAGGGGAGAGGAGAGGGAAAAGGAGAGGAGAAGAGAGAGAAAAGAAGGAAGGAAGGAAGAAAAGAAGGAGGGAGGGAAGGAAAAAAGAGAAAGAAAGAAGAAAGAAAGGAAAGAAAGAAAGAAAGAAAGAAAGAAAGAAAGAAAGAAAGAAAGAAAGAAAGAAAGAAAGAAAGAAAGAAAGAAAGAAAGAGAGAAAGATAGAAAGAGAAAGAAAGAAAGAAAGAAAGAAAGAAAGAAAGAAAGAAAGAAAGAAAGAAAGAAAGAAAGAAAGAAAGAAAGAAAGAAAGAAAGAAAGAGGAAAGAAAAAGAGGGAGGAAGGGAAGGAGGGAGGGAGGGAGGGAGGGAGGGAGGGAGGGAGGAAGGAAGGAAGGAAGGAAGGAAGGAAGGAAGGGAGGGAGGGAGGGAGGGAGGGAGGAAGGAAGGTTAAATTCTGGTTATTCAACCTTATAACATATTTTTTCAACAACTGGTAGATATTGAGTTGTTACTTGTTGTTACATGCTGTGTTAAGTATTGATGCTATTTAATAATGAATATAAACAAACTATAGTGGAGCTTATATTATCTTGAGAGGAAACATACATTAATCAAATAAAACATAAATGCCTATGAAATTATAATTGACAAAAGCCATAAAACTAAAAGAAAATAGTGTTATAGAAAAGAGGTTTTTCAGAATTCCTTGAGAGGCATGGGTTTCTCAATGAAGTGAATTTGAACTGAGATCCTATACAAGCAAAGATGAGGGAGATAAATGATAGAGGAAACTTCATTTGCAAAGCCCATGAGCCTCCAGGGACTACTTATTGAAAGTAAAGTTGTCATATAGAGATCAAGGGAAAGATTAGCTTGGTATGTGCCTGAAAGAATAGGCATGAGTCAGTTCATGCTTATTGGCCATGTTGTGTTGACTTGTGGGACACTTTAAGGCTTGATCACTACCCTAAAAGCAGAGAAAGTAAAGTATTATCAGACTTGGATTTGTAATGACCATCTAATGAGGATAATATATTTAGAGGAGATAAAGGTGGCTAAGGGAGACTAACTAGCAAACTACAGACAACCTGTTCTATTGTACTTTGCAGATAGTGCACTTACTTTTTATACAAACTGCAAGTTTGTGGCAACTCTGCATGGAATAAGTCTATTGGTGCCATTGTTACAACAGCATTTTGTCACTTCATGTCTCTGTGTTACATTTTGGTAATTCTCACATATTTCAAAATTTGTTATTATTGTTATATTTGCTGTGGTGACCTATGATCAGTGACCTTTGATGTTACTGTTGTAATAGTTTTGGGGCACCACAAACCTCACTCATATAAGATGGCAAACTTAATGGATAAGTGGTGTGTATGTTCTAGCGGCTTAATAGGCTGGCCATTCCCCATCTCTCTTCCTCTCAGGTCTCTCTATTCCCTGAGACACAACAATATTGAAATTAAGCCACTTGCTGACCCTACAATGGCCTCTGAGTGTTCAAGTGAAAGGAAGAGTTACACATCTCCCACTTTAAATAAAAGGCTACAAAGCTTGATGAGGAAGGCATATCAAAAGCCAAGATAGACCAAGGCTAGGCCTCTTGTGCCAGTTAGCCAACTTGTGAATGCAAAGAAAATGTTCTTAAAAGAAGTTAATAGCACTATTCCAATGAGCACCAGAATCATAAGAAGGTGAAATTGCCTACTGCTGATATGGAGAAAGTTTTAGAGTGTGGATAAAGATTAAACCAACCACAGCATTCCCTTAAGCCAAAGCCTAGTCCAAAGAGGACCTAACTCTCTTTAAGTCTATGAAGGTTGAGAGAAGTGAGGAGATTGCAGAAGGAAAGTTTGAAGCTAGCAGAGTTGGTTCATGAGGTTTAAGGAAAGAAGTCCTCTCTGTAACATAGAAGTGCAGGTGAAGCAGCAAATGCTGATGTAGAAGCTACAGCAAGTTATCCAGAAGATCTAGCTAAGGTAATTAATGTAGGTGGCTACACTCAACAACACATTTTCAATGTAGATGAAACAGTGTAATGTTGGAAGAAGATGCCATTTAGGATTTTTATAGCTGGAGAAGAGAAGTTAATGCCTGGCTTCAAAGCTTCAAAGGACAGGCTGACACTCTTGTTAAGGGCTAACACTGCAGGTGACTTTAAGTTGAAGCCAATGCTCATTTACTATTACACAATTCCTAGGACCCTCAATAATTATGCTAATCTACTTTTCCTATGCTTTAAAAATGGAACAGAAAAGCATGAATAATAACACATCTGTTTACAACATGGTTTACTGAATATTTTAAATCCACTGTTGAGAGCTACAGCTCAGAAAAAAAAATAATTCTTTCAAAATATTAGCTTATTTACAATGCACATGGTCACCCAAGAGCTCTGAGGGAGATGTGCAATGAGACCAATGATATCTTCATGTCTGCTAACACAACATCCATTGTGCAGCCCATGGATCAAGGGGTAATTTTGACTTTCAAACACTATTATTTAAGAAATACATTTCATAAGACTATAACTACCATAGATAGTGATTTCTCTGATGAATCTGATCAAAGTAAATTAAAAATTTTCTGGAAAGGATTCACCAATTTAGATTCCATTCAGAACACTTGTGAATCTACAGAAGAGGTTAAAACATCTCTTAGGAGTCTGGAAGAAGTTAATTTTCACTATCATTCAAGACTTCAGTGGATAAGTAACTGCACATATGGTGGAAATAAACCAAGAACTAGAATTAGAAGTGAAGCCTGATGTTACTGAATTGCTGCAACTTCACAATAAAACTTTGATGAGGAAGTTGCTTCTTGTGGATGAGCAAAAAATGTGTTTGATTGTGGACTTTTTTTCTTTTTTGTATTTTAATCCTTACCTGAGGATATCTTTTTGTTGATTTTAGAGAGAGAGTAGAAAGGAGAGAAAGAGAAAAATTGATAGGAGAGAGAAACACTGATCAGTTGCCTCCCATATATGTCCTGACGGGAGATTGCACCCACAACCTAGGTATGTTCCCTGACCAGTAATCAAACCCACAATCTTTTGGTGTATGGGATAACACTCCAACCAACTTAACCACCTGGCCAGGGCAGTCTTTGATTGCTTTGAGATGGAAACTCCTCCTGGTGAAATTTGTTAAAATAACAACAAAGTATTTAGAATATTACACATACTTAGTTGATAAAACAGCAGCAGACTTTGAGAGGATTGACTCCAATTTTGAAAGAAGTTCTAGTGTAGCTAACAATATCAAACAGTATCATGTGCTACAGAAAAATTGTTTGTGAAAGAAAGATGCAACAAAATTTACTGTTTTCTATTTTAAGAAATTGCCACAACCACCCCAACCTGATCAGTCAGTAGCCATTAACATTGAGTCAAGAACCTCTACCAGCAAAAACATGACTTGTGGAAGGCTCAAATGATGATTAATATTTTTTAGCATTAAAATATTTTTAAGGTGTGTACATTTTTTTTAGACATAAAAAGATAGTATAGTATAGTGTAAACTATACTATAGTATAGTGTAAACAAAACCTTTATATGTACTGGGAAACAAAAACAAAGTGTGACTTGCTTTATTGTGCTGGTCTGGAATCAAACCAGCAATATCTTTGAGGTATACCTGTAGTCCAGGTAAGAAAAGATAAAATACGAAATGTGATGGGCAGATAAAATGTTGAAGAAGAGGACCATATTTCGGGAGAAGACCATAAATTGTTTTTTGTACATATTGATTTAGTGTTACTTTTCTATCACCCAGATGGAAACATCAAGCAAGTTATGGGTTTGTGTGTCTGAAGCTCAATAATGGGTTTTTAAAAAAACAAACACAAGTTTGGGAGTCATTGTCAAACTAAGTGAGTTAATGAATGCAGTTGGATGACATATCCTTTGGAGAAAGCATAAAGTTTGAAGTAAGAGAACCTAGGATATGATCTTTAAAAACATACAGTATTCAAACCAGAAGAAAACTCAGAAAGTGTGGTCTACATTTGTTTCAAGTGTTCTTGCATTTATGCATCATGATATAAATGTTTCCATGAAGTGAGAATCAATTTAAACTAAATATGGTCATTAATGTCTCCTAAATAATTGAGTCCTCAAAGTTCTACATTTATAATAGTTTTTATAACAAGGATGGACTAAGAAAGACTCATATGCTGCTCAGAAAAAAATATAGATGAAACTAAAGGGAATAAAAGGTTTCAAGATATTATAGCATGGCTGGCATGGCTCAGCGGTTGAGCATCAACCTAGGATCCAGGAGATTGTGGTTTGATTCCCGGTCAGGGCACATGCCTGGGTTGTGGGCTCAATCCCTAGTCAAGGGTGTGCAGGAGGCAGCAGATCAATGACTCATATCATTGATGTTTCTAGCTCTCTCTCCCTCTCCTCTCCTCTCTCTAAAATCAATAAAGACATATTTTTTTTAAAAAAGAAAAAGATTATAGCCTCCAAAATGTTATGAAAATTAATATCTATCTAATCAATGGTGTGCTGGTAATTTTCTTTTTTTCTAAATTTATCTTTATTGTTGAAAGTATTACAGATGTCCTCCTTTTCCTCCATTGACCCCTCCATCCCATTCCTGCCCTCTCCCCAGGCCTTCACAATATTTCACAATTGGTTCTCCAAAATGAAAAAGGAAAAACTGATTTGAAACAATTATCCATTTCTGTGGTGTAAATACTCCTACCATGGCTGATTTCTATCTTCAGTGATGTCAATGAACCCAGAGTTTAGAACAGATTCATAAAATTGGTGCTTGTAAGCCAGTTTGAGCCAGATCAGGATGATAAAATGAAATCTAAAGAGACTACCCAACTTCTATAATCTCATAGGTCAAGCAAATGGAACATCTGAAAGTGGACCCAAATCATCTCACAGCTCTAGTGCTTTTTCTACTCACCATAGGCCAGTGGTTTTCCAAGTAAGATCCTGGAACCAACAACCTAAGTAGTATCTGTGAAATTCTTAGAAATGCAAATTCACGGGCCCGTACCCACACTTACTGACCAGAAAATCTAGAATCCAGCAGTGTGTATTTTAACAAGCCATCCAGGTGATTCTGATGCATACTAATATTTGAGAACCACAGATCTGGATAATAATAGTTTCTTGAGGTACTAGATGCTTTTCAAAGAATTATTATCCTTTCAGCCATGTTTTTCTTAAATATTAATTCTAATAACAGTGTAAAACTGCTCTATAGAAAAATCAATATGGTAGCTTTTTTGGATTCAACAGAGAGAAATTAAAAATTTAGAAATCAGCTAAGGCCCTGATTTATTGCATCAATTCTGAATTAAGAAAGGAGTAAGGTAGCATCTGTAGAAATAACGTTTTATTGGAAGTGAAGGATAACACAGAAATTTAAAATGCCTCCAAGGTTTTCAGTTTGGTTAGCTGGAGGAACAAGGGTTTGATAAAAATTATTAATTAAAAAAATCCTGTTCACAAATCTATCCTGATTTCTTTCCAACTAGTTGTTATGGTGTCCCTTCTTTGGACACACTCAGAACTTTATGAATTAACATCACATAACATATATTCTCTGGAATAGTTTTTTGGTTTTTCACCCCTCACCTGAGGATATTTTTTCATTACTTTTCAGAGAGAGTGGAAGAGAGAGATAGAGAGAAACACAGATGTGAGAGAAAAACATCAATTGGTTGCCTCCCACATGCTCCCCGACTGGGGCTTGGGATCAAGCCTGCAACCGAGGTACGTGCCTTTGTCAGGAATCAAGCCTGGGACCCTTCAGTCCACAGGCCAATGCTATAACTACTGAGCCAAACTGGCTAGAGCAGTATTTTATTTTTAATTTCTCCACTTGAGGATACAGGGCTTTGTTTATCCTTATATCCCTTGCAAAGCTTGGCAGAAGTAAGAAATCCATATGCAGAAATTATTTCAGAAAAGTGATTAATTTTATCAATATTTACTTTGACACCTAAGGACAAGGGGAAGCATGAGGTAAAAATACAAAGACCAATTGTAGTCACTTTTTAGGAACACCCATAACTACATATAAACCTTCAAATAAGCCTTAATCACAGGTTTCAACCCATACATTCTTAAGTGTGTTTCCTTTGCTTCAGTCGCCATGCATTACATATATGCCAAGTTGTTGATGTTAGTGCTTTCCCTGATGTGTTTATAGTTCCTATCATTTTGGGGTCCTGAAACTATTAAGCCTTTCATTTCATATTCATGTAGAAGTCAGCCTCAATTATGGAACCTATTTTTAAATTGAAAATGTGGATATATATATCAAAATATATTTTAAATATTAATCATCTAACATTCTTGCCCTCAGAAATATTTTAGCTAGATGAAAAGAAACATTTATTTATCTCCACATTTATGTGCCAAGATACGCATAAAGTATTTTACAAAAAGTAAAATAGAATCTCCTGGTAAATTTGTTAAAATGAATAAGCATTTCTGAGTTGATGGAAAAAACTTATGTTTACTATCAAATAAAAAGAAAAGGAAGGAGAGAAGAAAGGAAGGGAGGGAGGAAGGGAGGAATTTACATACTCAAATGCATATAAAATTTTAGAAAAAAAGCGGTATATTTATTTGTGTATAATTCCATTCATTATATTTTTCTACCCTAAAGTTAATTATATGAGTCTGGGTAAGAAAGAATGTGGGTACTGGAATAAGATGCCAGGAATTGAACTGGTTCTGGCACTGTGACCTTAGGAAATGTATTTCATGTAGATCTCAATCTGAAACAAACAAACAACAAAAAAAGTGAGAGAAAGATAATCATATACCTACCACAAAATGCTCTTTAGATGACTACAATGTTTTTCCAAATAAAGAAATTAGCATAGAAGCTGAATCAATGGCAGCCCAAGGATCTAAAATTGATAAAATAATATTCTACAAGGTTAGAATTTAATTATTTGAAAGTTAATCAGATAAAATAGTATTCATTTTTAGTTGTCATAATCATATTGTGGTTATTTTTAATTTAAAGAGTATTTGTCTTTTAGAGATTTATTGAAGTATGTACAGGTGATATAATATAATGTCTTAGTTTTGAATAAAAATAAATTTGGAGGAAAATAGATGGAACAAAATTAGACATATTGTTGAAATCAGCCTATATATTCATGGATTTTATTTTACTATCTCAATCACTTTTGCATATAAAAAAATCCATAATAAAAATAACTAATAATAATAAATGAATGAACTACCTTCCTGTGCTTTAATTATTTTTGCTAGGTCTCTGAAAAGCTTGACTCTCAAGCAGGCAGCTGCTAGCCTGTATGCCCACAGCTTCAGTGACTGCCAAATGTGCTAAGTTCACTGAACTGGGAGCAAAATGCTTGCTTCCATACCTCCTTCCCAATAGCTAATTGGTTCATTACCCATGCCCCATATCTACAAATAAAAGAGGATTTTTATGCAAATAAAGTATATTATACATGGATAAAATAATCTTTCAGTAAATATTAGTAACAAAAATACTTTTCTGTTGCTCAAAGTTCTAGTAAACTATTTGGGTGAGTACATTTATACATTGATAAGACTTTAAGGAATAAGACAATTTTAAAGTAAAATTCTATCAGAATAATGAAAATATTTCCATGACGATAAAAATGTGAATCCTTTTCCAAACTTGTGCAAATTTACCCTTGTGGAAAAGCTAAATAACAAATGTGCTTTATGAGAATCAAGGAGAAAATGCACAGATAACATTGAACTTCATTTAACCCAACTAAATACCACATAATTGTTAGAAGGCAGTTTTTAAATCATTTCAAAATAAATAAATGTATCTCAAGAATAAAAAAAATACACATACTTGTTCCATTTAGACCTATTTTGGCTATCTCCCTTATTGGCTAGATTTCCATTATATTTATCAGAATAAGATTGCTCTTGATCTTAGTAAAGTTTTCATGTGATTCATTGTTAAGTCATTGTTGCGGTGAAGGCGAATGTTTGACTCCCAAAGAATGTTTATGATAAGGCGCTATTGTACTTCAAAGTCACTTCTTAAAGTCACTTTGGTAACTGATGTGTTTTAATTAGATGTACACTTACAAATGTTCCAAAAAAGCCTAAAATTTTTGGTTTTATCTTTTACAAATATATGATTTTCTGAAAACCAGATACTAGTCATTAAATATAGTTCCAGTGTAAACACAAGAAGCCATAAATCATAGTATCTTTTTAAAACTAACTTAGTGCACTGCATATGTATTTCAGAAAACTTGGAGTCTGTTAAGCTTGCTCAAAACAAAGCAATCAAAACCTCGTCTATTGCACTTAAGGATCTTTATTATTATTTATTATTATTATTATTATTATTGGCGGTGTTGGCATTTAGTGGTTCAGACAAGCAACAGAGACAAACTTCTAATTTGTAAAAGCTGAAATTTAAAAATAAAAATCTCTGTTTAACCTCAGGACTTATTCTGAGCTATGTCATCTAATACTGATAATTAGACAACTGAAAAGCAGTCACCTTCTGTGAAAAGGGAAAGCTTAAATTGGACAATTGTATTATTATATTTTTTAATTTTCACCCAAGGATATTTTTTCCATTGCTTTTCAGAGAGAGTGGAAGGGAGGGAGAGAGAAAGAGAGAGAAACACTGATTTGAGAGAGACACATTGATTGGTTGCCTCCCATGAGCGCCTTGACCAGGCCTGGAGCTGCAACTGAGCTACCTGCCCTTGGCCAGAATTGAACCCAGAACCCTTCAGTTTGAGGGCCGACGTTCTAACCACTGAGAACAAACAGCTAATGCAACAATATTATTTTTATAAATTATGTTAAAGAGCATGTACTGTAAGCTGAACTTATTGATATTCATGGACAGAATTCATGGCATTTCCTACCTAAATTATTATTTGCATATAGTTTGATTTATATGCAAAGAATACATCAATAAACCACAGAGAATGATCTTTTTTTTTTTTTTTTTTAACCTTACATTCTTAGTTTATGGCAAAGAGCTTAACATCCATAGAGAATTTCCTCTAATTTTAGTTAATGCTAGTGATTTATGAAAGGAAATAAAATATGTCCAGATTAGGTCTGCCGGAAAAAATGCTTGGAGTTTTACAATTTGGGAATACATTCTTTTTTCAAACATAGAAAAGTCCTTCCGTAGCCCACATGAAATTATTATAAGATGTTACTCATCATTAGTGATAACCCTTGACTTTGTCATGCTATCAAGTAGTAGGCTGAAAAAATAAGTAGTCTTAGATTGTGATACGATCGCATACTCTTTTCAGCTGGAGTTAGACAGAATTAGTGTTCAGTTACACTGCATTCATCATGATGACATGAACACGAATGATGCAGCGTAGAAACAGACACCTGACCCACGCTGCTGAACTCAGAGTCATTCTCCTTCCTGTGGGAGCTCTGGATGTGTCCTCTGAATATGGAACAGCGCCTTCCGTTTGCCTGGCAGGCTGATAAAGCCTGATCATACTCTAAAGCTGTCAGGGGTCTCAAACTGCTCTCCAGACATTTTGCATTTAACTTTGTATTGTATATTGTTTTGTTCTGTACTTAATTTTGTATTAAACTTTATTTTATTAAGTTGCATGCTATTCTTCAACTTTTTTGTGTGCAGTCTCCTGATATGTATTGCCCTTTGGAGCAGCCCCTTAAATCAGAGTATGCTCTTGTAATAGGAGAATTGGCAAAGAAAAAATGTATCCTGTATTTGTCACATGTATATTTTAAAGGAAGTGATATCCAAACGTCTTTATTAGACATAAACCATCAACATTTTGGGGACCAGCTCAAGAAATGTTTGTTTCCCACTTGGAAGAAGATAATGTTAGTTAGTACATGTACACCAACCTAAAAGACATTCAATTTATGAGCTCTAAGAAGGATATAGCAAACAGAACACATTTTTTCACCCATATTCCTTTGTGTCCCTCAAATAATTCTCTCTCTCTGTCTGTCTGTCTCCCTGTCTCTCTCTCTCTCTCTCTCTCTCCCCTCTCTCTCTCTCTCTCTCTCTCACACACACACACACACACACACACACACACAGTTGCAGATTTTCTCAGTTTGTTGGCCGTTCTATACTTATATGCCATGAAAACATTTAGGTCCACTTGGGTCTTGAAAAAAACATTATCTCTAATGTGAGACAATTTTTTTTTTTCTTTTAGAATAAGTGAACTATGTTTTCTAAATTTTATACAGCTTTCAATACAGGAAGAAAATATTTAATATATTGTTGATTTTTTAAATTCATGTTAGGAATAATATTTTAAGGAAATTTTGCAAAGAAGTTGAACAGAAATACCCTAAGTTCCCTGTAAGGCCATGATTATTCGATTACACAAGCAGACAAAAGTTTTAAGGTGTTTGTAGAGTAGTTAACCAACTGTCCTCCACTGCAGCCCAAAGGATTATTGCACAGTTTTGCAAAATGACTATCGTATTTAGTTTTGGTTTCTAAATCAGTGTGACAGAGGAATATATGTAGTAGATATTAACAATATGAGGTTAATAATGGTATGATTACTGATCAGAGGTTGTTTGTTTTTTACATTTTCAACCTTATAATTATTTCTCACCATCCCTCCAAATGTGAATAATTTTTTCAATTTTGATATCATATGGATTATAAAGGCAATAGGTGTATCAAAAAGTCTTTTTCATAAACTCCAGAATCTCTCTCTCATTTACAAGATAGATATTTGGTTAGCCTCGTCCCCAGAAGATATGTTTTTTAGTCCAGCTCCTTGTAGAGAATGAGTCTCCAGAATAATGATTTTTTATAAGGGGTAAATAGATCATGAATAACTATGAGCCAAATTGAAACTAAATCCAAAAATCATTTCCTTGCTTTAAACATTTATAATCATATTGGGGGGGGAGGGGGAAATTCCCTTTTGTTGCTGAGGTATTTTTTACAACAAAATAGTATAAGGGATCATGTAATTCTAGTGAAAATATATTAGCATTATTATTTCTATATTATGAATTCTAGATTAGTATTTGTAGTGGGGTAAACAATGACACTCAAAAAGATATGTCTGCATCCTAACTCCAGAACCAGTGAACGTGATTTTATTTAAAAAAAAAAAAAAAGTCTTTGCAGATGTCAGTAAATTAAAGGTCTAAAAATGAGATGCTTGTGGATCATCAAGATGGATACTAAGTCCAGTGACAAGTGCCCTTATAAGAAACACACAGAGGAAAGATACATGAGGAGAAGTGGAAAAGCCAGATGAAGAGAGTCAGAAATTGGAGTTGTGCAGCCACAAGCCAAGGAATGCCAGCAGCATCCAGGAGCTGGGGGAGGCATGAAAGATTATTTCCCCTGGAGCCTTTGGTGGGAACTTAGCTCTTCTGACACCTTAATTTCAGACTTCTGGCCTCCAAACCTGTGAGGAAATAATTTCTGTTGTTGTAAACCACTCACTTTATGTTAATTTATTATGGCAGCACTAGGAAACTAATACAATGTCCAATCGTATAAATTAAATAAACGCTATAGTTGTAATTACAGACCATTAAACAGGCACAGGCAAGAGCTTTACTTCTATGGTTAACCACCAAATGCAGAAAGCCAGGCACATCATAGGCGCTCAATAAGTAAATGTGACAAATGGCATCTCTTGTCTTTTAATACCACACTTTGTATAAAGTGAAAAATCTAAAGGACAGAAAGTAAAGCAAAGATTTCATATCCTGTGGGTTTTAAAAATTTTATTAAGTAAAATAAGGAAGCAGTTTTTCAGTGTTTCTAATATTAGCGTGGAATCAACAGGAAACAAAAAGCCCCAGAGAACCTCACACCTGTCCTTTGTGAAAATACACTGTGCAAAATGTGTCTTTTTCAGGAAAGGAAAGTTTCAATTGAAAATACTGGCAATTTAATTTGCTGTTGCCACAAAACCACGAATGAAGCAGCACAAGAGTTTTAGACTGTTTTCATGTCCTGTGAGGTACATACAACAGAAAAAAGTATATAGTATTTATACATGTTATAAAACACAGTAAAAACACCCATGAACCCCTTTCCCCCATTCACTTAGGAATTAGAACATTAAGAATAAGATCGTTTTTACCTTCCTGTTTCTTACTTGTTCCATGACCCTTCCTCTGTCACCCACCACACCTGTGTTATTTGTCTTTGGCTGCCAAAAAAATTTAACAAACTCAATATCTTAAAACAACACCCACTTAAAATCTCAGAGTTTGAGTTCTCTGCTAATGAAAAAATTAGACTCAATGGAGCTGTGCCTGTTAAACATACCATTGTATTAATAAAAAGCTTCTGTCTGCCTTCATAATTGGGCCCAAAATGCTGGTTCCTAAGTCTTTTTTGCAAGTTTTCTGGCCCAGCATGCCCAGTGTATTCTGGGCCAATTTTAAATAGATACAAGGATCAGATGGAACTCCAAATCTACTCTTTATTTCCAGTACAGCTAGACAGGAAAATGAAGTTTGATTACCAGAACGTACTCCGGTGTCATACTATTCCTTCTCCTACAACTGAATTTGCCCGTCCAGCCAGAAGGGCCGAATGATAAATAGCAGAGCCTACCAACGTAATTCTACCACGGGAAGGAGAAAGCACACACCTTCTCCTGTGTGAAAGGCAGTTTATTGATTCACATAGGAGCACAGTATTTTAACTTACTAACCCTCCTCAGTAGTGGGCAGGTCCCTGAGAGTCCCTGGCTCCCCCGAGCTGTCCATCCCCTCACTGGTGTCCATGTGAGCTCTGCCCTGCCTCAGCCTCCCCGCCTCCCACCAAGTGTATTGTAAGGTCCACCCTCCAGTGCCTCACCACTCAACAGGGCCTGTCCCTCAGGAGCTCACAGGAAACTCTGCTGGAACATTTAGGCTTTCAGAGTGTGCTTGGAGGGTGGAAGCCACACTGAAATGTGGGGAAAATACATTGGCCACAAATTGATAAGCACTTTTTTTTTTTAATCCATACCTAAGGATACTTTTTCCATTGCTTTTTCAGAGTGGAACGGGGGTGGGGGTAAGAAACATTGATTGGTTGCCTCCCGAAAGCATCCTAGCCAGGGCTGGGGACCCAGCCTGCCACTGAGGTACATGCCCTTGGCCAGGATCAAACCTGGGACCCTTCAGTCCACAGGCCACCACTCTACCCACTGAGCCAAACCAGCCAGGGAAATAGCACTTTCAAAAGTCTTTGTAATAAGGGAAGAATATGTCGGATAATTTATTAACTTGGCATATTAATATTTATTTTTATTCTTTTACAGATTATTAGCACTTTAATAGTCATTGTAGCAATTACAATATTGTATTATATATGTGTTTATATATCTATCACTCTAGAGGGTGCATCTCAAAATAGGACATCACTTTTACTCATGTTTCTCTTTACAGTATTCAGTGTTATTGCTACTCAAAGACTTTCAGAAATGAAGATGTGTTGTCAGTTTTGTGAGTGAACTTAAGGAAGGAAGAAAATCTTAGCTAGAGTGATTAAGAAAAGATGCTGCCCATTTTGATGGAACTTTGTATCAAACTAGTTTGGAGGACTGGCCTGGAGAACCTCATTGACCAAGAGAGATGGCCAGCAAACCCAATTCTGTGATCCAAAAGGAAGTGATCAACATAGGCTTAATTTTGACTGGCTTCTGTATTGAAGGTAGCCCAGTTTGGTGGAGGCAAACCCACTTACTAGAATCATCAGGAAATCACATTACATTGGATGGGGGCAATGTAACTGATTAGGATATCACTTCATTTTAAAACAGTATTTCAGTCAGCAAATAAGAGTACAGAGAGTAGAGAGTATAAGGTTCATCCCACAAGATAAGAGCAGAGCTCAGGTTGTCCGTTCAGGTGTGGGCTCTGCCTGTAGCAGCTCTAAATCTAACGAAGTAATGGCAGTGCTAATTAGAAATTGGGATAAGCTTAGTTGTAATAAGCTTAGTTGTAGAGAAAACTAAGGACAAGAGAAAACTCTGGGTTAGTGGGTTTTCTAGTATCCAGAGTCCAATTATAGAAACTTACACATGTAAAAGTATCAATATCAAATGTAGTAAGCATTTTGGTATGAAGCGAGCCTTGGCCAGGAAGCTTTGTTTTCAGGTTAAAAGCAGGTGTATATAAATTTGAGAGATACTTTAAAAAATGAGAACTGAAGACAATGATAAAAGCTTTAGAAGAACAAACAATATCAATAACGTGGAGCAATGTGACATTTAGTTTCCTTAAGAAATGGTGATATGAAATTATACTTATCCATTGTTTTATAAACCTATCTTACTTTTTTAAAAAACGATGTTTTTATTGATTTCAGAGAGAGGAAGGGAGAGGGAGAGAGATAGAAACATCAATGATGAGAGAGTCATTGATCGGTGGCCTCCTGCACACCCCCCACTGGGGATCGAGCCCCGCAACCCAGGCATGTGCCCTGACTGGGAATCAAACTGCAATCTCCTGGATCCTAGGTCGATGCTCAACCACTGAGCCACACCAGTCAGGCTAAACCTATATTACTTTAAGAGAATTATGAATTATATTTTTTCTGTGATCTTTAGTTTTCCTTACAATAAGACTGGATTCAAAATGAGATATATTTGGTGGTTGTTTTTTTCCTAAACATGTGAACGCTTAAGTTCTTACATTACTCTCAGTGTGTGGATTTAAGGAAATTTACTACATTTGACTGTTCCTATCATAGGGAAACTGTAAACACAATGACTTGGACATTTCATTAGCATCTCCTGGGGGTCTTCTTCATCTCATCTCCTTGGCACAGCCTGATATCAACTTCTCAGGAATCTAGGAAAGACTACATTTCCAAGCTTCCTTCAGATTAAGTTCAGAGCATGTGACTGGCTTCTCACTGTTAAAATGTGGCCTCTTTTAGGCCTCTGTGTTCATTCTCACTTTTCTATTTCAGAAGTGATCTTGGAAGTCATATGTTCAAGATGGCAGGGTCACAAGATGGAGAAACCTAGGCCCCTGGGCCCCTGAGTCACCAATTGCCCAAAACATTATCTTTTTTTATGATGAGAGCAAAAAATACCTTTATTGTGTTAAACCATTGAATTTAGGTGGTTACATTACAAACATTAGCATTAGGTAATTAGACTAATTCTCTAGACTGAGTAAATGTCTTCCATTTCACTATAGTAACACTGTAACAGTCCCATAAACTTTTATCTCAAACTTCTTTTCATTTACTCCACCCCCCACCTTATTTGAGATATAAACACTAGCTAAACTAGCTAAAAATACTACATACTATATATATTTATTATTATAGTTAACTTAAAAAAAACTTGCAGCTTTATTTCGTGTCAGGGGGAATGTAAAGGCCAGAGGGAAATTCCCTAGCTCACTCACCAGGAGGAGGGATTAGGCCCCAGTACAGAGCCTGGCATGTAGGGAGCTGGAGTTTCAATAACAAGAGCAAGAGAAAACGTGGTATCAGATCTGAATTCAGTGTAGAGTTATGGAAGTAAGACTGAATAAAGCTGGGATTCACAAGATTTGTCCACTCAAGGCCAAGGAGAGGGCCTAAAAAAATAGCTGTGTGCCAGTGTAACAACAGGGATATCTTGCCTTTGTTATGGTTTCAGTGGCAAAAAAAAAAAAAAAGTCTTCCACGAGAAGTAACATTTCCAAGCTTTCACAGAGCTCTTTGGTGTGGGGGTTGGGGGGACCACCACAGAAATAAACATTAGAGAAGCAGTGTGAAAACATCTGCCATAACCAAGACCCAGTACAGAAGGGGTCTGCGGAAACGCCTTGCTAGGCCCTCTGACCAGCCTGCAGAGGAGAGATGCGACACAGCATTTGTTCTGCCACGAGCATAGTGAAAATGGTGTCCCCTCTCTAGTAAAAAAGACATACAGGGTAAAATGCCTATATAACAAAGGACTTAATTTTTTTGAGGATATTGTATGATCACAAACTTCATGGTTTAAAACAACAGAAGTTTATTCTTTCACAGTTTAAGAAGTCAGAAGTCCAAACTCAAGTTGTGGGCAGGGCCATGTCCCCTTAAACAGCCCTGGGGAGAATGCGTCCTTGCCTTTTCGGGCTCCACCTCTGTCGTCACAAGGCTTTATTCCCTATGTCCTCTCTGTCTCTTTATGTCTCCAAACCTCCTGCTCCTTATTAAGACACCAGTCATTGGGTTTAGAGTCCACCTTGGTCCAGTATGTCCCGTTTTAAATTAATTACAATTGCAAAGACCCTATTTTCAAATACAGTCGCATTCTTAGTGACTTGGGGTTAGGACTTCAGCATCATTTTGGGAGACACAATTCAACCCACAACAGACATATTTATGTTTGTGACAATTTAAAGAAAAATAGATATTCTCATAATTTGCTCTCAAAGATTTGGCAACTTTTCTGGAGGAAATTTAGCAATAATTATCAAAAGATATAAAATGTTCATGTTTTTTGTTGTTTTTTAAAAATGCTCATATTTTTTGGCACTGTGATTTCACTTTGAGAAATGTATCCTCTAGAAATTACTGGAAATATGTGAAAAGTGAGGGGCAAAGTTATAGAGGCTTTATATGAAGAGAACATTTTAAAAATCCATAGTATTTAAATAGCATCAAAACTTTTAAATTATATATCAAATAATTTTTAATATATAGTAAAATGCTAATGATATAATTTAAAGTAAAAAATAGTTTGTACCATGGTTTTTTATGTGTGGTATTCATATGTTAAGAGATATTTTTCTAAGTGCAATTGCTTTTTATTTTTTTATATGTTTTTAAGTTTTTTCTTTAATGTGCTACACGTGTTACTTTTATAAATCAGGAAAAAAATAAAACAATGTTATTTAAAAACCCACCTATTCTCCTGGTCACCCCAGGTGCAATGACTGCTCAATCTCCAGTTATGACAGATTGTATCTGTTCATCTGCTTTTTTTTGTTTTGTTTTGTTTTTTGTTTCTCTGAACTGCAATCATGTCTTTCCTCGGGCTCTTTTGATCAACGCTGTTATTGTTTTTCATGTCCTACTGAAATAATAATGTCCTGTGTGTGATTGCAGACCTGCTGAGGTAAATCAAAAATGATTCTGACAAAACAGCTACGAAAAAAAATCAGAATGCTGCAGAAACCTCTCAGCTACACATTTAGTGAGTCGCATAACACTAAAAACTAGCTGAAAAATAATGTTTTTCACAGATGTGGCAGAGAACTCTGGATGAAAGGACACCAAAGCAGCAAAAGGGTCAAGAAAGATTATAATAATTCACAAATTGCAAACTAAGGAACTGAGTAGCCAAGAAAGACACAGAATTTTTGGATTACTTCAGTGTAACAGAGGATTTCAAAAATTGTGTTATTCTTGTTTCAAAAAAAGATACAGGCTAACAGGCTCTGTCTAGAACTCAGAAACGAGCACATGCTGATAATATTTAAATGCCCAGTGTGCGCTGAGCTCCATGAAGCTCCTACCAGGAAATCCACCAATTGACTTACAATGTAGGAATTTATACTCTGGCCTGGAACAACAGCCTGACATTTAGAACACCATGAGGAAAGAAAAACGTTAGATTAACTTTGCAAATAAGTTGCCAGAGTGTTAAAATAATGTAGAGTGATGAATTGAAAAAAGAGAATTTAGACCTAAGAACATACATTTAAGTTGAATACTGGGGTGAAAGAGAGCACCAAGAAAAATGCAGGAGGGGGGGAAGCTTGAAAGGAAGAGGGAGCTATAGCCCAACGCCAGCTGCAATAATATCTCTGTAGTGAAATGATTATGTGTCTATCAAGAAGATAAGACTTGGTTCTTTTTTTCCTTTTTAATTTTTTTTTTTTTGGTTGATTAATTTTCAGAGAGGAAGGGGGAGAGAGAGAGAGAAACACTGATTTGCTGATCCCCCATCTATGCATTCATTGTTTGACTCTTGTATGTGCTCTGACCCAGAACAACCCACAACCTTGGCGTATTGGGATCACTCTAACCAACTGAGCTACTGTGCCAGGCTGAGACTTGGTTCTTGACAAATGTGACATATTAGTAATAGCATAATGAAATGTAGATTCCATTTGACTGGCAGTGTTCCTCTAAACCTCATGGATAATGAAAGTTTTGAGGTTATAAGTATAACATTTTAGTGAATTGAAGTCGTGTCTTAATGTAACAGATACATGATTACATTGAGGTGCCACTATTTCTAAATCTGTTACAAGCTTATTCTAACAGAATTTTTCTTGTTAATCTTCACCTGAGGATATTTTTTCCACTACTTTTCAGAGAGAGTGGAAAGGAGGGAGGGAGGAGGAAAGGGAGAGAGAAAACATCTATGTGAGGGAGACACATCGACTGGTCGCCTCCCTGCACCACCACCCCGACCGGGAGCAGGGAGCGAACCTGCAACCCAGGTATGTTGCCTTGACTAGGAATCGAACCTGAGACCCTTCAGTGAGGAGTCTGATGCTCTAACCACTGAGACACACCAGCTTGGGCCTAACAGATGTTTTTTAAACAACAAGCAATTATTTAAAACAATATGTCATGCCATTTTTTTATATCAAATTATAAAACTTTTAACAAGAATGACTATGCTGAGTGTTGGCCAGTATATAGAGAAATATTCATTCTCATGTGCTTTTGCAGGGCATGCAAATTGGTACACAATTTCTGGAAAAAAAATTGCTCTATCTGTAAACACTAGCACATTGATTAAGGAATTTAGCTTCTGGAAATTCATCCAAGGAAATATAAGGATATTGTACAGTAATATATAAATAAAAATGCTAATTCAAGTTTTTACAAATTTTTTAAAAGGCTTAATATCTGAAAATAAGTGCTTATTAAATGTGAAAAATTAAATATATATGAAATAATAAAAATTAAATATCTATAAATAGTTAATCTTACAGGAATTAAAAAAAATTATTGATGTGGAAAAGTATCTCTGCTACATTATTTTCCAAAATAAAATGAAGTAGATTTTAATGATTTAAGATTATTAAGAACATGTATGGTGGGTGGGGAAAGGGGGCGGCCTTGTGAGAAGCAGCAGCGCCCCCGCTCCCAGCCTGGACTCGATTTCCTCCTAAAATCCTACATAGCCAGCTGGGAAAAAACAGAGAAACATACCTGAGTGGACGGAGTGCGAGTGGGGAGCACTGAAGACACATCACGGAGTCCAGTAAGACGGGGGGGGGGGGCGTAGGAAGGGAGAGCCCCCCTGAAGCCTGTACTAGGCTCTGAGCCCCGAGGCTTGGAGGCTGCAAAGCTCCCTCCCCTTGGGAGTGCGGACGGCATCCAAAAGCAGGGACCCCATACCCGGAGCGATGAGAGGGGAAGAAGCACCCCACGCACAAGGCAGAGGGACCCCGGGAAGCAGTGAGTCCCGG
Source organism: Miniopterus schreibersii (assembly GCF_964146895.1). NCBI lineage: Eukaryota > Metazoa > Chordata > Mammalia > Chiroptera > Miniopteridae > Miniopterus > Miniopterus schreibersii. Next base: position 50,613,141 of record NC_138118.1, read on the forward strand.
AGGGTACGGTGCCTTCCAAAGCTCCTAGTGGCCGCTGTGACTGGCATCTAGTGCTCGGGGTGCTGACCATACGAAAGGCTGTCCCAGGGTCTGTGGCACCCGAGTGGTAAGGGACCAGAGGATTGCGCTGAGCACACGGGGACCCTCTGCCTCACTGTGGGGCACTGTGTTGAGCCCCAGAAAGCACTGAACCTGTGGGGAGCAGGGGAGGGGAGGAGCCCTCCTGCCCTGAGCTCCTGGTGCTGAGAGGTTGGGATCTGTGACCAGCCCTGAGAGTGTCCTCCCTCCATGAGGTCCTGGTGTGAAGAGGCTGGGACCTGTGACCAGCCCTGAGGGTGTCCCCCTGCCCACAGCTCCCTGTGCGGAGAGGCTGAGATGGGTGACCAGCCCTGAGGGGGGCCGTGGTGGCGCATGAAGCCGCCCCAGGTTTGCTGAGACCAGCAGTGCAGGGAACTGCGGGGAGCTGACTTTGGGTCCCCTCCCGCTGGGGCCTTGGTGGGCAGCGGGACCTTGCAGGGTGGACTCTCTGCCTGTGTGTTGCTTTATGCATTTGTGAGTCTGATCGTGGAACTGGCTCCCACCTCCCCAGCGGCTGGGGTTGGGGTCCGCACAGTAGACGGTCTGAGGGGCGGGCCTGGTGCGACCAGCCAACCAGAGCTGAGCATGGAGGGGCAGAGCCCGCCGGCCTCTCCTGCAGCCAGGAGCACTGCCCCCAACAGGAAAGGGGTGGGTCCTGCTCACTGAAGCCGCAGACACCCCGCAGGGCACAGTCCTGAGGGGGAAAGGAGAGCAGCTCACAGGAGGACTTTACAAGAATAAGACTCTCAGGGACTGTGGTTTGGGAACTGGAGGAAACGCTGAAAACCCTGCTGGGGGCTGGGCAGGCAAAGGGCTCACCAGAATGTGTTCTTAATCGAACCCACTGAGCCCAGGCTGCCGAAACGGCCCATACAGAAAAGGCAACAGGCTGAGATCAACCTGAAGCTGCAGCAGGCCAGGGCCTGGGGAACTAGAATCAGAGGACAGGGTAGGGACTGAGGAGCTAGCGGTGGAGCAGAGACTAACTCCCGCAGACTGAGTGCCAGACAGCGACACCTCTAGGGGAGTGATACCCTGGGCTACACTACCACCCTGCACCCTAAAGACCCTACAGAAGACTCTGGAGTAAGACCAGGCAACTACAAGGTTGCAAAATAGCTGACAAGAGGAGGTGGCCCACGGAGAGCCTCAGATCAACCATCTACTAAGGACACCAGAGCCAAACCTAGACAGCTCCTCACATTGGCTGATACAAAAGTACCTCCCAGGAGAACTGAAATCAGCACACAAAACAGTGACCCTCAGACAACATAAGTTGCCCAGAAGAAACTCACCTGATTGACTGTCTTTTTTTCTTGTTTTTTTGTTTTGTTTGGTTTTGGTTTTGGTTTTTTTGGCTTTTGGGTTTTTTTATTTGTTTTTTTGTTTGTGGGTTTATTTTTTCTCTTTCTTCCTCAGGAAGAAGAGAAAGGGGAGAAAATTTGTTTTTTCTCCTTTTTAAAATTTTATAATAATTTTTTTTTTAGTGTTTTTTTTTTAAACATTTTTTAACTAAATTTTTTTCTCTTTTTTTATAAAAGAATTTTGTCTTGCTTAGCTTGTCTTTAGTCTTGTTTTAGTGATTTGATTTGTTTTGTTTTATCCTTGCTTCTAATATCAAGACTTTAGTGTTATCCCTGCTTAAGGACTGGGACTTTATCATTATAACCAAGTTTACTGCTTTCCTCTATAGTTTCCATCAGATCTCTTACTGGACTCCCTCCCTGCCTGGACTATATCTCTCTCTCTCCTCTGGATCCCTTGGCATAACTTTCTTTTTCTTTTTCTACTTTTATTTTTTCGTTATCCTCCTTTCTGTCTTCCTGACTTTTTGTTTGATTGTTAGTTTCTCTTATTCTCTTTATTGTATTTTTGTTTTCTCATTTTCAACTATTATCTATTTCCTATTCTCTCTCTTAATTTCTTGCTCACCCTTCTTTTAGAATCTTTTTTCTGCTTCTGTTATCTACCAGTAGCTTCTCTATTTTTCACATTTTAGTTTATTATTACTTTCTAAATTTTCACCAGTATTAACAACAATATACATCTCTCTCTCTCTAAGCATTACTTTTGTTTCTCTCTTTTCTTTTTTAAGCATTTTTTGTGTGTGTGTGTTCTCCCTTCACTCTCCCAGTTCTATTTTCATGTGGGTTGCTTTCACTGTGACTGTCAAGATATTTTGTAAAATACCTCTTATTTCCTGGAAGTTTAGTTGTGTATTGTCCTGCCTTGCCAGCACTGGTACAACAGCTTACATGACAAGGTTGGGGCTGAGACACAGTTAGCCAACCTGAGAGGAGGGTTGACTGATCAACAACAATCTAGACCCAACCACAATAGCAGAACATAAAGGAATCACAAAAGGGACACCAACAAGAGGGACACGCCTAGGGCAAAGAGCTCAGAAGTAAAAGGAAAACACACCTCTGGGCTCCACAGGACCCACAAGACAAAAATCCCATCCCATAAGACTGGGACACAGCAAATATATCTAATATATAGATACAAACACTAAGACCTACCAAAACAGGGAGACAAAGAAACAACCCCCAAATTAAAGAAAAGGAAACATCGCCAGAAAAGACGCTGATGAGATGGAGTTCAACAAGTTATCAGAAACAGAGTTCAGAGTATTGATGGTGAAGATGTTCAAGGAACTTAAGAAGACAATAGATAAGATTGAGGATCTTAGTGAAAACACAAAAAAAGAGATACATACCATAAACAAAACTCAGACAGAGATAAACAATACTGTATTTAATATCAAGAATGCACTGGAAGGAATTAAAAGCAGGCTCAATGAAGCAGAGGATAGAATAAGTGATTTAGAAGACAAGGTAGAAAAAAATCACACAATCAGAGCAACAAAAAGAAAAAACACTTAAAAAGCATGAGGACAGTCTAAGGGAGCTTTTGGACAACATGAATTGAAACAACATTTGCATTATAGGAGTGCCAGAGGGGGAGGAAAGAGAGCAAGGGATAGAGAACTTGGAGAAGGAAATAATGATAGAAAACTTCTCTAGGCTGGCAAAGGAGAAAGCCACACAAGTTCAGGAAGCACAAAGGGTTCCAAACAAGAGGGATCCAAAGAGACCCACTCCAAGACACATTGTAATTAAAATGGCAAATGTCAAGGACAAAGAGAAAATATTAAGGGCTGCAAGAGAGAGATAAGCAGTGACCTACAAGGAAACCCCCATAAGTCTGACAGCTGATTTCTCAACAGAGACTCTTCAGGCCAGAAGGGAGTGGCATGAAGTTCTCCAAGTAATGAAAAGCAAGAACATGCAACCAAGATTGCTTTATCCAGCAAGGCTATCATTTAAAATTGAAGGTGAAATAAAGAGCTTCTCAGACAAAAAAAGGCTAAAGGAGCTCAGTACCACTAAACCAGCATTGCAATAAATGCGAAAAGGATGGCTTTAAGAAAAAGAAGGAATAGTGAGAGAAAGGTACATCAGAATAAAGGGGAAAAATGGTATTAAATAAGTTGATATCAATAGTACCCTTAAATGTAAACAGAATAAATGGTCCAATCAAAAAACAAAGGGTAGCTGAATGGATAAGAAAACAGGACCCAAATATATGCTGTCTACAAGAGACCCACCTGAGAGCAAAAAAACTCATACAGGCTAAAAGTGAAGGGATGGAGTAAAATATTCCATGCAAATGGAAAGGAAAAGAAAGCTGCAGTAGCAATTCTTATTTCTGACAAAACAGACTTCAAAATAAAGATGATAACAAGAGACAAAGACGGTCACTACATATTACTAAAGGAATCAATCCAACAGGAGAAAATAACCCTTATAAACATTTATGCACCCAACATAGGAGCACTTAAATATATAAAAAATTTCTTGCGGGACTTTAAGGGGGAGATTGACTGCAACAGAATCATAGTGGGGGACTTTAACACCCCACTGTCAGCATTGGACAGATCATCAAGACAAAAAAAGCAACAGGGAAATGCAGACCTTAAATGAATCACTGGACCTAATGGATTTAATTGACATTTATAGAACATTTCACCCCAAAGCAACAGAATACACATTCTTCTCAAGTGCACATGGAACATTCTCAAAAAAGACCACATGTTAGGGTACAAGGCAAGTCTCTATAAATATAAGAAGATTGAAATTATATCAAGCATCTTCTCGGATCACAATGCCATGAAACTAGAAATCAACCACTATAAAAAAACTCAAAAATATTCCAACACATGGAGGCTAAATAGCATGTTATTAAACAATGAATGGGGTACCAATGAGATCAAGGAAGAAATCAAACACTTCATGGAAAGTAACAAAAATGAACAGACAACAACTCAAAACCTATGGGACTTGGTGAAAGGAGTCCTGAGAGGAAAATTCATATCATTACAGGCCTATCTCAAGAAACAAGGAAAAGATCTGATGAACCATCTAACACAACAACTAAAAGAACTAGAACAAGAACAGCAAGAAAAGCCCTGAGGAAGTATAAGGAAGGAAATAATAAAAATCGGAGCAGAAATTAATGACATAGAGACTAAAAAAAAAATACAAAAAAATCAATGAAACCAAGAGCTGGTTCTTTGAAAAGGTAAATAAGACTGATGCACCTTTAGCCATACTCACTAAAAAACAAAGAGAGGACCCAAATAAATAAAATCAGAAATGAAAGAGGCAATATAACAATGGACCTAACAGAAATACAAAGGATTGTACGAAAATATTATGAGCAACTATATGCCAACAAATTGGACAACCTTCCAAAGCTGAATCAAGAAGAGGCAGAAAACGTGAATAGGCCGATAATAACAAATGAAATTGAAGCAATAATCAAAAAACTCCCAGCAAAAAAAAGTCCTGGACCAGATGGATTTACAGGTGAGTTTTACCAAACATTCAAAGTAGAATTAACCCCTATTCTATTCAAACTATTCCAGAAAATGTAAGGGGCGGGAAAACTGCCAAACTGTTTTTATGAGGTCAGCATCACCCTAATCCCAAAACCAGATAAAGATGCTACAAAGAAAGAAAATTACAGGCCAATATCCCTGATGAACATAGATGCTAAAATCCTCACTAAAATACTAGCAAACTGGATCCAGCAAGACATTAAAAAGATCATACATCATGACCAAGTGGGATTTATTCCGGGGATGCAAGGCTGGTACAACATCCACAAATCAATAAATGTGATACACCACATAAACAAAATGAAGGACAAAAATCATATGATCATATCAATACACGCAGAAAAAGCATTCGACAAAATCCAGCACCCATTTCTGATAAAAACTCTCAGCAAAATGGGAATAGAGGGATCATACCTCAACATAATAAAAGCCCTATATGACAGACCTACAGCCAACATCATACTCAATGGGCAAAAACTAAAACCATTTTCATTAAAAACAGGAATAAGACAGGGATGTCCACTGTCACCACTCTTATTCAACATAGTACTGGAAGTCCTCGCCATATCTATCAGACAGGCAGAAAACATAAAAGGTATCCAAATTGGAAAGGAGGAAGTAAATCTGTCATTATTTTCAGGTGACATGATATTGTATATAGAAAACCCTAAAGACTCCATCAAAGTACTACTAGATTTGATAAACGAATCTGGCAAGGTAGCTGGATACAAAATCAACATCCAGAAATTAATGGCATTCTTATGTACCAACAGTGAACTTTCAGAGAGAGAAACTAAGAAAGCAATACCATTTACCATTGCAACTAAAAAAATAAGATACCTAGGAATAAACTTAACCAAGGATGTAAAAGACCTGTACTCAGAAAACTATGTGACACTGAAAAAAGAAATAGAGGAAGATTTAAACAAGTGGAAGAATATACCATGCTCATGGATTGGGAGAATTAATATCATTAAAATGTCCATACTACCCATAGCAATTTATAAATTTAATGCAATTCCTATTAAAATACCAACAGCATATGTCACAGACCTAGAACAAACATTGTGAAAATTTATATGGAACCAAAAAAGACCCTGAATAGCTGCAGCCATCTTGAGAAAAAAGAACAGAGTGGGAGGGATCACATTACCAGACTTCAAACTATATTACAAAGCCACTGTAATCAAAACGGCCTGGTATTGGTACAACAGCCGGCGTATAGATCAATGGAACAGAACAGAGACCCCAGAGATAGACCCACGCCATTATGGTCAGTCAATATTTGACAAAGGAGGCAAGAGTATCCAATGGAGTAAAGACAGTCTCTTCAATAAGTGGTGCTGGGAAAATTGGACAGATGCATGCAAAAAAATGAAACTCGACTACCAACTTTCACCATACACAAAAATAAACTCAAAATGGATAAAAGACTTAAGCGTAAGTCACGAAACCATAAAAATCCTGGAAGTAAACATGGGCAGTAAAGTCACAGACATCCCACGTAGTGGACTTCTCACTGATACATCTCCTAGGGCAAGAGAAACAAAAGAAAAAATAAACCTATGGGATTATATCAAACTAAAAAGCTTCTGTACAGCAAAAGAAACAGCCTCAAAATACAAAGGAACCCCACAGTGTGGGAAAACATATTTGCCAAGGATGAATCTGATAAGGGGCTAATTTCCAAAGTGTACAAAGAAATCATATTACTTAGCAAGAGGAAGGCAAACAACCCAATTAAGAAATGGGCAAAGGACTTGAATAGACACTTCTCCAAAGAGGACATACAGATGGCCAAGAGACACAGGAGAAAATGCTCAACATCGCTAATCATCAGAGAAATGCAAATTAAAACCACAATGAGGTATCACTTCACACCTGTCAGAATGGCCACCATGAAGAAATCAACAGACAGCACGTGTTGGCGAGGGTGTGGAGAAAGGGGAACCCTAGTATACTGCTAGTGGGAATGCAGACTGGGGCAGCCACTGTGGAAAACAGTATGGAGGTTCCTCAAAAAATTAGAAATGGAGCTGCCTTTTGACCCAGTGATTCCACTCGTAGGAATGTATCCTAAGAATCCTGAAACATTAATCAGAAAGAATATATGCACCCCGATGTTCATAGCAGCACAGTTTACAATAGCTAAGATCTGGACACAGCCCAAGTGCCCATCAGTAGATGAGTGGATAAAAAAGCTGTGGGACATTTACACCATGGAATACTAGGCAGCTGTAAAGAAGGATCTGGTACCCTTTTGGACAGTATGGATGGACCTGGAGAAAATTATGCTAAGTGAAATAAGCCAGGCAGAGGAAGACAAACTTATCACATGATCTCGCTTATACATGGAATCTAAAGAACTTAATAAACTGATGAACAGAATAGATTCAATGACATGGAAGCATAGATGAGACTGATTAATGTCAGAGGGATGGAGGAGGGCGGGTGGGTGGAGGCAGAGAGAGTAGCCAAAGAATTTATATGCATAAATGCACAACCCAAGGACACGGACAATGGTGGGGAGAGGGACTCGGGGGGGGATGGGACGGGGTGGAATGGGTCATTGGGGAGAAAAAGAACATCTGTAATATTTTAAACAAAAATAAAATTTAAAAAGAAACAGAAAAAAAAATGTATGGTATGCCCCTGTTTTTTGTAGATTGTGTGACAATAGGCACGCCAAAAAGTTATCAGTTGTAGTATGTGAGCAATCTCCACAGACATATATATATATATATATATTTGCTTTTTGCTTTAATTGCCAAAATTTATATAATAAATGTGTAATAATGGATAATAGCAGAATAAAAGTGGTAGACAGTATATTCAGTACTTCAACCATCTAAACTGCTCATTTGTATTATCCTATATGATCATTAGCTTTTTAAAAAAATCTTAAAGCACTAGCCTTTCAATAAGTCTTAAAACATCAGTTAAAATAATGAACACAAAGTTGTAAAGTGTTTTCATATATTGTAAAACATTCTTTATTTAATAGTTATAGAAATGGTATTATAATTATAGCACAGTATATGTGCAGGGTCTTTCTTAATTTCTTGGACAGTTTTTGAGTACTTAAAATTAATTAAGTTTTGCCTGAAATAGAGTTTTATTCAACATTTATAGAGTGCCTATCATGTACTAGGCACTTGGAATAGAGTAATGAGCAAATCTGGGAAATTCCTGCTCATGAAAGGTCTCACTGTATGAGAAGAGGCAGATAGTAAACAAAATAAATAAGCAAACTATATATCTTATTAAAGATGATATGTGCTATGAAGAAGAATAAATCCAGGATATGTAAATAGTGCCAGAAGAAGGAGTGTTCCAGGTTTTAATAGGGGGGCCAGAGGGTAAGAAAAGGGTGCTAGTTATACCCCATTTGCCTATTCAGATCTATTTTCCACATTTTTCTGTCTTGTCCTGTGCCCCAGAAATATGATCTCTATGACTGCATCATCCAGGCTCTCTTTTCCACTGGATTCTAGTTGAGTTTGGACAATGAAAGTTACCAGTAGGAAATCTGAAGTAAGAAAGGTCTGATTTTTTACTTCTCCCAACCATCCACCTGGGTCATTGCTATGGTCCACTACTCTGGCCACAGTTACTGTTGGGCAGCTAGTATACTACGGAGACAGGTCTCAAGTTTCTCTTAATAGTTCTCCACACTTGTCTATCAAGCCTAGGGGTTTTAAGAGCTTCACATCAATGATTCTTTCTAGGTGCTTTGCCATCCTTATTGCTTCTCTTCATTTACACCTACATAAATAGTTCTTACATTTATAGTTCTTGAAATACCCTTTACACTGTGTTGTTTCCTGCCTGGACAATTTTAGATACCTTAATTTCTACCCAAAATAGACCCTCTCCATTGGATTTGGAACAATTGCTCATACACCGAGAAAGGCAAACAAAGAATCTCCTTGTTGGAATAAATGAGACACTTAATTTGTGGCTTGAATTGGTATTGGGATCACTCTACTTATCACTGGTGGCAGCATGGGACAGAATGCTAGTGGTGGTTAGGCATTTGCAAATCTCGTGGCAGTGAAGCTTTTAGCCACTGTGGTGACAATGATGATTATAAAAACTGGGGGGTGAGCTAGCTGTTTCTGAATAACCTAAAAGCTTGAAAACACTGAAAGCCTGAATTCAGAACTCAAAGCATGGGTGAAAAATCAACTGGCTTTCATGCAGTTACAAAAGAATTTTCTTATTTAGTCACAGGAAAGGCATGGCTAAGGACTCAGCCCAAGACCTGATTGCTGGGTTATGACATTTCCATTCCAATTAAATATACAATACCTTCAGTCTCCTCTCCTGAGAGAAAGATATAGGGTTAATAGGAATAGTACCCTGAGATGTGGTGTGCAGACATTTGGGCACAGACAAAGCAGAGGCCATATAAAAAGCATCAGACACTTAAATCTTCCTCAACATTCCCTAGAAGAGGAAACTGCCTGTTCTTCCCCCCAAAGAACAAGGCTCCCAATCTACAAAAGCCTTTAATTAAGTTTACTAATAACAAGAATTACAGGTTCTCTTCATTGTCATTCCCTGACCTCTAGGCCCATAGGATGATTTATATCTCAGTGCAGCCCAGATATAAAGTGAAAAATCTGCTCCGAGTCTGAAGCAGAGTAACAAAGGATCTTACCCATTTGCATAGTCAGGAGTTTTGGCAACATAGGTAGAAATTATTTATAAGAGTATAAGAAAAACAGAAGACAAAATACAAGATTGATTTTAGTTGAATTTAGAAAATCTCACCTGGGATGAATTTACTGTGGTAGCTCAAGCATTTGGGAGTAGTTAATAATGTCTTGGTTCATTAACCAAATGGAAACTGAACTGGGTGGTGAAACACTATCAATGAGCTGACAACGCTTCCTGGCTTGCTAAAGAAAGGAGTATGGAGACCTAAGGAATGTTAGAGTGGATCAGCTTTGCACCGATTGCTCAGCCTCGTCCTACTGTCTTTCTGGAAAGGCAAGAGGATACAGGCGCACCTCAGTTTATTGTGCTTTGCTTTATTGCACTTCACAGATGTTGTAGTTTTTACAAATTGAAGGCAAAACCCTACACCAGCAAAAACAATTTCAACTCTCTTTACTGCGATATTCACATTATTGCAGTATTCACTTTATTGTGGTGACCTGGAACTGAAATCTCAATATCTCTGAGGTATGCCTCTATACTCTTCTCCAGGACATTATTAAAAGTTCTGGAATGGCTGTCTTCTGTAGGCCAGAGATAATGATGGAAGATGATGGATTGGAGCTCAGATTTTTTTAGTTTAATTTTAATAATAAACTCCTGGTCATAGGTACCAGAAGCAGGCCTAACCCATCAAAGACAAATTGGCCATAAATATTTGAAAAAGAACTGTAGTGTGGCCACAAGTTACACCATGACTCTTTCTCTAAGTGTTATCCTAATGAAGGGAGGTGGTGGTAGAACTCTACACCAGAGATGAAAATACAGATTTTTTGGAAGATTATTAGCTCCACACAGAGGCTCTTCACTGAGGTTAATCCTGGGATATCCAAAATGCCACTAATACTCACAGATTAGAATGGAGGCTTATTGAAGTACAATGATAGGTGGAGTCTTGGTCTGAGTTTGTCTCACAATAGAACCAATGACCCATCCTGTGGTTATTTACCTTGCCCAAGCATGCCCAGTAAGAATGTGTATATTTAGTAACTGGCAAAACTCCCCACATTAATTACCTGATCATGGAGTAAGGGCTACTATGATACAAACATTCTAGTGGAAGCCCTTATAGGTGTTGCTCTCCATCCAAAATAGCATATTCAAGGCAACACTGCATCTATAAGAAAATTATAGAGATTAGCACTATCATTAATGTCTTGACAAGTGCCAGGTTTGTAATTCCTCTCACATCTGTTTAACTTGTCTGGTTAGCCATTACAAAACCAAATGAGTCTTGAGTAATGACTGAGTTTTCTTAAGGATGATCAGTACCTGGAGCTAATCCCAGCTGTTCTTAATATCATTGCAGCAAATCAGTCCTTGGTACCTGATACAAAGCTGTTGAATAAGACATCACTTTCTTTTCTATTTCCATCAACGAAGATAAGCAGAAGTAGCTGACATGCAGCTGGAAAGGTGGGAGAGTTTTGTTTGCTGGATGTGACATAACAGAAATGATTAAGCACATTAACTATATCGCAATCATCTTGTATGATGCCCTTGTAATGGACCAGCAGGATGATCGTGGTTTCTCTGAACTATAACAGAAAGAAGAGTTGGCATAGCCCTAAGGTAAGGCAGTGAACATATATATATATAATGCTGACTTTTCCAGGTGCGACTCAATTTTATTTTATTGATGATATCTTATCTTTAAAATGGTCAGTTTTGTAGCATGTAATATATTATGTAGGTACAGATATTATTTAAAAAAGAGTATATTCTGGGAACGGGGAAGGGGTCGATAGTTGTGGCTGTTTTCCATTTAACCTACCAGATCAATCTCCTGAGTTTCTCTACCCCACCTTGAGCTCACAGAGCCTTTCCTCTGCAGTGTGTATCTCCCAGACCTCCTCTCACTTTGGCCTCTGTTTAATTACAGCCAATGTGAGGCCACAGCAGTCAATCATAGGATGAAAAGAGAGAGGTATGGGGGTATTTATCCCCCTTACTCTTTTCCTGATGAATTATAGTTTGTTAGTGCCTTTGTTTCTTTATCTACAGCCACAAGCCCCTGTCAGGTATCTTTCCTCAATGTTACAGCTCTCATTACTTTCAGATAACAACAGCTTTTCTCCCTGGTGCTTTCACTCCAGGGATGGTAATGGCTTCCAGCTGCTGCTAATCTTTGAGAGCTTCACCACCTCTTTGTAATTTCCTTTAGCCTTCCCAGTCTTTGTAAATAGCCCCTAATTATCTCTTAAATTACGCATTTGCACGCTAGTAACTCTTTGGTCAGAACCCCAGCTGACTTGGAACTGAGATGTGAGAAGGTAAGATCTGCAAAAATATTTTAAGAGGGAGTGAATAATATGAATATGTTGGGAAAGAGTGCTTTATACAGAGCTAAGAGCAAACGCTAAAGAAAGCCTTAAGGCAAGAATGTAACCAACTAGCTTGCTTAAGAAGCAGAAAAGAGGCAAAGTTTGCTGAAGTAGAATTGTTACTAGAAAGGGGTCCTGGCCCTTGGCAGGTCTGCCTGGGGCCAGCCTGTACTGTGTGGGTTCTTGACTCTGCAGGAAAAATTTCACAACTCGGGTCCAGGTGAATTTTAGAGGATGCTTATTAAAACGGGACAGTGAAACAAGAAAGGGCTTGGGAAATGAGCCTAGGCTGGTTTGCTTTGGCTCACTAAGAAGTGAGAGAATAGGGGACCTTGGAGACAGGTTCAGAGAATTTGCCGGGGATGAACTGCCACTGCCCACTGCTGCCCTAGTTGCAAGCCTCCTGGGATCCCTTAGAGTTTAGGAGATGCATGCCCATGGGGAAAGGAGGGGGGAGGGAGAGCATGCCTGACCTTCATTTTGAGGAGTTTTAAAGGCTGGGCGTTTAGAGGATGTCTTAGGGGAGGATCTCAATAGACTATTCATCAGCTTTATGCTGATGTATCAAAAAAAGATGTATTCTCTTAAATTCACCTGTCCTTTGGTGTGCTTGGCACAAATGACACTAATTGGATTTCTGTTATCTGTCTCCGTTAGTAGGGTGACTTAAGCTATTTACCCTCTGGTTGGGGAGAAGTGCAAACCATTTACTCTGAAGTGTCCTTGGTTTAGGAAAGATAGGGTTTACTAGATGGCTGCAGACTGCTTGGCGTCTAGATTTCTAGATGGCTGCAAACTGCTGTTTAACTGTGTCTCAGTTTCCCTATTCCACTTGTCCTAGCTTACTAGCCTGTCTCAGAATAAGCAAGGAGAAGAGTTGTAGGAAATGAGTTGGAGAGTGTACAGGTTGGATGAGATATGTAGGAATGAAAAAGTCCTTGTAGGAACTTTGGGTTATACTTGGAAAATGGGAAGCCACTGGGAAGTTTAAATGCAAAAGTTAGATTGTAACAGAATCACTCAGGCTGCTGTGCTGTGAAGAGACGATTAACAGCAAGAGAGGCAGAGGTAGTTGCAATAATCTTGCAGTAATTCTGGCTAGAGGTATGGTGGTTTGGATCAAAGTAATGGCTGTGGAGGTAATGAGAAACAGTTATAGTCTCAATATATTTTAAAAGTAAAACTAATATTTGCTTGTGGATTGAAAAAAGATGTGAGAGAAATAAGAGAGTCAAGAATGACTACAACCATTTTGACCTGAGCAGGGGGAAGAATAGATTCACAATGAATTGAGATGACCTGTGAATTGTTTCAAAGGAAAAACAGAATATACCTTTTATAATCTATACGACCTAAATTCTTCTGAAGAAACTCAGTGTTTTATTTATCTTCACATAACATTTTCCCTGTGTGTGTGTCCTCACATGGTGTTCTTTTTACAAGAACCCTACTCCAGTTCAAGGCTGTCTTAACTATATTTTTAATGATCCTATTTTCAAATAAGGTGATATTCTAAGATATTGATGGAATCTAAATTAATGCCACTTAGTGTTGTCCTCAGTTTCTCTTAACTCCATTCCAAACCATCCAGTTCCATTCAATAATTGCTTTCAAATATCTCTTCAATGTATACATTTATTTCCATATTTATTATCATTTGTGTTATAGCATGTATAAGATTCCCTACAGAACCTGTAATAGCCTTTACCCTAGTCTTTTTACATCCAATCTTGAATTGCTCTGAGGGATTCTCAATACTCAGTGACAAAGATAGCAAAGATGTCTCTGAAATGCAAATCTGAGCCATGTATTTGTTAAAAACCCTTTAGGGCTTTCCATTGCTCCAAAAATCATATCTAAAACTACAGGGTACTTTTTTGTGACAAATTATTTATTCAATAATTATAAAGCAAGTAAAGTATAAAAAACAATGAACAACCACACCAAAGTTCATCCAAAATGCTTCTTTATAAATTAGGTAATGCTGTCTATTTTGCGACATGAGTTTGAGCCTTCACTATATTAGCTTCAGTTGTGAATTGTTCCTGGTGGTGTCAGAAATTTACATAATTTCAGGTAACATTGAGGGGCCTCACCATTTCTGTTATGGGTTCGCCCTCCTCCTTCAGGATGGGCTGAATACACTTTCACTGGTGGACATTGAGAGTAATGTTGGGTTTTTGAGTACAGTACTTTTTCTATCATTCACTGTTAATAGTCTTTTCATAGTAAGCCGTTTGTTGGCATTGCCCTGATGTCAAATTTGGTGGGGTATCAGCTGTAATTCTGTGTTTACGTCTCTAACCCATACTTACCTTTGCTAATTATCTCCTCCAACCTCCAGTAACTTTGCCTCCTAGATACCAAATCCCAATAAACAAACAAAATAAACAAACCTCCCTGCCCCTAGCCTCAGCCTCACCGACATCCTTGAACATTTCCTGAATTTACCACACACTCCCTTGCCTCCAGTCTTTGCACATGCTCTTCTCTCCACCAGTTTTTAACTTAAAAGTTATATCTTTCAATAAGCCTTGTTGGCCCCTCCCACATTTTTAAGAGCTAGTTTAAGTGTTCCTTCTGTCATACCATTGCATCCCAATATATTAATCACTTTGTTTATTTGCCAGCCTCCCCCATCTAATCGGAAGTTTCCTAAGTGTCTTCTGTCTACGTAAGAATGTCCAAACCGGTAGAGGATACTTGTAAGAGTTTATTTGAGCTAAACTGACGACAATTGCCAGGAAATAAGATCTTAAATGCTCCTGAGAATAAGAGTTTTGCAGTTTCTTTTATGCACTTGAGATTAAGGAGGGAATGTAAGGAAGGTTATAAGGAGGTGGGAGAAAGCAAAGTGGGGATTGAATTACAGAATAGCTAACAAGATTATGTGCTCTGTTGAGGGTAGTTATTTCAAAGGTGTGTTAACCTAGAGTTACAAAAACTCTAGCCAAGGCTTGCTTAAGGCTAAGATAAACCTTTTACTAAAAAAGTTATATGCTTGGGGTGTGACTACTCACCATGTCCTGTCCAGTTAGAAATTTATGGTCAGATCACCCATCTGAAATATAAATTGAGTTGATGCAATTAAATTTAAATTTCTTACAGAGCATTTATTTTAAGTCACCAAATAAAAGTTGCTAGCACAATGGAGGAGTGGCAAAATTTAATATATTAATAATTATAATTGTTGAAGTTCCTCCACTTCACTCTGCAGAACTGCTCTCCCAACAAAACAGTACACAATAGACAGCAGCATCCATAGAGATGATTTAAAACAAAAATCAGATTCTCGCACTTCTTACATCATCTGTATGTGTATATTGCCTAACCCATGGACACTGACAGTAGTTTGCTAAGGCCTCGGGAGTGGGGTGGAGGTGGCCAATGGGGGGAAAAAGGGGAACATCTGTAATGCTTTCAACAATAATAACAAATTTAAAAAAAATTAAAAATAAAGCCTTACATTATCCACCCCCATCTCCTACCACTTACAGACCTCCCCAAGGCTCCATATATCTCACAGTTCTCTTGTGGTTTTCAATAGATACTTTATGGTTTTCTGTAGATATCTTGCAATTTCTGAGTGCTGCGTTATTTCTCTTAGAGCTCTTATACATGTAATTCTCCCTGCCCTGAGTCACTTGTATGACTCCCTCCTTTATTTAGGTATTATAACAGCACTCCAAGAGAAGTAGCTGCCCTGGGTCCCTATCTAAGTAGCAGTCTGTGTAAGCCACCACTCTCTTGCCTTACTCTAATATCTGTGTTTCCTTAATAGATCTTTTCAATGATATTGATTTGCATATTCATGACCCCATCATGATTTGGATATCCACTGACTCCCCTAATTAGAATATAAACTAGGTAATTACAGGGATTGGTTTTATTTATTTTTTTCATTCATTTTTTAAAAATATACCTTTATTGATTTCAGAGAGAGGAAGGGAGAGGGAGAGAGAGAGATAGAAACATCAACAATGAGAGAGTCATTGATCGGCTGCCTAGCCCGCAACCCGGGCATGTGCCCTGACCGGGAATCGAACCCCAATCTCCTGGATCCTAGGTCGATGTTCGACCACTGAGCCACGCCTGGCTGGGCAGGGATTGGTTTTATAAGCAGCTTTATTTCCAGCACCTGGACCAGGGGCCTCACACTTTATATATGTTCATAGAGTGTCTAAAAGGGCAAAAAGATGAAATAGCGATTTTAAACTGTGTAATTAAATAAAACAAACAAAATATTCAATGCTTGAAACCAATTGAAAATCTGAATTTGTCATGATCTCAATAAATGGGCTTGCAGTCATTGATCTTTTAATTAATCTCAAATAACAGATGGGTTAAATGGTGGATTTTATGATTATGTAATAAATATTCTTGTCAGAATTACTTTTATTGCATTAACACTTTATGTTTTAATTAATCTTTATTGTTGAAAGTTTTACAAATGTCTAATTTTTTCCCCCATTGATCCCCTCCACCCTGCACCCCGCCTGCCTCCAGGCCTTCACCACATTATTGTGTGTGTCCATGGTTTATGCATATGTGCATATAAATTCTTCAGTTAATCTCTCCCCACCCACCCACCCCCACCTTCCCTCTGAGATTAATCAGTCTGTTTCATGCTTCTATGTCTCTGGATCTATTTTGTTCATTGGTTTATTTTGTTCATTAGATTCCACTTATGACTAAGATCGTGTGATACTTGTCTTTCTCTGAGTAGCTTTAAAAATATTGTGGATATAGTGAACATTATATATATAGTAAAATTACATTAATAATTAATTATAGATTATAGACACAGGATGTTTATTAAGTGCTTAGACTTTTTAAATGTTTATATTTTCACAAAGTTGTCCTTGGGATACTAACTCCATGAATATTTGTTGAGGATTGGCCATTGTGAGGCATTGGGGATACAGCAGGGACCCAAGCTAGATCAATAATGATATTTTATTCCCCAGTCATAGTGGTTCAAGTGTTGGCAAGTGCCCCAATCTAACCCTTTTGAAGGCAGAATATTTTCAAAGGACTTTTTAATCAATAGAGGTAATCCCTTTTCTCTTTAGTTTCAGGGGGTGGGAGTTTTGGGGTACAGAGCTTCAGATGGCTATTTCCCCCACCTTGTAGAGAAACCCATCTATGGTTAAAGATAATAAAGATGACTCACAGAGAGAAAAATAAACCAGTAATAGAAACAATCTTAGAAGCAGTTTTGTGGTTTGAACTGGTCTGACTTTGAAACTGATTTTATGAGGTTTGTGTGTTTAGCTTTCCATTCAGTTCTCTGTCTTACCACTATTTATGACCAATACATCAGTTGTTATTGATTAAGCTATTACAAATTGATTTATGTCTTTGTAACTTAGAGTTCTGACCAACATAAAGATTACTCATAACCTAATACCTATTATTAAAAAATTAGTGTGTTTGAATGCTATGAAATTTTATTATGCTGGCAAAGAAAATTTAGGTAAATTAGTAGTTTGAATTTGCCTTGGTATATTATATGAACAGATTTGGACTGGGCTCTGAGTTTATAGAGGAAAAGAGGGGAACTTTATACATTATAATTATAATTTTTTGTTCATTTCCAATAAATATTCAATATGTTTATATTTATTTTTTAATAGGATAAAAAATGTAAAACCATTTAAATGTAAAAAATAAAGGAAGTAGACAATGAAGAATCTATTCACTAATTTAAGACAATTTAGCCTAGACTGCTAATACTAAGGCTGTATCTACATTAAACCATCTATGTACATTTGTTGGCTGAAATATTGTCTTTAAACTAGGAGTATAATAGACTCTCATTCTGACCATTTTCAGTTACTACAAGGCTTCACTTATAATAATGCTATTCCAGAGATATAAGATATGTTTCTAAGATATAGTCACTACCTTTACTCAAGTTGTTCTATGTATTACTATACTGTAGGAATTTAACAATATAAAACAAGGGTTATATAGCCAAAAGAAAAAGAAAAAAATTCTTCCTATAAAGAGTTGAGAGAGAAAACACAGCTATGGTTACACAGAGATCATTTTGTATAGAGACAAATTTGGGACCAACATCCTTTAAACTGCATTGTTAGAGGCAGAGAGTAAGGCTGGGAGCCCTCTGGCTCACCTTCCCGTGGTTTCTTTACAACAGACATAAATGCAAGAATTGGTTGGCACTTAGGGTGTACGCGGAGTCTCGCAGAAATATGTGACTTTCCAGCTGTTGTCATGAATTAACTTCACGTAGGACATATGACACTTTTCCTCATACCAAACACTGATGCCACATAGGTATTACTGAACCAACTTCCGATTTCACGCTGCTAGGGTCCTTCCATCAAGTACAAATGATGTATCATAGTGGAAAAGAGCAGGGTTTTTTCCCCAAGGATGAAATCTCCACATTTATTTCTCTTTCATGTGCATAGAAAACGGCAGTAAAGTGTCCTATGAAGTAGGCAGGGAAGGAACATGGGGTTGCTGTACCAGACTGGACTTTGTGTTCAAAGGTACACTATTCATTTTGAAAACAAAAGATGTTGTCGTTTGTTTTTAATTGCTCACAATTCCTTTGGCTTCCCACTTCTTTGTTAAGCTTTCAGTTTTTTCAAATCTCTTTTCAAATGACACACTGCATTACAAAAGATCGCACTTTACCAATGCGGCATTTCCATATTTACACTAACAAAAGAAATTTATGAGACACGATAGCATACAATTTGGATGTTTAGTAATAGCCATAAGACATGAAGGGCCTCCATTGTGCTTTGTTTTGTCTTTTTCTGTACAAACTATCAGAACATAACTTTATTCTCATCAAAAAAACCTTAAATTTGAGTTGATCTACAGATCCCCCAGCTCATTTCACCCATTCCTCAAATCTCTCACCACACTGCCCACACCTTCACCAGGCTGTGGAATAGACAGTAATTAGATTTCACACTGAAACAGAGCTTAGAAAGTCCTATCTTCCTAAGGTTTCCTCACTTCCTTGGTAATTCCTCCAAAAAGGAAAAAAAAATGCCCTTTGCTCGTTCCTTCTGTTTCACTTTTACATTTTATTAGCAAATCACCACAACAGACTTCATTTCAATCCAAACAAGGTTAACAGGAAGAGTTTCTCTCCTGAGCATCTTGATGCTACGCTCAGGACTCCCAGAACCCTGGGGACTGTTCTGAGAGCAGGATTTTTAAGTGGTTCAAATCCAGGTTTGAAATCCTGATTCTACTACCTATAAGCTTTGGGATTCTAGGGCAAATTATTTAATTGTTTTGTGTATGTCTTTCTAATGTGAAGGTCATGTATTAATTTCAGATTTAAATAAAAAATATCAAATTAAATAATAAATATATGGCATATATAAAAATATGACTTTCCATATATGTGAGGAAGACACTTTACATTTTTGTTTTTCTTTCACTTCATATTAGCTTTTTAAATCTAATCTATCAAAAAGGAGTTTATTCATAGTAAAACAAATCTAAATGAACAAACTAAGGAAACTCTCCATAAATGTCCATCAAAGGAACAATATTAATAAGATTTGGTCATGACAGATTTCACTGAAGGAAGTGGAATATAGAACATACATTTTTCTCTTGATTCTCACATATGATTGTTTTATGAAAAGAAAGAGTTTGATACTTTATGTTGTTATTAGTAGTGTATGTTTGTGGGGTAATTTTCACATATTTAAAGAGACATACCAGACCCATAGGCAGTATAATATTCCCTTGAATGGAAATAGCACAGAGGAACTTACATGCTGTCTTCCTCCAAGACGTCCAGTCCCTTCCTGGCTAAAATGATGTTTGTTCTTTCAGTTTGAAGCAAGTTAGTATGATAACAGTTGACAGTCTAAAACTCTGGGAATATAGTAAAAAATTAAACCATTTTCAGTTTAAAATATCTTCCCTTGTTCAGAAATTCCATTCTGTCCAATTGCATACAAACTAACCAGATCTTCCATTCACAGTATGATGACTGACTCCTTTTCATTCACTTATAAACACATTGTACTGATAATATATTTAGACCATATTTAAAGGGAACTTCGTGACATCTTTTGAGAGTTTAATATATGCCATAATTTTTGATACAATAGAAGTGATAGGTAATGATACAAGTTTCATCAAATAATGGCCTACATTAAAAATAAGACAAAACAATAGGTTATTTCCAGGCACATGTGTGGTTTCCTACTCCCATAATACACAATGAAGTTATGAGTTAATGAAGACAGTAACATCCATAGTGTGGATTCTATTGTGAAAATAAGTAATGAATTTTTGGGGGGTTGCAATTATATAGAAAGTGAATCGAAATCAGGAATGGCAAGAAAATGAAAGGTAAAAGTGATTCATCCATTGGCAAGATAATGCAACTGGCTTTCAGAAATTCAAACTTAGCACAGCAGAAAACGAATATAAGTTTGGTTCCAGTTCATACACTCTCCTTTCCTAACAGTGTGGATATGGGGAAAATAATAGCTGCTCTTCACTAAGGAGCAATTTTCTCAGGTGCCATAAATATTCTTTTTCCTAATCATCAAAAACAGTTTAAAGAAATTATCAGTGCCTGGCATATAGTAGGTACTTAATAAGTATTTATTATTGTTAGTTTTAAATATTTATGTACATTAGAATAAAGTGTGTCATGTGACACATAACGATATCAGTTTCATCTGCCAAGTCAAACATGAACAAATGTGTTTTGAACAAGTGTGTTTAAAATAGGCAGTAACATTTTAAATGTTCTCTTTGACTCTAAAAAAATTGTCTGTTTTGTGGAATTTTTTGGCCTTGAGCAGTTCTGGTAACATTATGGCCTGTTCTCATTTTACTTTCTCCCCAGGTCGAAAGGAAACGATTACTCCTCTCTCTAAATCACAGATATTTCCTTTACTGCCTTTGGTGATTTTACATATTCTCCATCTTTACAACTCTCAAAACAGCTAGATTTTGTTTGTTTGTTTTAAAATATATTTTTGTTGATTTCAGAGAGAGGGGAAGGGAGAGGGAGATATAGAAACATCAATGATGAGAGAAAATCATCGACCAGCTGCCTCCTGCACTCCCCCCACTGGGGATGGAGCCTGCAACCTGGGCATGTGCCCTGACTGGGAATCGAACCCTGATCTCTGGCATCTGTAGGTCAGTGCTCAACCACTTAGCCACACCAGCCAGGCAAAACAACTGTTTTTGACAATCTAGTTCTTACACCACAGCTTAGAAACAATAAAACATGGTCAAGTACAAATGACCACTGAGACAATTTTTATTATCGAAAACCCAAGATTTATTGAAAGTTATCAATGTTATCAAAAGATAGCCACAAAGAAGATAGTCATACTTATTCACAGCATTTTGAAGCTCTTCTTTAGTTTTGCAGATTTTCTCATATATGTGATCCATAGGAGAAAACTCCATATTTTATCTGTAAATTTATAGATAAGCTATGCATTTTCAAATCTTATCTATAGCTGTATAGGGAAAGAAGTTTCAGTTTCAATGCCACATTCTGTTTCACATGATCAAAGCTGCTGCCAGGAAAG
This sequence comes from Miniopterus schreibersii, assembly GCF_964146895.1. Taxonomy (NCBI): domain Eukaryota; kingdom Metazoa; phylum Chordata; class Mammalia; order Chiroptera; family Miniopteridae; genus Miniopterus; species Miniopterus schreibersii. The sequence continues at coordinate 50,634,731 of NC_138118.1, forward strand.
CTCCCATTATAACGCTTGTTCTGCTCCTGGCTTATCTAGAATGTTCGAAGTTTTGCTCACACAGAAACACCAATTTTCTGGTCTTATGGAGGTACTGCTTTTTCAGCACAAAATACAGTCACCTTGCTTTCTGGTCAGGTTGCTATGCCATGCTTTCTCCAACCTGATCTTGGGGGAATCTCTGCAGAGCTGGCTTTTATGATATGGCTTTTCAGATTACTTATATGCAGTATTTACAATCTTGTATAGTGATGTTCCTCAGATTTTCCTCTCACGTGACTGTTATTCTATAGTCTTCTCTTGATATGCTTTTCACATTTTTCACAGCTTTCCTTGAGTGTCTTTTTCACTATCATAGTCAGGACTACCCGAGCCAGTCTGGCGGAGAGGTCAGTCACTATCAAACAAAGCATAATTGCTTCTGTAAAGTAAAATCTAGGGCTGTAGGGAAAGAGTTGATTGGATCAATAAATATTTTCCCAATACATAATTTACTCCCGCTTGATTGATGAGGAAATCAATCCATTGCCAGATTTATTGACTGTAAAGATTCTGCTCTTCCCAGTCAGCAACTACAGGACATTCTTGCTTTCTTATACCTGATCCCAAATCTGGGGCAGATGCTCATTGATCAGAGCATCCTTTCCAACTGACTCCAAACTTAACCTCTCCATCTTTCTCAAAAGAAATTTGCACACAGGCGCTATCAATCAGCCAGAGTTGGCACTCAAGCAGAAAGCTATTTTCTGTCACAAAGTTCGCATGCACTTTCTCCCTGAAATAATTTAGGTCTTTGTTTACCTAGCTGCAGACTGGGAGCATTGAACTAGAAAATCTCTAAAATCTTTGCCACACTAAAATTTTTATGAAGATGACCAATCTATATGTTCCCAGAGAATACATAATTTAAGAATTCCTAGGTGTTTTCCATAGAAAAATATATTTGAATTACAGTATGTTTACAATATAAAAGTAGTGTTACCCATGAACTTAAATTCACTTTGCAACCTTCACATCTTCACATATTTTTCCTCAGGGTGCAAATTTCTCATGCTTGATCTCAGCCCAAAGATAACTTGATTCTGGAAAATACACACACACACATACACCATATCTTTATTCATCTGGAAGTCCCATCCTGTATGTGAAGAAAAATAAAAAAAAATAAAATAAAGAGCCACCCACAGTTGAAACATTCCATGTGTCTGGTCTTCACTGAGGCATATTCTCTTGAGAATGACCATTTGAAATATGTTTTACAAATTGAAATTTTAATGGGATATACGTAGTATGAGATCAGGGGGAATTCTTTGGTTATTTCTTTGAAGTTTAATGTTTTAAATATAATGCCAGTACGGATTTAGGAATCTTTCAAAATTACATAACTGTGGTTTAGTCTTACTTTTTAACCTAGAGGTAGAATCTTTTTTTTTTTTTTTTCCTTTTGAAAGACACCAGCAAAGCTGTGCTCTGAGAAATCAGTCCCTTTCCTATCCCTTTGCCTTTTGGCCAAAATTATGCTGACATCTGTCCCAAACAGAGAAAGTCCCAGCCACCACATGCAGTCTTTGTGCTTTCAGCCTGCAGCCCAGGAATTACCACCTGTGTGGGCAGATCCTCAGTGCATAACTGTTAGGTCCCACAAAACTGAGGACCCAACAAAAAAAGATTGGGAGTAGGGGGAGGAAGGAAGGGGAGAGAGAAAGAAAGATCTCTGCCTCTTTCACCAAAATTCCATTTTTAGGGTTTCATAACCTGAGTTACAAACAAAGTAGGTTAGAGAGTCAGGAATGTGTGTCCCCTTAATAATGGAAGCAAAACAAAGCTCATACAAAGCACTTAATGGCACTTAAAAATATTTTTACAACAATGAAAATAATATATTCACTAACTGAAAACTGCAGATTTTACTCATGTTCTCATCACCTCAACTCTATTTACTACAGATTATTATCTCCACTTTATAGATAAAGCAACTGAGGCACAGAATTTGAATAAATTGTACAAAGTTACAGGGCTTAAGTAGTGGTGCTGGAATTTGACTTGGACCACTTACTCTGAGCCACAAACGTGGCTCCTGGACACAAACGTGTCTCATTGCTAGAAAAGACTCATGCATAAGACCAATGCATCTTTCCTAGTGCCTCATGGCTCCACAGAGAATAAAGTGTTATAATGATTTTTTAGTTTGTAATAGGAAGAGTATGGGGAAAATCTGCTATTTTGAGGGCTCATCACTTCCACACAGCCTTTAGCCCTTAACAAATGGTATTTTAGGAATTTTGTACAGCACTCCCTTCACAACATCCCAAGGCTACCCCCTCTCTAACCCAATGGGGTGCCACATTACTAAGCCTTTTTCATTCTACCACTCTCTTGAAGCAAATCAGATGATTTACTGTACTGTGTGGCAGGGCAGTGATACAGAATCTAGGGATTCTCCTGTTTATGGGCCCTGCAGAGCCTGACTTCCCATAGTGTATGAGATGACTGTGTTCCAGAATGAGAGCTACGGACGTACAGATGCCACTTAATCACTATGTGTCATTGTTAGTGTTAACCCAGAAAACATCAGTATTCTGTTAGATATAAACATCTTTTTAGGAATGTAAAAGCAATATTGTGTGGTAATCCAAGTAGGCATTAATATATGATCAAGTTAAAGAGGCAGGATATGCAAATATGATGTTTTCCCATTTTGCAAGTGCAGCACTTACTATTTTAATTCCAGTTTAAATGTCTGAACGATCATCAGTAAACAGTAGCCTCAGAGGTGTCTAAAAATGCATTTGTCATCTCAGTCCTCTGAGTTCCTCCTCTTCTCTTTCTAACACTGGAAGTGTTCAAGCAGAGGACAGTGGCCCATCTTCCAGAGAATACTTATATTAGTAGAGTTTGAATGAGGTAGATCTAATACCCATCCTGTTATTAGCATTTATGATTCTAGGGTATTGTATAGCACTGGTATAATAAAGAGGAGTATAAATCTTAATTATGAGTTTAAATTATTTAGAATATAATTTAAACCTAAACCAATTTCCATATGAGTGGTGGTAAATTGAATTAGGGTTTTTGGGGGTTTTTTGTTGTTTTTTTCTTTTGTGTGTGTGTGTGTGTGTGTGTGTGTGTGTGTGTGTGTGTGTGTGTTTAAATCTTCTGGCTAGATTCCTTGCAGCTAATCTATATGGTTATGCCATGTGGTTGAGAACAGGAAACACCTGTCTCCCTGCTTGCTAGCACTCACTTAACATGATCCCTGGCAAAACAGTTTTTTCAGCCCCAGTTCAATTCACCAGAGGTCATTTCAATATGGACTATTTCAACTTCTATTACAGTGTTTAACAATTTTCAAGCACTTTCTGGATATGAATCAGTGTTTAACAATTTTCAAGCACTTTCTGGGCATGAATCATTATATAGTCACCAGAGGTTTTTGACTATTGTCTTGAGGTCCTCTGAAAGAGATCATTTGCAAATTTCAAATTCATTGGAACTTCAATACATAAAATACCTTATTTTTACATTTTTATTGTCATAGAGAGAATATATCTCACCTTGCAAAATGGAATGTGTATTTCTAGTTGTTTTTAAAAAGCATAATAAATAAAATCTATTGTAAGAGTTTCAAATGTCAGTGCAATATATTTGCCTTAGGGCTTTTAGTTTCTTTTTTACTTTTTACAGTGCTTGAAAACTGAATCCTCATATTTAATATCCCACTCAAGTTCTGGCTTTGAATTTTGCAGTGCAAAGTTTGACAGTTACCACCAGTACAGATGCTTCAGATACTAACAATTTCAGCTTCGGCAATGAATATGTAGGCTTCGTTAACTTTGGATAATTTCATAATTGGCAATCTGCCTTAATTGACCAAGAAAACAATGAGCTTGGGCAATTGCTTTACCATTCCCCGTGGCTGTGAGTATACTCATTTCTAAAAGAAGGAGATTGAAATACACAGTCTAGAGTTGTTTCTGCCCCAATTTAGAACGGTTAAGAGGCAAACTCTGACTTAAAAATAGCAAACTGGAGAATATCCGTTATATAAAAAACAATCCACAATTACTGCTCTTGTTAGTTATCCTGTAAAACTATGTGGTTGCTCAAGAGAGCTGTTTTCATCCCTGATGTAACTATTTTTTTCTACCTGTGCACCAGGAAAAAATTATTTGATATCCCAAGTAAATGCTATGTGACTCTGGCTCTGAGTTACTATGCACCTTACCCCTTAAATTACAATCTGCTCTATATCATATTTTAAATCTGTTCAGATAAAAAGTTAATTTGACAAACATTAACATAATAGTGTTATAGTATCTTCAATGGAAATAAAAATAAATTTTGTGTATAGATTAAAATTTGGTAGCCTACCTGTGAATGGTTTGTGATTTGTCAACTTGCCTTTGTATATGGGTAAAGAACTCACTGATTAAACCTAGCTTGAGTAGTCAGGCAATAAGGCAAAAAACAAGACCAATGCTTGATTAGGCAGGTAGAGTTAGAAATGTTAGCTGATTGCCCCCACCCACGCACCCTCCTTTGCAGCAATGCCCAGCCCCATGCCAACACTCCCCTCCTGCAGGACTTAGAGAAGTTTTTGGACATTCAGCTGTTCCAATAAGGGGTTGGTCCATGTGAAAAAGGGAGTTGGAGGGTACCAGCTGCATTATATCAAAAGCAGTTGCCAAGCATGAGTTCTCTGGGCATAAGTTGTGCCTATACATGTAGAAAAAGGCAGCCATGTGTCAACATTTTTCAGGAATCTTATATCTCCCAATAGTGATGCCTCTTTAAATCCAGAAAGTTCTCTGCCAGCTCTAAACTTATTGCATAGTTTTCAGAAATACATTACACTTTGGGAGTCCTGTCTTTACCAAGGGAACTATAATTCAGACCAAAAGTAGCTCAGGGGAACAAGAGCAAGGCTTTCCCCTTACAACAATTTCCCAGTCCCTACATGGCCATATTTCAAAATTGAAATTAATTCTTAAACTATTTCAATTTGCAGATAAAAAGAAACTGGAAGAAAATAATATAATCCCTTATGAAATAAAAACCAAAATAGAAGCCAGGACCTACCTTTGCTACTGAATCAATGGCTCACAAGCAGGTTAGTAAAATTCATAAAGATCCATTTCCTGAAATACCCACTTACTCTGTAAAGGAAGTGTGAGCCTTATTTCCTTGTCAGCTGGACTTAGCGCATTGTAGTCAATCAATGATGGTTGAGAGAACCTGCTTGTTCCAGCCAATGAGAATTAAGCGCTATGAACTCCTCTAGCTTCCTAAGTCTTACTGTAACCTTCCTGAAACAGCCTTCTCACCACTTTTGAAGTCTTCCTGCTCAAGGATGGTTTGAGTCTTGCCCCATAAAAACACCCATATCAAGTAAAGATTCTTGAATTTTCTTTTCACACTCTTTGCACATAAAATCCCAATTTAAGGATTTATTTTTGGAAGAGAAGAAGGAAAGAAGGCAGTACATCTCACAGGACAATTTTCATGAAGTGAAAATAAAATTCTGACTCTGATTTCTTTCCAATAATAGCTTGAACTACCTGTGCTCTCTCCCATGAGAAGAGATTTAGTGAGATTTTCCTGCTCTTGAATATTCTTCAATTGCAAAATGATTATAAAGAAAGAATTAGTTTATAATTATTATCCCTCTCAAAAGATTTTAGCAAAGTGCTTTTAGGGACAGTGGTGTTAGATTATTCACTTACCTAGTTTTAAAAAAAGTATGAAAGGAACCTGGAGATTATACTAAATGAAATAAGCCAGTCAGAGAAAGACAGATACCATATGATCTCACTTATATGTGGAATCTAATGAACAAAATAAACATGAACAAAATAGAACCAGAGGCATGGATACATGGAACAGACTGACAGCTGTCAAGAGGAGGGGGTAGGGGAGGACTGGATGAAAGTAGGTGAAGGGATTAGCCAAAGGATATATATGCATAATCCATAGACACAAACAGCAGTGTGGTGATGGGGGGGGGGAGGAAAGGGGTGAAATGGGGACAATTGTAATAGTGTCAACAATAAAAATTAAGTTTTTTAAAAAGTACAAAATTGGATTGTTTGTCTTCCTCTTGTTCGGTTGTATGTGTTCTTTGTACACTTTGGAAATTAGCCCCTTATGAGATGCATCCTTGGCAAATATGTTCTCCCATACCATGGGGTTCTTTTGTATTTTGAGGATGTTTTCTTTTGCTGTGCAGAGGCTTTTTAGTTTCATGTTTATTTTTTCCTTTGTTGCAACTCAACAAGAGGAAGACAATCCAGTTAAAAAATGGGCAAAGAACCTGAATAGATACTTCTCCAAAGAGGACATACAGATGGCCACGAGACACATGAGAAAATGCTCAAGGTCGCTTATCATCAGAGAGATGCAAATTAAAACCACAATGAGGTATCACTTCACACCTGTCAGAATGGCTCCATCAACAAATCAACAAACGGCATGTGCTGGCGAGGGTGTGGAGAAAGGGGAACCCTAGTACCCTGCTGGTGGGGATGCAGACTGGTGCAGCCACTATGGAAAACAGTACAGAGGTTCCTCAAAAACTTAAAAATGGAGCTGCCTTTTGACCCAGTGATTCCACTCCTACGAATGTATCTTAAGAATCCCAAAACACCAGGCAGAAAGAATATATGCACCCTTATGTTCATAGCACAATTTAGAATGGCTAAGATCTGGAAACAGCCCAAGGGCCCATCAGTAGATGAGTGGATAAAAAAGCTGTGGGACATTTACACCATGGAATACTACGCAGCTGTAAGAAAGAAAGATCTTGTGCCCTTTGGGACAGTATGAATGGACCTGGAGAATATTATGCTAAGTGAAATAAGCCAGGCAGAGAAAGACAAACATCACATGATCTTACTTATATGTGGAATCTAAAAAACATAATAAACTGATGTGCAAAATAGATTCAGTGACGTAGAAGCCTGGAACAGACTGACAGTTCTCAAAGGGAAGATGAGGGTGGGTGGGTACATGGAGAGAGATTAACCAAAGAATTTATATGCATATATACATAACCCTTGGACACAGACAATAGTGTGGTGAAGGCCTGGGACGGGGAGTGGGTGGGGGGTGGAAGGGTTTAATCAGGGAAAAAAAGGGACATCTATAATAGTGTCAACAATAAAGATAAATTTTTTTAAAAAGTACAGGAGATTTGATAACAAAGATCCCATTAGAATTTTGGATCACTCCACCACTCCAACCTTAGCCTTTTCTCTTTCCTTCTACCACATCCCACTCTGTCTGAGTTCATAGAAAATGGAAACTCCTTTGAGTTGATATTCAGTTTGCTATGGGTGTTTCTTAAGTGTTAGAAATCAACTCAAAGTAATCTGATTTATTTTGTGAGAAACAAAGGCAGAATATTTCCTTAGTGGTAATTTCTCTAAGGAAGGCTGACAAGTTAAAATATTTGTTATATATTATTGAAGCAACTGGACAAAATGCTTCATGTTGTAATTTCAAATCCAGAACAAAGTCTACTGTGGCAGAAGGTTTGTGGGGCTTAGTTGAAAATAGTGGATGTTTTGCCTGGCCGGTGTGGCTAAGCAGTTGAGCATTGGCCTAGGATCCCGGAGATCGAGGTTCGATTCTTGGTCAGGACACATGCCCGGGTTGCGGGTTCGATCCCCAGTAGAGGGTGTGCAGGAGGCAGCCGATCGATGACTCTCTCATCATTGATGTTTCTCTCCCTCTCTCTCTCCCTCTCTCCCCCTTTCCCTTCCTCTCTCTGAAATTAAAAAAGATTTTTTTTTTTAAGAAAATAATGGATGTTTTCATTTATTTCTTGTAAGCTTTAGTAAGATCTAAAGAAAGGAGGAGACATCAAAGACATTTGTATGCAGGCAGAAAGGAAACTTTGTTTTAAAAAAATAACTTCTTATGGACAAGGTTCTAAAGTTACTAATTCCAAAAAGAGTCCTGCAGAACTCAGGCCAATTCTCTGACACATGCTAAATAAAGTTCACATGGGTAAAGACACAAAATTGGAGATAAAATTGGTTTTGTGATGGGTAGAGAAGAGAAATACAAAAAGCCTATCCAAATTAACTCCTGTTGTGTACTGTTTGCCCAGAGTAGTCACAATTTTACATCCTTCCTCAATTAACATAAAATGGATTTTCCTGGAGTATCATGGAGGACGTGGGCATATTAGCTCTGCCTTACATTTGAGCAGGAAAGGTAAAAGCAGAAAATGTAGCTTTAATGTGGGAGCAAGATCTTTTATCAGAGGAGTTAACCATCAATGCTTGCTAAATTATTAAGTTAGCATTTTCAGAATACACCACGAGTGATGAACATACGTACAATTTCTTATAGAATATCCTAGGAGCCATAGACTCAGAATCCCAGCTTTTAATTATTTATCTATTCTGTTTACTATCCCAGTATACTTCCCAGATAAAAAGGGGTGGTGCTTTTCCCCCCATTAAATTATTTGAAGCCATTTTTTTCCTCTCATTAAAAATTCTAATTTTCACAACATTCAAGGGAAAGCCCATTTCTAAAGAGATAAATGTACATTAGAATTCACTCAATATAAACTCAAAAATAGGTTTTTGGGTGGATATTTTTACTTTGGCCTTATAGGCAATATTATGAAGTCTCTTGAAGCCTTTAGAAGTTTATATAGGCTGCCACTCTAGAGAAAGAATGGAAGATCAACAATATGTGAACTTTCCAATGCTGGAAATATTTCTGCAGAATGAAGTCAAGAGTTTTATACATCAATTTCACTACAGGCAAGAATCTGAAGACACTTGGGAACCCTGCAGCCTTCTTTTGAAGATTACTTCTGCTCAGACAACCTCAGAATTGAAATGTGGGTTTCTTATTAATTTCTGACCTGACAAAGACAACATCAGTAAGGCATACCTTGCCAAAGATGATGTCAGCCTTGAAGACAAAAGAAAAAATTTGACATGATTTCAAAGAAATGTCTTAGAGAATTCTGGATTTCCTCGATATAAGCCACCCTTATCTGGAGAAGTGGCTGTGAGAATGTATTGTGTCTGTTTGCTAATGCATACCTTTGTGAGTCTAAATTTTCTGCAGCTTGTTAAATAGAAGATGGTAAAAATTAATTGCTTTTCAATAATCATGTGTATTATTTTATAAAAGACCACTCAGCAATTTAAATTATTCATGTCCATAACTGCAGTCTTCATATCGAAAATTACTTGGAGCACATTTAAACTAATCTGTACAGTTGAGCTTCCAGTTTTTCAGTGCAATAGCCATAGTTTTGCAGCAAAATTAATAAAAGACAATTTTTGAAATATAACAAAAAATTTTTACTATATGAAGGAAATAAACTAATTCAATATAATGAATTTTAGGTAAACTTTTGAATGCATGTGTTAATAGGTATTGGAATAAGCAAGGTGGAAGAGGCTTGTAGATTTCTTCAGTCTTATAAAGGTCCATGGCTCTAAAAGACTGAGGCATTTTTATCTGGTTTACTTTTTTATTGTTGCAGTTTTCAATGATAGGCAATACATACATCCTACCTGCATGTGTTTTAAGTTTTCTCATTAATTTTATTTTAATAATCAATGACAAGTCTTCTGACTTTCATAGTGTAAAAATAATTAACATTATTTTATGGACCCTTATAGTTGGAGTCCCATAGATTTCTCATCTATTGAATATATATTACTTTTAGACCCTGTTTGTTGTTAAATGCTATATTTTTAAATATCCATATGATCTTTGAAGGATTATTTTTATAGTTAACCCCACTTTGCCACCAAATGTACTAAAATTATTCAAGACACTGTTTCAATATCCAACTGCTAGTCTTTAATTTTTCTGTTCTTAAATGTTTATATGCTGAGAATGTGTGTTAAATATTTTTAATTCATTTACATATCTGAGAAAAACTTAATGTAGTTTTCAAACATAAAAAACATTCTAACTGCAGATTAAATTCTTATCACTTTAAAACTGCAGTGAATATATGACTTTGTGTTCTAAATCACTTCAGTTAGTCTAATTTTTGTTCAGTTTTAAATGTTCACCCTCCTCTAAAATTTACATTGTAGAAGAATATAAGTAATATTTTTGTTTTGCTTTATTTAATTTAAAATGTATTTGCTAAATTTTCTCTAATTTTTTTATGGTATTGGGAAAGCCTTTTAGTTTTCTGCACAGTTGTTTTTTGTTTGTTTTGTTTTTTTAATAGTCTGGAGTTTTATGTGTTTTGGTTTTTTGTTAGTGCATTTTTTTATGATTTTTGTGTAATTTTGATACTTTATAAAAAAATTCCTAACTTTTAAGCATTAATTTTTTTCTCTTTGTCCACAACATATATGTATTTTTGGCTTTCCTCAGTGTAACCTACTCCTCCATATACACTTCATTATGACACTACACTGAAATAATTTCTTGTTCTCTATTTGACTGATTTGATTTGTATAGTGTTTATTCTATCTACTGGCTAAACTATAAATTTTTACTCTGGTAAAATATCTTAGTTTTGTTAAATCATTTAAAAATCTCATCAATGAATAATGACAGTTTTACATCTTTCTTTCTAATATGAATACTTTTTATTGCTCTTCATTGCCTTATCACACAGCCTGGAATCTGAAGCACAGTGTTAAATAGAAGAGGTAGAGAAGACACCCTGTGCTTCTAAGTACTTTATCCTAACCTTAGGGGAAAGTATTTAGAATTTCACCAATAAGTATCTTAGCTTTAGGTTTTTCAGAGTTGCCTTTTATCATATTGTGCAAGTTTTCTTCTATTACTATTCTTCTGTCACTACTTTTCTGAGTTGTGGTTATTAACGGTTGTTGCATACTGCCAAATGCTTGTTTTTTGTTTTGTTTTGTGCTTTTTAGTTTGTAACTTTTGAACCACATTTACCCATTTTGCCCAGTCCCAACCACATGCCTCTGGCAACCATAAATTTGTTCTTTGTATCTATAAATTCATTTTTTTTTAAGATTCCACATATAAGGATTATAGTATTTGTCTTTCTCTCTTATTTTATTTAGCATATTGCCCTCAAAGTGTATACATGTTTCACAAATGCCAAGATTTCCTTTCTTATTTCTGAATAATATTCCATTATTTTTATGTATATATAGTATTATCTTCTGTCTCCTTTCACCCATTCATGAACACTTAGCTAGTTTCCATGTCTTGGCGATTGTAATTAATACTGCAATGAATATAGGGGCACAGTAATTATTTTGAGTAAGTGATTTTGTTTCCTCAGATAAATATCCAGAAGTGGGATTGCAGGATTATAAGTAGTTCTATTTTTTGAAGAACCTTCATGCTGTTTTCCATAGTGGCTGCACCAATTTTTATTCTCACCTTTAGTGCATAAGTGCCTCCTTTTTTCCACACCCATGCCAACACTTATTATTTCTTGTCTTTTTTATAATAGCTACCCTAACAGATTTGAGGTGATACCTCATTGTGGTTTTGAATTGCATTTTCATCATGATTAGTTATTGATGTTCAGCGCCTTTTCATGTAACTCTTGGCCATCTCTATGTCTTTAGAAAAATGTATATTAGATTTTCTACCCATTTCTTTTTTTAAAAATTATGGACATTTTATTTATTAATTATTTTTTTAATCACTCGAGGACATGTTCATTGATTTTTTTAGAGAAAGGGAGAGAGAGAGAGAGAGAGAGAGAGAGAGAGAGAGAGAGACATTGATGTGAGAGAGACACAACCTTAGTATGTGCCCTGACCAGGAATCAAACCTGTGACCTTTCAGTGTACAGGATGATGCTCCTACCAACTGAGTCATAATGGCCAGGGCTCTACCCATTTCTTAATCAGGTTGTTTTTTCTTTTCTTCTTTTTTTCTTTTTGCTATACATGCAAGGTTCTTTTCTCATTTGTGCAATTTGTAGGAATTGTTCTGTATGTAGCTGTATATTTGGTGTCCTTTTGGGAGCAGGTCACTTCAGTAACCTCCTATGTCATACTCTTGAGCCAAAACTCCCCTTTACCTTTTAAAAACTGAATTATTTGTGTTTTGCTCTTGAGTTGAATGTGTTTCTTATATATTTTTATGTTAATCCTTTTTCAGACTTATAGTTTGCAAATATTTTCACCCATTCCACAGGTTGTATTTTCACTCTGCTGATAGTTTCCTTTGCTGTGTAGAAGCTTTTTAGAAAGGCATATTACCATTGGTCTAATTTTGCTTTTGTTTCTGTGCTTTTGGTGTCATATCCATGACATTATTGACTAGACCAATATCAAGAAAAACTCTTCTATTTACTCATATACCTGTGGTTTTATTTCTGGGCTCTCAATTCTGTTCCATTGGTCTGTGTGTCTGTTCTTCTGCCAATACCATGGTGTTTTAATTATCGTTGCTCTGTAGTATAATTTTAAGTCAGGTAGTATGATATCTCTGGCTTTGTTCTTTTTTCTCAGGATTACTTTGGCTATTCAGGGTCTTTTGTAGTTCCACACAAATATGGCAATTTTTTGTTCTATTTCTTTAAAAAATGACATTGGGATTTTGATGGGGATTGCATTAAATCTGTATATTGCTTTGGGTAATATGGACATTTTAAGAACGTTGATTTTCTAATGCATGAACACAGAATCTCTTTCCATTTATTTGTGTCTTTTTCAATCTCTTTTAATATGCTTTGTAGTTTCAGTATATAGGTCCTTCATATCCTTTGTTAAGTTTATTCCTAGGAATTTTATTCTTTTGGTTGCAATTGCAGAAGAAATTGTGTTTTTCATTTATATTTCTGAACTTTGTTAGTATAGAGGAAAGCAGTGGATTTTTGTACATTGATTTTGTATCCTGCAACCTTACTATGTTTGTTTATTGTTTCTAATAGTATTCTGATAGAGTCTTTAGGGTTTTCTATGCACAGAATCATGTCATCTGCAAAGAGTTATTTACTTCTTCCTTCCCAATTTGAATGCCTTTTATTTTTTTTCTCTTGCCTGATTGCTCTGGCTAGAAATTTCAGAACAATGTTGAATAAGAGTGGTGAGAGTGGACATTGTTGTCTTGTTCCTGATTTTAGAGGAAAAGCTTCCAGTTTTTCACCATTGAGTATGATATTGGCTAAGAGTTTATCATACATGACCTTTATTATGTTGAGGTACTTTCACTTGATGTGATGTATTATTTTCTTAAGATATTGTATTTGATTTGCTAGTATTTTGTTTAGGATTTTTGCATCCATATTCATCAGAGATACTGGTCTGAAGTTTTCTTTTTTGTGTTATCCTTGCTTGGTTTTGGTATCAGGGTTATGTTGGCCTCATAAAAAGTATTAGGGATTATTGCCTCTTTTTCCATTTTTTTGGACGAGTTTGAGAAGATAGGTGTCAAATCTTCCTTGAATGTTTGGTAGATTTCACTAGTGAAGCCAACTGGTCCTGGGCTTTTATTTCTTGGGAGGTTTTTGATGGTTATTTGGTGGTTTCAATTTCCTCACTGTTTATTTGTGGTATATAGTTTTTCATAGTATTCTAGTATTATCCTTTGTATATGTGTGATGTCTGTGGTAACTTCTCTTTCATTCCTAATTTTCTTTATATGAATCTTTTCTCTTTATTCCTTAGTGAGCCTAGCCAGAGTTTTGTCAATTTTATTAATCTTTTTAAAGAACCAGCTCTTCTTTGTATTATTTATATAGTCTTTTTCTGTGTTTTATTCAATTCAGCTCTAATTTTTTAAATTTACTTTCTTCTGCTGACTTTGGGTTGCTTTTGTTCTTTTTCTAGTTCTTTAAGATGTGATGTTAGGTTGCTAATTTGGGATTTCTCTTGTTTCTTGAGATAGGCCTGCAATGATATAAACTTCCATCTTATTACTGCTTTTGCTGCATCCCAGAAGTTTTTATATGTCGTATTTTCATTTGCTTTTGTCGCTATATATCTTTTAATCTCACTTTTTATTTAGTGAGATTTTTTTTTAGTAGTATGTTGTATAATCGCCACATATTTGTGTTTTTCTTACTTCCTCTTTGCCGTTGATTTCTAATTTCAAGGCATTGTGGTCAGAGCATATGCTTGCTATAATTTCAATCTTCTTGAATTTTTTGATGCTAGTTCTGTGACCCAACATATAATCTATCATTGAGAATGTTCCATGTGCCCTGGAGAAGAATGTATAATCCAGCATTCTTGGGTGAAAGGCCCTGTAAATAACAATTATGTTCATTTGGTCTATGTGTCATTTAAGGCCAATATTTATTTATTGATTTTCTGTTTGGATGACCTGTCTAGAGCTGTCAATGGAATATCAAGTTCCCCAACTATGACTGTGTTTTTGTTGGTTTCATTCTTTGGTTCTATTACTAGTTGCTTTATCTATTTTGGTGCTACCTGATTGGGTGCATATATATTAAGAAGTGTTATGTCTTCTTGATGTAGTGTCCCCCTTTTTGTTATAAAATGCCATTCTTTGTCTCTTGTTACCTTTGTTATCTTGAAATATATTTTGTCAGATGTAAGTACACTTGATTTTTGTGTGCATGTTATTTGGAGAATCATTTTCTACACTTTCACTTTGAGTCTTACTTTGTCTTTGTAGCTTAGATGTGTCTCCTGAAGGCAGTATATGGTTTAGTTTTGTTTTTTGATCCAGTCTGCTACTCCATGCCTCTTTATTGTTGAATTCAGTCCATTTATATTTAGGGTAATTATTGATGTAGGAGGATTTCCTGTAGCCATTTTCTCTTTTGTTTTCTGGTAGCTCTGTGCCTCCTTTTGTTCTTTTGTGTTTCTGTCTATTATTTTAGTTTTGTGGTATTCCATACTTCATTGCTCTGTTTCCTCTTTAAGCTATGGATTTCAGTTTTGGGTTTTATTTGTGAAGTTACCATTAGGTTTATAAAAAATAAAGTTTTATATATACAATAGTCATTTTTCTTTTGAATGCATCTAATCCTATCCTCCTTTGCAATTTCAGACCTTTAACCTCTCCCCTTTTAAATTTTTGTTGTCACAAATTATCCCTGTTTATGCTGTAAGTTTGTTGGTGATCTTAGTTTTGTGACTTTTTGTTTTTGTTTCAGGTAGAATATTATAACTTTGCTGAACATATAATTCTTGGTTGATAATTTCTCTCTTTCAGTAGTTTAAATATTTGGTTCCACTCTCTTCTGGCTTGTAGAGTTTCTCCTGAGAAATTTGATGATAACCTAATGGGCTTTCTTTTATAGGTTACTTCCTTTTTGTCCTTGGTTGCTTTGAGAATTCTTTTTTGTCATTAATATTTGACAGTTTTAATACAATGTACCTTGGAGAAGGCCTCTTTGGATTGAGGTAACTGAGTGTTCTATTTGCTTCTTGGGTTAGAGGATCTAGCTCTTTTTATAGGTTTGGGAATTTCTCATCAACAATTTGTTTGAATACGTTCTCCATTTCTTTCTCCCTCTCTTCTTATTCTGGTGTGCCTATTATTCTTATATTACTCTTTCTGCTGGAGTCAAATAGTTCTTGTAGAGTTCTTTAATTTTTTTTTTCCCCCTGCTCAAATCTCCCTCTCCTTTCCTCTGCATCATTGCTAGTTTTCTATCTTTGATATCACTAATCCTTTCCTCCATCTGGTCTGCTTTATAGCCTATGCTCAGCAGTTCATTCTTGATCTGCTCATATTGAGTTTTTCAACTCCAGAATATCTGTTTTGTTCTTTTTTAAAGTTTTAGTCTCTTTGGTAAAATACTGGTTTTGTTTGTTGATTTGTTTTCTTAGTGCATTAAATTGCCTATCTTTTCTTACATCTAATTGAGTACTTTCAGAACTGCAGTCTTTAATTCTCTGTCATATATATCACATATTTCCATGTGGTTACATTTGCTTTTTGGAGATTTTTCATTTTCTTTCTGAGTTTCCTCACTACCTTGGTTTATTCATGGTATTAGATTAATTCCTTCTCTGTCTAGGCATCTGTGTATGAGTGGGAATTCTCTAGCAGATTACTGCAAAGACCTCCTATTATTTTCCAGTAGGTGGCGCTGAATTATAAGATTTTTAGCTCTGTGAAATTTCAATGCTGACTACTGCATTGTTTCTGGCTGCCATCAGTGAATCCATGATGCATGGGGTGAACTGGGCTGAGGGAATCTGGCTGCCTTCTTTGTTTTACCTCCCAGTAATGGTGACCTTGGGCCTCCACAGGGTCCCTCCTACACCCCAACCAAAGACCAGTCACAGAGTACGCCCTTTGCTTGAGGGAAATAGTGATTCTGTAGTAGTAGTTCTTGGGTTTGCAGATAATGTGCTCTGTAATCCAACACCAAGGGCAAAGGGAGGCGAGCTCTGGGAGGTTATGGGGCAGCAGGACTCTGTGGCTTTGTTTCACTGTCCGAACCACCAACCACCTGACAACCACAGCAGCACCCCAGAGCCATGTCCTTGCTCAGGTCTCTGGGCTCAGCCACAGTTCATACAGCTCACTTTTGCAGGAATGCACACTGAATCTGTCTGCTCCTCCCATCTGAGGAGAGCTCCAGCCACAACCAGTTTCCTCCCCTCTTAGGGCTGAGCCCCACCATGAGCTCCCAGCTACAGGGTTGCATTTGTGGCTTGTTACAGCCCTTCTCCCCTTACCTCCCCTGCTTGTTTCCACTTACCCACCTTTAGATGCTTCAATGTATGGATTACTTAGGGTGCCTCTACCTTGAGCAGGAAATCCTTTGTTGAGTCATAGCTGTTCAAATTGTTGAAACTTCAAAGGGAGAGACCAAAGGGATTTCTCACACCGCCATTCTTCTGACATCACTCCTTATATGCTTTCACATTATTGTTTAGTACCTTCTCACATCAATTTGAAGAACTTCCTTTAAGCATTTCTTGTAAGTCAGCTCTAGTGGTCATGGGCTTCCTCAGTTTTTGTTGTTCTGGGGAAGACTTTATCTTTCATTTTTAAAGGATAATTTTGCGTAGTATGGTATTTTTGGTTAGAGGGTGTTGTTTTGTTTTGTACTTTGTATATAACATTCCCCCACTTCCTGATTTGCAAGGTTTCTCTTGAGAAATTGGCATATAGTTTTATGGAGTTCCTTTATATATAAGTTGCTTTTCTCTTGATGCTTTCAGAATTTTCTTTTTTTCCTTAACATTTGAAATTTGATTATAATATGTCTTGGTCTAGTCTTTTTTGAGTTGTACCTGTTTGAGAACTTTAAGCTTCATGAATCTTGATATCTATTTCCCTCCCAACATAGGGAAATTTTCAGCCATTATTTATTTAAACAAGTTTTCTGTGCTTTTCTCTCTGTTCTCCTAATGGAACTCCTATAATTTGCACATTGATTCTCTTGTTGGTGTCTCATAAATCCCATAGATTTATTCACTCTTTTTCATTTTTATTTCTTATTTCTTCTCTGATTCGATGATTTCCAATGACTTCACTTTCAGTTCACAGATTATTGCCTCTGCCTAATCAAACTATTGAAACTCTTTAAAATGCTCTTAAAGCTGTTGAATCTACTGTTTCAACTTTCCATTATATTTTCTATTTTATTCATTCTTCAGCTCTAGATTGTTTCTTTTTTATGATTTATCTCTTTATTCAACTGTTCATTTTATTTATCATTTTTCCTGATTTTTTTAGCTGTCCGTGTTCTCTTTTAGATTCCTAAATTTTCTTTAAGCAATTATTTTGAATTATTTGTCATGTAATTTGTAGATCTTCATTTATTTGGAATCAATTTCTGGAAAAGTATTGTGTTCCTTTTGTGATGTCATGTTTTCCTGATTTTTTGGTGTGTTTTTTTTAGCCTTGAATTCATGTCCATTTAAGGGAGCAGTAGCCTCTTCCAGACTTTATGGACTGGCCTAGATGGGGAAAGACCTTCACCTAAAGGTGAGTGTAATGGTGCTAGATAGGTGGGGTACAGTGTCTCTTACTCTGGGGTTTGCAACTGATAGTTCTGGGTTCAGGGAGAGCACAGCAGTATAGTCTCTATGGAGCTCCATCAGCTGAGGTCAGACTTGGTGAAAACTATAGGGGTCCTAAGAAACCAAGGCTGTTTGTGTCCCTGGTGGTAACAAGGACTTTTGGCATGCTTGATTGCAAAGTCTGCTGAGTTCCTCGTATTATTTTGCCTTGTGGAGGAAGTTGTGGCTGCGGGGGTTCCTCTTGGAACTAGACATGGTGTATAGGCACAAACATGGCAATAGCAGTGTTGGAATCTGGGGAGTATTTGTACTTATGGCAGCTGTGACAATGGCATCAGGGATGTGAGTTTGCACTCGATGACCACACAGCCAGAGTCCAGGGTTCAGGGGCTTTCACAATAACCGTGGAACCTAGCCCTGTGCATTGGCTCACTCGCCACAATGGCACCAGTATCTGAGCTGTAGGTATGAACAGAGTCATGAAACCTGGGTCCAAGGTGTGTGTGTGATTGCAGGAGGGGAAAGTTGGCATCAGTGATTGGGGGAGATGTAGGATGCACTCACATATCTGGTGGGGGTGGGGAGTGGTGGTTAACAGTTGTGGCCCCAGGATCTGGGATGGGTGCAGCAGTGTGGACTCCAGGCAGTTCTGTCAGCTAGTTTCAGCATCAGTGAAGGCTGTAGGGTTATTTGGTGACAAAAACTGCAGGGATTGTTGGTAGTAATGAGTGTTGCTGGAATCCTCCTGCTCTCCTTTTCTCCTGGAGGTGGAGGAGACAGGTAACACAAAGGGTATTTCCTTTGGTGCCTAGCTGTGCCAGACTAGAGGATTGGGTGATGCAAGTAAAATGCTTCCTATGCATTTCTCTGCAGCCATACTTAGTTTTTGTGCTCCACAGATTTCTGCATCTTTATTTTATTCTGGTGCTTTCCTAGAGCTATTTTCATTGGTGTGTAGTTGTTTATTCATTGTTTTTGTTATTTCTGTGGTGAAGGAAAAGAATTGGGATCTGCAAGTCTGCTAATGCTGACTTTGCCTATTAGCCTTTCCTTCTTTATTATCTGTACCTCCCCTCTTCAACAGTGAGAAACCTAGTTCCAACAATCTATCATCTTATATGTTTATTAAAATTTTCTTTTTTGTCTTTAGTCAAACACTTTCCATCAAAGATCATTTTCCAAAGTTAATTAAATCAGGTTTTCCCAGCTTCCCCATCAGTGTGGTTTTGTCATATATTGGTTATCTTCATTTGTCAGTCTATATTCCATTGCCGTCATCCCCCAGCATCCTGACTGATGATTTTTGTTTTTTCTAAGATTACATACATTAAATTTAACTCTTTGTTATATATAGTTCTATAGGTTTTGACAAATGCATGGAGTCATATATCCACAAGTCCAGTATGATACAGAACAGTGCCCCTGTGTGTCCTCTTTGTTGATTACTTCCTTTCACACTCCAGCAACCACTAGCAATTACTGATCTGTTTTACATCTTGATTGTATTGGGGTTTTTTTCCAGAAGGTCATATAAATGAAATAAATTGAATTGGTAGCTTTTTCTGTCTGGCTTTTTCCACTTAGCAAAATGCATTTAAGATTTATTTATGTAGCATGAAGCAATAGCTTATTTCTTTTTATTTCTTATCGTATTACATTATTTGTTTCTCCATTCCCCTGTTGGAGGACAACTTAGTTGTTTCTAGTTTAGCTCTTATGAAGAAATCTGCTATAAAAAGGTTTTGTGTGTGAGCAATCGTTTTCAAATAACCAGGGTGAAAACTGAGAAGTGTGATTGCTGGATCATATGGTTAGTATACATCTAACTTTATAAAAAACTGCCAAACTGCCATCCAAAGTGCCTAAACCTTTTTTAATTCTCTAAACAATAAATATTCACGTCTTCACCCACATTTGATATTAGTTACTTAATAGATGTATAGTGACATCTCATCGTTGTTTTAATTTGCATTTTTTTGAAATTACAACTATGTTAAGCATCATTTCATGTATTTATTTTCCATCAGTTTATCTTTGGCAATGCCTTTGCATATAAATTTTAAAATTGGCTTGTCAGTATCTAATAAGTGTTTGATGGATCCTTGATTGGAATTGTGTAAAATCTTTTGATCAAATTGAAAAGAATTAACATTTTAACAATATTAAAGTTTCCAATGCATGGACATTACATCTTGCCAACTCATTTAGATTTCTTTGATTTTTTTCATTGGTGGTTTATAGTTTTCCACATACATGTTCTAGATGAATTTATTAGATTTATACTTATGTACTTTATTTTTTGAGCTTTTATTGTAAGTGGTATTTTTAAACTTTACATTCTAATTATTAATTCCCAGTATATCAGAATATAATTGATTTTGGTAAATTGACCTTGTACTTTGAAACTTTGCTTAAACTCATTTATTATTTCCAGAAAAATAATTTTTTATATTAATTGGAATTTACTACATAGAAAATTATGTCATTTAAATATAGACAGTTTTATTTCTTTCTTTTCAATTTCTTTCTCTTTTTAAATTTTTCTTGCTATACTGCACTAATTAGGACTTTCAGTATGATATTGAATAGGATTGGTAAGAAAGCTTGTCTTCACCTTATTCTAGACATAAAAGGAAAGCATTCAGTTTCTCACCATTAAGTATAATTTTCACTATGAACTTTGTATAGATACTCTCTCTGCATTAGATGAGAGAGTTCACCTTCTAACAGTTTACTGAGGGTTTTTTGGTGTCTTTTGTTTTTTTAAATCATGAATGGATATTGCCTTTTGTTAAATGCTTTTTCTACATCTATTGAGATGATCATATGGTTTCTCTTAATTATTCTGTTAATATTGTCAGATTCATTGATTAATTGTCCAGTACTGAACCCAAAGTTGCATTTTTGTGGTTAAGTTCTACCTGGTCATGATGTCTAATCTTTTTTATACATTGCTGGACTCAATTTGTTACTATTTTGTTAGGAATGTGTTTATGTTTACGAGAGATAATTGTCTGTACCTTTTTATAATGTCTTTGTCTGGTTTTGGTAGTATGCTGGAGTCATAAAAAAGTTGGGAAGTGTTGCCTCTCATTTTATTTTCTGGAAGTGATAATGTAGTTCTACCAACACAAATTTTATGTAGTTCCACCATTACAAATAACTGGCATTATTTATTTATAAATGTTTGGTAGAATTCAGTATTGAAATCATTTGGTCTTGAAATAACAGATAAAACCTATGATCTTAATTACAATTTAATTTCTTTAGTAGACAGAGGGTTATTCAGTCTATCTGTTTCATCTCCAGTGAGTTTTGGTAGATTGTGTCTTTCACGGAATTGCTCCATTTTACCTAAGTTATTGAATTTATGGGCAAAAATTGTTTTGGTTGTATTTTTTTATTATTTTATTCAGTAATTAGATTTCTATTTGATTCCTGATATTGGTAAATTGGGTCTCTTCTCTTTTTCATGATTAGCCTGGGTAGAGTGTTGACTTCAGCTAATAAAATAATGCCATTTATTAGAGATACAAGGAGAAATAGAAACAGCATGTGAAGAAGAGAAAATTTTAGTTTGTATTTCTCTCTAATAAAGCAAGAGGGTAATTAAAGGGAGATATAGAAGACCAAAATAACATATTTAAGAAGGTAGATTTAATTGATATACATCAAACTCTGTACTCTAAAAACAAAGAAATTACTTTCCTTTTCAAGGTTCATCAAATAGTCAAAAATTGACCATATATTACTTCACAAAGAAAACTTTCTAAAAATACAAACTAGTAATACTACTATATACAACATTCTCTGATTACACTGTATAAAACTAAACAGCAATTAATGGCAAATACCATAAACAACTATGGTAGTAAACCCTAGGATTTCTAGTCTTATTGGATATTAAGCAATTTACCAAAGATGGAACTTTCTGCCTTGTAAAAAGGGCAAAATGAGACCAAATCAAGTTAACTAAGATATATAATCCCCCTTTGAAAAATCACCAACTCGATCAAAATGACCCTAGTGCATGGTACTAACTGTAAAAATTGCTATGTGCTAGTGCTGAATAGCATAATACTACATTTTTATTTCTACTGGCTTTTTTTTGTTTAAATAGAAAGTTATTTGAGCAGTTTCCTTGGTTTGTGGCATAAATATAGAATGCTTCCTTTAAACTTTTTATAGAATTTTCTATCGATATATACATATTTCTGAGAATGCTTCTGGTTCCTTATATAATTTTTATGATACTCTGAGGTGATTTTGAAACATAAGAAATAATTATATGTTCTATATTCCATAGCTTATCTTAAAATGTTCCTATGTTCTTGTTAATATTAGAATGGGAGAATTGGCACTTTATAGAATATTATCAGTTTAATGACTTATAGATTGTGGAGATCTGTGTCCTAATTTGAGGTCAAACTACTTTTCTAAGATATAATAAGTGCATTTAATCTTAAACATTGAAAAATGTGGACTTTTAAATACTGTCAAATCTTCTACAATAACACCTGCAATCAAAAAGTCATTTCCCACAGATTAAGGCTTTGTATCACATGGTAGATGCTACCAGAGGGGAAGTAAATCTCTCAAGGTTCAGTGTTTTATTTCTGAACAGAGTTGATGATGACAAGTTAATTTCATGTTTGATACCCTTCTAGTTGATTTCTATTCTAATTAAATGCAATTTATTTCATTGAGTTAGTGGGTTATTTTGAAATGTTTCAAAGCGTATCAACAATAAATCTGTAGGTCTAAGAAAATATGTTTGAAGCAGGGTTAATTGAATAATGTGTGGATATGACAAATAATTTAGACACTTATTGTTGTCATTATGAGACTATTAAGATTGTATAAGAATATTTCTATTGCAAAATAGAAGTTAAAAGATTTCTGTCAATTTCATATACAAATTAGTGACAACTGCTGGCATGTAATTTTCCTCAGACTTCTTTAGAAGCTATTTTAGCCCTACAAATTTGTCTGTTCAATTCAAATGCAAATTTATCTATCAAGAGTGTCAAAATACATATTTGTTTCAAGAAATAAAATGTGAACACTGCTTTTCCAATATTTTTATCTTTCTGAAATTATTCACTGAAAACACTTTGGTTCACTAACAACATAACATGCTTCTAATGCCTTTATCTTGATTCCTGCTTAATTTGTCAAGGGTGGTTTCTATCCTTAACACTTAATTGCGATCACACTCATTTAGGTCAAGGGTTTGCTGACTTGTATCTACTTTGTTTAATCTCATCAACACCATTAACCGAATAGGTCACTGTTTTATACCCCTTCTTGCCCTCCTCCTTTACCTCACCCTCTGCCTCAGAGTCCCTTCTTTTCTTGTGCATTCCTGATACTGGGCATGAAATAAATCTGCAGTGAAAAAGTTAAAATAAAAACTATTCCATTTTCAGATAAACTATGTGTACACGATGGCAAAAATATTACAGTGTGTAAAAAAATAAAACCAACTTTTTAGATGACTTGAATACCATTTCTATAATTTAGTTGAAACAATATGCCTTTCCTGAAATTTATCATAAAATGAATTTTAGTGATAAATTAACCATATTGGTCAAAGAGTATAAAATGAATGACTTCTGAAACAAAAATGAATACATACAGTGCAGTTGCTTTGTTAATTTAAACATTTTAGAGGTCATTTTTCAAACTATTTCAGTGGCCTAGAGCCAAATTCTATGCTTCAGGTGAACAAAAATCTATCCTTTCTAAATGAACAGTATGGACTGCCAGTTTACTTAGAGAGAAAAGTTTAATGTATTTTCTCTGCTATAACTATCAATAATGATATAGATAAGCTGTAAAATATAAAAAGAACCTTTTTGTGAAGCATACACTTTGCTTCACTCTGTGTAAAGATAAATACAATTTGTACTCCCAGAAAAACAAAAATTTTAACTAAAATGTAGTACCATGTCACATCAGCCTTAAAAGGCTTACTTATGTCTCAACCATATGGATGAACATCAGAAAAAAATAATGTCAACTAGATATATGTTTTTAGAAAAAAAATATATGTTTTTATTTTCCGGCTTAAAGTACTGCTGTTCTAAATGTTTTTCCCCAAAAGCTCATTAATGTACCATACATCTAAAATAATGCCTGTGAGTTATGAAACTAAACTATTCAGTTTGAGTAAATTAATAATGGATCTGAAAGCATGGAATAAATCCACATAGGACGTAGCATACATACAGTTAAACTCTTCACAGGCTTTGAATTTTTAAAACTCTGAAATCAGATTATTTTCTAATAAAATGTCAATAATTTATTTTATGATGTGATAAGGAAATTAAGATCTAATAAAAGTAATGTCATCAAGGTTTGCCAAATTGGTATGTAAGGACAATGGACAGTGCTTATTCTTTATAGAAGCAAATATAAAAATGTTTAGTAGTTTTAGTTGCAGTAAAATAGATTGGATTGAAACATTACTGTTTGTCTTAGAATCTACAGGAAGGAAATGTATTATTTGAAAAACTGATGGATGGAAGAAATGAGGCCAAGGTAGGTGTAAGCTTTGGGCAGTGGAAGGGAGGACTCAGAAAAGACTCAAAAATGGAAAATGTTGGTCAGATCATAACAGTACTCGTGTTATTTAAGAAAGTGTAACATTATATCTGGGTTAGTAAGGGAAATAAAGCTGATGAATGGTATAAATGTCCCCTATTTAAAATTGATTGCAAGCCTACTTTTCTATGTGAATTTCTAAAAAGAAAGTGGAGAAGTCAAGGACCAAACTACATAGTTCAGACTTCTATTTGTGATTTCAATCACTAGTAGTTAATACCTTCATCCAGAAAATAATTTCTACCTAGATAAATGTCCCATTTTTTTCCCCCATAGTCTCTCCTTTTCCTTGATGTGTTCTTTTCTATACAATCAAAATATTATTGTTAAAGTTGTTTTTACTTCTTGCCTTATGAAAAAAGTAATATTGCTACATGTATTATTTTCCTTATAAACTTTAAAGTTAAGTTGTTTAGTTTTGAAAATAAATTCTTATATTTCTTTTGTGTCAATTAAAAAATTAATTTAGTTATGACTAATATCTTTATTATAAAATTTCTACTAAAGCTCAAAGAATATTTTCCCATTTATTCATTTAAAAGTTCCTCAGTAGCATTTATATTTTAATTTTTCCTGATTTTCTATTAGTTTTTTCCTCAATATTAATCTTTTTATCCCTATTTTCTAATTTATTGTTTGTATACAGGCAGACTCCTATTATTGCATATTACTTTGGCACTTACCAGTTTACTGTATAACCTAATGTTTATAATATTCTCTAAGGGTTAGACAGTACCATTTGAGCAATAAATAATAACTATACTCGTCTTTACAATTTTAAAACTCATTTAGTTTTCTTTCTCATTGCATTACTTATATAGTACCGTTCAAAATCCCTTTTGAGCTGAAACGTCCTAGTAACTTTATCAGATAGTTTTGCAGTTTTCTGTGAGAGAGCTATATTGCAGAATTTCGAAATACCGACGAACAGCGAATAAAAGTGTAGCCGTGAGAGGGCTGCCCTGTGAGAAGGCTCTGAGGTGGAGCAGGTGACTGATGTGGGCCTGACTCTCACCCTCACTTTGCTGATGAGGTAACCAAGGCAGAAGCAGCATGTGCCTTTTGCTTTTCTCCCGGTTTTATCTAACATCCTTAGGTTTGCTGCCTTTCTCCTAACCAATCTCCAATGCTGACTGAGGTTCTTAAGCTGCTCTAGCTGTCTGTTCCCACTACTTTGTGGTCTTTCTTTAGTACTAAGGGCTTAGCGTAGCTGTCGTCTCGGATGTGTTACCAGTTCGATTTGGGATCTACTGTCCACGTGGCTCCACTGGTCACACATCCTGATCCTGGCCTGATAGCTCTCTCCTCCCTTCACACCGTATTCCCGCTGCCCTGGCTCTGCTTCCCTGAGGGGACTGGGCCCCAGTCCAGTGTCTTGTGACCTGCCACTTTAAGGGCAAAACTTTCACCTAACCCACTAGTTACCAACCTTGACAACATATTAAAATTATCTGGGGAGCTTTAAAATTTTTTTACATGTCTGTATGTCAACTGTAACCCTAGATACCGGATTTCATTAGTCTGAGGTGGGCTCCGCAACTGTGTAGTCAGTTTGAGAACCCCTGATCTTATTTGCCTGTAAAATACTATCCGCCTCTCTTCTCTTTTTGGCTGACGGTCTGTCACTACATGGACACCCGTGGGTGTCTGTGGCCTAAATTAGCCTGGGTATATCAGTTTTCTTTGGCCACGGTTCTCTGTACTGGTTAGATGCTCTATTGTCACCCTGCCTTACCTGTCAGCCTATTCAAATTTGTTAAGCTTGTCCCTCTCTCTTAACCTTATGTAGCTGTAAGGAGCAAGCATAATTCACACTTTATTCACTCACATGGATAGTTAGTGGCAAAGCCAGGGCCTGAAACCAGGTGTACTGACTTCTAGACATCTGTTCTTTGCATTATGACTGAATGTCTTTAACTTAGTTTATTATTTACTTTGCCATGTTCTAGATTCTCCCTCTTTCCCTACGTTTGGACTTAGTACACTCAATAAATATAGATTGGTGATTATTTATTTTTTTACACATTTTTCTTCCTTTGTACACATATCTGCTTTTAGACAATGCCGAAAAGATCATGATTTATTATTCCACATAGTAAGTAACAGCTGGAGTCAATTAAAGTGAGTCTAACTCCTATACCACATGGCACAGAAGCTGGATGAAGTTTTTATTGAAGCTAGACATTGGTAATGTAATATGTAACATATATAGACTCTTTATCACATTTCATTCCACATGTTCTTGAATTTAGATACGATAAGAAGGCATGATCAGATGATGAAAAATTATGATGTCTTAATTTTTTCAAAGACATGCTTTTCTTTTAGATAAAAGAAAGTCTCCACAACTATGCTTTAAACCAAATTAAAAATACAAATTCTTTTTCACACTCTAAAATGGAAAGGATCTCCAAATAAAATAGCAAAGATGTCTTAAAGACCTGCTTACAGATGTTTCTTATGCTATTTTTTTCTCTTTAAATCATCAAGGAACAAGTAAACAGGTCTTCTTTTTAAAAGTTATCAATTATCAAATACAGTTAGACTAAAATTTAATAATTGTAAAATATTAAACTATTTATGTTGTAACCATAGGAAACTACACTCAGTTGGCATTATATGTGAATCCCAGACAGAATCAGACTTTCAAACTGAAAGCAGAGCCTGAGGTTACATTCTCCGTGTATCAGGTCACATTTAAGGACTGAGCTTTTGTGCTCATCCACTCACTGGGTATGTCAGCTGTCTAAATAATGAAGAATAAAATTTTACCCAGCATATATAATTGAGCAGTGGGATAGAGGTCTTTGAAAAAGAATGTTTCTTCTCAACAGAAATGCTTAAGGTATAGGTTAGTCTAGTTTTATTTTATGATTTATTTTTATAAGTAAAACTCATCTTTTTCTCCCATATACTCCAGTAACTCTGTGATGGAGTACTTTAATTTCTTTCATCTCTAAATCTCGTTAGCATCGTCACACTATAGTCACCCTATTTCTTTTACACACCCTTTAGTATGTGTCCCATATGCAAAAGTACAGTTGCAACTTATGGCAGAGATCCTTGGCTGTCACAAACATGGAGAAGGTCAGGAAATTTCTGAATTTGATGCAAAATGTGGTTGAGATTATAGAACCGGTGAGCCTGCTGAGTCTCCACAGTAGAATTGCAGGGAAAGGACTGTGTAGCTGAGGCTCTAGAAGGATAGTCCAAGCTGTACTGGGAGGTAGAGTTCAGAGCATCAGATACGTGCAACAAGAACAAAGATGGAATCCAAATTGACAGGAGGAGAACTGCGAAGCTTCACTTAAGAAAAAATACTATCCATTTTTATGAAAGCAGAGACGATAAATTATTCCCTCTAGTAACACAATGATTTATTGGAGACAGTGGCCAATATCTTAGGCCAGATGGGAAGCTATCGAGAGAGAGCAGCACTTGGAGCAGAGATTGCAATCCTAGGTACTTCCTATTCCCATTCATTCCTTCTGTCAACAAGAGAAGCAAGAGAACAGAAGAGTCCCAAGAGTCTATTTTTAAAACTTTAAGTATCTGCTGACTTTGGGTTACATTTGTTTTTCTTTTTCTAGTTCTTTAAGATGTAATATTAGATTGTTTATTTGGCCAGATTTGTACTGCAGACCACAAATTGGGATGCAGGAACTAAAAACAAATTTCAATTAGGAAGAAAAATGGACACTTTTAATTATGTTTCTTTTGTAACTACAATCATTTAAAGCATATTATGAACTGAGTTATTTGCCCTATTGTCTTCTCACATTCAGGATTGTTCTTAATAAGTCTGAAAATTAATTCTAGTCATAGTTTCTTAACAGCTTATTAGGTCTAGGTACTGGTCTAAACACTTTGAGGTCTTAACAACCATAAAGGAAATTCTTATCATCTCCATTTTATAATAGAAGTAACTGAAGCACAAGTTAAATAAATTGTCCAAAGCACATGGTTAGTATATTGTAGTACCTGATGCTAGACCTCATGTGCTTAAATACTGCATTACACAGCTTCTCATGACAGTGTCTTTCTTACTGCCTTTTGAGTGACCTTTAAAAAAATGTCTTTAGAAGACTTTAACATCTTTTCCTTATTTTAGTGTCCTGAAATTTAATAAAAATATGTCTCTGTGTGAGCCTTTTAAAATTGAAAGTGATGGGCATTTAGTGAGTTCTTTCATTCTAAAAAGTGTCTCAAAGTCTGTTTTCTTCATTTTTTGGTCAATGTTTTGTAGAAATCCCCAAATACTGGAATGATGAGGGTTTAATTCTGGGGTACAGTAGTCCACACTAAAAGGTTTGGTTTTCCCATTTTCCCGAAAACATTTTGGCTAAGAGGACAGGCAAAATGAGAATAAACTAGATTTTGCCAAGATAATAAACAAACCAAAAAACATAGTGACTTTAACAACAATAGAGACTGGTCTCTGTTCTGCATCTCTTCACACTGGGTGTGGGCTGATACTGGGTGTAATCAGTATCTCAATGGTGCTGGTCTGAGATTTATGGAGAGAGATCTGGAGTGGTAACAATTAAATGATTCTGCCCCCAAAAGGACACACATCACTCTCTGATAATTCATTGGTTATAACTAGCCACATGGTCCTGTAAAACCATCAGTTAATTTGCTTGGGAACAAATATGGATGCTTGTGATTTGCATGTTCAGGATTAGGGAAAGGTAAATCAGTGTCTAATGACAATTACTTCATACCTACACTTTCACAGAATTTTAGCCCTATTTTCCATTTCCGTACTTGATCATACCTCCTGACTGAGATGAGAGCTTCTTAGAGCTTCTCTGTAAAAATTTGCTCCTATCTTTTTTCTTCTATGTTGCAACTTCTCTCTTCAACAAAAGTGTTGATCTTTCTCTGGTCAGTGTGCTCATTCCCTTCTTCCTGTTCTACTCAATGTTATACTTTTATTCTTCTTTGTAATTCATTCCATTTATTTCAGTGGATCTCAAAAAGAGTGGGGCAAACTGTAGGTATTATCTGACTTCTATAACCTGAAGTCAGAATACTTTTTTCAGTCTCATATTTTATTCTTACACTGAGATACACCTAAATATATGAGGAAACATAATTCAAGTGCTTTGAGATCACCCTTTTACACAAATCAAAAAAATATATTTTAGGTTTGTTTTTACTAGACCTATGGGACAAACATATCCAAATTTTGAACTTTGATATTATAGTGGGATAACAAAGATAACTGGTCCTTATCTTGAAATAGCTTATGATTTACCCAGGCAGGAAGATACATAAACATGAATATACAATGTTAATTTTAAAATTTAACAACTATGGGAATACAGAAGATGGAGAAATTATACTTAACCAATAGATGCGAGAAAGTCTGCATAGGAGAATATTTGAAATGAACATTTCTTCTTTTCTTTACTGACCCCACCCATCCACCTCTCCTACTTCCCTTTTTGTATTCTAGTTTTCATGCTCTACTTCTGAACTATGTGTCAGACATATTCAATTTCTTCATAAGAAAGAAAATTCCTACTTAATATTTAGAGTTCAATTTTAAACATGATCTAAAACCTCAGACATAGTTTTGTTAAAAATCTTACCTAAGAAGAAAGAAATTATTTGGGCAAATACATGCAAACTAACACCTCTCTTAAAAACATCTGTCATATTCTTTAAAAATCTATATTTATAAGAAATTTGAATAAATAAGATTGGCATAAAAGATTGGGCTCAAAGGATTCATTAGGCTAAATAACATGTTTATCTCTAACTCTTCTTTTTGTCTTTTGGCTACCGCATCGAAGCCTATGCCTTCAAGTGGTATTTATATGCTAACTCCAAATCTGTGTTTCTCCCTCTGGATTGTCCTGTGGAGATCTACACTCCTGTCCTACAGCTACTCTATATATTAGCTCATCGGCACATAAAACTCAACCTTGTCTAATGGGCTCATTATTTCTCTTCCTAATCCAGGCCCTCTCCGGATTTCCATAGTAAGTGGTTTCCTCAGTGTCTGGAAGCCTGGTTAACTTTGTTCCATTTGTTTCAGTTGGGGTTCTTTGGCTCCACGTAGCAAAGTGGTTGAAGCCTCTCTACTTGGTTATTGTCTTAACTGCCTCCTGTTCACTGGCCTATAGCAGAACTAAATACCAGGAGGATCTTCCTGACGTGGGAGTTCTGTGCATTTTCGTAAAATATTTTGCCATCATTGTCATGCTTATTTCCAAGGTGCTTACATTTTTCTGCACCCCAAGTGTAGAGTAGGATATGATAGGAATTGGCACCTCTTTTCTTACTCAGGCAAAAGGAAGCTTCAACATTAATCTAGCTTTTTTCCAACTAGACTGAAAGAAGAGAATAACATTTTATTAACTTTTGAAGTATGAGCTTTTGAAGCGGATGTGGCTCAGTTCTATTAAATTTTAACACATGCTTTCACATGGCTATATTAAAACAAAGTATAATTTTATTTGTTCACATATCTTATTACCATGCTGTTGTGAAGAGTAGTAGATTGGCTTAATAAAAATTATCCACTTATTCATAATTTTAAATTGTAAATTGAGTTTATGTCTTATGATCCTTGTTAAACTATCATGTCATGTTAAAGGATGTATAGTAACCTAATTCATTCTATTAATACTCATTTCATCTAGGAAAATGCCTGGAATTAGATCACACATATATGCTTATGTTTCATAGTTTTGAACACCACATTTTTACCACAGTGTCAGAGAAATCATTTCCCATTTAGTCATCACTAAGAATGGAAAGGGATGAACATGAAGAAATTAAGAGTCTAATATGTATTTTTGTACGTATGTGGGAATTTCAAAAGAAATTAACCAGTAAGCAGATTCATGGCAGGGGTAAGGCCAAGTACTGAAAATAATCAACCCACAATATGCTCCTGGAATGCACTTTTGGCAGCATCTGGAGTGCTTATTCTTAAATTAGAGCCCTTCAGATAAAGTAACAAAACTGTGATATTTAGAAAAAATATTATTTTATATAACATTTCCTTCATTATTATATGTGTATATTGAATATTTTAAAATAGCATAGGTCCTAGAATCCCACCATATGGAATGATATGGTGAAATTATGTGCAATAAATATGTGTATTGTTTGATAGTGGGGACAAAGAGAACCTATGGAGAAGTCCATAGATAATTCTCCTCATGCAGTTGTATGCACTTTCCATTTCCCACCATAAGAGGTAACCTAATTAAATTGCAAGATCTTTATAATGACAGACACTATAGCACTTATTATAAACCAAGTATTATTAACTCTTTTACATTTATTAACCCATTTAATCACAACTCTGTCATATTGGTACTATTACTATGTTGGTACTGTAACCAACCCCAACATTCTTTTGACATTGTTTCTATAAATGCTGCTGCTGACTAATGTGTAGCTTATAGATAAACAGCATGTTTGTATCAGAATTCTAGGAACTAACTTCAAAAGAAACATATGCTGACCTTCAGGCATTCCAGCTCCAGGAGGTCTGCTGACCTTCAACCATAAAACCAAGATGACGTGAAACTGGGATGATGAAAAGTAAGATGACTCACACCATACCATCACTGGACCAGTTTTGAGGTCCTTATTGGAACAGACTGCTGATCTGCCCATAGAGAACTTTTCAAACCCCTCCCCTTGATTTTTTTGTTCTGCTTTCTCTCTCCCTGCTTATAAAAATCTCTGCCTGCACTGAGATGTTGAGATGGTCTTTGGGACAAGAGTCCTTGATCTTCTCAGGCTGCCTTTTGAATAAACCATTTCCCCTAACACCAGCACTTATCTCTCGAGTATTGACTTTCCAAGCAGTAGGCAGCCAAAACTGAATTTGGTATCAGTACTGTTATTCTCTTCATTTTCTGGGGGCTTAGAAAGGTTAAATAAATTGTTCAGAATCAAAATACTAGTAACTAGGAATAGTTCAGGGGAGAGATGATGGTCACACCAGGAGGGTGGTGATGAAAATGGAAAAAAGTACATGGATAATCAATATAATTTAGAAGTAAAATTGCTTGGCCTTGCTCAAGCAGGATATTGGTAAGAGAAAAGATAAGTTATAGTGATTTCTAGGTTTTTGGCTTGAGAACTCTGTGAATGATACTGCCATTTACTACATTGGGATGGGGGATGGAACCCTTTTGGTGGAAGGGAAGAAACTTGAGTTGGTGGAGAATACATAGTAATAAAAGTTGTTTTTCCACACAACTACAGAGTTGGGTTCTATGGAAAATAGATTCTAAAATGGGGACCTGTATATGAGTGGTTTATTGCAGAGTGCTCTTAGGAATAATACCTGTGGAGAAAGGAAAGAAGCAGAGTTGTGCAGAGGAAGAGAGAGTTGTGTCATAGAGCTATAACAGAGGTCTTGAGCAATCTCGTGGGAAGCTCTGGAGTGGGTATGACCCCTCCATGATGGACTGAATTAAGGCAAGTGATCCAAGCCTTTGTAACTTCCCCATCTATCATCTTTGAGGTGGGCATAACTTGGCACTATGCAGCTTCCTTCACCCAAAGTAATTTCTGGGAAGGGACTTAGCTGTGAGCCACAGTCAACTCTCCTGGAAAATGGGAGCATAAGTGCCTGTCTTGAGCATAGGGGTCTGATTTTGCCCCATGGCCTCTCCTACACCGATTAAACACTCAGGTGGAGCAATCAAGCTGGCCATTTAACATAGAACATATCAAACTGGATACACGAATCTAGACAAAATGGAAAAGTCAAGGCTGGAGGTTGAAATTGGAGAATGCATAAGGATAATAAGCAGTCTTTACACACGTGCCACAGTGCCAAAAGCATATACATAGCAGGTTGAATTATGTCTCCCAGAAAGATATGTCTAAGTCCTAAACCTTGCAACCTGTGAATGTAAACTTATTTGGATAAAGGGTCTTCTCAGCCCTAAATCCTTTTAAAAGATAGAGAAGGAAAAGGCAGAGGCAGAAATGAAAGTTATGCTGCATAAACCAAGGAATGCCTGGGGTCAGCAGAAGCTAAAAGAGGCAAGGAAGAATTTTCTCCTGGAGCTTTTGGAAGAAGTGTGGCCCTGTTGGCACTTTGACTTTGGACTTCTGACATTTAAAAATCAAACTTTGTTGTTCTTTTCCACTCACTTCACCTCCCATCATATCTAGTGGTAGTTTGTTTGTCTTGCTTCCCATCAATTGGCAGCCACCTGATGTCTTTCTCTAGGCTCTTCTGACCCTAGAATTTGGGGAAATATAAAAAGTCCTCTATCAGTAACTTAATGGCTCAGTATTAAATAAAACTTCCTCCTGAATCCTATTTTTGTAACCCAGTTTTAAAACATATTTATACCTTATTTAAAAGAGATCCATCAGATTTGCTAGTTTTTCTATAACTTTGTTGGTTCACTTTTGGTATTCTCAGAACTCTGATTCTTAATTCTGATCCAATCCTTATGACTAAATCCATCCTACAGTGTTATCAGAACTCCAGGATTCTAAAGTAATTTTTTAAATTTAGAAGTATATTCTTGAGTTACAAAGGAGATAATCTGGGATATTCAGGTTGATGTGTTCCATTAGGTTTTTCTGATTTGACATGGAGTGGTAGTAGGTGGAAATGAATGATAAATTAGGGAAGAAAAACCTGCTAGGAAACATGACCACTTAACTATTTGTTAAACTGAGATGAACATATTAATAAAAAATCAAGCAAATATTTGACCAGTAGAAGCATTCTTGATATTCTGGCAATACTAGAAGGACTTTGGCTATTTGGAGATTGGATACTTACTATACTAAATGTAAGTAAATCTCCTGTTAAGGTCAAATTAGTAAAAATCAAAGCTACAGTTGAAACTAGGTTTGCTTTGATTTTTTTTTAAATCCCCAAATCCACACATTCTTTTTAAAAAATATACTAAATTTTCATAGATTTTTTAAACAGATGTATGTTCCAAATATTATGACAGTTTGTAGAAGGAGCTATAATTGCGCTTTAGACTATCAGAGAAGGCTCCAGAGAGATGGTAACATTTGAACTGGGTATAAGTAGCATTTAATAGGGGACATTAGAAGTTGTGGGAATCGTGTTCAGGCAATGAAACATGAATTGCTGTGTTGTGTTTGAAGAACCATAGGTATTTGGTAGATTAAAGTGAAATTGCATTTTTGAGGTTTTGTTGGGATGGAAAAAGAGGATAATATGAGGTTAGATACAGGCAGAGGTCAACTCCTGATTTGTATGTTTTCCTAAGGCATTTATATTTTATTTAAGAAGCAATGGGGAGCCACTGAATGTGATGAACTAAATTAAAAAAATAAACTAGCATGGGGGACGGATTGAAGTGGAGTGAAACTAAAAGTAGGGAAACTAGTTGGGAGCCATTTAAATAGCTGGGGCAAGCCCTGGCTGGTGTGGCTCAGTGGGTCAGAACATTGTCTCATACACCAAAAGGTGACTGGGTTCAATTTCCAGTCAGGGTACATACCCAGGTCAGATCCATGGTCAGAGTGCATTTGAGAGGCAACTGATCCATGTTTCTCTCTCACATTGATGTTTCTCTCTCCCTCTCTCTCTTTCTCTCTCTCTAGTCAATTAAAAATGAAAATAAATAAATAGTTGAGGCAAGAGTTGATGAAATTCTGAAGCAAGAAAGTAGTGCTGGACAAGAAAAACACTGGAGAATGAAAAAGTATTTAAGAGGCAGACAGACTTGTTAGAACTTAGTAATTTAATGACTGAAGATTCTAGTTTAGGTGACTAGACCTCTCTAAGTCTTGAGATGCAGAAACAAAAAGTGGGGGAATATTTTGAGATATAGATCATAGTTATTTGCTTGGCATGTATTTAAGACATCCAGGGATGAGAATTCAATGGCAATTGGAAATTTGAACCACATAGAATATAAAAAGATATGAAAGCTAAGGCTGAAACTCTACAAACATCAAGTTTACAGAACAGGTGGGTTTGAAGATCTTGAGAAGGGGTAGAAAGAGGAAGAGAGTGACTAGGAAGACAGTGGAGCCCTGGACCCCAGGAAGGCCTAGAGTCTTGAGAAGAGGGCAGATGGCAGCAGAACATGTTGAGACTGGAATGCCATGCAAAGCATTTTTAGAAGAGAGGCGAAATCTCAGGAGACTGAAACTAATGGTAGGAGGACAAGTGATAATTGAGCACAGAAACATTTCAAGAAGGTTTGCAATAAAAGAAAAAAGAGAAAATGAATAGGGAGATGCATTTTTGTTGAGAGGAATTTAAATAGGCCCATTATTGAGACGGGGTTCTACCTTCCCAGTCATCTGAAGTGAGGTTCTCTCAGACCCCGTTATGCATACATGAGCTGTGCTACAGATGTCTGTTCAACATGTTAATTTGATACATTTATATATTATAATGTGATTGCCATTGTAGCAATAATTAGCACCTCTAACATGTTAAGATAATTATCCTTTCTTATAGTGGTGGGAATAATTAAGCTCTAGTCTCAGCAAGATAAATTATTGTAATACAATATTGTTGTCTATACTCACTGTACTGTGCATTAGATCTCTAGGATTTATTTACTATTTGTTGTAAGTTTGTACCCTGAGACATCATCTATCCTATCCCCTACCCCCGTTCCCTGGTAACCACCATTTTACTCTGTGGGGTTTTTTTGTTTTTTTTTAAATGTATCTTTATTGATTTCAGAGAAGGGAACGGAGAGGGAGAGAGACAGAAACATCAATGATGAGAGAGTCACTGATCGAGCCCACAACCCGGGCACGTGCCCTGACCGGGAATCGAACCCCGATCGCCTGGATCCCAGGTCGACGCTCAACCGCTGAGCCACGCCCGGCCGGGCTACTCTAGTTTTTTTTTTTAGTTTGACCTTTTTGGACCCCACATACAAGTGATATCATATACTACCTGCTTTCTCCTTACTTATCTCACTTAGCATAATGTGCTCAAGTCCATCCATATTGTTACAACTGGCAGAATGTCCTTTCTCATGGCTAATACTCATATATATACATATGTATACACACATATACATACATATATATATATATGTATATATATATCATCTTCTTTATCCATCGACTCATTGATGGGCACTTAGGTTGTTTCCATATCTTGACTATTATGAGTAATGCTGCAATAAACATGAGAATAAATTTATATCTTCAATATCCTGTTTTCATGTTCTTTGAGTATATACCCAGAAGTGGAACTTCTCAGCCATTCTAACAGATATGAGGTGTATCTCATTGTGGTTTTGATTTCTATTTCCCTGATGATTGGTAATGTTGAGCATTTTTTCATGTACCTATTGGCCATTTGGATGCCTTCTTGAGAAAATGTCTATTTGGTTCCTCTGCCCATTTTATAAATCAGGTTTTTAAAAAATTTTTGAGTTCCATTAGTTTTTTTATATATTTGGGTATTAGCCTCTTACTGATTAATATAGGATTTACAAAAAATTTCTTCCATTGAAAAGGGTGCATTTTCATTTTGTTAATAGTTTCTTTTTCTTGTGCAGGAGCTTTTAAGTTTGATATATAGTTCCATTTGTTGATTTTATTTTAATTCTTTTATTATTTATTTATTTTCCCTTTTTTTCTGTTTTGTTTTTTTTAATTTTATCTTTATTGTTGAAAGTATTACAGATGTCCCCTTTTTCCCCCCATTGACCCCTTCCACCCTGCACCCACTCCCTGCTCCAGGCCTTCAGCACATTATTGTCTGTGTCCATGGATTATGCACTTATGCACATGAGTTCTTTGATTAATCTTTCCCTACCCACCCACTCACCCTGCCTTCCCTCAGATTTTTGCTTTTTCATTTGTGCTTTTGATGTATATCCAAAAAAGTCATTGCTAAGACCAATGCTAAGAGGCTTGTTTTCTACATTTCCTTCAAAGGGTTTTATAGTATTAGGTCTTCTGTTTAAGTCTTCGGTCTATTTCAAGTTAATCTTTGTGAGTAGTGTAAGACAGGAGTCCAACTTTATTGGTCTGTGTGTATTTGTCCAGTTTTCTCAACACCATTTGTTGAAGAGGCTATCCTTTCCCTATCGGGTGTTTTTTACTCCCATATTGAATATTAGTTGACCAAATATGTGGAGCTTTAGATTTGGTCTCTCTATTCTGTTCTATTGGTCTATGTCAGTGATTTTCAACCTTTTTCATCTTATGGCACACATAAACTAATTATTAATATTCTGTGGCACACCGAAAAAAATATTAAATTTTTGCCAATCTGACAAAAATAGGTATAATTTTGATTCCTTTACACTGGACAGCTATTGTGTTGGCTGTTGTCATTTTTTTATTTGACAATCTAAGGGAAAAGAAATCAGTTAGTTATTGTGTGCTTTAAAAATTCTTGTGGCACACCATTATGTGGTGGCACACTGGTTGAAAATCACTGGTCTAAGTGTCTGGTTTTATGCAAGTACAATACTGTTTTGATTACTCTACCTTTGTAGTATAGTCTGACATCAGGAAGTGTGATACCTCTGGCTTTATACTTTTTCCTCAGTATTGTTCGGCTATTAGAGATTTTTTGTGCTTTCAGATTGTTTTCTCTGTTTTTGTGAGGAATGCCATTGCTATTTTGATAGAGATTGCATTGAAATTATAGATGGCCTTGAGTAGTATAGACATTTTAACAGCATTAATTCTTCCAATCCATGAACACAGGATGTCTTTCCATTTATTTGTGTCTTTTTTTATTCCTTTCAGCAACGTTTTTTAGTTCTCATTGTACAAATCTTCACTTCCTTGGTTAAAGTTATTCTGAGGTATTTCATTGTTTTTGCTGCTATTGTGATAAGATCGTTTTCTTTATTCCTTTTTCATATGTTTCATCTTAGTATATAGAAATGCAATGGATTTCTTTATGTGGATTTTACATCCTACAACTTTACTGCAATCATTGATTAGTCCCAACAGTTCTTTGGTGGAGTCTTTGGGATTTTTCTCTATATAAAATCATATCGCCCAGCCAGGCATGGCTCAGCAGTTGAGCGTTAACCTGGGATCCAGGTGATCAGGGTTTGATTCCCTGTCGGGGCACATGCCCGGGTTGTGGGCTGCAACCTATCAGTGACTCTCTCATCATTGATGTTTCTCTCTCTCTCTCTCCCTCTCCTTTCCTCTCTCTGAAATCAATAAAGATAAATTAAAAAAAAGAATAAAATCATATCATCTGCAAGTAATGACAATTTTACTTCTCCCTTTATATTTTGAATACCTTTTTATTAGCCTTGCCTAATTACTCTAGTTGGGTCTTCTTGTACTATTTTGAGTAGGTACACTGAGAGTGCGCTCCTTTGTCTTGTTCCTGATGGTAGAGGAAAGGTTTTCAATTTTTCTCTGCTGACTATGGGTTTGCCATTATATGGCCTTTATTATGTTGAGGTATATTTCTTCTGTACCCAGTATGTCCAGGCATTTTATCAATAAAGGAGATTTCTATCATGTTATATTTTGTCAAATGCATTTTCTGCATCTGAGATCATAAAATTTTTATCTTTCATTCTATTAATGTGATGTACTACAGTTATTGATTTGTGTATGTTGAAGCATCCTTGAATCCCAAGGATAAATCCTACTTGGTCATGCATGGTGCATACTCCTTTTATTGTTGTTTGTTTGTTTGTTTTTTAAATTTGATTTGCTAATGTTTTGAGGGGAATTTTTGCATCTGTATTCACTAGGGATGTTGGCCTAATTGTTTGAGATTTGGATGAAGACACCCACACAGTTTGGATCTTTCGTTTACTTTCTTCCCAGTCCAGTCATTAAACCCAGTTCAGTTTCCATCAGCCTTATTTTCTCCCTTGCCATCAGCCTCTTATTACCAAGATCCTTTCTAGCAAAGTATTTCCTTAGAGTTAATAATATATTTATATATTTTTTGCATGAATTTTCTCCCTATGTTCCACTATACCTTGTGCTATATTTGAATTTCTCATCATAATCATTGTATCCCTAGTGCCCAGTAAAAAGTTCGAAGTTTTGACAATATTCCTCACACCTTAGGAATCCTCTTGATGCCAAGTTTCTCTAGGCATTCCTACATCATCAGAATCAGAATGGTTGAGCTGCTAAGAAGTAGAGACCTTAACACTATTAGATAGTGACTGTTATCACTGTTTTCACATACAAATATTTATGGAGTCAATAGTATAAATCAGACAGACAAGGAAAAGAAAGAGATGTTATATAATATGCCCAAGTAAGGGAGCTGACATGTGGACCCAGGAAGCCTGGCTGCAGAGCCTGGGATATCTACCACGTACCACATGTTCTCTTGTGCTTCAGTCAGATTTTTTGAGGTTTTGTACACTCAGATGGACAAGCAGTCTGAAATCAATCTGAAATATTCATCTTTTAAGTGGGTTTAAAAAGTTTCAATTAGCTTTTTATTTTATTAAGGAATAGTCATTATTTAACTAAATATAATATATATAGAAACCAGATTAAATAACATCATTTCCTAATTTTATTCTGACTTGTAGTATCATTTACCATAAGAATGAACATGATTGACAAACTTCTCTGATAATATTTATAGAAATCTGTGGTCCAACTCTGAGACATTTGATAGCATCAATATGACTTAAATAGGAGTAGTAATATTGTCCTAGTAGCAGTCCTGTTTATCAACCACAATCAATATGAACTTTATTGATTATTGGCTGTATATAGCTATGTAATCTGGACCCAGAAAGAAAAATAAAACATTAAAAAGTAAAGTCCTCAAAAAGATTGCATTTGAGTTGGAATCCTGGGTTTATTCCCCAAAATGTGTTCCATTAATTTAAAATGGAACCGATAACATAGATCTAAGTAGGGTTTCCATAATCTATAATTCAGAAATACCTACATCAGAATTGTCACATGCCCCAAGATAGTGTAATGCAGCCTGCCCAGTAGAACTACCTGAGATTCTGGATTAGACTGGGTCTTGTGTATCAGTATTTAGAGCAAAACAAGCAAAACCTTTAATAGGGGTTTCTAAATGAAGTCACTGTTGAGAATCATTATCCCGGCACATAGAGGGCATCCTCCAAAAATGTATACACACTTTAACAGCTGATAGCTCAATTTTGAAAATGAAATGTATTTTAATAAACACTGCCTTTATCATTATTCAAAGTGTGTTATACATATGGGGGGAACATCCTATATATTCTTGGGAAATAGAAATAATATCCCCTCATCTTTGTATCCTCAGCACTGTACAAAAGTTCATTCACAGCATTTCCAAAGTGCAATCTCTCATTTTCTCCTTTGGACTTGTCCCACCTTATCTGAATCCTGCCCCAAGCACCCTCCAACGTTCCCTAACTTGGGGATCGAACCATTAGCCCCAATGTTAACCTTCAGAACCCTGAGAATAATTCTAATTTTTCCCCTTTCATTATGACAGTGAGTGAATCATGAAGTCTTCTCCTTTCCCCTTCTCAATATTTCTAAAGTCAGTCCACTTTTCTCTCCCTACCTTCCTATGCCAGTCACAGCCTCCTATCTGTAGCAGCGCTGCCACCTCCTTCCCTCAGCTCAAAATCCTGGGGCCTCCCCGGCCAGCTCAGCCTGGCCTGGTCGTGCTATGGTGAGCCCCGTAATACCACGGGGTTCCCATCGCAGCATTTATCTCGCACCATTGTAAATGCTTATTAAATTTTTAATATTCCCTGTGTGTAGTTCCATAAGGGAAGGGACTGTTTTATGAAATCTTTGTTTGAAAACTTGATCTCTTGATTTTAGAAAGAGAGGGGAAGTGAGAGAGAAAGAAACGCTGACCCGTCGCCCCACTCGTCCCTGAATTTGTTGGCTGGTTCTTGCATTTGCCCTGCCCAGTGGGGCTCAGTTGGTCGCAGGTCACCCTGTGCACCGAAAGGTCGCGGGTGGATTCTGGTCAGGGCACGTGCTCTGGTTATTGGTTCGCGCAGGAGGCAGCGAGTGATGATTTGTTCTCACACTGATGTTTCTCTCTCTCCCTCTCCCTTCTTCTCTCTCTGAAATCAATAAAAAACATGTAAAAAAAAAGAATAAGTGAATGTTTTAAGTGACAAATGGTACAGTTATTAGGGTCTTAAAAGCTCCATCCACAAATGAGGAATATAATGACCAGGAAAATTATTGAAGTAACAATCCATAATCCTGATGGGTGGTACTGTGAGAGCTTACTCAGGGCTGGGCCTGATGCTAGGTGCTTTCCATGAAATAGATCACCTAGGTATCATGGCCGCCCTGCAGTGTAGTTACTTTTATTCTGTTTTACAGATGAAGAAGCTTGGAGACATTATGTAATTTGCCCAGGGTTCTAAAGCTATTAAGTGGTAAATTCAGGTCCCAATCTGAGTAGTAGGCTGCAGTTGCTACTTGGCTACACTGCCTTTATAATGAGGATTGCAGCAGTAGCTTAGGAATTTACAGGTCAGTGTGATTTTTGAAATTAATTAAGAGGGATTGAAGCACCAGTAATGACAACTGGCATGTTTGTTGACAATTTTGCTATTTAAAATAGTTATTATCAACTATCTCATAATATCACAAAAGAAAGATCACTTTTTCTTAAACTAATGAAAGAAAAAGAATATCTGGAAAAGAACAGTCCTTCCCAGTAAAGAAAATTGGTCATTTACTCCAACCTAGGTTTATTAGACATTGTCCTTATATCAATGGAAGTGTTATAAATAACCTTTGAAGATATATTAGACAAGGTACTCAAAAACTATCATGATTACGCTAAAGCATTTTGAAAAAAAAATCTGTGCTTCTAAGAAAACTCAAATTTTGAAAAAAAATTGAGTATACATTTTGATATATTTTAATGTGTTAATACAATTTAGTAAGATTTTTGAGTCCAGGTTTACATTTAAAACATTAGTGACAGAAATAAGAAGGACCTTTTAGTCTTTGGCACAGCATGGAGGGAACTAGAAAGTATTATGCTAAGTGAAATAAGCCAGTCGGAGAAAGATGAGTACCATGTGATCTCACTTATATGTGGAATATAATAAAATAAACTGATGAAAAAGTGGATCCAGAGACACAGAAGCATGGAACAGACCAAGGGATCTCTGAGGGGAGGGGGGAGGGGCGTGTGGGTGTGGGTGGGGAGAGATGAATCAAAGAACTTATATGTTTATAAGCATAACCCATAGACACAGACATTGGTATGGGGAAAGCTTGGGGGTGGGGTGGATGTGATCAGTGGGGTTAAAAAGGGGACATCTGTAATAGTCTCAACAATAAAGATAAAGAAACATTTAAAAAATAAATAAATAAAACATTAGCAGCAGAAATACAAAAACTGCCTAATCTATCATTACAATAAATATGTTGAAGTGTTATGTTAAATCTAGCACATTTGACACTGGCATATGCTGAGTGATTTTATTGATTTTATATTCAAATAGATACAACCTAATTTAATGTGATATACCTACTAATTATGGCAAATTCTATTGGTTCTCCAATTATGGCAGTAATGTTAAATTTCCCTCTTAAATATATATTTTAAAGTTAGTCAATAGAAAATATTTAAATAGAAAATATTAAATAACATTGTTGTGTACCAATTTATAGGAAATTGTGGAGGTGCTCTATGAGTAACTCCACTTTGGGATACAAAGAATTTGGTAATCAAGAAATGCCCAAGACATTGAATTTATTAGTACCTCATACCAGTCACTAAAATGTTTCAGTGGTAGCCTCAAAACTAAAGGTCAGAAATAATAATATGCCTTTTCCAACCTAAAATTCTAAGGTCTGGTTGAGTATATTGTGAAGAGACTACCAAAATGTGTCTTTAGATGTACAAAGGAATCTTTTAATTCTAAGCGTATAACTCTAGGAAGTAACAGGGCTAATGGGCAGCAGTGGATGTTTGACTTTTCTGTTTGTTTTAAAAAGAGGTGTCTGGATGTGTTTGCAGGCAGAGTGAAGGAAGAACTGAATATGCTTGAGAAAGAATTGATGAAACCAGGTCCCTAGGGAAGAGGTGGGGTGGCATCAAGATGATTGATCGAGGAAATGAGGTCGAGGATTGATTGAGGAGATAAATTGGTACAGAATGGAGCCAGATGTTGAAAAAATGTTATCTACCTTAGACTTTTAAGTGGGGGCTTTCCTGTTAAAATGCCTTGATCAGAAACTAAGAGTCAGATTTTCTAGTAACCACCAACGCCGGTACCTACATGTCACATTCCTCCTACATGGAGGCATTTTTTGCTCTCTCATGGGAGTCCCCAGAAAGAAAAGTGGCCTTACATTATACTAAGTTCCACACAATATCAGACTTATTACTTTATTATTAAATGAGCACAGGGCAGCAGGTGGTAAGCTGGTATCACTGTAAAAGGGACCTGTTTTGAAAAACTCGTCACAGTAGACTTCATTGTCTCAGCGGGTATAAAATAGCCAGCAGAAATATCTAAATGTCAGTCACATGTAATAAAAGTTATGCATAGTTCAGATATTCTAAGAAGTTTCATTCAGACAGTTTTCCCAAGGTCTTTAAAGAAACATGAAAACATTTTTGCCTAGGATTTTTGTTTCTTTTACAACAGAAATCTGAAGCCTGATTTAGTACATTTCTAAATGCCTTGATGGCAAAAGCATGCACGAGAAGGGTGAGAGTTACATGAAGGAGTTGCAAGTACATTTGTTTATTTGTGAGTTGAG
Source organism: Miniopterus schreibersii (assembly GCF_964146895.1). NCBI lineage: Eukaryota > Metazoa > Chordata > Mammalia > Chiroptera > Miniopteridae > Miniopterus > Miniopterus schreibersii. The sequence continues at coordinate 50,678,905 of NC_138118.1, forward strand.
GTTTGTAATACTTTGCAATCCCAATTTTTATTTCCACAATTTAGAATTCTCTCTATAGGAAGGGGGCTTTCTTAAAATATATTTATGACAGAGACCATTATCTCTTTCCAGTGGATTTTAAATAGTTAAATAATCCAAACTGTGGTGACTTTAAATGATAAACTTTTATTCTGAATATACTGTTTTTGCACAAGATTTAACACAACATTTTCTGGGATTATAAATATTTTTATAACAGTATTATACAAATTTTTACAAAATGTTTTTATCAGGCTAGTTAATTTCCACAAAAGTGTCAAGAGAACATAATAAATGGGAGAAAAGATCTTTTGTTCACAAAGCCACTTGGCCTTTTGCATGGATGCACATTGAGCATTTTAATAAAAGTTTCCTAAAAAGCATGATCCAACAATCATACAGCACAACAAAAAGATAGCTTTGTCAGGTCACACTGTAAACTCATTTGGCATCTATACAAGACAGTATCCCATTAGTCTCGGAGGAATTTCTTTGCATGAATTATGTGAGCTGTATAAATAAGGTACATGGAACTATTGGTAAGGGTTGTCTAAATCTTTGAAATTCTGTATTTTTTCAATACTTGATACAATAGTTTTATTGAATTGTTCTTTACATAAATGCACATTGATTATTAGCAATATTAACATTCTGCTTTGAGGAAAACAACACAAGTTCCAGATAATAATGAAATATTTGAAATTGTGGGCAAGTGAAATAATCACTCTATTCTACACTTTTTTTAAAAAAGTCATTACATCCATTTGTTTCACTGGATCAAACTCTATACCCCTAGACATTTTAATGTCAACTAACATAATCAATGGAATAGTTTAGAGTTTTAAATTAAGACTTAGAATTTAAGCTTTGGTAGAGAAAAAGATTTAAATGAGATGGAAAATACAAGAGAGCATCAAATAAGCAAGTAACACTTGGGTTGCAAAGGTCACTTAAAAGGGATACTGCCTATTTGAACCCAGTAAGGCCAGTTTTAAAGTTAATAAAAGGAATATTATAAGAAAACTTACAAATGGCAGCAACACTGTTCAGTTTTTGTTTTGTTTTTTCCAAGTTAAGCAATAATGCCTCAAGCATTAGAAACATGAAAAAAGGTCATACTAAAATCTTATAGGCCCAGGACCTCAAAATATCTTCAATCAAACTTGCTAACTATGTCATGTTAAAAACCTGTTACAAATATGGACCACGATTGGTGTTTGGCAGTAATGCTGGTTGTTCAAATGAAGAAAACCATTAATGCAAAATTTGTTCCTGGTACTCAACACCAATGCAAGACTTATCTGAATTTGTTTTAATGACAAACTATGTTAAAGCTGCATGACTAAAGCAAAAATTAAATAATTGAAGAGTTTAAAAGGTTTTTTCTTGATCTCTTGTATTGTTCAGTCTTTGAAAATCAATATTTATAATAGGCTATAATTTAGGTTCTTGTCAACAATTAGAACTCAGAGAAAAATCCTAAATTAAATATAACAATTTGATGGGATGAGTGTTACTGTCTTATAGAAAAGTAAGTATGCTAAAGGCATGAAGACTGGTAGTAGGATTCAGAACAATTTTTAGTCAGAGCACATGTTCTCACCCAATTTATAATCATGTATGTGGTTGTCATAATATATTAGTTTATTATATAGCAGAAAATGAAGGATCATAGCAAGATTCGTGCATGTAAATATATTTTTATCTCAAATGAAATCAAATAGGACCCTGCCAAAAGATGCCAAGTTTAACTGTGATTAATACAACAATGTAGTTGATGAATACATACTATTTCAGTGACGTTAGTCATGAAAGTATATTTAATAGATTTTAAAGATAATTTTAAGGTAGTTTGTTGTATGCTGGAAGCAATTCCACTGTTTTAATGTGTTGTTTATATACACAAACTAACATAATTTTATAATTTGATATCCCCTCCCCAACACTTTCATGATTTAAAATAGTCTAGCAAAAGTTAACAATAAGTTTTAAATATTTAATTAACAAACAACATGATTTAAACATTACTAGAGTGAGAAATTCCATATATTTTTAAATCACTTTGGTGTTTTCTAAAATGTCAATACCAGTTACAAATGAGACTACAAAATCACAACAATGTATTAGAAATGGTAACTGATGTTAACTCTTAGAACAATAGTTGGCAAAGTGAGTCCATTTCCCCATCCCCCCATTTTTAAATAAAAAAATATTTTAAATAAGATAATGTACGCAAATGGTACCTGGGGTATATTGGTGGTAGGAGGGAATTACAAATGTATGCAAAGCTAAAGACAAAACATATCTTTTAAGCTGTGCTAAAGAATTGGTCATACCTTTCTTTGCTATACGGAGCATATTAACACATGCTGGATAATGTTAATAAGATTTCAACTTGAAAAGGATATATAAGAAAATTTCCAGCATAAATACACACCAATATTTGGCATGTTCAAAAAAGGAACAAATTCATTTTACCATAAAAAATATCTGCATACTTCCAGCCTTCAACAGAATTATTTACTACAACTACAGTTACACATTCAGTTTTTACCCTTTCTTCAAATACTGTTTACTCCTGAAAATAACTTTTAAAATCATAAATAATATTCTGCTTCCATATTAATCTATAATGAAACATTTGATTTACTAGGCTAACGATTTTCACCAATAAGGCTGTATAAAAACAATTTTGATTATTCATAATCAAGTATTCATGTGCATACATATAGATTCAAGGTTTCCTATTTGTTCAACTTATTGAAAAACCATCATCAATCTGCATGGAAATTTTGGTCAAGTGGTCAGACCACTGAAAAGGGAGGACAGCAGCAGCGGTAATTTTTGGATTGTACGTGCCACTATTCAAACGAACAAAGAGGAAACCGAGGATGAATCTTCATTGAGAACATATATGTACTTTTCAAAAAATAAATGTGTCAAATCTGATTTATGTACTTAAAATATCTGTACATAGGTTTTCAGGCAAAAGCACGAATCTGTATAAAATCCGTTAATTCCCCATTTCACCCTTTACCTAACCCAGCCATTCAGCATTTACATTGCACAGTATATTCAGAGTAGTTTAACAACGTTTTTAAAGATGACTTAAGTGCATTACACCGCAAGGTTCAGATTCTTACGTAACAATGATGTCACTCAATTAACTTTTCAATGGACTATACAGTAAGAGAAAAACAAACTGAAAGTTAAAATAGCAGCAGCATCATGCAAAATACCCTTGGTAACCAAAGCTCATTTATCACAAGAAAAAACATCTTCCCCTCCCCCCAACAAGCTTTTCTTAGAGCATTTTAAAATATCTGGCTAGCAGTACATAACTTTACTGTGAACAAAAGGAACATTACATTGAAGCACTTATTAAGGGCTTATGTTTATGAGGAAATACGTCGCCTATTCAAATTTCACCCTCAAGCACCTTTAGTGTAATAATTTCTTAGTTATTATTTTCAAACAACCAATTTACTACCCCACCGAAATTTAATTAGTCATCTGTGTTGTATTTTTGGCAGAGAAAGCCATTCTTCATAAGGCATTTTATTCATGGCCAATTTTTATAGAAAAATTAGCCATTATTTCTATTTCAACAGATTACATCAATATTCATTCTCTCTATATATACATATTTCAGTAGTAACTACTCAAAGCAGGAAAAAATGTTCAACAGATGAATAAGTGAAGGCAAAAAATAACTCTTTTTCCCCCTAGAGATTTTCTTGGTAAAAGAACAACGGTTGCAGCAATTCAAAGTTCCAGGTCAAAATCAAGACAACTGGTATGATTCATAAACAGTTGTGTGGGGAGCCCTCTTACAAGTAATCGCCAACAACGCAGCAACAGACCTTCAAATTTTCCAGTAAAGCACGTGTGGAGTTCTGCTTTGATGTTCTACATGGATGACGCAACATTCACACGAGTGGAAGGACCTGGCGCCCTGACATGCAGCCGGCGGGCGCCTCAGGAGTCTGCTCCTTACATTTATGCCAAGTGACGGTCCAGCTAATGTCCCGCCGATTCCACGGCTGACCCTTGTTAATGCGGTTGAGGGCTCATGTGTTGGCAGGGTCTGGGGTACAACGATGCAGGTTTGGTTTGGGAAGGTCATAACTGGCAGTGTCTGATGCCAGATAAAAGCCAGAGAAGTACAAACTGGATGCCAATGATGGACCACAGGGAGGGGTTTAAGCCCGAAGCGCCGCCACAGTCGGTATAATCCTCCTGTTGGAAAGAAACGGAAAAATAAAAATCCTGGAAAACATTTGGTAAGCTATCTTTCAGAGCACCTCAGGGTTAGTCCACTTCTGAACTCACCGTATGGAATTTCTTTAATTTGAATCCAAACAAATTACATTCTCCTAGATTTTATTGTTCAGTGATTCTGGATAAAGCAATTTCCCTAGCACCATTAGAATGCTTTATAATTTTATTGTAGATTCTGATGATAATGAAATAAAATATTTTAATAGTGAATGTTCTTTTGAGTAATGTATATCAATTTCTAAATAAAAACTTTCATAGGATCAAATGTTCCTATATATTTATAAATACAAGAAATAAAATTTAATAGCATGTTTTATAATTCCCACGAATTATGATTTTAACAATTATGCTCAATTAGGCAAATTTTGGGGGCTGGTAGAATAAATAAATTTGAGACGTGAACTTCTACTTTCCATATCCCTCATATTCAGCTTCAAAGGTGAACATACCATACCGCACATGGAGCACCTGGACCTTCATCAAGAATTAAAATAACAAGGAGAGTAATGTATTTGAATCATAAATGAAAAGACACTCTGAAAACTTATAACCTAGAAAAGGAGCTAAGCTATCAAGTTTTGTTTAGAAAATCATGAATGTATGTAATGAATATACTCATTTGGATACCCAATGTCCAGTTGTGGCTCATTATGTTCCCTACTAATGTAAACTTATTATTTATCTTTTATTCCTAGGTTCTGTATTCTGTAACATTTTCTACATCCTTTAGTTCCTTTTAATACGTTGAACTTAATAGAAACCCCTCATATCTAATTATTTTTCTAAACATCATTTAAGAATTTGTTAATCTAAGGTTTATCTTCCAATAATCAAAATAATGTTATGTAAGTAAATAAATACATATTATATTCAGAATAATTATACAAAGACTCTGAACTCCCAGAGAACAGAACATTGGCTCTTTTGTTCAGTAGGGTTTAATACAGTGATTGCTACTCAGTAAATAAGTAAAATTTCTTTCTTGAATTGTATTTTAAGGCAGCAGAACTCTGTTTAAGAGAAGTCTGAGGAAAAAGAACCTATTAAAGAAAATTTCAGTTTTCAAAGATAGGTGCTAAATTTAAAGAGAATCATTAAAAAATGATCACGTCTTAGTCCACAGGACTTTCCAAGAGCATCTGACAATGGACAATAGTCTCTCACTGGAATATTTTCTCATGCATCTTTCTGCCACACTTGTTTGTGGTCCATCTCACTCTTTTTGGCTTGTGCTCTTCATGATCTCTACATGTGAGATTTTTCCAGGGGTGAGTTCTCAAGAGTATTTTCTTCTTTAATTATACTTTCTTCCTAGGTGTTCTAATTCAGTCTTGCAGCTTTAAATTTCACACATTTGTGAAATTTCACACACTTTTATTGTTTTTAATATGAAAACAAAGTTTTTCTTAAAATGTCAGCTTTACTGAGTTATAATTGACAAATAAAATTGCAAGATATTTAAAGTGTACATTGTAGTGACTTGATATTATGAAAGGATCTCCCCTATCAAGATAATTAACACATCTATCCCTCACATATGTATTTTTCCTTTGATGAGACTATTTAATACCTACTCCCTTAGCAAATTTCAGTTTTACAGCGTCACCAACATAGTCATCAATTATAGTCACCATGTTTTATTAGATCCTCAGGCCTTACTTTTGCGCACCTCTCCCCATTTCCCCCACCCCTTGGCAGCCACTTTGTTTATATGAGTTTGGTATTTATTTATTTTTTAAGATTCCATATATAGGTGATACCATTCAGTATTTGTCTTTCTCTGCATGGTCTGTTTCACTTAGCATAATACCCTCAAGGTCCATCCATGTTTTTGCAAGTGGTAAGATTTGATTTTTTAATGGCTGAATAAAATTCCATTATTTATATAAACTTTTAGGTTGTTTCCAAATCTTGGCTATTATAAATAATGATGCACTGAACATAGGATTGTCTATATCTTTTCCAGTTATTGTTTTCATTTTCTTTGGATAAATACCCAGAAGTAGAATTTCTGGATAATATGGTAGTAGTTCTATATTTTACTTTTTTGAGGAACCTCCATACTGTTTTCCATAGTGGATGCACCAATTTAAATTCCCACCAACAATGTATAAGGCTTCTCTTTTCTCCACATCCTTGCCAGCATTTGTTATCTCTTGTCTTTTTGACAACAGCCATCCTAATAGGTAAGAGGTGATATTCACTGCAGTTTTGATTTGTATTTCACTGATGATTACTGATGCTGGGCATCTTTTCATGTGCCTGTTGGCCATCTGTATGTCTTCTCTGGAAAAATGTCTATTTGGATACTCTGCTCATTTTTAATTGGGTTATTTATTCTTTGATACTGAGTTTTATAAGTTCTTTGTATATTTTGGTTACTGGCCCCTTATCAGATATATGATTTGTAAATACTTCCTCCTATTCAGTAGATTGACTTTTAATATTTTTTGTTTGTTTTATTTGCTGTGCAGCATCTTTTAAGTCCCATTTGGTTATCTGAGATGATTTTTTTGTGCACTGTGTAAGATAGTGGTCCAGTTTCATTCTTTGCATGTGACTGTTCCACTTTCCCAGCACCATTTGTTTCCCAGTGTCTATTCTTTGCTCCTTTTTCATAAATTAGTTCACCATATATGTATGGGTTTATTTCTGGGCTCTCTATCCTATTCCATTGTTTTGTGTGTCTTTTTTAATGATAGTACTATACTGTTTTGACTACTGTAGTTGTGTAATACAGTTTGAAATCAAGAAGTGTGATGCCTTCACCTTTTTTCTGTCTCACGATTGCTTTGGCTATTTGAGAATTTTATGGTTTATGTCATACATATTGTAGGATTATTTCTTCTATTTCTGTGAAAAATGCTATTGGAATTTTGATAGGGATTACATTGAATCTGTAGATTGCTTTGGGTGGTATAGACACTTTAACAATATTATTTCTTGTAATCTATAAGTACTAAGTACTGTTCCATTTATTTGTGTCTTCAATTTCTTTTTTTATATATTTTTATTTATTTATTTTAAAAAGAATCTTTGTTGTCGAAAGTATTACAGTTTCTTTCATTAATGTCTTAATGTTAAGTATACAGCTCTTTCACCTGCATGGTTAAATTCATGTCTAGGTATTTTAGTCAGTTTAACGCAATTGTAAATGGAATTATTTCCTTAATTTCTCTTTCTGATAGTTCAATATTAATGTATAGAAATACAACTGACTTTTGTAAATAGACTTTGCATCTTGCAATTTTATTGAATTTGGTTACAAATCCTAACAGTTTTGTGGTGGACTTTAAGGCTTTCTATATATAAGACCATGTCATATGCAAATAGACAGTTTTACTTCTTCCTTTCCAATTTGGATGTCTTTTATTTCTTTTTACTGCAGAATTGCTTTGTCTAGAACTTCTAATACTGTCTTGAATAATAGTGGCAGACGTAGGCATCCCTGTCTTATTCCTAATCTTAGAGAAAAAGCTTTTAGCTTTTTACCATTGAATATATTATTAGCTGCGGACTTGTCACATATGGCTGTTATTATGTTGAGGTATGTACCTTTACTACCATCTTGAAAGTTTTACCAAATTGCATGTTAAATTTGGTAAATGCTTTTTGTGCATTTATTGAGATTATCACATGATTTTTATCTTTCAGTTTGTTAATGTGGTACATTATATTGATTTGCAGATGTTAAACCACCCTTGCATTGCTGGAATGAATCCATTTGATCATGGTATATGATCCTTTTAATGTACTGTTTAACTTAGTTTGTTGAAGATGTTTACATCTTTGTTCATCAAGATTATTGACCTTAATTTTCTTTTTTGTAGTCTCTTTGTCTGGTTTTGGTACCATGTTAAGCCTGGCCTTGTAAAATGAGTTAGAAGTGTTCCCTCCTCTTTAACGTTTTAAAAGATTTGAGAAGAATTGGTATTCTTTTTTAATCATTTGGTAGAATTCAGCAGTAAAGCCATCTCATCCTGGACCTTTGTTGAGAGGTTTTTGATAAATGACTCAACTGATTTATTAGTAATTAGCCTGTTTAAATTTTATATTTCTTCATGATTCAGTCTTGATAGGCTATGTGTTTCTAGGAATTTATCCATTTCTTCTATGTTGTACAAATTTCTTCGCATATAATTGTTCACAGTAGTCTCTTTGATCCTTTGTATTTCTTGATATCAATTTTAACATCTTTTTCATTTCTAATATTATGAGTCCTCTCTCTTTTTGTCTTGGGAAATCCAGCTAAAAGTTTGTCTATTTTGATTATTTTCTCAAAAACCCAGCTCTTTGTTTCATGGATCTTTTCTATTGCCTTTTTAGCCTATATTTCATTTATATCTGTTAGGCTTGCTGAGGAGGAACACACGAGGCCAGATGAGAAGGTAAAGGCAATTTTATTAGTGCATCTAAATATAAATGGTTCAAGTATCTGAACACAGATGGGCTGAGCTTCAACTGGCATCAGCACCAAGTGGTTAGGGAGGAAATCTCTTTATAGGGTGTAGGGAGGGAAATTTTTGGCGTGCACATGGTTTTTCTGAGCAGGAGTAGAAAGTTCTTGAATGTAAGGAACAGGTTGTTGCTTGTGATCATCTAAAAGTTACTTTCTCATGCAGGGAGTGAAAGTTACCAAGAGTAATGAACAGAATGCAGCAAGCGAAAGGAATTCATCTAAAAGTTACATTCTCATCCTGGGGAGGGGTGAGCCCTCAGGAACATTAAGCTTTTGTCCAAACCTAACAATATCTGCTATGACATTTGTTATTCCCTGCCTTTTACTACCATTGCAATTAGTTTGTTATTTTTGTAAATCCTAGAGTTGTAGATTTAGGTTGTTTATTTGAGACAGTAGGTATTTATCACCATGAACTTTCCCTTTAGAAATACTTTGCTAGTTTTGGTATGTTTTATTTCCATTTCCATTTGTCTCAAGATATTTTTTCATTTCTCTTCTGATTTCTTCTTTGGACCATGGCTGTTTAACAGCATGCTGCTTAATCTCCAGACATCTGTAAAATTTCCAGTTTTCTCCATGTAATTGATTTCTAGTGTCATACACTTGTGGTCAGAAAGGATGCTTGATACAATTTCTTCTTGATATAGTAATCTTAAATTTATTAAGACTTCTTTTATGGCATAAAGGATGTTCTATCACGGAGAATGGTCCACATGAACTTAGAAGAAGAAGAATGTATATTCTGCTGCTTTTGGATGGAATGTTGTTAATGTCTCTTAAGTTCTTCTGCTCTAACTTGTCACTTAGCTCCAAAGTTTCCTCACTGATTTTCTGTCTGGATGGTCTATCCATCGATGAAAGTAGGGAATTAAAGTCTTCTATTATTACTGCATTGTCTATTTCTCCCTTTTGGTCTGTTAATTTTAAACTGATATATTCAGGTGCTTTATATTGATGCATATATACTTACAAATGTTATATTCTCTTATTAAATGATCTCTTTATCATTATATAATGACTTTGTCTCTTATACATTTTTTAAAAATCACATGAGGAAATATTTAGAGGGGTGGGGGGAAGAGAGAGAGTACATGAGAGAGAGAGTGAGAAACATCAAAGTGAGAGAAAAACATTGATCAGTGCCTCCTGTACCCACCCTGACTGGGGAATGAACTGCCAAACTAGGTATGTGCCCTGACCAGAATCAAACCTGAAACCTTTTGGTGTACAGGATGACATTCCAACCAACTGAGCCACCTGGCAAAGGCTCTTAGTATATTTTTGTCTGAAAGTCTACTTTGTCTAAGAAAAGCTATCCGAGTTTCCTTTTGGTTTCCATTTGCATGGAATATCTTTTCCATTTCTTCACTTTAAATCTGTGTGTGTCTTTAAAGCTGAAGTATGTCTCTTGTATGCAGTTTATAATTATGTTTTCAATCCATTCAGCCAGTTTACAAATTGTCTTTCAATTGGAGAATTTAGTCCATTTACGTTTAAAGTAATTATTGAAGGTATTGACCATTTTGTTAATTGTTTTCTGGCTGTTTACAAATTCCTTTGTTCCTTTTTCTTCTCTTGCTCTTTTCCTTTGCAATTTGATGTATTCCTATAGTGGTATGTTTAGACCCATTTCCCCTTTCTTTTGGGTATGTGGTATGTTTTTGGTATGTGGTTACCAGAGGCTTACAGAAAACATCTTTTAACACTGTATTTTAAACTGGTAACATCTTAAGTTTGAATGGATTCTAAAGCACTACATTTTTACCCTCTCCCTACAACGTTTTGTTTTTGACACCACAATTTACATATTTTATCTTGTGTAATCCTTAATTGTATTATAGTTATTTTCACTATATTTTTTGGACTAAGATCTACTCTTTATTGGGCAAATTTGCAAAGCACTGTCAACACATCTCATACATTATCTCATCTGTTTCTTCTGGATGCCCTATGAAGTAGGTATTGCTTCCAGATTTAGAGAGAATGTAACAGTTTCAGAAAAATAAGCTATTTGCCCATGATCACACTGCTAAGAAGCCAAATCATAATATGATCTTAATGTGTCTCACACACCAACATGAACTCTTTTAACAATCATATTAGATATACAAATGATTATTAACCTACCACCATTATATTAGATTAATCTGAATTTAACTATACATTTACCTTTATCAATAAAATATATTTTCATGTTTTTCTGTTACTAATTGGCACTGTTTTGCTTCTGCTTCAAGAAGTGTCTTTAACATTTCTTGTAAGGCAAGTCTAGTGGCTATAAATTCCTTCAGTTTTGGCTTGTCTCAAAACTCTATCTCTTCTTCAATTCTGAAGGACAATTTTTGTGGGTATTCTTGTTTGGCAGGTGTTTTCTTCAACTCTTTGGATATTAAGTGCCACTACCTCCAGGCCTGCAAATTTTCTGCTGAAAATCTGCTGATAGTCTTAGAAGAGTTTCCTTGTACATAAAAATTTATTTTTCTCTTACTACTTTTAAGATTCTCTCCTGGTCTTCTACTTTGATAATTTAATTGCAATGTGTCCTAGTGTGTGTCTCTTTTTTATTGAAATATATTGGGAATATAACATTGTATGAATTTAAGGTATACAATGTGTTAATTTGATGGATGAATATACTGTAGTATCATTGTCATTGTAGCAATAATTAGTACTTCTATCATGTTGCATAATTATCCCTTCTTTTTAGTAGTTGTACTAATTAAGTTCTAGTCTTGTAGCGTTTGATGATTGTAATACAATGCTGTTATCTATATTCACTGTACTGTCTTAGATACTTACAACTTATTTACTACTCGTTGTGAGTTTGTATCCTTGAACATCTGTCCTATTCCCTCACCCCCTCCCTCTGGTAACTACCATTTATTCTGTTTTTATAAGTTTGGCTTCTTAAGATTCCACATATAAATGATATCATACAAAGTGCTTGTCTTTCTCAGTCTGACTTATCTCACTTAGCATAATATGCTCCACGTCTGTCCATGTTGTTAAGAATGGCAGAATATCCTCCTTTCTCATGGGTAAATAATATTCTATTGTGTGAGTATATATACACTACTTCTTCTTTATCCATTCATCAATAATGGACACTTAGCTTGTTTTCATATCTTGGCTATTGTACATAATGCTGCAATAAACATGGAACACAGATATCTATTCGACATCCTGTTTTCATTTTCTTTGGGTATATATCCAAAAGTGGAATTACTGGATCATATGGTTGACCTATTTTCAATTTTTATAGAAACCTCCACATTGTTTTCCACACAGGTTGCACCAATTTACATTCCAACCAACAGTATACAAAGGATCCCTTTTCCCACATCCTTGTCAGCACTTATTCTCTTATTTTCTTGAAAAGGCCATTCCAACAGGTGTGAGGAGATATCTCATTGTGCTTTTATTTGTATTTCACTGATGATTGGTAATGTTGAGCAACATTGCATGTACCTGTTGGCCAGTTGGGTATCTTTATATCTACTTATATTTTATGCCCATTTTAAGTTGGATTTTTTTTGGTATGAGTTCTTTATATATTTTGGATATTAACTCCTTATCAAATACATGGTTTGCAAAATTTTTCTCCCCTTCTGTAGGTTGCCTTTTCATTCGGTTTTCCCTCCCTCCCTTCCTCTCTCCCTCCCTCCTTTTCTTCTTTCTTTTATTTTCTTTTGTTGTTGTTTTGTTGCTGTGCAGAAAGAAGTGCTCAAGTTTGACATAGTCCCATTTATTGATTTTCACTTTTATTGTTTGTGCTTTTGGTGTCATATCCAAAAATCGTTGTCAAGACCTTTGTCAAGAAGTTTATTCCCTATGTTTTCTTTCAGGAGTTTTACAGTACCAGGCCTTATGTTTAAATCTCTGAACCATTTTGAGTTATTTTTTATGAGTGGTATAAGACAGAGGTCCAGTTTCATTGTTCTGCAGGTGTTTATTCAGTTTTCTCAACACCATTTGTTGAAAGGACTATCCTTTTCCCACTGGTTGTTATTGGCTCCCTTGTTGAATACTAGTTGACTATACATGATTACAGGGATTTAATTCTGGCCTCTCTTCTGTTCTACTAGTCTTTGTATCTTTTTTTTCCTTGCCAATACCATACTGGTTTTATTATTGTAGCTCTGAGTTATAGTCTAAATTCAGGAAGTGTGATACCTCTGGCTTTGGTGTTTTCCCTCAGGATTGTTTTGGCTATTTGGGGTCTTTTGTGTCTCCTTACAAATTTTAAGATTTTTCTATTTCTGTGAAGAATGCCATTGGCATTTTGAAGGGACTGCACTGAATGTATCCATGGCTTTGGGTACTATTTATATTTTAGTATATTAATTCTTCCAATCCATGAACATGGGATGCCTTTCCATTTGTTTACATCTTCTTTCTTTCAGCAAAGTCTTGCAGTTTTCACTGTACTGAATTTCCACTTTCTTTGTTAAAATTTCTCAAGTATTTTATTGTTTTGGATGCTATTGTGAATGGGATACTTTATTTCTTTTTCAGATGTTTCATACTTAGTGTATAAAAATGCAACTGATTTTTGCATGTTGATTTTGTATCCTGCAACTTTACTAAAATTGCTCATTAGTGCCAACAGTTTTTTGGTGAAGTCTTAGGGTACTTTATATATAGAATCATATCATCTACAAATAGTGATAGTTTTACTTCTTTCCTTATTTGCATCTCTTATTTGTCTTGCCTAATTGCTCTAGCAGGGAAGTCCAATATTATATTATGTAACAGTGTGAGAGTGGTGATCCTTGTCTTCTTCATGGTCTTAGAAAAGCTTTCAGTTTTTCTCCACTGGGTATAATAACTGCGGTTTTGTCATAAATGGCCTCTATTATGTATGTTCCTCTACACCCAGTCTGGCCAAGGTTTTTATCATGACAGGATGTTGTATTTTTGTCAAAAGCTTTTCTTTACATCTATTTATATAGTCATGTAACTTTTACCTTTCATTTTATTAATATGGTGTACTACATATTGATTTGCATATGTTGAACCAGCCTTACATACCTGGGATTAATCTCACTTGATCATGGTGTGTAATTCATTATATATATTGTTAGATTTGCTAATATTTTGTTGAGAATTTTTGCATCTATGTTCTTGAGAGATATTAGACTAGTTTTCTTGTAATGGCTTTTTCTGGATTTTGTATCAGGTCAAAGACAACAAGTCATCTGTGTTTCCTCCCTTTTTCTCAAATCTAATCCATCAGCATGTCTCCTAATTCCAGCTTCAAAATCTATCCAGAGAAACTAAAAAAACAATCCCGTCTACCACAGCAACAAAAAAAAAAGTAAGATACTTGGGAATAAAGTTAACAAAGGAGGGAAAACCTGTACTCAGAAAACTATAGGACATTGAAAAAAGAAACAGAGGGTGATACAAACAAGTGGAAGCAATGAGGTATCACCTCACACCTGCCAGAAAGGCTACCATCAATAAATCAAAATACAAGTGCTGGCAAGGATGTGGAGAAAAGGGAACCCTAGTTCACTGCTAGTGGGAATGCAGACGGAGCAGTGACTATGGGAAACAGTATGGAGGTCCCTAAAAATAATTAAAAATGGAACTGCTGTATGACCCAGCAATTTGACTTCTGGGAATATATTCTAAGAATCCTGAAACACCAATCAGAAAAAATATATGCACCCCTATGTTCATAGCAGCATTATTTACAATAGCTAAGATTTGAAAATAACCCAAGTGCCCATTAGTAGATGAGTGGATAAAAAAGCTGTGGTACATTTATTCCATGGAGTACTATGTGGCTGTGAAAAAGAAGGATCTCTTACCCTTTGAGACAGCATGGATGGACCTGGAGACTATTATGCTAAGCAAAATAAGCCAGTTGGAAAAAGACAAATATCATATGATCTCACTTATATGTGGAATCTAATGAACTAAATAAACTGAAGAACAAAATAGGTCTAGAGGCATGGATGCATGGAACAGGATAACAGATCTCAGTGGAGGTGGGGGGATGGAAAGATATTAACCAAAGAACATACATGCATATATGGACATAGACAGTAGTGTGGGGAAGGCCTGAGATGGGGCAGGGGTTGGCTGGAAGGGGGCACAAGGGGGAAAATGGAGGACATCTGCAATGCTGTCAACCATAAAAATATAGAAATAATATCCCGAGACCTACTTCTCACTATCTCATATACAAATCACCATCACTTCTTGCCTGTACTCCTGCCTCATTGTTTCTGTTCTTGCTCTTTTATGATCTTTTCTCAAAAAGCAGTCTTCTAAAACCCATACAACAAATCATTTCACTCCCTTCTTGAAATTTCTTATCACTCTCAGAATGAAATCCAAATTTCTTGACAAGGCCTGCAAAGCAAGGTCTGGGGCTTAGCTGTCTCCATCTTCACCCTCCGGTATTCCTCTCCCCTCCCCCACCACTCATTCTGCTCCAAATAACACTAGCTGCCTCTGCTGCAGGTTAAGGTGTTTACTGTCTCAGGGCTTTTGTACTTGTTCTTCTCTTTGTTCAAGTACTCTCCCCTCTAGGAAGGGTTGCCAGATGAAAAACAGGGTTATTTTACATTTGGATTTCCGATTAAAAAAATAAATTATTTTTTAGTTTAGACATCCAAGTGCCTCACAAGTAGATATTAACATATACAGTAAGCACTTGATAAATAGTAGTACTCAATAAAGCAGCACATATATTGATTAGTTAGAAACACTACAGATATAAAATACTAACTTAAAGGCTTAATTGTCATTTTACCAGGAGTATCTCCTAAGTTCTAGTTAAGTATTAATTTGATAGAATGAAAAATGAGAACACAAACAAGACCCATTAATGCATTAAAGGTATATTTTATCAAAGAAATTATTAATGTAAAATTTATTCCAGAAATGTCTTTTGGAAAGAAAAATATTCTCTCTGGCTTGAACCCATTGTCTTTATTTTTTATATTTTTAGTGTTGGTTTTTTTTTGTTTCATTTCCTTTGTGTGATGATGAGATATGTCTGTTTCAGTATGGAAGGTGGTAATTTAGATAAGTTATTTGGAGTCCCTGAAGTCTGTACGCTGATTCACACTGAAAAATCTGCCTCCTCAGTTTCCTGAGCATGTTTTTCAGGTGTTTTGCATGGGCAAACCATATACCAAGACTTGAAATTAGTCTATGAAAGTAAACTATGAGCTCCATTCTAAAAACATTCTAAATCACAAATGCACTGGTATGGGTGAAACTTTAGCATTTCTCTGTTTTAAAGGAACCAAACTCCTATTAACATCATGACCAGATAAATCAAGTCTGACTTTTAAAGATTACTATAGTGAAAAATAAGAGATTGGTACCTTGTTTCAGTTTGACACATTAAAATAGAAAAAGGATTCAGTGCCAATATTATATATATACTTGTACATGTACAAATATATATGTGTGTGTATACATATATATTTTAAAATACAATAATTAGGTTTCCTTCTAGAGATGTCTCTCAAAGGGCTCTTAATGAAGATGTCACTGAGAATTCCTCATTCCTATTTTTTTTTCAATTTTTCATTAAAAAATAACAAACAACATCTAAACCATAGTTATATTCATATGATTTTGCTCCAAGGCTAACTTTTTGAGACCATGTATACTTGGTGGCTCAAATCCCTTCCATTTCCCTTGTTAAACAAGAATTACTAACTAAACAATTACTCTGCCTTTCTTCCCAAAACCAGAACCTCTTACTAATTTCACATAGTAAGAGCACAAAAAATTTTAATTTATTTAAATAATTTTCCCAAGAGAAAATTTTCTGGTCATTCGGTTAAGAAGTTTTTGCACTTTTCTGAATTATAGTAATCATTAAATTTCCTTCAAGAGGCAAATCACTGGTGAAGACATCTACCAAACAATGGCTAACTTTTTAATTTAGATAGGTCTGTACTTAAGTAACCCATACCAGTGTTAAAGAAAGATCTACAAAAATTCCCTAAGAAATAATTTCTTCTCCTACACAGCACCTTAACATACTCACTACATTAACTTATGAAGTAGGTAGTATCTTTGTTCAGCTATTTAAATGTATGTGTGCATATGTAAATATACACAAACATTTATTTCTGTATAATCATTTTTCATGCACCCAATAATGTATTTTTATAAATTAGGTTTGCATAAAATAATGAACTTCCTCAATACACATATCATTGGCTTGCTTTCATTTCTTCTTTGATAAACTTCAGCTTTGTTTTTCTTTTGTTCTTCTTTACAACTTCAGTCTTCAAAAAGCTCTTATCAAAATGTCTCATTTGAACAGCTGTGTTTTAATAAAGTCCTCATGGTATGGGCTTCATAATTATATACCTATAATCTATATCCTTTTTTCCCCTTTTTTTAAAAAATATATCTTTATTGATTTTAGAGAGAGGAAGGGAGGAGGAGAGAGACAGAGATAGAAACAATGATGAGAGTGTCACTGACCGGCTGCCTCTTGGACACATCCCCTACTGGGGATCCAGCCCGCAACCCAAGCATGTGCCCTGACCGGGAATCGAACCTCGATCTCCTGGATCCTAGGCCAAAGCTCAACCGCTGAGCCACGCCCGGCCAGGATCTATACCCTTTTATAACTCCATAGGGTGTAAGGGTCCTAGCTTTAGACAGAGGCACTTTTTAAATGCTTAGAGAGATATACCCTTTAGATGACACCACCATCCCTGTTTTCCTGTGAGCAGAATCCAATCCACACAAGTTACATTCAGACTAATATTGAAGCTTAGACTTTAACCTTTATTGGTCCTAAATGTGGGGGAAAACTGCCAAATAATCTCAGTGGTTTTTGTGTGTAATATTTTATTTTTATCAACTTTCTACTGTTTCAAAGAAAATACTTCCTTTGATATCATCATAACAACACTCAAATTGCATAGAACAATTCACTATTCCACACAGGTGGCTGTGTTTTTAAAATCCCCACTTCGAGTGTAAAGTATATGTCATCTACAGCATCTTCTCAAGACTACTATTATATATTCCCCAAGGACACAACAACATCAAGGCATCCCAGATGTGCTCTTTTCATCTTTCAAAAATTATTTCATTAAAACATATTGATCCCATCCAGTTGGGTCCAACCACTGAGCCACACCGGCCAGGGCATTGCCTATAGATTTTTAAGTGTAAGGTAAAATGGGAAGTGATCTATTCAAAAGGAAGTTGACATGCATAATTTGCATCTAATGAGTAGCCTATAAATCTTATCTAAAACATTCTGTGATTGATGGGAGTAAACTTTTGAAAATATAGTTAAATTTTACACTATTTTTGATCTGTAAAAGAAAATGTAATACTTTTTTTACCCTTAAGCTTTAGTGTGCTCATTTCTATTGATTATAAATAGGGACAAATGTAGAAAATGTGATTTTACAACACCTTTAGTATGTAAATGGTATGATTACCTATGTAATCTTCTTTAAGGGATCAATTTTTTGGGATCAATGATATTTCAAATACCTACCTAATTATCAATTTAAAAATATGTTCATACAGAGAGATAATTTAATTTGGTATATATATATCTATACATACATACATACATATATATATATATATATACACACACACACACACACACACACATATATATATATATATATATATATATATATATATATTTAAACCAGATAGGTTTCCTTCACTTGGAATTTTTTGCTGTGGAAACCATTATTTTATTATCCCAGGACAAAAGCAGTTGTTTTCTGAATATCCCTCTGCTACTCCACTTTTCCCCACCTCTGATAAGCTCACTCCATTCATAGTAATGGCCACATCTCCATCTAGTGGTTTCCTAATCAATGACTACCTGGACAACAATGAAGAAAGAACACAACCCAAGTTGCTCTAGTAAAATAATCATGGTGAACCGAGAGCATCAGAAAAGAAACTGCAAAACTGTAAATGGAGCCCTGAACACAAACTCAGGTCCTAAAACATCTATTTAGTCATATTGATTATGTAATTCAGATAAATGACAAAAGGTTAATAAATAATATAATTTTGCCTAGATAATATAAGTAATACTAAGTAAAACAGACTTAGAAATTGGAAGCACTTATACTAAAATATTTCAATAAGAGCAATATTTTGGTAGTAAAAATCTGAAAAGTTGTTTAAAAAAGAAAAATTAGAATGAGTTATTAAGTAATGATTGATAAAATTGAAATGGTATATTAATTTTATATCAGCATCTTTTGAAAATAAATTGAGATTACCAGTTCTAATAATTGTCCTTAAGATAGTTCTCTTTAGTTAAATTGAGACATCATGAAGCATGTATAATTTTTCTCCACAATGACTTAATATTTATAAAAAAAAAAAACATATGAGAAAATACTGATTTTTAAATAAATATAGGTGCTGTTATGGTCTGTTTAAGATTAGAAACTTATACAACATTTGAAATTAGCTATTTACATCAGTACTGGAATTTTAATAACCTGGTTTCAGGACAGTTACGGTGCATTTAGAGATATGGTTTATTTTTTAAAATTTTGAACCAAACACAAAGAAAAATTAGAGAAAGTGACTGACCATCCACACCACATGAAAACTTGCAGTAAAATGAAGATAGGAGCTGACATCATGGTACAGGCACGACTCGTTGTGCATATAAGTTGATCCTATTAATAACGGGCAAAGTAGCAAGTACAGGAAAAGGAAAGAAAACACAGAAAAGAAGACATACGAGATGAGATTTCATGCAATTTGCTGGCAGTTAGCAGTTTATGTGAGCCTCCATCCAGAGCAGATTCACAGTGACCATTGCAAATAAGCATTACAGAATACTCCACTGCTAAAGAAACACAAGACATTATTAGCACATTAAGCTACCGAGCAAGACTTGTACTTTCACCCACAATCCACTGTATAATTTATAGGAACTTGAGTTACTGAGAATTTTTGTCTTAAACATTTTTAATGCCTTGACAAAAATTAGAGCTTCAGAGGGTGAAAATATTTTTGAGTAATAGGGATTGTATATGGTCTTTAAAGTTTATCTGAAGGAATTGAACCTCAGTCTATGATGGCAAATAGCTGATGAGCGAAGTTTCCCTAATGATATTACCCTGTTGGGTCCACAAACAACATTCTTTAGGGAATGACTTGACACGGGCAAAGCTCCTAAAGGTATAGTAGAGAAAAGAGCAGAAGTCCTCATGTCTGAACTTTATTTAAGTCTAATGGTGTACAATGAAAAAGATCTATTAGCAGCAACTTTGAATCACTTTCCATCAAAGGGAATGATCAGTATTCCTCAGAGATAACTGAGATTTACCTGCTAAAACATCTTGCATTTTTAGCTTTATTCTCCATCCCTGATTTTATTTCTTCTTTGCTCCAATTATAATTTATATTACTTAACTGTATAATATGTATCTATGGAAATGCATTACTTTTTTCTGGGACAAAAGTGGCTATGTATATTAGAGTAAATAAGTACAGAGTAGGCAAGTCAATGCTAAATAAATACCAACCTCTATAAATACACGTTAATCAGTAAATGATGGGGCCTGTTTTCAGAATAAACAGTTCCTAAGGTAATAATACTTGTTTACATGCTCATTGGTGTATGCAAGACAGTAAATGCAAAGGCACATCAGAGAATTGAGGAATACTATACTTAAAATTGATTTTTGAAAGTGGGCAGGCATTTTGTGGCCTTTATGTTTAAGAATAAAGTTTCTTAACTACAATAATTTTAAAATCATACAGCTGATTATAGACACAGAAAGTCTGAATAGTGTTAGTAGAGGAAGATGACTGACCTATAGGAAAATTAGGAGTGTGTTTAAATAACATATTAAGTATGTTTTGTAAAATTTTATCAGCTTAACCCTATGTAATCGACCTGGTCTAATTTCAAACAATATAAGAATTAATACAGTTAATAGAAATAATATAAATCTAATATATGACAGAATTAGAAACCATGTCAAAAAAGGTAGAATTGTAAAATAATTGGGTAATAGCTGTTTGACAGGTTTTTAAATACTCTGAATGAAGATTAAACCCAAATTAATGAAAATAACTTTTATATCTTCAAGATTGGAATATAAATGAAGGTAGACAACTCATATACTGTAAGTAACATTTACTGCCAATTACTGTTTTTTAGAAAGTCTTTAAAATCATCAGCTTTGTAATGCTGGATTATTAGTGAATTGATTGGAATTGTGTTTGAAAGTACAATTTCTGTGGGAAGGACAGATAGAAGAAGCAACTGTTAAGCTTATGCTTACCATGAAAAATATTGAAATGAAAGATCTATTTACCAGAAAGTACGTCATGTTAGTGAGAAACACTATGGATCCTTAAATTCTTGTGGACAATGACCATCGAGCTAAAGTAAATTAATACAGTAAACGTTTGGTCTTACCAAGTCATTGTTATCAAAGCAGACGTCAGGCCCTTTTCGGTATCTGGGTTGCTTAACCATATCACAAGGATCTGGACCATCAGCTAAAGAAACTTGTTAAGGAATATGAAACTACTTTTCCTGCACACAATTAAAAAAAGAAATGCAACATATTTATTTCCCAAAGCAAGTAAGAGATACCTATGCCATTATTCCCAGCCCAACACAACCAGTTCAAATACTTAGGGATTTAAGGAATTAAACTGACACAATTTTTTTCTTGTCAGACTAGGGACTGTGTGAAGAGATCAACTTTTTAAATTGTGACTGAATATGGTACCTGGCACACAGCAAGTACTCAATAAATATTTGTAGAATATAAGTGAGTGAAATGCACAATTGATGCAGAGTATAAGGCAGGGTCATCCTTGTAAAAGAGTACAAGGGAGAAGCTGGGCACACTCTACTTAACATAAACCAATTCCTAATAAATGTCAGTTCCAAACACAGGTGAGAACTATTTTTTCTTCTTCAAAAACAGCTTAGGCTAATGCAAAAATTATAGGTGCTCTACAGAACCTCTGCGTACAATGCTTTAATGGTCATTGCATGTCATTTTGCAGGTTTACTACCAGAAGTAGTTTTAGTGTTATTGCCATTGTAGTTGTAGCATACAACAGGATTTCCTTTTTTTAAGGCTGAATAATATTCCATTGTATGCATATACTAGACCTGACTCCACTTTGGATGATTGAGTATTGACAGCTTTCAAGCCACAGCTCTGTCAAGCCATTTTCAGATCTACTTGGGAACCTGCACTGCTCTCTCCACCAAACCTCATCATGTGAGTAAGAAGCCTTACACATTTTTTCAGTGCATTTGTAGCAACATCAGTCTTGACATCCAAACCAAATTTTGTGTGAGGTGTCCATTCTGCCTCAGTGAGATGATCACTCTATATTTTTCTTTTTAGGAGCATAAACAACATGACAAGATTAAAAATGCACTATTTTTAAATGGCTTTCCATTCCAAACACCTCTACTGTCAAAGGATACAAGTCTGCTCTGCTTGTATGAGCAGCCGTGTGTCACAGGGACAAGTCCCTTTGCTCTCAACCATTATGAATACTAAGTTGGTGTTCATAAGTTTTTCTACATGAAAGATTCTGCAAAATATTTTTAAAAACAACAGAAAATTATCTTGGGAAAGAAATAAAAATCTTTCAAAGATTCTTAAATATTAAAGACAAAATATCACATCTTGAAACAGCATCACCAACACAAACAATAAAACAGAAGGAGAATGATCTTAGAAGATTACTGTGTTTTACTTATTAGTACACACACATTACGTCTCTCAAATGAGTATTAAAATATGCAAAAATGTTTTGTGTGGTTTTTTTTTTAAAAAGTTAGTCCTCAATGCAAAAATAGCACTATTTAGTTGTTGAAACTCATAGAAAAAAATATTTTATTTTACATGTTTAAGAAATTGTGGTATTTATCATTGGAAATATGCCAAAGTTGCCTTATTTTACAGATAAAACTTTTAGTACAAATATGGCTAAGCATCTTGCCCAAGCTAATGGCAGAGTAAAGACTAAATCATGTTGTTCAGCAAACTTTCTATAATGATGAAAACGTTTTTTGCTTTCTCCGATATGACAGACAATAAGGCTATTGAGCACCTAGAATGTGACCAGTGTGACTGATATCAACATTTTAATACTGATTAACTGTAATTGATAATTGAAATAGTCAACCGTGGCTGGTAACTGCTAAACTGGACAACACAGATATAGACAAAGTCAAGAGCTTTAAATTCCATGAAGTGTTTTTTGCTTTTGTTTTTTGCACATCTTAAGCTGCTTCTGTCTTCTTCAGCAACCAAGATAAAAATGTAAATCTGTCCTTAAAGAGTAATTTCTTTATGATTATATATGTTCAAAGAAGTGGGATTTTCTTGCTTTCCCTCCTCATTGAACTTAGGACACAAGCATAAAGTGAATTAAAAAAAAAATCATGATTCAACTTAATATCTTTGCGATTTAATTTAGCCAACTTTTAACCACACATTGCTAGTTCTGGACATCAATTAATGAGAGGCCAAAGGACTCAAACTCTTTCCGATGTACCCATAGAACATGCTACAGTGCTGTTTCCTGAAGCTGATAGCATAATACACTAATCTCTAAACAGGATGGTCTGCTTTTTGCTGAGTTTATGCCTGGCTGGCCTCCCCTTTCTTCTCCTTTGCATACCCTCTACCTCCTCCTAGGACATAAAGATTACTTAAGTCATAAAATCATATTGACCATATCTATTAAAAATGCATGCCAGTTTCAGTTAACCTATTCCTGAAGACATTTTTAACTGTTATAAACTTTATTTTTTTAAATCCCTACCAATTAACAATTCCAGCCCTTTCACATGCTCACATTACCTGATCTCTTCATATTTCCTCTTCTCTATGTTAACATTTCTTCACTAAAAACAAAGTATCTCAACTCTTTGCCCTCTAAGCTGTGCCTTTCTGCTCTGTTCTCAGTGATCCTGTGACATGGACTATCACTCTCCTCTTAAAACTTCAAAAAACTCCTCCTCACCTTTCTCCTCTATCCCATTACAATCTCTTCCAAAAAATGTTTCAAGGTGTTTTATGGATACTGGTGACTAACATTAACCTTGACCTTGGGAAACATTTCTCCCAGTTCTTCCAGTTTCAAATCAAACATATCTTCAATGCTAAATTTCAGTGAGTACTAGAACACACACCCCTTAATATCTTTTTGTAAACCTGTGTAGTAACTACATGTAAAAAAGAACCATATAGGTGGTTTAGAATTATGGATGTAATTAATCCTAGTTTTAGGATGAATAATTCTGCAACTTTCTTTATACTAGAAAATTTTAATATAGGTTCTTTGAGATGAAAAAATAAATACATTTAAATATAATGGAATTTCTCATTTTCTGGCTAAAAGTGGTATTGATTTCTTGACTATATATCATAGTTAAAGGGATTATCAAAGTTAGAATTCATTTTAAAACCCACAAAGTGAAGATCTCTGATGTTTTCATCTTAAAACAGTTACTCATATCTCTCAGACTTGAACAATAGCAATCTCCAGTATTTTCTATAGTGATTATAAAACTGAATACAGTTTCTTAGTGAAATAGAAATGGTCCAGAAATGAAGAAAAAAAAATTACCTGGAACAGTTTCCACAGTCTAATACTCCACTGAATGATTTACTATCATTATCAAAGAAATACTGTGTTTGTTCAGTAATGCAGCTCTGCTTTGATATAGAGGCTGTAAAGTCATCATCTTCCATGTCAACTGTGGGGAAATAAAGACCACCATCATGAGGGGACACTATATCAGTCCCCAGCACCTTCATTTCTCATGGAGCACAACAACTGTGTAAGGGCAGGCACTTTGATTGGCTAAAGGTCAAACTCAAGATTAACAGAGTGGCAGCCCCTAATAGGTGCCCAATAAATTTCAGTAGAATAAATTAATTCAAACACATTAACAGCTACAAAATAGAGGCCGATGTGAAATAGGAGAGTTTTGACAAAAAGATTTTAACCTACAAGTGTTAAATGAATGACCTCTCTCTCTCTCTTTTTCTCTCTCTCTCCCACACACATTCTCTTTCTTATTGAGTTTGTTAAATTCTGTACATCCAAAAAGAAAAATTTAATTATTAAGACAATAATATCTGAGCTTTTACGTACCTGCCTCAAGAAGTCGTGGAAAGGTCAAACTCAAGAGTAACTGCTGTAGAATAGACCTGAATTTTAAATATGAATAATTATTGATAAAAATCTATATATTTTCCTTTCTAAATTACATAATAAAAACCTGAGGAATTTTTTATATACACATAAACACATTTATTTTTCATCTTTCAGGGGAAAAATTCAGAATTTGCTAATACAAAGTTTAGAAGCATTCTATATAAATATTTTTTAAATTATATAAAACACTGTAAATTATGTTCTGAAGTTAGGTGTGTTTAGGACCAAATGAGGGACATGTGTGTGAGGAATCACATTATAAAATGAGATTGTGAGAAGTGGTAACTCTAGCAGGATAATGTCGGTATTTTAGTGCCTGGGTTTCAGTCAGAATTTTCTCCATCTTTTAGTTTTTGAAACTGTGTGGAGGAAGAAAAAACCCTAAAAACAAAAATGACTTTGTGCCATGGGTTTATAGATGACTTACTTTAGAATATATTTATAAATACATAATGTGACATTTATGAAATAAATATACATATATCTATGGCATATGGCACATTTCAGTTTTATAATAAGGGGGAATGGAACCAAATATTAGTATAGAGTTATCTGGAACTGAGTTTAATAAAAAAAGGGGGGGGGCAGTGGTGAGTGGGCAGATATTCTGACCAGAAAATAATATGAAGGCAATCAAGTATTTCAGAATCAATATAAGGTTTAGAAAAAACCTATGTGAATTAATATATAAATCTCTTTCACAATAGAAAGCACCATTTTTCACAATTTTCCCCCCAAAATTGTTTTTTTTTTTAATCTAAAATCTTTGCTACCCTGTAAACACTTAATTTTAGCTGGGAAAGCCTCAATATCAAATGAATGTTAGAGAGTAACCTACCTGGAATAAGACTTGGACAATACAGTAGGGCATTGGTACAAAAGAAACATAGGTAGGAAGGGAGGGAGGGAGAGATTGGATCCCAGACACACCAGGAGGCTTAGTTACTTGATTTAACCAGAACCAAACAATGCCAGATTTGATCTTCCAGACTTTTCACAGTGCCTCCCTAAGCAGTTTAAATGTCTCATTTTCAAAGGTGACAGGTTATAGGTGAGGGGGTGAAGAAGGTAAGAGGATGGATTTGGTGAAAAGAAAGAATTAGATCCCTTTCAGCAAGATGATGCCTCCAAAACTAAGCCAGCCTTTGTATGAACAGTAAAGAGGTAGAAAGATAAGGCATCATGTCATGAATTTGATCAGTGAAGACATCTAATTTGGATATTGAAGCCAATTAATAGAAGGATAAAACACCTAAAATTTAAGGAATTGAGTATGATACACAGAAAGAACACAAATGAAGTTTCAAAGGTCCCATGGAAAAAGAAGCATCTGAGAAGTCTCAAGTTTGCACGAGCATAACATTGTTTTCATATAAAAAAACTGAAAAATTGTAACAGCTTTACTCCAATGACTTAGAAAGAACTATTTATAAGTATATATTGCCAATATGTGCTATTGGAAATTTTAAAACACTAACTCTCATAATTTTTTACATGTCACAAAATCTGTATTTTCATCAAATTCTTTACTATCTGACATCTTTCTCTCATTACCAATAAAAATACAATTTTGACTTACCACGCAGCAGCAGTAGCCCACCAGCCGATGTGCAATATGTCCGCTATTGATGGCTAGGAAATATAATAAAATGTGAGTGCATTAATCTACACTGAGTGTCTCGGAGAGGAAGGGGCAACTTGGGTGTTACTGACCACATATGCCGAGCGATGCCCTGCGCCTTGCTTTGGTGCCGCACCAGGCTCACACACTGACTGGTAATCGTAGGATTTGTTAAAAGCATAGACCGATATATTAATCAGGTGTCTCATCAAACTAGGATCAATCTCTCCAAAAAATCTTCCAATCTGGCACAGAAAGAAATAATAACATGAAGTTTCAAGTGAAAGTCAAATATTAACCTGAACCAGTACAATGAAAAGAAATAATACAAAGAACTGTGTACTAAAACTACCCAGGAGTTTTAAAACAGAAGCAAGTAACAACCAGGATATGACACTCCAAAAGAATGCAAATGAACTGAGGTGTTCTCGTTACTCAATGGCTCTGTGAGAAAGCTGCGGAAGGAATGGACACAATAGATTCAGCATTAAGGACACAAATGCCTCCTGGGGACGGGAAGAGTAGTATAAATAAGAAAAATGCATGGGACATGAGAAAGAAACTTGTAGAAACTGATGAACTGGAGTGAGTCGCATCTAGAGGGGCAACCTCTAGGTGATTAGAGGATTACCCTAGAGTTTAATCCTAAACTCCAGCCCGTAAACATTGACAGGGAAAAGGTCATTGTTGAGAGGTCTTTTCTTCCTTCCTTTTTTTTTTTTTTTTTTTAAGAGAAGCCAGAAATGTACATTCACAAGTGAAATTAGTTGGCAACAAATTCTACTTCGTTCAAAATCCTGTGTGAACCAAATAGCCTATGTGCTGCCAATTTACAAATTTGGGATTAAGAACTTCACCTGTTTCAAACCAGCCAGATATTAAGTTAGACATTATCAACGGATAATTATTTAATATATGAAAATATTCTAAATTTCTGAAAGTCAAAAATAAAAAGTTCATATATATTAAGATCCTTAGCTATATGTTTTAATTACTGTGAGTACTAGGAAGTAAACTCAACTAACAAACATAACGTAATCTAGATTTTGGATGCATTTCTTAGCGATTTATATCATATTAAGAACTTTAAAGTTTATAACAAAAATAAAACAACTCATCAATTTCTATTATGGTATGAAGGAGTTTTGCAATGTTGATCAGGAAAATATGCTTTGGAAACCATAGTTCTTTTCACTTTAGTACACACCTGGTTAGTATAATCATCATGATTTGCCATTAAAAGAAACCCACCATCATCTAGAATCACACAATCCATTACCTATTAAAAAAAAAAAAAAAGCAGTTAACATATTTTCAGGAAGGTTAGAAGGTTGCATTATTATTACTCCATTATATGTAGATGATTATAACAACAATAGAAAAAAATCAAATGACTATGTATTCTCTTGAACACATATGCTCAAGAGATTCTGATGAAATAAATTAAGGGCAAGCACAGATTCCTATCAAACCCTCAGGGCTTGGTTCCACCACTATCCATCAAGTTAAAACTGTCAACTTCACCTTAACAAATCATAAGAACAAATCAGAAATAATCTTTTTTCCATTTTAAAGTCCTCTGAATGATTCAATAAGTTGGATAGATCAAAATACTTAATAACATATAATTATTTTATTATTTTAAGCTTATGTTTGAGATTTGATAAAAAAATAATTTTAATGAATTTTAGTCACCATGCTTCACAGACTTAAAGCAGAAGTCTAAGGATATTTAGAACTATTTTAATTAAAAATACTTGGTTGGATAATTTGAGATGTAAAAGAAAAAGCAAAACAAGAAATGCCTGTGACTAAGAAGAAAATCATTAATCCTGAAATATAGAATAAATTCCCACCTAGTTTAAATGAAATTTAAGTGCTTGAATCAATTTAATAATTTTCATTGTATAAAAATCACAGTTTAAAACATTGTTTTCAGAGTTGGGGACATATGCATTCCACTTTCCTACTGTGGAAGCAGCTAAAACCTTTAGAGCTAAAACCTTTGCTCTAAAAACATAGTGTTCATAATCTATGTTGACAAAGTCTCTGTAAAATGGACAAAGTACAAAAATAGTTAAATTATTGGCTCATAATTGTAATGACTAGAAGTGATAAGATGACATAAACCCCTTTCTTCCCTTGGAGATATACACACAGATAAGATGACTAGAAGAGTGGAATTCACCCCTTTTTATGTGTTTTTGGAATACTTTAGTATTATTCTTAGAGCATCTAGGAACATTATAATAAATTCTGTAATTCCTAGCTTTAGTTAAAAATCATTTCTCATCATTGTAAATACAGTGTTGAACAAATTTAGAGAAAGTGCAAAAGATGAGGGAAGACTGCATTGATAACTGATAAGTATACTTTAGTTAGAAACTTCCCATTCAGGAACAGAGGTAAAGATAAATATGTACAAAAGAATCTAACAGAATTGAGAAAGAAGAGAATACCATCCATATTGATATGGCTTTATTGTAAATTCCCATAATATATTTATCTTTTTAAAGTTAGGAATTAAAAGCATATAATTCAAATTCTTAACTATGAATTAGTTCACAACTTCACAGAGTAAATTTTTTAGCATTTGATTAAAATTTCCTGCATCTTTTTTTTTATCATAAAATCTTAGCAATAATAAGAAAAAATTATAGTTAAAATTTTTATTTTAAAGTTTTCTTACATCACTGTTTCTTTTGCAGTCACAAACTGGACCAGCACACTGAAAGACAAAATATAATTATTGCCATATCTTTTAAAATTAAATTTTAATTATATCATATTATTATCTTGTTACAATTATAAATCAATAGTTTATCTAGTATAAAAGTAAGATTAAATATTAGTCTAGTCCATAATTAAAAAGGTAATTACTTTACCTTTAAAATTAGAAAATAGCAATTATAGATTATCTACACTAGCATTTCAAATTGTAACACTGAAATATTTTTCTTTTTATATTTATTAATTGATTTTAAAGATCTTTGAAAAAAGTGAAATTCATAACTCTCAGTATTGTGGCACTGAAAATTTCTTTTGCCTCTGTTTGTATAAGATTTTACTTCTACTTTTCTTATTTACATTTGAGATTATTAATTATATAGTAAAAAAAAAATTATATATATAAATTAAAGTATCTTACCGGATCCCTGATTGATGTTTTGGTGAAATTCTCTATCCAGGAATTTACATCAATTTTAATTCCAACAACTGAAAAATTATGTAAAAGAAAAATGGACATATACATTTAAAAATTAGGTATGATTCTCACATATCTATTTTTCCTATAATATATGAAATTTCCTGAGCAGGAGAATGTAAGATTTTTAAGATTAAAAAAATCAATTTAATTTCAGCTATACATTGAAACATTGATTTGAATTAATTTAAAAGGCTGTAATTTTAATTAGCTACAATAAATATTTTCTACATAATTTAGGTAATTTATACAATAGCATTAAATTTGGGGTGAATATAATGTTTATTAAAGAGATACTTCTTGGGTTTTCATTAAGAAGTAATGCTGATAGCTCTTCAACTATAACATAAACTTCCTTTATATTCACAATACAGTTTATTCACTTGCCACAACCTGGCTAATTAATTAATGTAGAGAGTAAGCTCAAAAAAAATTGGACAGTGTTAGGAATAGCTTTATAAATATTATGTCATTTAAGTAGAATATCTTACCAGGCTTCCCTAATCTGGCCAATGCTATGTATGCAACAGGTACTTAAGCAATGTTGGTTAGAGTGGATAGATGAGATGAGAGGATGAGTGGATGGGAGAGTAGAAGAATAAATAAGAGTCAGAGAATTACTAAGTAAATAAAAGCAATTGAGTGAATGAAGGAAAGGGTGTATTGGTTAGTGAGTAAGTGACAGAGTGAATCTACCTATGTAGTTGAACCACTGAGGGATAAAACTGCCCTCAGGAGCAGGGAGGCAATTTATGTTCTCCACGTGGCCTAATCCATGCTCTTTGAAAAAGTCAAACAATACTGAATCATACAATGAGAAAAATAGTAAGTTACTTTATCGTATCTACTTATTCCAACCTACCTCCAATTCCTATTGATGTTCAGTTTTACAAACTGTTTTGTTTTCTTGTTTGATTTGTTTTAACAAAAAAAGTCACTTTTCTATCTATTTTATTGGAAGTTTTTTAAAATGAATCCCTACCTAATACTTTTTAATAGACATAGAGTATAGATATGCCATAATTTATGTTTCCCCCAACCATGTTCACATCATTACAAATATTCACATCCTTGGCCATGTATACTTCTGCATATTTGAAAGTGTCTCTTAGGTTGGACTTCTAGAATGGGATTGCTGGACCAATCTACCATTTAGAATTTTGATATATGACACTAAATTGACTCCATACATTTGTGTCAACAGTGTATAAACATATATACTTTGAAAATTCCTCAATTTTATATTATCAATTTTATCCCCGAGCTCAGGAAGTAATTGCATTTTATTTTACTTATTTATTTTTTATTTGCCTGTCTTTGACCTTGTCTTGGTTGAAACTTTCTGATTAGCATTGCCCATTTTTAATATAAATATTAGGTCACATTTAATTTGAAGCATGTACTTACCTGCAGGTTTAAGAAGTTTTCCTTGGATATATATTTCTACAGCTTTGCTTACCATAATACCTGATTCATAAGCACCAGGTCCGCTTTCTAAAAAAAAATGCAAAAGAGACCTATCTAGATAAATCAAATAATATTGAATTTCTTTCAATAGATAACCATTCTAACATAGGTATATGCTATATACCAGGGTAACTGGATCGTCCATGAATTGGTCGACATTAGTTGGCTTTGGGATGTGAACTGTTCAGCTTGGCTCCATCTATTCCACAATATAATGGGTGCATGCCAAATCTCTGTTTCATGACATTTGCTAAAATATTGGGAAGGCAGCTGAAGTGGAAAGATTGATCTTAGATTCCCAAACCGCCTTTGCATTTTAGAAGATCTATGTCCCTGGACAAAACTGAAATTTTCTGAACTTCATTTTTCCCACTTATGAAAATGAGGATAAATAATACCTACCTCCAGAGAGACTGAGTAATTAAATTGGAAAATTTTAGGAAAATAACACAATGAAATATTTTAAAATATGGCTATTATTAATTTCTATAATGATATATTTAATAAAGTGACAGAGTGGAGTAAACTAATTATATTTTAAAAAAATGCATTAAACATTCTTCATTATATTTGCAATTTGTGAAATGAGATTATCTACATGTGTTTCTATGTATTAGGCATACCTGTAGGTAAGCTGTCTCTACATTACTGAATGACTGTTTCCTGTATGTGCATTTTACCTTCTCAATTAAATAGATGCTTTTGTCTTTCCAAAGTCAGCATATAGTGTATACTTAATAATGACTTTTCTGAGCAATTAACTTACAATATATTGTTTTAGGGGAATGCAGTTAGTAGCAATAATTTATATTTCTAAAAAAATTGGGAAAGCTAAATTCCAAAGTAATACTTACTGTTAAAGTAGGGAGCAGTGAAAACATAGTTATCATTATCAAGACTCCTTTTATAGAAGCTGTCCTCATACGTTTCTGGGTTTTCTTGCCAATTTTCTCCAGCCCTAAGGAGGAAATGGCTCATCATTTTTATTCTTTAATCTACCTGATAACCTACTTTTCCCTTTGTGGACAAAGTGAAATTTACAGATATGTCTACATCCCAGGTATGTCTAAGCAAGTTAGTGGTAATTGATGGGGTATATGATATTCATTAATTAAGCAATTTATCAGCACAGAATTATGCAAAGGGTCGGAAAAAGCTGACTCCTGCTTTTACTCTGCCATTTACTAACTAGGTAATTCTGGACGAGTCAGTTAATAGATCAATTAATATTAATAAGCCTGCCCAGCCCACTTTACAGACTGTTCTGAAGATAACAGGGGCAAGATCCATTGAAGAACAGTAAAAACACTAAAGTGCTATACATATAGCCTACAGGCTATAATCATCATGTTCACTTAACTAGGTTAGTTTGTGTCTACAAAGACACTTATTTTTAAATCTCTTAAATTATGTAATACATCACTAAAAAAATCATATAATAGCATTTCTAAAGAAATGAAATATTTTAAAAATGTAAGCATATTAAATAATGACTCAGATTTAATCTATGAATAATGATCGGTGTCTCTGAAGAATGGCTTCCTTATAGAGTCATGTGCAGATTCTTACCATAGTCTTTTGTAATTACTTATTTTTACAGGTGTTATTTGAACTTACTCTTTGGGATAAACTCTGGTAATCCCACCATCAGTCACAACAAACCGTGCTTTCACTCCCTTTCTGGAACAGAAGGCAGAAGAAGGAAGCATTTTATTCAACTTACTCTTTGTAAGGTATTAATTTAGGTGGTGGTGACACAAAGGTAAATAAAATTAGTTCCTAAAATACAGAAAGCCAAAATAAATATGTCAATAGCTGCAACTATGTTTTAATAGTTAAAATATCTAAGAAATAAGTACTT
Source organism: Miniopterus schreibersii (assembly GCF_964146895.1). Taxonomy (NCBI): domain Eukaryota; kingdom Metazoa; phylum Chordata; class Mammalia; order Chiroptera; family Miniopteridae; genus Miniopterus; species Miniopterus schreibersii. The sequence continues at coordinate 50,712,026 of NC_138118.1, forward strand.
AAAGGGAGGATGCGTAAAGAAAGCATCTCATAGGAAAGAATAATATGGCCAGATTTTGAAGATGGCCTAGGAGTTAACGGAGATGACAGAGAAAGCAAGAAGATATCACCTGTTGAGTAAAGGAGATGCATAGAGAAAGCAAAGAGCGAGTGTATCTGATGTGATAAAAGCATAAGGCACAAGGTGAGAAAAATAGGAAGTCAAGTTTCGAGTACAGGCTTCTAAGAACGATCTTGAAATCCATGCCAGAGAGCATCAGCCTGGAACTGGAACTGCATGTTAAAAGCAAGACTTACTGGCACGTGTGACTTATACAGACAATAGAATGGGACCTGTTATAGGAAGAGGAATGGGAAGCACTAAAGGCATACAAATCAGTGGCTGTAATTTTCTGGAAATGGAAATTAGGACCTTGAGTATGAAGAAGAGAGGAAAACATTGTTAGAAGAGCTATGTAGCATTTGACGATTGATTGGAAATGGGTGGAGAAGAGACTATAAATGAGAACTGTAGTCAGATTTCTCAGTTTCTTGATGGGATGTATGGTAGTGCTATTAGAAAGCCAACTGAGTGTTCACTAGAAACCCTATTTTACCACACACACTGAAATACACACAGACATGCCTGTGCACATGCCTATGCACACATCAGTGTATACACTACATGTAAAGCTGAGTAATGGCAGACGTTACTCCTCACACACACCCACGACTGCAAATGCAAGTTGCCAACAATTGCTAAATGATTTTCTCAAGAAATTGTTATTAAAGATAAATAATGAACTTTAAATTTGAGACCTATTTCTACAGATTTCCCAGAAAGATGCTAAACTGAAATGGAGGACTTATATTTTTTATTAATAAGAACAAATACTTACATGTTTTTCTGCTTACTCCAATAATTTTGGACCAGTTCACTTGTAAAACCTGCATCCAGCAAGACCCGATTAATCAAATCCTTGTTACCTAACACAGAAGAAGGAGACCCTCAATTACACCCACATACCTTTTAAATTAAAATACTGAGGTAAATATATTATCTGTTTCTAAAAGCAATTTAGAATAAATAATATTTCTATGAATTTAAAAATATATGCATTTTTTTTTATACTTTTCATCTTGTCTCGCATATTTCAGGCTATTAATAGTGGAAAAGCCAATTCTAAATGAGGCAACTTATTTTGTAAACTTTATAAAAAAGATGTGAAATATGCCAATCAAGAAATGATGAGAAAATATTCTTTTTTAAAAAATGTATTTTTATTGATTTTAGAGAGAAAGGAAGGGAGAGGGAGAGAAAGGAAGGGAGAGGGAGAGAGAGAAAGAGAAAGATTAGTGTGAGAGAAACATCACTCAGCTGCCTCCTGTGCTCCCCCTACTGGGGATCAAGCTGCAACCCGGGCATGTGCCCTGCCGGGTTGGGAAACAGGGGCCTTGGGTGCGTGGGACAAGGCTCAACCGACTGAGCCACACAGGCCAGGGCTGTTTTGTGGGGTCTTTAGTAGGATAGTGTAGTGATTCCAAACCATCAAAATTTCAGGACAACTTTATATATAAATATAAAACTACATAATTATATAGGTTTTGGTTTGTTTGTTTTGGCCAAGGAGCCTAATAAGTTATCACAGACCAACCCTATTCCAAGATCGGCTTTTGGAATCTACTGATATTGGTGAAGGAGCCTATCAGCTCAACTTCAAAGGTAATGGAGAGGATAGGTGATGAGATCCAAGGGTAAAATTAATACACATTCTTAAAACACTTTTCCTTCATCCTTTCTCCTGGCTCCTCTGCTCTAAGCCCATGAAACTCTGAATAACCTATAAGTACCCTCTGAAAGTTCACATTTATAATAAAAGTTCATTTTATTCAGATTAGAAATGTATGGCTTTACTTATCCTATTACTACAAGAGGTGGGGGTAAGATAGGCTAAAAACATTTTACTTTTAGAGTTAGTTTTACATATTATTTGATAACATGATGTGAAATATGATTGAGGAAAATATAAATTCTTTTATAGCCATTAGCTACATTTTATACTTAAAAATCCAATATAATTTCAACTCTTCACATGGTTACATAATCACCTCAAACATTTCTTATTGGACTATAGGGGAGGCAGATAAAAGGTGAGTGAAATGGAGAAAGAGACTGAAGAACAGACACGAGTATGGATATTAGTGCTATTATACTGAAAGTATTTTGTCGAAACATACTCATACTTTCCTAGGCTCTAATGGCATGCAATTAAATAAATATTCGAGAACATTATTTCCGTTCTCGGGAATGCCTACTACTAATAGGAAATAAACAGTAATGTAAATAACCCTGAAAAGGCCTGGGCGCAGTCAGGGTGCGCACCGAGAAGAAGGGTTTGGAATCACTCGTTCAGGCGTGGCCAGTGTGGACTTCATCTCCCAAGGCAGGTTACCAGAGCACCTCATTCTTCTTAGAGGTGCTCGTTGTTCCTTTTTATGGCATAAATTTAAATTTGAGACCGCTTTAAGATGGACATTTCAGTTTTTATAACTGAGGAAGTGCTTTGTTTAACTCTTCTTGATAGAAAGGGAAATAATTTTAAAAGGGAGGAGAGAGGAGGCGGAGGAAGAGAGGAGAGAAAGGACCAAAAACGTCAATTACGCAGGCTTTTCCTGTTCAAACAGATTTACTAAGGTAAATTTTTTGTTATAGATCCGGTTTTCCTGTTATTACCCATTTGCATTGCATTTTTCCCCTGACATTACTTCTATAGATATTTGTAACAAAAAGAGAGTTAAGATTTTTAAATGTTTTAAAAGCTAAGAATCCATAAACCTCCATGAAGTTTCATAGTATGAATGATGCAGTTTTCTCTGAAAGACAAATATAATAGTTAAAGACAAATAAAATGTCTTTTATCCCAATTTTATTTACTTCATAAAATGGGAAAATATAGAAGCATATTTTTAATCACAAAGTTAACTATGATCAAAAGAGAATGTCAGTAAGAAAACAAACCATTAAGTAATATATCTTTATATCTTGGTCTTAGTCTATTCATACTAAAGCTCATTATATAAATTGGAAGAAATATATAAATTGATAAAAATGTGCTATATATTTGTTTTTCTCTATATAGCAAGAACAATGCAATGAAAAACCTTCCATTCAAAATTAAGCTTCTTAAATTGGAAAGAATCAAAGGTAAGCATATCCTATTTACATTTAAACATTTACAAGTGTCTATTACCTGGCTTTAAAATTTTGATTTCACTTAATGTAATGAAATTTCTTTACTAGGGCCGTAACAGCAGGCTAAACTGAAACAAGTTTTGACCACTTTGGATATAAGCACAGTGAAACAATTACCATGAATTAATGCATACTTACAGGATGGATTGTTTGGAGTTTTTCTATCAATAAACTCATTGAAATTTAAAAGAAATTCAGTGTTATTCTCTGATATTTTAAGGTCATTGCAGTAATCTCTGAAAAAAATATTTTAAGATATTGAGGATTAAAATCAAAACATTAAAAACTGTACATGGTAATCATAGGAAGTGAAAACACTTTTTTAACTAGCTATATGACTTTGTAAGCCATTGATCTCCTTGTTTCCCCCATTTCCTCATTTCTATATCAAAACAATACTTTGAAAATAAGTGGTATTACAGATAATATATATTATGCCATTGACCTCTGGATAGTATGTGATCAATAAATCTTAGCTTTTGTTATTCTTATTACATTATCACTGTATATTGTAGGTTTGCAATTTTTGTATAGAACTTAACTGAGAAATTTTAAAATATTTTTTCACTAAATATCAGAATAAACCATATCAGAATAAACCCATCAGATGCTTACATTTTAATGAGAAATTACTGTTTTAATAAAAATAATAACCTATTGAAAAAAACTGGCGTTGATTGAACTATTTGCAAATTTTGAATTCCTGATTTAATAACAGACAAGTGTGTCCTGCATTTAATCAACTGCAAGATTGGCACCTGAAAAAAAAAAGTGTTGTACAGGTATGTAGTTGGAAAAGAGAAGATTATTTAATAGTATTATTAGATAATTGTGTCTATTCTTTTTTTGATACCAAAATTTGATTATTTGTAATTTCTTGAGTTGTAATACTGAATTCAAAACAGTGTCACTGAACTTTTTGTACTGTTACATTAAATTTAATGCACTATCTTATACTTTACATGAATATTTTTTGCACCTATGATTTTGTAACATAATTCATCAGTTACTTGGAAAGTATGAGTTACGCAGGTCTTCCAAATGATGACACATTTCATTATACAATACTGGAAATACACATCATTAATATCATCACTGATTGCAACAGATAAGTCTAAATTTTAGGACACTTACAGTAATAAGTACAATTTTCCCCAAATTCAAATTTTAGTTTAAAATCAGATTTTTGTCCTTGGCAACAAATACTCCCAGTCAAAGCTGATTTGATTGCTGTCTGAGAAAATATTTTCCAAATACCAAAGTCCCTGGTTTAATTAAAATGATATTTCATGAAACAAACAAACAAAACACACCAATTTCAGATCTCAACTCAAACAATCAGAAGGCAATGAGAAAGCCTAAGTGTTTTCACTTTCCCCGCAAACTGCAACTGGCTTTTTCCCTGATGTGGGTGCCAGGCAATGAAGACTGCAACAGCACTTTAGTGCCACTGCCTTAATTCCTGTGAGGGTATCAGCTCACCATTGCTTTTGTACTGTCAATACAATGCCAACATGGTAAAACAGACAAACACCATGGCATTGTTAGGAAAACAGCTTTGACCTTGTAGATTCTCTGGAACCCAAAGGATTCTGAGAACCATACTTTGACATCTGTTGTCCTAAGTGTTTTAGAAATTCAGAATAAATATAAGGCAACATATATATAAGATTGCAATGATAATAAGTAGCTTAATACAACCAACAATTTGGATAATCAAATATTCAAGACGGAAACTCAATTAAATAGTAAACATTTTCAGATACAAGTTCATTACCTAAATACCTCAGAGGAGAGGAGAGAAGAGAAACAGAATGTCAGAACTTCAAAAGCAAAACTAAACAAAACAAAACAACTTCTTGGTTCATGAGAAATTTCAATTTAGAAAGGCAAGGCTGAGAAAGTTTACAAGATTTATATTCATTTCTTTATTTGACAGAGCTAAAAGTGCTTCTTCCGCCCGGCCGGGCGTGGCTCAGCGGTTGCGCATCGACCTAGGATCCAAGTGATCGGGGTTCGATTCCCAGTCAGGGCACATGCCCGGGTTGCGGGCTCCGTCCCCAGTTGGGGGCATGCAGGGGGGAGCCCATCAATGACTCTCATCATTGATGTTTCTACCTCTCTCTTTCCCTCTCCTTTCCTCTCTCTGAAAGCAATAAAGATGTATTTTTAAAAAATAAATAAAAGTGCTTCTTCCTACAATGCTAGGCTATTTTGGAAATAGCACTAGCCTGGTAGTCAAAAGGCCAATATATTGAATTATAATCTCAAAAAATTAGATGTCGAAGGCAAGGTATTAGAAGAACTAAATAAAATGTGGCAAATAATTATTAACAACCCATTTTTAGAATTCTAAGCTATTATTTAAAGGCATTTCTAAAATTAGATTTGTACATTTAATCCTAAAATTCACTTTATCAGAAAGTATTTAACACTTCAAAGATGAGGAAACTGAGATTCAAAGATGTAAAAAGATTTGCCCAAAGGTATATAACTAGCAAATGGTCAAGCCCTGAGGAGGAGCCAAGTGTTCACATCCCTAATTAGTGTGTTTTAACCATAAAATGTGCTTTGAACTTTCACTCTGTGCACTTCTGTTACCAAAAAGCTCCAGGCCAAAAGCAACTTTGACCTCTACCAATAGAAGTCTTTGAGTGTTGTGAGCAATTAATTTAGACAGTGTCATCATGTATTTGTTTGTTTGTTTGTTTATATCCTCCCTGGTTGAATTGTGCTGCATTTTGAAGTAGTCTAAAGATATCATTGACCTTCAAGATATTATTGACTACTTCTGATTACAGAAAACATCAGAATATCAAAAAATAGTCTGATGTTTACTAATACCAAAAGCTCAAAAGTGTTGAAAGGGCCCTTAAGGAGACTTGTTGAATTAGAATGGGAACAAAAGTGAAAGGATTTTAAAAACGAAAATGTGAGCCCAGCCCGCGTGGCTCAGAGGTTGAGCATCGACTTAGGATCCAGGTGATTGAGGTTCGATTCCCGGTCAGGGCACATCCCTGGGTTGAGGGCTCGATCCCCAGTTGGGGTCGTGCAGGAGGCAAATGATCCATGACGACTCTCTCATTATTGATGTTTCTATCTCTCTCTCTCCCTTTCCCTTCCTCTCTCTGAAATCAATAAAGATATATTTCCAAAAAAAAAAAAAAAGGAAAATGTGAGAAAACACTGAATGTTGTGTCAGTGGAATGAGTTCTCTAGTAATAAGCATGATGCAGAAGGGCCTCAGAAAATCACCCACCATGTGCAGTGTGGTGCCTTTGCTATAGGTGATAAGCAGAAAGAATGGAAATATTTGAGGGGCGAGTATGGGGTTAGACAGACAGCACTGATGTTGGTTGCCTGTTAGCCTAAAGATTACTCAACATAGGCCTGGGAGACTGAGGACTCGAGATAATCATTCTTTCTTAGGTTCTTGTACCGAAGAAATCACACAGGACAGTGGGTGGCCAAGCAATTCCCGTGGTTAGCAAAACTTCTAAATTGTTCCCCAAAGACATGTGGAAGACCTGCTGATACACCTTCTGTGAGGCACTGTTTTTCTAAAACAGGTCAAATTCACACACACTGATCATTATTTAATCTCTTTTAGGAAAATGATTCCTCAGAAAAGTGCAGCAGCAAGGTGGAGAAATATTTGTGTGGCTTTAAAGGAACAAGTCAACTTCCACTTGCTGAGAACACCTTCAGGGCCTGAAAGTTACCATCTCTTTTGGCCACTTCCTGTTTCTGACCAAATTAGCTTTGTAACTTAAAAGGCTTTGAAACTACAGATCTTTAGTATTAGAAATTTGGCAATTTTTTTATTTCTAGAATACTGAAAGTGAATTTGTTCTCGCCTGTTCAACAAGCTTAAATAGCTTATACATCACAGATTAGCAGTGAACTTTAGACTATCATATATTGTTATTTATTTCTCATTGAAACTCATCTTCTTTGAAGCACCTTTCTCATTTCTGAATATCTAAGAAAGATAGCAAAATTAATCTATGTTTTAGACTTCACCCTATGACTGTATGCCTCTTAAAGGCAGCAATGCTCCATGCATCTAAATTCTCAATGTTTCCCTTTGGAGTAGTGTTAACACTGAGGAAATTGCAAGAGCTGATTATTAATCAGGAACAAATGCTTTATCTAGGAATTTAAAAAAATGGTCATATATCTTTAAAATTTGCAAGCTTTCTTCTTTAAATTATTTTTAAATAACTGCTTTTTAATACTCTTTATTAAATAACAATCCTTCCTCCACCCCTTCCTCTTACTACAACCATAAATAAGAACTAATATTTATTTAAAGCTCATATCTTACCAAGAACTCTGGTAAATATTTTGCATGCATGATATCATTTAAACCTTATACAAACTCTATGAGATAGGCATCACCCATATAACATTTGAAAAAGTAAAGAAACCAAGGTGCAGAGAATTTGAGTAACAGTCATAACAATGAACATCTGGGTAACAGACCCATATAGTCTTGCTCTAGAGTTTGCTACACTGTTTCTCATTAATAACAGTGACAAAAACATATGACTGCTGTCCTATACCACATAGCTTTCTGTCTTTTCTCGCCAATTTTTCTTTATCCCAATTTTTTATCACTTTATTTTTCACAGCTCTTTGAATACACATTCAGTATTCATTTTTTTTCAGGAAAGCTTCCCTACAAAAATATTTTACTCAGATGTACTGAATGTTCTTTTGACATTCATTAGCATTTGTATATTCAACATACATACTAATATCTTGAAATAACAAGGAAACTGGCTCAAATCCCCTATTTAACATCTCTAAAACTCTTTCCTGATCTGGGAAATGGGATAATAACACTAATTTATTATAGAGTTCTTTTGAGCAGTAAATATAATTATGCATGTAAAGGGCTTAACACCTGTTAACTGAGGTGCCACCAGTTACAACATTGTTTCCCTTCTCTGGTATTTTTGCTCCATCCCTAAACACATAGGAAAATTCCAGCCTTCCAGTCAGTCATGTTGATACTGAATATGACTTAGGCACGGGAGTGGCCCGTCTACTAATCCTTGCTGAACTAAACAAAGTCCATCCGTTGCTTACAGATTGGGAATTGGGATTGAGAGAGACATTTGCCCTCTCTGAGAGGACCAGTAGATTTCCATCTTGTCTGATGGTGAAGTACAGGAAGCCGATCAGCATGGTCTGCTATTTAACAATTGGGAGAGATGAGTGAAGGAGCTGCCCAGAGAAAAACTCAGATAGAGGGAGAGTGTATCTGTTCACTGTAATTTCAATCTCTTCTTACAGTGTCAATGTATGAACATGTTAATATTCTGTAGGACAATGTTTTGTCCTTAATATTCTCCTTTCTACCTAAAATTGATTTTAGCAGTTTTAAGTTGGTCAAAGTTATTTGTATTAAAAAAAAGTGCTAATAATATTGCAGGTGTTATTGTTAATAATATGATTTTTAAAATATTCTTCATATGTTTATAGATTCTTCAGCTATCAAATATTTATTCAGCATGTACTATGTACTGGGCAGTGGATGTTTTATTGGGTACTGAAGAGTATGTGACACAGTCATGGCTCTTTTGGGAAAAGTAAATAAAATAAAATGTGGCTGGTGCTCTAGTGAGGGAAATATAGGATGCTATGAGGCAGTCGGCAAGATGTCTAATTCAGTGAACATGGGAAAGAAATTCCCAGATCAAGGAGTTTAAATTTGGGGATTGGGAAGGGGTGGAGTGTGTCTGAGTATAGTCCAAAATAGAAGAGAAAATTAGTGAGTAAAAAGAAATTAACTAAAGCATTTATATGCTTATATGCATAACCCATGGACACAGACAATAGTGTGGTGAAGGCCTAGGGTGGGGAGTGGGTGTGGGGTGGAAGGGGATAATGGAGAAAAAAAGGGACATCTGTAATATTTTCAACAATAAAGATAAATTTTTAAAAAATGAATAAAAAATCTTTAAAAAAAAAAGAAGAGGTAAAAACAGTCCATTTAGTGTGGGTGAAATTCAGAGTAAAGGTTAGCTTTTTCTTAAGAGGCCAGATAGTAAATGATTTAGGCTCAGTGGGTTATATAGTGTCTATGCCACAACTACCCAACTCTGCCTTTATAGCGAAAGACAACACATCAATAAACAAGTACAGCTGTGTTCCAACAAAACTATGTACAAACAGGCCACCAGTCTGTGTGCTGCAGTTTGATGGCCCTGATTTAGAGTATGGAGAACTACACTGGCAAACTGTGCAATGCATTTCTAGTAACAGCATTTCAAAGTCATAAAGTACAGATTATCATGAGGACAATACTGAGCCTTTGGTGAGCATTTAGCAGATGAGAAAGAAAAATTCTCCAAAGAGAACACATGTTTAAGAGAGACTGAATTTGAAGCGAATCAAAGACATTCCTGTTGTTTCCATAAATATGAGTCACATATTGAAATATGTAGTGTAGACATAAAATCTGGAAACAGATATATTGTTCGATCCTATATTGTAATGTAATGTCAATAAACCCCTTATCGTGTCTAATTTGTTTCTATATGTTATGGCCATCTGTAGACTTGGAAGGCATCACCCCCAACGGCAGACATGGATTAGACGGGTGGTATGTCTCCAGACCCAGAACAAGAAGAGAAGAGAGCCTAAGCTAGCCCCCTCGTGGAAGCGATCTGCAGAAGGAAAGAAGTTTATGAAAGAGACTCAGTATGTGGCAGGGAAGGAGGAAGGTTTTCAGAATAGTGTGTCATCAAGCAAGAGGTGGCAAAGAGTGTCAAAGGAGGGTGTGACGAGTAATACCAAACACCAAAGGAAAGTCAGGCAGGAGAAGCTGCTTAGGGGCAGAGTCATCCATGAAGCCAAGACTATGCTCTATTAACAGATTACTCCAAGGGTGGTATATATTCCCAATTTTTAAAAAGAACCAAAAATTCAGATATTCTTATCCAGAAATAAAAAAGTAACTCAGACTAATTTTTATGAACCTTCTTTGGGTTCTTAGAGTACCTTCTTTGAGGAGTATTAAAATGTGATAAATTAATAATACAATCTCCTAAATCTATTTTCTTCAATAATTTAGTCTAGATCAGCGATTTTCAACTGGTGTGCTGCAAGAATTTTTAAAACATGCAATACCTGACTAATTTAGTCAGGGCACTGACCTCTCTTCCCTTAGATTGTCAAATAAAAAATGTCAACAGCCAGCACAACAATAGCCACAATAGCCATCTGGTGTGAAGGAATCAAAATTATACCTATTTCTTTTGTCAAACGGCAAAAAAGATATTTTTTGGTGTGCCACAGAATTTTAGTAATTAGATTATGTGTGCCATGAGAGAAAAAGGTTGAAAATCGCTGGTCTAGATTAATAAGGAATTAAATTAGTTTGAATAGGATATGTGTCTGATCGAGAGTGGGAATCAAAAACTAAGAAAAGGAATAAAAATAAAGACCACTCTTGGATTACTGAATAGTTTCAAATAATTACATGGAAAAAAAGTAGAGATAAAATGTATCTTAGGGATAGACAAGGGGGATTATATGAAATAGAAATAAAATTGAGGAGGAAAACATGTCAATCTTAAAAAAGTATGTGAGAAAATGCCACTATGTTACAATAAGTTTTCCCAGAAAGTCGTGTTAGTGTATTGAAAGAAATTAGTATGAGGTTAAGACCTTCTATGAGGTATATACATTCTTATGTGTGTATATACACACATATACCTGTACACATCTATCAGTGTGTATATATATATGTGTATATATATAACATGTAAAAACATACATATATTGAGAATGTATGTGTACTCATACTCACAAATACAAATATGAAATTCTTCATTGTTGTTGCATAGTTAGTTCCAACAAAAGCAAAGCCTCCATCTGTCTTGTTCAGTTTTGTACCCCTGCATCAGCACATTGCCTAGCACAGAGTAGCTGCTTAGTAATTACCTGAACGAGTAAATTAATGAATTGGCAGGATTCTTTGCAGTTTTAAAATTGGTTCCCTTTGGTTCCATAATTTGGAACAAAATTAACCCAGAGCAGCGGTCTTAACCCCAATTCAGAACTGTTATCATTCATACAAGCTATAAAAATAAAACAAAACCAACCTTGGTGCTAAGTATGTATAACCAGATTCTTCAAAATTATCTGGCTTCAGTGTCTCTGAATCTACAAAGATAATGTGACAGGGTTAGGTAAGCAATCAGAGAACATATATCCTGAGATTCTGTGGCAATAAGAAGACATGAGAGAGATAATCTAAGAAGAAAAATTAAAATAAACTACTTATATCCTAAATTTAAACATCAATTAATATAAATTTCCTCCATACTTACAAAAACAAAATCAACTTTAATTTCATAACATGGATTGTAAGAGTTATATCAGAGAAAATGCTATGTTCATAATTTTCCTATTTATTAACCATAACTAAGATATCCTTCCAAAAATAATTTATATCAATGTTACATCACAGGTATTTTATTTAAAATGTCAACATAAAAATTTCACCCATATTATGGTAAAAAAGTGATTTCAATAAACCCATTACTGCCTTAGTGAATTAGTCACATTTTTCACATTAGGATGAATTAGTAGCAAGTAGATGGATAAAAACACACAAGTATTTAAGTCTAAGAAAACACTTGAATGTGAAACAGGTCCTATTTGAAAACACAAGCATATTCTTTCCCCGTTTCTGGCCCCTACGGCTTGAATGATCATGGAGGAAAATCTAGCAAATGAGAAGCACAGAGGATAATATCCATTAGGAATGGAAAGATCAGTGGAAATGTCAAGTGTACTAAACAGAAAAAAATTGAGCAACAAGAAAATACTTGCCCTTCATTTTGCCCTTTTTTGCTGTGAAAATCCATCAGAAAGAGAAAGCAGGGAAACAAAAAAAAGAGGGTAAAGCAAAGGGGGTCACAAACAATATTTTATTCAATGACTCTCTTGAATAAAAATATTGTGCATAGATCAAAGGTTCATTTATGTACAGCTGTAGTCTGGAAAAGAAGACACATATATTTGAAGACTGGAAGGTATGTCCTGTCAGTTACTATGAGAGCACCCTATCTGTACTGTGGTTATTTCAAGGGTCTATTTTGCAAAGTGGTTAATGCAAGTGCAATACCGGCGTTAGCCTACAAACAAAACCATTTACCAATCATCAGAGACCCACTAGTCATCCCCTCATTTATCCAGTGAACAACTAGCTCATGCAAAGTTGCTGGTTGTTAAAAGACCATCATATCTATCAAGAAAAGTGGTAACAATGTCTAAACTACCACCATGTACTATGAGAACCAGGACTGCAGGGAGCAAAAAAAGAACTGACATAGAAATGAAAGAATTTAGTTTATTTAAGGTCAGATATAAAAGGTATGTATAAATATATATTTTTTTTACTTCATTGTACCAGAAAAAAATTTAGGTTGTTAGTAACAATTGAGCAATGAGCAAAGGATATGATGGTCATTTTACTTCACTACATCTAGTCACCAAAAATGAAATAAAGATTAAAAATGACTTGAAATATGCACTAGAGTTAGTAATTACTCCACATTCCAACTGACACATTAAAAAGAAATAATTCATTTGAGTTGCTGAAGACATTAATATGGATTATGAGAAAAAAAAGTCAATCGCCAAACCAAAACCAAAGACCAGTGCAATTTGAACTGTGTTCAAACAAAGTAGATGTGGAGTACAATATTATTCTTGCCAAAAGCAACAAAAAATAAGAAAGAGAAAAAGAAAGAAAAGGTAAAGCTTTACTAGCACAATGCCATGAGTAGAGACTACGTGACACGTTTTGCGTCAGCTGGCAGACCCTTAAAACAGCAGCAACGGAGGACAGCGCTGCAATGATTCCACGAGCACAAAGCAAGGCGGGGGAGGCTGGTGGGGCTGCCAGTGACACTGGAGTACCTGCTCATATTCTATCCATGTAGAATATTTCTTGTTCCTTGCATGTTTGGAATGGGTTAGAATCATTGCTGTAGATTTGGTAATAGCAGCTACTAAAATGGATAAGCCTTGGGTATTCCAAAATCTAGACGTCTTTAAACATTTGATACTAGAAGATAGCAAAGAGACCTGAAGTTGCTTTCACAGTACTTACATCTGGCCTGAGTTATTGTCTCTTCTATTTTGGCTTTTATATAGTAAAAACTGTAGGTTGGTAATACCAAGGCCAAACTGCAATAGAAACAAGAGAAGCATAAACACAAACAAACAAAAATGAAACATAACTTAAAAAAACAAACACGTCTAGTTCGTGGAAAATCCAAAAATCTTCCTCATGGGAAGAAGACATATTACTCTGACAGTAAAATGCATTCAGCTAATAGAGTATTTAATTTGGTCTTGACATCCTGATTCATCCAGTTCTTTACAGTGTAAGGAATCAGAAGAGACATACGGAAAATAAGATTCTAAATATGCCTATAAATTAGCTGAGAAAGAAATGTCATGGGTACTATATTTCCAGAAAAGCATATTAAAACACTTTAAGTGTTGCCCAGCCGGTGTTGCTCAGTGGTTGAGCATCGACCTAGGATCCAGGAGATTGAGGTTCAATTCCCGGTCAGGGCGCATGCACGGGTTTCGGGCTTGATCCCCAGCAGGGGACGTGCAGGAGGCTGCTGATTAATGACTCTCATCATTGATATTTCTATCTCTCTCTTTCCCTCTCCCTTCTTCTCTCTGAAAATTAATAAAGACATATTTAAAAAAAACAAACAAAAAATACCCCACTTTAAGTGTTGAAAAGATAGAATAATGCTAGGGTATGTTTAAACAAAGTAAATAAAATTAATGAATTATACATAATGTTAAAGTGCTCTGTAGTAAATGTATGCTATTTAAATTATAAATGAAAGTATTATTATTTCCATTACACAATGTATATAATCATCTGAAATATATTCTTTTGAGGGGATAAATACCTACTGTTTTAATACTCTAATCTTTAGACAAGTACACAGAGTCTGCTAATGGGAAAATTCAAATTCCTTTATAGCACTAAGAAAGAGTTCCTGTTCATTTCATTGGTTCTTACCCAATACTTCAAGTTCATTTATTGTGTATATTTCATAATACTAGGTAAATTGCTGTCAAGTATAAAAGGACATACACCTTGAGCTCAATACTTTACAGGAGTCATGGGCTACTCTAAACTTATAGTATATGTACAAACTGGAGGAGAGGTCCAGTGCAAATCTTAAACCAAGTTCAGATTGTTTTAGATAGGACCATCAGACAAGCCTGTCTTCAAACCTTGTCTTAATGAATGAACAAAATAAAAAGCTGACAGGCAGGTGACCTTACTATTTTGAAGTTGCCAATTAATAAAACATAATGCATTAAAATTATTAAAAGATGACAGAATATTTGAAGGTTATGCAATTTCCAATAATAAAACTGCGTATATGTGAACATTCTTTTACTCTGACAATGGCTAATATACATGGGTAGGACATTATAATTTCATATACACATTTATTGTTGCAAATGACCTTTGCAATTCTTTGAATATAGAAGGAAACTTATGAACTAATGGGTGCAGAAAATGAGGCTATATCAAAGATTTCCAATGCAACTATTTTCAAAAAAAAAATGATGCTAGATTAATTTGATCGAGTCATTCAGCATTCACCTTTAATATTTAATCTAAAATTTAGCAATGTATAGGAAAAGGTGTGCATATGTAGGCTTCTAAATATTTCTAGGCATTTGCAGGAGATCTTCTCTTAATAACTCAAGCCTCATGTTTCCCAGGATTTTGGGATGGATGTCTAAACTGTAATCTCATTACATTTTTTATGGACAATACTGAACATGAAAAAATACAAAACTCCAGGTTTTCCTTTTTATGAATATATATGCTACAAATTCATTTTAAGAATTAAAAAGCAGCGGTTTGTTACAATTTAACTATGAAACCAAGATAGCAAAATGGGTGGTTGCTAGCTACATCCAGTTTCCAAATCTTCTCCATCAATAGGTAATTCACAGACTTTCCTTTTAGATAAAGGTCAGAGAAATAAAATGTTATGTAGATTTTATGAAAATCTCTACATTCATTTTATAGGTAACTTCCTTTAAGTAGAGACAGATTAAAATTAAAATAAGCAGTGCAATTAGCCTGAAAGCGAGATGACCTTTCATGATTCACTTGCCATTTATAAAATGTAGAGCAGAATTACTGAGCATTTGAAGATTGTCTCCTAAAAATTCCTCTCAAGGGAAATCAGGACATTTTTACTACCCCATCAGCATTTATTGCTAAGAGAAACTTCTAATTAAAACAGATAACATTATATCATGCAGTTGCCACAGTATCATTCTGTAAGCTTGTGTTACATCTCATGTACCATAAAAAACAGTGTGGAAAGCCACAAGGGACACAATAGTAGTTTTTAAGCTGACATATTAAATATATATCTGGCCTGCAAGTCTCAGGTTGTTATTCATGGCTACACTCTATTCCATAGAAAAAACATAGTTACATTTAATTTAATTATTTCCACCTTAACACAACAGTTATTTCTTCAACCTACAGCAGATAAGATCTTTACTGACATTCCCAGTCAATGATGTTCTCATATACAGTGTTTGCTGTCCCCCTCCATATAAAACCAATAGACCAAGGCTGCTTTATTTTCTACTAGGGACTAAAGTCTAATAAATCCAGTGGCCACCAGATGGATGGTAGATCCCATGGAATATTTTTATGACTCACATAAACATGGTTAACTAATTAAGTGGAACATAGCACACTTTTCAACTCAATCATTTATCACTATAAAACGAAACTCTTAATTAAAAATAAGAGAATTCTATTAATATAATTAATTACTATATTTCAAAATGTATCTAAATTATATCAAGACTTAAGGAAACAAAAATCATTAAGTGAAATTGGGTACCTCATTCAGTAGATCAACAGGTGCCATTTTTATGCAATTTAGATATGATGGTTTATTCTATATTGCTATTTGTGAATTTATTTGTACAGAGAGATTCAGGGAAGTGCTTATAATGGAAAGAGATTGCATCTGGCTCCAAGCTGTAGGTTGGGGAAGGGAATGTATGAGGAAACATGCAGAAGTAGTGAAGTTGGGCCTGTTCAGAGCAGTAATTTTATGGGGGGTGCAGTGAGACAAAAGACAGGGTAGATGGGTTGGGCTAGAAATGCGTGATACGTGAATATCAGAATAGGAAGTTGAAATTTAACTTGGATAAAAATGGGAATAAAGTTTTATGAACAAGAAGGGATATGCTTGACCTAAATAAACATTAATCTGGCCACACTGTGCATTTATGTCTGGAAGTGTGAGATCAGGGGGTTGAATGTATGGGACATTTGAGAGACCATTACAAACAGATTTAGGTAAGATATAATGAGAATTGAAAATAAGCCCAAAATATAATTATGACTGCAGTAGGACCAACTGTCATTGATAACTCATTGTCAGGGTCAAAAGGAAACAGTTTTTCTAACTTAGAATTTGTCCATCTAAGCAACAAAGGCATTAAAGCTCATTCCCAACAGTGCATCCCGTACTTTGTTTTATCATAAAGTCATCACTAAAGAGACAGGGCTCCTTGTGGCTCAGTTAGTTGGAGTGCTGTCCCGTACAGAAAGGTCATGGGTTCAACTTCCAATCAGGGCACATACTCAGATTGTGGGTTCAATCCCTGGTCGCGATGCATGCGGGAGGCAACCAATGTTTCTCTCTTATATCTCTCTCTTGTCCTTCCTCTCTCTCTAAAGTCAATAAAAACATCCTCAGGTGAGGATTAAAAATAAATAAATAACAATAATAATAATAAATAAAGAGACAGGGCTCCTAGATTTCCTCTGTGCTATTACACTTTTAGACAAGTTTATCCAAAAATAAAGGAAAGCTGACAATAATCATAAAAGAGGAAGAAAAATTAATGACTTGTGTATGTACATAAAGATTGTACACGTGCAAAAAGATGCCTAATAGAAATGAGATATAGAAATCAGTAGACACACGCAAATAAAATAATTAAAGCAGTTATTCTCATGTTTCTCAATAGGTTCAAAAGTATGTCAAAAAACGAAAAAGTGGAAAGACCGTCAGGTACTGTATCATGACATTAATGTCTATGTTTTCTATCTATTCTGCATGCCCCCTAGGAACACAAAGGCAACAGTTCCCTATTATGAAAACACTGCAGCACTAGGGAAATTCCCAGCACTCTGGGCTCCCATGAGAGGCTATGTGTATGCCGGGGGGAGGAGGGCGTTGTTAAGGGAGAGCTGAGTCCACCACAAGTTATTAATTAGGCTACGTATCAATTGCGTATTAAAGTCCTTCACACTTGAATATTTCAATGGAAGTTTGGACATCATTTTTTTAATTGGACAGGATGAGACAAATTGAAAATCTTAATATTTAATTCTGTAAATACTTACAGAATGTCTACCACCTGCCACTGTCTCATGAGCTAGGGACTGAAAAGTAAAGGAAGAAGGCAACAGCCTTAGAATCTAACACTCTTAGAGGGTGTTACTGTGTCCAGTTTTACAAGGCCCAGTCTACTGAAGGGATTGAGATATTGCAAAATTGCTACTTATGGGGGTAAATTATATCAACTGAGCATTTTATACCAGACTATACTACGATTTAATAAATATATTTAAGTTCATTTACAACCTAAAATGTGAGTAATGTAAACTAATTTAAATGAGGTGAATGGAGGTGATAACCTTAAATTAAGGGCATGTTGATAACATTTATTGTTGCTAATATAAATATACAAAATATCAAATATATTCATATTACTTGTTTTCATTTCTAAAATTTTTATTCCTAGCTTTTTCCCATATTTTCCATTTTGAGAACAAAGAACCTATAACTTTAAACATTTCAGTGTTGGAAAGGTAACATTTCTATTTTAATTACATTGAAAATAGCATATGAAAATGCAAAGACAATATTCATCCACTGGAAAAATGATTACTTAAAATAGGTGAAAGACACTGAAGTGAATATTCTTTTACTCCTAATGCATATAAGTATAGTTAATTACCTGTAATCTGTTCCATTGACAGGAGTCCATGTATATGTCCTGTTTCCTTTGTCAATATACCTCTAAAAAAAAAGTTTGACATGCTTGTATTCACCTTTTATTCTATTTTAATTTACATGAAGAGAAGAACATTAGAATCTATTTATAAATTCAGTGGTCATTCAACATCCTTCTTCACAAATTTCTGATCTATTTTATAACACTTATCCTGTTATGGGTATATGTATGTGTAAAGCAAATTTTTAAGACAAAAGTAAACACCCACACAGTCAATTTTAAGAACGTACAAGTGTAAAAATCTTAGTAATTTATGCCAAATTATTAACCCAAAAACTCTGAAAACATTTCCTGAAAAATAAACTTTAATAATGAAACAGGACTATGAAATGTAAGATAAGGCTCAGATATTCCATACTAGAGAAATGGTTGTAATATCAGGAAATTAATGCAGTCAGTTTGTCTAGATCCAAATATATGATTAGCATGTTACTGTTCATATTAAGCTATTATTACAGTTTTATCTATCATGAGAGACTAATTACTCAGTATCATGAAGGTTGAAAAAACAACTAAACCTACCAGAGAAAGGAATAAAAGAGCTAAATAACCTCATGGATATAGCGTCTTTCATATATAGCTGCTGAACAATGGTAAAAACATTATTATTCTTTCTTCCATTAGATATAGTGATGACACATTTGTATCTTTTATTTTTTCTTTAGTTACCTCCTGTGTAATTATCCTCATCAAAACAGTAACATTCACTGAAGTATTACTTGGAGTTAGGCAATATACGAAGCACTTAGCAGTCATTGTCTCATTTAATCAAACCCCTGGTGAAAATACTATTTTCCACAAATTATTGATGAACAAATAAGTCTTAAAGGGGACTTTAATTGAAAGGATGAAGGAAATGTATGATGCCAAATTTATTGTATAGCAACTACACGATGCTGCACCTGTACATCAACCATCCCTCTGGATTTACTGATGGGAGTGGAGAATGGGAGAAGGCAAGATCGGAGTACTGAGAAGGTCTGAGACCTAGTAAAATTCTTAAAAGAAATTTTGAAAGTAATATTTACATATTTGTTACTACTCAAAAAAAACCATGGCAAACTAGTGTTCAGCAAGTTATAAAAATAGTATCAAAAATAATATCAGATTAAGAAAATGATAATATTTTTTTCACTATTAGTAATTGGAAAACTCCATAGGTGAATATTGGTCATAAAAACAATTTACAATAAATTGAAGTAGGAAAATATCAAAGTGACTTAATGGAAACAAAATTGATTTCTAAGTCGAGGAAAGAATGTACAAGTCAGAGATCTGGTTGGTGGAACTGATAAATGATATACAAGTTTCCTCTAAGAATGGAAGGACAAACAGCACAGCTAAAGCCTGAGCAAATGGAGCTGAAATTTCAGCAGACTGAAATTGATATACATTTCCCCTTCTGCTCTCATAATGGGGACTCCTAGTGATATTAAATGAGGAAAGCCACATGCAAATGAATGCTTATATTTAGATCTCAGCTACATTTTAGGAAAAGATTTGCTGAGGAATTCAGGAGAAATTATATATTTAAAAAGGGTGATATAAAAGCTTATATTAAATTTACAGGCTCAAAAGCTTCTGAGGTCTACATAGTTTTTCAAATCCTCAAATATATGAATGTGTATTTACTCCACAGACAGACACACTCCTCATATAAAGAGTCCCTCCATGTCAACGGAATGATAATAAACAATAGAAGTATACTAAGTATTTGTACCAGTGATTTATGGGGGTAGTTGTGTTATCTCCTGATTTAATTTCAGATTTAAATTCATGGGGATTACAATATAAAGGGCATAAATAGTATACTAAGATAAATCAAGCTGGAAACAAGTAAGCAAACAAACAAAAGCTTAAACACCCAAATAATTAATACTATATGGAATGCAACAATTAGAACATCGGCATTAAATTGTACTTCCTTTTTTATAATGATAAAAATGAAGGCATAAAATATTTTCCAGAACATATTGTTAATATAAGAATACATCAAGAAGCCCAAAGCGATATTATTTTGTAAAAATTAAAGAGTTAAAAATCCTATTGAAAATATCCCTCCAGCAGAGTACCTTAAAAAATTTGTTTACTAGAGAAATCCCTGCTTTATAAATAAATATTGCTTTAATAAAAAAAGACAGATTACCAATATTTATTATTAACACATATATTTTATTTAAGAATAAGCCTGACTTAATTCTTACCTCATCTTGAGATTTAACCAGAGTTCTGAATGTTTTTTCTCCACTTTCTCCATCTATCATTTTATTGCGAATCTAAGGAACAATGAACAATTACTTAGTTGCAGGTACTAATTGACCTACCAAAGTATGATCATTAAAATATACCTTATTTCAGAACAAATTAAATAAAAATAGTAGGTTGGTTTTACTAGTAGTTGCTGATATTCTCTAGGGATATTCTTTTAAGAGCTACCACTTTATAATTATTATTTTAAAAAAATAAGAACATCATTAATGAAATATTTTCAGCCAGTCATTAATCTTTGAAATGTAATCAATAAAGGAGTGGCCAATTACTTTATGGGACTGAATAAAGGGAAACTGAGATTTAAGAGAGGTTAAATAATAATTACAGTTAGTGGCATGAGAGTCCAAAAACCAAGCTTCTTACTATTACATGATCGAACTCTATCATGTCAAAACACTTTACAACAAATATTTAATCACCTAAAATACCCCAGCACCATGCCTTGGCCAGGGATAATTATAATAAATAATTAAATGCTATTGTACAATGAGGGAATAAAGGTGTAAAATGTGTAAAGCAAATACAAATTAAAACACACTTTGACAAGTTATAAAAGAAACATGGTGGCCTTTGCATAGATAAGAGAAGGAGTTAATCCATCTGAAAGAATCATAAAAATCTCTGCTCTGGAGTGCAAGAGCTTGGTTCAAAACCTGGTCCTGCTACTTGCTAGCTGAGTAACAGGAGACAAGCCAGACAACTTAACCTCTTTGAATCTCGCATACCATTAGTACAACAGATATAATAATAATAATAGTACCTATTTCAAGGGCTCTTGAGAATCCATGACTGACACATAAGTACTTAATAAACATTATTATAATTAATGACTTTCCGTACCCTGAAGGAAGACCCTCCCAGAGGAAGTGACATGCAATTTTGGTTTTGAAATAAAATAGAAATTTTCCGAGTAAAGAGTACTGAGACAAAATATGTCAGCTTCTCTACACACGCTGCCCACTGGGCGGCTGACTGGTTAGATTCCCTCCAAATTTCTCTCAACTCTATAGCAATATCCTCCACAGATATATACTTTTAATTGAAATTTACAAGTTTCATTTGTATTGAAATAATTAAAATATCTCTACCTGTGGAATGAGAAAGAAATTAAGGTCACACCCAACTTAAAATATTTATTTCTTTTCATATGATCTTTTGGATGAGTGAGCCCAGGACTAGAATTTCTTAGACAAAAAACATCCAAATCTGTGTACATAGTACCTAAGACAGCTCTCAACACAATGAAGCTGCTCAACTCATCCCTGTGGAATGGGTGATTCCAGCATTTTACCTGAGGGCACTGTTCATGCCTGCTGATTACACTCACCTCCACTTTAATGTCATTCTCTAATTCTGCATCAAGGAAATCCAGAGTTACTGGTTCCTGTGATTTGGGGTTCTACACAAAAATAATAATAATTAAGCATATGTGACCATGTAAAATGATGCTACATATAGAATAATTCAATTCACATTTAAATATAAAATTAATCTGTAAAAGTAACTTATTTAAGGTATAAGAAACTGTTGACAAAATAATTATATAAAGGTATAGTCTTTCATATATATATTTTAAAAATAATAATAGACCAGGAATTTGAGCTTTAAGTGCAGCAAATTTAATTAATCACCAGTTGAAAACAGTCTCATTTTAAGCACTGTGTTAGATACCACATTTAGAATCATAGGTTCTGGGGGCAAATGACTTTTGAAGATCCACTCACAACTTTTTTCTTTAATTAGATGAAAAGGAGCAAATTATAGCCAGGTGGATAACATATTTAACAATATAACAAAGGAAATATGTAAATAATATCCTTTCTGATTTGTATCTATAAAGAAATTAAATGAAGGACAATATTTTAAAAACTATGTTTCAATTTGCTTAGCAAAACAAGCTCTTCTAAATATATTCTTCCTAAAGGTATTCTTCCTAAATGCATAAAGATGCAAGTCTGCTTTATGTATTTGAATCTCAGGAATTGTACATATATTTTAATAAGTCACATTAAGTACATTTTATAAGCTAAAATTTGTGGCTAAGTAATAAGAATTTTAATAAAGATGAGCTATTGTAATTAAAGTTTAACTAGAATAATAACCACTGGGTTAACTAAATACTGTTCCCTGTTTTAACATCTCCTACCACTACTTCTTGCTGGTGTCCAACAATAAATAAAATTCAATGTGGAACAAGGAAGATTGATATATTGAAAAACTATATCAAAATAAAAGTTAGCCTGGCAAATTTACCTCATATGATATTTTAAAAATTTGTCAATTACAAAATGAAAACTCATTGAATGATTTGATAAACAAAAAAATACTGATTTCTTATAACACTTGCCAAGTAATGAACGCAACATGCCAGGGCAGAATTTCAAAGTTCACTAGAACAATAAATTCATAATAGGTGTCTATAATTTTATAGTTGCAAAATTTTAGAAACTGGATATTTATGGTTCATAAAGTAAAACCCACTAAACTATGATAATTAATTAGAGGTAATAAATACAAACTATGCTGTATTAGTGCAAGGTCGCTGGAATTTTAATAATGTCAGCCTCACAGGCTCTTCCAAACTATATTCAGATCATCACTATTTTAAAGACTGTTTTACCCAAGACAATACCAATTAAAATGTACTGAAATTAACCATAACTTATTTATCACAAATGATAACAGATAAGTACACGTGGCATATATTAACTTAGAACAAAAAAGCCTTCCTTAGTAATTCCATTTAAACAATGAAAATTTATGGTTCTCATGGGTTTTGATGAATGAGGATTTTAAAGACAAATTTACAAAACTAATTTCAACTGTGTCTGGCAATTTCATTGAAAAAATATTCACTGCTTATGAACTCAGTATCTACAATACTGAAAATAAGTATTAGATTGTTCAATACTGACCACTGTTTGGACAGCATCTTATTGACTCAGAAGCAAATACTGATTTGTAATGTCATGTATTTCATAAGAAGAAAATAACAATCAATGCTAAAAATAATTCTAACCCTTTCTTTAAAAAAAACACACACCTGAGGAAGTCTCCAACAAAAGGATACTCTATAGTTGAAAGTATTATTCAGAATTGCTTATTTAAAGTCCCATGAAATAAATTATCTTCACACAAGCACCACCATACCAGCATTAAAATTTTAATAAACTCACAGCAAAACAAAGTCAAAATAATCAAAACATAAATAAGAATATTATCTTACATGCAATGGATAATGCATAGCATGATCAGACCCAAACAGCATGCATGGAGGAGGCATTATCAGGAAGAATTGGCAATATGAAGATGATGTCCCAATCCAACATATAAGACACAGAGAAGAAAATGAAATCATAAAAGAAAAATGTCAATGAATAACTTGTACTTTTTAAATGGCAACCTGGCTGACCATTTTTTCAAAGAGCCATCATAGGAACAGTCATTAAAATATGCAAAAGCAGAATCTTCTAATAAGAAAGCACCAAGAGAGGCTTGAGAACTGGAATAGAGTTCCTCCACTCCCAATACTTTTATTTGATATTTTAAATATTTAACATTTCTCATTTGTAAAAATCTGAATATCAACTGACAGAATAACCACATAATTTGTGGAACTAAAATAAAAGGTAATGTTGTTAACAAATTTTAAATTGAAATAATTAGTAGTTAGTATTATTAAAAATACTACATACGTAGTTCAAAAAATATTCCCAAAATTCAGAAGTCTTGTGTGGTTGCTAGTTTGCCATTTGGGGTTTCCTTAAAGGAAAACAAAAATAAAACAAACCACTTTTAAGGTTGTTTATTTTTAAATTATGTCATAATATTTACATGCAATATATGAAAGTACTGCAAAAATAAAAATTTGCTAAGATGTACATGACTAAGATAATACATAGAAACATGCAAGAAGAGTAACATAAAACAATGTATCACATCAAGAAAAGATACAAGTATAATTTTAACCTCCATGGGAATCAGAAAAGATATAAAGACTGAGGCAACGACATGAAATTCAAGTTGTCATGGAACCTGAGAGCTAGAAGGGAACGGATGCTACTAATCCAGAGGATCTGCGCTTTAGAACAGCCCCGACTGGTTTAAAAACTAATCAGAAGCCTGCATTCCATCCCCAGACAAATTAAATAAGAATTTCCAGGAAATAGAGCCTGAAATTGATATATATATTTCATTTCCTAGGCAGATATACTGTGTGGGGTAGAAAACAATTATTAGTTCAATCCTGCTTTTCGGAGGAGAAAACTAAAGTACTATGGGGTTTAGTGAATTATTCAAGTTTATGGTGTTGACTGTAAATGGACCCAAAATAAGACTCAGTTCTGCTAATTCATAGCTCAATGATTTCTTATCATACTACTTCTCCATTACAGATGTTCCTCGACTTATGATGGGGTCACATCCAAAAACAAACCATTATAAATTGCAATTATTGTAAGCTGGAAATGCATTCAATACACCTACCCAATGGAGCACCGTAGCTTCGGCTAGCCTACTTGAAACGTATTTAGAACTCTTACCATTACCCAGTATCGTGAGACAGTGTCCCACACATATTGCTGCTAGCCCAGAAATAGATTAAATGCAAAATTCAAAATACAATTTCCACTGAATGCATACTGCTTTTGCACCATTGTAAAGTCAAAAAATCGTAAGTCGAAGCATCGTAAGCCCAGTGCCATCTGTATTATGTCACCAACTTTCTTTTTAAAGACATGATAAGCTTACATATAAAACCTGAAGTCATATTGAACTTTTTTTAGAATTCTAAAATTCTTTTACTAAACTATACTAAACTTCAGGAAGTATCCTTTTATATTAATTATTTTGGGGGTACTTAAAGAAATATGCATACATATAATAAAGTTTAAATTTTGTTGCCAATAGAGAAAAAGTTTTGCAATGAGTTTCCCAAGCAATAACAATTCACAATGTTTATTTGTAATTTTAGAGATCTTTAATTAGTTGAAGGGAAATTTCTCTAACTTCTAATCTAAAAATACACTTTTAGAAATTAAAAAAAAAATTGCTTAAATTCTATGGCTTATAGAAACTACTACATCAGAATTCTATTTTTTTTTTTTTTTTTTTTTTGCCACTTAGAAGTTAATTTTACAAACAAATTGTTAGGATTACATGGATTTGACACTAATTTCACAATATTTAATAAATTTATCTTTGGAAGCCATATGATCGTGATTACGCTGATTGTTAACATCATTATTACATCATTTGCTAGCAATTTTTAGTTAGCCAATGCATACCCTCTGCCATCATTAATAACATTTTGCTCCAGCTTACTGAGAAAGGATGCTCATCCCCACCTCATGCTCTGGAAGCTTGATGTCAGGAAAGGCGGCATTAATCATATGCTTTTAGAAAGAGAAGCTTAATTTCAACTCTGATTTAGCAAATTTGAAGTCATTGATCATTTCATTCAGTTACCTGAACATTGGGTCTCCTTGTTCTGAAATTAACTGTTGGTATACCTACACCAATAGGCTAAAGCAACAGAAAGATGGTAATTCATCACGCTACATCTCAACACAGGGAAGGGTTCTGTCCTATCAACAATTTTAGTTAGATATTTCCTTGATCAAAAACAGGTACCATAGAGTTGATGAAGAGTTAATAAGTAAAATGAAAGTTTAAAAATATGTTTAGTAAATAAAAAACTATTTGTTTTGTTTGTTTAGTGAAATGACTGTTAATAATATACTTTTTTCCTAGGAAAAAAGTGAGGAAGGGGGAAGTGAGAAAGACAACTCAGGCAACTTTCACGCTGATTAAAAAAAGAAAAAAGGAATTTATAGAATTTATGTAATTCAAATGTGTTAAAATAGAAATATTATAGGATATTAAAAAGTCTTAACCCTTAAAATTTGTGCCTTTGTTTTCTTAAGTGATAGCAAATGTTACATCTGTGGAACTAATGGAGAATTCAGACATAACACTATAGATTTATTGTACATGTTGACTTCTAAAACATAGAGTATGTGCAATTTCCTTTACAATAAATATCTCTTAAGACTGATTAAAGTGAGTTATCTAATATGTATACCTAATCTGATTATTTCAATGAAACAAAGTGGAAAAAAATTAAAATGAATTTTGAAATAATATAAAACAGGAGACATAAAATTAGACTTTGACCTTGTTAGATGGTTATGGGTACTATGGAACCTAACATTATTTTCCTTTTTTTTTCTATTTGTGAAATGCTGATGAAAAAGTTAGAATTAATTTTGCTAGTATACCTGCTGTTACCATATTGGTCTTTTGTATTCATCAATTTCTAAAAAAACTTGTTTTACACACTGTATTACCCTTTCATGAGTTTCTTGTAACTATCTGTATAGCACACACCATCACCCACAATATAGGAATCATAATGTTTAACCTGCCGATAAGAATTCATAAGAAAAAAAAATAGATTGATTGTTCAACAATATTTATATTTAATGGTTTCTAAAATAATATTTTCATAAATGCATTCTGTTGCATACTTGCTTTTAATAATTTCCTATGTAAAAATATGAAAAGCTGGCCCAAATAGCAATAAAAATAGTAATTAAATGTTTTCTACATAAAAGTTGTTTATTAGGAGAACACAGAAAAGGGGAAAATCTTTTTCAAGCTATTAGGTGTAACTGATGGATTTTTATATATACTTCATATGTGCATTATTCCCGTTATTCTTTTTTATTAGCTTGTCTACAATATAGTTTAGTTCCTCTTGGGGAAGGGATTAAGACCTACAATCATAAAAATAGGGATCCTTCATTCCCTCAGCACATTGCACTGTTACTGCTTTTACATCACTTTAGTTATGGTAACATAATTTAAAATACACTGGATATACAAAACCCAAAAATAATATCACTTTTTTTTTTAATCTTAAAAATAGTTTAAAAGATAAAAATGTTCACCATGCAAAATCATAGATTGTTTAGACAACCATAAACAAATCTTTTAAAAGGAATTTAACATGACATGTTTATAAAGAACTCTGATAGATTAATAATCATGTGAAAAATGTCTACACCACATGTATAATAAAATAAGAACTTTAAAAATAATGCAGGATTTTCAGCAGCTACATTAGATTGCAAGTATTTAGATCATGATGAACTGCATGGAAATAAGTTCCAAAGTGAGAAAAATTAGAATAGAGATTAATTATAAACATTTATTATGTTTTTGCATTCAATATCAATGGTTCTTAGTTAATTTGAACAATATTTAAATGACTCAGTGTATGTGTGTGTGCGCACATATTTGTGTATGTCCTAAAATATCACTCACATTAAATATCCATGACTAGGGAAGAGAGAGTATTATGCCTAAGTCTACATGTATTTCCCTCCAGCATCTGTTTAAAGTATCTTCAGTATCACTGTCAAAATTAACAACTTAAAGATGTGTATAAAGTGCAATTATAAGATTTTATTAATTTTTACTTCTAAATAAGTAAATTTCACCCTGTGAGCACTAATGAAAAGTAAAATAAGTTGGATGATATATTTAAGAATATACTTTATATCTTAGAAAAACAGACATTAAGATTAGGATATTTTTTTAATCTACCAAATTTTATCACTTCCCAATAACTCGCTGATTAATAAACACATCCCATTTCTGTAGCCCATGGAATTTTACTTATTGAATTGCATACATATTTTTACAAGTCTGTTCATAAGTAGGGGAAAAAAAACCACTCTTGGAGATGAAGGGGAGAGATAGTTACCAGAAGAAAAGGGCCATAGAAAATGTGGCCTATGCATTTATCAGGTTCACACCAGGATGTGGAATCTCCTTCACTATATACAGCCTTAAACAAAGTCCCAAGTAGGATGTGTGGAACTCAGGCACAGGTGGTGTTAATGGCTTTCTTTAAGATCAGCGTATTTGTCACCTTAATATTAGATAGCTAAACTGGTAAGAGAAAATGGAAAGTGCTTTCACACTTTGATATATTATAACCTGTGGTCTTGTTATCTATGAACAATCATCAACAACTGTTATCTATTAATAACGTTCTTTTCTATTTAGTGCTATGTAGTGAATTTTAAAATGCATTTTAAAATGACAAACCTATTAACATTAATCATTAATTTTACAGGACACTAATCACTGTAAACAAATTATATACATACCTTTGGCTGAAGATTTGGGTGTAATAAAACATAACCATTAGGATCAATTGCAAAATAATAGCCATTGGGGCACAGCTGGAAACAAACAAACAGCAACAACAATAAAAAATATTTAGATAGAGATCCCTAAGTCACTATCAGAAATCCTCATTTTTAAAAAAAATCTTAAATACATATTTTAAAACATGAAGAAGGATAACATGGTATCTTTATTTTTTAAGGATCCTTATAACATTTAGTTCCTTCACTAATATAACCGTACATATTTTTGTGTTATTTAATGCTTACAGACAAGTTAAATTAGCACAGAGTTTTAAAACAGAAGAGATACCAAAAGTGTATACTGCGTCTTACTGTAAAACGTGGTGTTAGTCTTTTAATATCTTCCAAAGAGACATCAACTCCCATCACACCAAGAATCAGCTGGTTCTATAAGACAGCAAAAAGGTAATGTGTTTTATACCAAAAATTTACATATTTCTACACAATTATTATATTATTCATCCCTTTGCTTGACATTGGTTGTATGCCATACTAGCTCAAATTATATATATATATGGTCATATATACATGGGTGAGGCATTTTTGGTATCAATTTACAATGATTTGCAGCTTTGATTGTTTTCCTACAACTTTATCATTTATTATTTAGCTGAAAAAATAATATCTTGTTGACTGAGGTTAAAAAATTCAAAAATATATGAAAATTTTTACTTGGTACTCCTTGTACATATTATTACTGTTATTATTTAATTTACTGCTACTGTACAGTCAGCAGCTGTGAGTGTCCATGTATGTGAGTGTAGGCTGACTTTGTGGTGTACCACGATTAAGAAATCACAAAAAATGTCTAGCTTACAGATGTTGGGCAATATGGAATGAGAAAACTACATATTTTTGCTATTGATAGTATCTGTGTATTTGTAACTATCCTGAAAAGTATGTGACTTTATTGGTAATAAAGCAGCAGAAATTCTCAAAACACTGTTTCTGCTTGCCACTAACTTCCTATAAATACCAAAGAATGGGCATCATAGTTTGAGTTGTAAGTCAAGGAAGCTGTTTGGCAAACCGTTACCATAATATTCTATGGGACATAAAAGTGGAAACAGCGTTAAAAATTAGAATCAGGAATTTTTGTTTTGAATAGAATTATATAAATTATAAAGTAAATTGAAATGTTATGAGGAAAATTATAAAATCCAGTCTATAGTTATTGTAAGAACTCTTCAAACTTTGTGTAGGTGCACAGAGAATGATAAAGATATGTTAACAACTATTCTGTCTTCCTGTGAACCAATCCTAGTTTAAGTGAAATCTCAAATTAAAGCAATCCCTTATACAGTCCATTTGAGGAGACAGAGAATGACTACTTTGTGAGTTATGATATTATGAGCCACAGACATTTAAGATTGATAATGGGCTTCCAAAGAGGAATAACCAATGTTTTCTGTGGCTACATTATTAAAATAAGGAACTCAAATAAAATTTATAATAACTAAACAAACAATGCTTAAGTGCCATAGGCGTCATTATACCATAAACTGGAAATAAATGTCCCTCAAATCAAGAATGTCAACCAAACTGCAAAATGAATATTCAGTATTCTCAGGCATTCTTAAATTCCTTTTGATGCAAGCTAAGAAATAAGAATACAACCCTACTTTTAAATCAAAAGTATTTAAAAAGTAAGAAATGGAAATTAACAAGTACAAGATACATATTTTTCAGAACTTTCAGAACTTTAAGTGGGTAGCATTTTATTGCATTGACAATATACCGGTGCTATAGAAGTAAAAGATTTTTACAAAACTCAAGTATTTTTTCTGAAACTTAAAGAGAAAAAAAGGAAATTATTTCAATAGACCCTTGAGTTACATGATTATTAAAGAAACAATTGTTTGAATGGGAGTTGGAGGAGGAAACAGCTCATTAAATATACCTATGGACACCTGAGACAAACATCATCATGATTTTGTTTCTGAACTCCATGAATATCTCTGATGCATTTTTAAAAATGTGCACACAATAGTACTGCCCATTTATCACATAATTACTCCCAGAGTCTGAACTTGTGTTCTCATCAGGTCACAGTGAAATAGGGTTAAGCTAAATCCTATCCCTGGGGAAACAAGAGAGCTTGCATTTCCGTTTCCCAGGTGGTTATCACTTAAGCAGCTGTTGCCTTCTACTTCCGGCCTCACAGTCGCTTACACTGTATGTACTTCCTTATAGAAGTATCTTATCCACATTGAGCTTCAACGTCATAGTTTATCAGTTATTATTATTAATTTTATCAATTAACTTTTAACCTTTAAGTTTGTCTTATTTTCAACTTGGCCGGTTATATTGAAGACCGGAAGAGTTCCAGTAATGACAAGTCCCAGTTCCTAAAAATAGATGCAGAGAGAAAAGGCAAATTAAAATTACAATTTAGACTCTGTCATATTGCATTATTTTTCTATATCTGACACTGCATTTTATATTATATTAAGAGACACAAAAAACTAGTAATAGATTTTGAAAGATCATTTTTCAAACAAATCAATGAAAATGTCTTAGAAATAATCAAGATCTATTAGGCAGCTATTGAAGTATGTGGCATCTAAAATATTCCTCTACAAGAGCATTGCAAATAACCTAAAATTTAAAAAAATCAACTGACACTAAACATTTCAGTAATCCTGACTTGCCACTCTTTTCTTTACAGTGATAGTTCACCTAACATCACAGGCCTCCATGAGCACAGTGATACTAAAATATTATGTACTTCAAATGATTTCTTTACCTTCGTTCAGTCTTAATTTTGTAGCTTAATTCTTAACTTTTTGTCATGTCTAAGCCCAAGGCTTCATGCTAATCACAAATGTGTAGCAGGATAACATTATGGACTGAAGGAACATGTTATTGATACTGCATTTCTGGGATATTCTTGGTAAACGCTATGCTGTTCAAAAGAAGCAGTATTGCTTCTAAATACCCTCCAAAATGAGTGAAATGATGTAGACAAAAAAAGTCAAGCATGAAATATGGAAGACTAGTCCTGAAGCAGTTTAGTATAGCAATAATAAATCAGTATGTAGATAATGTCATATATTAAATGAGTCCATGGATTAGTCCAAATGAACTGATTTTCAAGTCTGAGGTTGCCTTTCTTTATTACTGCCATCTGCAACATATATATATATATATACACACACACACACACACACACACACACACACACACACACACACACACATATATTCACTATTTCATGTCAAATATCATTTTTAACAAAGCCACGTTTTAAATAATTTTGAATTTGTTAAGCTGAGAAAATTAGTGAATGTCAGTGAAAATATTATTGAATCTTCTTCTGAATAATAACCCTAAATCCAGTTCTCACAACCCCTGTTCTCATTCCAGAAACACCATGGTCTCGTGGAGAAAATGTCTTAGGCTATGGTTTAAAATTGTGCATGTGGGAAGGGCAAAAACAATGGAAACTGAATCAAGTGAGGAAGGACAATCATTGAGAGGCTCTCAGGAGGACAAGATACCAAATTTGGGGGGACAAATAAAATTAAGGAAACAACTGCACATAGCTGGGTGCATGGTGATGTACATATTAGCTTTCTATTTAGTCCTAAGCAAGAACACCTGGCAATGAAACCATCCTTAATTAAATATGCAAATTAATATTCACAATGAAAATGTTTCACCTCATTAAAGTCAAGATAATAGATAACTCATAAAACTAGCACCCAAAAGATAATTTATTAAAGATTCCTTTCAGTAAACTTTCTATTTGAGTTATAATGTATATGCATAGTTTAATACATGCTAGTATAGTATAAGGTAAAGTATATATGTATATAATCTTTTTCTTTGGATCACTTTTGCATTTGTATAGAATCCTTGAATTGGCTTATAAATATTGTAATGTGTTCTAAAATGAAATACTAGAGTAATATATTAAATAAATTCACTGCTAAACTCATTGGTGCCCAACTTTCATTTTTCCCCCCTCATTTA
Source organism: Miniopterus schreibersii (assembly GCF_964146895.1). Lineage (NCBI taxonomy): Eukaryota > Metazoa > Chordata > Mammalia > Chiroptera > Miniopteridae > Miniopterus > Miniopterus schreibersii. Next base: position 50,744,860 of record NC_138118.1, read on the forward strand.
TAAAGCAGACCAAAAAAATTGTAGCATATTCCTTGACACTGTGCAAGTCTCTAGAGAGTTAAAAAGAGCAATAAAACAAGGTTTCTGCTTTCCTGGAATTTATTTGACGTTCATTTTTTAGAGCCGAGCTCTTTTTCCCCCCCTGCTTTTTTTTAATATAAAGAACCTCACTCTATCTCCAAAATAAAATGTACCCTCCACAATACTGTCCCAGCCTTGTTTCTGTCCTGATCTCATTATCTCCAAAAGTGACTGAGGTATCATTCCTCGGGACTTCCGAAACTTTCATACTGCACCCCTGTGTGTTTCACTGCTCATCACCAATTACAGCAACTGAACCTGATGTCATAAATCTCTTCAACCTACCCTACTTCATCCCCAAATATATGGCTCCTTTCTTCTGAATTTCCAGAGGTCTTTTCATTTGCTCATTATATTGTCTTGAAATATTTTTACTTTTTTCTTCTTAGTTTAACTGTTATTTTGACCAGCATTTGTTTCAAATCTACTACGTGCAGAGACTATAAACAAATAATTACAAATAGAGATGGGCCACTTTTCATTTTCAAGTCCGTAAAAAGAATGTGTGTTCTTTTTTAACATCTAGCTTCAGCTTATAGAACAGCGTATTTAGAAGCAAAATTTCTTCCTAATGTCATTTGTGCTATCAGTACGAACCTTACCAACAATGCACACATGTTGGTTAATGAACTTCTGGTCATAGGAAACACAACAGGGCATAATTATTGACTCCTTCTATCATACTCTGTATACTATGATGGATTTGGGAAGCGAAAGATTTGACCATAGCTTTAGATGACCATGCGACCTTAAATAAATATGTGATGTCAAGAAGGAACACTGGACAGTAATTTTAACTAGGGCCTGAGGTAAGCAAGTTTTGCTTTATCTGTGTTAGCATGCGCAGGCTGCTGCTAATAGTGCCTATTTTTCTTCTAACTTCCTGTATATGTTTATTTTACCAGAACCAAATGATAAGTAATTTTAAGTGGGTTGCATTTTGCCCTTTGGGTTCATCATTGCATTCAGAAAAGTAGAATCAGCATATAGTTAAAGTAGGAAAAAGGGTTATTGAAGCAGCATGTACTTCTAGGGCTTAGTATTTTTATTCTCTCTGATATATTACATTAGTAAAATCATTAATAAAGTCTTATTAAGATTAAGCATATGGGTGTATCTTAAGTATGATAGTTACTATCTATAACTTTTGTATCAGGAAAGAAAAAATTACATTAAAACAAGATTTCTCAAATTTAGGCCTGTTAACATTTTGAGCTGGATGATTCTTTGCTGTGTGTGCATGGTGGGGTGTAGGGAGCTCTCTTGTGCATCATAAGATGTTTAGCAGCCTCCCTGGTCTCTACTCATTAGATGCTAGTAGCAACCCCTATCTACCCCAGTCATTCTGCTAGAAATATCTATACATATTTCCAAATGACCTGTGAAGGGCAAAATCACCCACAGCTGAGAACCACCACCCTAAAATATAATGGAATACCTGCACTAAAATTTTAATCATGCAGTGGACAACTTAACATGTTTTTGTCATTTCACACCAGATTTGGTCACCTCAGTGGCCTATTTTCATGAATATCTGCGGTTGACCTAAAGCAAGAGATTATGTATGAAGAGGTGATTAGGTTTGTGATGAATTCAGGATAAGGTAAGATTTTTGCCTGTCTAACTGCATGTAATTCTGAGTTTGTTGGACCTGGCTTGATTTGTGGAGGCTACAAATGCTTCTGTTTGTGAAAGTCTACTTTAAAAATACTTCGAAATTCTTGTTCAAAACCTGTAGTAATAGGTACTAATTCACAAGACTTTCAGCATTTTTTACATAGATATTCAAAAAGTTACTGAAATGCCCATAAATTCAAGGTTGGAAATTTTACATTCTCAATGGATCAACTAGTAAAGAAAATAACACTTTGTATTTGTGGTTCTCTACTACACACAAGCATAGCTTTATATGTAAATTATCTAAATTCAAGTACAAAAAAAGTTGTGATAGTAGGTTTTTTAGAAAGGAAAAGAGAAATGTCACCTACAAAGAAGTCAGCTGTGTGCTTTTGTTATGATAGTTTTTGGTTGAACAGCCCCTCTTACCAGTGCATCCAGGTACACATTTGTCCACTGGACTTGCTTAGCTTTGTCTCCTGCTAAAACCATTGGTCTTCCCAGAACATCCAAATATTCCTATTTATTAAAAAGAAAAAGTTAAATGGTTGAAAACTAGAAATGCTGTTAAAAAAAATCATCTCCACAGAAGAAAAATTATCCAGAGTTAAAAATAAATATAGAATAAAAATTATTCAGACATTAAGTATGTAATCATTTAATTCTTGTTTGGGTACTCCTTAAATAGTATGTCTACATACTCTGAATCAACATTATTTGACTTATATTATTTATAAAATATATCTATCCCAGATTTTCCTAGTAACAATCAAAACATTCTCTTTCTGTGGTAGAGCCAATGATAAGTGAAATACGTTCCTTGTGAATTGTTTTGTGTTAATCTAAACTATTTTAGGTTCTGTGATTTACTGGATGGAATTGCACAAATTTGAAATAATAAAGCAGCCACGTATTTGCTTTCATGTCATAGATTGTTTGGCTAAAATTCAAAACTACATTTAAACATATCAAAAAATAAATGAAATACTGTGCCAAATCTAGACATCAGACTCAAATGCAGCTGCTGTTTCATTTCAACATTCAATGTATTCAGTGTTCATTTCTACAAATCCCACAATTATTTATGCAAAATTTAGACAGTCTATTTTACAGACCCTCCGTTATGTTCTAAATTGAGTAATGATTTTAAATAGTAATTTATTAACACTTAAAAATAATACATATTTAAATTACTTAATTTTTTCAATGTATAAAATTACTTATTGGGCATGTTTTCAATGAATAGTCGTAGAAAAATCATAACCTTGTTTTAAGTTTATTTTAAACAGGTAAATATAACTACAGGGGTTATTTGGGGATGTATCTAAATTCTTAGTAGGTCCTTATATAATTTTTCCAGGGTAATTACTGTTTAATTTTCTATGTGGTACCAACAATTTGAAGAAACTCATTTAAATTATTTGCAAGAGAATAAAGTTTAAATTACATGAGATGAGATTATTAGTAAATTTAATTGTATTTATTTTGCATGATGTTTTCCACATCTGAGAAGAACAATATATTTATATATTTTATACCCCAGTTTTAGAACCCTTGGAACCTTGATGAAATAAAACCCAATATATTGCTGCCCTGGTAGGTGTGGCTCAAGCTGGTTGGGGCATCATCCTGTGCACCGATCCCCGGTCGGGAAGTAACCGATAGATGTTTCTCTTTCTCTCTCCTTCTCCCTTCCTCTCTCTCTAAAATCAATAAAAACTTATCTTCCAGTGAGGAATTAAAAAAACCCCCAAACAAACAACAGAGCAATACATTGTCATAATTCTCATCATTTTGTTACAAATATAATATTATGTATAGATGTAGTAAAGTATTTTCACTTTCACCTATTTTCTGCATATTAAGCATATATAATGCAGAAAGGAAATATCTTATACTTTGAATAAAAATAATTTAATCAAGTTTTAAACAACCATACCTGAGTATTGATTCTTATTGCTCCAATGGAAGGAATTTCATAATAATAACCTGAAACATATATATGCATATTTATGAAAATATAATAAAAGTTCATGCAATTATTGATGGCTTTGTAAGAAAAAAAAGCATTTTTTACCTTAATTCTGCAAACAGTAAAATATTAATGCCACTGATAAATTTTAAAAATATGTGATAAATGTATACTGATTACAAATGCATAGTATATTAGAAATTTTGCTACATTACCTTACATTGTATAAAATAACTGTTATTTTTCTACAAAGCAGTAGGGAACCTGGTATCATTAAAATATTTTTTATTGGAGAAATTATTAAAGATGAATGATCATGAGCATCTGATAATTATATTTATATAAAATATTTGCCTAAATATAACTTTAAGAATCCTTTTAGGTTCTTTTTATTGTTATGTGATCACTGTTTATTTTTCAAATAACATGTATTTTTCTGAATATGAAGAAAATATGGGCTTACTACACAAAATATGAATTACCTAGGAATGTATAAAAATACATTTTTTAAATAACTTAACCAGAGACAAAAATGTACATCACACTTTCTTATGTCCAAGTTTTATGTAATTCAGATATTCTTTCATTCTTAGTTTTTCATATAATTTATATTTGATAAGAATCATTAAGTATCATTCAATAAAATATATCATTTTATGAATGTACAATAATATGACCACTGTCTGAATTTTTATATAATGTAACAAAAAGTTTGTTGTGCTCAGCATCTTATCATCACCTCAATTCCTTTAAAACTAGCTACAACTTTAGATTATTTTAAATAATAATATGTAGAACTACAACTACCAAATTACTTTTTTTCTTAATAAAATGTGGTCAAGAAAATAGATGTTACCTTTATTTTCACAGGCCATCCACTGAATAGGTCCTCTGTCATAATTATGTTGACCAACTGAAAATGTGAATACACGTACCTGGTGAATTGAAAAATAGTTACCTGTTAGACTGCGTACTATTTAATTGAACAGCACAATATACTTAAAGCAAAAAAAATAATAAAAGCATGTTTTTCAGTTGATTAATATGACAAGAAAAATCAAGACCAGTAAAGCATTCTGGAAGGCACCAGAGGGAAAAGATATTACCAGAGACTTCAGTTACTACACTTAAAGTAGTTCTTAGGTGCCTTGCACCATATCTCGATCCTATGGCAGTATCATTATTATTAAGGTTTCATTAGTAGAAATAGCATCTTTCAGGTCCAATCTAAGTTCACCTATTTTAAATGATTAAAACATATTATCCATATATCTAGTCATTGCACAAGAAAAAATTACCCTATTTCATAGGTATGTGGTTACAAAAATGTATTAATAAAGGAGGTCACTATACTTTTAGTTGCTTAAGGCAATTACATTTAGTGATGGTTTCACTACTTTCACACTATGGAAATATTTAAGATGCATAGATATGATTATGTTTGTTATATTGTTTATTTTCTATAAAAGATGGCATGTATACAAATATTTTAAAATCCTAGGATTTTTAAAGAGAATCAAAACAGTTTCTAGCATGTTATAAAATATGCAAATATTTCAAAATTCAATTGAGATGATTCTTAAAAATTATAGAAATTTAAACTTATTAAAAGCCATTAAATTTAAATAATAATATAAAAGTATAGAGGACAAATTTAATGATGTAAGCAAGTATTTAATAAAATGACTAACATAGATTGATTTTTACCAGTTTAGTAATCTAAACCAATATTCTAAGTTCCACATTTTAGCTTTTTCTAAAGATAAACATGCAGAAAATCACTTTTCCATGATTTCAAGTTCTGGTTTGAACTATGTTAAGAGCTTTTCCCTAATTCATGTCGATTGACTGTTTGAATTGACATTTTTTAATTGTTTCGTCTGTTTCATCTTTTCCACATAATTGCAGAGCACAAATCTCAAAAGAGATTTCACATCTGTTCTCTGTTCTTTCACTTGTCTTGGCCACACAGAAATCACTTATAACAATACCTGCCCCAAAATGTACATTGGGGATGTTGCTGTTTCACTTGTAAAGTTTTATATGAGCCACCCTGTCTTCTCGGTTTGCCTTAGCCAGTATGTAAGGAGCCATTTGGTGAACACAGCTGAGTTTTAATCACCTCAAGTTGCAAGAACAAATGACTAGTTCCAAGTTAACAGAAGTTAGTGATCTCTCTCTCTCCAATAGTTTCATTTTCTTAAATTCTTCAATTGGATCATTTTTTAGGCTGTCTATATACTTCAGTGGAGTGTTACTGCTTATACAGCTGAACTTACTCCTAAATGGAAATACTTTTATAAACAGGTTGGCCACCCTACTGATAATTCAATTTAACTGCCATACCCTAAACAATTGTCACATGAATTCAGGGCAGGGAAAAAATCCAGATGCTCTGGAAAGCACTTGGGGATCACCTTCATAATTAACACGTGAAACCAAGTCTCCAGTTTTCAACTTAAAGCATTGCTTTCTCTAGCTGTTCCTGTTCCCACAACAATATTGTAGTAAAATGTTTTCCATAAAATGCTTTTCAATAAAGAGAAATAAAGGAATACGACTAATATGTCTCTTCCGGGCGAGCATCTCTAATAACACAGAGGCTACACCTAAGATACCGCGTCATTATTTTGACTGATGTTACTCATCAAATCGTCCAAATAAACACTTAAATCAGGCAAAAAACATACTAGTTAAAACAAACAAACAAAATTTAAAGCAAAAGCTTGTTACTTTTCTTTACCGAGCCATCAGAAGTCCAAATTAAGGACTTTAGAATCAGGGCTGGGTATGGAAGTATACATTCTGTCAGTTATAATTTCATAAAATTTTAAAGCACATTCATTTTTTCCACCTCTATCTTTGTTCATTTTTTGCATAGGTCCTTGGCTATTCAAACATAACATTAACTGATTGAATCATCCCTATATAACAAATGTATAATATGTACCCTTTTCTAAATTTTTATTTGCCTTACTGTCAATATGTTTATTTTTAAAATTTTTGATCTTTATTAAAAGCATATTTTTACTTTTCAATCACAGTTTACTTACTGTCAACATTTTTAAAGATTCGTTTTTCCCCTGAAATTTTCTGGATTCCTGATGGTTAATAAAATCTCAAGAATTATAAATGTAACCTTCTTTTTATAATTTCTGCAACTGCATTGCCATCACAATATATACAAAATCTTTCTAATATATCTAAGATTCTTATTTTTCTCTGGATGGATACAGACACAGAAACACCCACATACACATACACACAGTAACCAGACATATATATTTAATGATTTCAGATTATCTTAGAATTTTCTGAAATAATTTTAAATACACACATTTGGTTGCGAAAAAGTTTACTAAGAATTATGCAAAATTTACATTCCTTATATGACAATGAAAAAAAGTCAATAGAAAAATTATTTCAATCCCAGATGCTATAACTATGTTTAATTTGCCTTTGCTTTACACATATTAGGTTGTTACGAAATAAGGATTTTAACTTCACTGATTTCACAAACATGTGCAATACACATTTTATAGTGCATGTACATGATGAATTTGTGAAATTAAAAATTTTTTTTTTTACATACTAACTTTCTACTTGTAAATGGTATTCCTCCTATTCCATATTATATTACTGCCCCCCTGTGGAAAAGTGAACTAACTCTAAAATTCCAGATACCTAAATCTACGGAGATAACTGCTTCTCATGTTTTCCACTTCTTTAAATTTACAGTCTGTTTAGCAATAATCTTGGGTAAAGGAAAGATAAAGCGATTCCTTGGAAGATGCACAATTTAAAAATCAAGGTAAACTATATTCTTGATGGTGTGTATTTTTACAGCTCTTTTCTTATTAGTGTATTCGGATGGACTTACATAAAAACAAGTAAAATGACATATCAAATAACTCAAATTATTTGAGCTTATATATTTTATCTAAAGTCTAAATTAAACAAATTAAGTTAAACCAACTACATCAAGACAAAGTTAACTTTTGAAAAGAAAAATTCCTTTACTTATGCTTCATAGTACGTTTATAATCACAACACTAGATTCATGGAACAAATGCATACTGGAAACTTTCTGTTCTAAGTGAAATAATCCTAGAAAATTTACTCAATGTTCCTCAACTAATCTGTGCGATTTTCCATAGGCTCATGTTTCAAAATGTTCACTTCTGTTTCAAAATGTTCATGTATGAGACATATACAGTCAAAGATGTCTTTGAAGATATTGTGATAATGCTGGAGATAAACATCTTTAACAGAAATAATATGGGAAGGGAGTGTTGAATAAACATTGGATTAGGTTAAAATGGTTTCAAGATTGCATCATTTTATCTATTGTAGTGCCTTATAAATAAATGGAAATAAATATTTAAGTGAAAAAAGCCCATAGCCAAATGAGTGGACTCAACTTCTTACCAGAAGGATCTAAGACATATGTCATGTTCTCTGGCATATAAATCAATTCATTATAATGGAGCAGAGCCACAACTGGGCTCCGAGCTGTCTTGCATTTTTTAATTTGGGCAGTTTCATTATATCACGGTAAATTCTTGATCTTTATGTTATTCAGACTTGCTGAATGGAATTAAACCAACATTTGAAGGCAAAATAAAATATACTTAATTCACATACCATTCATGTACTGCATTATTCCTAGAGAATAAAAAATTTCTCAGAGTTCTTGACTCACACTTAGTTGTATAAGCATATTTATAGAAGCAATAGTAATTTGAGAGTATTTTTAATAAAATTAAACTTAAAACAATTAAAAATTAGTCCTTATTAGCCTCAAACTTGCATAATTTGGCCTTCAGTTGTTTCAAAAATCATTTTTTTCTCTGAACAGAGAAATTATAATTCCAATAATATAAAGCTGATACATTCAGTCTGCCCTATTTGATTAGAGAAAACTTTCAATTAACAACACATTTTATTTTAAATATATTACAATTTGTTCCTTATAATACACAAATTATTTATAACTTTATCCTACAGTTCTAGGTTTCTGCTAATCTCTTTTTTATTTTGTTTTGTTTGTTGAAGACTAAAATACTTGTCGTCAATTAAGATTTTTCCAAAGCCACAGGGTCAACCTATTTTAGAAAGCCATAGAAATTTCTCGTTTCCCAGCAGAACACAGTTACTGGAAACTGTCACCTCAATAATTATCAGTTACCCAGAGTTCAAGTTTAATTTGCAATAGGCAAATCTCCAAGGACTAATGGAAATGAGACTATGAAGAAACAAAGCCAATAAAACTAAAATAAAAACTTCAGCTATCGAAACATATTAGAAAAATGTCAGAAATGGATTTTATTAATTTACTATGTGTACTAAAACTTTTGGCTTTAAGCCTATACAAATACGAGATTGGACTGAGGATTTAAGGAGAAAATTCTGGAGTGGTTTCCATAACTCACAAAGATACCAGAATCCAGAGCATCTGAATAACCCATATCTCTAGTTTTATAGTATTATGAAATAAATGTCTAAATTAATCTTTCACACTTAATGTTTTTTTACAAGGCCCAATGATCTGAAAGGTACTTGCAGCCTGCAAAGTTTTGACAGCTTAGTTTAATCCATCTTAGCCTGTAAAGCTTTGAGGAGCATGTCCCCTAGTGGTAAAATCCTGTTATCCAGCCAGAAGGAAGGTTCCTGGGTGGCCAAATGATGATTGGCATAGTCACAGGGCAGCCCAGGAGAAGACAGAGACAGACGGCCAGCCCGGCACATTCCACATAAGAGTATGAAATTTGGACTGTAGATCACTTGAATTCTTGACTCTGTCACTGAATAGCTGTAAGACTATTCAACAAGTTGCTTAACTTCTCAAATTTTGGTTTTCTTATTTCCAAAATGGGGACGATGATGATAATAATAAAAATACTTTTATCATATGATTAATCCAGTTGAAAGTGAAATGATACATGTAAAGCATTTATATTATATGGAAAATATAAGCTCTATAAATGTTAGCTATGATAACGAAGATTATAATGATTATGGCAACGATGACACTGAGGACTACAAATGTCTTCTATAGTCAAACTATCAGAATTAGTGGGACATTCACCTTTCATGCTTCAAAAAGAACTTAAAATTACTCAGAGTAAAACCTTTCTAGAGGAACAGCTTTGGCTTACTCTATTGCATGTAGCAATAAGCTCTAAAGAAAACAGTCTAATATTATCTAAATGTCATTTTGTCCATATGAGATATGTTCATAAGGAATTTCCAAGGGTCTGACAGAAGAATTTAATCGATGTTTGTTGGATTTGTTTAAGTAAACAATACAAAACAATCTAAAAACACACACCACAAAATGCAATAGTCATCTAGGTTGTACATACATGATCTTAAAAAAACAAGCTGATATTTCTCTCACATGTCTTACATGTGGGTGCATAACACAGATACATGCCTTGGGATTATGTTGGTATTTTTAATTTATTAACAACAGTTATGATTCACCATCACATTATCAGATTATAAGGAAGACATTTTGAGGTCCCCCTCCCTCTGCCTTCATTTATAGTATTTGATAAAGAAAGAATAAAGCTATGGGCACATTACATTTCCCAGCAATTGTCTCTCTGCAAAGACTACTGCCAGCTGAGCTATCAGAAAAAAATATGGTGATTTATTTCAGATGTTATTCTTGGGTAATGCCAAGTACTTTACTGACACTAACAATGAGAATCTTCATGAAAAACTATGTGTTGGACTGATTAGGGTAAAAGGAAAAGTGCCACGGATACAATCATTTTTGATACAAACTAAACTCTGCCTACTTATAAGATGATGCGTAAGAATGAACATCAATTTTACTCCATATTCCAACCACAGGACAAAAACATTGTTTTAAATGATTTCCTATTAAAAGAAGAACGATGGTAAAGTTTTTCCTGACATTTATGATTTTCTTTTAGTTTACCTCAGGTGCCTATTCACTGATGTATTTGATATATGAGTCAACATTTAGCAACTACTGTGTATCAAGCACTGTCCTAGGCTCTGAGGGTCCAATGATTGGTTTACAGACTAACACAGACCCTACTTTCATGGAGCTTATAACAGAGGAGAGTTCACATTAAAGAGTGGATGAAACATTAGTAAAATTAAAAAATGGTAATCTGGAAGAAAGAAAACAAAAAGAAAAAAGGGTGCTGGCATAGGTAATGATAAGAGGGCTTCTGGGGGAAAGGGGGCCGCCCTGGAAAGACTGAGTGAGGAAGACACCTCCGCAGAGATACACTGTCAGCAGCTCTTAACCTGCGAAGAAGGCAGCCACAGAAAAAGCAGAACAGAGTGCCTTCCCCGGAATAATGTTTTTGGGTTTCTTTGTGTTTTTTTGTTTTTGTTTTTTTTTATATATGTATTTTTATTGATTTCAGAGAGAGGAAGGGAGAGGAAGAGAGAGACAGAAACATCAATGATGAGAGAGTCATTGATCGGCTGCCTCCTGCACGGCCCCTGCTGGGGATCGAGCCCGCAGCCCGGGCATGTGCCCTGACCGGGAACCGAACCTCGAGCTCCTGGATCCTAAATTGATGCTCAACCACTGAGCGACGCCGGGCCGGGCCCAGAATAATGTTTTAACACAAACAATGGCCTAACTCAATTGCAGGTGGTACAACTCTTCCTAGAAATTACTTCAAGAGCATTTTCTGTACTCTAAGGTTTATGTCATATTGTACGCTTTGTGCTTAATTGATACTTAACATCATTTTTTAATAGATTTGTTTTAGATATTAAAGATTATAAAATGCAGGAAAGTAATATTACTAAAACCTGAAGAAAAAATATCTGATAAGATTTTCCTTAGTTTAGGTAATTGTCAACATTAATTTTATTCAAAGAGAAACAAATGTAAGTAAATCTGTCAAAGAGGAGGGCACAGGCACACACACATGCACAAAGCCTGCCTTTGATAATCTCTGCATTGGTAGGGCCAAATGTTACCCTATAATTGGTGTTTTCAGCTATACAGTAACTACGGTATAAATAATACATTTGATTTTTATCAACAAGGTATAGTTTGTCCTAAAGCTAAAAATCTTTTGGAAACTGTTGAAAGTGTCAAAATATCTGTAATGAAACTTTTTAGAAGCAGTGCATTCGTTAAATAGTATCAAATAATTTTACAGGTCTTGAATGCCCCCCATTGACATGTATGAACATTCATTCCAAAGGCTTTATTCTTGCCTGATGAAGAAGCCAGAGAGAGACAGTAGAGAAGGCAATGAATTATTTTCCATGAATAATTTTCCCTACCATCTGCTGAAAATCAGACAATTTTCACTGTTACTATCTAAAACACACACACAGAGTCAGCCATTTGTGATTTGCTTTAAAGTTTTGTAGGCAATAGTTTATATACCTCTATTTTGGATTTCACAGAAAAAATAGGAAAGATTTTGCTGATGTTTTTTTTAAATTTAAAAAATAATGTATCTATTGTCAGATGATTATAACTTTCTAGTTATGCATTCATTGTGAAACTTATTCCCCATCTATCATATGCTTTCTTTCTCTTGTTCTCACTTGTTTACTAGTTATTTTGAAATTTTTAAAATTAATTTTGAATCCCTTTAATTTTTTAAAATTAATTCTGAGAATTAAGCTAAGAATCAGAGAACTGTTTTCTAGCTGGCTAGACAAGTTTGCGTGTGTAATGCTAACCGAACCTTTTGCTATTCTACAGAAAAGCCACTATCTTAATTTCGCTAGGCCTGGAAATGATCTTTCAACTGTGTGTCTGGTTTTACTTTTCTTTATTCATTTGTTTGGACTCTATGATAGAGTTCATTTTACTTTTGGCACCATTTTTAAGGACGTCTCGTACACACGGGTGAGCCCTAAGGAATGGCACTGCTGCAGGTAAAGATTAGAAAGTGATTCATTTTAATTTGAAACAGCTGTGTGGGGAGATTAACATGGATTCGGTTTTAAAGCTGTACCTGTCTATAATCAGGTCGATTCATTCCCAAGAGTAATACATTTCGCAAAAGAACTCGAACATTTTGTTCTAATTCTCAAAACTTTTTGGCCTCATTAAATTGTGCTGTATATCTGCAGCTTCATTCATCAGTTCTCCGGATGCACCTCATCACACCTACCTGGGTGCTCTGAATGATTTCTGATGTTGTCTGGATGAAAAATGAGCGCAAATGAAGCATTCAGCAGTCATATTAATGCTAAGCAAGAGGCTTGGGGGAAAAGTAGGATTCAGACTTTTTTAAAAAAAGCTCATCAAACTTTCTTTGTGACTTTATAATTTTGATAATTTTAAGCTACAAGTGAACTTCTTTTTTAAAGAGCACATTTAAAATGAAGTTATAATCAAATATAGACTTTTTAAGAGTATTGAAAATTTGTATCTATCTAAATCTACTGAATTTCATTTTTATACATTGGTCATTTGAAAGATCAAGTGGCTAGTGAAATGCTGAGTTGGTAAGTTTATTATGTAACAAATATTAATTGAGCAGGTATGGAATTGGTCTGTCATACATATCCTTAGATGACAGAGATAGACAATTATCCTTCCTATCAGTGTCTGTGGGCTGCAAATGCCTCAGACAGGATCAGTGTGTGTGTGGAAAGCTGGGACATTAGAATAAAGAGAGGAAGTTGGAAAAGATTTCTCAACTCATCCACAAGCTATATGTGAAGATGGTGAAAAAAAACCTCTCATACACATACATACTATTTTTATTATATACATACATATGCTATATGCACACATATGTCCTTGACATAATTAATTATGTACTTGCTCTCTGGACAAAATGCAAATACATTCAAAAGTAGACTGAATTAAAGTGTTTGTCTGCCTTCATCTATTCTCACTGTTAGTGGATACAGAACATGGAAATGCCAGGGTGTGTTTGTTTAACCAAGTTTTCCCATGTTAGAAAATAAGGGAGCTATTGAACTTGAAAGCAGAATGCATTTTAAATGTGGGACAGCAGTGTTTCTGGAAATATAATGCTCACTTGCCCACTTCAGAAATCTCTGATCTGTGTCTCTCTCCATCCCGCCTCTTTCCTAGATCTCCACCTATCATCCTGTCTTGGTTTTGGATCATGAAACGTTCTGTCTGTGTATCCCATCACCAACCTATAACATGTAATTCATTAGCTCCTCCATCTTTAAAAAATAAATACAGCCCGGCAGGGTGTGGCTCAGCGGTTGAGCGCCGGCCTAGGATCCAGGAGATCGGGGTTCGATTCCCGGTCAGGGCACATGCCTGGTTGCGGGCTCGATCAATGACTCTCTCATCATTGATGTTTCTCTCTCTCTCTCTCTCCTTCTCCTTTCCTCTCTCTGAAATCAATAAAAGATATATTTTAAAAAATAATAATAAAATAAAATATAAAAAATAAATACATACACATACACGTGTGTGTATATACACAACTTGAACTCAAGCTGACTACCTTACTTTCCCCCCAATATTTCTTAGCAAATTTTCAAAGATTTTAGAAAAAGTAGTTTATACTCAGATTTTCACTTCCTCATCTGTCACTTGCTCTCAACCATCTGTTGGTTATTACTCATATTACTTTATTATAACAGATCTCATGGTCTCTTGTTCCTGGAGAGACAATGGACAGAGGGGCTGCTCAGTTTCAATGGATATAAATATGTGTGGCTATGTCTGTATATGTAGGTATGCATATACGTTTAAGTGTGTGTATCACAGAACTTTGCTATTGTCACTAAAATAAGAATCACAGAAATAGGGCATCTAATTCCAAGGATTTCTTAATTTTTATGTGAAATAAAAATAACATTTTTTAAAAAATCATAGAAACTAAGGGCTAACTACTAAACTTTCAAAGTTGCCTTGGCATTAACAAAGGGTGTGTGCCTTTAAGAGAAGCGTGTGTCCCGAAAGTCCAGCAGACAATATTTTAACACAAAAACAGCAGGACGGTTGAGTTTGAGATTCATCAGTTTTACAAAAGTAATTGTGGTTTAAAAAATTGAGTTCCTGTAAAAGGTGGAGGGACAGAGAAGCAATGCCTCAAGATCATAATATTTAGGCTGGAAATTTTGAGGATACACATAGAAAAATGGCTTTAAACCAGTAAATTCTTCATTTATTCAATCAATTGAACAATTTGTAAAATCAGAGGGTAGAATACAATTGCTTTCCTTAGGGTGTAACACCCTTGTATTTGGGGGAAGGAGGAAGGAAAAAAAACACAAAATTTATGCTGGGCCCCCAAGACATGTTACTGTGTTAATCCTGGATGCAAACAGTTGTGGAAGAGGGAAGAAATTTACAAGCTTAGATGAAAATTACTTATTACTCCTCTTTTTATACATTTACATTTTCTATTCGAATTTGTTTTAACATTGTGTACTCCTTAAATATAAGATATATCTTAGGCACAAATTCTGAAAGAGGATATAAAATTCGTTGCATATTCATTTAAGAATCTCTCCCTTTATGAAGAAAAATATCCAGAGGCAAGCAAGGTTTATTGGTGAGTGGTTTGGATATCATAATAAAGAAAAAGATGATTTATCTAAACTTAGATCCATTAAAAATGATATAATTAATAGGGCTCATATACTTCTATCATAAAATAACAAAGTATAGTTAAAATTATGACTAACTACAAGATGCTAAAAAATCTCTGAAAAAATATAAGAAGAAGAAGAATTTTGAGATACAGTTGAATTTGGGGTTAAATTTATTTGAGTTCTTTTAATGCGGTAACGTTATATTATTTAGAATATTTGAATAAGCTAAATATTCCTTGCCCCACATTGTTTTATAATTATGAACTAGTCTCATGAACAGAAATCATAATTCCAACTTTTGTTAGTCTCCATTTATTTATTGTCACATATTAAGAACTATCTTGGAATCTGTGCGGACGGGCGCCTAGAGTTCAACGCTGAACAAGATGCAGGCCCCGTCTTGTAGGACTGTAATCTGGGGAAGGGGCAGAGGGCAGTTCCCATGGGTAGAGGACAGTGTGGGGGACAGTCGACTCCATACAACATGCTGTGGAATCAGAGCACAAGTATCTAAACAAGCCTGAAAGGGGAGGGGAGAGTCACAGTCATCCTCTAGGTGATGATATTGCCCTGAATTTATTCAGAACAATGAGTAGAAGTTACTAAGTAAGGTAAGTAATGTCCATTCTATCTTAGATGAATGTATCTTCCCATTACTTTTAATTCTGATCATTTCTTTTAAAGAAATATACATAAAATCAAGTTATCATTTGAAAGTATTCGCACTCAACATTTCAGTCCATTTATCAACTTTCTAAAAAGGAATGGCTTCTCTACGCCATTAAAATAACCAGGTGTTTAGAAAAAACATGCTAACTCTCGCAATAAGCTTATGTCATATGACATACAGCATATGCAGTATTCAAGGAGTTGAGTATTAAAAAGGTTTGTCATTAATCTAAAGTTATATGTGTGTATGTTTTCAATTATTTGAGCATATTCAGATCACATGTAAGATAAAAAGCATCAGGGCATTTCAAAGTTTTATAAAAATTTTCATTAATTCTTATTAACAATATTTTGCCTATAAAACTATCTAAATATATTAATTAATATCTCTCTCTCTTTAATTCCTCAAGTGCATATAAAACAATCCATTTAGAGAGTTATAGTTAATGAGATGAACCTCTCTAAATAAAAACTCCAATGGAAAGCAAAGCAAATCTGCATTTTACTCTGCAGTGTCTTGTGGATTAATGTGTAGATTCTGTTGGAATTTTTGAAACAAAAGAAGTAGCTTATAACTTGTCACTACTATTTTTTGGTGCATCCTTCACAGTTTAGGAAACCAAGTTGATAATCATTGTTCTCTTATGAACTATGGCGAGTCAGTCAGAAAATTAAAACAGGCTGATAGTGTGACTGTTAGAAAATATAATTTCAGTTGATATTTTCCCCAATATCAGCTGGTTCGGCTACATGTGTGAACCTTGAAAACAGCTCCCTCTGCAGTACTGTCCTCTGCAGTCAAACAAACACTGAAACAGATATATTCCAACCTTGACACTCATCTTCACATTTTTGCTGTTGAAGTAGTATACCTATAGAAAGATTTTACTAAAATCTTTTTCTTGAAAGGAACTGGTTTTCAAACGAGGATGCAGTTTTTGTTGTTGTTACTTTTTGTAGATCTACAAAATAATGTCTGTGGATATACTTTTTTGTCTATAGGAAATTTTACCATTACTATACTAATCTTTAATAATTAAATAATATCATAAATGTATCCTAAAGAACCCTAAATTGTACCTATATTTCCACTCTTCTGGTTTCTCTCTTCCTATAGCATTTTCTTATATAGAATTTATGCAGAAGAGTTAAATAGAATTCTATTGGTAAAAATTATTTTATTAGTAAACTTTTCATAAGGTACTTCTGAATCTCATTAAAATATTATATTTAATGTTTCTCTGATTCAGCCCTTGGTTTATAATCCATGACCTGTATAACTGCCATCATCTATTTTCATCTATAATCAGCACACTAGTGCTTTTTATCAAAAATTCTCCCCCACTATCTATTTTTAAAAACCACCTAAATTAATACTAAAATTAAAATACTACAGTCCTGGCCAGGTAGCTCAGTTGGTTGGAGCATCTTCCCATATTCCAAGAGGTTGAAGGTTCAATTCCCCGTCAGGGCACATATCTAGGTTGTGGGTTTGATCCTCTGTCTGGGTACTTACGGGAGGCAACCGATTGATGTTTCTCTCTCACACTGATGTCTCTCTCTCTCTCTAAAAATCAATTAAAGAACATATCCTTGGGTGAAGATTCAAAAGATAAAATAAAAATACAATAAAATTGTACTCACTTTTCTGTCTTTGTTGTATTTGGCAAATATCTCCTGGGCTCTCTCTTCTCCTCCGTCCGTGAACAGCATGATAATCTTATTGCAGTTAGCTCTGGAAACATTATACTGTAAAAAATATATGTATATCATTCATAATAAAAGGTGGAAAATATAAAGCATATGAAAGAGCATGAACAGGGTGCAAGTAATGAGTAAAATATATGCCCAATATGTATATTCTAAGAGCTGGTTCCTAGGTCAGGGCAGCTCCCCCCCCCCCCCCCACATACACCCAGACATCCATAGGTCTCAACTTTCTTCAGGTCTTTGATCAAATGTCACCTTATCAATGAGAACTTTCTCAAAAAGCTATATTTTAAATTGCAGTCTCCCTCCCAGGCTGTATTTTTCTTCACAGCATTTTATACTCTTTTATAAATGCATATTTTATTTGCTTGCTTATCATTGGCTTTGCATAAGTGAATGTAAGTACCATGAGGGCATGAAGTTTTGTCTGTTTTTGTTCAGTGTTGTTTCCTTGCCTAGATACCTGCCTAGAACATAATAACCTCTCAGTGGTTAATTAATAGATTTTAAATTAATTAATGGCTATGATATTGATTTTACACCCCTAATATTTATACCACAGACAATATTAATAAAAATTGTGCATACCCATTCACATATATTTTCAATCCATTTACAAACATTTTTCCTCTCTTCCCTCCTTCATCCTACTTTATTCATTTTATATTTCCCAAACTGTAAACTCCTGGATGACCCTTAACACCTATGCTCTTTCATATCTTTGTAAATGTCCATACCTATTCCCAGAATATCCTCTCCTATTCTCTCTTGACTTGCCACACATATTCTAACACTGAAAGACTCAGTTCCTATAGTCAATCCTCTCTTACACTTTCTTCAAGGTCCCAAAAGAGTGGAACGTGGGAGAACAGTGTATGAGCACCACATGACCGCTAGAAATCTGAGCTTCTTTGAGGTCTGAAATGATAATGGCAGCCTTTTACTGTTGTGAAATGTGTTTTTGCATTTAAGTGCTGAGAATTAAAAACTACACTAATTTATGAATACTCAGCTTCTTTCAAAATGTCAACCCCCACCTTGCCAGCCCAGTGCTGTCAATGGGAATATAATATAAACCTAATTTGTAATTTTAGCTTTCCAACAGCCATGTTAAAAAAAGTAAGAAGTGCCCGGCTGGGCATGGCTCAGCGGTTGAGCATCGACCTAGGATCCAGGAGATCTCGGTTCGATTCCCTGTCGGGGCACATGCCCAGGTTGCGGGCTCAATCCCTAATCGGGGGTGTGCAGGAGGCAGCCGATCAATGGCGACTCTCTCACCATTGATGTTTCAACTCCCTCTCTCCCTTTCTTTTTCTCTCTTTGAAATCAATAAAGATATATTTTTTTAAAAAGGTAAGAATACCTGAAATTAATTCTAACAATATATTTTATTTAACCCAGACACCCAAAATGTTATCAAATTAAATATGAAATCAATATAAAAATTCTTGCGATAAGAGACATTTTTTTCTTTCATAAAGTCTTCAAATCTCAGTCCAGACCAGAAACATTTCCAATGCTCAACAGCACACATGATTGTGGCTACCATATTGGATAGCACAGCCCTGGCCTTTAAATTACTAATATATGTTTTTAAGTCATTAATTCTACTGTAGTATTTAAGCTTATTGGAGGCCCGTGCTCTTACTTTTTAAATACGATAAACCCCATTTCCTGTTGTAAAGGCTAATAAAGATAGCATTTTGCTTTATTGATGAAAAGATCCTGTTTCATATAATACCTCATTGACTAGGCCATTAGAAATGGGCAGTTAAAACTTTTACCCAAACATTGTAAAAACACAAATATTGACTAATACAATTTGTCCCATTCAAACATGGTTCTTATCTTTGATGTTAACTGTCTGAAAATTTGACTGTATAAAAAATTACATATTTATTATGAAAATATTTTTGTGAAAGGTGTTGAAATCCCTTAACTAAAATTAATTTCCCTGATGATTTGTCTTTTTATCTGCATATTAAAAATGGGCAAAATAATATGTACCTAAAAGACTGTCTCATAAAAGTGATAAAATAAGTAAAGTTGCTAAAATAGGACTTAGTTTCCTTAAAGTCGTAGAGGTATTTATCACCGAACACAAATAACAATGTAAGTTAGCACACTGGGTCCTGCTGATCACTTGTATATTCGTATAAATAAAATAATAATAACCTTTCCCAGGAGAGACAGATATTAGGACACACAAAAGTGGAAATAAAATGTTTTGTTTTCAACATGATTTTTCCTAGGAGTAGCCTTCTCAGGACTTTTGATAAAGCAAAGTACATCACAGCAACTTCTGGATGGATTTTCAATTCTTTAAAGAGTCACACAATCACAGCAGTTGTAACGTACTGGCTTTCAACGAATTAAGTAAAAGAAAGAACTTGAGTATTTCAACGAAATTACAATTAGAGTTTTTAATTTACTTTAATATGTTATTTCATAACCTGCTTTGTTGTATCCCTGCATGGCCAGCACATAGAGCTGCATCTATCATATATGCACTCAATAAAAAATTTTTGAAAATTGCCTCTCAATATATTAATATTTTATGAAACACTGCCTTAAGAAAAATTCAAATCATAATTTAAGGTTTACTATGGGGAAAATGACATGTCTAATTCTACTTGATACTCGCTTCAGTGATCTTAAAGGTAAACCTTGCAAGGACATGCAAAACACAGGGCATGGCACTGCATGAGTAAGAGGTCGAGAAGTGTCTGAAACGGGTAACGGTGTGCTTCAGCTTCGTACAGGCCAGGCCCTGACATTCGGGAACATTACTTTAGAAGGAGGGCAATCCATAACAGATGTGTGGAAAGCAGAACATTGGAGATTTACTCCAGGAATAACGGAGACATATTAAAAATCCTTTACAATCGTGGTAAAGGCAGTACTAGAGGCCAATAGGAGTAAAGTGATATTTTATCAGCAACTAGTAATGAACCTGTGGTCTCTCTAACGAGACTGCCTCTGAAACAGTACATTAGGCTTGAGACACCTCAGCATTTCACAACTGAAACCTGAGTAGGAGGGAAGAAAGTCAGCCAGATTAACAACACTAAGAACAATTAAACTGCCAAGATCTAGAAAACTCGATTATTGACTCAAGAGAAAAATAATTCTCATTTTTAAAAATTATATTCCTTGTCTACAGAAAGAATATATCTGAATTTAATGGTCAATTACACTTGAACTTCACAGTTCTAAGTTTTCATATTTTTATTAATGAATATACATCATTTAATAAACATGCATGTTTATCAAAGCTAATTTCCCTTGAAAACTGCAGTGCTGAACTGCTTTGCTTTTCTGTCTCCCTACTTGCTTACCTAGTGGCATCTAATACGTATCACACCTCAGACTCAACGTAATTGAAGCTGAGCTCTTTCTACCCTCCAATTCTCTCTACCTAGATCTCTGTGCCGTCCTCTACTTAGTATTCTAGTTCGGAGAACCTAGAGTCACCCAAATCCCTCTTCCCCCTCAGCAACCTCTTCCCCCATCCAGTCGCCATGTCACTCCTTAACATCTCTTCACTACTGTCCCAACGCCAGGATTTCCACAGTAGCTTAACCTCGGACACTAGTTAGAGTGCATCATTTTCATACATTCTTTTGCTCTCCATTAACCGATAACTCATGGTCTTTTCATTTCCATCACTCCCCTAAATTGTTGTGTCCCAGACATGCCAGACTGCCTGATATTCCTGCAATGTTTTATGTAGCCTGGCACACTTCCGTGCCTTTGTCCATGCAGTTCTTTGATCTGAAATGATTTCCTCCTCTCTCAAACACCTACCTAGATTCCACTCATCCCTCAAAACCCTGTTTTCAAGGAAATGCCGCACTTTCCTGACCTCCTTTGGGTAAGCTGAGTCCCTCCTCCATGCTGCTCCAGAAACACTCTGAATGCCCCGTAATGGCCCTGACGCACTGTACTGGGGATACTGGTTTAGTGTGTGCTGCAGCTGCTCAAGAGCAGACGGTCTTGGTTATTTCTATAATTCCAGCTCTAGCACTGTGACAGGGAATTGTAAAGCACTCAATAAATGTTGGCTGAATGAACAAGCGAATGAACCAACTGATCAGACATCTCAAAAACTCTTTGGAAAATTCACTTAGGGAACAACAAAGTCAAATTTGCAGAAAAGACCAAATGCACAGGCTTATTCAGTGATTTAGCAAAAACGATGGGAATTATGAGCTGATTCTGTACCAGCCATGTGCTAGTCATTAATTATAGTAATAATTATCTTGACTCCAACACCAGCCCAGCAGCTTACATACACATGAGGTTTCTGTGTGTCACATTCTGTAAACAATCCTGTCCACAACCCTCAGATGTACGTGTGATGGTGACGTCCATTGTGTAAGTGAAGAAACAAGGTACAGAGCAGCTAGGTCCACACTCTCAAACACAGGGAAAAACACTGCCTCTTGAGAGATACAAAACTGAATGATGGCTCCTGCACTCAACTAGCTCAGACCGAAAAAGATGACACGGCCATTTCAAAATATAGTCCAGATTAAGAGACCTGCTATAATATGTGTCAGGCAGTAGGCATGTCAGAGTCTAACAGTCTAACTGTAGACATGGGTGTGTGATTTGTTCAGGGGGATCTTCCCTGAGGAAGGAATTTCTGCTCTGGGAATCATCTTCCTATTCAACTTACTGTCTACCATTTGGAGCTTTCTGTACATTAAGGAACAATTTAAATACCCAAACTAGATATTTAAAATATTTCCAGCAACCATTTGATGATTCGAAGCACAAGTTTCCAGATAAATACTGTAGTAATTGATACAAGAAAAAAGAAATTATATTCTAAATATGCCAAGTTTTAAGTGCTTAAGAAAAATTAAATTATTACCTTATAAATATGTTTTTGGAATATTTATGAAAATATGATAGAAGAAAAGATCTAAAAGGAAAATATGCATTTTGTATGCCTTTTGAATTTGGATTTAAAGATAAAAGGAGTTCAAAGATTTCTACTGCTTGGACACATACATCTGCTTTCTAAACAAATGAAAACAGCACTGTTATCTAACCCTAGAAAGTATTAACTATCAGGATATTGAAATTCAGATACTGCACTTTGGTAATGAAAGAGAAAAGGGGATGGTTTTGCTACTTACATTAAGCAGCTGTTCAAAAGCAAAGCTAAAGCCCTTCTTATAATCTGTAATTCCTTTTGCTGTGATATTATTCACGGCATCTTTCAGTACTTTCTTGTTTCTTACATTTGCTTGTACAAGGTGCTGAAAACAGCTTACATCCTGGGCATTGCTGTTAAACTGAAAAAGATAAAATAGTAAATATGTAACAAAGAACATTAAAGTCAACCGTGTAATTTTCATTTAATTATATTGTTTATACTTCTCAAACCCAATGCATTGCTTTCTCCTTTTATTAAAAAAAATGAAATAGATTGGTAAACAAAAGTACACTAAGGATCAAGTAGTAATTTTCATCTAAGTCCCCAACTCATACTGTAACTCTGAGCCTGTTACCTCCTGTAACCTGGTTTCCCTGAGTATAAATTTGGGATTTGAATTGTATGCGGTCCCTTCCAGCTCTCACATTTCATGAGCATTTAGACAAAAAACAAACAAACAAACAAAAAATCTACAACAGATAATGAAATGTATTCAGAATCCAGAAAGAATATGATATGCTTGTGCAGGGTACATAGATAAACTGAGTATTTTACTTGAGTCCCATAAGGAAAAGTTAGATGGAAAAATAATACACTGTGTTAAAGGAGCAGCAGTTTAATAATTCTGAAATTTGAGAGTAGAGTCTTCCTATGGTGGTTAAAACAGGAAAGCAATCTGAAAGCGTCCAGAGCACCTGGTGGCCTTTTAGAGCTATCACTCTAGAGGTTCTATACAGAATTCAGTGAAATCTGGGAGGCAAGCAAAAGGCAAGAGGTCACTATGGAGCCTCACTGCTTTAAGTGATGTGTCCCTGATCAACAGAGGCGATAAGAGGAGAGAAGATAAACTCCAACCAAACGTGCTCCAAATTGAAAATCTAAGAATGATAACCAGTTTTACCAACTGTATAAAAAGTATTCACATAGTTCATTGGATATTTCCAAAAAAAGATAGGAGCAATAGGAGCACTGCAATAAGATCTAGGATGCTGAGATGAGTAGGGTCATCCTATCATTTATTAACTTTGCTACCTGTATAGGTCCCTCAGGCTCCTGGGGTTTAGACTGTCATATCTGCAAAACGAGAATAATAAAACCGTACTTGCTAGAAGACAGGGGGCTGGCCAGGTAAAAGCTTGAAGATAGTCTCAGACCAAAAGCATAACCAAATGATTTTAATAGGTGGATAGCAAGCCAAAACACAAATTTTATAAGTGATTATATATTCTTATAAATATAAGGCATCATTCTTTTTCCTCTGAAGATCACTGAAGCCTAATTATAAGGTGCACTGCACTCATCAACAATCCATTAAGCAGACATTTACTAGCAGTCTCTTGTATGTCAAGAATTATGGCAGGTGATAGTTTTGTGCCTTCAGACATTATGTAAACTGGGCATGATGTCTGTAAACACTTATACAGTTTTTACTATGTGCCGCATTTACTATGTACTCTATAAATATTAATCATGCCTCTTGGTGAATGCCCTACAAGATTACTGAAGAAACTTAAGCATAGAAAAATTAAATAATTTGTCCATAGTCACATGGCAAATAAGTGATAGAGTCAGAATTCAGACTAGCACTGGGGCCAAAGAGTCTGAGATTTTAACTATTTCCACACCACCTCTGGACATATTATAATAAATTACGATTATTTCTGAAAAAGAAATATTATGCTCTAGGAGAGAATATCAGGGGAATGTGTTCTGACTTGAATTGTGAGCAGTCAGGGGAAAAATTCTCCTGTGACTCCAGAAAAATGATTCACTGAAGACTATGGAGGAAGAACATTCCAGGCAAATAGAACAACATGCAAAAAGGCCCTGGTGGGGGGTGGGGGGTGGGGGAGCCTTTTAGGGAAACATAAAGAAAAAGAGTTAAGCTCGGTTACATATGAAGACAAATGACATAAAATGAGTTCATGGAAGGAGGAAGGAGCTAGAGCATGCAAGGTGTAATGGAAATGCTGAAGAACTGGGATTTTATTTTCTATCAAATGAAAAGTTATAGAAAGATTTCAAGCCAAACACAAAGTAATATAATCTAGAATTTTAAGAGATCACTTTAGCTGTTGTTTGGGAAATGGATTTAAGGTGAACAAACTTTAAAGGAGGGGAAATAATTTCAAGGCTATTGAGGTAACCAAGCTGAACATATAAAATGGCTTTGTTGTTTGTGGAAATGGTCAGAAGAGAAGGGATTCCAGATATATTTTGGAGGAAGAGTCAATATGATGTGGTGGTAGATTGGGTATGTGGTTGAGTAAGACAGGGGTATCTTGAGTGACTGTCAGGTTCTGACATAGCATTTGAATAGCTGGAGGACTGGAGGAGTAACTAGAGGACTTGAGGAAAGGGGAGAGAAGCACAGAATGCTAGTGAGGGTGAGTTTTCAA
This sequence comes from Miniopterus schreibersii, assembly GCF_964146895.1. Taxonomy (NCBI): domain Eukaryota; kingdom Metazoa; phylum Chordata; class Mammalia; order Chiroptera; family Miniopteridae; genus Miniopterus; species Miniopterus schreibersii. Next base: position 50,770,028 of record NC_138118.1, read on the forward strand.
TACAAGTGAGATATGCAAATGGAGATATCAAAAAATCAGAACTTGCCCTAGCAGGTTTGGCTCAGTGGTTAGAGCGTAGGCCTACGAACTGAAGGGTCCCAGGTCCGATTCCAGCTAAGGGCACATACCTAGGTTGTAGGCTCGATCCCTGGGGGGCATGCAGGAGGCAACCAATCAATGGCTCTCTCTCACATCAATGTCTCTCTCTCTCTCTGAAGTCAATTAAAGAAATAAATAAATAAAAATTATTTTAAAAAACAATGTGAGACTTTCCATGTTAGAAAGTAAAAATAAAATAATTTGCCAATATATTAATACCAAAACATCTAACCTTAGAGAATTATTAGATACGGTTATGGAAAATGCTATTAACTGATTTAGTTAAACCATGAATCATGATAAAATTATGTTACACAGAAAATGAGCATTGAATAATGTATTGATCGGGAGTCTTTTGATTGGCCTTGACCTGCTTTTAACAAAGAAAAGTGAAACATCTCATTAAGGCACTAACACAAACTGATTAAATATAAATTCAATTCATTAAATACAAATTCAGTGGTGTATATCAGAAATATTACAATTATATTCATAACAAAACTCATACATTATGCAAGAAAGGAATAACTTACAAAGTATAAGTCCCTATGGCAAATCTTATTCTCCTAATGAAAGGGATGATAAATTTTAAAAGTCTAAATTAGATAAATATATATTTCACAGACATCTGATATTCATCTGCTTTTAGAACAGAAAATACTGAAATTGTAGTCTTCAGTAACATGTGCCTAGATTTTATTTTATAAATCACATATTTAATAAACAAACCACATATATATCAAAACTGTAGGGCAAAGGTTTAATAACACAGCAGTGTAAAACTTTAAAATAGTATATGGTGAGTGAAAATAGATTTATGAAGCCCTGCTTTTGTCATCTATTATTACTTCTTTTAAAAATATATTTTTAACCCTATAGAGTCAGAAATTCAAGCTAACATCACACCTATTCCCTTCTTGATTCCCCCAAATCCAACCAAGTAGAAGTGCTGAGCGAAATCTCTGTGAGCACCTGAGACAGGAAGTGAAGGGGGGGTAATGAGAGCATTTGGTTAGAAATCATGAGGTACTCTGCATCTCTGCTCTTGCATTTGCATAGCCTTTCATTTCCCTCTTTCACACATCCTGTTCCTTCTGCCCCCAATACTCTTTCTCCTCTCCTCTACACTTGGTTGTCCCACTTACCTCGACATTCTAAGCTCCTATAAAGGAAGACTTACTTTAGGGTACTTTGTTATAAAACAATCTTTAATGGGCAAAATGAACATAATTTATACTTCCTTGGTTTTTAAAAAATTGTTCTATATCAAAAGTATTCCTTAGAACATGTTCTAATGATCTTCTCTCTCTCTTTTTTGCATGTAAAAGGAATATCGTGCAAAAGCGTGAGCTCAAGCTGTGCAGCTGATCAGCAAAAACAAGAACTCTAATCCAGACCGGCCTGCTTTGAAACAGAGTATTTTTTTAAATTACAAAATATGATTGAACTTCTTTACATAATTTAACTACAATTAATTTAGATAACAAATTAAAATTATATAAAATGATTAAATTACCTGAGTTAAATAAACTTAATGCAACTTTGCATATCAAGCAAGTAAAATTTCAAATTATGGTATGAGAAGCTATCTACATTTTGGACACCAGAGGGCAATGCAGGAAAAATAAAGTGATCTTCTAAATCTTTGTTATCTTTCATTCCTATTAAAAATACTTTTGTTGTTGATTTTTCTATTTTTCATAGGATATTTGTAAACTAGAAAATGTTAAAAGAAACAAAATTGTTATCCTAAAACCCAGGGAAAATAGCTGGTAACGCTTAGCCATACACATATGTTCATATTCCCAGTTAAGAATGATTTTAAGGTTCTTTGTCTATTGCCAAATTACTTCCCAGAAATATCGAGTCAATTTTCAATATATGTGTAACAATCTTACTTCATTATCATAAGCACTTAATACTTTTATTGCTAAATTATAAGCAAAAAGAATAATTCAATATTTAATTACTTGAATTTCTTTCATGGCTAAGAAGTAAAATTTCTCTCACACACTATTAATTTTCATATAATCTTATGAATTTTAAGCCCTATTTTTCCATTTTGTTGATTAGCATCTTATTTTAACCTATTCCTCATGATTTCTTAAAATAATTTTCTGCTTAGAAAACCATCTATCGATCAGATAAATATTCATTTACAGTCTTTACTTATATTTGATTGTTTTGCTTGTATAGTTTACATTTTGGTATTTAGTCATGTTGGAATTTATTTCCCCCAATAGTGTGAGGTGACAATCAGATTAAGCTGTGTGTTTTTTTTTAAATAGCCAACTTAACCTGTTATTGAATAATTATTGGTTCATGATCCACTCCTTGTAATCAATTAAGATTTGAGCTACATTTCTAGATTTTTAAAAAATATGTTTTTTATTTTTAGAGACAGAGGAAAGGAGAGGGGGAGAGAGAGAAATATCGATCAGCTGCCTCCTGCACAACCCCTACTGGGGATCGAGCCTTGAAACTTGGGCATGTGTCCTGACCTGAATAGGACCAGAGACCTCTTGGTGCATGGGACTATACTCAACCAACTGAGCCACACTGGCCAAGGCCATTTCTAGAATTTTTTATCCCATTACTCTTTCTATTAATTTATCAACTTCTTACTTTTTAATATTAATAATAAAAATATTAGCCAACGTATATTGAGAATCACAATTGTGACAAGCTAAGCACTTTACATGTATTAATTCAATTAACCTTCACCAAGCTTATGATTTTAGTATTAATATGGTTTCCATTATACAGTTGAGGAAATGAGGCTTAAGAGTCACACAGCAAACAAGGGTCAGAGCTCTACTTCTAACCCAAACACCTGACACACCACAGAAGGAGAGCCTGGGACTGCACAGGTTGCCGCACCCAAGGGTGGAGGTGGCGGCCGCCCTACCTGCAGGCCTCACCCAAGGAGCTGCCCAGCAAGGTCGAGCTGCTGGTAAAGGGGATCCTGCCTCAGGCCTTGGTGGGACAGGGCATTCCAGGGCCTCATCCCCCCAGCTCTTGGGAACAAGCTGCCACTGCATATCCAGCTCTTCCCAACATTCAGGAGCAAAACCGGCAGAGAGGATTGGGGCACAAGAGGGACACTGCAACGGCAAGGATAGGCCGTGCCCTTGAACGCAACTTAAAAAAGTTCATCTCCCTCTGGAATTTGAAAACTCAGAAGCAAGTGGAATGCCCAGGCGGCCTCGGGTACAGGTTAAAATTCTTAAAATGCTTTTTTAGTCCCTTAAGAATGTGCTGAAATGTGGGATTCTGCTATAAAAAATTAAGGATAAAGTCTATGCATTTACTAATAATTACCCTAGTGTACTATCACTTTATGTTTTAATTTCTTTTTAATTTAAACCTGATAAATAATTAATAGTAAATATGATAGTTTAATTTAATTAAAATAACTGTGAGCAACCCTACAAGATTACAGTTCAGGTCAGCCCTAGCCAATCTCTTTGCCTTTACTCAAAATTAAATGAATAAATGTACTTTGAAAATTTTTACTCAATAAGTAATGGCATATATTTGTATTTTGGGGCATGGAGTCTTTACCTAGTCCTTCAAGCTCCAGTAAATGTCAATAACTTTTATATTTTTAAAATCAATAGCTCAGTTTTAAAAATATTCCCTCTGCTTTGCCTTATGTATTACTTTGTTATTTCTAAAACTACAAATGCAACTAATTTTTAAGTATCAAAAGCCATTTTTAGTACACCTTATAATTAATGGAAAAATATTGATCATGCTTGTCAACGCCTTCTTATTAACTTTCCTTATACTTGCAAAGCAATTAAGTTATTCTCTGGCAATCTCTTGTTTTTTAAACTAAATAACCTTGATTACTTGTCCTGTTATATAATCTCTAAATTTGTCCTTTACTTCAGCCTTCTCTTCACAGTCTACAATTTCTTCTGTGTGTAATTTAAATGAAGATAATTTTTAAAAACACCCACACTCACCTTTACCTTAAAAAAGTATATAAAAGAAAGGGAACTTCAATTTTTTTAATGAACTTAATTTTACTCCTTCTCCCTGTCTTTTTTTTGTTTGTTTTTTTATATCACCCTCCAAAGAGCAAATGGTGAAAAAATAAAAAACATTCATAAACATCCACAGTACTAATCATTCTATGAAGTACCAAGATCTTAAAATCTAAATCATTAATAAGCATGATTAGTTATAACAAGCCCCAGACAGACGCCCACTGCACTTTGCACAATGTGCCTTCGTAATGTACCCTGATTCTCAGGTTTTCTCAGTGCTGAGGAATCACTTGGGAGACTTGCTAACTGCAGATTCCGGATCCTTAGGTCTGGGGTGGAGTTTGAACTCTGCATTTCTAACTAGCTGCCAGACCCCACTTTAAGTAGCAAGGGTATAAACTACGATATCTTATTTGTTGACATAAATCAGATATGAATCAACATAAAATATCCCTGAAATCTAAATGGATGACTATTTCATAAGATGTGAAATGAAATTACTTTCCTGGAATTCATTTGTTACAAAACTGCAGTGTCATGACAAATATCTTTTATTTTACTTGAGCACTGGCAAAAAGAGGGTCTGTTTTGGAAGGGTATAAAAATAACTTTTAAATTTAAATCGTGCAACAACTTACAACTGTGCTCATTATCATATGCAGAAAAGTTCCTAAACTAAGAAAACCAGTAGGCATAGTTTAGAAGAAAAACTGAAATTTAAAGCTCATAGGAAAATAAACAATTCAAATTGTGTCTTTCTTGCAGACACAGTACAGTTTCATATTGAAACCCCCACTCTGACATTAGCTGGTGTTAAACTGTCAGGTCAAGAGCCAGGAAGTGGCTGAGATTTCATCCTACGTGCAGGCTAAGGAGTGAGCCGCCTACAGTTTCAGAGATACTAACCAAAAAATACCAGACCTCTGGTCAGAGACAAAAGGCAGTAGAAACCAGAGAGAGATCTATTTGCATCCAAATCCCAGTTCCCACAGGGGGCAAGAGAAGGGCCAGAGGTCATCTGCACGAGCTGTAGGTGGGTTTCAGGCAAGAGGTCCCAAGAGGAGGAAGCCTCTGACCTTACAGAGGGGCCGCTGGCAGGCAGCCCAGTATCCTCATCAGAGAGAGACTACATCTGAACTACTGGGCAGTGCACATCTCTTCTGGGGGAGAAGACAGCTCTATCTTCACTATCCGGGAATGAAGGCTTGAAGAAATGTGACAGTTGGTAGAAAAACATTGGAACAGGATAATAATAACAATTGCCACATATAAGCGCTTTACATGTGCATTTCATTTGGTGCTTAACATTTTGGCAAGTAAAATATGATTGTCCTTTCCAAAGAGGAAGAAGCAGATTTATAAGTCTTACATAACTTGTAACTAGTAGTTTCAAAGGTTATGTGCAATCCTTGTGCAATTTAATGGGTACATCCAAGAGGCAGAGCTGTCTGAGCAGAGTGGGAAGTAGTCACTTAACCAGAGGTGAGCCTTACTAATGTTGTCACCAGGTCAAGATCACCCTTCCCCAGCTCCTATGTGGCTGTGGGGTCCTCACTCCTCATTTAGAGATTGTTATTCCTAAAACTGTTGTTTACTGACTACAGTCGAGGCAAAGGGGAGAGCTTATTTTGGAAAAAAAGTTCTCAGCCCCAGCCATGGGGTTCAACTGGTTGGAGCGTCGTCTGTGCACCAAAAGGTTGCGGGTTCAATCCCAAGTTGGGGCACAGATGGGAGGCAACTGATCAATGTTTCTCTCTCTCTCTCTCTCTCTCTCTCTCTCTCTTCCCCTTCCTCTATCTCCAAAATCAGTGAAAACATATCCTACAGTGAGGATTAAAACACCACCACCACCAATAAAAAGTTCTCTCTTACAACTAATAGCAAAGATATTATAAAGAATTATATTTTAGTTATTTCTTTCTAATGACTAATCAAAGACAGGATTTTTATTTTTTTTAAATCCTCACCTGAGGATATGTTTTCCATTGCTTTTCAGAGAGAGTGGAAGAGAGAGGGAGAGAGAGAAACATTGATGTGAGAGAGACACATCAGGAATATATCCTAAGAATCCTGAAACACTAATCAGAAAGAATATATGCACCCCTATGTTCATAGCAGGGCAGTTTACAATAGCTAAGATCTGGAAACAGCCCAAGTGCCCATCAGTAGACGAGTGGATAAAAAAGCTGTGGGACATTTACACCATGGAATACTAGGCAGCTATAAAGAAGAAGGATCTTTTATCCTTTGGGACAGTATGGATGGACCTAGAGAATATTATGCTAAGTGAAATAAGCCAGGCAGAGAAAACAAACATCACATGATCTCACTCATATGTGGAATCTAAAGAACTTAATAAACTGATGAACAGAATAGATTCTGTGACAGGGAAGCATGAATCAGACTGATGAATCTCAGAGGGAAGGAAGGGGTGGGGAGGAGAGATTAACCAAAGAATTTATATGCATATATGCACAACCCAAAGACACAGACAATGGTGTAGGGAGTGGAAGGGGTTAATGGGGAGAAAAAGGAACATTTGTAATATTTTGAACAATAAAAATATATATTTATATAAATTTTATTTTTTTAAATCCTCACCCGAGGATATTTTTTCCGTTGTTTCTCAGAGAGAGTGGAAGAAAGAGGGAGAGAGAGAAACACTGATGTGAGAGAGACACATTCATTGATTGCCCTGGGAACTTTCCCTGACCAGGGCCAGAATCAAGCCTGCAACTGAGGTATGTGCCCTTGGCTGAAACTGAACCTGCGACCCTTCAGTCCGAGGGCCGACACTCTAACCACTGAGCCAAACTGGCTAGGGCCAAAGACAGCATTTTAAAATATACACAAATTAGAAAAGCTTTCTGGAAGAAAATGGACTCAAGAATCCTTAATGTAATCATGACATTTATATCTAATTCTTAAGTAAGGAGATATGTGATTTTATGGAAACATATGACTACCTTATTCAGTTGCTAACTTTTCACATAGTGTCCATAATCAGCACACATTTTCCTTTCATCTTCCACTAGCTCACAACTTTATTCCTAAAACGTCAAACTCCCTCACTTTCATAAACAAATTCTGCTCCTGTGTCAACATTTGAAATTTTGCCTGTAAATCAGAACATGCTGTAATTGAATTGCAGCTCCTATCATCTACTACTTACTTCTGTCAAAACATCTAACTGGATTAATGCAAAACAGCCACATAATGCTCGCATTTGAGCTTTGCCTAACAGCAGGTTTCTTTTCTGTAACAAAACAAAACACAACAAAAAAACCAGCACTGGAAACAACAGAGTCACTAGGAAATGATGCGGCACTCATTCTGACATTGTGTACATGATTTAAGCATTAAAAAATAATGTTCTTTAAACAAAAGAAACTTTGAAATACAAACCTAAAATGAGAGACCTCTTGATTTTTCTGTCTGATGGTTCTAAACCACTTTGGATAAGTGTTTCTAGAGATTGCATAAGTATTTGGATGACTGACATGTTAGGTATGAGGATGAAGGAGAATGCATGAGGTTCTTCAAAATACAGCAAATTCCCTAAGAGAATTCCTCTAACAAAACACAACATTCTTCTTTAAAAATTAATAATAAATTTAGATTTTAGAAATAGCATTTCTCTTTGTTTTCATAACCTGACATTTATCTTATAATTTCTAAGAATTCTAATATTTTGGAATGTTATTTAAATATATCAGGTTTCAAGATACGGTTAATAAAATTACCTTGTATTTTTCTTTAGGCTTTAACCACATAATTTTGTGCTTAAATCTAGACTCATTAATGAAAAAAGCAGTGCTCCCATCCTGTGCCCTCCCTTAAGAAGGTTACTAGAAGTCTCTGTTTATTTATTTGTAAAATTAAGTATATCAATATTATCTACCTCACAGGATTGTTGTTAAGACCCAATGAGTTACCATAAAAAATACATAGAACAGTTCCTGCCACATGAGTATTGTTTAAAAAATAACTAATAATTCCCTACGACTTGTGATTAAAGATTAATATACACATAAGATAAACAATGAACACATGTCCACTTTAGGTCTCATTCATATTGATCTTCTCAAGGGCAAATCTATGTATGGAATAATATAACCACTTAAAATCATTTAGTGACTTTTCAATCGTGAAAATATACTAAGGATTATTCTGAAACCATAAAAATAAACAAAAATGTGTAGTTAATAAAAATTTTCAAGTATAGTTGACAAAAAGATCTATCATCTTATGGTAAGTATCATAAACTACTAAAATAAAGTAACTAACCTAAACTAAACAAGGTAATATATTAGCAGCTGAAATCAGCAATAAATTTCTCCAGGGGTGCAGAGGGAAATCATGACTTCATTTTTCCAATACATTCCTGCAGTATTTGGCTTACAATTTGCAGGAGCTGCACATCTTTCAATATCACTCTTCTTCCATATTTTTGAATATGTAACTGAGATACTTTCGTAATTTTTAACTTGAGGTATTGAGATACATTATTTCCAGATCAAATATTCCCGTTCGTTCTAAAAGCAACATATTCTATTTGCCCATTTGCTTTTAGTTCCCATATTCAAGCTACCCCGAGTGAGGATGCCCAAGTAAAAATTTACAAAGAGCTGTCAATGCACCAATAAAGTCTGTATTAACCTGGTTCATCACTTCACAGAAACCACAAGGAAAAATCTTGCAGTTGTTTTTCTTAAGAAGTTAGTTAACAATTTCCTTTTAAAAAATACACATTGAACAACCATAATATTTTTAGAAAAAGTAATGGTCTTTAGAACTTGTCAGGCATTGAGAATCCCAATGTCAAGACTATGTAAGTTCTTTGTTTTAATTAGGAAAAAATTACTAGTTGCTAGCTAAATGTTGAAAGCATAACATTCCTTCAAAGCTATCTGTACTGTTTCATCAGAAAGCATTGTTCAGTTTCTAACCGAGGCAGCTGCTGGTGGTGCTCCATGCACATTCCCACGCCTGCCAGCTCAAATAACTGCCGTTTTTCCAGAAGCCCTCTGCCTGTGCACATGATGGCCTGGGAACACCGGAGAATCAACATCCCTTGAGAACAATCATTAACTTTAAGTACTTCAGCGCATTTCCCCCTTGGAAGGGATAACTCTGATTTGTGTAATCTACATTGGCTCTCTAAAGTGCCCAGAGGATTAATTTCCACTCACTCAGAGTGGTAACATGTTCGATAATCCATCATTTACTAGGTCTCTTCTTTCTTTCTCTCTCTGTTTTACTTCTCACATATCTCTAACTCTTTCCTAAAGTTATTTTCAAAATAAACCATGTATACTTGAATCCTTGTCTCAGGGAATATTTTAGGGAAAACCCAGTCAAGCTGACATGAGCAGTGGTCTTAGGAAGCAGATGTCAGGATGGGATTCTAGAATTAAATTATTCACCAGCCATATGGTAACAAACACTCCACTGGTAACTGTCTGTATCTCAGTCATAACTGTTTCAAGAAAATCCTTCTGAGGCTGCAGCATCACAACTGCTAAGATTTTCATCGGTGGTGATGGTAACACAAAATAGACTGAAGAGGAGGCACCTAGTATTTGAGAAATATAGTAATCATAAGGGCTAGGAGTTGGTTGATTGTTGTTAAATTCATTAAACAAAATGACGACTAAGGTCAGCAAAGTATCAACTAAGGGCAAAGTGTCAAAGCCAGAAGACTTCTAGGGCAGCTAATGAAGAGTTCTCATCTCCTATTGTGAGAAAGTCAGCATGTGCTAGAAATAGAAGTGAATTTGCTTTTGAGAGTCATGTAATTATAAAGGAGGCTGCATTCACAGCCTTGGCAGGTTTCTTCACAAAAGTCAGGGCACTGATGGGAAAAGAATAGGACCCTAAAATAACAATAAGGACATCTGGGTGGATGCAATTAAGAACACTGATCTTGCCCAGCCGGGCGTGGCTCAGCGGTTGAGCGTCGACCTAGGATCCAAGCGATGGGGGTTTGATTCCCTGTCAGGGCACATGCCCGGGTTGTGAGCTGCAGCCAATCAATGACTCTCATCACTGATGTTTCTATATCTCTCTCTCTCCATCTCCTTTCCTCTCTCTGAAATCAATAGAGATATATTTAAAAAAAAAAAAAAAAAGAACACTGATCTTCCAGAATCCCCTCTGGATAGACAGAGATAACCACTTCTCCTTAGAGGGTAGTAGTTTCTCCACTCTTAAAGACAGTATAATATGACACTTGCTCTCTTCAAGAGCTGATCCCATCTCCTCTCATGGCTGTAGGCAACAAATAAGTCAGGTCTCAACAAGACCCAACTGAAAAAGTAGACTCTGCTCCAGAAAAACAAAAAGAGAATGAATATTCAAGAAAAGAGATGCAAGATCTGCCTAATATGAACCAGCAGATACTAAGAACATGCTAGGGAATGTATGTTGAGAGATCCTGAGGCAAATTATACCTGGTCATCAACTTGGTGTGGAGGAAGAATATCTTGAGGTAAGAAAGCAAATGGTCCATTGGTAAATGGCTTGGCTGATTCACCAATGCCCCTGAAGGAGTAAGATTGGAAGACCTTCCCCAAACAAAGAGCTCTGCAGAAAAAGCTGGAGGATGTACCTATAGGAGTGGGCATGAAATGTGCAAATCTCTTTGTCTCACACTGATGACCACTAGAGAGCATTCATCACAGAGGAGGAGCTGAAAAATTGGGTAGATAAGATGATGTGTTCTTTAGAGGTCATCCAGCCTTTGTATGTGGCAACTGTAGTACTTGCAAAATGAGCTCATGAATAAGCCGCTTTTGGTAGCAGACAGAAAGAAGATATACATGGGCTTAAAAGCACTGGATCTTTGGTCACAATTAGATTCCCAGTAGGGGGCATGCAGGAGGCAGCCAATCGATGATGTTTCTCTCATCTGTGCTTCTATCCCTCTATCCCTCTCTCTTACTCTAAAAATCAATAATAATAATAATAATTTTAAAAGCATGGGCTCTTTCTCACCAAGTCTAATATAGCTTTACCACTGGTGAATGACCAATCCATTGGAAACTGTCCAAAGCTGAGTTTTCAATATCATTTTTCAAAAGGACAACCAGCAACTTGATATAAAATAGATTATACTCAATTTTATTCATCTGGATGGGGGCAGGCCAAATTTTGTTTTTCTTGTTATTGTTACATATTCCAGCTATGAGTTCCTTTACCTGTTCACAATACCTCATTCCTCTGGGTTCATCAAACTACCTGATTTATCATCATGGGATATCACCATAGAATCCTGCATTACATCTCCTCAAACCAGCAACCTATTTTATGCTAAATGTGGTCCAATAATGAACACATGACCACAGGATCCACTGGGTCTACCATGTACTACATCACTAGAAGTTGCCAGCCTAATAAAATGTTAGGACAGTCTCTTAAAAGTATAACTAAGGTTCCAGCTTGGAGATGACAATCTTTGAGTTGGAATGTTGTGCTTCAAGATGCAATATATACTTTGAACCATAGTGCTATACCCATTGATGTACTGGTACCAGCTGTCATCTGCTCATAAAAAACAATGGTTAAGTGTTCAGGAATTTTTAAAGACAGTTGAACTCACATTGGTAGCCTGAAATTGGCCATGGTGGGAGTATTTATGTTATGAAAATTAGCAAATCCTACATCAGGTTTCTCTTCCCAACACTGGCTCTGCCCCCAAAAGGCAGAATGCATGAGTGTGGGAACAAAGGAAAGGAAGTAGGAATGTCCCCTCTAACCATAATTCAAAGCAGTCCCCTGGGAAATGTGTATTTCCTATCCCTGCAACTTGACTCTGCTGAAATAAATGTTCTGCTTTCCAATAGCATGCGTGTGGGATGAGACGGTGCTTTTACCGGGGTCACAGTAAGAATTTCACTAAACCTAAATGTGTAGCTATCATCTAGATATTTTGGGCTTCTCATGCCATTAGATCACCATTCAAGAAAAAAAAGAAATTATTCTACCAGCGGGGCATCAGATGAGGAGAGTATCATGAGAGCTGCTACTATATAATGTGCGAACTATGCACAGAACTCAGGGATTCATTCAAGCACGTCCATGCTAGGTGATAACTGTGAATGGACAACTGCAGGAAACACTGTCTGAATGGACACAGAAACCATGGACTCATAGGCTTCTGGGATAAAAGCTTGAGTCATCCCACCAAGCAAGCTGTCAGCACAAGGGTTGGCTGAGGGTGTAGAGAAATTAAGAAGGGTATTAGAGGAGAGAAAAGATGGATATAAAGTGTGGCCTTGTTTCTAACTCTAGCATCCAACATTTCTGATGTCAGTTTCTTTTTTTTTTTGGTAGTTGCCATCTTTAAGGATCAGTGCCTGGATACAGTGGACACTGACCAGGTTTCTAACTCCCATCACCTGAAACTTTTTGTTTCAGTTCTCCTTCTTGTGGCCAGAGTCTGTTCTGCTCACAGATGGGCAAGGCTGGTACTTAAAACTTCAGATCCTTTGAACTTTAGGCAGAATAACTTTGAAGTTTATATTCTATACAGCATCTAAAATTTCTCAGTGGGGTTACGTTCCCTTACATTGAATTAAGACCCTTTAATTGACTCCCTTTCTTTCTTCCCTGGCATCACTTCCCTGCTCCTTTAACTGGTAGTGTTTCCTGGGATCCTGTCCCAACTAAACTACTTCCACTTGAATCCATGAGTGAATATCAGGAAGAACCCAGATTAAGAAATTAACCATTTTAATATTTGCTTGTTTTATATAAATTCCATTAGATAACACAAATCTGTACTGAATTTAATGTTTGTATGACTTTCTCTTTTGCTATGTCAAAGATCATATTTTGTTATCAATCACTACAATGCCTTTGTGATAAACAATATGTTTATGTACAAATGAAACTAAATGACTGTCTTTTCCGGTCATTTTTTGAGATAAAAACATTGCATTTCATTGAATAAGTGGTCAGAATATAAAATGAGACTGACATAAGAGATCTTATATAGTATCAAGTTTTACTAAATAATATCAAGGATACAGACAAGCTAAGGATTTCTAAAGGTTTGTAAGAGCAAAAAAAATATCTGGACAGGGAGGGTGGTACCCAGGTGTTATGGGCTGAATCATGTCCCCCTGAAATTCATGCTTTGAAGTCCCAACCCCAGTGCTTCAGAATGTAACAGTGTCTGGCCCAGTCGGGCGTGGCTCAGAGGTTGAGCATCGACCTAGGATCCAGGAGACTGGGGTTCGATTCCCAGTCAGGGCACATGCCCGGGTTGCGGGCTGCAGCCGACCAATGGCTCTCTCATCATTGATGTTTCTCTCTCTCTCTCCCTCTCCCTCCCTCTCTCTGAAATCAATAAAGATATATTAAAAAAAAGAAAAGAATGTAACAATGTCTGAAGATAAGGTCTTCAAACAGGTGATTAAGTTAAACAGAGGCAATGAGGTTAGGAACATCATTAAATATGACTGGTGTCCTTATAAAAAGAGGAAAAGACACCAGGGGTCAAACACACAGAGATATGACTATGTGAAGAGACAGTAAGAAGGTGGCAATTGCAAGCCAGGGAAAGGGAACTCAGGAGAAATTGACTCTGCTGGCACCTTGATCTTGGGCTTCTGACCTGCAGAACTGTGACAAAATCAATGCCTGTAATTTAAGCCATCCAGTCTGCGATAGTCTGTGTGGCAGCTCTAGAAAACATAGAACAGGTCCTTCCTTACTATGTTAGAGACACCCTCTGGCCCAGATGAAAAGAGGTCTCAAAAAGAGGTTTGTGGGCTTCCTTGTATAGCGAAACTCTAACTATGAAAAATAGTTTTACTAACCAGAGAGTTATATCACCTATGGACATTTCCCAGGGAGTCTTGCTTCATTTATCCTGGGTCTTACCCACTGTAGTTACCCTTGGCAGGGATAGCACACTAAATCATCTTAGGGCTAATAGTCTCCCTTTCAGTAAATATTATTAATCTGTTACCTGGAGCTCTGGTTGGTAAGGGATCATGCCCTATTCTCCTGCCTACATCTTCTCCCAGGGGTGGCCCTCAGTGAAGGGAGAAGATCCATGGCAGGCCACCTGCTTGAACTCCCTCCTCCCAGTGGTTTCAGGGACAGAGCCATCCTACTATGTTCAATACAAAATGCCCTCATCACAAATTCCTCTTCCCTCACCTTCATCCCTAGAAAGATCTCCACTTCAAATGTGAAATTACATCCATCAGGCAAGAGCCACGAAATTTTTTGCCTAAATTCTATGAATTAAAATGAGACACGGTAACACTCATTTTGTTGTTTCACTTGTCTCAGAGTTCAGTACACTCTACGAGTAGGAAGGTCTAAGATGGTTCTGGGGAAATAAAATTTTAAAAGTAGCTCATTCAAATATCTATTGGTTCTCCTGTTAAGTTGAAAAAGAACTTTTAGTACAAGTTACAATGGTATCAATGAGCACAAGGGTTCATGTCACCTGGTTAAGCTTCCCTGAGTGAAGGAGAATGTGTGTAATGTTTCCCTTCACATTCATTACTTCAATGGTAAAGCCTCAGACATCCAGAAAGGACCTTGGTGTGGAAAAACAGGGGAATTAGTAATAAGATAGGAGGAGCTCAGTGAGATAGTCTTGTAATAGATCAGAAACATCTCAGCCTATCTATGAAAAAACACTGTGGAGTATTTAAAGTCAGAGGAGATAGAAATTGCAGATTTAATTCACCAAAAATGCAGTCATTTTATACTTACTGAAGCTACATTCACAAAATCATCATCTGAGAGGGTTTCCAACATTTCGGAGACAGACGTTCGGATCAATTTAAGTGTCAATCCACTAACGCTTCCACTCCTATAAAAAATGCACCCATGCATGTTAATGACCACATATTTAATCAAAATCAGAAACCTAAGTAAAGGCAACTTATGCACTCGCTCTAGATCTTTATATAATATTCAAATAATTTTGTCTTTAAAAAATCAGTAGTAGAAAAAGTCTTATTTTTAATACAGTAGAAGTTAAGAAATCTTGTCTTTCTTTTCTACCAGCATCAGAATCTATATATTTCTAAACCACAATGATAAAACTTAAAAGTCAAATGACAATTTTAAGAAAATATGGATATTCAGGGCATGTTCAGTTATTTGGGAAACATATACTGAATACCATTTTGGTTAGCCAAGTTAGAATTGAGGGGTTATAACCTCTGTCAGTTAACAGATAAAGTCACTGCCTGAGGGTATCCATTGTTTGCCTTGATTAAAGCAACAATTATGAGGCGGCATAACAATTATGATAATAGACAGATTTTTTTGTGGACAAAATACCTTGTTTTGTATCCTAAAGTAGATATTTTCTGGGGGTTAGTCTTCATTTATCTTGTCTCTACATATTCTATGTTCCTCAACGATGACCTCATCAATTTGCAGAGCTCATCTCTGGACAACTTACTCCCAATTCTACATCTCTAGCTCCCAACTTTCCCCAAGTTTTATACTCGTCTGCTTGTTAAACAACTATGGGCTCAATGTCCAAAATGACAAATTACTCCTAAACATATTTTTCTTTCCTATTTATGTTCTTGGTACCAACCAAGCTAGGTCTTAGTCATCTAACTGCCTCCTCCCTCTAAACCTTCCTACGCTTTTAGACAATCCTCCTCATTCACTCAACTTCACAGTGTCCCAGGCAGTGGCCTCCTCTCCAGTCTCTCTCCACTCTGGCTTATGTCTTTATCACCTGAAGATGCTGAGCTAGGGTAACAGCCACTACATCCAGCTCTTAGTTGCCTCTCCTACCCATGCTAACAGGTGAAAATTCTGGAAACATCCCTTAACACAATACTATTAATAGCTCATAGTTACCTACTAAATAGCCAATAATCTCAATATCCCTGCGTTCAAGAGCTTTCAGAACCCTCTCTGCCTCCTTCTACCACCTCCTCGAGATAGTTCCTCCAATGTTCTCACCTAAGCCACTTTGCTCCTGTCAGTTTTTCCACTGGAAATTCCACTCTTTCCTCTTCCCTCTCATGCCTGCCAATTCAACTCTGATGTTAGCTTCTTAATGAAGTCTTTCCTGACACTTTGATTTAAATCAAAGTGCTACCTCTCTCCTATGGACTCCTTTAGCGCTATGTCATATCTTAGGTCTATTACTTTCTACATTATTTTAGTTATTTGTGAATATAGTTTACTTTCACTAATAATTACTTTCTCTGTTTACCTCTGAGACCATCTTGAATCTGTATTATGACATTGTATGTGTGACAAGACCCTCAAAATACTAATGCTGAAATAATTGTTTAAATGATATTTTAACTTGCTATATATTTTCAATTTAAGGGATATGTATGTGGGCTCCTAAGATTTTAATATGATAAATTATTTCTGGAAATTATATATCTAATAGGATTATAACATATTACATTACCATTTAGATTTATACTTAAGGAGGCTATCAAGGATTCATGTATGATATAAACTCCACAATAATTTAATTAAAACAAGATATGGCTTAAATGCATTTTAACAAATGAAATCAGAACATTTAAGTTACATTTGTTTAATTCATTTATCTTCTCTTCTCAGGCTAGGCTATAAAGTTTTGAACTTGTTTACTATAGGTCAAAATGGAGAAATTTTCAAATGTTGATGTTAGCTTGTGATATGGATTTAGTTCCCTATAAAACATTGGATTCTGTTTCTTCTAATATGGCAAAGATTATATGAGGATATACTTTTATTTTCTCAGGGAAAATAAAGTATTTTATGCTTTGTTTTTATTCATTGTATTAACTTAAAAACAAAATCTCCATAGCAGGATATATTATTTTCTATGCTCTACCATTTCCTCTTCAAGTTCATTAGAGGATTATACACACACACACCCCCCTTAACATTTTAACACATAAAATGATCAATATAAAAATTCCCGGAATTCTTGCATATACATTAGCATTTCCCTTGAAAAAGTCCCAGTATTGACATTTAATACATTTAATCTTTATCTATTTTGTGGCCAAAACCCTCAAAATTATTTGAATCTTTAATGACTAGGTGCCAACTAAATGATTCTTTTTTTTTTTCTTTTTGGTAGGAACTGCTTAGTTTTAGCAACTTTGATTTTTAATGTTATTTTAAATATAAAGCCAAAAATTAGAAGCAAATGAATATTTTTTTCAAAAAGCTCAGACTTTAGAACCATGCCATGCCATGCCATAATTTTCAATTCCATTATAGGCTCTTCTCATTTTTAATAAGAGGATTTTTGTTTGTTTTGTTACTGTCTTCATATGGTTTCTTTGTCTGGATATAAAAGTGCCTGTAATTACACTTTGTTCTTTTCCCCCAATCTATCAATGATTTCTCAGTCCCAACACATTACTGTTATCTATGAATCCACCCTATATTCTCAATATATAAATAAATATATAATATTTAACTACTCACACATCAACCAGAATAAGCATATCTTTAGGAGATGCAGCTCCTTGGATGTACCTGAAACAAACACCAAATAAATATTTTTTTTCTCTTGCAAAATGGCAAACATTGATATTTGTTAACCTGATATTTACGGATTTCTGAGATAAGGTATTTTACAAACAGGCCTACTTCATTCTATCTCAGTCAACAATGCTCTGCTCTTTCATTCATAATTTTGCATTGTCAATGTTAAAAAGCTACACTTAACACAGTAGAGATGTCAGGGGCATAATATTTCAATTATGTTTTTCAGATATTTATTAAAAAAATATAAAGATATGTGTTTTAATACTAAGAGCAAAAAAAACAACTTCCAAAAGGACATTTTCCGGGGAAAATTATCCTAAACAATTGTTTACCACAGGTTTTAAAACTTATTCTAAGGAATAATAATAATAACAAATAATAATAAGGCTGTATCATATTTTTAAATGCAAAAATGGACACAAAAAATAGGTAAGTGGTCTACGAACATGAAAAAGCAACATCAACAGAAGAGAAATACAAACAGGCAATAAAAAAGTTAAAAACAGAAGAATATACAATGTTATTACCAAGATTTTCCAGTGGTGGCTCTCATACTTTATAGAATCTAATAATCACCTGGAGAATCAGTTTAAAATCTTGATTCTCAAATTCCACCCTGCCCTACGGATTTAGAATCTTTGCACTTTAAACAAACTATAACAGAGTTTTATTCAGATAGTTTAGGAATTGTAGAGATAAACATACTTGCAGGTGAATGATCCCAATGTTCAGGCTGCCTGGCCGCAGTTGACAGGTCATAGGGACCCACTTTCCCCAACAGGAAGGGCTGACCCTGAACTCAACTTTCTATTTACCTCTGATAACTCTTTACCCATGACTCTAAATCAAACTTCTCAGAATCTTGCCAAATAACTTGTCAATTAGTTTGCAGACAACATCGAGCATAGTTTATATCTATTCAGAACTACATGCTCACGAAACAGAGTTTATAACTTGCATGCAAGTTTGTATCTCTATTAAGAAGGTAAGGAGAAGTGTTGCTGGGATATTCCAATGGAAGGCAAATGTAGTTCATGTCTAGCATCTTAACAAATGGTCCAGACATTCCTCTCGGTGGGAAGATGAGAGGACAGAATATTGTCTGCCTCTTCTGTTTAGCACCTAGCTTCTAAGGTTCCCCAAAACAGTTGTTTCTTGAACCCAAACCATGTGATGTTGTCGTTGCCTCCACTCAACAACCCATTGCTGCAGAGTCATCACATTTGGAAAAATATTAGCAAGCATAATATGTGGATTAATAATATCTTGCACTATTATACATGGTTGATTCCTACTGGGATGTTTAACAGAGCCTCTTAAAAGCTTTAAATACATTTAGTTTGAATCAACTTTATGTCTTAGAATTTGTCTGAACTCTAGCAGAATATTAGAAATAACCTAAATCTTCGATAATAGGGGCTTTCCTAAATAAGTTACCTCATGATCACTCTTTTAAAATGATGTTAAGTGTCTCTTATGAATAGGTACAAAAAGGTATTGATAGCAAAGAGTAGGTTACAAAACAATATGTTGTATATAATGTGAACAAATTAAAAAAAAGATACATCCACACATTAAATGCATTTTTAAAAAACTCAAAATACATAAGTTGTGAAAATATGAGTTATTGGTATTTTTTGAGTTTTATGTTAGGAAAATGAGTTGCTTTAGTAGTAAGAAACAAATAATACTTCTTTGTGGGAACATAAACCTATGTAATATAATTATAACTAGGGGCAGTTCTTACAGCTTGGGGCCAGTTCTCATTAGTTCACTGCCAGAGAGAAACTACCTCCTACTCAGTCTAGATGCTCAATTAGAGCCCTACCCAAGCAAACCGAAGGCCTTTCAAAAAAAATACCCACCAGCTAAAAGTGTTTTAGAAATGAAATTGAATATAAAACTTAAAGAAGTCCATTTGAATGAATTTGACCAGTAATTTCAACAATATTCATTATTGTCCCCATGTGAACTTATCACCTTCATTTACCTTTCATTGCATACATTTATTAAAATTTAAAAAATATCAGAGTACTTTACATAATTAGACAATATTCATCCTAATAATGGAAAGATTCTGTCCAACTGTTGTCTGTTTCATCTTTTCATGACAATCTAAAACTCTTACCATGGTCTTCTGCGTACATCATAAAGGTCAATCTTGTTTGGAGTTCGGCTGTTATCAACCCATGGAGAAGCTTTAGAGAGGAGAGAGAGAGAGAGAAGGGGAGGGGGTTACATTAAAAATTATAGAAATTACACCAAAATATTAGATATGATCTATAAAAGTAGTATTTAAAATAAATCAAAAACATCACTGAACATATCCCACTTATCCACAGTAATGTTAAAATGGGAGATACAATTTTTATGCCATAATTTTTTGCTTTTTGAAAAGGGAAAACAATATAGCAGTACAAAAGAAAGTAAACGTAAGTCAATTTTCTTGTTCATATTATTTCAGAAATAAGTTGTAGACATAGGGATTTACTAGGGCTGACTTATATGTTTTACCAGGTGTCCAGAAATTATGTATTTTCTTTCTTCTCGACTAACAGAAAAATTTACCTTAAAAGAAAATGGATTTGGCATTCATGGAAATTATATTTTCAATTCTTTAATCCTTATATTTTCATTCAAAGCTATAGTATCCTGACCTATAAAAAGATCATTGTTTTTCTTGGATTGTGATCATACAATAGCATAATTTTTAACTTTAATATTAAAATATTTGATAATGGCCTATTTGAAAGTATGATTAAAAGGCTAAAGTACAATGTAAAAACTCCACAAAAATTTGTTTTTCTTAAAGTTATTTAAATGATCTGAAGCAATTCAAATACAGATTCAAGAAGTTTTTGTTAGTTTCAGAGCATTTACCATTTTCAGTGATCAGAAAAAAAGCTCCTTTGTGTAACTGAATTGATTTTAAATGTAACTAATTTATACTTATTCTAATTAAATCTATACTTTAATTAAAAAGCTTTGCAAAGCTTTGTACACACACATGCATACACACCTTAGACCCAATGGAGAGAAATAAATGCTAATAAATTATACAATAATTTTATGCTGAACAAGTCCTTTCCTTTAACACGTTTAGATATATGACCCTTGGGAAAATTTCTAATAATAATTTGTATGACTTATGCCCTCTAATCTATTTTGCCCTTTATTGAGAAACTATGACAATTATGGAGAACTTTACTGAGAATCAGGTTTATTAGTCAATTAAGATAACCTGGCCAAATAGCATATGTCAAAAAATACATACTACTGAGCCTTTCCTTGACGGTGAAATTTATTTTTTATTATTGACTATATTATAAAGTGATTTATTCATTTTAAATGGCTCATCACGTTTTGGTGAAATAGAAAGTTTAAATCTAGCACTCCTCCAGCTATGCCAGGTACTTATGTAGTGAATGCAACTGAAATGGTAAATTTATTTTAATTTTTTCAATCTGCATTTGCAGAAACTTACAGCCAGTGAGATAAAAATATCCTTCCTTCCCCCCCTCCCCCAGTAGCACTGGTATTAAGAGACTAGCATGCTGGTAGACACTTTCAACTATTCCTGAATAATATTTACTCCTAAGTTAGAACCTTAGTAATAACTAAAAATTTTTTAAAAAATACATCCTACTTTCATTACAATGTTATGCTGGTTATAGTTTTATTGCATCTCAGCTCTATAGTCACCCTTTTAACTTGATCTATAAAAATGGATCTAGGCACTTTTAACAATTTTTCTTTTACCAACAAGCACAATTTTAAGCTTTGTCAGCAAATGATAAGAGAGAGACAGTGAATGAGAAAAGGGGTTTTGCTTCCTGCTTCTGGTTTGTTTGTTTAAAAGCTCTTTTCCTGTTGTGTTGACTGTTATCATTTTTTTATTTGACAATGTAAAGGAAAAGAGTTCAGTGCCCCTAATTACTCAGGTATTGCATGTTTTAAAAATTCTTGCAGCATACTGGTTGAAAATTGCTAATATAGCATATCATCTTAAATGGTTTATATTTAAAAACATTAAGAAACTTCTCTTAGAGGTCTTCTGACATATCTACTATTAGGACATATCCCTTGATTAATTTGTACGACTTATGCCCTCCAATCTATTTTGCCCTTTATTGAAAAACTATGACAATTATGGAGTTTACTGAAAATCAGGTTTATCAGTCAACTAAGATAACCTGGCCAACTAGCATATGTCAAAAAATACATACTACTGAGCTTCTCCTTGACTGTGAAATTTATTTCTTATTATTGACTATATTATAAAGTGATTTACTTATTTTAAATGGCTAATCATGTTTTCGTGAAATGGTGAGTTTAAATCTAGCACTCTTCCAGCTATGCCAGGTATTGATAAATTTAAGATATTTATATTATGGTAAAATTAAACAACGTTCTTTCTTCTGTGATATTAGTAATTAATTTGCTGTATAATCCCACTGTGGCATTAACTGGGACATTATTTATATAGGCTCAGAATTATTTAAGATCAAATAGTAAAAAGGATTAATAACCACACAGTGCAATTCCCTAAAATGATCAGTTTCATAATGATGCATAATGAAAGGTACATGTCTTGAGAAGAAATCAGAGCTTCTAAAATCCCTGCAAAAAGGGAAAGGTTGCTCAGTTTAGATGTCCCCTCTGCTTTTCAATAAGATTTTGGGATGACAGGAGAAAGGAGTGGAAATGACATCCTAAAATGTGGGCATATTATTTCTGAATGCCAAAGTAAAGGGTGATATTAATAATTTATGAGAATGTTTTCCTCTAATCAAAAGTGAACTGTGGATTTATCTTTAACAAAATCTATTGAACTACAATTCTACTTCACATGATATTTAAGGTGTACTCTGTCAGTTGTTGAACTGCTGATTATAAAGGTGTTTATACATTAAGTCAGAATACTAAAATATGTGTTAGAGTAATATTCTTGAGAAAGTACGCAAGTTGTACAGCCATTTTCTAGTTAATACAGTCTAAAATAATTGGAGAGTATCAGTTTTTCTTTTCAGCTGCTAGGAAATAATGCAGCACACAATGATGCATTGCGGGCTGATTCTCTTGGTACAAACACCATTTCACATGAAAGCTAATTGCATTTCCAATTAGCAAGCTCAAATGAATTTTTCTTATTCTACAGACTTCACATTTTTATTCTCATGGGGGAAAAAAGTGAGTTTCACATCCTTAAAAATACCTTTAACAGCTAAGCCTGGTCCAATTGCCTGGATATAACTGTTATGTCGATCATTATTTTAGGCTTGTCTCCTTCATCTCCTATGGAGTATTAGTCATGGTTCTGAATTTCAAGCCAAGATATGAGTTTGGACTGTTTTTTAAGAATTAATTCAATAAATGTGTGTTGCATAGTTCACAAGATTTTCAGGAATCTGAGTGTTGCTGCCCAACTATCCCAGAATGGATTCTCCACAGTCCCTAATTCGCATCATGGCTCCCACATCAAGGTCCAGGATGAATCTCATAGACAGAGTGTGGGTTACAGACCCATGTCCAGGTGTCAAAGAATCTAGGAAAGCAAATAGCTGGCCTCTTCAGATTTTGAGTTAAGAGGTAGCCTCTGTTCCCCAGTAAATCGTTTAACCTGGGAAATACCCTAAACATAGAAAGACAGTTCTATATTAGCTATGGTAACACAAAGTGGCTTAATGAACAATCTCAAATCTGTTTCTTAGAAGAGTAAAGTTTATTTCTCACTCATATTAACAGTCTAAGTTAGATATTACTATACACAGAGACACAGATTCTGCTCCAAGCAGGTATTCAGAAGCCAAAAGCTGGTAAGGCGATTGCTTTCTTCAACACTTGGCTTCCGAGGTCACCCAGGACACTGACAGGCAGCTGCTAGAGAACAGGATGGAATGTGGGGAAGGCGCATCCAAGTCATAACAGTTTGGGGCTTGAAATGACACCTATTACTTTCACTCATATTCTACTAGGTCTGAGAATTGTAGTCCCTGGCTGGAAGGTCATTTCTTTTTTTTCTTTTTTTTAATATGTCTTTACTGATTTCAGAGAGAGGAAAGGAAAGGGAGAGAGAGACATAGAAGCATCAATGATGAGAGAGTCGTTGATTGGCTGCCTCCTGCACGCCTGACCTCGACTGGGGATCGAGCCCGCAACCCGGGCATGTGCACTGACCGGTAATCGAACCCCGATCGCCTGGATCCGAGGTCGATGCTCAACTGCTGAGCCACACCTGGCCGGGCTGGAAGGTCATTTCTAAAAAAACAAAGCTTCACAATGGAATGAAGAGGGCAGAATTGTGGTGGACAGCTAGCAGCCTCTGCCCAGATACAGATGAACAATTAGAAAATGAGTAATAGCCACTATTATCCAATTTACTGTTTTCAGCGGTGTCGTCAAGTAAACCACCTTCAGTACGAGAGGGAGAAGAATGGGCTAAATTTAGTACCCAGTAAATATAAAAAAGATGTTGGACTTAAGAATTATTTCAAGATAAATCTCAGGATTAGGATTACTTGTGCAAGAAACTCACTATAGAAAATGAGAAGTAAACTAAGTGACGTTGTTGATGTTGTTTGTGTTACCAAAGAAACCACAGGCCTAGTCTGCAGAAATCTTGTAATTGTTGTAAACCCTAAAGCAATTTTGGGCTCTAGACCTGCACCCAAAACAAAGTGCTATGACAGCTGTTTGTCCCTAAGCATATCCTTCAGATGAGTCAGAAAGGGTTATAGGCAAGAGAGCTAACATGACCAGGAGTGGTACCATGGACTAAGAAACTGGCTTCATGCAAAGAACAGGAGGTCTTTATTTCTTGCCTGATGGATTGTAACAAATACCATGAAACAGTGATTGCTCTGTAATTCCTCCTCTTTTTTTTACAAATGCCAGTTTTTATTGGGGTCATCCAAAGACAACACCACTGTATAGTAGTTATCTGGGCAGCATTGGGAATAGTACAGAGGAAGTACTAGGTGGATATTTTAAAACAGTATCAAGTTACTAAAACTATTTATTATAGATTGCAGATTTTTAAAATAATAGATTATTATAAGATGTGCTTAGATTTTAATCATTTAAAAGTATATTCCTCTGACTAGGGCTTGGAGCATCATACTGTTTGCCTATTCTACTCAATCCCGATGATGCAAGCAGATGTTACCCAGTCAGTAAAGCTTCTGGAATCTAAAAACTGACTTCACGTGGTTACTCCAGAAATCCCATGGAGAATACCAGCATAGGGAGGAGGGTGGGATGGCAAAGGTGTATAATCAGACACCTAGATAATTATACTTCTATGTTTCCTGCAGCTTCCATCTGCTCCTGGCCCCTTGTTTCATTTTATTTATAAACTGAATTCTAGGAAGTTCTACTGTGATACTTGTTTACAGCTCTAGTACCTATGCTCTTTATTTACTTATTCAGCAAAATTTAACAAATAGTTATTATTCACTATGCAGCATAGTGAATTCACTGTGTTAGGTGACATGGGGCACACATATACACTAGTAGCCATCCATACCTACAGTTGCTTACTTACATTGCAATGATTTAAAAAGAAATACACAAAACAAATTCTGAAAGAAGATAAAATTTGATAGCCATTGTTATAGAAAAAACAAAGTTCCCAGAGAGAACAAAGAAAGATTGCTTTATGGAAGCCTTCAGGTGGGAAGTGTGTTTGTATTCTATTTTGATTGATGGATAAGAATCACATGGCCAGAGAAGGGGCTCTAGGAACAAAGCATATAGAGACATGAAGCGAAAAGTCAGGTTGTAGGAAACAAAATGAAATTAAAATTAAATAAAGGGCATAAAGAAATGTAGGGGTACATTATGAAGATTGAACTGTGCAGGAAAAGATAAAACTGGAGGTGAAAATTGGGTCAGAGTGGAAGAGAGCCAGATAACATCAAGAGAACAATGTCAGATTGTATACATTTACTGGAGAAATGATCATCTAAGTTGTTCCAGATCACATTTGAGTAAATGTTTTTTATTCCTTTTTGCATTGCATTTAAATGTGTTTTGTCATTTTTTTTCTGTCTCACCCACCATGAGCTCCTCCAGAGTCAAATTCTCTCTTACTGGTATTAGAATCCTCAGGACGTGTCAGTTACTTCAGAAACAAGGGTTTCACCTTGTTCTTCCCTCCACTGAGGTCAGACTTGACTATACTGACTTAATTAATCACACGAGTGTCGGATTTTAATTTTGTTTCTCAGCAATGGGACTCAGTGTTCAGATGATATCATTGCACTGGCCTGAGAGGACCTTTGCTGTCTCAACTGCAATATATCCAGAACACTTCTCTCATGTCCAGATAAAGAAGTGGCAGAAACTCATATACAGATAGACAATATCATGGCCAAGGAGAGATCGCCACAATAAAAGAACGTATTACAAAGTGATTTGCTGCTAATTCTGCAGATGCTAGATAATCCACATAAAACATTTTCATTCCACATAAAGGATTACTTGTCTGTCAGCAGGAGTAGCAAACAACAAGGACACGTTGTGTGGTTAAGTGGAATATCAGTGAAGTAAATGGTACACAAAGACTTAATCATTTAGATGGTTAATATGCAGTTATTATCTGTGGCTCAGAAATAAGCTTACTTCACAGAACATTCTATTTAAAGAATATTCTATGAAGTAAAAGACGCAGGTAAGTAATTTCTCATAAGTGCTACACAGAGAAAAATGTTAACTCTGAGAGAGAAAGATTCTTATTTTTATAAGCAAATAAATGCAATTGGATGATTATAATGATATATTCATAAAAACAAAATATGATTCTGTAGGAAAAGTTTCCAGTTTTTTGTAAGTCTATAAATCTTAGATAATGGTGATAATAATATTTTCCTTAAAACTTTTATGTTTGGTGTACCTGAGAGAAGTGCTTAAAAGTTTTTTGAATTTTTTACAAAAATTTTAAATTTTTAATAAAATATACTGCACATGAAATGAATTGCATTAGCAAAGATGGTTCTAATATCTAAAAATGGACAACATGCTCGGCCAGGCGTGGCTCAGCGGTTGAGCATCAACCTAGGATCCAGGAGATCGCGGTTCAATTCCCGGGCAGAGCACATGCCCGGGTTGCAGGCTCGATCCCCAGTTGGGGGCATGCAGGAGGCAGCCGATCAATGACTCATCACTGATGTTTCTCTCTCTCTCTCTCCTTTCCTCTCTCTGAAATCAATGAAGATTGATTGATCTTCAGTGGTACCTCGGTTTTCGAACGTTTCAGAACTTGAATGGTCTTCCGGAACAGATTACATTAAAAAACCGAGGTACCATATTTAAAAAAAATAAAATAAAAATGGACAACATAAGGTATAGAAATTTAGCAATATATAAAGGAAAAAGGAACAGGAGATATATCTTTTAGAAGTTAAAAAGAGCTAAAGCTTTCTAACAATACTTATTCACATATTTTACGTACAGTGTTATCCACCATCAAATTTCAAGCCATTCCACTTTCATGTTAGCATCCTATTTAACTACTCTCACCTGTCAGCAATAAAATAAATCATTTAATCGATTTAAGCTTGAGCAGATCCACAGCTGATTGAAAAGGGAAAAACCATTACAACCCTTAGAAGTGGAAAATAAGAGATTTGAGTAAGAGACAAAGTTACACAAAAGGCAACAAAAATAAGGCTACAGAATCACCTCCATAAATCTGGATCACTGGAGAACTTCAAAATAATATACTATTTTTTATTTGTAGAAGATGTGGGGCCAGACAACATTACTGCAGACCAGCACAGAGCAACGCCAAGGATGTAATTCAGAATATAAGCCCTGTGCCTGGATGTAAATAGAACTACCTGCACCCCCCTGTCCACACCTCACACTTCACTGCCCTAAATCACACTCATCACTTCATTCCACAAGTAAAAATACTTCTGATCTTTTATTTCTGTAAACATTCTGATAACCACTCAAGCTAAAAGTTATAGTTAACTTATACCCTTGGTCTGTCACTAAATTCTTTTATTTATTCTTATTTTATTTCTCATTTTATCTTTTTTATTGATATAATTCAGATACAAGATTGTAGAAGTTTAAGGCACACAATGTATTAAAAGGATACACTTACATGAGGGCTGACTGAAGTAAGTCCGACAGAGAAAGACAAATAGAGTGTGATCTCACTTATGTGTGGAATGTAAAGAAGCCTAACTCAGAAACAGAGGGTAGAATGGCGGTTCCCTGGGGATGGGCAGTGGGGGGAATGGGAAGAGGTCAAAGGGTACCAATGTCCAATTTGAAGGTGAATAAGTTCTGGGGATCTAGTTCAGCATGGTGATTACAGTTCTCACCACACAAAAAATATATATATTTGTAATTATGTGAGGTAATGCAAGTGTTAGCCAATACTACAATTGTAACATTTTTTAATACATAATTGTATCAATTTATTTTCATAAGGTTTCTAATGCCATTGTTTGTTTTTTATATCCAAGAATACTTCTTTTAAATTCCTATTTGGTCTCTCATTTAGATCTTTAAAGTTCTACATCTGACCATCCTAAGAGTATACACTTTGGGCAAGGCTTTCTAAGTGTTTCTCCTTCCAGTCAGTGTAAACACTGATTTAACCACAGTATTTCACTGTCCAAAATGTTTGTGATATTTTCCAGACACACTATTCTGACATTCAAGGCCACAGAATCTGCCATTAATAAATCTTTTGCTTCAATATTGCTCTTCTTCTGTAACAAACGCTTGGACTAGCTAAGCTCACTAGACTCTAACGGTATTTGTTCGTGTCCGTTTTTTACTTTGCCCCTTTTTTCCCTCTAAAAAGGTTTTACCTGTTTTCTTCATTGACTTGATTTAATCCATTAATTCATAACCTTACCCATAACTCTAGTCTATAATTACCTTATCTTTTTCAAAACTCCTATAGCAATACATTGCTACAGTCCAATTTATTTGGCATTTGACCATTTTAATGATATTATAATCTAAGTATCAAATGTATAAATTTGACTGCCTAAATAGGTTGAAATTTCCTACAGATCAGAAACAACTTGTTTTAAAACACAGACTTGCAGTGAGTAACCACAGCAGGCATGGTTTTAGTCCCCCAGCATCTCTTCTCCCTTTCTTAGTACAGCCCCTGCTTTTTAACTGTGTACATGGTCACCTTGAAAGTAACTGTGACCATGAAACCACTACATTCTGGCCAATGTCACATAAGAGGAAAGACTTCAGTGACTCCCAGGAAGTGCCCTTAAAAAGGGAAGAAATGCAGTACTTTGTTGCTTAAGAAAGAGCACAAATAACAGTGATGGACTCTGAGGCAGAGGATGACAGACATATGACAGGAGTGTGGATCCCTCATTTGTAAAACTTCCCTATCAGCTTTGATCTACATAACTGATATTCTTTGACTTGAGTGAGAAGCAAATTTCCATAGTGTTAAAACTGGCAATTGTTTTGGATTTTCTGTAATTGTTAGCTAATACTAGTCCTAATTGACACACTGGACTTTAATAATTATTAGCATAAAAACTAATAATCACTTCCATTTAAAGTTTGTTTATACAATGACCAACAAATCTAACTAAACACAGTTAGTTAAACCTTGTATCCACTCACAAATATCAAAGTGAAAAAACAAAACATTAGGGACTTTTTTAAAGATAACTGCTCACTGAAAACAGTACTTCTCTAAATACCAAAAATATTGAGGCTCCTTTGCCATCCCATTTTCTTCAAATTGGCTAGAGATATATCAAATACTCCCTTCATAAATAACCAAAAAATAATTCTTTGGACTACCTTGTCATCTACTCTTAGATATTTAAATATATATTTGTTAAACAACTCAAGAATAATTGGCTGTCTGTATGGGAAAAAAAAAAGTGAATCCCAGTTTGTACACATGTTCTTTTCCATTTTATTCTAGCAAAACTCTAGCATATATAACAAGGAAATATCTCCTAGAAGTATATTTAACAGTAACTCAACATATATTAGGTCCCTTTATGTAACCTCATTTTTTTTAAATGAACAAATGAGGGAGGGCAGAGAAAGAACAAAAGATTAATAAGATATTAAGAAAATGTCACATGAAGATGAAGCTGTTTTTTAGTTTGTTTTTTCCTTTTTTTGTAAATGCAACTAATTAACTAAAAAGAATGTATGGTCTACAATGGCATTTCAATGAGTCACTAATCCCTAATTTACAATCCCAATTACTGCAGTAATTGGAACAATTTCAGGAGACACCACTAGGTGAAATGAGTAGTTTGGACCTACAGCTTTTATAATGGGTAAAATTCACAAAGTTGATCAC
Source organism: Miniopterus schreibersii (assembly GCF_964146895.1). Lineage (NCBI taxonomy): Eukaryota > Metazoa > Chordata > Mammalia > Chiroptera > Miniopteridae > Miniopterus > Miniopterus schreibersii. The sequence goes on from NC_138118.1 coordinate 50,799,941, forward strand.
TCTTGAAAGAAGTTTTAATAGTTTAAAGCTAATTTATGTAAATCAATTAAGAGTTTCTAAAGGAAAACACTCATAAAATAAAGCAATTTTCCAGTCAGCACATATCCAATGACGACGTCATTAGACATGGGCTCTAGCGTCAGCTCCGCCACGAAGCGAGCTGTATGGCTGGGGCAAGCCACCGTAGTAACCCTACGAAACCCACTGTGGGCCTAGCAACGCTAAAGGCACAGAAGGCCAAGTAGATAATGTCAGTGTCTGCCCTGGAAACCTTCTTCGATTCTCCCAAGTTACTGGTGAAGAAACAGGTTCGGAGATGCAACAGGACAGCCAGAGCACACCACCGTGCTGATGGCAGTTCAGTGCAAGAACTCTTGCCCCAGCATAATGTGTCTTTTATCATCACACAGCTACCTACCTTCTCACTCGGAGAAGAGAAAGAGAAGAAGAAAGGGCTGGGAGGGGGAGGGGAAAGATAAAAAAAGGAAGAGGGGAGAAAGAAAAAAGACATGCAGAAACCACGTTTCCAGCTTATTTCCATGCACATCAACCAAACAAGAAAACCAGCAACTCATTGATGTTCAGTTCAAGGACAGATGCTACAGTTCAAATCCCCACTAATGGCCAAGCAAACTGCTGTCCAGAATCAGCTCTGCAGAACTGCCTTTGTATCATGTCAGCTCTTGAGATCTCCTCACTTAGAGTCCATAGTGTTTCCTTGTAGTTTAAATAATCTGATAAATGGAAATCATGAGTGGCTAACCATCACCGACTTTCCCGTACATGTAGACAATTTGCTAAGAAGCACAATGAATTCTTTTTCTTAAAAATCCCACAGTTTAACCATTAGTATCCTCGTTTTGCAGCTGAAGTCTGGATTTTCCGAAGGTTACCACCGCATCGAGTGAGGAAGTGGGATTACACCCTGGCTGTCGGGCACATATTTGCTTAACCTACTGATGCCATGTAGCCCTGCTCCAAGGGGCATCTTAGCCTTGAACAAGAATATTCTTTAGACTCTATTGTGAGTTAGACTATTCTAGTTTCTGCAAAACACTTTATTTTCAATAATTGTGGCCAAAAACATTTTTAAAGGTAGTTTACAGAATTAAAAGAAAATTATACAATTCTACATTTGAATTAATATAGGAAATAGATTATGTCAACAATTCTGTGATGTAATGGGGGGTGGTGATTTTCCCATATTAACAAATGTAGAAACACAGAGCCTGAGAGATAGGGTTTGACAGATTTAACAAAAAGAAATACAGGGCAGCCAATTCAGTTTAAATTTTAATAAAAAACAAATACATTTTAGTGAAACCAAATATTGCATACTGATACTAAAAAATAATGTTTTTTATATAAAATTCAAATTTAATTGACCTCACTTTATCTGGCAACCCAGCAGAGAAGTGACTTAACTAAGGCCATAAGCTAACATCTGTATCTTCTCACCAACTCTGTATGTAGTGTTACTGATAGATATTACTGCTTAATGATCTGTTTAGAACTCCTTCCACATTTCCATTTCATCTTCTTTGTCAACTGATTGGAACCTCAATTACTTTTAATTTCTCACATGAAGAGAAAAATGAATTTAGGCAAAATTATTCTAGTTGATATTCACTCTTGTAAAAATACCTATTGTTTTGTGTTTTCAAAATAATTTTCATTATAGTATCTGATTGATCACAAAAACCTTTAGGGGATAAACGGAATACTTAGGGTTCATAATTTTCAGATTTGATGATAAAGGCTCATAAAATTTAGGAGGCCCAGCCAGTTTCTCACAGCCAGTAGGGAGATCCTCACCTGAGGCCTAAGTCTTATAATGTGAAAATCCAATTAAGTAAAAGTAACATATCCTATTTTATTAATACTTAAGATAATTAACAATAGTTAAAGGCTATTTTTGACCTTGGCTTTCACAGATAGTAATCACAGATAAGCCACTCCATATTACTTTGGCCTGTAAGGCTAAAACCAAAGAGGAAAATACGGTTTACTGAAAAAATTTTTAAATCCCTGCATTTAAAAGTCTTTAAACTTGAAAAAAAAGTGTTAAAAGTGTTGAAAACATGAATTAGCACAAACAGAAATATGATGTTCTGCTTTTAAATTATTCTTAGTATCCTTGCTAAAAAGATTTAGTTTATATCATTCCCATAAAGAGCAACTCATTCAGCCTTAAAAAAGAAGGAAATCCTGCCATGGATGAACCTGGAAGACATTACACTAAATGAAATAAACCAGAGCCAGAAGAACAAATTTTACATGATATCATTTAGAAAGTGGAATGGCTGTCGCCAGGGGCTAGGGAGAGTGTGAAAGAGGGTCAAAGGGTACAAAGTTTCTCTTGTACAAGATAAGTCCTAGAGGTCTTCTGTATAGTGTAGTGCCTGTAGATAACAATACTGTATTGTACACTCAAAAAATTGCTAATAGGGAATATATGTCATGTTAAGTGTTCTCACCACAAAAAATATAATAATAAATAAAAGGATGGGAGACAACATTTGGAGATGATGAACAGGTTTATGGCACCAATTACAGTGATAGCATCACAGTTGTATAAGTTGTATATGTTATGCACAGCTTTTTGTAAGTCAAAAATAATAAAAGATAAAATAAAAATAACAACAGATTCACTAAAATTGAAATTGACTATATTGCATAGCAGTCAAGAAAGCCATTTTAAATAACCTCTTCTAAAAGGTAAATGAATTCAGCCTATGAGTCATTCAGTGAATCAATTTGTCTGCCTATCCATTGCTCAAATCCAGGTATTTCAGGAGAGCAGAAGGTTGCTTCCACAGCTAATCTTCTGGAGGGACCTCTCAGATTCAGCAAAATTAAACATTTAAAGATATTTTCTAAAACAGAGTGGACAAAATGCCAACACATTTGAAAATATGTGAATAGGGTTTTAAAAAGCCAAAGCCATCGTCCTCAATTAGCATTTAAAATGAAAAAACTGAAGATGTTTAAAGAGTAAGTTTAAAAGCTAAATGCTACTTATAAAAAGAGCCATCTCTGAAAAGTGTTTATAATACAACCTATCTTTACTTCCAAATATTGACCCCAATGTGTTCTCTCCCCCTTATTTCGCAATCTTCCCTTTACTCCCCTCCCTATTTCTCTTACAATCTTGATTTGTCCCTCTTTTTTCTTAGCATCATCATCAATTTCCCTTTGGTACAGAGTTATTGGCAAACAAAGCTAGATATTACCCAATTTCTATTTCACCCCAAATCCACTGTTGGGATTTTTTATTGTAACCAATCCTATTTGTTAAACATGTTTAGAAAAAGTCAAGTCTCAGGAAGAATTCTCCTCTATAGTGTTTAAAGTCAAGTTACTTAAGTATCCCATAACTCAGGCCATGTCTTTGAGAAAGAAAATGCATTTGTGTTTGTCAGCTTGTTCTTAAAGCTAGAGAAACAGACATTTCACTAAAAGTGCTTTCAATAGGTTCTCAGGATTTACTAGTGATTAACTTTCATTTTGTTATGGATTTATTTCTCCAAACCTCCTTATAAGAAATTATAGAGGGCATCACGAAAGGGTTTATTCATTTTAATTTATAAAATATAGTCATCTTCATCGAATATGTATCATTGCTGAGATGCTCTCAAAATTAATCCAACCTCACACATAAGAAAGCCTTACTTTCATTGAAATTTCATGTTATTTCCTGTCCTACTCATTTTAACAAATCCTTACTTGTTGATTGAAGAAAAGCATCAACTTTTTATATAGAAACACAAATTTAAAACCTGGAGAGAAATATTTCAATTGGTTTCTGAAAATTCTATTCAATTCTGAATGTGACTCACAACGTGGTCCATGATGGGCAGTTAGATCTTTAGCTCAGAATTGTTTTAGGATTCAGGATAACCTCCTGCTTCAGGTACACAGATACCTGCTCCCGGTCTCACAGCAACCTGACCCCAGGTGCCTACACTTCAGCTACTTCTTGGGTGTCTGGTTGCTAAGTGATTTTGGTATAGAGTCATGTAAGGGGAAATAGGCTTTCCTTCTTTCAGTGTAGAAGGTAAGAGAGTGTTCTCAAGAAACATTAAGTCTGGAACTTATGATTTTATCTGGTACCTATTGAATCACTAAGCACTTACCTGGATAGTATCGGGCCAGGCCTGTGGCACTGCCAAACACCTGCCACAACAATGAAGGATCTTCATCTCGATTTTTTTTGAAAACTTCATCTAAGGCACTTGTCCAGTTGAGTTCATTTAACACAATTGTTGCTAACAAAAAAAATGGAAAAATAAATTAATGCAAATTTATAATTAATTGAATATATCTCCACTGATTTGCAAAATAACATTATAAATTTTCATTGCTTTACCTATAAAAGTACTCTAATCTAGTAGCTATCAAAATGTTTAGACATGGAATTATTTCTTCAAACAAATTTTTATAGGAGGGTGGCCTTTTTAACATTTTAGGCTGGGTAATTCTTTTTGTGGGAGCTTCCTATGCTTTGTTGAATACTCAGCAGCATCTCTGCCCTCTGCCTACTAGATGCCAGTACTATCCCCTTGTATGACAAGCAAAACTGTCTAAGGACAGCATCAGATAACCCCTGGAGGGCAAACTGCTCCTTGCTGAGAATTACAGCTCCTGGCTGTAATACATAAAACAAATGACAGCAGAGCTCTCCAGGCTGAAAAGAGAAATCTACAGGACACCTCAGGGCCCAGTTTGATGACCCCCTCCCTCAACTATTGAGGATTCTTTGTGATATACTAACATAACCTGGCCTGTTACTTGAGTTAAAAACACACACAATATGTTTGTTATTGATCATAATTTACTAATTGTGTTTACACAACAACAAAGAATTCATTTTGAACCCCCCAACATTATTCAGAGGCTTGACAATATCAGTGTTAGAAACATGAAGTAGCTCATACTTTATTACTACCATTAGGCACAGTAGTTCTTTTTTTCTAGTTAGCTAAATTAATAATTAGAGTATGGTGCTAATAAGGATCAGGTCACTGATGCTGATACCTACTTATAACTGCTCACTGAAACATACACCATTCATTACAATGAAAGAGAAGCATTCTAATGTGGGATATAACAGGGGTTAAAACAGTACATAATTTGTAATTATGGCATTCTGTAATTACAGCATCCTATGCCTAACATACTAAATATTTTACTAGCTTAGAATATAATTTCCCCTTCACACAAAAAGATGACAAATAATCTCATACTTTTTTTTTTTTTTAAATGTGTACCATACCCCCAGCAGATTAGCACATTGGGCCTCTCCGTGCTTGAGAATCTATGACCAAGCCTAAACAGTGGAAATTAGCTTGGGATAAGGACTGGAAATACTTTTTAATTTCTATTCTTTTTGGTGACCACAGCAAATAAAGGAAGCAAATGCAATCAGGTTAAACCATGCACAAGATATTTTAAAGGTAAAAGAAAAAAGAGCTTCTATTAAAAAATATGTATAGCATATGTGCATATATATTAAAGTTAATAATTTACCAAAAAAATGAAAACAGGGTATTGTAAAATTGTTCTGGGACTAGCATCCTAATGCATTTCTCATTATTGAAAACGAACAAGATTTCCATCTTTATAGATGTGATTACTTCCAGAAAGATCAGTGTGTGTGTGAATATTCATGAGCTGGGTCAGATTCATTGTGCATCTGAGATACCAGTGATTTCATATGCAAAAGCATGATCCAATGAACACTAAGTGACCAGTTATATAAAAATTTATATTCACATAGATAACCTGAACTGATACTTACTATTCATGAATATTTATAGTATATACAAAACATCACAGAAAAAGAGGGACAGAGTACTTTTCTTTAAACATTCATAAGTTTAACAGTAATATTCCACTGAACAAATAATCATGTTTATTTATTATCCAGGTAGACTTCATTAATCTCCAATCTATTCTATCTTTATTCACGTTAAAAAACTGATATCTAATTATTTTTAATAAAGTTTCATTTGTTTTCAAGGCTGCTATTTTTTTTCTTAAGTTTTATTTGATAACTTAACAACTACTAAAGATTAGGCTCTGATATACTGTGAGTAAGGATACAAATACTTCCATTTGTCTGTGGATATTTATAAAGGCTTTTGAGTGTAATCTTTATTCTATTAGTCACAATCTTTATTTGAATGTCTGGAGCAAGAAATCAAAATTCAAAGTTGGTCATGGGAGTGTAAAATGAGTTCAGTTTCTTTAAAGGAGAGCTTGGTTGCAGTTGTCTTTCAAAAATAAACATAGTCTAACAATTTCAGGCAATTTATACTATGTAGAGCATATGGATCTCCAGCCCTTAACCAGAGAATTTTTGAACAAGTCATTCATTTAACCATAGCATTCAAATTTCCTAAAACACCAAAACTACAAAGTAAAATATATTGCTGCACTAGGAAATTTTTTTCTCAAGCTATGTTGAAAGCAACTATAAATTTAAAATAAAATATATAAAGCATCAAAGTAAACAAACAAGTATGAATATATTTTAGATGCTTTTTCATTATTTGGCTATATTTTTCTGGTCTACATTATAAATTACACTTGACTAATAAACATATTGTTTTAGTATCCTGAAAGGTGCAAATTTTTATCTTCTTAAACTTGTAAAATTAAGTACTATCTTAATTCAGAATTACAAGGTGGACGACATTTCTTTATTTCTATGCTATTAGCATAACTCAGGATAAACAATACTAAAATAAGTGGGTAATCTGCAGATGACAGAATAATAAAGCTAATGAATAATACTGGCCATGCTAAAATGAATTCATGTTATTTCCTGAATATAATTTCTTCCCTTGCTACTTTCATTATATTTACATACATAAAGTCATTCATTCATTCATTCTCTCTTTCTCTCTCTCTCTCTGTCACCTAAAATCTTAAGTAGAGTTTATTTAGGAAGATGTTTTTAATCAACTATTCTGGCTATAACTGGGTAATAGGCAGGTGCATTCAAAAAGTTAAAAGTTATTATTAGGAGATATTTTGTTTTATATTATAAAGAGTTTATATGGTTAAGCTACTGGTGCATTTCTTTCGCCTCAATATTTTTAGAGTCCCCTATTTTTCTTACACCATTGTACTTAAAATTAAAGGTATAAAACATGATCCTTTCATGACGGAAAAAATAAAACAAGACCAAATTCCTTGGAAAATTATTTTCAGTCAATATTACTTTGGATTTTGAAACTGTATTGTTCATTCATATAAAGACTTGAAACTCAAAAAATAATTGTGGCACTCTGACTCAATAAAGTTCAACAGATTATAAGTAAGTTCCCATCTGTCAATGTTTAGTAAAAACACTTTTAAAGTACAGTTAATTTTCTTTAAGTCAAGATCTTTATTTGAACATCGAGAGCAAGAAATCAAAACTCAAAAGATTTTATTTAATTGTGAAAACACTGATATAAATTAGTAGCCCAATAACATCTCATAAAAGAACTCCAGAATAAAATCATTCTAAAAGAACTTGAAATATTTCTTGGCCACAAATAAAGCTTTACCTTTTATTTGGAAAGAATTACTTAAGAATATAGATAATAGTTCTGACTGGTTTTCTATAAATTGTTTAGCAGCATTTAAAATAATTATATTTTATATGTTTTATAAATTATGTATTGTACATGTATTGCATTTTTCATATATTGTGTACTATACAGTGCTGGGTAAAAGGTTTTCAGTTGTTCATGTGGAAAATAATACAAAAAATAACAAATAATAATACAAAAATAAACTCTCCTTCCTGTACTCACAACTGTAAACCTACTTTTGCCCACCCCTATATTCACTCATGCCCTCCTTTCCCCACCCCCTACCCGCAAACAGTAATGTTCTACCTTCACACAAACTTCTAATTCTTTCTAGTGGGGGATGTTCTGTGCATTGTAGGACGCTTAGGCCATCCCTGGCCTCTACCCACCAGATGTTAATAGCCTCCTGCCAGTCATGAAAATAAAAAATGTCTCTAGACATTGCTGAATGACCCCAGGGAGGAATATTTCTCTCAATTGAGACATACTGTGTTACAAAGCATTGGCATTTTTCTGTTGTTTTAGATTTAAAATTTTAAATATTTAGAGCTCATCATATAATGAAAATTTAGAAATAAATAGCTCACATACAGTAAGAATTTTGGAACCTGAAACACACTTGAGTGCTGTCTCTAAGCTGTAACTGTGATTTTTGGCAAACTGTGTGCTCTTTCTAAGCTTTATTTTTGTCATCTAAAAAAGGAGATAATATTAGTGTCTCACTCAAAGTGTTATTCTAAAAGTTAAATGAGATGACACATAAGATATGGTTAACATACCTGCAGCACACAGTTAGTGCTTAATAAATATTATTGACCTTATTTGTCGTTACCAGTGGCAGTAGCTTAAAAAATATATACTAATTTTATCACAATGCAAGGCTTTGATAAAAGAATGGTATGATTAAATAGGAATAGTATAGTAAACATTCTGGCTAGTTCTGTTTTAATTATTTAACTGTATCATATTTACCATTTTAAAAAATCCACAGTTTTTAGCATCTAGATCCTTATACAGCTTCAATATCTACAGGTCTTATCAGAGACTTGTCAAACATATTTTATGTTTTATAAAATATATTTTTGATACAGATGAACCCAAGCTATTTATATTTTAAGCAAATCATAAAAAATGTGTTTCCCTTTTTTTCCTACATATATTTGCTTCATCTGAAAGCTGTAGCTGACATTATAAATGACCATAAGGTTTTGAAACAGTCACATCACACCTTCAGTGCCCAACGGGCCCTGAGCCTGAATAAATCGACAAAATGTATTCAAACTTAAAATGTATCAACAGTGCATCACTTTAGGGGTTGAAGTTTACAGAAGGAAACTGCATTCAGAACTTATCAAAAATTCCGTATTCCACGTCATAAACAAGATATAGACATGCCGTGTGTTTTAGAAGAATTAGCAGCAAATGTAAGGTGCTTCTTTTATGCTGCTACAAATTAGATTTTCCTTTCTTCCCTTAAGAAGCCAGATTGTACAACAGAATGAATACTCTAAAAGAGAGAATCATCGAGCACCAAGGCCATGTTTTTGAAACTAAGTATAAGAAGAATAGAGACGTATGCTTGGCGTTCCGAGTCAATTATCAGCCGAATCCTGTTGTACCATTCAGAGTGGAGGCCCAAAGTCAAGGTTTGCCTTCTCAGCATTCATTGGTTTTAATAGGCTTAGCCTTGGACATCTATAAAAGACTTCTTTTGCAAAATCTAATTTTCTAACGAAGATAAAGATCTTCATTTCTTTAAAATTGGCAGAAAATGAGGACTAATTTTGCTCTTAAAGTAGCCATAAGGCACTTAGCTTAAGTTCATTAGTTACTGGCAGTAGGTTTAAGGCTAAATCGGCATTGACCAGTTACTCTTCTACAGTGAAAAAAATATGGCCAGAATGTTTACTATACTATTTCTATTTAATCATACCATTCTTTTATCAAAGCCTTGCATTGTGATAAAATTAGTATATATTTTTTAAGCTACTGCCACTGGTAACGACAAATAAGGTCAGTAATATTTATTAAGCACTAACTGTGTGCTGCAGATATGTTAATCACATCTTATGTGCCATCTCATTTAACTTTTAGAATAACACTTTGAGTGAGACACTAATATTATCTCCTTTTTTAGATGACAAAAATAAAGCTTAGAAAGAGCACACAGTTTGCCAAAAATCACAGTTACAGCTTAGAGACAGCACGCAAGTGTGTTCCAGGTTCCAAAATTCTTACTGTATGTGAGCTATTTATTTCTAAATTTTCATTATATGATGAGCTCTAAATATTTAAAATTTTAAATCTAAAACAACAGAAAAATGCCAATGCTTTGTAACACAATGTATCTCAATTGAGAGAAATATTTCTCCCCTGGGGACATTCAGCAACGTCTAGAGACATTTTTTATTTTCATGACTAGCAGGAGGCTATTAACATCTGGTGGGCAGAGGCCAGGGATGGCCTAAGCGTCCTACAATGCACAGAACATCCCCCACCAGAAAGAATTACCAAAATGTCAACAGTTTAGCAACCTGGTTACTACAACTATAAACACAAGACAATGGCCCTGGCCAGTGTGGCTCAGTTGGTTAGAGCGTCGTCCTGTACACTAAAAGGTCACGGGTTTGATTTCTGGTCAGGAAACATAATCAAGGTTGTGGGTTCAATCCATGGTCAGGGTGTACACAGGAGGCAAGTGATCAATGTTCTTCTCTCACAGCTATATTTCTCTCTCTCCCCTCCCTTCCTCTCTCTCTAAAACCAATAAAAACATATCCTTGGGTGAGGTTTTCAAGTTTTTAAAAAAACACTCAAAAAAATCAGAAGACAATGAATTCACTTTGTAACAATCAATATTTTCAATGAATATTGTCAACAAAGACCCACAACAAAAATTCTTCAAAGTGAGAGTTGATATAATTTTTTAAACATTATTTCATGAGTTTAAATTATCTCAATATTTAAGGTGACATTTTTTACACCCTTTGGGTTGAGCAGATTTTCATTTTAGTCCAATGTTCTCATACCTAAAAAAGTAAGGATTAAAAGCTACTTTTTAGTGCCATTAAATGTCATCCCTTCCCACTACCTGCTTTTAGACATTCACAGATTTTTAGCGTTTTGCTTTGATGTTGCTGTTATTTTTAATGAGTCAACACTTACTGTGTAATTCTAAACTAAATTTATTTTATCTCTATAGCAAATGTTCATTTTATCCCATAGCATATAAGGTAGTCATTAAAAGAGTTGCATTTGAGAGATAAGCTGAGCCAGATGTCACTAGTTTTATTTATCAACCCTAATCTCTAAAAGGAAAAATTTTAATAAGAAGAAACCCACTGATCCAATTAAGTGCACCAACAAAAATAATCCTCTTTAAGGACTGGACAGTGTGCATCAATATTAAAATGAATGAATCTTTTCAATGGATTTGGCTAAGGGAATCTCATCTAATCCCAGTGTAATTGAAAGATTAATAAAATACAGAGAGAAGAGAAGACCAAATCTAATCTCTCTAATCGTGTCTCAGGTACCAGACTGCACCTCCCACTGAGATGGGAAACAGAAGGGTCCAAGGCATATGTAGACCCTGATGACAAGATAAGCCTTATTCGTACAGTTAATTTGGTACAAATATTAAAAGGCCCTTGTCCTTGTCAACTCTCTAACTCCCATATGACTGAGATTTCTGGTCTTGCCCCTTATGTCTTTCATCGCCCATAGACAGGGCATGTGGCTAATACCCAGGACACAGCTGCTCTGCTTTAATGAAATCTGCAAATTGTGAAGCACATAGAAGGAGCACAAAAGAAATCCACTTTATTATTAAAGGAAATAAGAATAATGCAAGAGGAACAGAAGACCCTGGGATACAATGTCATGTTTAGTAATTGAAGGATTTTAAATGTCACTTTCAGTAAAATGATCATTGTAAGAATTCTCTTGGAGGGGCTGTAGTGATTTTGCACAGGAATAACAAGACTAGAAGGTAAGGTAAAAACTGTTTTTATCCTTCAAGCATTCTAAGTTTTTCTGTTTCTAACATTATTTTGAAAAGAAAACACAATTAGTGACTTTGGTAGCCAAGAGTCTCTATCACTGGCACAACAGGCTACTTGAAACAAATCATTTTACCTCTTGCGCTTCTGTTGTTCTTTCATCTAAAAAATGAACCTGAATAGACTAAGGATCCTAGATAGCCTTCAGGGCTAGTATGAGTGTCAAATAAGATTATGTATAAAAAGGAATCAGTGAACATGGTTCTATTATGGTCCTTCCCTTAGCTGGAGTGGAAAACTGTAACAGGGACATGTCCTTTAGATGTCTTCCACAGACAACAGCTTCGTTTTTACATTTCTATATATTATTTTAGTCTCGCCAGTTACTTTCTTTTATTTGAACAGTTAACATATCTCACCATTTATTTTGTAATAAAGCCACTTTCCTTATGTTCACTCCCCCCAATTAAAAGCTCTCGTATGATAAGATGCTCTTCATTGAAACCATATAGGTAAAACATAATTTTAAATTTGGGAACATTGCATAATTTATAAATATAAACCAGAATCTTTAAAGTAATTACCTGAAGAAGACATTCAATTTTTCCCATTTATACAAAGCCATTTTTATCATAAATTTGGCTATTTGTAATTAAAATGTTAACTGTTAAATACCTATGTTTATGTATTAGATTAGGTTACATGCACTGAGAATACTGTCACTGAGTAACTGCGCGATACGTGTTGCCTGCCCTTATCGTTATTTTTTTTTTTTTTTACTTCTCACCCAAGGATATGTTTTACTGATTTTTAAAAGGGGGGGAGGGGCGGAGAGAGAAAAAAACATCTACATATCGCCTCGCATACATGCCCTGACCTGGGATCAAACCCAAAACCTAGGTATGTGCCCTGATGGGGAATGGGACAGGCAACCTTTCAGTGCATGGGAGGATGTTCCAACCAGCTGAGCCACACCAGCCAGGGCTTATTTACCTCTTAATATTCAGCATTTAAAATATTTTAACAATATATATCTCGATGGAAGAATTTGGATTGAGCTGCTAAAATGCTAGGATGAATGATTAAAACCTAGCGTTCTCTCCACTCCTCAAGGAACCTTTGCTTTTACCGCAGCCCTAAGTTAATGTCCACAACATTGCTTAACCTTCCTTGCTGTAAATCTCATGAAGAAAAATGTATGTTAACCTTTCCAAAATTATTGACATTGTTATAAGAGAATGCAAGCTAAAATTAAAAAAATATATATCTGTAATGATAGCCCTTAATGTACTGTATAAGCTCGGTGAGCAGATGAAATTTCAGTGCTCCCTGAAATCAAACCCCACTGGTGAATGCTGCCATGATAGAACAGACAACTAAAATTCTGGTAGAAAAAATTAAATTGTATAAGGTCTAATATACATACCAGACACAACACACACAGAATCACACACAGTTCTGTGAAAGCAGAGAGGGAACTCCGGGTGAGAATTACAGACCAAATGAGATGTGGGATCTCTCTTGTCTTTGCTCTGAGACTCCCTAACAGCACAGGGCATTTAGTGTCACCATGTAAAGCTGGGCTGCTGAATTCAAAGGAAGGATCAGAAAGTATTGGAGCTGACTAATGAGATATGGCTGAAGAAGGATAACAAGGCTCCTGGGGTCCGGGGTGATACTATCAATAAGGCACACACTGCTTGCTACTTAAGGGTTTGTGTCAACCAGTTTTAGAATAGAGTTGCCTGGTGATTTAAAGATGCAAAGGTCAGATGCATTGAAACCCAGTACATAGTAGTTGGCTGTAATCAAGAAGAGCAATCGCTTGGTTTAAACACCATTCACTGCTTCAGAGTGAAACAAAACACAATAAATTGTAGAAATCAAATGATAGATTGTTACTTCCAGAGCCATGTTACCTAACACATACTATTGCCCAGTTTTTAGGAAGTCCTTTAAAGCAATAAATATTTCTAAAACCCTTTCTTTGAAGTATCTCCCAATATGTATGCTAATCAACTGATTTCTATCCTACACTAATTTAACAAATATTTACCAAGCTCCTCTTTTGTATCTGGCACTGTTCTAAGCTCTTCAGTAGAAGTTGGCCTACTTTTTCTTAATGGGCCAGATAAGAAATATTGTAGTTGTATGGTCTACATGGTCTCTGTCACAACTACTCATTTTGCAGACGTCAGACAAAAGCAGCCATAGGCAACACATAAACAAATGGACATGTTTGTGTCCCAATAAAACTTTATTTACAAAAATGTGGTAGGACAGTAAACCATAGTTTGCCAACTTCTTCTCTAGGGCTATAAGTCCATCAAGACAGACTGGCCTAACATCCTAGTGGAAGAGATACACAATAAATAAATTAATAAATAAGAACATATCAGCATCATAGGTGCTCTTTAAATAATTAAAACTGGGAATGCCACAAACATTGGCTAGGTGATTACTTCAGATGGGGCCTTCAGGAATGTTCTCGCTTAATTAATATATATTAAGCTGAGACCTGAAAGACAAAGAACTCACCATGGAAAGACTGATATCATGCATTCTATTAAGATAATAGACAACCAATGACACTGATAAATAAAATGCATAGCTATCAACAGAATGACTTTGTGATATTTTAAGGATAGAATCTCACGTGGTTTTCCTACAATAGCAAAATAAGCAAAGAGATACATACAGCACAAAGGAATATTGTGACAGATTAAAAATGGTTTTGGAATTTTTACTATAATTGTTGGAATCCTAGTAAGGTAAAGGTCCAATTCCAGCACTGTATTTAATCATTCAAAAAAAAATGAATAATCCTTGACTAGATCTTGAAACTAAAATAAAAATAAATTGTGATTACTCTTCTCAAGTTTTTCTAAGTCAAATACAGAAGACAGATAAATCAAATATTGCTTTTGTATCATGACCCTATCAACTGTACCTGCCTATCAAAAGCTAAGTAAATGTTTTGAGGGCCAACAGAAGGGTGGTCACAGAAGACTTCCTGGACTAGGTGACACACGCAGTGTTAAAAAAGTGGGCTCGGTGGCTGATTCAGTGCGTAATCTGTGCAGGGCACAGAGACAGTGACAACAAATAGGCAGAAGACATGCCAGGAGCTCATTGTTAAAAACAGTGAATGAAGGGGAACGAATGTAGGACAACGGCAACAATGATAAGATAAAGACACACTGTTATGATAATCCAGAAGTAGAAAATACAAATTGATTTTATTCCAAGAATTACAGAGAGCCATATAAGTGAAAGTTGGAAATAATCATATTTGCACTTGAGAATTCACTTGGAAGCCAATGTGAAAAAAGATTGAATGTGGATTGAAAGCAAGCCAGATGCGAGTGGGGAAGGTAAAACAGAAAGCCTGTATGGTCAGGCTGGTGAGGAATAATCATGGTCTAAACTGAAAAGGCAGTGGTGGCCTCAGGAAGTGAAAGTAGGTACAAAAGACACTGAGAAATAATCTACAGACCACAGTGACAGACGGTGAGAAAGTGAAAAGGGAAACCGTGGTTTTCTGACTTGCACCTGGATACTACTATTAAGAGAGATAGGAACGTTGGAGGAGGGGTGTATATGGGGACAATGATGATGAATTCAATTTTGAACACAATGTGAGGTACCTGTGAGATATCTGTTAAACAGGATTACTTAAAAGGCAATAAAAGCAATGAATCTGCAGCTGAGCCAGGATGTCTGTGAGGAAGAATCAGATTTGGGAGTCACTGTTTCAGTGACAGTTGGGACTGTCTGGCTTGCATGAAGTCAGCAGTTACTGACACCATAAGCTCTAGGGATCTTTAAGCATTAAAGAAGTTTTACTTTTCAGAGAGAGATTGCCAAAAGGAACAAATGAGGACCTACGGCTTCATAAACCACATCGTTTCCATAAAAAGCAATTGGTGCATAGTATACTTTAATATCTAATGTTTTCATTTAATGAAAATAGCAAAATGTACTTTTCAAATATGATTTTCATATCTGCATTAAAATAAAAGTACTGAATACAAATTCCATGTATCTATGTATGGCTCACAGTCCATCAAGAAGAGAGAATATGAAAAGGTATAAAAACCAATAAAAATCCATTATCTTCTAATGCATTTTTTAAAATTTTGTATTTTTAAAATAGCTATTGACTTAAATCAAGCACCCAGGGATACAATGCCTGCCTCTCTTGTATGTAGAGCACATTAATGCTTGCTGAGTACTTGCAGATAAGCAATTTCCCTTCTGCCTCCCTGAGAATGATGGGGTAATCTATTGTGCCTTTATACTTACAGAGAGCCTCTAGAGAGGGAGGCTCGATGATTACATGGTCTTATAAGACCATAAAGTTCTACCACAGGACTCATATATGTGTTATAAAGACACTTCAAACTGCCGAACACTCTCTCCTTACCAGCCTTGTGCGGCTCTCTTCTGCAATTCACTTGCACCTTTGACTTTTGGAAATGATTTAAACCTACATCAAAAGCTCTGAATGCTCCAATGCCAACCAGCCTCATTTATCAGAAGGCAAGAGTGACAAGATTTAATTACTTAGAAACATATGAGGTTTTTCTTCCTAAAAAGGAAACTTCAACCAACCTTTCAGTAAAATTTAATATCTGAAGGTAACATACAGATCAGTAATTCTTAAATTTTTTATTTCATAAAACAAAATTAGGCACATGTAAGAATAAAGGCAATTTAATTTTAAACACATAGTTACCATTCTCTGGTACAAACAAGGTTTATTGAAATAAACATCACCATTCTTCCCAAAGTGTATTTTCTTTGATATTAATCTTATTCAAGTTTTTAAAAGAAGTCTTTACTTTCTTGTCACTTTATATTCCGAATCAAACTGATGAAAGCCAGAATCTTTGACATTATTTGTCAGTTTATCTGGCCCTCCAAATAAATCTGTAGCAAAGTCTTTTCATTTCTTTGGTTCAATTGAAATTCTTTTATAAATATCCTACTAAAGTATCAATAGCTCATTTTCTTGTCCTTGCACTGATATTAGTAAATGTGACATCTCCAATATTTTTTGTGTAAAACCAAAAGCATGCACATTTTATTAACATTTTGAGGGAAAAATTTACAAATTACATATTCTTAAACAAAGTAGCATTACCTTCTTTGCCAAGAAGGTAGGGAGGGGTGTATACAAAACACAATGGGCACCAGATCATATTATTCCTTCCTCTATTTAAACCACAGTATACTTATACATAATCATTAACATTTAATTAATTTATTTTAAAAGCATTTAGTTATATTAGCCATTCTGGACACTGCCAAAACTTTACGTAATTATTTTCTTGTTAGACAAAAATACATTTTTATGCCTTTGGAAAATATAAATATGAGAGTAAGACTGAATTTACTGTTTCTTTAAAATATTCTCAATAAGGAATCTCTTGAATGTAAATTTATTTTCTCACGTCCAAAGATATGTCCAGTGATTTTTTTTTCTATCATTTGGAGTCCATCTTATTAATCATTTTATAAAACAATTACTATTTTTAAAATCAAATTCAAAAATCTAATCTTATTGTCTTTAATAAAAGATATTTATATCTTTTAATTTTTTAATTAAAAATTCATATATTTTATTAACATTAACAAATATTTCACAGGTATTATTAGTGTTTTGAGCATAAAGATGTGTTCAGTAAAATTAAAATTTCCCTGAAACTAATGGACATTGTTATGTCCATTTCTAAACAATTCTCTTCTTTCCCTTAGTTCAGAGTAAGTTAAAATTTATGCCATTGACATCAAAATATAGACTATGGAAGTATCTTTTTTCCTAGGTTAAGATATTTTTTTATATGAAATTTCAATCAACACAGTTTACTGGAAAGAGTTCTACACTCAAATAATATACATATGAAATGTATACAAATATGCATTTATGCAAAGTAAAATGAGGATTCAGTAGGAGATATGAAATGGCATTCTAAATTTTTCATTTTTCTGAGTATATTAAACAGAAGACTTTCTCAAACTACTGTTTTTATTTTGGGTCAAAATTGATATCTTTAACCTTTCTACTTTTTTTCTAGCAACTGTTTTAATGTCATTTTCTAAGTGGAACCTGTAATTATAATTTTTAAATGTATAAAAATAATAGTTAAGACCATGGGCTTGACTTTTGAAATAGGACAGAATTTAAATATTTGGTAATATTTTTCATTGACCTAGAGCTCACTATTTAAACCAAAGACAAATGTAAATGTAGACACTATAAATACAATGTTCCTTTGTAAGCTCCTAGTGTGGGGGATTCTTATATACACAAAATTATGTAAATAGATCAAATTTGAAGTAACTATACACTAACATAAAATGAAAATCTAAAGAAGAAAACAACTATGTACATGTAGCACTGTACGTTACCAAAAGAATTTAGAGTCTGAAATACCTTGACCAAGAATGTATTGACCAATTTTAGAGTTTGAAATACCTTGACCAATAATGTATTGACCACAAGAATGACTTGGTCAAAACAGTTCTCAACTTTCACTGTACCAAAATCTCCCACACCTTTACTATTATAGAAAGTCTGAACTCTTCATGGCTAAATCATAGGGAGTCAGACAAGAGAAGATGGATCTCACACAACATCTACATTATTTATCCAGAAATTCAACAAATTAACACCAGTAAATGTCAAATGAGAGGTGGAACTCATAAGACAGATAAAAATGCATGTTTCAAAATAAAAATTTAAATAATATAATTTATTGTTAAATTCAAATCAAGGCATACAATATTCTTATTTGATCCATTGACAAACTATAATATTTTCAACTTCCACTAAAATTTTACCCTTCATTATAAGAATTAATGGAAAATATTTAAATAAAGCTGAGTTTACCAATGCTATAGTTACAGTAATGGTATTATAATATATGGTCCTGTATAGTGTAAAAATGTTGTATTTTATGGACACTTTAAATATATATATTTAAGAATATATATAATAAATATACACACACATTTTATAGCCTACTAATTTAGGTTAAATCCAAATCTCTTAACTTGAATATGGTCCCTAGCCTAGTGATTACAGAATACATATTAGTTTAAGTATATTTTGTCATAATTACACATGGTATAATTGTGTCAGTGGGTAGGGTAATTAACATCACATACTGTTAATAATGGATTAATTTTTGACTTTTATAAAACTAGCTAATAAATTGAAATAGTATCATTTCAACATATAAAATTTATGTACTTTGACTTGGAAATGAACAAAAATATAAGTTTAAAACTGTCAGAGTCTGAAATCAATCTATCATCATCCTCTTGAGAAAATAAGCTGTGATTTTTTTGTTTTCCCTAAACTGTCATACTTTTTAAAATCGAAGGAGAAAAAGAATGAAAAATTGAGAACAACAGAATGAAAATGACATCTATTTTGTAGCTCTATATAAGAGAAATCTGTTTGATAAAGGCTTTAAGACTCGGTAAAAATTGTCTTAAGATTTATTTTGGAGATAAAACTTTTAGTTAAGATTTTGATTTTAAACATTTTAGGAAGATTAGCTAGAACTATCAGAATATAAGAGTATGTGTGTATGCACATTTATATGCATATTATATGTATGCATATAAATATGTATATGTTTCAGCAGGTTAAACATCAAAGTCGTTTGCTTGTCTTTCTCTCTCACATGCTACAAACCCATTGTTTACAGTTAGTGTAGCCCAGGTGTGGAAGAGCAAGCAGGCTCTGTAGTATATCTTCATTCAACCCAGGGACCTAGACTGATGGAGGCTCCATCCTTCTGGTTCCACCTATCCTGTCATGGGTAAAAAGAGAGTCCCAGAGGGTCTAATGCTAGCAATCAAATCCACCAGCTTGAAAATCACACATCACGTCCACCATAACTCACTGGACAGAACTAGTCAAGTATCACTACCCTGATGCAAATGAAAATGTGAGTAAGCCACCTGTGTCTAAAGGAGAGATTTAGGTACAGTTGACTAATGCAGTCTCTACTAAGCCTAATCAAACTACGATACACTGATTGAAGGTATATTCATGACATTATTATTTTTAGTTTCATTAAAAACTTGAGCTACAAACTAGACAATCATGGCTTCTCTTTTAATAATTATTCATGTGGAAGAACATAAGAGGAGCAAAAAACAAAGGACAGAAAGTTAGGAATGTCTTTGGAATAATCTGAGACATGGTTCCATGGAGAAGAATATTCTGAATGGAGCAGATGGCCTGTTTTGATCATGACAGAAGAAAAAGTTGGTAAAATGTTGAGACTCTTGAAAGGTAGAGAGAATAATATTAAAATATTGTGATTATACTACGTGACATAGAGCCCTAATAACAAAACTTTGTGCATAATTTCTAATGTTTACTATATATAACTTATATATATAATATATAACTTATTATATAGTTATTACTATATAATAACTATATATTACTATAGTTTTCTATATGATAGTATACTAAATAAACATGAGTTCCAATTACTCAATGGCCTTATTTTCACTTTTATATTTTGACTTTCTCATATTTCCAATATAAATTAATGCCAGTGATGTAATTAGATTCCTGTAGATTAGGTCTCATAAATATATATGTGTGCATATATGTATACACACACACACACGTACACATATGCATACTGACTTTCTTAGAATACATAAAAATTGATATCACTTTCAATATCAGCACAAACTTTTTTGAGAGAAACAGAAACAATATAATTAATGCCCTATGTTTAAAATATACTTAAATCCACGGATATATATAGTTAATTACATTCATTCATAAAAATTTGCCTTATAGTAGCAAAAGAATGATTTTTTATGATATGTTTTGTAAACTTAACTAAACTTTGAAAATTAAAACCTTGTGCCCATCCGGGCGAGGCTCAGTGGTTGAGCATCGACCTAGGATCCAGGAGGTTGGGGTGTGATCCCCAGCCGGGGGTGTGCAGGAGGCAGCCGATCAATGACGACTCTCTCATCATTGATGTTTCTCTCTCTCTCTCTCTCTCCCTTCCTCTCTCTGAAATTAATAAAGCCATATTTTTTAAAAAATTAAAACCTTGTGAACTCTATACAATATAGTACACAAAAAGAGACTGCACATTAATAACCTGATGGCTTTCAAAGTAAATATGCTCTCATATTCAAATTTTTAGATTCAAATTCTATTCATTAAAATATTAAAACCTAACTCAAATTAGTGAAGTTGGTATTTACAAGCTACCTATGATACTTTAATAGATCTGAACAAAGAGCTCTAAAAAGAAACTAAACAATATTAAATAATTCTAACTTAATTTGCATTAGAATAAATTAAATTCTATGACTCATCAATTCTGTTTTTTAAAATATTTTTTAAACACTGATTGTTTTGAATTCAATGAATGAATAAAAAAGATGTGGACATGTGATCAATCCCATGTTAAAAACTTCTGTTAGATGACAATATTCTCATTAGACTAAAATCAAAATAATTTATACCAAAGTTTTTTCTCAGGCAGACCTTTGCTATCCAGGCAGCTTTTGCCTGATGGTGGTGGTGGGGAGCAATTGCCCCACCCTGCTGGAAAACCTCTTCGCCCCATCCTGTGGAGTGTAATGTAAGCCTTGCTGTGGTCTACAGCCTGAGGCTCATTAAGAAACTCAGATCAATCAGCCTGCTGGCAGAGGCAGACCTCTGGGTGCTTTGAATCTTTGCCTGATCTGCTTTTGGACCCGGGCCTTGGAAAAGCAGACTTTGGTGTGCATCTTGGTCCTGTCCAAATGCACCCAGCTCCGGCAGAGGGAACAACAAACCAGCCCAGCAGAAGGAACCACAAGCTATGGGTTGTTGACAGCTCCAACTATGGTACTCAAGGCGAGTCACAAACAGCATCTGACATTGGCCTGCAACAAGAGACCCTCCAAAAAGACTAAGTCCTAGCAGATCTACCTAACACATAGAAACAAACCCAAATAGGCAGCCAAAATGGGGAGGCAAAAAAAATAAGCCCCAAATGAAAGAACAAGAGAAAGCTCCAGAAGAGCTAAGTGGAATGGAGATAAGCAATCTCTCAGATACAGAGTTCAGAACATGAGAAAATATATGGACACTATGAAGGAAACGAAGAGTGACATAGCAGAAATAAAGAATACATTATAAGGAATAAAGAACAGATTAGAGGAAGCTGAGGACTGGGTCAGTGAATCAGAAGACAGGGTAATTTATACCAAAGTTTTCTTAGGAAAATGAGGCCTGCTGATAGATAAAAGATGGATTTTGATATAAAATTCACTTAAGAGTAGTCTAGTTATTTTATATGTGCTTTCTGTTAATCCTCATAACAATCCTTTGAGGTATTATATGTATTAAAAGAGTCTTACAAATGGTAGCTTTGTCATAATATTTTTGCTAAAGAATTGTTTATATAAATATTCATTGTCTAACTATTAGACAATAAATTGAATAAATCTAGGCTCCTATGAGATTTTAAAAGTAGGACTTGGTTTAAAAACACAAGTGATGACAGACATGAAATACAAATAAAGAAATATGATCACTGACTTCAGTGAAATGAAAATAAATAAATAGCATTCTGCATGAAAATGATTCTGCACATGTGGAAAAGGGGGGGGCACTCTAATAAATCTAACCAAAAGTAACTTCACAGGGTGATCGGATCATAAATTTCTTACTGGGCAGGTCATGGTGGGTAGTAACACCACAGGCATGTAACTTCTTTAGTGAAAGGTTTATCTTTGCCTTAAGCAAGCCCTGTCCATTGTTTCTGTGCACCTAGGTTCACACACTTTTGAAATGTCTCTTTTTCAGATTCCTGGGAAAGCTAACCACCTTCAAGAGCTCAAGAGAGCACATATTCTTAACTATCCTCTAATCCAATCCCTGCCTTACTTTCTCGCATCTTCATGTAATCTTCCTTATACCGCTTCTTTAACTCTAAAAGTATAAACTGCAAAACTGACATTCTCTAGAGCGCTTGAGATCTTGCTGCCCAGCAGAATTGTCAATTTGGCTCAAATAAACTCATAAAAATTTTCCACAGGTTTGGAAATTTCTTACAGTGACATACAGAACGCTTGCATGGTCTTTTAAAATGATAGATGGCCATCATTAAATTATATCAATTGGACACTTGATGGAAGCTTAGTTTTCTCAAACACTTTTGGAGATCCTTATCTTGAATTATTTTAAATTGATGGCAAACATTTTGGCCCTTTCAGGAATTATTTTATTTTTCAAACAGCTATAACTCCTTTAGAATTAAGTGTGATAAATTTGAGAATATAAAAACTTCAAGTAAGTGACAAATAAAATACAGAGGATAATTGATTTTCCTCATTGCCTCATCTGTTAGAAATGGGGAAATGTGGTGTACATATAGAGAAAAATAACTGAAACCAGTTTTTCTTGTCATTTGTTTTGTTTTTTAGCCTTAGGATGAAACTGATAACTGAAAAGGGTCAAATAATTAAATTTTTCTGGAATGAGGATGCTCTTCTATGAAGAAACCCTATAATTTACAAAAGATAAAGATTAAAGAGGGAAGCTATTTTAAGAATAAAAGATGCCAAACCCATACAAGGTTGGTTTCTTTCAAAAAAAAAGCCTTCCACTAACTACTTGTATAACTCTCCTGGGGGATTTTTGCTCTATACTAATCATTACCAATGTATTTCCCTGCCAGGGGTTGGCGATTTCTAAGAAAGTATAGAAAAACCAGTCTTCACAGACCTGAAAGGGTAGTAATGGGACAGTCATTTTCCTGACTGGGCTAATGTAAGACAATAAAGGACCCCAGTGTCCATGGGAGCCCACCATGAACTTCCTCACAGCTTCTAGTTAGTATCACTTGCAAGAAACAAGTAAAAACAAATTTTGACACAAGGCTGAACCAATTAGCAAGCTTTGGTACTCCCTTTACAATGTGACATACCTCAAGCAGTGTTTTTAAAAAATGCTATGTATTGTTCATTAAGTTAAAATTGTACATGACTTACTTGCTCTAATCACAATAAATACTGACAAGATGCCATCTCAATACTAGCATAGCTCATAGCCTCATACTTTTAAAATCTGATCTTTGTATCTGGAGACAAAATAGTTTTGAAATGTTTAATCCATTTAAAGTCTTTCTTTTTTTTTAGCAGGATTACAGAAATACCTTTTAAATGCCTCTTTATCTCTAGGGAGAAATCTGCATGACGCAAAAGCCAGATGATTAAAATATTCTCATCTCAAATTCCATACCTCCATTTTCTCTCCAATTGTCAATCCCCTTTTAATTTGCTGTGAACAGTACTGTCAGTCTGTTTTGGAAGCTATTCTAATTTAAGATTTCATTATCTCTCTTCTTCAACCTTTGAATGGCCTGTCACTTGTTATATCCATCATAAAAAGCTAGCCAAGTACACTTCTGATTTCCAGCCATCAATTTAGAGAGGTATTGAATTGTGCACACATTATTTTTCATGTCTTCCCTCTATGTTCCCATTTTAATTTCTTAGAAACAAAGAAAACTGTTTTAATTTGCATTCCCCACTAGACAATAAGAAATATTGCAATAACTGCACCTTTAACAAATCCCTGAATTTCATGTTCACTAATAGTCTAAAATAATTCAAAGAATATTTTATTTGTAAGGAAGCTCCTAATAAAATATAAAAAAATGAATAGAAATTAAGAAAATTTAATTAACATATTGTACAATATTTGATCTCCCTCCTAAGAAAAGGCACTGAGAAATAAATGTTAGCTCCTATAATTTATGGAAAGATGTGTTTATTCCTTAGTTATATGCATGTTACACAGAGTGCTGGGACATGGGTGCTATATATGGGCATTATCCTTATGAGATGAGAAAGATGGGGATACCAAGATTAATCATGACATAGATTCTTAAAAACTTTCTAAGTACTCATGACTCACTGAACATGCTTCAGAAGGCTCCTAAGAATAGCAGACTTTCCATTAGCCAATTCTTATATATTTGGCCAAATATGCAACATTATGATATAAACTTTGTAGTTAAATATAGTACAAGAGACATACAGTAAAACATTAAAACCACATAACATTTTATGTCCAAATTTTGGCTGACCTGGTAGCATCTGCTAAGGCTGGCGTGAAGTATGAAGGATGTTACTATTCTACAGGACGCTGGGTGGTTCTGGGGAGGCAAATGCAAAATGCCTCCCAGGGCCATGGAAGGCAACTAGCAGCAAGTTTTCACATAGCACAGAAATGTGTGTTTGTTGGGTCAAAGGAGCTACAGAAGAGAAGAGTCCAGCAAGAAATCTCTAAATACCCCATAGGATCTGTCCCCAAGAGAGTCCGTTTAATTATCTTTAAGACCCATCATCTCCCATGCCTGCCCTAAGCCACCCAGCCAAGTTACGACACTCTTCCCTCTCTTCCCCTCCCTGCTTCGACTTGGTGGGGGTAAAGCTCACACAGCAGCTTGTAAATGCCCCACCCCCTCTGTCCCTATTCCACCGCAGGCTTCCGTTACCTCTAAGCTAGGGTAGGGAAGAGCCTACACTACCTCAAATTTGAGATGTTTTACTATTGCATGAAAGTAGACATTTTAATTTCTGAATTGAAACTTTTTTATTTGGTGATTGTTTTAATGACTAAAAGTGACCAAGGCCATTTTATTATTTTAGAGTTACCAGGTATGTCATTGTTATCCACATTTGTTCACTGAAAAAGTTTGAGTCTAACAAAATAAAGTAAGATTTTCACAACAAACCATATGTCACATTTGTGCAACAAAGTGATTCACACAGAAAATACAATGAGTTATACATTTTATCAATAGTATTATGCCTTCTTGCTAATACAAAAATTTTTTGCATAATGGTGTGATTTAAACAAAATATATACTTGTGGGATGTTAATGTTACATGAAAATAAATATGGAAAACATTGGTTAAAACAACTTAAATTTTGTTTACTGCTAGCAGATTTTCTCTGAGCTGTTTAAAGTAATATGTACTATGAATCTCCAAACAGGGAGCTATAAAATACATTTCCCAAACTTATTTGGCCAGCAAAACATTATCTCACTTAAGAATCTTGATATAATTTTATTACCTATAGAAATATTTAGAAAATGTGGCATGTTCTGAGTAGTTGACATGGTAGGAGATACAAAAGACAGATGCAACCACCATAAGAGGTGTATACATAAAAGACCTAAGTGGGCCTTATCATTTTAGCTATCTCAAAAGCTAATTCACAATTTTATTTTCAATGAGATCAAAGGTGTTTTATAATTCTAAATATTAGTATGGGTTAAAATATCCCTCAAGTTTAAATTAAGGAACTGGGATGCTTCAGAAATTCACCCAGCAGGAGAGTATTCTAAAATGTGATCAATTTGTAATGTGCACAGACTGGTAAAAAACAAACAAACAAACAAAAACAAAAAAAACCTTGTCATTGTGACTCCAGCACCACCTTTGACACAGGGCACTGTGATCGAATGAGGGGTAATCAATCAGCCTGTTAGAGTTTTCTTTTGCCCTCTCTTAAAAAATGACAAAACCAAACCAGACTTCAGTAACTATAAATTTCAATTTCTACATCTACAGAGCCTACATGCCCACTCAGTAACTTAGGGAATTCTCCATGAAAATGATCAAACTAATTTTTATTGCTATTTATGCCTAGAATTGCAAATTAATTGTCTTTCCAATCAAGTCTATTTATCTATTGAGCTTGGTGAGCACTGAAGCCCAATCACATCAATGGGGTAAGTACAAAACCCAAGATTCTGAATTAAAATACAAAAAGGGGGTTTGCAAATCCAAATTTAGCAGCCAAATATTTCTAAGCCATTATTTAATACAATGTATGAAATATTCAATTTAACTTTTTCATAGCTTATTTTATATTTATTCTTTTATTTTTATTTTTTTATTTTGTCAAAATTATGTATTGAAGCCAATAATTTTTTGTTGTTGTTAAAATATTACAGATGCCCCCTTTTCTCCCCAAAGACCCATTCCACCCCTTCCCACCCCCCTCCGCAGTTGTTCTCCACACCATTGTCCGTGTCCTTGGGTTGTGCATATATGCATATAAATTCTTGGTTAATCTCTCCCCCTCCACCCATCCGCCCTCCTCCATCCCTCTGACATTTGTCAGTCTCATCCATGCTTCCATGTCATTAAATCCATTCTGTTCATCAGTTTATTAAGTTCTTTAGATTTCACATATAAGTGAGATCATGTGATGTTTGTCTTTCTCTGCCTGGCTTGTTTCACTTAGCATAATATTCTCCAGATCCTTCCATACTGTCCCAAATGGTATGAGGCATCAAACTAAAAAGCTTCTGCACAGCAAAAGAAAACAACCTCAAAATACAAAGGAACCCTGTGGTCCGGGAAAACATATTTGCCAAGGATGAATCTGATAAGGGGATAATTTCCAAAGTGTACAAAGAACTCATACTACTCAGCAAGAGAAAGACAAACAACTCGATTAAGAAATGGGCAAAGGACCTGGATAGACACTTCTCCAAAGAGGACATACAGATGGCCAAGAGACACATGAGAAAATGCTCAACGTCACTAATCAGAGAGATGCAAATTAAAACCACAATGAGGTATCACTTCACACCTGTCAGAATGGCACCATCAACAAATCAACAAACGACATGTGCTGGTGAGGGTGTGGAGAAAGGGGAACCCTAGTACACTGCTGGTGGGAATGCAGACTGGTGCAGCCACTATGGAAAACAGTATGGAATTTCCTCAAAAAATTAGAAATGGAGCTGCTGTTTGACCCAGTGATTTCACTCCTAGGAATGTATCCTAAGAATCATGAAACACTAATCAGAAAGGATATATGTACCCCTATATTCATAGCAGGGCAGTTTAGAATAGCTAAGATCTGGAAACAGCCCAAGTGCCCATCAGTAGATGAGTGGATAAAAAAGCTGTGGGACATTTACACCATGGAATACTATGCAGCTGTAAAGAAGAAGGATATTGCATATTTATTCTTTTAAAACAGAGTTTAAGACTATAGCATTTTTCCTTAGGTAATAAATTTGTGTTTTAGTCAGTTCAGGCTGCCATAACAAAATACCACACACTGGGTGCCTTAAACAACAGAAATTGATTTAGATCAAGGTGACTGCCTATTCAGTCCCTGGTGAGAGCTTTCTTCCTGGCTTTCAGATACCAGCCTTCTCACACAATTCCTCACCTGGCTTTTCCTCTGTGTGCACACGTATGGATCTCTGCAAATAATACCACCAGATTAGGGCCCCACCCTTATGACCTCATTTAACCTTTACTTTCTACGGGTCCCTTTCTCCAAATACAATTGGGCATTAGGGTTTCAACATGACTTTTGTGGAGAAAATTCAGTCCATAGCAATTTATAAAACCCATAAAACTGTTATTACTAATTAGTTTCCTATTCTACAATCCTAATTAAAGAATCAATATAAGTAAGATCATTTGGGTTTATCTGTGGTTCAATATTTTCCTATCAAAAAATGAATACTATATCACTCTCTATGAAATGCATATATTACAGAAACATCATTAGAGAAAGGCATTGAAATAACCTCAGAGGAGGAATTGCTTCTCTTTGGACCATTCTTATTAAATATGATCAAATTACCAGAGTCTAAAATCTATATTTTATAACTCAGGCTTGTCCTCAACGTCTTTTTTATGATGTTCTTACTATTTTATTGCCCTACTCCTAATGAGGGGTCATGTTAATTATTTAAGCTAATTAGGTTGTTTTTTTTTAAAACATGGATGATCACTTTGTTACAGAGTCAATTATACTTCTTAAGAGTTCCCTTTCTTAGCACTTATCAGATTTCTGCTTCCATGATTCAGAATCAAGGCTGTATAATTGAAATAGCATTTTAAAAGAAGAAAGAAAAACTGCTTTGTTACTTTGTTATATTATAAACATGGTAACATTTTACTGACAGCTTTTGAAAGCACTGGCTTTTTTTTGTAGTTAAACATACAACCCTATAGCACAGAATGATGCACCTCCAGAATTGCAGAAACATTTTTCTTTTTGGGTAAATTATCTGGTTAAAAAAACAATGAACACAAAACGTAACAACATATTACTGCTGAAAACATTGTATATCATTGTATCTTATTCAAATTAATATCTGTGATAAATTCCGACACAGAAAACAACAACTACAGAACCCAGTGCAGAAAAAGAAATATATGATGCTATAGCTGGAAAAAAAATTTGCAGCTAACGAATCCAATTTATTTTCAATATTCTATATATTGACCATACATTGTTTAAAAGGTAACATTCAATATTGATAATGTTGGAATTAGAAGGACAGTTAGCCCAGCTGAGTGTGGCTCAGTGGTTGAGCATCCACCTAGGATCCAGGTGATCAGGGTTCGATTCCCAGTCAGGGCACATGCCTGGGTTGTGGGCTTGATCCCTGGTTGGGGGTGTGCAGGAGGCAGCCAATCAACAAAGACTCTCTCATCACTGATGTTTCTATCTCTCTCTCTCTCCCTCTCCCTCTCCCTTCCTCTCTCTGAAATAAAGATATATTTTTTTTAAAAGAAGGGTAATCATTCATTGCTAGTATAAATCTAAATTGGTATTAACCTGAAATATAATTAAATTTTATCAACAGTTTTTACCTTCTAATACCAGGTCTTATATTTTATCATAAGGAAATAATGAAAAGAAACAGAGATTTATTTGTTCACCATGATAAAAGTATAAATGTAAATTAGCTATGGAACATATAATATTAAAGTGTTATTTTCAAAAAATATTATTAAATATATGATAAAGCTTCCTGGTAAGTTAAGGTCAGGTATAAACTTTATATGCACTAACTCACTTTTGTAATGTGTCAGTATTATTATATTCATTTAATTTACTGTATATTTACTACTAGTCTATTCAGTGAACACACATATATAGTATTAGTATCACTGTAATTTTACATATTCTCTTTTATCCTATTTTGTATTTCAGAGAATCATGTTTCTCCTTTATAGTGAAAAATGGGGGACATCTATAATAATTTAAGTGCAAAAATGTTACCTTTATTTTACCTCTAACATTATTTACTCTTTATTCAGCAAATATTTATTGACTATGTATCATGCAGTTTTCAAAATAATGGCAATATAGCACTGAACAAATAGACAAAAACCCCTGCACTCATGGAGCTTACATTCCAAAGGATAGGAGAAGGGTATAAAATAAACAAATAATTGAAATAATGTGATATATTGTATAATAAATACTCTAAACAAAAATAAAATAGGAAAGGGTTATAGGTAGTTTATAGGTCAGGATGGGGGGTTGATATTTTAAAATAGGTCGATAGGGAAGGTTTTGTGGATAAGACAACATTGTAGCAGAAGTGTGTAGTTGGTAAGCAGGAGAGTCATAAAGGCATCTGGGCAGAGGGAGCAGAAAGTTCAAAGATCCTGAGGCTGGAGCACGGTGGGTGCATAAAGAGCAGGAAGACCAGTGTGGCCAGGAGAGTAGCAAAGGGGAAGAAGCCAGTGTAGCATCAGAGGCCTCAGCAGGTGGGTAACTGCAAAGACTACTTTTTACTTTGAGATTGTCTTCGTTCGGACTGCTGTGGCAAAATACCACAGACTGAGTGGCTTAAACAACGTACATTTCTTAGTTTTGAGGCTGGGATGTCAAGATCAAGGTACTGACAGATTTAGTTCCTAGTGGGTCCCTCTTCCTGTTGTGCAGATGGCGCCACCTTGCTGGGTGCTCACAGGATTTCCTCCTTGTGCACATGGAGAGAGAGCACTCTGATGGCTCTTCCTTCTTTGTAAGGACACCCATCCCATTATGAGGCAGGACACTAATCCTGCTCTATTTTCATGACCTCATCTAACGTTAATTACCTTCTAGGGGCTTCAGCTCCTAATACTAACACATCGCGGGTTAGTTTCAACATATGAATTTGGGGAGAATGCAAACATTCAGTTCAGCGTAGCTGGCGTGGCTCAGTGGCTGAGCTTTGACCTGTGAACCAGGAGGTCACAGTTCAATTCCTGGTCTGGGCACATGCCTGGGTTGTAGGCTAGATTCTCAGCAGGTGGCATGCAGGAGGCAGCCAATTAATGACTCTCATCATTGATGTCTCTATCTCTCCCTCTCCGTTCCTCTCTCCGAAATCAATAAAAACATATTTTAAAGAATCAGTTCATAACAGAATGGAAAGCTATGATTTTTTTTTGTAGAAGGAATTACATAATCTTTACCTCCATAAAAAAGTGTGGCCTTGGACAATGGTGGTAGCCCAAGGAAGAATTCCTATCAATATTGTGTAAACCTAGTATATTCTTGATGTCTGTACTCTTCCTTCTAATTTTATACTTATTATCAATTTTTTACGATGATATTCTAGTATATTAACCTAATTATCTCAAAACAGTATGAGATACAAATTTAGTCCTAATAAATAAAACTTATAAATATACTTTTTAAATTGAGAAGTGAATGAGCTAAGATAAAATTATTGGGATCTTTAAAGAGTAGTGAATTAAACAAAAGTACAGTTTGGCAAAATATCAAAAGACCCTCTCTCTATATCTTTCTCCATAATTTTTAATTTTTCTTTTCTAATGAAGTAAATTCCATGCAAGTTAGTTTCTTTATTGATAATTCAGTGGTACAGTTAGGAACAGATGACAGAAATCCTAGAGGAAAATATACAGAAATTTTTTTTTTTTTAATTTTCCTGTTAACATAAATCCTTACACATTGATAGAAATTTCTGAGCTTCTCTTTTGGGCTTGCCTGGCATAGTTCCTGTGATAGACTTCTGGTTTGGGATATACATCACAGTACAAATTATTGAATTATACAAACTATTAATGCTTATATATGTTCATGATAGTGTTTTGGCTGTTGTTTTCTGTGCAAAACAAGTAATCTTGAACTAATGCCATGCTCTATTTTATTGAAATAAGAATGTTGATCGAGTTCTACTTATCAGAATCTTGGATGAAACAGTATATGATTTCCTGCTAAACACCTTATGATTTTTGAAATTGCTTGACTTAAAATTATCAGCCTGTGAAATTCTCAAAAATGAAAACTTTCAATTGGGTTTTTAAATTAAATATACTATTCTAAACCTTTAAATATATCATTGCCCAAAAATGATCACATTTCAACTCAAGGAACTAAAGTAATCACCTTCAGGAAATTAGAACATGAGCTTTATTATGATAATGTAGCTAAACAACTGTCTTTAAGTGAAAGAAGCTATTTCCTTTCGTTAAGCCTTCAATTAAAACTGCACTTCACATTTCTTAAATTCAAAACCTGGCATAATCCTGTAAATCTCATAGGTTCCAATGAACTGCATAACTGCAGAACGAATACCAGTAATTATTAAATTTTCAAGATCTTGTTAATATTCCCGATTTTACTCCTGTGTCATTTACTCACACAGCCCATAACACCAGATATGAATTTTAAAGGAGTATAGGCCAGGCAAGGTCAGAGTCTTTCTGATGAGAATTCAGCAAAGAAGGAAAAGCCAATATTAAGATAAATAGGACTAAATAAATAATCCAAGACAGAGCTTCTTTTCCTTCTTTTAAGAAACATATGCCATATGCCATAGTATCTTAGGATTTCTGAAAATCTCTAAGTATTTTCTTATTAATTTTCAAAGTAAAGCAATATTTTTTATTCTCTGAGGTGATAAAAATAACCTTTTGCAGTTGTTTACTAATGGTTTATGCTAAACTGGAAAGAAAAACATTTGTGCAAAGTCAAAATACTTGTAGGATATTGAAAAAAAAGATATTTATACTATGTGACAATTAATATCTTTAAAAATGTATGCTTGGCTTTACTTTATGTGTCAGATTTCATGTCACATAAAACAGATGAAGACATTAGTTATTAATTTTATTTCAACTAAAAAAGTTATAGAGAAAAAGAGTAAGAAAATGAAGATTCTCATATGCAAGTATATTACTAACTTCTGTGGAAAATCCTGGCTCCCAAATAATACAGCTAAGTCAAAACTAACTCAGAAGTAAAATATCAGGAGTATTACCACTTATAGTGAATAAAAGAATAAACTCTGGAATTAGATTATTTGACATCTAACCCCATTTCTTATCAGTGTTATGGCTTTTCATTAAAAACTTCAGTTTCCCCCATTTTCAAAATTATTTATTTTAACAAAATTGTAGTAAATAAATATTATATTAAGAAAGCTTAGCATGGAGTAAAGCAACTGAAACTCAATAAATGTTTATTATTATTAATAATCAGGTATTTGTAAAATGTAGGCACAAGGTAATTTACCACATTGGTAAATTACATTCTGATTTATTTGGGTTCTAGTTATCCCATTGAAAAACTAAGCAAAGAAATTTTGTTTTAATATTCTCTGGGTAACCTACTCCTGGAGAGAAATCTTCCTCTTCTCTATTTTCAGCCTTTTAATAGTTTAACAAAAATATCTCTACTGGAAGTCGGAGGGGAGGGGGTGGAAAGCAAGCTACAGAACAGCGAGAAAAATTCCATTTGGGTTATTTCACTAGTTAGTGTCGGCAATTTAAAAAATATTCTATAGGACTATGACCCAAACTGTTAACCATGATTAGTTTCAGGAGGCGCTACTACTGTACTTTCATTTTCTATGTTAAATATGTATGCGATATTAAAAATTTTGCCACCATGGCGCATGGCTTTTAGAAGAAAGAAACCTATTTTTAAATGTGTGAAGTAGTTCTTATATCCTTCACTGGGAATTTAATAGAAAATTTGAGGATTTCTGGGTAATCACGACTGGACTGCCTGAACTTCAAGGAAATTTACCTATGGAGTGGCAAAAAGACTGCTGCTTACATGAATATAAGTGGAAGTGAGTGTGAAGAGCCTCATTAAATATTTTGTGTATCTGAAGGCAGGGAGCTGGAGTGAGAATAGGCCTGTGTGGCAGGGGCAGCCTAGTCTGTGTACCACGAAAGGGCTGAAGTGCTGTGTCTGATGCTAAGTACTCCAGAAAGTAAGCTCAGGCGATCCTCTTCTCAAATATACTAGGCAAGGGTATCCAAGCCCTAAAAAACATGGGGCTGTCGCCAGGGGGAAGGGGGAAGGGGGGGGGTACAGAGGCAAAACTCTCAGAAACAACCACCAACTTCCCAAACCTTCTAGATTCCCCTAGAGACAAATTAAAATTACAATACACTTAATCTTTTTATTTTTCCTTTCTTTGGGCAGAACAATCAAAAAATAATCTATGGCTGAGATTTTCAACCTTTTTTGTCTGTGGACACACAAACTAATTACTAAAACTCAGCAGCACACCAAGAAATACATTTTTTGCTGATCTGACAAAAAAATAGGTATAATTTTTATTGATTCACACTGGACAGCTATTGTGTTGGCTGTTGTCGTTTTTTTATTTGACAACAGTCACGTAATTCAAGTTTTAAAAATTCTTGAGGCACACCAGTCAGAAATTGCTGATCTATGAACTTGCTCAGAGGCTATTTGGACTACCAATAGTGGACAGACAGAAGGCTTCCTATTAAAGATCATAAGGGGATAAGTCGGCAGGGTCTGGTCACACTACATTTTTCAATCATAGTTTGGATTTTTTAAAAATTTATTTTTACCTATACAAGTCTTCATGTAAATATAGGTATATATTTAAACAGTGTTATTCACAGGTTAAAACTACTTGAAAAAAATCATTGACTTTGAATATCTTATTGACATTTATAAAGTACTGAATTTCAGGAATAAGGGGAAAAAACCTCACATAAGAGGCAACAAAACAGAAATATAATCATAAAAGTTTTCCAGCCTATTAACAACATTCAGGTTGGATTCAAGTTTGTTCAACATAGTAATACAAGTTGGAAAATGGAGCCATGCTATACAGAGTATTGATTAAAAAAATTTTTGACTCAGAATTTCTATATCCTCCAATCCAGTTTGTTCTTCTAGTGTACATTCAATAGAAAGATAAAAGTAGTAAGATTATCTTGTTGAAATACCCAACAAATAAGAGGTGATAAAAAATTGGAAACAAAGTACGGTAAATGAAATATTTTTTAAAATAGAAAACAACAGGCTAATCATAGAGCTCAATATTGTCTGAATAGTTACTATAATAGTTGCAAAATATAACTGCAAATATCGAATAACTTTTCAGTAAAGAACAAAATGGTGGGAATAAATACAACAAAACCTGAAAGTAAATCCCAGGTTATTTCTAAAAAGAGTGGCCAATTAATAGGGTAAATGGGTTTTAAAGAAGTCAAATTATGTTTAATTCTCATGGAACATCAAAAAACTATACACACAATTTTTTATATCTATTCTATGTAGAAGCATCATATTTTTAATACCTAAAATAATTGATAGGACTTTTAAAAACATTAAAAAGAAATAAAATGAATGAATAAAATATTTTGATAGGTAAAATTTATGTTATGAAAACAATCATACATGTACTTAAAAATTCCCTTTTAAACAACAAATAATCTCACAGTGAATCCAAAAACTTAAAGCTAATTTATAATATTAGCCCCTGTACTTAAATAAGCTTTAATTGTAATTAATAGTAACAGCAAACACTTACATAGAACTCACTGTGAGCCTGGTACTGCAAACTTAAATATATTAACTTACTTTATCCTCAAATGACTTATAAGGTTAATAATCTTACCCTCATTTTACAGGTGAGCAAATGTTTGCCAAGAACATCAAAAAATTCACCTAAAATTTAGATTTGAACTTAGGGCACCTGGCTCCAGAACCTTGGATACACTCTGGATACCCAGCGCACTCTGGAGCCTCTCTAATTAAGGGGGACACAAGAAACATACGTTTAAAAATGTCAGTGGTTCCTTCTCCTTACCATTTTATGTGAGAAGGCAGGGTATGGGGGAGCATGGGAGTAAGCGGGTTAGAGAATGGATGACGTTGAAGACCAGAGCTGTGATTGGAATAAAGACCCTGCTTTCTGGGTCACAGCTAGTCCTCACAGATGACTGGGCTGTGAATTTTCAGGCTCTGTCTTATGTTCTCAGAAACACCAATATATAATTAAGAATACTTAGAATTTTCAGGCTCTGTCTTAATTATATATTGGTGTTTCTGAGAAACATCACTGACACAGGTTTTCTCCCCTGCGTCTTCCTAAATAACTTAATTCCCTTCCCTTCCTCACAGTGACGACTTCTCAATCAAATCTTCCATTTAGTGGTTTTCTACTTCCTTAAGTCTTTTATTTATTTTCCCAACACTTCTTTTTATCTTGTGCCCACAATATATTGGGAAGGAGGTATCTTTGTCCTATATCCTATGGTAAGGCAGAGAGTGAGAGACACTTAAAAACATAATAAAATGTGGTAACAACTGGAGAGTCTGAAACATACATCTCCCTTCTTTTACCAGTTTGTGTGTTTGTGTAAGAATATTTATATGTATGCACTTGTGCTGCATAGTTTTGATTTTAAAAGAATACATCTAATACTTTTCAACCTATTGATGTCATTTGGGAAGGCAGAATTATTTACTAAGTAAGAGGAGAAGAATATCTCCATGGATGCACACTCTCCGACAAACACTTATCTAGTAAGGCCATCTGAACATAGCTCATGAAAATAAGGTTTCTTCTTGTATACAAATCAGAGTTTACCACAGGCTCTTAAATGACATATAAATAAAACATCACATTAGCTCTTTTTTTAAAAAAATGAGAAATCTATGATAGAGAAGAACATGGTGTTTGAACAGTTGTTCACATTCTTTTACTTACAGCCCTCATAGATGTCGGTGGGAATATGGACTGCTGCGTGCTGATAGGATATCTGTCTTCCAAAATTAGCATCATCTATAAAAACAGGCTTTATCCTCTGGCTGCCGGGCTCACTGTCATTTTTTTCAGGCTACAGAGAAAGGATAGACAATAAACAGAATATTGTAACTTGCGCTGACACACAGACACTGTCATAGTAATATCATTTGCCAAATGCATATTCTTCAAAAATGGAACTAAAGTAATATTTTAAAATATAATGCCATGATGACATCAGATTTATTCACATTATAACCTCACTTCTCTCCTAATTTCCTCAAGGATGGACTCACTCCTCAGGACCATCCTGACAGAACCAGAGCTTCCCAGCATCCAGTACTTATCAAAATGTACATTTAAAGAACAGGATAAGTGTCTTTAAACACAACCAAATTAAAACTATTCCCTTGAAGGAAATTGCACTTTTATCTTACCAAGTTTATATTATACAGTTGAGGGTAATTCTGTGTTTGACAACTAATGGTCCACAGGACCGCAAGACAGCAATGCAATTTTATTTTATGTCATGCTCCCTTGACTTTCCCATGTTTCCCAGGTGAATGAAATTTTATTTTAAAAAAGTATATTAGAAGAGAAGAGATCTATTGTAACTCTTAGTGGAATTCAATCCTAACTTGAACAATTTGTCTCCCAAGGAAGGAGCTAAGATCCAATCAATAATGATTGAGGAAAATCCCACAGGAGTTTAAGTTTGAAGATTAATTTTCTATCTCTTTGAACTATGCTTTAGATATTGAATTACCTGTTGCCTGGCAAGAAATTAACAATCTCACTCATTTATTCAAAATGCATCTCTAGAACAATTGTTTTCTTATTATACTTTCTTTTTTCAGTTCAAATATAGTTATTTTAACTCTTCCTTAACTAATATTTTTTTCATTAAATTCAGACCTATATTATCAACTCATTCATTTTAGAGACTAATGGTTTCCAGTCCCAAATTAATATAAAACTGGAAAAAAACATTGCAACATTGGACGACCTGGGCAGTATACTGCAGTACTGCATATGATGAACAATGGAAAACTTAAGTGGAAAACCAGAAGATTTAGAAGGAGGCTGGGAGAAGAGGAAAGAGCATGAAGTCAGCAGGTCTATAAAGTGACAGGTTCAACTTTCCATATGGCTCCGAAAACTTATGTGGCCAGATAACACACCAGTATCCTGAGATATTTTAACACCTTCTCTCACACACACATACTTTTTCTCTAGAGAAACTGCAACACCGAAAAGATTATTTAGACACAAATATGAGCAATGTGGTCTTTTCATTTCTTTAACAATGGCTTCTAAAGCTGCAGGTCTGACCCATTGTAAGGTAATAACATGGGTCGTGACCAAATTTAAAATGAGAAATAAAGGAAAGGAAATATGAAAATACACTGTACATAAGGGAGAGAACTATATTGTGAAATTGTGGTTTAGTTAGATATCATGTGTGTGTATGCGCATACATGTGGGTATGTGTGATTTGAATTGTAAAATTTGTCATTGATAAACATTTTTGTAAACAGATCACTATTTCTTAATTTATATGAAAGCCACAAAGATATAATTGTTCCTCCATTAACAAATTGAATATGAAAATAACAAAATAACAAAAAACAAAAGTAGTGTTGAAAGTCTCAAATTTAGCAACACACCTACATGCAAAAATCACAAATTACACTCTTCTAAAACAGAGGTTAAGTGTGTGTGATGTGAAGGACAAGGAACGAGTGAAAAAAGATTACAAGGAAGACTAATTGCAGAGCAAAAATGAATGCTTAACCATAAAGGAAAGAATGAAAAAGATAACTGAGAGTTGGTCTTGGATTCAGCTGTGAATTGTAACACACTTTAAAATTCACCCTTTGTTCTATGGGTATCTATCCCTGGGCACTGCTGACCTGACCAAGACAAAGGCACATTAAAACAGATTTCTGATTAATAACACAAACGTAAAGAGGGTTCCAACTAGATGACGCCATCATCATTCTCAGCTGCAAACATCCCAAATTAGTAAAGTCTCAACATTTACTTTAAAGCGGTGTTTTCTCAAAGCGTGGTCATTGGAGAAGCAGTATCAGCACGCACGGACACTTTTAGGACACAGGCTCTCCGGCCTCACCCAGGACCTAGTCAATCAGAAAGACCATGGGCGGGGGGGGGGAGCCTGAGCAAACCCTCCAGGTGATTCTAATAAACACTAACACTGGAAGTTCACTGCTTTACAGTAGCAGTAGCTTAAACTAGGCATGCTTTTTTATTTAGTAGAACCACTCACAAAAAAACTAGAATTGATTAATAATAAGCATATTAATGGATACCTAAAATTTTCTACCCTCCACGTAAACACAGCTTTAGTATTACCACGCATGGACATGGTAATATGGCAAGTATCATTTGTCAAAGGATGTTTCAAACGACAACAGTCCCTCATGATGCTCTAGGAGTTAGGTCCATCCTGAAATAATTGGGGAAATGTTGCCTGTTAGACTATTCTATTAAGAGAATATAATACAGCACATTGGCATATCAAAGGTACTGAAATAAGCTTCACTAAAAAACAAAAATAACAAAACAAAAAACAACCTGTTTAACACAGTGTTTTCAAGCTTATACATCCCCAAAACTTTAAAAAAAAAATATAATACCTATTACAAAGAATATACAGTACTTACAAAATACCATGAAAAGGCAGAGTGGAAAGTTAGGCGTCAGATCTGGTTCTACTCTGTTGCATTAACAACATCTCAAACTCGGCCAGTGACTGTTCCTTGGGCTTCCGTATTTTGACTTATAAATAAATGATTCTGGGCTACAGGTGTGGTCCTTACCGGTGAGACAATCAGAATCACCTGGGGAGCCGCCTCCCCCACCACTAGAGCAGAATATCACAACGCAGAGAATGTCTTTTGAAAGAATCTCTCAGTTGATTCTAATATCCTCTCCTATCTTAAATTAAGAACTCTCAAACTAAACAATCTATAAAGTCATTTCAGTTATGAAAAAATTATAGTTCCATTTTGATTATTTTAGAAAAGAACACATTATTTTTATAAGCATATCTTTTCCAGAAATCCCATTTACATCTATTTCTAGCAAATTTTAGATATATGAAAAGTAGAAGGACTAGAAGATAATGGAACAACAGAAAGATAGACAGTGAACTACATGCATGAATTAAGGTTAGAATATGTGGATATGCACAAATATTTTATTCATTCACTTAAGAAATATTTAGTTGGCAGTGTGAAGAGAAGGATTTGCTGATATTAACATTTATAAAGATGCCATTTAATATCTAAATCTGGAAACAAATTAAATGTCCAACAATAGTAAAGTGGTCACAGTAATAATGACAGATGTAAGAGTATTACATGAGAATATACATATATGCTATATTTGGTGTTTGTTTTTTAAAATATATCCTTATTGATTTCAGAGAGAGGAAGGGAGAGGGAGAGAGAGTTGAAACATCAATGATGAGAGAGTCATTGATCGGCTGCCTTGCACCCGCCCCTAACTGGGGATTGAGCCCGCAACCCGGGCATGTGCCCCAACAGGGAATCGAACTGCAATCTCCTGAATCCTAGGTCGATGCTCAACCTTTGAGCCACACCCGCCCAGACGATATATGCTATATTTGTTTAAAATTATTTAAACTTTAAAAAGTAAATGTTCAGCAAAAAGAAAAAAAAGGCCTATTTATTTTGAGAGGAAAGAGAGGTAAAGGGATGTATGCATGGATGAGTACATAGTAAATGTTACCAGCATTATCACTGGTTTTGTAGTTACGAGATATAAGTGAATTTATGTATGTGTTCTCCTGTTTTCTACAATAATACAAGGAACATGTATTATATTTTAATCAGAAAACATATTAATTTTTCTTGGAAGTTCTTTATGGAGTGCTGTTAAGCATTATATGATTATCTTACTACGGTGAAAGTTGCTTATATTTCCTCTGAATCCTGTCACACCTAAAAATTACAATTTAAAAAATATTGGTTTATTTTGAAGTATTTTATAGAGATTCTTTCACTTTTAAATCACCATATCAAGGGCTTTTAGAAAGAACTTTAAAGGTAATGTACTACCAT
The DNA here is from genome assembly GCF_964146895.1 of Miniopterus schreibersii. NCBI lineage: Eukaryota > Metazoa > Chordata > Mammalia > Chiroptera > Miniopteridae > Miniopterus > Miniopterus schreibersii. The sequence goes on from NC_138118.1 coordinate 50,840,512, forward strand.
ATAAAGGGCTTTTATAAATAGCATTAAAATAGTACTTCTTAACTTGTATAATCATGTATCAAGACTAGTTAATGTGCAGTTGCTAAATAGATAAGGAAAATTAGTACTGTTGTTCCCCATGGTCCTCCATTTCATTGTCTCCATAAATTGAAATAATTTCATGAAAATATCAGAATTTTTAAATGCAAATCACTTATTTTCTTAAAATTATGAAGTTACTGTTTCTGGTGTCATTATAATCCATGTCTTTACCTGTATTTATATATTATGTCATTATAAGGCAAAATTAAGATACAGCAAATATTAGACACAAAGGAATTGTCTGAGAAAAGAAATTTGGGGGAAAGCTACTTAATATATATTGTTTAATGTGTTAATTAAAAATTTTAAATAAATGCTTCCCCTGGAATTAAGATTTCCTTGTTTAAGTTATTGTATTTCTTTTTAACGTTTTCCCCCAAATATCTCTTCTAAATTCTCCAGATCACCCTATAGAAATGTGTACAAAGAAACTGAGCTGATTGATTCTCAAATGTATTCAAGTACATTTGGAAAAACTCGTAAGTGAAACATGAGAATCATGTTTCTCAGACTATTTCTCTCAATATAATTTCAGTTATTAAATAATAGATTAGATCACTCAGAGACAGAGGTACAGGCCAATGTTGGATGGGTAGGTCATTCAATTTTACAAGCAGTACGTATTGGCAAATTTGATTTTGAAAGTCACAATGACAAGCCTGTGACAGACCGGAAAGGCTCCTGCATATTTAATATATTTATCTCAAAGTAAACACTCAGAATTGATATTTAAAATAACACATTTGTTTTTAATAGTTTGTTTTTTCATGTTATTAACTTAAAACTATTTTTACTGAAAGTAAAATGTTCAGAAATTTAAAGTTTATATATTTTACCTAAACTGCAATAGAAGCTAGCTTAATCACGTTGCACAATTCAGACTAAACATGCTCACTGAGAAGCTTGGCTCACAATCACACTGTGGCTAGGTCTATCTCCCCCTGCTCTCTTATTTTTTGTGTCCCAAAAACTGTGAGAAAATTAGTTGATATTGAATAAGAATGCTTCACTGAGACCCTCTATAGAAGTACTACAATTGGTATTTCTAGCTCACTAATAAAGGTAAATGAGTGAGCTCTTGTGAAATGAACCAAATTCTTCAATAACCAGGCCGCTCCTTTTGTATACAATTCTCCAGTACATGTGAGTATTTTTAAATTTCCAACTCTAAATGCAGCCTTTTCTTTTTCTCTTTTTAAAATATATCTTTATTGACTTCAGAGAGAGGAAGGAAGGGAGAGAGAGAGAGAGATAGAAACATCAGTGATGAGAGAGTCATTGATCGGCTGCCTCCCCCACGCCCCCGACTGGGGATCGAGCCTGCAACCTGGGCATGTGCCCTGCCCGGGAATCGAACCTCGGTCTCCTGGATCCTAGGTCGATGCTCAACCGCTGAGCCACGCTGGCCAGGCTCTTTTTCTCTTTTAATCCTCACCCGAGGATATGTTGTTGTTTTTTATTATTGGTTTTAGACAGAGAGGAAGGGAGAGAGAGAAAAAAAATCGATGTGAGTGAGAAACATCAATCAGTTCCCTTTGGTATGTGCCCAGCTGGGGATCAAACCTGCAACCTAGGTATGTGCCTTTGGCCAAGAATCAAACCCCCAACCTTTTGGTGTAGGAGACAACACTCCAACCAACTGAGCCATCCACCAGGGCCATCCTTTTCTTTGTTACAACTATCACAAGCATATTATCTACAACAGGGCCTTGCAGTCACTCTATGGATTAAAAAGTAATGTCTCCTCTGTAACCACTAGTCCACCGCTGGAACCTAAGCATTCTGCGACGCTCCATTAGTTAAGGCTGGTTACCAGTTCTGGCTCCTACAGAGGAAAGCCTCCTTTTTACTAAATCACTTGCATAATTAGAAATGGAAATTCACCAAAGCAGCTGCAGCTGACCATGTCCAATTAGTGAGTAATGAATAGAGAGAAAAAGCCTCGGAGCCTTCATCCAGCCATAGCTGTCCTGGTCAGGTTGTAAGGCCAGGCTGAATGTTAAGCAATGAATCCAGTTACAATGGCAACAAGAACGCTGTAGAGTCTGCTGAGTTAATTGGTTTAAGCTGCTATTTTCTCTTCAAGGATGATATGGCTCTAAAGTATTGAATGGATGAAGGGAATTAGAAGGAAAATATGAGTTGGATCACGCTAAATAAATTTTACATTAAGGACCTAAATATCTGTACTATTGCATTACTGAATCATAGCAATAAGAACAAAATTTAAATTTTCAACTTAATAAATATATTATCCTTGCAAAAACATGAGTTTAGCTAATCATAATATGCTTCATGAAGAAAGAGAATTTTTTTTATGAATTCAGAGGATTTCTCCAGTTCTTCAGGTAATTAAAATGATATAACTCTTTAGATTTACCTTATGGAAAAACTATAGCATTAATTTTTAAGAGGCAATTTAGTTAACATATTAAGAAAAGAATGTTTTAAAGTTAACATAAAAAGTAAATTAATAACATAAGTGATCAAAAGAAAATTGAAATTGAAGAAATAATTTTAGCTGTTAAAGATTAGATTCACTGTGAAGCCTCCAAGTATTCTTCTACTACTAATTATGATACATCAAAAAGAAGAAAGAAACGGCCTGAAATAAGCAACTTTGGGGGAATAAGAGAACAGTAAGCAGCTGAAACTGTTCAATAACATAAAGAAAAGTAGCAAGTTGAAAAATACTCTAGGGGATATTAAAGCAAAAATATATACATTTCCTAAATATGACAGAGTCAAAGACATGTATGAATATGAAACATATAAAACAACTAAATTAAGTCAAAAGTGATAATGATCACTACAATAACTTGCTTATTAAATTAAATTTAAAAGCAAAAATGGCATTCCTCAAATAAAATATATTAAGGTTGCTGGTAACGATTACAACAATAACACTCAAAACAGCTGGAAAACACAATCTGAGAACATTCTCCAAATAAAATGGATGAATTTTTAGTTTGCATGATGGGTGAGTTACCTATTCCAGGACCTAGCCCACAGTAAGAATGAGGGCTGTTAGGATCACAATACAGGTAAGTTTGATGACAAGATTTAGGGGTTGATTTAAATTCCACAGGTAGTGTGAAATTTTCAAATCACCAGCATTAGAAAGGAGTGTAATACTATGAAAATATATACATACCTATTTTTTTTTAAATATATAAACTAAATTTTGGGAAGAGGCTGATAGGGTATTTCTCTCTACTAATGGATTGTGAAATGGTGTCTTGAATTTGAAAAACACTATATGATTTCAGATAGTCTAAAAGTTCAATGTATTACATCCCCATGGAAACCATACAGTATTATATATATCATACTATAAAAGAAAAATATTTAAATGAAATCATTCCATTTCTAAAAAAAATAAAAGCAAATTAAATGTTATAATAGACAAATGTACTTTTCAAAATACTGTCAGAGCAAAAAAGTTTTTAAAAAAAATTTCAAGGTAGAAAGATCAATTACTTTCCCTTGGTATCTGAGGCAAAGATGAGCTAATGCCACACAACTAAGGAATAGTCCAAGAGCCCAGGCTCCAGGACTTCAAAATCCCATCATATGTACAGTGAAATGGAAACCTCTATGGCCTGTTTGTAAGATTCCCTCTGATCTATTTCCTGCCTGACTACTCTTCCACATCTCTCATTCTGCTTCTCACTGTTCATTATGTTCCTACCGCAGTAGCCTGTTTTCTGCTCCTTACACGTCAGGCTCTTCCCAGCCCAAACTCCCTTGTACTTGCTGTTCCCTTAATTGGTATGCATTTCCCTGGTCGACTTTCATGGTCCTAATTTGTTCTTCAGGTCTCAGTTGAAAAATACTCTCTTCGACATTCTCCCATCTAAATGATTACCCACAGAATCGTGACGATACCACCCTATTGAGTACCTTCAGAGCACTGCTCTACTCTAGTTATCTAACCTTTTATTTGCCCATGTCTGTTGTCTCACTACACTAAAATTAAGTTCCTTCAGGGCAAGAGACCTCATTGACATCATGCAGTTGTATCCCTAGCACCTAGTACATCACTTAGAACTGGATTTGCTTGCCATATTAATATTACTTGTTGAGTAAATAAAGGTAAATCCATGTTTCTTGGACCCCAAACGTATGCTTTTTTCTAGGACAAACACAGGAAGCAATTTGGTAAATGGAGAGACAGTGCCTTAGTCAGGAATCTAGGTTCCCAATCTCATCCCAACTCTATGAATTCTTGCTATGTGTCTTCAGGTTTTCTTTTTTAAGAAACAAATGAAAACATCTATAAGGTTGCTTTTAGCTCTAAAAATTCTAATTCTGAAATCTATGAACTTTAACTTAAAGCAAATTGTCTACAAAGTTTTTTTTTGTTTTGTTTTTTTTTATGCCATCTAATTGCAAGAACATTTTAATGATGGAATGCTGGTAAAAGAAGCATTTACCATTAAAGTCTCTTGGTAACCAAACCCCTTATCCCTGAGAATTTACATTTTAATTTAGGGCAATACATTTATATCATAAAGACATCAATCCGTCAAACTGACAATTTGTAGGTGCACATGAATTAAAATGTTAGGCTTTTCTTCTCAGTTTCACAGGTTTTATTCTTTCAGTTTCATTGCTGAGAGATCATCAAGACCATCTTTTTTGATAAGACCTTAAGTAAAAATAAATACACCATGTATCAGTGGTCTCCAAAGGAATTCATTAGAGTTGAAAGAAAACAGAACTTATACCTATTTATAGCAAGTGAAGTAAGAAAAAAAATAGTTTACTAATATTTCCTAGAGGGATTGACATGAGCACTGCCCTCCTCTTGCCTTACTGTGAGCTGCTCTCAGTCACTATGCTCCGGGCACCGCAGGAGGGAGGGGAAACCCCACGATGACAAGTGGGCAGCGGCCTTTTAACTTGTACAGTCACTTCCAAGGTACTAGTCTACACCTTCTATGTCATTTACATACTTTTTTTTCTGGATTAACCTATTTCATATGGACCAGCAGCTTTAAAAATACCTGCAAATTAATAATGATTAAAGAAGAAATTCTGGCAATGGAAGTTGCATTGAACAGGAAAACGACGGAGACGATGCTTCTGTGTATCCCCAGCTGAGCTCTTCTTTGACCTCATGACAAGATGAAAGCAGTGATTTAATTGGTTTAATTAGGCAAATTGGTCCAAAAAGTTAAAATTGGCAAGAAGACTATTTTAAATACAACTTATATTTATTATTGATGATAATGTAATGTGCTCACGTGGCCTGTTGAGATATTTCCAGTGGTGATTGAAGTCACTGTAATTAACAAAGGCATTTAATAACTAGCATCCAGAAAAAACTGTACACATTTTCTTCTAGTGACTTTTAATCACATGACACTTTAAATCGATACTTTCTAAAATGTCACTAAGCAAAGATTTAGAAGTCTCTTTTGAGGTTTTTCAACATATTAGTTCACTAGTAACTCTACAGAATTTATAAGTAAATATTGTTATATAGGGAGGTGCATTTTTTCAACTGATAGGCATGTGCAAGCAAAAAAAGGTTGAAGATACCATTCAAAACAATCCAGTCTCCATCTTTATACAACAAGGTAAATTTAAAATGCCCACAAAATGCACTGAATTTTCCAAGCTTAATGATTATTTGTTGAGTTCTAAATATATACGACATATACTACTTTGGAAAGAAAGAACTAGAATCTGCAAGAGAATTATTCATGCTCCAAAAAAACCCCAAGAACTGTGATGTTTAAACTATCTTTGCAAAACAAGCATGCTACCAAGTGCACAAAGCATTAAAAATTTTCTAAATAGACTCAAAAATTTTAAAAGAAGCCCCCAAAAACATAAGGCAGAATTTCTGGAAGAAACTGAATCTAATATACCTTTTTTATTAGTTTTACAGTTTTTTTCCCAATGACTCCTAACATGGTCATATTTCACACTGGATTGCATGCATTAATTTTATTTTATTATTCTTTAAATACATCTTTATTGATTTCAGAGAGAGGAAAGGAGAGGGAGAAAGAGAGAGAGAAACATCAATGATGAGAGAGTCACTGATCAGCTGCCTAGCCCGCAACCCGGGCATGTGCCCTGACCAGGAATCAAACCCCGATCGCCTGGATCCTAGGTCGATGCTCAACCGCTGAGCCACACCCGGCCGGGCTGCATGCATTAATTTTAAGGTATCCATGACAAATATCGCCGGGAATAGTAAGATCAGATCAGTGACGATTTATGATTCGAAGTCTAACAATCTTTTTAATCACAGGGATTTTATTTTACCTACTGCTAATCACTGTCAACGATGAAACTGGCTGGATAAAACACAAGTCAAATACATCACCATTGAATATGGACAGAATAATGGGTAGGTATAATCAATAAAAATTTTAAATCAAAACCATCTCCACAAATTTTAACCTTCCGTCTTGATTTATAATGGCTCCATTATAGGGCCCTCTCCCATCCCCATGGGTGCCCACAGCACAGCACAGTGACATAGTGCTCCTGCTGTGGACCACACGGACTGCGCTGCATTCAGTTCCCTGCACCATCAAATGCCTACCTAGTGTGTAACTTAAGCTCACTAAGTTTTACTTGTCTTACTTGAAAATCATTAAAATAATAGTACGTGTTACAAAAGATTAGTGTGAACTTTAAATGTTAACACTGTGTATAATGCATTCACTGCCTACTAAAGAATAGAATATATATATATATATATATGTGTGTGTTAACTATTCTTATAATCCAATCCAAACATAATCATTAGATGGACACACACAAAATAGCAACTCAAATTAAACCAGTTATTATAAAGAAACAATTAATATTCCTCCTATTTGAGGATTCAGCAGAGCCTGAAATAAAGGCTACATACTATAAGAGAGTAAAATAAAATAAAAAAAAAGTTAGAAAAAAAATCTAGACTTTCATTCTTTTTTTAATAATTAGAATAGATTTCTTCACTGAAGTATATCCCTTCTAGAATCAGGTTTATTTATGTACATAAAGAGAAATAAAATCATGAAAGATTGGGCTTTTAAACATGCATTTAGCTAGAGCATTGTGTTGGAATTAATTTTAACATAGACAAGACTCTGCTAAGAAAATAAATAGCAACATAAATATGCAAGGGAATTCAGCAGACTAGCCGAAAGTCCCAGACAGGTCAAATTTTTAACATGATCAATAAAATAAAATGTAGCAAATAAATCAACTCAATTTATCGACATGGGAATTCAAAGTTAAACTTATTTCATTTGGATATTAGTCAGAAACATAGATCTTGGAATTAGGTTAATAAGAGTTTGTAATGATCTGCATTCTTTTTGCTTGCTTTGGGAATTAATAGTGCAACTTGCTGGCACAATGCAAGCCTTCTGGGGAATTTGCTTCACTAATTTTGAGGGAATCTAAGTCCTTATTGAGGCAGATGTTTCTAAAACACTAAGCCAATAACCTAAATAAATTTCAAAACTAAGTAAAACTTAAATGAGGAATTTCATAAATAACTGTTGCATTAGTAGCTTTTTTCCATTTTTTAAATTAATTAGTTAATTAATTTATTTATTTTTGTTGTTCAAAATATTACAGATGTCCCTTTTCCCATTTTATTTTGACCTTTAATTTTTCTTTCAAATCTGTATATATAAAACTTACAATGATACCAAGGCAAATTTTAGCATTGTGTTCATTTTATTCTAAATGTTTTTGAAGATTCTACTCTGATTTTTGTTTTCTTTTGCATTGTCTTAAGTTTTGTACACAAATGCTAGAATTATATTCATAACAATAATATGAAAAATAGTTCAATCTATTACTTTCATTATTGTTAACACATACACACAGACATGCTCCATTTTGAGCTAAAATCACTTCAAGTCAAACTTATTGTAATAGTATTAATAATTTTTATTTTAAAAATTATGCTCACTGCCTTAACCAGTTTGGCTCAGTGGTTAGGGTGTCAGTCCAAGGACTGAAGGGTCCCGGGTTCGATTCCAGTCAAGGGCATGTACCTCTGTTGCAGGCTCGATCCCGCCCGTTAGGGCATCTGTGGGAGGCAACCAGTGTGTTTCTCTCACATTGATGTTTCTCTCCTCTCTCTCCCTCTCTCTCTCTCTCTCTCTCCCCTCCCTCTCTCCCTTCCACTCTCATATATATAGTGTGTGTGTGTGTGTGTGTGTGTGTGTGTGTGTGTGTGTGTGTATACACTCATTAACATTTCTGGATTACCAACTATGAGACATGAAATGTTCTAAATGCTTTTTATGTGTTAACTAATTTGTCACAGTAACTGTATGGGGTAGATACTGCTATATTACCTTTACTTCACAGACCAAAAATATGAAACGCAGAGAAATTATGTGATTTGAACAATATCATCCAGCTAGAAAATGGCAGAGCTGGGATTCAAATCCAGACAGTGGCACTCCAGAATACAGCCCGTGAACTATCAGTCTACTGTCTCCTCTGTATAAAAATGTATATCATGCCCCGGCCGGGTGTGGCTCAGTGGTTGAGCATCGACCTAGGATCCAGGATATTGCTGTTCGATTCCCAGTCAGGGCACATGCCCGGGTTGCGGGCTCAGTCCCCAGTAGGGGGCATGCAAGAGGCAGCTGATCAATGACTCTCTCATCATTGATGCTTCTCTCTCTCTCCCTCTCCCTTCCTCTCTGAAATCAATAAAGATATATTTTTTAAAAATGTATATAGTGATTACACATGCATGTCTTGTTATTATTTAGGGAAAAAATAGTTGTACACTGAAGTATTTAGGAAATATCATATTTCTGATGTATCTTAATTCAACAACTATAATTTACCCTAAATACATGTTGAATCAGATAGACCTTTAGTTGATGGAATAATACAATAAGCCTAATTTCATGTTTCACAGAGATGGAGATTCATAACAGCTTATCAGATCTGTCCAGACTTAGAACCCAAAATCCTCACCTTATATCACTCGTAGTAATGCCAAATAAATATTCTAACTTTGCTACTTATTCCCAGCTTGAATCAGCTTTAGACAATTGGGGAACCACATTGTCTGTTTCGACATTACTCCCTGTCCACTGGCAGGTCGATGGGAGGAAACCAGGGCATCATCAAAGCTAGTTTTGCCATTCCTCTCTTAACCTTGTTTCCACCCAACCTGGAAACAAAACCAACCCTTTCATTTCCACCATGCTTTCCAGGGAGTCCTGTTTACTCTGCAAATAGGTGAACAAATCTTCACAGATGCTGCGTAAGTAACGTGGGTACTGAAACACAAACACCTACCTAATCTAACAAGCATTACTTTCAACAATTACTCTAAACAATGAAAGAGAGAAAGTAACATCTGTACCCCTAAAAATTTAGTAGAGAATATTATCCCTGTATCAAATACTATAATGTAAGGTATTATACACGATTAAAGCCTGAAATGTGTAAAAAGTTTAGAACACCCAGAGGAAGGAAATACTATTTGCTATCTAGGAAAACCAAGGAAGGCTTCGTGAGGAAGTAGTATTTTAATTGATTTTTAAATACTTAACACTTGATTAGAAAATTATAAGATACCATGATCAGGTAATTAGAAGAGACTGTTTTAACATTAACCAGTGCAGTGGACACAGGGAGACTCACCTTAAAATGCTAGTAAGGGCATGTGCCTTATGTAACTTCCATGAGAAGTATGGCTCACCAAGTAATTTAGCCCAGCTATACATACTTTATTTTTTAAATTTCAAGGGAAAAATGTGCATAAAAGACTGCAGTTATAATTTTTATCATATTACACAATCCTAAGAGGCATTAATTCTACCCCCTACTTCAGGCACTGCTTTAGCTAAATCTGGCTGTCACTAAGTATTTATTTTTATACCCACTAGGTGAATATAAATAGCATTGATCTAAGTAGAGTAGCAAAGATATTATAAAATGACCCTGAGAAATTGCCTTATATCAAAGTCCTTGAAAAGTTTACAGCCTGATAGCTCCACACAAACTGACTAATTCAAATGTAGCTAATAGAAAGGCTACATTCCAAGGGAATAATTGATCACATTTAAATACTTGTTTGACCTTTAACTGAGGCCATGTATCATCATTATAATAAACAAAATCGATAGATTACATTTAAATATATCATTCTTTATATTTAAATCTTAACTGGGTAGTAGACCATCATAATAAACATAGAAGAATAATATAAATCAGAAGATTCCAAATTTAATCCTAAATCCACCAGCCTAAATTCATGGCCTTCTTTATATGATTTACTTCTGTTATGAAAACTACTCTGTCTTCATCTCCAGCTACTCACAGTCCACATTCCCCACCTCTGGCTGTCACCTTCCCTTAAATATTGGGGTAATAAAGATTCTATGCTGTACTACCTTAAGGCATTATTATTTTACATTGTGTAGATGTGTGAAACAGGCTAAGAGTAAGACAACAAGGAGTGGTGGAATAGTGGCAAACTAGAGAATGTATCAATCCAAATGCATTCAAACTCATTTTGTTCTTAACATTATATCAGCTCAGCAAAATGTATCTGTAGTTGAATCTGGCCTTGCTGTATGCGTAGCTACACATCTGCTGGGAGAATTTTATTCACTTGTTTTCAAAGTCCACTTATAAACTAAGCATAAAACTACTGTAGGCCAAACTAAATATTTAGCTGCCTCACAGAAATCTCCTCTTGGGTATCCTTGAGCAAGTTTTTGGTATAAATGTTATTGATGTTTAAAAACTCTTTGCCTGAAAGAAACTCTGTAGGTCTTTCAAACCTGCAATTACCTGCGGACTCCTTTGAAGACGTCAGTGCTTTCTTCCATTCAACCGTGCGATATTATTTCTAACCCGCATGCTTTGACTTGAGCTTTGGTCACACACGACTTACGGTTCGCACCTCTGCATTTTGCCCTCTGTTTATGTTGTCTTTTCTCCCCTTTTTTCTGTGATAACTTTTTGAGATTCTGCAGGTATTTCTCATTTCCTCTGTGCATCAATGAATAATTTGCATTGTCAAATTTGCTACTTCTCCCAATGGAATTAAAATTTAGCAGTTTTTGATGATTTTCTTTCAGTTTATTTGGCATAGATCACTGGCTTTTCTTTGGAGACACTAAGCATACATTTAATGTTGTTTTTCTTTTTCCTGAAGTATCTGAAGTAACACTATTTCAGAGAAAAAGTTTTCCCTATATCTTTAATAGTACAGTATTTCTACTATACTGTTACTGAACTTGTCATGGATTCCTCCATTGACTACTTCTATTTTATTAAGTTTTAACAGTTTTTAATAAAGAGAGGCCTATCTAGTCTTTCTTCAGAATTAAGACTACTTAGTCTCGGGATTGAGAGTAGTCAAATGGAACACATTCCTTTTCAAGCATTTTTTTCTTGATGCTGTCAGATCTCTAGCTTGAGGGCAGAGAATGATATAGGTATGGTGTCTGGTCAACAGCAGGTATTTGCTAGGGGCAAGTGTTCTCCTCAGGTATGTATTTCAATTCCAATCCTCCATATTACAGAGACTCACACAGGTTTGTGCTGAAATTGGAGGTGGGGGTGAAAGGGCCTCTTCAAAAATGAAGTTAATTCTGGAGAGGAGAAATTGGGGTATGTAATTATGATTCTGCTGTTCTTAAGCTATTTCATATTTGTGCAAAATGAAACTTCGATTTTAACAAAGATTCATTATTGGAAAAAACCTTATTGAGTGATTACAATGTATTGGTTGCTATAAAAGCTATGCCAGCTGCTGTGAGTACACAAGAGCTACCCTCTGGGAACTTACACTCAAGGGAAGGACCCAAGAAAATAATTTATAAAGATTGGCTGTGCCTCCAAGAAGAAACTGCCATTTCATTACAAAAGTCATGTTGGTTTAGAAAAACTAGTAAAGTTTTTTCAGGGTCTTAAATACCAAATAAAGGCAATAATAACTTATTTGACGATCTTGACAATGGAAAAGAAACTATGAATAAAATGTTTAGGAATATTTAGATACTAAAAATGTACATTATTAAATCTACATAAAAATTTAGAAGCATAAGAGACCACTTCAACAGCCTTTAAATATTTGAGAATGTCTAAACTTGGATGGCTGTCATGGAGATGTAAAGGAAATGACTGATGTAATACAGTTGGCAAATATAGAAAATGACCACTATCCCACTAGGTATAGTCATGGATAAACAAATCTACCCCTGCTAATGCAGAACTGAGAAAAAAGTTCTAAATAATAACCATAGGCTCAAGATTTACAATCTTTTAGTCTCCTTAAGGAGGCATAATACTTAAAGCTTCATTTAGATCTCAGATATTTATATCACCATTCAAATATATGAGAACAAATTCATTAATTGATAGTGTTGTTTCAATATTTCATATTCCAATTAGTTCTTTTGTTCATTAGATATTAAATGTTGATGTATGCGATGATAAAAGCACATTATATAATCTCCAATAACCAATTTTTAATAATGGATATGGCTTTGTGGAATTTGAGAAAATTATACATCTAAACTGGTATATAGAAAAGTTACCACAAAGAAGAGTGACTGTAAGCCAACTCAAATCAGAACAATGGGATGGCATTATAATTTGTAAGCATTTGATATATAAAATTATCAAGCACAATGCATATAAATTTTGAGAAAGGCAGCCAATTAAATCTACTTATTTTTCAAAACTTTTGGTGAGGGTGAGTACATTTATTCAATCATCCACTAAAGTCCAACTTCATCAGATAAGCAAGTCTTCAAAAAAATTGCAACCACTGAAAATCCTAAAATAGAATATCAAAGTGCCATATTTACTTAGATGTCTTAAATTCCTTTTATTGTAAGATGGTAAATATTTCTATTGCAGAAAACAATTTGATTGTAGTAACCAAAACATACATTAAGACCAAAAAAATACTAGACAGAGCATATAATTTTATAATCATTTTGCTGTAAAAGATAACTTTTTCTTCAGTTCAAGTTGAAGAACTTTACTATATTTAAACAATAGAAGTCACTCAGATTGGGTAGACTTTGGGCATTAACTTTAATATGTCAAGAAGAGCAATTTGAAGATATTTGTAGAAACTAATTATCTTCCAATTAGTATTCTCCCTATTCTCTTATTAGTAACAGGACCCTATACTTTTATTTGGGTACATGCCTGTCCAGCAGGGGTAGATTATATTCCATATCCTACTGCAAGTAAGTGAGGCAACTCACTAAGTAGTGGACAATGGTGCAGATAGAAATGATGTGTGCAATTTCCAGAACACGGCCTTAAAGGCAGGGAGCATGCCTTTCACTGCAGTTTGCCTCCTTCCTGTTATCTAGAAGGCAAAAATCATTGTGGATACTGAAGCATCGCCGTTGGACCACAACGTCAAAAAGCTATATTGTGAGCAGAATACACGAGAGAAGGAACTCTGGGGCTTGGGTGATTGACAGTTGCCATGTTAGACCTTGTACACAGAATGACACATGAAAGATGAATAAGTTTTTGTCATGTTTTCACCACTTTTACTTTAGGTTTCTCTATAACAGCCAAACCAATATACTAATCATAAAACATGGTTCATTTTATTCAATGTCTAAGGGTTTACAAGAGCAATGGTATTACCATATCAAAAGCACTTTGAACTTCCCCATAAAAAGTTTTAACGAAGTATGAAATAATCTCACAATTCTTTACAAATTCTCAAAAATTTTACCTGAAAGCCTAATTCCAGCAAACTTGACTATTTTAACAGGATTCCAATAATATGCAGAACTGGAATTAAGTTTATGGATCACCTAGTCAACTGTAGCATGTCTTAGATGGGAAAAAAACAGTTTGAATTTAAATAGGTTTTAATGCCCTATGGGCGACTATAATTTCAGGGCTGGACGGGGGCATGAATCAAGGTCTTTGACTCCTTTTGTAATGCTCTTTCCATTATACGATACTCTTTGCCAATTATTCTGGAACAGTTATTTATATACAAACAAATGAAAATAATTTCTGTAAATGATGACCATCATTTTTAAGTTTTAAAAAAGTTGATATTTTGCTCTTTATAGGATTTTTATTTAATTTGCTGTAGATCAACTCATGGCCTCAAAAATAGAATTTTTATAGGCATAATTTTTATAGGTATAGTTATAACCCACAGTAATATCAGAGTCTTTTTGTATGGGAGAAGGCCAAGTTCAATAGGTCCAGTTATATTAATATATATTATTATAGTAATATATATTTTTGATTCAGATAAAAAAGTGTGAGAACAAACAATAATTTTATATATATACATATATACATATAGGATAAAAAAATAAGTATATAAAATATTTTTTCTGATCACAAAAATCAAATACATGTGAATTTAAGCCTTATGTGTATACTTTGTTTTATAATTTTATAAATGTTTCCACCATAACTAATAAGAATGGCTCCCTAATCTGTCCAAATGTGTCAATATTATAAGTAATTTATTTCTGCCAAAATAATCTGTGTTCTAAAGTCCTTTGAACATGTATATTAGAGACATTCATTTAAAAAGTCATATTAAGGCCTGGCTGGTGTTGCTCAGTGGTTGAGTGTCACCCCATGAACCAAGAGGTAACGGGGTCGGGGCATATGCTCAGGTTGGGGGCTTGATCCCCAGTAGGGGGCGTGCAGGAGGCAGCCAATCTATGTTGCTCTCTCATTGGTGTTTCTCTCTCTCTATTCTTTTTCCTTCCTCTCTCTCCAAAATCAACAAAAACAATTTTGTAAAAGGCATATTAAGCACGTAATATGCTTTAAAGATCAAACAGGCAGGCAAGTTGTTGTTCAGCCTCCAGGATGTGATTCATATTGTAGCTGAAATAACTGGCTTCTTCTGGGGAATGCACTTAAAGTCAGAGTAGGCGTTCCTAGTGACCGTGGTGACAGGAGCCAGGATACAGAGGTGGATGGAATCCAGTCTCTGTCAAAAGTGTTAATGGAGTGCAGAGAGCTTAAGTCTGTGCAGTGGACTAAGGTCTGGACAAGGTACAGTGTGACTTCAGATCCAGAGAAACATATTTTTGCTTGGGAAGATGCCAATAATAAGTTGTTAAAGATCACATAAACACTAAAATTCATCATTACCTTGTTGTTCTTCATTGGTATTTTTCTCATGCTACTGAACATTTTCTGAAATACTAGACCTGCTAAGTCAACTTGTTCTGTAAAAGCAATCATCCCAGTATTGCCACGCGTACCTTAGAATTTAACATAAAATCTTTAATACTCACATCGAGATCATCCTTTGCATTGTAGTAGACAACTTCATTACTCTATAAAAAAGAAAAAAATGCTTTATTGACTTAAGTAAAACTAAAAATATACAGGATGAAATGTTAAATACATTTGATTCCCATTTTAAATATTAAACTCCTCATACTATTCCTTTCACAATATATTCCACAAAGATCCATAAAGATTAGCCAATATTTTCTAAGAACATATTAAAACACTATATCAGTGATAGTAGAAAAGCACATTTTACACTGAGGGGAAAGACTAGAGTGTAAGTCTGAGTACAGTTTGTCAAGAAAAAATAAAAAATTCATAATGCAAATAAATTATATCTATGCAAATACATACACACACACACACACACACACACACCCTTAAACCATGAAATGATAAACAAGATAATTCAAGAAAAATATAAGGTAAGTGGCTTGTTAATATTTTGCTGAAACCATGACTTTAAAAATATATATATATCAGGTGCTGACATTATTCTTGAAGAACTGTGTAACTGCGCAAAACTGGCAGACAGTTCTTCATGAGAGTCAGGAGTAACTGTGAATGTAGATGGCAAAAAATATCAGATTATGTAACACATCAATATTCTCAATTTCTACCAAGTGGTGAATAAGTGTGGTGGCTCTTCAAGAATAAATTTATATGGACATTTTTTCTAACCATCAAGGTTGCTGAAATATGTCATAAATATAAATTATGGACATAAATTGTGTTACAGGGGAAACATGTAATGGAAAGAATAAATAAAATGATTGTCGAGGGATTTAAAATTTCTTTTCTTTGTGTCTTTGCGGCTAGATCCACACAATGTAAAAATAATCCATTTTCATTCCCTTTCCTCTCCTGAAGTGATGAAAATTACAGTTCAGTTTCTGTATGTCTTCAGTAGTAACATGAGCACTATGTAAAAAAAATGCATTTTTCTGTACTTCTTAGTAATTTAGAAATATGGATGCTCTAAAATTTTATTAAAAGAAAACACAATACACCAAAAATATTTTAAGGAAATTACTTGGAAAAAATAGACTAGATGAATGCTTCTTAAAAATGTTCCCTACAAAATTACTAGTTGTTCAAGCTATTATAAATGTGACATAGGTGAAAGTATTCTATAGTCATGACTTTGGAATAAAGGTAAAGTTAAAATTTTCTCTTTTCAGCAGGACTTCACAAGTCTGTGTATGAATGTACATTATAAATCTCCAAGAGGAAAAGAGATCTTGTTTTGTTTCCCAGATTTATTTGTCACAGAATCTGCCTCCGTTTTTTGACATGAGAAATGTACCATAAAGATCTATAAAATATAGGTCTCTATATGAAGACCAAACAACCAAACCAAACACTATACAGATAAATATAAGAACATATGATTCATAACACTAAATGAAACCCATGAGTTTGAATTTATTTCATAGAGAGTCAATAAACCTTTTTAAATTACCATTTAATGATTTTTAAAAGAATTAAGTAGCTAGAGAATTTAACACGCTTGAAAGTTCTAATTTCTGAAACATTTCTTATAGTATTAGTTTTGTAACAAAGTTAAAATACAAAATCAGAACTCATCATAAACACAAAGCAAGAGAATCTTCTGAATTCACATGAGACCCAAATCTAATTACTAGTTTATTGATCCCTCATGCAACCTATAATTTACACTTAGGAGACAATTTTCAATTTAGAATGTGGAGTCCATCAAAAGCTAAAACACTGAATAAGTTTATCTCCATTTTAGACTGTTTCTTCCAACTGCTTGCTTATATTTATAAAAATTGCAGTGTGTTGAAAACAAGATGAGACTGTATTAAATTTTATGCAGTTCAGCATCATAATTTTCAACATTCATTAAATACCTATATGCCAAGAGAGCACAAAATAAGTTAAACATACCTACCCCTATCCTTTCCTTAAAATAATGGATACAGATCAACTATATAAAACCACTTGTGTCTATGACTACACTTGGTACATGGTACTTGAGTTAATGGACTAAACTGATTAGTAAACTTTTTATGTGTCACACATGATCACATATAACAAAGATAATTTATTTATTAAACTTGAGATTTAATGTATTAACTACAGTCCCAGAAGAGGGTCAAGTATGATAAAGAAATGCTAGTTTTAACTCAAACTAAGTATTTTGAGTCTATTAAGATAAACTGTGCTGAGAATTAAATTAAAAATTAACATAGAGACAACTGAATTTGAGAGTTTCCAAATGCTTTTCCCTTTGTTACTGTACTCTGTTTTACACAGAACCCTATTACCTCCTCCTTTAGAAGCTCTATATTGCTTCTAAATCTGTTATTGAAAAATGTATATTGCAAAGTTTTCTTAAAAATTTTATACATTTGTACAAGGCTTTCTAGACCTTGAAATATATATAATTCCAAAAGCTGGCTTTTTTTTTCTTTTACATAAACTATAAAAAATACATTAGTCACAAAATGATACTACGTGTTGAACATTCATACCCCTTCTACACTGGGTATTTGTATCTCTACTTTTAAAAGTCCTTTTTTTATACTATGTCAGTTTCTTACATGATCAAAATATAAAAGCAAAGGAAAACAAAAGTGTGACTTTTTATTTAAAAAACAACAACACAACAACTATGAAGCACTTAATCAAATACATGTGCTTATCAGATTGTCATATCTCAATAAGAGAACACAGGCTTTAGTGGAATGTGCAAATCATTACATTCACTGCCTTACAACAAAATTTCTTCTCCAATAAATGTGACATTGCTTTTGGTTTAGAAACATTTTTTATAAATCCACTTTCCTGTCCCAAATCTCAAAACTTACATTGATAGCATGCACATTTCATTACTCCTTTCTTCTATGTAACTAACAGAAAGGCTCCACTGATCAATTTTAGTAAGGATAAGTCCATGTAACAATTTGGGGAAACTGTAATTGTGCATTTAATTTGTCATCCCAGTCCATCTACATGGCAGTTTGACACTAAAATAAAATGCAAACATTCACAGGGCACTGAATTTATATAACCATATAAAAATATTTTTCCAGTCTGAGTTCATTATTCTTTCTTATGGAAAATTGTGGTGATTTGTTTTAGTGTGGCTTTTATTTAGATAGTATCAGTATTATTTGGCTCAGAAAAATTTTTAAAGTAAGCTTGAGAAAAAACCTAATTTGGTGAAATTGTAATGCTCTTCCCTATCACCTTCATTTATAGCTATCTCCTTTACTATATAAAATACATATTAGCTCTGCTTCATAAGACTAGACATTAAGATGTGTGCAGCTTCTGTTGGTGGGAATGCAAATTGGTGTAACACTATGGAAAACAGTAAAAGTTTCCTCAAAAAACTAAAAATGGAATTGTCTTATGACCCAGCAATTCTACTTCTGGGTATATATCTGAAGAAAACCAAACACTAATTCAAAAGAATATATGTACCCCCATGTTCATTGCTGCATTATATACAATAGCGAAGATCTGAAAGCAGCCTAAGTGCCCATCAGTATGTGAGTGGACAAAAAAAGCTGTGGTACATTTATATAATGGAATATTACTGGGCCACAAAAAAGAACGAAACTTTGCCATTTGCAACGGTATGGATGAACCTGGAGGGTATTGTGCTAAGTGAAATAAGTCAGTCAGAGAAAGACAAATACCACATAATTTCACTTATATATAGAAGTTAAAGGAAAAATAAACAAACAAAATAAAAAGAGACTCATAGATACAGAGAACAGACTGATGGTTGCTAAAGGGAAGGGGTTTGGTGGGACTAGGTGAAAAAGGTGAAGGGATTAAGAAGTACAAATTGGTAGTTACAGAATAGTCACAGGGATGTAAAGTACAGCATAGGGAATATAGTAAATAATAATATTATAATTACATATGGTGCCTGGTGGGTGCTGGAAATATCAGGGGGAACAATATAAAGTATACGGTTGTCTAACCACGGAGCTGTACATCTGGAACTAATTACAAGGTAATATTGAACATAAACTGTAATTGAAAAATCAAAAAAGAAAAAGAAAATACAAAAAAAACCCCAATATTGGAAAATACATAAATGTAATGCCAATGTGTTATTACAATTAATATTATAAATAACATATCAAAATCTAAATAACTAGAGTTTTTAAAAAATTGCTTCCAATGAAACAAGACATAGATGTAAATCCATTTATTTGTTTAGATAATTTTCAATAAAAGTATTTTATATTACTTGTTAATATTAAAAAGAAAGATGTGTGAAGCTTTGTCAAACTAAATAAACCTAAAATCCAATGACTCAAGTCACTGATTCACCAAAATATATCTAGAACCAATCTTAACCAGGTTGGGATAAAGGACAATTTTCAGGAATATTGGATAATTCACACTGAATCAATGCAACTTCTATGTCCCAATGTTTTTATAGGGATGAATTTTAGTTAAAATAAATTCTGTGATAAAACAAAATTAGTAGAGGAAACAGTATAAAGATAGTTAAACATCCTGAGGGGTTGTAATTAAAGAAGAGGCAAAAAAATAAAAGGAATGAGCTGAATTCCTTCTCCCTTTACCCTGTGGAGATTTTGGGGTCTTATGACCAACAGAGGGAGACAATCCGCTCATTCTACAATTTTGGTGACTTTAGTCTGCTGGGTTGAGGAAACAAAGATGAAGACTATACCCCAGTCATAAGCAGCAAGTTCCTACTTCCCAATTCACGTGGCAAGCACTGGAGGTAGCTGAGCCAATCTATCTGCTAAAACTGAAAAATATCTCTTATTGTCTTTGGATGGCATCACCACATAAATCAAAACTGTCATAAGTTTCAAAATAGGTGAAAATTAAGAATTTCAGATAGTTGTGAAAGTCTTCACTTTTTGATCAGTTCAAGTATGTGGTGTGTTTGCAAATGTTCACGTGTGTGTTTCTTAATCATTTACCTATTCAATTACTCAAAATTCCCTCAGTCCCTCTTCCAGAAAGTATATAGTTATATCACTATCTTTTAATACTTTAAAGAGATTGGTATATCAACTAATTAGCACAGGCACATATTATATAGAATTGAGTTATCCTGTTTATCATACTTCTGGCTAAATGTTTGTATGCAAATTATTAAACAGCATAACCTTGGAAGGCATTTCAAACTCAAACACAGGGTTTTCGGTGGATTTCCGTGTATTCTGTGCCTTATGATAGGATAAAGCCAGTAACAGCCTCACACAAGATTCGTAGATGAGTTAAACCTTTAGAGAGCTATTTGTCATAATTTAAGTACCACCAGATGACAAGAACAAATTGCTTCATTTCTGATTTTAACCAAGTAGTTTAGTTATTTATTATATCCTTCAAACAAATTTACCCAAATAGTCTATGCTAATATAATACTGCTGCTTACTGAAATTTAAAACATCCCCTAGCAAGTTGAGAGATAAATTACCTTAGTTTCCCAGAGTCTGCTGGGAGTCAAAAATTAAATCTGAGCAAAATAGACCATTCCATCTTTAAAATGTTACTTGAGTGACAGTCCCTTGCATGCCACTTTCCTATAAAAGTTGGCCTCTGATAAATAGTTGATGTTAAAAATTCAAAGCATCAGTACAAAGCTTCCACATGGAAGTAAGATGTTGCCAGGGATAAGATTTAAATATTGGAACCGAGAATTAGGATTTTATAGCCAACATCTGAAATATATGACACATTCAAAATTCAAGTCGAGATTAACTTCCGGTCCAATTTATTAATCCCCTTTTCTCGGCAATACCCTTGACTCTCTACAATGATCCACAACCTGACAGATTTCGGGCAACTGCATTGTCTGCGAAAGAGTTTTTCAAACCTTATTCTTACTGTCATTCTTACCGCTCTTCAGTTCCAAATATAAAGTCAATCAGATGAACATTAAGGATTCTCTTATTTATAAATGAGGGATGTTAATAATTCCTGCCAACAAAGATCCCCATTGTTTAACTCGAATCATTTATAACTCAAATTTTGTGATTAATATATCTCTGTAGCAATTTGACCTTGTAACCATACACACCACTGCTATTGACTGTGCCCAAGTCAACCATGGTACATGGGATGAGATAACCAGCAGCACTGTAGCTCTGAGTGCATAAAAGAATTTAGGAACTTGTGTGAGTGCGGTTGGGTGTGCATGCGGGGGGAATGGTTGGGTGTGCATGCAGGGGGGGTGTTTGGGTGTGCATGCATGGGGGGCAGTTGGATGTGCATGTATGGGGGGCAGTTGGATGTGCATGCATGGGGAGCAGTTGGGTGTGCATGCATGGGGGGACAGTTGGTTTGCATGCATGGGGGAGCAGCTGGGTGTGCATGCCGGGGGACGGTTGGGTGTGCATGCATAGGGAGAATGTGAATGGAATGGACGTTTCCAAAGATAGATAAAAGTAGATGAAGTAAATTGAAGACAATGGTCCTTAAGAAAAAAATATTTTTATGCCATTATATTTGTGTGAGGTTTAGACTGTATGAGCATATTGTTTATAAAGAAAAACAGGAAAAGGAAAGACGAGCACAAGTGCATCTAGAGATCAATGTTACCAGATTACTGGACTGAAGATGTGACAACACTACATTCATATTATGTGCCAGGAGATAATAAATAAAACAACTGATAAGAAGTGTTTAGCACAGTGCCTGGCACACAATATGTGACCTATAAATGTTATCAGTTATTATTTTATATATCAAAAAAGAAAAATCAGGAATACCTATATAATTTATCTATTAGCTTTATCTGGTACTTATATGAATCACAGTAAATTACTGTATTTTTATTTTCTTAGATCAGTTAGTATGTTGAGAGTCTATTTAATTCATTTAAAGTCATTTATTCAAAGATTCCACATAGCATAATGAAAACTTAAATCACTAGTTTCTGTTATGATTTTTAATTACATAAATTAGATGAGGTAAATTTTTAAGAAAGTCTAATGCAAATTCTGAATATGTATATTAAAAAATTGACAAATTAGTTTACCTGTTTTTACTTATGTAGACACATCTGTGTAATTGAAATTAAGTACGTATGAAAAGCTTAATTTCACAGAAAAGTTTTCTATATGTATTACTGTATTTTTAAATTTCTACTGAACGAGTCTAGTAAATGCGTGCATTAATCAGTTACCACAAGGAAACAAATGCACATGGCAGAGGTGTGGCTTAGCACATGTGGAACATGGGTCCTGGGGAGTTAAAAACGCTGCAGAAAGTCCCACCACCAGACAACAGAGCCAATTACCCCTTGAGATGTGGTAATCTCATCTCATTAGTGAACACTGTTTACAGGCAGTGACTCTTGGATTTAAATATGTAGACTATAGTTGTATATATGTAATATTTATTTATGTCAGCGAAATTACTATAGTATTTTTTCCAAAATATGGCCTATTCACTAAAATTTGTTAAAAATAACAGTGAATTAATAACAAAAAATAACCTGTTATTTATAAGCAAATCTTGGTTAAAAGCATTTTAAAATTAACAGGGTGTTAATTTTCACATATGACCTACAGACCAGAAATTTTGTCCCTTAAATCCAAAGTCTGGTAAATTGAGATCTGCAAAAATCGAGGGTTTACTGTATACTAGAACTAATCCTACCTGTGTCCTGGATGCTATCCCCTCCTGCATCCTAAGATCCCATTCCTTCTTATCCCTTTTCTTTCCTGTGTGCCCATTTCTTTGATCACATTCAAGTAGTTTGCAAAGAGATTTGTGGAATAAAAATCTAGATGTGTTTTTACATGAAACTTCTCCTCTCTTTTCTCCAAACTTTAAAATTCTAGCTGATGATTAAAAATCAAAGAAACCACAAGAGCAAAATTTTCTTAGTTCACATATAAAGAAAATACATTTTAATATTTTTTATACATCTCTAATGAACTAACGGTCAAATATCCCTTTGTGTCAACTTAATAATTTGTGAGTAGTATACTTTTAAAAATGTTTCTTTATATCAACTTCTCACTAGGTGTTAGAAATTAGTTGCATAATAAAAAATGCAAAAATTGTATAAATTTTTATAATATGCTTGACTATCACAGTTTCTATTTTAAAAATGAAAGTGAAATATTATTGCTAAGATGTTCTCTGATCTATGGATTATAATAAAAAATACACAATCTATTTCTTCTCAGAACTCTCAAAATTCATTTATAAGAATATATATATTATATTGAGTTTTGTACACATTCCAAGCTCTGTGCTAGAAATCTAAATAAATGTGTTTTGAGAACTTCATTGTTAAAAACAAAACAGTGGTAAGATATTATCAATCTCAATTTTGCATATTTGAAAGCTAAGCCTAACAGTACTAAACTATATCTAATACAGGTCTTCTTATCCCTTAATCTGGCATTTGCTACAACCATGTACATATTGGTGTTATGATTATAGAAATTATCTAATTCTTGGAGAGAGTAAATTCCTTATATACTGTACATAGCGTACATAATATAAAGAGAATATCTAATAATCGTTGAGACACATTCATTTGTTGTATCTGTTCTTTTAAATTTGCCTTATAATCTGTTTTAAGGGTGAATTAAGTTTAATACTAAATTCTTCAGCTTACTGGAAGAATAAAACTGGAAAATAATTTTGGCCTTTTTAAAGCTTACCTGTTTCTGATAGTATACACCATTTTATATTCATTCATCCGGTAACTGCCATTATAAATTTGTAATATTAGAGTTGCTTTGTTTTTTTTAAGTTGCCATCATGGTGCTTATAAATTGAAGTATTACTTAAAAACTGGCCCAGTCCATTAACCAATCAACAGTCAAAGCCATGTAAGAGAGTGGTCACAGGAAAAGATGATAGTCCCAGGTATCTTCACTGTATTTAATTCCCTCACTGCAAAGACACTTAAGTTCTCCAGACCCGCGCTATACTATGTGGCTGGACATACAATGAGAAATATCAGCCTAGGTGAAAGAAACATTTGTAATACTTGCCAAAGGAAAGGTTCATTATGTCTACATAAAATAAGTAAATTTAAAAGTTTAAAGGAAGAAAAGATTAAATTATATCTATTTGAGTAGGGATGATGTTCTATTATATGTATATTTAAGGCTAGAACAGTGTCTCAAATGTTGTATGAACTGCTAATGAGTAGGCAGATAAACGAATAAATGAATATCTTAGGCTTACAAGGAACTATTAGAAATTCTAGACTAAAAATAAAATACACACATGCATGCCCCTGTGGGCTCGCACATGTACCCCCCCCCGCTCACACACAATGCATCACAGAAAAACTTACATAGCTTTTTAAAAGCTTTAAATAAGTTAAAATATAGGCTACTTTCATACTTATAAGAAGTCAAGGAGGAAATAAAAGTAAAGTGTGCTTTGAGAATTCCTTGATTCTTGAACTTCAAAGGAGATCAATACCTATTAATCATTAAGAACTATTGCAATTTATTTCTTCATCTGATAAAATTTAATAAGAATCTGCCTGTAAGCTTTTTTTAGTGCTTCAAATAACATTGATAAATATATGATCTGAATTGTAGGAGAAAAGTAAAGTAGACTATGAGAAGATAAATATATTATTTTCTTCAGCTACCAAATCTCCTAGGAAACACACTCCAAAACTGAAAAGACACATCTGTAATGCTTTGAAACTTGCTTTACACTTTTAAAATCTGTAAATCCCATGGAGCTTTGGGTATAATTCTCTAAAACATTAAAATTTAATCCAACAAAATATTTCATTTTCTAGCTACTTCTTATTGACTTAGACAACCCACAGATTTGACTCATGATCAAAGTGAACACACTGATCCTAACAATATATAATGTCTTAGCAACAGAGTTGTGTTAATTTGTCCAAAGGTAGCATTAGCAGTGACTTTCCAAATTAATCATTTTCAACTTCAAAAAATTATCATACTAAAACAAAATTTAAAGACTTACACTATGGTCAGTGAATTACCATAGTGTAAAATGATCTGGCCAAAACTAGAACTTCAAAGAATGTTAAGTTTGTAATCACTACACTATAAGTTTAATTCACCTTTCACTGAGGCTACGTAGAATGGACAAAGAAAAGGGGAAGAGACATTTATTGTGTGTCCATTATGGGGTAGGTATTTACATAATATTTAAAATTTACAAAATTCCTTGGATGTGCAATGTTATAATCTTTTTGAAAATATAAACTGATAAAAATTCATTAACCTGTATCGCAATTTACATTGCTGAGTGGGTTTCTTACCCCTTTGTCCCCTCCATCCCAGCTTTCCACTATTTAGACAATGGGTTTTGACACTCTAGATGAAAATGAATACCAGATTATTCAAATACATCATTTGTTTAGTCTGGATATTGTATGTGGTTTAAGTCTCTATCAGGCAATAGCCTTCAAAGTCAGGCTTGTTAAAGTAGAAAAAGGTATATAAATTTCAAAATGAATGCCTTCATATAAAAAGACAAAGCTAAAAGTCTAAACAATGGACCAAATAGAGTTAGAAAGAACTCAAGAGGTGGAATAAGGAATGTTCCTTTTCATTAAAAAGAACTGCTGAGGATGCCATGAGTTGGGTTGGAAGACCAGAGGTAAAGAGTTAAGAGTGAAATATATATGCCTCGGCTCCTCTTAAATGTGGAAAACAGAGTGGAAGAGAAAAGATATGTTTGGGAGAAATTCTAGAGCAGAGTGGAATGTGTCATACCTCCTACTGGGACTCTGGAATAAAGTATTTCCACACTTCACGTATGTCTAGGGAGCTTTCCTAGCTGTGGAAAGGAAAACCTTACCAGCTTTCCCACTTCAAGTCACAGCTAGGATCCTCTTTAGCACCTTCTGCTCTTTAACATACCTTACGTTGTGTTCTTTTCTTCCTCTATAAATCAGAGTGAACAAGAGTAGCTACTTCAGTGGTTTGTTGTATGAAATAAATCAGCGAAAGCCTATCAAAAGATCTGCAGTCCTTGCACTTACCACACCATACTGTGTTCACTTGTCTGAGCCCTGTGCGGGGAGAGAGGATGTCGCAACCATCTTTATGTCAACACCTGGCTAGAGGCCCATCAAAGTTAGGTGGCTAGAGGCCCATCAAAGTTAGGTGCCAACGACTATGCAGCAAGCACGCCTCCCTCACAAGGCTGCTGGATCACCTGCTTAATCATCTTTACCTCCACAGGCAAGGTCTTTGAGGACAGGGTTCTAGCCCTGCCCTAGGTTAGATTCACCAAGAGCAGTCACTGGGGTTAGGATTTAAGTGCAGGGAATTTACTTGGGAGGTTGACTCCAGGAAATACCAATGGGAGAGTGGAGAAGTGAGACACTGAGGTGAAGGAATTCAACATAAGGTGCGCTGAAGAGCAGGTGACCCGGCTGGGTGGCTCAGTTGGTTAGAGCATTTTCCCATACACCACAAGGCTGTCAGTTCAATTCCTAGTCAGGGCACATACCTAGGTTTTAGATTCAATCCCCAGTCAGGGTGCATAGGGGAGGTAACAGATTAATGTTTCTCTCTCACATTGATCTCTCTCTCTCACTCTTCCGCTCTCTCTCTCTCACCGTTGGCTCCTGGGTTCAAAGTGTTTGCTTCTGCATTACTTCTGCCACCAGAGAAAGCCCTCAAGCACAGACCTGCACATGCTTGGAGTAGGAAGCCACAGGACTCTGTGTGTGTGTGTGTGTGTGTGTGTGTGTGTGTGTGTGTGTGTGTGTGTGTGTGTTCAGGAGATGTGGGCAGGGGACTAACTACATCTACTAAATGTACATAAGTGTTTTAGAACTATTTACCCAGCACATAGCTAAATCAACAAAAGACTTTAAGCACTGGCTAGTTAGCAGGGTGATTCTTTTAAGCTTTGGTGTCTCATACGTAAAGTGATGAGTTGGCTGACAAATACATCCTAGAACCTTTCCACCTATGTAGCTGTTCTGTGTTTCCCCTGAGTACCTGTTTTGCTGTAGGTCACAGAAGACCTAGTAGCTGTGTTCGTCTATTTTTTACGAGTCTTTGATTAGTACTCTTCTCAAGCGAACACCCAAAGAATTTAGGCACCTTTCACTCCTGAAAGGCAAAGGGAAAGCTCTCTCCCTCTCTTTTTTAATTTGAAATCTCCCTGACATATTTCTGTAGAAACATGTAGAAGCATAAGACAAATTTCTGCATCATTATTTTTCTTTATGTCTCAAAAGGTCAAGTCAAAGTATATTCATTTATCCCTGAAAAATAATCACTGTGCTTCTGAGGATGCATGTGCTGAGATAAAAACATCATACTACCTAAAATCAACCGGTTTCCTCCTGCCAATCTGGCAATCGGTTCATTATGGCATGAATTACCTGCTCTAGATCAACAACTGCTATCTTTCATTAATATAATGAAATGCCGTGCATTTGTATTTAACTAAGTAGAAATCAGAGTGCGTTTTTTGCAGGGGATATAGTGCAGTTTAAATTTGTTCCACCTCCCTGTAAAAATAATTTTCCTAACAGCACAGAGAAAGAAATGCTACTGAGGAAGAAAATAAATGGAATAAATTCTGACATTTTAGAAGCATGACATTCCATCTGAATAATACATAATTGCTTTGGAAACAAACAGAAATTCCTAACAGCCTGCATTTCATTAGCTTAGTTTTAGAGATTGTATTTAATTAAGTTGTATTTCAAAGAGTTTTTAAGTTCAAACTATTCATTGATTCATATATAACTTGTCTCTAATTGAAACATGCATAATTGTTAAGTGCTAATTTATGAAAGCCACAATCCAAAAGGTTCTCAAGGAATCCAAAAGACTCTCAACATAGTCCTCCTTAAGTTGTATACTGTATTTCATCTTTCATTCAAATTTTTAAAAAGGAGGGACAGGGAAAGGGAACTTTGAAAACTGTGCTTCATTCTTCAGGCATAATTTTACAAATTCATTTTAATTTTCATAATATATAACTATTTAGAAAAATATAACTTTTTCTTGTGAGTATTAAATAAAACCTTTATATTTTTCAAAATACTTTGTGTATATTTTTCATAAAAATATATTTTGTGTATATTTTTCAAAACTATACACAAAGTTGTACCAAGCAGAGCCAGCATGATGCTCTAAATACAAATGCACTAAATGACGAATTAAAAGATCTGAATTCTTTTCCTTGGTCTAATTCTTAGTCTGTAAGCAAGCAAACAAATTAATCTATTCAAACTGATTTTGTCTTCTCAGTTATGAACTGGGAAAAGAACTCCAACTTTAAAAGGTTGCAGTGATAATTCAATGCTATAATTTCTCTGAAAGAACTTTGCAGATTTAAAAGATATGTATAACAAGTATTAATATTATCTAGTATATAACTTATTTTAAGACTGTTTCATACAATTTTAATGAAGGTTAAAATTTAATATACAGTTATTTAAGTACCCCAGATACTTGTTTCAGGGATATAATTATTCACGTAAAATAAGAGAAGGTTGAAACATAAAATAAAAATTTCTTAAAATTAAGACTCTCACTGGGTAGCTCAGTTGGATAGAATGTTGTCCCAATACGCCAAGGTTGTAGGCTCGATCCCAGATCACAGCACATACAGGAAGCAACCAATGAATGCTTAAATAAGTGGGACAACAAATTGATCTCTTTCTCTCTCTCTCTCTCTCTCAGATCAATTTTTTAAAAATATTTTTAAAATTTTCTAAAATTAGTAAATATATATTTATTTTGGTTAAGTATAAATAATAAAATTTAGATAGTTTTAAATAAGAAATTGAGGTAAAATATTAACTGATCAGCTGAAGGACTTGCCCAAATGAAGTTATTTTAATCACGAGAGGTCGGTATCACTTCAGTGGAGAGCAAATATATTGCAGAGACGCTCAGCCAATTATAGACTTGTCTACATTTTAAACTATACTTCCAGATGTGTTACTGAACAAAGGAACACATCAACGTATTCGTCTTTTGATCACACTGACTTCTTTCCTAGTGCATGAGGAACTCGGCATGAAAAATATTTTACATTTAAAGAATCAAGAAATTTCAAAGTCAGTATCCAGGTGAGAAGTATGAAAAGAATATATTAGCAGCTAATTAACCTTTGCAAACACAATTTCCTCTCCACAAAATTAGAAGGCTGTGTTCCTTCCTCCAATCTGTTGTGTATTTTGGTCACTTTCATGGATTACTTGTTTAGTAAAAATATAACAGCTCTACTAACACCCAAGAGAAACAAGTGATATGAAAGCAGATCAAGAAGGTTACCATCCAAATTTTACATTCAAAAAGTAAAATTTTCAAGTTATATACAGAGTACAAGATGAACATAAATATGATTAATCAAAGCTGATAAATATTACTATACATAATATCCTTTCCTTTCACCATCAAGTAAATGTACAGAAATCACAGTTATGTAATTGGCTTAGTTTTGTTTAAAAATTACTTGGAGATTGCTCAAAAACAGAAATCAGATCTTAATAAACTTAGAAAGTTTAGGAAAGTTTGGGCTAAGAATTTTCATGTAAGAGCTTTAGAAAATATTAGTATTTATAATATAGCATGCCAGATAAAATAGAAGATGCCCAATTAAATTTTAATTTCAGATAATAAATTTTTTTAGTAAAAGAATGTTCCAAACTTATACAAATGATGTCTGTTTATCTGAAATTCAAATGTAACTGAGCATGCTGTATTCTCATATGCTAAATACGGCAACCCAAATTTGTAAGATATTATTATGTAATTTAAAAATATTTTATGCCTGGCTGGTGTGGCTCAGTGGTTGAGCATTGACTCATGAACCAGGAGGTCAGAGTTCGATTCCCAGTCAGGGCACATGTCCAGGTTGCAGGCTTGATTCCCACTGGGGAGTATGCAGGAGGCAGCTGATCAATGATTCTCATCATTGATGTTTTTATCTCTCTCTTCCTCTCTTTGAAATCAATAAAAACATATTTAAAAAATAAATAAAAAAATAAAAATATTTTATAGTATTTCTGACAATTTTAAAATTATTGTTCTAGGGATTGTTTTTGAGAGTGGAGGATGCTGTATCATTAAATACTAGCTTTGAAATTAAATCTAGAACAATGATCTCAAATGACATCAAATTACAAACTGTTCCAGTCGTTTGAAAACCACCCAGAAAGACCAGAGAGCATTTGTTCTTCAAAGCTTAAATAAATCTTTAATCAAAGGAACTGAATGGGGAAATGGCATTTCCAATTTCACACAGATAATTACCTGGCATTGTTCATTTAATTCTCATTTTGTAATACACTAAGGCATTGTCAAAATAGTTGCATTGATAACTGAGCAGCAGTTTATTATTTTTGGATGATTTCATAAAACTCATAAGACAGAAAGGTGGCTGTCATCTCACAGATCACCTACGTTGATTTCCATGACCTGACCATGCAGGTAATTACGCACTTACATTCAAACAGTGGATGATGTGATCCCTCTCAGCTTAGACATTAAGTCAAATGGAACAACATTCCCAGACAGAGACACTCCTAATGTCCAAGTTACTGGAAAAGATTGGCACCTTGATAGAACCAGCAAAATAAGTGCTTTAAGGGACAATCAAGCCATGTTCTTCCTGTTGATGATGAGACGATGAGGAGCCTAGTTTCCTTAGGAATTCATGAGAAGGGCTTAGAACTATCCATGGTAAAAATTCTGGGCCCTTTTAATTTCTAAACTAAAGGCAAACTAGTCATGTATAAACAAAACAAAGTAAGCTGGAGACCTATGGGATTAATTACACATAATCAATAAAGTAAATATAGATTTGCTTTTCAGTTTTTTATTTCTTCTAAGCTAATTTAGTCACTGAAGACTTAAACTTCAATTTTCATAAGTTTAAGGTAATTGCTCAACTGCAAGTTGCTCATTTTGGCATTCTTTCCAATCCTCATTTAAATGACTCTGGAATCTATCGTTGTACCTAAAACTGACAAATTATGTAAAAGGCTGAAATAGATCATCAGATCTCTATGTGCATAATATATATTATGTGTATATTACATATATAACATAATATATATTTACGTATATAAACATCACTTTTACAAATACCAGTGCCTTAAAGCTTTTAACCACAGCTTTCACTGATGTTTGTATGACCACCCACTGGTGTTTCATAGACCGGATCATTGATTTATTACTGGATTGTGTACAGGGATATCAAAAAACTTGCATTTGAAAAGCTCTGATGGAGATTTTAAAGCTCTGAATAAGTATCATTGTTCTAAGATAATTACTCCATTCTTAGAGGAAACTACAAAACACATATTAAAGACCTCAGTTAAAAATAAATATTTCAGGTATAATAATTGTTTAAAAAACCTTATCAGGAGAAAAAGGATAACTGTTACAGAACTTGCAGCTCTGTGATTAAGCATTAAACATTCAGCTACGAGCTTTCTGGCAGACTGAGAGAAAATGAAGTCATGGTCAGCAGCATTACTCTCCTCATCTGATGGAAAGGATAAAGGAGGTTTTTGCTCTGAGCCAGAAGCTTCCTCCTATAACCGGTCTGAAGGACATGATCTTCAAAAATATTTTCTCAGCAAACCAGCAGATTCTTCAAATAGTGTGTCTGTCTCTGTCTCTGTCCTCCTTCGCTCTGCTTCTCTCTCTCTATCTGTACTTATCATCCATCTATCTATCTATCATCTATCTATCTATCTATCTATCTATCTATCTATCTATCTATCTATCGATCTATCTATCATCTATCTATCTATCTATCTATCTATCTATCTATCATCTATCTATCTATCTATCTATCATCTATCATCTATCTATATCTATCTATCATCTATCAATCATCTATCATCTACCTATCTATCCTCTATCAATCATCTATCTATCATCTATCATCTATCTATCTATATCTATCTATCTATCATCTATCTATCTATCTATCTAATCTATCTATCTATGTATCTATCTATCTATCATCTATCTATCTATCATCTATCTATCTATCTATCATCTATCTATCCATCTATAATCTATCTATCCATCTATACATTTCCATAACCAATGAGTATATTTGTACACACAGATAGGCAAGTCTAATATCATTCTTTAATATTTCTTTACATTTTCCAGCACAAACTTTAAGTGAAATGTTTTCTTAAGAAATGTGTTAGTTTTGTAGTATAAAGAGAACAGAGGACCTAAGATTACTAGTATCCATTTAGGAGAAAGAATGATACAGCACGTACACAAAACATATATGCATGCTCACATACTGAAAAGAATTGAGCTGAACTTAAAGAGGTATAAAATATGTTTCAAAAATGAATGCCTCTTTATCTTTGTAGAGTCATCCTTTGTAAAACAAGGTTTAAACAATAATGAAAATTATTATTATAAATAAATTTATTGATAATTTAATGTGGAAACTTATAGTACCTCATGCAATGCTCACCTCAAATGTTAAGGAGATTTACGTTATTACAGTTTACAGGTGAGGAAACAAAAGTTCAGGAAAGTAAGCCAATTTCTTAGAGTTATATAGTGAGTAGCAAAATAGAATTTGAATCTAGGTCTAATACCAAAGCTCACGTAATTTCCTCTAGAGCAAATGAATATCCCTTTTTCATTTAGTAATATAAAACTAGTATACTATATATTTTAAATTGTGGATGTTCAGTAAATATGATGATAAACACAAGAAGCATCCCTCGTATGGGAACAGTAAATCCTAAACCTCTCAACTTCTGAATAACAATGTCCCTTCCTGGTGAGTTTCTGAAATGCTATTTTTTGCAGTTAGCAAAAGGAAATCAAAGCAAGAAGTTTCTCCAAATTGGTCTCTGTACTTTTTCAAATCCCCCTGACTGATAATTGCCAGCAAGCCCAAGTATAATGCAGATGACATATAGAGAAAATGACAATCACAGGGTGAAAACATGCAGAAAATAAGGTTTAATCAGCATGAAGAAAGGGCGTAACAAATTACTGTCTTCATTATTGTAAATTTCACTAGAGGGCAGCCAAGACAGAGAACTAAAAGTTGAGGAGAAGCACAGTCAAGCACATTAGCAAAATACTATTACATATGGATGAATAAATTCAGCATGGTATACTTGCTTATACACTGTCGATGTTCACTAGGTATTTTATTTGCCCCTCATACAGTTCTTGGAACATTAAATTTACTAAAAATTTTTTTAAAAAAGGTTTAAAATTACAAATGAATTTTTATATAATTCAAGACATGGTGCTAACATATAAGATTTAAAATATTAAATGCACACCAAAGTATAATTACAACATACTTGAAGGCATGATTTAAAAAAATAATTTTACATAAAATATGTTGGCATACTATGCAATCTGTCCCCACTTTTGCTTTAACTCAATTCAATAAGCATTTATTTTACATTTAGGGGCAATCAGTGTGAATAATGCCTATTTAATTACTTGTTTTGTTGACTTCTCTTTACTTTTGGTATTAGGTATCCCAGCAGGAAGGCTTTTGTCACTTAATTGCCTGGCACAAAGAGAGCTGGAGGGGAGGTGGACAGTAATTAAAGTTAAACTCCTGACCTAAGTTGGTCTTTTCCAAGGGAGAATATGGGATATCAATAGGCAAGCAACTCAGAAATCAGTGCCCTTGAGTTTACTGTGTAATCAACTTTCACTCTACAATCTCTAGTAATATATCAGTACCTGACTTTTTTAATAAAAGAAAATTACATATCTTCTTTATTCATATTCTCTGCACCTCTTAAAAAGTATCTAAATAATTGAGAAAAGGACTATCATTTTAGTAAAATCATAAATACACTAATTTTTCTTCCATAAAAGGAGAGATTCATCCACACAACCTGAAGTAACAGTTAATAACGAAGTTATTAATCACTATTAATTATTTACAATAATTTTCTTACTTTTTCCTTTCTTTTTTTAAACAGGATGCAGAGGGTAATTGAAATAGAAAGTTGACCAGACTTCTCTTTTTCATGAAAATGTGCTTAGACTTTTTCTCAAAGGCCTTTATTTGTAAAATTATTATCTATTGGTGAAAGTTGCTTACATTTTCTAGTTTTCACATTACCAATTTGCCTAGGATTAACAATTAAATAGACTTCATAACAAACTACACAATAGATATATAATACTCTTCAAAATCAAAGTATTTTGATGAATTTAATTTGCTCAACAGTAACCTTGAATTCTACATCTGAAGAATTTCAAAGCTGTTGAAAGATGCGGCTCTTTGGCACTCTCAGGCAGAGCTATGAATTATAGTACAATTTCCATCTTCAGTCTAACTTCAAAAAGCTTTCAACATGGCCATGCATGTTTTTGTAGACAGACCTTGACTTTTTTTGTCATTGCTGTTTTCTTCTGTGAATTACATAGCATGACTAAAGACAATTTATAATCATCAATGAAATAGCCTTGACATTTGAGAGTACTGAGAAAGGAAACAACAGCAAGGAGGCCACAGAGTCCCACGCCAGAGAATCCAATGTTCTAAAGTTCTCAACATTCTTTTGGTGCTTATTCTGTGTGCATTCAGACAAAATACAGTTTGATGAAAATGGCGTGCAATATGATTATCCATTTGTGGAATAAAATGATTCATGTTTTCCACCATTCCCTCTTGCAATCACAAACTAGTAACTAATTAATAAATCAGAATTTTAGAATTAAAAGCCTGTAAGACAGAAGAAACTTTTGAGATGAAAAATCTAGGTTATTAAATTAATGAGTTAACTTTATGAATCAGAATTTCAGAGAAAACTCTGTAAGAACTAGAGAGACTTCTGGGAAGCCTCAGGATTAACATCCATCATAATAAAATAACAGAAACATTGATGTTCTCTGTCAAGTCAGTCCATTTCCCTTCCAGCCAAAGAAATAGGCTGAAATAATCTTGAATACATGATATAGTCATTTTCACTCAGCACAAGAATGATGAAAAAGGAATTTAGCATGGAACCATCAAATATGTAGTTTAAATGTATTGCATGTTGGATTTTGTAATCTATTCTGAGTGTAACTAATGCTCTTTATTTCAAAACAAAAACATTCAGAACATAAAAACTCGACAATTTCAAATGAAAGTGTGGAAATATAAAATGTATTAGATTTTACAAATCGTGGGCTATAAGATAATGAGATTTCAACATTCTTACAAACACTAGGAGTCTGAAAATGTTTTCAGGACATGTTAAAAGCTTAAAATAGCTGTGCTAAATGTTTATTTATTTATTTACTTATTTTGCTCAAAGCGAGAATAGAATTGATCAAAATGGATGTTTTTATTCTATATTATCCTTGTTATTAAACATTTCACACTTACTTGTCTTGGATATCTTAAAAAATATGTTTCAAAAGGGAAACAGCACATTTGCAAGCATAATGGATCTCAATGAAATGTTCTGATTATGTATATGTGAAAGATGTTTGATGATGGCAGGCTCAAGGAATATAAACCAAG
Source organism: Miniopterus schreibersii (assembly GCF_964146895.1). NCBI lineage: Eukaryota > Metazoa > Chordata > Mammalia > Chiroptera > Miniopteridae > Miniopterus > Miniopterus schreibersii. The sequence goes on from NC_138118.1 coordinate 50,876,305, forward strand.
TTTTTAAAGAAACTAAATTTTATTGCTAATAAAATTTCAGTTATATTTATTTAACCGAGATTGAATGTCATCAGTTTCTCACTAACGTGACATTCATATTTTCTTTATTTGAGCTTGATGCATAATTTTAATTATCAAAATAACCCTGTGCTATTGGTACCAGTATTATTCCCATTTTATTGATGAAGAAATGGGTTTAGAGATTAAATAATTAGCCAAAAGTCACACAACGGTAAATAACCAACGCTTTCTAGTACATTTTTGCAATTGCTATTTATACCTGAATTCACATAAAACTTCACATTTTGTATTATTAATTTTGGCTAAAAGTAGTATTTTGCTATATTTTAAATCTAGTTACTTTTACATAAGACTTTATTGCTGTAGCTGTTACACAGGCATATATTTTGTATGAGTAGTTGGAGAAAAGCAGCACTTTGCTTTTTCTAAATTCAGGTCTGTGTTACCTATGCTACTCTGGTCAAATATTTGGCTAACATATTGGTTCAAAAATTTTACAACTTGTTAATTTCAGTTGGTTCTCTAAATATCTGTGTCAGAAAGATATACAAAGCTATGTTTTCCATTATGTCATAAAATTGTCTATTGATAAAAAATGTCTCATCATTCTCTTCTATTTAATTGATAATCTAAAATCTTATTAAACTATGTATATGTTTGGGCCACTAAAATTCTATAAAACAAATTTGTGCACAGCATAGGACAGTAGAGTGGACTCTTTGAATCATAACTGGATGAATAAATTCGATGTTATTCTCCCTGTAGGATGTGGGTGGCTTGGACAAAGATGGTGATAGTGGAGATAAAGAAAAATGATCGCATGATATACTTAGAGTTGGAATGACAGATTTGCAGGTGGATTATGTGAGAGCTTATACAGCAGAGGGAGAAATGAAAGATCACTTCTTATTTTCAGTTAGATTAACTGAAAAGGTGATATCATCGAGATGGGGAAATTAACAGGTGATCAAGATACTAGGGGAGGAAAGTAATGAAAACGGTTCATCTGGGCACCTTAGTCTAATGCCAGGTGAGAAAGCTAAGTGGAAACACCAAGGGGGCAGTTGAATAAAGGAGCCTAGAGCTCAGAAAAGAGATTTGGGTGGAATTATATTTCAATTCAATGAAATGGATGAGGTGCTCTGGGAGAAATTATGGATATTAAAGACGAGAAAGCTAAGACCGTGCCCTGCATTTAGACAACATTAGAGCTACTCTAAAGAATGAGGTATCCAAAGGAGATGGGTAAGGAATGGCTAGTGAGCAAACAAAAACCAGAGAAGTGGGGTTTCCTAAAAACTAACAGAAGAAGGTGTTTGATAAAAGGGGAAGTAGTACATAGTGCATCAAAACGATGTCAGAGCGAAACGATAAACAGAAAATGCCCATTAGATTTCATGATGTGGAGATAAATGAACTACAAAGAACACTTTTACCACAGATGAAATCTGAAGTCAGGCTGGAGTGTGCTGCTCAGTGGGCAGAGGTGCAGATGGATGGATGGTGTGGGTCTGCCTACATCTCTTGAGTTTTGTAGAAGACAGCAAAGAAATGTGACAAAGCTAAAAGGGGCAATAGATTTTTTTAATAGAAGATACTGGAGCCAGTTTGTATGTTGATGAGAAAGTAAACAGAAAAAAAATTGACTAAGAGAGAGAGGAAACATGAGGAATAAATCCAATGAGGGGGTGGTTAGCAAGGTTAGAAGATGACAAAAAGGTGTGAACTTTAAGAAGCAACCGCACATGGGTGGGGAGTCTGCCATTCCCCTAAATTCCCGTAACATTTTTCTCATATATAATCATACCCAGTATTAAAGTCCAGTTACAAACTTTTAAAAATTTGTAGATGAACATTTTCTAGGTTTTCTGTTATTTTTATATTTTTAACCTCTAAGTTTAATCAAAGACCTCTTCTAGTTAGAGATGTCTTTTTTTTTTTTTTTTTTACTATACTAAGTTTTCGTTACAATATCCTCTTCTCGTTGTTATCCAGACCCTGTTTCAGAAGCTTTCCTGTATTCTGGGCATATAATATCACTGTATTGAAACCAGCTGACAAAGTCCTCAGTCCCCATGGTCAGTTCTCTGGACAGCAACCCATCTCAAAACATATCCTACTAGTGGCTGAACCCATGACCTACTTTAATTGCCTGCTTCTCATACTTGCGCCTTTATTTTAAAGCTCCAAGTTTCATCATAGTGTCAATCCTTTAGGACGAAAGCTCACTAGGCCAGACCTTCATTCCTGGAACATTCTCTCTTTCCCAAAGCAATATCAGCAAAGCCATTAACATATCTGTAACTCCACTAAATTAAAATTATTCCAGCATGTGATGTTATTTGCAAGATAAAAATTATCTCTTGGAATAGTTATTGCCCCAGGGCTCAGTCCTCAGGGATGTACAATAAACAAAAATATGTATTGGTCTCTGCACTCCCCTAAATATCCTTTCAGATACAACTGTTTTTTATTCTAGAAAGGTGTATCAGGGCTGTTTTGGGCACTGAGTAAACCAGAACTTCATGCAAATATAAAGACAAACATTAATAAATAGAAGACTTGATTTTGTTACCCTCATAATGAGTACTTGACACTTTCAAACACAGTCATTCTATGGGAATTCAACCTTAATACATAAATGAAATTGGAATCATTTCAAGAAAGGTTCATCTAGTGCGTATTATGGGCAATGCAAAAAGCAATATAGTAACTTCTTGGAAGATATAAATCTAGAAGGAGATAGTGCGTCCTCTATTAAAATTATCATTTTTGGAGAACTTCCAAAATGCTAGGCATATTTACATAAACTATCTCATTTAATTTCCAACAGATTTTTGGAGATATGAGTGTGTGTAGCAATAGGGTCCTCCTGGCTTAATCTGACCTATGACAATATAGGTTAGGAATTGGAAAACTATCAGGAATCTGTTTTCATGTATGCATTTGCTGAAAGCCAATAGACTGTTTCCTAAAAAAGGAGAAATACATAGACAAGAGTTCATGGGGACACTGAGGAGATGAGAAAAAGGTAAGAAATGTCTCCTTAAACTCAGACAAAGGTGTTTCTACCCTCACTGAGGGAAGTATTTAATAAATAAGAATGAGTTCTTTTCTGCAAAAACTTCGTGACACATGGAGTATGAGAGCTAGCTTCAAAGCCCTAGTGATTAAAAACTTGTAGGAGTGGTATTTTCGTCACTGGGTTTTATGGGTTTTTAAAAATATATTGTAGAGATCTGCTCCTATCGGATGTACATGGCATGCAAATATTTTCTCCTGTTCTGTAGGTTGCCTTTCACTCTGCTGATTGTTCGCTTAGCTGTGCAGAAACATTTTCGTTTTGCCTAGTCCCACTTGTTTATTTTTGTTTTTGTTGCCTGTGCTTTTGGTGTCATATCCATAAAATCATTGCCAAGAACAATGTCATGAAGCTTTTCCTGTTTTAGTCTCGGAGTTTTACAGTTTCATGTCTTATGTTTAAGATTTTCAACTAGACAAGTGTTGGCAAGGATATGAAAAAATTGTAATACTTACACATTGTTGGTGGGAATATGAAATGGTGCAGCTGATACCATTGTGATTAACCTAGCTATTAATAACAGCAAAGGAGCAAAGGGGAAGGCCAAATATTATAGGCATGTCATTTGGGCAGCTTTGCCAGGAAGCTAAAGCTTTACAGTCCCCAGGGAGCCACGGGTCTATTCCCCACAGATCCCTGGGGGAAGGGACTGGACAGTAGGGAAGATAGACACATGCACAGTAAAGTTGTGGTGATGCTGGAAAGGTGCTTCTGTCAGTCACACTTGGGAAGAGGTCACTGGCCAGAATAGGTGTGGCCACTGCAAGGGTGTGAAATTAGGGATACTTAAAAGTCCCTAAACAGAGGAACTTGCTCTCTTGGTTCCTCCTGGCATGTTGTGCTTGACTCTTGGCTTCCCTTCATTCGCCACACACAATGAATGAATGAATAATGAACTACAAGTAGCCTAATACTGAACTGGACCCAGATGCAACATATAACAGGAACTCTGGACACTGGCTTTGATTTCAGCTTTGCTGAATCCCCAGCTACACTTCTTCCAGGACTGGACTAACGGAAATGGGACTTTGGAAACCCAGGGATGTAATTCTACACAAATAAAAATTATTCATCCTCCCATGTCAGTCTGAGAAAATTCTTTTTCTCAAGATATTGTAAGGACACCACCCCCAGCACTCAGTGGGGAAAGGGGTACCCCACTTCCACCAATAACACAACCACTATACAAGCAGTGTGGAGGTTCCTAAAAAAAAAAATTACAAGTAGAACTGCCACGAAGTCCAGTAATCCCACTTCTGAGTATGTATCCAAAAGGGCTGAAATTGGGATCTTAAAGAGATAATAGCACAACCATGTTTATTGTAGTCTTATCCACAACAGACAAGATGTGGAAAAAAACCCAAATGCCCATCAACGGATGAATGGATAAAGACAATGTGGTATATACCTGCAACAGAATACCATTCAGCCCTAAAGTAGGAAATTCTATGATATGAAAATATGGATGAAACTTGAGGACATTATGCTAAGTAAAATAAGCCAGATACAGAAAGACACATAATTGATGATTCCATTTATATGAGGTCTCTAAAATAGTCAAATCAATAAAATCAAAGATTGGATTGGTGGCCACCAGGGACTGGGGATAGGGAAAAATGAGGAATTACTAAATCAATAGGCATAAAGTTTCAGTTTCAATTAAGTAAGATAATTAAGCTCTGGAGATCTGCTGTACAGCATTGTACCTGTAGTCAACAATAATGTATTGTACATTTAAGCTTTGTTAAGAGGGCACATCTCATGTTACATGTTTTTAACATAAAAAATTTTTTGAAAAAAGAAAAACATTTTAGTATTTCGTTCACAGTGGATTTTTTGCATTAACTCCGATTTTTAAAAATTGTTTTAAAATATTAGTTATCTAGCATTAAAGATAACACTCTAGGGTTGCAAACAATCATTCTGTCTACTTCTGCATGGATCCCACTATGACTCTAGCTTAAAAATTCTGTTGTTTGGGATGCCTGGGTAACAACATGCTGAGCAGAACAGTATTCTGCTATTGGAAAAAGAGCAGCAAATAGAGCACAATATGAGAGCTGACCAATGTTCAATGGGCTAGGTGAATAGTCCATTGTACATCGGTCATGGGACTTGTGTCAACCTGCTTGTTATCACCTTAGTCAAATCTTGGGGTTTCTAGAAAATACTTTCCTTGGTAGAGAAACAGTGCTCACAGTAGCATAGAAAAGCAATTACTGAGCATCTTACACAGACAATTATGTTGGTGGAGACTATAGAGTTGTTAAAGAGAAAAATACAGGCCCACTCTTGCTAAAAGTCCATAATGCCAAAACTAGATTTGATACCTGATCTAATTGCAGTTTCAATCTCTCCCAGAAATATAATCTTAATCAACTAGTCTGAATTTGCTGGTCAAGTACCAGTAATATGTCACTTGGGCCCTCTCCGTCCCCCAATAGAAAGAAGAGGTAATCTGCACAATAAAGACCTTTGACATTCTCTTACTCCCCACTCCGAAGAAGATGTCCTGATCTAAAAATAATCCTTTCTTTTCTTTTGTTAAAAGCTCCCTTGCCCCAAGCTTCTCTCTATAAAAACCTTCCATTTTGCACAACCCCTGGAGAACCCTTCTAATTGCTAGATGAGATACTTCCTAATTCATGAATCCCTTTCTTATAGCCACTCAGATCTTCAGATTTATTTGGTTGAAATTTTTTAACAGAAACAAGAGTTTTGAAATGAAATTGATATTCAACAGTCTATTACTATTTTTCCAAAGTCTCATCGCTAATTAGTGGCCAAGCCAAAATTTGAAATAGTTTTGTATAACTCTAAGCCTAGTGTTCTGTAACCATGGCTGTGGAACTACATTTTCAGAAAAGAATGTGTGTAGTTCAAAGGAATATTTTATTATCTCTCCAGTAAAGTTGAAAATAATGTTTATAGTAAAAACAGACATCTCAATACTACAACTAATTTTTCATAAAAAATTACATATAGGCTACTGTTTGTTATGCATTATAATACACTACAGTTTTCTTAGTAATGCACAAGCTATGGCTCTTATCCTTAAAAAGTTTATACTTTAATGCTGAAAAAAGTGGAGAAAGTAAAATTATACAGTGAGTACATACTTAAATAGGAATATATACTGGAAACTAGAGAGCCATATAAAACAGACAACAAACCCTAGATCAGTAAATCAAAGACAAGAGGAAATAAGGGAGAAAGGGGAGAGAATTCTAGGCAGAGATTATCAAAAGGTCTGAAGATGAAGGAAAAAATATTATCTTCAGAAAACATCAAGTAGTTTACAATGTTTTGGGCTTAGATAATAGCTGCTAAGGAGATCTTGAAATAGAAAGTAGAAAAGACAATGTCAACATATGAACGTCCAAACATTTAGAGAATTTTTATGAGCTTATTTGAACCAAATTGACAACATATGCCAGAGGAAGGTCTCAAATGCTCCTGAGAATAACAGTTTTGCAGCTTCTTTTATGCATTTAAATTGAAGGGATATAAGGAACTTTACTTGGAGGTGGAGGAAAGCAAGGCAGGGATTGGATTATAGGATACTTGACAACATTAGGTGCTCTCCTGTGGGGGGTTATGCTTATTTCAAAGGCGTGTTAACCTAGATTCACAAAAACAGTGGAGAGAGCCTGCTTAAGGCAAAGATAAACCTTTTATTAAAAAGTGATATGCCTGGGATATGACTACCTACCATGACCTGCCCAGTTAGGAATTTAGGATCAGATCATCTTGTGAGGTTTTCCATAGAACCCTCTTTTTCATCCACAGTAAGATGAGGCCAGTTCATGAAGCTACTGGTAAACATTTGTGATAAAAGAAGAGTCACTGAAGTTTTTTTTTTCATCAATGCACTTTTTTAAAATCATTTTTCAATTACAGTTGACATATATTATTATATTAGTTTCAAGTGTACATCTTAGTGATTAGACATTGTATAACCTACTAAGTGATCATCCTGATCAATCTTGTACCCATCCGACATCATACATTTATTAAAGTATCATTGACTATATTCTCTATGCTTACTTTACATTCCCATGACTGTTCTGTAACAACCAATTTATACTCTTAATCCCTTCATCTTTTTCACCCATTACCCAAAACTCCTCTCCCATCTGGCAACCATCAAAATATTCTCTGTATCTATAATATTCTCTGTATCTCTGTTTCTGTGCTGTTTTTTGGCTTATTTTTATTTTATTTTTATTTTTTAGATTCAATTGTTAATAGATATGTATTTATTGCCATTTTATTGTCCATATTTTTTATCTATTTTTTCTTCTTCTTCTTAAAAAAGACCCTTTAACATTTCATATAGTAGTAGTTTGGTGGTGATGGACTCCTTCAGCTTTTTCTTGTCTGGGAAGCTCTTTATCAGTCCTTCCATTCTAAATGATAGCTTTGTTGGGTAGAGTAATCTTGTTGTAGGTCCTTGCTTTTCATCACTTTGAATATTTCTTACCACTCCCTTCTGGTCTGCAAAGTTTCTATTGCGAAATCAGCTAATAGTCGTATGGGAGCTCCCCTGTAGATAACTAACAGCTTTTCTCTTGCTGCTTTTAAGATTCTCTCTTTATCTTTAACCTTTTGCATTTTAAATATAATGTGTCTTGGTGTGGGCCTCTTTGGGGTTCATCCTGCTTGGGACACTCTACTTTTCCTGGACTTGTATGTTGATTCCTTTCACCAGGTAAGGGAAATTTTCCATCATTATTTTTTCAAATAGGTTTTCAATTTCTCGTTCTCTCTGTTCTCCTTCTGGTACCGCCATGATGCGAATTGTAAGGACAGAAAAGGCCTCTCTTTTTCTTTGCTGTGGCCTGTCCAAAATTTATGAGAAGCATCTGGTAATTAAACCCCAAGATTGTTGGCTCCTCTGTTCAAACTGAGGTACAAGATAAGCTACTCTCAAGGTTGCATTCTTGCAATCCCTCCTCCCTGCTGTTTTCACAACTCAGGGATAATTCGCACCAAGGAGTCTTTAGTTAGTAGAAAGTTCCCTCCCCCCTCCCTTTTAGACAAGTCTCTTTTGAGCTCTTTATAACTTTAGCTCTAAGCATGTTTTAGAGGCTTGGGAAACATACTGATAAGACACCTCCCTAGGACATCTGCTGAACTATCTCCTGGAAAATGAACAAACTAACTTACCAAGACAACCCCCATGGTATCTTCTTAACTTCAACACAATCTCCCTCCCTTCCTTGTCCCTTAGCAACAGCAACTGCTTAAAAGTCCAAGCCACTCTTTGTTCCTTGCCTTGTATTGACTAGCAATACTTGGCCCTTTCCTCCCTTGGGAAGTAAAATAAACTTCCTCTCTACATCTCTTCTTTTAGTTGTGAATGCTTTCACAGCCCGCATCACCAGCCAAACCCTAACACGATTGTTGGTAGGCTTGAAGTTGGGCCAGAGGCTCCTTACGCTATCCTCATATTTTTGTTTTGTTTTTTCTTTTTGCTAATCTGAATGGGTGCTTTTTGCGTCCTTATACTCCAACACACTGATTTGATTCTCAGCTTCATCTACTCTACTGTTGATTCCCTTTAAGTTACTCTCATTTCAGTTAGTGTAGCCTTCACTTCTGACTGGTATTGTTTATGGTTCCTATGTCCTTTTACATGACGTTGAAGTTCTCACTAAGTTTCTTGAAGGTTTCAGTAAGTTCCCTGAACATCATTATAACCATTATTTTCAACTTTGGAGCTGTTAGTTTGCTTGCCTCCATTTCATTCAGTTCTTTTTCTGGAGATTTCTCTTGTTTTAATGGGAGGCCTGGTGTGGGGCTGAAAACCCTTGCTCCTCAGGGGGTACCTCTGCAGCTGAGATATCCCTCCTGATTTTTATCCACCACACATGGATGTAGGACCATCCAGTTCTGCATCTCCACCCCACCTTACCAGTCTTGATGTGGCTTCTTCTTTAAATCCCTAGTTGTATGACTTCCATTCAGCTAGATTTCAGGAGGTTCTGAATGATGGTTGTTCTGTATTTCAGTTGTAATTTTGATGTGGTTGTGGGAGGATTTGAGTACTTTTAATAAAATGCAAGCCAAGTTATAGAACAGTTAGTAAAATCCTTAAATTCAAAAACTCTCTGTGACACTGTACTTTGGCACCAGCTGATGCCAGTAATCAACTCTAACTTACACATCAATGAGGATGATTCTCGGTGCTCTGCATAGCTAGACTTTTTAGAATACTGGTAGCAATTTCAGGAATCTGCCAATGATTTAACAATGTTTTCATTAGTTCAATCCCAGATTACTGAGGCAACAGATTGGTCTTGAAAAATATAGAGATTCACCATCCACCTCTCCACTTTCTAAGTTACAAATACCTGTCCATTCCTATTTCTCCCTCCTTTCCTGAGAGGGGAACAAAAAAAAGAAAGAAATATACCCAGCCTCATTTAGATCTAAATTTGCATTATCCCAGGATATCATCATGTCTTACTTTAGGGGTTCTATTGTACTATAATGTAACCTTAGCTTTAATAGAAATAATATAGAGATCTGGAAGATCATTAGATAATATTAAAAATTGTCAAAAATGAAAACAATATTATTGGCTAGGTTATTAATGAATAAATATTTTGCTTCTTCTATTTTTCAATATAAGGAAAAAATAGGGATTATTCCCCAGGATAACTAACAATTTAAAGCCCATGTTTATTTGTTTCTACTCTGTTGTTTTATAAGCTCTTGCCAATGGCATTTATAAGTATGCATAAACAAAAAGACAAAGACACCATAAATTTGCCTGAGTTTTTTCTATTAAATTGGTTTCCCACAATTTGGGGGTAAATCAATTTTGTACTGTGGCTCCTTTACATCTATCTTAATGATGAGGAAAGGCTGACAAAAATCTTAAAAGAAAGTAGCAGTAAAAAATTGATTGTTTCCCTACATAGAAGTGTTGCAAAAAAATAAATTAAAATATGCAAGTTCTTGATTCCAAAAGGGCAATTCAACCAAAGGTAGAAACTATGAGAGACTAATAGATCACTCTGATGATCTATTAAATCCATTCATTTCTACATTAAGACAGAACACTGCTTCCCTACTTTTTTTTACTCCCTCACTTTTTAATCACTAAAAATTCAGCTTTTTCATATCCAGAACCTACACCAAATTATAATTTAGAATAGTGTTTATCTTTATACATTGTAATCAAAATAATTTAAGTATGTTTTTATGGTTCACATATTTACAATTGTTTGTGGTGCAATAAACAGAAATAATGCAATTCCATGAAATGAATAGGATAGATGAAATAATAAAATACATAATACCAGTGCCTATTAATTTAACACATATAAACACAAAATTTTAAATATTATTACTTTTAAAGCAACATTTCATAATGTGATTTGGGCAAAGTGATTTTAAATACACACACACAGATGGTGGCCAAAAGTAGGTTTACAGTTGTTTGTATGGAAAAAGACATGCAGGTTTTGATTATTATAATAGCTTTATTGTCACTCGGTTTGGTCTACTTACAACTGTAAAACTACTTTTGCCCACCCCTGTATATATAATTAAAGCTAAATCAGAGCTAACTTATCCTGATTGACACTCAATATCATTCAACTTCAATAGAAAAATTTTCACCTTCTAATTTGAAGCTGAAGCTAAAAACAGCTCCTCAAATATTTTAATTACTGGCCAATTTCTAGACATCTGTACTAAGCCTCCACAGTAACAAGCCGATGCTAATAACCCATACCTAAAGATCCTACTTATTAAAATACAAATTAGGCACCCCTTATGTTTATACATGTGTAAGTACAACTAATATTGCAAGCTTAGTTGGAAAGGAAAGTGCTGTAGTTAACCAACCATTGCAATACAATCAAATGAGATTTCAAATGCAATTGGAAAAGATCAGTTCTGTAGAAGTAGTAGCAATTATTTCATGCGTAACAATTTGTTTTCCAAGCTCTTTTTCCCTTCTGCAACCTGTCCTTAAAAAAATAATTTGTCCATCATATATGACATAAAATGTTACCTTTAATACCAGCAAGTTGCATGGAGACCTGAAAAGCAGCTGGCAGACATAGCTTATTTACAAATATTGGTTTGAACTCGTAAATGCATGACCGCATAAATCTTAATCCATTTAGAGTGTACGCCCTTTGTTCCTCAATTGTACATTCAACTGGGAATTGAGCTGAGGGAGAGCGTGAATTACATGACCCCTTTCTTGTTGCCAGCATTTTAGTACTTTGCTTTTTGTTCTTGAGCATGAGCCTTCTCTACATTACAGAGTAGGGGATGTTAATCAACATTTTGCCTAAGTAATATTAATAAAACTTGCCTACTTATACTTGAGGGAAGAATCAGAATATTATATTTCTTTTTGAAATGTTAATGTACCTCTAAGGAAATTATTCCTGCCTTCTCAATCATCTTAGTGTTAAATTATTAAAGAATGGCATTAAAGAAATATTGCACTGATTCAAATAGTTAAATACTTCAAAAGATAAAAGTCTTATAAAGCTTAAAAGAAGAAACTTTTTAAATATTGTGGCATTTAACTTCAAATTAAACATTTTTAAGTGTTTAGTTAAGATATTGATAAAATCTGCAATTGTTTTGTGTGCTCTCACAAAATAAGGGGAGATTTAATGTTGATGATTTCTAATTTCCAACCACAGCCATGCACAAATTTTAATTTGATTTGTACAAATGGCCATGAAGGAGTTGCTTAACCTTACTATATATATAAACTGAAGCATCATCTAGTTTATCAACAAAACAAAACAAAAAAGGAATCAGAAGACAAGTGTGTCTGACTTTTGCACTGTTTACGTATTTGATTCTGAAGGTTAGGCAATCTTCATTCAGGTCCTGTTCTTCAAATATGAAACCACCACTATCTGACCCTTCTATCATCTGTGGTATTTCAAAGGGAAGGGCTGTTGTAAAGACTATATGTATGACTGACATAGTAAGATATGGAAAATAGCAATTCTCAGTGTGCGAACTGTGACAGATATGTGTCCCCTGAATATCGTCCACAGTCCTTCAAGAAGGACTCAGGAAGTGAGTTGACAGGACTCTAAAGCAGCCTAATTTGTTTCTCCTTTAACAGTCTCTTTTAATGTTAATCAATATGTTCATATGTCCCAAATAAATCGTGAAGTAATCTAGGGGGAAATTAAGAACAGAATTTGTTCAAGAATTCCCTCACACTGTGACTACTATTTGCTAAGAACCCTTAACATTTACTGGGCAAACAATTTCTTTTCTATTTTACCATATAAAACTTAGGAATGGCTTTTGTGTCCTTGTGGGACTAATTTGTCCTCTTGCATAAATTTTCCTAGCAGTGCTTTTGTTTGCATACAGGCATTGAGAAAGTAGATAATAGCAGTTACATTTCAAGGTAATTTTTTCCACATTTTGGCATCTGACAAACAAGAATACAGCTTCAGATTGCTGGTGCATCATAATTTAATTGGCTTCTTTTTTCTGTCTTAGCAATACATAACCGATAGAGTGCCTTACAAATAATGATGGCTTAGATTCAATAAAATATGGTAATAGCTAACACACATTGAAAGTCTTGGTGATATCTACACTGGTCACCCATTACTTTCCTAAGGAGAAATAAATCAATGCCAAAATGTTAATTTAGTGTTAACCAGCTGATATCAAAGAGTTAACAATATATCTGAGAAAAGAAACTTTACATCTATAAAGCACTAACGCAGTAATTGAATAAAACAACACGATGACATAAAAGGCATTACTGTGTCTCTACTTGCCAAGTTATTTTTTATGACACTATTCCTTAGAAAACGAAAAACAACACACAAACTAATAAGTGACTGTGAAATATTATCAAATTCCTTCAATTCAAAGGAAAGTTTTTTGAAAACAATGGAATATATATGTAAAAGAAGCTGATCTGGATTAACTTGATTTTAGGATTCTCAGAATTACTTGTGATTTAAACTAAAACGGCATCAATTTAACTACAGCAATCCTAGGCAGAATATATGGTTTAATTCACATCTATTTTGCCTTTACATTGGATTTTACTATGCCACCTAAGTTGGGGGAGAAACATTAGTTAATTAAAAGGATACTTATTTGGATAAATTAGTTTGGCTGCTTTTTTGTCTATTCAAGAAACAAAAAAGTCAACTTTCCTTTTTTTCTAAAAGTAACTACACTGTAAAATCTTCATTGGATCAGCTTACAATTTGCCCTCAATCAATACTCAAAGGTTATCTTTTTAATTTAGCCACCAATTTTTTTTCTTTATATATTATGGATGACAAATTGATCTTTTTTAACCTATGACAAACAATTGTGCACCAAGCCAGAATCTACATCATGCCAACAAATCAAACAATATAATCAATTTAGGGACAGAATCAAACCAATGGTAATCAAATAGAGTCTCCATTTAAACAGAGAGTTTGAGAAATTAGTGTACTTTCCTTTCCTATACAATATAATCACACAAACACAAAGTAAACGTGCTAATTACTGAACCTTAATTTAGTGTTCTGTTGAAGCACAACTTTCTTAACCTTCAAACTTGAGTCTTTAGTTTTGTAAAACATTAAAAGACAACTGAACAGTACATTCAATCTGTCACTCATACTCTGTTCCTATTTTACCATCTTCAAAATGAATAGTCTGGAATTTTTCTGTAATCAGAAACTAAAAAAAAAAAAATTCAATATAAGTAAAAATTCAAATATGTAACAGAAATATTTTAACTGGTTATTAAAGATAGACTTTTTTCACTGTGTCCCTTGGCTGTAAAAAGACAGACAGACAGGCAGACAGATAGATAGAGAGATAGGACTCATCACAAGAATAATTTCTCCTATTTGTATAATTAGCACAATGATTCTTGGAGCACAAAATAAGTTTATCAAAAAATACATGGAAAAGAGAATATCAGTTGGCATTTCTAAAAGTAGACTGAAGTAGATGATAGATTACTTCTAGCTAACTTGGAGAAAATTAAATTTTAAGGGGTTTAATACATTTATTCTCACTTTAATCACATTGCCCACCATCAAGGGCATTATAATATGCACATCGCTTCTCACAAACTCAAAGTTTTTAAATGCAACTTGTTTTTCAACTAGTATGTTCATAATATCTACAAAGTTTATTCATATAATGTAATTTAATGTTATTTTTACTGTAATTAATTTTATAAATACTTTTGGGTATGGAAAAACATTTCAATGAACTCTTTTTATTTTTTAGTATGGGACATAAGTAGGAACATTATTAATAACTTAATTCGCCCTGATTACCCAAAAGCAATTTTTTTAAAGCAACTAACAATAGCTGGGTTTTGGTCCTATCATACCATAAAATTTCACCACTAAAATATTTTAATGCAATCATAACTATACAAATACAACTTGTCATCTATTTAAATCAAGTGGTAAAAAAGGGTCCTTACTGCAAAATCTTCCCTCCACTGGTGGGCTGCTTGAACTTTCTCCGCTTCCAAAGCCAGGCGCTGAAAAAAACACACAAAACAATAAATCTTAGAATTCAAATGACCACATGAATACGTAATTATTACATAAAGTCTTTGAGTTTTCAAATCAATTATAAGGACAAAAAAACAGTAGCGACTCCTTATTTATGATGCATAAATTCAAAATAATTTGGTAATCTAACCTATTAAAGTTGATATAGAGTATATATATTTACTTTTAAGTAAATATAACATACTACTCTTGAATACCATTAAGTTTATTACCTCTGCCATCATTGACAGTAGAGTACTCTTCAAGTGCTTTGTATTAAAGACTAACATTTCAGTTTTTAGAAAAAGCTGTAATCAGTAGAATATATTAATCTTGGTAGATTGTTGTTAGTACATACCTTTGTAGCATATATTTTTATATAAGCGGAAAGGAAATGACATTGAGAAATTGTTAAATATATGCTAAGTGCTGCAATAGGCGCATTGTTAATAGCATATTTAGTTGTATGTTTTGTTTTACCAAAGGCCACAAAAATGTAATAATTTCCACCTTGCTGAAGAACATTCTTAATGGTTCTTTCAGAGATAATCATGAATAGTAGCAAGCTGTCACAATCTACACACCTGAAAATGGCTTTCTTTACCTTCACCCTTGTATACTAAATGAGTTAGAGAATTGTAGACTGACTTATTTCCCTAGACTAGAGATAAATTGTCTATTCTGTCTGCTAATCACTTTTTGTAGATTCCTTTTTCCCCCTTCTCTGGTGGGTAGGTTTTTCTCTTTGTATTTCCCAGTGTTACTACTATGTTCTCCATTTAGTAAGCTTTTACAAGAGACAGGAACATTTAGTAATTAAGAACAAAGATACGAATCCAGGCTACCTTGGTTTAAATACCAATCCTGCTGCATACTAGCTGTGCAAATTTGGGAAAGTTGTTTCTTCTCCTGTTTTCTCATGTGAATAATGTGAGATCTGCCTCATGGATGTTAGAAGGATTAAATGAGTTATATATACAGTGCTTGGTAAGCCTAACAGCTACCTAGCTCTGAAGAGTACTTAGGATTCCATTTGCACTCCGTGTTCATGTGAGAAAGTAGCTCAGGGTGTACATATGTGGCCTTTCCCCCACAAACAGAAGACAGTGGCAGAAACAGGACAAATATAACATTAAGTATAATAATTGTTAACGTAATATACTCATTTACTAAGAGCTAAATGATCAGGTTAGGTTTTTTAAAAAGTGTAAATCTCATAGCGGTTCATTGGTTCACGTGTTTAATCTTTCACAGTGAACTATGCTTCCCTGTGTGCTCTTCCTAGCCAAGTCCAGAAAACACTGGATAATAGAAACAACCTTTAGAGCAGTTTTTACATCAGTGTATTGACTTCTATCCCCTGCTATTTAATATAATCTATTCCTTTTTCTAAACTATTATGTAGGTATTATCCATGACTACAAAATATTGCCTAATGGGAGATCTCAATTTAAGAGTCCCTAAGCTGAATTAAAAGGAAAATTGCCCAGTAATCTTAACTAACAAAGGTTTCGGCTATCAGCTACCAGGCAGAAATGGAGTATAATAGGAGCTAGTAAGCATTAGAAATTGTACCACAGAGAGTACCCACAAAATAGTTCTTTTCTCCTACAAACACAAAGAACTAAACAGAGCAAGGCTAAAAGAGTGCACAGGTTTCAGTCATGTTACATCACACTACTCTTGGAAACTCACACTCAGTGTGAAAATGAAGCAAAAAAGTGAATAAAATAGCAAATGAAATGAAAATGGAAGCAATTTCTTTATAAGAAAACTTCAGTGTGGAAAGATAAAGAAAGAAAATACAGCCAGGCTGGGCATGGCTCAGCGGTTGAACATCAACCTAGGATCCAGGAGATTGTGGTTTGATTCCCAGTCAGGGCACATGCCCGGGTTGCAGGCTCGATCTCCAGTCGGGGGCGTGCAGGAGGCAACCGATCAATGTCTCTCATCATTGATGTTTCTATCTCTCTCTCTCTCTCTCTCTCTCCCCCCCCTTCCTCTCTCTGAAATCAATAAAGATATATTTAAAAAAAAAAAAAAAGGACAGAATAAGAAAATGAACATGAAGGCAAAAATGTAATATAAGAACAGCTGAACATTCATATGTATGTGACAAACAATAAACTTAAGCATTTTGTGAACTTAAACAAAATACTGGATAAAATATCAGTAAGTTAAATATTTTTTAGATTAAAAAAATATTAGAACTCTAAAATGCCTTTACACCTTGGAGAAGAATAGTAAGATTTTTTTCCTTTCGCACTGCACAGAAGGATGGATGATCCACCCCCCCCACCACACACACACACACACACACCCTGCAACAAACAAAACATGCTGGGGGATATGCAACCACAGGGACATACAGTTCTCAAGGCAAGAGCTCAAACTCTACCATGCTGTTCTCTACTCTAGAGAGCATGAGCAAGTACAACTTAACTGATCTGATCCAGAATCACATGGCTTATGATGTAAATATAATCAATGCTTAATAAGTCACACTGACAGTAACCATCACAGTTTATTTCTAGAAAGAAAATTAAGAGGAATGAACAATGGAACAAACTAGAAGACAATTCTCCTCAAGGGAGGAGAGTCCAAATCAGCTCTAATATATGTTTTTAAACACAAATTTTACAAAGTAAATGTCATTTGCTATAAGATTCAGAAATAGTTTTAGAAACTTAATGGCCTATAGTTATATATAAGAAGAAAAAAGTGACCCTGGCCTGTGCTGCTCAGTGGTTAGAGCGTTGGCCCATGCACCAAAGTGTAATGGGTTCAATTCCCGATCAAGGGCATGTACCTGGGTTGCAGGTTCTATCCCCCACCTGGTAGGGGCATGTGTGGGAGGCAAACAATTGATGTGTCTCTCTCACACCAATCCCCCCCTCTCTCTTCCTCCTCCCTCCTTCCCTTATGCAATCTCTAAAATTCAATGGAAAAAATATCCTCATTAACAAAAAAACAAACAAACAAAAAGAGGCCCTGGCAGGTGTGGAGTATCGTCCATACACCTATTCGACCCCAGGTCAGGACACATATGGGAGGCAACCAATGAATCTCAACACTCTCTCTCTCTCTCTCTCAACACTCTTTCTCTCTCAAGCTCTCTCCCTCCTTCCCTCTCTCTCAATCTCTCCTTCTCTCTCTCCCCTACTCTCCTCCTTCCTCTCATTCTCCCTTCCCCTCTCTCTAAAAATCAATGAAAATGTCTGAGGATTAAAAAAAAAAAAAAAAACAAGAAAGAAAGAAAAAATATATTTTCAAAAGGTTGGTCTGAAGCTCTAAAGTTGCTAGCTTGGAAATCTAAAAATATAGTCATGAAATGCACTACTGTTATCTTCTCTGTTCATAAAGAAATTAATAAAACACTTTTTAATCCAGTAAATTTCATGATAAAGCATAATACTGAACTTTAGATGCTTAAATAGTCTATCTTAGGGACTAAAACAAGTAATTGCTGCTAGTGCTCTTTCTTGTAGCAAAAGACCAGCTAATCATGACTTAATAGAAAACTGACATGTCTTCTGGACACTTTAAGTCCTTAATTAATTTCTATTCTGGTCGTGACATATTTTTTTAAAGCCAGTGATTGACCATTAAATGCCACGGGCAAATGTGTTAAAACTGATAAAATTTCTACCTAATAAAATGTAAAAATTTGCTTGGTAGAGTATTCCTGTTTCCATAGTTGGCTATATAAGTATAGTCAGTAACAATTTATTTCAGAAAAAAGAAAATGTGTTTTTCTCATTTAATTTATAGTAATAGTATCAACATTAAAATCAGACCAAGCAGGAGATAGAAACAAAGAACCCAGCTCAGCATAAATACCTATGACAGAAAACTAAAACTTAATTCTGCTCATATTAAGATATGCCAAATTCATTAAATGGCTTTATTATAAATAAAACAGCACATGTGTATATACAAATCCTTTGGGTATAAAACAATAAGTATACATACAATGTCACAGATGTATATACATCCCTACCTACCTATTGGTTTGAGCATTTTAAATAGAAAATCATTTTAATGACTTTTTTAGGACTCACAAGTTTAAGAAAATGGACTTGAACCTAAGCCTTTTGACTCCAAAGCTTTTGCTCATTCCACAAGAACGATTTTTAGTCTCCATTAAACCCATCAAAAGTGTTAACATTACTAGTCATTCACAGAATACATGAAGACAAAGTACTATGAAAACCAAAACACTGGTAGATAACTATTTCAAGTTATTGAAAAATTTCCCAGGAAATTTTTAGGAATTGCTAAAGACAAAAAAAAAAACAAAACCACAAAAAACAGCACAAAAAACTATATGTCAGTTTTAGAATTTTCTTTACATTGGTCTTGTCCTCAAATCCTAAGAGACTACTGCTAATCAGAGAAAAAGCTTTTGATATGCAGTGATCTATAGGGAAGGGGAAAAAAACAGAAATAGAGAATGGGAAAGGTTTTATCAGATCAGAGAAAGATCAGCTCCCTTGAAGGCCTATTCATTCTCAACCTTCACTTCTTGACATGTCTTTATCTCTTCCACTAGCATTGAATTCTGTCAGGTGATATGAAAGTCTAATCAAAGCACTACAATTATACAATGTATAAAGAAATAATTCTATCATTCTTCCTTAACAATACATAAACGTATTTTCTCTTGGAAAGAGACTATTTTCCAAACCTGTATATAATAATGTACTTCTTAGACTGTAGGTTAATTGCGGATGAAAGATAAAAGGAGTTTTCTGAAATATTTAACTATAAAAATTTTTCTTTTGATTTCTTTGAAAGGAAACCTTCAGGGTTCATGTGACAGATCAGTTAAACTCCAATAATGTTGATACTCATATTAATTAAGAATTGACTTGAAAACATCGCTCATAGAACAATTTCATTGGCTAGTGTATGTCAAGACTTTTCTTTCTAATAAAGAGGTAAATAGAGCTCCACAATACACTAATCCAGGTAAAATATGCAGGTATTAAGTGATTAATGCTCAAATAACTAACACCCAATAAGGAATAACAAGTCATTGTACTGTGTTTATTTTGACAATTTTTTATCACTCTAATAAATTTTGCCTATCTCCATCCCAATGTTCTTAACATAGCAAAGAAATCAGGATAATCAATTGAATGGTCCGACAATGCAGATTGAAAATGACAGATTTAGTTGAATAACAGACTTATGGGTTTTAAAGAAAAATGTATAGGTACAATCAGTTATTTTGGAGCCACAGCATAATGAGCATGCACTTTTAAATCAGATAGGTCTGGTTCCCAATTCTGGGGCTTCCATTCACTAACTATGAAATTTTAGGTAATGAATTTAACATTTTTCTGCAACTAAGAAAAAATAACTACTTTATATATTTTATATTTGGTATGCTAAACATCTAGTACATTATAAACTCAATAAAGTTTTGTTTCCATTTGAACCTTACAAATGTAACTTCATGGAATAGGTTATGTTAGAATTATAATCACTGATGACCACTTCAACATACGTATATATGAGTGAAGAAGTGAAAACATCTTAATGGTCCCTATATTTTAATTGTATGTTGCCCAACTGAAAATCTCTTGTATGTGGACCCATATGGTGGTCCCAAAGCATAAACAATTCAAGGAATGTGAGTTTAATATAGTAGTCAATAAAATGAGTTCAATTTTATTTTATTTTACTTTTACCATAAATGAAATGAGAAAGGAGAATAAATCATTATTAAATATGAAAAACAGTGAAAAGCATAAAAGCAAATAGTCTGAAACCCATGGCTCAGAACTCATCTTTATTTTTTTATATTTGCTGTAATAACTATTTATGGACAAAATAAAGTATTACAAATAACCTTGAAGCTAACCTTATTTACCTCCTTTAACCAATTTCTCTACCCATAGCAATCACTATAATGAATTAGTCTATATTCTTTGGCATTGCTTGACATGTATTTTTTTAAGTGTGCAAATGTTATCTGATGTCAATACTGTTGATTCTTCTAATAGGTTGCACGTAGGTAGAATGCCAAAAAGAAACTCCATCAGCTTTTTCTTTGTTTGGAGGAAGGAGCGCTCATTTATCTAAGGAGAAATCCATAATCCTTGCAAGTAATGGTTTAGGTTGAACAAGAGAATCAATTAATGTCATGGAGTTTTGAGAAATGGTTTGCTCAGGGTTTTGGCAAGTAAAGATAAGGTACTTGGAAGAGGGAAGAACTCTCAAGGAAACAACAAAGCTGAAGCCATATCTAAAACCCTTTTTTAGCACCAAAACACTAAGCATTTATTGTATCTTTATCATCAGAACATAGCAACAAGCCTTATTTGTAAATAGTCCTACCTATTCTCTCTCTCCACCCAGAGACTATCATTCTTCCTGCACAGGCATTACATGTGCAGTTTGAAAGATGCTAAATCAACACTTAAGCAAGGCAACTTATCCAAAGACATTTTGATCCCCTCCCACTGTGGTGCTATGGGTTAGCAAGCCCACTCTTACAAAGATGACTAAACACTGTTTTTATGTTTTACTTATGCCTAAAATATGTTTTTGCCGACTTTCGGCTTTTGTTTAATAACATGAAACATGAGCACATAATTACAATCATTAAATTTCTTTTCTTTTCAAATTCATTTTTGTTTTTCCAGTAGGGCAATCTTAAATTGACTCCAAGACACAAAAAACATTTTTAATAAAATTTTGTTTTAATTTAGAAAAATATAGTTCAATGATTTGAGAAATTCTACCAAGTCCTGATAAAAAAGCTTAGAACCAGTCTATTTGAGTTTATTAAGGAGAAAAAAAGGAGTCTGCCTTCTTGACTACTGATTCTTAAGAGAAACAGAACAAGCTACATAATATATAATTTTTAATATATACATTGATTTAGGTTATTTGTAAATACACTGACCAAATAGAATAAAGTATATAGTCTAGTTATTTATGTGCATTCCAATATTTTAACATTTCTGCAAATACTGGAATTATTACAAAAAAGAGAATTATCAAAATTAATACTAAAATATTAATTTTTTATTATACTAATCCAAATCACAATAAATCTCACACTGCAGAAGGGGTGATGTAAGGCTACAGATTAATTCTTTTTGATAGCCTATCATTTTCTTGCAATTCATTTCATTCCAGGTTATATGAAATGAAAATTTCATAATATAAATGCAATTTTCCTTCTGCAAGCTTTAAGGGAGTATAACATATGCCAAACATATAAATAAAAGTTGCTGAAATCAAGCCAGTCATCATTTATTCTTCTATTTGTAGCCCAGTGAAAAATAAACCTTTTGGAATGTGTTTTCTGGATTGTGTTGTATAGATTTCAGCCCTGGATCAGCAATATTCACAAAATGCTTTTGAAATTAATCACAAAGCTTCAAGTCTAATCTTCAGAGATGTAATTAGCCCCAAATAAATTGGCAGACTCTTGGAATACAGAAGCCAGGGTAAAGGAAATGTCATCTGGTAAGAATAGTAAAATTCCTTTCAGCGATAGTAAATGTAAATAATATATAACCAGTAATTATCATTACCCTTTTTTGACTCAATAGCACAAAACAATAAAAGATTGTTCAAATAAATATAATTTTCACATCAGCTTTATTCTTTGACAAGTCTAAAGACCAGATGAGCTTGTTCAACATACCTAGACCTCTTAAAAACCCACTCAACCCCATCTCCATTCAAAGATTCTGATTCTATACCTGGGGTCATTCCCCAAAATCTGTATGTTTAATAGAGTACACCTTTTCCTTAGACTAACCTTTGTAAACACTCTTCTAGAGGGCAATATTTTAGCTATATTAGACATCTGGGTTTAATTACTCTTTGAGAAGCACTGTTCTAAGTAGAAGCACAATTTCATGGAAGTCAACGAAAATAACCTACTGCCCTTTACTAGACCCATAACCTTACACTATAATGACACCCATTATGCTATACTCAATTTTTTTTCTTCCCCCCCCCCCCCAACTCTCTGGTTTTCTGGCTCTTTTCTCTCACTGTCTTTCGCCACCCCTTCTTCCCTCTCTCTCTCAATAAAAAACTAAATGGGAGTTTCTTAGGTACAAGAAGCAGTACTTTCATGTCTGTATACCTCACACACTTTACACAATGTAGCAGAGAGCAGGCACTCAATTAATTTGTGTGCAAATGTAGAAATAATCATTTCCAAGTATTTTTAAGGTTTTCTCTCAGTTGTATCAAGATTTATAACTAGGTTCACTATATCATCATTATTCATTATAATGAAACTTTGAGAGGCCACAAAAATTGTCTTCCTACATGACAAGCAGATTGCTAGATTAATATATCAGCCCTCAATTTGTAAAAATTGCTGGATTAATTCATCACCACATGATCCTTAAAATTTAGTAGAATTTGCTGGGGATGTGGCAGAGATCCAAGCTAATCCATATAATCCCACTCTAGAATTCTAGAATTAATTTATAATCAGTCACCTTGTTCTCTAAATGTTGAATACTAATGTGGACTCAGAAACTTGGGAAGGGATCAGTGTGGAGAAGGAAGAGAGTTTGGTCAGTGGAGAGGAAAAGAAGAAAAAAGACAGTTCCTAAAACTAGTCTAGCCCTTAACCCTATTAATAATCAGCTCTAGGGTCCCACATAGTTAAGCTACAACATTAACTACTTACATTAGGGGATAACATATTTAGTAAATGCAAAGAGCATCTCTTCAGCTAAGAACTGAATTCCATTGAACATGTCATGCTAATTTCAAAGGCCTTCAATCACTTTGCCAGCCAACAAATTGTCTATGAGTAAATCAAATACCAAACCTAAGTCATCCTAACTTGGTCATTTTACATCACTATATGACTTCACAGTTACACATAACAACTGTGAACAACGAAAACAGCATAATACAGTGCAAACAGCTCTACCACTTAATAGGTTTGTGACCAGTAGCAAGTGAAATAACACCCTTTAACCTCAGTGTTCTCAAATATAAAGCAAGGGGCCCTGGCCAGGTGGCTCAGCTGGTTGGAGCATTGTCTCCTACACCAAAAATGTTCTGTGAGTTAGATTCCCAGTCAGGGCACATACCTAGGTTGTGGGTTCAATTCCCGGATGGAGCCTGCTGGGGAAGCAAGCAACTAATTGATGTTTTTCTCTCTCTCTCTCCCTTTCTCTCTCTCTAATATCAATAAATATATCCTAAGGTGAGGATTAATTAAAAAAAAACACAAAAAAACACCAAGGATCAATATAGTGCATATATGGTGTTATATTGCAAAGTTTATATAGGATGTTTGTAAAGTCCTCAGTAAATGGAAGCTGTCACAATAAAAACTGAAAGACAGATGAGTGACTTAAATAACAAAGTTAATAAACTGAAAATCTTGAAATTGTTACCACCAAGAATTATTATATACTCTTCCTCAGGAAAATAAAAAGCCATTCCAAATTTTTTCTGGAATACAGTTATTGAACAGGGAATAACTTTGCTGAGACTTAAATATCTTAACTGTTTTGACCGTTTTCTCTGAATTTGTGCTACTTCCAAAGGCCATGTTGGGAGACCATTGTCCACAGGTCTCTCACATTTCAGCATGTCATGTGAACAGAGCCAGGGAGAGCCTGTGCTCCTGACTATCTTTGCAAGAAGAGCAAACAGCCTGGGAAGACAGGTAGCATGTTTCCCTCCAGATTTATGTGTTGCTCAGGAAAACAAAAATAATCTGTGGGGCGAAAGTTGGGCAGGTTTACTGGAAGGCTGCACTTAAAAGATGAGGTTTCCCCAGTTCGTGTTTCCTGGGCTGTGACACAAATTCATGGCATACACAATGTCCACTTGCACTACTCCTAATGGCCCCCATTGGACTTGAGGGTCAGGAGGAACTGATGGTAACACAATACGAAGGTGCCTGCTGTGTCGGGATCACAAAGCCCATTGTGTCTGACTCAGGGAGTCTCCTGAACCTTTGAAACTGTGGTGAGCTGGCTTGTTAGCTTGCAAGAAGGGTAAAATCTCAGACCCTTGATACTTCTTGAAGCATAATATCTAGTTGAGTCTGCTTCCATAAAAATATTCACTGATCCATCTCCATAGTTTCAAACCCTTGACATCATTTATTGAACTGATACATTTATTTTGTCTTCAGTTCTTTACTGAGCATGCATTTTGCACCCTGTTGAAGCCTCAGTATGTCTAGAACAGTGCTTTTCAAAGTGTGTTCAGATCAGCCCGAGTGGCATCACCTGGGAACTGGTTAGACATGCACATTCTCAGAACCCACTCTACACTGATTTAATCAGAAAGTCTTGGGTGAGCCTCATCAATCTGTGTTTTAACAAGACTTCCCAGTGATTCTAATGTGCACTAAAGTTTGAGAAGCACTACTCTAAAATAAAAATCAGAGCCTTGTTCAGACAGAAGATTTATATTACCTTAACATCAGGCTCTTATAGCTATGGGAAATAAAATAACAAATGGTTCTAAAGCCTTTTTAAAAAAATTAAAAGAAACCTGGAAAATCAGACACACTGGAGATGAAAGGGTTAGGAAGAAGTCTCCAATCAGACTGATAGTAATTCAGAAGTTTAATCATGATTTAGAGTCTTACTTTTACTGATTTTATAGTTTATGAGCTTTGTTCCTAAGACAATTAATTTTAAAACTAAAATAATAATGAGAAAAAATGAAATTTGCCTTTTTGACAAAATATGTAAAATGACTGTGTGTGACAGAATACAATGTATATAGAAACTATAGAAATGTTATTGAATCCTCAATAAAATATCCTACAAATAATTAATTAGAATTAATAAAAATGCAATGTAGAATTACCTAAATTTATCTTCTCATTATTTTTCCTTTCTGAAATATATTATTGAAACACACTGCTTTATATTTATAATTTTATAATTCTCACCTTCCTTTCTTCCTCTCTTTCTTGGATATGGGATACTAAGTGGTCTCAAACTTGCTTAGTTCTTTTGAGCTCACTACTCATAATTTGCAGGAATTTATGTAGGCTTCAGGTTTCATTTTGTTTTTAATATGTTGGTTGTCAAATAGAGCATAAAGCACAAAAGCTTATGCAAGGTAGAAGAGGAAATTTTGCTGTACTTGTAAGGAAATAATCAAATCTTTGCAGCACTCAGGTAATATAAGAGAACCGATAAAGTACACAACCACTTAAAAAAAAAATGGCAAAAGATGTGGGAAGGTCACTTTTCACTGTCTGATCGTTTGTGTGAGGCTTTGCTTTCCATAAATCTACAAATGTGTCACAGTTGATATGGGTCTTATTAGAATATAAAAATAGCAAAAACAATTAAATTAATATGATGCAAACTGACCTAATAAAATGATATAGTATAACAGATTGAGAAGTGCCTTTAAAATTAATTTTTAATACCTTCTACTTTTCTTGTTTTTAAGGGGAAAAAAACAGGTGAATCTAAAAACTTCAATTCACTTCAATGACCTTAACTGGAGGCAAAAATATAAATAAATATATATGACAAAAGAACATATTTTTGTAATTTATCTTTAGTTTCATATATGCATACATATGTTTGCTTATGTATCAAGAAAATGCTATCCCTCTCCCTTCCTCTCATTCTAAAAACCAATAAAAAATATTTTTTTAAAAAATGCTCTGACCAGCATGGCTCAGTTGGTTGGTTGCACAGTGCCAGCTGATTTCAATCAGGGCACATGTTGGGCTACAGCTCAGTCGCTCGTAGGGGGAGTGCAGGAGGCAGCCAATCCATGTTTCACTCTCACATTGATGTTTCTCTTCCTCTCCCTTCCTCTCTCTCTAAAAATAAATTTAAAATCTTTAAAAAAAAAGAAAGAAAAGAAAAAAAAAAAAAAAAAGATTGGCAGTTAGAGCAGATAAAAAGAGTCTACCAAATTTATTTTGATACCCTACAGTGGAAAGTAATTTAAAAGGTTTACATGTAATTAATCTTTCAGCATTTTATAATCCCTAAAGGATTTATCAGTATATTTCTCTTGTCATAATTCAAGAGTTTTAAAACAGCCTGAATTATTAACTTTCCAAATGAGCTCACAGACAGACATCCATTACCTTCCACTGCACCAAAACTGTTCTGGAGACAGATCTTAGACATGGGCAGCTACTACACATAAAGTACTAGTACATGCACAAACTTCCTAATACCATGTGGTTACTAAAAATATCACATAAAGTTTTCCATCTGCTGTTCTGAATATAGTTCTGAAGATTTTATTTTTAGTTAAACTTTCGTGCAGGGCTTGTTCAAGAATTCAGAAAACCATGAAACACATATTGACTGAAGACATGGGAGAAGTTATTTTATTTCTCTGTGCTTCTGTTTCTTCATCTGTAAAACACAGACAATAGTACCAGTTTCACAGACTAGTTAAGGATTAAGTGAGATTTTTGCAAAACAAAACAGCAGTGACATTTTTGCCAACATTAACTATTACTAATTAAGAAGAGGGAAAAGGAGTTCTTTTATCTTATTGAAGGTATAATCAAACAGGTATATCTCCTTTTGGTCTAAATGCACTGCAGGGCGCCCGAGACCCCGCTGGATAGTATCTGCTTCAGCCTCCTTCCACTGTTTCGATTTTACAATAATGATTTGCCACCGCCAGTGCCCCTCCTCCCCACACCCACCCTTTAATTCTTATTCTATCAAAGGGGATTTGTTTCTTTTACCACGGGCTACTCTTAGACTGGGAGTTAACTATTTATCATTCCTGCCACTTTATCTTAATTTCTTTTTACTTTTAAATAATTTACATTTAACTTAAATTAACTCTCACAGCCTGCCAATTTGCTGCGTGGGTTTGCTTTAAAAAAAAAAAAAGGAAATTGATCTTAGTAGGCAAATTTTGTTTTGCTGATGTCACTATGGAAACGATCCTTTTGTTGTTGTTGATACATTGGGAGTAAATGCACTGCTTCTGGTGGGAGATAAAAGTGTGTGAATTGTGTGCTCCCCCCACTTGTATAATTTTTCCTCCTAGGATTCTGAAAATCACTATGATGTGCAAATCAGTCAATCAAATCGGTAAAATACGAAAGTTACTAGGTTTTTTTAAATATCAGAAACATTATCCACTACTATTTTGAAAAATATATATGCCATTCCTGTTTCCCTCTTTTCTAGAGGATGTGTTTTTTAAATTGCTGTAAACTATCTAGTAGTTCTTTAGTTTTTTTCCTTGCGTAATACTATTATTTCTCTGTGTTGTCATGGGAGGTTTAATAATTTCAGTAAAAAACTTCTAGTAACTGACATTATCAAAATTCTCTTAATAATTATCAGATTATTATCTATAATTTTCTGCTCAGATTTCTTAGTTATAAGCTTCTAAGAAGTGACAAAATTTTAAACACTTAGCTCTCAAGTGGAAAGTTCAAGAAGGCTCCTTTTTTTCCATTTAAGAAAAATTAAAATTTTATATTCATTATACAATGCACATGAATAATAATGGTTAAAATGTGTGTAGGTAGCTGCCCTGGCTGGTTTGTCTCAGTGGTTAGAGCACCAGCCCATGGGCTGGAAGGTCTTGGGTTCGATTTCGGCCAAGGGCACACACCTCAGCTGCAGGCTCTACGACAGGCCCGGGTTGGGTGAGTGCAGGAGGCAACCAATTGATGTGTCTCTCTCACATTGATGTTTCTTTCTCTCCCCCTCCTTTCTCTCTCCCCCTCTCTCTCTCCCACTCTCTCTGAAAAGCAATGGAAAAGGTATCCTTAGGTGAGGATTTAAAAAAAAAAATGTGTGTAGCTCTTTATAATTCATGAAATTTCTTTTACAGATGGTGTCTCAGTTGATCATCATAATGAGATATAAATATCAATAAAGGCTGACATTTTTCAGTACTTATCTTTGCTGAGCACCTCATAGAAATTATCCCATCTATCTTTCTTACATACTTAGTAGATACTATCATTAGTGCCATTTATAGAGGAGTAAACAGACTTTAGAGAGTTTAAGTTGTCTTACGTTACCTGCTCTCTGAAGTCAGCTTACTCCTCTGTAAATGAGCTAATGATAGTATCTATTAAATTTGTAGGAAACATAGATGGAATCATTACTATAAGGTGTTTGGCAAAGGGCAAGTGGTGGAGGAGCTGGAATCTGAACAAGGCTACCTATTCCAGACCCCTTGCACCGTCCTACAAGATAAAAGAAGTTATACAATTCTCTCAACATCACATAAAGAAAAGAAAAACTGAACACGGAGTAATTTCTTCTCATTCCCTATACAGTAGAGTAGCTCAGATGCACATTGAACAACAATTAAATGCCTGAAAAAAGTTCTCCTTCAGAAGTTATTTGATCCTATGTTCATTTTCTAAATCAGTAGCATCCTTTTACAACTATTTACTTTTCTCTCCCCACCCCACTGCACTCCACTGCTTTGTTGCACCATTCACAGGCTAGGCCAACAGGCCAAACCAGATAAAGCTGTATAACTACAAATTAGATAAGTGTTACCCAGCCCGATAACTCAAAAGTAGTAGTGTTACTACTGTCAATAAGAAAACATATATCAGCAATGGAACAAAGGATCAGATCAAAACAAATAAAAAGTGTATAGTGGAGGTGGGGTTTCCTTAGAAACCTCCTTCCATAGAGATCTATGATATCTATGATTAAAAAGGAAAAAAAAAAAAGCAAGAGAAGGGAAGGATGGTGCTTAGTTTTGCCACATAAACTGAATCCACTCTGGCAAAGTTTGGAAGGGAAAACGTGATTTTCCTGCAGAAATTTACTTACCCAAAGTACCTAAGAGCTTTCAAGAAAATAATTTATCCTAAAGAATGGGAAATAAACACAAACACATTTGCTCTAAAGAAATAGGCCATATTTGAGAAATGTGGAAAAGATTTCTAAGTGAAGCCTACTGAATATACTTGATGTGTTTTTACTCAGATGCCAAGGATGCTGAAAGAACTAAAAATTAATTCACCAAAATCTCTATAAGGGACTAAAAGCACAAGGCAGTGCAACTTTGATGTGCATTAGAGCAGAGCAAAGTGGAGGGGGCAGGGTATTTCCTGTCACTGGCATTACTGGGGCATGAACAACCCACAGTAGGCTCAGAAATGCCCCAGACCTTACAGAGATGAAAGGTTATTACCATATGCAGAGACAAGCTCAAAGAAATACATTTTGGTAAACATGCTTTTTAAAGTTTATTATGCCCTACTTTTATCAACAGATTAGATAACATGTTAGGGCAGAGGGAATAGAATGAAGATTTAGAGAACAGTGGTCATCTACATATTATATTCATATATGACAAGTCCTCAAATACAGTTGTTTCATTATAATGTTGAAGCGATGCCATAGGAATTCAACTCTTGTTTATGTTGATTAAACTATGGTAATAAGGGTTTCGTTATATATGTCATTTCATTTAAAGTCACAGAACCTGTCAATGACGTTAAGTAAAAACTTATGTGTATGATATGATGTATCCAAAAAGATGCATGATGGATTTAGACACAGATCTGAATTCTAACTGTAGCTCTTCCACTTTTACTGTATAACCTCTAAATTGCAGTTTCTTCCCCTATAAAAAGGAGATACTTTTAAATATGCTCACAAATCTATGGTGAAGACTTAATGTGACAACTATAACCCATCTAAGATATAATCAGTATTAATAAATACTAGATATCTAAAACTGTCTTTTCCTTCATTTTAAAGGTTGAAAATAACTGATTTTTATAAAACCTATGTATCTAAATCTTACAACTATCTAGCTTTAAATAAATACCAGTAATATAAAATCTGACATAATGAAAAACATGATTTGGTGAATACTGAAAAAAATGAGCCTATTTTCAACTGACTAGATATGAAATCTATGTTTTTACCTTCAATCAATCTGAAAGGTTGAAGGTAACTACCATCAGAATCCATAAAATGAATACATTTCCAAAAGAGAATCTACACATAAATGGGTAAACATGACAGAAAAATAGATGGTAATAGTCAAGGTTTTTGAGCAAATAATGGATAGTCATCAACGTATCAAAATTAAATTAATTAAGCCAATCAAGGCATATTTCTGATCAGCTACTTTCTATATGTAGAACTTGATCTTAGGAGCTATGTAGAATGCTGTGATACCTGAGAGCTCAACTGCATGCTCAGATCATAGTACATCTCAGTCTACCAAAAGAAAATATTACAACGAGGAAGGAATATAAAATAGAACAAAAGCTTACTAACAAAATATTAGTTTTCATTAGATGGATTTGTGTAGAAGGTAGGAAACAAAACAGGAATTTAGTAGACAGAGAGAAAATGATACCTGGTGGGTATGACAGTGAAAACAAATGAATACTGTGGTCATATTTAAGGCCACTGTATTTTGTATTTTTTACACACATATTTTTTACTTGTTTGGCTTATTGAATGTCAAATAAATTGATTAGCATGAATCTGTCTAAGAAAATAAGGTAAGATGTTGTTGAAAAGTAAAGTATCATCGTAAGAACTTGGTACAATGTCTACCTTCTAAATAACCAGTCTTTTAGGAATCCACCAATTTCAACACTAAGAAAAGGAGTATTTGGGCTGCAGTGTTCGGGTCTGATTTAACACATAGGCAGATATTAATAGGAGTATTTAAGCAGAATGATGGAGATTCATGAATGGAACTCCAGAAATATAAAAGGCTGCATTTGTTATATTTTTCCCTGCTTGGCCAATAATGCTCTGAAGTATCTCCACCCGAGATTCACTCATTTGGCCTACACATGCATTACCTGTTCCAAAGTGTTCTGAAGCTGAAATATCCATGAAAATGATCACCATGAGTTTTTCCGGCATAGAATTACTACAGATTAGGTTATTATATCATATTTAGATGGGAGACAAACAGATACCAGATAATAGGACATTTCACAAGGGTTTAAAAGCAAAGGAAAACAAAAGGATTATTTTTGAATAAATTATGCCATGTTTGGGTAAAGCTTCAGAATAGTGAATCCTAAAGAGTAATGGAAGAATACAGAATATTCTTAGAGAAAAAGGAAAAAAGAGGGAGAAGAACTTGCACAAGAAAGATTTCTGTGGGAAAACCTCAACTTTCATTCTTGGAGTTGTTATTGAGTTTCTACTAGGCTAGATGCTAAAAAGACAGATAAAAAAAGACTATTAGCTGCATTAGGGCTATTCAAAGGGATAGACATAATTTTGCTTTAGGAAAAAGTGAAACAATTTTTTAAAATTATAGGAATTAAAAGTTTACATTAAAATGTAACCATAGGGGTCACAAACATTATTTCTGATATATTTCAAAGATAAGTGACTTAGAATGAATTTATAATTTGAAATAATTAGCTAATCCTACCTTGTCTTGAAAAAATTTCCCTGTTTTAGAGTTTGCAACAACCAGTGTAGTGTCCGATCATGAGAAACTCGCATTTTTGGACTCTTTACTGAATGTGTTTTAAGACCCAGAGAGGCAAAATTTTATAAGAGAAAGCAATAATCTTAGAAGCCAAAATGATACCATTCTTCACATCCACAGAGAGAATCATCTTCACAGCAAGATTGTACTGCCCATGTTCTAGGCATGGAGAATTCAGTTTGTCAATTAGTTTTTCTTTATCTTGAATGTGAGCCAATGTGTAATTGGTTCATATCCATAATTGTATTAACTTTGAATAAATTGTTTTAAATTAAAAAAACTCTGTTCTGTGGAACAAAGAGATTAATTACTAAAAGACAATAGCAATCTTTTGCTATCAATCAAACATGCAGAGAAGTATGACCACCTAATAGGATCCAGCTTCATTAACTTTCCTCAAATCTCATTTGTAGTATAAAAGACCACCACATATTCAATTCCCAGGAAGATAAATTTAATCAGCCCAGTAGTGTGTGAATTTGTTTATACTACCCTTACTCATTATCAAACAGCAATCTTATGCTCTCTTCACACTGTAATATCAACTTCTTAAATATTCTGATAGAGCGTGGGACTATTTTCAATTGAATAAATGAATTTTCTCAATATCCTTAAATTCATCACCATTTCTTCTTGGCATTATAAAAAAAATTAACATCATAAAGTCATTTGTTGTTTAAAGATTGAAGGAAATCTTAGAGGTCATTGAATCCATCCCTCTCATTTTATACAATGACAAAGCAATTGGTTATAAAGGACCTGTCTGCCTAGTCATTAAAAGGTCAGTAAGGGCTATGAAAAAATATTTTTGTTAGAAAGGAAAGTAAGCTATTGAATGATACTACAAAATTACAAAATATGTTCCATTGTATGTACAGGTAAACAATTCACATTTAGTAAGTACACTGGTACTGAGAGTAATAATAAACACTATGCTCATGAAGATGAAGATTTTATTTACAACTACAATAAATCTACAGTCTATAAAGACATGCTTTTCTTTCCTCATCCTGATCACCATATGATTCCCTTTATATTAGGGATTCAAAAAGATAAATCTAAAAGCTAAGAGTTCATAAAGTTATTAAATTAATTTGTCTTAAATATTTATTTAATTAGAAAATATGTACTTACACATTTACTTACTGTATATTTTATATTTTTAAAGATATATGTTTGCACCTATTCAATGTAGGGATTTTAGTATGCATATTTACTTAAATACCTTTATAATTTATTTTCAGCCTGAGAAATAATTTTTCATAGCCTATTAGTTTAAAAGACTTTGCAATATTAGCTTTCTGATAAAAGCTTTGAGAGCTTCCCAACACAATCTGGATTTATAGAGCTGCTTTTCAGCAAAAGGTGTTTAATTAGGTTGTCTCACACCTCTCCAAATCTGAAAACCTAATCACCACTTTCAGACTCAAAGAACACAGGCAAGTCGCTTTGACTATTATCCTGTACAAAACCTTTGGTTTTTTTCCTTCCACTCGTTTCCACCTTCTATCTGAATAAAAACTTTGACTTTAAAGCATTTTGTATTTTTTAAAATCAAAGTAAAATTATTTTAAAAAGTCAAGCAAAATCACATGAATAAACCCAACTAATTTTCTTCTCTCTTAAGGGGGACATTTGCGTGCGCATGTATGTGTGTGTAATAAAGTTTCAGCACAAGTAAGCATTTGAAAGCAGAAAAAAAAAGAAAGAAAGAAATTTAAATAATGGAAAAACTGAATTATAACAGTAGTGGATATATAGCAAAGAAACAGACTGCAATATACAGGTTTATACAGATAAAATTTTCTCTCAATTAGGACTCACATTCATCCTAGAAACCCAAAGAAAAATGGTCACTATATACTGAGAGCTTAAAGCTCATACCATTCAAAAATATTTGCCTCTTCCTTTTCCCTCTCTCCTTTGCTGTGATTTTATACACATACACACACACCCCACACACACACACCCCACACACACACACTCAGTGTACAAGATACTGTTCCTGCGCCCCAAAATTTTATACTTTAATGTAGAGAAACAGAGGAGAAAATTATTTGAAAAAAATAGGATGACTAATGCAGTATCCTAAATTCACTTAATACTCAATAGAGTCCAAAACAAAAAAATAAGAGGAACATAACATTTAATCACTTATTACCGAGCACTAAGCATGGTACTAGGTGATTTTACAATAACCCTATCAATGGGTATTATCATCACTGTATTAGAGATGTAGAAACCCTCTCAAGAACAGGCCCAAGGTAACCTAGTGAATTAAAACAGGAACTCTTTATGTATTTTATTTGACAGCAAATGAATGAATCTCTAAAGATGGAGAAAAATTAAGAAATAAAGGTCTGGGTTGTATGGGTCTCACAGAAAAGAGAGAGTGGCCAGAGTTGATTTCAATTTCTCAATCGAAATGGAATATGGGGATGGCACAGGGAAGAAGTAAAGACAGCTGGTGTTACAGAAAATTATTTCTACAGATAATGAATTCCTCCTAAGGAGGTTAATCCTGTGAACTAGAAGTCCATTTTGTTCAGAAGAGCATCAGGGTGGTCTACATATTCAAGTTTGGGAATCAAGCTAAGAAAAATAGAATGACTCTGCAGGAGGTAAAATGAAAGTACAATTTTGAGGCAATTCTGGAGTGTGCAAGGAAGGAAGGAGACATGTCAAGGTGGTGTGTGTAAGTAGAATAGATGGAAAGAGACACCAGTGACAATTTCTCATTTTTGGATGTCAAGAAATATTTTTTTAATAATTGGGAAGCTTAATTTTCAATTTAGTGTTATTTTTGTGGCAGAGACTTAAACCCCTTTTCTAACTTTCCCCCAAGACCTTTAGTATGACATACATGATCACATTGGAAAACTAAAGAAGTGTGTTTAGTTTCTTTAGAGCCAATAAGGTATACAATTGTGGAAGTGGAAGTTGTGACACAAAAATGGCACTGATATTTTTTAAAGCCACAAAATCTTGAGGGAAGACTTTTGGAGGGAAACATTAAATGTTCAGTTTGGGATCTTGAGGTTCATATGGAATCTGGGAAACTGGGTAGAGATTTCAATGTTTTGGGATGGGTAACTAGAGCTTAAAAAATGTAAGTATTGACAGTCATCTTCATTTTAAATTCAATCATGGAAAAAGAATATAAAGAAAATGGGTGGAAGGCCAATCCTTGAGAATCATTTGTTTGCAAGGTAGAAGGATCAACAGAACCAGTAAAGAAAATGGAAAAGATTCAAGATGCTCTAGAGTTGGTTCCAAAACATTCACGTCAGGAGCTGAAATAATGGGAGTGTCTTAAATCAATTCTCTTTAGCTGGAGGTCAACTGCCTGGTAGATTTTCCTATGTCTTCTATTCAATACTTGTCATTGTTTTTTATATTTTCTATGTAGATCTTGTAAAACTAATGACTTGAGTAGTCATTTCCTTTTTTTAACTTAAAATGTATGCACACGTGTGCTCACACAAGCCCATCATCCATTCTGCCTCTACTCCTTTCAGATTGGCTCTGGAAAGTGTTATTCTCTTATACAATGGCATCTACCCTGACTTATATGAGAAATATTAGTTGATTAATGATATTTTAGTCATAATTTCCTTGAAACAAAGAAAGTAATTTTATCAAGGTCACACTTAAATCAATAGTTAAACTAGAACTAGACTCCATCTGTTCTATTTCCTAATTCCCTTTGTCTGATGCTTTTTCTGCCAAATTATATTGGCAAGTGGTGTGCTCATCTCAAAGGGTGCACAAAGATTTAACCTGAAGATTTATACATTAGATTTGGACAGAGAACTGCATTTTACCTGGGCTCTAACCCCTCACAATCCAAAATACTAAACAAGACCAAACAGGTAAGAAAAATGTTTAAATACTATTAATGTTAGACACAGATGGAAATATTTCTAAAGAATTTCAAACAATAGACATTGACACATTATCTATTTTTTGATGACTAATAGCCACATGATAATAGCAAATTAATCTCTTCTACCAAGTGTGTCCAAAATAGTCCCAGGCAAACTGACAAATATCTGGGATATTTTAGGAGTTTTCGGAATG
Organism: Miniopterus schreibersii; assembly: GCF_964146895.1. NCBI lineage: Eukaryota > Metazoa > Chordata > Mammalia > Chiroptera > Miniopteridae > Miniopterus > Miniopterus schreibersii. Next base: position 50,912,446 of record NC_138118.1, read on the forward strand.
AATAATAATTGCTTTCATTGCAGTTTGCCAAATCTTTTGAGATGTGTGGGTTTGTGGGGATATTTTTAATCCTAAAAAGATGTAGCATGAACAAAATAAAATTTCATTTATATAGTTCATTAAAAAAATTAATCTGAGCAAAACATATTATACCAGAGCACGTCATAATCTATGGAAATGCAGACTACATTAAAATAAGTATAAATAAGTTAACATGCTCAATTTCTTAGAGTATTCTAAATCATTTTGGCAATGGTGGGAAGAACTTGTGGAACACTTGAGTTTTTGTCTGCCCCTCAACTCTACCAAAAATTCAATGTTTAAGGAGTATTATTAAAAAACAAATGTATTTAACATGCTTGCTAGTTAGGATACTTGATATATTTTAACTTTGTCTTTGATTGGCTGCTCTAAAACCTAAAAATTCATTTGGTGGTCCTGAGGGAAATCCAAGAATATCTCTGTATTTAAATATTTTCATATATTCCCTTTATTATGTGTTTTATCAACTTTATGACTTTTTTGAAAAAGGGTCTAATTTGCATAACCACTTTCAGAGTGGCCTGGAATCTCACTATAATTTTGTCATCAAAATTACAAGACTACATTGTTCTTGAAGCAAATATCCTCAAATGAGGAAGTTTATATTCAATTAAATTTCTAAAATAACCAACTACATTAGAGTAAAATTTCAAAGTAGCTGCTAAAAGCCCTATATATCTCTACACAACTGGTGCCACTCATTGGCAGAATCTACACATGAGCTGCTCAGGAGAGCTGGGTATTAACCATCAGCAACCTCCAGCTGGGCAGCCTGCCTGCAGTGGTTCTTGTCTTGTCATGACACAGGAGCTCCTGTGACTGTCTCCACTCTGCCCTTCAAGATGACAAACTTCATATGCTTTGTGCCAAAATAACAAGTAAATAAACTTCCGCAAGTTCATTTAAGGTTAGGAAAATAAATATTTACTTCCTATGCTGGAACAGCAAAAATGAACATTTTCTTCCCTTAATAATTTGCATGTAGGTGTGTATGCATATGGAAATATCATGTAAGGATTGAGGTATTTACGTGGTGAATCTGGAGCCCATTTTTTACTACATCTTTTTTGTAAGTGAAGTGTAATTATTAAGCCGAAGTCAAAGCAGACACAGACATCTTTATGAGAAAAGGGAGCAAACAAAAACCACATTGTATTTTAGGGTATGTATTATGATATATTTTAATGAAAAATAATTGTAAAAACATTTTCAGATTTTGGGAAAGGGTATCAATTACATTGTTTGGCAAAGATCAGATTAGGAAGAAGAGAGAGCAGAAAGAGAGCAAAATTATCTGTAGGGAAGGACTGAAAAACATATAATGAAAAAGAGCCCTCCAGTGTATTCTACAATGAGATGAGACTAAAAATACTTGATAGATGAAGGGTGAGTAGAGAGAGAGAGAAAGAGAGAAAGAACACATGCTCTTCCAAGCAGTCACATGAAGGTAATCACAATAGGCAAAGGCAACATTTTGAGTTTCACTATTGTATCTTTTAAGGAAAATATTTTATCTGCAATTTTTTTTATTAGTGAACTATACTCAAAATTTTTTTTCAGATTTACATTATATCTTAGTTCGGTGATGTCATTATTGATTAATTTTCATTCACAAAATTATTTGACCTGTAGTCTGTTGAAGACACTGCAACTGGTGTCAGGGAGGAAGATACAAAAGAGAGTCCCTGCACGGAAGAATTGCAGAGCCTCAGAAGAGAGGAGGAGAAGACCACCACTATGCAGGCTGATGAGTGGGTGGCTGGATGTGAGTGGTGTGCCACCAGAACACGTAAGGGAACACTTAATGTGAAATGGGGTACGGTGTGACATTAGGGGAGGCTCCATGGGCAAAGTGATTCCTGACCTCCGTCTTAAGATTAAACAGAAATTAATCTAGTACAGAAGGTAATAAAGGCTGTTCAAAGTATTTCGATGAAGCATAGAGTTTAGGCTTGGAGAGCTGGTGGTAAAAGATGAGTCTAAATAAATGCAGTAGGGAGCGGGAAAGAGAAACCTGATGTGAGTGTAGAACATGGATCAGCTGTGTCCTGCACGCCCCTTTCTGGGGTTCAAGCCTGCAACCTGGGCATGTGCCCTGACCAGGAACCGAACTCGAAACCTTTTAATGTTCTGGAGGGTGCCCAACCAACTGAGCCTCACCAGTCAGGGCAGTTTTATTTTTGTTTATTTTTCTTTAACTGGGTCTGTAAAACACTGTAGGTTAAAGTAACTGCCTTTCTTTTTTTGCAATGTCAAATCTCCTTTCCCTAACCCAGAATGTTAACTCCTTTAGATTTTGGCCTAATGAAATATCTATCAATTGAAGATTTCAATCCTTTTGTAGCTTGTCCTAACTTAGGCAAGAAAGCTTTACAGAATAACTAGTACTATTTTTCACCAGGCTCTATAACTACCCTCCCATACTTGATGCAACCCTTAATACCTGGCTCATGGGAAGGAGAGATAATGGCAAAAAGGGTCTTCCTCAGCTGCAGAGAGTTATAATTTGCTGCCACTGGGTGTGAAGGAATCACCTTGCTATCTCTAAAAGTCACTGAGAAACAGTGATTCCTTGCACAGCTAGCCTGAGATTCTGGCAATCCACATCCAGGTTCTTTTGGTTGGGGACATCTTGACTCTCACCAGGTACTCTCTTTGCTTGATCTAGCCTCAAGGTAAGAGGTTAACTAGAGCTAGAACTAGGTTTTGGAACCATTTTTATAAATCCTTATAACTCTCTTTAGAGGAAGGATACTTGGCACTCATAAACTTTAGCTTTGAGGCCTCGCCAAAATTCCCAGACAAGAAGAGTCTCATATTAACAGCCAGTTTAATATGCTCCGAGGTTCGGACCCTATCATAAAGGCAATACCACTGAAGAAGTCTATAATGGATACTTGGAAAGATAGACAGGAGGGACATACCTGAGGTAGAGATTCCTGTTGGACAGTTATTGCACTAATAGGAAGAAAAAGACGAGATCCCATATTAAACCAAGGGCATTAGGAATGGTGATGTGGAAAAGATTCAAGAAATAATAAGGGGGTAGAACTGAGAGGATGTGGGCCTGGAGGACCTAGAGATATTATTGTGTGTTTTTCTTAATGATTCATTAGTTGGTGTGTTTGTAGATTTACTTGATTTAAACAAAGAGAAAAAAGGAATAGTTAGTGGAGGGGAACAAAGTCATTAGAGAGTGGAGAAAGATAACCAAATAAAAAGAGAGGATTGACAGATTTGAGCAAAATAGAGTCCAATTTCCCTGGGTCAAAAATAAAGGAGCTGGGTGAAGATAGTTACAGATGAGAGTGAGTTGTGTAAAGAAATTAAGGATGTTATTATATGTCTGAATGAACAGAAGTCGGTTGTTTTCAATTGAAGAAGGACATGACAGAGTGGTAGGCAAGTTTGAAATAAGTGCAGGTTTAAAATAAGACTTTATTTTGAGAATAGAATGAGGGTATTATCTAGGGATAAGTAAATAGATTGTATAATCTTCAATTATTTTAAGAAAAATATTTTCTTGTGTGAATTGAAAAAAATCAAAGAACTGAATAAAAACAAATCAATAAATATTGTAGCTAGTTTTAAATATTTCACTATCAAATAAATGACTGTATTAAAACAGAAAATACGTTACTTCATTACAGAATTTATATAGGGATTGATCTTTATTAAAATTACTTAATTAAAAACACTGTTATTGTGGCAGACTATAACAGTTGGGAATGTTCAAAGAGAAAATCTAAAATTTAAAGGTAATTTAAGAAGTGATTAGAAATAGGATATTTTAAATTTCACCCTATCCATGGTTCTCTGTATAAATATATCTGATTTTTAGGTGTTTCTGAGTACATTTCTAAAATAAACTGATTTGATAATTCAAAAATATTAGAAATGTTTAAACCATGTATGTACCACAACTTCTTAATCCACAAATCACAATATAAATGTAATGCATTCTACTGCAAATACTAGAATTGACAGGTGTATACTTTTCTAATAATGAGGCAAAATAATAAACTACAAATGGTCATTTTATCGTGCAGTAAAAAATAACTTTTAATGCATTGTGATATGTTACAAGCTCTTAAGACACCTAAAGGCTTTGTTTAGCCTGGTCATCCCTCACAAATTCCGTTATGTGGATGTGCCATAGACATGACACAGACAAGTTAGAAACCATTTTGCAGAAGAATTAAACATTTGACTACATTCTACTACAATTATCTTTAACACCATTTGTGCGAAAATAAGATTTCCAAGAAGAAAATTAAGCTATATTTTTTATCTTTCTTATCTCTTAAAATCGTCTATCATCTAGCTATATGCTATCATCAGAAGATTCCAACTAAATTTTTTTAAAAATTTTATTGAATTTATTGGGGTGACATTAGTTAAAAAAATTATATGGGTTTCAGGTGTACAATTCTATAACACATCATCTGTAGATTGTATTGTGTTCACCACCTCAAGTCAAGTCTCCTTCCATCACCACTTATCCCCCTTTACCCTCTTCTACCTCCTCCTGCTCCCCTTTTCTTCTGATAATCACTCTACTGCTGTCTGTGTCTATTAGTTTTTTCCCCCTTTGCTTAATTCCATCACCTTTTCATCCAGCCCTGCAATCACCCTCCCCTCTGACAGTGGTTAGTCTATTCTCTGTATCTATCAGTTTATTTCTATTTTGTTTGTTAGTTTTAACTTAGCTTATTATCCTAATGTCAGTGATGTCTATTGAAAATTTTACATATATATGAGATACTCATGTAATATATATATTTGAAATAAAGGAAATGATTTGCAGCACTTTCTTCCCCACATTGGAAACACTTTAAGTGTCAGGGTCTATAATAAATTTCAGTTACAGAGACAGGAATCTCAGTCACTGTCCTCAATGAGCTCACTGTCCTTTGGGAATTCCACTCATTTTTATACCCTTAGTACAAAACAGCAACAACAACAATAAGATATTATATGCTGTAAATAAAGCACCATGCTAAAAACACTTTACAAGCATAATCTTATTTGATCAGCATAACCACATTACTAGTAGGTACCATTAAGACCCCATTTTACAGATGGGGAAACCAAGGCACAGAGACATTAATTACCTAGAGTAGAAGTGGGATGGGAGGGATATGTCAGTGGAAGCAAGAATACTATAGCCAATCTTGGCTCAACCACAAATATTCTATGTTAACATGGGCAAGTCCTTTCCCCTCTCTGGGCGTCAACATTTCTACCTGCAAAATGGATGCATGAAGCTCTGTTACCTACAAGGCTCTAAGATGATGGTTTTCAAACATTATTATACATTAGATATACAGAGGATCTTCCAAATACTCTGATATCATAGTCAGATCCCAGACCAGTTAAATCAGAATGTCTGCGAGTGGGAGCCAGGCATAGGTGTTTATGCAGGACTTTTAATAGGCCTGGGTTGCCTTTTAATTTGGTATGTGAAAGGGAAAACAAGCTGGTCCCTTCCACTAACATTCAAACCAATAAAAGAGATACGTGGGACTGAAATTTTTAAAAGAAAAGAAAAAAGTTTGTGCCTTTGCCCTCTGGATGTCCATCAAGGGGAAAAAGGGGGTTATGATGAGAAAACCTAACATGTCCTAACACCCCTTCTCAGTTAATACTATGCAGCTCCAGTGAAAGTTAGGACTTCTGACCTAACTTTTTATTCAAAACCGAGTCTTCACAACTATAAAAATTCTTGTAGATCCAAACTAGCCATAGGTATGAGGAGTTTCACTTAATTCCCTAAATTGGGGTTAAAATAATTTCTTCTAATTTATAAGGAAGCTGAGCTTGTCCTTGCTTCTGTCTTAGTAGAATTAACATGCAGATATCTTCCCTCCCCAATATTCATGATAGTTTAGAGCTGTGATAGTCACAGGCATTGTGTCCCCTTGTGATGTCAACTTGTTCAGAGAGTGAAGTCTTACTTATATTTTAATTATTTCCACTGATTTATTTTGCTTTTACTGGCCTGTATTTAATTTTAGCTATTTCCATTAATAGGTCAATTGCATATATATTAATTATCATATGTTTGTTTTGTCCCTGAGCACAGGCTTGATAGTGTGCTACAAAGGTCTGTAACATGAACAGGAAACAGATACAGTATATTTTAGAAAAATTAATGAAAGCAAAATGTCTGGTTAGGTTATTATGATAACTAATGTAAACTATTAAAGTAATTAGATTTGTTTTATCATTAAATAGCATGAGTTTGGGGATTCTGGTACATGTAAAAATGTGTTAAGATAATTCACCCTAAAAGCTTTTATTCTGATATAAATTATGCTGGCTATGTGAGAGAAGGCTTTACATGAGATACCTCCATATACAGGGAAAAGATACCAACTGCTTCTGAACATTTCCTCTTTAACCGTTTACATAATGAGAGAAATTAGAAATTATTAACATTTTTTTAGGCATGAAATACTGTCATACTGTTTTGCTCTTTTATAATTTCTATAAAGTTAAAAATATTCCTGTCTTATGATCCAGCAAGACCACTCCTGAATATATAACCCCCCACAAACACAAAGGAAAAGCATATGTCTACAAAGACTTATAGAAAAAGTTTACTGCAATTTCTTTCATAATAGCAAGGAAAAAATAAAAAACGATGTCAACATACATCAGTAGCAGAATGGATAAACAAGCTGAGGTATATTATTAAGAAATCAACACCATACAAGTCAACACATAAATGAATCCATGCTGTGGTAGGCTCAGTGAAAATGAGATACAAAAAAAAGTATCCTGCATGACTTCATTTTATGAAGCACAAGAATACACAAAACAAATCTACAAGACAGAAGTGAGAATGGTGTTTGCCTGGGGTTGTGGGAAAACTACTAGAATATTTATGCTTAAATAGGGAAAGATATCTACAAGATATATGTGTGTATACATGCATATACGTGTATGTTACAAAGACAGTGCAATAGGGGGTGGTACAGAAATTACCAATTTCTGTTTAACCTTTTTTTCTTGTAAGCCCAAATAGAATATATATTATAAAATGTTTAGTAAAAAAGAATGGTGTAAATATTTATATCCATGTAGCACATATGTAAATATATAGTATTCATATAAATATTTATAAAATATTCATATATTCACACATCATAATAGTAATAAAAATATACCCTTGGGTGTTAAAATAATTAGATCTTTTTATATTTATCCTAAAATCTTCCATATTATCTTATTTTTCTTTTAATATTGAGCATATATTTTTATTAAAAAATATTTCTATCTTAAAAAAGAAAAAACACAAGAGTTGAGTTGAGCATTATTTCTATCTTTTCCCTGATAAATAAAGAACATAATTTCTTATACATTATTTGCATGCCTTTAAATCTATACTATGGTACTATGTAACTTTATTTCTTATGGGTTTTGTTTTTTTTTTACTCCGTTATTCGCTCCTTCAATATCTTACTTTTTCTGTCATAAAATGTTGCCTGTTGTGAACATACCCTATTTACAGGCTATTCCATACTTTGAAGATAATGCATCTTGAAAAAGAGGGTGAACACTAAATATGCACAAGCCCATTGCAGGAGGAATATGTGTAAAACCGCTGAGTGATTCAGGAATGTGAAACTGTTTAGCTTATCTAACTGAAGCTGAGTATACTATTGTAGACTACGCCAAGTCTAGTGGCCACTCGGGGCCAGGGAGGTTCACTCTAGATCCAGGGACAGTCCGAAGAAGTTTGTGGAGCTGAAGGAGAATCAGACATTTACTTTATTTGGCTTCGGCAGGCCAAACACACAAGATAGACAAATCCACACTCTCTCCCAGTGGCTGCCAGAGGGGCATACACGAGGGACAAACCTCACACCAGGGGACAAATTGCAAACGTGCTCCTCTGAAAGTCCCGGGCCAGTCTTATAAGACCCAAGACAATAGTGTCTCTCAGCCAACCATGGGTCAAACATTAGTCAACCAACATAGCATCTGTTATGACTATGCTATATCGTGTTTACATAACTGCGGCCTCTGCCAAGAGAAGGTGGCGAGAAAGCCTGTGTTTTCACTTTCCCTACAACTATAAAAAAGAATGAGATGTAGCTTTTGAGATTAGAAAACCTGCAACTGAAGACTGATAGTGCATGTGCGTGCACTTAGTCATGCAAGTTATACATGAATTATAGAACGTGAACTTTATAAAGGTTTCCTTCCTTTTTTAAAAAAGTAATCTTTATTGCTGAAAGTATAACACATGTCCCCCTTTTGCACCCTTCCCAAGGCCTTCACCACACTGTTGTCTGTGTCCATGGGTTATGTGTATATGCATATAAATTCTTTGGTTAATCTCTTCCCACTCCCTCACCCCTTCCCTCTGAAATGCGTCAGTCTGTTCCATGCTTCAATGTCTCTGGGTCTATTTTGTTCACCAGTTTATTTTGTTCATTAGTTTCCATATATAAGTGAAATCATGTGATACTTGTCTTTCTCTGACTGGCTTATTTCACTTAGTATAATACTCTCCAGGTCCCTCCATGCTGTCTCAAATGGTAAAAGATCCTTCTTTCTTACAGCTGCGTAGTACTCCATGGTGTAAATGTCCCACAGCTTTTTTATCCACTCATCTACTGATGGGCACTTGGGCTGTTTCCAGATCTTAGCTATTATAAATAATGCTGCTATGAACACAGGGGTGCATATATTCTTTCTGATTGGTGTTTCAGGCTTCTTAGGATATATTCCTAGAAGTGGGATTGCTGGGTCAAATGGCAGTTCAATTTTTAATCTTTTGAGGAAACTCCACACTTTCCCATAGTGGTTGCACCAGTCTGCATTCCCACCAGCAGTGTACTAGGGTGCCCTTTTCTCTACATCTTTGCCAGCATTTGTCATTTGTTGATTTATTGATGGTAGTCACTCTGGCAGGTATAAGGAGGTACCTCCCTGTCATTTAAACTTGCAACTCTCTGATGATTAATGATGTAGAGTGTTTTTTCACATGTCTCTTGGCCATTTGTATGTCTTCTTTGGAGAAGTGTCTATTCGGTTCTTCTGTCCATTTTTCAATTGGATTGTTTGTCTTCCTTTGTTGAGTTGTATGAGTACTTACCCCTTATCAGATGTATCTTTGGCAAATATGTTCCCCCATACTGTGGGTTCTCTTTTCATTTTGATGCTGGTTTCCTTTGCTGTACAAAAGCTTTTTAATTTGATGCGGTCCCATTTGTTTACTTTTTTCTGTTTCTCTTGCTCTAGGCAACGTATCTGAAAATTCTGCTATGTAAGATATCTGAGATTTTGCTGCCTACATTTTCTTCTAGGGTATTTACGGTTTCACGACTTACATTTAATTAAATCTTTTATCCATTTTAAGTTTATTCTTGTGTATGGTGTAAGTTAATGGTCTAGTTACATTTTTTTTGCATATACCTATCCAATTTTCCCAACACCACTTACTGAAGAAACTGTCTTTACTCCATTGTATGCTCTGCCTCCATTGTCAAATATTAATTGGGCATAATGGCTTGGGTCGATTTCTGGGTTCCCTCTCCTGTTCCATTTATCTATATGCCTATTTTGTGCCAGTACCAGGCTGTTTTGATTACAGTGGCTTTGTAGTATAACTAGATATCTGGCATTGTGATCCCTCCACCTTTGTTCTTCTTTCTCAAGATTGCTGCAGCTATTCAGGATCTTTTTTGGTTTCATATACATTTGTGAAGTGTTTTTCTAGATCTGTGAAATATGCCATTGGTATTTTACTAGGGATTGTATTGAATCTATAGACTGCTTTGGGTAGTATGCACATTTTAATGACCTTAATTCTACCAATCCATGATCATGGTATATTCTTCCACTTGTTTATATCTTTTTCTATCTCTTTTTTCATTGTTCTGTAGTTTTCTGAGTACGGATCTTTTTTCCTCCTCGGTTAAGTTTATTCCTAAATATCTCACTTTTTTTGTTGTAATGGTAAATGGGATTGTTTTTTAAGTTTCTCTTTCTGAGAGATCATTATTGGTGTATAAAAATGCCAACACTTTCTGGATGTTATAAAGATTTCTTAATGAAACAGTTTAAAAATAATCACAAAGTGTACATTATTATTAATGATTCAATTCTTACCAATCCTAGGTGGTTCCATTCACGTTTGTTGTCCCTTGCTCATTCACTTGGCAAATGCATATAAGGGACCATTAGAAACCAGGCATTGAGAGAGGTGCTTGTGACAGAGTAGTAACATGACCAGGCTTCACCTCTACCATGGAAAAGAGCTATCAACCATGTAAACCTGTATGCTGAGCACTAACAGGAGAAGGTGAGCGCACCAGAAAAGGCTAGATGATATGAAGAAAGAGAATTGTCCATTAGTGACACTGAAACTTCAGAGAGAATTTCAATCAACCTATGTTGTATATATTTAGCTTTTTGGGTCTCATCACAGTTGTTCTAATCACATTTGTTTTAATCTCTAGAGAATGTGTATCACTCATTTTGTGTATCGCAAAAAATACTTGAAACAATATATTATACATCTGAATAACTTGACCTGTATCACAGACTCAAAAAGTTTACTTAACAAATGCTACCAGATTATCAAACATGATTATCAATTGATTGGACAATGTTGGTGCTTGCCTACTTCCCTTTACTTGAAGATTTACATGGCGGGCACACCTGTCCCCAAACTGCTTACAGCTGCCTTTTCTGGAGAATTACCCACAACTGACCAGACCCTCCCTAGAGGTTCTGCCTCCTTCCCTGCCCCCAAGCCTCCTCCATTCAGTCTGCAGCCAGTGACTGATTAACATGGAAAAGCAAAAGGCCAACCCCATCCTTGATGTGAGGCCAGTTTTGTGGTGTGGTTCATGCTAAAGGGTCTGTCATGGGATCAAGCTAAAGTGAATCTTCTAGCAGAAAACATGGCCTTGCCTAGCTGTTTTCCCTGAACTGTCTTGCTGTCCTCACTCTCTTCCCAATTTTTCCTGAGAGCATACCCCGAAGAAACAAAATTCCCCATTTTAGGCTCAGCTTCTAGGAGGCCTGCCCTCAAATGATGCTACCAATATGTATATACATACATACAATGTGAATCAATTAACTGTACATAAGCCATACATCTTTTTTATTTTTAGACAGATGAGTATTTTTTTCAATTCAAGGACTATGTTTTTACATACAAAAACACTGTCAAAAATTTACCAATTTTCTTATTCCTGGTCATGAATGAGGAAGGTAGAAGAGGTAAGTCTATGATAACTATGAAATCAAACATAACTGTGGTAACTTTTAACAAGTAACAACAATGTTTATTTTATTTCATTTCCTATTTTGTCAAATGGTAACAATACTTACCATTAATATTCAATCAACCAAGTTAGATTTTGAGGAAATAAAATAATTAGCAGCCTTCAAATTAAATATTAAATATATGCAAAAAAATGCATATTTAATTGCAAAAAGAACAGTTTCTGCTCTTTCTTTATGCAAAGCCTGACACTTATTACCTTACCCCTCAGTAAGGTAATATCCTGTGCATTGGTGATCCGATATAATAGCAGGACACAAATTTAAAAGAAGGTAAAAATTGTTGTTCCAATAGTGAGTGTCATTATTAACTTGGAAGAATAACAGCTAATGGCATATATTAAAATGAAAGGATATAGGTATACTTGTATGTATATGTGTTATAGCTGAAAAGTAAAACAAAAGTGAGGAATTATAATTATTCATTTATTATTTTATTACTTCTATTTATGCTATTCTATAGAAAATAAACCTTTTTAACCATACAATCTTAGACTTATTTATAAAAGCAAATGAAAACAAAGAATAAATGTACTGAGTGGAATGTAAACATACTTTAAAATTATAGGAACCTCTTTACTTGGTATAGGTAGTGATTGTAATTATTTCTCAACATAAGCACTACAGGATTTTTAGGCAGAAAAAGTCCCCATTGTGTGGAGTTATCCCTGGCCCTCCCAACTAAATGCCGGCATTTGTTACTGTGACAAACAAAACACCTTCACACATTTGCAAAAACCCTCTGGTTGGGAGAGGAGGGTGGGGAAGAGCAACAGGAGAGATGGCATATCAGCCCCTGGTGAGAACATGATCAAAGGGCTTAAAATGGAGTAGGGGGGATTCAGTAAACCTGATGCTACCCTAGTAGTTCTGTGATCTTAGGCAAATTACTGCTCTCTCTGTGCCTCAGTTTCTTCTTTTGTGGTGTGGGTTTGACAAGAGTTGCCTCACGAAATCATTGAATGTATCAAATGAGACAGGGACAATGAAAAAGCTTTATAAAATGTCAAGTACCATCCAAAATTATAACATTTTGTCTCATTTAACAATGATCCTATGCTGTGCTTTTCATGGTTAGAGATTGGATATTTTACAAAAGTATGTACTACTTACTAATTTGAATGCAAGTGTACTAATTTGGAGAGTCTGATTTTTGAGCTATCCAAGCCAGAAGCAATTCTAACCCCTGACCCTGTGTTACAGGCTTAATGAGGCTCCAGCACCCTGCTGGTAGCTCTGTTGACTAAGGAAAAGAAGCTGGGAATTAGTGGGAATTTAATAACCTCTTTAGGATTTGTTTCAAAAAAACAGTATTTTTTTAACTGACGATAACAGCAGTATGTCCATTTTAATTTACCTCTATGGCTTTAGGCAATTACATTCCCTTACAGTCCATGAGGGTTATTTTTCCCATTGTTTTTATAAATATATACCAAAAAAATGCATGGTATATTACCAGAGAGGGAAACAGGTATATACATACATATAAACTTCTCTCTTTTCTTTATTATTGAAAAAAGCTCTTGGCCTCATAAGCAGCTTATAAAGCTGTCTAAATATTATTAATGGCAAATAGCAACATGTCACACTCTGACTTGCTGTGAACTTGTGCCATATACCTTCAGGGCAAAAAAAGGTGGCTGTCACTTTATAGAAAGAATGGTGCTTCTATTATAGAGTGACAGATTTCACAGTCTAAGTGTGATATTGCAAGAATGATTTAATTTCAGATTTTTTTACTTTTTAAATGTTTAATAAATAAAATGCAGTATGTATATATATGTGAAGGATAGTACTTGAAATCTATTTTCTATCATGAGCTTTCATTTCATAGCATTTAATGGCTTAATATCATTAATAATTTATCATAAAGCAATAGAAATTACATTAAAATATTACAGGCTAATTGTTCAATCTAGCAAACTTTTTTTTTTCTGTTTCTGAATCATACCTGTTCTATGCAAAAATCTTGGATTCAAATATAAAATTATAATCAGATTAATACAACCACAGGTAATTTGTCATGTGTTTTTCAGTAAAAAATACCTTTTTTGAAGAAAAATTAAATCACTTAATATGTCATTCACATTCTAAATCTACTAGTTATAAACTCCTCTCAAATTGGTTTCAACTGCTATTTTACATTATTTTTTAAAACTACTTAATCAGAATTTCAGATTAAAACTACTTAATCTGAAAAAAATTATCCAAATAATAATTGGATAATTATTATTATCCAATTTTGTCAGTTTATATTTATCCAAGAAGAGCCAAATTTATAAACAAAAATGATTTTCAGTAAATGGTATATTATTTTCTTTCAAACACGCACAGGCATACACACACGCGCGCGCGCGCACACACACACAGAGCTTTAAAGAAAATCCTGCAGAGAACAGTTAATTATATCTGGGGAAAAATAAACTAGGAAATAGAGACAATTCATGGATTCGCAGTGCACTAGCAAACTCTCCCTGCTGCTACTTTTCATTTGTGAAAGCTGTCATAAATCTATGTCCACTGATCCACTTGCATTTGGCATAGGGGTTGGGAGATTATTTATCGAAGGGATTTCTGTCAGACTGGGATTAAGATGTCCTAAAAATTCCCAAGTGGGCAATTCATCACAACACAATTTAGAGAGCCACAATAGACCTTGGTAACAAAGTAGAAGTGAGTGATAGGTGAACCAAAACCCCCAGCTTGATCTGAAGAAAGCAGACAGCATATACCAACGGTGTCAATCAAACTGCCTCCTGAGCAGCCTCATGAATATGAAATAGGGAACAAACAGATTGGTTTTTCTTTCCTTGTTCCCAACAGTTATAAGAAGATATTCCAACGCTAATGAGTTCATTCCTGTATATATGCCAGAAAAGTTCTAGCTCTAATTCTTTCCTATAGTCAAAGGAACAAAAACAGGCTTTATTTCTGAAATAATAAAGGTTGTGAAGTGTTTTACTGTTGCTACACTGCTCCTCCGTATAGCCTGTGCCACAGTTTTTCACTCTGAGCCAAATAAATCTTCTTTGTTTCTAAAAATTAACAAAATAAAGTATATTTTTAGTACTTTCAGACCAACATTGAGGACAAAATCTAAAAACATCCTCAACGTGAGTGTGGATATTAAATCACTGTGTTAAAGTTGAATTTAAAACAATAAAAAAGACTGCCAGGTATAAAGCAAATGGCCTTATGTACTTGAATTTGAAACCGGACACAATTAAACAACTATGATCCTGTTCCAATTAGGTGCCCTCCCTGCTTTCATAATCAAGGTTTACAGAGCATGATCAACATCTCTGCCCCCAACAAATTCTTTGAGATCAGCAGTCATTAAGTTCATCAAAATTTCTCAACTCAAATATAAAATCAGTGTTTTTCACAGATGCTAATGTAAATAAAATTATGACCAACAGAAACTTGCATGCCTCTTGCAAACAATTATTTCCAAACTCTGAAAGGAAAACTGACACACCAGTATCTTTGTATGTTTTGCCAGATATGTTTATGAAAGTATTTTCTAAATTATAATATATAAACGTCAGCTAATTTTGTAATGATTATTCTTACTATAGATAAAAATCTGATAATTAATTTTCACTATTCTTTGGTATGCAGAAAATTATTTCAACACTATGAACTTAATTTTCCTTTTGGCTCCTTGAGCTATGTTTTATATGATTTTGCAGTATTTTTTGTTATAAATTAGGGTTGAATTGACAATCATCTGAGGTGTGATATAACCAAACCAATGAATTTTGTATCTTCAAAGAGTTGATGAGCTTCTCTGTGACACAATCAGTGGTGTGAAAGCTAGACTTCCTCAGTGTTGAGAGTGGCTTTGGATATGAGAAAAAAAATCTCCTAAAATCTAGGCCAATAACAGTGAACATGTAGAATAGAACCAGGCTGAGACACAAAAGGAGACAGTATTTTACATTAATGGAAAATATTGATTGATTGTTAATTTACCGCTTGTGTAAATATTTAAGTACAAATGGGGGGAAAGGTAGCTATTGATGGGATTGGGAAGCTTTGTTGGTTAAAAGAATATTATGTTAAGACAATGACAGTTGTTTAAACTAGATATTTACCAAGTTGCATCAAATAGATAAATTTCAATTCCTTTTTAGAGAGATGTGCAAAGCAATTTAGAAGATTTTCTTGGCTGGCGTCCTGCATGCACGCAAAATAGCAGAGTTAAGGTATGAATGAGAGCCTCCCTAATGTTGTTTCGGTCAGATCCTTGTGATGTGGCTTTTCAGTTATGCTTTTATCTTTAGACAAAGCTAAACATTAATACAAACATCCCCTTTTGAAGTTGCTATAAAAAATAACTGCAGTCTTAGTCAATTTCTCTTCAGTTTTCTGAACAAAAGGAACAACAAGGGAGAAGTAAAAATGAGGAGAGGAATTCTTTGAATCTCTGTCTCGATGGAAAGCAGATCAATTTAGTCAATTGGGATGGATATTCTTTATTTTTCTCAAAACAGTCATTTGAGCAACTTTGCAACTCTATGCTAAAGACTGTGATTTTTCTCTAATACTAGGTTTATTTTTATAAGGTTTCCTAAGTAAGTCTCCTTATATACTATTCATTTCATCTATTATGTGGATTGCCTAAGGGGATTGACTGATATCAGGACATTATCTGGAAGAAATCACCATAGAAATTATATACTGGAAGTCATATACAGGAAGAAGTCACCATAGAAGGAATAGAATAAATAGCCCCAGAAAAATAATAATAAATTGAATATTTAGGTCTCCAGAACTGTCTCTACAATGGGACTTTCCTTGTGTTGGGTAGGATATGAGAAAGTCTCTCCCAGGCCAGAGAACAATTAAGCTTGATCTGTGACTTTAGTAGCAAGGGGTCTTATAAGCTGGAACAGGAGATAGAGTTTAGATTATTGGATGTGTCTAGGCAGAGGTCACTGGGTAGAAGGGAGAAAATCAGCCTCTTTGGTTTAGAACATGTATTTCTACAGAATTATAACTGATAGACAGCTACACATTAGTATCTAGGAATTTCAAAATGTGCATCCTCTGAGCTACTAATTTCTCTCTGTTCCTAGGAACAAACTCATTTAGGGAGGTGGGAAAGTCTAACACACAAAGATGTTCAACAGAATGACTTCATCGTGTCTACTGTTTCCTTGATTCCTATTAAGATTTGCAAAACACGAAACTTGTGAAATAATATAGAAGTGCTCAATATATGTCTGCTTAATAAATGGAGTAATTGTTTATGTGTTAGAATCAGTAGAACAACAATAGAATGAATAGGAGAAAATATTTACTGAGATTTTCTATGTGCCAAGCACTGGGCTAACCACTTTAAAGGAATTATCTCTCTTATCTAATGTAATCTTCAAAGGACTTCTATTAGACACCACTTTTTAAAAATGTTTATTTGTTTTTATATTTTCGTTTTCTAACTGCCCAGCATCTCTTCTTTGATACTAGCACCTTAACTTTTTATGTGGAGCTACTTTTGTGCTTTTTTTAATCCATTTGCTTTGTGATGGAGGTTTTTACTATTAAGGAATCTTACCAGGCCTAGTAAACACTCTGACCAGTGATGGGGTCAGAAATACACAAGGGTCCTCCAAAAAGGTTGCCATATCCAACAAATAAAAATGTAGAATACTCCGTTCAACTTGAATTTCAAATATACAGTGAGTCACTTCTTAGTGTAAGTACATTCTATGCAATGTTTAAGCCACATTTTTTAAAGATTGTTCACTGCAAATGCATTTGAATTTTATCTGGAAATCTTACAATAAGATGGTAAGACTCATTCCAGGACTTATCCTGAACCATTGGATAAAAGGTACTTCATATTTTTTCTACAATTGTTGAATTTATAGAATGTAAAATCTAAATTTGCTGGGTGCTATTTTTTTGTTCAACATGTAGAAAGTTGGCCTGGGAATGAAGCCTTTCAAGTATAACAAAGCCACGATTCTGATGGCATTATTTGAGCTCCAGGATCCAAAAGGGCCACTGGACTTGATCTGGATTGGTACAATTCAAAGTTATTCTGCTAATACGTTTTGATTTTGTTTGTTTTTTTCATTGAACCATGAGTTTGGTTTATGTCACATAGCATTGTAGTATTCTGATCTAAAGTGTCATAATTATGCCCATAAATGAAGAAACAGATATTATTTTAATAGATTTAAAGCCTCAGAGCAAGTATGTGTAGATTTGGGATTTAAAATAAGGAAGTCTGGGTACAATATTCTAGACTGTCTTTCTAAATGATGAATACACATATATATACACATATGTATGTATTTGTCATTTAGAATATATATATATATTTATATATATATATAAAACTGCAAAGTTTTTTTAAAAAATACCTACACATACAAACTAAAAAAAGACATCCTCTTGAGTAACCAGTCCCTTTTAGCTGGCAGGCTGGAGGATCCCATGTACATATGCATAAGATTCATATAGCTAAGGGAAATTTTACACCTTCAAATAACATAGAACAAACTCAGTTCTACCTCCTCATCTGGTTATACTTCGATGAAACTATACTCTCTCATTCAAAACTACTCATACATTTGAAATTTAAGCTCACTAAAAACAAAAATCCAAAACAAAACCTGTTTATAATAATTAAAACTGTAGAAGAATACACATCTAAAATATGAATTTGATCACGTCACTCCCCTGCTTACCCGCAAAGTATACTTCCCCTATGTTGACCTGCAAGAATTTTAATTATCTGCTCACTAGCTATTTTTATGTCCTCACCTTTTATCATTCTCTACTTGTACCTGCTGACATAGACGCTGAACTTCTGAAGTTCAGTACCTGGCCCAAGCTTTTTAAAAGAACCTCTGAATAGCTTATTCTATTCTGTGTACCTAGAAGGCCCTGCTCACCTCTTCCCTGCCACTCACATTGGAAGAGTCAACTACTATAGCTCCGCTGAGAAAGGCTGCCTTGATCTGCTACCACCTTACATTGGTGAAACAATGCTTTTCTATTTATGACAGAATTCAATGGATAGGATGCTTCTTTTGTGCTATATTCAATCTCTGATTAACCAGTCATTCGATGCAGGTCACCTCCAGGGAGGGGTACAACTTGGTCAAGGTGGCTTTCTATGGCTGAGCACCAACTATCAAAACTCCCAGCAGCTGAGAGAATAGGGCCCCTATTCTTTTCTTTTCTTTTTTAAATATATTTTTTATTGATTTTGGAGAGAGGAAGGGAGAGGGAGAGAGAGAGATAGAAACATCAATGATGAGAGAGAGTCACTGATCGGCTGCCTCCTGAACCCCCAGCTGGGGATCGAGCCTGCAACGCTGGCATGTGTCCTGACCAGGAATCGAACCACAATCTCCTGGGTCCTAGGTTGTAGCTCAACCGCTGAGCCACGCCCAGCTGGGCAAGGGCCCTTATTTTAAGTGGGGCTCTAGGTGGGGTAACAACTGCACACAGTGTCCATCCTAGAAGTTATGGGAGTTTGAAATGAGACTCTATCATCAGAGATGAGACAAAGTATTCTATAATTTACAGTAATGAGCTTAGTTGATGCATCCCTTTAAAATGAAAAACAGTGTAATCGATTGCAGCAAATCTCTTGTACATACAGTAGCTTCTTCTGTTCACAATATATCAAATTGCTCCTTGTAGCAAGTTACATATCAAGACAATCAATTAACTCCTCTGTGTCCTAAGAATACCCTCATGACCTAAAAAGCATTTATAAACTTTCATACCATTTAACTATTGTGAAGTAATTTAAACAATAGAATATATCATTCTGGCTTTATCAAAAGTCTCTCCCTTTGGGTGAAAAATCAGAAAGAAATGTCACTTAAGTTAGCTTCCTAAAGAAAATTAACTTAAATGAAGCTTTTATAGGAAGCAGTTAGTTGTCTATTAGACCACAGTAACAAGCAGGATTATCTTATAATTCTACTCCAAATACATAAAACATCTGAGTCTTGACAAAAGATCAGCAGTTACTAGAGGGGAAGAGGGGTGGTGGGAAGACAAAATGGGTGAACTGGATCAACAGTAGGGTGATGAATGGAAGCTAGGCTTTTGGTGGATGGCACAACCTGTTATATACAGATGCCTAATTATAAAGATGTTCATCTGAAACTTATATGCTGTTATAAACCAATGCTGCCCTAATAAAAATAAATCACAAAAAAGAATCTGAGCCTCAGAACTTAAGAGCTCAGATTCCTGAAAAGAAATACAAATTTTGAGGAACGATTTAGCAATAACTGCTATTACGAAATACATAATATAATGTCTGATGTAATGCATTTATTATCTCCCTTATAAATATTTTTTACTATCCTCCTGTTAAACCTTTGCATTTATTTAATATGTCCTGATGTAGTAGACATTTAAAATAATTTTAATTGATTTAATCTCCTTTAAAATTCAGTATCATAGTTTTTTTAATGACATTATATTTCTTCTTTATCATGAGTTCTTTTATGTCAAAATCTCTTTGACAGAAATCATTTTCTTACAGCACTAAAATTCAAAATTTGTTTTCCTTAAGGTAACGTTTTTCTGATTAGTTATACTAAAATTTTTGCCTTTTTCTTATAATCAGATACATTTACTCTGAAATGGCATAAAAGACTGCAAAATAAACATTTCCTACAGTCTAACTTAATTGGAAATAAAAAAACAGATACAAAAATCTTATTGTACCTTCAATTAAAATTAGTTAAAAACCTTTTTGCCTCAGATTATGATTATTCTGTTTAATATATCACTTTTCACTTCAGCACATTCCTTCGCCATTTTATCTAATTCAAAACTGTGGCTCTTCATTTTTTAGTATGTGCTGTCCTCAACATGAAAAGGTGTCACATACTTTACTTCAAATAAGTAAACCCCTTTATCCAGTAGTTATATAGCCTTAATACACTTAATCACAACACACATGGAGACTTGGGAACAGGTAAGAACCTTTTTAAAGGCATCGCAAATGAAGGCTACGGTTAAAATAACTTTTCACAAACAGTATGTAGCCCAGAACCAATTTGAGGAGATGTTCCCAAGACTATCATAACCCAATAGAAAAGTCATAAGGGAACCATAAGTGAGAGCTGATCAAAATAGAGGTCAGGCCTGGCCGGGCGTGGCTCAGTGGCTGAGCATCAACCTAGGATCCAGGCAATCGGGGTTTGATTCCTGGTCAGGGCACAGGCCCAGGTTGCGGGCTTGATCCCGGTAGGGGCCGTGCAGGGGGCAGCTGATCAATGACTCTCATCACTGATGTTTCTACCTCTCTCTCCTTCTCCCTTCCTCTCTCTGAAATCAATAAAGGACATATTTAAAATTTTTAAAAAAACATAGATCAAGCTATTTTCCTTTCGCACAGGTGTGTCTTTGCAAGCACTGCTGGACTGCATTTGTTTCAGCATATGTTAAAAGCAACAGGTAGTTTCTTCCTTTCATTCTCCTGACATTCACACCTCTTTTTGTTTCCAAATATTCCATATATTGTTTAAATTTCTCACCACACAAAGCATATTTTTCTAGGCAGAGTAATAACAGTAGAATATCAAGCAGTTTATCAAAATCAGTTTGGTCTGCTACATATTCATGAGATACTTTATTGTAAATATTCTGAACCTTCCTTTTCCAAAAATTAAACTGCTGATTGATTCTTCTTTCTATGAAACATTCTGAAACTTCAAGCATCACCAAAACAAGAAAGTTTACTCCCAAGAATGGTTTCATTTTGTCAAGTGTTTCAGCTATCCAAAGACCAGACGTCTAGCAAAATCAAGTAACCAAAGCACTATGAATCCAGAAGTAAAGGACCAAAGGAGATGATGCTCAGAATAGCAAAAAAAAACAAAAACAAAAAACAAAAAAACAATAACACCCAAAACCCTCCATAAATAAGCAATTCAATAGCTAGTCAATATATTTGAACAACATATATTTTGAGCTATAGACTCAAAACTTCTTGGCTATTAGCCTAAATAAATATTATGAAGAGTGTGGATAGCTGAAATACTTGAAGGAGGGAAGGAGGGAGGGAGGGAGGGAGGGAGGGAGGGAGGGAGGGAGGGACGGACCTGGGAAACAAAACAACACTATATTTTATACAAAGATAACATTTTAAATTACATTGTATTATACCCTTTTTATGCCAAACAAGTGGATAATCATCTTATAGTTACCTACTTTATAAAGTAATATTTCCTTTCTCTTCATAATGACTCTGAGCAGCTCAGTCTTTTATTCCTATTCCCCATCTGACTGGTCTAGCTTGCGAGTGATTTATAATTTGCTCTTCCCAATTACCATTTTTGTCTGAACTCTTTAAACAGTATACTTTGAATTAATTCAAGTCACACACACACGAGGTGACAGTATCCTGAAACTGTAAGATCTAAAATAGGAAGATAATCTCAGAACAAGCAGAAGTCAAGGTTTGTACTTCATGTTGAGATACCTGTTACATCCTGCTTTCTTATTTTGTTTTGCTTGTTTGTTTGTTTAAATATCAGGAAAAAGACTATGTCTTTGACACAAGGAAATTTTATAGCCAGGTTCAAAAAAAATCAGACACATTTTCAAAGTCAACTAAAAGATTATTTTTAAAAATTAAACAGGAAGACATTATAGGACTGGAGAGGGAAGGTGGCGGCCCTGTGAGAAGCAGCAGAGGGCCGCGCTTCCAGCCTGGACTCGATTTACTCCTAAAGTCCTACATAACCAGCTTGAAAAAAACAGAGAAACATACCTGAGTGGATGGAGTGCGAGTGGGGAGCACTGAGGAAACATCACGGAGTCCGGTAAGAGAGGGGGGCGTAGGAAGGGGGAGTCCCCCCTGAAGCCTGTGCTGGGCTCCGAGCCCAGAGGCTTGGAGGCTGCAAAGCTCCCTCCCCTCGGGAGTGCGGACGGCATCCAAAAGCGGGGATCCCACACCAGGAGCGACAAGAGTGGAAGGAGCCCCCCGCACAGGGCAGAGGGACCAAGGGGAGCAGTGAGTATCGTAGGAGACGGCGCCTTCCTAGGAAACAAAGCCTCTAAGGGCGGACACAACCGGCGCCTGGTGCTCGGGGTGCCGACCATAGAAAAGGCTGTCCCAAGGTGTGTAGCACCCGAGTAGTAAGGGACCAGAGTTTGGGACTGAGCAGCCGCACACGGGGACCCTCTGCCTCCCCGTGGGGCACTGTGTTGAGCCCCAGAAGCCACTGAATCTGCCTGGTGCAGGGGAGGGGAGGAGCCCTCCCACCCTGAGCTCCCGGTACCGAGAGGCTGGGATCTGTGACCAGCCCTGAGGGCGCCCAGGTGCCGCTGAGCTCCTGCTGGGGAGAGTCTGGGATCTGTGACCAGCCCTGAGGGGCGCCTTGGTGGCCCGTGAAGCCGCCCCAGCTTTCCTGAGACCAGTGGTGCATGGAGCTGGCTTTGGGTCCCCTCCCGCTGGGGCTTTGGTGCGCAGGTGGCGGGACCTTGCAGGGCGGTCTCTCTACCTGTGTGCCCTTGTGAGTCTGATCCCGGAACTGGCTCCCACCTTCCCAGCGTGCACTGCTCGAACAGACAGGAGGAGGCTGGGATTGGAGTCTGCGCAGTAGACTGTCTGAGGGGCGGGCCTGGAGCAACCAGCCAACCACACCTGAACAGGGAGGGGCGGAGCCCGCCGGCCTCCCGAGAAGCCAGGAGCACCGCCCCCAACAGACACCCCCACAGGGCACAGTCCTGAGGGGGAAGGGAGAGCAGCTCACAGGAGGACTTTGCAAGAATAAGACTCTCAGGGACTGCGGTTTGGGAACTGGAGGAAAAGCTGAACACCCCTGCTGGGGCCTGGGCAGGCAAAGGGCTCACCAGAATGTGTTTTTAATTGAACCCATTGAGCCCAGGCTACTGAAATGGCCCAAACAGAAAAGGCAACAGGCTGAAATCAATCTGAAGCTGCAACAGGACAGAGCCTGGGGAACTAGAATCAGAGGACAGGGTAGGGACTGAGGAGCTGGCGGTGGAGCAGAGACTAACCCCCACAGAGTGAGCGCCTGACTACAAAACCTCTAAGGGAAGTGATACCCTGAGTTACACTAGCCACCCTGCACCCTAAAGACTCTACAGAAGACTCTGGAGTAAGACCAGGCAACTACAAGGTTGCAAAATAGCTGACAAGAGGAGGTGGCCCACGGAGAGCCTCAGATCAACCATCTACTAAGGACACCAGAGCCAAACCCAGACAGCTCCTCACATTGGCTGATACACAAGCACCTCCCAAGAGAACTGAAATCAGCCCACAAAACAGTGACCCTCAGACAACATAAGCTGCCCAGAAGAAACTCACCTGATTGTCTTTTTTTCTTTTTTTTGTTGTTTGTTTTGTTTTTGTTTGTTTTTTTGTTTGTGTGTTTGTTTGTTTTTTCTCTTTTTCCCTTAGGAAGAAGAAAAAGGAGAAAAAAATTTATTTTTTCTTCTTTTTTAAATTTTATAATAATTTTTTTAAATTTTTTTAAAAAACATTTTTTAACTAATTTTTTTTATAACAGAATTTTGTCTTGCTTAGCTTGTTTTTAGTTTTGTTACTCTGTTTTGTTTTGTTTATTTACTTTGTTTTGTTTTATCCTTGCTTCTAATATCAAGACTTTCTTGATATCCTTGCTTAACGACTGGGACTTTATCATTATAACGAAGTTTACTGCTTTCCTCTATAGTTTCCACCAAATCTCTTACCAGACTCCCTCCCTGCCTGGGCTTTATCTCTCCCTCTCCTCTTGATCCATTGGCATAACTTTCTTTTCCTTTTCTTCTTTTCTTTCGTTCTTTTGTTATCTTCCCTTCTGTCTTCCTGTCTTTTTGTTCGATTGTTAGTTTCTCTTTATTGTATTTTTATTTTCTCATTTTGAACTATTATACTATTCCTATTCTCTCCGTTAATTTTTTGCTAGCCCTTCTTTCAGAATCTTTTCTCTGCCTCAGTTATCTCCCAGTAGCATCTCTATTTTTTACATTTTAGTTATTATTATTTTCTAAATTTTCACCACTATTAACAACAATATACATCTCTCTAAGTGTTACTTTTCTTTCTTTTTTTTAAGTTTTTTTGGTGTGTATGTTCTCCCTTCACTATCCGAGTTCTAGTTTTACATGGGTTGTTTTCATTGTGACTGTCAAGACATTTTGGAAGATGCCCCTTGTTTCCTGGAAGTTTGGTTGGGTATTGTCCTGCCTTACCAGCACTCGTACAACAGTTTACACAATGAGGTTGAGGCTGAGACACAGTTAGACAACCCGAGAGGAGAGTCATCCCAAAGACTGATCAATGACAATCTAGACCCAACCACAACAGGAGAACATAAAGAAACCACAAAAGGGACACCCACAAAAGGGACACGCCTAGAGCAAAGAGCTCAGAAGTATAAGGAAAACACTTCTGGGCTCCACTGGACTCACAAGACAAAATCCCAACCCGCAAGACTGGGAGACAGCAAATATATCTAATATATAGATACAAACACTAAGACCTACCAAAATGGGGAGACAAAGAAACAACCCCCAAATTAAAGGAAAAATCCCCAGAAAAAGTCTTTGATGAGATGGAGTTAAGCAAGTTATCAGAAACAGAGTTCAGAGTATTGATGATGAAGATGTTCAAGGAACGTAAAGAGAAAAACAAGGCAATAGAGGATAAGATCGAGGACTTTAGGGAAAACATGAAAAAAGATATACATTACATAAACAAAAATCACAAAGAAATAAAGAATGCTGTATCTGATATCAAGAATACACTGGAAGGAATTAAAAGCTGTCTCAATGAAGCAGAAGATAGAATAAGTGACTTAGAAGACAAGGTAGAAAAAATCACACAATCAGAGCAGCAAAAAGAAAAACACTTAAAAAGCATGAGGACAGTCTAAGGGAGCTTTGGGACAACACGAAGAGAAACAACACTCACATTATAGCAACAGCAAAGGGGGAGGAAAGAGAGCAAGGGATAGAGAACTTGGTGGAGGAAATAATTATAGAAAACTTCCCTAGGTTTGCAAGGGAGAAAGCCGCACAAGTTCAGGAAGCACAGGGGGTTCTAAACAAGAGGGACCAAAGAGACCCACTCCAAGACACATCATACTTAAAATGGCAAATGTCAACGACAAAGAATATTAAGGACTGCAAGAGAAAGACAAGCAGTGACCTACAAGGGAACTCCCATAAGGCTAACAGCTGATTTCTCAACAGAAACTCTTCAGGCCAAAAGGGAGTGGCATGAAGTTTTCAAAGTAATGAAAAGCAAGAACATGCAACCAAGATTGCTTTATCCAGCAAGGCTATCATTTAAAATTGAAGGTGAAATAAAGAGCTTCCCAGGCAAAAAAAAAAAAAAAAAAAAAAACGCTAAAGGAGTTCAGTACTACCAAACCAGAATCGCAGGAAATGCTAAAAGGACTGCTCTAAGAAAAAGAAGAAATAGTGAGAGAAAGGTACATCAGAATAAAGAGGAAAAGTGGCATTAAATAGGTTCATATCAATAGTAACTATAAATGTAAATGGAATAAATGGTCCAATCAAAAGACATAGGGTAGCTGAATGGATAAGAAAACAGGACCCAAATATACGCTGTCTACAAGGGACCCACCTGAGAGCAAAAGACTAACACAGGCTAAAAGTGAAGAGATGGAATAAAATATTCCATGCAAATGGAAAGGAAAAGAAAGCTAGAGTAGCAAATCTTATTTCTGACAAAATAGACTTCAAAATAAAGACCATAACAAGAGACAAACATGGTCACTACAGAATACTAAGGCGTCAATCCAACAGGAGGAAATAGCCCTTATAAGCATTTATGCACCCAACATAGGAGCACCTAAATATATAAAAAATTTATTAGGGGACTTTACGGGAGATATTGACAGTCATACAATCATAGTGGGGGACTTTAACACCCCACTGTCAGCATTGGACAGATCATCAAGACAAAAAATCAACAGGGAAATACAGACCTTAAATGACTCACTAGACCTAATGGATTTAATTGACATTTACAGAACATTTCACCCCAAAGCAACAGAATTCACATTCTTCTCAAGTGCACATGGAACATTCCCAAAAATAGACCACATTTTAGGGCACAAGGCAAGTATCTACAAATACAAGAAGATTGAAATCATATCAAGCATCTTCTCAGATCACAGTGCCATGAAACTAGAAGTCAAGCACTATAAAAAAATCTCAAAAATATTCAAACACATGGAGGCTAAATAGCATGTTATTAAATAATGAATAGGTTACCAATGAGATCAAGGAAGAAATAAAACATTTCATGCAAAGTAACAAAAATGAACAGACAACAACCCAAAATCTATGGGACATGACAAAAGCAGTCCTGAGAGGAAAATTCATAGCATTATAGGCCTATCTCAAGAAACAAGAAAAAGATTTAATGAACCATTTGACACAACAACTAAAAGAACTAGAACGAGAACAGCAAGAAAAGCCCCAAGGAAGTATAAGGAAGGAAAGAATAAAGATCAGAGCAGAGATTAATGACATAGAGACTAAAAAAACAATACAAAAAAAATCAATGAAACCAAGAGCTGGTTCTTTGAAAAGATAAATAAGATTGATGCACCTTTAGCCAGACTCACTAAGAAACAAAGAGAGAGGACCCAAATAAATAAAATCAGAAATGAAAGAGGTGATATAACAACTGACCCAACAGAAATACAAAGGATTGTAAGAAAATACTATGAGCAACTATATGCCAACAAATTGGACAACATGAGGGAAATGGAAAAATCCTAGACACATACAACTTTCCAAAGCTGAATCAAGAAGAAGCAGAAAACCTGAATAGGCCAATAACAACTAATGAAATTGAAGCAGTAATCAAAAAACTCCCAGCAAACAAAAATCCTGAACCAGATGGATTTACAGGTGAATTTTAACAAACATTCAAAGGAGAATTAACCTCTATTCTATTCAAACTATTCCAGAAAATTCAAGAAGAGTGAAAACTCCCAAACTCTTTTTATGAGGCCAGCATCATCCTAATCCCAAAACCAGATAAAGACACTACAAAGAAAGAAAATTGCAGGCCAATATCCCTGACGAACATAGGTGCCAAATTCCTCAACAAACTACTAGCAAACCAGATCCAGCAATACATTAAAAAGATCATACACCACGACCAAGTGGGATTTATTCTGGGGATGCAAGGCTGGTACAACATCCACAAATCAATAAATGTGATGCATCACATAAACAAAACGAAGGACAAAAATCATATGATCATATAAATAGATGCAGAAAAAGCATTCGACAAAATCCAGCACTCACTTCTGATAAAAACTCTCAGCAAAGTGGGAGTAGAGGGCCATACTTCAAAATAATAAAGGCCATATATGACAGACCTCCAGCCAACATCATACTCAATGGGCAAAAACTAAAACCATTTCCATTAAAAACAGGAACAAGACAGAGATGTCCACTTTCACCACTCTTATTCAACATAGTACTGGAAGTCCTAGCCACAGCCATCAGACAGGAAGAAAACATCAAAGGCATCTAAATTGTAAAGGAGGAAGTAAAATTGTCATCATTTGCAGATGACATGATATTGTACATAGAAAACCCTAAAGACTCCATCAAAGTACTATTAGATTTGATAAACGAATTCAGCAAGGTAGCTGGATACAAAATCAACATCCGGAAATCAATGGCGTTCTTATACATCAACTGTGAACTCTCAGAGAGAGAAATTAAAAAAACAATACCATTTACCATTGCAACTAAAAAAATAAGATACCTAGCAATAAACTTAACCATGGATGTAAAAGACCTGTACCTGGAAAACTACATGACACTGAAAAAAGAAATAGAGGAATATTTAAACAGGTGGAAGAAAATACCATGCTCATGGATTGGAAGAATTCATATCATTAAAATGTCCATACTTCCCAAAGCAATTTATAAATTCAATGCAATTCCTATTAAAATACCAACAGCATATTTCACAGACCTAGAACAGACATTTCGAAATTTATATGGAACCAAAAAAGACCCCGAATAGCTGCAGCCATCTTGAGAAAAAAGAACAGAGTGGGAGGGATCACATTACCAGACTTCAAACTGTATTACAAAGCCACTGTGATCAAAACGGCCTGGTATTGGTACAACAACAGGCATATACATCAATGGAACAGAACAGAGACCCCAGAAATAGACTCACACCATTATGGTCAGTCAATATTTGACAAAGGAGGCAAGAGCATACAATGGAGTAAAGACAGTCTCTTCAATAAAAGACGTAAATGTAAGTCACGAAACCATAAAAATCTTGGAAGAAAACATAGGCAGTCAAGTCACAGACATCCCACGTAGTGGAATTTTCAGTGATACATCTCCTAGGGCAAGAGAAACAAAAGAAAAAATAAACATACGGGACTACATCAAACTAAAAAGCTTCTGCACAGCAAAAGAAAACAGCCTCAAAATACAAAGGAACCCTACAGTGTGGGAAAACATATTTGCCAAGGATGCATCTGATAAGGGACTAATTTCCAAAGTGTACAGAGAACTCATATTACTCAGCAAGAGGAAGACAAACAACTCAGTTAAGAAATGGGCAAAGTACTTGAATAGACACTTCACCAAAGAGGACATACAGATGGCCAAGAGACATGTGAGAAAATGCTCAACGTCACTAATCATCAGAGAGATGCAAATTAAAACCACAATGTGGTATCACCTCACACCTGTCGGAATGGCTGCCATCGACAAGTCAACAAACGACAAGTGCAGGCGAGGGTGTGGAGAAAGGGGAACACTGCTGGTGGGAATGCAGACTGGTGCAGCCACTATGGAAAACAGTATGGAGTTTCCTCAAAAGATTAAAAATTGACCTGCCATTTGACCCAGTGATCCTACTTCTAGGAATGTATCCTAAGAATCCTAAAACACTAATCAGAAAGAATATATGCACCCCTATGTTCATAGCAGCACAGTTTACAATAGCTAAGATCTGGAAACAGCCCAGGTGCCCATCAGTAGGTGAGTGGATAAAAAAGCTGTGGGACATTTACACCATGGAATACTACGCAGCTATAAAGAAGAAGGATCTCGTACCCTTTGGGACAGTATGGATGGACCTGGAGAAAATTATGCTAAGTGAAATAAGCCAGGAAGAGAAAGACAAACATCACATGATCTCACTTATATGTGAAATCTAAAGAACTTAATAAACTGATGAACAGAATAGATTCAGTGACATGGAAGCATAGATCAGACTGACGAATGTCAGAAGGATGGAGGAGGGCGGGTGGGTGGAGGGGGAGAGAGTAACCAAAGAATTTATATGCATAAATGCACAACTCAAAGACAGGGAAAATGGTAAGGAAAGGGACTGGGGAGAGAAAGGGGATGGGGTGCAATGGGTCATTGGGGAGAAAAAGGGACATTTGTAATATTTGAAACAAAAATGAAATTACAAAAAAAATTAAACAAAGGCAGGACATTTCCTTTCAGGGATAGTACATAAAATTTTAATAGTTTTACTGCAGCTATTATATTGTTGCCACAAGCAAGGTCTACCAATACTAATGGTGAATTTTCACACAGACACAAACAATATTTTTATCATGATAATGACCATTTGTCCATTTCATTAATTTCAAATGAAAGAAAAACACACATAAATTGGAAACTATTAGAATTTGGAATAGTTTCAGAGACAAAAATATCACTAATCTTTTATTTTTAAAACTTTTTCAATTCTTTCTCATTATTATTGTAGAAATCACCATCACCATCAATACAGATAACCTGCGTTTAAGATTTTATTTTTTTTAATGGGAGACACTATGCTAGGGCTTCACCAAGACTAGATTATTTAATTCTCAAAAGAACTCTTCAGATAGGTACTATTTTTACTCCCATTTAAGAGATAAGAAAACTGATGTTTAAAAAGGCTCACTAACTTACTCAAGTTCAAACAACTAGTAAACACTGATTCTAGAATAAAGACAGCTTTCTCCTAGACCTATAATTATTAGGCCTGTAATACTCACTTCTTTAGGAAGCAGTAATTTGCAGCCCTTATTCTAAATTGTTTTCTGCTTGATAATATTTTTTGTTAAACATAATAATCCCCTACTATAAAATAGGAGTATAGAAATTTTCACACCCTACAGTTATAGATTTTTTGTTATGAATTTATTAATCACCAGGAAAGAGGGATGGACCACAGAAGAGTAGTCTAACCTCTAATTTTGAGGCAAATTTTCATGTTCTCTCCAGCAGCTAGGAAATGGCCACATCACATGTCCATCTGTCTCATATGTATATTGCCTTTGATGGAACGTGAAAAAATTTCAAGCAGTCCAAGTGGTTGATGTTATGCCATGAGCCAATTAAAATCTCAAACGGTTATGTATTTTGAGTTGCTTTCCCCTCCCCCCCAACATTTCTATATCATCCAAAAAAAAAGAAATTAGCCTCTAGTTATGAAAAATGAGAAAGGGTAGGCAAGTTTTGCCTAAATGATGTTCATGGGCTCTTCCATTTCCAGGCTGCTTTTCCTTTCTGTGACGCTGATATTAATTATAAATTATAAACATTCATCGAAAAGATGTTTTATAAATTTATTCACTTGTAAAATGACAGTGATATACCCTAACACACTTACAATTGTCTGAGGCAATTACCTAATAAATATTTATCTGAAAAATAAGAGAAGTGTTTTGAGATGGTTAAGTCTTAGAAGAGAGAGGCCTAAATGTTCTGTAATCATATGGATACAAGTAGTATAGGCCAGATGTTTTGATTTAGTAAGAAGTCATTTCAAAGTTTTCTTATTGACAAATCATATTATAATACAGTGTACTTTATAAAATTATTTAAATATAGCTTTTTTAAAACTTAGAAAATGGCATAATTGGTTCTCTTTATATTTATTTTTTCAATTTAAATAAAAGCCAGGTTCTGGAGACTTCTAGCTATATCTGGACCATACTTGGAGAATCACTATGTTTGTGAGTTTTAACACAGACAATTTCTAAAACATTGCTGCATTATATATACATATATATATATGTATATATATCAGATAAATATTATGCTTCATGATTAAATATTACACATAAGAATCACTCTGAACACTTTTTTCTACAATGATTCTCAAGATTCCTATGACCTGGCCTTGGATTCCCAATTCAGTGTGAAGCCAGTAATTGTTGTAAAATTAGTTCACTATTACAAAACATGTTAGTTTACTACAAATTTTGGTAGCACGTCCAAATGGCTTCAAGAGAGGTTATAGGATATTTTCTATAATGGTGCTTTTTAACTAAATAGACATAATTTTGATATAAAGAAAAATTCTTGTAGTCTATAAAGCTATGCGGTTTTGGGTGGTAAAAGATCCACCAGCTGTAATAAAAATGAAAGTAAAGAGGTTCCTTTTAATCTATAACGTCAAAGTTTTTTACCCTTATAGGAGTAATCCCAGCCCCTATTGAAAAGGAGGAAACATTTCTTTAGATGCTAACACACCACCATTTAAAAATTAGCAAAATGAGGATTCTGATCATGGGGGGAAGAGGCCCAGTGTTTGAAGAATCAAAAGCAGCAGCCAAAAGATGCGGTTCAAATCTAAGACCACAGAAAGTGGAAGGGCCTGAGAGATTACTGCACGCCAAAGATTCAGGTAACACTCACCCAGGAATGGGATTTCTTAGAAGGAACTTCTAAGAGAAAAATGATCAGAAGCTAATCTGATCCATGGTCAGTTGACATCTGAGTGGCCAGAGAAAGCTATCGAGGACCACAGATATGTTACATGCATACCTGTAACTGCAGTCATGTGCACATGTGACTAGTTATATGGTTTTCTATACTGAAGAATGGAGACTTTTACTCCATGGATCAAATAACTTTTCAATTGTGTCCAATTATAACAGAAGAGATGATCTATCATAAATGCTTTCTCCTCTCTGAAGACTTTCTGCCATCCTCAAGACACATATCTACTTACTGCTTTCTAATTTATAATAGAACACTGTAGCATTTCTTTCAATGCAGGCTATTATTATAGCTAAGCTCTTGAGAGCAGGTATCATGTCTTATTCATTCTTTATTCC
Source organism: Miniopterus schreibersii (assembly GCF_964146895.1). Classification (NCBI taxonomy): domain Eukaryota; kingdom Metazoa; phylum Chordata; class Mammalia; order Chiroptera; family Miniopteridae; genus Miniopterus; species Miniopterus schreibersii. The sequence goes on from NC_138118.1 coordinate 50,944,905, forward strand.
AAGTATCTAATAGAGCATCTGCCACATACTAGATACTAAATAAATGTAATGATTATTTATTGAATGAATAAATAAATATCCAATTAAAAATTAAAAGATTTTTCAGGATTCTTGATGGTGTTAGTTTTGGGGTTGTTTTGGGAGGGGGGAGTTGTTTGTTTGTTTGTTTTTATTTTTTCCATCACCACTTATCCCCTCTATGCCCTCTTCCACCTCCCCCCTCTTCCCCCTGCAATGATGACATTGTTGTCCATGTCCATAAGTTCTCTCTTTTTTTTTCTTTTTTGCTCAAATATCATATGATTTCACTTACATGTGGAATTTAGTGAACAGACTGAACTACCAAGCAAAATAGAGACAGACTCATAGAGAGCAGGCAGACAGCTCTGGTGTTTGTTTTTGGTTTTGTAACTTAGCTTTTAGTGCTTTATCTTAAAATGCTAAATTGCTGTCCAACTTACTCCAAAACAAGAAGTTTTGTACTTTCAATGCACTGGATCTTAAAACATTAAAATCTCCAAAACCTTCTGTACAACCTCTTCCACTGTCCTCAACCCACCAGCCTTACAATCTTTTCCCCCAAGACATCCACGGGGGTTGAAACTATTTATAGTATATATGAAAAAAAAAAAAAAAAGTTTACTTAGCCAGGCAAAGTAATTGATGTGAGGTACATTTAATTTTTCTTTTTACTTTTGGCCACAGAAAGAGCATCATACTATATCTGAATTTTAGTTGCATGACCGTAGGCAAATTGTACCTCTAAATTGTAATAACAGATTTCCATTTTAGGGTTGTTGTGGAAACTAGACAAGTTATATATAAAGCATCTGACTTATGGTAGGTATTTAATATACACCGGGCCTTTTTTTTTTCTTCCCTTTTCACCACTAGGCTAGTCTAAAACACCATCATTTCTAACTTAACCCACTGCAACAGCTCCTAATAGACCTTCCTTGATTCCGTGCATGCCCGTTCTCTACACAGTAGCTATAGTGATGCTTCTTACATGTAAATCAGATGTGTCACTCTCCCGCTCAAAACCACCCAATGGCTTCCCTTCCCTCCATCTGTTAGGGCTGACATGACCTGCCCCACCCCCAGTGCCCTCCAGTCTCTCAAGGTGACATTCCTACCACAACCTCTCTGGCCTCCTTGTGCTCTTTGATCATGCCAAGCACACTCACCCTGGAGCCTCTCTGCACCTGAAAATCCACTGCCTGGAGTGCTGGTCCCTTCACTTCTTTACTTTACTTCAATCATGTACTAAAATATTTGCTTATCTTGAGTTCACCTCAGCAACCTCTCTTAGCCTCACCTAACAGTCTGTTTCCTCCACTGCTCTTTGCCCAGGATTTAAAGCAGCACCTGGTACACAGCAGACCCTCCAAAATATTTGCTGACTGAATGAATATATTATGAATAGTAATTTTTTAAAATCCTAGGCAGCATGCAGCAAAATTATAAAATCATGGAGAAACATTTTCATTACCTTAAATAAAAAATAAGAACAGCTAGTGTTTACTTAGTGCTTATTTGCTATATATTAGCAATAACTGATTTGGTCCTCACACAAAACTTAAAATAATAGGTATAATCACGTCCCAATTTGCCAGTTGAAAAGCTAAGGTTTAGCAAGTTCTGTAGCTAACCCAAGGTAACATCGTAAATGACATGAGCCTGGTTTTGAACCCAGGCATTCCAATTCCTAGTCTGTCTGAATCCACACACTCATGTCCAAAAAGAACTTTGCACAAAAATAGCCTGGTCTCCTCACAACATTCATTTTCTTGTAGGGTTCATAAAATCATTTTGATCTACTGGTACTATGCGTCCGATGATTTGTTCCAATTCAAAGAGCATTTTTTCCTGTCATGTTAAGAAGGGTAAGAAATAAGACAGGACCTATTTCTCAGGCAGCCCACACTCGATAGTTCGTAAAGGTCTGAGGAGATGTAGCTCAGTCTTAACAGAAACTGCGTGAACTGCTCCTGTTCATCAATCATGTAGTGGCTGTTTACTCATCCCCAGGCCACATTTCTCTCCACAAGGCATCTGGGTCTTCCCCTCAGCAAAGCAAAATGAGCAATGACAGGTGAGATTTCTGCTCATATTTGGATGTGAAATTCAACCTGAAGTTGGAATGTCCCACTGTTGGAAAACAAACTTACATCACTAATGAGACACCAAATTTCTGCTTGATAAGACTGTCTAACGTAAAAATATATTACCTATTTGATAATCATGGCAAAAGCTAATACTTAGAATTATATAAAAATTGTTCTCTTTCTCTCTTATCTTTTTCTGTTTTCTCATTTTATGCAATGATTTTTGTCTAAGTGTCCTTGTTACTTGGCTGAGAAAAGGGGTTATATGTGGAAACTAAATGGGTAGAAATAATGCAAAGAATAAGAACTTATGAACAGAAGTGTTTATGTAATGTACAACTCATGCTATAGACTGTTGATTATGGAATTAAATCAAATCACTACGAAACAGCTAAGAAACAAGGGAAGAAATAGCAAAAGAATTAAGAACTAGGCTTTTTCCCCTGACAAAGGTAGCTGAGAGTTTACCTAATCTGTATTTCAATAAACTTATTATAAAATTAATCTACTCATTTAAATTTTCCTCCCAGCTCAAGTTTATTGAAGAACACTGCTGACTCTGAGAACATGAACCAACTACCAGAATTAGATTCAGGAGTTCCATTAATCTCTAGAAACTGTCCACAGAATTTTGTGTAGAAATCTATATATCAATCTTTCTGGGGAAAGTTTCATATCATACATCAATTTTTCAAAGGAATTCATGACCTAAGAGAGGTTTAGAAAAAGACTATTTAATATAATTGTGACAAATTAGTTGATATTTAATATCCGCATATTTTATATGCACACATACCTATTATTTCTATCCATGTATTTCTGTATCTATCAAAAAGAAGCTTTCTAAGACACTCATCCAATTCTTTTATTTGGGGAAATAGCTATCCTACATAAGAAAATATCAACCCAGCCTCTATGAGAGGACAGTATTTAAGTTGCTGGTTCTATTCAGGTGTCGACTGGACAAAAGTGGTCTCTGATCCTTAATTTTTTAAACATAAGGTTATTAATAAAATGGTATCAATGACCCATTTAACTGATCACCAATGTATATTAATAATGGCTTTCCATGCAAATGGTGATTGGGGGTAGGTAAAAGATCTGTAAAGAATCTAAATGCTATAAAGATTGTAGTTTATTCATCATTCAAAATAAAACTAATTCCAAAATGTGCCAGAAGACCCAATATAATTCTACTTTAATTTTGTTTTGATACCAAATATAAAATTATTATTTTTAAATTGTGTCCTAGTCAGTTTCTTAATTGGCTTACTAGGTAGTCAGTCCTTAGACATCTTTTGCAAAGTACAAGTGAGTAACAATCTCATTTATCGCCGAGAAACCTTCTTACACCAAAGACTCATTGGTTCTCATTGACCCATAGTTACTAACAGCTCAAACTGCTATTACCAACACCACGCAAGCTGCCTCCGTTTCTCTACAGCCACCATTTATTGAAGGCTGGCTCATATCTGAAGGGCACTTCACACACATTTTCTCATTTGGCCTCACAATCTCTTCAAGAAAGAGACTGAAGTGTATTTTAGATGAGGTAACCATTGCCTAGACCTCCTTTCTGGGATGAAGGCTTTTCCTATTACCATTCTTTTTGGAAAAAGAGAAGAACTTAACTTCGCAGGCAAGTGTGCAGGTTCTGAGACATTTCATCATTTTGCTAGCATACTGGATCTTCAGACAGATCGATTAAAAAGCAATTGAACTACAGATCCAATGGAATAGGCTTCCTGAGTACAGAAGAGGAAGGAGCACATTCAATCATTCATTAGAAATCAGAACAGATCCATATACCAAAAAAGCAATATCCTAAAGAAAGAAGAAAAATGGAATTCAGAGGCTTAATCCTAAAATGTTAAACCTAGAAAGTATTTTAGCTGGTTGTTATTTTTTGCACACCTCAATTAAATTCCAAATAGTATGTTATATATTGGATATTGTCCACATTTCTTCCAAATAAAGAATCAGTTGAACCAGACACAGTACCCAGTTTAAGTTGTAATACAATTAAAAAGAATGTTTTAGGAGGCCCACCCTTTGCATTACATAAAACATAAAATATTACAATTGTTATTTGCACAAGAACAACTTTACACTACCTTGTTACTTTTTACTTCTCAAAGTTCATATTAATTAAAAACATCTTCTTTAACATCTTGGATACAGATTCATAAAATTGAAAGGTGTTGCTATAGAGGTCAATATAGACTCTAGGATATAAAGAGTCAAAAACATAATAAAACAGTATCTATTCCCCTACTTTGTGAGAGGAAATTTATTTATTCAGAATGACCTCAGGAGCTTCAGCCTGAAAGAACATGATGACACAGGCTGGAGAAGCTGAAAATTAGTCAGCTGAAACTATTGTCATGGTCTTAAATGGCTCATGAAGAAAGGGAAAAGAGCTCTAAGAGCCAAGATACACAAGTGCAACTGGTCTTCCAAAGGGGGAGGAAATAAACTGTATAAATGACAAAGTTGAGAGTCTGATATTGATTCTGGGAAAGGCTCTAAGACAGGTTTTGAGCCCTGAGAAGATAAAATAGAGTCAAGTATCAGATTGGTGATTGGTTTAGCAAGCTATTAAAGTTTCTTTCAGGCCTGAAATTACAGATCTATCAATAATAGTGACTGGTTTGGGTTCTCTGGATAAAGATAAATTCATTAGATTAACATAGCTTAATAAAAATATCAGATAAGAGCAGTATAGACTAGTTGTTAAGAGTGATTTCTCTGGATTTGATTAGACCTGCTCCTATTCTACTTATTCCAGGTCCATAGCCTTTATCTGAAAACTTGAGGCCAGATAGAGTTTGAAATTTAGAATTTTTTTTAATTTTAGAAACTATGATAAATATTCTGTACATTATATTAACATTTCCAGCACCCAGTATTCAAACACACTGAAGTGTCTGAATATTCATACTAAGTAAGATAAATAAAGGCTACATATAGCCCCACTCTGATATGACTCTGGGTGGTGGGCACACAGAGCAATATACAGATCTTGTAACATAGAAACCCACACCTGAAACCTATATGCTCATGTTAACCACTGTCACCCCAATAAATTTAATTAAAAAATAAGTCACATTTTGCCTGTAAATATAGTTGTGTGACTCCCGGTAAATTATTTAATTGCTATAGGTATGTTTTTTAATTACTGCTAGGTTCAGTTTCCTCATCTTTGAAAGCAAGATCATAACAACTACCTCATAGGATGTTGATGATGTTAATAAAACAGTGTATGGAAAACACTCGATACAATATCAGCAACTATCATAAAGTGAAACCTTACATGTATGTTATACATATAAAATAACCTTTGCCATAAACAAGTGATTTCAACACTAGCCACATACTGAAATCACAAAGGGATCTTTAAAAAAATATATCAGTGCCTGCATCTCTCACCCTATCAATTGCATTGGCATCTCTATCTCTGCTGGTAGAACCAGGACCAGGGCAGTTTTAAAACCTCTCCAAGGGATTCTATTATTCATTCAGATTTAGAACTACTATGAATATATGATCACAGAGACTCCTGGCTTTTTTTTAATAGCATTTAATGACTATTTTGAACTAACTCTCTATCAAGTAAGGGAATATCCAATTATTGAACAAGATATGCCTACCACTTTACCTAAATAAACTGTCTTTCCATTATCAATCTCTCTTAGATTAGCTCAGTAGGAACAGGATCAGATTAGTTTAGTAGGTAATGACTCATAGTCCAATTACTTTTGGAAGAACTGACAAGTCACAGGCATAGTCCCCAAAATATAGGAGACCAAGCCTGAGATTCAGAGTGCACCAAGAGAGCCTCTGGCAGAGCACATCACTTCACACGGTTCCTTCTATGATGAGACTGAATATTCAAACAGACAATGCTCAGACTACATATGACAACAGGACTCTCACCTGCAATTTCTGAAGCAACTAACTTGGGAAGCCAAGTAACCCTGCATCAAGTTTCCCAGAGCTGTCAGAACTCGGCAGAGACTTCCACTTCTCTATTATCTTGTCTGGGCTTCCAACTCAGGCCCAACCATAGAAAGCACTGTGCTCCCCAAGCTAATCACACAAGATGCCTCACTTGCAGCCAGCCCACAGCCTCCGATCACAGCAGACCCGAAGCCTTCCCTTTTTTTACTGTAATGCTTTCCCGCTTCTCTCCCTACCTTTGAGTCTGCCAAATGCAACTGAGGGTGGCTGCTACAGAAAGCTCTGAATAAATAGCCTCTGTGTGTTTTTTAATTGTAGGGTCCTCATTTACTTCCATGGTTTGTTGGATGAGAAGCATGAATATTGGGAGCATAGCTCCATTTCTTGTTATTCTTTTCCATATATTCAATTACTGTAACTGTTCATTTTTAAACTTTGCGTGGAAGAATAATACACTTACAGAAAAATACATATATCATTAGTGTCAAACTCGGTGAATTTTCACAAACTAACCCCACCTGGGTATCAGAACCCAGGTGAAAAATACCCCATGAAACTAACAGCCCCCAAACGCCCTCTTTGGTGCTCCCTTCAAGAGTCTCGCCAAAACAATCACCTCTATGCTAACTGCTAATACCACAGAGTACTTTGGCCTGCTTTGTATTTTGTTCATGAGCAATCAGCGCAGTATCTGCTTTTAGTCTCTAGCTTCTTTCACTCATTGTCCTGTCTCAGTTTTGTCTTTATTACTGTGTTTCCAAGGCCACGTGCTATTCCAATATAATAAGTGTACCACAGCGTAGGCTTCCATTTAACTGCGCATTTCGGTTGTTCCTAGTTTGGGGCTATGAAAAATAGTGCTGCAATGAATATTTAAATTGCCAAAAGACTGCATGTCCTTTGTCAATTTAAGTATTTCTGAGAGGAATGTGTGTTTCATTGTGACAGACACAAAAATTACTCTTTAAATTAAAAAAATAAAATAAAAATCAGGGGATCCAAGTATTGGTACTCAACTAAAACTAAAGGAAAAAATTTAATGTCCAAAATAAGTACAACCCCATCTTGTATTTTCTATAATACTAATGTTATTTTAAAAATTTGTATTAAATTTTTTCTTAAAAAGTAAATAAAAGGAACACTGCAGATACTATGCCAGTTTTACTTCTAAAAATATATAGACTAGCTTATATGAAATGTAATTTACATCTACTAGAAATATACAGAGTGCCCCAAAAAACTGTATACACACTTTGAATAATTATAAAGGCAATGTTTATTCAAATACATTTCATTTTCAAAATGTAAATGAATCTAGAGCTATCCACCTTTTTTGGGGCACCCTGTATATATTTCTCAGATATATACATATATATGGTAGAGAATACCAATATAATAAAAGCATCATTGGCTTTCTTTTTATGTAGTATAAGAAAAAAAAAGGAAGTCGCTTGCATTTTAGAGAGCCTTAAAGTTAAGCAGGACAAACTTCTCCCTTAGATAAGCTGCTTGAGTCAGAGACCAGGTCAAATTCATCTTTATATCCCTACATCTGTACCTCTGGTACATAAAAAAGTCTGGCTAAATGTCTGTGAAATAAATGAATCTCCAAAAAACTGTGTCAGCAAATGTTACCCTTGAAATGCTCTTTTAATGAGGTGGTAAGACACTTGATAAAATTAATTAAATCTGCCTTCCCAGCCCTTCTTTTGTTATTTGTGTGTCTGGCCCCTAGGGCATGGCTCTGAGGACCCGAAGGCCATGCCCCTCCATGGGAGGCTGGAGAGGGCTCGAACCAAAAGAGGAAGGAATATAAATGTTTACATTGTGCCTGCTCTGGTTACACAGACTGCTCACCTAGGCATTCACATAAGTGCCCTCCAACCCTGAGCCAGGATGAAGAGAGAATCTGCTCAAATGTGAATGTGGCTGGGGTTGGTCACAAGAAAGCGACAGGAAACACAGGTAAGGCACCAACCTGGAAGCTCCCAGAGGCTACAGCACATTCATATTTGTGGCTACATTAACTGTGCTTGGTCAATAATTTCCATTTCTAGGAGATGTTTAGTCAAATTTCAATGGTATGTTTTGGAGAGAACGAAACATAGACATAACTCAATGGCAAAGCACCTCAATTTTGCAAGATTTTAATATATCACCATCAAAAAAACTCACATTGTGCAGTGAATAGAAAACAGTATGCCAGGAAAAGTGTCCTTGGTCTAATTAAAAACTAACTGCTTTTATGTTTATTTCGTACTCTCCCTCTCCCAAGTGGAAAGAACAAAATTATAACGACATTAAAGAAACATTAGCACCCCAAATTCTACCACTTTAGCTCAAGAAATGTTTATATTTTTCCTAATTCTTCTTACATCCTTGTTCAGCTGCATACTTACAACAAAAAATGATAATCATGGTGTGCAGAGACTTTTTAAATTTCAATTTACCTCATAAAATATTGTCCACATTGAAACAAACACTTCACAATTTTTGTTTTTAAATTATACAGTATTCTACCAGCTGGATAAACTAGAATTCTAACTATTTTATTATTTTGTGACATTTAGACTATAATTATCCATGTTTGTGACTTTGTAGCCTTTTCCTACTTTTTAGATTATATTTGAGTTCATGTACCCAGCAACAGGAGTATGAGGTCAAAGAGAATGCATATTGTTATTGTTTCCAAAATAAGTTGCCAGTTTTAAAACTTTAAATAGTCATGGTTTTAAAATTTAAAACTAAGTAGCACCCCAAATTAGGATATAATCCTCTTTTTGGCCTATCCTCACATCACATTCATAAATACCTTCTATAACATAAAGATTTTTATCTGGCTAATGCTTTCATAAAATGACTCATATTTCAAAGTAACAAATGTTCACTTCTTTGGATGGCCAGCAAGCCAGAAAATCCATCTATTTCCAACAGTAGACTGAAGTAAGATCCCAATGGAGGGGGGCGGGGACACCCAAAAGTAACTTTTATTGAAAACACATCATGTGTCACACCTTATGCTACAGATGTTCCCCTGTCATCTAATTTAAGGCTAAAAAGTATATTGTAAATGCTCTCATTTTCACACAATTCAGGATAAAGAGCAGATCATGTTGTTTCTACTACAGCGGTCCAAATACAACAGAAAAAAAATTTTTAAAAACTAATAATACAGATGCTTCAGCATGCTTTCAAGGAGAAGTATGCTAACATTTGAAATCAGCTACCTAATTTATTCTGACATGAAAGCAATTAATTGGTTATTTAGGAGACAACTTTTTTGTTACCGACTTTGAGTTTATTTTAGACTAAAATGCTTCATGAAGTTTATTTTAGGTGAAAGAATTCTAAACCATCTTAGAGTGGATTCCACATACAAGTATGCTCCAGAAAACATTTTATCCTAGACATATCAATATTTTCATAGCATGACCTCTTCTATAATTTTCTATAGGTGTTCACAAGTATTTTTTAAGTTAACTTGTTGAAAAGTAGTATACATACAGAAAAGTGTATAAATCATAATGATTTTAACAAGGTACAAGCACACATATGATGCACTCACATCAAAAAAATAGAAATTACCAGCATCCCAGAAAGGTCCATGTGCTCTAACTTTTAACACCAGAGATCAGTTTTGCCTTCATAGACAATTTTGTTCTTATTTGTTTTTATTTTTTTATTTTTATTGAATTTATTGAGGTGACATCGGTTTATAAAATTTTATAGGTTTCACAGGTACAATTCTGTAACACACCATCTATATATTGTATTGTGTGTTCACCACCCAAAGTCAAATCTCCTTCTGTCACCATTTATTCCCCTTTACCTACTTCTACCTCCCTCCAACCCCCTTTCCCTCTGGCTGTCACCATACTGTCATCTGTGTCTATAAATTGTGTGTGTTTTTTGCTTAATCCCTTCACTTTTTCACCCAACCTCCCCCCCACACACACCGCTGTTAGTTTGTTCTCTGTATCTATGAGTCTATTTCTCTTTTGTTTCTTAGCTTATTTTGTTCATTAGATTCCACAAATAAGTGAAATTATATGGTATTTTTCTTTCTCTGACTGGCTTATGTCACTTAGCATTGTAGTCTCCAGGTGCAACCATGCTGCCGCAAAAGCTAAGATTCCTTTCTTTTTCACAGCCAGGGTGTAAATGTCCCACAGCTTTGTTATCCATTCACCTACTGATGGGCACTTGGGCTGCTTCCAAATCTTGTCATTTGTAAATAATGCTGCAAAGAACACAGGGGTGCTTATATTCTTTCAAATTAGTGTTTCAGGTTTTTTCAGATATATTCCCAGAGGTGGAATTGCTGGGTCATAAGGCAGTTCCATTTTTAAATTTTTGAGGTAACTCCATACTGCTTTCCACACTGGTTGCCCCAATCTGCACTCTCACTAACAGTGCATGAGAGTTCCCTTTTCTCTACATCTTTGCCAACACTTTTTCATTGATTTATTGATAACAGGTGATATTTTATTGTGGTTTTAATTTGCATCTCTCTGATTAGTGACATTGAGCATCTTTTTATATGCCTATTGGCCATCTGTATGTCATCTTTGGAGAAGTGTCTATTTAGGTCCTTTGCCCATTTTTTAATTGGATTGTTTGTTTGTTTTTGAATTTTAGATATTAACCCCTTATCAGATGTATCATTGGTGAATATGTTTTACTCAGTGGTTTGTCTGTTCATTTGTTGATGGTTTCCTTTGCTGTGCAAATTTTTTTTTAATTTGATGTAGTACCATTTGTTTATTTTTTTCCTTTTGTTTCCCTTGCCCGAGGAGATATATCAGAAAAATATTGCTACAAGAAATGTCCAAGATGTTACTGCCTATGTTTTCTTCTAGCATTTTTATGGTTTTGAGTCTTACATTTAATTATTTAATCCATTTTGAGTTTATTCTTGTGTATGGTGCAAAAAGGTGGTCTAATTTAATTTTTTTGTATGTATCTGTCCAATTTTCCCAACATCATTTATTTAATAGACTATCTTTACCCCATGGTATGTTATTGCCTCCTTTGTCAAATATTAATTGACCACATAGGCGTGGGTTTATTTCTGGGCTCTCTATTCTGTTCCATTGATCTAGATGCCAGTACCATGCTATTCTAATTACTATGGCCTCGTACTATAGTTTGATATCAGGTAGCATGATTCTTCCAACTTTCTCAAAATTGCTGTGGCTATGAGAATCCTAAAGATTCCACCAGAACATTACTAGAACTGATAAATAAATTCAATAAAGTAGCAGGATACAAAATAAATATCCAAAAATCAGTTGAATTTTATACACCAATAATAAATCAGAAAGGGAAACTAAGAAAGCAACCCAATTTACAATTGCATCAAAAACTAACTAAATGAATAAAATACCAAAGAATAAATTTAACCAAGGATGTAAAAAGCTGTGCTCAAAAAATTAGAAGACACTGAAGAAACTGAAGGAGATACACGTAAGTGGATGCATATACCATGCTCATGGGTAGGAAGAATTAATATCATTAAGATGTCCATACTACCCAAAGCAATCTACAGATTCAATGCAATTCCTGTACCAATGGAGTATTTTACAGAACTAGGACATATATTCCAAAACTTTATTTGGAACCACAAAAGAACCCATATAGTCACAGATATTTTTTAATTTAGCAAAGCTCTGATAAATTCTTTCTGGCATTTATTGAAGCATACATTTAAATTTAATTTCTGCTAGCTCTTTCATTTCTTCAGTAAAGATAGAAGTTTATCCCATGAGATCAAGTGAAGTAGATCTAATAAAAATAGTAATATCAAATTGGCAGTGATCAGGACAATCTTTGAAATTCTATCACTGACACATATTATACATTACAGGACCTTTTTTCCTTTCCACTCTTATAACCACACCAAACCCAAAAAGATCATTCCACTAAAACAATCCACAGACAGTAGTTATATTCGCATACCACAATTTATTCCTGCTTAGTTCACTACCATCTGTTTTTTATATTTTAAGTAGAAAGATTTATACATAAAACAATCTTATATAACTTTCCACATGCTATTTTAGAAAGCAATTGGCCCAAATCCAAATTATTTTTTCTATGTACATAAAGTTGTTTCCAAAAGGTAAGATACAAATGTTCCACATCAATATTTTTTCAGTATAAATAATTGAAAGTCTTATCACTACTATGATAACAATTGTTTGTTACATTTATAAATTAACTTAAATATGCATAAAGATATACACTTCCTGACATTAATTTATTTAATCTTTATTTAGAACATAAGGTATATCCTGAACATAGAAAAAAAAGCTTTAAAAATATATCTTGATTAATGTTCATTTTCTCTGAAATGTTTCAAAGACACTTCTCCTAATCAAGAGTAATATAGGACTATGTGAAGAACTAGATAATTATTTTAATTAAAATGATAAGATTTAATTACCAAAAGCATGTACATAATATATGCTGTTTCTCATTCCACTATCTTAATAAGTCTGTGTGTATGTGTGCATGTGATAATCCTCACCCAAGGATATTTTTCCCATTAATTTTTTTTTTTTTTAAGAGAGAGTGGAAGAGAGAGAGGGAGAGAAAGCGAGAGAGAAACATCAATGTGAGAGAGACACATTGATTGGTTGCCTCCTCCAGGTGCTTGGACAGAGGGCCAGGGATCGAACCTGCAAATCAGGTATGTGCCCTTGACTAGGAACTGAACCTCCAACCCTTGGGTGCACTGGCTCACACTCTAACCACTGAGCACACTGGCCAGGACTACCTTAATAGGTTTTAAGTATTAAATGATATATAGTTAACAGAGTCATCATCATATCAGGCTCACTTTTAAAAAAAATACCTTACTAATACATCTGAACTAAAATGTCACAGAGGGTGGGGTAGGGAATGTAATTATTCAGATTTTTTTTTCTAAAAATATATCTATTTATATAAAAAATTAGATAGATCATATGTTAAGTATCTTCAGTTAACTGATGTCTTTATTATCTGTCAGACTACTATATGATTTTAGAAGCCATAGCCTTAGAATTTTCCAGAATATCTTTTTAGAAAAAGAATTCTTCTTCAATCTTGAGAATTTTACATTATTTGACCACAAGGGGGCCATAACTATCTTTGAATTTTTAGACAACCTAGCTAGCAGAAAAAACTGAAATTGGAATCAATCAATTCATAAAAATTAAGTAATAGTTAACATAAGGAAACATTTATTAACATAAAACCTTGATTTTTGAAACTGAAATGAATATGAATGACTTCGGTTTGTCCAAAACATGCTAAGCATTTGAAGAGAAAACATCTTTCCTATTTCTCTCTCCAAAACAGGCATATCCCTGTGCCTTCTGGACTCATAACAGGCTTTTACTTTAATAGAATTAGTATTAAATAGAATGGTTTATGAGAATTACTAATAGAGATGTTATTACTCAAGTGCTACAACTTATCACTTGACAAATAATAATCTTTATCCAATATTTAACCCAGTGATCTGTGGTAAAACTTGAGAATGGGGAAAATTACCAAAATATGCTCACCAGGCTAAACAAGCAAACTAAAAGATGAAAGTAATGTCTAACAATGGTATGCTTTAATTCTGTTCCTTTTCCTTTTTATTAAAATTACTCACAAAACAGATGGATGGTAAACTATACAAAGGAACTAAATATTTTGCTCACATATTCTCTATGGTGCAATAGGCAAAATTAACTCATCTCTCCAGATTAAACTGTTATAATGCTTGTGTCCCGAAAGAAACATTCCAATCCACTGCTAATGTAAAGTGGAACTAAACCGATCACCCCTTAATCCTTTAGCTAGAGCCTTAGAAAAATGTTACTCAGCACAGTCACCAAAGGCAATTGGAGTTTCATCAATTCACTATATCCAATGATCTTTTCAATGGCCAGTAGCTCCTTCTATTCTCACAATCACTATAATTTGTTATACCAGAGAAACGAAGTGTTACTAATAATAACAACGATAATGATAGCTGGAATTACTAAAGATTAATACTCTTAAAATATTGATAAAAGGTCTCTTGATGGCTCTTCTAATTTCATATTTTATAATCATTCTTGTAATTTCATAATGTCTGGATTTTTTTCATTTTGACATTTTTTTACTAAATGCTAAGGAACACTGGCTAACTACTCTGGTGGTAGATGTTTAGGTTTGGAGTGACAGTGTCATGACAAGCCAATGGGCCACAGATAAAGGAACAAGAATACCTGGGTATATTCCTAAAATTTCACTGTATACAAGGCCAATGATGTCTCTGTACTAAAGAATTGATATTTCTAGGACTCCCTGCCCTCATCTGTCTAATGGAAATATAGTCACTACCTGCCTTATTGATGCCTGACTGTGCCAAGAACTGTGTAAGAGCTTCATATGAATTAGCCCTAATATCCCTCCCATATCCTAAGTAAAAGGCTAAGAAGTGAACAGAAATGATCAGGTGCACATTCTCAATTGTGTAGCACCATGCTAACAAAAGACACTTGTTTGTTAAGGTAAACCAACATTTGAGAAGACAAAAATGCAACGCAGGAAAGAAAAGGCCTCTAGAAACTCCTAACAAGTTACTAGGGAAATCTCAAATTTCGAAGTGAAAACCAACTTCCCAAGCAAGCATGTTATTTTCTACTGCATTGAAAGCAGGGGAAGCCAAAAGTGTACTTGGCATTTGTATTCCAAACTGGTAGGTGCTCCAGGCAAGCATCACTAATGTGCAAAGCCTTCCCTACATGTTTTTCAAAAGACCTTCAACAAGTTGCACTTGACATTCACAGAAGAGCACATTCTCTGCGATAATTATATTTCTCTCCTTAGTTTTAAATTAAATGTGACATTCATAATTTAATCTCTACACTAACCAATTGTATATGAGAAAAATTGACTTGGCGTAAGCATTTTATTCACTGATTTAAGTTAGAATAAAGAATTCAATCAAAGCTTTCAGAAGTTTTTGTCCCTTTTTAGTAGTGTTTCTACATTGGGCTTTTTCTACAAGTATCCAACTTGAAGATATAGCAAAAGTAGAAGAAAAACCTTAGGATTTTTAAGTTCTATTTGACTGATATGTTCTTAATAATATTTCCTCACTTATGTCAGGGTTCTGTGCCATAAAATTAATTTACCTTCTACTGCAGATGATTTTTATTCTGAATTCTAAAATTTGATAGGATGAGTGAAATAAAATAATGAATAATCTAGCAAGAACTTGTTAAAGGAAATCTGTTTCCTCAGCGATGGTGAGTCCACTTACACATTTCTGAGTATTTTAATACAAGTATATTTTAAAATGTTCTTTATTTTAATGGGCCCACCTAAATGATATACTAGCACTTGTAAAAATAGAATATATGGCACTAATTCTATGACACTGTGGGTAAAACATTTTAAAGTGTCTTTTTCTAATAGCTGGGTACTTAACTTATCCCAGGCTTAAATAAATTATGTAAAAACTCAGAACCAGAAACAAATGTGTTCTACATTATAAAAATGAGCTTTTCAAGTCTCCTCCCATTCTTAATAAAATTCAAAATACTAAAAATTAATCCTTTCTCTTTAATTTTATTTTAATTTGTGTTAAGGTCAGGAACAAAACAAAAAAAATCTAATAACTAACACTTCTAAAGCTAGCTCAGTTAATTTTTACTGAACACAAGATATCATAGTTGTATATGATATTGGCAAAACATTCAGATAAGACCCCACAAACAAAGAGATATATACTTCTGTCTTGTTCCTTAGGGTTTTGGGGTTTTTTTTCTATATATTGCTATAATTTTTCCTCTTGGATTATCAGGTATAAATAGGTTGTCGCAAGCCTTACTCATTTAAGTACTATTTATTTTACAACCACATCACGTACAATTATTAACCTCATGTTAACATTTTGATCTCATAATGGGATGATTTTCTGTATGCAAAGCAACCGGTGCGATTGGTGGCTTACCTAAAACTAAAGATGCCAACTAAAAAATATGGAGACAGGAAGCACTCTTATTATTACTGTTACTTATAGGTGTTTCTAGTTATATAGTAACATTTTTTCACAGAGGCATCCCCTATGTAATCTGACTTCATCTTCTCAGGCATGCTACGCTTTACATGGAGTAGGCCCTATCGTCTTTTGTGGATGAGGGAATTGAAAGACAGAGGTCTTGAATTTTGTTACACAGTAAATCACACAACACATTCACATTGGAGGAAAGGATTCAGGGTTGTCTGTCTCCTAGTCTGGAGTCCAACCACTAACATGTGACAGAACCTCCATTATATTTACTTATGTTTATTACCAGCAAGGGGATTATGCTGACCATTTAAATCCGTGCTTATTTTTGACATCTTGATTCACTTAAGTCCAACGTAAAAGGAGAACAGCAAAATTACATCACACCAGTAGTCATTCCCAGACACATACTGGAGCTATTCATCAGTCATATCAGGGACAGCCCTAAGCAGATCAGGTCAGTGACAAAAGTCACTGAGCTTGAAAATGCCTAATAGTCCCAAGGTTTCAAAACCAACAAAGGCTACGGGCTAAAGCCATCAGCAATCTATGAACCAAAGCTAGCAGTGAGGCATAAACACATCAGTGCCTCCTCTGGGGTGATTTCCAAAATCTTCACATACCTTTTTTTTATCATCTAAATGTGATGGAATCTGCCCCCATTATAGAGCCCTTAATATTTGTGGATTGGGAAAATAACAACAAAACCTGCTATAAAATCAATAATTATCTCACATCAATGTTTTGCTCTCTCTCCCTTCCTATCTTTCTAAAATCAATAAAAGCATATCCTTGGGTGAAGATTAAAACAAAATAAAAAAATAAAAAAGATGAGGCCTATATGAAGGCACAATAAGGGAACTAAAATTTTAGCTCCACTAAATCATGATTCAATGGACTAATACTTTTTAAATACAGGGGTGGGCAAAAGTAGGTTTATAGTTGTAAGTGAAACACAGTTTCTTCTTGTATTACTACTTATTAATTATTGCATTATTTATTTGTACTGCAACTGTAAACCTACTTTTGTCCACCCCTGTATTCAATAGACCTCATCCCCTGAAAAAAAACAAAAAACCAAAACAAAACAAAAACAAAAAAACTCCACTGGTATAGTGATGCCTTTTTGTTTCTTCCAAGTTTCTCCTCATTAGTAATGATAGCAGCTAAAAACAGTTGTACTATCTGGCACTTGTCTTCTAGTAAATTCATTGTTCTCTTTAAGGTACATTTATGTAGTTGCAAGTTTTTCACTAAAAATAGACAAAGAGTAATATTCCCAATATCCAAACTAAAGGTATCAAAACCTGTACTGCTAAAGTCAGTGCCAGAGTTTTTCATAGGGTGGAAGTACATCTAAATTATTTGCTTCTTTTTAAAATTATAATATTAGGAGCCAATTGCACCTTCTGCCTCTTGAATTACTTTGGGGAAGGCAGGAAGGCCCACTGGAAGTGTTTAGCCTCTCCACAGGGTCTCCTTGAACTTGCCTATGTTCCCAGGCTGCGGGCACATACACAGGCAGACACACCACCAGCACCACAACGGACCAGTTTTCAATTCCTTTACATATCTACAAGATCTTTGTTATCCTGCTTGAGCTCTTTCCAAGGTCCACAGTAAAAATATAAAGACATTAGGTATAATGAGGCAAGAACGAATGTAGATATTGCTTATTCAGCCAAGAATTGGTATTAAAAAAGAAAATAGTGCCGAACAATAGACACAAACTGCAGTTCCAGACTCTCTATGGAGTATACGTTCAGAATAAGAAAAGGATCCTCAACTTGAGAGTCACACGGACTTGGGGTTAAATCCCACCCCTGGCATTCACCTGCCAGTTGTATTACTCAAGCAAATTAACTAACGTCTATGATCTTCTGTTTCCTCCTCTTAAAAATGGACTAACATCACTGGTCTCCTAAGTTTATTGTGCTTATTAAATCAAATGGTATTTCTAAAACAGCAGGTTCTCAATATATGTCATATACATTGACCTTCTCCCATCTCCTAATTTACTACAAGTAAACTTCAAGTGGATTCAAATTATATTCTTGATCCAATCACATTTTATATTTAAGATCTAAATCTATATCTGAGTTTAGAAAACTATTAAACTCCTTTCATGAGAACTTGGAACATACAATGAATTTTAAAATCTTCAGAGATTAGAAGCATATATTAGTGTATTACTGACCTGTCAGTGTCAATGCATCAAGGAATTCTTACAAACTATCTTTTATTTCCTGTTGTTTTATATATCAATAATTTATCAATTAATTTGTTAATTTATTCTATTAAATTCTTAAAGTACTCTTCCTTAAACTTTACCTAAAAGACACCTTTAAGATCCTGCTTAAAATGTGTTTTTAAAAAGTGTCGTTATACAAATATTTCAAAATTAGAGCTGAATTAACAGTATAGAAACCTAAGGATCTAAACCAGTCCTTAAAACATCTTTACTTTCATCTCAGGCTTTCTGTATTACAATTATATCTGTTATAGTAAAACTGATGCAGTTCATATGTATATTGAAAATAATTTTTCATATTTTCTCAGTAGTTATTGACCTGATTATGACTCAGATACCTTCATAAGGTTTATTAATGGTTTAGATTAATAGGTTATTACTTATTAAAAGATAAAACTTTGTATTTCAATATTTGACTTAATACTTTTGTAAATATATTTGCTCGCTATACCATGAGCTAGCTGCAGAGAGAACTGTGCTAATCTGGACTACATTTCCTTAATTCAGAGACTTTCGTAGCTCCAGGGAACTGCTTTTCAGATCCGCTTAAGGTCAGGCAGCTCAAGAAAAGCCAAGACCCCTCAATGAAATTTCACGCATCCTGGGAATACTCTCTTCAACTCTGTGGGATCAATTTGGGGATTCATGACAAAAAGGGTCTCAAGAGATCTACTTATACCATCACCATCTCACCTTTTAGATCTTGATTTCCTAATTATCCTAGAATGCTTGGGGGGGGGGGGGGAGGAGTGGGAGGGAATGTGTGTGTGTGCTTCTATTTATAAGCTTCTAAAGCCAAAAATCTTCCTCAATTCCTTCACCTTCATAAAAACAATAAAATCAGTCTTCAAGAGGTGCTATGAAGCTTGAATAAGAAAAAAAAAAAAAAAAAAAGAAAATGTTTAGTATAATACATAGCTTAGATTAGGGATTAATTAACATTATGTGAATCTGAATATCTTTAAAAAACAGTAAATAAATTTTATTGCCAAGAATAAGAAATAATAGTATAGATAATATCTATATCTAATCTATATCTATATACTATTAATATACAAGTAGATATACTATATTAGTATACTATATATCTATATAGAGCTAGATCTAGATGTTATATTAATAGTATAGTATATCATACACTGGACTAACATAATTAGTAATATGTTATAATCAATTATCTAACCTATCTGAGACATTATCTTCAGCAGACAATATTCTATTATTAAAAAAAAAAACCTAAAGAAATATAAAACACAGCTAATAGCGGTCATAGCTACCACAAGCCATTCTCATAATGTTAATATAAACATGGTATTCATCTCATATTCAAATTCACTATAACTATTTCACTTTTCTGTTAGACAAAAGAAATTATTTGTGGATTTTAACTAATTTACACTTATTTCTCCTGGTAAGATTTTCTGTGTTGAATCTTTTAAATAAAAGTTCACCTTTTCATGCTCATACACTCTTTTATAGTAGTAATCACTAAAAGAAGATGCCTCTGTCAAATGCAAAAGTTTCTATTCAGCAAATCAAGTAACACAAAAGGGATTTTTATTACATAGAATAGAAAATTTTCCTTCTCCAAATGTAATCACTGCACCGAGTCTTATTTTTGGTTTGTTTGTTTTATATTATACACATGCTTCAAATCAATTCTATGAGTCAGTCTCATACTGAACTTACTGAAAAAGAAATAAATAAATGTTTTGCAAAAGCAAGGAAAATTTATTTTGTTCACATTTTATTAAAATTAAGAGTGTGTCTTAAAATTGCATTTAGCATCATGGTGAGAAAATTGTTCATTGTACTATGAAAGTCAATCTTCTTTAAAAGCACAAATCAAATTTTCAAGGAAACATTTAAAGTATTTAAAAGTTGTCTAACTTTAAATAGTTATGACACCAAAACATTTTGGTATATGTTAAATAGGTATTTGGAATACAAATATCTATTTACATTTGGAATACAAATATCTATTTAAACACTGTATCAAAACATTTTAAACTGTGCTGTTCTAATCTTTTGTTTTATAATGAAACTAAGCTTTTAAATATAATATGTGAATCTAAACTATTTCCCTCTTTTTTATTTCAAGTCCTCCCCATCTCTTGCCCCTCTCCCCACACCCCATCTTCCACAAGCACCATTAAAGAACAAGTCTTCTTTATAATGCACCTTTCCAAATAGAAAAGAATCCTGGCTGACTTTAGTTACAGGTCATTTAAAGTGCAACTCTACAATAGAGTCTGTGCCTTCTAAACATTTTTAAAAGATAATTTGACATATTTTGGTACATATCTTTTCCTGAAGTAGGAAAATATTACTCCCAAATTAGCTATCCATATATTTACTTGTTGTCAGTAATTATTATTATCAAATTTAATTATTATCTCCTTTAATCTCCACAACAAACCCATGAGTGAGGTGTCAGGATCCCCCTTCAGGTGAGAAGGCCAAGGTACCAGGAGGCCTGGTAGCTCACCTACTCACACACCACACTAGGTGACGCCAGAAGAAAACCCAGATAGTTGGATTCCAGATCCTAAACTCTTAACCTTTATTCTATATAGCCTCCAAAAGTAGATCACAGAATTATTTATATTTAGCTCTAGCTTTTGAATTTTTAGAACTATGATTTGTGGTTCTTGCACTTAAATGTCAGAATTTCCACTTTCAAAGGTGACCAGAAATCCCATAAAGGGAATAGAGACCAAGGACTTTCAAGAGTTTTCTGGCCTGAGCTCACTGTTTCTTCAATGGACTAATTTAAGGGTTTAAAGCCTTCTTATTTCACCTTTATTTGTATATTTAAGTAAGAGTGAAAAGTTTTCATTCATTAATTAATGTGCACATTAATGAGATAATTTGTGAGTTTTATTATTTTTCAAAGGAATTGAGCTTCTGGGGAGAGAGAAACATTTTATAGAAGCAAAGTATATTCTTGTTATTAAAATTACTATTTTTATCTCAATGGATAAATATGCATATTCACGTGTTAGAAATTTTAATCAGCTTTAAGTTCAAATCCTTCATGACACTAAAAGATGAGGTATCCAGACCTACACACACATCCTTCTGTTGATCAGAGAGGTTTCTATAATCCCATAAGACAAAAGGAACAAAGGAGCTTGAGAAAGAAAGAAATCTAAAATAATTATTAATCATAATTACATTTAAATGGTCTTTATAGACATTTTCTTACATGCCGATTTTATGTTTAGGTTTAGTTTTAGTTTTCTACAGTAGACCAACAGCCGTAACTTATGTTAAACGGAATCAAGTAATAACTTGTAAGAGATACGCTTAAAGCCCACGAGGAAGCAAAATAATAACATGGCCCAATGTGTTCATAAATGTATTCAGTTGAAATAAAAGGAAAATGGAAATTAAACAAGAAAAAACGAAAGCAAGAAATAAAACACAGAATGATTAGGATTAGAGTAAGTTAACAGCCACAGAAAAACAAGATCACATGAAGGAAAATTATTCTCAATGAGAATAAAGTTCTTCATTACTTAAGAATCCTTGTAGTATCCTCTTTCAAATTTCCTCCATGGACAGTATACTCAAATTTTTAAATAAGTATTGGCACATCTTTTATTTTATTTGATCTTCACAAGTACATTGTGAGCAGCTTCCATAGGTTTCTCTGGGTCATACATGAGTGATTTACTTCTACAAAATGTCACATGTGCAATAGGTGGCAGAAGCAAGACTGTCATAAGTCACCTTATTAAGTTAAAGTTTTGTCGTTCGCCTAGCTTAAAAACGTGTGTGGGTGTGGGTGGGTATGTGTTAAAACTGATGTCTGAATATTGTCCCTGTACACCTATTCCTTTTTATAGAAGACTTCTGGGTCTTTCCCTTCAAAGTTTATTTATGGATCAGTAAAATTTGATGATACAGAATCTGAGGGGGAAAATATACAGCTAAATTTAAGGGCCACAGAAACATGAAGAAAACATAAAATAAATAAATAATAAATAAGTGAATAAATAAATAAATGTAATGAAAATGCAATGTTAAGCAAAAGAAAATATTAATGTACAAGCATGATTTGTACCTGGTTATAAATAACATCTATTTCTTAAATTAGATGAATTGCTAAAGTAGAGGAGGCAATGCAGTATTTCAGAAGTAGCTTAAAAGTTGTGAGGCGTGTGACCATCTGGGTCATAAATGCAGACAACAATTGTCCCACAAATTTCATCTTCAGTAAAATGCATATATTGACAGCTTGATAAAGTACACCCTAGAGGTTTGCATTAACTGGTAGCTAAAAGATCCAGACACTAAGTCCTTTTAAAAATCTACTTCCAAAATAGATTCTTTTCCAAACAGCCCCAACTTTCCAACTTTAACACACACAAGCACAATCATTAGTATTATTTTAAATGTGTAATTTTAACTATATTCCACTTCTACAAACAGCAATGTGCTTTCCATCAAAATCATATGAATTATACATTGGAACACATCTCTGATCATTACTGCCTCTCACACTTGGGAAAAGTGTAATAAAATTGAAAATGCAACAATGGCTCAGGGCTGGTTTTCTAACAAAGCATAAAGCATCCTCCAGGATGTCCACTCAAACTGAGAGAGCAGCACTGTTACCAAACAAGAAACATAACGTGTCTCCTGGACACCAGTTCCATGGCAAGTCTTGGGCAGGCCACAGGACATTGAAAAGTTTCATATTATCAATGATGATTGTCTCAGTCAAATCATCGTCATCACAGGTGAGGCAAAATTCCCTGAATCCCCTTGGGCTCAGAGCTTGCTCAGTCCTGCACGGATGCACTATTTGTTTTGTCTTGAATAAATCCCTGGATAATTTTCTACTCATGAAAATGTCTCTACACAATCAAAATTTGCTTTTAATGGCTTCCAAGTGGAACAGAACTCTTTAGTCTGATGTTTCCCAAGATGGAATAACTAAACACTACATATAGTAAAATCGGTGAGGATATTTGTTTTATAAATAAAAATAGAACCCCAAATTTTGCTAAAAGACAAGCATTCTTAAATATTCATTTACTCAAAATGTTGCAAAATCTTTATCCAGCTAAATACACAAACATGAACAGAAGAGAGAGTTTAGAAAACCTTTTACTTCGTTTTGTAAAATTCACTTTAAAGAGAAGGTTGTCAAGCCTCTATTTTTAATTATGATAAACTGGCAACATTAGAGAATAAAATACATGTTCAGGTTTTCTTATAAATATCCTGATAGCTTCACCTTCTGGCATAGTATAAGCTATAGATGCATATTTAAACATCTTTTCTATTATATACAGTTTATAAGCATTTTACTTATATCTGCTATACATATGCCTTATGTACATGTGTACAAATCTTTGTTCTCACCCCAATTAAAGGTCAGGTGTTACATTGTCTGTGTATATTGGATCCTTTGAATTCAGGGTAAACTTATTTTAGGCTGTTATAGCAATATCCCTTCAGAGCCCTACACCTCTGCGTTCAAGAACCCTAATCAATCATGTTTTTAAAAAACATCTAAAAACATTAATTTATTTTGTAAATGCTTCATGCTCATTGAAGAAAAAACTAGAAAATACTGATAAGCAAATATAGTTAATATATAATAATATATTTATATACTATACGTATATTTTTTCATATTTATGTATATGTAGAGATATTAATATATACATTTAATTTATAAATATTTTATCACATTAAAAATATACTTATGTAACTTGTCCTTGCTCACATGATAGTAGAATGTGAATGTATTTTCAGGTCAATAAAGAAATATCTGGTACCATAAACATGCATCATTTTTAATTAACCACTCTGCTATTATTTTACAACAAAACATCATAGAAATTCTTCAGCACTCATGAGAACCATTTTATTTTAAAAACCGCTTTATGAGTGTGTGTGTGGGTGTGTGAGTGGATGTGTGCCCACGTGCGCGAGCATTAGCAGGGTGGAGAGAATGTTGGTGGAGAGAAGAATCTTTCTTCTTTGATCGGCTGACAAATACTTGAGAGAGCTGTACGAGCCGCTCCAATTATCAGTTGTTTTGTAAAAGTGTTTAAGCTTACTTTAGGGAATACTCAGACGGCTTTTATCTTTATGAAAAGGGCAACCCATCTTTGGTTGGTGATACAGACACACAGGTCTGTGGGAAAGTGAGATGGAATTTTGGTGCCCTTTTGGCTTAATTCTCTCCATTCTGTATATCAAAAATTCTTCACTCTCACCACTGTCACCCCGCAAATACACATGCACGCTGAGAGCCGTTGAGGCACAGAGAAGGCTCCCACACCCAGGGTCTTCCATTCCCTCGGGCCACCGCTTATCCACCAGCCCCCAGCTCTGAGAAGGGCAGCCACACCGCACGGGACAGAAAAGGAGTGTTTTGATCTGCTGACCTTGTTAGCTTGCTTTCTCCTCTCATGTCTCCGGGGGATTTTAAAATGGGAACTTGGAGTGAGAAAATAAGATTTCAGTAGCTAGTTAGGAATGAAACCATACCAATCTTCTTTTCAAGCCCACCTGCATATGTAACTCTGAGAGTGGACATGGGCCGGACTCTTCCCACAGGGCCCACTGAGCCCGGCCAATCACGCATCAATGTATCAGGGATGTGTTGGTGCTCTGCCATGGAAACACAAGCCTTACCTGGTTTCATGGCATCAGGTTGACAAAGTAAGTTTTTTAAAAATATTAACTATAAGAAGAGAGCCTCCATCTAGTTTGTAAGATTTCCTTAGGAAAAATTAAGTTAGAGATGTTTTACCATTATAAAGTAATTATTCACTAATCCTGAATTTGAAAAGAGATAAATATTGCATAAAGAACAATTCTGAACTCTAAGAAATACATAAGAGAGAGAAATAAGAGAGACCCTAAGCTCCCAAACAGTGAACTTTAATATCTGTTAAGAAGAAGCCCTGTTATTCCTATTTTAGAGAAATGAAACTACAAAGAACAGAAACGTGTAAAAAGGCCCAGATGTACACAACAGGCACTAAGCAGCTTATATTGCACCCAAGCTACTGCCTCTAAAACACCAAGCGGAACAAGCAAAGGATGCCTGTCAATATTACACAGGCTCCATTTTAGATTTTAAGATGCCATAGGTCATGACTGTGTATTAATAAAAAGCACAATAAAATGACAAGAATAAAATACCCCATGCATAAGGTTAAAGATGCCCACTCACAGTCGGGCATTCACTTTGACTATTTTTTCTAAACTGCTGGCAGATTTCCACGGATCCATACATGTCTCCCATGAGAGTTATTCTCCCTAATGGCCATCATCTTGGAAGACTGGTAATTGGGGACAGGGGCACTTCTGGTGACCTGAGAAGGGAAGAAAGCTGGCCAGCCCAAGCAGGCACTAAACCCAGGGATGACCCTATTTGAACTGTGCTGTTTATTTTCCCAAGCACTTTGCTCTCACAGCGATCTAAAACAGGATTTTGATAATTACAAAAAATGTTAAGGTAAGAATAGAATCAATATTTTCTTATTCATAGGCTAACACTTTAAATAATCAAGTAATTTGTTTTCCAATCATTAAAGGTGACATTGTGAATCCAAGTTAGTAATACATGATGTCATCTGAGGCATGATTATTTTTATCAGAATGCACCCTTTAATCAGAATGTAGCTACATCTCAATTATATAAAACAGCATTAATGTAGTATATCAAAATCCTGCAATAGTATGATCAGACAGAAGAGGTGGGTTTTTTGGACACAGTAATGAACAAATACCTATCCTAAAGATTCTCTAGTGAGAAAGAGGCCCAAAAAATCTCCACATAAAATTCAATACAGAGGCTTTCTGCATTCCCCAGGCGTCATGGTAGCACAGAGGAGGACACTATATTCAGTAGCTACAACAGGAGTTAAAGATACTAGGAAATACTTCAAAGAGACAGTATCTTAGTGCATCCTGACTGCCTCAACAAAAATACCATAAACTGGGTGGATAAAAAGCACACATTTATTTCTTATAGTTCTAGAGGCTGGAAAGTCCGTGATCACCGCACCCTGCAGACTTGGTGTCTGGTGAGCGTAAGTTCACATGGCAGAGGGGCAGGAGAGCTCCACCCTCGGGACCTAATCACCCTCATAAGTTCCAACTCCTAATACCATTATATTAGGTATTATGTTTCAACATATGAATTTGGGAAGCACAAAAATGTTCGGTCCATAAAAGTTACCCTAGTGCTGAATCTCAAAAAATAAAAGGTAGTCAAGCACTGGAGGAGCATAATTCAACAAAAGATTTTAGGTAAAGGGACTTGTAGGGGGGGGAAAAAAGAAATTTGGGAGAAATAAGAGTATTTGACCATCTGGGAATTATTCACAAGATCACATGGATGTGGTAAGGAGTGCAGCAGGGAGCAGACTGTTGATGAGGGTGAAAAGGTGTGTGCAAGCCAGGCACTGAAAAACTAACTTTGCCAAGTTAAAGGAAGGCAAGACACTTCCTTGGCTCTGACGTCCTCCACGTGTTGGCACTACCTTTAGCACATCACCTTCAGCTTTGCCAACCTCCTGGTTGCAAAAAGGCTGGAAAAAGAGCTGAAATCATCCTTGTTTTTCTCCAGTGGGAGAAGGGTCATATTCTCACAACTATTCCCAAAACTACTGAACAATACTCCTGAGCCTAACTCTTAGAACACCAGCACAGACCTTGTGCTTATTGGCTTCGGCAGACTTTATCTCCAATCCTGAACTAGGATCAGTCCCACCTAGATCTTATGATTGGTGCAAAAGGAGAGCTTTGAAAAGGGGTAAAGTAGGGCTTGGATGGTGAGTAGACCACTAGCAAAACAGTCCCTACACCTCACCTGCAACTCCTCTGCATTTTAATGAAGCTTGACAATATGTGGAGAGAGAAGAAAAAACAGAGCTGACCCTATAGGAATAAATGTTCATAGTGCGAAATTATTTTTTCTTAAATATCAGATAAATAAAAATCTTATTTCCTATTGTTATATCCTAAAAAGTATTTATTTTTAATTTCATTATATAACTTAAGACATACGAGACAATTCTTAAGGATCCACAGCGAGTGGTATTAATTACCTTCTCTCTGAGGGTGATCTCTATGACAGAAGGAGCCTAAGCTTCAATTGTTACTGCTGAAGCGATGACTTACATGTAACATCTCAAATTTTAATAAACAGCTCTAACTCACCATAATATAGTAAGACATTTTAATTTTATTTTATATTTAGCAATCTGCTTTCCGTGGTATTATTCTTCTAAGAAATTAAATACTGGCTCTTTAATGTGTTCTTTTCCTCTTAAAAAGATTTACAATTTACTGGTAATTTCAAATACTTGTCATCTGAAATTTCATTTCTCATCACTATCATTCTTTCCAAAGGCTACCAGCAAACAAAAAGCACACTTCACCACAAGACTATCTCAGGACATAGTTTGTATTATTATTATTTTTTAAATATATCTTTATTGACTTCAGAGAGAGGAAGGGAGAGAGAGAGAAAGAGATAGAAACATCAGTGATGAGAGAGTTGTCATTGATCGGCCGCCTCCTGCACACCCCAAACTGGGGATCGAGCCCACAACCTGGGCATGTGCCCTGATTGGGAATTGAACCCCGATCGCCTGGATCCTAGGTCAATGCTCAACAGCTGAGCCACGCCTGGCAGGCTTGGTTTGTATAATTTTTAATAATATTTTTACAGATATTTTCAAATGTTAGGAGAGTCTGTTGTATATATTTATCTATGTATTCAAATGGATAGATAAAATAGGAACAATAAAAGGTCGTAAGAAACATAGCAAGTCAGTTTTCTCTACCTGAATTCAAAAGTCTCCATTAAAGCAAGGGACATAATGTTGATCTCTTACATTTCCCTATATCTCCCAACTCTCAATGCCTAGTGTAATAAAAAGGTGAAGGGATTAGCCAAAAAACATATACACATAATACAAAAACACAGACAACAGTGTGGTGAGGGAAAGGGGGAAGGTGGAAGTGGGCAAAGGGGGGCTGGGGACAGAAAAAGATTCTGCTTGGGGAGATGGACACAGGATGCTGTTCAGATGATGTTTTATTGAGTTGTATACTTGAAACCTGTATGGTTTTGTGAACCAATATTACCTCAATACATTGAATTTTTTTAAAATTATGGGAATAAGATACCACAAATTGCATACTTCAGCTTTGAAAGTAATCAATTTATGTTAAATTCCTCCTTGACATACCTAGAACAGTCTTTGTCTCCTAGACAGGGCCCTGACTGATACACCTATTATTAATTATAAAGATTTCGTTTCTTTTCTATTTTGTTAAGCGTTTTGGTTACAAAGGAGTATTAACATTTACCAAATGACTTTGGCTGCTCTGAGAATGGCATTTAATTATTTAATTTTAATAAGTTATATGCACTGATTTTCTAATGCTGGAAAAAACTAAAAAGAAGTTACTAAACAACATTAAACAAAATCAGAAAGACCACCTGCTTCTGCCACCTGCAAAATTTTCACAGTTTTAAAGAGCTGTTATAATGGAGTTTACTAGTACCTAAAATAGACTGCTATTGTGATATCAGAAAACGACGAGATTTAAAACACTGCATTAACAACAATCAGAAAAGGGGGCCCAAAGGAACCTTTTAGGGTATTAGAAATTGTCTGTATCTTGACAGGAGCCAGGGTTACATTGCACTGCTGTAAGCATCTGTCAAAACTCGGTTTCATTGTATATAAATTGTACCTCAAGTTAAATACATACACACATATATGAAAAAATTTTAAAAGTACAATATATTATTGTGACATTGCAATTAGATCTTTTTAAAGCCATCATTCCATTAGTTATCCCCAGGAAGGGGAGTGAATATGAAAGGACTGAGCTGTAAACCATGGCTGTAACCAATCACTCACATTGCCCGGAAAGGAAATTTCCTTCGGGGCAATGTGAGTGATTGCTGCTGCTATACCCGCTGTTCTTTTTTATTTTCAGAACCATATATTGAAACCATTTTTCCAGCTTTTTATATACCATACGTTAGGTTCATTAATATAACTCCAATGATAATTAGAAAATGTCAAGTAGTCCATCATCAGTGGTTACACAGTTTGGACCTGCCTCATGCTAAATGCCTAGTTTCCTAAGGACCACCTTTCATGTTTTGTCAATAAACAGTAATCAGCTATAGAACTATAAAGGACACGTGAGATAAAAAGCCTAGCAAATAATCACTTTATATTTCTATGGTTCATGTACTTTTCATTACTTGAACTTGTATGTCCTTCAAAACACAAGAGTATCAAATTCTTTATCTGTCACTTATTGTATTTTACTTATTAGACACTACAATAATGACTATTTTGCAAACATGTTCTACCTATTCTTATTTGTATTCTAAAATGAGAATGTGAACATATTTTCAGAGAGGCAAAATTAAGATACTATATTCTATAATTTTGATAAGTTTCTCTCCTTTGCAATAATAATAGTAGTTAATATTCATTTGAGCACTGACGCTATACCAAGAATTTTGCTAACTACTTTATACAGTCCTTGCAACTGTGATCCGAAATAGTTATTCTTATATTACTGATTTTCCAATCAAGAAAATAAAACACAGAGAGGTTAAGTAACTTGCCTGTTAGTAAGAGTAGTGGAGGCAGGATTTGAAACTGGCACAGCAGCTTGACCTTATCACAACTGCACTAGTCATACTCCCTCTTAATGAAACATGTATTTGTTCATTCATTAAATATGCACTTACTGAATGCACACTGTACTCATCAGTGGAGATACTGAGTTCCTGGACTCAAGGAATTACAAATAGCAGGCAACACAGCACTAAAAAATATCATTGCAGTGTGGTAAGGACTAAGCTGTTTAAGTCAAAGAAGGAACACTTAATCCAGATACAAATTGTGGCAGCCGGAGAGGATGAGTTGGGGAACAGGTAGAAAAACTAAATCTAGTAAGGTTTTGACGAGAAAGCCCACTTAATAGAATGAGAAGTTAACCAGCTGAAGAATAAAATGAAGGGTGTTCAAAGATCAGAAGACAACATATGAACATTTGGGGAAACGAAGGTGTGAGTAGCTATAGAGAAGAGGGTCAGGAATGGCTGGAGAAAGGGGGTTTATGGCGGAATGTAGGCTCTGTTTGACTTTCAAAATAATTTGGATTACATCCTGAAGGGAATGAGAAATGAATACAGAATTCGAGGTAGACGAATTAACTGAAAAATTTTGAATTTGAAAAACATGACTGGCAGTAGTGTGGGAAATGAATCAAATCGAAGGGCAGTGAGAATCCAAAGCAAGAGGACAGTTAGAAATCCAGGCCTGAAAAGATGAAGATGCGAACTACTCATCAGAAAATAAGAAGATGTGAAATACAAGTCAGAAATGATAAAGACAGGACCTGAGGTAGGAATAACAGCCATGGGGAGACTTGTTAAATTTGCTTAAAAGGAGAAAAGAAATTTTTAGCTACGATATTGTTATAGTTCATATACAACATAATTTCTGAGAACATTAATCAAGGGCATAATGATAAAAATTATTGGCTCTGGAAGTTGATTTTATTTTATAAGGGTATTTGACAGATATTGACAAATATTTTAATATACAAAGCCAATACAACCAAAATGAATCTTGTAAGACATAAAATTTTGGCATACAAAATAAATGTACAATATTGCTGTTAATGGTGTTTCATGTTAAATCTTTACCTGTTATCTTTAACAAATTTCATGGTGCCATATAATGTGTTTTAATCATATGAGTTTTACACTAGAAAAAAAATGTTTATTCTCCAGAAACATGCAAGGTTTTAGAGCAGATTCCCCGAAGCTACTGAACATTGAATTTAGTATGTTTCCATATGCCTAAGAACCATGAGGTCAAAATATTTTTTTAGGTGGCAGTTTTATTGAAAAGGAGCACTCTTTCTTCCTTGACAATTCAATTTGATGAGCAGCTTCACCCTCCCCCTCACTCTGTGCTTGGGGAGCGTTTCTATTCTGACTTAAAAACAAAACAATATCAAAAATTTATGCCACCAACAGATTACTCACCTAATCTTTATTCTAATCTACCAACAAGGAAATACAAATTATATTTTGCTTTGTTACATACGAAGTGGTGATTAGAAAGTGAATTATACATCATAAAGGGCTAAAAAAGATCACATCCTGACTTCTCTCACCTCATTCCATCTCTGCAATTTAATTTGGTTAATTCTTATTCTCTACTTCCAAAAGTGAACCTAAAATAAACAAAACAAATTAACACTCAGCATAAATCCCTTGGATATCCTGGGTGTTTCTAAGAATGTGCTTATTAGGGGAAAATTTGTATTATGTGTATATAATTGTGGAAAAAGAGAACCATAAGTGATTGCTTGTTTCCTTATACTTTATATTGGTTCACTTTTTAAATTTTTTTCATTTGTTTCACCCTATTATTTCATTCTTAATTCTTCACACATCGTTTTGGTATAAACTCTCAGTGGTGAGAGGAACACATGTGTTTAAGAACTAGCAATAAAACACCATGTATGCCCCTTTAAGTTGTGTGGTCTCTCTTTGTCCAAACAAACAATATGGTGTCAGTCACATGTTTTGAAACAATAATTATCAGAAGTATGACATTTTATGTAACATCGTTAATATATATAATGTTATGCTATCATTCATCTCTTTGCTAGCATATACAGGAAAAGACAACAGGCTCAGGTTGTGAGAAAAACTGGCCTCAAAAGATCTCAAAGGGTAGAGTTCATTACTTCATTTAAATTTACCATGTTCCAGAGTCAGGATTTCAGCTTTAGATATTTAGAATCCTGGTTTCTCTTTTTTTTTTGAAATTTATCTTTGTTGTTGAAAGTATTACAGATGACCCCCGCCCCCATTTTTTCCCATCTGTGTCCTCGAAATGGGTTCATCTTTTAGGTGTGATTCTAAAACATACCTATTAATTACATTTAGAAAAAAATCCAAACTCAGTGATCTACAAAGTTCTTAGTGTGACCTTTCCCTGCTTCTACAGCCTGATCTTATCCTACTAGCCTCCTTTATTTACTAAAACTCTAATATACTCAAAACATTTCATTTTCTCTGCTTAGGCAAATGTTCTCCTTTCACTTGCTAAACAAATGTTCCTAGTTCAAATGTGACCTCCTGACTCCCCCCTCTAAACTATGCCTTCCCTCTCCCCCTCATTATTCGGTGTCATATGAGCAACTTCATTTTCTTCAGTGTGTTTTTCTTACTGTATTTTGTCTGCCTCACCACTCCGGAATACAAGCTTGTTGAGGACAAGCAACTTTCCTGTTTGTTCACTGTTTTATCCCCAGAATACAAAACAAAGGCAATCACATCAATGGACTCTTGATACTTATTTCATGAAGGAAATAAGTTTATGTTTATGTCAAATTTTAATATTTTACATCACAAAAAATAAAAATAAAGCTTGTGTGAGTTTCACTGAATCAAATAGTTCATTTTCCCCTCCTTCCTATGGCACTTAGTATGGTATCTTGTATAAGGCATTTCAGTTGAGCAAATCAGTTCTAGTCAGCTCTGCTCCTCGAAGGGACTGGCATAGAATATGAGACAGGATTCTGGCTCCAAGCCCACAGCAGTCTATATTTTACCACCCATCATATACATTACCCCTGACTTGACACTGAAAACACAGTCAGTGTCAGTCATCTATTTTCAGGAAAATTGCATATGCATCTTGGGATAATATCCATTTACAACTGGCAACTCAATCCACTGAATTAAATTGCACTCCTTGTTTTGATTCGAAGCCAAAGTGGTAATGCCTAAAATCTGAATACAGGCATTGAGTTGCAACAATGAGATTACACTAAACAAGCGAAGGCAATAATGAGAGTAAGAATTCTATACTCTAGGACTATGTAAAACCTAAAACAGGTACTCAGAACAGAATAACTGTAAATATGTCCTTCCT
The DNA here is from genome assembly GCF_964146895.1 of Miniopterus schreibersii. Lineage (NCBI taxonomy): Eukaryota > Metazoa > Chordata > Mammalia > Chiroptera > Miniopteridae > Miniopterus > Miniopterus schreibersii. Next base: position 50,978,238 of record NC_138118.1, read on the forward strand.
CCTTTTATGGTGTTATAATATCTTTCTCTTTTATTAAATTAAATTGATCAACTATAATAATTATTAGTCACTTAGACTAGTTCTCACATTTAAAAGAATATACTAGCCCATGATATCCAAATATCTGGAAAGACCTGGTATAAGTCTGGCTATCAAGTAAAGGAAAAAACAAACATTAGCTAAATGGAACATAGAATTTAAGAATATTTATTTTGTTCCTATCTTTCTTATAAAGATGGGTAAGATTAGAGCATGAATAAATTTATAAACTTCGAGACACAAGCCAACAAAGTGGAAGAGATTGAAAATAAAATAAGAATAGAAATTGTTGATGGAGGGAGATCCCAGTGTTGGATGAGATGGGGGAGAAGTGTTCTGGAAAACAGGTGAAGCCATTAGCTTCTAGTAGGGGAAGGACATTTTTCTAGGACTGAGGGGAAAAGGTACAAGTAGAAAGTTTGACAGCATTAGAGTTGAAAGAAGGGATCCTGCCCTCCCCACTCAAGTAAATCAAATATTCACTATTCTAAAAAGTACAGCCCCACAATGCCTTTTTCCAATTTCCTTCAGAGAACACAATCCTGCAATCCAGTTGTTTCACTCACTCCTTTGGAGAAGGAGGGAAAGGTGCTTCTGTGAGTTTTGGCCAAGGAAATAGTTCCTTGGACAATCTAAAAACATGCAAGGCTGTCCAGTTCAATGGCCAACAATGGTATACATTGTTTTCCTTAAGAAGTGTCTTCTCTTTTTCAAAAAAATTTATTTTATTGTTGATAGTATTACAGATGTCCCCCATTTTCCCAACTTTGCCCCCTCCACCCATCTCCCACCCCTCCCCAGGCCTTCAACTGTCTATTATCTGTGTCCCCGGGCTATGCATATATGCTTATAAATTCTTTGGTTAATCTCTTTTTCTACTCTTGGGCATTCCTGGCAGGCCCACCAGCTGACCACTCCAGCCTTGTGCAAACTTTACTGAGTCAGCGGGACTTACAGAACTAAGGTTTCCACTATTTCTCTGATAAAACAGTAATTTCTAGTTAAAAACCTAGAGTGTCACTTAAAACAGTTTAGGATGACAAGATAAAATATATCACCAAGAAAGCTCTTTTGAAAGTATTTAAATATTAATCACACCCCTGTCTTCCAAACATAGTGTTCTCTATTCCTTCAATAACCACTCGCCTGACCTAAGAGAGGAATACATAAGCCAAGCATTTGAAGGTGTGTTTTTTGCTTATTAGAAGAACACTATAACTTCTTAAGAAAATAATATCATTTATCTGATTCCTGAATAAATACTGGGATACATATGAATAAATAAGCTGATGACAGATATGTTTGGAGTATGGTAGACCCTTTTGAGACTGTCATCTTCTAAGTAAGAAGGGATTATTATAAATGGCCTCAACTCAAATAGTTTAGGTGGTGATAAAGTCAAAATGTAAAATTTAGCTTTTAAATTTTATTTTAAATAATAGATCTCTCTATATACACACACATACATTATGTGACACTTGGTATTTGCATTATTTGTGAGTAATCTAAAACTTTAATATGAACCTCTCTGTGATATTTCTATGGTACACATTTTAGTTACCAAGGCCATGAGCCTGAATTTTAATAGGACGTATTCAGTCACTGAGCCTAACTGGAGTATCCTTTGCTACTTACCACCATAGTATCCTAATCTCATGAGCCGGGCATCAAAGTCCCTCCTTCATAAATGGAACAATCAAGAACTAAAGTGTCAGGACACTGCTTACAAATTTGCAGTTACCAAAGGGTCTCTGAATACATATAAATTTTGATTGTCAAGTGGCTAATATATATCATTTGAGTAAATATTTAAAGTACTTTAGGAACTTTTCACAACACGAAGTCTGTTTCCATAAGGGTCTATTGCAAGATATTGTAGTTGGTAGCTGAACAGCTCTGAGAACCATTCAGCTGATAACTTTGTTCCAACACAGAATTTGTAGAGGCCTCCTATTCCGTTTGATTGGCAGTTAAGTGTGAAATGATTATCAGAACCCTTGAATCACACACTTATTAAGTACATACTACTTTTAGTCCTAAATGCTAAGGGGGTTATATAAAGTAGGTAGAAAGACATAATCATAATCATCCAGAAACACTGATATTAAAATGCTAAAGAACTGAAAAACTAGGCTTGGCTTTGGCCACACTTTCCACCGCACAGCTTTTCTGCATATACTATGGTAAAGAGCCTAGACTCTGGAGCCCTATTCCTTGGGTTTACTACTGACTCAACCACTTATTAGCTGTGTAATCTTGAGCTCGTTTCTTAACCTCTCTCTTGTCCCATTTTTAAAAAATTTTGGTCTATAAAACAGATAATTTATAGTAGGTACAAAAATTAAATGAGTTAATATATGTAAAGCACTCTGAATACTGCGTAACACTCAGCAAGTGCCATGGATGGTCATTATTGATGATATCATCAATATCAGCATTATTATGGACAATGCCACCAGGATCACATGCCATACAAGCACTTTTCCATAGGAAGTAAAAAGAAATATCAAGAAGACAAAAAGAACAGATATTTACTATAGGGAACTAAAGATTTCCTTGATAAGTAATGCTATACCCATGAAATGACAAGCAAACAATTCAAGCAAGACCCAATCACCCAAGATTAACCCTAAACAAACATTGGCAACAGGCAAAATATGACTTTAAAGACATCACCCTCTCAAGTTCATTTATTATCAAATGACTATGTGATGAAACTTCACTAAGAGTTCGATTCTATCCTTAAAACAATCATGGGAGTAGAAATTATTTGCAGCAGTTTGCAGTTGAAGTACTGGGCTTCAGAAAGGTGAAGTAATTTGCTCAAGGTTGTTCAGTTTGACAGAAGTAGATTTTGTTCTAGGCTGTTCAATCTCAAAGCCTGTTTGTTTTTTTAAAATGTTTTTATTGATTTGAGAGAGCGAGAGGAAGGGAGAGGGAGAGATAGAAACATAGATGAGAGAGAACATCGATCAGCTGCCTCCTGAACCGCCCCCTACTGGGGATGGAGCCGGCAACCCGGGGATGTGCCCTGACCAGGAATTGAACTGGCAGCCTCTTGGTACATGCGACAATGCTCAACCACTGAGGAGCACTGGCTGGGCATCTCAAAGGCTGTTTTTAAAACCTACACCAGTATCTCTCAAATTGTTTTAAAGTGTGTCCATGAAACATTAGTTCCAAGTGATATTTTATTTTTAAATATATATACTCACACATTTGTATATATGTGCATGTATATATGTGTAAATATTTAAATGATATTATAGATACATATATGCATAGATACATATATAATATTCAAGTAAAAATATAATTGTTTGCACATATATATCATTTAAATATATATGAAAAATTAAACTAAACAAACTTAATAGGTTTCTTAAATGTAAGACCTTACTATGTCTTTTATATGTCAAAGAGTTTAGTGAGTCTATAAGGAGAGAGATAGCATAAACTGTGCCCATAATTTATTGGAAAATGTCCCAATTTTAAAAGTGTCTCTCAGAACCCAGTGCTATAAAAGGCATTTTGGCAAACCCTGCATGTGTCATAACCTTTCCTCTCCTTAGCCGTGTGTGTGTGTGTGTGTGTGTGTGTGTGTGTGTGTGTGTGTGTCTAATAATCTTGTTATCGCCAGACTTCTCAGGCTACTCTTCTCTTTTTTTCCTCACAAGGTCAAATGTGACTAAGGTCAACCTAAAGTGTATCCCATTGCCATAGTACTTCCATTTTAATAAGCCTTCCTTGGGCTGATGAAGTCTCCTTTCAGGTACTAATCAATGAGGGTAAGAACTGGTGAGAAGGAACTTTGTTTTTCTAAGCACTCTTGATATCAATCATAAAAGATAGTATTCTACTTAACCATTTCTTAACAAACATATACCACCATATCACAGAGATTATGAGCACCATTTGAGAATGAGAGAACGTTAGAAATAGATACAAAATTTTCATTCCATGTGGGTAAATTGCAATAAATTATTTTTTTGGTGTTGAAAAGGCCTGGTGTTTTACTGGTACTTTTCTTTCAATGACACTGGCATTTAAAGTGTTAAAATTGGTTGATCTTTCCTTGCGGATGATTTATTTGGAGGTAATGCCCATTTCAAATGCTGAGGGGGAAGCTGACCAGCCTGCCCTTTCTTCTGAAAATGACAAAGCTTGTCACGTTTCCATGCTGACAAATAACAAGAAGCAGTATGTTTATTACTATCGCTGCTGCTATTGTTATTATTTTATCATGTAACACCCACTGACCTACATGTAAAAAGTCTGCTGGAGGAGAGTCAGGCTCACATAAAAAAGAGAACACAAGAAGAGGTGGAGATGTTCCTCTTTCGCCTAAACACATCAGCGCGCTGGGGAAAACATCGTGCCTTGGTCATTCTGTTCCAGACAAATAGACAGACTTTAGCCCACACGTGAATGATTAAACCTGGATGTTTTAATTTTTAAAACACTGCTACCAACTCAAGAAAACATTCACTCTGGTAATTTTCCTTAAAAAATAAAAAAAGAACATAGATTAACATTATCCACAGAACTCTGAAATCAGAAATTAATATGACTTAAAAATTAGATAAAAGTGATTATTTCAATGGAGTATTAATCCATTCTGCTTAAAGGCTTCTTAAGAGAGACATATTAAAATGAATATATAACGGTCTGGATATATGTAATTTTTTCCATTTTAGCGCTATTAGAACTATTATCCAATGTTTTTGGCCATTTTTCATGGAAAGAAAGTAAAAGGCCAGGAAGGCAAGAGCATGTCTGATTTTCCTCTGAATGGTATGAATAAAGTCTACATGGGTACAGTAAGTAAACTAGGGAGAGACTTATCTCAATCTTTGTGCAAAATAAAACATATAACAATATGCCCCCCGCCCCAAGACTACTATAAGGCTATAGAGAAACTGATAATATGAGGTTTTTTTCCCTTTGTTAATTTGAATAATATTCTAGTCTAATATTATGATGCAGGCTCTCACTGTTTTCAAAAATTGCATTAGGCCCATGAACTCATTCGAATTGGCAGATAAAAAAATGATGTTTATGTTTACAGATTCTAATGCTTTTGAGAAAACAGGCACCCATTTCCATCTCTTTTGCCTCTCAACATATCACACTGGTGACAGATGTCTGAACTGTTTCAATGTCCCTGTCCAAATATAAAATGCACACTTAATGATACCCATGTGAGTATATTTATAGTTCTAGCTGTATCTTTATATATCTAGCAAAAAACTGTTCCCCTTGGTAATTATACTTCTATTCAATATTAATGAATGGCAGAGAAACATCTTTTATGTATCTATGCACATACAAAAGATGTTTTTGCACATTATGATTATAAATACATTTATGTTCGCATCAATGTAAATAGTCACAATGTTTTACATATTTTTCTTTTAAAATCTTTAACTTCATATACTTATTTTCAAGGCATACAGTTCAGATATCAGTCACAGTGAGAGAATAAAAGAAATGCAGCTTCGTGTCAGAGCTGCTGTCTTTGACTAATCTGCAAGCCACCCACTTTAATGGCTCTTCATAAATAATTCAAATTTTAATTATGCTGCCAGCCTCTGACCTGAAGAGAAATGAAGAAAGAAAAGGAAAAGAATGGACAAAGGGAAGCATATCAGTTGAATCAAATTTTGCCTCCAGTAAATGACTTGATGTCTCAAAGCTCCACTTTCTTACTCAAGATGCACCTGCTTCCTCATTTATGATTTTTAAAAAGCAATAAAATTAGTGTCATCCAAGGTACACCACTGGTGATGGAGCCAGTTAGTCTAAAAGGAAGCAATCTTGCCCTTATTTGAAGAGCTTTAACTCTCTCTAACTCATATATATAAACTTATAGATCAGCGATTTTCAATCGGTGTGCCGCAAGAATTTTTAGAACATGCAATACCTGACTGGTTAGTCAGGGGCACTGATCTCTTTTCCCTTAGATTGCCAAATAAAAAAATGACAACAGCCAACACAACAATAACTCTCTGGTGGGAATGAATCAAAATTATACCAATGTTTTTGTCAGATAGGCAAAAAATATATGTTTTGGTGTGCCACAGAATTTTAGTAATTAGTTTATGTGTGCCATGAAATGAAAAAGGTTGAAAATCGCTGGTATAGATCAAAATATATATTTATATTATAGCAGATTTCCCCAGCAAGCTATCTCCACTGTTTCCAATTTCAGCTTCTATCTTCTCTCCTGAAAAGTCCGTGGAGTTCAACCTTTTATCAGGCATGTTCATATCCCTGCAGTAACACATCTGATCTCTATTATATTAAAAAAGGGACACATAAGTCTTCTAAAGCCAAGTCTTATAAGTGATTGTTGGAGGGACTATTGCCAAATTAATGGCTGGCTGAATAGACTTAGGAAAGTCTAACTGCATCTGTCATGCAGAAAGCTGGCCAAGGTAGATCTGACAGGCGATACATGGCTGAATGATCTCCTCCCACCTAAAAACGTCCTTTAATTGCATCAGGTCTCTCAATCCACAGCTGAGCATCTGCTCATTAGAGCCAAAGCACTATTTCTCAAATTGAAATGCTAAATTTTGCTGTATAATTGTTTTTTTAAATATTGCCTTACCATTTTCCTAAAGCATTGCAAACCCAGTCATATTTGAATCTAAGATCTCAGGGGCCAAATCTAACCCATGCATATTAATGATTTACTCTTTCATTTTCTGGTGTCTGTGCAGATTTTTGTCCCTGTATTTAACAAAGAACACATTTGGATTTCATTCAAGAAATCCCCAAATCCCATTTGCAACAGATTCTTTGGCTTATTGGGGGATTCACAGATATATATATATATATATATAATCTCCAGAAGTTTATTTAATCTGCTCTGGGTTCCTTCTCTTTTCTGGTTTTCTGACTTTTACTGCAAGCCCTTATTTTCTAGGGGGCTCTACATAAAAGTATCACATAGCTGTCTCAAGATTAAATTTATTTTAAAACTTTATCTTTATCTTATTCTTCAACCACCTACCATTATTTGCAGCCTCTTTTCCACTTTCTTATACATTAAACATTTGATTCTTCAATCATTTGCCTCTTTATTTTTGTTATTCTTTATCCAAGATTTGATTCTGAGAAATGAGAGGCAATGCAGAATTTTAAAGCTCTATTTTTGGTTAGCTATTTTTAATGGTTCAAGCTCGATCTATATAAAGATAAAAAGTTAGACAGAATTATATTCTACCTCATTTAATCATCTATTTGATCTACAAGATGGCATATTTATTTGTGTGTATGCATCTAATGCTTCATTTTTTATAAACTTATATAAAGGCAGTCCTACAGGAGCCATAAATTACCTTGAAAAAAACCACAAAAGCATTTCCATTCAATAAACCCATTTGGAAAATGAAAGAAATTGCCTGGCCTTTAGATAATGATGAGGTACATCTCCTTTGTCTATTTGAAATCTAGGTTTTTAGATTTGTAAGTTCAGGAAGCTATTGGTTATCTGTGAACAGACTCCTTCACAGGTCACTGCTGTTATAATATACTTGTGCTTCCGCCAATTCCAGTAAGTATATACTTCTTCAAGTACTCTTAAGTTAGCTGAGAAGAACATTTTGTAAAATGGTAACTACCTGCATTTACTACCATTTTCATGTAAAACAAATTATCATGGCCATAGAAATCAACTCATAAGTAGTATCTTATCATATCCCAAATATAGCAGGTCAATGCTTGAAAGCTTTCCATCGAATCTTAACAAAAATGTGCTTGACACATTTTCCATGGCCAGATAAACTGTAAGAACTGTATTAGCCTAAAGAAGACTGTATCCAGGAAGTATTTGATTTGTTCTATACCTACATTTCAATCACAAGACAAACTACTTCTGAAATGCATTTTCATCTACCAAATTCATCAGCTAGAAGCTCCCACTGAATGTATACAGCATGCAGCCTCCTTAAAATGAACTGATTTATTTAGGTTCAAATAGATTCAAGACAAATATCAAAAGGTGAAAAAAAGATTAGTGTATAACACTTATTTTCAGTGAAAAATATATTTGCAAAAAAAAGGTTATACCAGTGATGTTTGCATTTCTCTAGAAAGAGGATAGGCACTTTCATTGGTTATTGGCCTGTGTGTGTGTGTGTGTGTGTGTGTGTGTGTGTGTGTGAGAGAGAGAGAGAGAGAGGGAGGGAGAGAGAGAGAGAGAGAGAAATGCCTTATACTTTGCTCGCTTTTCTTTGGATTGTTTATCTTTTGCTTAGCATTCCGTAAAACATCTGAATTTTTTATATAGATACTCATAATACAGTTCTTTAGATTCACAATTATTTATACCCCAACACCAACTTATATTAAATTCAAATCTGGACAACAGCTCAGAATAATTTGTTTGCCAGTAATTCATCTTAAGACATTCAATTATGTTACCTAAAAGAGTACAGTCGTATTACTGTGTAATTGTATTGGATACTTGTCTCTTTCTGCCATTAGCCTGTAAAGTTCCTTGACTCTAAGTGCTAAATGGTATTCTTTGTATAACCATCACCTCTCACGTCTCCCCATACAGGATATCAATGCATGACCGTCCTGCTGAATTGAAGAAACTAAAGCTTTCAAAGTTAACCTCTATAAACCTATAGACCCTACAACCTGCCTATTTGGACAAGATAAAACAACAAATTAATAAGTAAGAATTATTTTACTACTTATATATACTACATAGGCACAGCAAAAAATCTATTTTTGTCATAAAGTTTTATTTTTAATATTTTTTAAAGAAATTTAGTGAAATATATAAATCGATATGGAAAGATGAAAGTCAATCAAAGGAAATAACAGTGTAATAATTACACCAAAGTTAAAATTTGTCTTTTAAAAAAGAAATTCCATGCTAAATGGCTAAGATTTAATATTTCAGATATTATCGCTATAAATACTAAGCATTTGAACTGAAAATATCATATATATAAAATTAACTTTTAAAGGTTCTTTTACAAAAACAGATGAAATGGCCAGTTAGCCTGATACAGAGCAAAACTGAAACATACTGCATGGGGTTTGTTTGTTTATTTATCTATCTATTTATTTATTTTTACATTCACTTCTCAGTTTCATTGAAATCAGTTTGCCCACATAGGGCAAGGTGTCTCGAGTAATAACTAAAATGATCAACAGCTAAGAAAAACTTGAGAGAAATGGGAATGGAAAGAGAACTTGAGAGACACATGAGCCAAAAAATAAGAGGGTAAAATTAATGATCGACAAGCAGCCTTTCCAAGACGGTCAGGAGGAAGGGCCTGCTAAGTATCCTAACACAGGAAAAAGACAAGAAGAGAAGAGTGTCCAGGAAGCTTTAACCCAGAGTTCCCGATCTATAGAGAGGGTGGCGGGAGGAAGTTGAAAAGACAGTAGTTCCTCGGGCCAGAATCAGAACACAAGGTGAACTGGCATGAAAATTTGCCAGCCCCTCTTGTACATTCTTCCTTGGTGAATATCTGGTCCGCTAGATTACCCAAACCAGAAACCTAAATATCTTCTTTTCTCTAATGTTCACATTCAGTGGCTCAGCATGACCTAGATAGTCTTCTGTTCTATCTCTCGCCTCGCCTCCATTTTCAGGAGAACTATTTCCCTTCTAGCTGTTTTCCCTTTCCAGGATTTCTGCAGTAGCCTCCTCACTGGTCTTCCAGAATCTGATTTTGAAATCCTCCAGCCCACACCCCTCGTAAGCTGCCAATATGAATTTACACTAATATCAGTTCTCCTCCTTCTTTATAACCGTCATAGCTTCCCTATTGTGACAGGGCTACCTTCACTGAAACAACAGCAAGAGGGGTTTATGCCTTTAATTCTCACAACCCTGCAAAATAGACACCATTTTCTCCATTTTATAGGCAAGTCAGAAAATCAAATCCAGATGTGTCCACTCTCCAGTGTGGTGGCTTCCCGGGGCACATGTTATACAAGGCCCTTTACTGCCTGGCCTCTACTTACTTCTCTACTCTCATATCTCAGCATTTCCTTTCTTCATCCTAACTTTGCAAGTGTACCACCTGAAATGCCCTTGGGCTCTCCTTCACCTGAGGAGCCTGAGAACTCTTCTACATGCTTCATGGTACACGCACATCTATTAAAATTATTTGTCTACTTGACCCTCTTCCCGCACTGAACTGTAAATTAAATAAAGCAAAGACATCATCTTTCAATTGTAAGTCCTTAGTACCCAGCTCAGCGTCTGGAACATAAAAGGGACTTAGTAAAAATTTCCTGAGCAAATGATTGAGGCATAACAGATACCAGGAATAAAGTGACAGGAAAGAATTAACCCCTTCATTTATATCTCGCCTCCTCCCAAGTCATTGCATTAAACAGAGACTTCTAAGATGTAAACAGCAGGCAAGAGACACTCTATTGCCTTTTGTAGTGATATAGTTCTACACTGTTGTTCTGCATCTCTGGTTTCCACATCTTTAATTATAGACCCATCATCTGACTTCAGCTAATTAAGATCTTAAGTTGTCTTCTCCTCCGCTATTACTGACTCCCCGTTATTTTTTGCTCTTTTAGACTTGCGTCACATATCTTCATGTTCATTTGCGTCAATAGCTATCCTCCCCCCCGCCCCTACATCCAAAGTAACCACCATTCTAACTTCTATTAGCACAGATTAGTTTTGCCTGTTCTTGAACTTCATATACATTGAATCATATAATATGTAGTCTTTTCTGCTTGACTTTTTTGGTTCTTCACTAGATCTGTGAGATTTATAACCACGGTTGTGTGTACCAGTACTTTGTTCTTTTAATTGCTGTACAATATTTCAATGTATGAATATATACATTTTATTTATCCAATCTTTTGTTGAAGGACACGTGAGTTGTTTTCAGCTAAGGGCCATTGTAAACAATTCTACATAACTTTTAGTAGACATATGCACTCATTTCTCTTAGATATGTTCTAAGAATTACTGAATCAGAAGGGTTAGATACTGCCAAAACTTTTTCCAAAGTCATTGCTGTCAAAATGGGTTTCCCTATATCCAATGTATTTAAGTTTCAGTTGCTCTATATACAGGGGTGGGCAAAACTAGATTTATAGTTGTAATAAAAATAAACAATACAATAATTAATAATAATAAAAGAATAAACTTTGTGTTTTGTGTACTCACAACTGTAAACCTTTTGCCAACCCCCATACTGACCAACAATTGCCATAGTAAGTCTTTTTAAAATTTTGGCCATTCTGGTGAATTTGAACACAGACTTTTTTAATGCCTCTTTTTACTAAACTCCTTTTAACTACGTATTTAGGTCACACTCATTGTTTAACTTATTTCATTATGGCCCCTATCTAACTACTCTAGTATCCACTATTTCAAAATGTTTTTTCCATAATAATTTCTTGAACAATATTCCTTATTTAACTACAAATTTCTTCCCTTGCTGCACTGGATGACATGTTAATATCATAATTCCCTCAAAACTCTGGCTCTATTTCCCACTTTCACTCTATAAACCTAATGTTTTAACCACAGATTCAGCCCTCTGCTCTTGCTTGTTAATGTCAACTGTCACCTAAATGAAGCTACATATACACTACCACCCTTTCTCACAGAACTGTCAATCCTGCTGGTCAGCTATAGCAAGAAAGCCTATTATCATCTCAAAGTCATCAGGTAAAAAGAGTAAAGCCCCTGCTTTCTCTAGAACCTAGCTCCCCTATAGTTTCTCCCTCCTATTCAAAATACCATTATTCACCCAGTCATTCAATCTCAGAATCCTGAGTCACTTATTTTCACTCGTTTCTCCCCTACATGCAGTAAACGTACATTGATTCTCTTTTTTTATTCTTTATCCTGTAAAATATATTTATTCCATTAAAATGGAAATCTGCAATTATAATTTTATGTACCTTCTACCATCTAAAACTAAACCTATTTCAATGGGCTTGCTAATTTTCAATTTGCAAATTTTGGTCCTCAGACTATCACTGCTAGCACGATCAACAACAAACCAATAACTAACATGTTACAACTTTGAATAAGTACATTTTTTTCCTTTAGGCATCAAAACTGCTCTGTGGATAAGGCTCTTTTATTATCTTTATTTGGGAATTTAGAGAAACTGAGCTTTAGATAGACAGTTATTAATTAGAGCCAAGGAGATAAAAAGGCTTCAAGAGTAAGGTAAATAAATGGCTAGAGCATGGAAAGCTGCTAATTACAATGTAAAACCCTAATGATCATTTTCTCCTTTCCTGAATCTATCTTATTTGAAATAAACAGTATTTATAATCCTAGACAATAGATAACAGACTAACAATCCAAACAGTACACACAAACAATTATAAATTTACAGAAGTCAAAACACATTGAAGTAGAAATCCAAAATGATTAACTTATGAGAAGTTATGACTGAATTTTCCCATCTATACAATCTCTAAAAAACAATATTCTCTAAATTATAAATATAACTTAACCTGTAGAATTCCAAGTTTTAAAAAAGGAACAATTTTGACAGTAATGGAACTGGAATATATAAGAAACATGTAAAATTGCTCTTTTTTAGTAACTTTTGTATTATAAATAGTGAGGTGGTGGCCTTAGTTGTCCAATAGTAATAATAGTTGTAGTAATTTAGTCAATGCCCTATATATGTGCTAGTGAGACACTGGTAATAATTGTGTGGCTTTAAAACATGTCTACAAGTTCTCTGATACTCCTTTCTTCAGGTGGTAGGTCTGACTTAGTGATTCACTTCTAATGACTTGCATAATGTAGAAATGACAGTGCAACTTAAGAGGTTAGGTCATAAAAGGTACAGTAAATTCCTCTTCGTGCTCTCTGTGATTGTTCACTGTGGGAAAAGCTCTCTGCAATAGTCAAGCAGTATCTAGAGGAGTCCACATGTCAAGAAACTGAGATTTCCTGCCAATAGCCATGTGAGCAAGACACCTTAAAAGCAGATCTTCCAGTGCCAGTCAAGCCTTCAGATGACCATAACCACATAAGTGACCTTAAGAATTATCCAGCTAACCCACTTCTGAATTCCTGACCTATGGAAATTATGAGATAACAAATGTTTGTTGTTTTAAGTCACTATGTTTTGGGGTAATTTATTATGAAGCAATAAATAACTAATACAAGTACTAATAAACAACTTCATGTCCTACATTAAACCACAAAAGAAACAGATAAAAGTGAGATACTATTTATATATCAACTTAGATGTTTAAGAAATTATGATATCCAGTGTTATAGAGGAAGTGAAAATTAAGATACTCTCATACACTACTTACAATTTCAGACGGAGACCTTGGCAACCTGTATCCTTATTTTTTAAAACAATTATATCTCTGATATGGTTCCACCTTACGATTTTGTGCTAAGGAAATAAGAGTTTTGCACATATATTTATATATATGTTTATGGGATTGATATTTGTGATGGTAAAAAATTAGATGTCTTCTAAATTAGCCACAGATATTGGTATAACCGTACGATGTTGCCATTAAAATAATATTTTATACCATATTATTTATTGTTGTGTATTATTGTGTATTCTACATACTATGTGATGTAACTTTATTTTTATTATTATATTTGACGACATAGAAAACGCTCTGAATACATTAAGTGCAAATAACTGATTTTAAACACGTGAACAGTATAATTCCAATTTAATAAAAAGTTGCATGTGTGAGCACGAATGTTTGCACACATATTTGCACATAAGGATAGAAAGAGGAATAGAAATAAAAGCACCACAATGTGCATAATATTTACAATTGAATGTAGAATTTTATTTCCGTCTTCTACTTAGCAATTTCCTCATTTTGAAAAAGCAATTTTTCTGGTGAAGAAAATAACGCCGGTCATTGTCACACACCGTGAAAACTCTTCTAGAGGGCCATATGTCACCTAACCCCTGGGTGCCCCTCTGAACTCTCCTTAGACACTCCCGCTTGCTCATTAAGCTCCAGTCATCCTGGCCCTTCTGATCATGGGAAGCAAAAGGCCCTGGGCCTTAGGGCCCTGAGCCAAGCAGCCCTTCGTGGAGCAGCACCATCCCTCTGGCAGCTGGCACTTCCTCCAGTGAATGTCTTCTGCCATCAGCTTAAAGGATCTTTACTGACCATCAGATTTAAAGCAGCCTACCCAGCAATAAGTTACGAATTCTTCCTGTTATCAAATTCCAGAGCACTTTTTACTATACAAAAATTTCTCTTTTGACAGAGCTCTGTCCCAGGATCTGAACCACAGCTGCTGTGTCTCGGCACCGTGAATCACAGTCCCCAGCAACTTCCTCCCTGCTGCCCACACTGAGTCCCCTAGCATGAGATGCTCCAGGGGGGACAGGAAGCAGCCACGCTAGACGCCCCCTGAACTCTGCACCCGTGATGACCGCTGTGATCAACATTGCGGAGAGCCAGCCACGCGCAACCACGTCTGGTCCCTGTTTAACACCCACTCTGCATGAGCCCCTGCTGCCTGGGCTTCGTGACAGTCACCTGCTCCATAAGGTTTAGGAACCGTAAAATGGTGGCTGTCGTGACTGGGGCCCAGGGCTATGTGTCCACTGCCAAGTGCCTGAACATCTCGGCCCTGGCCTTGAGCCCCCTTCTCATCATTACGGTCATTATTACTGTCATCGTTATTTTTGCCACTGCACACTGATCATTTTCCAAGCAATCTTAGATGTCAAATGGTGACGGACGGATACTTGACTTGGGACGGCAAACACACAATACAGTGTGTAGATGATGTGTTGTGGAATTGTGCACCTGAAACCTGTATAAATTTGTTCACCATTATCACCCCAATAAATTCAATAAAAAGCCAAAAGAAAAGAAGTTATGGAGGTCACCAGTAGCTGCCCACAGCCTGAGGCTGTCACCCTTTTTCACAGCTGTTTATATACACATCTGTCTGCAACTGAATGCAATAAAAGACTTGTAAATTGGGAAAAATTCTTTTTTACTTTCTTGTTTGTTTATTGTAGGTCTCCCTTAATTTATAACATAAAATTACAGCAAAAAGCTTGCCTGTCTTGATAACTGCTGTATCTAGTCCCTAGGAAAATGTTTACCAATAACAGGGATCCAAGAAATGCTTTCTGAATGAATGAGTGCTACAAGAAATGCCTTGTTAAACATAATGTTGTTGACCATCACCTATTCTTCATACCGTGCCTCTTCCTGGCTTAGAGTTACTGCAACCTCTACTGTTCCTTCCTCATTTCTAATGAGCACTGTTTCCTCAATCACTGAAATCTGTCCCTGCCAGGTTATCCTCACTAAAGCATGTCAAGAGGGCGAGCAAAGTGAAGAAAATCACATCTGTATTATCAACAATGTGTGCGAGCCCATATGAACTCCATATACTACACGCGGAGAGTACTAGAATACAAGCTCCACAGGGAGGCAATTATTGTTTTGTTTGTTGTTTACAACCCCCAAATCAATGCCTGGTATATTTTAGGCACTCAAAAATAAGTAATTGTCAAATACATGTATTTATGAATGATTGATGAGGAATAGCCAATGTATTTTGTTCCACGTATCATAAAAATGACATAACATAAAGGAATGGGGGGAAAAATGTAATTCTATACAAGGACACTCACACCGTGATCTAAAGTGTGTAGCAATAAAAGAATACCGAAGGAAAATCGCTTGCTCATGACAAATCTCACAGGTAAGCATTGTCAGTTAGGTATGAAGTATATCCAGCTGCCTAATACACAGCTTTTCCATCAAACAGCCAGTTCCTTAGTGCTGCCAATTAAATCACAGTGTAAATTTATTACTTCAATTAAACAGCAGCATTTACTTAGGACCTACATCAAGCTCCTTGGCTCTGTCCTGTAGTTTCCTTTTTAAAAAGAATTGGAAACAATACCACATTTGAACTGCTTCCCCAAGTAATCAAAATTGCAATACTACGCCCCCTTTTATAATACTTCTTTAGATTCAAATGCATTTCAGAGCATGTGCCCAGCAGTGTTTACCCATTGTTTAACATTTCTTTTTAACTTCTCTGATCTTCTTGAATAGATAGCATAGCTGTTCACCCAAGAGGAGGGCAGTACCCCCTATCAGGTTGCTCTCTGATTTTATCAGTCCTGAAAGCAGCTCTATCATAATTGCTGGAAAGGGTCTTTCTGCAGAGCCCATAGTTTGTGTATGCTTTTTGTATATTCTCCAGTGTGACAAACACCCTCTAGCTGGCTTTACACTTTCATTTCCATTGAAAACCTGTAATTACCATCTACAAGAAACACTTCAAGCTGATTAAAGATGATATACACTAGAAGGCAGAGAGCAACATGCTTTGACATCAAAGTGTGTATCATGTAAGCAATAGTGTAGCAGCATGCACACAGTAAACACTAAATAATTTTTTAGAAGATATTTCATTTGCCCTTTGGCACACAATATAATTAATTTTCTGTTAAAACATAGATTTTCAAAGAGCAAATTCAGCAGACCATAGTTGACTTTTGAACTGTTATTAAAAATATTCCACCATAAAGAATAAGCCATTCCAAGTTCTCCACTCACATTGTCTCATTCACAGCTACACCAATTAAGTAACTGTTTAACTGTTCCCATTTCTTGATAGGCAAACCAGTCAAACAAGCAGTTTTACTTTATCATATTCTTTAACTGAGTTGAGTCCTTTTTACTTTGTTTGGTCAGAGGAATCAGAAATGTCAAATTATTTAGGCACAGGAGTGTTTAAAGACAGAATCCTCAGGAGGTAAATTGCAATTAGCTAAACTTTATAGAGAGCATTTGTCATTTGTCTGAGTTTTTCACTTACTTTTATTTATTTATTTATTTTTTTTAGCCATTGAAATGCCTCTCTATGTTTGGAGAAACTCTAGAGATATAAATTACATTGAAAGACAGTGCCCGCATCCAATTACAGAATTTGAAAGCTTGTTTTACCTGCCTTCTTTGCCTCTGTGTCTCAGCGAACCACTCTGACTCAGCCAATCAGATGGACCTACACTTGATTTTTAAATGAGAAGCTAGTAATCCAGAAAAGCAAGAATGGTGACAGACCCATCCCAGCTTTGGCAGCAACATCCAATTTGAGAGGCAGCAACGGCAGTTCCAGGTGTCCAGTGATGACGGTCACAGTGTGAGCCACAGTGCCTACGTTTAGGGGTTGTGGCAAGTGTATTCTCCCCAGCCCGGCTCTTTATGTCATTTCCTTAATTCTGCAAATTACACAAATTCTCTTTCAATAAATATGTCTGCTGTTTAGATCAGTCTGTTATTTGTAACTATAAAAAGCTTACTAGGACAACTTAAGGAACAAATACTTTGATAGGTTACATATTGATGCTTTGATGTGTGCCATCTTAATATATCCCTGTCATATACTCTTCTCAGGAGTGCACTGCCTGTCATCCTACTCTCAATGTCTATAGTTTTCTCACAAGTGCCTAGAGGACTGGTCTAGTTCTGGAAGAAGCTAATGATCTTCATCACTAACCAAAATTCAAATATTTCATTTTTCTTCAGCTTTTAATCGAGAAATGAACTTAAGACCACAGGATTCTAAAATTTTAAAGTTAGAGGTGCCTTTTATGTCATCTACCCTGCCCCTTTTACATGGAAATAACTTCCTTGTCTCAGGTCAAATTGAAAGTAAATGGAAGTGCTAAGACTCCGACTTGGAATCCGGCTCAGTCCCATTTCCACAGCACCAAGTATGTCAACTGGGTTTCTTTCATCTGGAAATAACTGAAAATCAGCTGGAATTGGCCTAATCATTAAGGGATCTACTCAACTGTGAGACAGGGAAGTCCAGATGTAAGTTGTGATTCCATGTTCAATAACTGGGCAACTCAGCAGCAATATCAAAGAATCAAGTGTCCAATGATCCAAGGCTCCTCTCATTCTCAGGAGAGCAGGGTTCCAGATCAGTGGGAAAGAGAACAGTTTCTCTTCCTCACATAACTACTGAACTATTGAAGAACAGACTTAGCTTTGCACTGATGGGATTATCCATAAACCATTCCTGGACAATGGGAGGCCACGTACTGAATCCTGGGTTGTAACAAGAACCCGTCAAGACAGACAGTGAGCAAACCAAGTGGATGCTACACAATGGAGTTGGGTGAACTGGGTGTTGAGGAAACAGTTACAGTGTGTACTACACAAGACAATGTGAGGACATAACTTTTTCCCGTAAATAGTTACCTACTAATTTCCATCACAACATTCTCAATTATATTCAGTCAAGTTTTACATAGATTATTAAGTAACATTATTCCCAAAAGTTTTCAGTCCTCTAAAATATGTACTGTATATAAAATTTAAAGAGTGGTGGCTTGCCTTTCATTTTATTTACACAAATATTCCTATAAAAAAAGAAGGGGCAATTAAAAGGCTGTAAGTATATAGTAGGTATTTTATGAAAAGATACGCTATTTTTATACAGATTTTATATCATTATGATTAATACAAATATCAAATGCACAAATATATCATTATGGACTTTAACTGAATGACTAAAATAATTTATAAATTCAAAATGTTTATTTATAGCTCCATAATTCCATTTTAAAATGGCATTTCGTCTATGAATGTAAAAGCATACCTCTTGTAATAACTTATGGAGATTTTCTTTTTCTGATAGCAATCTCTAAAATCTTTCATAATATTGCAAATATCAAGAAAGCCAAGCAAGTAAACTCTATATACTAAATCTAATCTGTTGTCACAATTATGTTTATACCCATTGAGTTATCTGGGGAAGTCTGAGGACATCTGAACCAAAAATGAAAAGCAACCTCCCACAAGTTCCCAATAGAAGGTCTGGGTAAGAGTTGAAACTGATGCAGCCTGACCCATGGGTAACCTCTGTGAGACAGGCAGGAGCTGGGGGCACAGTAGGAGGAAAACTCTTAGCAGGAGGAGGGGGTGTCTGATTCTCTCAGTAGAGTCAGTTCAAGTGATTATCCTATTTTCTTAAATCGATAGCTAATTCCTATACTGCTAACAAATAAAAAAATTCATAATTCAGTTTTATTAAAGAAAATGCAGTATAAATAAAGTTGTAGAGTGGGAGAAAACTCCCAGAGGGTTATGTATAAGGATATCCAAATCACTAAAATGGATTTCAAAGTGGGAAACATCTCTTAGGTTATTTCTGATTATGAGTGTATATGGTGGGGCAGAGGGAGCAACTCAGGCACACCATGTACCTTCCTACAATACATAATAATTTAAACACTGCAATTCACCAAATATAAGAATAAAATTGAATAACACTGTCAATGCTATGGCAATGCTGACTGTACTCAGAATTTTTCAAGAGTCTTTAACTTTATAACAGATCCATAATTTAAACATCTGAATCAAGAGACAGATTTTTGTCTCCAACATTTCTTTAAAAACACTACAATTGTATTTTGAGGCTGTTAGGCCTTCCCTGAAGAGTACCAATCTTCTCGCTACTACAAAAAATTGAAGTTCAAAAAATTGCATTTCAGAAAATAAACGAATAGCGTATCAATCTTTTCCTGTGTGTACTCCAAAATTCAAACTGACCTTCCTCAAGTTGTTTAATGTTTTATGATACATTTTCTAAGGAACCTGCTTCAAAGATTCCTTCTGATAGAAGGATAAGAGCATTCAGTGTTTACTATGTAGCAGGCGAGGGCAAGGTGAATGAAAAGGAAAGGCCGGGAAGGATCCCGCAGCTAAGGAGCTTATGATTTTGTAAAAGTTTACGGAGAGAGAATAGATGAGGCACGATAAAATGTCATAGATGCCGACGGAACTGCTTGTTCTAGCAACTGGATCTGGGGATTAAGCCATTAATAGAGACTTTCAAGAGAACAATATGTATGAATGTGGGAAGCAAGATTATATGGAATTAGGACCTAAAACTACATGTTTTTTAGAGGATAGGATAATAGAAGGACTCTGATAAAACTGTATAAACCATCACCATGAAGAATATAAATTTTTTAAATAACACAAGGATTTTCAGATATTAAATTGCACAACAAAGGGAGAAATAACCTTAATGCATGTTACTAGTACAGTAATGTACAAACAGATTAACAGAATAGAACTGAGAGTCTAGAAACTGAGCTGTCATTTCAAATTAGCAGGTTTATGATAAAATCTTTAATAAATGGGGACATAATCCTACAATTATTAGTTAACTGTTTGGAAAGGAAAAGAAAACATTGGAGTCCCACTTCACAGCATGTACCAAAAGCCATTCACATGGAGTAAGAGATTAAATGTGAGAAAGAAAAAGTGTTACAAAAATAAATAATAAATAAATAAAAAGAAAAGGAAGTAGTTTAAGTTAGAGAAGTTCTTTCCAAGCAAAGATAGAAGCTATACATAAAAAGACGAATAAATCTAACTACACAAATTAAAAATCAAAGACAAAGGCAAGCTGGAATGAATATGAATATCATGACTGACTGTCCATAGCTCTCCAAGCACAGGGCCCATTCAGGCGAATGCAGGAGCTGTATACTCCATGTTTACAAAAACCGACACTCAGAGCACCCCTCAAAACCCCACTCTACATCTTCCAGCAATAAATAAGATAAGCCCTGGCTATCAAGACCCCAAGACACCACTGCCATTCAAAGCTCTCTGACCCAGAGACCTTCTGCAGTACTGCGGATCGACACCACGAGGCTATGTGAGCCTCTCTCTGATGTGCCTCTCCTCCATGATCCCTTGCCCTCCTCCCCTTCTGGATGGTGGCCTCTGCACCATAAGCTTCTGGACGGTCACATGCTTGACGGACTTCCCCTCCCAGGCAACCCTGTCCAAGTGCTACCCAGTAAAGCTTGTTCTATGTGACTGCCTCTCATGTTCATATCCCTTTCCTTGATTTTCCCCAAATTCTTAAACCCCTGACACTGTCGAACCCTGGATAATCGTGTAGCCCTAACCAGGCTACAAGACTGCAAAGCCTGGCAGTCACAGTATTGACTGGGATTGTCACAGTACTTCATAGCTACTCTTGAAACAGTGATTTGCTTATTTATGTTTAACATATAAGGAACCTTCAGTGTTTGTTAACTCTTCAGTTCTTTGATGAACCAAATAACTGTTTTAAGAAACCTTAGGCACTGGATAGGGGGTGAAAAGAAGACCTCAGAGACAGGCCTATAGGTATACTATGACAGCTTCACAGTACATTGTCTTGATCCATTGTGATAAATGGACCATATATCATTTTGTCAAAATGGAAGCCTTTGGAGAGTAAATTTGAGTGGTATATACAAATACAAGGGATGACAGACAAAATGAGGACTGCCTCAGGCAAAATGGAAACAAAAGGTACACTAATTATTTTGACAATAATATATTGAAGAGTTAAGAATAGGAGTACACAGGAGTCTCTATGAAGAATATGGGTTGAAGAATATCTCCCACTTTGAGATACCATTGAGTTAAACAGGTTAAACAGGCACAGGTGATAAAATACAGTTAGGAGTATGTATTTGAGTGAATAATTATTTCTACTATTTGTAGATCAAAGGTGAAAAAGCCAGAGTCCACTAAGCTACTCCTGAGAGATGAGAGCATTTCATAGGCTACCCAAGATCAGTATTTGCTGCTCTCTTTTCCTCTTGTCATTGATTCCCTCTTCCCTCTCTGCTACACCACAGAATCACTTCCTACTTTTTCTCTTTCCCCTTCTCTCCCATTTTTACCTAAATAGCCTTTTTATGTCTGTCACTGGCTTCCATAGATATTATTTGCCATCAAGCAGCCCTAGTCATCCAGAGAGCAACATGAAGCTCTTTTTGGGGAAAGGGTCCACATAATTGAGAAACACCCCTTTGTGGGGCAGGTTGAATGGCATCTCCCAGTCCCTGCTCTTCCTGCCTCATCTCTGCCTGTCTGTGCTGTTCCTACTCTGCCACTCTCCAGACCCCTTATCTTTTCCTACACTTCTGAAGAGGAAGTGGGTTTATAACCACTCACAGGAAATGTTGAGCCTCAAGTGTTTAATTACACACACACACACACACACACACACACACACACTAACACACACACACAGTCTATCCAAAGAATATAAAACCCACAGAAATGGACACAAGGTTCAATCTAGTTAGAAAAAACAACAGATATACAATATCTTATAACTTTTTACAACCAAATATAGCAAAATATGCTATAAGAACATCCCAAATTGATTTCCGCAGTCTTTAATTTTCTAGTTTAGCTCTTTCCCCTGTTTCTCTGCTTCCATATTCTGAGTCACTGACTGATTATTGATGTAGCACAGCCTGGTCAGGGGAAGGCAGATTAGATCATGTCTTAATACCTCATCTGGCCTTAAAAAGCTTTATTCTCAAAAAAAGAAAAAAAAAAGTTGTATTTAAAAAAATTACCCAATGGGTTTTTACTTCCTTAGTCAAGTTACTTTGTCTCATTGCCTGTTTAAGAGTGTGTGTGTGTGAGAGAGAGAGAGAGAGTTTTGCTTTTGTTTTCCATTTATAAAGATGAAATGAGCTCCATGGGCTTCTCAGAATATATTAAGGTTTCCAAACTTATATATAGGTTTCAAAAGCACAGCAGGTCCAGTGTATGGAAAAGGCAGGTAGGTGCTCTCTGCCTCCTACACCATTTAATAAGCACATATATAGAGTAAAAGAGTAATTTTTTCTTTTTTTTAAATCATGAACTGCTCTAATTTACAGTTCACTCACAATTTATTATCATTGTCCTTTGAATACTCTTTTTAAAAAATATATGTTGGGACAGTAACAACTGGCACCAAAGTATTTTTTTTCTTTTTTATGGATTTCCAGAAAGGATCAAGACCAACTGTCCAGTTACTGATATATCAATTACCACTTGGGAAATCAAGTTTTTTTGTTTCTTTTTTTTGCATACTAGGGATTCCATTCATTATTTCTAAAAGTCAATTTCTTAATAATTTAAATATATGTAGGCAGACAAGGTTAGCAGTAAGGTCTGTGGTCTTAAGAACAGATTCTATACTCGGTTGGAATGTTCTAGAGAAATAACCATATTGAGTTACATTACATCTACTCCAAATCACATCCCATCACACAGTTGTGTTTGCTTTTCGTTTTCATTCTCATACATTCCCGCATCTGTCCTGTATGCTTTACTTCACCTTCTTTTAGTGGGAGGGGGGGAGCAGTTGAGAAAGGCAACAAATATCAAATTCAGAACTCCCAGGAGTGCTGACCCAAATTCTCAAATGGTAGCTTTGAAATGCACTTTCTACTTTCAGATCTGGAATATCATGATATGATTCCTTAAAGAGTCAAATGTCATGTATTTTCACAAGCTATCTTTGACGAGCCTTTTAAAAATGATGCAGATAATTAAAATAATCGGAAAACAACTATGAACTACCTAATAACCTAAATATAAAGAGGTGAAGCTCTGAGAGTCAGTCACAAGGACTAAGAATAGAACTTGTTTATATTCTTTCTTTTACCTTGGTTACAGCCTTTCACACTGTTATGCTTTTCTCAGCTCATATGTGGAGCAGAGAGCTGGATGTAAGTGCTTGCTGATGCTGTCTGTCTGCTGTATAAAATGTTATGAATGTCTGAGGTACAATCTTCCCAAGTATTTTTATATACTTGCGGTTGCTTTCTTGACATTCATTCCAGGATTAGAACTTGTGTTTGTTATTAAATATTTCTTTAAAAATATTATTTTTCCCTGGCTCCCTTTGGTCCCATCTCTGTCCTCCAAAAGTCATAATATGAATGATTTAAAGGAAATTGAGACGAAGGAGGATTGCTTTGGGGGTTAAGGAACCTGAAGGGAAGATGGAAGGAGAACTCATATCAAAAGCTGGCCTCTAGCCCGGCCAGCGTGGCTCAGCAGTTGAGCATCGACCTAGGACCCAGGAGACTCCGGTTCAATTCTGGGTCAGGGCACATGCCCAGGTTTCCAGCTGGATCCCCAATAGGGGACGTGCAGGAGGCAGCTGATCTATGATTCTCTCATCACTGATGTTTTTCTCTCTCCCCCTTTTCCCTTCCTCTCTCTGAAATCAATAAAGACATATTTAAAAAAAAAAAAAAGCTGGCTTCTAGCCCTGGCAAGAGTGGTTCAGTAGTTAAGAGTGTCAGCCTGGTTACTGAGGGGCAGCAGGTTCGATTCAGGCCAAAGGCATGTACCTGGTTTGCAGGTTCAATCCCCGGCCTGGTAGGGGCACATGTGGGAGGCAACCAATCAGTTGTGTCTCTCTCACATCTCTCTTTCTTTCTCCCTCTATTCCACTCTCACTAAAAATCAATAGGAAAAATATCCTTGGGGGAGAATTAAAAAAAAAAAAAAAAAAAAAAGCTGGCTTCTTTGGCTTCCTTACCTAACAAGTACACAAGCAGGCATACACACACACACACACACACACACACACACACACACACCCCTGAATACTTTAGCTTCTTTATTAAGAGTCACTGAATTGAAATATTTGTTGAGTAGTCTATGCAGATTAAAAATTATTCCTACTTAAATATTTGTTTCTCACAAATGCACTCATGTCTCTTACAGACACCAGTTTAATTATTCCATATCTGTAAGGAATCTAATGCTAATTGAGGTTTTCTTCTGGTATCAATTTTAATTATTTAGAGCAGCATGAAGCTCTTCGTAATTTCCCACCTGACAACTGGGACCCAAAAGAACAGCTGCCTATGGTTTTATGCTCCTATGAACACAGTGGATATCAGAGTCAATAAACTTAGGCATGGATTCTCTGTGTGTTCCACTGAGGTTATGAAAATGAACCCTTTTGGGGAAGTTCAGAGAAATCTGCAACTGAGAATGATGTCCAAGTCACTGGGCAAAGTCTGATGACAGTCACAGATCTCAAAGGAGCCGCAGGAAGAGAGGCTCCCTGCTGAAATGAACACAGCCTATAGTTAAATAATAAATCACAGCCATGTAGCCAGCCTGCAACAGACACTACCTATCAGAAAGGCGCCATGACCACATAGTGCAAATATTTAGTTCCACACAGTTGTATATCTTGATGGGATCCAACTGAGGTAGTTATCTGTTTGTCCTTCCTACAGGAGAAGATGAATGCTGTTTATTTATAATGAACTGAGAACTGAAATATTATTTGAATTTTTCCAAATACAAATAAGTACAATGAAACCTAGTTATACATCCCCACGTTTAAATATACCCCCTAGCAGGACTGTAAGAATCAAGTACTCAGCATATACATAATTTAGCACAAACGCCTTATGACACCACATATTTTTTTTCTTCTTTTGCTAAAGAAAAAAAGGCTTCCTGTATGAACGCACGTTATTATTTCTGCTCTCAGACATGCTAATTCAGGATACAATGAACCAGATGAATTATTCATTTTGAAGTTGCAGTTGTTTGTGGGTAAAACTGTGCAGAGACCCAGAATAAAAATATAAGTAAAAATGGACAGAGAAAAGGGACTCATCATTCCAAAGAATGTACATAGATATGTAATTAATTTCTGTTTTGAAATGTTATAAATGAAAGTGCTTCAATTAAAAAATTAAATAATATTCTTAGTGAGTAAAGATATACAAGGGAATAGAAATGCCATTTAACCTACCATAGCTCACAGTTCATTGATCCTGAATCTCTCTCAACAAATACTTCACCAGCTAGCTATTGGCTCTGAAACCACAGCCACTCCTAAAAACATGCTAAAATGCACAGCCTTTCTACCAATGTGAACTAAAAGGGAAGGGACTGTCTATCATGTATAATCCTAATATCTAGGGTGTCCTAATAGTAGAGTGTCTGGAGTTAATCGGTGATCAGTAAATATGTTGAGTTTGAATAACTTTATCACTGGCACCAAAAACAATGACATAATATGCGTTTCCCAAGATAACTGTTTTCCAGTGTAAAGGGTTTACCT
This sequence comes from Miniopterus schreibersii, assembly GCF_964146895.1. Lineage (NCBI taxonomy): Eukaryota > Metazoa > Chordata > Mammalia > Chiroptera > Miniopteridae > Miniopterus > Miniopterus schreibersii. Next base: position 51,004,195 of record NC_138118.1, read on the forward strand.
TATCTTCTTCCCCTTCCCTACCGTTTGTTCACTGAGAGAAGAGGTATCATCACTGTTGCGACTTCTGAAGTTTAACCTGAAATCATCAGAGAACAAACTGAAGCAGAAAGAGATTAGGAGTTGAAATAACCATCTCAGAAGTGGTCGCTACATTCCAGGTGGGAGTTAGTGAACTCCTGGGCGAAAATAGTGTCCGGTGTCCGTGGAAGGGAGACTAAAAGAGGGCAGAATAACACAGGAAGAGTCACAGGATGCCTGAGCTATTTACATGATGACACACAGAAGGAGGAATGATAAGTAGTTGCTCCTTCAATTTTATTAAAAGCAAAAATATAAAATTCAAGAACAAAACAGAAATACCTTTCAGCAGTATTATACTGCACCTAAAAATAGGCTCAAATGTAGCAAAGGTAGTTATATGGGAAATTCAATATTTAGTGTTGATATGATTATGATAATATAAATATTACTTATAGCTAAGCCATGCAATTTACTGTGATAACCTTTTGATTTCCCAGGAGTTATACACTGCCAGGCTCTCTAAAGGAAATGTCACTCCCTTCAACAGGGTTAACACATTGAGCAATCTATCTGCTTCGTGTTTTCCTTGGAGACATCCCTGCAGACCCCTCCATCATCTTGCACCTGTTTGGACAGATTAACTCCTGGTCTGTCACTCTACTGACATCCAGGTAATTTCCTTGTCTTTTCTGTTTTCAATTCCTTGATTCTTTTAAAAATCTATGAATGCATTTGCTTATCTGCTTCCTCATTATTGGAGTACTTCCACCAGAAGCTACCTGAGAAAAGTAAATGGGAAAACAATTTTTTAAAACCTACTTGCCATACCTCACACTTGAGTCATAGTTTGACTGGATATATAATCTAGTTTGGAAATTATCATCCCTGAGAATTTTGAAAAAGTTTCCCATTGTCCTTAGCTTCCAATGCTTATTCTCCAAAAGTCTACTGCCTTTTGACTATTATCACAATATAGTGTCCTTTATTTTCCTCTCTGGAGCTGTAATATCATCTCTTTAATGTTTTCAAACCCCTTGCCAATGTCTTTTCTTTCTTATCTTCATTCTAGTGACTCCCACCTATCTGGATTTCTTGTCCTTTAGTTATAGGAAATATACATACATACATATAATTGAAATATATAATATCTATGAAAACACATAAATATGCATTCATGATGCACATAAAATATATAATGAAGAACACACATATACATACATATGTATATCATTTCTTTCCATCTATTTTCTTTTATGAACTCATTTTATTTTGGATCTCCTTCTGATTTTCTGATTTTCTAAGACATTTTTTTTAAAATTGATTTCAGAGAGAGGAAGGAAGACATAGAGAGAGAGAAGCATCAACCATGAGTCATTGACTGGCAGCCTCCTGCAGGCTCCCTACTGGGGATCGAGCCTGATACCTCAACATGTGCCCTGATCGGGAATCCAACCGTGATCTCCTGGTTCATGGGTTGATGCTCAACCACTGAGCCACACCGGCTGAGCAAATTTCCTCTGACTTTGTCTTCTATTCCTTTGCCTTTTTCTTCTAGGAAGAGTATCCTAGAAAAAAAGGTCTCCTTAACTTTATCTTCCTTCCCTTCTACTTAATATTTTCATTTCTCTTATCAATTTTTATGCATTTTCTAAAGAGTTCTTTTATATAGCACTTTGATATTATTTCAAAAATAAAATATCTCTTACTTAAGGATATTTATTATAGTTTTTGAACTCTTTTGTTTACTGCACTGTCTCTGATGCCTGTATTTTTGCTTTCGTCCGTTTCTTCTTTTTATCTGTTTGTCTTTTCAAAGTTCTTATTATGTTTAAAGCTTTCCTCAATATATATAAGCCTTATCTATTCATATTTAAGAGTAAGGCTTTGACCAGTGTTGTGGGGAAGTGGCTGGAGGTGGATACCTCCAGAGCATTATCCCAGGGGATGTGGAGCCTGCGGAGGGGTGGAATAGTACAAGAAGATTTTAATTTGTAACCGAATTTTATGTGCCTGAAATATAATGCGTATGTTTAATTTAAGTTGAAAAGCTCTCACCACTGAATGAAAAAAAAAATCTGAGCTTAAAAACCTTTTTCAAATACATGACTCATACAGACTGTGCCAATCAGAGAGAGGCACAGGGTATGTGACCATATTGCTACGATTAAAGAAAATGTTAAAAACATGGCAGAAATGACTACAAGTCATTTTGAAAAGAATTCTCGCAATGGAGAATTCTAGTGTTGCTATAGGTAGTTCAGTTAAATATTTTCTAATGTATTCTTCTTGTTTGTGCCATGAATAATTTTTTTATCTATTAAATGCATAAAAAAAAATTATGTTTAGAAAATTAAAAAAAAAAAAAAGATTAGGGCATGGGAAGCTGATTGAAAGTTCCTTGTGCATGAACACGCTTGCTGATATATGGGCTTTACCACAGGGTGATCAATTGGTGACCTGGTCAGTTTGATGGTGAATCTCAAAATGTACATCTGTACATCTCTCTCTTGGGCCAATATCTCCAGAAATTAAGTCTCCAAACTCTATTTCTGGGATTCAAGAAGGAACGAAACTGAGAATCTCACAGTTCAAGGTACAGACTTCTTTAACTCTCCAAAGAGTTTCCTCTTTTAGAATAATGACACTTTTCTTATCTCCTGGTATCTCTGAGTAGAGCTTCTTAGGTTCAACCCAAGGCTGAGTTCAGTGAGGGAGGGATTTGAGAATGGAACTTCTTATAAGCACTGCCAATAAATCTTTATGTCTTCAGCCATACCTGACCTAACCTCTCAAAGTCACCTTGTAGCTCTAAATTCTAAGCTCTACCAGAGTTCTGAGGCACAAATGGAATTTTTTATCAATGTGGTACTTATTTATTATATATTATCCCAATGTAGGCACTTAGCTCTCTGCTCTTTCTGCTCTTGTCTCTTCTATCTCTAAACTTTTGTTAGCAACCTTATCTGATGTTACCTTTTCTTCTATAATCTTTATCCTTACAGATTTAAGCCTCTTTATTCCTTAATTTTATTTTAACAGAGTTTTGAAAGAAGAGATAAACATGCTTGTTTAAACCATCATACTTAATCATAACTCTAGTAAAATTTCAAATTATTTTAACAGAAACATAAGCTGGAGCAGCTACATTTGATATAGGTAAATATGCTAGTAAATTTGTTTCTTACTATTAGTACTTTAAATTGATAATAAAATAACCATATGATTTCACTCATATTTGGGATATAAAACTGAAACTCATGGACACAGACAACAGTGTGGTGGTTACAAGAGGGATGGGGCATGGAGGAAAGTAGTAAAGGGTAAAGGGAGCCAAATATATGGTGATGGAAGATGATTTGCCTTTGGGTGGTGGGCACACAATACAATATACTGATCATGTACATGGAAATGTACACTTGAAACCTATGTAATCTTACACTTGAAACCTATATAATCTTATTAACCAATGTCATCCCAATAAATTTAATGAAAAAATTAATTTAAAAATCTAAATATCAACAAAAAAACAAAAAAATTAAGTCAGTCCAAAACATATCAACTGAAGATAAATAGTATACAGAGACCTATAGTTATCAAAAATTTTACATGCTAAATTAAACAAATAACAGGGAAGACTTCCCATCTAATTATTAGTTGCACAAAATCTTTCAGAAAAGGAAGTGAAACACAAGACATCGTTTTTGGGGGAAGAAAACATGTATTTCAAATACTCCTTTTTGCCTGTTTCCCCAAACATTCCATAAAGGAAAAAAAAAAAAAAAAACTCTTAAAGTTATAAGTTAATGTAAAATGTTACTTATTATAATAAAATAACAAATATCAGAGGAGAAAAGATTCAATCATTCAATCTCAATAACAAGGGCACCTAGGCTACCTACTCCTAAGCCTATCCAGAAAAACCAAATTCTCTCTCAACTGTGCTCTGACTCAGACACTGTACTTGGAAGGAAAGTTTCAAAATTTAGCGGGACAGACGATTTGGCGATTTACAGTGTACGAACATAAATGAGTCACTATTGCTATAACACAGGACAAGTTTGTCACAGCATAAAGGACTAAAGGAGGGGGGAATGTGAGGCTTAACATGTAGCTATTGAATAGGAAAAGCTGTTTCTATAAGTGGCCCTTTTAAAACAGAGTTAACACCTCAGAGCATTTGTGACATCTGAGTCAGTCTGCTCAAAGTGTCAAGCTAAAATTTTGCAGCCTTAAGCCTTGAGAGCCACAGCTGCTGTAGTAGATGAAGCTTTGAGCTACCACAATTAATTATCAGAAAGAAACATAATTAAAAACCTTGGAGTAGCAGGGAGGATTTTGATGAATTTAGAGCAATTTAGACCTGAGAGCCTAACAGCACATTTTATGTTTTACAAGTATGTCTTTTTCAAGCTGTCAAACTCTTAGTCACTTCAGTACGTACTGATTTACAATGTATCTACAGCATTCCCTGACCCCATCCTACCCCCCAACAAGGTAGAGTTAATCATTCCCTCCTGTGGATTACCACCATACCTATATGTTCTTTATGGTTTCACTTATATAATATCCTCATTTAGTGCATATGAACATGAATTCTTGCATCTTCAACATCTGTGTATCTTAGCTAATAGTCTATATTCAATTATAAGCTTCTATCACTTTATAGTAAAAGGATTTGTGCATGTAGATAGAGACTACCTATGTATCTGCAAAGATCCTTTTCTATTTCAGGGTCTAGGATACTATGGTTTTTCACTTTAATAAATCATATTAAATATATTACCCCATTCAATAGTACAACAACAATCTTGATAATCAATATGTGACATAAATGTCTCCTTACAGCTAATATTGAATAAAGATACTACTCCCTCCTTAATTTTATTGTGGGGGGAGGGAAGGGTTGGAAGACAACTTACCACTTGTTTTCAATAGATAACTTTATTTAATTAGATGTATATTTCTTCTAATCTTATAGTAAAATCTGTAGCATAATGGAAAGAATGTACAGAATTTGATGGACTAGAAAACCTCAAGAAAGATCAACCTTCATTTTCAAAAGAAAGTTTCACTGTAATTATAGAATAAGAAGGGTCCCTAAAAAGAAAAGAAAAAGAAAAAAGAAAAAAACAACTTCTAGGGTGCAGTAGCTACGTTTATTCCTTAAGTTACCTTCTGGCTTTTTACTCTGGCTGTGGTCTCCATCAATGTCTGCGTCGCATGGCATTGCTCAGCTCATTCTATACAGCACAGTCTCTCAGGAGTGTATGATATGTAAGATGCTGGAGGCCAGTAATAAAGAATTCTACTATGTAACAGAGAAGTAATAAGCAATCTTAAAAATAATTATGCATTCATTCACTTTCATAAACAAACTTATTACCAAATGAGACCCAACCATAATTTTCCACAATTACTCTTGTTGTATGGATATATCAGAAGCAGAATTTATTGCCAAGGGGTAGTTTAATTAGAATCAGGTAGGGTACAATTGAGGTTTTAATTTAAAAAAAATTCCTCATTAAATAAACAGAAAATTATTATAAAATGCATGACTGATTAAAAAATGTCATTCAAAAAACTCAATTCAATACAAAGAAATATCTATAACTAGTGTAAAACCATAAATACCAATTAGAACTACCAAATGATATTTAATATGAAATTTAAAGTGCCCTAGTAGGAAGTAATGGCTCTAAAGATCTGTATCACATAAGCATTTTCCATAAACTGGGACTCCAAGGGCAACGCAGACATTCCCATAGACTGCTCATCTTCTTATTCCTGAATTTACTAACATGTATTAGAGAAAAGGACTATAACTGTAATTGCCACTAAAAGAAAGATAATATTACAGTCACATTATGAAGTCCTCTGAGGTTCCATTGTCTTTTCTCACTTGCTCGCTTATATATTTCAGAATTTGTCACAATCCAGGTTTTCCGTCCTTTTCTACGCTATTAACAACTGAATAACAATATCTTGTCTTTCTCTAAAATTGATGACAGAACTTATGAGTTTGTTTCTTTATTTTAAATTTCATATTTATAGTTCAATCCCACTATGGAATTTATTTAAAATGCAGGTTCCCACAAATGTCTTTTATAGTAATGCCCAACTACTAATTAAATTTGGCACAATTAAGTTAATAAGTAAAAACATGGTACGTGACAAATCATTTTTTTTCTAACATGGTGAATTGGGGGGGAGGGGGAAATCCCTACATATACCATTTAGACATGTTGATATGTTTTCAATGTTAAAGAGATACTACACATAAAATAAAAGTTGACCTTACACCAAGATTTTAAGGGGTAGGTTAAACTGGAAACTTTAATTTTCTCATTTCTGATTTGTTACCTTTTGTTTTTTGTTTTGCAATCATTGTGTTCTCAGAAAAAACAGCAAAGATCATTTAATGTAAAAAGTGAGAATATACCTATATAATTTCAAAGTATCCTCACTATTATTTCATTCCAGCTTTCAGGTTTATTATTTGAGTAGCAATCAAATAAACATGATTCAAATTTATTTCTACAGCCTTAAATAAATAAAATTATAGGAAACAAGAAAATATTACAGAGACCATTAAGAAAGTAAACCTATATTTTAATCATTAAGTAACTTATTCATTCAGTAAATATTTATTGAACATTCACTATACATTAGGCACTACTCGGGGCACGATGGATATAGAGATAAATAAGAATTGAAACAGGCCTTGTGGACATAACTGCCTAGGGAGACAATGAAAACAATAAACAAACAAAACCTTTAATAAATTACCACTTTGTGATCAGTGCTCTCAAGTCTCTAATTCAGAAGTCTAATATAGTAATATAGAAGTTTCTACTTCAGAAAAACAATTGTGGATGGGGTATCTGATTTAAACAGACCTTCACACTGAGATCTAAGAAATAAAAATAAAACATCAAGGTGGGAAAGGAAACAGAATATGCAAATACTCTTAGGTGGGAATGAAGATAAAGAAAGCCCATGAACCGAAGAAGCACTGAGTGGGGTCAAGAGCAATGAAACAAGGTGAGAGAGGAAAAGACAAGCCAGATACACATAAGGGCTCACAGACCTGGGCAGGAATACAGATTTTATTCTAAATGAATATTTTATATGTTAGTGAATGGAATCTGAAAAGCTCTTCTATTGTTCCACATACAGATCATGTTGTCCACATTAAACAAAACCAAAAACTCTAATTCAAATAACTAGAGTTTTATACATTTTATATACAAAAAAGCCTCAGTGTGTTTTGCTATATTTTGCTATAACTATAGAGATAAGACCATTTTTTAGCAGTAATTATTTCTGTTTCCCTGAGTATTAACACTTTCAACCATATTTTTCAACTAAGGGCCATTATTAAATGATAGTCAACCAAAGGAAGGCTTCTTAAATAAGAGTAACTGAGGCGAGAGCATTCAGAATACTTATAATTCATATTTAGCCCACGTATTTATCTTCTTCATTAAATAAAAGCACAATATTAAATCGAACTAAAGTACTATAAACATTATAATATATAATACTTCCTAAAATTAAAATATGTATTACATTCATATAATCTCATATTCCAAAACAGAGCCTGAGTATTTCAATGTAGCGATAAGAAATTAGTGTCTGGTATTAGTGATTATAAAGGAGTTGATGGCAACTTTCAAATTTAAATTTTACAAGAGAAATTAGTTGATCAATAACATCCAATGCAATCACTGCAATTTAAGTTACAAATTACAATTTTATTATACTTGCATAAAAAGTGAGATGGTAAGAAGGTATATGGCTAAAGGAAATTTTGTTATCCTGATGAACTGACCTTACATGACTATGTCGATAAAACATTTTTTCATATACATTTGATTAATTCAATATGAAAACATTTTATATGTAGTACAAAATATTACTTGTTGCCCTAATATACATAATGAGAACAAGAGCATTGCTAATACCCTAGTCATAATCCGCTTTACTTCCACGAACTTATCATCTGATGTCTAATTTTCAAATACTTCAAATCCTAATTCTTATTTTAATAAGATTTCCATTAAGTAAGTGTTTCAATTAAATTGTTTTTTGTTTTGTTTTGTTTATTTGTTTTTTGAGCTGAGGATCAGATTGACCCACCAGAGAGAGAAACTGTGGTTAGTTCTGGGCAGCCCTTTGTGAGATGATTTTTTAAATATATATATTTTTAGTAATTTTAGAAAGAGAGGAAGACAGAGGGAGAGAGAGGGAGAGAGAGAAACATTGATGTGAGAAAGAGACATCCATCAGTTGCCGCATGTACCCAACCGGGTGTCGAACCCACAACCTGGGTAGGTGCCCTGACCAGAAATCAAACCCAGGACCTTTCAGTGCACAGGATGATGCTCCTACCAACTGAGCCACAGTGGCCAGGGCTAAACTGCATATAATTTTTGATAAATGATATACTTTAATATTTTCCAAGAAAAATATATTTAAAATTTATTTCTTGAAAAGAGAATGTTCCATGAACATATAAACACTGTCCAAAAAAAAACACTTCACATAACTGTGTCTACTGATTTTCTGGTTTTTTTGTTGATTTACATCAATATCATAAAGAATATCTTATTTAATTATAATCATTTATGTAGCTGACACAAATATTTTCAAATTATAATCCCCAATGTTGGTAAAGCATAGAGAAATGAATACATCCAAATGGTGGCAGAAACTTTCAGAGCTCAATTTGAGGATATGTACTAGAAAGACTTGAAACGTATACACCCTCAGGTCTATGATATCTAATTTTTATAATTTATTCAAAAGAATAATCCAGGATTTTGGAAATGACTACCTTCAAGGATATGCATCCCATCATTATTTATAAAAAGACAAATATATCCCGGCCGGGAGTGGCTCAGCGGTTGAGCGTCGACCTAGGATCCAGGCGATTGGGGTTCGATTCCCGGTCAGGGCACATGCCCGGGTTGCGGGCTCAATCAATGACTCTCTCATCATTGATGTTTCTATCTCTCTCTCTCCCTCTCCTTTCCTCTCTCTGAAATCAATAAAGATATATTAAAAAAAAAAACGACAAATATATGTCAAACCTAATTGTATATCAAGAGATATTGTTAAGTAAACTGTGTTATGTCCAACCATAAAAGCCATATTATAAAAGCATAATCAATAATATGGGAAAATGTAGGAGTGGTGGTGTGTTAGGGAAATGATACAACATAATTTTTAACACCAAAAGCATCAGTTCTTATCAGCTTCAAATGATACTGACTCTACCACTAATTAATCTTGTGATTTTGGTAAATATACTCATTTGAGTTTCAGATAACTGCTCTCTAAAATTATGACAAACTGAGACAATGCACTTGAACATTTTATAAGAATCTGGTGCATGCATGTACACATACACAAAATATGTTGTCATAACTTTTAAAGTAAACATTTGTATTTTAACTTTTTACGTAAATATTTGTATAGAAATAATAGAATGCTATCTACAAAAAACATAAATCATAGCTATCTCTGGATAATGGGGTTTAAAATAATTTCTAGTCGCACATTTCTTACATTGAGCATGCATATTTAATAAACCAAAGAAATATTTCTTTAAAATAATAAGTGCTAAAGAAAAAATAAATCTGTATTACATATTACAATCTACATTACAATTGATTTCTACAAATTGTTTAAGTATAATTTTAATTCTTCTGGACTATTTATATCCAGTGCTTCTATGAAAGAGCACATACTTTTCCAAAAGAATCAGATGAATAAATAATGCTTAAACCATTATGTTTTCAATTTTTAATATTAATGTTGGTATCTTTTACATCTGAAACTCAAAAGATCAAAGGTTGCCAACAGACAGGTAAATACTCTGGTTTGCTTGATTTTATAGTTTTGTTATATTTGTCAACTTAGTTTAAAATTGAGGGAAAAATCGTTATATTTGTCTTCATTAACTTTTTGCAGACACTGAAGGAACTCTACTTGTGTTCACAACGCTAAAAGTACCTACTCTTCCAGTCAGTTGTATGTGCTGGTCATTAAAGAATGTGAGAAAGACAGAGAATAATACTGTTTTCATTCAATTCTTTCAAACATCAGGATAATGTGATTTCTGGCAAAAACAATATTCGTAGTTGTTCCTGTAGTCATCATACCAAGTAATTACAGCGAATGTCAACATTATGTAGGAAGCATTGCTAGGAAGGGTAACATTAGTGAGGTGTGCTATTGGCAATCTTTCAACTCCCGAAAGAAATATTTTGCTTGAACCTTTGCATTACACCTTTTTCCTTTTAAAAATATTAGTTAATTTACTTGGTTCATATTGGAATAAGAAATAAATATTCATCTATCTTAATTTGTGATTTTAAACAGCAGACATTTTCTCCTGACTTGAAAAATATCCAATCCTTTAGCAGCAGTAATAATGACATTTTAATATGGTACAGAAATACCTAAGATAACCTTACCTATCCATCCTTATGCCCATGATAATGGGGATTCAAAGCAAATGTGACTGAGGTTAACAATGGCTTCAGCATCCTGTTTTATCATTCCATTTCATATTTCCCTGGGGGGAGGGGGGCAAATTATGTCCTCTGCTCTAGATTTGTAAGCATATTACCTTCTTATATAATATAGCTGGTGCTAATCAATGGGGAAGAAAAAATTAAAGGAAGTCCACGAATAAATGTGATAGAAATTTATACCTTCCTACAAGAAATTTTGTCAGATATCAAAAGTAACACAAACGATCAGATTTGGATTTTCCCCATATTTACCTAAGGGTAACTTGAAAAGCAATGTTTTTCTACTGATTAATGATGATAAGAATTTTGTATAATTTACAACTAGATAATATATCCTAAAATATATATTTATCATTGAAAAACAATGTATGCTTTGATTAAAAAGATCCAAGTGTTTACTTTTTTTAGTATTTTTCACATGGTTGTAATTAAGTGTAATAAATGTGTACCATTTTGCCATTTAATGCAGCGATTTTCAACCAGTATGTTACAAGAATTGTTAAAACATGTAATACCTTACTATTTAGTCATGGGCACTGACCTCTTTTCCCTTTTTTGTCCAATCAGAAAATAACAACAGCCAACACAACAGTCATCTGGTGTGAGTGAGTCAAAATTATACCGATTTTGCCCTGGCCAAGTCAGTTGGTTGAAGCATTGTCCGGTACACCAAAAGTTTGCGAGTTTGATCCTCTGTCGGGGCACCTACAGAAAGCAACCAACCAATGTTTCTCTCTCCCTCTCTCTCTAAGAATCAATAAAAAACATAGCCTCAGGTGGGAATTTTTTTTTAAAAGTATACCTTTTTTGTCAGATTGGCAAAAAATATGTGATATATTTTTTGGTGTGCCACAGAATTTTAGTAATTAGTTGATGTGTGTCATGAGATGAAAAAGGTTGACAATCATGATTTAATGAAAGAGTTTCACTTCATGGGGGAGTTTCTGGGAGCATAATGTCTCTTCCTCTCTGCACCCATTACCTTGCTTCTTTTGAATCAATCACTCAAGCTATTTGTCTCTGCTGAATCAACTAGAACTTCTGGGCAACTGGATCTACTGAGATCTGCATTAATTTGCTAGGGCTGCCATAACAAAGTACCATAGACTGGGTGGCTTAAACAACAGAAATTTATTTGCTCACAATTCTGGATGCTAGAAGTTCAAGTTCCTATTGTCAGGAAAGTTGGTTTCTTCTTAGGCCTCTCTCCTTAGCTTGTGGACAGCCACGTTCTCCCTGTGTCTTCACGTGGCCTTCTTTCTGTGCTTGTGTCTCAATATCCTCCTTATAAGGACACCAGTCATGTTGAATGAGGGCCCACCCTAATGACCACATTTTAACTTTACCTTTTTAAAGGTATCTCCAAGTACAGTCACATTCTGCGGAACTGGGGTTTAACATATGAATTGGAGGAGAGACACAATTTAGCCCATAACAAGATACAAGAGGAAAACTATACAGGGCTTTTTCCCCAGTGGGACAAAACATTCACTGGAACTTGTATGGAAATCCAGTATGAGGAATGAAAGGGAAAAGATACACGAAGAGTTAGCACCTAGTATCTACATTGCCCACACCTGCACCAAAGTTGGATGTGGTCCTCTGAGTTTCTTTGACCTCAAAAAGCCAGGAAGGATGATCTCAGCAACTTGTTCTGTGTGGCTGTGGGGGAAAGAGGGGCAATGATACAGCACTTTGGGGAAATATGGGTGAATATGATATGAATGCATTTTCTCATGATCTAGAAATTTTTCTGTACATGTGAAACTATTTTAAAATTCTTTTTAAAATAGAATCAGTCTGAAAAGAAAAATAGAAAAAGGAACTAAGTAAGTAGGGTGAGTTTTCCTTGCTCCTGAGGAATGTGCAGGGAGACTCTAGGACAGAGGAGTGACTGGAAGCTCTGTTACGTGAACCCAAAAAATCTTTTGACTTTCAACACCTGTAGAATTCCTGTATTAGGTGTATTTCTATTACCAGACTACAGTTCCAGAAGGGACGGATAAAAATTATAAGTCCAAAGAGAAGACAAAGTGAAATGATCAGAACAGACTTTAGTGAAACAGAATATATAGACAGATAGATGAACTCATAAACAGTAAATAAAAATGAAAATAAATTCAGGGAGGAAATCAAATCAAATCACAAGTTTCTATAAATAAAAACATAAGCAGATAAAGGAGGGGGTAATCATTATGTATATCTGAACTAGCAGCCTGAATGTTCAAATGCAAGGAGTTCAAACTGAAAAAAAAATTAAAGGTATAAAAATCATAAAGAAAAAGTTAAAGATATGGGGAAGAGATCTAGGCAACCAACCTACTATACAAATTATAAAATATTCTAAAAGAATATAAAAACTTAACAAAACTAGAAAGAATTGCTCCTGAACTGAAAAAGACCTGAGTCTGAAAACCAGAATGACTCACAGACTTGTAAGATGGATGGATGGGAAATGACCCTCACCTAGGCATATCCTGGTAAAAAAAAATATATAATTTTTATTTAATTTTTAATTTATTTTTAAGTAACAATTGACAAACTATTATATTAGTCTCAGGTATACAACATAGTGATTAGATATTTACATAACTTACAAAGTGTTTCAAGTACCCACCTTGCCCTGTACATATTTATTACAATATTATTGACTTATATTCCCTATGCTATGCTTTACATACCCGTGACAGTTTTTATATCTGGCAATTTGTATATCTTAATCCACAACTCTTTTTCACCCATCTGCCTAACTCCGCTCCCATCTGGCAACCATCAATTTGTTTTCTGTATCTATGAATTTGTTTCTGTGGTTTTTTTGTTGTTGTTCATTTATTTTATTAGATTCCACATATTAGTGAAATTATAAAATTCTTGAATTCTAAGAATTAGTAAAGCTCTTACAAGCTTCTCTCAAGCTTTTGAGACATAGTAGACATGCTACCTTCAAAGGAAAAAGAGAAAAAAACAATCAGGGTGACCCTAGACATCTCATCTGAAGCCTAAAGAATATAAGACAGTGGTATAATATCCACAAAATACTGAGACAACCTGCAGCCTAAGAGATAAAGATATTTCTTTATCTCTTAACATAAATTTAAATGCTTAAAAAATACTCTTGAAACAGAAACTGAATGGACACATTCCCAGGGATATTCTAATACAAAATAATCTATCTCTAAAAGTTGTATCAGTAGGGCTGAGGGGTCTAGGACAAGTAGGAAGAAACAGAGCATCCATAGAGAATCAGTAGATCTTATTTGGGTCGGGTCATTGAGAAAATAGGGAAAGGGAAAGGAGTCACGAATGGATTAAAAAAACACAACAGAACTTCCAAATTACCACAAGGGAAAATTTAAGAAAAACAATTTGATCAGAGTGGGAAAAAGAAACCTAAAGAGAAGAGTAAGATACCTGAATTTCTCACGCTAGGTTCACCTGTGTATTCCTCCAGAGAGTAAAACATGTTCCTGACATGCAGTGCATGTATTAGTCCATGACATACTGTATAACCAATACACTTGTCAACACTACTGGAAAAATCTGTCTAGAACAGTCTAGTTTTTGTGTTTCAATACACTGCATGTTGTGTAAAACCGGTATTGAAGTGATTGAACATATTAGAATTAACTTTATCAAGTAAGATTTTAGAGGGGAAAAAAGTAAGAGGCAGTGCAATAAACGCTAACATGGGAAAAGCAAAATTGAGTTATTTAGTCATAAAGTTAAATATGAATGAACTAAATTCTGCAAATAAAAGACAAATTATCATATTAGATCAAATATTAAGAGCTAGTTGTATATTGTTTAAAAGAAACATCTCGTTAAAAAGTTTTCAAATGTTGCAAATAAAGGAAAAGCTATGGCCTCACCAAAATAAAATAAAATAATAAAATAAAATATAAAAAGCAGGTGAGACATATTTCAAGATAAAGAGAATTTTTAAAATGCACTTGTTTAATTAAAAATAAAATGTCACCCTCTATTGATGACAGGAAGAAAGTGAGGAAATTAAGGTTCTAGAAAATTAAATCCTAAATCAGAGATAATACAATCACTGCTGTATTTTACCACATAGCTAATCCCATATAAATCAATTAATGTCCACAAATATTAAAATTAATCAAATTGTAAATTATTCTCTCATTTTTTTCTCACTCAGTTTCAGTTAATCAGTGATTACACTTTGCAAAGACTGAACAGTAATTTTAATTAATTCCTATATCAATGTCACCAGGTGGGAGGCATTTTTAAAAATAATACTTGCTGTGAAGTATGGGGATTCCAGGTATAGAAAAACTGAACAGAGATCCTCAAAATTCAGATATATATTTTACTTGAAAAATAATAATATTGCTTATATTTTTAAATCTATACTTACATGTTAAATAGAATCATTAAGAATTACAAAAGGAAAAAGATAATGAATAAGTAGTGTTAACATTTTATATTGTAACAATTGAATTTAAACATTTAAAGTAACTACTTTATGTATATTTAACACATTGTTCTCATCATTTATAGGGTAGAACTGTCTTCAAATTCTCCCTCTCCCTGAGTACTGCTTGTTTCTATTTGGGTATATGTTCCTGATAACTCAGTTATTTCCTTTTAGTACTAATTGCTTTTCTAAACATTAATCAAACTATTTCTTCTCAGATTAAAACTGAAAAACTTTAAAATAAAAAATCCTCAGCCTTGCTAGTTTTAACTCCAATCTCCTGTCTCTTACCACCCCCAAATTCAGAAAAATCTAGTTCCTGAAAAGAAAACATGCTTAAGTTATACCCCCCTCTAATAATGAGAACCAAATATAACGAGACGATTTTCTATTTGACCAGAAAAGAAAACCAAAGCAACTGGAGCAGGATTTAATCTATAAATCAAAATATCTGAGCCAGTAGTGCTTGAACAGGTAACACCACAAAGCGAATCAGACCCAGACATACCAATATCGCCAAGGGCACCTGGGCACACCCCAGTCTTCCACTGGCTAATGTCAGCTGAATATCATCCAATTTTTAAACATTTATTGTACCACAGAAATGACTCTGCATTTATAGAAGCTATCAAGAGTCTCTTGGAGCTCACTGCTTCTTAAGATGCATACATTATTTTCCTTTTTAAACACTGTCACTAAACGGAGAAGTGGAAAATTACCATTGTCACAGAAACACAACAGAAATGTCCACTGCCAGCTCCCTTCGCAGTGGACGCCTACTCATGGGGCAATAAACCACTGGCAGATCGCTGGGCTAATTCCCGTGTGTGTGGCTGAGGGGAAAAGTGTGGCCTGCCTCGGAGGGCCTGCCTTGAAGTCTTGAAACTGTCCCCCTTCCAGTATTTATCCCATGTGCCTCCGTGCAGCTGGGAAGTGCTGCTGAAATCAGTGTGTGCAAGCGCCCAGGGCCAGCAGCTGAGGACCTGGTGGTCACTGAAGTGCAGGAACTTTTCTCAGGGCGGGCACTAGGTGCCACCTGCTGCTTCCTAACGTGCTGATTGAGCTTCCAACAGCAGCGGGGCAACCGGTGTGAAATGTCAGCTCAGGGCACCTGAGTGAAGAGAAACTGGATCCTGGATGTGCAGGAACATCAAGCAGCGCTGGTTTCCCCACCAGACGACTGGCAGACACTCAGCATCATTGAAATTATAGAAAGAGGTACCCCCCTCCGAGTTCCCCAGGGATAACGTCATTTTCCAAATTCTAAATCTCCAGGGAACCATGACTGGGGGCAAAGGAATGAGAGTGAAGACTTTAAGCATCTATACATTTTAGGAAGAAGGAAAATTCTGAGAGTTTCGGAAGTTCTTTGTACTCCACTAGATACACTCAGCTGCCTTCCATATTTTCCCTTTCCCACTCCCATAATGATCTCTCTCCCCTTTAATGGAGCAGCAGGTCTTGTCCTCTTGCTATATGCCATGCCCTGCGTTTCTCACTATTTGTCATTAAAAGTTTGTTAATTTAAATATACCTTAAGTTTAGAACTGCAAGTGATTCATTTAGCTCTGCACCTTTTCCTATAGCCAATGCTTTAGGTGCTAGTAAAATTTACTTCTTGAAATACCATCTAAATGAGACATACAATATCAAAAAGTCAGTGGTTTCATTGGATATAAGAAGAGTGAATACCTACATGGTATTTAAGCTCAAGTTTAGAAATAAGAACCATTCTAATTAATTTTGATTTTTATACCACAACTGTATGTGTTGTTATCTACACAGAGTTTCTCTAAAACACTCCCAAAATAAAACAGTACAAAAGCCCCAGCACAATGTTGTTGTCATATATAAAACCAAGTAATTACACTAAGATCATAAAAACTTTTAGATTTTATGATCTCTGCCTGCATCACCAGACAAACCACACATTTTTCTGTAAATATTTAATGCATTACCAGTAACAGTAAGACTAGAGAACAGAAAGGCTAGATCCTCTCTCCTTTGTTCCCCCATCCTTCCTTCGCTTTTAGTCTTTCTCTCCTTTTACACTGTAATTAAAATTAAAATAAGCTACCATTACCAAAATCATGAAAATATATAACCTTATTTTGAAACAAAAATGCCATTCTTGAAAGACATGACCTTGGATAATATTCTTAAAACTTCGTAAATCTATAATTCCTCATTTTGTCACACTGAAGAAGAGAGAAGAGGGGAGCAGAGGGACAAGTAAAACAAAAAGAAGTGGTGGAGAGGAAGAGAAAGAGAAGAAATTATTAAGTACATATAAAAAAAACTCAACAGGGTGCCTGGCACATAATAAATGCAAGGCAGAGTGAGGAGAAATGCTGCTATAAAGCTGAGAAATTAAATGCATCTGGATTCAAATCCTGGAGCAAAATATCTCCATAAAATACACAAAATATATATTTTTTAAATGTATCTTTATTGATTTCAGAGAGAGGAAAGGAGAGGGAAAGAGATATAGAAACATCAATGATGAGAGAGTCATTGATCGGCTGCAGCCCGCAACCCGGGCATGTGCCCTGGCCGGGAATCGAACCCTGATCGCCTGGATCCTAGGTCGACGCTCAACCGCTGAGCCACGCCCGGCTGGGCATAAAGTACACAAAATATGAATAGCAATTGTGGAAGTATATTATAAGGGTTAAATTAGTAAATGCAAATAAAGTCCTTGGCACTTGTCATAAGCATTTAATAAATTGGTGTTATTACTACTCTCCTATGTAAGGTGTTACAAAGATATTTGTTATTTTTAAAACATTTTAATATTTAATTTTAAAAATACCATCATTCTCTATAAGAAACTTTAAAGATTAATTTCATTTTAATGGTTATAATTAGTGAGTCAAAATATAGTTACTAACAAAGGCATCAGACACTATATACTTTTAAAATCTATTTTGACCTTGTAATTTAAAAATGCCCATTTGAAAGAGGAGAGTTGACCTGTGCAAAGCGATTTCATGAAAATGGACACTTCTGCAAGAGTCAAACTTGTTTCTATGAACTGCAAGCAAAACTGGCTGTTGAACACTCATATTTTAAAGAAACATCCTGAGCATATAAATATCATACCGGATGATTTATTTCTTTTCCTTTTTAAGAGGTTGCATTATGTTGTGCTGGAGAAAATAATGGCATAGGCAGTAATGTACAGGGCAATAAATTCTCTGTAAACGCTCTTGTAGAAAATGAGTCATTATTATTATTTATTATTGGACATTTAAGTTGGCTGACCTAGAATTTCTGAGAACAGACTGTATAAACAATCAGAGGTGATTGGTTTGTCAGGCAACAATAGACCAACATTTATAGGAGTAGCTGTAATTGGGGAGTAATGAGTCCTGGGACTAGATGGATAAATTAGCCAGAGAAGGAGTAGACAGTCTTTTGGAACTAACGCCCTGGCTGTCGAGACACAACTTGGTGTCTGCTCGTAACGGGGCTTTGATGGTGTCAGCTGCCCTGGAATACAAGGTCTGCCGACGGCAGGATCACTGACTGGCCACAGCGCCGCGTGTTGGCATGCTGCCTGTGGCTGGGATAAAACATGCAAGACAGAGCATGTGAGCAAGCATGTGTGATCAGGAACTGCAACGCTCTGGCTGATTTTTTTTTTTTTTAATAAATCTGGAAGATGGATGTTTGCCCCAGTGAGCCTGTTAATTTTGAACTGATTATGTTGCCAAAAACAAAGGCACTAATCTGTAGAGAACAGTATGAATCTTTGACATTATAATAATTAAAAATATACCTATCATTTAAAATTAAGTCCTACTACAGAACTATATTTAACTTATTATACTGAGCCAAATGCAACCTGGTCATTCCTACCTAAGTTTTCAGAAGCCCTGTTATTTACAAATAAAGAGAAAGGAGAGAAAGAGTTCGTAGAAAGATTAAATATTATTTCCTTTAAAGAAAAATATAAATAATGCCAATCTGCTTTTGACTCAACCATTCCATTTATATAACTTATTCTAATAAAATAATCAAAGGTTTTCCCATATGTAAACATGTGTATTGTTGTTGTGTCCATATGAGATGATAGATGTTAACTAAACTAACTGTGGTAATCATTTCACAGTATATGTAAGTTAAATCAGTATGCTGTACACCTCAAACTTACACAGTGCTGTAAGTCAATTATATCTCACCATAACTCTGCTCTTCAGACACAAAAGCACACCTACCTCATAAGACTGTTCTGAAGATTAAATTTGATAATAAAGCATTGAACACAGTGTCGGCTCAGCAACTGAGAATGGCTGCTCAGCAACTGAGAATCATCCTTTATCAAGACACTAAGCTATGAGGAGTTGATGACTCTTACTCCCCCCAACACCACACACACACACACACACACACACACACAATGAGATATTCTCATAAAGAGAATGGCAGTCAAATTTTAATGTACATGGGGAAAAGAAAATAAAGTGGTTTAAATTTGGTAAGGACATGAATGTTAGATATAATTTCTTGAAAACCAAGCTAAATAATAATAACTAGGCTTTATGTTTGTGGAAGCTTCATTACTAAAAATATTTCAGAAAAGAACAGCTAACTCCCTATGGTGGTGGTTTAGACATTCACCTGCCTGAGAGAAGGTCAGAAAAATAAATTCCCAAAATTCCTCTAAGATTTATGATTTTATGATATTTTAATTAAATTAACAGTCATTCCATCATTCTAATGGCAAACTGTGCCAGGGTATTTTAAGGAAAGCACAGAGAGCTCACCTTTGCAAATGCAGTTCTTGATTTTATAAGCTCTAAAATATTATGAAGAGTAGATTCAAAAGAAGTCCTGTGTATACAAAAAAAGAAAAGAAAAAAGCTGGTGGCATCAGGTATCTAACACAGGGCTTCTGCCTGCATGATACTCAGTAAAAGTTAGAAAATGAATGCACAGAAGATTTAGAGTTTTTGCAATTCTGTGGCAGAACAATAAGGGGTTAATGAGGAAAAGGAAAAACTAAACATCAATAGATTAAAAATAAAGTTAAGCTCTGGAAAGTGTGGCTCAGTTGGTTTTAGTGCTGTCTGGTACAACAGAAGGTCATGGGTTCAGTCCCCATTTGGGTCACATAGGAGAGGTAACCACAGATGTTTCTCACATCGATGTCTCTTTCTCTCCCTCCCTCTCTCCCCCCTTTCTCTCTCTAAAAATATCAGTAAACATATCTTCACGTGAGGATTTAAAAAATCTTTCCAAAAAAAATAATAAAGTTAAGAACATTTAGGAATCAGAACACTACTTGAAATTCAACTCTATAAATGGCTTCAACAATGCTTACCATTAGCAAACACCACTTAATCAGATTGTCTCCATTTTCATGGCATGCTATCGAGTTCTATCTAAAGATTCTATTAGGTGGATCAAAGAAGCTGGCCTTGGATTAGCACTGTTTCTCTATATTTATTTTTTACAAAACACCATTTAAGAGCACATTCAGATCAGAGCATTTCTATAGTCATGTTGGAACAAGCTTGCAATTTTGTAAAATAGAAGTGGAATGAAATATGGGTTTTTTGCCTCATTTTGGGATTATCTTTTTAATAATTGCCATAGGTCTCATAGACTCTCAAGTCACTAGGTAAAGTTTGATGACTATCATTACAGTAAGAGCATTGGGTGAGTAGTTAAAAATCCCAAGTCCAGTTTAACATCTGCCACTACTCAACTGCGCACGAGAGCTGACCAGCCTTATGGGTGTGTAACTTCTGCAGTTAGATAGGGCCCTTCACTCAGATGGACCCTGAAACTGGTTTACTGCTCTGCTGCTGCCATCTTGAGTCTTAATGACTTTTTAAGAAGGGCCTCACATTTTCATTTTGCAAGTCACTTCACCTAATTCCCATTTTACTCAATGCAATCAACAAACCCATCACTCTCTTTACCCTAATTTTTCCAAGTGCTATGTTATCAGAGCACACATTATCTTTATCAAATTGCCAGTGCAGTAATCCTCTTGTTGGTACTTCAAATATTACTTTCTGATCCTATAGAATTATCAACTCAAGACTATGAGAATCACATTTCCAAAAGGGATTTATTTATTTCATTAGAAAGAGACTATCATTGTTGCCTGGAACCTTTTCTTGTCTGAATACCTTCCATTAAAAAATTAGGTGCACTATACCATTAATTGTGGTCTCCATCGTCAAGATATATTTGGCACCTAGCTTTTCCCCAAAATGTCTATGTTCATACAGTCATTTAGTGCAGACACTAATTCGTGGAATGGGGGAGGGAGAAAGTACTCTCTAGCACTAAGTAATTTACAACAGAAGGTGTTATTTAAAAACACTTTACTACAAATGTTTAAGTAATATATAAATCAAAATAGAATGTTATAAAAATTAAAATGCTGAGTGTGGTAGAGAGTTGCAGCATAGTTACAGGTATATGGGTCTGTTGTTTCCTTCTTAGTAATTTCAGAGATCCTAAACTGCACTTAATGTTTCACCATCCCTTCTGTTTGACCCCAAATTCCTATCATTATAATGATAGATTTATAAATCTATAAAAATGCTGTTAAAGTGGTAAACTGAAAGAGTAAATGTGGTGGTATGTGTAGAGATTTCTATTTAACACATTAACAAATGCTATCAAGAAATACAGGCATAGTGCATTTAAACCAGAAAAAAATAAAAATAAGATGTTCTGAGTGAAAATTCTAAAGCCTATCATGTATGATGTTAAGTGGAAAAATACATAATGTATTTGTATCAATCTATACCCCCAACCAACATTTAAAATTCTAAGTAAAGCAGTAAAATACATACTTATTAAATGCAAAGGTGCATTGATAAATCTAAGAAACTTTCATATTAGAGCTTAAAGCATTAAAACACCACTTCCTAATGAAACAATGAGGATTGTTAAGATACAGGTGTTTGTAGACCTGACTTGGCTTCTGAGTGCCAGCAGACAACATGCACGTCTCCTTCGTTGGCACCTGGCCTGTTCTTCAAAGCATCTACAAATGATTCTAATGTTCTACTAATTCTATTTGAAATGTAAATCAAGACTCCTCCCAGATATTGCTTTGTTAAAAAATACTGAGTTTGGAGGTTGTATATATACATAGTTGCCTTATAAGCATCAGCAAAAAACAAACCAAGAAACAAAAATATTTTACTGAGAGATCTGTGTATTCTGTGAAAGTTGGATTTCAAAAATCAAGAGGAATTCTATTATGGAACCATAACTGGAAAGACATTCTGCAGGTTACATATGTCTGTGTTTTATTTAGTGCTAAATTATGCTCTAAGTTGGTGTTAGATGCTACAGGACAACCAAGTAGATGAAGATGTGATTTTATAGGACTTAAATCCAATGGTACTATGGAACCCAATTAAAGGCATAATTAGTGTGGCTTACTTAGTAATAATAGTTATATGTCACCTGTACAGAGGGATCTGATTGGACTGAACGAATGACAAAATATTTTTGGCTAAGATTATTTTTTTTAATATATCTTTATTGATTTCAGAGAGAGGAAAGGAGAGGGAGAGAGAGAGAGACAGAAACATCAATGATGAGAGAGTCATTGACCAGCTGCCTCCTGCACGCCCCAGACTGGGGATCGAGCCCACAACCCGGGCATGTGCCCTGACCAGGAATCACACCCCAATTGCCTGGATCCTAGGATGACACTCAACCACTGAGCCACGCCCGGCCGGGCCTGGCTAAGATTATTGACATATCATAGAGGTGAGAAATATGGTGCATAGAGCTAAAAGCTAGATAACCTAAAAACAAGAATTCAAGCCCAAATCTCTCACTCTGTATAAGACCTGGTCAAGAACTTTAATCTATCTGAGTTTCAGCTGCTGTACTGTGAAGATTAAATCAGTTAATGTGGGAAGTTTTTAAACTAAAAAGGCCACACAGAAAACACCAAGTACTTTGTATATATACCTAAGTGGGTCTGAATTACTTGTTAGCTGTGTAAAATTGGACGCATTTTTAATTACCTGAGTCTTCATTTTTCTCATCTTTAAAATGTGATCAATTATACCTCTTTTGCAGATTTGAAATTATGTTAGAAATATATGAAAAAAGCCTAGCAAAAAGTGTTTCAATAAATTCAATAAATGCCAATTTGCTCCTTATCATTAAAACTTCAGAAACTTTCACACTTCTCCATTTAAATAATCTGATCACTCACTCATGCCTCAAACATGCTATCACCCAGAATTCTTAATTTTTTAAATTTCTATCACGTACCACAATTTCTTGGTTTTTCACTGTTCCCTATAAACCTACACTTTATCCACATAAAATTGTCTATGTTATTGTACTCATAATTCTTGGCCATTACCACACTCTACCTATCACAGATCATGATTTCAAATATTTCAACTATTTTTGACTAATTCTTAAGTGTCCTTGATGTTTACAACACTTACTCTGCCAATCTCAACCTAAGATGGATTCAAGAGTCTTTCATTCTTCTACTGTTAATACTGTCCCCATCCTCAACAGAAAAAGCTGATCTGATTATGTATGTAATCACATTAAGGAGTGGGACTCTGTTTTTGTTTTTTTAACATGTTTTTATTGATTTGAGAGAGAGGAAGGGAGAGGGAGAGAGAGAGAGAAACGCTGATCGGCTGCCTCCTGCATGCTTCCTACTGGGGATCGAGCCCGGAACCTCGGGCATGTGCCCTGACCAGGAACAGGACTGGTGGGTGACCTCTCTTTACATGGAAGGAGGCTCAACCAACTGAGCCACACCAGCCAGTGCGGGACTCCATATTTTTTTTTTTAAAAAAAAGGCAATCTTTTTTCTTTCTTTCCTCGGCTTCTTAAATGAATTTTCTCTAGACTTTGTTTCCTGAAACTCACATTAAATCTTGAAAAGATCTTGACATAGACACCAGCTAGCTGGATAAATATGTTAACTAAGAGTACAATTTTGGACAGAGAAGCAAAGACTATATTTCTTATTCCTCCCTTGCAGTCAGGGCTTACCCAGTGATATAGACACAGAAGTAACAGAATGGGACTTCTGGAAATCTCTTAAGCTACCTATCTCCAGATTTCTTGTTACATAAGAGAAAATAAACCTGTAACCTATTCAAATCACCCTTTAGCTGGCTTGTGTATTAATCATATTTGAACACAACTTTAAGCCTTACAAGGTTCCATAAATTTCCCATGCAACACTGTATATACAACTTTTATACCTAAAAACAATCTCAGCTAATTAATTAAAATATCTAATTTGAGTTCAAATGAAAAGTCTAAGCTTAACTTAAAATTCATTAGCTAGCTTGGTACTGCCAGGTTGAGAAACTTCAGGAGTTTCTATTCGAGGAATGTGGTAAACTCACTCTCTGAGCTTTTCCTCCTGATCTCATCTTGCCCTCACTTCCCAGCTCACAGGTGGTGAGTTCAGCAATGGCACTATGAGAAAGCTGCTAACAGACAGCCCTTTCTTGGCTGTGACTGTGTGTTGGTACACTCCAGGACTGGTGGATGTTCATCGCTGACTTGTCCCTCTCTTGGGGTGCTGTCCCCCATTGTTTGGAGGTATCCAGAACATCTCACTGCAATGCCACACTTCTGGCTGCCATTTACACCCCTACACCTCAGTTCCCATTTGATAGTGTATATCTACTCTCTTTCTGCTGAACTGGCTTTGCCCCTGGCAGAGTGCCCCATTGGATCGAGTCCCAGACCAGCTCTATCAGGTAGGCCCCACCTCTGCTTTGATTTGTGTGTAAGCTTGTGCCCAGTGAAGCCACCTTTCATGTAATCAGGCAAGCATCTCTAGCCTCAGCACTTTATTTTATCACCCAGAAGTGTGCATCAAATCCAAATAAATAAAGTAATCTCAATTTGACAAAATAGTGGGTTACATAGTTCCTTTAACACTCAGACTCAAAGGGAAATAAATATATAAGCAATCTGGGTAATCCTCTCAAGAACATTTCTACTAAGATTAAAGAGGAGGGTAAGCACATTTTTTGTGTGTGAAAACAGAAATAGCACAATATTCCATATTTTTTCCCAAGTAATTTTTCTTGTTCTCTTCAACCTGTATAAATTCATACCCTCAAGATAGATTTTGGGCTAATGGTCAATACACCACAAACACACACACAGACACACACAATTTCCAGACAAATCTTTCAAATTATAGCACCTCACTCTTAGAACATGAGGATATTTTATATCTTCTGTTTTTTCTCAATGTTAGAATGGCCCTAGATTTTTTTTATCAGACATTTAATTTACCCATACAAGACTCCTTTCACTTTTTCTTACTTTTCTTCCCCAAATCTTCAGGATGGCTCTCAAGACACTCATAGCCCCTTCATTCTTTTCATATAAGATCAACTTCTACCTCACCAAGAGAAAAGTGGTCATCCAGTGTGACTTCAAATTTTCCCTATCTGCAAATTTAATTATCTTTATTCATATTTAATATCCTTTCTGTCTCAAGTGAAAGATACCACCCTCTTTTCAAAGATAAGTTTCGTAACTCTAATCTCAGCGTCTGCATTTTATGGAATTATCCTTCAACATTCAGATCTTTTTTCTTATTTCCACAATTAATAAATTCCTTCTCTTCTGTCTATAAGCATGTTTACATGTCTTCCATTCTTAAAAAGAGTAAGTCTTTAGAAGTACTCCACAGTTCTCTTTCACTGTTCTACCAAACTTCTTGAAAATGCAAATTTCTTGCCAATTTCTCACTTATCAAACACTCTTTAACACTATAGTCTTTATTCCATCCCAATATATTCTAATAAATCTGTTCTTGCAAAAGTAGAACAATGATTCCTAAAACCCTAATACATTTTCAATTATTTGAGTCTCTGAGGAATTTCACATTTCTTCCTGAATTTCTTTTTCATTTCTTTGGACCTAGTTTTCTGATATTTATTTCTTTCTTTCTGAGTTAAGCCCTCTAGGGATAAAGGCCAGGAATCTGCATTTTTAGCAAACTCTATAGGTATTAATGACAAACACGAAAGATAGAGAAATACCAGTCTAAGAGCTAAAGGCACACAAAACAATTTGGTTAAACAACAATGATCTACTCCTTCCAGAAAAAAATATATATATATATTTTAATAGTCATTTGAAACAGTCATTATTTTCCTTTTTCATTATCTAATCATAAGCTGAATATCAAGATTGAACTAGGAACTGGCACATATTACAGTATTTAAAGCTTCATAAGAGATTGGAGCAGTTTTAATTAAAGTTACTAGGACAGCCAGAGGGAGACAGGATACACCATAATTTGAAAAGTGTCACTAGAAAAATGTGTTTATTATAGCCCTGATCCTATTTTCTTTGAGCAAAGTGTCTAGAGGCCTACATTAACTCAGCAGATCCCCTTTTCTGTGCTGGTTACTGAACAATAAGGCCACTTATTTAATTCACCTCCCTCTTTCAGGAGGCACCGTTGGAGGTTGGATTGTTTTGTTGAAAAGCTTTCTCCTATGAACTGTTCATTAATGCTTGCAGATTTTTCAGCCTAGTGAAAGCTGAAATAAATGTTAATAATAATGTTAAATGATTGTTTCTTTTTTGCTTCTAGACATTGTTTGATTCGAGATTGCTTAAGAATAACCCAACAATGTTAGCAGAATAATTACTATATTAAGCGAGTTTGTGAGACATAAGCATAGCAAGAAAAATAGTTGGAAAAATGGTCATTTAGGAAATATATCTTGAAAATAAAATGGCTGAAATTACCAGTATGAACTTAGAGGGGGGGGAAAGCTGGATTCATAGATACCCTAAAATTAAAACCTTAAATTTCACCACAACCTCATGTTATCTATACAAGTCTCAGACAAGAACCCCAGTCCTCTCTGAACCTCCTCATTTATAAAACAGGAATGGACAGATGTTTAATGTGCCTATTTCACAGGATTTCTATGAAAGCCTAATGCATATCAGTCATCAAAATCATGTTTTCATAGTCTCAAAAACAAAAACAAAAAACAACTTAAGTGTGAAATCTGTTTTGCTATAAAAGAGGTAGTTTTATGGCAAAAGCAACTAAATTTTTTTTAAATATTGGTTCCTCTTTCTAAAGTTGGTTGATGGAGTATATCAAAAGATCACAGCATAGCATGAGCATGAATAAAAAGTCAAAATAAATGCTGAAACTGGAAGAAAATATTGGTCGAAGTAGTTTTGAGTCCAAACATATAAACAAATACAAGATAAGCAAGAAGCAGTAAAATAACTTATGATTTCATGTTTAATCAACACACTATAAAAGACAGAATTAAAATTTTAATGTTCAGATACCTTAAATCAGTATACTTGCAGGCATAATAAAATTTATTACAAATATTATAATCATTTCACTAAAAAACCATGAAAAACAAAAACCTTCCGTTGTTCATTTCCTTTAAAAAAAACAACTGACTTATAGAAACTCCTGGGGAATTTCTTTAGTAGATCTATAAGAAAACAACCTGTTCATTTTACTTCTTTTTCATAGACTTTACATCTATAACATATTTTCAAGGGTATTTTATATTGATAACCTTGATGCTGAAAACTAAATATTTAAACTTTTTTTCAAATTCAAATAAAAATAATTTTTTAATAATACATATTTTATTTCATTAAATCATTTTTTTAAATGTCAGTAGTTTCTTTACTTGATCATTTACATTCTACCAAGATATTTTTCTAGTGTACTTTGAGATGGGGCATGGTGGGCCCATTAATTTCACGCCCATATTTCTAATACATATTTGTCTGGAGTGTGTATGTACTAAGAGAATCTCGGTATTTGCCAAATAAATATATGAAAAAAATAAATAAAATAAAATAAATACATACACACACACACACACAAAACCCTACTTGACTACGGAGTGAATCTCTCTGTAGTTATATTTAATCCTAAAATCCCTCCAACTGTCTCTTCCTTTGGATGCTTCTTATTCCATATCTCTTTTTTTCCTTTTTATTGACTTTATTGGGGTGACATCGGTTAATAAAATTATATGGGTTTCAGGTGTACAATTCTATAATACATCATCTGCATATTGAATTGTGTGTTCATCACCCCAAGTCGAGTCTCCTTCCATCACCATTTTTTCAAGAGAGCTAATTGATACAGAATTCAATGAAAAATTCATAGCCTTCCAGAATATTCTATTAACTGAAACATCACTTCTTAATCTCAATGAATGATAATTTACAGCATACTACCTAATCCTCATTTCTTCTGTACTATGATTATACACTTCCTCAGAACAAAGGATATATTTGCACAATAAATAAGAAGACAAGATCTTAAAGTTAGACACACCTGAATTTGAATCCTCTCACATTCTTGCTACTCAAAGTATAGTCTTTGTAGCAGGAGCATTAGCATCACCTGGAAGCTACTTAGATTTGTAATAGCTCTAGTCAGATCTATTGAATAAAATTCTGCATTTTAACAAGAGCCACAGTTAAACTATACTCATATTAAAGTTTGAGAAGCACTGGCATTGCTTATTGAATATGTTTCCTTGAGCAAGTTAAAAGTATCCTTAAGGTTGCAGTTTCCTCAGTGAAAAATGAGACTAATAATGATGTCTAGAGCTTAGTATTATTGTGAGAAATAATTATATAATGCTACTTAGTAAACACTCAATAAAGTCTAAGTAGTGTTAAATTTTATCATCTACCTCAAATTTGCATATTCATGATTTTTCCAATATATTTACTTATAGAATAACAGTGGTATCCCACCCAGGTAAATTTAAGCTCCTTTAATCCAGAAGTCTCCCTGAGTATAAGCCTACAACAAAAATAGAAGTAAATTAATAATGCCATCTTGCATTCACTTACAGTACAATGTGGCACTTCAAAATATTTTTTAATAATGTCTTTTTTTATTTTTGTGGAATCAAAAAACTTAAGATTTCAGTTCAAAAATAAACATAAGTGTTTCTCCCTGACATAAAATCTAACTAATTCTACATTTAGTCAGTCATTGTGTTTTCTGTATTCTTCCATTGTGCACTTAAGACAGTTACTGATCTCCCACAGGACTCAAATAATGTACCAGGTGCCTAGAGCTTCAAATCCAAGTGATGAAAAAAAGAAGAAGAAAAAAGAAAAAGAAAAAAAGAAAGAAAGAAAGAAGAGAGAGAGAGAGAGAGAGAGAATCTCAATAGGCTTCCATTTTAATCCAATTAAGGCAAAATGCATCCTATTTCATTTCATTTTTCAAGGATTTTCATGCCCAGATTACCTACTTCCTACTTCTGAGGGGATAAAGTAAGCTTATAAAAATCAATAGAAATGAAATCATTTTCAGCTGTCATTAAGCACACATTAATCACTTAAGTAGAAAGTATTATTTTTATTGGATAAACTTTCATTGAAAACACACTTTACATCTATAAATGATATCTAAAAATAGTATTCACATACCCAAAGCTGAATATAATAATGTTTTGAATCTTCTAGTCATGAAAGATTATCTTATCATCAATTACTCATTCATATATTTCTTAAAAATTAAATGTCTTAACTTCTGGCAATATGGAATATCAAATATCCCAAAGGATGCTCCTGTTACATTACAAAAAGATCCTGGATATTTTAAGAAACATAAAGATTTATAATTGCCCCAAAAATAAAGGAAAATTTTTTTGCCAAGATAGAATAAGTAAAACTCTGAACTATAAGTGATAAGTGAACAGGAAATTCAGAGTTGTCCTGAGACAAATGCCTGTAACAGTGCTGAGATTTGTAGGACAAAGGGGCTAAACCTAAACTCTGACATCATAACTAACAAAAAATGTATAAGAACTTTATGAAGAAATTTTACAACTTTAAAAATTTGACAAATGAAAACAATGTTATAAATAGAAAGACAAGACATCATAATATCATTTGTTTCCAATTTGGTCTGAGCCCATGCAATATCAATCAAAATCCCAGTAAAGATTTTCTTGAATAATATCATGCTGAATCTAAAATTTAGATAAAATGTAAAAGTTCAAGAATACTTTTTTTAATATACTTTACTGATTTCAGAGAGAGGAAAGAAGAGGGAGGGAGAGAGACAGAAACATCAATGATGAGAGAATCATTGATCGGCTGCCTCCTGACCGCCCCTGACTGGAGATTGAGCCCGCAACCCGGGCATGTGCCCTGACCGGGAATTGAACCCAGATCGCCTGGATCCTAGGTCGATGCTCAACCGCTGAGCCATGCCCGGCCGCACAAGAATACTCTTTAGTTCAAGATCCTTCTGAAGAAGAATATGGTGAGAAACTGGCCTACCAGACACCTAGCTTGATACCTGGAGCTCACTGGGGGAAGGCAAGCTATTTAATAAATGGCCCTGGGAAAACTGGTTAGAAAAAAATGAATTTGAATTGCAGACTAAAATTATAGACAAATATTGGTTGCAGGTGGATTAAATAAATCTAAAAGACATAGAATCTTTTAAAATAAAAGATATAAAATAATCTTTATAACCTAAGGGTAGAGAAGGATTCCTTAAACAAAACACACACCCAAAAATATTAATCATTTTTTAAAAGTTGATTTCAATTGCATTAAAATTAAGAACTTATTTTATCAAAATACACCATAAAGACAATGAAAAGACAAGTCACAAAGTGGAAAGAAATATTTGCATCATGTATCACTTAAATGAACTACCATCGATAATATACATGGGTGGGCAAAACTAGGTTTACAAAACTAGGTAATGCAAAATAATAATGTTATAATTAATAAATAATAATACAAGAATAAACTCTCACGTACTCACAACTGCAAACCTACTTTTTCCAATCCCTACATAACCTACAAATCAATTAAAAAAATAAAAGTGTACAAAAGATATGAACAGATATTTCACTGGAGAGGAAACAAGAGTGGAGAATGACTATAAAACAACATATCTACCTCATCAGTGAGAAGCAGAGGTTCCATTTTACACCCATTTGATCGCCTATAATTAAGAAGTCTGCCATTGCCACTAATTGGCCAGAAATGGACGAATGGGGACCCATATATTGGTAGTGTAGGTCTAAATTGATAAAACTAATTTGAGAAACAACTGTCATATTTTTGTAAAGCTGACTTCGTGAATACCCTACAGTCTAATACTCCACTATTGACCCTACAGATATCCTTGCAAATGGATACTGGGAAACTTGTTCAAGAAAATTTAGCAGCATCGGGAACAATCCAAGTAACAATTTACCAACAAAGAATAAACTAAAAATTGGGATATATCCTCATAAAGTAATATTTAACAATGAATAAAAACAAATTAAATCTAAGTACAAACCTCCAGATGAATCATACAAGCATAATGTTAATGGAAGAAAGTCTCTGAGAATTACATACAGTATAACGTGATTTTAATAAAGCTGAAAAACAAGCAAACTAGCAAATATGTTGTTTAGCAAAATTTTTATGTGAGGTACAACTATTTTTAAAAAGCAAAGAAATAAGTAATCAAATATCTAGAGTATTGGCCACTTCTGGCAGGGAGGCGGGGTGAGGGTTCAGGTGAGTACTACCAGAAAGGAAGCTTTAAGGGTGCTGGCAATATTCTTGGGTTTTATGTTGTATGATAAATTTAATTATTATTATGCATCATGACTTACATATGTATAAGTAGATCCAGGTACCAATTAAACATACTATCCCTGTGTATTAAAATCACCTAACATAAAAACATAAACAATTACAAATAAGCTGATTATATTGGATTCATAATGAAACCATGACATCTCATCTTTCATGAACATATTAGATAAACAGTTTCCACTGTAAAGAAAGCATAGTAAAGAAAATCTCCAACTAAAGCATGAAAAATAATGAGTAATGGAAACTAATAAAATGAGCAGACCCAATTTAAACTCACCACCAGGGCTTTAGATCTGTTGCTTAGAAGTTTTTCAATATCCCTGGCTGCAATTTCCACCAGCTGGCGTGCATTATTTGGTTCCACAGTATACAAATCTTGGTATTTTTCATAAATCTGTGTGAAGGCAAAGAAAATTATTAAGAACAATAATTGCTTATTTGGCTCACAAGTTCACATTAGAATGTATTTAAAATCATAAACAATTGATCAGAAAAACCCACCCTTTTCTTTCTTCACCTTGATCTTTTCAGGGTTTAGGTGTGTTAAAATATACGTATATATACATATATATACATTAGTTTGCTATAAGACCACCAGCTTGCCAAAATAGTTATGTCGCCAGGCTGCAAAACATCTTGTACAATGCCTTGTATATGCAATTTTGTGACTTGAAATTGTACTTCCAACCTCAAAACCTGGTATTAATTGCCATCAGCATTTTAAAGAAAACAGGAGAACTGAAGTATGGGAGGTTGAACCTGGAGGCTGTGTGCAGTGAACAAAGATAGGAGGGAGAGGGAAATGATAATGAATTGAAAGAGACTTCCCACTCTTCTCCCTCACTGCAACCACTGAGGCTAAAATATTTACTGCTAAACCTTATGAAATGAGGGGGGGGAGGGAGAGAGAGGGAGAGAAAATGAATGAATGAATGAATGAATGAAGAGTGAATGAGTGAATGAATGAATATGAAGCCCCTGCTAAGGTTCATCCAGGTGACACAGAAGCTTCATTTCACAGAGAAGAAGTTAAAGGTCATCGAGGTCTACATTAAAGTTTAGTTAAAACAGTAATAGTGTAAATACTGTTATTATCAAATTGAACGTTTTGTTTTGTTTTTCAATCCCTGAATCAAATTATACTGGAAGTAAGCTAGGCAGCCAAAGAAAACTCGACTGCATTTCTGGCTCACATCAGTGTCAATGGAAGGAGTTGCCCAGCGTGGTATCAGATGCACCTGGTTTTCAGAGCCCGTATACTCCTGGAGGGAGGGGAAGAATTAAAGAAATGGGGGTGGGAGGAGGGCCAGCAACCATGTTTGTAGCTGGAGGGCTGAGCCGAGAAGGAAATCCCTTATGCATCCAACAGATGGGCTGCACATGCATGACTAAACCATCTTTGAAAGCCAGGGCCTGGCAGTTTTTTACCATCTTATGAGAAGAGAATCCAGGCACATGCAGGAACCAGTTCAACCCTGTTTTTCTGGCACAAACCCAGCATTCTGTTATTACCAACAGGTCCTACAGCCCGGTCCCAGCTGAGCATGATGCTATTGGTGAGCACTGGTTTCAAATAGACACAGATGCATATGCTAACATGTATTTATGACAGAGTATGTTGGTTTTATGTAAAGTTCAATTTTTTATTTGAGTGATAAAAATTAGTAGTTTTAAAAGATTTAAATCAAACTTTTAGTCCTAAAATCATTTGATTTATTCAAGCTATGAGGTTTTTTCCATATTCATCTGAATTTTGACCTTGTAGGTTTCCATTTCAACTCTTCAAGCCACAGTAATTGAGTCCTAAGCAATCCCCAGATTTAGTTCCATCCAGGATTTCTGCATATCACTGGGCTGCTTGTGCTTTCTTCTGTGGGGCAGATTATCGAGCTCTATTTTAAAGACCCGGTTGGTTACCCATGATGAAATCCATCCAACTCAAGGCTCCCTCTTTCATTTCGGCCTAAGATGACATCCAGGAACATGACCTCCTGAATAGATTAATTGATCAGAGTACAAAAAGATAAACCTCAACATCACTTTAATTGATCCAGGATATTTAGTTCTTTGCAGTAAAACCAATACAGCTAATTAGTATGAAAGGGAGCCGTGCTTTGAACCATTAATATCTTATTCTTTTTGTATGAAGTCTAACCTCCTTCCTGTGGTAGAAAGACTACAATATAATTCAGAGTTGGTGAGGATTAGTTCAGGATGCACAGTCTGTACTTCCCAATATGTACTATAAATAATGTCATTTATTAAGTCACTACCTACACATGCCAGAAACATTATAGGTGCTTTAAAGAATGAATGGATTATAAATCAGAAGAAAGAATTTAGTTCAAGTATGTAACTATCTTCTCAAATATATATAAAATATCCTCTCAAATTCTGTTTCTAGGGTAATATTTAAATGCTTAGAAAATAAAAAACAAGATCTAGCTTGCGAATAAATGAAGTTAAGGAAGCTTGTCTCAACCCCAATGTAAATATCCTGCTGTCCTTTTTGCTTATAAAGCATTTGAAATGTTTTCTTGGTATTAAATATAAATTTAAACCATTTAGCTACCCCACCAAAAAACTAACTCTTGCTTCTGATTTTAAAGAATACAATATTCTTTGATGAATGAAGTACTGAGAAGGCTCTCAAAAACTCTACTGGTAAATGTTTTGTAAACACTTTTCAGAGTAGAAAGTTTCACATGGATTTTTAACATTATATATTTTCATAATGTACATGTATTTATAACTTTTTCTGCCACTAAAATAAACCACATTTCTATATTTCACGTGTTAACATGACTATTTTAAAGACTCTTAAGTATCTTTTCTTTTCCTCTTTCTAGTATCTTTTTAAATGTGTTTTTATTGATTTCAGAGAGAGGAATAGAGAGGGAGAGAGAGAGAAACATCAATGATGAGAGTCATTGATCGGCTGCCTCCTGCACGCCCCAGGCTGGGGATGGAGCCCGCAACCCGGGCATGTGCCCTGACCGGGAATTGAACTGTGACCTCCTGGTTCTTAGGTCAATGTTCAACTACTGAGCCACGCTGGCTGGGCTCTAGTATTTTTTTCCTTAAAAAAAAAAATTACACTGCTTTAGCATTTTATTCAATGTTCTTTCTGAAAGAAAAACATCATGGTGGAAATAATATGAGTTTTTGGCACCAAACTCCATTCAAATTACATGTCAACTCCTCACATGCTATATGACACTGGCTTCCACTTATTCCGCTAGAAAGAATTCAGCACATAAAGAGACTCCCAGACAGGATGTTTTCCTCCTGATTGATACCTAAATATACTTTAAATTTTCGGTAGTTCAAGTCCTCCCCCTGCCGCCCTTGACACAAGTTTTGACAAAAGAATACTTGTCATCTGCATATTCTTTCTTTCTTACAATTTTAATTAATGGGCTTTAATGTACTTTCACTATTACATTGACAGACAAAGTTTTGTGGTAAGGACAACACAGAATACGGTTTCCCTACTTTTTTCACTGGAAACTTCTTTCTAAGTCTCTTTGCTGTAATGAAGTCCACAGTTTCAAGGTAATCTTCAGAGTAATACACTTAAAATAACCTGGAAGGTAATATCTAAAAAGTGGCGCCACTCATTGAAATAACTGCTTAATAAAACATACATAGAGAAACATTTCAGAAATCATAATATTTAGTATTATGCCATGAATTATGCCATAGAATAGTACAGATACCCCTGAGATGCTCACTGAAAGCTAGATATGCTTCCAAGTTCTGAATGACATGGAAGATTATATTAGCAATCACTTTCTGGTAGCTTCTCTATACCACTTACTTTAAGAAACCTAAAAAATACATTCAATTAGCCGTTGTATTAGTGTGAACACTGGGATTCAGGTTTTGGAATATCAGAGTGGAGGGAGTTTCAGTCCCATTTCACATCATAAAGGACCAAACCACTGTCCAGGCCAGCAGAAGGTGAAATGGGAAGGGGCATGGTTAGGCAAAGTGAGTCTGCAATACCATTCTGCTCAGCATCTCCCTTGGCTCCAGCAAGATGTAGGGAAACAGAAAAGCACCTTGGGATGAGCAAGAAAGGTAGCTGAGAATTAAAGGTACTAGGAGACTGTCCTCAGTGCAGGATCAGGGGATCCCGATGCAGAGACTGAGGGATGGAAAGTGGGAAGCAGAGGTCCAGCTGGAGGATGACGGTGAAAATCACCCAGAGCTAAGGGGCCCTCAGCAGGACAAGATTGGCCATGTTCTTAGTGGCAATCACATTCATTATCTCTGTGACATGAACAGAAGAGAGCAAATACACTAGACACTCTGTCACACAAGTTTCCCCTTGCACTGGATACCAAGGAGAGAAGTCAAGAACATGAGAGAATACCGAAAGGGGGTTGGAAATTGAAATTTATTAAATCTATAATTGACCACAAAAGCCTCTTTTGAACTGAAAAAAGCTAACCTTGAAATATTGAGATTAATATTTTTCCTCTCCTGGAGAGAAAATGGCAGCTCATGAGTAAGTTAAGTTCCCTAAAGAGAAACACAAATTTCTGCATACTAAAGCTTAAATATGTAAATTTTGACAGCTCCTTCCCTCAATACTATAGATTTACTTCCCCACCGTGGAACTTGTCCTGCACAAGCAATCAAGATCTCGGCCATGCCCACAGCCACCTTCCTAAGGAAAGTTTCCCCTTGGACAGTCCCTGATGAAAGAGGAGCCCTAGGAGTTTCCTTATAAATGGGTACCTGTATTCTAACATATGACCTTGACCTTGGCCCCTGCTTAATTGTATTAGGACATATCAGACCTCTGAGCAGATAAATTCTGAATCAGTGGCCTGTAAGGAGTCAAGTACAAAAGATCTTTATAAACAACAGTACACCGAGCCAATCAGGTTTTCTGATCATAGGATGACAACTGGGTGGATCAAGGGCAGAGGTCGAAGCAGAAGTGAAAAGACTAGTGGGAGGAAAACAGTGCTCAGACACTGAATGACAGAAGTGCCTATGGTGAGCAAAATAAAGGCCTCCCAAAGATATCCACATCTGAATCCCCAGAACCTGTGAATATGTTGTTACACGGCTAAGGGGAATTAAGAAATTACCCTGGATTGTCCTGGTGAGTCCAAGGTTCTTGAAAGGACCCTGAAAAGTGCACGGGGAAGATGTGACTATGCAAGAGAAAACCAGAGATGATAGTGTGAGCGGAAAGTTTCAAGAAGACGGAGATTTTGGCCTGTTTTGTCCACCGGTACAGCCCGGCACAGGATACAGCGCCTGCACGCAGCAGGCACTCAATAGTGTTGATGGCGTACCTCAGAGCACCGACGCAGGCTGGTTACTGCCTCCGGCTTTACTGGGAACAGAATGCTGACTATAACAAGTTCTTCCTTGTATTTTAAAATCAATATTTATTTTAAACCTAAAAAAACAACAAGGCTATGTGAGGTGCTATGCGGCTGCATAATGTAACATAAATGTAACATGTAAATGGTAACTAGATAAGTAAATGCACAAAACAGGGTAATGGCCAATATGAAGAATATTAGTGTTCCAGAATTCAGAGGAAAGTAAAATCCGTGGGTTATGACAGTCAAAAGATGGGATTATAGCCACACTTTGTGGAGTAAACATGCATAAATAAGGGAAAGAGAACATCAGAATGTGTGTGAAACAAGAAATTATTGGAAAATAAAGACTGAAAAACTAATTGGGACACTATTATGAACAGCTATAAAATTCAGGGTATTAGTTTTTACCTTACTATGCAGTTAATTCCAAACTATTTTAGAATGAAAATGTCTAGCTCAGAACTTCTAGTGCCTATTATGGCAATTAATATTATAAGCACCATTCACATATATATGTATATATGTATATATATGCAATTATACATATATACACATACATACACATATACACTCGGTGATATTCTTTAGTGCATACTTTTCCAATGACAGCTGGCATTCTAACATTAAACTCTAGAGTTTGATAATATTTTCCCTAGTCCTCCTATTCTATTTGATAAGATAGAGCTTCTTAGCTGGGACAGTACCACATTTCAAACAGGACATTATCTTTAGGAAGAATACTGAGGAACAGTGAAGTCAGAATTAATGAATCTCCCACAACATCTATGCTACTTACCCTAGTTCCTATTAACCAGAATTTGATGATGACGCTTTTGAGCAACATATTAAAGGGGTAAGAAGGAACTGAACAATTGAAAACCTTAAACATGCCTGTTCACATTCCCCATACTACACATAGGAGCAGGCGATCATATTTAAGCAGAAAAATAAGTGAAATACTAGGGGTCATTCTTGGAACAGAGAAACTAAACTATAACAAACAATAAGGTGAGCATAACAAGTTTCATAGCAAGAATTCAGTTTTAAGGTTGGAGACATTTCACACATAAAGTAAGTTATAAGTTTATCTTTCAGAATATTTAGAATTAGAATAAAAACAAGTAAAATATTAAAATATGTATAATATATTTACTTGTGTTTATTGTGCATATTTTTTAAATTCCAGGAATAACTTAATAACCTAAGCTCTTGCCTTTTGCATCTTTGGAACTACATATGAATTGTGTATGTATTTTGACCAGAAAATTCATATGCAATTAAAGGTGGAAGAAATCATAGTAAACTCTATTAAAACTAAATTTAAAAATAATTAACCATAGTCTGCTTGGACTGCTTGTTTAATGTCCCTAACCCCAAACGATCTAAATTCATTTCATTGCTAACAAAAGAATTTAAAAATGTAGCACACTTTAATTTGCCCTTAACCATCTTAGTTGCAAATGGCTTCTCTAAAGAAAAATTGCTCACTATCAGTACTGATGTGTAATTTTACAAATTTATATTCACTTAAGGAGTTTCATACATCTATTCTTGCTTCAAAGTCTTGTCCTTCTTAAGGTTTTCAACCTCAGCCATATTGACATTTTTACCAGATCATTCTTTGTGGTGGGGCCATGTCCTGTGCATTATCGGATGTTCAACAGTATCTTTGGCCTCTACACACTAGATGCCAGTAACACTTACCCCCCACCCCTAGTTGTGACAACAATAAATGTTTCCAAGCACTGACAAATGTCTCTTGGGGCACAAAACTGTCCCTGGCTGAGAACCACTGCACTCTGTATAAAGACATTAAAGATGTCTTCAGGGGAAAACAAGAAGCTGGATATTGTATATTGAGAGTGTGCAGGAGCAAATAATGGTCTTTTATGCAATTCATCTTCATTGTAAGGAAGAAGCTAGCACACCACTTCCACGAGATGTTAGCTTCCCCACCTCCGTGAAACACAGACGAGACGAAAGCACAGCCACTATCCATCACTCTCACTGTAATCAGTATTACCAAGCCATTAGACTGCTACTTGGAGAAACAATAAATAATAAGTTATCCCTCAAATACCAGCATAACTTAAGAAAGGGTTATTGATTGATAATGCAACAGATTGGTAAGGTAAAAAAGAAAACATTTTAATAGTCTTTCACTATTAGTGTTTGTGAACCAACAGTACTTCATTTAAAAACCTGCTAATAAAACATTGAAAGTCATCATGAGATAGAAACCCCCTTAGGGTTCACTTTATTTTGTTTTTGGAAATGAATGTAATAAACCACTGTTTAAAAAACAACAACAAACAAAAAACCCATAGTCCTTACTCTCTCTATTGAAGTGCATTCTGTAGTCAAAACAGACTTCTATTTAGGGGGAAAATGTATTTTTTCATAAAATAATGATAATCTCAATTTGCCTATGTTATTACGGTAATTAGTTACATTTCGTCATTGGAGGTGTAAGGCAACTCTGAGCAAAACCAAAACGTGAAATAAATAAGCTATATTTGAAAAGTAATTATATTATTTTATAAAATACTTATATTACTTTTAAAAACAATTGTATTAC
Source organism: Miniopterus schreibersii (assembly GCF_964146895.1). Lineage (NCBI taxonomy): Eukaryota > Metazoa > Chordata > Mammalia > Chiroptera > Miniopteridae > Miniopterus > Miniopterus schreibersii. The sequence continues at coordinate 51,043,759 of NC_138118.1, forward strand.
TTTAAAGTAACATATAAATATAAGGAGAAATAAGCATTAACTTTTTCATAGCATCTATTATTGCTATCACATTGCATTTTACATCCCTTTTACCCCTGCAGCATTTCTGTGAGGGAGGGAGAGTGTTGCCATCTCACTTGGCAAGCAGGTAAAGGGAAATCTACTACCATCCAGCTACTTAGCAGCATGCCCGAGAGGAGAAAAAAAGATCCCCACCCTTATTGTTGCCTCTGCTTCTTGCTAAATCCCTAGTCGGGATCACCAATGATTAATTATGTTCTGCTTTAGAGTATCTTCTTTTGCAAATAAATTAATATATTAAACTCTCTACCACCTAGAAAATGAACATTCTATTTGCATAAGATGACGTGACCACAATGTCAAAGAAAAAGCATCAATTTGCGAACCCCATGAGCTACTAATGAAATTCTTCATTCAAAACCCTTGTGTAAATACTAACTTAATTAAAAGAACTGAATGCTCAATATTTAGACACATTTCATATTTACATCTTTGAGAGAATATTGAAATACGAAGGTACTGATTTTGACGATAACTTTAACTTATGAAATCACAGTGGTGAACCAAAGCCAGGGAGTTTTCGCATGGTGCCACAGCAGAATGACTTTACCTTCAAAAATCAATGTCCAGGTTTTTTTTAAAAAGTTAACCCACAAAAATTTTTAAATGTTTGCATGTTCTAGACTAACATGGTAGAAATCTAGACAGAATTTTCATTTAAGAAGAAAGCCTTATAACAACCAGATGACATGCCTCATTTCAGTTGTCTTAGATAACTGGAAATACATAATAATCTCTATAATCAAAATGTTTGGTGCTTGCTTTTGCAGCACATATACTAAAATCGGAATGATACAAAGAAGATTAGCATGGCCCCTGCTCAAGAATGACATGCAAATTTGTGAACCATTCCATATTTTAAAACAACAATCAGAAAGAGCATAGGCACCCCTATGTTCATAGCAGCACTATTTACAATAGCTAAGATCTGGAAACAGCCCAAGTGCCCATCAGTAGATGAGTGGGTAAAAAAGCTGTGGGACAGTCACACCATGAAATACTATGCAGCTGTGAAAAAGGATATGTTACCCTTTAAGACAACATGGAGGGACCTGGAGATTATTATGCTAAGAGAAATAAGCCAGAGAAAGACAAATATCACATGATCTCACTTATATGTGGAATCTAATGAACAAAATAAACTGACAAAATAGATCCAGAAACATGGAAGCACACAACAGACTGATGAATCACAGAGAGAAGGCAAGGGAGGGGAGGGAAAGAGATTAACCAAAGAACTTTTATGCACAGATGCATAACCCATGGACACAGATAATAGTGCTGTGAAAGGCCTGGGGAGGGGGTGGGAACTGGGAAGAGAGGGTCAACGTGGGGAAAAAAGGGGACATCTGTAATACTTTCAACAATAAAGATTAATTTTTAAAAAAAGTTTGGATTCCCCTGACATCCTTCATTATTAGTGATAAAACACAATGTTGGAATTGAAGTGAAAAGAATTATGGAGCAATGTCACATAATGTGGGTGAACATTTCGAAATGAATATATTGTTAACACTATAGGAATACTCAATGTTCCTTACATAGACACAAGATGAGCCTGGAAGGCTAACAAAGCATCCAGAAAAGCTGTAGGAAAGACCTGACATTATACATAGGAGGGGAAGGAGCAGGGAAGAACCCCAGGGCTAGGACTAGAGTGAGGCAAGTGAGGTACCTAGGGCACAGAATTTCAAGGGCTACTCTCACTCTGACGCTCAGAGCCAGTGAGTGTGCCTCCTTAAACTCTGCACCCTTGCACCCTTGGCACTTCATCTGCCTCCCCTTAGTCCAGGTTCTGCTGGGCTCCTGTCCCCTGCCAAAAAAAAAGAGAGAGACCTATTTGAAATGAGGGGAAACTCTACCTATTTCAAAATATAGCCTTCATACTTGCTTCCAATACCAAATATGTTCCCCTTAGAACTAAAGAGTTACTGAAGACCTAACCAAGTATAAATGGCACCATCCATCCCTTCTTTTGTAACAAAGAGGAGGTAATGAGAAAATTTTGGATTCCTAAAGAGAAAGGGGGAGGTATAAAGAAACCTGCACAAAGGACTCAACAAGACTCCCCGATGACTATAATTTGCTTCCATCGTTGAGGCTTCTTGTCCCCAGGGCAGGGCCAATCAAGTGTAACAACTGAGATTTCTGACATATTTACAGAGTTTTGTTTTCTTTCTATATAATTTTTTGTAGACTCAGAAACCCATTTTGTAGAAAAGACAAACAGTAGGTTCTATTCATCAGTTTATTTTTAGAAAGATTTCATAAAACAAATTCTTATTACTATAGAACTCATTGATTTAGAATATCTGATCATTTGGATATTGGTCAAAATTAGGTATATCTTCATCAAGAAATATTTTATCGGCAAATTAAATAAAAGTAGTTGTTGGCCAATGTTTCATGAACTTAAAACTTATTTTTAAAAATATTAACTTTAATTTTTTTAAATGTTATCTATTCATTAATATATGATGATGAGCTTCTCAATTTGCCAGCATAGTAACTAAAGGAATGTGTGTGTTTAAAAGAATAAAATGTGTTTCTAAATATTGTATAATTCAGATTGCTTAAAATGCATGTTTCAAAATCTGAGGATCTTTTTCTATTTCTTAATTTTTAATGTTTAAAATATATAAATACAGCATCCATTTTTTGTTACTATATCTTTAAATATTTCTTCAACATAACTCTAATAAGGAGAGTATTCAAATAATACATATAAGTGGAAGATGGCTAGTTGTCCCCCACTACTGGTTCTACCCCTTCCACTGTGAGAGAGTTGGTATATGGCTACTCAGCTAAAGACTCCATGATTTTTAACCCTGAACAAAATGTCTTACCCTCAAAGTGACTGGGTATCTATCTGTTTCTCTAATCTCTTTCCTTGTGCATCAGGCTGGAAAACAATTGCAACTGGAAGAATCACCTTGGCCCCAGGAATGGAAGCCACATGCTGAGCCTAAGCTGCTCACCTCTACACTGTAACAGGAGAAAAAAATACATGGTTGTTTTAAATCTCTGTAAACTGGTTCAGCCTGGACCCCAACTAATAGAATACAATACCCTCGACAAATTCAACAAGGGAATGACCTTCCTTGAGTTCTGATTACAGGTCAATAAATATTTTATATGGATATGTCATCAATCTCAACAACTCCATGAGATGAAACACCTTGGCAGATTATAAAGCTATCAATTGGAAGAAAGTAAGCATATTTTCTTTAGGTGGAAAACCATAAAGACAAAATAAAGAAAAACTCCTTTCAGTGTCATTCTTAGCAATCCTTTCAGTAGATAATACACACAAAACCAATTCTGTGCATACCAACAATAACAGAAGATTTTACATTCTGCATGCAAATTTACATTTTACAATATCTTTCTGTACTTTCTTTTTTACAAGAAATTCAAATAGAAATGTTCATGAGTGGATAACTAGTAGCAGCATTTTGGCTTCTTCTAGTTTATACCTCATTAAAAGAGCAGTAGCATATCCATGTTAACCTTGTACCTAATCAGGTATCTGCTTACCTTCTCAAAATACAAACAGCAATATAAAAAGGTAAAAATATTAACTTATATTTTAAAGCATACCAAGATTTTTGTTTTGTAATTTGGGAGTTACAGCCAATTTAGTAGTTGTGTAGCCTAGAACAAAAATTTAACCTTGCAATTGCCTCATGCCTATTAAAGATGGTGATGTTCACTTCACAAGGTTGTCCTGAGAATTAAGATAATGCGTGTAAAGGGCTTAGTACAATTCTTGAACTAATGAAAAAAAATGTACTCCTTCAGTTGTATTTATTTCTTTTTCTTCAGCTGTATTTAAAAGGTTCTAATATATTAAATTCACTAAGCAAAATTATAATATATTATTATCTCTTTTCCCTAATTTTATTTTTTCTTCCTTCAATTATTTCATTTAGTTTGCAGCTGAGCATATGCAATTAATGGACATGTTAGCTTCCAATAAATGATTAGATAGTGGTATAATTCACTAAGACATTTCTTAAGACTCGAATGCATCAGAGTAACAGCACTACTTAGCTTATTCACACTGTATCTTTAACAGAAGTCAGGCAGATAACTTTATAAATTTCTCGTCTGTAAAGTTAAAAGTATTGAAGTCATCCAATAATTAGCTCAACCTTCCTTGAGCTAATATTTCATGATGCCATAAAGCAATTTTCATTAAATTGCAAGGACGGCCCTGGTTGGTGTGGCTCAGTTGGCTGAGCGCCGTGCCATGCACCAAGAGGTCACAGTTCGATGCCAGGTCAGGGCACATTCCCGGCTGCGGGATCAATTCCCCAGAGGGGTATGCAAGAGGCAACCAATCAATGTTTCTCCTGGACGTTTCTCTCTCTCTCCCCCCATTCCTCGCTCTCTCTAAAAAAATCAATAAAACCATATTTTTTTAAAAATTGCAAAGATGTCTCATTTTAGTTACGTTGCCTCATTACAGCCGCATATGAGCATGCAGGAAAAATGCTAGTTCTATCCTGCAAAGCCAGTAAAAACAATTATGTTAAATAATTTTGCAAGAATAATTATTTCTACAAAATTGAATTTCAATCCAGGAACATGTTAAGTTCCTCCATTTATTCAACTTTTAGTCCTTGCCATGTATCCAACATTCCCAATCTCATTCCCAAAGTTCACTCTACACTGGCATCCTTTGCTGGTCTCTAGCTTAAATTTCCACAGCCAAGAAGAAATGCACCACTTTGGCCCCCAATATGAATCTTCTCTCCAGGCAAAGGCAGAGAGGCATATGGACCATTTATCTACATAAAATGACACTCTTCAAGCGCCCTAACACTCAAATTCTCTTTCCAGGACTGAATTCTGTTCTCTCTCTCCCTTCCTTTGTTACACATCATATATAATTATTTGGTTGTATTTTTCTGTCACTGCAGTACGTCCATGTCTCAGAAACAGGGAAATTGTGGGGATTTCTCTCATCTTCTTCATTCGATTTTGCTATCCATAGTCAGACAAAGCCATTTATTCGTCTAACAATTTTACATTCTTCTTAGTAATCTATACTTCACAGAGCACAGTGGAAATCAGATGAGACTTTTTTTTGCTTAGTGATTCACTGCAAAAAGCAGATTCGGTGAGGCAGGGTTCACATATTTACATGAAAAGTAAAAATGAGGTCAGCCAAGAAAGTGGTTTTTGAGGCTGCAGAAACACTGGAGGAGGGAAGGAGCTTGCCCAAGAGCAGTTTATTTTTAGTCTCAATCTGTCAATAAAGAGATTCATATAGCTTCTAACCAGAACCTGTTAATTCTCATTTCTTTCCTCTCATCCCACAGACTCCATCACTTTCACAGAGTCTCGCTTATTATCTTAATACACGTTCATGTTCCTATATATTTCCCCACAATAAACCACTGCAGATGGCAAGCCCCAGCTTACCGGAGCTTTCAGGCATCTTTGCAGCCATATAGTAGAGATTATTGATTAGCAGGGCATCAGTTCTCTGGGGAAAGGAACGGTGTCTCTCAACCCTCGGTAGCCTGCACAGGGCCTGAGACATATTATGTGTTGACTAGAACTAAATTTGATCTTGTTATGCAGAAGGGACACTTTTCATTTCCAAATATATTCATCTCACAGATATTAAAGTTTGTTCAACATACTCTTAGACTGAAACCTATAATTATTTTGCAAACAGTTTCTGGAATAATTTGTTTTAAGTATTTGCTTTATTAATAAGGTTCCCTTATGAATTTCTATTAATATATAAGGTAATCATACTTTCCAGTTTCTCTCAGACAGAAATATTCACACATAAATATCCATATAATAAATATTCATATGTCATCCATGAAAGTGCTTTCATACATTTCACCTCAGCTTTGGAAAATAAAAAGGCCCCACTGCATCACTAGAAACACAAGATCAAAGTACTTTCAAATAGTTACATTACTTATATTGAAATGGAAGAAGTGAGACACTCAAGAATTAACATATAATTTTTAACAAATCTTATAAAACCTACAAAGTAAATGTCCTTCCCAAGTAAAATAACCTATTTAAGATGACATATAAATATTTATACAATGCTATCACTTTCAAAAATCATGTAGGAGAGACTTTCATAGTCTTCGCATAAATCCTAAGAAAAAACATATTTTACAGTAACTCTTTTTCATACATCAAAATCTTTATTACCCATCTGAATGACTCACTCTAGTCTCCAGGCATAGCTGTAAACACTTTTCAACTCTTTTTAAAAGTAAAATCTACCCTCAAAGAATGAAGAAGTGTTCCCACTGAGGATATTCAAAAGAATTCATCACTACTTAAAGTCACCACTATGTGAGAGATTACAAAATACAGTCTGAAGCATGGAAAGGTGACATCCCAATTTGAACTTTAGGGGAGCCTATGTATCACAAGGATGCATGTAAGTGAAGGCTGTGTGTAAACTATAAAGTGTATGTGCTGAGAAAGCTTTATTAACTTAGGGATGATGTTTCTTTTTCACAGTAACAAGCAGTACCAAAGATCTCTCTCAGAATTTCACTACCAGATCCACACGAAAAGCCATATCTTATTAATAATATAGAAGAGCACTTCCTAGAAGATATTACTGCATTCCATTAAAGAAAAGATTAAGTTACTTTGGGCTCTACTCACATCGACAAGCTGATTGACTCCACTTGCTGTCTTCGCCAGTGTGACAAGGTCTTCTTGCATCTTATCCACCCATGACTTGATGCTGCAGTAATTAGAGAAGAAAATATTCTATCATATCTCTGGCAAATTAAGGCCAAAGACATCCATTTTACACTCACGCTGCAGATAATTCATTAAATTGCCTTTAAATCTTTCTTCTCTCTCCTAGCTCTCATTATGTCCACCCTCCCAACCCACCTACAAATTATAAAGCCAATGAAACTTCAGGGTAAAACCTCTTAGAATGCTGAAATACTCTCATATCAAAGAGAGAGAAATGACAATGATTGTTTTGTCCAATACAAGGGTAAAATTTGCTTAATTTTTATGAAAATTCCATTTAAAATGAATAAACAGAATATTCTAAACTAAACTTTATTATTTAGCTTGCAAGTCTGAATATAATACTTAGGGTGTGCTAAGTGTAGAACATTTTTTAAAATGCAGGAAAGTGGGAAGTATTTTAAAAGTCTCCCAATTTCATTGCCCAGGGATAACCACTCTTCACATTTAATGTATTCCCATTGAGCCTTTTAAAATTATTTCACGTGGCGGAAAGCATGTTATGTAAAATTTATGTATCTTTTCTTTTCCTGGGGTCATATGATAAATACTCCCATGCCATTACAAGTATCTTATAAACATTTTATTTTAATGGCTACTTAATATTCCATTATCTCTATATCCCATAATATACTTGACCACCCTTCTGTTTTACAAAAGATATTTAGGATATCATCAGCTTTTAACCACTAAACATTATAGTGCTACAAATACCTTAGTGCATAAAGCTTAAAAGTATTTCATTTTCTTAGCTAGACTCTTAGATTTGAAATCACTGGATCAAAGTTTAAGTTTTAAAGGAATAGTTTTGAGCATTAAAATTATAATTGGAGGATTTAAGTTCAAATCCTTTTCAGGTATACCCTTCAGATTAATGCAATGAAAATCTTAAAATACAAACGATGGATGTTGGGATTTTTTTTTTTTTTAATCTTCTCCTGAGGATATTTTTTCCATTGCTTTTCAGAGACACTGGAAGGGAAAGAGAGAGGGAGAGAGAAACCTCCATGTGAGAGAGACACATCAATTGGTTGCCTCCTGCTCAAGCTCCGACAGGGGCCAGAGATCAAGCCTGCAACCAACGTTCATCCCTTGGACAGAATCGAACCCGGGACCCTTCAGTCCATGGGCCAACACTCTAACCACCAAGCAAAACTGGCTAGGGCTGTTGGGACATTTTAGAAAAACCTAAGTCAATGGTCTATCTTACTTTTTCCTGGTATCAGAGACATTACCAAATGCCACACAATTTTTCCAATTTAAATCAATATGATTTAATTTGCAATTCCTTCATATATTTCATTTATTTATCCTCATGTTGTAAAAAGACCTAAAGTGATATTCATTTCTGCTCTTGCAAATATAAGAAAACACTGGCAAGAATGATGGATGATTTATATTTGAATTTGAAATTCTCTCTACATCTATCTGTTGCTTATCCCACTTCTTTAAATTTTATTAGTACAAATTTTTTATAAAGTGCTGTTTTATAAAGGAAAGTGAACTTTATCTTTCATAAGTGTCTGAATCATGGATATTTAACTGTATTGATCTTCTCTTCCTTACATAAACAGGAGTTTCAATAATACTATAAGGCTGTCAATTTTTTTCAGATAAATTTAAGTGTAACAGAATAAGAAATTAAATGTGGAAAGAAATATAACATGAAAAGAGGGGCTTAAATAAGGTATATGAGAACACTTAAAGGATAATGAGCTGATAAACTAAAGGGGGAGAAGCAAAGCCTGAAAGTCAGTCATAAAAGCAATGAAATGCCTTTGAGGAAAAGACAGAGGTTTGATTTACGTGACACAAACTAGCTAGTAAATGAAATACATAAAAGCTAGGGATACTTTCACACAAATGAAGATAAGGAAGAATATGTACTCAACCATGCTGTATGAATAAAATATAAAGAAGATAAATCAATATTAAGAAACAAAAAAACAGCCCGGCCGGGGGTGCTCAGCGGTTGAGCGTCGACCTAGGACCCAGGCGACTGGGGTTCGATTCCCGGTCAGGGCACCTGCCCCGGTTGTGGGCTCCATCCCCAGTCGGGGGCGTGCGGGAGGCAGCTGATCGATGACTTTCTCATCATTGATGCTTCTATCTCTCTCTCCCTCTCCTTTCCTCTCTCTGAAATCAATAAAGATATATTAAAAATAAATAAATAAATAAATAATAAATAAATAGAAGGAGGGTATAGAGAGAAATTTACAGACTCATTAAAATGAGTGAAGCCTACCACGTTATTCTAATAGTAGATTTTGTGCTGCTTATGAGCTGTTGCATATATCTGAAACATTAAAAATACTAACCAATATTCTTATTACTACTATTAGATAAATATAATTGTTCCTCATATTTACGTCTAAAACAATAAATCGCAGTAGGGAACAGGTAGGAGCAAAGACCATGGCCACCATTTTCGAATTCAGTTCAGACTCCTCATTTCTCCAAGCGGTTACCGAACCAGGCCCAAAACCCAAGGAAAATGAATCATTTCTTTTCAAATAGAATTCCCAACATTGACAAATAGTAAGAAATGCTATACATCTTCTACATCCCTTTAGCTGGGAAACTGAGAGACAATGAGTATATGTGTAAAAGCATGAACTTAACTCAGGCTTGAATTCTGATTTCTGCTAAAATGGTCTAAAACTTGCATTCTAACTTGGCACTTGAGTGTACTGTCACTGCCAGTGTTCATTGAGGTGAACCTGTTTAGGCTGAAAAGCAATTCAGGGCCCTTCCAGTCTTCTCTGTCCCACTGACAAGCTATCAAGAACACTTTATAGGAGCAAGGGTTATTTTTCATAGTTATGACATGTTACCTGGTTTTGCTAAAATACATTAGCACTCTGCCTTCCAAACCTGGAATTAGAAGAATATAATGGCTAGGAAATAAGCAAAGATCCCATTAATCATAAAAGTGAAAAAATTACACAGGGAAAATACTCATATGTGCAAATTCTTTATCAGTTTTTCTCTTTCTAGGCAAAATCAAGTACATACTTATAATCACTAAGCACAATTTCATTAAATGTCTCCAGAATATACTATAATGTTTTGGAGAAAGTTACAGAGGATATAGCTTTTTCATGTAATAAGAAACCAACATGTGATCCAGGAGGAAGAATGTGTTGTTTGCTTGAAAAGATACTAAAAAGATGGAGATGCAGAAATGAATGATTTATGTCTTACAATCTGGTTGGACTTAAAACTAGAGTCTGACAGGAAAGGAGCAAAGAACAAGAATAGGGAGGTGGAAAAGAAGAAAAATGACTTTCTTTGCCACACTTTTAAGTTCTTGACTTAGACACTGTAACAAGAGATAGATCAAGTGAATATCATACTAATTTAATATGTTTTACACGGCAGGGGAGGAGCTTTCATAAGGAAATAAAAACCCATAGAGATGGTTAAACCTGAGTGTTCTTATGCTAGGTTTGATAAAGAATGGAAAGTTGTAGGAAGATATGACAGGTCAAAAAGTATGAGCTGTGCCCAGTAAACTGAGGGAAACTTAACAAATCTGTTCAATCTGGTTCCTTTCTCTGTCCCTTGTCTTTGGAGATAAGTATGCAATTCTCACATGAGGGAAGGTCAGAAAGTCTTTCTTGAATGTGTGAATTCTCAAACTCCTTGAACTTAGAATGTTCAACATGCCAAACTCATAATTTGGGGTAGCATGTCCTGGATCCCATCAGGAGCCAGCAAAGAGGCACTTAAATTTTATTGGGTAATAATGCAAGAAAGTGGACAGAGGTAGCTTTCTAAAAGTGAGATTTGAAAGACAAGTAGAATTGTTGACAAAATTGAGGAGACAAAGAAGTAACCATGAAGGCAGAGGGAACATAAAACGTGGCATATTCATCAAAGGCAAGTAGTTTGAATGGCTGGAGTCCAAGGCTGGATGAACAAATGGTATGAAATGGGGCAGGAATGGTAGGCAACAAATTTGGGCAGATAGATGGGCCTAATCTAGGGTCTTAAATAACATTCTGAAGCAATTAGACTGTATTCTCAAAATAATGAAAAGATAATGAAAAATGTGAAGTCAGAGAGGTACAATATCAATAAAATATATATGAAAATGATAAAATAATTTATCTGACAGCCAAGTGGATGGTGGCTTAAAGAGAGAACAGAAAGTGAGAAGGAAATGTCTAGATAAAGGTAATAAATGAGCAGGATTAACTAGCTCAGTAGTGGTGAGAAGAGAGAGAAAAAAGGAGAAGAGGCCAAGTAGAAGGAACTAGCTCAACAAAATTTCTGAAAAATGGACAAGAGGAGTTCATGTACTATTAGACATAGACAGTGAATGGGCGAAAGGACTTGTAGATAGTGAATGGAGTTCCTCAGTTAGACAATGATCCAACATTTTCATATAGAAAGTACCAGAGAAAGAACAATTTAGAGCAGAGGTGGGGAACCTTTTCTCTGCCAAGGGCCATTTGGATATTTATAACATCATTCGCAGGCCACACAAATTTATCAATTTAAAAAATAGCTATGGGAAAAGCTCCTAGATTTATTGAATTATGAATCCCACCTATGGTTGTCTTGCCTGGGCCAGACCAAATGATTTTGCAGGCCAAGTACGGCTCATGGGTCTGATGTTCCCCACCCCTGATTTAGAGGGACATTGATAAGTTTGTTTTTATTAGCTCAATTAGAGATGTTTTTGAGAGTTTCGTGTACAGATATCCAATAGGCAATTGAGTGTACATGGGTTTGGAGCTCTCAGAAGAAAAGTTTCCATCAAATTTAAAGATTTGGTAGTTACAATGTATATAAAGGACACAGGAAAATCAATGTATGACTTCCAAAAGAGTACATATGGGAGGAAGGAAATACACAATAGTTAGAACTCTGAAAGATAACATATAAAGATGTAACAGAGCAATATGAGTAGTGGCAAGAGAGAAGGGAATCCAAGAGCAACGGTATCACAAAACCAGAGAAGGTAAAAGTTTCCAGAGAGAGGAAGTAACTACAGAGACATCAAGTAAAGTGAGAGAAATTTATCCATTTATGTGTGAGAATGAAAGAAACAGTATGAAACTTAGAAAAGAACAAAGAACAAGAATTTACTGCTCCTTTCTCTTTTAATAGGAGAGAGATAAGCATGTTTCTATGTAAAAAAAGAAAGGCAAGTACAGATGGAGACATCAAAGATTCAAGTAATTTTTGACAGGGTAAGGTCCTTCAAAAGACTCTAGATCCCTTTGGCTTTTTCTTGCTCATCCCAAAAATGAGCAGGGGAAGAGAAAGGGGAGGATGAGTGAGAAAATAAGCAGAACACAGGAGAAACCTAATCCGTGGTTAGAGAGAGGTTACTTCTTCCATGGAGATTGGAGGGAAAAATGTAAAAGATTTTAGGTTCCTGAAAATAACTAGAACCACCAAATCAAAAGTTGAGACAGTTCTGCTCACTGGTCTCGATTTCCTCTGTAATGAAAGGAGGTGGTCATCTGTTAATAGATACATAGTGGGCATTCAGGTGGGGTAGTTGAAAACAAGGCTGGAGGCTATTTCAGGACATGCCCTACATTGGAGGTAATCAGTTTTCACTAGTACTAATCAGCATGGCTGTGTGAATTTCTCCATCAGTACTAGGCTAAAGGTGAGAGAAAAAGGCATTGAGATGAATACCGAATACCGGGCAGATACCAGAAGGTAGGAAAGGACAAGGGAAAGAGAACTGAAACGCCTGAAAATTTCAAGATCCCTATTCATTCTAATTAACAAAAATATTCATCAAAATGTTATAGTAATGCAGTCAGAAAGAATGCTTATTTTCTAAACCCTATTCTGATGGAACCAAAAGTCCAATTACAATACTTCTAGGAAAACAGAAAAAGACTATATTGTCAAATTTCCAATTTTTCATCATGTCTTGAATTTTTAGCCCAACAATCTTATAAAAGACTATGCTGAAATACTAAATGAAGAAAATAACCTAAGTACTCATGTCCCTTTTTAAAACCCTTGAAACAATATATATAATTTTTAAAGAAAGTTTTTCTAAAATCACTGTAAAATAAAATGGATTTCTCTCAGAAAGTTAATAGTTTGTCTGAAAATCTTTCTTTTAGGAATAGATATATATTACAATATCTGAGCAGCTCAAAAAAGTTGAACCAATGTATATCTAGTTATATAGATACAATAAAACTTGACTAATAGGTATGAGGATTTTCAATGTTGTGAGGTCAGGAACACACTTACTCTGCTTATTGGAAATATAACTCCCTGGTTTCAAGTGTCAGTGATAACAGAGGCTTCAATGTTATGAAATCAGGACTTGATGTGAAGGCAGACTTTGGTGTGCATCTTGGTCCTGTCCAAATGCACCAGCAAAGGAGACCCCAAGCTGAGGGTTGTTGATAGCTCCAAACAGGGTACTCAGGGCCAGGAACAAGTACGCCTGAGACCCTCCAAAAAGACTGAGAGTCATAGCAAATCTACTAATACTTAGAAACAGATCCCAAAAGGTAGCCAAAATGGGGAGAGCAAAAAACAAGGCCCAAATGAAAGAACAAGAGAAGTCTCCAGAAAAAGAGCCAAATGAAATGGAGATAAACAATCTCTTAGATACAGAGTTCAAAATACTGATTGTAAGGATGCTCAACAGCATGAAAAAAGATATGGAAGCTATGAAGGAAATTAAGAATAACATAGCAGAAATAAAGAATACAATGGAAAGAATAAACAGCAGATTGGAGGAAGCTGAAGGTCAGATCAACGAATTAGAAAATGGGGTAGAAAAAAATCAATCAGAAATCCAAAAAGAAAAAACAATTAAAAAACAAGAGGACAGTCTATAGGAGCAGTGAGACAACATGAAACATAACAACATTCACATTACAGGAGTGCCAGAGGAGGTAGAAAGTAAGGAAGGGTTAGAGAAACTGTTTGATGAAATAACAGCAGAAAACTTCCCTAACTTGGTCAAGGAGAAAGTCACACAAGCTTAGGCGGCACAGAGAGTCACAAGCAAGAAGAATCCAAAGAGGCCCAAGCCCAGACACATCATAATTAAAATACCAAGAATTGAAGACAAAGAGAATCTTAAAGGAAGCTAGAGAAAAGCAATCTGTTACCTACAAAGGAGCTCCCATAAGGCTGTCAGCTGACTTCTCATCAGAAACTCTACAGGCCAGCAGGGAGTGGCATGAAGTATTCAAAGTAATGCAAAACAAGGATCTGAAACCAAGACTACTCTATCCAGCAAGATTATCAATCAACATAGATGGTAAAATAAAGAGATTCCCAGACAAAAAAAGGCTAAAGGAGTTTATCACCACAAAAACAGAATTACAGGAAATGTTAGAAGTAGAAATAGAATGAGAAACATAGGCATAAAGAAATAAAACGGAAGTGGATAAGTATCTTTCAATACTAAACTTAAATGTAAATGGATTAAATGCCCCAATAAAAAGATATAGGGTGGCTGAATGGATAAGAAAACATGACCCAAATATATGCTGTCTACAAGAGACCCACCTCAGAACAAAAGACACAGGATGAGAGTGAAGGGATGGAAAAAAATTTCCCACGCAAATGGAAATGAAAAAAAAGCTGGGGTAGCAATATTGCTATCAGACAAAATAGACTTCAAAATGAAGACCATAACGAGAGACAAGAAAGATCATTACATAATACTAACAGGATCAACCCAACAAGAAGATATAACCCTGATGAACATATATGCACCTAATATAGTAGCACTTAAATTTATAAAAAAAAAAAATTCTAGAGGACTTTAAAGGAGAGATTGACAGGAATGCAGTCATAGTAGGGAACTTTAACACCCCACTGACTTCACTGGATAGGTCTTCCAAACAAAAAATCAACAAGGAAACAGTGACCCTAAATGATACACTAGATCGGATGGATCTAATTGTCATTTACAGAACATTCCACCCAAAAGCTGCAGAATATGCATTCTTCTCAAGTGCACATGGGATACTCTCATGTTAGGACACAATACAAGTCTCTACAAGTTCAAGAAGACTGAAATCATATCAAGCATCTTCTCGGACCACAAGAGAGTGAAATTAGAAATTAACAACAATAAAAACACTAAAAAACATTCAAACACATGGAGGCTAAATAGCATGTTTCTAAACAATGAATGGGTTACCAAAGAGATAAGAAAGAAATCAAAAACTTCCTGGAAACAAATGAAAATGATCACATAACAACTCCAAATCTATGGGACACGATGAAAGCAGTCCTGAGAGGGAAGTTCAAAGCGCTACAAGCCTACATTGAAAAACAAGAAAAACTCCTAATAGTCTCTCTAACCCTACAACTTAAAAACTTAGAAAGAGAACAACAAGAAAATCCCAAAGTAGAAGGAAGGAAATAATAAAGATCAGAGCAGAAATAAATGACATAGAGACTAAAAAAAAATACAAAAGATCAATGAAACTAAGAGCTGGTTCTTTGAAAAGATAAACACAACTGATGACTCGTTAGCCAGATTCATCAAGAAACAAAGAGAGAGGACCCAAGTGAAAATCAGAAATGAAAGAGGTGAAATAACAACTGACCCAAAAGAAATACAAAGGATTGTAAGAAAATACTATAAACAACTATATGCACCAAGCTGGACAACCTGGATGAAAAGGACAAATTCCGAGAAAACTACAACCTTCCAAAACTCAAATAGGAAGAGTCAGAAAACCTAAATAGGCTGATAACTGCTGATGAAGTTGAAGCAGTAATCAAAGGGTTCCAAGCACATAAAATCCATGGCCCAGATGCCTTCACAGGGAAATTTTACCAAACATTCAAAGAAGAATTAACACCTACCCTCCTCAAACTATTTCAAAAAAATCCAAGAGGAAGGAACACTTTTAAGCTCTTTTTACAAGGCCAGCATTAGCCTAATTCCAAAACCAGATAAAGACGCTACAAAGAAAGAGAATTACAAGCCAATATCCCTGATGAACATAGATGCTAAAATCCTCAACAAAATATTAGCAAATCAGATACAGCGATATATTAAAAAGATCATATACCATGACCAAGTGGGATTTATTCCAGGGATGCAAGGATGGTACAGCAGTCCCAAATCACTAAATGTGATACACCACATAAACAAAATGAAGGACAAAAAACATATGATCATATCAATAGATGCAGAAAAAGCATTCGATAAAATCCAACACCCATTTCTGATAAAAACTCTCAGCAAAGTGGGAATAGAGGCCATAATAAAGGCCATGTATGACAGACCTACAGCCACCATCATACTCAATGGGCAAAAACTAAAACCAGTTCCCCTAAGAACAGGAACAAGACAGGCGTGTCCACTTTCACCACCCTTATTCAACATAGTGCTGGAAGGCCTAGCCACAGTGATCACACAAGAGGAACACATAAAAGGCATCCAAATTGAAAAGGAGGAAACAAAACTGTCATGATTTGCAGATGACATGATATTGTACATAGAGAATCCTAAAGACTCCACCAAAAAATTACTAGATTTAATAAATGAGTTCAACAAGGTAGCAGGATACAAAATTAACACCCAGAAATCGATGGCATTTTTATACACCAACAATGAACTCTCAGAAACAGAAACTAAAAAAAAAACCCCATTTACCACTACAACAACAAAAATAAGATATCTAGGAATAAACTTGACCAAAGATGTAAAAAACATGTACTCGGAAAACTACAGGACACTGAAAAAAGAAATTGAGGAAGATATAAACAAATGGAAAAATATACCATGTTCATGGATTAGAAGAATTAATATCATTAAAATGTCCATACTATCCAAAGCAATCTATAAATTCAATGAAATCCCTACTAAAATACCAACAGCATATTTCACAGATCTAGAAAAAACACTTCAAAAATTTATATGGAACCAAAAAAGACCCCGAATAGCCACGGCAGTCTTGAGAAAGAACAACAAAGTTGGAGGGTTCACAATACCAGATATCAAGTTATACTACAAAGCCACTGTAATCAAAACAGCCTGGTACTGGCATAAGAACAGGCATATAGGTCAGTGGAATGGAACAGAGAACCCAGAAATTGACTCACACACTTATGGTCAATTTATTTGACAAAGGAGGCAAGAACACACAATGGAGTAAAGACAGCCTCTTCAATAAATGGTTTTGGGAAAATTAGACAGGTACATGCAAAAAAATGAAACTAGACCACCAAATTAAAGCATACACAAAAGTAAATTCAAAATAGATAAAAGACTTAAATGTAAGACGTGAAACCATAAAAATCCTAGAGGAAAAGATAGGCAGCAAAATCTCGGACATCTCTCATAGCAGTATGTTTGCCAATACATCTCTTAGGGCAAGAGAAACAAAGGAGAAAATAAACAAATGGGACTGTATCAAAATAAAAAGCTGTTGCACAGCAAAGGAAACCATCAACAAAACGAAAAGGGAGCCCACTGTATGGGAGAACATATTTGTCAACAACACATCTGATAAAGGGTTAATATCCAAAGAGGACATATAGGTGGCTAAGAGATATGAAAAAATGCTCAGTCACTAACCTTCAGAGAGATGCAAATTAAAACCACAATGAGGTATCACTTCACATCTGTCAGAATGGCTGCCATCAACAAATCAAAGAACTACAAGTGCTGGCCCAGGTGTGGAGAAAAGGGTACCCTAGTACACTGCTGGTGGGAATGCAGACTGGTGCAGCCGTTATGGAAAACAGCATGGAATTCCCTCAAAAAATTAAAAACTGAACTGCCATTTGACCCAGTGATCCCACTTCTAGGAATATATCTTAAGAAACCCAAAGCACCAATCACAAAGAACTTATGCACCCCTATGTACATAGCAGCGCAATTTACAACAGCTAAAATTTGGAAACAGCCCAAGTGCTCATCAGCAGATGAGTGGATAAAAAAGCTGTGGCACATTTACACCATGGAATACTATGCAGCTGTAAAAAAGGATATTTTATCCTTTGGGACAGTATGGAGGGAACTAGAAAGTATTATGCTAAATGAAATAAGCCAGTCAGAGAAAGACAAGTACCACATGATCTCACTTATATGTGGAATATAATAAACAAAATAAACTGATGAACGAAATGGATCCAGAGACATAGAAGCATGGAACAGACTGAGGGATCTCAGAGCGAAGTTGGGGATGGGGGAGTGGGCGGGGAGAGATTAATCAAAGAACTTTTACGTTTATAAGCATAACCCATGAACACAGGGCATTGGTCTGGGGAAGGCCTGAGGGTGGGGTGGATGCAGGGTGGAGGGGGTCAATGGGGGTAAAAAGGGGACATCTGGAATATTTTCAACAAATAAAGTTAAAGAAACTTTGGGGGGAAAAAAGACATGGGAAAATTTTCCCTACTACATATTCCATACAATAAATATTTACCGATTTCCTACAAAAAAAATTTTTTTTAATTTCCTAAAATCACTGTAAAATAAAATGGATTTCTCTCAGAAAGTTAATACTTTGTTTGAAAATCTTTCTTTTAGGAATAGATATATATTACAATATCTGAGCAGCTCAAAAAAGTTGAACCAATGTATATCTGGTTATATAGATACAATAAAACTTGACTAACAGGTATGAGGATTTTCAAAGCTGTAAGGTCAGGAACACACTTACTCTGCTTGTTGGAAATAGAACTCCCTGGTTTCAAGTGTCAGTGATAACAGAGGCTTCAGTGTTATGAAGGCAGGACTTGAGCATGGTACACAGGAGAGTCAAGCAAGTATTTGTAGAGGAAAATGATGAGAGCCCCAGAGACTGGGTACGCAGTCAATGTGTGCATACAACAGGGCTATGTCTTACCCCTTTGCTGCCCTCTCTCCCACTTTTCCACTCCCTCTTGAGATCATGTGTTCCTTTAGCTCCTATGACTCTGTATCTTGGTTTCTCTTCTGTATTATCATCTGACTCCTGAGGTCAAATACAATTGTCAAGATCTATATTTGTTCCTTTCCTCCTTTCTCCTTCCTCTCTTCTCTATATTTGTATTCCTTCAAAACCTCAGGACTTGAACTACCAGATCTCATGACTTCAACTATCACCTTTACATATATAATCCCCACATTTGTGCTCCAGTGCTGCCTACTATTTGCTAGATCATTCCATCTTGACTTCCCATTCTTTTTCAAAGTACCTATAAAACTTAGTATCTTCTGCCCCATACGACTAATCCCCTTGTGTCCCTTCTCACTGTTGGCTATCTCCTCAGTCACCCAGGTTCATGCCATCAATTTCTTCAGATCTCACCTCCAGTCCTTCATTAAATAATAGTATCTCAGCATTTTCCCCTATACATAGCTGATAGCAAAATGCATTGAGACCGTATTTTATGACAAACTCCACGCCAAAGTATTTAACATATACTCTCTTGTTTAGTCATCATAAAAACAAGTGTTCACTTTTTACAGATGAGAAAAATTAGTTTAAAAAATTTAAACAATCTACCTTTCTATCTCCTTATTTACTTCAACCAACTTCACACAGCTCCATGTGTTGACAGTCCTCTTCCACATTCTGTTTTTGCTCTATAACCTGCCCCTGAAATTAATTCTCTACCTCCATTATGAATAAATTCCACAACTACTCTAATATCACCTTTTACAACCTGCCAAACTAAAAAATATTCTCTTCTATCCACTGAACTCCAAAGCACTTTTAATGGTGCTTCATGCTTGTTTTCCTGTACACTTTCATGATTAGATAGATATGTTTATTCTTCTTTATCACTGAATCCTCAATATTTTTATTAAAGTCTTGCATATCATAGGCAGACAAGTATTTGTTGAATAAATAGAAAATATATTGAAATAAAACTGCATTATTGGTTTTTAAAGAACACATATTTATTTAAGTCGAGTAAGTGATTTATTTACTAAATTCCCTCTTCTCCCCATGATCCAAATCAGGAAAAAAAAATGAACTGCTGGACCCATGCATCTGTTAACGGCCCCTACTTTACAACAAGTAGCAGATTTTCAAAATGCAACTTAATACTTTAAAGGAATTAGTAAATCTCTAGAGTGCATACCTTATAATTCCAAATCTGTCAAGTGGGGATATTGAATGTCATAGGAAAAAAAGTGTCTTGTAATCTTCCTCTGCCCCTACAACAACTCATTACAGAGTCAGCTAGCAGTGTGTTTCCAATTGTTTGAAGATGTCTGCGGACTCAATGTAATTTGGAGAATTCACTATAAAATCTCTAAATATTGAAGCAAATATCTTATTGAATAATTAAGATCATCTTTTATATCCTCTACTTTATTGTACAGAAGCAGCACAAATTCTAAAAGCAAATACATAAAATATTCAAGTTGTCACTATACTTGAATGAAAAATACTTGCCATGCAATTATTGTTCCTTTTCAAGTTGGATTTGCCTGTAATATGGCTCTAAAAAGAATAGTGCCTAGTTCAGGAAACTTTTTTTTTAAGAATTATAGTAATTGATTTCATTTTGCACTTGAGGAATAGCAAATTCAGAACAGCACAAATTACACCCAGTTTAATCTATTCAAAAGGATAATGGTTGAGTACAAAGTGTCAAGTCTGCACAGTTATCTATTTAATTGTTTTAAAGAGATTTTAAGAAGTTTTTTTTTCACTGGTTGGAGCCAAAGTGATAGCTAAGAACTGTTATCTAACTGTCCTTCCTTCCTATATTTGATGTGGTAAATCCTCTGAAAAAGAAACGAATGTGTCTGAATCTACTGCTGTTAGTAAGGAGAGAGTATTAAAACAGACATCTTCCTTCCACACCCTTCTTGAATTATCCAACTAGCAATTATCATAGAGACCAGAGCAGACAAAGAATGGAAGATACATAGAGAAGTGAAAGGAAGAAAGCTGTTCCAGTAAGGGATTTAGAGGAGGAGGAGTGGGAGAGTGAGAAGTCTTTGCAGCCCTTGTCCTAAGGCAATGCTCTGCCTAAGCCAGTATTTTAAGAAATAATTTTATTTTAATCCAAGGAAATAGACATGTCTATGCCCATGGATCTTGGAAAAAATAAAAATATCACAAGGTCTAACAAACTGACCATTTCTATTGTGTTCATATATAAACAGCTTGTTCATAAATTTGAAGTAATAAGATCATATATTTGAAAAATGTTCCACTTGCTATAAATATCCTACCAATGCCAACCTGCTCCTATTTCTGTTATATAATAAACCACCCACAATGTTCCCATAGTTGGATAAAAATTACATAAATAAGCCAAAGATTTAGATAACCTAGACACACTATTTTGCTAAATATTCAATTCGAGGGTGTAAAAGGAGTGCTTGGTGTTACATTAAATCTAGCATTGATAGTGAAATGGTGTCATGCCAGAAATGTTAGTTCCTGAAATTATTAGCAATTTAAGCCATTTTCAATAAACTGCTGTTCTGTTTTTAGAAAGCTATTTCAACTTGTGAAATGCTTCAGTATTCCATTTTTGCCTAGAATTAATCTTGTAAGCAATGTTAAAAGGGATCCAATTTTTGCTCATCACAGTGTAAAGGTAAAGTGCTTGAGAGTAGAAAAAAAGGCTTTATCACTAAAATCTGATTCATAAGTTGTTCACGTTCCTCTGCCTTCGTCTTCTGTTGGCCTTTGCTGCTCATGTGTGTGTGTGCACGTGCGTGTGTGTAACCCACCTTGCAAATATACACACTCATAATTCTCAAAAAAACAAAGATTCTTTATGAGATCTACTTTTCCACCATCTTGGATTAATTTTGTTTTCTCCAAGCATTCTTCATTGTTTATTTAGTTAATATTTTTTTCCTCAGCAGCAGCAATTTGCTTCCAGTTTTCAAGACAACAAATGAGCAATACATTTAGGGTTGATAGCAATGTAGTTCCATGGATCAGCTAAAGGGGGAGGGTTCTCATACAGGGACTTGATCCCTTGAGACTGAGAGCTTTGTTTGTTACCCTTCCACATCAGAGTTAGTTACAACCTCAAGCACAGTCCCTCTGTAGCTTGGTGCCAATGGAGGTGTCCCACATGGCCACACAATCTGCTGCTGGTGTTTCTATGAACCAAATGAGCTGAATTTCTAATTGCCCATTACAAAACCTCCATTCATTTTATTGATGATCTTCCCTTTCAATGCTTATCTATATTTTTCTCCCATTGCAGAGTGTTCACAAAATTTATTTCAGCCTAATTCATGCGTGTAAATGTTATTTAATATCATGGTAAAAATTTCCTCATTTCCTTTCTTCTCTGAATTATTAACTGAGCTCTCATAATATTTCCAATACTGCAAAATACAAAAATGCTTATCATATTTGGATTCTGATTTAAATGGCCAATCCACTTCCCCACATGGGTGAGTATCTGCAGTCAAACCATTTGAACTGTTTCAGGAATATGTCAACTTTGTCATGTTATTTAACCATGTTTCCTACTAGCCTGAGGTTACCTCTCTAAGTCTCTTCAGCTCCCAAAAATCACCCTTCAAATCTGTGCTTCAGGTCTTTTTTATTCTGAGCCATCCAAGTCCTCAAATCCTCAGAAATGTTTTTTTCCTCTAGGTTCCTAAGATATACATATTGTCTGTCTTACAAAATGTCACAGATATTGATATACTGTCTTTTGCTAGAATTATTTTTCTCTAACAATACTTAATTTCCTTGAATTATGGACCACAGCTTATAGTTCTGTATTCTGAGATACAGTTCTTATAGTTCTGTATCTAGCATAGTTCTGAACACAGAGTGGGTGCTCAATAGATAACAGATAATATCTATTAAGCACCTTGTGCCGGGAGCCGTTTTAATCATGTTATGTGAACAAACTATTTAATTCTCACAAAAATCTATTGATAGATATGAGTTTCACTTTACAGATGAGGAAACTGAGTTACAGAGAGGTTCCATTACTTGTCCAAGTTCACAGAGGTAATAAGTGGCAGAGCTGAGCAGTCTGCCTTCAGAAGCAAATAGAGTACGCTACCTTAATAAAAGCTATTCGATGCAGATATCTGAAACATGGCTTGGCCCTTTCCATCATTAAACCACCAGACAGTCATCCTCAACTCTCTTCTCATCATAATTTACAAATGCTTACAAATATCTTGTGTTTTCTCTTTTATAGGATAGCATAGACCTGGGTTCTAAGTTTGCTTCACTGATGTAAAGGGAGAAAACGAAAATTACAAACATCTTATTTTTACATGGCAAGAGAAAAGTTGGTTATAGCTAGAAAATAAGAATTTAAGTATTGAGAAAACCCAGCTATTTTCTTCCTTAAAAAAATCTTTTTGGAAATATGCACATGATTACTTTAATGCTATCATTTTTCCTCAAATTAAATTTTTTCCATCAAGATTATAAAATAAACAAGAACTATTTATTTTATTTACAAAACCATAAATTTTATGGCTTTCATTAGCATAACAAGACATCCTCAGGTTTAAGTGCACAGCAACTGACTCTCATTCATAACATGCATACACTTGGTGGAAAGTAGCAGGTGAGATGTAGAGTAAGCCCCGATGTGTTTTAAATATAAAATATTCTAAAAGCAACATTAAATCTTTCTACTATGAATGGAAAATATGACTGTGTCAGTTGGCCTTCATCGTTTTCACAATGCAGGCTCTGATACACAAACAAATGAACAAATATAAAAGCCTGAGCCCACGTCTGTGGTGCCCCCTTTATAGACAGCACATAGTGTAATTTGTCTGACAGCTGTTTCAGAACAGAGTTTATTGAACAACAAAAAGCCATCAATGGAAATGTATTAAACATTAGATGTATTGCAAATTAGAAAAACAATAACTCTCTTCCTGAAGACCATCAGAAAGGAACACAATAAGGACAGCCTGTCTCCAACAGTTTTATTCCTTGAGTATTAAGCACAGGATTCTAGAAGAAATGAAATGAAGCCTTCAAAAATGAGATGGTAAACATCTTACAGCTCAAAAAATATATTACATTTTAAATGCTCCAACCTTTTGGTCCCCACTGACACGTGGTCCTCGTTGACCCTCTGAACCTGGGCAGCACATTCACTGTCCTTGAGCACCCCCCTGCCTCCCCACTCCCATGGTCTGAGCACACTGAGCTCTCCAGGCAGACCACTGCTGCTAGGAGAGGAATTACAGCCAGCACCCTTTCCTGACCTGCTCGATAGAAACACAATGCTCAACTTTTTTTTAAATCATTAACACAGTGAAATTAACAATGAAAATTGTGTTTAAAAATAAATGTATGCTTATCGAGGAGTGAAAAATTACCATTTTAGCACTATCCAGTAATTACTTGTGAAGAATGTGAAGCTTTGGTGAAAGGTTTACATAAATGCCAAAGTAATACAGGAAAATCAATCCGTTTTAATTTCTTGATAACAATGTCAAACATATCTTTTTGAATTAATTTTTCAAATTATTTGCTGCTGTTTATAATTTTATAAAATTACAACCTTTTTTGCATTGTGTGAAAAAGTAGGTCAAAATCTAGGCAATGAAATAGAAAAATATGTCAGGAAGAAAAAGTTAGCACTTTATATAGCTAAATCCAATTGAAGCATCTGTGTCATACTCAGTAATTTTTTTAAATGCTGCAAAGCACGATCATGTGTGTATAGTTATTTAGGAGGCTTTTTCAAAATAAAAAGTTTTTTTCTAGTTAAATAAATCTTTAACATCAGATGACTCATTCACTATTACAAACAAAAAAGAAATTTAAAAAAATCACAAGTCTTAGACATATTTTCCTTATTAGGAAGCAAATAACAAGATGGTTACTAGAATTTAAATTACTTATATAAAATATGAAATAAGTGCTTTAATATACAGTGGTCAAGCCTGGCCGGGCATGGCTCAGCGGTTTAGCATTGACCTAAGATCCAGATCATGGTTCGATTCCCGGTCAGGGCACATGCCCGGATTGCGGGCTCGATCCCCAGTCGGGGGCGTGTGGGAGGCAGCCGATCAATAACGACTTTCTCATCATTGATGTTTCTATCTCTCTCTCCTTCTCCTTTCTTCTCTCTGAAATCAATAAAGATATATTTAAAAAAATACAGTGGTCAGTCTCCTAATAGAAAGACCCATTTGTGTGGATGTTTATATCTTCCACATTTAAAATAATTCTTCTGCAATTAGAAGGACAGACTTAGAAACTGATCTCATTCAGTCATTTTAGAAACAGTAAGATGCATTTCCCAAGTCCTAGTGAAAAGAGGATGGTACTTTGGCTCCAGGGCTCTGCTGTAAGATGGCAAGCCCATGTAACTCATCATCTTTATAAAATATGAAGAAATCAGGAAGCATAGAATCATAAATTTAACATCAGCATTCTGAAGGAATCGTTGCAGGCTTTTAATATTTTTTTTCATTAATAGCCATTCTGTCACTGTTCCTAGTCCTACATTTAGAGCACATCCCAATATGGACTTCAACAAGCTGTTTTAAAACAGACCACCCTGTATTGTAAAGTGAGTTCTGAAGATTTCTGAGCCAGATCTGTGAATCATCTGTGACTCAGCAACATCCCACGGGCCTGACAGCCCATATATTCTCTCTCAAAATGTTCCTTCTGCAAGGGAGAGGCTGAATGAACTCCCTTATCGCTATTCAGAAAATACAAAAGGCAATGCATTAGAATCCACACTACCTGTTTTAGGTCATCTGTAATAATAGAAGAAGAAAAAAAAGCCCATTGCACATCTCTTGCTGTCTGCAGAACTGTCTTCAACAACCTGGGGTCTATTTCCCCCAAAACATGGGATCATCCTCTCATATCTCTTGGTAACATCAGGGAAATAGTAGCCTCATATGCATTCACATCACCTTTGAACATTTTGTAAATGAATCTTTAACTGAGCTTATTTCTCCGATTAGCACAGATAATCAGACATTATTTTTAGTTCTAGAAAGTGAAGAAGAGAACAACTTGGTGTTCTAGTCCAGTTTCTTATTTAATGGAGGCTTCCCTTACACATTACCCATAAAAAATTATCATGCTAATTCTCCCCAATACTTCTTGTGATAGGCATTCATTACCTTACTAGTAACTTTTGCATTTGGGAGGTGAAACTGTTAGAAAGTTCTCCTGAGTGCAAAAGAAATTAAGGATATTTACCTTATAAATTATTATGCAACCATTTAAAATCAGATCTTTTTATATACATTTATATACTTACAAGTAAAGTTATAAATATTTCAGAAATAAATTCAAAATGTCTTCAGATATCTAATTCCTAACACCTAGCAAAAGAACACACAAAAGAGAACTGTATATATTTTACAGTGGAGGCAGCTGACTTAGATATAGCCATCTGACTACCATATTTTTGCTTGTCTTTATCCTTAAATTTAACCAGAATGAAAGGAAGGAATAAAAATATAGGTATGTAAAGGGCAGAGTGAGAATTTCTATCTTCTCCTTGCAATTTAAAAAAAAAAATCAACAATCAGCAACGAAGGGCAATTTAGGGGATAATGATTAATAAGCATACCATGTAAGTTTAATAGGAATATTTTGTGACCAAAAGGTGATCTGAGTCTCCAAAGTTCTGGGACCTGGGTTCAGAGTTTAGGAGTAGACTGGGTCTGCCCTTCTGCCAGGTTCTTTAGACTATGGATCTAAAGAGGATCCAACAGCCAAGGCCCAAAAGCAAAGTTGCAGCCAAGAATCAAGGAAGTAGCCCCCAGGAATAAAGACCCAAAGAGGCGAGGCAGTGTACATACTTTTCACCTAAAAAAAACATCCGTCAGGACTGTGGTAAAAGTGTTCTAATTTCCATCTTAGCTGGTCTTGTTCTCTGCATTCTCCCTCCTGAGCTAACAGAAGGGGACGTTTGTGGAATGAATGGGCAGACAATAAAATTAATGAAAGGGACTCCAGTGTGCCCACCACAGGATCTTTCGTCTTCATTAGAGAAATCCAGAGGACTACACAGAGCTGGGAAGCCCAGGGGAAATAACATGTTTCTGATTAACCAACTCTCCCTGAATTTATAGCACTGACAGCTGGTAGTAGATAAGATTAAATGAAGGAAAATGAAAGTGAAGGAATTGAAAGAAATTCAATGGACCCAAAGGAAAAAAAAGAAATCAAGGGACAGAATAAGGAGGTGGAACACTGAGAATTTGGGAGGAGTGGGGAGAATGAAAAAAGAAAGGAAACTAGAAATAAATGAACTTTAAAAAAAAAAATTGAATGTGGAGTTTCATCAACAAACCTTTAAGCAATACACTGTGTACTATTGTTCAAATAATCACTGCAACTTTTAAGGTGTGCCATTAACAGCCCTGTAAGACTAAACTGATGTAGCCTTTAATCCAACTATGATGGAATACATGGTTGCTTTATTCTATTTTACATAGAACTGTGAAAGCAAATCTCTTACAAGACTATACTTATTTATACGAATTTTTGTTTATATTCAGCTTATTGTTAGGAAAAGCAATGTTCATTGATTTTTAAAGCTCAAGTATATATATTTTCAGTGTGGACAATGGATTTGAATAGCATTGATTTTTGCTGTGCAGCTAGATCAACCACAGATCAATAAATGAATGACAATTTGTTTATACCAGTCATATGGTTGGCTCCCTGCAAAGCAATGGAGTTCATATTTGTGCATCTCTAGATTTTAGATACTCTTATATTAGAACATTACCATGAAAGACACAATTTTAATTATTTCATTGTGGTAAAAACTGAAGTGCTATCGCATATGTTACCTCTAAGCCTTAGGCAGCCATCTTTCATATTCTCTTGACAAGTTCTAGGTGGATAAGGTGAGGTTTAAAGAAGAGCTTAAGTTATATTGCTTGATTTGCACAACCCTACAAGTTATTTTGTATTACACATGGAGGATGACATAAGAATTGGGAAGTGAAGCTACTATGGTGGGTGTTTCTTTACTCCTTAATACTTCAGCTAATGAGTTGGGAAAACTTTTGCACTCAGACCCTCAAAAGGGAAAATGAACCTAAATGGAAAACAACACCTGAACCTCCTAGGTCGCTCATTGCTAGAGCACCAATAGATTAGCCTATGTATTCACTAATATTTTGGGTAAAGACAGAGATTTAGATCTTGAACTTGCCACTCTGTATAGAATTTGACACCATCATCAATCGAATAGCATGTTCTTGGCTGCTGTTTTTTCTGCCTACCATGTTTTTCCTCCATGTCTTCTCATTCTTTTTTTTTTTTTTTTTAAAGATAACTTTATTGATTTCAGAGAGAGGAAGGGAGAGAGAGAGATAGAAACATCAGTGATGAGAGAGTCATCATTGATCAGCTGCCTCCTGCACACCCCTGACTAGGAATTGAGCCCACAACCCAGGCATGTGCCCTGACTGGGAATCGAACCCCGATCTCCTGGATCCTAGGTCGATGCTCAACCGCTAAGCCACGCCTGGCTGGGCTTCTTCTCATTCTTTTAAGTCCCATGTCAAATGCCATCAACTCACAGACTCATTCCTGACCACAGCAGGTAAACTGATCACTTTATCCTGTTCCCTGTCCTCCACATCGGGCTCTGTTTTTTCAGGACACTCACAACCTTGCAGTTATATTAGTCTTTTTACTTGTTTTCAGTCTCTTTTTTCTAATAGAATGTAAACAACACAACAGAAGGCCTTTCTCATCTGAAATCAAAAGCACTTAGCTTTGCATTGAGATAAAATAGTTGTGCAATAAAATATTAATTGAATAAATACACAAATGACTCTTCAGGGGAAAGCAAAGAGAAGAGTCAAATTGGGATATCTGCATTTATGCACAAGGCATGATAAACAAGCCTTCAACTGAAAAAGCACGGCCTTAAATCCAATAACTTCTCTTCTTAAGTAATAGAATGGAGAAGAATGGATAAAAATAATCTTGGCTGACACAGACACCATAAAGTCTCTTAAAGCCATGTGCAAAAAACCTTACATTTCAAAAGTCTGAATTTTCATACTAAATGCCCATAAAATTATTTGGGTTCATTTTGGAATGAGAAAAATAACAGGATCATTGTTTCCCTATAGCAAAAATTAAAAATTCCAACAGGGATGAAGCCATCGCACCAAGGAACGCAATGTAATCAAAGAGGAACAATTCTGGGCGCTGTCCACCTACCCCAACTTTGATGCAACACTGCACGCCACTGCCAATTTGCTCGGTACCTAGACTTTCACTGCCAGTGTCTGCTTTGACGACGGGAAAGTTCCCCATCACGTGCAGAAACCTCAACCCAAGGTGTTTCCTTATAAAGCTGAAGTACTGGCATTCTAGGGTAAATGTTTGGATTCTTCAGAGAAAAGCAGCTACACAAATTGTGTGAAAACACACAGAAATTACTATTGAACATCGTATGGCTTTCCCAATTGCTAAATTATTTTTAAAAGCTCATTAAGTTCTATGAAGCAGGAAAGTAATGATACCATAGCTGATTTCTCATTCAAAGTCAAAAGCAGAATCTGAAATTAAAGTGGAAATATAATATCCCTATTTCTGCATTTTTAGACTTTAAACAAATCAATGTACCATTTTATTTTACTTTAAGTTGTTAGAGACAATTAAGTCCAAGGAATGTGTGATTTTATATATTTTACCTCTGCTTTGATCTAGCCTCAGTTGCTGAAATAGTTGCTCAGGGACTGGCATTCTCTCTATTATTGAACAATAATAACAAAATTAAAGCCCTAAGAATTTTTTATTCATAAGAGCTAGAGCCTATCAATTTCTCCCTATTCAGAAATTTCCAGGCACATCACAGTACATTACACTTTAATGGTTTACAAGAAGCTTCCATAAACGGATACTTCCTATATTTCCAATCTTTCCTATCTTCTATAAGCATTTTCCCTTCTTTTTCTGCATATAACAATGATCCTTACATCATTCCCACTCCAGAATAACATCTTAAAATATTTTTCATCTTAAAATACTTTTGTATAAATATTCAGAAATTTGAAATAATTTGAGTATAGGATGTTACTAACATCACATTCTCATCTTTTTCATAATGTACAAAACTCTTTCTTCACTTTGTACTTTCTCTGCTGGAAATAGCATCTTTTCCTTACAATCTTCTCCATAGAAAATTTGAAGTTATATTTAAAGCCAAATTCAAGTATACTTTTCAGTAAATCACTCCGGTATATGGTACAATTTACTTACAATATAAAAAAGGTATTGTATTTTGTAGCAACTGTTTCTCAAGTTCTCCATTAAACTTTTATCTTCGTGATAACAATAAGAGTGACTAGCGTTTGGAAT
The DNA here is from genome assembly GCF_964146895.1 of Miniopterus schreibersii. Lineage (NCBI taxonomy): Eukaryota > Metazoa > Chordata > Mammalia > Chiroptera > Miniopteridae > Miniopterus > Miniopterus schreibersii. The sequence continues at coordinate 51,073,842 of NC_138118.1, forward strand.
GTAGTAAGAATTCTTAAGTATTTAATGAATTAATGTTAATTCTATTACAAAAACAACTCATTGGGCCTGGCTGGGCATGGCTCAGTGGATGAGCATCGACCTAGGATCCAGATCGGCGTTCGATTCCCATCAGGGCACATGCCCGGGTTGCGGGCTCGATCCCCAGTCGGGGGCGTGCAGGAAGCAGCCGATCAATGACTCTCATCACTGATGTTTCAGCTCTCCTTCCCCCTTCCTCGCTCTGAAATCAATAAAGATATATTTTAAAAAACAAAACAAAAACTCTTTGCCACCCCTTCCTCCTTTCCATACTCATCCTCACTGCTTTTAGAAACTTTGTCATCTAGTGTATGGACTATTGTAATACCCTGTTTACTGGTCAATCTGACTCTAGCTTCCTCTGCCCCCAATACTTCCACAACTCTTTTTCAGAGTAAATATTAATACATGGTGTTTTTAAATAACATTAAACTTATTTCCTGATTATAAAATTAATATGTATACATTAATTAAATCCTGAGAAAGAACAAAGACTTTTCTTACCAAAACAAACCAGAATAGAGAGTATAAACTGATCCCACATATAAACATAAGCAAAAAACTATATAAAATATTGATCAATCAAATAAGAGAGAAATTTTTTTTTTAAATGCACCATGGCCAAGGAACATTTTATTCCAGGAAGAAATTGATGTTTCAACATTAAAATATCCTAATACCTGTACATATTAACTGTGTAAACTTGAACAACCTAAGTTTAAATAACCTCTCTAATCCAAATAAAAGACACACTGTTTCTTCTCAAAGGGTTGTAAAACTAAAATTAACAATCCCTGAAACATACTAAATGAACAATTAATGGTTAATATTTTATTATTTTCAATTTATATTATTTTTAACCTGTAATTTAATCCAGTAAATTAAGTGATTAAAGGTAAAAACCAACCCAATCATTTGAATAAATATCCCCAAAATGTTTTTACTAATATTTAATTTGTGTCCCTGCTAAATAAAATAATAGTAAGCTAGGAAGAAACTTCCCTAACTTAATAAACATTATCTACCAGTATATGGAAAAAATAATTAAAGGTCAAATACTTAAAACATTCCATTTAAATCAAGAGCAAAAGGAAGAATGTCCACTCTCATGGGTACAAAAATGCTATAACAGAATTCGTAGTTAATATACTAGGACAGAAAAATAAATGGGAGGCATAAACATTGGGGAAGAAAAGGGGAAAAAAGCTTTTATTATTTGCAGATAATATGACTGTCTACATAACAATCCAAGAGAATAAACTGAAGAATTACTGAACTATCACATAGTTCAGTATGAGCTTTTACAAACTCAATATGAAAAAATGTAAATAACTAAATAGAGCAATATGCAGAAGATTCAAAATTAACAGAAAAAATAACTAAAACTATTGAAAAGAAAGCCTCATCAATAACCAATTAAAGAAAACACATTTCATTACACGTCAGTTCAACAAAAAATTTTAAATACTGCTAAACACTAGGAGGTACATAATATGTGAAAATAAAGATACAATTTAAAATATATATAATATTATTTCCTAATTTGCTTTCAAAGAGTATGTATATATACATATATAGTGTAATATGTATATATGTACATTTGTTTATATGTCTACCTGTCATATGTATACATATATTTATACATATATTGTGTTTACATGTATACATGTTGTGTGTGTTTGCATGTACACATATACTGTGTGTTTATATGTATACATGTATTATATACTTATATGTATACATACAGTATATGTTTACATCTATGTTATATACATACATTATATATATATGTATATATATACTATTTGAAGGAAAATCAGAAAATATTTTCTGATAATTTTCTGAAAATGAGTGAAAAATACTCATTTCCTGTTTATCTCTAGGTCTCAATCACAAGGAAACACTCCCTGATATCCACAAAGTGGTATATACAAGGATGTTCACTGGGACATTATTTGTAATTGGAAATAAAGAAGATAAACCCAACCACTACTATTATAGAGAAGTCCTTAAATAGCTTATGGCACATCAATTCCCTGGAAAACACAACAGTCAAAATATTAAATGGGCATATAAAAGAACAAGACAATAATTAACAGAAAGATCTAAAGATCTTCAGTGAATGAGCAAACCATAATAATGTCTAAAGCATGAATTTATCCATATGCATATGTAAAAAATAAATGTTTAATTCTATAAGCAGTCACACAGGACTTACATAAACAGTGAACAATACTGGAAAGACACATACTGAATTGTTGACAGTGGAGCAGGGAGACAGTACATAAGTGGCCTCTGTAGTTTATTTTGTATTTATTATCTGCCTGAATCTTTTGCAACATAATGTATTATAATTTATTAATAATAGAATTTTTAAAGGCTAATTTACACGTCATAGAAATGCTCTACCATTTAACAGGATCTGGAACACCTCCCTACTAATTAATAGTCTTTGGGTCACAGTTCTTGGTTTTAATCCTGACTTGGTTGTTCACTAAGTAATGCAGAATGGTTACTTTATCATTTTAAAAATTAGGCTAGTAATGGTACATAACTCACAGGGTTCTTGTAAAGATTTTAAAAAGATATTACCTCTAAAGTACTTAGCACGGTACCAGAAACATAATAAATTTTTACCAAGTTTTTGTAGTTTCTCTACAAAGTTTATAATATTAGGAACTAAAGCTTATGGTTGAAAAATAAATGTATCGCTAAACTGTAGCCTTAATTTTTTTCAAGAAGAAGCAGTTATTTACATTTGAATAACTGTGCCATTAATATAGAACTCCACTGAAAGATCACAAGTTCTAGATAATATTAAAAAAATAACATCATTATAATGAAAGTCTATGAAATACTTGAGCTGTAATTTAATTACAAGACTATAAGGTCTGGAATGTTGTACAATTTTCATTTTCATGCTTTTATTAAAATTTCCCTCAGTACTCTTTCTATATTTAATAAATATCCTATTATTAGAAAAAAATGAAATTCGCTGATCTTCAATTTTATATATTGAAAAAATTAATAAGATAAGAATCTTAAGAACTCTAGTTATTTGATTTGTATATAACCTATAACCTTCAATACATACTTTTATAATATAAAAAGTGTGCTTGATAACAGGATTAATTTACACGTAACTTTTATTCCAAGATAATATTCTCAAGAATAAAAGTACAGCAAATACATATTAACACATAAATAAAGTATAAACTTTAGGATATTGTATAACTTCCTTGTAACATTTCCAAAATTACTAGGTAACTTTAGCATAGTTGTTCCTCAAGAAATCTGACCAATTCTCTGGATTTTTGTGTGAGATGCATCACTGCATGAAAGATATATGAATTAGTTATCTAAGAAATAACTTACAGCACTGATTAGTACAAAGAAAATATAAATTCAATAAGGCAAAATCTCAAGCTGTATAAAATTATAGCAACGTATGTTAGGAAGCAGGTTTTATTTTCTAATCTTACCTAAAACATAAAAGAGAATAATTTTATACACATTTAGAATAGGATTTCCAGAGAAGAATCTTGAGAACAGTAAATATATTTTTTTAATCCTCTCCCTTGAGGATATGATTTTTATTGATTTTTAGAGAGAGAGAAAGAGAGAGGGAGATAGAGAAACATCAATTTGAGAAGCATCAGTGAGTTGCCTCCCACATGTGCCCCAACCAGAGATCGAACCCAAGACCCTTTGACCCTTCAGTGCAGGCACAATGCTCCAACCAACTGAGCCACACTGTCCAGGGTCAGAACAGTAAATATTGGTAAAGGTGGGGGTGGGAGCAAACCTTGCAAAGAATCTATAACAATGAATGATTAAATATTACTGTATCTAGAATTAAGAAAATGACTTAGCAGTTTCCTCTATATATTCTTATATTTTACTATCCTAAGGTATAGTTAAAAAATATATACAGATTACTAACATGAACAAGAAAATACCAAAATGAGAACTGACCAGATGCTAGAATTGCCAAATTGTTACTAGACTACCTTAACCCACCTACCTCCTGTTCTTCTGGAACGAGGGTTCTAATTTAAGTCGCCACAATCAACGACTCTTGACTCAGCTTCAAACATCTTTATACCCGTCTCCTTGGCTAAGGACAGCTACACACAGTAACTGGCTATTGAGTCAGGGCCATCGACCTCCTTTCCCTTGGACTGTCAACTAAAAAAATGACAACGCCCAACACAATAGTCACCCAGAGTGAATGAATCAAAATTATACCTATTTTTTGTCAGATTGGCAAAAAACATATTTTTGGGTGTGCCACAGAATTTTAGGAATTAGTTGCTGTGTGCCATGAAATGGAAAAGGTTGAAAATCACTGGACGAGGTGATTAAACAAGATCAGCCACAAGCAAACCTCGACCATTACGATTCCTTTTTAAGAACTTAATTGTCTGTGCTGTCAATTCCCACTTTTTAATTGTTACAGGATCTCATACATAATGCATAATTTTATTAAAACACATCGTATTGCCTGTGACAAAGCATGAGTTGTCAAGTAAAACATAATAATCTTTGGCCTTAACCCACCAACTGACATCAATAAAAAATGAAAGTTATGCCTACAAGCTGGCTAGAAAGGCTTTCAAATTGTGACTCTCCCAACTCCAGAGCTAATGTAAAGAATACTTAGCTCCTCAGACACTCTTCCCTACTATTATTACAAATGTCTTCCTATTCTGTTCCCAAGAGTTGGATTTATACTCTGTTATTTACTAAGTCTACCGATTCATCAGTCTATATTCTACAAACAGGTTCAGTGTGATCATAATGTTTAGAAAAGAAAATAGGCCATTGGTGTTTCATTTGCTTATATCTAGATACATCTAGAAAAAAAAGCAAGCTATGGTTTTCAGCAATATAGCCTCCATTTTATTCAGCGCTGTATTTTCTAAAGAAAACCCTCCCAGAGAAAAGGCGGCTATTTAACAAAAATTGTATTACCCATGGGAAGCCCTGCTTCTGTTGCCAGCTAAAGGTTGACAAGGGTCGCTCCACACGAAACTGGACATGAGTGACATTCAAGGCAAACCAGTTCCAGAACAGCTCACTTCCCAGGGAACACTACACCACTCCTCCGATACAATGTAAATGCTTTAAGGTCAGAAGAGCACAATGCCTGTCAGTGTTCCATGTATGTTAAAAAGACAGGTAATTTAGGAAGACTCTGACATTTAAAAGGAAATCATGCTTTCAGGGTATCCCCCTCCTCCAACTTGACACCTAATTAAGCATCAATACAAAACAATATAATTGAACAGATGTACTAGTCATTAGCAGGAATTACCCATTCTCCTATCAAATCAGAGCGACAGAAAAGGCTCTATTGTAATAGGCTGGCTTAATTGCCTGAGAATTCCCCGGAGGAATGTACAAATGGATCAAGACATCTCACATGCGCACACGCACACGCAGGCACACACCCCACAGACAAACACGGGCACTCACTCTCAGCTTTGATTCATGCTTTTGTCATTGTTACATTCATCTTGGCAAATGAGAATTTATGGTAGCTGCAGTCAGCACTAGAACATCAAATAAATAGATGGAAAAATAAATAAAGCTAAATGAAAGGTAACAGAATTCAGATTTAGCTATACCATAATACAAATGTCATATATACCAATGCTTTTCATAAAATAGTTGTTTAAAATTTTTTCAGTGAAAACAGAGCACAATAAACAACTCCCTCTCCCCCCAAAAAAATAAAAAAGCAAAAACAAAGCAAACGAAAACACCACATACACAGAATATGACAGAATTGTATCTCTGGCAGTTTACTATAAAACATTTATTTCGTCACAAGGACCTGATTCACAATTACTGCAGTTGCATGGTTTGTTGATTAAATCAGCCTATAGCGATCATTAAGGGGAGCTCAGATATCCTGAAATGTGCCAAGCAATTCTTCTCACATCATTATGCAAGGCAGAGAATCCAGAAAGTTAGCACAATTATGCTTTCCTGCAACTTAATTAACAGCCCTTTTGGATATGTATAAGGTATATGCCGATTGAGGTGACTCAGTTACCCTTATGAAAGCCCCTCTCTCAACAAGCAAAAAACAAGGCATTTCTATAAAGGGTTAAGGATTTAGTTGGATTTTAGAATTTAGAATTTAGAAAACAGGTATCAGTTTCCTAATCCTCAACAAGCTAAGAGCATTAAATTGACAGAATATAAGAGATTCATTCCAAAAATATTGTACTGGATCTCAATATCTGGGGATCACTCAAAAGAAAAATTGGCATCCCTACTAGGGTTAGAGATCTATAAAGAAAAACATGGAGCAGGAAAGATGTAGGAACACAACTTTCAAACTGAATGCTCCTAAGACACACACACACACACACTCAGAACTTTAGATCTGCCACCATTCCATCTGCCCTACCCCATCACCCACAAGGGGTGTGCAGTATACAGAAAGCCTCGGCCCAGTATCCTATCACCATAAGTCATATTTCAGGCCACTGGGGACAGCAAAGACACTGGTAGCTGCCTGCATTTCAGATTCCAGAGATGATATTGTCAGAGGCTGTTCCTGGATGTTTTTAGTAATGCAGAGATTTCCTAACCACACCATAAAATCTCACCTATTGGAACTGCAAGTGCCTGGATCAAATTTCCCACCATCCCCATCACAGGAGTATGGAGGCACCGAGGGTGGGACGTGTGCCCTGCTCATGCCTCTTCCTGTCCAAGATGTTTCCAGTGGCCCAGCTCCATCCCCGCTTCCTCTTTTTATGCAGAATGTATTATCTACACTAGTTACTTCTTCAACCAGTTAATCAGGTACTGCTTTGAACACTTCTGACAATTCTGTATTTGTTATTTTTTAGTATATTATTTAACAAGCTTCCTCTTTGTATTTTCTCAACAAAAATGCAGATTTTTGTGGGCAGGATACATACATATGTGTATTTAATCACAGTGCTTAGTAAATATACTCAATGCCCCCCAAATATTATTGATTTCATAGTAGACTGTCTTAATTGCCTACAGCCCCAAACAGTGTGTTTGCGAGGTCCCCAGGGTGAAAATCAGTTACTGGCGATTGCCTCAGGCGCTCTTGGCTCCAGGAGCGAGCTTAATGACTGAAAACACATTGGCTGCCTGTCACTAGAACAAGACCACGTGTCAGCATTTCCGTGTCAGCTAAAGCTGGGGTTACCGAAAATAGGTGTCACAAAGAGGATCTTCAGGTCATTGGGCACCTATCTTTTATGAAATATAAGAAACTTGTGTTATTTTCTTAAAAAAAAAAAAAAGTGTGGCTGGTTTCGTCCAATTCAGCAGTTTGGGAAATTGGTAAGAAATATAATTGGATCCCAAACACTGTCAAATTTCGTTTTAAATTTTTCTATAATATATTTTTAAATGACTAGCTTTTAATGGATATTTTTCCATGTTGCTATATGTACGAAGCAGCTCAATAAACACCTATCATCCACACACTAGAAATAAAACAAGCTTTAATGTACATAGCACCATTCTTACAGTTCGCCCTATTGTTATAATATGAAACAGCTGGGACCTTGACAATGCCAGCCTAACACTCGTGATTTTCAGTAGATACTGTCCTTGCTTTACTTCCCTGATACAAGGCTGATGTTCTCCTCAAAAAGAAACCACCAAAAGATAAAATATAACCTTTCAATATGAACTGTATATTCTTTTCACAGTAAATGAACAATAGATATTCCAAAACAGCGGCATCTATTAATTCTGCAGTTTCCACCATAGTTAAATTCTTCTCATCTGAAATGAACAGTTCCACACTCCTTTTCCAAATATATACCTCTGTATCTAATTTAGAAGAATTTGTGTGGGTTAGACTCTTGAATCTATATATGCATGGATTTCTATATAGTACCCAGCCCCATTAAATTTTCCAGTAACTGGCCTTCTCAGACACTGACAATTACAATTTTTGGCTTTCAACAGCATTTCAGCTCACTGTTGATGACAGTGAGCTGTATTGAGCAATGCCAGGTTTGTGCTTTTAAGAAAATCTCTTATGAAAACAAAAACAAAACCAACACAACTTTAGAATAAAATGCTGAACAATAAAATGGAGAGTTATTAATTCTCTGCCACTTGAAGATTGTTTTCCACTGTTTGGCATGCTGAGATAATTATATACACATGACACTGTATTATACATGCTGTTTGCCTACTTCAAAACTGTTCTCCAATGCAAGTATTATTGATTGAAGCTTCTTGTGCATCATGTTAAAGTCACAAAAAATTACCTAATTTCCGCTGGAGCTAATCCATTACTCAAAATTTGTCAAGGAAATTCTGGATGCATTGTACAAAACTGCCAGGTTCCATTCCTAATAAAAATTGATTCTTTTTTATTGGGGTCATATAGTCAGCTTTAAAAATCTGACATCTCTTCTTTTGCCAAAATCTAACATTCCAGTTATTGACTAAAGCTTCAGCATTGCTTTGGAAGGTATTAGATTCTCTTTTCCATTTAGATCACGATTGATATATTAGATCAATGCAATTGTGGCCATCTGTCAGATTTAGCTCTTCACACTGGCTTGTCTTAGCCCCTATTGTACTATCTATAAAGTTAGTATGGCCAGTATGGCCTTAGGAAGTTTGACAAAATTGTCAAGAAGGCAGGGAGAAAATTCTATAAAGATTGTCAGAGATGGAATATTTTTGTTTTCTGTCTATAACTTGAAACATTTGTCTCCTTCCTCCTGGATGGAAGGTCTCCTAGTTCCCCCTAAAGGACTTCACTGTATTGATTGGCACTTGAAATATTGATTGGCCAGTGAATACTAATAATCAGGAGTCACTATGGCTTTAAGGAGCAAGGATCCTTTATGAGAGAATGTTCTCTTTTATATTTTCTGCTTTTCACCACATGAATATCGGACTATACCATTTGTGTTCTCATTCTCTTCTGGTTCTAAGAATTCAGGTAGAGACACAAGTCCCGTTTGTAGACCTAACTTTCTCTTTCTCTCTCTGTTTTGCTTTAGCTCTCACTGTTTCCACAAATACCTGAGCATTCTAGGCCCAAATTTTAGATTCACAAGAGATTATTTACAGCAAAGGCATTAGCCCCAAACACTGCATTAAGCTATCAATCAGTAAGGAGTATTTTGTGAAACTATGCTATTCCCCTAAATTATGCACCTGTATATACAACTTCTCTGAAAACTCCCAAAACAAAAGCACTGTTTGACAGGAATTCATGCATTTCTAGAACCTTCTTTTTAATCGAATTCACCAAAAAACTTTTTTCTAAGCACCAAAAAGATAAAATCTGAAGTCCACGTGGTGGGAAATAGGATTGGCCTTCCTACTTTATACCATTAAATACTAACTACTAGGACGTCATGCCAATCTGGATCCATGTAAGATTAAAGAAAATCATTAAGACATGTGGTTGACATTAAAAACAAAACAAAAAGCCTAAGGGCATCTAAGTCAGACCCTCTTGCAAACATATGTAATCTAAATATATTCAACTTAGGTTTGATCTTCTTACTTGGGAGTTCAGGGTTCAGAGCCAGAACTGGTATTACCTATAATGTATAGTGAGATCCTAAGGAGAACACTTACTTTCTCACCTGTAAGGCAGAGCTATTTAGCAGTGCCTTTCTCTTAGGGATGACGTGAGAATTGAATAACAGCATAAAATGTCTTAGAGTATTTAGTATATAACTGCTCAATAAATAGCAATTACAACTGTATTAAACATTATTGGGATGACAAGCTCAGTTTCTTGAGAGTTTCAGTTTTATTTTAATAATTTTAATTGACAGAAAGAACTTCTTTAAGATGTACCATACTGGGTCTCATACTAGATGATTTTCACTATCCCTAAATTTCTGAAATTAGGGCTAATTTTTAAGTTTAGAACTAATTTTCACTAGCCCTAAATTTGTGATGCTCTCATTATATGCCTACTCCCATCATGAATTCTCTGAGCTTGCAAAAATTGCCAAATCATTAATTATTAATTCCTCCTACATATATACTCCTTGATAGTTTAGCATCCTATTTATCAAAAAAAAATTAAAAGGCTAATTCAAACAGATACATGCACCCCTATGTTCTTTGCAACATTTACAATAGTCAAGATATGGAAGGATCCTAGGGGCCCATCAATACATAAATGCATAAAAAAGTGTGGTACATATACACAGTGGAATATTAATCAACAATAAAATAATGAAATCTTACCATTTGCAGCAACATGGATGGACCCAGAGAGTGTTATGCTAAGTAAAATATGTCAGACAGAGAAAGATAAGTACAAACATGATTTTGTTCATGTGAGGAATTTTAAAAAATCCAAACAAATGAACAAAACAAAAACAGACTCACGAAAACAAAGAACAAACTGATGGCTGCCAGAGGGGATGGGGGTAGACGGATGGATGAAAAAAGTGAAAAGGAATATAGTCAATAATAGTGTAATAACTTTGTACAGTGACAGGTGATTAATTGCTTAGTGTGATGTCCCCAGCTCAAGATACATCAATGTTGAACCACTATGTTGTACACCTGAAACTAATGTAATATTATTGTATGGCAACTATACTGTAATTAAATCAATAAGGGGGGGAAGCAAGAAGATCATCTAAATTTTCAATAAACTTAATAAATAAATATTTGACTCTGAGACCAGAAGCCAACATTCAAGTTGTCACCTGATCAGGGTAGAGTTCTAGGTTCAGTAGAGACAGCATGGTTTGATTATAGTAAACTTGCTGCCGCTGTTGGCTGGGTGGGTGGGTGGGTGGGTGGGTGGGTGTGTGTGTGTGTGTGTGTGTATCAAACTCAGGAGTATATCTAAGCTACTTCTCAACAGACTGTAAATTTTAAGAATTAATATTTGTCCCTGTTAATGTGCATTCTTACTAAATCGGAATGATGAAGGAGACTAAGAGAAGTGGTACTTTTTTTTTTTTTATTTTTAGTCATTCATACCAGTTACTTTTTATTCACAGTTTCTCAAGTGTGTTTCCCTAATTACTGGCATGATAATAAATTAGATGCTTTTAAAAATAACACATTTGCTAGTCCAGTCCCATGTCTGCTGAATGATAAATTTCAGAGCATGGGCCAAATTAATCCATGAAAATATAATTCATAAGACATTTTTTCCCATAAAGTTATTAAACATTTACTTCTCCCTAAAAAAGTTACAAAGATAACCTTGATAAATAATAGAAGCACCTAACATTTTTAACTACTTAAAATTTGTAAAGCACTTCAACAAATACAAACACACTAAATGATTACCCTTAAAACGATTGTATGCACTTACAAAAATAGTGTCTATCTAATTTATATTTTTCTAAACTTTTCTGAAAATAGCATTTTTTAAATTTATTGACTGATTTTAGAGAGAGGGGGAGAGAGAGAGACTTGCTGTTCCACTTATTTATGCATTCATTAGTTGTTTCTTGCATGTGCCCTGACCTGGGATTGAACCTGTAACCTTGGTGTATCGGGAGAGTGTTCTAACCAACTGAGCCACCCAGCCAGGGCTAAAAATAGCATTTTTAAAATTATGTGTATAGTGTTTGTATTATCCTCAGGCACATTCAAAAATTCCTGACTACTCAGAAAATTTCCTAAAGTTTCACACTTTATATATCTACTGCATCACTCATTACCTGTTTAAAAATATTAAAGTAATACATGGAATGGAAAGTTACAAATGAAAGTAGTTTCCTCTCATTCCATACCCAGTTCTATTCCATAGAAGTATAACCAAATTTTCCATTTTGGGAAAAATTTACATTTCTTGTTTTGGTCATGTTCATACTTGAAATAATCTATTTTGCCTCCATTTCCTGATTCTTCAGCTGTAAGGGGTACCTGCTCACTCCTATGAAATATACAGAAATTAACTCACATGGACTACTTTTCCATCTTCCCCCATATATCCAACTATTGTTCTCTCTCCCTTCTCCCAACTTTTCTTAGGTATAATTTTATTTTTAACTTTTCCATTATTTTCATCTTAATAATTAAACAACATCTTAAGAATCTACTGGACTATCCATAGGCTTTAGGCAGTATTTCTTACTCCCTAAGTATCAAAAGAGAAGAAAATTAATATCTTGCCACATCCCTTCACCACTTCCCCTCCTCCTCCCATAACCCAACTTCTCTTCACTACAGCATTACTTTTAAATTGTCAGCATTTATTACATTTGCATTCTGTTCTCTAACTATAATTGTCTGCCATTATATATTATCCAAGAAGCAGAAAGTTTCTATTTGGCACAAAAGCATAGTTCATTTTAAACCTCAAATTTTCTCACCTGCAAAGAAAATAATTAAATTTAAACAGAAAAATTACTTTTGTGACTGATTAGAAAGGTATAAAAAAGTCAAGTAAGTCTACAACAATTCCTGCTTGTAACTGTCAGAGAATTCACAATATCAACTTTGTCAGTACTTCCTTTAAAGCGAAGTCCATACACAGAGAAAAATATCCCATGATTATTGGTTGTTTTGAGAATTGGCTTTGAAAATCGATCACTAGTGATCCATTACTATTATATGAAGAAAAGCCAAAGGCAAATCTAGACACTCTCTTAAAATACCTTTTTATACAAAGATGGGTAGCAAGTGGAAGAGGCAGGTATCCACTTAAAAAGCATTTGGATCAGACAAATTGAATCTTGATCAGACAAGTTTTTACAAAATGTTCTAACCTATGAATTTCTTTTACTGTTAATGTATATAAAAATGTCCTTACTAAGCAACAAAAAAATCTACACTCCAGAGTTTATAAAGAATATATTCTCAAATTATTTGTGACTGCCTTTATCATTAGCCTGATGAAGAGCAACAATATTTATGAGAAAAGGTTTAAAAGATATTTCTCGGTCATCTAGATTTTATTTGTGGATCAAAGCTACAAATAAAATAATGTGTTTCTTGAACCACATTATCAGAAAATCCTGTAAAATTACTTTTCCAAAGTTTACTTTGCTATTAAACCTTCAGCTCTAATGGACAGAAGTTTACAGAATCCAGTCTTAGAGTTATTGATCCTTCAACAACTCATGTATTGAAAACTCATGGGAAGCATTTCTTTCAGACCTAAGTACCAGGAAAAATACTTAACCTCCCCTGTGGAATTAGTATACTATTTCCACATATAAATTATATAACAGGTTTATTTCCCTTCTTACTTTGGCCTCTAGGAAACTCAAAAATGAAATTTTCAGGCTAATTTTTTAAAACTATGTAATATCCTGCTGTTTACATATTTGCATTCAGACCACCTAGCCTCTAATTTACATTTACCCTTTTCCTGTCTTTAACTTTGTTTTATTTTTACATTCTATTATATGGTTTGATGTTCTTCTAAGTGCATAAATAAATTTAAAATATTAATAGAAACACATTTTTTCCTAAGGGACTTCCTTTATCCATATTGCATGAGTCTATTTTAAAAACCACATATCAGAGAGAGAAATAAAGCTTCCTAACTTGAAAAATTTATCCTCAATAAAAATATGTACTTTGAACCCCAAAGTAATAGAAATAAAGTTCAAATTGAAGTTAGGTCATATACAGAGTTTTAGTGAGAAAGCAGACATATGTAATAAATAACTGCATACAGAAATTGTTTTCCATTTAAGTAAATTTCCTGATTTTTCTGATGGCCAGAGTTTTGGCCTTCACCTCTAAAATTCATTAGAATTAAAGAGAAAGGAACACAGAAGTAACTAGTCTTTAGCAGAGTACTTATTCTGGAGGCCTCCTCTGTCAAGTGGGTGATTTAGACTCTAAAGTGTTCCTTTGTCTTCTTTGTCTGAAGTCACTCCCAGATTAGTTGGTGACTAGCTTGAACGTGTTCCCAGCAGTGATCCTGGACTATCCCATTCACTTCTGACCCGCTCAGGCTCTTTTCAAGTGCTGCAGCAAAAGTGGTTAGGCCTAAACAGAGGCGTGCTGGCCCATTCACAGGGACTATTCAGGGACTGCTAGGGGAGGGGCAGTGGGCGGGGTGGCAGCCCTCCAGAGAAGAAAGGAAAGTGACCCCTTAAATCAGAAAATGACCTTCTATTTGTCCCTGGTTGTCTATGTAAGTGTAAGGGGACCACCTCCTCCATAATACTCTTTGTGATACCGTAAACGTTACATGGCCTAAAATGGTGTTTCTGAAAAGAGAAGATGAATTATTAGTATTTAAGACTAATCAAGTGACATGTTTAGATATACAGAAAGAGTATAAAATCTACTATATGAGTGGTATTCATAAATTTAAAACAAACTGTGTTTGTCCTAAACACAAAGGGTAAATATATTTGGAGACATTTCTGCATAAAAAAATATAGTGGTAGCAAGGGATTTGGAGGTAACTTTAAGTCTCTTGCTGTCTAAGGTTTGGGATTCAATCATTCAGTTGTTTCTTTTGAAATGGCATTGTGATTCCTTCTATACCATCAGTTCCTCAGTAGCAGTAGAAGAGCTGACATTGATTTTCTTTATCTAGTAACCTAAAAGTCAGTAGAAGCTGTAGAATTAACCACTAGGGATATTTACACATTTGACACTCAGAATACAGCCTTGATCAGGAAGTAGATCATAAATCATTTGGATATTTTTCTCCTCTAGATCAGAACTTGTGCTTCAGCTCCTTTTACTGAAATTTTGGAGCCACTGATCTATTCCAAAGGAGAAAAATTGGTCCTGAGGCTAGTTTTCCATGCCAAGGGTGCTTATTGGCAAGACTGCCAGCTGTACCATTGCCACTCTGAACTAAAAACTATTTGCCATTCAATTATTCATACTCAGCCCTTGTTTGGAAGAGAAAGCACTAAGGAGAAATAGGCAGACTGAGGAGGAAGGAAGAGGATCTTTAATGGTTACAAGGGAAAGGGGCATCACAGAATGGTATTTAAAACAAGGGATAGAGGGAATGCACTTAGGAATCCTACTAAGAGTGGACAACAGCATCCTTGGTCTTCACAGATAAAAAATAAATTAGTAGCAAATAGGTATAAAAAACTCAAAGGAGTGTTGAATAAGCTGAGGCTTTCAGAGTAGAAAGAAGCATGATGTTATTTATTTACATCGCTCTTTGTTTATCACCTGAGCTCTACTCTCTCTGCATCCATCAACACAGGAGCTTTCATCACTTTGCCTAAAATGCCCTATTTTTAGTTAAGTTTATTTTACATTAATGCTTATTTACTAATATACACATGATAGATTCCTATTTTACTCAAAGTTCTTTTCACACAAATTAAAATTTTCAACATTGCGATTAGTAAATATTTATAAAGTACCTCTTTACACTAAGGCATGTAGATAACCAAAACTTTACATATCTGAAAAGCCAAATGATTTTTCTAAAAACTAAACAAGCCAAAAGCAGCTTCTGGAAAAATTTGCACGTCTATATGAAGTACATATCCACACATAGCCAACTGAGTGCTGAAAATAGGAAATGCTGAAATATACAGAAAAACCAACTCCTGTTCAGTTATAGGATACATTTAAATCTCTCATTTATCAAGTTTCATTCGACTAAAATACTAGAGAATTAACAAAATAAATGAACAAACTCCAGAGGTATTTTCTTTTTATTTAAATGGTATGGACTAAATTTTGTGCACCCCCTCCCCCCATATTAATATGTTGAAGTTCTAATCCCTAATATGACTGTATTTGGAGACAAGACCTTTGGGAGATAATTAGGGTTAGATAAGGCAAGGAGGGTGTGGCCTTCATAACGGTATTGTTGGCTTTATAAAAGAGAGAAATGTTCTCTCTCTGCCACGTAAGGACACAGCAAAAATTGTCCACCTGCAAACTGAGAAGCAGGTGCCCACCAAGAACCAAATTGGCCGGCACCTTGTCCTTGGACTTCCAAACCTCTACAATTATGAAAAATAAGTGCCTGTTATTTAAGCCACTCAGCCTTGGGTATTTTGTTATAGCAGCCCAAGCAGACTAATACAATTTGCTGTAAAATATTTTGAAATGTAAAAAATAGATCACTGATAATAAAATGAAGAAAAAGAAAAAATGAAAAATACTTTTGTCCTAGAAAGATCATATGTTTTAAAATATGAAGTGAACATGAAAATGCTAAAGACTAAAAAATGTAAAGCTTTGCTTGTTTCCCCTGTACACAAATAACAAAAATAACTGGCTGGCTAAGGAAGAGATCATTTTCTTATAGTTTGAAATCAGTAGAAGTTAGGGCAGAAATCGACAAAAAGAAAGTTTATTTCACTGCTGAATATAGCAAAGATAAAGTTGTTTTTAACTGAATGTTGATGCAAGACACATGGGAAAATGAGGCATGATGTAAGAATCAATTAATGCGTATAGATCGAGCATAAATCACATTAATGTATTAAAATGCTCCTGAACCCTTTAGGCCCTATTGAAACTCTAGGCCCAAAGCAAACAAATCCTTCTCCCCCGTCTGCATTAAGAGCACCTCCTCCCTGTTCCAATACCTACAAAACGACAAAACGTCCCTGTTACGCAAGAGCACCTTCTGTCTGGGCTGCAAGCTCCCCGACGAGCAGGGATCACATTTAGCTCAGCTTTTGCTTTGTTCCTCCCTCCCTTTCTGGCCCTGCCACCGGCTTCCCAAAGAGGCTGGAGAATCTTCACCCCCACTGCCGGAGTAAGAAAAACAGTTCAAAATCTCAAATTGGAATGCACTGCAACTTAACCTTGAAAAGAATGATCAGATCTTTAGAGAAAGGGACTTTTTCATACACGTGTCTTCTGCCCCACACCTCCACCCCCCACCCCCCACCCCTAGTGCCTACAAATAAATGTTTCCCATTGATGCACATGAGGAATATGTGAGCACGAAAGCCTGGTGGTCAAACATGGGTGAAATAGTTCTACATAATTTTCTGTCTGGTGCGTGTGGGTTAAACAGGCTTTACAAACTGGCCTAGAAATTTCTTCTTTATGATAAAACATATTGGGGTTTTTCCCAAAAATTCACTTATATATAACACTTGCATTCTTAGAATCTTCTGTAAAGTCCCCTAGAGACCACCAGCCACCATTAAGTAAGCAGCATCTTTTGCCGGTTCAAACGGCAATAACCACAACAAATAAGTACATTCAGCAAGGGGGGAAAACACTGTAGTATTGAACAGCCTCCGTTTTAATCAACCAGATTCCCAATTCTTACTTTGTGCAGCGTTCTCCAGTAGGAACTTTTATATCAAATACAACTGCACGTCATTAGAAAGTGTGAAATATACAATGTGTTAGAGATGCACTTACACATGGGATTGAGGGAAGAAATTAGTTCGTTTCAAATTACATTTTAACATAATAAATCATAACCTTCTGAAGCCAAGTGGGTGTCCATTAAGAGCCAGAAGTTAGCAGAAATACACAATGCAGGTATGAAGAGTAAAATAAAATATAGCCCCACACCTATTTAAAGACTCTGTGCAAAAGTATCAAACCCACTGTTAATTGTTTCATTGTGAAAATATACAATTTGGCTTCTAAAAATCAATTAAAAATTATTATATCCATCTAAGGAAATTAGATTAGCACACTCTACACACACACACACACACACACACACACACACACACAATATGTATATAGTATAAAGTAGTAGCAATTTGAAGATATATATCATGTGGTTAAAGAATAGTTGTGACAGTTTAATTATTAATCATTACACTTAAGATATTTCTTTGAAAAAATATATCATTTCTAATGGCCATATGTCCTTTATAAAACACTAAATGCCCTTATTATGATGGCTAGTGAAATAATTCATATTGTTAAACCTATCCCAGCACTCTTACCCTTCAAAATTTAAGGTATTCCTTGCTATTCCAATACCACCCTCTCTTAAATAGGGCATTTTCTTGATAGTATTCTCTATGTAAAATTTAAGATCAAGGCTGGATCAGTAAAAATCAGATGAATCAAAAACACAGATTTTTAGAAATATTGTTAGCTTTGCTAGATTCTTTAGCAACAGTTAGCTTTGCATAGCAAAATTTAATGATATTTTTCAAATTCAAAATGTTTTGGTATGCTTGGGAGTACCAAGGGTGGCAAATTTTACTTATGAAGTTAAAATATATTGATATGATAACCCAACAATGAAAATTACCATGAAAATATCAGGTTCCACAATCCTAAATGAATCCTTAATTCTCTGAGGCAGTCAGAAAGTCAGGAGCAATAACTTTAATCAAAAACTGGCTTTCCAGCAACAGTATTTTAGACATTTTCCTTTTCAAAATACTTGAGAACACAGTAGCAATAGTTTTGTTATTTTCTCAGCTAGATGTAAATGAGAAGTAGTGGAGTTAATTAAAATATAGTGGGATAGTTTAAACTGTTTAGGTTCCCAGGCAAGGCTCCTGAGTTCAAATTTAAATTGGAGCTAATCTCTCCATCTCTAGATCTGCCTTTCCACTGGTCAGTTGTCCTTTTTTATTTTATTTTACTTATTTATTTATTTAGTTATTTAGTTATTTATTTATTTATTTATAAATATATCTTTATTGATTTCAGAGAGAGGAAAGGAGGGAGAGAGAAAATTGAAACATCAACGATGAGAGAGAGTCACTAATCAGCTGCCTCCTGCACGCCCCCGACTGGGGATCAAGCCTGCAACCTGGGCATGTGCCCTGCCCAGGAATCGAACCCCGATCACCTGGATCCTAGGTCAATGCTCAACCACTGAGCCATGCCCCGGCCGGGCAATTGTCCTTTTTAAAAAAAAAAAAACAAAAAAAACAGGGAGGAAGTACTTACTTTCTTCTTATAAATTCACCTTCCTCTACCAATTAGTAAATCTTCTAGAAGTTTCACTGAACTTCACAGTCAAAGAAGGAAGCTATGATTTTGTTTTGTGTTGGGTAAATGGAGATGTGACTAGCCAGAGAACAGACAGATTAGAAAATAAATTCCAGATGTTCTAACCACCAGTTTTATCTGCTCTGAGAGCAAAACTCACAAAACTGTGAAAATAAATTCAGGTTGTCTGCTCATGTTTCACACACATAGGATCCCAGGAGGTCAGAGGATCTCTGCTATTAGCAACTTTAGGGCACAGGAAAGGCCAGCGGCAGGATGCACTCTGGGAGGCAGAGAGCACTCAAGCAGGCTTCAGGAGCACCAGAGATCACCAAACTTTAGATTCACTTGCTTCTTCAGTGGCATTCTCTTCTCAGGATAAAAAAGAAAAAAGGAAGAAAATGACTTGCTTGAAATTAGTATAAGGCCCTGTATAAAGTTCACCTTTTGCAGACAAGGTAAGAATTTTCTCCAAAGGCAGTATATTCGTTCAGGATCTCACCTCAAGATTTGATACTCTAAATTTTGTTTTGTGGAAGAAGAAAAAGAAAACCCGTATAACTGAGGAAGTATGTGAGGTAAGTCAGACAATAAGGATGGAAGATTATTCTTAAGTCCGTAGACTACTCTCACAGACAGTTGTCATGTTTCTGCCCCTAAACATTTTAACGCACACCTGAGGTGAATATGGTTTGAATGCTCATACTGGGGGTACCTGATGAACAACTGAAGTGCAATTTTTATTTATATGTTATATATATAACATATGTTATATATGCTCTGATTTTTTAAAGATTTCCTGGGTTCTTCATTTCCATTCTTAAATATATATTCTAATAAAGCCATATTTAGGTGCACAGTAGTATAAGGTGTTATTTCTACTGGAATGATCTAGTCTCTGCACTAGCAGCCGCCTTTATTTTCCCCTTAAACATGTTTTTATTGATTTTAGAGAGAGAGGAATAGAGAGGGAGAGAGAGAGAGAGAAACATTGATGAGAGACATCGAACAGCTGCCTCCTGCACGCCGCCTCCTGGGAGTGGAGCCAGCAACCTGAGCATGTGCCCTGACCTGTGACCTCTTGGTGCATAGAGCAATGCTCAAACCACTGGGCCACACAGGCCGGATGCTAGCAGTCTTCTAGTCATGAAGCCCGCCCACCTCATGAGTGACCACAGACACTCTCAGCATCAGTTTCTCCATCTTTAAAATGCAGGTAGCAATACCTAATTTTGAAGGTTAGTTGGAAGAAAAATAAGTAAGCAGATAAATTAAATATATTTCACATGCTATTCAGTGATTTTATTGAAGTTTAAATATATGTACATGCAACAGGATCTTGGGAGAGAAGACAGAATTAGCAGGACTTTTTCTGGGATCGTCAGGGGTTTGGATAGAATAAGCTAAATGAAGATGAAATAGCGTTCCAGAAATCTGCAAAAGTTTTCAGAAAGGGAACTGTGGGTGCGAGTATTTGAATGACTGTGTAACACTTTAATTTAGTAGAAGTCGGTGAAAGAACCTAATAAGACTGAAGAGAGCAATTCCTCTCTTTGGGTCTTCAGCTGCCTCTAACCCTCACCCATGTGCTAACCTTCTTATTTTCTAGGAGTAAAAGAAAAGCCTGCTGAGAAAGTTGAGTATTTTCTCTGCTCTCAGGTAACTGCAAACCTGGAGATGAAACAGTGCTGAAGCTTGATAGACTCTTTAGGGATTCCTTAAAGCAAATGTTAAAGGACTACATCATCAACAACAAATAGCCAATTAGCAAAGAAATGAAGAGCGAACGTGCAAAATACTACTACTCCTAGAAAAAGGGTTTATTGAGCAACTGTTATGAATGTACACAGTTCCAGAGACCTCAGGAAGCCCAGCCCATCTCCCCCTTAGACACGACTTGTAAGACATCTTTTTTCCCTGAGATGTTTATAATCTGTTATGAAACAGCACCTCCCACACACATATGAATATGTACAAAACTATGTATCGAATGTAGAAAAGGTTCATTACTAAATGAATCAATAAACTTACAAAAGTGAAATAAATTTTTAATGTTTATCATAGAAAGTACATTATTTTAAAAGAAGTGTTCCTTTTGATGATGCAGTTTACTAAAGGTGGTTTCACTTAAGGTGGACATTCACCTCTTTTTTATCCCATGAAGAAACATAAAAGGATCTTTGTGTCCTTTCCTCCTTCCAAGGTACACAGTGCAGAAAAGGAGGCAGGGGGAAGCCAAAAAGATGTACTTCTAAGCAAGACAACTGGCCCATTAACAAATTTCTCCATCAATATCTTACCATCTGCTGTTTGCACCATACTTGTCAATATTGAGCATCACTCACGGTTCATATAACCATGTAAAAATCTCAGAAAGCATAGAGTACCAAGGTGAAAAATAAACCAATTCAAAGATGGTTTCAGAATCTCACAAGTTCACACTCAAGGATATAATTAGATGGAAACAAGTTATGTACTCCCCATGCTTTAGGTGTTGGGAGGAAATCCTGTCATTTCTAACAAGAGACTGAATAGGACAAAAATTACACAGTGCAGTCTCCAGTTCTCCCTCTTACTCACCTAATTCTGAAGCCTCAAATTACCCAGATTAATCTGCTTAAATTCAAAATACAGTGACATTTTCATTATCTATGTCATAAAAGGGTACTGATTTTATGGAAAGCCAAGACAGAATACAGCATGAAAATATTTGGACTTTAAATACAGTACCTTAAATGTTTTCACACAATTGGATCATTTTTTCTTAAATTCTTTATTGTTTCCTTGCACAGACTAAAACCAAACAAAAAAGACTCACAGATACAGAGAGCAGTCTGATGGTTGCCAAAGGGGAGGGGGGTTGGGGGGGACTGGGTAAAAAAGGTGAAGGGATCATGAAGTACAAATTGGTAGCTACTAAATAGTCATGGGGATGTAAAGTACAGCATAGGGAATACAGTCAATAATATTCTAATAACTATGTATGGTGCCAGAAGGGTACTGGAAATATTGGGGAGAACACTTTGTAAAGTATGATTATCTAACCACTATGCTGTACATCTGAAACTAATACAAAATAATATTGAATGTAAACTCTACTTAAAAATAAAATTAAGAAAAAAAACCAGAAAGCAGAAATTGTTTGCAGATGTAAAGTTGGTGGTCCCTATGGTGAAATTGAAAGGAAGCTAAAAAAAATGAACTTCTTCCCCACCTGTAATTAGTCATTCCTTGTTTTATATAAACTTTTTTTCCTTTCCTAAAGTGTTCTTTAATTTTAAAATAACCCTATAAGGGGTCACATGTTAAATCACTATCAGCTTACAATGAATGAATTTATTACAATTGCGAGAATAGATAAAACAATATATGAACACTAAATGCCTCAGGAAGAAAATTATTGGGTCCAAGTAAATGCAAAAATTCTACTTATAAATGTTTCCCCTTGGATTTAAATGGTCAAGTGCTTCTGTAAGCCATCATGAAACAGCAAAGACAAGAAATAAATGTATTAGCTCTCTTATTGAAAGGTAATGCCCCCCCCCTTCCTGGTAATAATTCAGAAGTGATATCATTTGATTGTAGTATCAACAATTTCCATGAATTTTGTAAATATGAAGTTGTAATAATCAGTGTTCCGCTCAGTCCTGAAAGGTTCAAATATAATAAAATGACAGACTACCAAAAAAAGAAAAAAGAACAAAAAGTGTAATGACACTTGAATTACCTTGAAACAACATCTGTATGTAAATGTTTTACATATATAGACATGCACTATTTTAATGAATAGGGAAATGCTGAATTCTTACACAAAAACCAATGCTAAATATGTTCTTGCAAATAAAGAATGTATAATCCATGCTGAAGACTGCACAGGTGTGTTCAAGTTATGCAATGGTTCAAATAATAATCCTGTATCTATGCTAAAAAAATACAGACAAAATGAAAAGAGGAGCTAATAAGATATTCATTTAAATTATGAAATGGAATTTAAAATAAAATTTAATCTCTTGGGTATTTTACTTCAATGTAATAAGCAAACAAAAAGATGTACGTTCTGTACATTCTAAAGTTATTTTAATGTAATAAAAAAAAGAGACTTGAATAAATTTTTCCAGAATGTAAAATCCATTTATAAGAATATCTATTAGTGACTGAGCTCTCTTGGGCATAACTGCTAAGTGCCACATTGTATTTATACTAAAGCTTGCATTTGCGTCTAGATATAAAGAAGACTAAGAAAAACACTTATAAAGAAATGCTTATTCTTGATATTCTGAAATGTAAAATCATCAAATAAACTCATAAAATAACTGGCCATTTGAGTTACTGATATATATACACATGATAATTGCAGTGAAACAGACAACTCATTTAACTACTCTGAGTCTCTTTATTTTCCAACCTTTTCCTTTCCAACTTTTAAGTTTTGTTATTTTAAACAATGCAGATTTCCAAGTAAAACCATATAAATGCTTAATTTAGGTCTTTAAAGATAAAGATGAATATTTGAATAGTCTTAATTCAGCTAATGTTTCTTTAATATTAATATTACCATTTCTCACAGTTCATTCACCACTGTAGTGGCTACACAACATATTTCTGCCTCCAGAATTCCTTGTTCACACTAGTTCTTCACTTCCAAACAACTGTTCCTCAATTTGTAATATTGCCCTCCATGTCTATTCATTATCAACACCCTTTCGTGTGAAGCTCACTATTGTTTTCCTGGCAGCGGTCCTACTACTTTTTGTATGCAAATAATGAAGGAAATCTATGATAAAACCAAGATCTAAACTACTACTCAAAATATTAAAATGTGTGGTCCACAGATTGGCAGTAGAGTAGACATGAAACACATCAAATACTTGTAGGGGATGGAAGTTTGATACTCCCTAATGCTACAGGCTAAGGTTCCTTCTATTTTATATTCCTTAACTGAAAACAAGGTCGAACAAAATTCCAAACCAGACATTAAAATCAATCTGCTTACACATTTCTAACCAACCTCTGATGTTGTGAACGTAAATGTTTTTCTTTTTAAACTCGTGCATTGAGTCCTTCATATTTTTCACATATTTCCAGAGTTTTCATAAACGCTGCATGTCCCTCTACCCCCACCTCATCCCACATGGGTTACTAACCAGACTAATCTGGCCTTGGAACCAGAAACCAGAAAGAGGCACTCCTTCCCTCCTTTCCCTCCTCCCCTCCCCCTTCCCTTCCTTTTTTCCTTCATTCCTTCCTTCCTTTGTCTTCCTTTGGTTCTTTCATTCTTTCTTTTAATTATAAGCTGAGAGTTATTTTGATATTGGAACAGAGAACCTTTTACATTTAAGTGACCAATTCAAATGAGACCAATACAATCACCAGTATCTGGCTGGACTGTGATTATTATGAAGTAAGTTTTCAGCCTCACAAGGCTGGATAAGCAGTAAAAGGCATTCTTATTTCCACTCAATTCTATTTACTTCTGGTGATTTAACAAAAACTTTGTGTTTTGCCCTAGCCAGATGGCTCAGTTAGTTGGAGCACTGTCCCATACACCAAGAAAGGCTGCGGGTTCGATTCCTGATTAGAGCACATATCTAGGTTACAGGTTCAATCCCCAGTCCGGGCACATACAGGAGACAACCGATCAATGTTTCTCTCACATCGATGTTTCTCTCTCCCTCTCTCTATAAAAAAAATAGTAATAAAAACATGTCCTCCAATGAGGATTAAAAAAAAACTTTGTGTTTTAAATAGCTATGTAGGAATTGAATTATTCTCACAAGATAAGAGAATTTAGAAAAAAATACTCTTAACAAAACTTTAAGTCTACATTTCCCTTTTATAAACTGGCAGACAAGGTTACTAGTGAAACTTCTAAATAACAGTTAATTCACTGTTTGTAAATGGGTAAAAACTAAGAGGTTCCATCTCACCTTCTTTCTTTCCATTTTAAACTATAAATCTCGGGGGGGGGTCTCAAAAATAGTGCACTTGGAAGATATCACAATTCACCCTTGCCTTCTCAAAATTAAATGCACCTAAACTACATTAGAAAGCCATCTACATTTAAGTCACCAACTCACACGCTTCCAATCTTCCAGGTTTATAGAATCACTCATTCTATGCATTCAGCTAACTTTTTTGGCACAGAACATATGCCAGCTAGTGTGTTAGGCATTAGAAATAAAAGATAAATTAGACATTCACTCATTTATTCCCTCAAAATGTTGACCTCTCTTAGGGACTGGGGATACAGCAGTGAATAAAAAAATAAAATTATCTATCCTAGTGAAACATAGATTTTAGTGGAGAAAGTAAAAAATTTAAGTAATAAGTAAATTATATTATTTAGATAATTATATTCTCTAAATACCAAAATATTTCTAAGTGCTAGAGAAAAATAGAGTTGGGAAGTGGGATAGGAAGTGTCAGAGTAGAGTTGTAATTTTACACAGGTGAACAGGGTTTAGTTTCTATTTTCAATGAACTCAGTAAAGAAAAACAAAAGGCTTTGTTTTTTGTGTGTATGTTTTGCCTTTTTATTGAATTTATTGGGGTGACACTGGTTAACAAAATTATACAGGTTTCAGGTACACAATTACAAAACACATCATCTGTACACTGTACTGTGTGTTCAACACAGCAATTCAAGTCTCCTTCCATCACCATTTATCCCTTCTATACCCTCTGACACCTCCTCCCACCCCTGCTCCCCTGGCCATCCCCACACTGCTGTCCTTGTCCATGAGTCCTTTCTCTTTTTTTTCTTTTTTGCTCAATCCCTCCACACCCCCCAACCCAATCCCCCAATCCACCCAACCCCAACAGCCTGCTCTCTATCTATGAGTCTGTCTCTATTTTGCTTATTAGTTCATTTTGTTCATTAGATTCCACATATGCATGAAATCATATGGTACTTGTCTTTCTCTGACTGGCCTATTTCAGGTAGCATAATGCCCTCCAGGTCCATCCCTGCTATCACAAAGGGTATCAGAGAGAGTAAGATTTTCTTCTTTTTTATGACTAAGTGGTATTCCATTGTATAAATGTGCAATAGATTAAGCAAAAGAGAGGGGAGGGGGGGAGGAGAGAAGCCTTATGGGCACAGATAGCAGTGTGGTGATTGCTGGGGGGGGGGGGGGTGCAGGGAGGTAGAGAAGGGCTATTAGCATGGAATTAGGGCCCCTCTAAACTATATAGATGTTACCCAGTGGGGGAAACTAAAATCGTTGCTAGGAAAGCAATCCCACTGCCCTCCTGGAGTCCTTCCAAGGCTAACAGAGGTTTATTATGCCATTACTTTAAAAAGAATGTTTTTGTAAAAAATCATACCAAAAGAGTATTTTTCTAAGATTTATAGACTTTTTAAGATTGAGATTCCAGTCTCACCCAAATCCAACCACACTCCATTGCTAGATGTAGTGACAATGGAAGTATTCAAGCTATGTGAGAAAATATATTAATACTGTTAAGTACTGAATAGTTTTTGTAAGTGTGAGGGATAAAATTTAGTGCTGTTAAGTGAGAATACACTGTTTTCTCCCCCTTTCTCTGCCCCCCCCCCACTTCCAATCCCTACACTGAGTTAGTAGCCAAAGGACACCAAAGTACACAGACCAGAGTCAAATTCTTGGACGAGAGTTCTAAATAAGTTCTTGAAACTCTGGCCAAGAGAGACATGGAAGCGGCTGGTAGAGGCCAGTGACCTGAAGGAACCTTATGGTTGCAGTGAGAAGGACACAGTGACATGTGCAGGAACAAGCGTATGTAAGGATCAGCTGTAGGGACTACAGTCAAAACAGATTAGCTTTGTTTCAGAGGTTGCTAGATGAACTCTTCCTTCCCAAAGCCTAGAAACTACTCAGGCCCTCCTCAGATCTTAATTGCCAACTCTGGTTGAAACAGGTTAGTGAAGAATCCTTAAATTGACTGTTAATTGTAAGTAACTAGCTTAAGTTTTCTACAATCATTCTTAAAAATGGCTCAAATTTCAAAGTTCAATTATAGGGGAATAAACTTAGGTCTATTTCTTGCATACCTGCTTTGGAATGTATTACAGAATATTTGCTTAAAGCCAAACTCAAGTTTACACGTGGCACCATTAGATCACTTTTAATACTAACTTGTTACTTCACACCTTCAGTCAGTACTACTAATTTTACACAAGCAAAAAAGTAAACCATGAAACGGTGCCCTACATCTCCCGTCATTTCCCTCAGTAGTCAGCAGAAAAGGTATTTGCTGGACCAGTGAAGTCCCAAGAGAGCAGTGATTTGCCAAATATGGCCCATCAGAGCACTGAGAATTTAGGATTAGGTTTCAGCATTTGTTGCTGTCGCTCAGGAACAAAATCTATATTTACTTGGGGCAGTGAGTGGAGATTTAAATAGAAAAATCCAAAGCACCCAAGATACTTTCCTTTTCTGAGGCAGCTGATTTTGAGAATTTTTCTCACTGAGAGACAGTGTTTCAAAACCAGTTAAATAAAATTCTATTGGTATTATAATAACTTTTGTCGAGGTAAAACGGACAGGTTAGCAAAAAATACTGGGTTAGCAAAACATACTGATATTCTCTTTGCCATTTTCAAAATTGTCTCATTAGTCATTTCATATCACTGTTCCTGGGGGTTCTGAACATAAAATATGGTCAGTGTTGAATGACAAGTGTTCTCAATTTAAAAGTGAGGTTGTGTGTCTATTTAAGATAATTATAACATGAAATAAAAGACAATACATTTTCTCTTTAAATGTATGATGTATATTAAAATCTAGAAGAATAATTCTAAAAAACATAAAATTAAGGTTTAAAATCAATATGCAAATTAGGATATACAAGTAAGTTAAATTTATGCAAACAGAGTCATATTTCTAAAGCTGGGTAAATTATTTCTAAGTAAAAACATTGCAACACTGTGGTCCCCACCAAAAACAAACAAACAAACAAACAAAAAAACTCTAAAACTATAGAAATGGTCAGTAGGCAAATGAACAACAGAGTCTAGGAATCCATACTGCGGCTGTGTGGCCAGAAACAACATTGTCTGTGCAGTTCAAAAGGGGGTTCTAAGGAATATGGCTCAGTACTTATGTATGATATAGTGCAAATTATCAGGGCTGTATAACTGGAACTACCTTTCAAGTGTAGGGATTATAGTTTAAATGGTGTTTGCTGGAAGACCTTCCCCAACCTTCCATCAACTCTTTCCATCTTGGGCTTTCCAGCTCGGAGGCTTGTGCTACATATAAACTGAAAAGGCTGTTGACAGCGGGAGGCTATGCAAGGCTATGTGTGTGGAGGCAGGGGCTGTATGGAAATGCTCTGTATCATCTTGCTCTCAATTTTGCTGTGAGCCTAAAACTGTTCAAATAAATAGTCCTTTTGTTTTTGTTTTGTTTTACTTCTCCTTTGGGGGAAGCCCTGGCTCAGAAACCACAGCCTTGGTGTTCACTGCACCACTTTTTTTCTGTAAATCATTATCTATTTTACTTGGATTTTGTTTTGTCTCAGTACTTCATTATTTTTAGATTTTCCACTTTCTTTTCGAGTTTATCCAGGAAATTAGCTTTAAAAATAGATACTTAAATAACTATAGCAAATTAACAATTATGTTTAGGTAATTTCAAATGACAAGTCCACACAAACACTAATCTCAACAGTCAAATATTCTATTTACTACCCCTCTAAAAATATTATAAAGACACCAATAACGCAGATCTGTCTCTGTCCATCCAAAGAATGTGACTGGCACAGACAATCCCAGCACAGCTCAACTTAACAGCTGCCTGCCAGTTGTCTTCAACTCTTTGTTCAAGTATTTTCTGAGGGATCAGCCGACCACCTTAACCAATGTTACCACAAGACAGCAAACACTAGGTGTATGAGCTCACTTTGCTAGAGCTATGAAAATATATTTGAAATTCAAACAGGCAATAGCAAATGGATTTGACATCCATATTTGAGTACCTTTACTTGGGTTTGAGTCTTTTATATCACTAGCTAAGTAAAATGAGTGTGCACAAAATATCTCATATTTCTATACCTCTATAAAATGTACGTTTTGTGTATCCCCCAAATATTGGAAGATTATTGATGTTTTAGTGTACTTACGTAATGATTTTTTCTTAATTATCTGCACATTAGTCACAAAAATGACTAAGAGTGAAACCTGATATAATTGTGAATGAGGGTTCCTTTTAACAGAAAAATAAATGAACTGCACATACCCATATAGAATTTATTAATAACAATGACATTGACATACAGTTGAAAAACTGCAATAATTATTATGAATAAGACAGTTTATGTCTAGGCTATAGATAATGTTTGGAACCCAGAGGATTTGAAGATACCTTGGGAACAACTTCACAGCCCTCTCCTCTACTCAATCAGAGGTCCAGTACACACAGATTGGGTCAGAGCATGGTACTAAGAAAGCTCAGAGAGAGAGTTACTACCTCATGAGGTCAGTTTTGCTCTGTGCTCTGGCCATAATATTGACACTTAATGGTAAATAGTTTTTCTTTGAAGAATGTCAGCCATCCAGACAGTTCAAAAAACATGTTGGTCAGATTTAGTGGATCAATAGATCTTTGCCACAAATAAAAATAATATTATATAATTTAACACATAATTTGTTTATCTCTTGCTTTATATAGTCCTTCTTCAAGTAACTTCTCACAGTACCTTTCATAGTCCCACGTATCAAACATTTCATTAAGAAAATGTTGTATACAATGAGAAACTTATTTCCACACTCAGAGTAAAAATTAATAATATCTGGGACAGTCTGTGTGAAACAAAACATAAAGGTTCGAAAAACACAGACACTCTTCCTTTCTATTATTTCTTTTCATCTTTCCCTTCCATTCTTCATCCCCTTCAGCTGAGACCATTTGGATGGACCCCTACAAAAGCCTTGGTGACCCCTGTGTATTCTTCTTCCCTGGAATCCATCATGTTGAAATTGGATGTACAAAAACACCAATAAGGACCCAATTGTCCAACAGGCTGATTCAACAATAAGATACGTAGAGGGTGGATGCTGTGTCTTATTTCTTCTTATCTCCAAAGTGTTTAACACAGCATATTACACATAGAATTCTAGATTAAAAGCACTCGTTAATGCAGTTACTCCCAGGGACTAGATATTGTATAGAAAACAATACGTGTTCGATAAATAATTTTTAAATAAATAAGAATTTTTATTGAACTGATATAACTTACACATCCCTTCCTGATTAGCCTTCTAAAATAACTAAAATATATTCCTCCTTCAAAATTCCTCTCCATCTCCAGCTCCCCGCTTCCATCAGGATGAATCCATTATTTGAACTGATATTCAAGGATTCCACAGGCCACCTTCTTCCTCTACCTTCCTTTTGTCTCTTCCCAATATTCCTGTGCACAGGGCAACAAAGCAGGGTGGAGAGAGCACTGCCTTTGATATCAGAATGGCTACTGAACTGTGTCTGAAAGTTGACTTGATGACTTACTAATGTGCGATATTACAAACTCTTTGAAACTCACGTTTTACTAAATAAAAGTAATTAATACCTGACAAAGGTTGTCAACATAAGATAATAATAAAAAATGCACTTAGCAGGGCACATGGAAGAGAAATTGTATGAACTCTGTTACTACTGCAATTACTTTCCTTTTCCAATCATATTGTATGCTCGTTACCTTTGTTTAATATGGTCCCCTGATCATCTGAAGCAGGGAAAATTAAACCTACTATTCGTGTACCTAAATTCTGTTCATTCTCTAAGGCCAGCTCAAAAGCTACCATTTTAAATAAATTTCATGTTCAAGTTCAAAGCAGTTGTAAACACTAGGGGTAATCAGCTAAATAAGGGAGGTTCCAAGTCAATGTGATTCAGTGAGGAAATTTCAGTGAGGAAGACCAGATAGGTCTGAGTTAGGATCCAATCTCAGCACTTTTAAGCTACCAACAAAACTTCAGAAACTGAAGCTTTAAAAGCTATAAAAGAAAAGCTATGATGGCGAGGACTGCAAGCCTTCTGCGAACTGTCCATGACCACATGAACCCAGAGCTTTACTCCCCCGGAATTTACTATAGCACTACTGCACATTGCTGTGAAGCACATGCAGCTTTAGAACATTAATTACTTCTTAAGATATATCAATTACTTTCCAGATTATAAATTCTTTAAGAAGAAATAAAATGCTAGATCCCTTAGGCTCTCTTTCCATCACTGTGCTCTACATGGTAAGTATTCAACAAATAACTGATTGACTCATGCACAGGTTATCAGATAATGAAAACCCATTTTTTAATCCTAGTATGTTTTAAAATATGTTGCATGCTACAGGTCATGCAAGGCAAATATAATCAGAGTTATATAATTTTGAATGCACAGCTCTGCAGTTGAGTTTTCTAAGTCAATGGTTCTCTACCCTGGATATACAATAAAATCATCCAGGGAGATGAAAAATATATATATATGTGTGTACATATATATACACACATACACATATATGTGTGTGTATATATATATATATATATATATATATATATATATATATATATATACACACACACACCAATGCCAAGAGAATCATCATAGTCTCTAGGGTAGACCCTAAGCACCTGTAATTTCTGAAAACTTCCCAAGTGATTCAAATGTGTATCTGCACAATGTGTGCTATTAAAACCTCTGTATCCCCATAATTCCAATGAACAGCATGAACTGCTGACAGTTCCTGAGAAAGTCATTGTCTAAGAGTTCTTCTGCTCACTATTGTTTCCTGGGTTTTAAATATTTAACTATTTGAAACTCTGGCTCTTAACAATACCTTTTAAATTGCTATACTTACTTTGCATAAATAGCATACTATGGATAAATCTCTAAGTAATAGTTTCTCTAATTTCTTCAGAAACATACACACACGTGCAATTTTAATAATAAAAATGTGTCCTGCTTTTATCACAAAAAATGGTATGGTTGTATGGTTTGAGACATTTATGATGGCTTAGGTTTTGTAAGAAAGCCACTGAAATATTCCTTTTCATCCTTTCCTTATGAATCAATCCATCACAGCGGTTTATCTAATCCATTCTTTATTAAAATTTTTTATCACTCCTGCACCACTATCTGTCCAACACCCTTTCATTCTGATTGGCTTAGCCTTAAGAAAAAACTAATAGATGTTAACAGGCAGAAGAAAAATTACCTCTCTTATGACCTCAATGAGCTGAAGAAGAAAGCTATATCTGGGGTGGCTGACACCAGATGACTAGCTGGCGACACAGAGGAAGCCCCTCACACCTGTCCAAGGAGGCAAAGACTAAAAGAGAGAGGGCGAGTCTGACTGACTGAGCAGGCACTTAGGGGCAAACAATGCTCCCAACTGCTGCGAGCAGAGCTCTAAAAATAAAGCTACAAAAGCATCGGGAAGGCAGAGTGAATTCTTAACACTTGTTCTCTTCTATTTTTGTCTGTTACGAAGCAGGTGACCTCAGTACCGAGCGATGCGTCTTTAACGTTCTATATTCCTCACTTTCAGAAATGATCCTCAGTTATGTTGATCATGACAGAATTCACTCCAGCTGTTTCCAGTTCATAATCACAAAGGAATCTTTTTTAATCTTTCAAGGCTACTCCCTCATAGGATTACATTCTAAAAGAAGCTTCTTTGATATTCATTTGCCTCTTTTACTTTGAAGCTTTCTTTCACACATATTATTATGGGGCAAAATGTTTATTCCACTGATAATGTATACTGGTATCTAAGAAGCAACAGCTAAAAGTCATTAATTTAGCTAGAGAAACTGTTGTTTAAATGTCCTCCATTTAAAAATCACTGGTCTAGAGATAAATAAAAACTATAGCCTTCCTAAGAACATATTTAATGACCCAAGTCAAGTCATCCTTATTTTAAATGCTATTTTAAATGCCTGGCGCCTGAGCAGTTCTGCATGAGAAGGCAATATAATTTTGTGGCTCAGAGCAAGTTTGGAATCAGCAAGATCAGAGTTGTATTTCTGTCCCACTATCACTATCTATGTAGTCTAGACAGGTTATTCAGCTGCTCAGGACCTCAGCTGCTTCTTCATTTATAAAAGAGAAAAGTAAAGTCTGTTGCTGTATTATAGGGTTCAGGTCAGAATTAAATAACATAAATAAAACACTAGCAAAAAATAAAATACTGCCTGACACCTACCACTCAATAAATGCTAGCAATTATGTTTAGTGCCAACAACAAATTATTATTCAGCAAGTAGCTGATGACCAAAAAATTAAGCAATATTATTTAAACCGTTGTTGACATTATTAAATAGGCATATAACAGTCACATTCAAGAATGCAAAATCTCAAAGCCTTTTTTCCACGCAGGTATGTTGACACTTTGTCTCTGCCCATTTTTCACGCATGTATTGCAGAGGAGCTAATAGGGGTAGAAAATATCTGGAGAATTTTTTTCCTGAGTAGTAAACTTCACTAGAGGAACTTTTGCATTTTTGGTACATTTCTCACAAGAGATCAGAGGTCTACATTTGATAAAAAGTGGAAATTATTTTATAGAAACTGCAAGTGCCTCAAGATGTTAAATTCCTTACCTCAGCCCAAAACTAAAACTAACGCGTGCACACACACACCACACACCCCATCACCTTTTCTTCTCACCAGAAGCAGGATACACAGACGGGTCTTTTACAGATGTGATGGAATGTGAAAACACAAAACACAACATCCAGAATGCACTGGCAACACAGTACAGGGCAGAGTGTGGGTGGTGTACCCATGAGGCTGGGTGGCTGGCTCACTGGGAGCTGTGCTGGCCACCAGGAGAGAGCATCCAACCACACTCAGCACCAGCTCCAGCCCCGGCCCGGGAAGATGGCAATTGAAAATCTGAAGGAAGGTTTGGGTATGGCTTTCGCACCATTGTAAAGTTGAAAAATCTTAAATCAAACCACTGTTAAGGCAGGGACTAAATCTCAAAGGATGTAATTGATTTTTAGTTGTCACCGCCTAAGTGTACTGAGTACAAGGGAAGTGATCTTACGTAAACGTTGATCCAAAACCCGGCCTCCTCTCACCTCTGGGCTCTTGGATCATTCTTCCCAGTGACCGTTCAGGGCTCCAATTATGTGTTTGTATTTGCGTCTGAAGCAATCTGTGCCTGTAATCCTTTAAGCCATTCCCTCTGACTTGGTTCTCAAAGATAGAAATCAGTTGCTAATCTGGTTTAAGTGCTCATTTTATTTTTGAAATATGTCCTAAATTGCTTCTTGCCTTAGTCTTTAGAACAGGAAATATCCAATTCTTGATATAAATGGGGAAGATTATGCAGAAACCTATGTAAAAAAAGAATACTTGAAATTCAAAAAGTCTATTTAGAGAAAAATTATACATCGCCCTTGAGATTATCAAAACATTTTGTAAAATTGAGAATTAACTGAAACATTTCCCAAGTTGTTCAGAGATGTAAAATGAGGAGAGGAAAAAGCTCTAGAATGCTTATAAGCCACATAAATAAGTATTAACAGTTTGCTAAAAGTGAGGTATTTAATTTGTTAAATTATTTTAACTATAATTATTTTACCTTAAAAATTAAAGAATTTTATTTGAATTAGTCCACATATATATTTGTGTCTGTTCTACAAACTAAACTGGTTTTCAAAGACTACATTAGTATTTCTGAGCCAACTTTTCTGAGCAGTTCTTAATTGAACATTTCTTAGTCAAGCACTTTCTATCTTCTATATTTTGAATGAGGAGCCACTTTTATATCTGTGCAAAAGGAACTTTGTATGGACTTACTCATGTTCCCTCTAAAATATCTAACATTTACCTAAAGGAAAATGGGTCATCAGCAAGTTTATTTCTACTCATGCCCTGATTTCTCAGCTAAAGAAGCAATGTGTCTGCATTTTCAGGCCTGGCTGAGGTCTTCCCCTCTCTGCCTGGCTGCATGTGCCTCATCCTTATGATCAACGTCGCCCTGGAGAGCTCCAGGGCAATGGCTGATGGGTTTGGCTCTAAGGTTCCATTATTCCTTAGAAAAATAAATAAAGCTTATTCTATTACACATAATTTCTGGAAAAACTTATTGAGTTTTTTTAATTCCTTTTTAATTTTATTAAATGTATTGGGGTGACATTGGTTAATAGGGTCATATAGGTTTCACGTGCAGATTTCTATGGTACATGGATCAGTATATTGCACTGTGTGCCCACCACCCAAAATCAAATCATCTTCTGTCACCATATATTCAGCCACCTTTACCCTTTACTAATCCCCCACTCTCCTCCTCTGGTAACTGCCCCAGTGTGTTATCAGTCTGTGTCTCTGAGTTTCAGTTTTATATCCCACATATGAGTGAAATTATATGGCTCTTAGCTTTTTCTGACTGACTTATTTTGCTTAGCATAATACTCTCAAGGTCCATCATGTTGTTGCAAATGGTAATGTTTCATCCTTTATGTCTGAGTAGTGTTCCATAGCATATGTGTACCATTTCTTCTTAATTCTTAATCACAATCATAACACTTGTAAACCCAAAATATTTTAGAAAAAATTAGTAAAAATTAAATAAAGCTTTAAGGTAGTACATATAAATGCTTAAATGTTACATATTGCTATAACAATACTATAAATTACCTAAGGCATGACCTTGTTCTATTGACTTTGTTTCTTCAGGGATTAACATACTGCCTGGGTCACGGTTGACAGTGCTTATTAAATTATTTTATTATTTTTATCAATACTGTGTATATATGTATATTATATATACACATATATTATATATACATATATAGTATAGATACACATACATATAATGAGACTAGACATTGAATTATTTTATTAATGAAGATATGTTATCATGAATAACATTTATAACTTACTCTAAACCGTCTGCCAGAATTTTACCCAATGAAATACTAGAATAATAAACCAAGATGTAATTGTAACACAGTCACCACTTTGCAGTCATAGAATACAAGTGCTGATGCCTACATGAGGTGGTACCTAACTTGCATTTCAAATACAACATGAGCTCAGAAAAAGCAAGGTCCTGGAAAAGAGGCTGACCACCGACCTTAATGACAAGTTAAGTGCTATACAAATCCAACACATTGGCTTAATGAGAAAAATGAATAGTCTAATATCACATGTCAATATCGTGCTCTGGAGCTTCAAAGTATTCACATAAACACTGACTCTCAACAACGCAGTGAGCACGGTAAGTTAGAGAATGCATTTTAGTGATACATCAAGCACTGTACCCAGGGACCTATGTCTAGTATGAAAGTCAAAATCACAAGTGACCCTACACACACGTTACAGAGCTTGTTGAATGTAGTATCAAAGAAAGAAAGAAAAATAAATAGTGGGAAGACCTACTGAACATAAGCCCAGACAATGAAATATTGAGTATTAATTTGTGGGATGCCAGAGTAGCAATGAGCATTAAAAGCACGTATCAAGCATTCCAATCCAGTGAGGACAGAGTGAAAAAGTGTCAAGTCCTGAAAGAGAATATGCACAGTATTGATTCAGCTTATACATGATTTTGATCAATTCTAGGGAGGTGCATGTGTCCAGCATGTTTATTATAAAAATGTTTTATTTAAGAAGGTGAAAACAGTACCAACACTAATAGCTCAAAATGAGCCTGACATCTGATTCTACAAGACTACACACCCTGGGACTGTCCACCTCTGTGAAACTGTGTGTTTAATGCACTGGTTATAGACACACATCTGTATTTATAATCACATCATTAGCATTCTAAAACTGTACATGTTAACAAATGCATACTATTCAAACTTAAAAGGTCCCAAAGTAAAAGTACTATTATCACATTGTTATTTTAAAAGAAAAAAAAAAGTTCCAAATTAGCCTTTTCTTTTTCAATAAACAAATCTTTAAAAGCCTAAGGGTTCTCTTTATTTCTTGGGAAGTCTATCTGGCAAGAGTCATGCTATTCACCCATCACACATTTTCCAAACCTGGAGCAAATCCATTGCTGTTGTGCCAAAGAGGAAGGAGCACAGGACAAAACATCAGATATCAGATATAAGTCTCTCTTTGTAAGAGAATGCTAGAAAAACTCCCAAGACATGAAGTCTGAGGGCTGCATGACATTGCCTGGAAGTTTTGCCTGGAAGACCTAAAAGACAACCCACATTGCATATATTTCGTAGTATAAATATAGAAAGCATTCATAAGTAAGTGTCTTAAAAGAATTATTTTTAATGATGTCTTATTGAAAATGAAACCCTTGCCTAGCAGGCATGGCTCAGTGGCTG
Source organism: Miniopterus schreibersii (assembly GCF_964146895.1). Lineage (NCBI taxonomy): Eukaryota > Metazoa > Chordata > Mammalia > Chiroptera > Miniopteridae > Miniopterus > Miniopterus schreibersii. The sequence goes on from NC_138118.1 coordinate 51,111,001, forward strand.
AGTGTCGACCCATGAACCTGGAGGTCAAGGTTCGATTCCCGGTCAGGACCCATGGCCTGGTGGTGGGCTCGATCCCCAGTAGGGGGCAGCCGATCAATGACTCTCATCATTGATGTTCCTATCTCTCTCTCCCTCTCCCTTCCTCTCTCTAAAATCGATAAAAACATACTTAATTTAAAAAAAAAAAACAGAGCAAAGCTTTAAAAAAACAAATAAAATAAAACCATTGTAATAGTTGTATATGATGACAATATGCTCCACCAGGTCTTAAAAAGCTGTGATGCCATGACCATCCCAACAGGGTAATGGAGTCTGTATTAGTGTGCTGGGGTTGCCATGACAAAGTACAATAAATTGGGTGGCTCAGAGTAAGTTCTAGAGGCTAGAAAATCAAGATGAAGGTATCAATAAGGCCATGCTCCTTCTGGTGGCCCTGGGGAAGGATCGGTTTCAGGCCTCTCTCCTAGCTTCTGGTAATTCCTTAGCTCGTGGAAGCGTATTTCTGCTCTTCGCATGGTGCTCTCCCTGTGTGTATGCCTGGACCCAAATTTTCCCTTTTTAATGCACATTTGCCATATTGGATTATAGCCCACCTTACTCCAGTATGACCTAATCCTAACTAATTACATCTGCAAAGACCCTATTTCCAAATAAGGGCACACTGAGATGCTGGGGACTAAAACTCCAACATACAAATTTTGGAAAAACATACGTCAACTCATAGCAGTATCCCTTGTAGGGACTGAAAAGTAGTCTCACAGGTAATGAATAAATTAGGACTGTCTTTCATATTAATAATTTGCATAACTGGTAATTCACAGTTATTTAAAAATTTTAAACTGCTACTGTGGAATATATAGCAAATATCTCATTTCTTGAGGCATTTAAAGGGGGGGAAAAATCCAGGATAAGAAGAAGATAAAAACAAGTGTTTCTAAATCCTTGTGTTTTTATAACATATCTACAATCCAGACATATGTATAGAAGTTTATTAATAGTCAAATATTTCTACTATATGGTCCATATATCAATTTAAAAAATATAATCTAAATTTCCTAATGATGACACTATAAATTGGATTAAATTGTACGACACATGGATAATATATCCTAAGCACAGGGTAACCATATAATTTGTTGCCTGAGCCTGGACACTTTTGAGAGTGAAGGATCATTATTAACAATTAGAATGGATAACAGGCAGAAACCAAACCGGTCCTAGTCAAGCCCAACATGAGGAAGAGTTGGGCTGAACTAAAGTGCTGGTAGTTATAGGATACTTACCATACTTGTCTGCAAGAGAAAAAGGGAAAGGCAGGGATTATTATGCTCATGTATCAATATTTCCTAATAGGAGGGAGAAAATGTATGGAAATGCACTAGATTTTGCATAGAGTGAAAGTGCAATATATTTACGTTTTGTTAATAAAATGGTAAGTTTTCGAGAGGCATCATAGAGAGGACAATATGAAAGGAAGACATAAAAGTGGACCTTTCTAAGCTCTCATAAATCAATCAGAGTAGGATGGATCTGAAACACTTCAAGAGCCCCATTTAAACCCAATCAACTAAACAGATAAAATACTGTAGTGTTTCTTTGCAGACAGGAAAACAACAAGCAGAGAAATTACTCTTGGATCGAATGAAGGAAACAGATTATCTTGGACCAGAGATTCCAGGTTCCCACTTTCCCTCTTGTAACAGCGTTCCTTCCTAACCGATGGAGACAATAGTCACCAGGATTACTGTTTCTACACTACACCACTCTGTGCTGTCATTCTTGTAAGTACACTGTCCTAAAAGAGAACAAACCAGCATGCAGCTCTTCTCCATTTACAGTAAAAGTAGATGAGCAGAAATGCCTGGTATTCTTTTCATGCTCATCAAGATATTTTTGGTGTGTGATCAGTCCAGAACAGCCCTATAAAATTTCAAAGCACCATAAGGCAGAACACTATACAATACACCTACAAATAAAGCTCGTAGTAGAGTAATTTTGTCCCAACAGTGCTCATATTGTTTGGGGGGTGGGGGCCGGAGAGGAGGTCTTTGTTCATGATTTCCTTCTGAAAAAATGGGAGTACTTTCAGCCAAGAAAATCTTCATTAGTTTACTATGCAGCTTTCCCAGGTGAAACAAACACCCCTAACAAGAGTGTGTCCATATTAATTACAGTTTGCCCACAGGCCACCCTGGCAACTGTCCAGCATTTCTGGGACCTACAAAGCATTTTATGCTGTGTGCACAAGGACAGGCTAGATTGTCTCATTTCCGCTCCAAACCCAGCAGGAAAGAGCAGATACCAGTTTACTTCTATTAAAGACACATTTTACTGCAAAATTTTCCTTCAGGAAATTCACAGATCTCTAGGAACGGGAGAATATCCCCCCTGTACATCTGACTATACGTTAAATAATTACACTTCCCACTTCACCAAGTACTAAATTTAACAGTTATATTTAGAAAATATTTTGAACTAGCCAATTTACCTTTTTTAATAGCATACTTATTATCAGGGATTAATGAATAAAACTCATTGATGTGACAAAACTTTCACAAAATGCGAACACCACATAAGTGTCTTGTGAGTGAAGCAGAAATAGATACCACTGGCAACAGGAGCACATATCATGGGCCAATTCATTGTGCAGTTTACATTTAGATCAGTGGTTCCCAACCAGGGGTGATTTTGCACCACAAAAGACATTTTTTATTATCATAACTTGGGGAGGCGTTGTTACTGGTAATGACCAAGGATAGAGACCAAGGATGCTATTAAACATCCTACAGTGCACAGGACAGGCCTCGATTACAAAAAACTGTCCGGTCCAAAATGTCATCAGGTCCAAGCTTGAGCAACCTGGCCTAGATTATGTGAAAAAATTAGTGGTTTTGTATAAAATCTTCATGGTGATACTATCTTTCCTTGGTGCATTTTAATAGACTTCAATAGTTATTTCTGGTCAAGTTTCTCTGATTTGATTTTTCTAAAATTATGAATTGTTACCAAATACTACAAAAATATTATGAAATACAAATATTATAAAGTTAAAATAAAATAGTCTAGCCTTTGTTATGCTGTGTCTGAATTTAGGAGTGACCAGAGATTGGTAAGAAATTCAAATGAGTCAAACTGAATTGCATATAATATTAATTAAGGATTCCAAAATCTATTAATTTCCAGTTTTCACTCCATTACCAACTCATGCTTTGTTTTTCTTTATAAAATAAAACACTGCTTTTAACCTGCCACATCACAAAGGCCAGAAACAGAACAACTCTCGTTGTGAGATAAAAGCATGAAGAAAGCATTCAGAAATATACCTAACTGGGTGTAATGAATGAGCAAATCCAGTTCTGTCTCTTAAAAAAATGTTAGAATATCTCCTCTGCAACATTTTATAGAGCTGCTTTAAGTGTTTTTAGGTCCTTGTTTCCTTATTTTAAACAACAGCAATTTTGCAGAGTACTTGCCTTTGATAAATTTGTATTATGTGTTATGTGGAACAAATTTTCAATATGCAATGGAGAATGACATAATATAGAAAAATCAGAGCAGAAAAAAATATCAGGCCACACTTCCTTCTAACTTTGGTTGTATCAGTTGTTTAAGTACATAACTCAAATTTTCTTTTACACTTCCTCAAGTACATGTTCTTCAAAACATCTGTCCTTATCCTAACAGCCTGTGCCTCTTAACCTACCATACTGCTATTCCGTCGATATTTTTATAAAGTAGCACTCTTGCTTTATTATTTTCAAATACCACATATATCCACAGTAGTTCTTTACTGATCATGCTTAGCTTATCATCACTTTATTATGTGCCACTGATATCTATCTAAGATGATGACTTCTTTAGAATATCTGATATTCTAAGGGATAGTATCTGAAGCTAGATAGAAATCCCAAGAAATCATTCTTGCAAAACTTGTTCTATGACTATGCCCAGACATAGAGAACAAACTTTCAGAAGCAGATAGCCCAGATGTTCCTCCTCTGACATGGGGTTTGGCAGTTGCAATCACAAGCCAGAAAAGAACTACAGAAACAACCTCCCTTTAAAAATATGGTCTGCATTTACAAGGCCTACACATTAGGGATTTATCTGTGCTAATTATCTCCCTTTAGAATGACACCTCCAGAAAGGTTCTGTTTACCTAGTGGTTTGGGAAAGAAGAGCTCCTCTGAATGCTTTTAAAGAAGGGTGGGTACAGGATAAAAGCAGAGATCTGACCAACCGAGGACAAGCCTGTGGACACTTGATCCACTGGAAAAGGAGTCAAGTAGAGCGGTAGAAGGACAGGAAAAGAGAAGCACATAGACACAAAGCCACATTTCCACACCACCGGTGACAGCCTCCTACGCTACAAAATATAATGCCCACATCACTGCCTGGCTGCCCGCCTCCGGGTAGGACTGGCTCAGAACTAATCAGATCGCGTGTGCCTAGATGTGGCTTAATTCACAATCTAATTAAAAATGAGGACGACCAGAAATGAGAGTAACACAAAGACTTTCATTTCAGGACCTTCTAAGGTGAACAGAATCATTTCATAGGTAATTTGGAGTCAACACTCTGGCCTCATAAAAATTCCATGATGCAGCAAAGGTTTGGGTTACCTCGTCCATATATTTTCTTTAAACATATTTCCCCTTCCTGTTGCTTCATGTAGCTGGAAGAAAAAGGCTTACCCAACCCCTAACCAAAGCTGCTCACAAAGAAGATAATACTTATACTTTTAGATGTGCAGTTTATAAGACAGTGACATCTGGTTTTAAATTCTCAGCCATATTTTTGGCCAAATTGAAATATATTAAATTAAAATATTCATGTATGAGGCTCATATTGCCAAGATGTTTCAAATATGTACATATAAATGTAATAATAATTAATATTTTATTACAACAATTAACTATAAAGGTTACCAAGATGCTGAACAATTTCCACAGGTAAGATTTCAGCAGATTTCTTAGAATCATGGCCATTGTAATGTTCTAAATTGCAGAGTCTCTTTCAGGAAAGGGATTTTTAAACTACATAGAAACAGTTATAATTTTTACTATGTAATATCCATGAAGTTGTAAGGAAATTTATCAATCAAGTATTTTGTTGTGAGCTTATCCTGAAAATCCCTTAAACTCAGCTTAGCAAGAGTTTATCTAGTACTGTTAACATTAGCATTGTTCTTTCCTTGACATCCTATCAGCTTGGAGATGCAGCATCTTTATGAAAAGATCTAGTTTAATTCTATTAGTTTTAAGCAACCCATTAAGCAACAGAATAAGAATTCTTCAAGAGAATCTTAAAACACATAAATTTTGATTTTCTTAGAAGACTAGTTTATCTCAATAGTCTGGAAAACTCTATAAAAATCTTTGAGATAATTGTTCAGGAAATAAGTGCACAGTGGCAGATATAACTCAGAAGAGGTTGCACAGAAAGGCATAAAATAAAGAGCTGATAACCTGTTGCACCCGTCTATTACTATAACTTAACATGCCTCAGTTTCATTAGGTAAAATCCTACATGCCATTGGAGAACATCTTTGGCACAGGCTGTCAGAAAAATCTCCAGTCAAACCAGTAGAAAACAACAGAAATAGACTTTGTGTAAAAAAAAATAAAAATAAAAAAATAAGTTTTTTTTCATACATTTCAATTATAATGAGCACAGATGCCTAAGGAGAAATTGGGGTCTACAAAATGAAAAAGTTTTGCAATTCTCAATACTAAGTGAACACGTGAAACACTCTTAGAAAACTTTTAATTGCCTTTTGCAAGAATCCTATTATTTTATTCCAGATGGGTTTCAATACAGTGAGAATGTTACACCTTTATACTTTGGCAGACACTCTCAGATCTGAGATATCAATGGAGATTTTTTCATACAGCCTCAGTCTCATAGGCCAAGTACACTTTATATAAATAATTTTTTTTAAGTGTAAAAAAAAATGCAACTTGCCTCAGGTATGGCAGTCCTTCCAGATTGCAATACCAAGATATTTGCTCTGTTTACAGCAAATGTTTAAACTCACTGAAAATAGGAAATGTCCTAAAGAGAACACACTAAAAGTCAAATTTACTTGTAAATAACATAAAATTCTAGTCAGAAACTATCTGACAATCTGAAATAGGCAGCTACTTTCATACCAAAATATTATGATTACTTTGAGGAAAAAGGTCATAGCTATCTAATAGCCAAAACCAAAGATAAGCATTAAAGAAGGAGATTTTTGGTCATTTTTAAAGACCATTCACTGTGCAAACCTTTCTAGTTTTTTTAATGCCATTTTCAAACAGAAAACAGTAATTTGGTTACCTTAAGTAGGCCAATCAATTAAACTAGAGTTATGCAGGTTGTGCTCTGCAGATGTAGCTCAAGAAAAGTATAGAAATGGAAAGTGTTTAGACGCTTTTATAACCGTTTCAAAAGTAATGTTATGACTACTAAATCTAATTTTTTTTTAATCTTCACCCAAGGATATTTTTTCCAACTGCTTTTCAGAGAGAGTGGAAGGGGGGGGGGGAGAGAGAGAGAGAGAGAAACATGGATGTGAGAGAGACACATCGATTGGTTGCCTCCTGCTCAAGTGCAGACCAGGGCCAGGGATTGAGCCTGCAACCGAGGTATGTGCCTTTGGCTAGAATTGAATTTGGGAAACTTCAGCCCAAGGGCCAACGCTCTAACCACTGAATTGAACCAGGTAGGGCCAAATCTAATTATATTAAAACACGGTTCATATCTTCTTAAATTCCACTTTTCCATTGATTTTGTGTTCTACAAAAACATGTATTTGCAATGGCTATGAAATTTACAAAAATATAAATAAATGCTATTCCTTTAGGACAGTTAATGTGAAAAGCACTGAATTAGACAATTATTCTGACCAGAATCCCCAGGTGTTAACAAGTTAATAAGTGCTAGTGGTAGAACAAGACAAATCCTGAACAAATCAGATAATCAGCGGTACTTCAAAAGGAAGTGACTAAGTATGCACAAGGCACCTGCATGCAGGATAGGAAAGGCCCTTTTTTTAAGGTAAACTTACTGAGTACCCAGTATGTAGACATTTTGAGGAAGCATTTTGTGATTATCTTTTCTTTGAAAAACAGAAACTATAGCTGTTCTCCGAAATCTGTATACTGAAGAGGATATATGATGCTCTTTCAGTTTCATGAACATTTCTGCATCAATACTTTATAATTGGGGTATTAGTTACAGATATGTATCAAAAAAAGATTCAGGTTAGGATTTTACAAAATCGCCTCGTTTAAGAGAGTCAGGGAAATGCATGTAATTTTAGGAGAGACCTAAGATTTCATGAAATATAAACCTTAATTTGGAAGTAACTCAATCCTTTACATTTCAGGAGAACTATCTTTCTAATTTTTCTACACATTGTTGGCAATAATTGCGTAAACTGACTTAAACCACAGGAGGTAGAATTTTTTCTTTACAGAGGATGGGAAGTTCAGCCAACACTAGTAATGAGTTGTTAATGAGCTATTGGAATTTACTTTCCTTACAGTTTGGATCAGCACTGATGTAGCAAAGCAAGATTCCCCTGGAATCAAAAGGATGGGAAGTCATCTGACAGCTTTCGAGAACTGCCCAAGTTTTTGTGAGCATCTGAAGTGGGGAACAAATAAGTATTCTCATTCATTTTCCAATTTTTGGTGTCTTTATAACGGCTGTCTAATACTAAAGCCTGTGGGAGGAAGAATTCTAAGAAGGCTCCCATGTATCATCCACTTTCCTGGAGTGGGAGTGGGCCCTGTGATTATAAAGGGAAGTCGCTCCCATGTTACATGGCCAAGGCTGAAGGGACTCCGTAGATGAAAGATCACAGATTATTTGATTCTGAGTTCATCAAAAGAAAGATTATCATGGGTGGTCTGCTTAATTAGTTGAAAGTCCTTAAAAGAGAGACTGAACAGAGAGATTTTCCTGCTGGCCTTTCAGAAAGAAGCAAATGGCCGTGTTGTGAGAGGGCCTTTGAGGGGCATGTGGAAAGGAAATTCGAGGGGCCTCTGGCAGCTGAGAATAAAGGGAAGGAGGGTGGAGGTATTCCTGCAGCCACAAGGAAGTGTCAACAACCTTAAAGAAGGTCAGAAAGCAGCCCCAGGAAGGAATGCAGGCCAGTCAACTCCCTAGTGCTGCCTTGTGAGACCTGAAGCAAAAGATCCAGCTAAGCCATGGGTAGGCTCCTCACCATGGAAACTGTGAGAAAATAAATGTACATTGTTTTAAATTACCAAGTTTGTGGCAGTGTATTACACAGCATGGAAAATACCAAACTGAAATAAATGAGTGAATCTCGAGTACTGAATTCTAACCAAGTGACTCATTCTATCAATCTTCATATAAAATATCTTTATGAAGATTCTGTCTAGTTTGTTTTCAATGTACTTTAAATTAGTGGTCTTTGATCTCTTTTGTATAAGGTGATTGATGTCTTTTTTGCATAAATGTTGAGGATTTAACAGTTTTCCTAACTAATCGTGGGTGGGACAGAGTGGAACAGCCTGATTTCATCATGCTAAGCATCCAATTGAAAAGTTATGTACGGTTTATTCTTGAAATTTTCCATTTTGTATTTTTGGACTGCAGTTGACCTCAGGTAACTGAAACCATGGAAAGCGAAACCTCAGATGACCAGGGAGTACTGCACCAAGATCTAATTTATGTTCAACATACACGTGAGTGGCAAGTAATGTAACAACTAAGACTAAGTTGTCAGGAAACGGGTGGTGAGCACTTAGATGTCAGAAGGTGCTAAAGCCAGAAATTCTTCCTCACCAGATGTTGAAGGCAGGTTCCCTAGTCAGTGGCAGAGGCAAGCAGGGACCCACATCACCTGCCTCCACTAAATTCTCCTGCTTCTAAGCAAATTATATTTATTCAGTGCTTTCTGTGTGTCAGTGCTTTACATGAACATTCTTCCTTCTCGCAAATACCTTACATGGTTTTATCAATGGGAAGACACTTGCTCAAATTACCCAGCTAATAAATTGTAGAGCTGAGGTTTGAATCCACATTTTTTTTTTAATCCACTTTTTTTTTTAAAGTTTTATTATTGTTTAAAATATTACAGATGTCCCTTTTTCTCCCCAATGACCCGTTCCACCCCGTTCCTTCCCCCTCCCTTGAATCCACATTTTAAGAGACCAGGCAAGTTCCATGACAGAATTAAGCCCTAATGTTCAAAAGCATCCATTTTTAAGAATTAAATGCTCCACTATGCATATAGATGGTACTAGTCATGAACCATTTTTGAGAGAACTGAGAAAATAGTTACTCAAATCATTATCTGTATTCTGTGGCTCAGATGAGGAAACCTGGTTGGCAAGGCTGCAGCAGCCCATGATAATTAGTACTTCCCACCATCCCAGACTGCCTAAGTCCTCGGAACTTCCAGGACTGGCTAGTTTGGTTCTGGCTTTGCTTAAATGTCTATCGACATGCTTCCTAGAACCTTTGGGGAGCAAGTGGAGTAATAAGGAATCGCTATGAGGTCTGGAAGATGTTTGACACAAAGTGGGCAAAAAAATTAAAAGTATAATCAGCAAGTATACATTCTATCCCAACGATTTTAGTGTTTCAGTCACTTCTAATGAAATTTGCAGTCCTTTATATGTATGACAGCTCTTTTGGATACTAAAAAGCATTTTCAGGTTTTATAACATCTTCTAAAAATGTGTTCTACATACATGTAACACATCTGAATCTATGTGCAGCATGTTTCACTAGTGTTTTATAATATTTTCATGTCATGTAAATTATGTTTATATACAAAAATATTAATATATGTGCTATTTTACTATATTAAATAATATGTAAACATTATATACTATTATACATAAATACACACACATGTATATTTTATGTGTTATCTTGCAATTAGGGTGGTGGTGTAGAGGAAACAAAAATGGGGGAAAAATACACCCTCAGCAGTCTGTTGACCCCAGGTTTTAGAACTCTGAGCATATTATGAGGACAGAATCCCTCAGGCAAATCTACTTCACTTGTGGAAAAATCCAGAAGGGCAGAATCAAATCCAAGGCTTGCAACCCTCAAACCACCCCTCTGTCATGGTCATTTACACCCAGGGACTCAGCTGGCTTTTAGACACCACACAGACAGGTTGTGTCACATCTGATAACTTAAGGAGATAAATGGACCTCATCTAATTATCATGCATGGTTGGCTCTGTGATGAGTTACCATTCCCCTATGTTTATTTATTACCATTGAGTATTGATATAAATTTTAAACAATTACTCACTGGCAGACCTTGACATGACGTGTATCAATCCCCTGGGAACTGAGCTACACATGCACAATAAAATTTTACCTCAGGAAAATTAATTCTGATTTCTACATTTATATTGACAGGAAAATCAGATGTTTTGAGAAACAACCAAGCTTAAATGTTTAATTTAGAGCTACGTGCATAACCCCCATTGTACCCATCCTCCTGAGGCTTCACATGGCCCATTAGTTTGTCTCTCCTAACATTTTCACAAATGCAAATTTAAGTCAATTCTAATAGTATGTCATGGCAAAGCTGGGTTGGTATTTTTAAAGTGACAAACATCGTAAGAATTTTACACATTCCTTTCCGTGGCAAATGTACAAAAGGGAGGTTCCTGGCACTTGAAAACTGGCTGTTTCAATGGTTATTATCAAGTTGTATTCATTAGTCATGGTATGAATGCATAGTTTCATCAAAATATCCCTTTCCTCCATAAATCAATGTGCAGCAGACATGTAAGTGTTTTATTTCTATCAAGAGGAGAGTGTGTGTAACAGGCTGGCCCCTGGAAGGTGAATGAAGGAGTGGGGCTAAATGAGTGCGGCCCATCATCAGTTGGATGAGGCAAAGAAAAATTGGCCTTTTTCAGGGTGCTACTGGCAGATTTTTACTGACTTGTGTGTTGGTTACCAAAAATGCAACTGGTCTTGATTTTGCTCTTCTGTGCTCACCCAATTCGGAGAGTTGTCTGGAATCATTTCTATAACCATGGGCAGATCACTTTATTAACGTTCAAATATTCTTACTTGAAGCTGGAAATTCACATCTTTGTTTGACAATGAGAGGTTATGAGTGGCAAAGTTATAACTTTTAAGAACAGATTCAACCTCCTGTGGCACAGTTCTCATACAACAGGTGCTGGCTGAAGTGTCGAGATAAAACATATCGAGTCCTTGGTTCTGCGTTCTCCATGGTGTCTGTTAGGGTGCAGGTTGTCCTTAACCTAGAGACAAGACACTTCACTCACTCAAGTTCACTGCATCCCTCTTTACGATTAAAGGCTACACAAGCTTTACAAAGAGACCCTTTTAAGGCCTGAAAAGCATTCCTTTCCCCCTTCACTTCAGGTTTTTCTCATGGCCCAAATGATATTGTAACATAATAATCTAGTTCACTGAACCATAGTCATCACTTTGTGATTTCTTGAAAGCAGAAAAATCACGTGATACAAATAATAAAGCCTGGCCATTAAAGAGTCCTTCAAAGTTCCCCACACATCCTCTCATTTGGCCCTCAGAGTATAAACACTGTAATTCTAGATTAATTTAGTATTATCTTTGTTTTGCAGAAGGAAAAATTGAGACTTGGAGTTAGTTCTGCTCTACTTTATATTGACTCTTCTACCCTTCAACCTCATTGCTGGGACATTCAGCCAGCCACGACGGAACCAGGTGAGATAATGGACACTAACGCATCAAAGCTCCTGCCATAGAAGGGCAGCAAAGCACAGCAGGTAAGTGTGGGACTCTTGAGATCAAATTTTGCTCCTAAGAAAATTCATAAAAGTTCTTCATACTCTAAATTTAACTTCCCTCTCATCTATAAAATAATACTACTACTCATCTTAGGGGACTGATGTGAAAGTTGGATGGGTTAAAAAACATGCAGAGTGCCCGACCAGTGTAGTTCAGTGGACTGACCATTTTCCCAAGCACCAAGAGGTGACTGGTTCAATTTCTGGATCAGGGCACCTGCCTGGGTTGCGGGCTCAATTCCCAGCAGGGGGCATGCAGGAGACAGCCAGTCATTGATGTTTCTATCTCCCCCTCTCCCATCCTCTCTCTCTCTAAATTCAATAAAAACATATATTTTTCAAAAAGCATGCAGATTATTAATTCACAGTGTCTGGAATACAGAAGGAACTAAAAAATGTCAGAAAGCAATATTATATGTAAAGAGAATTGTTAGTATTAGTGTCCATACATTCTAAAGGTAGACATCAAAATTAGCTCAAATAAACTGTGAATACCTATGAGAGAGAAAAAAGAGCAAAATCACAAAAGGGAAAAATACAGAGCCCACCCTAACTCTTATCATCTCTTGTTACAAACCACAGGGGTGATTATTCCACACCGCACTGGTACCAATGAGATCAACATTGATTCATAGATCTGCTGGCATTTGCGATCCTAACCATTCATTCAGTTACCTTGGAAGCTTGGGGAACTGCTGTGATGGCAGCTGCCAGTAATTTCCAGACCTTCAGGAGACCTGAGATGCCTCCTTAAGAGGTGACCAGGAACATGCTTTGCAGGAATATTCTGTTAGTGGTTTCTTATCTTATCAGATTTATCATTCTGTTTTATTAACAAGGAACTGTTCCAATTCAAATTTCTGCCTTTTGCTAAAGACTGAATACAGGGTGGGGGAATAGAGTGTGGGAGTAAACCTCCCCTATCTGTCAAAAAATTAATAAATAAATAATGATAAACTGCCAAAACAGGAACTAGTTCCTCTTTTTGTTGTTGTTGTTTCCTCTTCACTGATATTTTCTTTCTACCATAAGCACATACACTTATTAAATCTAATAACATTTTGCAAGACTACATGGATTTTCAAGATGATAACATCTCCTGAAAAAAGAAGTGAAAGAAAAAGAAAGACAAAAAAGAATCAAATGCTGCTGTGTCCAAAGGGAACAGAGTTGTGACCTTGGGTCTTATTACTACCAAGCAAAGAAAAACTCTAGTCTGTCATCTCAAAACCTGAGCATTACTCTTGTCTATGTATTACATTTCTGAACCATGTCATTCCTTATTGAGGATAGAATATATAATATGAAACATTCCTCCAAAAACATCTCCAGTAAATTAAAAGTTATCTATTCTAGATTCCAACCATCTGCTTTAATTCTCAAGGCTGTTTCATCTTTCAAAAGTTTCTTTGTAAGACACTGTTTTTCTTCTTGATCCCTTCCTCACCTGCCTGTCAAAACATTCACCCATTGTCACTGTCTCTCTCATCTTTTCATCTCTCTGACATTTGTTCTTCTCCCTCTGATATCCTCAAATCTCCCTTCTGGTAACACTTATTTAGCTGTCTCTACCACCTTTCCCAACCCCAGGAGCCATTTTCTAAGAACTGCCTCTTCCTCTATCCATGCTAATATCAACTGGCCGGTTGCAATGTAATACCTTCTAATGAAATTGGACCAGGGTATGGAGAAGTGCCCAAAGCTCTGGCAACCAGAGTCCTTTTGCCAAACCCCGTCTCCTGATCACTAAATGGGCTGTAGATGGCCATCTGGACCACATTCACACTGTCAACATTTCTTTAGGAGGCCATGTTTGGACTAGAATTCTAGTCTCAAACTAGTTCAAAGCTTTGATGAGGAGAATGTAAACTCTCACAGCTATTCAATACCATGAGCACTGGAAGGCAGACAAAGCCCATTTGCAGGGAACAGAGAAAAATGGGGAGTCAAACAAAGAAAACCACAGGCTGGAGCAAGAGATGATCCTAATGGCAGCCACACCCCTTTCTGTAGTTGTTGACCTTGGCTAACATAACTGATCATCCAGCTCCACTACCACTGAAAAATATTTCCCTTTTGGTTCAAGATAGTCCTATGGTTTCCTACTACTACTACTACTTGCAATCTCAAATAGCCTAACGTAACTCCTATTTTCAAACAAAGCAAAAGGGTGCCAGATTTCTTAAACTGTCTTCCTCTGAACTTACTATACAGCTCTTTCTCTTTCCTCACATTGTCAGATCCCTTGAAAGAACAATCTACACTTGCTGCCTTTCTAGTCTCAGCTGCTACCAACTCCTAAGGCACTGAAATCATGCTTCAGTCAGCAACACACTGCTGAAACTGCTCTCGTGCCCTCGGTGGCCTGGTGACTTCCTTAAAGGGCTCTTCTCTTCTGATCTCTCTGCAACATGAAACTATAGACCAAGGATCTTCTTTGGAAACTCACAATGCCTATCACAACAGACACAATAAATATTCGCTAAATAAATGAATGACCCTTTTTTCTGGCTTCAGACTGCTCTCCGAGTTTGTCTCCAAGTCCCCTTCAGATACATATTTCTAATGGCCTAATATCATCTACAGAGACACTGCTAATCAAAATGACCAACAGTGAGCTATTACCTTCACTCCCACAAACTTGGTATTGCTCCTGTGTGCTCGTCTACAAAGTTCAGTGTAACATGATCTACGTATTAGAGATCTTAGCTCCTAACCCTTCTCTCTTCCAGAACCAGCAGGACTTGACATTTTACTTCTACATTGTTTTATACCTGTTCTGCCTTCCCACAGCCACTGTTCTTTTTTAGATCTTGCCCATCTCTCAATCTGGGAATGCTGCAATGGTCTACTAACTGCTCCTCCCATTGTTTCTGCCTCAAATATCGGGTCTGTTTAATCCATCTTCTGGGTACTGCGATTCAAAGCCTATAACTTTTATTTTTAATTTAAAGGCCAAATCTGAGTACGCGGAACTGGGCTACCACAAATGTCCATGTTCTGTGAACACTGCCCGCCTCTCCCTTCACATCACGTAGAAAGATGGTCCTGATGCAAAAAATTTATAATTCAGACTCAAACCAACAATCCAGGCCCACCAGCATCTCTTCCCACCCAGGAGCCCTAGGCCTAACAAGGAACAGACCATGTTTCTTCAACATGCTGTGTGCTTTTACTTGGTCATGTTTTGGTGGGGCCCACAGCTTCACAATCAGCTTGAAGCTGTGAATTTCTACCTGTGGGACTCTCTTCCTCAGTACGGATTCTCAGAATGTAGTTCAGTGCACTATATAATTTGTAGTGAATAATAATTGCATTAATCATTGAATTAAGTCGCATTTGCTGTTAAAATATATGAAGCAGGAGACATTAAAAGAGATAGCATAAAGTAAAATTATTTTGTAAAAATATGATGTATTATTTGATGTCTAAATAATCTTCAGTATACTACATAGAAGCCTACCTACCTGCAAGTTATTTTCATTTCTTATAATCTAATAGAAAAAAATTACAAACAGAATTTCTTTCTTGACTAGCACTTAAGTTTTTAATAATGTGTTATACTAACACTTCTTATCCAATAAACCACTTCCCCAGTGGTTTATGAAAAATAAAAATGTTTAATTGCTTCTACTTTTTGAAATCTAGACAATTTTATTGTCTTTGGTTTCCAAGGTGAATTTCCATATATGAATATTTAAATATCTAAAAACTAATATTATGTTCAGTAAACAGCACTTCCAGGGTAACCACACTCACATGGAAAATGGGGAAAAAATAAGAAAAATTTTAAATGAACCAACTGCCACCTTTAGCATCTTTAATTCTGTAATCCGAAGTCTCCTCTGTCCGTCCCACTTACACAAGCATCATTCCTCATAGCATTTTTACCACAATGCCTCTTGATCCCTTTTTTAAAACAGAAGATTTTCGAGGTTGCCTCAGCCCATTTATTTTACTGAGCCAGTCCTCCTTTAATCCTCAAAATAAGACATCATTAATGCCTAACCATCCCTTTACATGGCCTGACAGTAGGCACCTTACACAGAGAATGATTTTATTAGCCTCTTCCCTCTTTCCCCGTATTATCCCCACAGTCTGTGGGCAAATGTCAAAAGAAATAATTGTCTAGACTGTTTGACAATTTTGGTGGAAGTTTTGATTATGTATTACAGACTTATCTGTGCATCAAAATCCCTCAACAGTTTCCCACAGAGAGAAATGTCCAGTGGTAGAAGGAAGTCCCTGAAACAGTAACAGAAGCATCAAGTGAGGAGGACCCGACACTGAGGTCTGGTCACAGGTTACCTGGCAGAAAACAAACCAGAAGTTCCCCATTTGACTTGACGTTATATGCAAATAATAAATTATAATTAATAGTAAATATGTGTGTGCATGAAAGAGAGAACTAGCAATTAGTTATTTGAATAAAAGAATTCATAATTAGCCAGGAGACAATCACAATAAATCTTTAATTACTCAGAAAAAAAGAAGTTCAAATTGACAGTAAGATTATCCCTAAATCTGAAGTATTTAAAATGGGCAACAACGTTATTTTCCATTGCCATCATTTCTAGCTTAAGTAGTTCCCCCACTTACGATATAGAATTTAAAATATATCCTAATTATTTTATCCCTGAAGAAGCATATGGTAAAAAAAAAAACACACAAAAAAAAAATCAGTAGAACCAAACGTTAAAATAACATCTAGCCAGAAATATCCCATTCATATTCAAACAGAACTTTAAATATTGCTTTATATATAACAGCGTGATTCTGAATTATTGAAATTAACTGTAAAAGTGCACCAGTTTGTTGAGGCCACAATGTCAATCTTTTCTTTGTTTGTGATCTTGTTAGAATCTGTAAAAATGGCAAATTTTAAAGGAACAATGATCATTTGACTCATTTTTTTAGATTGCTAAGAGTAGTTTATTCATGTGTATTAAAATACTACTATAATGCCTGTAAGGAAAAGAAACTTGAAAATTTATATTTTACAAATAAAATTTTAAAACATGGGTACAGTTATCCTTCATTCCAAAAATGTCACAATGCCAAATGTTTAATTCTTACATATTTCAAATCTAAACGGCAGGAATAAAACTGCTTAGCATGCAATAATAAGTACCCAATATTCCATGTGCAGTAGTTTCTTTCTCATACTTGTTTTATTTAAAAGATGGCAAAACTATCTTTAGAATCATATTTCTACTTGTCACTATATGACCTGAGCATTTTCAAGTTGCTTTTGTATACAATATCTCATTTGATTTTCTTTACAAGTTATTCTAAATGCTAGTGTTACAAAAAAATTTTTGAATGACATTTAATCCCTAAAACAGCCGTGAATTGGCAGAGATCTTAAAGCATTTGAATTTGTTAATAAACTTACCTTACTGAAGTTTCTCTACCCTAGCAAAACCACTGGAATAAGTTTTAAAAAATGCATACGTATGCACACACATATATATAATACAGTGTGGGGCAAAAGTAGGATTACAGTTGTGAGTACTCGAAACAGAGTTTATTCTTTATTGTCGTTTATTTATTATTGTATTATTTCCCACACAAATTGTAAACCTACTTTTGCCCCATCCTAATATATTTGCACACATACAAATTATTAAATAGAATAGTATAATAATATAAACTAGACAATTTCTCTAATTATGCAATGTAAATATTTTGGACTCTCAATGAAAAGATAGTCAATACAGTATTTTTTACAAAGTGCTGCTATTTTTACCTCAATTGATATTGAAGTCAAACCCTTCTTTCTTTCAACTCTGTAAACAATATGATGCAACCATTTTTCTTTTCTTGTACACAAAAAAGAAAAAATGAATCCCGTGTAAGCTACATGGTTGGTAATCTCGGTGTAGTTCCAAGTATACTAGAAAGCAACCATATGAAAGGCTTGGGAACAGCTGTGGTACTGAGCAGATAGTCCAGGAAAGGACTGGTTGACATAGTATGTTACAGCGCCTGGTGCACACTACCACCTTTAAGTAAATGTGGAGAAGATGAAATAGAGTTCTTTCCCCAAGGTAAGCAGCTTACATTCTTTTTAAAATACTATAACAGCTCTTTTATTACAAATGATGCAAGGTTGTTACTTTAAGATCAATACAATGCTACTTCTTAGAAATACTGAAATTCTGACTTTTTTTCAAACTTCTAGCTATATATGTTTATGTTAGAACTAATTATGTCCATACATGTAAGGATAACAAATTGGCAACTTGCCTAAAATATATTTTACTTTAACCATTTAAATCTTCAGTTTAAGTTTATAAACATTTTGAAGACACATACAAGAAAACAAAATGTGAATTCAGAAGAACAGATTACTTACTTGGAAACTTACATGTGTATTGAAAATTGGGAAGAGAAATTTCTGTATATGTGCTTACATAATGGTACTTTAAAGAACACATCAAACAATAGGGTTTGTTATGTATACAACTTAAGAAATTATTTTTAAAATTACAAAATGCATCGTTATTTCTTATGAATATATACTTGTAAATATAAATACTAAATTGAATACATAATTTGCATGTGTTATTTATGTTTCTGCAAAACCTTACCATGTGTAAACCCTACAAGGGAGAGTATTTTGTTATGTTATTTTTATCAATGCTAGAGAAATTTTAAAAAGGTGTCTATGCAGTGAGGCTTTCTTCGAAGAAAGGGTGGTACATTTTTTGTCATTTTCAAAGTGAACAACTTGTTATAGATTCTGGTTTTATATGTATTTATTAAAGTTAAACTAAATTTTGTGAAAGCCATAAAAATAATAAAGGCACACTTTATCTCCTGTTATAAAACCATAATAATCTTAGACTTTTGTATATTTCCAAATTTTTTATATCTATTTCCATCAGCCTAATGCTTATTCAAATGCCAATCCAAATAGCTAAACATATGCCTATGTAGAAACATTAATAAATGTAACATCACATTACTACTTATTTGGAAAAATATATCTACTGTTGCATATTTTAGACATACACCTGTGGAATAATAAATGTCATGGGCTTAAGTTGATGAGAACAAATTAAAGATCTAATACAGGAACTTATTAATGTTCACAGTTTTGAGGTTTAATTTTACATTTAATATTTTATCTCATTTTATCATAAGACACATTTTCTTGTATACATAGTATGTGAATAAAAAATTGCTAACCCGAATGTGAATGACTATGTCCCTTCTAACACATAGAAAAGATATCCATCCATTCCAATGTCATATTCATTTCAATGACATAAAAAAAATTTCTTTTCTACAGCCTTTAAATTTAAATTTGTCTAATGACAGAAAAACATATACATCTTACATATTTAAACTCCCAAGTACTATTCTTTTATAAGATGTTATGCTTATTTCATGTAGACACCTGTTAGTCTTACTAACATATTTATCCCATTATACAGTTTATATTAAAATCCCCATATACCAATGGTCTCTCAGCTAGTTATTCTTGACTGATTGGCATTTTGATATGACTGAGATAAAAGTTTAACATGAAGAGTAGTTAGAACTACAATGTATATTTTAAAAACTGGATTTGTAAATAGATTCTAAAATTAAGAGGGACAGGTTTAAATTAGCATTACAATGCTGGCTACCATACATGTTACCCAGAGTTTTAAAATAGAAGTGTTTTCACATATGAGTCAAGAAATTATTTCTAGAACAAGCGAGAGCTCCCTTTCTGAAAACTATATTTTAAACTACCAATATAACATACATACTATAATGTGAAAATTATGTATTTTCCATTTATATATAAACCAATATGCATTAGGTGGTTGCTACCATATGGCATACTTATGTTTCACACCTTATGGAGATAGTCATTTCCACAAGAAAAACCTAACCTAGCAAAGAATTGTATCAAAATTCCTTTGTCTGAAAAAAAAAATGTTATTTTAGTATTAATACTTAAAAAACAGTCCAAGTACTACTTTAATCCAGAATAATATGCTATGAGAATGTATGAGAAAGCAGAGAGCAGAAAATTAAAGATATTTAGAATGATATATTTTTTGTTTTATTATAATAAAACTTAAGCCCTTAATATTATAAACACTCAAAAAAAAAACAAAAAACACTTTGTGAATTACTAACTATAATTCAGCTCACTCCAGTAAGTGCATAATTAATTTTACAGTGTGCTGATGGCATTCTCTTCTGATAATCAAAACTTCTTATATTACCTTTTCTCTGAAAAGTAAAACTGTCAAAAAAAAAAATTTACTAACGATTTCCAGATAAATTTATACATAGAAGCACAATAATGTGCCTTTAGTGGATGCTATAATCTTTTAATGCAATTTTTATAAACTTGAAATTTTTCCCAAAGATTTGAGATTCATCCTGATCTCAACACTCCATATGAATTCTTTTCTTGCAAGAAAAGCAAATGGCATCACATCTTGAGAAAAATAACGCTGCATTTTTAAAAATTGTATAAAATATATTCAGAAATCTAACATGAAGTACAGACGTCAATTACCATTCGTCCTCTCCTCAGAAGATGGTGCTACTAACTTTTCAAATAAATAATCGAAGAAGCAGAAGCCTTACGAAAATATTGGAAATATTATCTATAGACTTAGATCTACAAAAATATTTTATTAAGCTTCTATTTCATGAGATAATGTTTCACATAATTTGAAGACATCTTAAATTTCCATTGTTAAAAAATAAATTTCAAATCCTTTAAAAATTTTTTGTTTCCCTGATTCCTATTTTGCCCACTATTTATTTTCTTTCTTGTCTCTAGTAAATTTCTGAGCATGAAAATTGAGTTATTTTAATTTTAGGAAATCATTTATTACAGTTGTCCTTACAATAAGGATTTTTACATATTTTACCGTGGTATGTTCAGGAATAAAAGGTTGTATTTTGTTGGAGTTTCAAGTCACAGTTTTCCCCAATGGTGTGATATGCATTCCCTCCAAATGACAGAAATAATGATAAATTGTCAGTTAAAAATAAGACTTTAAAAATGTGTAAACTAAACACACGGAATCCTTTTTTAAAAAGAGCCACTTCTTTATTTGACACAAAATGCAAGTGAGTCGCTTGAGTTGTTGCTGTATAGGCCAAGCTAAAAAGAGTAAAAAATTAGTAAGAGTAAATAATGTTGAAGCATCTTTAGGGTACTTCTTATTCTCTTTTTATGTTTCAAAATATCCGCTTGGAACAGGCTGCCGATTAAACGAAGATCTACAGATGGCATTTGCCCTTTTGAGTCTTAACAAAAAAAGGATCTGAAATCATTTTTATGGAAGATTATCTAAAAAGAAACATGACTGTAAATCAATGACAAAAATATTAGACACTTCCCTTCTCTGGGGTAGAATGGGCATCTGTCAGATGCTTGCACTGACACCTAATGTAATAAATACTTTAAGCTGAATCTAATAGCTGCAGGGTTTCGACTGGTAAAGACTCTCAGTTAGTAGCCACCAAAAATCCAGTCTTCAGCGCTCGATCAACAAAAGGATAGCAGATCATTCCCAACATCCTAAATACCGGGAAGGCTACCTTGGGCTTTGTTTTTGTTATGTAAAATGCATTAAAGTGACTCATCCACTTAAGATTACCTACTCTCAAAAGCTTTCAAGTAGCTTCAAGAACTAAAATAAATGCGTTCCCAGAATGCCTCCTAGGCTATTCAGCGCATTTAAAAATATGTATGTATTTTTATGTGCCACAGACTTTCATTCTTCTCTCCATCCTAAGAGAGGAGAGAATTATTTTTCATTCCCTTTCTGCCGTGTGACTACAAGGCTACCTTTACACACTATTTCCAGAAGAGCAGCGAGGTGTTTCCTTTCTTCTCTTTTCTTTTTTAAGTTATTTTAGAAACGTTACATGTAAGAGAAAATGCCAGGAGACTCTGGTATCGCCCATGCCTCCCTCAAAGAACAGGTTCCATTCGCTCCAAGGGCAGGACGCGCGGCTCCCGGCACCTCCAGGCTTCCCGGCGGGGGCTGGGAGGCGGGAGGCGCGGTCCGCGCCCGCGGGACCCCCGGGCGGCCGCAGCGTGCGGCGGGGAGCGCGCACGCCGCGGGCCGGAGGGGCCGGCAAGGGCGCCCCGTAACCTGGCGCCTAAGCGAGTGGGGGCCCCACAGCAGCCAGCGCGCATCCCCGGGGCCAAGTGCGGGGGAGCCCAGGCTACCCCGACGACCCGAAATTACCGCTTTGTAAAATACCCACCCAAAGCACAACTTTTTATTAGACTGGGTTTGACGAGAGCGGCTAAGTGGCTGGAAACTTTCTTTCCCCCGGCACCTATAAACTCTCTGAGTCTAAACAATCCGCTAAGAAATGGGCAGAGGCGCCGCGAGTCGTCGGCGGACGGTCCCCGGGACGGCGCGGCCACGGGTCCGGCCCCTCGGACGCGCGGCTTCGGAGCACATCCCGGCGGCGAGCCGCGCGCACCTCCCGCCCGGCCTCTCCGGAGCCGAGCCCCGCTCGCTCCCCACCCCCACGGGCAGAGGAGCCGGCGGCTCGTGACGGACTCCCGCGCCCGGCTCCAGCCGCCCCCTGGGCCGGCACCCCCAGCCCTGCCCGGCCCGGCCCGGCGACTTACGTGATGGCCGAAGGGAACGGCTCCTCCGACGAGGGGCGGATCAGCAAAGATTGGAAAAGTGTCAGAGTCAAGGCCAGCAGGCAGCCAGCAGCCATCTTCGCGATCGAAGATCAATCCCGCCTCCCTCCCCAGCCGGGGGGGAAGGAACGGGGCTGGAAACGCGGGAGGCGAAGGAGCGCTCGCCGCCCGGGTCGCAGGCGGCCGGAGGGCTGGCGCGCCCGCCCGGGGCGCGGACCGGCGCTGGGCGCGGGGGGCTGGGCGCTGGGCGCGGGGGCGAAACGCGGCGCCGCGAAGGGGCGGCGGCGGGCGGACCCTCGAGTGCGCGCCGGCTGCTCAGCGCCGCGGCTGCCTCGCCTCCGCCGCCATCAAGGGCGACTTTGGAAACAGACCCGGGGAGCCTGCCGGCGCCCGCTCGCCCTCGCGGTCTCTCTCCCCCCTCTCGATTTCTTCCCTGATTTATTCCCCCGATCGCCCAGGAGAAGGAGGCGGGGGCGGGGGCGGGGTGGCGGCTCCCGGGAGGGGTGTGGGGGTGGAAGTCGGAATGGGGGGGATGGCGGGCGGAGAGACTTGTGGCAGGGAGAGGCTCCGTCTGGCTTCTCCCGGCGAGCCGGAGGGAGGCGGCCGGGGGTGGGCAGCGGGAGGGCCGGGCGTCAGAGCGGGCGGGCGGGGACGGGCGGGAGCGGCCCCTCGCGAGGCCGAGAGCAACTCCTGGAGTCGGCGCCCGCGGGCTCCCGCCGCGCGGCCCGCGGGGGAGGAGCGGGCCCAGCCCCGGGCTCCCGGGGGACGGCCGGCCGCCCGGCGGGCACCGGGCTGCGGAGGCGCCAGCCCAGCCCCCGGCTCGCGGCTTCGGGGGGTATTTTTGCGCACGCAGGCTGCGTTCCCCCAGCCCTCCCGAGCGCAGAACCCGCCGCCTGCCTGGGAATCGTGGAGAAGTGATTTGACAACAAACGTAGGAGGGGTTTGTATTTGCATTTTAAAGCACCGCTTTTGACTCTACCAAGTGGCACTGTTTATTTGCCTGGCAGTGCCAGAAGCTAGCGCCTCTGGCTTGGCTGAGTGCCATTTGTGCCAGCGGCCCCACCCCAGGTGCGGCTCACCTGGCCGGGACGGAGCCTCAGGGCCCGGCTGAGGACGGGCGGGGAAGCACCTGATGCAGTAAAGTGTTCCCAGCCCTGCCCTTCAGTGAGACCGAGGGGTGGATGATGCTCCCCCGGGGGCCACAGCGCAGCGCCCGGGGCTTTGTACCATCTCAGTGAGACCACTTCCCGAAGGTTCCACACGCCCGGGTCTGCCCCGCCTTGGCGAGGGTGCTGCAGGGCGAGTTCACGTTGTCGGTGTGAAGGCACGGGAAGGGTGGCAACCCGAGGTGCGCCTGCAGTGTGCGGGAGGAATTCGGGGGAGGAGAGAGCTAAGGAGCAGCAGTGCCGAGCCAGCCAGTTGTCACCTCGGCTCCCTGGAGAAGCCGTGGTGGGCGCCTTCGGGCCTTCTCTGGCGGGAACAGAAGGGTCTCGCACCAGGCCTCTCCAAACGCACAGGCCTCTTCGGGAGGAACTGGTGCGCCAGGAGAGGAAAGATTTCCTTGAGCATCTTAAATCCTTAAGCTCCCTGTAACTGCATTAGAGCACCCCTGACATGAAGCGCATAGAACATGATCCCCAGTGGGGGAAAAACGACTATCCTGTATATGTGTAAAAGCAATAATTATGAGGTAAAAGCAAAAATTATAAAATTTTTTAATAGCCCTTCTTGAGTTCCAGGGAGCTTATGAAAGGAGAAAGACCCTATGTATTCGGAATTGATGTTCCAGCTCTCTGAAGGCAACATCCCGAAACAGAGAAGACATAATACTACTTGCTACCAAAATGTAAAAAGTATGTGCGATTGTAAGGTTCTTGACCCGGTGATGTTTTCCTCCCCCCTCACCTCTCCCTCTCGGTGCCTTATTTGTTTTTGTATCCTCTACACCTCTTTATTGCTCTTTGTTTCTCTCTTCCTACTCTGAGAGGCCTCACAAAAGGCACCCCACCGGGACTTAACTTTGTTTTATGCTAAGCATAGAGTGTGGCCCCAGGAGCTAGCAAACAGAGATGAAGTGGGATGTAACGCGATTGAGAAATAGAGCTCAGGAAGGGTATTTTATATAACCGAAGATAGCTTTCCACTCCAAAATTAGACAGCCAAATAGTCAAGTCCATCATTTATTTTGCAATATTTAATGAGGCAAAAGCATATTTTCTTCCCCAGCATGGGGATTACAAATAGCAGAATTAGATGCCTATTATTGTCTACGTGATATGTTGGTATCATAATAGCTTCACAACATAAAAATATTTTTATAATGTATTCTGTAAATGATTTCAGTAATGACCTCAGACTTCCTACTAAGATACACCTTTTCCAATTTTATTTGTTTAAGAGAAAGAGCTTAAAGAATCAAAAAATGTAATAAACTTCTAGAGAAAGTAAGTCAACCTTCATTATTAGCATTGGCCTTTGAGCCAAATCTCAATTTCTCTGGATCACTCTGATGAAACACTCTGTTTTCTAATATCTGGAGCTGTTGAAGAAAGATATTGCTTCTACAATTCTTTCTGAAAGGGTTGGTTATCAACTGTAAGCCTAAATCACTGCTTAGTGCTCTGTTGTAAGATTTGCTATTTATTGCTTTATGTCAACCAAAACCTTCTTAATGAGAATACTTATAATGTGGTTTTTATTTCTTATGTGTGATAGTTAAAACATGACCATTTCCACAACATAGTATTATGTGCCTATTGGATTAACCGTAGCCATCTGCAATGCAGTGTTTCATCTCAATTCTGTTATTTTAGAAAATTTCACAAAAATAAGATCTTATCCCATTAATTTTAACAAAATTTTGCTACATCACCAAAATTTGCCATTGAAGATGAACTGTTTATAAATCATAAAACTTGTCTTATGGGCTATAAATGAGCAAGAAGTCAGAAATCAATATCTATCATTAACTTAAGAGGATATTATCTAATAAGAAAATAAAGACTAGTGAACAGTTGCAGATATTTGTATTTAATCATTTCTAGAAGAAAGTTTAAAGAAGATTTAGTTCATGCAAAGCAGTGATTTTTTTCCCATTTTTATTGAATTTATTGGAGCGACACTGGTTAATAAAATTCGATAGGTTTCAGGTGCACAATTCTACAACACACATCTGTACACTGTACTGTGTGCTCACGACCCCCAGTCAACTCTCTATAAGCAGTGACTTTTGTGACAAATTTGTGATTTGTAACTTTTGGCTAACTCTCAATTGTTATTATATGTAAACATTTAATTTGTTCATATACATTTCATTTTTATTAAAAATGAATAAAGAATATTCACCTTGTAACCACAAAATGTTCACTTTCACTCCCTTTTTGTTTTAGGTTATAGTACACATTGTGTTAGCATAAAATTCTATTTTGTTGTATATTTGTATGATGTATGAGCATGTTTTTCTGAATTTTTTTCAGTAAATCAAATCTAATTTCTTCAATATATTGGCTTTATGAATAGGACAGATAATCTAGTTGAAATGTTTTCTTTGCTTTTTTTCACACACACACACACACAAATGCACATATACAAATACTAGAAAAGAAAATAATTCCTCATGGCCAAAATAACTTAAAATGCAGTAATTAATTTTCTGGTTGTTTTGGCATATCTTAAGAAAGGTAAGGAGAAAACTATGAGAACAGGCCTTATGTGTGTATAAGCATGTAGGGGTATATGACCTGTTTCTCAGATAAAGATATAAGAACCATACTGGAAAAATGCTGTGATTTGAGGAGATATTATGCTTCTCTGCACACCCAGATATGTGCCAGAGAAAGCCAAAGTTAAACAAAAATGAACGGAAAGCTTCAACGATCTATGTCCTTGAAGAATCTTTTCAGAAGATGGGAATAAAAAAGAAAGCAACTCAGAAATATCAGTTCCCAGGGGAATGAAGAGTTAAGGGAGTGTACAGTGGTTTTTAAGGCAGCATTGGCATTCAATATTTTTAAACAAAACCAGCACACACAGGCCATCATAGAAAACAACAAGGAAAAGATACTATCTTAAATAAAGAAATATGGTCAAATACTTCCTGCAAATAAGACAGACACTTAGAAGAAATGTTTCCTTGGCCTGAATAATACAGCTATTGATAGATACTGCATTAAACTTTTGAGGGGGGAAAAAAATACTCTTTCTAAATGGACACAAAGAAACATTGCACATATACTTAATTGGGAGTTTATTAATTTGCCCACCAGAATCCTATATTGGAAAACTACTAACTTGAGTATTTAGAAATATTAGTTGTTATCTTAAGTACCATCATATCTTCAACAAAGCAATAGCTTTTATGCTGTTCTACTTTTTAATCTCGGCTAATCATAAATTTTTAAAAATATCCCATTCTCTTGTTTTATTTTTGCTCTTTCTATCTCCCTCCCCCATTAAACACAAGAACATCTCAGAAAAAAATTAGCACCTACATCGTGACGTCCCACTAAAAAAAAGAAAAATCTCCTGGCCCGTGTGGCTCAGTGGTTGAGCATCGACCTATGAACCACCAGGTCACAGTTCAATTCCCTGTCCGGGCATGCTGCCCGGGGTTGCACATTCCGTCCCCAGCAGGGGGCGTGCAGGAGGCAGCTGACCGATGACTCTCGTCACTGATGTTTCTCTCTCTCTCCTTCCCTCTCTGAAATAAGTAAAGACATATTAAAAACCACACACACACACACACACACACACACACACACACACAAACTCTATGAGACTCTAAAATCTAAATTTCATAGTAAGATCTTTCTTCACTCCATAAATAAGGCTGGAGTTTTTTGTTTGTTTTTTAATGCTCACCAAGGATATGATTTTCACTGATTCTAGAGAGAGAATTTTAGAAAGAGAAGAAGAAAAAGGGAGGGAGAGAGAGAAACACCCATATGAGAGAGAAACATCGGTTGCCTCATGCACAGGTCCTGACCGGGGGAACCAACCCACAACCTGGGTATGTGCCCTGAGACTCAAACCCTGACCCTTCAGTGCAAGGGATGGCACTCTAACCACCAAGCCACACCACCCAGGGAAAGGCGAGAGTTTTGTTGTTGGTTTTTGAACTGTAAGTTATAGTGCAAACTATATAGAATCCATTTATTTAGGCCTACACAGACAGGAGGAAGTAGAGAATTCAATTACTTATCCAAGTAATCACTAGCAGCAAAAATGCAGTGGGATGTGGCTAATAATAGACAATAACATTTGAAAATACGAAAACTAATAATTAATTATTGGTACACTTTCCAATTTTTTATATTGTATGAATGCAACTTTCCATGAGAGAAAAAGAGAAAGATCATTTGTTGATACTATTTATTCTTCTGATATTAGGTGTTTTCATATACTTTAAATGCAATAAAACACCATTATAACCTGGCATATTTCTATAAGAATTTGGATATGTTATGGATCAAATATACCTCCTGTATAGATATTATATAAATTAATCTATTAGATGAGTGTTCATTGAAATACCACAAAAGGGTGTTGCTAGGAGTTTCTCCCTCTGCAGTAATGAGGTTGGGAGAAAAATAGAAGAAAAATAATTTTATTTTCATAGCCACATATTTCAGAATTATATGATTAAAATGCTTATTATTATTGCAAAAGATACATGACTATCTGGACATATAAATAAAATTAGAGTTAAAATCCTAAATTCCATTGATAGGTGACAATAATATCTCTATTTTATTGACCTATCACATGGGAGATATAAACTTATAAGTCTGGTATTTGAAAGGGGAAACATCTGTAATACTCTTAACAATAAAAATTTTATTTTAAAAAGATGATCAATGTACGTCAAATATTTTTAAGTGTTTTTTTTTTTTTTTTATCCTCCCCAGAGGATATGTTGGGGTTTTTTGTGTTTTTTTAGAGAGAGTGGGAGGGAAAGGGAGAGAGAGAAACAGAAAGAGAGAGAGAGAAACATCAATCAGTTGCCTCATGCACACACCCCAACCAGGGATTGAACCTGCAACCTGGGTATGTGCCCTGACTGGGAATTGAACCCACAACCTCTCAGTATACAGGACAATGCTCCAACCAACTGAGCCACACCAGCCAGGGCTACATGAAATATTTTTAAATAGTAATAGTATTTTCTTCAAGATATAGAGGATGGTGGGGTATAATTTCTAAGGGTTCCTGATAATTTGTGGGAGGAAATACTGTGATGCCTAATTGGCTGAAGGATATTGTTGTATGCTATCTAATGTTGTATTTTTTCATAATTGAAAAAATATTTCAACATTTTATACCTTTAAAACTAAGAACAGGGATTTAAACAAGTCTATTCTGAAGATAACCTGCATTGTCTACAGTTGGAACTTAAATACGTTGATTTTTTTCGTATTCACAATTCCTTTAATTTTTACTCTCAGATTACCCTTTCTTTAGGAATATGATTTTCCCAGAATATCCATACCTAGCTAGAATAAAAGAGTTGATTTCATAAATTTGAAGATAGTCCAAAGTAAAACAATAAACTGAGTCTTGAGCTTCCAACTGAGTATGCGGCCAGCCCTCTGTATTCACGGGTTCTAAATCCATGGATTCACCTAACCAAGGAACGAAAATATTCGGGGGGAATCGTGAAGTTGTTGCTGACGTGTACTGCTATGTAGTGAGGCCTATGATGGCTGTGTCTGTAATGAACATGTACAGACTTTTTCCAATGTTATTCCCTAAACTATAGTTCAATTATTTACAGACCATTTACATAGTATTAGGTATTATGAGTAATCTAGAGATGATTTAAAGTATACAGGAGGATGTGCGCAGATTATATGCAGATACTGCACCATTTTATGGAAGGGACTTGAGCATCCTCGGATTTTGGTATCTGGGGAGGTCCTGGAACCAATACCCCTGGTACGACTGTATTTATTACCTGATGCTATTGCAAGTTTTTCATTACACAGAAATCAATCTATCTTTTGCCAAGATGCCATTCACTTTTTTGGATATAATTTATACTGTCAGGATACATGCAGATTAATGTTTAGTAAATTTAAACCAAATGTATAACTTTAAAATATCAAATGGATAACTTAAAAGTTAAGGTTTTTGTTTTTATAATATCCTAATAACATTTCTTAATCTAGCTGCCATTAAGAATGATCTTTATTTGATCTAATTACATCATTCACATGGTTAGTAATCATTATTTATAATAAGAGCTAGCATGTTTTTTGGTTGAGAAAGCTGTGTATATTCAGTTATCTCTGCCTCTTTCCTTATTAGTATTTGAAAAGTTTTTATATTTGGAGACTTAATGTTTTCCAAAAGATAATTGTAATACTTTTGTACTTCCTGTATATTAGATTGATTATACATTTTTTTAACTTAATTTTTATTTCTCAAAGTAAACAAAAGTTTTTCTTTTCAACAACCACAAAATACTTATCAAAGATAAACTGTCATCATAAACTTAGTAACAACACAGTGACAAAGCTTCAAATACAAGCCTTAACAAATGTCCATAGCTCTGCTGTGCTTTCCCTTTTCTTCCACAAGGTAACTAGCAAGCTCCATTCTACCCCCTTTCCACCCCTTCTTTTGATCTTTTTCTTCCCCAACAGACAATCATTGAATGTCTTTAACACATTGCCAAAACAGGGACCTTTTTAAAGTAGTAAGAAGAAAAGGAAGTGGAAATATTAGGCAAACAGAAAAATGGAAACATGAAGGAAGAACAATATGAAGGAAAGGATGGATTTGCTCCTATAACACAGATAAATGCAATGCAGAGAAGATAGGTAAAAACAGAGACAGCAAGAAACATGAAGGCCAAAAATGCCCAGAACGAAATGCAGCATAAATGAGGCAAAAGATTAAGGCAACTAATTCACTTCAATATTCAACCATCTAAAATTTTTATTGCTAAACAAATGTAGTAATCTTCAATGTCTTCCTAGTTATAGAAAAGATGAAAAACCTTTCAAGATTCTCTAAAAGTGGAATGGTTTATGCCATATTAATTAATATTTAACCACTTTTTAAAATAAAAAATATTACAGTGTTATATAAGGTACAACTACTGTAAAATGTTTGCTAATTCCCTATACGCAGGCAGCAACCTGATCACATGACGTGTAGAATTTTTATATGAACTCAACTGAAAAATATTGTAATCCATTTCATATAGAATGTTGATTTGTATATACAAATATTTTTATGGTAAATAACTCATGAACTTTAATGAACCTACACTCTTTCCATTTTCAACCTTCAGAGCCACTTCTTTGTCTCAATACCTTTTTTCAGAAAAACTCACTAACGATATGAAGGTGTAAATGGAATTAGGAGGAAAGGTCAACGGTAACTTAGCTGCTTCAATGACCTTGTTCTAACCTGAAAAACTGTTTGCATTTAGAAAATGTTCAAGAGCCCTGAAATCAATGTCACATGTCCCAGTCTCTTTTCCATGTCTTACATTAATTTTACATTAATTTGTTCTTAATTAGTGAGAAAACTTGAACTCATTAATCTCTAAGACCTCTATCAAATACTCAAATTCTTGACCCCAGATTTCTATTGACTCTTGAAATCACTGGAAATTTCTGCCTAACTGCAGAGAAGTATGCACACACGCAGCGGTGTGCTAGAAGTGGTACACACTCATCTAACTAAAGAACTTAGCTCTGTCATTTAGTAGTTCAGACATATAGGCCAAGTTACTTCACTTTCTTGAGCCTCAGCTTTCAATTTTTAAAAAACTGGGAAAATCCTGTGTGAGGATTAAAGAATACAGCATGTTGTCTTCACTCGACCATAGCCATGCCCAAAGTCAGGGATGTTGCAGGACAACAGATAAAAAGCACGAGGTGAAATATTTTCAATCTCTATGGACTTAAGAATTGAAAAGAAATTTATTTATAGCAAGTCATTTAAAAGAAGGTTAAACAGTTATCTGTAAGGAACAATTAACTGGCATATAATATATATTCAATAAATTTTATGGTGCACAAATGCGCTAAAGAAGTACTGTTATTTTTCTCATTCTTTTGTAATTTGTATGTGTCAATGCTTTAAAATATGCATAATATATTAGTAAATTAATGATCAATAAAGGTGGAGGCTATTCATTTGGACAAAAAGCTTGTAATAAAGAAAATATTGTCTGAGAATAAATAAAACATTTTCAAGGCTCAATTTATGAAGGCAAATTTTTAAAATTGTAAGTACATGATAAGGGTTTTTTTGCAATTTATTTGTTTTTAAAGGCTTTATTTATATATAATTCTCATACCATACAATTCACCCATTTAAATTGTATGTTCCAATGGCTTTTAGCATTATAGAAAGATTGTCACTGTCATTTTTATTTAAACAGATCAATTCTTACATATTTAAACAGGTTTAGTATTTGATAAGATGTGCAGATATTAACTATATAGATATGTAACAAATATTAATTCAACTTAACATGAATGTTAGACAAATTTTAATGGCCTTGGTCCTTAAATTTTATAAATTACTGATGGCTAGGGTTTTTCCAAATATAAAACCTTAGCTTTCTATCCCCTACATAGTCCACCTCAAGCAATTAATCACAATAAAAAGTTTATAGTTAAGCTTACATGTAAAAATAATAATCATTTGGGCCTACCTACTGTTACAGATTCATATAAAAACAATAAAATTATAATTTTGATTGGCATAAGCACCTCCTTTTTATTTGTATCAATTATGTATATGCTATGGAGTTTATTTTGTGTTGTCATATTTGTACTTGTACAATGAGAATAGTATTTATGATATTGAACTATGTGAGGCTATAAATGGCATTTGCATTCATCAGATACATCAACTCCATCAACTCTGCTTCTACATTTAATCACTGGCTAGGGCTATTTATTGCTTCATGTACTCTTCTTCCATAAACAGCAATACCTCAGTAAGACACCTTCATAGTACTGATTTTTTATCTTTCAATGAAGATGAGAGAGATAAAAATATTTTATAGAAATAAAACATTGCCTTGATCAAGCAAATAAGAAGCTTTAAAAGCTGAATTTGAAAATACAAGAAAAATAAAATGTATAACTAAATGCATTTTATTTTGAAAACATTTTTTAGATCCTCAAATGTACAGTATGGGTAAGATTTGTCATTTTATTTCTCAATGAAAATATTAAGACAACTGAATTTAGTACTTTCTCTTAGAAGTATATTTTTAATTTAAGTGAAAAAGTATTTTCTAAACACTCTAATAGTAGTAGTATTCCAAAAATACAGGCAATCCCCAACTTATAAACGTGTTTCAAACAGTTATTTTTATACTCTTGTTTTGAAACACAAGCTGCATTTCCTCATAGAAACAACACGTGGGTTTTAGTTAGAAACCTGAGCATGAATTCAAAATTCAACTTAACTTCAATTGCTGGGTCTAGAATCACCATTTCTAGTTAGAAAGTCTAACAGACTTCAAATAACATTTAAATTAATAACCTTGGAAATAGCAATTGATGAATGTGGATTGACGGTCATCACTTAATCTCATTAATAGCATTAAGAATAATTTATTATATTTCATTTTTTAAAGAGCCAAAATTTCCCTTTCACACACATAGCATAGCACATACATGTGAGTGCATAATAGAAACCACAAGGATTCACTTTTGCACTTTTTTTGATGCAAACTAGAAATTTAGATATGTCTTTATTCATTTTTTCATGCATTTAGTCTTGCAGTAGGTTATCTATTCATTTGTAATTAAGAACTTGCTAAGGGGGGTTTTCGGTCAAGATGGTGACATAAATAAACATGATATCCAACCCTCCCACAACCACATCAAAAATACAACTAATCTTAAGAACAACCCCCATTTAGAACCACCTGCAATCTAGCCAAATGGAAGTCCTACAACTAGAGAATTGAAGAAGCCATATCAAGACTGCTATGAGGGGTGTAGGCACAGAATTGGCTGGCCCCAAAGCCATGTGTGGTAGTTTATATCACGGCTGCAAATGTCCCCCCCCCCCCCCAGGAGCAAGTGGTCCCGGCCCCACACCAGAACTCTCAGCCTAGGGTTCCAGTGTCGGGAGGAGAAGTCCCCATAACTTCAGACTGTAAAAGACAGTGAGGATTGTGACTGAGTGACAAGGAGGCTGCTGGAGTCCCAGACATTTCCTTTTAAAGGGCCCATGCATGGACTTACTCAGACTCACGCTCTCTGAGCTCCAGCACTGGGGAAGCAGTTTGAAAGGAACAGGGACATACTAAATTGTCTGGCATCAGGGAAAGAGCAGGAGGCAGCTTTTCTTTCAGGAAAAAATCCTGGAAGAAGCCATTGTTCCTTTGCTGAGCCCTTCTGCACACAGAGCCAATAGGTGGGTGCCATATCTGAGTCTCCACTAACCTGGCTTACTGCCCACCCCACCCTAGTGATTCCCTGAGACCCTGCCCCACCCAACTCACCAGCTCAACCAAGCCATTTCCGGTGGCTTTTCCATACAACTGGCTTCTCTTGCCTAATGCATTGAAATTTCCTAAAATCTCTCAAACAAGCAGCATCTGGCCTTGGTATGCCCTGTATCTCTTGCTAAGTGGCCCTAGGCCTCGCACTAGCAGCAGCTCACTTTGGTTCACACTTTGGTCTCTCCAGGCCATCTCCAAGCAGCAGCCATCAGGAGATTACTCTGTAGCTTGTGCCAGTTGGCCCCAGGCAGGGCACAGGCAGTAGAAGACTTTGCACCTCCCAGGGGGCCCCAGACCCAGTGTACCCAGTGGACAGCTTCAGAACGCATAGGGTTACAGCTCTGCCACCTCCACAAGTGACAAATTCAGTGAGCACCAAAGCTCCACTGAAGCAAGTCCTCTCTATAGGGTCAACTCCTGCACAGCAGCTCTTCCACTGTAGTTGCAGCTGCTCCTCACAGCCAATTGGCCTGGGGGTCAATCTCTCCCAGTGACACCAACAGCAATCAAGGCTCTACTACTACAGGACAGTGCATACAACCCATACAGCGATGCACCTGGAGCACCCAGCTCAGGTAACTAGAGAGGCTGAGCTACTTGGCCCTACAGGACACCTACTACACAAGGCCACTCTGCCAAGTGTTGGAGATATAACAGCTCTACCAAATACATAGAAACAAACACAGTGAAGCAGCCAAAATGCAGACAAAGAAACATGTCACAAATGAAAGAACAGGAGAAATGTCCAGAAAAAGAACTAAATGAAATGGAAGTAAGCAAACTATGAGATATAAAATTCAAACAATGGTTATAAGGATGCTCAAGAAACTTAGTGAGAACTTCAGCAGCATGAAAAATGACATAGTAACCATAAAAAACAACCAGTCAGAAATGAAGGCTGCACTAACTGAAACAAAGAATAATTTACAGGGAATCAACAGTAGAGTATAGGATGCTGAGAATCAAATCAGTGATTTGGAATATGAGAAAGCAAAAAACAATCAGAAGAACAAAAAGAAAAAGGAATTAAAAAATACAAAGATAGTGTAAGGAACCTCTAGGACATCTTTAAGCATACCAACATTTGCATCATGGAAATACTGAAAGGAGAAGAGAGGGAGCAAGAAATTAAAAACCTATTTGAAAAACTAATAACAAAACTTCCCTTATCTGGTGAAAGAAATATACATACAAGTCCAGAAAACACAGAGAGTCCCAAACAAGATGGATACAAAGAGGCCTATACCAAGACACATCATAATTAATATGTCAAAGGTTAACAACAAAGAGATAATCTTAAAGGCAGCGAGAGAAAAGCAGTTAGTTACCTACAAGGGAGCTCCCATACGACTATCAGCTGATTTCTTAACAGAATCTTTGCAGCCAGAAGGGAGTAGTAGAAAATATTCAAAGTGATGAAAAGTAAGGACCTACAATCACAATTACTCTACCCAGCAAAGCTATCATTGAGAATTGAAAGTCAGATAAAAAGCTTTCCAGACAAGAGAAAGCTAAAGGAGTTCATCACTACCAAACCAGTATCACATGAAATGTTCAAGGATCTTCTTTAAGAAAAAGAAGAAAAAAACAGATTAAAAAATAGCATTAAATACATATCAGCAATTGAATCTAAAAATCAAAATAAATGAACAAGCAGAACAGAAACAGACTCATAAATACAGAGAACATTATGACAGAAGGGAGGGGGGTTGAGGGAGTGAAAAAAGTGAAGGGATTTAGAAGTACAAATTAGTAATTATAGTATAGTCATAAGGGTATATAGTACAACATAGGGAATATAGTCAATAATATTCTAATAACTATGTATGGGTATGAGATTTTTCAGGATGATTGCTTAGTAAGTTTATAATGTCTAATCACTGGAGTGTACACCTGACACTAATATAATATTGTATGTCAACTATAATTGAAAAATTAAAAGTTATTTTTTAAAAAAGAACTTCCTAAGAACTACACATTATGACTGTGAAATGATGTGTTTCAAAAATTTATATATGTTTCTATTCAACTCAAGAATTGGGTGAAATGCATGTGTTTTTATGTTACATATAAATGTTTATATGAGCCATCCACTTATTTTCTAGTGTTAAGATGCATGATGCCCTTTGGTATTAAAAATAAAAATTTTAAAACTTAAAACTTGTATTCAGAATGCCAGGTCAAGAGTCTTTATAAATTACACAGAAGGTGGGCATGTAAAATGGCGCAGCTACTTTGGGAAAAAAGCTTAAACATAAAGTTAACATATGACCCAGCATTTCCACTCCTAGGTATTTACCACAGAAAGATGAAAATGCTGCTGGTGGTGAGAGCAGCATCAGGTGGTAGACCCACGGAGTCAGACAAGACCTTGGTTCAGCAACCTCAGTACTTGAGTTCTGGCTAGGAAAAAATTCAGAGCCAAGACCCAAGCTATAAGAGAAAGTTTATTTAGGAAGTCACAGAGGTAGACAAAGTGAGCAGGAGAAGAAATGGTTTTAGGAGGTAATGTGCCTGGAGGGGAGGTAGAGGAGGGAGAGGGGAATGGAAAAGCACAGGTGTGCTCCCAGGAGGGAGAGCCCCCTGTGTCCTCTGTCCTAATGGCTTTTAAGGGTGCAGATTTTAGGGTAGGTCCCAGAGGAGGATCTCAATAGAAGACTTATCAGCTTTCCAGGTGCGTCTTTTCAGGGTCTTGGTCTCCACTTACTGGTCTGTGCCAGGGCAGGGGGTCATTAGTCAATGCAGCTGGTCCTGAGGCCAGCCATGGAGTTGCTTGTCTGCCTTGCTTCTTTTCTGATCCTGGAGATGAAATACAACTGAAGCCTAGATATTATCTCTAGGGAGGAAAAGTCATGGAGTCTAAACCACGTGACCAGCAATATGAAAAGTCAGGGGATTCAAACTGTATGACCATTGATATGCTAGGGGAGGAAAGGACACCCTGGGTGTGAAGTCCTTGTTTTCCAAGTTTTCCCCATTGTTAGGCACCCAGGGCTTTCTGCCTTGGTGACCTTCTGTACCTGGCCCAGTGTCCTTGCTCTGTTCATGTCTTTCTAACTGCCTACCACAAAAACATATGTCTACACAAAAATATGGACTTAAAATATCCAGAGCCAAAAGATATAAACAAGTCATATGTCCGTCAACTAATAAATAAATAAAATGTGGTATATCTATCTACTCAATGAAATATTATTTGGCAATAAAATTTCATGAAGTACTGATACATGCTACAACATGGATGAACATTGAAAACATGCTAAGTTAAAGAATTTAGTCACAAAAGACTACATATTATATAATTCCATTCATATGAAATATGTATCCAGAATAGGCAAATCCATAGAGACAGAAAGTATGGGAGTGTTTGTCTAGGACTAGGTTGAGTTATTGGGGGGGAAGTGGTCAGTGACTGCTAATGGATATGAGGAGATGGTATGTTCTAAGATTGATTGTGGTGAGGGTTGCACAGCTTTGTAAATACACTAAAAGCCATTGATTTGTACACTTTACATGGGTGAATGACATATTAACTATATCTTAGTTATGTCATATATATGCATACATATGTATATAAAATAATGCCTGGTACAATTTACTAGACTGCATATTTTATAGACAACACTGCCTTTAGTCGAGTGTCTGGGCCACAGTAGGCACTCTACAAATATATCATTAAAGAAACAAGACAGGTAAACAAGTCAAAAGCATTACATGCAAGAAAAATTCATCAAAATTTGGTATTGTGTCTGTTTAAAGTAAACCCAAGCTGAAATTTGTTCTAATTATCCCCCTAAAGGCCAAGATCAGTTTCTGGGAGAGGTGACTTTGTAGAGATGAAGGTTTGTCCTTCCCTAGGCAGTTTCAAAGCACATATTCAACACCAGGAAATTGAGACAGAAGCTGGACTGAGGTGCTGCTGTAGAAAATCCTGACAGGAGATGCCTATCCCTGTAACTCTGAAGCTACAGTGCCCTTCATACATATCAGTGGTTCTCAAATTTGAGTGTGCATCATAAACAGGTGGGAGACCAGATTACCCCGGTACCAAGCCTTGTTTCTGATTCAGTAGGTTTGGGTGGGGCCCAAGAATTTGCATGGCTAACAAATTCAAAAGTAATACTAATTCTGCTTGTCAAGGGAATTCTGCTGGTTATTCAAAAAGTGAATGTTTATAAGTGGGAGATAATGTGAGGTGGCTAAAAAAATAGAGGAAGACATAAAAGGGAATGACTCACTGAAGACAAATTTTGTAAGTCAATAAACTAACTTTGAGCAAAGCTTTGAACGCTGGTGCATTATCTTGGTACACGGTGAGAATGTGATTCAGTGAGGTGAGCTTTATTATCCGGTGTTGCTGTTCACACCAATTCCTGAGTTAAATTGCCTGTCAGATCTCCAGCTGCCTTTCACATATCAAATTTACCGATATTGGCCTGCCCCGAAAACAGCACCAGCAACATGTGAGGCCAAGTTGCAAGTCCGCTCTTCAGTATGAGAGTTGGGATGTGTCAAAGACCCCAAGACCCCATTCTTCCCAAAACATGTACCGCTCAGGGTCACCTCCCTCCCCTACTTGGCTTAGAACTCCACTATCAAAGTTACTATGTTAGGTTCGTCAGGAAGTGCACTCAAATGCATAAGCTATCGGGGTGGAGGCACCTCTCCCATTAATACAGAAATGTCCTTTTGTCATGATCAAAAATCAGTTTATCAGATGAACTGTCACCTTGAAAAGAGATTTCCAGGTTCTAAGAAAAGATACTTGGTTTTGGATGGAAAAGTCAGTGGGGATTTGATTCATTGCAACTACTTCACTCCAAAATTGAATGATAAAGATTTGTTCTTAAATTTGTCATGAAAATCAATTAAAAGAAAAGTAATAAAAAAAGCATTATTAACAAAAAGTACTTTAAACATAGTCTTAGATGTTTCTCAAATTTACTTTATAGGACATTGAAGGGCAATTTCATTCATTTTCACTCTTTCTAATAAAACATAGCCTCCTATGGGTCACAGAAACCTTTCAGAGAACAAAAGCAAAACAGAAAAAACAACTCTTTATTGGTTAAAAAATAAGAATTGATTTTAGTACCTTGGAGAGAAGAGTAATCTGGAAACACCAAAGAAAATATGGTTATAAAAATAAAAAGAATCCAATAGAGAAAGTATAGATTTGTAATTCAGCTGTCCTCTTCTTTCAATTGCTTGAGTTTTCCAAGGAAATCTGTACCATCTGCAGACAGATGCTTGTGTTTTTTGTGCCTATTATGTCAATATGAATAAATAGATAGGAGTGCTAGTATAGAAATTGGCACTGGTAAATACATGGGTTGGGTTACTGTAAGGTTTAGGTGTTTCATTAGAATTTTGCAAGCATAATGACATTTGAAAACAATTTTTAAAGCTAAATATAAATATACGTGTGTGTGTGTGTGTGTGTATCCCTCTCCTTTCCTATCTCTGAAATCAATAAAGATGTATTTTTAAAATAAATAAATAAATAAATAAATGGGAAAGATGAACCAACTCTAATATTATTTTTTTGTTTTATAAAATTACATTTTCTTTCTGATTATATATGTAATTCTGTATTAGGTTAACATTGATTTATGTGACATGTAAAACCTTATATTTAAGGATGTAGCATAGAAGAAATTTATGTTTTTGCTCATTTAATGATCCAGCACAGGCTTGCCTGTCAGCAAGCAGATTTCTCCTGGTGGTAAGTTAAGGAACCAGGCTCTTTCCTGCTCATGGTTCCTCTATCTCCCAGGGCCCAGAAGTCTTTTGCATCCACACAAAAGGAGAAGGGGAGACTGGGCAAGGAATCTCCATTTCCTAACAGCTTGAAACATATCACTTCTACTCTCATTCTCTTGTGGTGAACTAGTCAAACGGTCAAACCTAGATGCAAGAAGAGGTTGACAAATGAGGTCCCCGACTGGGCAGTAACTTCTCATAAAACCTATGAAAGCTGGAGCACAAATGTTGGTGGCAAGTTAGGTGTCTCTTCCACAGTCTGTCCTCTAACCACCAAATGTTTATGTTTCCTTCCCACTTACAGAAGCCTCTCCAGTCTTCTAAGTCCCTGTTCCATTCCTTCACCCAGCCCCCTGTCAAGGAGCGCTACACAGTGCACAGTTCTCTCTAACTCATCAATTATGGCCCTCCATGATGCAGCAACCTCTAAAGAACAGTTTCTGGCTCCTCCCCTGGCTACACATTTATAACACAGAGGTTGGGCAGCGCAAAGATTACTGTAACAAAAATTTCCATTTGCAAAAGAATGGTATCTGATATTGACAAAAGTTATTGTTTCTCAGCAATGACCAAATCCTGCTGAGTGGAAAACACTCTTGAAGAAGTTCCATGATAAGGCCCTGATTTCTGCCTCTGATAAGGACTTCATTGTCTATTACATTCGATGGCTGCTGCTCCCAAACTGTGGGAGGTTTGTCCTTGACCATTATTTTCCACGACTGCTTCTGAAATGAGCAATAGGGAGTATACCCACTGTGGTAGACAGGACAATATACCCCCCAAAAGATTTACATCCAACCCTAGGAACCCAATAATATGTTATATTACATGGCAAGGGACAAGTAAGGTTGCAGATGGAATTAAGGTTGCTACTTAACCTTGAGATGGAGAGATTATCCTGGATTGTTTGGGTGGGCCCAATATAATCAGAAAGTGCTTTATTAGTGAAGAAGGAAGTCAAGAAAGTCAATGTCAAAATAATATAGCTTGAGAAAGACTTGACCAGCCATTGCTGGCTTTTACGATGGAAGGAGGACCTGAGCTAAGGAATGCAATGGTCTATAGATACTGGAAAATGAAAGAAAACAACAAACAAACAAAGCAACCCCGATTCTCTCCTAAAAGAAGGAATGCAGTCCCTGCTGACCTTATGATTTTAGCCCAGTGAGACAAGTTTGGATTTCTGACCTCCAGAACTGTAAGACAATAAATCAGTTTGGTTTTAAGCCACTAAATTTGTGGTAATTTATAAAAGCAACAATAGATTATAGATTATAATTCCTAATATTATAAATTTAGGGAAATAGAGGCTTTTTTTTTTTTTTTTTTTTTTTTTTACAGTTTCAAGCTTTTGTTTTGTTTTAGGCCAGGCTCATGTTTAGTTTTGTTTAGTCCTGTTCTTAACAATACGTTTCTCTAAAAATTTAAAGGTTTCTGATGTAATTACTTTGATCAGTACCGAGGTTCAATAACCTCTCTCAAAACTTATTTCCTAGACATAATAAAATAGCTCCCTGCCCCCCACCCATGGTTATAATTCCCACAGTTTTACTTACTTGCTGTCAACAATGGTCCAGAAATATTAAATAAAAAATTCCATAAATAAACAATTCATACGTTTTAAATGGCACAGTTTCTGAGTAGTGTGATGAAATCTCATGCTGTTCTACTACATCCCACCTGGGACATGAATCATCTCTTTCATTAGCATATCCGATGTGCTATGTACACTACCCACCCTTAGTGACAATCTCAGTTATTAGCTCAGCTGTCCTGGTATTCAGTACTTCTGTTCAAG
This sequence comes from Miniopterus schreibersii, assembly GCF_964146895.1. NCBI lineage: Eukaryota > Metazoa > Chordata > Mammalia > Chiroptera > Miniopteridae > Miniopterus > Miniopterus schreibersii. Next base: position 51,152,471 of record NC_138118.1, read on the forward strand.
TAACCCTTATTTGACTTAATAGTGACCCTAAAGTGCAAAAGTAATGATGCTGGCAATTCAGATATGCCAAGGAAAAGCTGTAAATGCTTTCTTTAAGTGAGAAGGTGAAAGTTCTCAACCTAAGGAAAGAAAAAAATTTGCAAGCTGAGGTTGCTAAGATCGACTGTAAGACTGAATCTTCTCTCTGTGAAATAGCCTAGTTTATAAATTAAGCTTTATTATAGGTATGTATGTATGTATGTATAGGAAAAACATATATATAGGATGTGGTGCTCTCCATGGTTTTAAGTATCTACTGCGGGTCTTAGAAGGTATCCCCCTCAGAGAAGGGGCACTGTAATACACATTCATCACACTTGAAACAGACTATTTTAAATTTTTCCTTATTTATAAAGGCTTTGCTAATGAGGATTATACCCTCAGTCAAAATGGAAACCTGTAGAAGTATGATGCTGCATCCTGGGAGGAGTAATAGTCAACAGAAGTGTTGGTTAGTTGGAGAACCGAATGCCTGAATGATTGACCTGGAGAAAAGGTCAGGGACACAAGGACTATAAAAGTCTTTGGGGAAAAGCACCAAAAAATGGTTCCTACCCTTTTAGACTTTAAAATTTTGTCAGGGAAAGGGATTTAGCAAATGACACATTTAATTACAAAAGCTGAGAAGTGCTATAGACAAAAAGTAAAAGGTACTGTAAGAGAGTTTAACAGCAAGACTTTAGCACCAATTGATGAGTTAGTAAATAACTTCTCAGAGAAAGACAAAGAGGAAAGAGTGAGGTAAAAAACATCTCAAAGAGAGGAAAATCATATGAAGAAGTTGAGGCACATTTCCCATCCTGATAGAATGGGTAGCTTTTAGTGACAAATCCTAAATCAACCAGGGCAGCCAAAAGCCTAGAGAAAGGGAACTATAAAGAGGTGAGCTAACATTCCTCAAAAAATGCCCGAGAATTTGTGCTTTGCCTGGGTAAAAGATCATTGATGGAGGACAGGAAAATCAGATGAGCTTTCAGAAGTCTTGTAATGCTAAAGGGGGGAGGGGGGGAGAGAGAGAGGGAGGGAGGGAGGGAGGGAAGGAGGGAGGGAGGGAAAGAGAGAGTGCACGCTGTGGGGGCCAATATCCTGGTGACAAGAGAGATTTGAAGAATTATGCCCTACACATAGCCAGTTTAGTAAGCTCAGAAGAAAGAATATGAAAAGCAAAGCAGAGTTTTCAATACTTTAACTGTTCTGGGGAGACACAAATAAGATTTCTAGACTTCTAAGAAAAAGTCATATATTCATTTAAAATCCCTAGAGTGAGTGGTATGCCCTAGGAGCAGGAGAACTCCAGAAGTAGAAAAAAATATTATCAAAACCTCACCCCAGAAGTTACTGATTATACTAAGGAGATCAGTCTCAATCTATTTTCCTAGGAGAAGTGACAGGAGGATAGCATAATTTGAAACCTCTCTTTTTTTATACCTAATGTCCAGTATTTACTCAGATACTCGAGAGGTTCTAAAAGACCAAACCACATGATCAAACACTTTGAAAACTTAAGAAAATAGAAATAGATTTACAGCTATCCAAATAGTGGTGATAGTAGACAAAGACATTCAAATAATTATGACTAGACTGGTAAAGGAAAGAGGAAAAAATACAGAGAAATAAGTTAAGTGCTGAAAATTTTTACCAGAGAATTGAAAACTATAAAAAAAATCACATGGAAATTTTAGAACTGAAAAATAGCTGTGTTTAACTGCATATCGGACATGGAAAAGACAAGATTATAGAATTAGAATACCGATGTATGGAAATTATCCTGACTAAAGGAGAAAAAAAATACCAAGAAGTGTATATAGACATATGGGACAGAGTGAAAAGTTCTAACATACATGTAATTGGAGTGTCACAAGGAAAGGAGAGAATGGAGCAGAAGCCGAGAGTATTGTTGAGAATTTCTAAAAGTGATGAAAGATGTCCGCTCAGAGAGTTAGCAAGAACTGTATAACTCAATCAGTATATATAAAAAGAAAACCACATTTAAGCACATAGCAGTCAAATTGCTGAAAATCAGAAACAATGAGAACACTTTGAAAGCATTCTGATAAAACAAAAAGGCAGGAAAGAGTTTGTCACATTCAAGGAAAAATTTTAAAAGTCAATGTTGTTAGAGTTTAGTTTTAAAAAAGAAAAGGAGTGATTTAATATAAAGCTGTAAAAGGAAGAAATAGGTAAAGTTATAAAGAATCTTGAAGGCCATGCTAAGGATTTTGCATTTTATCTTAGGGTGAGGAAAAGTCATTGAAGAGCTTAAGTGGGGAATGACTTGAGATGTGCACAAGTAAAAGTTTAGCTTTGCAGTTCTGAGAATGGACTGAAGGGGTGGGAGAGGAGACGAATAAATAGGGGCGACCAGGAATCTGATTAGCAGACAAAGAGCAAAAGATATTAAACAACTGGGAAAAACTAGGCACAACGGCTTAGAACTGCCAGCATGGAGCACTTGATCTTAGGTCTTTGTGTGTTGAGCGAGCTCTTGTAAACATGCCTCCAGCCAGTGATTGTGGTGATACTGGCATCACTAAAATTACTAGACAAGGTCCAGTGATCAATGGCCATAAATCAGTGGGTAATTGAAGGATGCTAAGGTAAGGACATAGGAAATTTAATACAGCTCAGAGGGACTGAATAGATATTTTGTCCATTATGTTGTTTTTATCCACATAATTTCAGAAATGTTGAAGCCACGTATGGTCATGTGAGGATGAAAAAAAAAAACAAAACACTAATTGAGTTAATGGAAGTTAGGAAAACTATCAATTATTAAGCATTTATTAGTGTCACACAGTGTTATATATTTTCTATGTATATAATCTCAGTGAATTTTCACAACTACCATCTGAAGGAGGTCTTATTACCCTTATACAAGTGAGAAAAAGGAAGCTAAATTTAAGGGATTTGCTGAGAGTGAAACGGGTTGTAGAACTTGTTTAGGAAGGGACACTGCCAAACAGGAGCATGGGAAATGAACTGAGGTCACTGACTTTGAAGACTGTGGGGTCACTATGTCCTATTCTAGAAATCTCTTTAGATTTTTACATCATTTGCACTTTTCAGTAAGGACTGGGGTGCAGGGGGAATTTCGGTTCTACAGAAAGCTGGGCTGGTAAGGATGTAATCAGGGCCTTCCCAGGTTGTGTCCCAGCACTGCAGGGTAAGGTGTGAAAGAGGTGATGACTCAGGTTCAATCATAATTATGATCTTTTTTTCCAACTTGGTGAGTCATATATAATTTTGTTTTATGATGACTTCTACAAACTAGAATGATAAAATATTCATAGACATATAATTCCACAGAATAAGGTCACCACAATGATATAAGAAATAAAATAGACAGTTACAGCATATAGTGACATTTTGGAAAGAATCTTTTTACTTAGTCTTTATTTTAACAGTTTGTGATTGTTTCTGTGTAAACATCTCTAAATTTGGAACCACCCTCAGTGAGTTTTCATTTAAGACTGAACTGAAAATATGAAAGAGAGTGTCATCCAATTTTAACCTTTAATGAAAGATTACGTGATGCATGAAAAATCCTAGGCATCATATAAAACTTGTTTCTTTGTGAAGAAAATGAAGGAATTGAACTACAGGAAAATACAGTAATGCCTAAGAAAGCATTTAATAAAAGTAACCTAATACCTCTGTTACAGATTCTAAATTCAGTAGCTCATGGAGGATGATAAGTCTTGAGAAGAGACAGGAAAAAGAACTTCTTAAAAGGTGAATGGAGAGACTTCTCAAAAGGTGAATGTAGAGACTTGAATAGACTTTTAACCTTATAGCCACTGACTCAGCCTGCCTAAATTTCATGAGACCAAGCAAATTCCCCATAAATGACCTAGTTATATTCTAGGAAAGACTGAGGTAGGTTCATGGAGGCTTGGCCAGATAGGCTAGGAAAATTAATCACTTATTACCTGGGAACCACTATTCTTGGAGACTTTAGATAGTATGGTGTTAAGAAATTTGTAACTATGTCTGCTGATGGATGTTAACTAGGCTTATTGTAGTGATAATTTCACAATATATACAAATATTGAATGATTATGTTGAACACCTGAAAGGAATATAACGTTAAATGTCAATTATATTCCATTTTTAAAAAAAGAAATCAGTCTGTTGAATGGGAATAATATCCCCATTCTGCCACTTACCAAATGTGTGACCTTCACAAGTTTACTGGGATTTTATTTGCTTTAGTTCAATAATGTGAAAAATGGAAATAGTAGTAGAACCTATCCCATGGAGTTATTATAATGTTTAAATGAACTTATGTACAAAAACTGAGAACATTGTCTAGAATATAACCATGACTCCATAAATATTAGATATTATATCATCATCATGATCATAATCATCACCATCATCACTTTAATGTTATTATTAATATGTCATCATGACCAACATTTCTCTGTTCTATGAAACTTTCCCTTTGGGATTTCCATTGCTTGTTTTATTCTTTCTTTCTTAGTCATTATTTTTCCCCTTTATTTTTCCATGTTTTGTTCTTCCTCTCTCTCTCCCTTCCCTCACTTCCTTCCTTTCCTTTATAAATCTGTTTTAATTATTTTAAATTTAATATGTGATATGCACAAAATAATAAAATATTATTTATAATAGGTTATTAGGTATAATGAATTATCATAAATTAAGCACTCCCATACCCACCACTTAGGTTAGGAGATAGACCATGATGGTATACCTTGGAAGCTCCTATTTGCCTTGCCTGGTTCCATCAACCTCTCTCTTAATTTACCATGAACTCTCTAATATTTTGAACTTTTGTTTGTCATGCCTTTCTTTATCTCTAAATATTTTTTATCTCCTATGTCTCTAGTCTTTATCAATGTATTATTTAATATTGCATGTACAAAACTTTATATAAATGAAATTTTACTGTATATAGTCTTCTATTTTTATTTTGCCCTCATGACTCCAAGGTAGACTCATGCTAATTTTAGCTAAAGATATTCATTTTTATTGCGAGCTAACATTCCATTCACAATTATTTGAACCATTTTGTTGTTGATAGACTTGGCATAGTTGCTTTTTCTATACTCTCACCAACAGTGTTTCTGTGAATATTCTTGCACCTATTTCTTGGTTCATATATTTGAGAATTTCTTTAGGATCCAATTCTAAGAACGAATTTTTGGGTAGTTGGGTAGGAACATTTTTACCAGATAATGCCAAATTATTTTTCACAGTAGCTATCGTGTTTTATATTCCAACTAACAATAAATAAGAATATGGGTTACTCCAGAACCTCATTTACACTTGATAGTATTTTTTTTCTTGCTATGGCAAAAACTTGAAATTTACCTAAAATTCAGGACATCAGGGCCTATAGCATTTTTCTGGGCCTATGTTTTATTATAATCAGTTGTTTCATCTATAAAGCTTTTAATATTTTTACAACTTTGGTAGAATATTGGAAATAACTGTTTGCAAAAAGTTAATTTTTTTAGTACCCTAATTTGATGTTCAAGCACATAACAGAAAAAAAAAAGAATGTAACACAACAGGCTATCATGGCTAGACAGTTGGAAACATATCACTCTATATAAAGATATTGACAAGCTGGAGGGCATATTATACAGAAAGATTAGGGATCACGGATACAGAGATGAAATTTATCTGCCATGGTTTGTTGGAAATGGAACTGAGTCATGCCAGCAAGAGCTTGGTGAGGAGACTGACTTATCTCAGGCAGTTCACATTCTATGGCTCAGCAAACCCAATGACAATGGCTTTAAAAAAATCAGATGAAATAATTTACACTTTCTTTCCATTAAAACTATATGCATATATGTTTCTAATAATTAAATACATGGCAAAAACAAATCTACTTCCCTATATTTAAGATTTTTAAAAAATAGAAATTCTTGTGATTTCCAATGCTAGAAGTATAAAGTTTGGTCATATAAGCAAAATTTTGAGGACTCTTGGTCTTTGAGAATTAAATATAAAATACTTTCAATGGAAAGTTAAAGTATATACACATATATGATATGGGAATGGGGTGGGAGGGTCTAAGACCACTTGGAAAGCAAGAAGTCTTTCAAAAATTATCAGGCTCACAAAAATTCCATTTGGGCTGCCAAATTTGCATTAGTCCTGCCCACAGTTTGAAATGTCACCCCACCCTCTCTCTGCCATCTGCACCACCACCTACTGATTCCTATGTCTCCAGTCTTAGGGAACAGAAGCATCTGCCTATGACAGGCACATTCAGAATGGCCCCCAAACACAGATTCAAATAAAAACTTTAAAAATATATTAAAGAAAAGTCAGGATGTATATTTCTTTTAAAGTCAGAACTTGACCATTATTAGGTTTTCAAGCTGAGTTCTTTCCCCTTGATATCTTCCATTTTACAAACATACAAAAAAAGAGAGCATTTTCATGATGAATCTAAGATCACTTTGATGAATAAGTAACACAGAATTTATGCCAATTTCTTTATTTGTTGCTAATTAAATAATACAGCTATTTTTACTCATTATTTGTCATTTGTTAGTTTTTTTACTCAATACATAGTTTGGGGCCATACAACAATATGTAGAAAATCAATAAAATATATTTTCTCTACTTCTGAAGACCATGATGTAGTGTAGTGCTACTTAATAAAAATATAATGTGTGGCACATATGAAAAATTTACATTTTCCAGTAGCCAGGTAAAAAGAGTAAAAACAACAAAAAATAAAATTAGGCCTAGCTGGTTTGGCTTGGTGGTTAGAGTGTCAGCCCTTGGACTGAAGAGTCTCAGGTTCGATTCCTTTAAGGGCATGTACCTGGGTTGCAGATTTGATCCCTGGCCCAGGTCCAGGTGTGTACAGGAGGCGACCAATCGATGTGTCTCTTTCACATGGATGTTTCTCTCTCTGAAAAGCTATGGAAAAAACATCCTCAGGTGAGGATTAAAAATAAATAAATAAATAAAAATAAATAAATAACTAATATTATACTTTATCTCAATACATTCAAGATGTTAGCATTTTAATATGTAATCAATATAAAAAATTTATTGTGACATTTTGTATCCTTTTTTGGTTCTATTTTCAAAATCCAATGCATATTTTACCTTTATAGTACAACTCAATTTGCACTAGCCACATTTCAAATGTTCATTAGTCACATGTGGTTAGTGGCTGCCACGTTGGACAGTATAGTTCTAGCAGATAAATGATATTCATTCATTGTTCCAGAATGAGGGAAATAACAAATAAATAAATACAATACAATCAAGGTGCAATGATAATGATGAGGGGTATTTACAGAGAGACCAGTTAATCTTAGGAGCCTGGGAAAGTTTTCAAGAATAATGTTAGGCCAAGGATGAACAGGAATTACACTAGCAAGAGAGAAGCACAAAAGAGAGAGAAGGGGAGGGGAAAGGGGGAAAGGGGAAGAAGGGAAGTGAGGGAGGGAGAGAGAGAGGGAGGGAGAGAGGGACAGAGGGGGAGCAGGAGAGGAGGAGAGGGAGAGTGGGGAGGGGGTAGGGGAGGGAGAGAGGGAGAGGGAGGGGAGGGGAGGAGAGAGGGAGGGGGAGGGGGAGGGGGAGGGGAGGGGAGGGGAGGGGAGGGGAGGGGAGGGGAGGGGAGGGGAGGGGAGGGGAGGGGAGGGGAGGGGAGGGGAGGGGAGGGGAGGGGAGGGGAGGGGAGAGGAGAGTTTTCCAAGGCTAAGTGAATAACATGTGACATGTTGAGGCTCTAAATAGGTCCAGTATAGAGAAGCATATGTAATAGTTATGGCAATTGTTTATATAGGATGGATGACTGTTCAAGATGCAATGGGAATATGTACAATAGAATGATCCTGCGATTAGAAAAGATGGCAAAATTTTAGCCAAGACTTGAAGAATGAGTAGTTGTTTTAAAAATGGAAGAGGAGGATTTGGAGGGAGAGAGCATTTCCCATGCTGAGTGCAAAGCTTAAAGTTTTGAAAATAGCATGGCAAAATGGAAAATTTGAGATAGTTCCTTTAGGGCTGAAAATTAGGATGTTGGTAGTAGTGGCAAGAAATGAATCAAAAGAGCATCACTGGGGCCAAATCATGAAGGGCCTTTTTTGTCAGGATCAGTATGAACTTTATGCCACAGATGAGCTGCTATGGAAGGGCAAGCCAGTGTCATGATCAGGTTGGCACAGTAGAGCCATCCCTCTGCAGTGGAGAGGCACTACTAGAGGGCAGGTCTACTGCAGGCAGAAATGGTGTGTTGGAGGCCCACAATCCCTCAGAGCTACCTTATTTATGTTATTTGGGGAATATTTTCATAATTCTAGAATTCTTATTTGACTCTTGTTATTTTGGCATGTTGATAATCATGAAATCATAGACTTCTGCTTGTTTTCATGTGTTAGTGGGTTGGGCTGACACAACAAAATATTATAGACAGAGTGGCCTAAACAACAGAAATTTATTTCCTCATAGTTCTGGAGGCTGGAACTCTAAGATTAGGGTGCCAGCCTGGTTGGATTCTAGTAAAATCTCTCCTCCCGGCTTGCAGATGGGTATCTTCTTGCTATGTCCTCACATGGAGAAAGAGAGAGAGGGAGGGAGATCTGGTAACTCTTTCTCTTCATATCAGGACACCAGTCCTATTGGATTAGGACTTCACCTTTATGAACACATTTAGCCTTTATTACCTCCTTACCAACTGTTTTCATTACAGTAACATGGGTGGTTAGAACTTCAACATATGAATTTTAGGACACAGTTTAGTCTATAGCCAGCTCAAGCAGACCAGGGTAGTAGGCCTGATCTCTAGGTCCAGATTACCTTAGGTCCTAGAAACCATCTTATTCCCTGGCACGGGTAATGTTGGAAAAGTAAACCTGTCTTTTGATAAAAGAATCTAGTATCCTAGAAGCTCCACACATGTGGTACCTTCTCATCATGTTTGCAACTCATTGTTTGGATCTGATGGGGTTTTAGGTCCTGACTGGGTCCTAATAAACCATATCATTGGTCAAGGTCGATCTTATATGCCAATTACTTAATAAAGATTTTTCTGATTTCATCCATTGAAAATGACTTCTCTTTCATTTGATCACTATGATGATTTATTGGCATGTTTTAAATAATAAGTTTTTATTGTCTAAATTTTGTCTCATGTTTTCTGTAGTAGGACCCGGTTGGCAGTGAAAGGAATTGTAAAGAAAAGATTTCGGCATTATGATAGGAAAGATAGATGTTTGCCCGCCTTTGATAGTGGTCATAAAGGAGCTTGCTGATGAAAGGACATTTGATTAAAGACCTGAATGAAATAAAAGAACAAGTTATAGATCATCAAAAGGAAAGGGGTCTAATGGGGTGGGTTCTTAGGCCCTAATGCAGGTGCTCCTTATTTTCGAAGAGGAATAATCATGAGGCCAGTGAGATGTAGAAGAGGGAGCAGCAGTTGGTGAGTGCGTCAGTGAGGTACTCAGGGACCAGATGAAGTGGAACCTCCTATGCCACAGTGAGAGATGACAGTATTGTGAGTGCATTGTAAATTATTGTAGGATTTAAGCAGTAGAGAGACATAATATAACAAATCTTGAAAGTATCATATTGACAGGTGTGTGTGTACAGAATAGATTTGAAGTTGACAAAACAAAAATCAGGGACACCAGTTAAGAGGCTATCAGAATTGCCCAGGCAAAAGATAATAATGACTTAGATTAAAGTGGCAGCAGTGGAAATGGGTGGAAAGCAACCAGATTTCAATTGTATCTTTTATTTAGAGATGGTAAGACCTGCTGATGGATTTGAAATGGAATATTAGTTTAAGAGTGGAGTCAAGATTGATGTTGAAGATTACAAGCTGAACAATTGGGTAAGATGAACATTTATTGAGATAGAAAAGATGGGGAGAAGCAGGTTTGGGGGGGGGTAAGGAATATAACAAGATTTCTGTTTTAGATATGTTAATTTTGGGGGAATATGCTAATTTTAAGATTACAATTTGTCATGCCAGTGAAAATGTTGAGCAGGCAACTGGATATGCTTGTTTGAGCTCAAAAGTGAGGTTTAGACTAGAAATATACATTTGTGGCAAAAAGGTAGTGTTTACTCAGATTTATCCACTGTTCCCTGGATCCTTACTCACTTCCACTGTGTTGTGGTTGCTCTTACCATGTTTCTACTGAGATGGGCTCCGACATTTTGTTGTCCTGTTGACACTTCCTAAAGCTCTTCATTACAGGCATTTGTACTTCCATTGTGAAGGACTTCTTTCTTTGCCCAGGGACTACTAAATCTAGGCACCTCCTTCCATCACTTCTTGGGATGAATCACTTAGAAGATTTCTCCAATAATCTTTTAGCCTCTTGCATAATCTATCCAGGAAAATGAGCTACTAGCTCCAAATATCTTCAGTTTCATCTGATATTGTCTTGATACTTCTACATTGTTCTTTACACTCATAATCTCATGGGGAGGGGTAAATACTTTTCCTTTTTCTTAGAATCTCTCCCTAGAAACCTCTCTAAGTCATCATCTTTTTCCACAGGTGGTAAGACTCACTTTTTTAAAATGTTCCTCTACCTTCTGCATCTCTAAACACTCCAGCTGGGAGGCCTGAAATCTTAGTATGCTTATGGAAGTTTAAAAAATCCTTTTCTTTTTCAAAATCACCTGGAGTTTAGACAATTGTTTCACAAGACACTCCCCAAAAGCTTACTTCTATTTTATTTTTTAAAAATATATCTTTATTGATTTCAGAGAGAGGAAAGGAGGGTGAGAGAGAGAGATAGAAACATCAATGATGAGAGTCATTGATCAGCTGCCTCCTGCGCACCCCTGACTGGGCATGGAGCCCGCAACCCAGGCATGTGCCCTGACCGGGAATTGAACCCCAATTGCCTGGATTCTAGGTTGATGCTCAGCCACTGAGCCACGCCCAGCCAGGCTACTTTTATTTTTTAAAGATGAACAGTTATTTCTTTCTCTATTTTTAATCTCCAATTCCCACCTTCTTCTTCTTCCCTCACACAAGTAGTTGATTAGGAGAATATTACATAGCATAGGAAGATGAAAGAGGAAGGTACATTAACATATTTCAAAGGATTATTATACCTATTACATGTGTGTGTGTGAAATATTTTTATTCTTTTTAACCTAAGCTCCAATGGACATCGATTTTGTTTCACTTATTTTTTAACTTGAAAATATTTACTAAGTATCTAGTATGGTCAAGGTACTATCCTGAGTGCTATATAAATAGGATGAACAAGACAGAGTAGTTGCCTGGTCTCATTGGGGAAAGTGCTAGGAAGAAAAAAAATAGGAAAATGGGATATCCATTATAGCAGTGAGGATGCTCCCTATCTCAAGTTATAGAAAAAAACCTTAGCAGGTTTGCTCAGTGGTTAGAGCATTGGCTCACAAGACTGAAGGATCCTGGGTTTGATTCCAGCCAAAGGCATGTACCTCAGGTGCAGGCTTAATCCCTGGCCCTGGTCAGGGCAAGTGTGGGAGGCAAACAATCGATATGTCTCTCTCACATTGATGTTTCTCTCTCTCTCTCTCTCTTTCTTTCTCTCTCTTTCTTCCAATCTCTCTGAAAAGCAATGGAAAAAATATCCTCTGGTTAGGATTTAAAAAAAAAAATCAGGTTACAGAAAAAAACAATAAACTAAAATTTTGTTCAGTAAGCAAATTGATTATCTCATATAACATCATGTCAGGTGCCAGAAAAGCTCCAGGATGATTAATTCAAGAGCTTAGTTACTTCATCACTTACAGAAATTCTTTCTTTGTCATTTTCAGCATGTTGACCATTCTTTTTTGCCTGGATATACTCAGGATTTTCAAACAGCAGAGAGAATCTCAGGTGTCAGATGCCCTGAGGTAGAAAGGGAGCATTCTTTTTAAAAGATAAAATTTTTTAGAATTACAACGGCTTACCTCTCACCCAAAGTCTCCTCTAAACTGTATGATAGGTTTATGGTTAAAATGATCAGTGGGCAATAATCTGAGATAATCCTGATTGCCTTAAAATAACCAAGAGTCATGCCTTGGGCCTGGGAAAGGTCCAGCCTCCCTTGAAGACTCTGTTCTAGGGGATACAATAATATGTTCTATTATCAAAGAAAATGATATGATATTCCACAAAAGTGTTTGCTACATTGAGAAACTGGTTTAGAAGGAGTGGGAACTTTGAGAAATCTCTCTCTGAGATAAAATTGAACTAAAATGCGACTGATGAGAAAGGCACAGCCGAGTGGAAACGTGGGGGAAGAATATTCCAGGCAAAGTGAAGAGCAAGTGAAATGAATCCAAGATGGGAAAAAGTTTGCTGTGCTTGAGGGACCTAAGAAACATAGTGAGACTGAGGTTCAGAGAATACCTTGGAGAGTGGCGTGAGAGGAGGGCCAAGAAGAGAGCGCTGACTAAAGCCACAGGGTCTTGTAAGGAGTTGGTTTTATTACTATTGAAACTTGGAAGTCATTGCAAGACTTCTAAGCCTAGGAAATTATTAAGCCACTTAAAAATGTTCATCCTACCCTAGCTGGTTTGGCTTAGTGGTTAGGGCTTCGGCCCTTGGACTGAAGGATCCTGGGTTCGAATCCAGTAAGGGCACGTGCCTCGATTGCAAGCTTGATCTCCAGCCCCTGTTGGGGGTTCATGCAGGAGGCAACCAATCAATGAGTCTCTCTCACATTGATGTTTCTTTCTCTCTCCCTTCCATACTCTCTGAAAAGCAATGGAAAAATATCCCCAGGTGAGGATTAAAAAAAATAAAATAAAAAAATAACAATGTTCATTCTGGTTGCCATTGAGGCAAGAGTAAAAGCATTTAAGAAGCTAATTCAGTAGAACAAGCAAGAAATGATAATAGCTAGGACAATAGTGATGTATTAAAGATGGTGAGAAGACACCAGATGCCAGATTTATGTTGGGATAATGCTGACATGACTGACTAATGGATTGTTTGTCAAGAATATGGGAAAGAGGGAAAATAAACATACTTCTGAGTGTAAGCAAATGGGTTGATATTTGTGGGGAATTCTTGAGGAGAAGCTGATCTTGTGGCTGTGGGAATTTAAGAGTTCTTTTTTGGACCTGTTGAGTTTTCATGCTGATTATATTCTATAGAAATATGAATAGAGAGTTGGCTATGTGAGCCTAGATATGTGAACAGGTTCCTCAGCTGGAAATATAATTTAGGTAATTATAATATAGATTAGATTTTAACTCCAGACTGAACAAAATAACCTGGAAAAACTTAGATGTAGAAGAAGACTAAAACCTTTATCCAAAGACACGCAAAAATGTACAGTTTTGTCATATGAATAAAGTTTAGCAAAGTAGCCTAGAGAGGAGCTACCAATAAGGTAAAAAAAAAAATCAAGGTATTCTGGCATCTCAGACATCATGGAAGGTAGTCTTTCAGGATTTAGAGGTAATCAACTTTGTCAGTGCTGCAGAGAGGTGGAGAGAAGGATTTTGGATTGACCAATGACTTCAGCAAAATAGGGTTTGTTAAGGGCCTTGATAATAGCCTTTAACATAGTCAGTTCTCTATAAAGTGTTGAGTTAAACTATTCTGGTTTGTCTTATTTTCTATCTCACTAATGTCCCAAACTCCAATTGAGGTTAATATCTAATATCTAGATTACTTTATTAGAAGTAATTTCCACAGGTGTCTTGGATTTCTGTACAACTTGCTAGTAGAGGAACTGATGGCCTTTATTCTGGGCTATCTTCCCAAGGATGTTTGTATAGGGAATAGTCTTTAATGATGAAGACAGTGTCTCTCTCTGGGGCAAAAAGCACTTATGTTTACTGTTGTGTTTAAATAATACATAATGTCTTCTTCTGGGAAAAAGTTCAGTCAGACTTACTGCCCATTATAAAGGATTTATTTCCTAAGCTCAGGATTTCTCTACAATAACATATGTATGGATAACATTTGTCTCTCTTCAAATCCCCTTGTGGAATTGGGGCATTGGCTTAAATGCTGACACTCCGGTATCAGCTAATACAATGAGGAATAAAGTCTTTTGTCTTTTACCTAGGAGTCTCATGTCTTTTGTCAGCAACCATGAAACTGGCAGGTCAACTTGTTAGTTTGCAAGCATGATAAAATTTCCAGTCCTTCACAGTACTTGATGTATGTTAGTGGTCAACCCTGAAGACAATGAAAACAATTATTTCTTCTCAGATTGTAATATTGAGCTTACAATGTCTTCCATTACATAAAGTATTTTGCACTATAACAACTTATAGAAACTATATACTTTCAAGTCTTAACTAAATGATTTGACTGCTATTTCCACTAGAACAAGAGCTGTTACTTGCAAATACTTGGTAAATGAGGTATCTTGAACAGACATAGAGTGTATTATAATAGGATTTCTAAATCTCTCCACAGATTTTACCAAAATTTGGAGATTATATTCTACCTTTTTTTGATTTAGAAATATAAATGAAATTATGATGCTTTGTATTAACACATTAGTTTCTGTGAAGAAAATGTACTGCCATTCTTTTGTAACAAATATTGCTTCACTAATATATGACTTATTTTAGCCTTTCTCACACACTCAAAATAATAAATTATAGAGCTAGAAGAACCTCAGAGTGTATAATTTCTAACTCCTAATTTTGCATATGAAGAAACAAAAACTCAGACATGTTAAGAAGCTTGCTTTTGTTAGTTATACCAGAATTAAACTTAGACTTCTGATTGTCAGTTCTTCCTTGCACAGTGCTTTATATACTTGCTTTCTGTTCCCTGTTAATCTCTTAATGCCAAGAAGGAAGAATGTTTCAAAAAACAGTGTATACTGAAGAGGAGAACAATATAGCAGGCAAGTGAGAGAAGAAGGGTGAAGTTGATGGCTAAGATTCCCAAGTCTCCCGTGGTCTGTTGTGGCCAGCAAATTCTATTTAAACAACAAAAAACTCAAACTGGGGTTTTATAATTCTTCTAATTAAAAAAATTCTATTGGCTAGGAGTTCAGAGAAATTGTTATGAGCAAATCAACAACAAATAAGGGATGTTGAGTACTATTATCACCATTCAAGCATACATTTATTCCTTTAATTAGTTTTCTGGACTGGTCAATTAAGACAATAAATCAAGCTTGTGATATTTAGGATAAAAGCTTAGGTGGTTGGTATTCACACAGTTTTTTTCCTTACAATATGTTTTTAGGTAGATACAGACATTGAATAAGAATCATTTCGCAACTAAAGATACAGGACGTTTTAAAAGACCATGAATCAACTTAGATTGAGTCTAGTTTGTTATCTTTAATTTTTCCTGCAGAGAAGGTACACATTTAAAATTTATGTTTACCTTTTGGTGCAATAAACAATCTTTTATTTAATCTTCTAAAGCTGATTATAGTTCCTCTTTCAAACCCACTGAAAATTGCACAAAGAAACTTCTATATCATTTTTTCCTTTATGTGTAATTGTGTTTATGACTGTTTGTAGAGTCAGCTTGAGTTTTAGGAGTGATTGATTACTATCTTTAAGCAACCTTGAGAATTTTGTTTTACATCAACTCCAGTGAACTGCTGATTTTACTCTTAACTTCAGAGCTCTAAAGCTTCACTGTCTAATCAGCAACAGAAATATTATCTAGCAAGTTCTTGACATTTAGATAGTAACTAGGAAGTTTATCCACTACCAGCTAAACAGTGAGAACTATTTTTACTGACATCGGTCACTTCCATGTTTAAATGAGAAGCAACAGCATGAAGAGTGAGCACAGCAGTTAAGAGCTGCTATGACAAAGACATTTTTTCTTTAAATTAGCATTAGCATTATATCCTTTTGCTAGTTAAGAACACTTCTGGTGTTTCCTAGATTCATAAGACTTTTAAATATATTTTAATTTGTATTGCTAAAAATTCATTGGTAAACAGAAAATTTTTCTTAAAGTAACGTATACTTGAACTCATCCTTATTTGTGTAAACAGCTGATCTTTTAAAAAATATGCAGAATAAACTGTCCCATTGAATCTAACAGAGATTGAGTACATTAACATGCTTATTCCTAAACTTGCCAATAGATGCCACTTATCATTTAATAAGTGGGATTGAATTTCACAGCACAGCTAAATTTAGGTGCAGCTCAATTACTCATGAAGAAACAAACAAACCAAAATGAATTTCTCATAAACAGCCAGTTAAAGTGAGTCTTTATATGGTAACCATACATTTTTCTTACATCTTAAAAGCTATAACAAAAAGTGCAGTGTTCTGACTTGTGGTCATTGTGTACATAACTCAAAAGCTTCTCATTTTGTCTTGTTGGTCTTGTAATATCTCCTGTATTCATTCATTCATTCATTCATTCATCCATTCATCCATTCATTCAAGCATAGCTGACTTACAATATTATATTAGTTTCAGATGTACAACATAGTGATTTGATATTTATATATATATTTTTAAATTTTTGTTTAAAATATTACAGATGTTCCTTTCTCTCCCCAACAGCCCATTCCACCCCATCCCATCCCCCTCCCCAGTCCCTCTTCCCACCATTGTCTGTGTCCTTAGGTTGTGCATATATGCATATAAATTCTATGGTTACTCTCTCCCCCTCCACCCACCCATCCTCCCCCATCCCTCTGACATTCGTCAGTCTCATCTATGCTTCCATGTCATTGAATCTATTCTCTTCATCAGTTTTAAGTTCTTTAGATTCCACATATAAGTGAGATCATGTGATGTTTGTCTTTCTCTGCCCGGCTTATTTCACTTAGTATAATTTTCTCCAGGTCGATCCATACTGTCCCAAAGGGTACAATATCCTTCTTCTTTACAGCTGCATAGTATTCCATGGTGTAAATGTCCCACAGCTTTTTTATCCACTCATCTACTGATGGGCACTTGGGCTGTTTCCAGATCTTAGCTACTGTAAACTGTGCTGCTATGAACATCGGGGTGCATATATTCTTTCTGATTAGTGTTTCAGGATTCTTAGGCTATATTCCTAGAAGTGGGATCACTGGGTCAAAAGGCAGTTCCATTTTTAATTTTTTGAAACCTCCATACTATTTTCTATAGTGGCTGCACCAGTCTGCATTCCCACCAGCAGTGTGCTAGGGTTCCCCTCTCTCCACATCTTCTCAGGCACAAGTCATTTGTTGATTTGTTGATGGCAGCCATTCTGACAGGTGCGAAGTGATACCACATTGTGGTTTTAATTTGCATCTCTCTGATGATTAGCGACATTGAGCATTTTCTCATGTGTCTCTTGGCCATCTGTATGTCCTCTTTGGAAAAGTGTCTATTCAGGTCTTTTGCCCATTTCTTAATTGGGTTGTTTGTCTTCCTCTTGCTGAGTAGTATGAGTTCTTTGTACACTTCGGAAATTAGTCCCTTATCAGATACATCCTTGGCAAATGTGTTTTCTCAGACCGTGGGGTTCCTTTGTATTTTGAGGCTGTTTTCTTTTGCTGTGCAGAAGCTTTTTAGTTTGATGTAGTCCCGTATGTTTATTTTTTCTTTTGTTTCTCTTGCCCTAGGAGATGTATCACTGAAAATTCCACTACGTGGGATGTCTGTGACTTACTGCCTATGTTTTCTTCCAAGATTTTTATGGTTTCATGAATTACATTTAAGTCTTTTATCCATTTAGAGTTTATTTTTGCTTATGGTGAAAGTTGGTGGTCTAGTTTTATTTTTTTGCATATAGCAGTCCAATTTTCCCAGCACCACTTATTGAAGAGACTGTCTTTACTCCATTGGATACTCTTGCCTCCTTTGTCAAATATTAACTGACCATAATGGCGTGGGTCTATTTCTAGGGTCTCTGTTCTGTTTCATTGATCTATATGCCTGCTGTTGTACCAATGCCAGGCTGTTTTTATTACAATGGCTTTGTAGTACAGTTTGATGTCCAGCAAAGTGATTCCTCTCACTCTGTTCTTTTTTCTCAAGATGGCTGTAGCTATTTAGGCTCTTTTTTGGTTCCATATAAATTTTTGAAATGTTTGTTCTCGATCTGTGAAATATGCTATTGGTATTTTAATAGGAATTGCCGTTTTAATTATGATGTGTCTTGGAGTGGGTCTCTTTGGGTGCCTCTTGTTTGGAACCCTCTGTGCTTCCTGAACTTGTGTGGCTTTCTCTTTTGCCAGCCTAGGGAAGTTTTCTATCATTATTTCCTCCACCAAGTTCTCTATCCCTTGCTCTATTTCTTTCTCCTCTCGCACTCCTATAATGCGAATGTTTTTTCGCTTTATGTTGTCCCAAAGCTCCCTTAGACTGTCCTCATGCTTTTTAAGTGTTTTTCTTTTTGCTGCTCTGATTGTGTGATTTTTTTCTACCTTGTCTTCTAAGTCACTTATTCTATCCTCTGCTTCATTGAGCCTGCTTTTAATTCCTTCCAGTGCATTTTTTATATCAGATACAGCATTCTTTATCTCTGTCTGAGTTTTATTTATGGTATGTATCTCTTTTTTTATGTTTTCACTAAGGTCCTTGATCTTATCATCTAGTGTCTTCTTAAGTTCCTTGAGCACCTTCATAATCAATGCTTTGAACTCTGTTTCTGATAACTTGCTTAACCTCATCTCGGCAACATCTTTTTCTGGCTATTTTTTCTTTTCTTTAATTTGGGGGTTGTTTCTTTGTCTCCTTATTTTGGTAGGTCTTAGTGTTTGTATCTATATATTAGGCATATTTGCTGTCTCCCAGTCTTGTGGGGAGGGATTTTGTATTATGAGACCAGTGGAACCCAGAGGTGTGTTTTCCTTATACTTCTGAGCTCTTTGCTCTAAGCATTTCCCTTTTGTGGGTTCTTTGGGTTCTTCTGTTGAGGTTGGGTCTAGAGTGTTGTTGACCAGTCCTTGGGAGGACTCTCCCCTCAGGTTGGCTAACTGTGCATCTCAGCCCCAATCTTGTCATATAAGCTGTTTTATGGGTGCTGGCAAGGCAGGACAATACCCAACTAAACTTCCAGGACACAAGGGGTATCTTACAAAATATCTTGACAGTCACAATGAAGACAACTCAAGTGAAAATAGAAGTGGGAGAGTGAAGGAAGAACAGAAGTTCTAGAGAGAGAAAAAAATAGCTTAAAAAAAAGAGAAAGAAAATTAAAGCTTAGAGAGAGAGAAGTATATTGTTGTTAATAGTGACTAAAATTTAGAAAATAATAATAGACTAAAATGTGAGAAATAGAGAAGCTAATGGGAGATTATAGAGGCAGAGAAAAGATTCTGAAAGAAGGGCCAGCAAACAATTAAGGGAGAGCATAGGAATAGGATAATAGTTGAAAATGAAAAACTAAAAGTACATTAAAGAGAATAAGAGAAACTAACAATCTAATAAAAAGACAGAAAAACAGAAGGGAGTAAAACAAAAGAAAGAAGGAAAAGAAGAAGAAGAAAAAAGAAGAAGAAAAAAAGTTATGCCAATGGATCGAGAGGAGAGAGAGATAAAGCCCAGGAAGGGAGGGAGTCCAGTAAGAGGCTTGGGGGAAACTATAGAGAAAAGCAGTAAACTTGTTGGTTATAATGATAAAGTCTCAGCCATTAAGCAGGAATATCAAGAAAGTCTTGATATTAGAAGCAAGGATAAAACAAAACAAAGCAAAGAAACAAAACAAAAAGAGAAAACAAAAACAAACTAAGCAAAACAAAATTCTTTAAAAAAATAAAAATTAATTAAACATTAAAATTTTTTTTAAAAAATTATTATAAACTTAAAAAAAAACAAAAAACAAATGATTCCCCCCCACCCTTTTCTCTTCTTCCTAAGGGAAAAAGAAAACAAACAAACAAAGACAGCCAATCAGGTGGGTTTCTTCTGGGCAGCTTATGCTGTCTGAGGGTCACTGTTTTGTGTGCTGATTTCAGTTCTCCTGGGAGGTGTTTGTGTATCAGTCAATGTGAGGAGCCGTCTAGGTTTGGTTCTGGTGTCCTTAGTAGATGGTTGATCTGAGGCTCTCCATGGACCACCTCCTCTTGTCAGCTATTTTGCAACCTTGTAGTTGCCTGTTCTTACTCCAGAGTCTTCTGTAGCGTCTTTAGGGTGCAGGGTGGTAGTGTAGCCCAGGGTATCACTCCCTGTAGAGGTTTCACAGTCAGGCGCTTACTCTGCGGGAGTTAGTCTCTGCTCCACCGCCAGCTCCTCAGTCCCTACCCTGTCCTCTGCTTCTAGTTCCTCAGGCTCTGTCCTGCTGCAGCTTCAGGTTGATCTCAGCCTGTTGCCTTTTCTGTATTAGCGGTTTCGGCAGCCTGGGCTCAGTGGGTTCGATTAAAAACATTCTGGTGAGCCCTTTGCCTGCCCTGCCCCCAGTAGGGGTTTTCAGCGTTTCCTCCAGTTCCCAAACATCATTCCCCAGAGTCTTATTCTTGTGATGTCCTCCTGTGAGCTGCTCTCCCTTCCCCCTCAGGACTGTGCCCTGCAGGGGTGTCTGGGGGCCTCAGTGAGCAGGACCCACCCCTTTCCTATTGGGGGCGGTGCTCCCGGCTGCAGGAGAGGCCAGCGGGCTCCACCCCTCCCTGCTCAGCTCTGGTTGGCTGGTCGCACCAGGCCCGCCCCTCAGACCATCTGTGCAGACCCCAGTCGCAGCCTCCGCTGGTCTGTCTGTACCGTGCACGCTGGGAAGGTGGGAGCCAGTTCCGCGATCAAACTCGCAAACGCATAAAGCAACACACAGGCAGAGAGTCTGCCCTGTAAGGTCTCGCTGCCTGTGCACCAGAGACCCAGCCGGAGGGGACCCAAAGTCAGCTCCATGCAGCTCCCCCCACCACTGGTCTGAGCAAAGCTCGGGTGGCTTCACACGCCACCACGGGGCCCCTCAGGGCTGGTCGCCGATCCCAGCCTCTGCACCGGGAGCTCAGGGCGGGAGGGCTCCTCCCCTCCCCCATGTCAGGCAGATTCAGCACTTTCTGGGGCTCAACACAGTGTCCCACAGGGAGGCAGAGGGTCCCCGTGTGTGGCTGCTCAGTCCCGACCTCTGGTCACTTACTACTCAGGTGCCACACACCTTGGGACAGTCCTTCCTAGGGTCAGCGCCCTGAGCAGTAGACGCCAGTCACCTCCGCCTCTAGAAGCTTTGCTTCACTAGGAAGGCGCTGTCAGTCACTAGAGGCTTTGTTTCCTAGGAGGACGCTGTTCCCTCTGGGACTCACCGCTCCCCTGGGCCCCTCTGCCCTGTGTGTGGGGTGCTCCTCCCCCTCTCATCACTCCGGGTGTGGGGTCCCCGCTTTTGGAGGCCGTCAGCACTCCTGAGGGGAGGGAGCTTTGCAGCCTCCAAGCCTCCGGGCTCGGCGCCCAGCACAGGCTTCAGGGGGGACTCCCCCTTCCTACGCCCCCCCCTCTCTTACCGGACTCCATGATGTGTCTTCAGTGCTCCCCACTCGCACTCCGTCCACTCAGGTATGTTTCTCTGGGTTTTCCAAGCTGACTACATAGGATTTTAGGAGAAAATCGAGCCCGTGGCTGGGAGCGGGGGCGCTGCTGCTTCTCACAAGGCCGCCATCTTCCCTCCCTTGATATTTATATATATTATAAAGTGGCCACCACTTATAGTCTAGTTACCTTCTGTTACTATAGCAAGTTAGTACAGTTCATTGACTATTTTCTCCATGCTGCATGTTATTTGTACGTGACTTACTTATTTTGTCCTGAAAATTTGCACCCCTTAAATCCTTTCACCTGTTTCACACATCCCTCCATTTCCCCACCCCCTCAACCCAAGTTTGTTCTCTGTATCTGTAAGTCTGTTCCTGTTTTGTTTGGGGTTTTTTTGATAACATATCTTTATTGATTTTAGAGAGGGAGAGGGAGAGGGAGAGAGAGAAAGAGAGAAACAATGATGAGAGAGTCATTGATCGGCTGCCTCCTGCAGGCCCCCGATTGAGCCCGCAGCCCGGGCAGGTGCCCTGACCGGGAATCGAACCCTGATCACCTGGATCCTAGGTCAACGCTCAACCGCTGGGCCCCGCCCCACCGGGCTGTTCCTATTTTGTTTACTCGTTTATTTTTTAGATCCATGGAAAAAAAAGTGACCCTGCTCTCCTGATTGTATTTTGGTGCCTCACTCCAAGATAGTCTTGCCAGCTTTTCATTTCTTTATTACCAAATATAAGTAAAAACACCTTAATATTGTTTGTCTGGCATTTTCTAGGGAGATCTTGGCACACTGCTTCCATTTTTATACTCTTACTCTCTTCTCAGCTGCTGTAATTCACTCATGTTGGTTTTATGCCATTATAGTCCCATTATATCAATTATATAGTCCCATTATACCATATAAACATAATTGTCCATCCATAGCGTTACCACTAAGTGATTATATATGTATGTATGTTTATATTTATATGTTTATATCTCTTGATATTATGGGCCATTGTTATCCTGAAGTCAATAAAGGTTAATCTATATTATATTTTTAAATTATAATCAAATTTCTAAAATATTGATGAATAAATATATAGCACTTAAAACATTGTTATTCACTTATGGAAATTTATGAAAGTGCTCTTTCAAACCTAAATTATCAAAGGAATTCACTAAAACGGGAGGTAGGAAGTTATCTTAGCAAACCTGTTTACAATTTAATAGTATCTTTTGATAGATCATTTAACTGCTCTAGACAATTTGCTTTTAAACTTAGCTTAAGTTATTTAAGCTAAAATAGAATATAGACAAAATTTAAATTCATCTATTTAATTTGCCTACCATTATTTTTTATTTGGAAGCAAATTATTACAGTTATGATCCATACTTTGCACATACATGCAGGCATTCTAGATCTGTTTCCTGTCATGTTATAATTAGCTTTCTTCTCAATTTGTACCTAACTGCTCTATCCTAAACACTGCTATAAAATTAATTTTCTTAAAGTACAGGTCTCATGTCATTATTGTGTTAGAAAACATTCAGTGAGTCTAATTTTCTCTTAAACCAAGGACGACAAATGTCTTAGACATTCAAAATCATCCATAATCTGAATCCAACAACTTCTTCAAACTTCATCCCCTTTACTCTTTCATGGACTATAATAGTTCATAGAATTAAACTACAAGCGTTTTGTTTTTGTTTTTTGGCAAAAATACATTCAAGCATTTAATTAGAATGTACCTTCCTTAAACAGTAACTTTTAAATTCTTTGATTATTTTATGCAGTTTTTATAAGCTGTCACATGTTTCTTTTTCATCTCTTGATATGTATTTATGTATTTTCTGATCTCTGATTATAACACCAACCATAGCAATGATAATGAATACACCCACCATTGCATATTTTTTACTTTGCAAAATGTCATCTAATATGCTTTTATTTTCAGAAAACTTCATGATGGAGTACCATAGTTGGAATTATCTTGTTTTCAAATTAAAAAAACCCTGAAATTAAGAAAGTTGTCTCATGTTTAATATCATTTAAGTGATTCATTAGGGTTTTTTTCACACTAGCAAACTGCCTCAGTGTTATGTTATCATATAAACATTTTCAACATAATCAACTCTATGATTATTACATAAAAAGGAAAAGACAGGCAAGTAATCAAAATATTATAATTATTAAATATTAATATTAAATCAATATTAAACAATAATTAATAATTTAAATATATACCAATATAGCTTTTATAGAAGAGCAAAAGCAAATGTGAAAATTGAAGAAAAAATGTCAATCAGTTCTTTTGAGACCTGAGCAATGGTATATGCACCATTTAGATATGACATGAAACTGAAAACACATTTTGCTAATTTCAGAAATAGGGTGTTTAGATATGTCATATCATGAAGAAATTTTAGAATCATATGAATTTAAGATATAGGAATGAATAATAACCCCAAATGAATATAAACTTCAAAATTGCATGGCAATAGATGAGAACATGATTTTTTTTTGGTTGTCAATGGTCTTTAATTGAAATATTTTCCTTTGTAATTCTTAACTAGCTGGGCATCCCACTGTACCACTGCTGATATCATGAGGGCGGCCACAATCAACATCGTAGCCCATAGACTGGGCCGTCCCCAGCATCTTCTTAACAGTTCCACAGTTTGCTAGTTAAACATCAGTGCTGCATCTGTTGGGCAATGTTGACAATCTCATCAAAAGTGGTATTTCCAGCCCAGCTGGGCATGGCTCAGCAGTTGAGCGTCAACCTAGGATCCAGACGATCAGGGTTCGATTCCCGGGCAGGGCACATGCCCAGGTTGAGGGCTCCATCCCCAGTTGGGGGCATGCAAGAGGCAGCCTATCAATGACTCTCTCATTATTGATGTTTCTCTCTCTCTCCCTCTCCTTTCCTCTCTCTGAAATCAATAAAGATATTTAAAAAAAAAAAAAAAGTGGTATTTCCACTGTGCTTAATGTTTGTTTTTTCTTCTCTGTCCCTCAATCTGCAGTATTTCTCAATCTGTCTGTTCTGAATGGTCAGTTTCACTGTAATCCTCAGACCCTTCCAACTACTAGTTGCTTTGGCAATATCACCACCAAGCTTTTCTGGGAGACAGACCAAGAGGGCCCATCTTGGGGGCCAGGGCAGACATGGCACCAAACTTCCCCACTGGTGCACCTCTGGTATATGACTTTGATTTCTTTGGAGTTGAACTTCGGTGGCTGCCTGGTGAAGGTGGCTCGTGCTGGATGAACCTGGGTTCCAAAAGACCAAAGAAAGTTGCACCTAGGCCACCTCCTAGCCTAAAGCCTTGATGACTTTTGATAATCTGTTGTTTCCAGGTAGCAGAACTTAAATTACTGTTGAACCTTGAACAATACAGGTTTGAACTGCTCAGGTCCAGTTATGTGCAAAATTAAAAAAATAAGTATCTGTACTGTTTTCAATCCAGTTGGGAGTTTGCAGATGCAAGGGCTGACTGTATACATTGATCAATGCAGTTTTATAGAGAGGACCTGAACATCTGTGGATTTTGGCATCTGTGGATGGAAGGGGGGGGTCCTGGAACAAATCCCCCACAGAGACCAAGGAACAACTAAGTTTGGGGGGAGTAAAAATTATATGTGGATTCTCAATTGTGCAGAGGGTTAGTTTCCTAACCCCTGTGTTGTTTAAGGGTCAACTGTACTTATCTAATTGAAGCCAAAAGCCTATCAAACTGCTAAACTGCCTGAGTTAACATCTTGACCCTCCCATTTACTGGCTTGAGTTTTTGAGCAAGTTACTAAACCTCTCTGTTTCTTTTTTTGTTTTTTGTTTTTGTCTATAAAATTGAAATGATAATTGTACCGACCTCATAGGTTTGAAGATTGGATTTAGTTAATTCTATTACAATCAAAATAATTTTGAGCACATTTAATGAGGCAGTTGTGGACTCTGATCAGTGCCTTGTTCAGTAATGTCGGGCATTATCACCATCATGTTCATCATTAAAAACAATAATAATGAGTCTATGAAATTAATACTTATACATTTTGAAAAGGAACCATATACTCAGAAGAGTAAATATTTTCCAACAGTAGTTTCAGGTTAAAAATTTAAAAAAAAACCCAAAAGCTAAATGGTACCTAGTTGCAAACACTTAAGTTGATTTAAATAAATCTAATTTATGTATAAAATGGAAACACTTGAAAGAAGGTAGTGAGGTTTTTTGATACATAAAAGGTAAATTTGGTATTTATTGTAGATTCCAATCAATCTAAACATTTTTTGTAAGTGTACTGCCAGATTTCTCTTCTAACACAGTGTGTGGTTATGCTTCAATAACAGGCTTTGGTCATTTAAAGTAAGCATTGTTTTATTCTGTTAAATAAAGTATACTGGATTTATCTAAATGATAAATAATTATAATAACTAAAACATAATGCTTTTGGTTTGTTTTAAAATAAATCTCTTTAAAATAGGTAGCAAACTGTCACAGTAAAGACATAGGAAAGCTATATTTCTGGTTAGTTGGCTCAAATAAAATCATCTTTGTTTATAAATTATCACAAAGTATAAGCATTACTATTTTCTTATAATAAAATTCTATTACGATAAACAGTGCTTTTAATTATAATAAATTGTCATATATTGATTAAATGAAGTGTTTTGCGGAACTATTTTCATAGGAAATTGTGGCAGTGTTTTTCATTTCACCCTCTAGTGGCTTTATGCCAATACTGCATTATCCTATTTAGTCATTTCAAAGCAGCCTTTCCTTTCTTTGGTTAACATTTGTTTCATAGCACATTGTTAAATGATTTAATCACATCTCTAAATCCATATATAACAATTTTTTAGTCTATACTAAAATACTATTCTTACAGTCATAGAAATAAAATGGATGCATTTTGTAGTGTTCATGATGTTAATAGATTAAGGACTCAAGTCATAAATTGTGCTGTCTACTTATTTTTTTCTACCTAAGTGTTTTGTTGAGTGTTTTATAGCTCCAAAATATGCTCTAAAGATCCTCATGGCAGGAAAAGTAAATTTACATTCTTCTGAATGTTCTTCATCTTTAAATAAATGTAATAATCATCATAAAGTGGTAAAAGATTATAAACTTGTGAAAAAGAAGGCCAAGATAATGTATTTTACTAATCTTAATTGGAAGTCTGAAATATATTTCAGTTTTCTACAAAGTAGCTAAAGAATTAAAAACTTGCTATTTTTGTTTTTTCTTTGTTTTTTGTTGTTTTTTTAATCTTCCCCTGAGGATATTTTCTCCATTGCTTTTAAGAGAGAGTGGGAAAGAGAGAGAGAGAGAGAGAGAGAGAGAGAGAGAGAGAGAGAGAGAGAGAGGGAGAGAAACATCGATGTGAGAGAGACACATCAATTGGTTGCCTCTGAATGCACCCCAACCAGGGCCAGGGATCAAGCCTGCAATGTAGATACATGCCCTTGGCTGGAACTGAACTCAGGGCCCTTCAGTCTGTGTGCTGATGCTCTAACCACTGAGAAAAACCAGCCACGGTACTATTTTTGTTTTTTGTTCTGAAGTTCAATCATTTATGTTAGTATGATACTGTGTATTTTTTTTTATACAGTGGTACCTCGTTTTTCAAATGTAATCCATTTCAGAAGACCGAGTTCTGAAATGTTTGCAAACCAAGGGATCCACAGCCAACAGCTGGGCCTCAGGATCTTGCCCTCGGTGGAAGCCGTGTGGCATGTTCGATTTCCCAGGTGTGTTCGAAAACCTAAGCATTTACTTCCAGGTTTATGGCATTCGTAACCCAAAATGCTCGTCCACGGAGATGTTCGAAAACCAAGGTACCACTGTATTATAATATGAAGTAAGCAAGGATGAAATAGTCTTACTAGATTTACATGCATCTCCCACAATGGCAGTGAATATTTGTAAAGGGTGATTGCTTGCAAACAACCACCCAACTAACTTTTCTTTAAGACTTATTAAAGAGAAAGGCACAATTTGTGGGAAACCTCTTATTTTGCAAATAACACACTTCCCCCCAATACTTTTTTGGGGGATTCAGAATCCAAACATTATTTGATAGCAAAATTGATAATGTTTTCAATGTCATATTATATCACTCATGTTTTTAATTGTCCCAATAACACTAAAGTTTGCCCTGCTTTTAATTATCAGATGATAAGTGTTAGAGGGGCCAGGTACAGAAACCCAGGTACAGAAAACTTGGGAACAGAAGCTCACCAGGGCAGGAAGCCCCGTATGCCTAGCAAGGGGCAAAACCTTGAAAACAAGAACCTTGTTCCCAGGGTACCGATCTTCCCCTGGCATATTGCTAGTCATGCGGTTTAGACCCCCTGAGCTGTTCCTCCCTAAAGATAACATCTAGGCCTCAGTTGTATTTAGCTCTAAGCCCAGATAAGCAGCAAAACCAGACAAGTGACACCATGGCTGCATCAGGACCAGATTCATTGACAGTTGGCCCCCTGCCCTGGCACCAACCAATCAGTGAAGACCATGACCCTGAAAGAGCCCACCTGGAAAGCTGATGAATATTCCATCGAGACACTCCCCTGGTACCTCCCCTAAGATTTCCCCTCGCAAGAAAGAGATCAATAAGCGCAGGGCAAAGGACCCAGTGTGCATGTCCTAGCAGGGGAGCATGCCAGCGCCATCTCCTTCCCCCTTCTTCCCTCCAAGGGAACCTCAGGAGACTTGCAGCCACGGGAGCAATGGGCTGTGGCGGCTGGTCCTGGGCTTACCCCCTGAACCTGTCTGCAGGGCCCCCTTCTCTCTGACTTCTGAGTGAGGTTCTCCTGTTCTTTCTATGAACCTTCCTTGTTTCACTGTCCCAAATATATTTTTGCTGCCACCATGGACCTAATACCCTTTGACTCAGTGCTATGTAGCTCTTCCCTTTGGATATCTCCATCCCCCACCCCCTTTCTTAAATAAATTCAATTTTCCTTTATCCACTGTCTGAGATGGCTATTTAGTCTGCCTGTGCACTACCGACCTTAACCATTCAATAAGGAACATGTTTGAATTCTTATGACTTTCGCATGTCATTTGTTTACTGTGCTGATTGAAGGGGAATTAAATATTGCTTATATGCTGTACAGGTATGACACTGATAATAATACTTAGGAGATACATAGTTTTCTCTGAAGCAAATTCAATCACATAGAAGCCTGTGTGTATTACTCCACCTTTGCTTATGTATTCTTGGCACAGACTGAAGATATGACAAAGAAAGGTAGGTAGTTTTGGAAATAAACTGGAGTTTCATTAATTTGGATGAACATCTAATCAGTCAAAATATGTAAGATCTTTGCCCTCAGGAATTTTCTAGTCTTCTAAAAAGATATAAAAGAAATACTAATAAAAAGAAATATGATTACTAATATCTGCAGTAAAGGAAATTGAAGGCTATAATGAAGATCAGGAGTATGTGGTTTAGATTTGGACAAGTAGCCAAGACTTTGCTGAGGAAATACTATTTAAACTGAAACCTGAAAGATAATTAGGAGTCAGCCAGATGAAAATGGGGAACAAGCTTTCCAGGCAGCAGAACTGTCTGTTTAAAAGCTCTAATGTGGACAACAGCTACAGAGTGAATTACTGAGTTACGTTTACTATTCCTTACACTGAAAACTATACTTAATGTTCTTTTTATTTTTGGCATTTTTTTGGTATATGGACACTCCCATATTATTGGATCATTTACACACAGTATCTGTATAAATTGCAAACCTCAGTACATGAAAATTATGATCAGTATATACATACACAGACATAGGAAAATCACAAATGTCTGCATGTACTGCCATGATTTTACACACACACACACACACACACACACACACACACACACACACACACACACACAGTAGGCATAGCTAACTTTACGGTTAGAAGGATTTTATCAAGTTTTTTATTCCTTAAGAAAACAATGAGTGCTACTGACCTGTTGTCATGGATCCGATTAAAAAGAATATCAGCAGATACTTTTTTAATCCTCACCTAAGGATATTTTTCCCATTGCTTTTCAGAGGGAGTGGAAGAGAGAGAGAAAGAGAGACATTGACTGGCAGCCAGGGGTCCATCCTGCAACCCAGGTACTTGCCCGGAATTGAACTGGTAAAACCGAGACCCTTCAGCCCACGGGCTGGTGCTCCCACCACTAAGCCAAACCAGCTAGGGCAGTGGACTCTTCTTATAGGTTACACTGTTGGAGTAACTTTCTGTCTTTGTTTGTGGCTTTTGTTTGTTTTTGGCTTCTATTCACTACAAAAAACTAATCAGCCAGTAAAATGTAAAGAAATGCCCACACCTTTATTACCTCCTTACAGTAATGGCCTCAGCAACAATTTTCAGTCCATAAAACTTGAACTATAAGGCCATCTAAATTCCCAACACAGCAAACCTCCATCCCAGAATCTTAGGGGTGGCATACTCAAAATTTCATAGAAAGAGATGATTGCTTAATGACCAGTCCATTTCCTTTGACTTTTTTTTTTTAAATATACCTTTTTATTGATTTCAGAGAGAGAGATATATAGAAACACCAATGATGAGAGAGTTGTCATTGATCTGCCTCTTGCTGGCCCCCAACTGGGGATGGAGCTTGCAACCTGGGCATGTGCCCTGACCGGGAATCACACCACAGTCTTCTGGATCCTGTCGATGTTCAACTGCTGAGCCTCACCCGGCCAAGCTCCTTTGATTTCTTAAAAAAAAAGGAGTCAAAATGGAAACCAGAGCTAGTTATCTGAATTTTTTTTATATAATAAGTAAAAACACTATAAGTAAGTGTAAGATCTATATCCTGGTCTTATTTTTATCTGTTGTTACACTTTAATTTTTAATGACTCTCACTTTGACTTTCAAAAGTATCACAGTTTAAGATCATCAAGTAGATTGCTACTTTACCTATAAGACCTTAGTGGCTCCAAAGTATAACCCACCACCAACAGCAAGTCATATTAAAATCTCCAAACTGCCCAGCAGGGCGTGGCTCAGCGGTTGATCATTGACCCCAAGCGATCGGGGTTCAATTTCCAGTCAGGACACATGCCGGGGTTGCGGGATTGATCTCCAGTCGGGGGCGTGCAGGAGGCAGCCGATCAATGACTCTCTCATCATTGATGTTTTTATCTCTCTCTCCCTCTCCTTTCCTCTCTCTGAGATCAATAAAGATATATTTTTTAAAAAAATAATCTCCAAACCATTATTAGAAGTTGCCAAGCACCAATCAGTATCATTAACTGCAAGCCATGGAAACTCTCTGTGAAAACTTAAGCAAAAAGTGAATTTCTTAGAGGCGTGTGAAGAGAAAACTGAAGAGCCAGGGTCCCAGTGCGCAGAAAGCAGAGCAGCTCCTGCAGGCTAGGTAACAGAAACTAATGAGCAGTCTTGTTAGGATGCCACAAATTGGGATATTTTGTCTCAAAGTTGTATTGTTTGTGGCACCCTGCTAAGTTCCAAGGACAGGGACTCTGATTCATGTTGGGTCATGTGTTCCTCTCCTGGCCTGGGAAGGTCAAGGCACTTTCATTGGCACTTCTGGCAAATCACCTACAATGAAAAAAGTTAAACTGGAGTGAAGTAAAAGGAAAGGATGCTGGGCAGGAAAATCACAAATGTCCACCATGTACTGCCATGTCCTGCCGGGTGATATTGAGGAATCATCTCAGATGTTTCAACAGTGAGAAATCCTGTTTTACAGACTTGAATTCAGTCTTAAGACTCATGAAGATAATTTATATCATTGCTTTTAACCAACTGTTTTAAATTTTTCCATCACTTTGCTTTTGCAAAATTTCCTCTCAGGTCAAAGAAAAGATGTAACAAACATCTATTTTCAGGTAAACAAGTGCTATTTTCAGGTAAACAAGTTCATCACTTTTTAGTTCATCCTGAACTTAAGTTTATGTTTTGATTTATGAATGTGTTGATTCAGGAGCCAAATGAAAATATTACTATAATGTTGAAGATCCATACTTCTCCATCTCAATCTGGCATTTAATACTCTCCACAACCAAACCAAATCATATTTTTACTGCTCTATCACACATATTCAGACGTCCTGGGCAATATACCCACTTGCCAGTCCAAGCAAACACATCTGCTTGATCCTTTGTGGTTGTCCAAACTACCCTTCTTCTTATCATATTCAGCTGCGGCATATCCTTCAAGTGCCAGCTCCACTTATACTTACTGTAAACAATGTTATCTTACTATCTTGGGTCAGAGATATTCGTTGTTATAATTGTATTGCACAAACTAATATAGTTTCATGTGAATATGTCTTATGCTTTTCACATTATCATAAACTTCTTAAGAATCCCAAATTATTTCTCATAATTTTTTAACTCCATAGCAGTGTGTCTTTGTATGTGCTGATTAAATACTAGCCTAGGTTTCAAGTAGCAATAATCAACATCTACAGATAAACCTAAATAATCACTATGCACGCCCTCTCTCTCTCCATATATATAAATATATAAATATATAAATATATAAATATATAAATATATAAATATATAAATAAATAAATAAATAAATAAATAAATAAATAAATAAATATATATATATATATATATACACAAACTTCCCTACCATTTTTAATACTTTATTTAACAAAGTGTCCATGCCTTTTAAATAACATTGGGATCTTAGCCAGTTAGGCCAATTAGCTCATATCTGTTTACAGATTCAGAATGAGTGCATTCCTCTTGCATGACTCTAGTTGATGCAATTCAATGTCCTTTCACGACCTGAAAGTCAAAATGATAGTACTTTTGAAAATGACTAGTCCTGTGAGTTCATGCAGTTGAATCATTCAATTAATTTCAATGTTTGCATTATATACAACACAGAAGAATGCATTCCTTTAGCTCCTTGATATTAGGTAAGCTCTGATACTGCTCCTAAATAGCCTGCACTATACAGTTGCTGACAAATCATCAAGATTTTGGCTGGTTTTATATAAATCTTTGAAAGAGCTTGGAAAAAATCCAAAAGCAATATATAATTATCTTATTAAAAACATCTATTGCTGCCCAAAATTTATTCATATAACTAGTCATGGTACCTTCACATTCTAGAATTTTTTGCTAAAAGATGTTACTATAATTGGTAATTACAGATTCCTTTCTGTTACTTGTAACGGAGTTGTCTAGGGCCTGAAACAATTTTATTCTATATACACACACATAGCTCAAAGTTTTACTTAAGCTGGCTTCTTTTTTTATATAGCTCACAACTTGTCCTCTGCTCTTAACTGGTGATTCTAAGTCTTATTGTAGTAACTTTAAAATGACATTGAAAATATATAATTTTTGTTTTGTCACTAGCTCCTAGTATTTGTTTATCCAGTGCAATTCCCATGCCTTTAAGAAGTTTTCAGTTGAAGTTTTGAAGTCTATAATTTTTCTGTGTAAGTTACGATCTACATATTCTTTGAAGCTTTATGCATTTATTTGAACATCCAGTCTAACCAATCACTTCATATAAGTATAGTTCTTTGTGATTTGACATTTACACATGAAACTGTTGAAAGCCATGGCATTGTCAGGTCAGGAGTGCTCCCAATTCTCTAATTTTAAGTGACAAAGTAGTTATTGGAAAGCATAGTGTTCACTGACTCTTCAATTAAAGTAAACACACATGCTTTAAAACTCCAAGACACTGCAATGTACAGAAATGTGGCCAGACTCACACTGTAAGTACCCCAGTATTTATTAAGTGTAAATATAAAAATACCATATTATGGGAAATCCCTACATCCACAAAAGTGCTATAAACTCTGTGTTTATTTATTTTCACAATCAACAACTTGTTAAATATAAATATAATGTCTTGCTTCTAAGGGAAAACATATCATAATATCAAAAGTAACTATGACTCTCCAAATAGGACACTATTCTTACTAACCCACCCAAATAGCATTTGCTCTCCTTTTATGAAATCCCTCTGCACATATCTCTGTATCCAAGCAGTGGTGTCCAGAGTTTTTATTGGGGTGCCATTATAGGAATCACTGGCTGATTCAATCAATCATCGCCATAATGAACTCATCCCATGATTGAACTCAAGCTCTAGATCCCTCTCCTTGCTGGGGGTCAGACTGATATATGCCTTGAAGACCCAATACTCTAATCACATGGTTGGTCCTTTGGGCCTAGATAGCCACCATTCTGAGTCATGTTGCCATCTTCTACAATGCAGGGGCCTGGTTAGCAAATATTCTTAGAGCCCATCATGTAAACAAAGACATTCTTATCACTCAGAAAATTCCAAGGATTTTGAGTGACCATCTCAGCTCAAATCACTATTATCTCTTGCCTGGACTATTGCAATAGCTCCTTAAATTGGTAGCCCTCTTATTTTACTTTCTTACAGCCCATTCTCCACATATGGGCTAAGGTATTTCTTTCAAACTTCAATTCAATCATGCAGTTCCTCTGCCCCAAAACTTCCAGTGGTTGCTCAGTTTACTCAGAGCACCATGTAAGGTTTTATCATGGTAAATGAGGTCCTACATGTCGTAGCCCATGGCCTTCTATCTAAACTCATCTCCTATCAATCTCCTCAGTGGTTACTCTTTTTCTAGCCATGACAATTTCCTACCTATTACTCAAATTTGCTGCACAGTCTTAGAAAAAAAGTGTTGCCATTCCCATGGCTTCCTCCCTTCTTCTTTACCATATTTCTTACCTATGGCATAGTTGCACTCATTTGCATGTTGCTCAGTAAAACTCCATTGGGTAATGTAGAGTCTGAATATTACAGTGCTTCAACTGAGATTATAAAGTATAATAAATTAAGTGAATTTAAATTTTAAAATTAAATGTTTTAATAAATGGACTTATGGGAAATTCTGGCTTTCTAACTGAGACATCTACTATTTTCTTTAATTGACAATATTGAATGTATCAGATTAAGAAAAAAAATGCCTAAGAACTCACTTATTGACTAAAATAATGAATTATTAAATATAGTTAGTAATTCATCTTTGAAATAAAATTATTCCACACTTCCTCATTCCAACTTCTGGATTGTTACTGCATACTAATATCATGAGAAGGTAAAGTAAAACATTTAAAATAGGGGTAGGCAAACTTTTTCTTTAAAGGCGCAGGTAGTAAATGTTTTCAGTGTAGTGCATCATAAAGTTTCTGTCACAACTACTCAACCCTGTCATTGTATTGCAAAAGTAGTCACAGACATGTTAATAAACAGATGTGACTGTGAGCCAAAACAACTTTGCTTACTGAAACAGGCAGTGGGTGAGATGTGGCCTATAAGCCAGGCAAAAGGAAAAAAGATATTATGGTAACTGCTATTTGTGTCAAGCAGAATTTTCTCAATACAATGGTAAAAAAATATATAATAATAAATAAATAAATGAAATAAAAAATTTTTAAAAACCACTAAAATAAATTGGATGCCAAAGGTCATGCAAGACTTCCATCAAATAGTCTCACTGTCCTCACTAATAAAATGTATAATAAAAGTTATAAATTTGAATATAAAAATAAATTTATTTTTGGAATTCCATCCCTAGGAAAATGGAGTAGATGTATTTTTTTCATATTCCTTCCACAAATTAAAACTAAAACCCCTGGACATTGTATGTAAAACAAAAATAACAAGCTTCAAAGGTGGAGAAAAGAAGGAAGACCAGCTAGAGATCTTGTGACTAGAGAAAAAAAACATCATGTTAAATTCTATGATTCTTACATTTCCCTCATATATTCCAGACTGGATGTTGGAAAAGTGGTAACCTGGAGATACAAAGAGAAGCAGACAGAAATAACCACAACAAAAGCCTATTCTCTAGCCAAATGACTAAAAAATGGACAGCTTAACCAGAGAGAAACATTTAAAAAAAAATAAATAACTGCTCTACTTCAGCCAAACAACATAGAAAAACCGTGCCTCGAACTCTGCCCCTTACATCAGAAAAACTGAACAAAAATTATCTAGAGGCTATAACAAGGTGCCCCAACCCATCTCCTCAAGTGGTACCACAGAAGGTCAAGTTGGAAACTGGGACTTTCATTCCCACTGGACAGTAAGGAGCGTCCCCTTCAGTGGAGACCATGGGCAGAACACTACCTTCCACCGTTACTTGCAGTGACTGGGTACACCTTTTCCTTCTGGCCGAGATGATATCAGAGGAGGACCAGGAAAAATCAAGACTTTTCCTCAACACCCAGTGATAATGAGGTCACTCCATCTCTGATGTCACTGGAGGCCAGGAATCTTACCCCCACCACTCAGCAGAAAAGAAGCACTCCTAACCCTGCCAGCTACTGTGACATCAGCAAAGACCTAGAAGGGAGCTGGAATTCCACCCCTGTCCAGCAGAAAAAGACCCTTCCTGGTCTCAGATGAGGTTGAGTGGGAACTTGGACTTCTACCCCTACTGGAAGTAACAAGGTGGCATCCCTTCTTCCCCTGCTGCAGCATTGTCAGAGAAAGCCAATTAAAAAAAGGTTTATATGAAACTCTATATGAGTTTCATAATTGAATACTCAAAATGTCCAGGTTTTGACTTTAAAATCACATATTATAGAGAGAAACAGGAAAACCACAATGTGAATTTAAAAAGACAATAAATACAAACACTGTCAAGATATGTTAGAAATAACTCACAGAGATTTTAAAGCAGGAATTTAAAAAAGAAATCAATAAGCATTACAAATACACTTGAAACAAATAAAAAAAAATGAAAAGTTTCAGGGGAAAAAATAGCCTCAGCAAAGAAATGCAAGAAAAAAGAACCAAATGAAAATTCTAGAACTAAAATGTACAATACCTGCAAGAAAAACATAATGGATAGCCTTGGATGGTGTAGTTCAGTGGTTAGAGCATCAGCCCTCACACCGAAGGGTTGCAGGTTTGATCCCTGGTCTGGTTCAGATGTGTGTGGGAGGCGGCCAATCTATGTGTCTCTCTCACATCACTGTTTTTCTCTCCCTCTCTCTCTCCCCTCCCCCTTCCCTTCCATTCTCTCTAAAAAGAAAAAAATCAATGGCAAAAATATCCTTGGGTGAAGATTAACAACAACAAACACCATAATGGATAGACTCAACAGAAGAATGGAAAGGATAGAGAAAAGACTTATCTTTTTTCAGTGAATTATAAGAGTCACCAGCAGATATTACCCATTGGAACAACAGAGAGAAAATAGACTAAAAAGAAACAAACAAACAAACAAACAATTTTACAGAGCCTCAGGGACTGGCAGGACAATAGCAAAAGATCAAATATTTCTATCATTCCAGGAGTCCTAGAAGGAGAGTCAAGAGGAGGCAAGCCTGAAAAAGCACTAAGACATGATGACTGAAAGGTTGTATCTAGAATAATAAGGAACTCTCAAAACTCGATAGTAAAAAAATTAACAATCCAGTTAGAAAATGAACAAAAGACATGAAGGTTAAACTAAGGTGAATTTTAGAAATTTAATGTTCTGATCCTATTGGAAGCAAGTGACCAAAAACCAAAAGAACTGCTTCATTTATTCTGTGTAACTTGGCTTGTGGAAATGTATTCAGTCAAATGCTATCCACAGAGTAAATAATAAGGGAGAGTAGGCATATGACTTCAAAGGCTATCTTTCTGCATAACAATTACTTTTGTTAAAATTACATTAAGAAACTTCCAGTGAAGATGGTGGGGTAAGTACAGGTTGTGCTTGCCTCCTCCCATGACTGCATCAAAATTAAAGCTAAATTGCAGAAGAGCCACCCTTGAGAACTACCTGAAGAGCTAGCTGAGCAGAAGTCCTATAACTAAGGATATACAGAAGCCAGTGGAGACTGGTAGGAGGGGTGAAGACAAAATGGTTTGGTCTCACATCCATGTGTGGTAGTAAAGAATTGGGAGGATATTTGGGCTGTGGAGGTCCCCTGAGGAGCAAATGGGTCTCAGGCCCACATCAGGTTCTCCAGTGCTGGGAAGAGAAATCCTCAAAACAGCTATCCGTGAAAATCTGTGGGATTCCCTTCAGGTGAGATGGAGGGCTGCTGGAGTCTCAGATATTCCTTTTAAAGGTGTTATTTGTTGATGGCTACATTCACTCTGAGCTCCAGAGCTGGTCAGCAGCTGAAAAAGACCCAGCGACACACAGGGAAAAACTGAACTGTCTGGCTTCAGGGCACTGGGGCTAGAGAGGCAGCTCTCTCTGCCATTTTGTTCTTTTTTTGAGTGCCTCCCTCCCCAGCTGGCAGGTGGGCACCATTCTTCCTTTGCTTAGCCCTTCCCCAACCCAGCCTTCTGGTGCAGGCAGGTGCCAAACTCATCCTATCCTGGTGATTCTCTAAGAAGCCACCCCACCCAACTAGCATACAGGCTGGAGGCTGGAACACCTTTTACTGTTACTCACAGGTGGCTGGCCTCGGCCCACATTGGATTTCCCTAAAAATCTGAAAAGGTCACACACCCCAAACAAGCGGCAGCTGGCCTTGGCATGCCCGTACCTCTTGCTAATCAGCCCTCATCCCAGGACTAGTGGCAGCATGCCATGGTTTGCAACTTAGCTTCTCCTAGGTGCCTTCAAGCCCAGCACAGGCAGCTACCAAGAGCAGATCACTTTGTAGCTCCTACCAAGTGGCTGAGCTGGGACAGATAGCAATTTAACTGGATCTGCACCAGAGTCCTTCCCAAGAGGCCCCAGAACCAACACATCTGGTGACCAGCTTCAGAACACACCAGAGTAGCACCCAATTAGCTCCACAAACAACACACCCAAAGGATGGATTCAGCAGGCACCAGAGCCCCGCTATAGTGAATCCTACTCTGTGGAGTAGGCCACCCCTCTAACAGCTCATTTATTGTAGTTTTGGCCAGTCCTCACAGCCAGTCAGCCTGAGGGTCAGTTTCATCCACTGAGGTGCCAACACTAATCAAGGCTCAACTACAACAGAAGGACATACACAACTAACACAAGGGACACCCCTGGAACACCTGACTCAGGTGACTAGGGAGATAGCAACACTGTACCCCATAGGACACCTACTACATAAGACCACCCTGCCAAGGCTGGGAGATGTAGCAGGTCTATCGAATACATAGAAACAAACACTGGGAGGCAGCCAAAATGACACAAAGAAACATGTCCCAAATGAACGAATAGAACAAAACTTCAGAAAAAGAACTACAGAAAACGGAAGCAAGCAATCCACCAGATGCAGAGTTCAAAACCCTGGTAATAAGGATACTCAAGGAACTTAATGAGGACTTTAACAAAGAGTTGATAAACGTAAAAAAAGGACATAGAAACCACACAAACAAAAAATAGTTACAAATGAAGAATACAATAACTGAAATTTAGACTATGCTAGAAGGAATCAATAGCAGATTAGATTAAGCAGAAGATCAAACCAGTGATTTGAAAGACAAGGAAACAGAAAAAAATCTGAACATAAAAAAGAAAAAAGAATTAAAAAAAAAAAAGAGGAGCACTGGCCTGTGTGGTTTAGTGGTTAGAGTGTCAGCCCATTCACTGAAGGGTCATGGGTTCAATTCCTGGTCAAGGGCACGTACCTGGGTTACAGGTTCGATTCCCAGCCCTGGTCCAGATTTATGTAGAAGACAACCAATCGATGTGTCTCTCTCGCATTGATGTTTCTCTCTCTTCCCCACTCTCTCCCTTCCACCCTTCCTCCCACTCTCTCTAAAAATTAATGGAAAAATATGCCCAGGTGAGGATTAACAACAAAAAAAGATAGTTTATGGGACCTCAGTGACAATATCAAGTGTACCAACATTCAAATAATAGGGGTACCAGGAGGAAGAGAGAGAAAAGGGATTAAAAACCTATTTAAAGAAATAATGACTGAAAACTTTCCTACCCTGGCAAAGGAAATAGACATATAAGTCCAGGAAGTGCAGAGTCCCAAACAAGATGACTTCAAAGAAGGCTACACCAAGACACATCATAAATAAAATTCCAAAGGTTAAAGACAGAGAATATTAAAAGCAGCACAAGAAAATCAGTTAGTTACCTATAAGAGAACTCCCATAAGACTGTCAGTGATTTTTGAACAAACACTTTGCAGGCCAGAAGGGATAGGCATAAAATATTCAAAGTAATGAAAAGCAAGAACCTATAAGACTACTCTGCCCAGCAAGGCTATCATTTAGAATTGAAGGAGAGAAAGAACTTCCAAGACAAAAAGAAAAGCTTAAGGAATTCATCACCACCAAACCAGCATTACAAGAAACGGTAAAGGGACATCTTTAAGAAGAAAGGGAAATAAAAAAGATAAAAAATACGAATAATAAAATGGCAGTAACCACATACCTTTCCATAATTACTTTAAATGTAAATGGATTAAATACTTCAATTAAAAGACATAGGGTGGTTGCATGAATAAGAAAACAAAACCCATAGATATGCTCCCTATAAGAGACCTACTTCAGGTTGAAAGACATACACACAGGCTGAAAGCAAAGGAATGGAAAAAGGTATTCCATGCAAATGGAAACAAACAAAAAACTGGGGTAATAATACTTATATCAGACAAACTAGACTTTAAAACAAAGGCTATTAACAAGAAACAAAAAAGGACCCAGAAATTCCACTTCTGGGTATTTATCCAAAGAAATCCAAAATACTAATTCAAAAGGACATATGCAACCCTATGTTTATTGCAGCATTATTTACAATAGCCAAGATATGGAAACAACCTAAGTGTCCATTGATGGACAAATGGGTAAAGAAGATGTGGTAAACATATACAATAGGATATTACTGAGCCAGAAAGAGAGTGAAATCTTGCCATTTGTGACAACAGGGATGGACCATTTCATAGATACCGATAACAAACTGATGGTTACCAGGTGGGAGGGGCGTTGGGGGCTGGGTGAAAAAGATGAAGGGATTAAGAAGTACAAATAGGCAGCTACAAAACAGTTACAGGGATATAAAATACAGCATAGAGAATATAGTCAATAACTATGTATGGTTTTGGGGGTACTAGACTTATCAGGGAGATCACTTCATAAGTTATATAAATGTCTAACCACTATGCTGTACTCCTGAAACTAATATAATATTGACTATCAACTACAATTAAAAATTTTTTTTAAACACACATTTAAATTGTATGCTTTCCCCTGGGAAATGTTTTCTTTCAGAGGATTGTATTTATTGAATATAAAAGGTTGACTACAATAGCAATATGAACAGTACTTTTATCACATTTTGCTATGACTTAATGAGGAAATTTTACTAACATTTATTTTATACATAAATATCCAAGACGACATGGCTCAATTTTGGTTTTATATCATCCATCTATCAATGTGAATGTACAGCATTGCTAAAGACTATGTGGCTGGGTAAAACTTATGGGGAGCAGATATTAGTGATATAATATTTAACACTTATTTCTTTGGTTAAATTCAGCCATATATTTATTTCTACTGACAGCTTAGTGAATAGCAGCCTTGATAAGAGTCTGTGGGAGATAAGTATTTGAATTTCACTATATACATATATACAATCTAAATAATTCCATAAAGCTTTCCTGAAAATATTGTTACCATATGTGATTATTTTGAATTCAGCTTTGAATTTAAACAAAGCTTTAGGTAATACATATTCTGAGAGTTTTTCCTTATTTACAATAAATGGTCTAACTTGGAAATATCTGTCACACATATGAGCAAAGTGTAAGTTTTTTAAAGATAATTACTATCCCTTTCTCATCTTTATATTCCCCTTAGGGCTACTCAGAGTGCTCTCCATATACGAGACATTCAACATATTTGCCAAATGAATGCATATGTGTGAATAATATTCACTTTCCTTAAAACACTTATCCTTGGTTCAGTTACCAATTTTAATGACTATATTCTGCAAATTTACCACTGGAGTTAAAATTAACTCACTTACTACTACATCTTGAGCCTTGGTTTTAAAAAATAATTGAGACTGAAGTAAAGCAGACTAACACTGGACTGACATTGACAGCAAGGACTCTGTTGTCAGAAGCCGGCCTGGCGCTCACAGGTAGGCCATGTTGTCCTGGTGAACATAAAAATTCCTACAGCATGTCAACATCAGACAAGTTCACTCTGAGACAAAACAAGGGCACTTTATAATTTTATTTAACCAGACAAAAACAGAATCACTGTATCGCCTACAAACACCTCTCCCAGGGAATATATATAACTGTTGCTTTTTAAAAAACTGATTACAGCTTTATTCTTATTCTATTGGCTCTCTCTATAGGTATTTATTGAGCTAACCAAACTTAAAATTGTCCCCACTTTCTTTTTTTCTGAAATCACTTCCAAATCAGATGTGTCCTGGATTGTATCAGACTGAAGGCATTCAATAGCACCTCTTTTCCTTTTTGAAAATTGTTAAACCTACAGAAGAGCTGAGAGAACAGAACAAAAACAACCTTAACTTTTTGTCTAGATTTAACTGTTGTTAATATTTTGCTACAATTGGTTATTTGTTTGATATATATAAATATAAAATGTATATTTGAGTTGCAGACTTATTCCTAGTTATGCTTCTCCTAAGGAAAAAAAAAATTCCTAAATAGCCATAATAACATTGATTTAGGCAGAATAATGGCCCTACTTCACCACCACCTCCCAAAGATTTCACTCCCTAACACCTAGAATCTGTGACTAGGTATACTTTACATGCTTGAAGGTACTCTGCAGACATGATTAAATTAAGGACCTTGAGATGGGAAAACTATTCTGGATGATCTGAATGAGCCCAACCTAATTACATGGATCTTAAAAGTAGAAAACTTTCCCTGCTGTGGTCAGAGGAAGATGTGACTATGGAAGAAACGGGTAGAGAGATGCAACATTGCTAACTTAAAAGATGGAGAAACAGATCCCTGAGCCAATGAATGCTGGTGGCCTCTAAAAGCTTAAAGTGGCAAGAAAAAGGAACTCTCCCTCAAGACCTCCAGAATGGTACACAGCCCTGTCAATACTTTGATATTAGCTCAGTTAAACCCCTATAGGACTTCTAACCAACAAATCTTTAAGATAAATTGGTGTTGTTTTTAACCAAATTGGTCTTGAAATCTTGATAAGCTATAAACAATCTTAAGCACCAGGTAGAAGGAAAAATATTGGTGAAAATATGGTCATGCAATAACACAGGCTTACTGAGAACCAGGTGTTTGGTTTGGTTTGGTTTGGTTTGGGTTGGGTTGGGTTTTTTTGTTGTTGTTTTGTTTTGTTAATCCTTACCCGAGGATATTTTTTCCATTGCTTTTTAGAGAGAGTAGAAGGGAGGGGGAGAGACAGAGAGAGAGAAACATCAGTATGAGAGGGACACATCAACTGTTTGCCTCCCACAGGTGCCCTGAGCAGGCTGGCCACAGATCTGCAACCCAGGTATGCGCCCTTGACCCGGAATTGAACCTGCAGCCCTTCAGTCCTTGGGCCAACACTCTAGCCCCTGAGGCACACTGGCCAGGACCAGAGCCAGGTTTTGAAGGCCCTTTAATGACAAACTTTCTGTTGGAAACTTTTATAGTTGGTGATATGTTGGAAACTTTGTTTTCAAGAGTTTAATCTCACACATAATTAGCTGATAGTAGAAAAAGTTCAAGGAAAGGACACTGACTCTCGTAGTGAGATGAGAGCAGGAACTAGGGAAGTGTAGTGGAGGGAGAGAGAATGGGAAACGTAGAGTGTGAGTTCCCACAGGGCTGGCGTGGTGCCTTAGGGCTTGGGCATATCTAAGAGAGTGTGTAGCAGTACCGATCGCTGAATATATACTAGCTCCAGCTTAAATGTAAATCCTCCAAGTTGTGGGTTTGCATGTAAGATTTTTTGTTTTGTTTTGTTAATCCTCCCCTGAGAATATTTTTTCCATTGATTTTTAGTGAGAGTGGAAGTGGGGGCGGGGGGCTGACAGAGAGAGAGAAACATCCATCAATGTGAGAGAGACACATCGACTGGTTGCCTCCTGCACGCACCCTGACTGGGGCCAGAGATGGAACCTGCAACCCAGGCACGTGCCCTTGCCCAGGAATCGAACCCACGACCCTTCAATCCGCTCGCCGACCCTCTAACCACTGAGCCAAACCAGCCAGAGCTATAACATCTTTATTTATTTATTTTTAACATGTTTTACTGATTATAAGAGAGAGGAAGGGAGAGGGAGAGATAGAAACACCCATGAGAGAGAAACATTGATCGAGTGCCCCCTGCACACCCCCACTGGGCATAGAGCCCGCTACCTGGGTGCGTGCCCTGACCGAGAATCGACCAGTGATCTCACGGTTCATGGAACGACGTTCAACCAACTGAGCCACACCAGCCGGGCTATCACATCTTTCTTTTAATCTCATTGTCTAGGTCAGTGTTTCCATTAATGCTCAAAAATATTTATTACTGGTAGGTTTTATGATATTATTTCAAC
The DNA here is from genome assembly GCF_964146895.1 of Miniopterus schreibersii. Classification (NCBI taxonomy): domain Eukaryota; kingdom Metazoa; phylum Chordata; class Mammalia; order Chiroptera; family Miniopteridae; genus Miniopterus; species Miniopterus schreibersii. The sequence continues at coordinate 51,196,245 of NC_138118.1, forward strand.
TCAATAATGAACTGGAGCACTGTAGAGAAGCCAGAGTGAGAGATATTTGAATTACCAGCAACCAGGTAATAACTGAATTCTTTAGTGTGAATCAACAAAATCTTAGGGAACAGTCTCTATGTTGAAAAGCTGTGAATGGATGATTCAGTGATTTCTATGGTTACCCAGAATCTGAATCTCAACCTTCTCACCTCTTCACCAGTGTTTATGCTGTACCACAGTTGTCTGATTAGAAATATTAAGCAACTAATAATTATTTATAATTTTTTACTATAAAATATAACTACCTCCAATCATGCTATGATTATTAATTAGCAGTGTTTCTAATCATATAAATCTTAAGGAAGCAGATACTGAAGGAGTAAAAGTGTTTGGAAAAGATGATTTAGAAAAAACTAAGATACTGTTTTTGTATTAGCAAGGATTCCTATGCTTTTATTTGTTCCTAACAAAAGAGTCATGATCTCTTACCACTCACTAAATCATCTGATTGCACACTTGATTTTTATTAAATATTCCCAAATGTCATGCAGTTTTAATATGGTATTTATGTGTGTGTGCATGTGTATTATTTAGGGAAAGGTGTGTTTGCCAATAAATTTAAGACAGCGTGGCTGCATTTTATATGGCACATAACCTCAGTACTGTGAAATATTGTCATGGTTACCTGCAAAGCAGCAGTATGTATGTGGGTGAAAGACAAGGTTTAAAAAGTATAAGAATATGCTCTTTATAGCAGAAGCGAAAGATTATGGAAAAAGAGGAGAAGATGTAGGAAGGCAGGAGGAAGTGTGAGCAGACGAATGTTCAGCTGGTTTTTAAAAAAAGTCATTAACTAAATAATTCTTTTCTGTAGTCATGTTCTGATAATTTTTAGTTTTAAATGTCTGTATCTCAGAAATTATTTTCTTTGTGGAAGTGACCCCCTCTAAACTGGAAGAAAGGTGAGAGTATAAATGTTAAGGAAGTAAGAGAATTATTTAAGAAAATGATGAATGTGTTCATTGGTACATGGTGTAGTCCCCTTCAGACATTTTGAGATTATTGAAACATTTAATAATCTAGTTTGTAAATATTAATACATTTGCCTAGAATATTTAGTCATTTTTGTGTTTAAGGTGCTTTGCTATGAGTTTGTTGTTTATAAAGCTTCTACTAAAGTAGAATTTCTTTTTATAGATATTTAAAGTCTTAGTTATTGCTATTGCATAGATTTGTCAAAATCTAGTTGAATTTGACTGCTTGGTAACAATTTACTCATTGCTTCCTTTCATTTCTTACTTTTCAGCAACTTGATCAAAGAACAACATTCTCTCATTATTCTTATAGTCCTGTACAAATATAACAAAAAAAGAAAATGACTAAAAAGAATTAGTTTTCTTTTTAAAATCTAGATAACATGCCCGGCCGGGCGTGGCTCAGCGGTTGAGCGTCGACCTGGGATCCAGGCGATCGGGGTTCGATTCCCGGTCAGGGCACATGCCTGGGTTGCGGGCTTGATCAATGACTCTCTCATCATTGATGTTTCTATCTCTCTCTCCCTCTCCTTTCCTCTCTCTGAAATCAATAAAGATATATTTAAAAAAAAAATCTAGATAACATAATAATAAATTCAGTGACTAGCTATTCAGCCCTTAACAATTATCAATCTAAATAGTGGAATAACAAAAACTAGTAAAATATGATCTCTGTTATTGGGAATCACACAAGAGCAAGAAAAATACCACATGCAAAAACAGACAAGCCAACAAATGTAATGAGGCCCATGTTAGGCTGAGGAACAAAGGGATTTGGGACTAGAGAAGAAAGAGCAATTAAAACGAGACTAAGTTTGCCAACAAAGATTATTCAAGACAAAAGGATGGCACAAATGTATTTGTGCCAAAGAAATAAAGCTTGTTTATTGTCCCTATAATGAATATGAGAATTGATATTTAAAATAATTTTCTAAACACCCTACTTTAGTACAAAACTAGAAACATTGTGTTACTCAAAGACAGCAACAAATTCTTATGAAAAGTATAGATTCTTTCCATGTTGGGATTACAATTTAACTTGCATAGTTCTGTAAATAACCTCAGATTAATGTTTTATAATTGGAAATTACTTTATTTCTCTTCTTACAGGCTTAAAATATAGATAACATAAACATAGGTTAAATGATTCAATAAAATGAAAACATGTTTGCTAAAATATACACAACTTCATGATATAGTATCAGATTTATGAAGATGCTATTTTCATGAAATGTAGTTAACTTTTTTTCTAATAAGTATTTTAGTACTGCCATTTCTACAGTTTAAATTGATGCTAAAATGTACAGGAATGAAATTGGTAAGAAAGGAGCCAAGCTTTTCCTGTTCCCAGAAGAAAAACCTCAAGCTGTGGCAGGACAGTTTTTCTCCCAGGTCCAATTATAACACAGCAAATTATGTTTTGTGATGTGTTCTTGCCTCCTTACAATTCTCCTATATGTCCGTGGAATAGAACTTTACACTTGTGAGCCTTTGCCAGGTGGCTCAGCTGATTGGAGTGTCGTCTTGTACACCAAAAGGTTGTGGGTTTGATTCTGGTCAGGGCACACACCTACGTTGTGGGTTCAATCCCTGGTCTGGGCGCATACAGAAGGCAGCAGATCAATGCTTTTTTCTCACATCGATGCTTCTCTCTCTCAATATCAATTTTTAAAAAAAACAAAACATATACTCAGGTGAGGATTAAAAACAGGGAAATTTACTAACATGTATTCCAAATATTGTTTCATTCATCAACAGAGCTTCATCTCAAAAGGGCAAATGGGAACTAATATGAGCTTCATTAGCTTTTCAAATAATGTCAGATTTACAGATACATGAAAGAGTAGGCTGCCAACTCAGATTAGTCCAGGGTCCTCAAAGGAAGAACCAATGAAGGTAAACAGTTTCAATTGATGGTATGATTTTGTTCTTAAAAACAATATTGCAACTCCCTTTCTGTGTCCCTCTGTTTCCCTAGAACTAGAACAAATCTTTCAAGAATTAGAATCTAAGATCTCATTTCCAGACTATTAACCCAAAATCCATAACATTTTTGTGAATATGCTGTGAACAAAAACAAATATATCTCTGTGCAATAGATGTGCTCTGGCTCTCATAATTGGAAAAGAGATTCAGAGAGCAATATGAACATTTGCAAAAGAGAGAATCTCTTCTTATGAGCTTTTGGTGTCACTTCTCTTTAAAGTAAATTGAGCTGTCATTCTTTTTTCCTATAAATAAAACCTTACTGTTTTAATACCAGCTGGTTCCACCCTCAAAATACAATTTATAATAGAAAGGATTATTTTTTAAGGATAAAATTCCTTTTTTTCTCATTTACTAACACTATCTTCAAATTCTTGTTTTGTCTTTCCAGATTATGTAGTCAGAAAGCATTCTATGATAACCCAAAGAATATTTTTAAACTTATAAATATTTTTACAATAGTATTACAATCATAATTTTAGAGGCCAAAGAAATTTAGAAACCCCTATATCTGAACTACTTAATTTTATAGGCATTGCTTTTGAGGCCCACAGAAGTTCACTGGCAAGATCTGGGAGGGTCAGAGATGACACCAGGATTGAGACCTTCTGACAGACTTTCATTTCTAATTAGAGGAAAAAACACTTGAATCAAATATTTGCTTACATAAAAAATGCAGCAATAATACATTAATGATTCTGGGTCAACAGGGTAGACTGAAAACTTAAGCTTATTTTCTTTCTCTCCCCAATCACATTATAATGATCATGATAAAATTCTTTAAATTGGATGCTGCTATACCAACAAAGAGAACGGGAAGGCAGGGTATCAGCAGACAAGGGGTTTCATCAAATATCTTGAAGACAGTAAGTAGACTGAAGGATGCCAACAGATAGAGCAGGCTGTGTGAACTCACTGTACAATTCTGACAGAGGAGATGAAGAGGAGGGAATCCAGATTTGAACATGGAAATGCCATGTATTGCTGAGCACTAGGCACTTGAGATAGATACCTCCTCCCCAAACCCCCACGTACAGAACAGCCTGCTGCTGGCATTTACCCAGGAAAACCTCCAACAGAGTATAGGTCTCTAAGTAACTCAATAGAATTCTGGTGAAAACTAAAAGACATTCACTAATATATTGAATCCATGAATAATAATTATATGTGAAAGTAGCAATTTAAAAATAGAAATAATTTACTGGAAATAAAATATGCAATGGACAGACATAAATCCCAGAGTAAGTTTGGAAAACAGAGTAAAAAATATATATATATAGACTCAAAAATATTCTCAAAATGATTCTGAAGCCAGATAGTTTGATTCCACACTTTTGAAATATATTATAATTTATAGGACTCTATGACCTTCACACTATTAACTAGTACAGAATCTAGACAACTAGGAATAACATTTCAATTTGGTTTATGAAGCTACCATCATTCTGAGATCCAAATGCCAAAATAGAGTATATATGATATAGAAAGCAATCATTTCTGTGAATTTAATATAAAATCCTAAATAAAATACTACCATTCCAAATTCCATAGTATATCATGAGTAATTAGGGTTGAGACTAGGAATAAAAGGCCTACATAAAATGTAATGATTAAAAGCATGAGCACTGAGATAAAATAAGGTGGCCTTGAATCCTTGGGTTGCTACTTGCTAGCTGGGTGAACTTGGGTAGGTTTCCTAATGTCTTCAAGCTTCAGTTTCTTCCTGAATAACCTATTTCATACTGTTGTGAGAAATAATTGAAAAAATATGATATATATAGCTATATAAGTATAGATATAGATATATAGATACATACATACATTATAGATATATTGATATATAGATATATATAGATACACACACATACTAGCTAATTATTATTAAAAGTAGAAGATACATTAGTATTTATCTAATCAGAAAAGCAAAAAATAGCTTCCTTTGATTCTAAAACACAATAAAGTATAATACCTAATTCGCCTAATCTAGGACAGAATTCTCTCTCTCTCTCTCTCTCTCTCACACACACACACACAACTAGTCATAAAATGATTTTTCTTTTAAAAAAATTGAAAATACAAATCTGTATTGTCCATCTATTGCTGCATAATGAATTACCTTGAAATTTAGTGGCTTATGACAACAATAACACTTTGTTATCTCTCTCAGTTTCTGAGGATCCAAAATTCAGAACTGCCCTAGAGTTATGATATTGTAGTCAAGATGTTGGTTGAGGTTATAGTCATATGAAGGCTTAAGTGGGACTCAAGGTTGTGTTCCCAATGTTGCTAAACCTCATGGCTAGCAAGACAAGACTAGCTCTTAGAGGAAGACCTCAACTTTTTCTCCATGCGATCTTCTCTTTAGGGTTGTTGGAGTGTTCTCATGACATAGTGTCTGGCTTCCCCTAGAATGAACAATACAAGAGAGCAAGGCTGAAGCTAAAATGACTTTTATTCTCTAGCCTTAGATGTCATCCCAACACTTCCACAGTACTCACACAGACCACAAGCCAAATGGTGCACCAGATACCTTCTACTTATAGGAACTGACTCAAGCCATGGTCACATGACTCAGAGTAGGCCAGGCAGTTCCCGTTCCTATAAATTTGCCTTGGGACAAGAAGTTTCCAATCTAAGTCTGGCTATACTTTTTAAAAAATATGTTTTTATTGATTTCAGAGAGAAGAAAGGTTAGGGAGAGAGAGAGAGAAACATCAAACAGCTTTCTCCTGCAAGCGGTTGTTGGTTGCCTACAGAACATCTATTTTCTCTTTTTAAATTCTCAGCAGATCTGTTTCCTTAAGGTGGTATCAGAGATGCTACTATTACTCCTCCTGACTTGTGGAGCAAACCATATAGCTCAGGCAGTGCTGATCATCACATTCCATCTTCTGGACATAAAAATGGCCTGGGGCCTTGTGAGCATAGTGAGTGTTGGTCTTAGCAAGTTTCAGTTTAAAAGATACTTGCCCTTTTCTGAAGGAATGAGAATGCAGATAGCCTTGGGCTCCATTGGCTGCCATATTGAAATTAGGCTTAGAATAAAGCTGGCACCAAGAAATACAGAGGGAAGGGACAATAAAATTGGTCCTTGTTAATATATTTGAGAGATCATTGTCAGCTTTATATGAGGTCTCATCTTCCTCTGGAATTCTGTTATATGAGCCAATAAAAAGTATTTATTTTTTTGAAAGCTAGAGGCACTTTTATTTTGCAACTATCAAAACATACTAACACCTGTTTTTTATCTCTCAAAGATTTGCTGAGGAAACAACAATAATTTTCCAGATCTCTGGAAGTAGTATGTTTGCATTTCTTTTATTTACAGAGCTTCTTTTCCCTCTTCTTACAGTTTAGCAGAGAAGTTAGGCCTCTAATTATGCTGACTTCACCCATAATAGCGATACATTTCTCTTCATATAATCGCCAACCTAACAAAAAGACTTCTTTCTTTCTTTGGCTTACCTAACACAATTTGAATTCATGTCTCTGTTGCAAATAGGATGATTTTCCTATATTTTTATGTTTTTTTCCTCCTCTCATTTTTAATTAAAAAATTTCAAATCCACAGAAATGTTAAAAAATACTACAACAAACATTTGTAAATACTTTACCTTGATTGACCAACTGTTAATATTTTCCACATTTGCTCTCTCTTCTCCCCTCTGTGTGTGTGTGTGTGTGTGTGTGTGTGTGTGTGTGTGTGTAGATACACATATATCCATAGACATACACAGGTTCTGTTTGTTATCTGTTGCTGAGATTTTTCCACTCCAAAAGTTAGTGGCTTATAACACACTTGATTATTACCTTTCATGGTTCTGTGGGTTGAATGGGCTTAGCTGAGTGATTTTTGCTTGGGATCTTTCATGTGATATATATCACATAGTGGCTGCGGCTGAAGTCAGCTGAAGATTTCAGTGAGCTGAACACTCAGGATAGCCCAGTCATATGGCTATTATCCATTGGCCAGAGTGGTCTCCTGTTTTAAATTGTATTTTCTTATTTTCTGTATTCTTTTTAAAAAATTAAAGTATAGTCAACATACAATATTATATTAGTTTCAGGTGTACAACACAGTGATTTGACATTTATATGCCTTATGATATTATCACCATGATAAATCTAGCAACCATCTGTCACCATACAAAGTTATTGCAATATTATTGACTATAGTCCCTGTGCTGTACTTTATATCCTTGTGACTTGTTCATTTTATAACTGGAAGTTTGTACCTCTTATTCCCCTTCACCTTTTTCACCCATCTTCTCATCCACCTTCCATCTGCTAACCATCAGTTTGTTCTCTGTATCTATGAGTTTGTTTCTGTTTTGGTTTGTTTGTTCATTTGTTTCGCTCTTTTAGATTCTACATGTAAGTGAAATCATATAGTACTTGTCATTTTTGATCTGACATTTCACTTAGCACAACACCCTCTAGGTCCAACCACTTTGTCGCAAATGGCAAGATTTCATTCTTTTTTATTGCTGAGTGATATTTCTGTGTGTGTGTGCGTGTACATATCTCCTTTATCCATTCATCTACTAATGGACACCTAGGTTGCTTCCATATCTTGGCTATTGTAAATATTGCTGTAGTGAGCACAGAGGTGCATATGTTTTTTTGAATTAGTGTTTTCATTTTCTTCAGCTAAATACCCAGTAGAGGAATTGCTACATTCTCGATACTCTGGCATCTGAAGCCTTGCTGACTAGGGAGAGACTGCCATGCCCAGGATTAGTCAGTTCTTAGAGACAGCAAATGCCTTGCCTGAAAGCATGAGTTTTGTATGCAAACTAGCCAATCAAAAGCCCATACTCTTTTTAAAAAATTTATCTTTATTATTGAAAGTGTTACAGGTGTACCCTTTTCCCCCATCGACCCCCTTCATCCCTTCTCCGTGCCCCCAGGCCTTCCCCACACTATTGTCTCTGTCCACGGGTAATGCATATAAGTTCTTCAGTTAATCACTTCCTGCCCCACCCTCTTCCCTCTGAGATTCATGTCTATTGCATGCTTCCGTGTCTCTGGATCTATTTTGTTCATAAGTTTATTTTGTTCTTTAGATTCCACATATAAGTGAGATCATGTGATACTTGTCTTTCTCTGACTGGCTTATTTTGCTTAGCATAATACTCTCCAGGTCCCATACTTTTTACTATCTCTCCTATCAGGTAATATTCCTTTGGCTTAATCATCCCACGGCCAGGTACCAGATGAGTAAAGACTGTCCCTAGATTCTAGAGCTTGCTGAAATTATTCAAACTAGCCCATCCTAAAATGCCTGCCCTGCCTTGCTTTTCCTATGAGGACTACAAGAACAACTCTTTCTCCATGCTTTCCCCTCACTTCTTCTGATTCCTGACCCACCCTGGTGATTCCCTGTGTGGCATTATGAAGTGTGTATGGTGTACCCTCTCTTCTTGGGAATTGTGAGCAACAAACTATCTTTTCAATGGCAATTATTTCCTGATCTATTGGCCTCACCAGAGCTGAATAATCATAAACCTGCATTTTTAAACACCTCTCTATATGGCTTAGGCTTCTGATAGCGCGGTGAGTATCCACAGGAAGTGGAACCTTCTAATCACTTTATGCTTAGGCCCAGAAACTAGCACAACACTACTTCTGTCATATTCTGTTGGCCAAAGCAGTGACAGAGTATGCCCACATTCAAGGAAAGAGTATGTGAACTCCAACTCTTACTGGAATGAACATCAAAGAATTTGTGGCCATCCTTAGTCTGCCATAGTCCACCTTATGTCCACAAATTAGTTATATACCTCTAATATGCAAAATGTACTTAACCCCTTTCTCCTATCAAGAATTCAAAGTCTTATAAATATTAAACATCAGTCTAGGGTCCCATGGAAAGAGAGGGGATAATGGAAAACTGAGTCATAGTAGTCACTGGACCATAGCACTTCTAAAATTCAGGTGAGCACTTATATCAATTGATTAGGGTCTAGTATTATTCCCTGGGAGTAATTCTTTGGAACTCTTGGATTTATCATATGGGTTCTGATTCTATTGACTGAGTTGTTCTGCCATTTTGGTAAGAAACAGCTTGTATTTGCAACTGAAAATACTTGTGGGCTTTCTACCTGCCCTTGAAAGGTTCGGGAACCAAAGGCCTCTTTTCACTTTATACCATTTACCTTATAATTTCCTGTGAATCATGATGAGATATACTCTATTATCTAAAAGTATTTCCCACCGATTTCTTCACACTGGACTTTCTCTATCTTGTACCCAGCACTCTCAAGTTTCTTAGAACTCTATTATGCAATAGAGAGGGACTACAAGGCAACTTCTTAAGATCTTTGGAAAGCTTTTTGCTGAACTAAAACAGTCAATTAGATCTTTCTATCTCACAAAAACAAAAGATTCTACAAGGGCATGCTCGATTGTCCTTTGGCCTGAAGTCATATCTTATTTTGTGAATTTTTTTTCTGGGAAAGGCTGGGGTTATAAAACAGTTTTATTTTTAAATCTAGAGAGTCTGGCTCTTTTATATTCTTTTATAAATTCTCAAAAACATACATACACTTTGTTAGGTCATCTCTTTCTTCTTGTATTTGATCTTAGACACTATATTAGTTTCCTAGAACTGACAAAACAAATTGCCACCAACTGGGTGGCTTAAAGTAACAGAAATTTATTCCATCACAGTTCTGGAGGCTAGAATTTAAAAATCAGTTGTTGATAGGGCCATAGTGTTTCTGAAGATTCTAGGGGAGAATCTTTTATTTCTTTGTCTTTGGTACTGAGGTTGCCAGAAATACTTGGTGTTCCTTGGCCTAAAGACACATCATTCCAAACTTTGCCTCTATTGTAACATGACATTTTCCCTCTGTGTCTATGTCTCTTCTCTTCTTATAAAAGCATCAGTCACATTGAATTAAGGCCCACCTAATACTCTCAACTTAACTTGATTACATTTGCAAACACCCTAGTTCCAAACAAGGTCAAGTTCATAGGTACTGGGTGTTAGTACTTTAAAATATTTTGGGGGCAGTGGGCACATAATTTAACCTACAACAATCATCTAGAAGCCAGTTGCCACTTTTCTAAATTCTTCCTGGGAATCTTTCCAGCCAGATTGATAAATTTATTAGTTATGCTTTCTATTTTCTTTTTATTGCAGGTGCTGGTATAAACTTTCTTTTACTTTACAACAAAAATTCCTTTCTCTTTGTCTTACACTAACATTTTCAAACCCCAAGTAATAGTCTCCTCAAGGCTCTTGCAACCTCTGTCACTCAATTCCAAAGTCAATGCCACATGTTTGTTGCTTTTTTGATATGCAGTCTCTTTCCCTCTCTCTATATTACACTCACAGAAACATACACACACACACACACACAATTATATTTATATATTGAGACTAATTTTCAGACATCAAGACACAGTACAATTACAGATGCTCCTTGACTTATGATGGGGTATGTCCTAGTAAACCCATTATAAGTTGATAATATCATAAGTCAAAAATTCATTTAATACATCTACTAGCAAACATCAAGGCTTAGCTACCCTACCTTAATCGTGCTCACAACACAATATCCAGAAAAACATGGGCAATACAGTACATGGTAGGGTATTGGATGCTTACATTAGGGATTGTGTGCCTGACAGAGCTGTGTCTTCCTGCCACTACCCAGCACCATGAGAGAATATCATACTGCATATTGCTACCTAAGGAAAATATCAAAATTCAAAATTTGAAGTATAGTTTCTACTAAATACCACTTTAGCACCATCACAAAGTAAGAAAAATTGTAAATTGAACCATTTAAGTCAGGGACCATCTGTACTTGACTCAAGAAATTTAATTTTGATATGATCTATTTACTTAATATACAGGATGTCCCAAAAATATATATATACACACTTTTTTTCTGATAGCTTAATTGATGTTTCTTTCTTTTCAGATTTAACCCACTGGAATTAATAATTATTTAAAGTGTGTATACATTTTTTTTGAGACACCCTATATATTCCATCTTCAAATTGCCCCCATTTTCCAATTAGGTTTTAAAAAAATCCAGAATCCAATTAAGGATTTCACATTTCAATGAGTTATGTTACTTTAGTTTAATAATAATTTTCCAGCTTTCTCTATCTTTCATAATATCAGCATTTTAGAAGAGTCCAGGCCAGTTGTTGGACTGTATAAATTGCTGATATATTGCCACTTTTGATCTATAAAAATAAAACTTCATGTGATTCAACATAATAAATTTGTGATATGCCTTCAGCAGGACTTACGATCAGGAGACAAATGAAGTCAGCTTCATCATTATTGGTTTTATCAAATTTGATAATTGGTTAAGGTTAATATCTACCGAAGTTTTCCACTGAACATTTATCATTTTACTTTGTAATTAATAATCTCTGAAGTGATACTTTGAAATTTTCTGACTACCTTATTCTCCAAAAGACTTTTATTCACTGGTTTAGGAACACACTGAGAATCCTTTCTTATTTCGATTATCAAAATGATTGTCGGAAAAGGGTGATTTTGAAACGCCTTCAAAATTTAATAGTTGACTTTCTTTTCTCCTTCCTAAACCTATTTGTTAATGCTATAAATTAATTTGATAACTTTTTGTTATGACAAAAGCATTCAATATTATACAAACGATTGCCTTCTAAATGATAATTTTGAAGAAATTAAATAACTTTGTATGCTAGACTACCTGAGTGTGGTCCCATGACTTTTGCCCCTGGTATTCACACCGGGTATAATCCTCTCCTCTGGAGTTTGAGCAGGACCAATAATTTGTTACTAACCAATAGTATGTGGCACATGGGAAGAGATTTTGCAGATATAGTGAAGGTCCTAAATCAATTGGTTTTGAGTTCATGAAAAAGGAGATTATTCTGGGAGGGTAAGACTGACTCAGGAGAGAACCCCAAATGCAGGGCCTGGGACCTCTCTGAAGTGAGGGACTCTCCTTACATGCTTGAAGTACGTGGTCATATTGAAGACCGTAATGCAAGAAACTGAAGGCACCCTTTAGGAACTGTGGGTGGCCTTTAGGGCCTGAAGGCAGCCTTAGCAGACAGGGGAAAGCTGGGGCCCTCAGGCTTACAGCAACAAGGAAATAAATTCTGCCTAAACCCTGAATGAATTAGGGACAATATTCTTCCCTTTTCATCTTTCCTCCAGATGAAAATGGAGCCCAGCTGCATTTTCACACTCTGCAGCCTTGTGGGGCCCTGAACAGAGAACACAGTTACATCATGCTTTGACCCCTGACCCACAGAAATCATACCATGGTAAAGAATTTAAGCTGCCAATTCTGTGAAAACTAATATACTTAGTAAAACATAATTAAACAGTAAGGAAATCAGTTATGTATCTTAATATCTAGTATAATCTCATTAAATACTTATATGGTAAAAAGATTTTAAGAAAATACAACAAACTATTACATGTTTATCTGAGGAGGCTGGGACTACAGGTGATTTTTATAGTCCCATTAATAATTTCATGGGTTTTACACACTTAATGTAATAAAAATTTCTTAGAAAATATTTTTTAATAAAAATCAGAGGCAAATAATTAGTCAAAAGAAAAAAGTAGTGACTCATTGAGACAGTCACATGGTCTGTGTCCCTAAGTGGTTACTGTGTGGTTACCGAGTCTACATTAGTATTTTATCTCTGATGGAGTGAGTTAATTTATAACATCTATTTATTGTCTAATATTTGGTGGTTTTATTGTCCCTTTACCAGTCCAAAAGATTTCCTTGCCATATTCTTTTGAGTTTAACAACTATTTTATAATATCTATAGGCTTTGATTTTTTTAATTTAAAGTAGAATTACATGGATGTCATTAAAATGATCAGTTCTATATTAATATATAACATGAATGCACTGTATTACTACAAAAATTTCTTCCACCTCTAAAAAATTTAATACACACTTAAGTCTTACTTTAATATTATCCCTATCTTAGTATACCAAATAAGAAAAATATTAAGATAAATTTAATTATTTTAGAAACCAAAGTTTTAAGTAGAAATTAAGAAAGCAGATGCTGACTATAAAGCTACAATGTGTTTTAAGATGTTTTGAGAAAGTATTTATCATCAACTATGTAACAACAAGAAAAATAATTTCTGATGTCATTACTCAGAATGTGTCCTATTTTCAGCTTCCTTGGAAAATAGCCTGAGTAGTTAAATTAACACTAAATATAGGTGGCCTTCAGACAGGACTAGCAATATGCCTTTTTTCTGAATTTTTGCTCCATACTAACCAATACCACTTAATTATATGGATTTGCATGAATTGTAAAATGGACTAAATTACTAAATTGATAGGATTGCTTATACATGTCTATTCTACATCTAACATTGTTATTCAATTGCTTCTTAGATGCCATTTTTCTTGCTGTGGCTGTGACAAAAGTCATCACATTCTAAAATATTATTACATAATCAAGTTTTAGAGAAAATAGAACTAAAATAAAAAAGATAAAGTAGCTGGTTAGTTGATTTCTAAATTTTGATGAATTACAAAATTTGTCCCTATTGACCATGTATTTTTACAGGATCAGAGCTCTAAATTTGTTGCTCTTATTAAGAATTCAGTTTATATGAGCATTTCCAAACAAACAAGATGTGCCATACAAGTTCTTGAAACGTTTGGATTTTTGCATACCTCTGTAGTATATGGTATAATGATTTTGTAAACTAAAATGATGAAAGAAAGAAGGGTATCTCAAATCAGTATGCAAATGAGAGTAGTCTTATCAGTGCTCCCAATGAACTTGATTTGGCTTCAGGGGCTTTATAATGTTAATTCTAAATGCCTAAGGGATTACCTTTTTAAAAAATATATGTTTTTATTGATTTTAGAGAGAGAGGAAGGGAGAGAGATAGAGAGATAAAAACATTGATCAGCTGCCTCCTGCACACCCCCTACTGGGGACGGAGCCTGAAATGCAGGCATGTGGCCTCACTGGGAATTGATCCAGTGGCCTTTTGGTCCATGCATGGGTTGTTGATGCTCAACCACTGAGCTACGCCTGCTGGGCCTAAGTGATTACCTTTTGTTGATTACATCACTTCATTAAAAAATGCTAAATAAAATCTCATTTATTATCTTCTTGTTTGCTTTTTAATATTTATTTGGCATGTCAAAACTCCAATTTTCCATGTAATAACTTTGAAATGAGACTATTAATCTATATGCTGGTTTATTAACTGCAGATAGCTCCTGTAAGGGAAACTAGCAGAGATCATATTTGGTTTGGTTTGTAGTCTTATTTCACATTATTTTCTTGCAATGAGTGGCTGATGAAAATAATATTGAATTATTTATTCAGAGTCAGTTTTAGGAACATGACATATAACATTTTATGAAAGTTTTGCCATAATTAAGAAAAATAAGTTATATCCCATCTTGAGAAAATCTCAAAAAAAAACTAAATGTGTCCAGATGAGAAAGGTAATTGTTGAGGTACCTCAAGAGTTAATACTTACTTTTTTCTTCTTCAAAATTTTATTGAATCCTCTAAAAGGAAAGAGTCAATATGTTAATGACTAAAAAATTAATAGACTCAAGTAACACTTATTTTTAACACAAGAAAACTTCAAATCATAAATAACCATAATAAAACAGGACCCTTTTTTGATGGAGATGAAGTATTTTTATTCATTTTCTTCTTAAAATTACTTTTTATATCAAGTCATTATGGAATAAGCATTAAGAGTAGAAACAGATTAGCATATACTCCTACATTATTTTGGCCCAAATTTTTGTGAGAATTTCAGGCACACTGAATTTATTAGTAACTAGTCCTACCCAGGAAAGCATTTTAGGTTATAGTTTCAAAATGTATCTCCTTTCAAGTCTATGGTGTGAGGTTTTATGTTAAAATACAGAATGGGCAAAAGCACAATATGGGGGAATACATGACACACAGACAGTAGATAATTTAAATCGAATTTGTAACATTCCTATAGGAATGTGTTGTTTCACGATTACCTAATTATTAGTCTACTGTGTCTTAGACTATGCTGAAATAATACTGAAGGGTATTAATCATTCAATTTTCACAGCAGTGCACCAGCATGAATTAATTTAGCCCAGTCACTTGCATTATTTTGAGACATTAAAAAAAAATCATTCTGTCTAATTGGCCTGCAAACTCCCACTTCCACCAGGATGCTGTATTAATCTATTATTATTTCACATGATATGAGCTGTGTGGCACAGAGTGAACACAGCCAGGTTTCAGATCTGCCAATAAAGTTTCATTGTGCCATCCACATATTCCCTTTAATCACTCCCCTCTCCTTCTTTTGCAGTGCTTATAAAAGGATATGGCTTCAAAGAAAGTAAAGAAAGATATTAAATCTACAGTAGCACTCTCCATCTAAACCCGCACAGAAGTGGAATAGAGCTGTCTGAACAGCTGATAACAGGTTTGAAGACTGAAATGAGAGGCACAGGAGCCCCGTAGCATGAGTGACCCAAATACCTTTTTCTCTTCATTTCATTATCTACAAGGAGCTTTATTAGAGTCTATCACTGACAATTCTTCACTACCCAGATGCTGTGAAAAGTCAAGTTAAATTGATTTCACAGGAAAATAATCTGGGAACATGACCACACCCCAACCTTCATTTATATATTAAACAGATGATTTTATTGAGCTATTTAGAAGAAAGATCCAACTGAAAAGCACCTTCTGGGTTTAGGACTATTCCACCTTTCTCTCTTCCTTTCCGTCTTCTGTCAGTCCCTCGCTGTTTCTTTAGTCTTACTTATCACCTTGCCTTATATTTGATTTGTGAGATGAGAAACAGCCATTTAGGAACTTTGAATTCCTCCCACTGCGTACGAGCCTCCCTACACCTGCACACATGTGGTCTGACGTCCCTATTAATTACAATGGAGGAGGTCTCCCTGCTTTTATCAAAGTTGAACTTTAACTTCTCTGTTTGAATTCTGAATACCATCCCCTCTCACCCCAGAAAGTTTGTTCCTGTAATTATTCTCTGCATCATTAGTCTCTTCCTATCCACTGGGTTATTTTCTTCAGCATGCAAACACGTTTTAGTACCATGTAAAACAAGTAAACCCCTCTGTCCCACATCCTTTCCAACTGCATCACGTTAAGCCTATTCTCAACAAAACATCTTGAAAGAGATACCTAGGATTACTGTCTCCATTCTATTTATCAACATTTAGTATCTGCATTTTGCCATTCTTGCTTCTAATTCTGCTACATTTTTCTGACATATTTCAAAACAAATCTCAAACATCATATATTTTTGCTCATAAATACTTCAACATGTATCTCTCAGATAACGTTATTTAAAAATAACAATACTAATACCATACCTAACAAAATAATTGTAATCCTGAATGATCTAATGCTCAGTTAATGCTCAATTTTTCCTAATTGTTTTAAGAATACAGTGTACCCTTACCCTTTAAAAATGCCATTTATTTGTTGAAGAAACTAGATGACATATACCATGGAATTCAGCTGATTACATTTTCTTGATATTTAACATTTTTCCTGAATATTTCCTGTGAGATTATAGAGTAAGAAGTTTAATAAGATAAAGGCTTGATTTGTTTTTGTTGTTGTTGAGATGTTAATATTGACTGTGCCAGTAATGCGGCTCATGATTCCTACCTTAAAAAATAAACTCAACTCTTTCCCCCATTTTTCATTTTTATAAAATTTATCTTTTTGAACTTCTAACATTGTCACCTCACCCCACCTCCTACTTTGCGCTCAACAAATAACTTCTCTAACTGCTTTCAAAAATAAAAGCTATTAGAAGGAAAATCTCTCTCAATACCCGACCAATGAATTAATAAATACAACCACATAAACACTTGCATTGGTTTTTGTTAAAAATTGGAAGCGATACTGTTCTTTTCTACCCTAGACTCATTCATCCCTCCTCCAAAGAGTTGCTGCATTTACTTCAATCTTCTAGTTCAACCTCTTCTTTGTCTGCTTTTATTCCATTAGTACTTTAACATTATCCCATTTTAAAAATGATGAAAGAACTTTCTTTTAGTCCCTCAACCCTCTCCGGCTATCTTTTTCATCCTGATTCATAACAAAACACTTTGAAGGAGGTTTCTATACTCATCATGAGTTCTTTCTTACCTCCCACTCACTTCTCTGCCCATTGCAATCTGGTTCTCCCTACCAAACAATTCCATTGAAATTGCAGTTGCCAGGGAAATCAGCAATATCCACATCATTACATCAAATGGGCACTTCTTAGTGCTTGTCTTGGTTTAGTGCCTAGAAATACTTGAAAATATTGATGACTTCTCCTTTGTTGAAAACTCTGTTTCATTAAAAGATAAAGTGCTCTTGGCATACCTAGAAAAACAACAACAAATAAAACCCACAACTCTCAGTGATTTGGGACACCCCAAAATGAATAATTTTTACCAATTGCAACTATTATTGGTGGGATGCAATTACCATTTGAGGGTCTCTAAATTGATACTTCTAGAATATAGTATGATCATAGGTCCAAGACTTATTCTATCTTTTATAATTTCTTTTTTTTTCTGTATCTATGAGTATTTTTCTCTTTGCTTAATCCCTTCAGCTTTTATACCCAGCCCCCAAACCCCCTCACCTCTGACAGCTGTCAGTCTGTTCTCTATGAGTCTCTTTCTAATTTGTTAGTTTATTTTGTTCATTAATTTCTACATATGAGTGAAATCATATGGTACTTGTCTTTTTCTGACTGATTTATTTCACTTAGCATAATACTCTCCAGCTCCACCCTTGCTTTCTCAAAGCATAAGATTTTCTTCTTTTTTTTACAGAGTAGTATTCCATGGTGTAAATGTCCCACAGCTTTTTTATCCACTCACCTACTGATGGGCACTTGGGCTGCTTCCAAATATTGGCTATTGGAAATATTGCTGTTATGAACATAGGGGTGCATATATTCTTTCCAATCAGTGTTTTAGGTTCCTTTAGATATATTTCCAGAAGTTGAATTGGTGGGTCATAGGCAGTTTCATCTTTAACTTTTTGAAGTAACTCCATATTGCTTTCCATAGTGGCTGCACTAATTTGCATTTCCACCAATAGTACACAAGGGTTCGCTTTTCTCCACAACCTCTTCAACACTCGTTTGTTGATTTATGACGATAGCCATTCTGACAGGTATGAAGTATTCTCATTGTGGGTTTAATTTGCATTTCTCTAATGATTAGTGACAATGAGCATCTTTCTTTAGGTCTATTGACCATCTGTATGTCCTCTTGGAGCAGTGTCTAATCAGGTTCTCTGCCCATTTTTTAATTGGATTGTTTGTTTTTTAGTGTTAAATTGTTTGGGTTTTTATAAATTTGGATACTAACACTTTATCAGCTGTGTCATTGGCAAAAATGTTCTCCCATTCAGTGGGTTCCTTTTGCATTTTGTTGATGGTTTTCTTTGGTGTGCAAAAAGTTTTAATTTGATGTAGTCCCATTTGTTTATTTTTTCTTTTGTTTTCTTTGCCCAAGGAGATACATCAGAAAAAAAATATTGCTATGTGAAATGTCTGAGATTTTACTGCCTATGTTTTCTTCCAGGATTTTTTTATCTCTCTTTTATAATTTCAATGTTTGCTAAACAGAACCCTACCTAATTCCTAATCCTAACTGCCTTCATACAAGAAGTTTTAATCAGATAGTTAACTACTTAGGAGGAGAGTTATTTTTAGAAGAAGTATACTTTTATTTCATTTTACTCTGGGCAGACAAGACCTTCGATTTTCTTTCTTTAAAAGCCAGCTAATTAGAATGAGTGAATGGAGTCTGGAAATAGAATTCCTGACCACCATTACTAAGGAATGTTTATGCAGTTGATAAGGCAGTATTTTTTTGTTTAATTCTTGAGCCCCAAGGAATTAATTAAAAGTGGATTAGAATAATGAGGACAAGGGTTAGAAAGATTTTGTTGGGCAAGCCATTTTATAATAATTAGCTACATTCTCATAATTCTATTATATATATTATGGCTTCCAGATTCTTATTGCTTATTTGTAAGTAAAATATTTTCTAGTCAAACAGAGCCATTAATTAATTTATCTTACTGAATAAAATTTTTCAATAAAAATACATTATGGTTTTTCTTTTATGAAGATACTCTAAAGAAATGGTAATACTATCAAGAAAAAACTAACACAATCACAATTGGATTTTTGACATTGATTTACCATTCTTGTTAAATCTGTTGGATGACCACTATTGTTTTAGTTTAGTACAGAAAATATTGCCCCTATCATAAAAGGAAATATTATTGTCTATTCTTTTTTTGTCTTTTATGACCTGACATCATACATGATAATACATTTATCTCAGAGAAAAGGCTCATTATTTAGTCAATAATTATTTCATAAGTTGGAAAAATATTATCATTACAAAGTAAATTATATAGCTGAATATGGTATTAACTTCTCTGAAATAAATACAGATAGAGCTATGCCATTATGTAAAGCTAAGAAAGATGTAGGAATTACATATGACACACATCATATATGACCTATAAACTCAGACCAAGGATTCTGGAAGTCCAAGGATTCTGAAGGTTCCAAAATGTAAAACTGCTCTATATTATATGCAAAATGTCGATCTGACTGTATTAATGCAGAGAAATTAAAATTTTATTATTTATTTTTTAATATAGTATTTTTAATATACTTTTCACAAGACTGTAAATGTATGAAATAAAATAATCTTATTTCATATCTGTATATATTCCATCAATTTATTTTTTACCTATGTACATAAATATATCAGAAATTTCTAGTTATTCTTGAGTAAGTGAAATTTTGTTCTTTAAATACTACATTAGAAGTATTTATTTGAATTCATAAAAAGATCTTCATTTACTCAAACAATTTATAGACTTTCAGGACAGATTCTAAATTTTAGGAAAAAATTATGAGGATATTCTAGAATTAGCAAGGATTATTTGTTCTAATAAATAAAAATAACAAGGTCTTAATATCAACATATTTTTAAAGTCTTTATTGGAGTTATATTGCCAAAAAAAATACCAAGGTTGTTATGCAACAATGTATGATTGCACAAACCTAGGTTTGTTCTTAAGGTTCCAACTGTCATTAATTAGAAGTAGGCAGCTAAGTGACACTTTCCAGAAGGGAGGAGCATCCTCCTTAATGCTCGTCTCAGATACGTCCATGGAAGGCAATGGGAAAGTTTATATATTTGATTACACTAGTACATATTTATTCAAGAGCAATTATACTAGTCAATATTTATTCAAGAGAAATTCAAGTAAATATTTATGTCCACACAAATACTTGTACATGAATGTGAATGGCACATTTATTCATAAAAGCCTAAAATGGGTAAATGCAAAAATCATTCAATAAGTGAATGGGTAAACTGTGGTACATCCACACAATGAAATACTACTTGGGAATCAAAGGCATAAAGTACAAGATTGAATACCATTAAACTAGTTGAAAAAAGCCAGACATAAAAGATTTATATACTATGTGATTTCATCATATGAAATTTTAGAAAATATAAAAACATTCCATCACTCAGAAAGCATTATATTAGTTGCTTGAGGCCTGGCATAGAGAGATTAACTCTAAACGTATGCAAGGAAAATTTGGGGGTAATGAAAATGTTCTGGATAATATTTTTTTTGTCTTTTAATATAGATATCACTTTCTCAGAAAAGCCATCTCTGGTTTCTGTGCTCCTGTTGTCCACTTCCATAATTTTCTTTATTACTCTATAATAATTACAAATTCATTCTTGTATGTGCCCTCCAAATATACCTTTCTTGGGGCAAGAGAATTCTTGTTTTGCTTTTCATTGAACTGTCTTGTTTAAGCCAATGCTATCCGATAGAGAAATTTCTTCGTTGATAGAAATATTCTATATATGTACTATCCAATAATAGATACCAACCATGTGTGGCTATGGAGCCTTTAAATGTGGTTCAAATGTGGCTCAATTGAGAAAGTAAGTTTTTATTTTTTATTTAATTAAATAGTCATACATGGCTATGAGTATTAGACAGCACTGGTGTAAGCAATGGCATCACATAAAGAATTGATGTCAACATAAAGCTCTTTACATATATCTGAAAATATAAAATATGTGAATAAATATAAATAAATACATTAAATTTACAAATATTTTTCCTTTTTCTTACAGAATTGAGGAGGTATTGACATGAAATTGACTTATCAGTGATTCTGCAATCTTTTATTGTAATCACTTTTTAAAGATGTAAAATAAATGCTTCAATTATTTCTTTTTGTGGTAGTTTCCTCTCTCAGACATGGGTGGTGGCCTTTGGCAGCAGCTGCTCCCTGTAATTCTATGCCGTTGTCCATGGATGAAATGTTTTTTCCTCCATTGTTTCAAGAGTCCTAAGATTGATTTGATTGCTTACGGCAGATACCCATCCCAATTAATCCCAAGGATCAGTGGAATAAGATAGTGTTTAGGCCTCATAAGTTGAGTTCACTCTTTTGAGAAACATTTGGGCTGATAGTAGGGGAGCAGAGTTGTTTTCCAGAGGAAAATCAGGATATGGTTACTAAAGATCGAGATATAATGAATGGCTAAGAAAAAACCATTAATGTTCATTCCAGGATTATTCTAAATTGTTTGACCTCTTTGCTCCTTTTGAAAAGAAAGGATTTAGAAACCTCTTAACAAGTATGAAGTTGTTTTGCCAGTACTGTCATTCAGAGTAATCAAAATGAAACTATTGTGACCTCCAAAAAATTTCTCTCCAATTATGCCATTAATTTTAAGTAATTAACTGTGACTTATTATTATTACATTGACTTTACTACTGATATGCCCCTTTCAAAGAATATTGATACTTCTGTTGGTTTCTTAATGGTGTTATGCCCACTTTGTTGGTTTTTCAATGCTATTTTTTGTGTTTCACTAGGACATATCTGGCATATTGTAAGTAAAATAATGGGAGCCAAAAAGCCTTAGTTATGGGATGGATGATAGGTACAGTTATTTCACTGATCTATTTTCTAGGTATAGAAACTGAAACTCATATAGGCTAAATGGCTGCTCAGTATTTTTTGTTGTTATTTTAAATGTTTTTATTGATTTTAGAAAGAGGAAGAGAGAGGGACAGAGAGATAGAAACATCGATGAGAGAGAACCATCGATCGGCTGCCTCCTGCACACACCCTACTGTGGATCGAGCCAGAAACCCCGGGCATGTGCCCTGACTGGGAATCAAACAGTGACCTCTTGGTTCATGGGTCGACGCTCAATCACTGAACCACACCGAGCAGCTGCTCAAGGCTTTTTAATGGGAAAACTGAGAATAAACATTTATTTCCTTTAGTATTTCCTATATTATTTCCTATAGAATCTCTGAACAGATGGAAATTCTCATATATATATTCTAGTTAAAATTTGTCTTTTGCTAAATGTATATTTATGAATAATGTTCATGCATCTTGAGGTAGGGCATGGGGATAAATTAACCACAAACAAAACAAATCAACAGGAAGTGAAAGGAGAGGGAATCCCTCACGTAAGTGTAACAAATGGTCCAGTGTTTGAAATTTTAAAGTGAACTACATTTCTCATGAGCAAGAGGGTCAAATATTCAAATGACAAAGACTATTGTACTTCTGTCCTGATAGTAGTAGGAATGAGGTCTGAGTAAATGGAACTCTGGGTCATGTGTTGCTCTGAATTTTAAAAGCAGCATCAATAGCATATTGCATGAAGACTATAAAGTTTCACGTTTTTCTTTATTGATTTTATCTTAGGCACACAATAACATATGGTGAATGGGGGGGGTGATTTTTATATTACCATTTTCTTGTTTACTTACCCTGAGGTCTCTTTACAGTACAGATTTTCTTTACAAATACATTTCTCTAAGTCTTTTGTGTAAATACACTTTACAACATTGTTAAAAAGACATCCTTTTTCAGATTTCTCTTTGAGGGTTGTTTTGCTTGAAGTATTTGCTGCTTTTAAATATCAGGGGAAATACTCCAAATCAATTCTATTCCATTGCGAGACAAAGGGTATTTTAGCATGATTTGAAAATGCAGTGATTTTCTTCCTCATTGCATAAGGCCATTTTTGATCCGTCTATGTACAATTTCAGACTCATTCCATTCACTTATTTCTACGCATTCTGTGGTCCTACCATACTGAACTACTGTGAAGTTATTGTTTTCTAAGTAATACTTTGCTAAGCACTGTTAGGTACTATGCTAAGCACTTTCCATACATAATATGAAACTCCATAACTCTAACGGAGGTATTATTACATCATTCTCACTTTACTGTAGAGGAAACAAACTTAGATAAGTCAAGTTTACAGGGTCACTGTCAGTGGCAGATGCAAGGACTCCAGTCTCCACACGATTCCAATCCTATGTCTTATACTCAGTGCCACCTACGCTGTCTCTTACTCACATCTATAAATACCACGTTACTTAACACCCCTGTTGCTACATGTACTCAGTTTCCATGTAGCAATTCTTGTCCATCAGAACAATTCCTATCCATCTTTCCATTGAAGTCCCATTCCAGCTTCAGCCTTTCTTGTCCCTCTAGTCTGCACCATGACACTCATCACAGGGCTTCGGAATTGCTTGTTTCCTAATATTGGTTCCCTCAGGCTGTGAGTTCCTTACTAGTAGAGATCCTGTGTTACAGACCCTTCACCCTGAAGTCTACCTGGGAGCTTAGGTCTACAAAAGGGATGGATGATAAACACCCACAAGCCTTTGTATCCTCATGTATCTCTCTGACACTATGCCTTGTTGTGTAAAAAACGGCCAGTGCACTCCATAAGTAAAGTATCTTTTAGCTTATTGAGCACACAATAAAATCTGAAGACTGTTAAATCAATTCTTTTTGTTTGTTTTCTCTTTTCTTTTCCTTTTAACTTTAGGTTAAATTGAAACTACAGTGTGGTAGACATTTGAGAGCAGCTTTTCTAAGATATCGAACTGGTCCCTGCTGGGAAGAGGGTCTGCAAAGGGCAGAGAGCTCCATGCTCTAACCACTTTCTGCCTCTTTTGTCTCCTCTGCAATTCCTCATCCGATAATTCTCCCACGACACTGCCTTCAGTTTGGGTTGGCAATCAATCACTACCTGACCCTTTCTGCTCTGGGAAGAGTGGCAGGGAAGTAATGCTCGTTGTGCCCTGAGGATGAGCCCTGGAGGAACAGGAGCCTCATGCTGGCCAGGGCTTCAGATGACACATCAAAAACAAAATCACACCATCCACACTGGGAAGATTCATCTCCTGTTAACGTGGGTTTTATAAATTATGGTAAAAGAGTGCACCTATCTAACCACTGTCTTACACCAGCCTGCTTTTTGCATCAGTGATTATGTACGCCAGGCTCCAGAACAGGGGAGTAGGAGGTAAGAAAGCAAATCCCTGCACTCTTACAAAATATTCATTAGTATCCTGTTAGGTCTCTTCTTCCAAAAACTGCCAAATCTGCTGATTGTTAGAAGCCACTGGAAGTTTAAGCAGGCAAGTAACTTGACCAGTTGTGTATTTCAGAATGCCCTGTCTGGCCATAGTGCAGAGTCCATGGAGAAAGTCAGGACCAGAAGCAGGGCAACTGTTAGGAGACATCTAAAATTATTTGGTGGTAACAATAATGGACAGCAAATGATGATGAGGGACTGTCATTTGTTTTTCATAAACACATCTGTGGGAAAAGAGAAAAGTGGTCAACTTTTCTGGAATGTGCATGTAGGTGTATGATTGATAACATTGATGCCCAGCATAGAGGAGCAGGTTGAAAGATTTAGCGTTCAGAATTTTGAGTTTGAAGCACTTCTGAATCTTCCAGGAGGATCTACCTCATAGAAATATAAACTTTGGGATTACAGTCATTAGTATGGTACCATTTCCAAATACCAAAATGTAATGCCCTTGTAGTTTTTCTTCTGATCGCGATCAATTCCCCCACCCTCATTGTAAATAACTCCTGTTAGTTTTGAATTTTTTTGAATTTTTAAAAAAACTATATCTTTATTGATTTCAGAGAGAGGAAAGGAGAGGGAAAGAGAGAGAGATAGAAACATCAATGATGAGAGAGTCATTGATCGGCTGCCTCCTGCACGCCCCCGACTGGGGATCGAGCCCGCAACCCGGGCATGTGCCCTGACTGGGAATCGAACCCTGATCGCCTGGATCCTAGGTTGATGCTCAACCGCTGAGCCATGCCTGGCCGGGCCAGTTTTGAAATCCTTAATGTTACAAAGATATTTATCTTTTTGTTTTTAGCACAGGCTCTGGCTTATAACTGGTTGAATGGATGAATGAATATACACTATAATTTGCAATCACTAGTCAAAGAATCAAAATATATACCATAAATGTTGACTACTGGGTGGAGGGGGAAAATTATAACATGCTAGAGAAGATATGACTTGACAAAGGAGATGAGTCAGGCTTTGAAGAATGGGTAGGTACTGAATGAGCACAGTGAAGCAGAAATTATAAAGTTTGGGGACTTGTTATCAGAACATTAGTTTTACCTTTATTTATTGTCTTAACTCAGTTATGGTCCTATTAATAGTCTGTTCAAGATTAAAAAAGAAAAGAAATATGTGAATAACTACTGTTTCTTTGTACTGCTGAGCTACCAGTCTGGATTAAAAGAAATTATAACTGTTCTGAATTTAAAATGACTTTGGGGCCTCTAAATTATATTCAATAGGTAATTCTGTGTATGTGTTATTTCATTAGAAGAAAAAAAATGAGTAGGAAAAAAGCAAAAAATAAATATTATAAGTAGGCACAGTACAAAAATTTTATATGACTGGTTGATGTTAGCATCCACAAAAGTAGATATTGATTGGCACAACTTTGTAGAAATAAAATGAATATTAAACCAGGTAAGTACACAGAAGATCCTTCTTTGATATTTGCATTGAAAGTAGATACTATGAAATTTCAGTGCCTTATGGGCTTGAGATACCTAGTAATATGAAGTACTGTATATATAATCAATACACATGACATCTATGTGAGCAAATAAAAGTACAAATATAAATATGGCGTGGTCAAGCAGCAGATTGTGAAAATAGACACCTGTGAGTTGTATATCCAAGTAGAATTTTATAATGCATTAAACCAGGAAAAACACTGATATGTTGGTAGGTTTTGTTATACTTTTATCCCAGTTTTAATTTTCAAATATTCTCAACTTAAAAACAGACACACAGCCCGGCAGGGCGTGGCTCAGCTGTTGAGCGTCGACCTAGGATCCAGGCGATCGGGGTTCGATTCCCAGTCAGGGCACATGCCCGGGTTGTGGGCTCGATCAATGACTCTCTCATCATTGATGTTTCTGTCTCTCTCCCTCTCCTATCCTCTCTCTGAAATCAATGAAGATACATTTTTAAAAAATAAAAACAGACACACAGAATATTTAAAAATAATGTTCTTATATTCTTTAAATGTGAGCTCCAGTTAATATTGAATTATTATTATTATTATTTGTATTTTATTCAGTACCTTTGCACAGCTAACTTACATATCACTCAAAGAGAACTTTAGCCTTATTAATAATAACTTATGCCGCTCTTGGTGATATAACAAACATTGAATTCTTAATAAAGACCTTTCTTGACTTTTATAGCTGCCATAAAAGTTAGGAATACTTCAGTTATTGGAGTCCCACTTTAAAGCCTTCACCTCTCATATTAAAAACAAATCTGTCATGTAATCACAACCGAGACCTTTAATTTTTTTCCCTGGAAATGCTTATTAGATCTAGTTGTTCCTGAGAGAAAAGGAAGCTGAATGAGCTTCAAAGGTCAGAGCACATTTGACATGTATATAAGTATTGCCATGACTCCCCCTGGTTTTCAAAAGAAATTTCAATGGCTGATATTAATTTCTGACAGTTTTATTTCTAATATCATTTGGTTGACAGAAAATGAGGAGAGGAAGAGAAAACCAGAGTAATATAAAACTGAACTCTAATGTACCGAAAGCAGTGATTTTTTTTTTTTATTTGAAAGGGGAAAAAACCGACTTGGTTTGTGAAAACACTGACTTTTCCAAATTCCCAATTAATAGTAAATACATATTTTACGCCCCATTTCCCCCCTATTGCACATAAAAATGCAGTATTGTGTTGTTAGAAGCTCTCTTGTTTATGAAACATTTTACTGTTGGCACTTTTTATTACATGAAATGATGTACCTGACAAACTGGCTTCTGTTTCTCTGAGATGCAAATAGAATTTATGTATTCTTTCCTCCAACATACTTCTGGCAAAGTCATTAAGCGTAAGTGGGGGTGGTCAGAGACACCTTTGCTTTGCAGTGAACTGTCAATGAAACAATATGGGTAGGTCATTTAATATAGTTGTAATCGATTGCTGCTGTTGCCTTTCCGGCCAAGCTGTTGTGCGGGAACAGATTTTTAATTAAATAAATAGCTGGGCTGGCAGGCAGGTGCGCCTGGGCCAGCAACCTGCCCCGGGATTTCGTTTGCAGCAGGTTGCTTGGCAACACAACACAGCCGGGCCCCAACAACAGCTGCACCCTCCTTTAGCAGCTCGCAGATGCTCACACCTCAGAGAATGGCATCGGAAATAATGATCTGCGAATAAGAGTTTGTGCAGCTCGCTAATAAACAGAATAAAATAGTTTGAATGATGAAGGTCAAAGACATTCCAGACTGTTAATAGTGAATGTGAATGTGGATACAGTGTAATTATCAGAAGACAATGAAGTTAAAATATTACTGCAGGCTGTAGTGGGGAAAAAAGGAACTTCTATTATATAAGAAGCAAAGTGAGAAATGTTTTCATATATGTTATCTTATTTAATTTTCCTAATGAACTTCCAAGGTAATATTATTACTAGGTTTCAGCAGAGACACTAAATTTCAGAGACGTTAAATCACTTATAAAGTTTTTACTATTATTTTAGTGTGCTAATTTAAAATTGTGTGGAAAGTAGGAACCAAAGACAGAATGTTTAACAGTACAAGGGATAATATGTGTCATGTAATAACTGTTACTAGTAGCAACTGGTAGCCATGTTAATTTACCACATTCTTTATGCTGGGCCTGCAGGATCATGCTTGAATTTAATATAACCAAAAGTTTGAGTAATTTGAGTTGTTGCAGCTAATTAAAATATATTATAAAATGTAGAACTGGAAATCCTTAATTTCTGCACTCCTAGAAACATATAATTAAATTGTGGCAAACCAGAACCTCCTACTATTTTATTCTTATCTGATTATCCCATGCCGTGACCATATGGCCCTAATCTTAATGTTCCTTTTGATACAAATTTAGTTGAATAAAATCACTAGCGTATTGTCTATTTGCATTTTGGTAAAAAAAAAAAAATGCTTTAACATTTATTTAAAATGTACAATATTTGTATTTTACATTAAGGGTTAATAATTTTTTTAAGCATTTTGTGAACAAATTTTTTGGTTTTTTTTTCAGTTCATTATTCTAGGCATGCATGGGCTATAAGAACCAGAGCACAGATCTAGACTATCTAATCACACAAAAACCTGTCTCCTTTCACAACCTCAAACACATGTACAATGTGCCTTTCTTTTTCCTTAACTTACAATAAATGCAGATTTAGTAATAATGAGGCAGCTCTGCTATAAAAATACATGAAGTATAATTTTTCATTTTGAATACTTTTAAGTAAACAAAGTAAATATTTTTTCAGTTATATTTAAATAAAAACACATCTTCACAAATATTGTTCATTCACCATAATGTTTTTCTATGAATCTTTGGATGGAGTAATGATTCATTTTCCCTTTTAAAACTTCAAAATCTTAACTTACCTAAACAGCATTTTATGTTATCACATTTTTTGAATGAATAGCCACAGCTCTTTCAGAAAGAAAAAAACCAAACTTTACCCCAACAAGTGAATATATAAATAATTTTGTGATAAAGCATTAAGAATAATTTAATTTGGAGTAGCAAAACTAAATTAATCCTTATTGAATCAACAAATAAGTTGCAGATAATAGAGAGTGTTTCTTTACAAATCTTTTCTAATATATAAACAAATCCAATAAATGAGACATTATACACGTAAATAACTGGATACCCTAAATAGTAGGACTTGCAAGAGTATATCCTTCAGGGAAGCATAGTAATTTTTCTGAAAAGGGCAATGTTTACTGATTTAAATCTAGGGAAAACCTTCACTTTCATTTCCTCTTAAGACAGACCTAAAAGCTCAATAAGTTTTTGAGTAATACTCAAAACCCACTTCACTTCATTGACACATCACTGTCACATGTGTATTGAGGGCAAGGTGTAGGAGGTGCCCTCTCCAGCTGCTTGTTCAGGCTGAATATTTAGAGTTTGTCAGCATCAAAGTTGGCGACAATAGTTTATGCAGGTAAATTTGATTTGTAGGTGGATTAACTGTCCTCAAAGTCAACCCCCTATTAGGAGAACAATATGTATCTGTGATTTACAAAACCAAATGAGAAAAGTGCAACATCATAAAGCACTTTATTACGTGTGGTTTAAACTATCTAATATGGGGGTAGGACTATCACTACAAAATAAAAAAGTAAAAAAATTGCCTTTGTAGTATAATTTTAAAAGTTCTCTGAATATATCCTAATCCTAATATGGTGTAATAAGTACACTACATCACTTCTATGATATTATTGCTAAAAATACACAGTCCCATTTAATCATGAAAAAAAATCACATAAACTGAAAACTGAGGGTATTCTACAAAATAATTCGCCAGTACGCCTCAAAATTTGCAAGGACGAAAGAAAAGAAAAACTGAAGAACTATTCCAGAATAAAGGAGGCTGGAGAAATTGTAACTAAATGCAATGTGTGATCCTTTATTGGATTTTGGGCTAGAAAAAGGACATTGAGACAGGTCAGTAAGCCAGGACAAGTGGAATAGGGAAACTGAGACAGATTGTTTAACAGCAGTTTTGCAGGCACCTAGTAAATAAATCCCATCTTCCCTAAACCAAGGACACTTGAGAGTAAATGGTTTGTGTTAAATGGGCCAGGCATAGAAACTCATGAGGGCAGGAAGCCCCAGATGCCTAGCAAGGGGCAAAAGTAGGAAAGCAAGGACTTTGTCCCCAGGGTAATCTAACGTCCCCCAGCATATCTCCGGTCATGCATTTTAGAGCCCTGAGCATTTCTCCCTAAAGATAACCTCTAGGCCTCAGTTGTCTTTCAGCTCCAGGCCCAGATAAGCAGCGAAGCCACCAGACAAGTGGCACCCTGGCTGCTTCAGGACCAGCTACATTGACTAAGGCCTGGCACCAACCAATCAGCACAGACCACAGCCCAGAAGGGCACACCTGGAAAGCTGATGAATATTCTATTGAGACACTTCCATGAGACCCCCCCCTTAAGATTCCCCCCTTTAATAGAGAAATAAAAGCAAGAAAAAGGGCCCAGTGTGCTCTACCTTTGGGAAGCAGCCCGCCCCCTCCCGCCCCCCCATCACCATTTCTTTTCCCCTCTTCTTCCAGCACAGGCACCCATCTTCTAAACTCTAAGGGACCCCATGAGACTTGCAAGCAGGGCATCGATGGGCAGAGGCAGCTCATTGAAGGCTAGTCCCTAGAATCTGTTCCCAAGGCCTCCTTTTCTCTGGCTTCCCAGAGACCCAGGGCAGCCCAACCTAGTCTTTCCTGTTGCTTCTTCTATGCTAAGCCCTTCCTTGTTTTACTGTCCCCAGCTTTAATAAATGTTCCCTCAGAGTCATCTGGACTCATGCTGTGAAATCTCCTTTTTCTGCATAAAGTCAAGAACCTACACATCACCTGCTGGCTCTAGGCAGACCTGCCAAGGGCCAGGTTCCCTTTCCAGTAACAACATCATGAAGCCATTGACAAAATTTGAATAAGGTCTATGTTTAGGGAAGAGTATTGTATCAATATTCACTTTCTGGTTTCTATAATTTTACTGTGGTTATATAAAATGTTGACATTTGTGGAATATGGCTGAAAAATAAACAGGAATTTTTCTGATTATTTCTTCAAAGTTTTTTGGGGTCTAATTTCAAAATAAAAAAATTTAAATTTAAAACTCATTCTTTAACATCAAGCTCTTTTTAACATCAACATCATTTTCTTTGCAATAGTGACTAATACCATTGAGGATAAAAGGAAATGTGTATATATACATATAGATTAAATCGGATTCCTTGTGAGCAAAATGGGGACTTATAAGCATTGGTACAACAGGAGTAAGCAGGGACTGGTCAGAGCAAACTGGGGTTTATGGTCACCTTATTAAAGAAGAACTTTCTGGGCTTACCAAGGGACAGACTGCAATAACAGTGATACATCTATCTTTGTATTCCAACCACTTAGCACACCCTTGTATATAGTAAAAACTCAATACATATTTATCGAACCACAGCACAGCCTGGCAAAGAGGTCAGCTTCCTAGGAGGAAAAAAATGCCATATTTCATCTGTTTTACAATTTAATATAAGACTGGCTGGCCCACTTAGTAAATAAAGTTTGGGAAGATGTATTCTCCCCGTGTTGTATTTTTAGAACTATTAACATCCTTGGTATTTATGACCATATGTGTGATACAAATCCAAGACCCAGTTGAACCTGTCACCTGATGAGAAGTCTCAGAAAGAAATTAATTGGCTGTTGAGACATTCATTAGAAATGCTAGGAATTTCTGTAGCTAAGAAAAAAAATGAGTATTTTTACTTCTTTAGAGGAAGTATAAGCAACGAGTCATTACCAAATAGAGAAATGACATTGCAGAGGGCAATCTAATTGTTGAATGTGCCCTTCCATGGTGTAAGTCAGAAAATCATTGAACACCACTCTTTCCGAAATTCTCTTATCACATACAAAAGCCTCAACAATCAAGCAATTCATTCAGGATCCAATGCTGTGTCAAAAGGATTGCTAAATGCTACTTGTTATACATAGCATTGTCCTTCAGTAAGTAAGAATATAGTTTTTCTATGTTACCTCTTAATAAAAAGCACATTTTAATATATACCTGCTATCTCTCTCTGGTCAAAAATGCCAACAAAGCTTTGGATTGCTTTAGACTGCATGAAGACACCTCAGCTCATTCTACTGACAAGTCACCATTGTCAAGTATTAATTCTATGTTTATCTCTTGCTAATTTAAAGAAGTGATGTCTGTTTACCCTCCCTGACTAACCTTCTCAAATTAAGAAATAGTTAATAAAGCTTACATATTCTTGATAACTTTAAACAATGAGAATGTGGAAAATTTTTGTTTTCTAAGTTCACCACTTTAATAACTCAATGTTCTTCTAAGTGTTAAAACGTAATTTTTTTAAAGACAAAGGATTTATGGAAAGTCTAAGGAGCAGTGAAAATAGATGTCATTAAGCTATGGTGACCTTAGTAAAACTTTTATAAGAGTTTTTTAAAAATTATTTAGGAAAAAGCTCTTATTTAAAAACAATGAAAGTGAAATCTTTAGACACTAGGATTATATTTACCTGAAATATGAACATAGTTACTGATTGTAGATTATTACTTAGAAAAATTTAAATGGCATTCTTATATTTCAAGAAAATGACTTCTACTTTTCCCCAGGGAAAGAGAAATTAGAAATCAAACAAGTGTCAGTGTTCTCTACCCTGAACATGCAGATCTCTGAATTACACTGAAATGGGATGATAATGTTTAAAGGAATTCTGGAGTTGGAAATGAAGGGAGAACTAAAGAGTATTAATTATGCTACACAAATAGCCCAAGACATAAAGAACATTAATTCTTTATGTAACTGGAGATTTTTAAAAGCAAAGTATTTTCTACATAAATTTTAAGATGTCTTAGCAACCTTAATCCTACCTTTTACCAATATATTTCTCTGAAAGCATAACAGATCTGTGGTCCCTAAGAACTAGACAAAAGCTCGGGGACAGGGCGTGGTGACAAGGGAGTAGAGAGTGGAAAGAAAAGTTAGGCATTTTTCTTCTTCGTTTTAGAGTCAACCACGTTTGAAACAGTCCATATTCCTTGGAGACAGACAGTATGCAAATGAACAGTATGTTCCTGCTATTAAATTTATCTGGGCATGGAGCAAATCTTGTATAAAAATTTTTTTTTTCCATTTCACTTTTAGTTTAACATGAATAAGAATAGAAAATTGGGTCATTTATAGTTTTTTAAATTTAAGTGCATTTGCTTTTGTTACCATCTGTTTCACACATTAGGCACAGTCAGTTTCATGAGCTGTAGTCCCACCTCTAGTCTTAGCAAATTTCATTGGTAGCCTAAATGTATAATATATCATAATAGATTATCTTAATAAACCTTTAAAAGTATTAGTTGCTTTTTAGTGAGCATACAATAGAAGCCAATAAGGCTTTGGAAGCGAGTTCTCTTTAGATACTCAGAACCTGGAAAATATAATTGCTGATCTTGTATGCAAATAGGTGATTTTCAATATGAATTGCAAATTAGAATTACCTATAACGCTTTCAAAAACAACGAACGTCCAGGCCACAATCCAGACCAATTAAACAGAGCTCTGGGTTGAGACCTGGGAAATTTTTTTTTAAACTCCCCAGGAGATTGTTATACTAATTAAACTGTTAATATTTATAAAGTAGTTAGGACAGTGGTAATGACTATGTAAATGCCTATTAAATAAATACTTTTTAAAAATCAGACTTTGGGGATAAAGGAGAAGAAATTCTAGGATGGCGAGGGAGTCGGTGAGGCAGCCTGAAGTCCCCACAGACCTCACTGCAGTTGGCTTATCCCTACGGGTTTAACTTGAACTTGATCAAGAAGTCCAATCAGATGGGCCAAAATTGTTGCAGTACTTTGATGTTTTATTTAGTTGTACACAACTAGAACTGACTAAAAAGTATTGCTGGGCATAACTGAAAAGACAGTGGCTCAAACGAGATCCTAAGTATTTGGAAATAACTCTCTTCATCCTTGACTCCACTTTCCCTTCCACACTTCACTCGGAGCATGCCCCTCCTCTCCGCAGCAAGGAGACCCATTCACCGGTGCTCCCTCAGGAACTCAAGAGAGACCTTCCTTCCCCACATGGGTCCAGGCAATGTCCCAAGGTTTGAGTTTCACTGGCTCTGGCTTGTCCTGCCCAGAATGATGGTAATGAGCCTTTGCTTTCCTGATGTAAAAGCCTCTTGGCTTCCTTAACGCTGATCTAATGACTGAGCCCAGGGAAATTTGATGTTCAAATTAATTAAACTTAAATCATATGTTCATTCTGGGAGCATAAATTGGGGTTAACCCTTCATAAATCACAGCGATAGAGTAAGAGATTAACAATCTCAGAATGAAACACTGAGTACTGTTACTAACAAAGGGAAAATGGAATGAGGGCCAGCTAACAGCAGATGTCACCAGGGTTAAAGACGAAGAATTCTGTGCCCCTCTGAGACTAACTAGTGGGCTCCTATGTTCAGCTAGAGTTGGACTCTGGGGGGTAGAACCTTCAGAGACACGGGGAAGGTCTTCCCTCATCGTTCAAAGTGCTCCTGCTTGTTAATTCCTGAAATTTTTGAAGAGAGGATGAAGCGTTTGTGCTAGCACTCAAAATGCAAAATAATCCTGGGCTAGAGAATTTAAAATGTAATTGACTGACATGAGATCCTCTCTGGGGGAAAAGTGTTTTGATGGGAGGAAAGGAGAGAGAAGCCAGGGAACAAGTGGGCACAGAAAGGTGAAGCCTTGGGCACTCTGGGCAGCCAGCCTCCTGCCAGGGCTGGCCCTTCCTGTCAGGGCTCTAAAAAATGAGTTTCGCAGCACATTACATCCTGGCGTCTGAGAGTGCTCAACGCAGTTCACAATTTCACAATCTGCCTCAAGTGCCTTTGATTCAAAATCAATTCTTTGGGTGGTTATCGATGGGGTGGATTGCGGATGCCAAATCAATTCCTCATTTCAGCGAAGGGCTTGATTGTTTGGCATTATGTGGATTAAATATTGTGGTTATTGACTAATTTCTTTCCCATTTAGAGATGTTGCTAGGACAGCATGCAGGCAAGCCAGTTTTAGCTCAAGCCACTGCCAGGATGGCCAGAAACGGCACCTAAGACTTAAATACTTTTATCTCGGGAACCTGACCATTAGAAAACTATGAAAGATTTTGCTTTCCTTTCCACATGCTTTCTTTAGGGTGCTGTGTCTGCCTCCCTTAAAAAAAAAAAAAAAAAGTTTTTATTGATTTCAGAGAGGAAGGGAGAGGAAGAGAAAGATAGAAACCTCAGTGATGAGAGAGAGTCACTGATGGGCTGCCTCCTGCATGCCCCCGACTGGGGATGGAGCCTGCAACCCGGGCCTGTGCCCAGACCGGGAAGTGAACCTTGACCTCCTGGATCCTAGGTCCATGCTCAACCGCTGCCTCCCTTTTTATTTGGCTTTCACCTCCTGCCCTCCATCTTCTTTTAACTTCTGATTAACAAATGTCTACCAAGTAATACTACACACCTTGCCCAGTACTCTGTGCGGGGTAATGGAGTGTTTTTTGAAAAAGTCAGTTTTTTTGTGACCACAGAGGTGTTAAATCTCTGTCTTTAAATTTGCTTTCCGCCCGGCGGGGTGTGGCTCAGTGGTTGAGCGTCGACCTAGGATCCAGGCGATCCGGGTTCGATTCCCGGTCAGGGCACATGCCCGGGTTGCGGGCTCGACCAATGACTCTCTCATCATTGATGTTTCTATCTCTTTCTCTCCCTCTCCTTTCCTCTCTCTGAAATCAATAAAGATATATTTTAAAAAAAAAAATTTGCTTTCCACTTTTCCTATGAATCTGGACTGTGGATTTAATCCTCTCGGGTCTAGTTCTGTTTCTCTTTCTCCACTTTACTGCCCCAGAGTCCTTGGTTTCCCCTAGTTCTTTCCTTCGGCTCCTCTTCCATGCCCCACACCCCTTAAATGTATTATTTTCACCAGATTTTCCTATCCTTTTAAGCTGGGTTATTTTCCTTCTATGTGTTCCCATAAGACCCTGTTAAAGAACTAATACCTCTTCATAGTAATGAGCTGTTTGCATGTTCGCACCCTTACTCGGACTTTAAATGGAGAAAAGAAACTGAATATAATCACTCTTTTTTCTATTATTATTATTTTTTAATCCTTACCTGAGGATATGTTTCCATTGATTCTTCAGAGAGGGAGAGAGAGGGAGGAAAACATCAATTGGTTGCTTCCGGTACCCACCTTGACCAGGGATTGAACCCACAACCTAAGTATGTGCCCTGACCAGAACCGAACCTGCAATCTTCAAGCAACTGAGCTACCAGGCCAGGGTAGTATAATCATTTTTTTAACTCTACTGCCCAGACCAGTGCCAGCAACTGCAAATAAATTCTTTGCCGTTGATGAATACACCCAAGACTCTTTGCTGAAGGAACTGCATAACAGAACATCGGGCTGCTCCAGGCACACATTCTAGTGGAATTAGATCTGATGCTAAATGGCAGTTATTTCCAAAACTAGAAAGTTATGCTGCTCATCTACTCTAGTTCTGTGGAATCAGAATGTTTGTCAATCACCAGACAGTTGTGATGACTTGCAAACCAATGTCCTATACTTGTAGTTAGTTATATACTATCTCCAACTCAGAGTTAGGACAGTACCTTTTGCCACTTAATTTAAAAGAGATCAATCTCCATACAGATGGATTCTAACACTGACCAAAAGAATAATAACTGGAGATCAAAGATTTTATGAAAGTATGTGAACAGATAATGATTATTGACTTATGTCAGTAAAATTGATTCTGTGCATCCTTTAAGAAGTACATAGTCACCTGACCTATAAACTTACTTCTAGAAATGTGTATGCTAATGAGAATTGAAAATACAGAGAAACAATGATGCAGGGAATATTGCTGAAGCACTGTTCACGGGTAATCGGGAGTAGGTGGCATCTTGCACAGTAGGTGGGTTGTCCAGGGTTAAGAGCACAGAGAGTCTCATCCTGTAATAGGCAGAAGGGCACACTCTGGGCAGAGACACAGGTGCAACTGGCTAAATTCTCTTCTGTTTGTTCCTGTTTCCACATTGACATACGGACAGCTCATTAGCTGAGAGTGAGGAGGCCCTTGAAATTCAGAGAGAACTGTGAAAATAGAAAAAAGAATTTCCCAACAGAGTGGGAAAGCAGTGAAAGGCTTCCTCGATCTTAAATCCACTGGTCAGTTCTCAGTTGTGCAATTTGAATGGTAGACAGCATTTGACAGTTTGTCACTCCCTCCTTTTTAAAATATTTCTTCACACCCTTTCCTCATTTTCTCCCAACTTCCTGACCACTCCGTCTCGGCCTCCTTTGCTGGCTCTGCAGCATCTCTCTGAACTCTGAAAGTCAAAATGCCCCACTGCTCAGACGCTCAAACTCTTTTTCTACCTACACTGCCTAGATGATCTCATCCCCTCTTATGACTTAGAAACCATCTATGTGCTGTTGGCTCCCAAATTAATATCTCCAGCCCAGATTTCCCCACTGAATTACAGATTGATATCTGCAACTGCCTACTTCATGTCTCTACTTGGAACTGCTTTATACCTCTCAAGCTTAATATGTTCAAAATGAAACCCCTGACATCTCTTCGCTCCCCACCAAACCTTCTTCTGTAGTCTTTTGAAACACTGTAGATAACAGCTCCATCTTCTGATTATTCACACACAAAACTAGGAGTCATGCTTGACTGCTGTCTTTCAGCACACCTCAATTCAAATTCACCAAAAATATTTTGTCTATAATTTCAATTTCTCTCTATCACCTCTATCTATCTATCTATCTATCTATCTATCTATCTATCTATCTATCTATCTATCTATCTATCTATCTATCTATCTATCTATCTATCTATCATCTATCTATCTCTATCTATCTATCTATCTATCTATCTATCTATCTATCTATCTATCTATCTATCTATCTATCTATCTATCTATCTATCATCTATCTATCTATCATCTATCTATCTATCTATCTATCTATCTATCATCTATCTATCTATCTATCTATCTATCTATCATCTATCTATCTAATCTATCTATCATCTATCTATCTATCTATCTATCTATCTATCTATATCTATCATCTATCATCATCTATCATCTATCTATCATCTATCTATCATCTATCTATCTATCATCATCAATCTATCATCATCTATCTATCATCTATCAATATCTATCATCATCTATCTATCATCTATCTATATCAATCTATCTATCATCTATCATCTATCATCATTCATCTATCATCTATGTCTGTCTGTCTGCCTATTTATCTCCAAATATATCACACTTCCAGCACTCTGATTTAAGCTACCATCATATTTAGCTTTCTAGCTAGCTACCCTTTAAATTTTCCTCTTCCTTTCCATCTATCTGCTCCAGCTATATTATCCACATCAATGCTCCTAGAACACGCCAAGCATGTTCCCAATTTAGGGTTTTTCTACTTACTATTTTCTCTTCCTTGAACACTGTTCCTTTTGTTAGCCATATGGCCTACTCCCTCACTGTCCTCAAGTCTTTATAGATGTATAGAAAACAGTATGAAAGATTGTATATCAAAATGTTATCTTTAAAGTTTATAGAATACACACATATACACAAAACTACTCTCCAAGGGGTGGAATTTAAGGGGACTTTAAGTTTCTATTTTAGTATTAAAATAAAAACTTAAAGAATATAATGTATATTCTTAATTTCTCCAATGAACATACAATAATGAAACTAACACACTACAGGAATTTTTTGTTTGTTTGTTTTCAAATGGAGTTAAACAGAACAGGGAAGAAATGTACACAAGCCAAGGAATGTCGGCAAACTCTAGAATATGTAAAAGTCAAGGAACAATTCTCCCTTACAACTTCCAGAAGGAATGCAACCCTACTAGCACCTTGATTTTGACCCACAGCAAGAGGAAATAAATACACAATTCAAGCAAATCTTCAAAGAGGATGTGGCATTTAGGATTCTTCCAGCAATGGCTTTCAATAGATGACGACTACATATAACCATAAGCTTGTATGTTTGCCCTCACATCCCAGCCAGGCGTATGCAGCTGCAGGGCAACCCCAGGCAAAACCAGCAGGGGAGCCACCACACCAGCTGAGAAAGGGACTCAGCATCCATGAGAAACGATTAGTCATTGTTGTCTTAAAATACTTATTGTAGGGAAGTTTGTTATAGGGCGATATATACCTGATATACCCCCTGAAATGGAGTTAAGCAGTCTCATGAATTATAAATATTTTATTCGTTCTTCCCTATTGAAGTAATTATTCTGTAGTGTTATTTGGGATATCTCTATCACTCTAATCTTTTCTCATCCATTACTCAGTTTCATCTCATATACATTTGTGAGAGGTTAAACATCAAACACTTGAGGTCTAGATTTGCATTTGAAATACTGTATTCACCTTCTACTGATTTGATAAATTGTTATAACCCATCTGGAATTATACTAAAATGAGCATCGCAAGAATAATTGGGACAGAAGTGATGACGGTAACAATAACTAACACTATGGAAGATTTCCAATGCATCGGACTCTATCTTAAGCTCAGTATCTTATTCAACCTTCATAAAAGAGATACTATTGTTATCTCCTTTTAAAGATAAAAAAACTGAGATGCAGAGAGATTAAGAGGTTAATAAATTTGCCCGAGATTACATAGTAAATAAATCAGGGAACCTGAATTCAAAATGAGATCCATCTGACTTCAGTGGCCTTGGTTTTGACCACTAGACTCTTCTACAACAAAAAGGTTATTTCTCTGATACTAACCTCCAAAGACAGGAATCAGATTAATCTAAATCCAGAATCAGAAAACAGAGAAACCCATCAGAGAGATTTTTTTTCACCTGGAGCAAATAACTTCTGAATCTCCCTAAGGTCTGTTAAAATGAGCTGTGAAAATGTTTAAGACACAGGATTTAAGAAAATATGAACAAATATCAACTTCTAGTCCTTTCTCTTTTACTAATCAGGTATAATTTTCAATGAGTTCTTTCTATATCACAAATTTCCCATTTGTAAAATTAGTGTTTTTGATTTCTATTTCTCTAAGGACAGTTTCAACTCAACATTAAAAATTATTTTATATATGTTTGTCTCAAACATGTAAATTATATACATGGCAATTTTGTATTCCAATTGCAGTCTCAGGAGCCAATTTTACAATAAAATATTTAAAATATAATGAAGTCTTATGAATAAATTTTGGATTCCTATTATATCAGTAGGATGGTAATGGTGAAGATTATCCCAGAGATTACTGAAGCCCTAAAGTATGACCTTACATATTTCCGACAGATATTGCTTAAACAATAGCAGGCCCCACCAGAACATGGATGACTCAATTGAAAGTTTAGAAGAGAAGGGTGGCTTGCTTTTGGAAATGTCTGTCTTATGCAGGCAGTCTCAAGACACAGATTTCTAATAGCTATAAAGGGAAAGTTGGATGTTCAGAGCTTTGTGTAATGTTAATTGAAGTGTAGCATCCTTTGGAGAACTTTGAACATAATGAACACTGGGAACATGGGCACTGCTTGGCTAGTCATCATTAAGTTGAATGTAGATAGAGATTACGGTTAGGGTTGGTTAGGGTTTATATTAATTCGCTCTGAGCTGACACATGTTCAACTCTGGGAATGAACAAAATTATCCTTAAAGTTTTTGTTTATTTAAAAACTAGAACAGTGAATAGAATGAAAAACAAATTAATCAATCTTATGATCAACTAAGGTATCTGAATCACATAGGTTGAAGGAGGATTTGGAATTTGGAAGCCTTAGTTGAAAAGAAGTTTCATCAGACCTTTCAGTTTAAAGGTGCCTATTTTCCAATAAGAAATTAACAAGAAGCAGTGAGGAAGCAGCATTAATCTTAGCTACAGTAAAAACCCTGCTGGAACTTGAGAAGTTTGCCTTAAAAATACAATTGAGTAAAATAAAGGGTTGCTTTATTTCAGGTTTAGTAAGTGCCCCGTCCTGACCTGCTTCAAGGGTTTGGTGGCCTGAGCTGAAGTCATGCCTTCCCATCTCCGCTGTGGTTTGGCGCCATCTGGTGGAAGTTCGGCTCTAGTTTAGAAAGCAAGGAGTTGATACAATCCTGTCCTATCAAAATTAGGGTTATCGTAGGACTTTATGGAATTTATGCTCACTCATAAAGTGATCCTGTAGACAAATGCTGGAGTCGCTTCCTTTAATTAACTTTAATTAATTTCCCAGCTGACCAAGCTTCCAGTTTTCACTGTTATTTTAAGGTTCTGCTGAGTATCCCACCCCTTTCTAAGTTCATTTTCTCTTGCCTGTAAGGGTTGCAAGTTCCTCAGCTTAGCTGTGCCTCATTACCTACTGCCATTTGCTTTATAACTTCCAGAATCTCTCCACCACTCTTGGCTGTTGCTGGCAGTGGTAGTTTGGATTTACAGTGGCACCTCGGTTTCCGAATGCAATCCGTTCTGGAAGACAGTTCAGGTTCTGAAATGTTCAAAAACCGAGGGATCAGCAGCCCACAGCTGGGCCTCAGGATCTTGCTCTCAGGGGAAGCCTCCTGGCATGTTCGACTTCCGAGGAGCGTTCCAAAACCGAAGCATTTACTGCAGGGTTTGCAGGGTTTATAACCCGAAATGTTCATCAACAGATACGCTGGAAAACCGAGGTACTACTGTAGTTTTATTTGTTTTTTTATTTATATAGTTTTCCAGGGGTAAATTGAATTTATTTTTATTTTTACATTTCTCTGGCCTTTTCAGAGAGATTTGTACAAAAAGGAGAAGTAAACATATTTGCTTAGGTGGTCGCTTTGATAAGGAGTTTGTTTTCTTTTCTTTTTCTAGTTAAACGATGATTTTATTGCTTGAGTGCATAGACATGATATGCAACCAGCACAGAGGCTGTGGCTGACTCCTCCTTCCAAGTGGGGGGAAGGATGCCTTTGGTCTTACAATGGTCGAGCCAACCGGTGAACAGGCCTCTCAATGAGAATCCAAAGGGATTTAGCACCCTTACCCTTCCCGTTCCTCTCAAGGGGCTTTGACACAGCAACAGCTGCCTTGATTAAATGGTAGAGGCCCTCGGGAAGATCAGGAGCAAGTCCTCGGGACTTGGGAATTCTCAGGATTTTACTGCCTGTCACAAAGCGCACTCGTGTGACGCCCTGTGAATCTCTCAGGATCACCCCGCTTTGTGAGGGAGTCGGGCCCTTGGCCAGCTGGTAGATCTGCTCCCTCAGTGGTCAGTCGTCAGTTTCAGCCAGGTGGGGACACCCCGGTGGTGGCGACAGGCCCTTCCCGGGAGCTGCATGCCACCCGTGATGGCAGAGGACTGGCCAGGAGTTTGTTTTCTTAAAAAAGTAATCGAATTTAGTCATGTCCATCCTGTTGAGCCAGCGGGCCACTCCGCTTTCCACACTGTTATGGACTGAATGACTGTGTGCCACCCCCAGTTAATATGTTGAAGCTCTTACCTCCAATGGGATGGCTTCTGGAGATGAGGCCTTTGGAAAGTGATTAGGTTTCCATGAGGTCAAGAGGGTCGGCCTCTTGTGATGGGATTAGTGGCCTTATAAGAAGAGATCCAGAGGGCTTGGTGTCTCTCTCTCATTGGTGTGGGGGGACCAGAGTGAAGACAACTGTCTGCAAGCCAGGAAGAGAGCTCTCACCAGGTCTCCTCAGCTGTGCTGACACCCTGACCTTGAACTTCACATCCTCCAGAACTGTGAGATATGTTTATTGTTTAAGCTTCCCATTCTATGGTATTCCAAGATGACTAATATACACTCTAGGCTGTCTAGGATTCCCATAGTGCTGCCATATTTCATGTCTTTTTTTATTTCTTTTTCAATAACTTTTTTCAGTATTTGGAAAGGCTCCTCTAACCTCCACCAGTCCTCTAAGGAAAAGTGGTGCTTGTGATGATCCTCTCCACCCCACTCTATCAAAACACCATGATTCTTATGCAAATACTTATTTTACAAA
Organism: Miniopterus schreibersii; assembly: GCF_964146895.1. Taxonomy (NCBI): domain Eukaryota; kingdom Metazoa; phylum Chordata; class Mammalia; order Chiroptera; family Miniopteridae; genus Miniopterus; species Miniopterus schreibersii. The sequence goes on from NC_138118.1 coordinate 51,239,250, forward strand.
TTAGTGGCCTTATAATTGTTACAAACTGGACAAAATTTTCTGCCTGGACAAAAGAGTAGCACTTGTAACCATTGTGTTTCTTTTTCAGTTTTTAAGAAAATGTTAGATTAATCACATATATGGTAAGCAAGGATTGTCATTTTAAAATTCGTATTATATAGTAAGACAATGTATTGGTATGCATAGATCCTAGGATATAGTGGTCTCTCTTTATTTTCAATTTTTTTTTATTCCACCTTTATTGGAAATCTTTGTCTCACTTGACTCCTCTATGCCTTGGTTTTTTGTTTGTTTGTTTTTTTTAAATATATCTTTATTGATTTCAGAGAGAGGAAAGGAGAGGGAGAGAGAGAGATAGAAGCATCAATGATGAGAGAGTCATTGATTGAGCCCGCAACCCGGGCATGTGCCCTGACCGGGAATCGAACCCTGATCGCCTGGATCCTAGGTCGACGCTTAACTGCTGAGCCACGCCTGGCCGGGCACCTCAGTTTTTTTTAATGTGTTAAATTAAACTGTTGGATTAAATGGTTTGAGTTACTATAGTAACTATATTGCTATCACCAATAAGTTATTTCTCTAACACTTTACTATTTACAAAACACTTTTGCATGCTATCAATTAAACTAACTCCCAATGGCCTAAAGCCAAAGATTGTGATTAATGATTTCACAAGTAAAAGAAATCAGGCTTTATTTGTTCAAGTGGAAAAAAAAAAAGGTAGATAGTGAAGCTAAGACTCAAACCTGGAATCTCTGATTCCAAATATCATGTTCTCTCTACCATGCCACGGTTATTTCCTCATCTGGAAGATCACTGATGTATCTATCCCCCCCCCCCCCTTAGTTTCTCATTTCACAGCTTCTTGTATGTCAGCTAATGTTCACTCTAAAGTGATGCAAAACCTGTTGTACACATTGTTTCTCTTAAGCCATCCCAAAAGCCAGTTCTGCTTTCAGAAAGACCCTCAATAAACTCATGGGGAATCCCACACTGCTCTGCTTCCCACAGTCCCTCTCCTTTGAAAGTGGGAAGTTTCTGAATTATGGAAAAGGTGCCAATATCGCCTAAGAAAGTGAAACCAGGTTGGCACAACAGTATGATTTCTAGATTAGCATTCTAACTCGAGAAAGGCCCAAACAACTATAGGGATTGAAGAGACGGACCAACAGGTGGAGTTTGGGGAGCAGAAGGAGTGTGAGCTTTGATGCCAGATGAAACTGGGATTCATGTCTTGCCCTCCTCTGACAAGCTGAGTAACTTGGCTGACCTATTTGAGTCTAGGTTTTATCTGCAAAATACCTATAGCGTGTGGCACTGGGGAAGTTAAAGTGCCCAAATGTATAAGTGTCAAGGGCTTTGATGGCATCCGATAGCATTATGTCTGATTATACATACCAATTGTTCAACTGAAACTGGTTAATTAAATCCCTATACCCCTTTATAATCATAATTTAAAAATATTCTGGACTTTGATTTTTTAAAAAATATATGTTTTTATTGATTTTGGAGAGAGGAAGGGAGAGGGGGAGAGAGAGACAGAAACATCACTAATGAGAGAGTCGTCATTGATCAGCTGCCTCCTGCACGCCCCCTACTGGGGATCAAGCCCACAACCCAGGCATGTGCCCTGACCTGGAATCGAACCCTGATATTCTGGTTCATGGGTCAATGCTCAACCACTGAGCCAGGCTGGCCAAGCATGGACTATGATTTTTAAAATATATTTCAATGCTACCAACATAGTAACATAAACAAGATCAAACTGTACACTGACTTGAGAAACCCATACTTGCATTGAACAAATTCGTCCCTTTAGCAAATACTTATAGAGCAACTACGTGTTCAGTGGTGGGGAACAAGACAATTATTTTCTTGGTCCTCATGGAGTTTATATTTTATTTACATAATTGTTTACATAAAATGTGAATGCACTTTTTTGGAAAATCTTGTCATCAATAAGTCAAAATTTACTTTTAACTTTGGTATAAAATTCCCTTGACAACTCTAACTCCTACAAGTATAACAAGGCAATAGATATGTTTGGCAGAGCAACTATTTATGTCCTGTCTTCTGTGTTGCCAGGGTGATGGTAGCAATATTGAAAACATTGGAGGTGGTTGTTATTGGAAAGGATCCTGGCTTTCACTTCCAAATGGAACTGTAAAAAGCAAAATGTAGGATGGGGTGTGGGCAGTGACTGGCCATGGCTATACATAAACTAGATGAATGGATTATTGGTGATTAACCCAATGTGATGCTATTCTCGGAAATGTAATACTCATAGGCAATCTTTTCTTAATAATACTTAAAAATTTATGAAATTTTAGTGACTACATGAAATATTTGAGTTTCTTTTAGAAAATCTAACATCATTCTTTTGAAAGTTATGTTTTTGCCCTCTTCTCTCTTCTCCTTCTTTCTTTCAGTGGAAAAAATTCAAAAGGTATACTGAGCTTTTGATCTCTCCTCTAAATAAGATTTAAAATGTTGCCAAAGTAAAATTTCAGCCTTTAAAGAATTTTAAAATAAAATTAGAAATGAAAGAGGAGAAGTAACACTGATGCCACAGAAATACAAAGGATTGTAAGAAAATATTGTGATATGCCCCAAAATTAGACAACCTGGATGAAATGGATCAATTCCTAAAAACGTACAATCTTCCAAAACTGAATCAGGAAGAATCAGAAAGCCTGAATAGATGGATAACAACTAATGAAAGTGAAGCAGTAATCAAAAAACTCTCGATAAATAAAAGTCCTGGACCATACGGCTTCACAGGAAAATTTTACCAAACATGCAAAGAAGAACTAACAACTGCCCTCCTCAAACTATTCCAAAAAATCCAAGAGGAAGGAAGACTCCCAAGCTCTTTTTACAAGGACAACATTGTCCTAATACCAAACCCAGATAAAGACACTACAAAGTAAGAAAATTATAGGCTAATATCCCTTATGAACTTAGATGCTAAAATCCTCAACAACATATGAGCAAACCAGATCCAGCAATACATGTAAAAGATCATGTACTATGACCAAGTGGGATTTATTCCAGGGATACAAGGCTGGTGCAATATTCACAAATCAATAAACATGATACATCACATAAACAAATTGAAAGACAAAAATTGCATGATCATATAATAGATGTAGAAAAAGCATTTGACAAAATCCAGGGTCCATTTATGATAAAAACTCTCAGCAAAGTGGGAATAGGAGGAACATACCTCAACATAATAAAGGCCATATATGACAGACCTATAGCCAACATCATTAACAATGGGCCAAAACTACAAGCATTTTTCTTAAGATCAGGAACAAGACAGGGATGTCTGCTCTCACCACTCTTATTCAACATAGTACTGGAAGTCCCAGCCACAGTGATCAGACAAGAAATAAAAGGCATCCAAATTGGAAAGGAGGAAGTAAAACTGTCATTATTTGCAGATGACATGATATTGTACATGGAAAACCCTTAAGACTCCACCAAAAAACTACCAGATATAATAAATGAATTCAGTAAGATACTTGCAGTAAAAGTGGGATAAATGCTGATGGAAGGAGACTAGACTTTGGGTGGTAAACACACAATACAATCTACAGGTGATGCATTATAGAATTGTACATATGAAACCCATATACTTTTATCATTGTAACTCCAATAAATTCAATAAAATATATAAATTAAAAAATATATATATTTAAATATATCTTTATTGATTTCAGAGAGAGAAAAGGAGAAGGAGAGAGAGAGAGATAAAAACATCAGTGATGAGAGAGTCATTGATCCTCTGCTTCCTGCACGACCTCTACTGGGGATCGAGCCAGGGCATGTGCCCTGACCAGGATTTGAACCCTGATCACCTGGATCCTAGGTTGATGCTCAACCACTGAGCCACGCCTGGCCGGGCTAAAAATATATATTGATTATATCTTTTAAAGGAATACATGATTATATATCAATCATGAAAAGTAGAAGTCACCTATTAGGTTTGCTGAATTTTCTGTCTTATTTGAAAGTGCCACATACATGAACCAGGGGATAAGTAATCAGTGCCTTTCTTCCTCACCAACTTCATTCAGTCAGTCTCTTAATTCCAAGCCAACTAGTACTTTGGTACTGAATTAATTTTAAAAATGGAATGCTCTGTATTAGCCCTATCAAACTGCATGTATTCTTCCTTAGAGTGTGGTGAGAGAAAGTATGGTGTGCAGAATGAGAGAGAGAGAGAGAGAGAGAGAGACTTGGATAGAAGAGACAGTGAAGAGAATGCATTTCTTAGATTTCTTTGCAGCTTTTTTTTTTTTTTTTTAAAGGTTTTAAATGTGCTTTGTTTCTTTAATTATGGTACAAGGAGCCGCAGAGTGCTTGGATGACAAGTTGGTTTTGAAACAATTCTGTATAACAGCAACTGTAGTGGTTACTGATTTTTCACTCTTTTGGGGTGACTCTACCAACAGAGGACAGGTCCCATTCTAATTCAGTCTGTGTGATTGCAAGTATCCACACAACACAGAAAGTGGTTCTGCTGCGTAACAAGGCATTCCCATGTGTGTCATGAAAATCCCATGAGTATTTTACATGGCTCTGTCTTTCCAAAATTGGCTGAATGCTTCAATTCTTGAGGCTACTTAGTGCATTTTCTGGGTGAGGGGATATATCATGGTGTGAGGAAATTTGTAGCAGACTGTAGCTACTGGGATTTTTCATGGCAAGGACACCTGGTAGAATTCTGAAACCCAGACGCTCTCCTCAGAAAGTTCACAATTCAGCCTCTATTACCAACTTATTATAAAGGATGCGTTTCAGGAAAAGCCAAATGGAAGAGATGCATAGGGCATGCCCTCTCTGGGTGTGCCACCCTCCCAGCACCTCACTGTGTTCACCAGCCTGGAAGCTCCACTGCTGGGTTTCTTGACACAAATTAGGTTTTGCCAGTTATATGCAGTGTTGTGATATTTGAAAGGCAAGAATAATAGGGAGGCATTTTATATGTTTGGCTTATTTTTTTTCAGTTGATAATCAAAGACATATTGATATGAAGATTTTCTGCGCTCATTTTAAAACTTTTCAGCAATTTTAGTGTCTACTTTCTAGTCTCTTGTGTTTTTCAGAAGTATTTTACATCCAGCTCTGAAGGCTCAGCTGGAGCTCACTTCTCCAACTGTTCCAGCAATTTATTATTAGAATTCAAATAAGTATTATTAGTATTACTGTTAGTATTAGTATTAGTATTATTTTAGAAAGATAGGAAGGGAGAGGGGGTGAAACATCAATCGGCTGCCTCCTGCCCCCCTACTGGGGATCGAGCCCAAAATCCAGGCATGTGCCCTGACCGGAAACTGAACCAACAACCTTTCAGTGCACGGGACAATGCCCAGCCAACTGTGCAACACTGCCCAGGGATGTTTCAGCACTTTTTAAATCACCTATCTGCTCAAAATACCTAAAGTAGTTTTGTTTTTTCTGTACTAAATGTTGTATAATATATGTCTCATGTCATTCTCTGCTTAAAAATGTCAATACCTAACCACTCTTTAGGTACTTTATGGGAAAGTATCTAAATAATTAGCATCATTTTAAAGGGGGTATATAATGACAAGTTCCTCCAATTATAGATGTATCTTTTATTGTTTTTTCATACAGTATGTTTCCCTTTCCTAAATTCATTTATTCATAATCCAGTATATTTAACACATTTTCTTACATTTCTCTCCTCTTCAACTTGTTTATTGAAATCTACATTCCTTTAAATTCTCATTTTCTTCTTACCCTTATATGATAAACTATGATCATCTAACCAGAAATGATCTTTCTTTTCTTAGCTAAACTGATGTATTCTAAACTAATGTAGCACTTGTGTCTCTTTAGGATCATGTGAACCTCTAAACTGTTCAAGTGAAAACAGGAGATGTCCACCCCCAATTTTATCATTAGTTCACCCCAAATTTATCACATACTTAATCATGATCCGGTCACTGAGCTAGTCACTGAAGTGAGGTGTGAAAATACAGTCCCTGTCTTAATGACCCTCATATCTTACTATTAATATATATTCACTGAGAATGAACAAGAAAATATTGCCAAGATCATTTTGCTAGCAGGAAGATGAATATAATGAACAAATTACTTGTTATAGATGTGACTTGTAGAAAAATGGTCTTGCACTCTTGTAGATTCTTTTGCCATTACATGAAAATGTAGAAGCAGCAGGGTTTTAAACACATCCTGAATTGAATTCTAGGGTTGCCTCTGGAAGTGCACTGGAGTGCAGTAAACAAAACTCTATGCAAAATTTGTATTTATTTATCTACATGTATTTTTTTTTTTAATGGTGGTGGAGGGGAGAGGAGTCCACAGCTTTTATTAAGTTTCCAGATGATTCCCCAAAAAGGTAAAAAACACTGATACAACATAATGATACAATTATCAGTACTAAATAGATCTAAGACAATGTATTCTATTTATAATTACAAAAAAATCATTCTCTATTAAATAAGAAAGTCATGGTTTTAAAGATGGACTAGATAAACCATTAAAATAAGCACTGATTTATATACCTCTGCCCTGGATGAAGTCAAGATAGGCCTCAGGCAGACTGATCCCTTGGAACTGTTTTGCTGGCAGCAAACTTTTCCTTGTATCAGCAGTTCATTTCGGCTTCATATTATATATACATATATATACTGATTATATGTATGTATTTTTAAATTTGAGGTGTTTACAAGTGAGATGAAGTTCTGAGACCTAATGTTTTTTCAAGTTTAAATGTTCTGATAAAGAAAAAAATCACAAAAACTATTTTTTCTTCCCCCACCTAACTCCCAGAAGGTACAATTATTTGAGTCTCAGTGATATCACAGGAGAATAATCTGATGGATAGCCTTCTTCATTGCACAAAATTGGTACTTCTTCCTTAGGCAGTGTTAGAAGGTCAGCTTAAAGATTATATTGTTGGCTTATGAGATTATTTTGTTGTCTATTACTTTCTGTGAGCATAAAAAAGTAAATTTTGTGATTTAGAATCAAAAACAAAAAGTAAAATATACACATATACATATATGTGAAATAAGAAATACATTTCTAAACAAGTTAATACATGTGTCTGTAGTTAATATCATATTTGATAGATGGCATACACTTCAATAACTAATTTAATAAAATTTTAGAAAATTACACTTGGACAATACACTGATTACACAGAATATACTCCCTTTTTTTTTTTTAATCTCTGAATAATCTGCCCAGAATTTATTTGTATTACATGATGCTAAAAATGTCTTCACACGATTACTGCACCCTGAAAGGAAACTTCTTCTGAAAATCCTATTAGAAAATTTTCTAATAAATAGACTACCCAGAATGAACTATCTGCAAGAAAGTTAATTGACTTTTAAAAGAAAACAAGAGGAATATCACAGCAAAAGGAAAGAAGGAGGAGAAGTGTGGGAAACGAGGGCTGTGGCCTTTGTGGCAGAGTCTGCTGGTTGTCCTCTAACTCTGCTCTGTCATCGTTTTGATGTATGACGGGTCTACACTTCCCCAGGCCTCCTGCAGCTGGGTGCCATCCTGTGACTGATTTGTCTTGAATGGAATGGGCTGGAAGATGTGCCAGCTCCTAGGCCTAAGTTTTCAGATCTCCACATTCCCCTCCCACTTCTACTCAGAGCTGACCATGAAGGTGATAGCCGTGCTTCAGAGAAGGAGCTTGTTTGTTTACCCTTAACCCAAGGGCTGCCTTCCACTGGATGAAATTCAATGTCAGTGAACATTTAAACAATAAACCAACAGTAGTTGTGGCTTTGGCGAAGAGAGAAATCACAGATATGTTCAAATAATATTATAGCCATTGAAGATACTTTAAAATATTACTTCTGTTCATAATTGCTTCAAAATGATGGTATCTATACTACAACATAGACTTTAAACACCTTATAAAGTGTCAAAGAATACAATTGTATAATTTAATCATGGCATTTCAATGTAATTCATCTCCACTTTAATCTGATGCATTTTATTCTGTGCATTAGTAAATATTATGCTGAGAAAGGCTCCATAGAGTTCACCAGACTACTAAAGAGTTCTGTGGCACAAAAACAGTGTAAGGACCCTGCCCGTCCTGGCAGATGGAGAAGCAAGAACTTGGAAGGAACTTGAGCCCCTGAATGATCACAAGGGAAAGAGCTTCTTGATGGTTTAAGAGATGAAATCTTTGCTATTTGAGACAACCTATTTTGGGTGCATTTTGTGGCACCATCCTATGCAAACTGTAACTAGCATATCCTTGTATAATCAACTTTTATTTACTTATTACAGAAACACTATTGACAACTTTTTAAATAAGAATTAAAATAATAAGAAACATTATTTTTGAGAATTAAAAGAAATCTGTTATGTAGAATTATAGCATTCAATGCTTTAATACAATAAAATACCTATGCAAACACTAAAAGTATATTATTCTAGGCAATACAAAATACAAGGCATACCATTGAATAAAATTATTGAAAGTTACAATCAAGGCAAAGGTCAACAAAAATACACTTCCCCTAGGACTAGTCACCAGCAGTCACTGCAAACCCCCATCCTCTCAATTTTAAGTGCCTGCTCTCCGATCAAACAGTCCTTCAAACCCAGTAGTACATACAGTCTGTTCATCCCATAAAAATTTCCACGTTTCCCTCATGTACTCATTTCCTTTTCTACCCAATTTACATTCCACAGTCGAACTTTCTAACCAGTCTCTTGCATATAACCCAAATCTCTTCCATCTTCTGTATTCTCTGCCTCTACCCAAGCATCAGGTTGTGTAGGAGAAAAACACACTGCGGTAAGCACCATTCTCATTTAAACGTTACAACCACTAACTTCCAGTGGGCCCTGGGAGCCCTTTAGCGATACTACTACACACTCCTCGTCTATTCAGTCTTCTCTCCTAGAAAAACACTTCATGCTTTCTCTTCTTTCTTCAAACTTCTACTTCATTCTCCCATATTAACTCTTAGTTAATATCTGTGATTTCTTGGTCATGGAGAAAGCTGAAGAGAAAGGATCTTTTCCCAGCTCCCACTACCACATCTACACACGTACTATCATCAGCGTCCTATACTGGACCTTCGCTCCTGTAAGGAGGGCCCGCTCTTGCTCCTTTGTAAAGTCACCTTCTCCACTTGTGCACCAGATCCCATTTCTCCTCCTCTCTCAAGGATGTTCACGTGATCACCCTCTGTACTTTGTGATTTCTCATCGGCATATAAAATATACTGTGATTTCTCTCATCATTTAAAAACCTCTGAACCCACATTCCTCCACAGCAGATTATTTTCCTCTTTTAAAGAGCAAAACTATTGATAGCTGTCTATCTTTTCTGTTTCCAATTCCTTTCTACTTTTTCCCCTGGATTCATTCAAATCAACTTAACCCAAATCCCACTCCTGCCATAAAACTTTTTCTTATCAAGGTCACTGGTGACTTCCTATTGGTAAATCGAAGTCAGTTTTTGGCTCCCGACTTACTCTGCCTATGAGCGGTATTGCCACAATTAAGGACACTCCCCTTGTCTGAAACATTTCCTGCATTTCCAGGACAAAGCTCACTTCTGGTCCTTCACCACCCCCCTCACCAACCACACTCCCTTACTCTTGCTGGGGCTTTTTTTTGTGTGTGTTTTTTTAATCTTTTCTCCTGACGTCATAACATTGGAAAACTCCAGAGCTCAGGCATAATCTCTCTTTTATTTTTTATCTCTTTTATTTTTTATCACTCCTTCAATGACCATAACCAACATTTATATCTTTAACCTGCATGTCTTTGAACCCCAGGTTCATACAGAAATCTCAAACTGAACAATAAAGTGAACTCATGATCTTTCTCTCCAAATATGCTCCACTTGCAATGTTCCTATTCTAGAGTGAAAGAGTGACCTACACTTTTTTTCAGTTTTTCAGGACAAAACATTGGAGTCACCCTTGACTCCTCTTTTTCTCTAACACTCCACATGAACTCTATAAGTAAATCTTGTCTGTCCTAGCTTTAAAATCCAAAAACCTCACTGCCCATATGTTAAACATAAGGTGCTATAGTCACTTACCTGGGTTATCGTAATGTCCTGTGACTTGTCTCCGTGCTTCTGACTTGCCCAGTGTCAGTGTATTGTCCACCGCATGCTCTGTGAGCCCGTTACAATGCAAGTCAACAGAATACAATTAGAATACAATTAGTCAGTCTCATCTCATTTAGAATAAAAGAAAGATCTCATCATGATCTGTATGTCTTATATAATTTACCTCCTCTCTGATTTTGGTTCCTACTCTGGTGACCCTTCTCCATCTATCTACATTGGCCTTGCTATTTCTTCTTTTTTAAATCCTCAACTGAGGATACATTTGTGTGTTTCCCCCCCACTGATTTTAGAGAGAGAAGGGAGAGGGAGAGAGAGGGAGAAAGACATTGATGAGAGAGAAACATTGATTTGTTGCCTCCCACATATGCCGACCTGGGATTGAGCCCTGCAACCCAGGTATGTGCCCTGACGGGGAATCAACCTGTGACCCTTAGGTGCATGGGACTACCCTCCAACCACTGAGCCACATCGGTCAGAGCAACTTCGCTATTTCTTGTGCTCACCAGGCATGTTCCTACCTCAGAGCCTATAGCTCCTTGTTTTTTCTTCCTGGAAGCTCTTCTGCAGGATTCCTTTTAACATTCTACTTCACCAGCTTCCAGTCACTGCTTGAATGTCGCCTTCTCAGGGATGCCTAACCTAATTATCCTATTTAAAATCCACCCTCCCCACTGCCTCTGTACTTCTCTTGCTCTTCCCTGCTCCAGTTTTCTCCATAACTCGCCTCACCTTCTAATATATTATGTTTATATCATTTATATCATTTTGTTTATAGGCTTTCTTCTCCCATGACATTCTGAGCCCCATGAGGGTTTTGTCTATGAGAATTTTGTCTATGTTTCTCTCACCTAAAAAAGTTTCTGGCACACAGTAAGTATTCAGCAAGCTTCAACACTTACTAGTATAATTTTTGTTATGAATGACTGGATTACTTGTGAGTACATTCTGGCCTATGCTATGTGGAAGAGAGAGAAAACCATGGTAAGTCTATATGAATCAGGAAGCTAATAGAAAGATTTCATAGCACTAATATCACTTATTTTCTGAAGTGCCCCTGATTTCTCTAGATAAAGTTAAATCTGCTCCATTAAAAAAGCTGCAAGTTAATTTTAATTCAAAAACAGTTAAGACTTTCTTAAGCTCTGCAAACAAAATATTAAATGGGGCTTCATATATCTACTCTCTAAGGTGGAATGTATAAGATGGCCATAGTATGGCTTAAATTAGATGGTTGAATATATATTCAATATTTCTTAACATTTTTACATTAGGAGATATTTATGTATACAAAAGAATGTATATGTGTTCATAACAGTTAAAAAATACACAAATGCTCACCTGTCTACCGTGAAGCTTAAGGAATAGACTGTTTCAATGTTTGTAGTCCTATGGGCTCCTCCTCAATTACTTTGCTTCCCTACCTCTAGGAAACAAACAACAGAAGTTGTGTTAATCATTCTTTGCTATATAATTTTGCCACATATTTATGTATCCATAAACAATATGTTGTTTCCTTTTGCTTTATTTTAAAGCCTATATTAATGTAATCACACTATAAGCTTTCTTCTGTAACTTTCTTTGTATACTCAATATTGTACTCCTAAAATGTACCCTCGTGGATATGCTTCACTCTCATTCATTTAAAAGGATGATCTTATAAACATTCTTGCTAATGACTTTTGGACCACGTATTCAAAGGTTTAATTAGACAATGTGACTTTCATTTCAAAGAAGTGATACCACTCTCTACTCCTGTGAGTAGAGTATAATGGTTTCTGTTGTTCTATATCTTTGCTGTTATTTGAAATTGTCAGTTTCTATTTTTTGTTAGCCTGATGAATGTGAAATGATGTTTGGATTTACCTCCCATTTTCCTGATTACTAATAAAGTGGATACTCTTAGTGAAATTAAAACATTGTTAAATATAATGTAGTTGCATTTTTTAATCTTCCTTAAGAAATTTTTGCAATTTTTAATCTTGCTTAAAATTTTTCCTACCACAATTTCATAAAGATGTCCCCTTATATTGTCATCTTAAATATTTTGTTTCTTGTATTTAAGTCTTTGATCCATTTGAAATGATTTCTGAGTATATCTGAAGTAGATCCAATTTCTATTTCAGAACCATTTATTAAATCATCTATCCTTTTCTTACTTATGTGGTTTCCATATATCTTTGGGTATATTTCTGGGTCCTTTCTCTATTCTGTTCCCTTGTATATTAGTCACCAGTACAATACTACCATATTAGTATAGCCTTAAAATAGCCTTAATATCTGATAGAATGTCTCTTTAGTATATATATTTCTTCAGTAATGAGTTATTGAAAAAGGATTTTGCTTATCCTTTAAAAAAAAAAAAAGGTGTTGATTTTTTTAAAAATTTCATTTAAAATTGTAACCTGTCACATCCCCTGCCTACTACTTTTAATAATTTAGTTGCCTCTACTTTTAGTTTACCGTCAAGTATCATCTTCTAACATATTACGTGGTTTATTTATTATTTGCCTATTGTTATTTCATCTTTGTCTTAGCCACCCATTTCCTACCCAGCTAGACCATAAACTCAAAATTGTCAGGGTTCTCTTTGGATTTACTCATTTGTACACCTCAAGCACTAAAACAGTAGATGCTGAGTAAAGACAGGTACTCAGTAAATATTCGCTGAGAAAATGAATTTTACTTGAATTTATATGGCTCAACTGGGGGAAGCTGATGTTTTTGTCACATTAATTTTTTTAATCCACAAATATGGTGGCTCTCCCAATCTATATACATCTTCTCTAAAATACTACAATAAAAGCCTTACAAATTTTTTACATGAAGTTTTCACATATCTTTGTCAGGTTTATTCCTGTGTACCTTATACATTTGTTGTCATTGACCCTGTTGCTCTGTGCTTGGTTCTATTTTTGTCCATTTTCTCTATTAAAAATATAAATATGTTACATTATATTAATATTTTATAATAATATTTATAATAATACAAAGCCAAATACAACACCAGCATAAAATATTTTCTGTCAGTTTTATTGAGGTATAATTTGCATACTATAAAATTAACCTTTTTAAGTGCATAGTCCAATGAGATAGTATAAATGTATACAGTAACCACTACCATATTCAAGGTATTGAAAATTTACTATCACTCCAGAAAGTTTTATTTGAGCCTCTTTGCAGTTAATTCCTTTCATGCACAGCCAATTTGGGGGCTATCTCTCTGTTGTTTTTGCTTTGGCTTTGCTAGGATGTTGTGTACACAGAATCATACAGAAAGTGGCCTTTTGTGTCTGGCTTCTTTTTTCAGTAGAATGCATTCAAAATTCACCCATAGTGTTGCACATTTCACTAGTTCTTTCCTTTTTATTGTTGATAGTATCACATTGTATGTTGTAATGCAATTTGTTAATCCACTCATTTTTTGATGGACATTTGAGTCATTTCTGGATTTTTGGCTATTATGAATAAAGCCACTATGAATTATAACCTAAAGGCATGGACAGAAGTTTTTCTTTCTCTTGAGTAAATTACTACAGTGAAATTGCTGAAGCATATAAGAAATTACAAAACGATTTTCCACAGTGTTTGTAACTTTTTTTTATTCCCATCAGCAGACAAAAGAAGTCCAATTACTCAACATTTTCACCAGGACTCAGTATTAAGAGCTTCATTTTTATCCATTCTAGTGGGTAGGTAGTGTTATCTCATTGTGACTTTAATTTACATTTCCCTAATGACTAATGATGTTAAGCATCTTATCTTTTCATGGTCTAATTTGTCATTTATATCTTTACTTTCTTAAAGTGTCTCTTTAAATCTCTTGCCAATTTTTAAATTGTGTTTGGCTTATTATTGAATTGTGAAGATTATTTATATACTCTGGATACAAATCTTCTCCACCATGACTCCAAGGTACACTTAAAAATCATCAGCCTCACAACCACAGGAGCTGTGAAAACCAGCAGCCTTGCAGCCACTGGAGGGATTGACGGCGTTCGTAGTTCCTCAAAAATACCATTCCCAGCAAATAGTTATTACCTGTCTTACAATTCCTTGGAAGATACTTATTTACAGAGTGTCGTCATTTTTTTTTTTTTTTTTTTACCTGACAGGGAGTTCATTTGCAGGATATGTCTAATACAGGATTTGAATCCAGAAAGCATAAAAAAGTGTACAACTTAACAATAAAAACAACCTAATTAAATTTGGGTAAAGGATCTGAATAGACATCTGTTCAAAAATGATATACAAATAGCCAATAAGTATATGAGAAGATACTCAACATTAGTCATTAGGGAAATACTCATCAAAATGACAATGAGATACCACCTCATGCTTACTAGGCTGACTATAACAAAAAGCACAGATAATAAGTGTTGAGAAGGTTGTGGAGAAATTGGAATCCTCAGACATTGCTGGTGGGAATGTAAAATGGTGCAGCTACTTTGGAAACAGTTTGTTAAATAAAGAGAATTACCTATAATCCAGCAATTCCACTCATAGGTCTATGCCTAAGAGAAATAAAAGCATACATCCACATAAAAGCTTGTACAAGAACATTCATAGCAGCAGTATTCATAATAGTCAAAATATGGAAACAACTGAAGTGTTCATTAGCAGAGGAACAGATAAATAACATGTGGAATATCCACACGATGAAATATTATTCTGTAATATAAAGAAATGAAATACTGACACATGTGAACAGTGATGATTCCTGAAAACATTATTCTAAGTAAAGAAACCAGTCATAAAAAATCACATATTGCATTATTCCATTAATATGAAATATTTAGAGTAGGCATATTTATACAGACAGAAAATGCATCACTGGTTGCCTAGGGCTGGGTTAGAGGGTGTGATAGGGAATGACTCCTAATGGGTTCTTTTTGTGGTGATGAAAATATTCTTAAATTAGTTTGTGTTGATGGTTATATAACTCTGTGAATATATTAAAATTCACCGAATAATATGCTTAAACACATACAATGAGACGCCATTTGACCAGATTGGTGAAATTAAAATGGTTGATAATGCTGCCAAGATTGGGGGGCATGAAGCAGTGGGAAGCCCCACTCACTACTGTTGGGAGCACACATGAGTGTAGGCACTTTTTGAAAACCAGTTTTGTGCTTAGCCATCTGTTGCACTCCTAGACGTAGACTCTAGTGAAGCTTTGCAGACATGCACTAGAAGACCCACACTATTCATGAGGTGTGTACATAAGAGATAAATACAGAGAACAGAACAAATACCCATAAGAAAATGAGTAAATACAATATAACCTATTCCTACAATGAAGTACCATGCCCTGTGCAAGTCATCGAAATACATTGCACACGTTAATGTTGTTGATTATTTAAAACATACTTCAATAAAAAGTTAAGTCACCAAGACACATTGAATAGTTACATAAAGCATAGTAACAGAAGAAGTAAAATATTTTTATAGAGAAATGTGGTAAAAATATAAAGGAAAACATTTAAAAGGTGAACATAAAGTTCAGAATAGTGGTTATCTCTGGGGGGTAGAAAGAGCACACAGTGCACTTCTAAGCATGATACTGTGGTAAACATCATTCTTAATCAAACCCCCTGTGACAAACCTTGTTGTGTATCAAATGCCTAGCCAGGAAGTGGGAGCAAATAGGGAATTTGGGAGCAAAACGTCTATTTTTTGAAAAATGGCAAATGGTTAAAAGTTTCCAAGAAAAAGCCTATTTTCCAAATTCTAAGGCTATCTCTGCAGATGTATATATGTATGTATAATAAAAAATGTTACATACATAATTTTAGATAATTATATGATTTTATATACTATATAACATTTACTATTATATATATATTTGAATTATATACTATACATCTTTGCATATGTGTATATAACAATATTTGAAAAGAAATGAAATCTAAGATTTTTTTAAGCAAAACTTGTTTCTAAAAGCACTTTATTTAGCATCATTTAAATACTTTGAGAAAAACAAAAATGTTTCAAACTTAAATGTTTCAAACTTAAATGTTTCAAGCTGAAAGCAATGAGATTATTTTATTGTGTAATTTTCTGTCAGACCTTCAAAGTATTCTTAGTCTTTCTCTTGCCTTCTGGTAGTTAAATACTTGATCATTACTGATTTTTATTTCCTATCTTGTGGCAGAGAATTATTATGATTATGTATGGATTTTTGTGTTTTCAGGTTAAAATTGCACTTGGTGAGGTTTTATTTCTCTTCAGAGTTAAGCACAAAAGGGGAAAGATCCGTCTGTAACAGAACAACACAGTGAAATCTTAGCTGAAAAACGTGTGGCAGAAGCAGCAGCAGGAGCAGGAGCAGCTCCCTGAGAGCTAAAGGTTATCTTTTCTCGCCAGGCTATTCTCCACCACCACTAATGAGATGCAAAAACAACTTTTGAAAAGTACTTTCTATCTTTTTCATATTAAACTACTTAAATCAGCATTAGCAAATACAGGCACATTTAATATAAATGTAAAGTATTATTATTTAATAATCCCTTGCTATCGGCATATAGATTTAATACATAAATTAAAGGTGTACAGAACAATCTTAGTTTTTTCCCCTCTTTCATACACTTGTCCTCTTATTCTATAATTAGAATAATGGAATTTTGAGGGCTTCCCCATTTCCATTCATCCATCCATCTAAAAATTAATTTAATAATATATTTTAGGATTATTCACTCATTTACTCATTTATTCAACAAATATTTATTACTTCCTTCCTGCTGATACTATGCTTATTTTGGGGATCAGTGAGGGTAAACAGATAAAAGATCCCTGCCTTCCTGGAACTCAGACTGACAGACGACTGTGATTACCACTTAAAAATCATCAGCAGTGCCACATTGTGATTAGCGGGACACGCAAAGCCATCTAGTGGCTTGGTTGAGGGACTGAGATAGAACTGTGATGACTGGGGGCTAGTCACTGAGAGAGAGACAAAAAGCATGTAAAAAGCCATGTGGTAGAAAGACTGAAGATATAAGGATAGAAAGGCTGGAACAGAGAGCGAGAAGCAATGTGACACACAGTGAAGATAGAAAGTTAAGAAATTTCAAGTCAGGCAGGACTTGACTCACTATGTAGTTCCCTCCCGCCCCGCCTTTCCCCTATAAAACAATGGAAAAACACTGATGCATTAAGCAATATAGAGACATGGCCTAAGCTGTATTTTGGGATCACTCAGCTAATATTTCAGCATATAGTTATCCGCAGTCTCCACCACTTCCCATCAGCTCTCTGGGTGAGTAGCCATTTATTCTCATAACTTGTTCTGTGGTTTTCCAAAACTCCAACTCCATTGTCTGCCTGCCCTTCGGCATGCATTCAAGCTTGTGAGTTCTGTATAGAATTTAAATTCTGCTAAGATTCACTATGCTTTGAATTCCTCCAAAGTCTAATGGGCAATGAATACCTGTAAACACACTTATCATATGATGTGATCATAACTCAAGTAGAGACAGACACAAAATGCAGAGGGTAATAGTGAAGGAAGTCAATTACTCTGCCTGGGAAAATAGGGAGAGCAGAAGCAGAAGTATTTTTTACATGGTCTTGAAAGGTATCTAAGAGGTTTTTTTGTTTTGTTTTTAGAGAGAAAAATGGGAACAGCATTCTGAGAGAATTTTATAAAATCATAGATGTTTCCAAGGAAACAACTAGAAATTTGATGTATGGGAGGGGACAGAGTGAATTTGAGGAAAAAGCTCAAGATGAATCCTGAGAGATACTTTATGACAGGATAAAACAGAGATTCCACCCTTTCAGCATTAGAGAGCCATAGGGGGGAAACATTAAGCTGGGGAGTGAATTTCTGATGGTTAATCTTAGCACTGTTACAAGTGCTTACAAGATTAGAATTCATCTTTCTGAATGCCCAGTTACTTTATATAGCTGCCCACCTACTTTTTATTGTATGTAAAGACCAACTTGCTTATATGCTTCAGATCAGATATCAACAATTTTGCTCCTTACACTTCATCTCCGTTCTTAGAAGCAGACAAGGAATATGAAACAGAATTTATGTTGTCCTAGAGGCCATGAAGTCATCCAAACTAATAAGCTTTCTGCTCTAGTTTGACTTCCAAGTTCAGAAATGTTTGGCCTTCTCTAGAAACCAAAGTTTTTCTACTTACCAAAACATCTAATCCAAATAATTCACACATATATTTATTTCAGTGAAATAATAAATATTTCCTCTCCTATTAATAAATTAAAGTTATAAGTAATTAAGAAGCATTTGGATTGTAAACACATATCATTACCTATTTTATTAAGACAAACTAATTATAGCTTCTCAAAATAAGATGTAGACATTGATAGAATGAGAAAATCAATGTTCTAGCACAAGGGCAAATGCCAGTGTTTGAATTATACATAGTGATGATTCATGGGCATAACCATAAATCTTAAGTAACAGAGCACATCTATCTTGGGGGATTGTCAGGAGCATATGGAACCTTCAGGTGCTGTGGTGACTAATGACTATTCGTAGGCTAGAGTGAAATTCCAGCTTAATGCCCAGGTCCACATAAATACATGATAAAATATATCACTATTGGGGCATTTTTTTTCACCAATTTGTTGTGAGTCCAGAAAATAAAATTATTACTAAATAAATCAGATATCAAATGATGTATTTATTCAAAAGATATTTTTTCCCCAAAATAGAATGGTCACACTCAAAAGTACAGCCTCTGTGTATATGTGTGCATACGTGTGTATGTGTACATTTGTGTGTGTTTAAATGTACAGACTATAAGCCTAGTCTCTTGTGTCATTGTAGACATTCGAGTGTGTGTGTGTGTGTGTGTGTGTATGTGTGTATTGGAGGTTTAATTTTAACATACAGACTAGGTACAGAGGGGAAAGGATTTCTGATATAAGAAGATACAACGTGACACAATGCCTCCAGTTTTGAGCTGAATGGCTAACCATGAGCTATTTTATATATTAACCATAAAAGGCTAAACCTACTAAGAAGGTGCTGCTAATAAATTGTGAGAGCGAGAACTAATTTAAGCCCTTCCATTTTTCCAGTGCTCTCACATGACCCAGGGAGAAAGACCATTTTCAAAAGCTGATGTAGTATTTTTTTTCTTCGGGAAACAGTGCTCAACATTGAAACAACTGTGCTCAAACCACAGTGAAAGGAAAACTCCCTTCTCAGCAAGTAGAGAGAAGAATGGACACCATGTGACAATCGCTCCAGGGCTTTTCTGTTCTCTGTAAAACAGAGTTTAGAGGAAGCTGTCTACGTATTGTTCCATCAACTCCACTGGATTCCTCTTACACAATGCTTTCAATATAGAGGCTGCCCTGGGGGACTCCATTTCTAACAGGTCCTTCAGGATCATTTTTCCTGCTAAACCTGACAGGTTCTTTCTTGGTCTTGAGAGCCAAGGTACCAGGTGAGGAACAAGAGCAGACTGAAGGGTCAGGCTATGGGGAATTTTCAATTTCAGCTACAAAATTCTTCTCAGCACCAACAATGGCAAGAATTAGCAGTGTTAACATTTAAAAAAAATTTTTTTAATCAGCGTGGCAAGCGTGGCTCAGCATTTGAGCATCGACCTAGGATCCAGTAGATCTCGGTTTGATTCCTGGTCAGGGCACATGCCCAGGTTGTGGGCTCGATCCCCAGTTGGGTGCGTGCAGGAGGCAGCCGATCAATGACTCTCTCATCATTGATGTTTCTATCTCTCTCTCCTTCTCCCTTCCTCTCTCTGAAATCAATAAAGACATATTTTTAAAAAATTATTAATCAATATCTAGCAAATATGTATTGCACACCTACTATGTGTCAGACCTTGTTCTTGATGCTGGGATATAATATTGAACAAAATTTAAAAATACTTTACCCTCATAGATCTTCTAGAATGGGAGACTAAATAAACAAGACAAATAAGTAAAATATATAGAATGCAAGGTAATGTTAAGGACCAAAAAGAAAAATAAATTAAGGAAAGGAGATACAAAGTATCAGAGGTCAGAAAATTGAAAATTTAAATAGGGTGATCAGGGAATGCCAGAGAGAGAAGGTAATCTTTGGAGGATGTGGGAGCTAGCAAAGTGTGACAGCATATATGCAAAGACCCTGAGGACATACATTTCATGTTCTAGGACCAGTAAGGAGGCCAGTGTGGCTGGTGCAGAGAGAACAAGGGAGAACGGAGAAGGCAAATAAAGGTTAGAGAGGTGAAGGGGCCAGAATATGGAGGGCCCTGTAGGTGACAGTGATGGGAAGCCTTTGAAAAACTCGCCTTAAGTTTCTCAAGATAATTCTGGCCACTATGCTGAGAAGAGATGCAGAGGTAAGAAATGATGAGAACAACGCTTTTATAATCCAGACGAGAGATGAGTGGTTTGGGCCAGAGAGATGGTAGAGCTGGTGGTAAGAAGTGGTCTTATTCTAGATAAATTTTAAAGGTAAAGCTACCAGGTTTGTAGATGGACTTGTGTGAGTTGTTTAAAAAATAAAGGAGTCAAGGATGACACTAAAGTGACTGACCCGAGCAACTGGTGGAAAGGTAATTTCCAAACACCGAGGTGATGAAGGCTACAGGAAAAGGTGACTGGGAAAAATATCAGGAACCCAATTTTCAATATGTTTACACTGAAATGCCTATTATACATGTATCCAATTAAAATGTCAAGTAACAGTCAGATATGTGATTCTGGATGAGAGAGTTTTGGACATTAAGTTCAGATTGGTGTAAGTTGTTTTGTTTTTTTAAATTATTGGTTGTAATAAGAAAAGGTTGGGGGGAAAAGCCTACTAAGCAGAATCAATTACATAACCCTCTCCCCAATTTAGCTTATTTTAAATACAATATTAAATATTTTGCTTAAAAACCGAATAATCTTTTCTATGCAGAAAAAACAGAGAAATTCAGAAAACAATGACCACTGCCACTCCCCCAAAATTTAAGTTATTATGGTGAGTTTTAAACCTCACATCTAGCAGGTTGAATTTTATCTCCTAGGAGGAAGTCAAACAATTCTGATAGAATAAGCATATTTTTGGCTTCAGACCATTTTCTTCTATGTGTTTGCAATTGGATTTTTGCTGATTTCTCCCAGGGATATTTCCTGGTGAATAATTAATTAGAGTCCATGTCAATTTTTCACGGTCATTAAGTTCTGTAGAAATCTTCCTAGAATAAAACTTTTGATATGTAAAAAGTTATTTGGTACACATTCTGCTTTCCTTGCAATTTTAAGGTCATCTATATCCATATGAGATTTGTCATTAAAACTCAATTAGCTGTCAAGGTGTAATCCCTGATACACTTTCCTTGTTACACTCTCCCTCTTATCACTTCAACATTACACCAGGAAATTTTCATTATTATATGAATAATTTGTATGTTATTAATTTGAATATGACTTAGCAACCAGTTAGCACCCATGATATATTAGATTATAAAAATATGGAAAATCTTAGCTTCAGGCCTGCATGCAAGCCGAGCCCTAAATGCCTCTGCCAGGCTGTGGTGGTCAGGACCAGCAGGGATTCCTCAAAACAAATGAGCAAAAAATGTTTCTATCTGAGAAATGACTATGGTGTGTCTACATTAAATTTGGAAAAGAAAGGCAGAAATTCCACACAGCTTTGTAAAACTATCTGTGCTGGACATAGAAGCTGACAGAACTGGAACTTCCCAGGTTGTTCTTTAGCTTTCCTGTTTGATCTGTGCGGCCTTGTGTATGAGAAAGTTGTGCTTGATTATAAACAAGGATGCATTAAAATTTCAGCTCTGTTGATACTTAGTTGAGCTCACAAATCAAATCTATTTAAGCCTGAGATTTTGAGACACTAGTTGAATTTCAGTCCTTTGTATTTCTGAAATTAAAAAAATATATATTCCAAAAATAAAATTTAATTCTATGGGCAAATTCCCTTTGGGTAAAGAGGAAAAAAAGAATCAGCAGCCAGATCTTTTTCATTTTTACAATCTATTTTGTGATCTCTATGTGTCATTTCTTCAGCATATTTTAAAGTATTTTAAAATATATGAACATGATAAAAATTTAGAACAGGTTTTTAAAAAAATTTACAGTGTAGAGTTCCCCTCATGCCCTCAATTTCCCAGCCACTGTTCCTTCTGGGTTCTTATAAAAATATCCCCTATTTCTAAAAGGGGAAGTGATATTTTAATTTTTACCCTTAAAGCTTTCAAAAAAATTTAAAAAGAGGGAACTAAAAATATGTAGCTGTTATCTGCTCTTGTAAAATTTTAAATCTTTATTTGATGGAAACATTGTAAGAATTTCTGTACTAGAAACAGCATGTACATAAATGATTATACAAATAATGGAATCTAAGAATTAGAACAAAAAAATCTACTTTTGAGATAAGCAAAAAATCTATTTATGGTTAATCCTTGTTCTAAATAATGAATCAATTTTATAACTCTCCTCAGAAGCCTTAAATATTTGTCATTTGTACATTAAGAATAGTTTTACTTACAACATATTCCATACAAAACTATCCTTCCTCAAATAAACTTTTTTTAAGTATTTTCTTTTGGGTTTCACTTTTCAAAAATTTATTTTTGATTTTGACCTTTGTAAACCATTTAAGGCTTCAAATTCTTCCTTAGGTAAAAAATCAAAATCAAGTTCAGTGTGGGTTCAATTAATTCTGAGTATGAGGCATTCTGTATAACTAACTCACTTCATCCCTAGCGCATAAACTCTTCCATACAGTTTAATTGCCTTTAAATAATAATACACAATATTGACTTGTATTCAGTTAAAATCACTGAGATATATAAAAACTCATTATCATTATATTGTTTTACAATGGTCATTTCTCAAATGTATGAATATTGACCACTGTCATGACACTGGATAAAATGTTATATTCCCTTGGAACTCATGATTCCCCACTCTCTACCTCCTTTTTTGTTCTTCCTAAACGGTATCACCTATTTTTCACTTTTTCCTACACTAACGTACATTGATGACAAACAGGCTTACTCTCCCTGAGATCCAAATTTTCTGTATTTGTTCTTTCTCCCCTTCAACACCTCCTTCTCTTCTTCTTTCCATGTTTTCACTTAAGATACTCTTGCTTTTCACCCATGTCCTTCACCAAGCTTTTCTTTTATCAACCAGCCTAACGTAATAGCTTGCGTCTCTAAAATGTCACAGCAATTATTTGGTATGTAAATTAAATTGACCTCTTTTATTCAACCAAATTTCTTGAGCACATATCATGTCAGACAACACTGAATAAAACAGAAACAAATCCATGTCTTAAGCTTGCATTCTGGTGAGACAGACCATAAACAAAATAAATGCATAATTACGTAGTATACTGAAAGGTGAGGGAAGACATAAGGCAAGCGAAGGTGATAGGAGGTGTGCTTATGGGGAAGGGAGTTTGGCTTCTATTTTGCATGTTTTTCTCTTAGTTTTCTGTCAAGTTCCACCGTCTAAAATGCATGATTATTTTGGAATGAATGTCAGATTGCATATGACAAACTGCAGAACTAATTTGAGGCTCTAATTATAATCCCTGTGAGGGCTGGTCTATTTTCACGCCACTCCTGCAGAAGGATGAAGAGGCCTTTTTGGTGGTGAACAAAGCCTCAGCAAAGCTCATACTCCAGTTTTTCCTCCCCTGCCCTGCGAGTCAGCCAGGAGCTCTGCTCAGCCTCTCAGCTGCCACTGATGGAGTTGCCTTGTGGAGGGCACCGCTGTGGGAAGTGAAATGGGCCCTGGGTGAGAGTTGCTGACAATTGACACAGTTGTGAGAGAAGGCCATTGCGCTGCGTGTTATAATAATGAAGCCTATTGGTGTTTGAGCAATGGCAGTGATCTGTGGGATCCTGATAAAGAGTTGGGGCTTCCTCAAAGGACTCATGCTTTTTCAGCAAGGTCTTGGTCTTTTTTTTTTAAAATATATCTTTATTGATTTCAGAGAGAGGAAAGGAGAGGGAGAGAGAGAGAAACATCAATGATGAGGGAGTCACTGATCGGCTGCCTCCTGCACACCCCCAACTGGGGATCGAGCCTGCAACCCGGGCATGTGCCATGACTGGGAATCGAACCCCAATTACCTGGATCCTTGGTTAATGCTCAACCGCTGAGCCACACCAGGCCGGGCAAGGTCTTGGTCTTTGAAAGGATGGTCATCTCACATTTGCGGCATGGACTCCTAGCTGTCTGTTCAGCCCACATGGACAGAGGTCATATGCAGGAACTTCTCAGTCTGGAAGCACTGCTAATCTCATCTAAGTCATTAAAAAATGGCATTTCCCTTCACCATTCTTTCTCTGCTCCACACCACTTCAGGTAAAATTAATATCTAAAACTATCTTTGTCTAGAGACTCAAGAAGGTAGTAAAATCCCTTTACCCATTGTGTTTCTCTCACCTTATCTAGTGACCTACCCCAGTTGGAATCCAGTTAATAGGAGTTTAAAACACATGTACAACTTCCTCCGTTAGCCTGGTAATCTTATTTTGCTTCCTCCTCCCACAACTTTCCAGGATCAGAAATCACAGACTTTCCTCTTTCCTTCAAGTATCTCCTGTCACAAGCTTTGTGTCTAAGGTGTTGGTTCAACACTGTGGAAGAATCCTCTGTGCTGGATCTTCCCATTTATTTAGCAAATCATTTCACAACCAAACCAAGTCTTGAAATTATTATCTTGGGGAAAAATGACACATTTTTACCCCCCAACCTCACCCCATTGTGCTTGAATGATAAATAATCCTCAAGATATGGCTTTAGAGATAGGAGACCAAAATTGGCTCCTTACTTAATGAGGGAAATTAAAATGCATCAGCTTAATCTTTATAAAATATTAGCCCTGATAAACCAGGGTAAGCTGTCTTACTAAACAATGACCTCATAAGTGTGGCTCCTTAGACTTGATCTGTGTTATTTATACTCAAGAGATTTTACCAATAAATCCCAATAACCTATGTGAGATTCTAACACTAGTGCAGAATTTTATTTATCACTAAAGGTCAGTCATAAAGCAGTAGTCTAAAATAAGTTGTCATGTATTAAGTATTATAAAAAGAAATGCTTATTCAAACAATTTCTTTTATTCTCGTTGATTCAAAAGATTTCATCAAACCCTAGTGCGTTGAACTTGATACAAAGAGAAAAGGTGTCTATTACTGATTGGTTTTGTACAGATTTGTACAACACCTAGTAATATGGAATTGGTGTTGGTGTTGAAAGTAGACTCACCACATATTTTCTACAGATTTTTTTTCTACTTTTTTTAGCCCAGGCTTTTCCTTGATCTGATCTTACAATGTACATCCTGATTATGTTTTTCTTACTTTATTGACTAGAAAAATATAAATAAGAAAATAATACTTCTAGCCACTAAAAAATATTTTTTATTGAATTTATTCTGGCGACATTGGTTAAAATTATATAGGTTTCAGGTGTACAATTCTACAATACATTATCTGTATATTGTATATCTGTATATCTGTATATCTGTGTTCACCACCCCAAGTCTATAGATTTTAATTACAATATCATTTTCCATTCTAGTGCAATATTAATCCCTATTTCCATCATTAAGTATTTACTGAGCTTAAACTGGTTATGTGGCTACAAATGAGTGGAAAATAAGCCTACACAGGCTTGGGCATGGGATAGACTAGTAAGTATAGAGGCATCTGGGTTACTGAGCAGTGAGACTTGGAGACTAATAATTCTGGGCCAAAAGAATCATAGAATTCAATGAGTTCTAGGAAGAGGGACATTCTTTCCCTGTGACACTAAAAGCACAGGCTCGAAGATCATCTGCCTGGGTTCAAAAGCCACCTCTGCCACTTACTAACTATGTGACTTTGGGCAGTTTGCAAGTTATTCACTGTTACACTAGAGACACTCTCTTAGTGGATAATGTTCTTATAAATGTGGCTCCTTAGTGTTGGCCCGATCATGCCATTTCCACTTAGGAGATTGTTTTACCAATTAAATTCTAATAACTCCTGTGAGAATCTAGCTTCACTACAGACTTTCATTTTCTTAATTTCTCTACTCTATCTCCCTTGTTTATAAAATAGAGATGATAATGCCTGCCTATTGGGTTGTTAGAAAGATTAAATAAACCCATGTTTGTAAAGCACTAAGAACAGTCTAGAACACATTACACACTAAGTAAATAAGAATTAAAGTAAGCCCAAAAGCTACTACTTTCCTATTAATCATGTGTTACATAAAATACTTTCTAATTCCATAGTAGATAAGACAGAAGAAAGAGTTTGCAGAGTTAAAAACTACCTAATAAATATTAATAATTTTTTTCATAATAAACAACTACAGCAAGCCTTTCTCAGGAATACAAATTTTATTATTTTTTAATTTTTTTTAATTGCCACTGGAAGACATGCTCAGAGAGAAGGGGGAGAGAGAGGGGGAGGGGAGGGAGAAAGAAATACCAATTGGCTGCCCTATGCATGTGCCCTGACTGGAAATCAAAGCAGCAACCTTTTGGTGCACAGGGCAACGCTCAACCAACTGACCCACTCTGGCTGGGCAAGGAGTGCAAATTCCAGGAGTGCACAGAACTTTCCATAGCCAGAGATAAAACAGATGAAAATTCTGTCAACAAGGTCTAAATTATAAACAATTGTCTCTGCAACTGATAGTAAATGCCAGGGCATCGAGGCGTGACTACTCTGATGTAGACAGAGCAGGGTGGCAGAATTTAGAAGAGACCATTAGATGGTGCAGAACTGAAAGATTAAAGATTGAAACCTGAGTAGGAAGAGCATGAAGGGCTTTGTGAGTTTTTTTGTAGAAGTTAATACTAATTAGCAAATGCTTGCAGAGTTAATACTAAAACCACACTATAGGTATTTAAGCAGTTTGATTGAGATATATATTTAATTTTTCTGGCCGAAGAATGAATCTTTTAGTCATATGAAAGTGGTGTTACTCTGTCATATTGGATTAAATATATATATAGCTCAGTCTAACCGCTTATATGACTAAGTGGTCTTCATCTAATGGAGCCCTTCAGTCCCTTTTAGTAAGTCCTCGTGAATAACCAACATTCAAGAGTATGAGTAACTTTTTATAAATAACTATACAGATAAGGGTCTGTTAGAAGAACTCTAAAACTAGGTAGTCCAGGGACACTTTATAAAATGATGCCTTACAGTAAATTAATACCACATGTGATCATAAGATTCATAAGATTTCATGTTTATAGAAACGAATGAATGGGGAGAAGTTTGTGGAGTGGAGCACACACGATTATTTATCCACTTGAAATGCTAAATTTATTACTCTGAAATCAAATAAAACAGAAAAGAATTCCTTGAACATCGAAACATTGATCAGATTTTTTTAAATAATTATATATTGCTGCAGTTAATTCTTCAAACCCCTTAAACAGAAGATATGCAAATATGACTGGAAAACTCATTAGGTTTATGTATATATCCCATCTTTTTTTTTTCTTTTTTCTTTTTAATTTATCTTTATTGTTGAAAGTAGTACAAACGTCTCCTTTTCCCCCTCATTGATCCCCTCCACCTTTAGAACATTTACTGCCTCATAAGCAGAAGTTGCATGTTTGGCCATCAGCTTACTAGTGATAAGAATTTTTCTTTGATCTGGTTTCAGCTTTAGGAATTAAATAAGCATAAGGGCAGTGTCTTATTAATATGAAGTTGATTAATTTATGCCATATTAGATTAAATCTTTTTTTTCCTTTGGCTTCCTCCCTTTTTCCACAAATTCAAATAAAGTCCATGTTTTGATTTCATACACCTATTTTGTTCTATTAAAGCATTTAATAAGTACTTAATAGATAAAATATTGTGTACTGATATGTACATATATATACTAATACACTCAGTCCTTGTTGATTTATATTATAAAACAAACCAGTGATGTGTCAAGCCCTTGGAAAAGAGTCCCGATTTGTTTGAAAGTCATTTTCAACTCACAGTAAATTTCTTACCCTTTTAGGCTCCTAGAGAAAAACCAGCATCTGAAATTAATAAATATTGATTAACTATAAGTTGTGAAGGATAGCTGTAGGGCAGGTCCTATGAAGAATACTCCACTTCAAAGACGTACCTAATCATTTTCATTTTAAATGAATTACATGAATTCAGAGTAAATCTAACTTTTAGAATGTTTGGTATAAAAACTATACCACATAATGTTTCTTCTGCAGAAATGTACTTTTTCACATCTCTGAAGGAAAATTGATTTGGTATAATTATTACTACAATAAATAAAGACATTTTTAGGAAAATTATTTTTGGTACATCAGTTTGGCAAAAGTTAATGTGCTAATTACATATCAGAAGTAAGAACTTTGGAATCAGACAGATTTTAATTAAAATCCTGGCTCTAAAACCTACTAATTGCAAGACTGTGATGATTCTCAAGACCTGGAATTTTTAGAAGCACCTCATGTCCCTAAAAAGAGCAGGGACTCCAGGTGGTATTAGGAAAATTATGAGAGCTTTGCACAGATCTCAAGCCTTAGCCATGTGCTCACTTCTTTTAATCCTTTTATGTTAATTTGAACCTGACTCTTTATGCATGGAAATATTAATCAGAGTAGAAAGGGCATGTGGGGCTATTTGATCTAATGTATACTCACTTCAATCCTGATAAAGCCTTGAGCATATTTCATTATTATCTTATTTAGGCATTTCAAAATTTAGAATAAAATTGTTTTATTTACTAAGATGTAATAAGATGTTGCTATGTGAGTTAATTTATATAAAGCTCTTTAATAAAATTAAAATTTTAATGACACTAATAAAAGACATTAATTTCTTTAGTGTGATTCAACTGAAGCTTTGACTGCCATGTTGGTTTGGAAAAAATATTTACTAAATAACAATGGCCCCCATTTGGTGTCATAATGAAGGGGATTTATGTTGGTAAGTTACTTTGATACTTGAGTTGTTTGGGGTTTTTTGTTTATCTGTAGATTTTTTGTGTGTTTTGTTTGTTTTTTGTTGTTTAAATTCACTGGGCGATTTCCCAGTAGCTAATTTTATCTTATTTTTAAATCACTTTTAAATTCAGTTGACATACATTATTATATTAGTTTCAGGTGTACACCCCAGTGATTAGACATTACATAACTTACTGAGTGATCATACCGATAAATCTCACACTCCTCTGACACCATACATAGCTATGAAAATATCATTGACTATTTTCCCTATGCTGTAGTTTACATCCCCATGACAATTCTATAGCAACCAATTAGTACTTCTCTTTCCCTTTACCTTTTTCATCCATCCTCCCAACCCCACTCCCATCTATCAACCTTCAAAAAGTTCTCTTTGATTGATACTTGCGGTTTCAAGTATCAATTAGGGTCCTCATATCTAGAAATGAGCAATAAAGTACATGGTCCTGGCACCCCTTAGTGTACAAATGAATTATTACAGTTACATTGATATTCTTCGTCCTTGGGACTCTTTGAATGTGAGTAAACTTTCTTAGATCTGTGAGAAAAGATACTAATATGTAAAGCCCCAAAATATACATGTTAACAATAATCTCTACATCACCACTCACTTCATGATGAATTTAATAAGTGTTTGCTGTCTCTGTACTTTCAGATATCTCTATTCAATGAACCAGATAGGTTGAATGTAGAAGTACTTAGTGTCATATTTTGAGTTTATCTTTGTGCCATGTGGGCAAACTAGGATAAAATAAATTTCCTCTCGCCAAGGTTGTGCATGATATATGGGTAAGGCAATCATTTTAAGGTCTGTTTCCTTATGCAAAATATGTTGTCCTCATATAGATTGAAAATGTTCTATTGTGTTTCTTACCAAAAAACTCAGATTTTGATTCACTATGATCCTTAATGAACAAACTGGTTTAAGAAGGGAATGTAGAAATTTGTCACTCCTGCTTAAATATTTTTCAATCTACAACTTATTGGAAATTTATTTAGCCAAAGGAAATTTTCATCAGTTTTTATTTACCTCAAACTCAACAAACTCTAATTTTTTCACTGCTTTCTTCATATTGCTCCTTATAGCTTTTATTAATACTGTTCACCAAGTATTTCTAGCTTTCCTCTGAAACATAGAATTGGCTATTTGATCCCATGAATTAGATAGTTGTCATGCAGCTTTCTTTAGCCAATGACATTTGGCTGGAATTACATGTTTTACTTTGGGAAGTAAAACAGGAATCAACTATTTAGGTATCCTCAAATGGAAAGTTTTGTATGCCGGTAACAACTGAAAAAGAGACAGAGTATATAACATTCACAGTAAGAGAGAGACTAAATGGGATGGTAGGACATAATCCCCTAGAATTCTATACCCAGAAAATCTATCATACAAATCTAAAGTTTAAATATATAGGTATTTTCAGTTATGTCAAAATATGCCCCTCAAAATCGTCCTCTATTCACTCTTTTTCAAAAAACATCTAGCAAATATATTCTGTCTAAAAAATAGTGGGGTGGGGAGGCAAGGAAGCAAGAACAATATACATAGTTTTTGTGGTTTACTAGGGCTGCCTTAACACAATGCCACAGACTGGTTAGCTTAAACCACAGAAATTTATTTTTCTCACAGTTCTAGAGACTGGAAGGCCTACGGTGCAGATAGAGTTGGTTTCCTCTGAGGCCTTTCTCCTTGGCTTGAAGATGGCCAGCTTCTAGCTGCCTCTTCACATGGTTGCCCCTCTGTGCATGAGTGCCCCCGGGTCTTTCTCTGTTATAATATTCTCTTCTTATGAGAACCCCAGTCAGACTGAATTTGGGCACACTTTAACAACCTCAATTTAATTACCTCGTTAAAGGTGTTCTCGCTAAATACAGTCACACATTCTGACATACTGGATATTAGGGCTTCAAGATATGAATTTGGGGGGAATACAATTCAATCCATAACAGAGGTCATGAAATAAGGGTAGTAGAGGAGCATTATTCTCAGAGATAATGCTTTAGTGAAGTTCCCAGCCTGACAGGTGCAATAGGCCAGACAGTAACAGATTCGGACTGAAGCAGAAAGACAGAAGATTCCTATAGTGATATCCACAAGAAAAATAGTAAACTCATAGATTTACCTGAACTGCTTGAAAATATTGTGAGAATATTTACTTTTCTGGAAGATATCTGAGGATGAATTGGTGCTACATACACAGAGAATTAAATTTTAAAAATTGACAGTAATTAATTCCATGGAGAAAAGAGAGTTTTACACAAAAGGAGACACAAGCAAAGCACATTATATGGCTTGTCTATGAATGATATTTTCATAGTTATAGTTAAAAAAATACTCTGGTTATTTTGATAATAGAACTGGAACATAACTCTATTAAGAAGATGGTCAGGGAAAATGTAAAAGAAAAATCCTTAGCTTCCATAATAGGAAGTGAATATATAATACCTAAAATTGGAAAAAAAATCAAGACATTGCTGTAGAGCATGTTGTTTAGAATAAATACAGCACAAATAGGAGGGAAAAAATGCCATAGAGTGAAGTTTGCTTCTGGGAGTGGAAACGAAGGGACAGGTAGAGCTGAGGCAGGAAACTGCTGTTTTATATAAATCTTTTACTTTTTAAAATTAGAAATATATTAGTAACAAGTTTTAAAAAAATGAAAAAAGATTCAAAATTAGAATTTCCACTTAAGACCTCTATGCTATAATTCACGGTGGCCAAGACATTGACACAACCAAAGTGTCCTGCGATAGAGGACTGGATAAGGAAGATGTGGGACATGTACACAACGGAACACTACTCAGCCATAAGGAAAGACGAAACACTGCCATTTGCAACAACATGGATGGACCTTGAGGATATTATGCTAAGTGAAATAAGCCAGTCAGAAAAAGCTAAGAACCATATGATTTCACTCATATGTGGGATATAAACCTGAAACTTGTGGACACAAACAGCAGTGTGGTGGTTGTCAGAGGGAAGGGGGTGGGGGAGAAGGGGTTCCTAATATATGGTGACAGGAGAAAATTTGACTTTGGGTGGTGGACACACAGTGCAATATATAGATCTTGTAACATAGAAACCCACACCTGAAACCTATAGGTTCATATTAACCACTGTCACCCCAATAAACTTAACTTTAAAAAGACCTCTATGCTAGTAATTGCCAAGCTAAATTCCAGTCCACATATCTGTCTGGACATAACTGTTTTATGGCTTTTTAGAAATCCTAATTACCTACTTCATAGGTAGTCTAACTTAGCTCCTTTGCCGAGCCTGCTGCTGCGTCCTCCCCACTCTCCCCTGCCCATCCCCCTTCTCTTGAACCTTTCCATGCAGGAAATAGCACCTCTGTTCAGCCAATCACCCAGTCAGAAGGCTAACTAAACATCACCCTTCTCTGAATTACTTCCAGCACATAGTCACTGAGATCAACTCTACCTCTTTATGTCTGGAACGAGTTTTCTTTTCTCCATCCCTGCCGATTCTCAGCTCTGGTATTACTGACCTTACAGTTATTCGTGGGTGTGTCAGGTGCTCTCTTGCCTTTACTTCTAATCATATACTTGTTCTTCTGTTTGGGCTAATGATCTGTCTTTTGTTTTTAATGATCAGCCGAAGCATCACCTCTTCCAAAAAGTTCTCTCTCACATATTCAGTCCAGTACTCATTTTTTTTTACCTAGCCATGTTTGTGCAACTCCTAATGACTGACACACAAAATATAATTTTGATAAATAAGTGGATCAAATGAGCTGGAATTGCTAAATTCCAAGATCATCGGTCTGATTCGTCCATCACTGAGTAGGTGTCATTTCTAGAATACTGAGGTTGAAGTAAAAAAATTGCATGACTCTCCCACGTAAGTCCTATGCTGCCCAGGAAAAGTTTAAACTATTTTAATGAGGAATCCAAATGTTCTGGCTATCATCTGCACATTCACGCACTATGAATTTTACATGAAATAGGAAAGTGCCTGTCAGTGTGGGTGTTTTCCTCTAACACTTAGGTATCATGAAAGAAAGCTCTTTCTGCTTAAGGAGGTCTCTCCTGCTTGGGAGGTTAAACTCAAAGGAAGAACACTGTCTGCGCAAAAGACACCTATCAGAGATTGCGCTGAGCCTTTCCCCTTCCTCCCTTAGCTGAACGCCTGCCAGTTCCCAGCAGAGACCCCCACCCTCGCTCCGCTAGGATGTCAGGGAGACGCATATTCATCTCAGACTGCCAGGGACAGGGTGAACTTGGGTGGCTGCCTTTATTTTTAGATAAAGTTTAAGATTAAAAATTTCTTCTCACATTAGGCTATAGTTTTGACAGCTCAGGGGGTAAACAGTCACAAGAGGTTGCTGAGTGGAAAAATTCCAGTAGAGCTAACCAGAATGAATTTTAAATGAAACGGCTGTTGTGTAAGCAACATAATTACCTCTGTCATCTCCTTCAGATATTCATTACCGGAACTTTCCAGTAGCTAAACGCACAACTGGAATGAATGTATTTTCATATTTTCTCATACACATTTATAAGTAGAATGTGGCAAAATACAATTATGCCTGTTGTGTACTTTCCCCCTTTTCTCACATTCTGAGATGTGATTTGGCAGAAAAACATGGCACTGGGAACAGAATTCGTAGGTTCTATCCTGGTTCATGCCTTACTTTGTGACCTTGAAAAAATTATTTCAGCAATTTAAAGCTGTTTTATGTCCTACAAAATGGGAATAATTGTGTCTTGACAAACACAAAGTTAAAAAAATAATAAATTTAAATGAAAAGGTATTATAACTGTAAAAGTGCTTTACAAGTAAAAAATATTATTTCTTGTATAATATGTTTATTATTTCCATAGGGGAACTTGCAATATTCAAACCTATATAATTATATAATATAATCACATTGATAATTTATACTATATTCTATGTATATTTATTATTTTACATATAATTATAATCACATATAATTATATATAATGTGTATTATTAAAATTTCCAAGCATATTTATAAGCTAGAGACAAATCTCAATATAGATTTGTTGTTTACATGGTTTGTTCATGGTATAAGCTTAGTGAACATTTTGTCAAAGCAGAACAATTCCCGAGAGTAGGTTAGGGCTGTGCTATGAAAGAACCTGAAACTATGATTATGAGTTAGGATGAGATCTGTTGTCAGAAAGGGATAGGATAGTTTTCATTTATGTTTTTATTTATATTGATTAGATCTTGAAGATATCCGAGCTGCTCCTAAGTAACTAGCTTTGTGCTGTGTGCTGAGAATGAAAGGATGAGTGTCGCACTCAGCCTTTGCCATCGGCTCTGCGCAGTCGGGTGGGAACGCAGAAGGCCGAAATTTGCACCAAAATACCGTGTCTTGTAGTGTGTTATGAAATCACAAAGGAAGAGGTGATAACTTTGAATGGTGGGGAGGACAGGTCGAGAAATGCTACACAGAGAAGAAGGGTCTAGAATGGGAGGGTGAATAAATGGAGAAGGTGAGATAAGGACTTTTCAGTGACAAAGGCACAGTAGCATAAAGTAACAACTAAATTTGGGTATGAAGAGCAAGCTGGCACCTAAAGACTAGGGTTCACGGCAAGGGAGAACTGATTAGAAGAGACAGATCATGAAGAGCTTCTTATCATGCTCAGAAATTTAAAATTTATACTTCAGATACTGGGCCATCTTAAAGAGTTTTAAACAGACAAGTGTCTGTTTAAAGTGTAGTTAACTGTGTGTGTGTTTGTGTTTTCTGAAAGAAGTATGGAGAATAAATTCCAGTGTAAAGAGGCCAAAATTAGAGCATAGGAGATTATTGTGACATCAAAAAATGTTGAAGCTGCGAAATAAAATGATTTTTATGGCCTGGAAGTATAATGATGAAATGTGAGGGAAAGTCAACTTCCAAGGGAGCTTTGGGATACAGACATTAGTGGTGGAAAAAGTTACATTTAGGATATGTTGAGTCTTACCTTTAGATTATTTAAAAGGAAGCTTTTACTAAAAAGTCATATGTACTAACTTGACCTCTGTAGAGAATTGACGAGAGGGATAAATATTACAGTTGTCATGTTATAAAGTTGATAGTCAAATTTGTGGGTGTTGATTTAAGAGCTTAAGATGATTGTTGAATGTAAAGAGCTTAAATGAAGGAGAATTCTGTTTCTCACAGTTGTCATCAGGTACAGTAGCAGTACTGAAATAAATCTTTCATGACATTAAAATGTTATTCTTTATTGAAATAAGATTATAATGTTATTGATTTCCTATTTAGTCATATCTGCATAGCAACATTATCTCAGGATATACAATAGAATATAAATTTAAGTAAAGATTCTCAAATATAAATTATATATCACTTTCTACATTTCAGGATTTTTATGGATCAGTGCACAGCTGGAGTATAATACAAACAGTCTGGGAAATTTTATTGCTTCCTATATCTTAGGTTCTTCAACTTTAAAATAAGGACTTTTAGTGGGAGAGCGCTGAGCAGTGGTTAATAGTTCCTTCATATTTGTAAGGATTCAGGCAGGGCTAGATTAGAATTCAGGCTGTACCAGGTCCTGGCAGTGAGCCTGTATCATTGGCTTTAACCATCTTATTACATTTAACCATTTTAAGTGCCTTGTGGTGCACTAGGCCAGGTAAAGAGACATGAGGTATGATCAAGATAGCTAAATGTCACCTGCTTTATATTACTTTACCTATCTAGACATCTTTGTTTAAAATTTTAATTAAGGACATAGAATTTCATCTATTATTTCCATCTTAACACAATTTACTTACCATGTGGTATGAGCATGCAATCACTTTAAACACAAAACCAAAAAAAGGAGTAACAGCATAGTCCTATCATTTGATCTATAATTTTAAAATTCTAGCTCAAAGATGGGTTTGTAGTCTCATTATGGTTCTGCTTTTTTGAAGAAAAATTGGTAATGTTTGTATATATTCTAATTACTAAAGTTATTTTAGCTAATAGGTTCTCAAGGTATCACTAAATGTATTTCTTCATTTTACTTATTTTAGAAATATACAATATAGATGCCTGTAACTTAAGAAGACAGGGAGCAATACTTTTTTTCATCTTTAATTTTTGGCAAGACACCTCCTTTAGTAATTTTGACCTATTGGGAATTCTGTAACATTGTATATGACTTTATGCCATCACTAAATGCATGCTTTTCAACATGTGCCTAGCAGTGAATAATAAAAACTTTAAGAACTATGCATCCTGTCTTGGCAAAAAAGCTTTGTCCCTTCTGCGCAACATATTGCTTTTATTTCTTCTTTATACTTTGGAAAGCACTTAAATGTTTCTTTATAAATATTATATACTTCTATTATATAGATATATAATGTGCAAAGGGTAAACTTTCTTTGATATTTTTAAAAGAATTTGGCAACTTTTTTTGTAAAGCTAGATAATAAATAATTTTGGCTTTGTGGTCAAGAGGCAAAATTGAAGATATTATGTAATTGTTCTTATATCAGAGAGAAAACAAATTTCAACAATTTTTACTAACAATATTCAAAATATAATGAGTATAATACTTTTATATTAGTTTACCAATGAGAATGAAATTTTTTGAGGGGATAACATTTTACTTATTTGGTGTTCAGAGCCAGTGTTCCCCTGTTATCAAGTCAATTGAAAATGTTCACATATTAAAAAACATTCTTAGGTTGAAGGTCATACAAAATTAGGTGGCAGGCCAGGTGTGGCCTGTGGGCTGACGCCTGTCAACACCTGAGTTAAAGGATCCTTCCACAAAATTTGATCACTTAAAAATTGTTGGAAAAATTTTAATTGCATTTATTTGATTTAATGAATAATAAATGAATAACCCAATACTATTAGGTATAGGTGTTTCTGGAAAATTGTAGCCCACATGTTGTGCCTTCTTATAAACTTCATGCTTGCTCATCCCCATTACAAGTCAGAGACTGACCGTCAGCAGCTGAAAGAGAATTCATGTGCAGGTGAATTGCTGCAGTGTTAATGCCGCATAGCTTTTACTCTAGAGTGGGAGTTGTGCTGACTCTTTTACAAGAGTTATAAGCATAGTTGTTTTGTTTTACATAGACAGAAAAATATACAAACATTTTACCAGACTTTCCAAAGAAATAAAAAAAGTGACTATAGAGAGGTTTGCCATGAAGAGGAGAGCTGGCCCACTCCAGGCCATCCACAGGGTACTGAGCTGCAAGGAGCCCTGGCCCCACAACCCTCTCATCAGCGTAGCTGGGGATGGCTGCTCTGTACAGATGCAGCTCCAGCCTCTGTGATGAAAATTGTCTTTCATTCTTAGTACTTTAAACACTATTACTAATCCAGAAATGGGAAAAACTCAGTTAAGCTATTTTGTGTGTTCTTGTTCTTATGCCAGTACTATTAGCCAGGCCACATAGTGATAACTGACTTTTTACCTTTGCCTTGGAGATTTGTTCTCAATATTTGGCCCTCCAAATCTGAGTCAGATCTCAGCAACCTTGCCAGTTCCTATTTTCTCTAAAGCCAGCTTGCTCTCCTCAGGATTCAAGGCGGCCTATGAGCCCCATCCTTGAAATCCAGGCTCTGCTGTGTGCTTTGGACCTGTGGGCCCTGCATGCTGGTCTGTTTTCCTTGGTCTCCAGAGGCCTGTCAACATCAGAATCTTTACTGTAGGCAGGGCCTTGCTAGTGCTCAGAAATGATATTTCCCAAATATCTATCTTCTGAGGTCAGTAAATGATTAAGTTTTCTGTTTCAAAAAATAAATATTAAGGAAGCTATAGTTAAAAATCATTGCTTAATATGTTTTTTGCTTTTAGCTATGCTCTTCCAATCTTAAGGTCAAAATGCCCTTTTATTTGTGGAATAATACTGGCATTAAGTATTTGGTATTCCTTTAAGTCTTTAGTTGAAAAGCAAGTTGATAATCATATATTTTTGCCTAAAGTTTTTAAATTTTACTAGATCATAAGATCCCAAAGTTGGAAATGAGGATAGTTCTGGAGAATTGCAGTTACCCCTCTGTCGTCCTTCCAGACACTGAAGGCCTGTCTCCTACCACTTTTTGCCAATCATTCTGCTAATTGTCAAGATTTCACTTTGCCCTATGGCTTGAAGAAAGCTCTGTCCCCAAGGATGGCTGTTTAGTGAGGAGTTGTTTCTTATATTTTACCAATCTAGACACCGATGACTGCAGGGCTTAAGTGACTTGCCTCAAGTGACAGGGCTACATGGTCAATCAATGCCTAAGTGAAGACTAAAATAAATGCTAGCAATTCAGCAAGCGATTACAAATCAGAGTGACCAGCCCTATTTATCACTTCCAATTCTGTTACAGGAAATAAGCTTGAAGAAATACAATAACTGAATCCACACAGGAACAACTTGTCCCATACATCAAGCAAACAAAACATCACCTTGATCATGTTTCCTTCAAAACAACTCAACTTCCATATAGAAACTTTCAAAATTTGTCTGAATCTACCTTTGTGCTCTGCTTCCTGTAAACTTGTGGTTGCCCTCATTTAGTCAGTATTAGTATTTCATTCACCAAGTATTAACAAGGTATGTATATGTTAACATGCATTGATATGCATTTTTGCATTGTGTTCATTTAGCATTTTTATTGATTATTAGCATGATAAGTGTAATGTTTAGGCTTGCAAAGAGGTCTTATTGTTTTATAGGCAACTGAAAACAATTTGAACTGGCTGTATTTTGGAAAAATTGTTCTGCTATATTTTCCCACTTATGCAAATACGTTATGTAACAAGCATCATCTTAGATGTATATTATTGTATATTATGCATTTGGGTCACTACTCAAGAACTAAATATACCACAGAGATGAAAATAAATTTTAGAGTAAAAAATATTTTAGGATGTGCCAACACTTCCAATTCCTGAGTGCTTCAGTTTAATCATGATCAGCTCTAGTGGACGACCGAAGGACAATTGCAGAAGTGTTGTTTATCCACGGGAAGAGGATTCATTACCTTTAACATTACTTGACATGAAAACAGATGTATCTCTGTCACTGCTTTGACCTCTCTAATAAGATGAACAACTAGGCTGATACGTTTATTGATCAGAGCAAAGCCCATTCCATCGGAAATAGACAATAGATGCACATCAGTGTAAATGAGGAATTAACATCTGTCCCAACTAAATAGGCTGTTAATCAAGAATCTAAAACATGCAGCTAGCTGTTTGGCAGTACAACCTCTTATTGTAGTTACACAAATAAAGGACTCTTGTCTTGCTCAGTAGGCAATATATTATAAATATTGGTAATTATATATGAAACTTATAAATCAAATGTGCCTGTAAATCAAACTTGTAAATCAAAAAC
This sequence comes from Miniopterus schreibersii, assembly GCF_964146895.1. Classification (NCBI taxonomy): domain Eukaryota; kingdom Metazoa; phylum Chordata; class Mammalia; order Chiroptera; family Miniopteridae; genus Miniopterus; species Miniopterus schreibersii. Next base: position 51,278,661 of record NC_138118.1, read on the forward strand.
TCCATCTGCTTTCTAAGTGTGTTGAAAATTGAAAGTGCTCATCAATTTGCAATTAACTTGCCTTACTTTTCTTTCTAAAGGTAACAAGTATTTGTGAATATTGGTGCTTATTGAATAACTGATTCAGATGCTCTTCCACTGTTATTAATGCATACAATATTTATATAACATAACCTTAAAAATATTACATTAATACAATGTTACAATAAAGCTTGTATGTAGTAAGGTACAAACAGAGCATTTTGTATAAGTTTTTAAAACAAACTTAAATTTGTTTAAATTAGCTGGGAACAATTTTATAAACTTCGCCAGTTCTAATTATTTTCATGTCCTTGTACGGGTTCTCATTTTTATGGTTCCTAAGGACTAAAATTTTTTAAAGCGCAACTAAAAAATATTGCAAATTATATATAAAATTAGGTAAGGACCAGGAATCATTGAGTAATTTCTTTTATTCAACTGAATTAATTGATGTATGTGTCTTGGGAAAGGGATAGTGGGAAAGAAAGCAGCACAGAATGATGGGGTTTGGATATTTCCATATATTTCCATTTCTCCTGAGATGTTCTTTTCTGTTATAAAGTTCATGTTTTAAACTTTATGTTGAATAAACATGCGTGCACACACACCCCTAATTAGACTTTCTGTCCATTTAGTCAAACTTATAAAGCAGAAGGGTGATGTGTGTTTACTGAGGCAAATATTTTATACCAGAGATATATGAATTAATCAATAGATTTTTAAAGTGATCTCAATAGAACTTTTGTGCCAACTCGTATGCTATAAATATTTGATGGGTCATACTGAAATTGCTTTTCTCCATAGAGATTTGCTGATGAATCCAAACCCCTCAACATTATAAATGATAATGTTGCTCTGATAAATGTCATTAACCATCTTTTATCACTTGGTTTATTGCTTTGTCTATGGAACTATGCTCTTTTACTAGATGTCACAAAGAGAAGAAAGCTCTCAAGTTCTCTCTCTTGAAGAGGTGAATTCTTTTTCATAAAATAGAAATAAAAATTGATTAAAAAATTCCATTTAATGAAATTGATCATAAATTTTCTAATGAAGGAAATTATAAATTATAAAGACCATGTGTTCAGACTCAAAAGGCCATGCCTAAAATTTGGACACACTTTTCAATATTAAGAATAAATTTTGGACAGTTTCTCCATCAGTGTCCAGTCATTTCACCTTCTTCTAACAGTCTGTTAATTTGAAAGTATAAAATGTGTTATGTAATCAGGACCATTGTTAAAATGGACTAAGAGATTTCATCTCTGTGTGAGTCAAACTTGCTTGTAGCACAGCGAATTTACTCATGTCAATCTTAACTATTGAAGTTATTCCTACAGTTGTTTTAATTACAGTGTTTGCTAAGAATTTTAGAAGTGGTAGATAGGAGTAGGAAAAAATGCTAACATACTCTTGGCCCTTTTCCCTCAAACAAGGACATATTGGTTATGAGATATGGTATCCTGATATTATCAGGATTACTACTACTTGTAATAATTAATGTACTTTATACCACTTCAATGTAGAAAATCTGGATTGTCAGTAAAAAAACCCAAAAAACCCTGTTATTGCTGTTATCAGGAGAAAAAGGGCTTCAAGCTAAAAATAATGATCCTGATAAGGCAAATATTTTATGTAAAAATGATTTTAATTTCATGTTTGATACACTTACACTGTTGAAGCTCTTTCTTGAAAAGCTCGTCTTTTATTTTTTATGAAAGTAAAACATGATCATGATGGCAACTCAAATAATACTGAAATTAAATCCTTCTTACCCCAGTTCCCTTCTCCAAAGACAGTTTTTCACTATTTCAATGTTATCCTCATAATTCTAAACATTATGCTTATCCAGTTGTATCATGATATATCCACTTTAAAGCTTTTCTTTCCTTATTTATTTTTATTTATTTATATCCTCACCCAAGGATATTTTTTCCATTGCTTTTTCAGAGAGAGTGGAAGGGGCAGAGAGAGAGGGGGGAGGGGGAGAGGGGGGGAGGGAGAGAGAGGGGGAGGGAGAGAGAGAGGAACAGCGATGCGATGCGAGAGACCCATCAATTGGTTGCCTCCCGCACACACCCTGGTCGGGGCGGGATGGAGCCTGCAACCGAGGTACGTGCCCTTGACTGGAACTGAACTGGATGCTCTTCGGTCCTCTGGTGGATGCTCTAACCACTGAGCAAAACCAACTAGGGCTGACATATCTACTGTAGACAACATTTTTATCACATTAACATAGGGAGGAAGAAAAATCCCACTACTTTTCCTCCACTTCCTTTCCAATATGTCATTCATTTTTATTAATTTGCTACTTTTCTTTGGTAACTTCATGTAATTTTGCTAGATTTATTGATAAGGGAAGTCATAGCATAGTGGCTAAAAGCACTGGGCCTGAGATGGATCAACTGGGCTGAAATCCTGGTTTTCCTAGCTGATTTAGCCCTGTACCCTTCTTGTGCCTCTGTTTCTCCATCTGTAAATCAGGCAAAAAGATAATATCTACCTTATGGGGTTGCTCATGATAATGCAAATAATAATACACTTGCAGCTGATACATTTGATAAGGGGCTAATATCTAAAATTTATAAATAAGCCATACAACTCAACCCCAAAAATACAAACAACGCAATTAAAAAGTGAGCAGAAGGCCTGACTAGACACTTCTTCAAAGAGGACATACAGATGGCCAATAGACATGTAAATAGATGCTTAACATCACTAATCATCAGAGAAATGCAAACTGGTGATGACAAAAAAGATTACTATCTTTGCCTTAATACCAGTTTAAATGGGCCAAGTAGTCAAAATATTCTGTAGTGATCACTTGAAGTAACCTCATTACCAAATGTGTAAATCTCAGTTTCTACTCAGATAAATTAGAATCCATGTATGTGCTTTATCAAATATCTCACAAGGTATTCCTTGAAAAGTAAACTTAACTAATGTATTTAATATTAATTCATTGGGAAAATTTGGCTTAAATGATCTCTTAGATGAACCTTTGTTGCTTATGTTAAGAAACACCTATGCCAAAAATCAGTTTTAGAGTTGGTCTAATTTATTCAATTGGTCATTTTCTGTTCAAGCTCTGCAAGTTCCTTAGTAATTTCTTTAGTGTGCTTGTTCTTAGGAGCAAATAATGGCAAGATAAGAATTCTATGCTATTTAAACAGGTATCGTCAGTGCTGAATTTGTGATTTACATTTTAGTTTTCATTCTATGACTTCTCTTAAGTATTACTTGCTCCTGAGAAAAAGATTTTCCCTGTTCCTGGTGGGTGAACATTTCATAAAACCCTATGTTGGAGTTGATGCATGAGCCCCCCTGATGGTATGGACTTGACCAACTTTATCACATCTGAATAAAAGCTTTTTTGCCATCCTCCCTCACCAGAGCAGGGTTGCCAGGGCTGCTATGGACTCTTACATGAATGAGACAATGGAGAAATCCAGATTGAACTTTTCAGCAGAAAAATATGTGACTTAGCCACTTAGCTGCTTAGTGAAGAGGCACAGATGCCTCCTTGAAAGCTTAACAGAAGGTAGAAAATTTTATTTTAAAGCTTCATCTGTGCAGAGAAAAAACAATGAAAGTATACCCCTTTAGTTTATGTTTATTAAACTAATCAGAGTGGCAAAAGGCTGAGTTAAAAATCCAAATAGAAGTATTTTATTTTATTTACCTATTACTTATAGGTAATTCATTAAATGAAAGGAACAGAGGATCATAAATTTAATAAAGATGGCTTCCATTTAACTCATTAGGCCTAAATTATCCATGGGATATATTTTAGTATCTGGGTTCTAATTGAATAAATTGAATTTGTTTTATCATTTCATTTAATTACATCTAGACAGTATATATCTCAATTATTGAGCTATAGTCAAAAACATGAATATATAAACACTTTTTTTTACTGCTTATTCAAAAGCTAATTATTAAATGCCTCCTAAGTAAAATGCATAGTTATTTGTTTTGATGAAAAATAATATGAAGTTTATCCCCAATGAATAATTACAAAATTTAATTTTAATTGTAAACATTTATAATATGCTGGCCATATCAACTTTTCTATTGAGTTTGAAGTTTTAGGAATGATGTGTATGGAATATGTAATTGGGGAAGGAGGACATCTGCCTGGCCAGATGGATCAGCTAAACTAATTCGAGCCATAAATAAATAGAATAAAAGCTGTCACAACTGGATCATTTAAGTTTTTAACCAGATATTAGATCTCTACAGTGATAATTTACAGGCTGGCATATTTATTTCATATATTTTATTGAGCATCTACCCTATGGCAGGCACTGGATATCAAGATACAAAAAACTATCAAGACTTTAAAACACCACATTCCTTTTCCTAGGAAACTTAAAGTCTAGTGGGCCTAGGCAGGCCTACCAATTAATCATAAAAATACAGTGTTATTTGCAGTGCAGCAGAAGTAGGTACAGTGTGCCATAACATTATAGTGAATAGTCACAAATGGCTTCAGGTAGGTTAGAAAATATCCCACTACCTCCACCCTCCACAACATTTGTTTTTGGATAATGAACAAAGCTGTTTCTGTGTGAACTAAGAAGGAGATGGGTATTTCATACAGGGGATACAATTGATGCAAAAGCACAGAGATAGGAAGGACTACAGGCTGCTGCAGGGTCTGAATGTTCTTAGTAGCTAGAGTGCAGAGTCCCTTTGCAAGTATGGCAAGAGGTGAGGTTCTTGCCACACAGGTTAATTCTTTTTGTTGTGGTGGTTGTTGCACTTGCTCTTCATTTTTTTATTGAATTTATTGGGGTGACTAAAATTATGTAGGTTTCAGGTGTACAATCCTGTAACACATCATCTGTATATTGAATTGTCTGTTCACCACCCCAAGTCAAGGTCCTTCCATCACCATTTATCCCCCCTTTACCCTCATTGACTCTCCCCACCTCCCCCCCAGGTTAATTCTTAAATGGTCTTCTAAACCATGTTAAAGAAATTTAGTTCATCTTGTAGGAAAACTTATACATTTGGAGAATGACATGATGAGCTCTTCCTTCGGAAATAGTTTGGAAGACTGGAGAAATAAGTATGAGAGTAGGACTGACCAGATGTGCTAAGAGTTCATATTTGTCAGAATTCCAACAGATGGCATACTCAACCTAGGATAAACCAAAGAAGGTGTGCACATGGATTATTCTCAAAGATATGGGCAGAGTTTAGGGGAATCAAAGGATAGTGCATGAACTGGGTACTATGAGCAAAAGGGTGAGGGGAATGAAAGGTTATAGGAACCAGGACAAAATGAGTCATGCAAACTGGATGGCCTCAGAAGGAGCAGCGACCTTCTATCATAACATAGCCATCCTTAAAGACCGCATGGGAGGGAACCAGGGAATTTAATACCCCAACTTTGCTCTCTTCTCTCGTTCCAAATTTTTCCAAGGCTCTCCATTGACCAAACTGAATCTGAAACCAGAGGCCAGAGCTGCACAAGACCAAGTGGAGAAGGCAAACGAGTGAATCTTGAAAGACAAACCAAAGATATCCAATATTGCAGTGATTATAATTTAATAACAAAAACTAGGGTCTTGGGGATAGAGAGAAAGGCAGGATTTTTTAAATATGTAAGAAAGCATAGTAAGTATGACGTGGTCTAGTTGTACCGAGTGGCAAGTAATAGTCAAATATTACTTCAGAGTTTCTAGCTTGAGTAACTGAGGAGATGCAAGTGATGGTGTTGGTGATATATTTTGACCAATCTTGCTACCTCTGCTAATCGGACCATTTTACTCCCAGTTCTAGATTGCTCTCCCATCTCCACATGTAGGCTTATCCTCTTTTAAAGTTCGTACTCATAATCCAACTATAACTCTTCATGCCCTACAATCTAGTAAAACTGATGATCTCCTCATCATTCCCATGGGTCATTGAGTTCTAGCTTGCACTTCACATCTTTGCTCACTCCTAGGTGATTACAAAATCTATGTAGATTAGACTTATCAAAAACTAAATCTAATTTCAGCTAATCTCTGGGTGACACTTGAATCTTGACATTATCTTGCACTTCTATACTTTAGAAACATTTTCTTTCTTAATTACATCTAAGAATTATTGCATACCAGTGTTAACTCTGACAAGCTCTTATTCTTTCAGCCCTCTTATGTTTTATGCATACTGTCCAAACACATTAATTAAATTATGTACCAGATATACTGGTGGCTCAGAGGAAGGAGGATTTATATTGCCTTCCAAAATTAGGCTTCACGAATTATGTAAATATAGCACATAACTTGAATACTGGAAGATTAGAAGTTTCCTAGTTCTACAAAAGTCAGAAGGGGATTCTAAGTAGAGAGAATATTATGCTCAAACACATGAAGGTATAAAATACCATGCATGTTAGAAATCGCAAGTAGTTCATTGCTGGATAGAATGATAAAGTAAGGGATGGCAGAATCCTCAGGTAGAAAGAGTGAGGAAAATGTGTGCTAGGTAAATATCATTTCTTTATATTATAAGGGCTAGTAGAACAGTACATCCAGAAAAATAATTATCACTATAAATGAAACAATTTAGTAATGGATGTTTAATAAGATCTAAAATAATATCCATTAATATATAGACAGGCCCATATAAGAGTCATATATATGAACATGACTTTATTTATTGTATTAGTCAGGTTGGCCGCCATCACAAAATATCATAGGCTGAGTGGTTTAAAAACAAAATTTATTTTTTCACAGCTCTGGAGAACGCAAAATCTAAGATCAAGATTCTAGCAGGGTGTGCCTCCTGGTGAGAGCTCTCTTCCTGGTTTCCAGATAGCTGCTTTGTCCTCATGTGGCCTTTCTTCTGACAGTCCACAGAGAGTGTGAGCTATCTGGTGTCTCTTCTTATAAGGGCACTAATCTTATCAGATCAGGGCCCTATCCTTAAAAACCCCAATTTTTCCTTTTCTTACTCTAAATATTATCACATTGGAGGTTAGGGGTTCAACATATGAATTTTGGAGGTATACAAACATTCAGTCCAACATCTGTCTACATCTAAGCTACTGAAATAGTGAAGCCAATTATTCTACAAAAATAATCAGCAACTTAATTGAATATATCGACCAATATTCAGTTTGTAGGTTCAATACTAAATAGAAGTATACTCTTCATTGTTTATGTTCAAAGTATATAGAGTTGATTTTAGAGTTTCTTGTATTCATCTTTGCACAGTCAGTTGAGTTCTGAATGCTTTGCTCCTTTTTTTTAGTCAAAAATTTTCCCTAGCAGATGTCCATGACAGATTGTGCAAAATGAGACCAATGATTGAGCATAGGACTGCAGCTCTTCCTAGAGAATTTGCCAGACCAGAATAGGAGCTAAACAAGTCCATTATGAACCACTTTAAACATCTACAGTGCTGAACAACACCCTTAGAATTTACAGGTTATGGTCTCACAAATATCTAAAGTTGTATAAAATGCCAGAATAGTTTTCATCTCTGGCTTTGCACCAGAATCTTCATTTAACTCCGAATCAGATATAACATAATTATTCACATTAGCTCATAAATTTAACTAGGGAATGTGGTGCACTAGTCACCTTGTATTTATTTTTCATTATAAATTCACACAATTTACTTGAAATGAATGAAAAATTCTATGTTGTCTACTATAGTCTGGTCATCCTGTCTTGCAAGCCAAGCACAGCATTTAACATCAATTGCAGAACTCTGATTGGAGCTCAGTGTAGCTTCATTGTCAGCTCTCTAGTCTACCCAGGTGGAGCTGGTTTCACCCAATGTGTCATTTTTATACTAAATGAACAATTTCACCAGTAAGTGCCAAAGAAAAATAAATTTGTTTTTATTCCTTTGTGAATAAACTCAGGATCTCTTTGGAGCATTAAAAAATCATTTTAGAGAAAAATTTGGGTGGTTTCAGGATCAAGATATCCGTATTTGAAGATCATCTAGTCAAATGTATCATTGTAACATGTTTAATTTTTTTGTACATTTTATTTACTTTCATTTTTTTCTATTTTTGTCTATCTAGTACATTAACTTCCCTGAAATTGTCCATCAACAATTTTTTCCTTTAGCCAAATTAGAGTAGCTGGGGACAATTTCTCCTTCCTCTAGGACATAAATCTTGCATAAATCTTGTGTGTTACATATCCTTTCCCCTGGTAATCCTTGGCACAGGAAGGATGGGGATTCTGGAGGTCAGAAGCATGGGTTGCTGATTAATGATCATGTGGGAAGTACTTCTAATTGTTGCTAATGAGGCCTTCATGCCTCTTTGTGAGCACCTTCATCATAGCACTGTTATTTAATCTTTACATTTGTCTCCACTATTAAATAGAACTCCTCAGGCAGGAGTGTGTCTTATACAGGTTTACATTCCTAGGACCTTGGTTAGGACATAGTAGCAGCAAAAATGTTTAATTTCAAGTAGCAGCATTTGGGAGCACTTAAGGGCACTGTCTTCCAATTCAAACATCTTTCGTGTCATGGCTTTTCACTGGCAATGTGGGTCATCTTAGGCAAATGTAGTCTTCATTCCTGCCATTATCCTCCTGCTTTCTGTTGCTGAAACATGAGTATTTCCCCTTCCTTCTGAGACAAGAGGATGTGGGTTGATTGGTCTGACCCCATCCTCAGCTGGAGGATGATCATGTGATTCAGGCTAAATAATTTGGATTTGGCTTAAAGACAGGTACATCATCCAAGTCAGGCTTTTCCAGAAAAGCTCAGGTTTATCAAACTGTAGGAGAGAGACTCTTCTCAAATGACAAAACTAAAACCATTTAGTAATGAGCTTGGCATGCTTTTTTTAAGGGAATCCATCCTGGATTGGTGGGGTACAGTGCCTCACAGGCAGTGAAACACTGGGATTTGGAGCAAGAGGGAGTTCTATAGAGGCACCTGGAAAACAGCATGATTGGCTAGGGGATTTCCTTATAAGGCCAGCAGGTCCTGTTTTCTAGGGTAAGATAAGCTAGCTAAACTGAGTTGGAGGGTTGTGATTGGTGGATGTTGGATTCCTGACAGGTGTTTCCCATAAATGTAAGGTGACTTAGGTTTAGATTTGTGATGTGGATGAGCTATTGGGGTGCCCTCCACTTTGTGGGTCCTGATATAGGAATTAACTTTATCATTCTTTTCAACTAAGAGTTAGCAGAAGGAGTTAGATAGAGCTAGGGTATGTAGTTTTCCTCCCAGAACAAGTGATATGGAAAGAACAGAGGTCCTGATACAGTCATCATTTGAACCCCATGAATGAAGACCTTGACTGAATTCTGCCTCTGGAATTTTTAGCTATGCAAATCAGTACCCTTCCCCACATCTTTCTTTTAAATAATTCAAAGCAGTTTGATTAGATCTGATACTTGTAATTTAAAGGATCCTGATTAATTCATCAAGTTATTTAAACTCTTTAAGATGTGGTGTCTACATGTGTAAAAAAGAACTTACAATTGGATTAAGGGGTTTAAGTAATACAATGTAAAATTATGCATTATACATTGAGAAATGTAAAAATAATAGCCAACACTTTAAGACCTCTATCTCTGTTCCAGGCACTGTTCTAACTGCTTTATGCATATTAACTCATTAACCCCCATAATGACTCTTTGAGTTAGGTATTTTGAAGATGAATTAAGGCACAAAGAATGTAAGGAATTTGTTTTCAGCCATAGAGCTCTTAAATTTTAAGGGTGAGGATCCAACCTAAAGTCTGATTCCAGAGTCTATGCTCTTATCAGTGTGCTGCACTGTCCCTCATCAATGATTATAAAGCCCATTGCTTGTCACCGTAAGCGTTTTGCAAGCCTAGTACCATTGCTCCTATTACTTGCAGGTGTTCACTGAATACGTTTCTACAGCAACTGTTGCACTTTCTCACAGCTGATGTTATTTTAAATCAATGGTGCTCATATTGGAGCCTGCAGGCAAATCACCTGTAGGGCTTGTTTAAGCTCAGACTGCTAAACCCACCCGCAGAGCTTCTTATTCCCTAGGTCAGGGGGCAAGTAATTAGCATTCCCAACAAGATTCAGGTGAAGCTGCTGCAGGTGCCTCCCCCACCACCACACACTGAGAACCACTGCTTCAAAGTTAGTAACCTTGCAGACTCTTGTGCTGATTGCTTGTGCCAAGGGAAGAGAGAATTGAGAGAGATCATTCTCCATCCCATAATCCTGGGGGACACAATTTACTGTTTCTACAATGTGAAGGCTTTAAGCAGGTTCATAAAGTCTCCTAAATAATTGAATTCCTAAAATTTCACATTCGTGTCTGAAATACTGAACGTGAGATGAGGGTGCATGTGGGAAAAATGGGTTCACTTTACTTTGTACAATAATAGCAGGTCAAGTTTTTTTTAAATTCAACTTCATTTTTTTTAAAAAAGCATTTATTTTCCCCCACAAGAATGTTCCTCAGAAAACAGTATAACTCATCTGACTCCTATAATCTAGATAAGACTGTCTTAAAATTCCATTCTATACCCTAAGAAATTTGTATCGCAAATTTCTGTAAGTTTCCGAGCGCTCGAATCTGTATTCTGTTTTGCTTTAGTGCTTCTGAATTCCTGAATCCACTTTATAGCCTCCAGCTGCATTTTGGCTTTAACCAAAAGGTGGGACTCAGTCTGTTTTCCTGGGATTGACCAGAAACAAACATACATTCAAAGACCTGACTGAAGATTTGGGGAGGAGATGGAGGAAGCTTTACATTTTAACCAAAGCACCAGTTTGTTTACCAGTTTACCACTGAATGATAAACCCTCTCCACCATCCTAAAAATCAAAGTTCTCTGGCCATGCTCTTTTCTTTTTTCCCCCTTTCAGACTCAAGTGAGCTAATTAAGAGACATCCCCCCCTACCCTAGTAACCCCAAACATTAAAACTCCCTTAATGAAACTTAGAATGTAATTTCCAAATTACTAATATTATTAAATTCACACAAAAAAATAAATGACTCAACCTATACATCCAGAATTTACAATGCTATAACTAAAACCAAAAAAATCTACTCACATAAATAGCCCCATATTCCTGTTTCAGCTCCCACCTGCATGCTAAGACCTCCCATTCTCCTTACAAAGTTTTTCAATGGTTTGCAGGACTTCCCAAAAGGAAAAGTACTGTGCATGCCCAGAAAGTGCACTTCCTGAGAATTCTACATTTCCAACATAGCTTTCCCACGAACCTCCCAAAGATTCCAGTTCTGACCTTAGAAGGTGGGGGAAATGAAGGGAGGTCATGTAGAATATGGTAAATTTGCTTCTCATTAAACATGAGGCCAACATTTATCACCTGAGCACCAAAGGAACAATTTTTATCTCAGAAAGCTTCTCATGAAAGTAACATCTTTATTTTCTGCCCTAATAGCTCTTTATCTCACACAGTGATTCTCAATGAGAATAGAGAAGAAAGAAGACATCAGTCTAGCTAAGTAGTTTCTTTAAAGCTTCAAAAGCTGTGCCCACCCCTCTCATTCCCCTTTACTGAGAGAAGCTTCTCTGGGGACTGTTATATCCCCCAGAAGTGCATGGGTGAGAAAAAACATGCATGAAGACCCCTTCCCTAGGGCAGTACTTACTTCACAAACCTGGCTTAGAATAAATTCACCTGAAGAGCTTTCAGAAAAGAATGCCCTGAGAACCAGACCAGTTAAATAAGAATACTTGGAGGTGGGCCTGAGATTTTGTTGTCTGGTTTTTAAATATTTTTTGAGCTTCTGTGTTAGTCATCTCAGGCTGCTGTAACAAAATACCATACAGTAGGTGGCTTAAACAACAGAAATTTCCTTTCTTACCATTCTGGAGGTTGGGAAATCCAAGAGAAAGGTCCCAGCTGGTGGGTTCATCCTGAGGCCCCTTCTCTGGGCTCCTGGGCAGCTTTGTGCTCACGTGACCTCCTCTTTGGTTCCCACGTAAGGAATGTGGAGGGGCAAAAGGAGCCAGCTCTCAGGTGTCTCTTCTTATAAGGGCACCAGTCCCATCCCATAAGCGTTCTGCATCTTACCCTAATTACCTCCCAAAGGCCCCAGTCCCAAATACTATCACATTGGGAGGTAAAGCTTCAACATATGAATTTGGGGGGAACACAGACATTCAGGTCATCACAGTTTCCCAGGTGATTCCAATAAGCTGCCAGAATAAGATCACTCTGCTAGGGACTGCAAACTAACTGTTGAACTGTTTTGTTATTTTGTTTTTAATTCTTCTTTGGCTCTTCAACGTATGCAGTGCAAAGATTTGCCTGAGAAAGGTACTCCATAAATACTTGCTGAATAAATGAGTTGTGCTGTAGTAGGCAGTTACATAGGCACAGGCACAGTAAGAGCAACAGGCCAGGTGCAGAGGGTCACCTGGGTGAAGAGCCTTGGGTACCTAGCAATGGGCAAAATTATAAGCCCTTGCATGACCACTCCCTCAAGCATTAGCCCCTGGAGATGACAACTAGGCCTCAGCTGTGTTTCAGCTCCAGGCCCAGAGAAGCAGCAAAATCAGCCATAGCTTCATTGACTAATGACCCCCTGTCCTAGGACCAACCAATTATTGGAGACCACGACCCTGAGGGGACACACCTGGAAAGCTGATGAATATGCTATTGAGATCCTTCTCTGAGACCCTCAGATAAAAGCCCTTAAGACAGGAACCAGCATGTGCTCTCTCTCCCTCCCTCCCTCCCTCTCCCCTCCCCCTCCCTTTCCCCCTCCTTCTCCCTCCTCGTTTCCCCTCCTCCTCCCTCTCCCTCCTCCTCCCTGTCCCTCTCCTCCTCCCCCTCCCCCTCCCTCTCTTATTCACCTGAGTCTTTCCTCTCTCTCCATCCTAAGCTCCAAAGGCCCTTCTTTTGTCTCTGTAACTTGTTTCCTGATTTCAGTATCTTCTATGGCTCACTTCCTCTACCTGTGTGACTTTCTAAATAAACATTTTCTTATAGTTTGAGTCTTGACTCTGAATTCTTTCTTAGCCAGAATTCAAGTACTGAGGTTGCTGAACTGTGGTCTAACATCTGGTGCCATTTTTGCCACCAAAAGTGCCATACAAGCTGAGGCCTTACAATAATATTTTTGACATGCCATTACAACTTTATAGGAAGCATTGGTTTCAAATTTTAAATCTTACTCTGGGTTACTAGATAACATTTCTCTATACTTTCACTACTTAATTTCCAAAAAGATAAATTTACATTATTATGACTATAAACAGAAATATCAAACACAATTATTAACATTGCAGAGGGCACATTTATTTAGTGTTTGCAAAAATCATAACAGTTTAGTCACACACATGTCAACAGTTACATGATTTAGATTGGTGAAAAAATAAACTTCAAAATCATGCTCTCATTTTTTGAGTGGCCCAAGAAATATAACACATAAATTGTATAGACCATAGTTGTTACATCAAGAAATAGAAGTATCCATTCAATTATTTCTCGCCTGAGGATATTTGTTGTATGTATGCAAATTAGAGTTCATTTTAGTACATCAGAGACTTTCTTGACCTGTCTCTCAGTATCACACATTGAGTAATGCCATATTTTAAATCATGTTCACTAAGTAGGCATGGATTAGTGTATCTTTCAGTCTTATATAGAAGGCCCATACAATGTTTGTTACTCTTTCCCAACCCTAGCAATGTTAGCATGAAGAAGAGACAGCAAGATTTAGGTATTTCATGGACCCAGTACACTGGTTCCTTGTTTCAGACACTTTCTGCTGCAAACTATTAGCTTTCTCCAATTTAAAAAACAACAGGAGAAAACTATTAAAAACCATAGATATCAACTTACATATTATTTTTAGCTTCCTGAAAATTAATATATTGTTTTAATAAACTCTTCCTACTACTGAATGTCACCATAAAGAATCATCTGCCAGTGTTCACATGTTTAAGAGAATGTATTAGCATTTATTACTGCAAATGTCCTCATTAATATTTTATAGAATGCTTGGCACAGAAAGTGGCATTAAATCTCTGAGATGCTGCTGTCCTGTTTATTTTATGCTTTTACTTGTGTTTTGTAGTAGCAGTAGAGGATCAAAGTTTGTAGGTGATTCCACTGAATTTTAGACAAATTTAGAGTTTGTTTTTTTAAATATATTTTTAATCATCACCCAAGTGTACATTTTTACTGATTTTAGAGAGAGAAAGAGAGAGAGAGAGAGAGAGAGAGATAAACATTGATTTGTTGTCTCCAATAAGTACCCTAACTGGGTAGTGAGCCTGAAACTTAGGTATGTGCCCTGACTGGGAATCGAACCTGCAACCTTTTGGTGTATGAGACCACGCTCCAACAAACCAAGCCACAAGGCTGGGGCTAGAGTCACTATTTTTAATTTATTCATTGTTATCTTTCCCATTCTAAATATAAAATTTGTCAGTAAAGAGATAAAATATTTGAGTTACAACAAAAAGAGGTAAGTATCTATTCTTTTAAAAGAACCCTTGAATGTGGATCTTCCCTACATTAGACACTGCTAGGCATTATGGAGTTTGGCAGAACTTTTTCTCTCCTGAGTGTCTTTACTACAGAGCAGCACTTTTCAACAGAATGTTCTGTGATGATGAAAATATTCTATATGTCCTGCACAGTGCAATATGGTAGCTACTCGGCTTATGTAGCTTTGACCACTTAAAATGTGTCTACTAAGACCAAGGAACTAAATCTTAAATTTATTAATTTTAACTCTAATTAATTTACATTTATACTTACATGTGGCTTGTGGCTATAAATTGGACAGAGTGACTATATAGGTATGCCTTTGCAGTTGAGTTTGCCCACATGTCACAGTTATGATTGATGCGACTATCTCATAGAGCAGTTATAAGAGCAGAACCACTTGATGTACACTTTGTACTCATTCATTCTGCACAACCAAATTTTATTTCTAGCTCATGTTATGCATCTATCACAGGTTGGCTATGGTTCTGCTCCATGTCTTCTTCATTCTTGGATGCAGGATGAAGGAACAGCTCTTACCTGAGACAATGCTGATCTCAAGAGAGAAAGGTCATAGAACCACACAATGGTTCTTAAAACTTCTTGCAAGTGGCACTTTCACTCATAATATATTGGTCCAGGCAAGTCATACAGGAAACCCATGGGATAAAAATATAAAATCTTTCCAGAGGGAAGGAAAAAATTATTTTAAATCATAATACAATTTAATATAATCATCCATAATAACCCAAACTTATCACTTAGTTACATAACCAGCATGGTGTTAAGTACCTTACATAAACTATTCCCATCACAAGGAACTTGAAGCTCCTAGAGATGAAGTAATTTATCAAGTCATACAGCTAGTAAGTGGCAGAGCTTAATAATATAGTTTAATTTGAAGATCAGACATTTGAGTCTTTATATTTCTTCACCATAAAATATTATTAAATAAGTATAATTCTCAAGAAAAAAAGACCAGAAGTAATATCAATAGGCTGCCTATTTAAATTATGGTTTTGGTTACTAAATAGATAAGGTACACATGTTCTGTTTCAGTCTTTGGCTAGGACAGTGGTTCTTATGCAGGGTCAATTTTGCACTGCAATGACATGGAGACATGACAATGTCGAGAGACATTTTTGGTTGTCACTAATGGAAAGGGGGGCTTTGCTACTATAATCCAGTGGGTAGAGGCTGGGGCTGCTTGAAATATCCTGCAATATACAGGACAGCCCAAAAACCAAGAACTATCCAGCCCCAAATGTCAATAGTGCCATGTTTGAGAAGCCGTGGTCTAGGGTGTGGATAAAATATGTAGGTCCCCTTTAAATATGAAAAATTTTATTATTAGAGTAAATGATTATAAGAAGTCATGTTCTACCTTGATTAAAACATATCATTAATTTTTACTCAAAGTCAGTTTAAAACAACCCCTAAACTTTTGTGTTTATAGTTTTCTAAAAATTACACTTGATTGATTTAGAAACAATTCAAACTCAATATGAATTTAGAAGGAAGATGTCATTAAACAGGAAGATGACATTTGGAGGAGATGCTTGAGAACCACAGGATGCAGGCCCCAGTCAAGGACCTGAAGAGGAGGAAGCTGCTGGGAGCTCGGTCAATTCTTGGAACCAAATCACTTTTTGATGAGTTCTAGCAACAATTCTTTCTCTTCCACATCTCAGAAATGTACTTTGCATTAATTAGCTAATGGCTCAAGTGTTTTAATAATGAAAATTCAAGTAAATAAGAAGTGCCATTAATATTCATTCACCCTCTTGTTGAAGAAGAGTAACTTAATTTGCATAGCGTAGGCAGCATTATTTTCTAATTATATTAGACTTGTGGGGTTTTTTTTTATTCTTGAGATATCTTTTGGATTATTTCTTAAAAAAATTGTATTACTGTAAAGTTTAAGAGTGTTTTCCAAGGTATTTAATGACTCATATCTAGGCCTTATAAACAACTTCACTCACCAATTTATGTTTGAATCTTTCTTTTATTTACACCAAACGACTTAAGTGGTGTCATCATATAACAACAAAATTAAATAAGTACAAGTTTTAATGTAAATGGGCCTCAAGCACTTTTAGACGGTGAGATGAGTCAAAGAATTGAAAAATTAATGTTGAATCAATAAACCCTTACCTGGCATTTTGTTTATATAAACAAAATTGATCCTGTTATGCAAGTCAACTGGATTAAAGTTTTGAGGAAAAATGCTAATACAAGAGTTGTCAAGCTTTTTCTATAAAGCACATATTTTTAGGCTTTTCAGGCTGTATACAACTCAGCCATTGTAGCACAAAACAGTCACCGACAATATGTAAACAAATGGGGGTGGCTGTGCTCCCCTAAAATTTATATATAACAAAAATATTGGCTGGTTGAAATAGCTCTTTGAGAAATATTTTGCCAACCCTTGTCTTGCTCAAATTAAAAGAGCACTCACAATGCATAGAAGCAAAATTTTTCTTCTAATGAAACCATAAATACATCACAGACTCTCTAAGCAGGTAATCAAAACTTTCTACCATCTGACCTAAACTCCATTTTCAGTTTTTTATTTATCCCATGTTCCTTTACATACCTCATACACCAGCCTAAATAAACTGTTCTTTGTTCTATTTGAGATTTATTAATTCCATGCCTGTTATCCCTACTTTCCTTATAATATTTGGCATTCTACCTCAAATTCCAGCTCACTATGTGATGCTTAAGGCTGGGAAATGACCCTGTCATTGTCTTTGTTTGACCTTGTCAAGTAGTTTCCTGCATCTAACAGAGTATGTCAAAACTGTAGGGTTGTGGAAAAAGCATAGTCTTTAGGATCAGACACACATAGGTGTGAATTTCAGCTGTGCCATTCATTAGTTATGTGACTTTGCACCAAATGCTTGACTTCTTTAAAATTTATTTATTTTTCCTCTGCAATATTGGATAATTAATAGCTGCATAGAAGGATTCTGGTTAGGAATAAATTAAACAATTCAACGAGATAGCTTATACACAAAAGTCAGATATTCCCCCACCACTCACCTCTAGAGTCATAATTACAAAATAAGGTGAAATATAAATAAGGTGTTTCAAAGTAGTCAACAAGGAAAACTTTTCTATTCTTACTAAAAATATTGGTGCTGGTATGATACAGGAAAAAAAGAATTGGGACAATAGAACAAAAAAAATACATTTTTTTCTGTATAGCCCTAAGCACTTAGTACAATTGGGTTGATGGTTAATGTGACATACCAAAATTTTAAATACAAAAAGTATTATTCAATAAGTGGTGTAGAAACTACTACTAATTGGAACAAACAACACAAAAAGATAAGTTCTCAATAGTTCAAAGTATTACAACATAAAAAATGTGAGGCTATAAATAAAATTGAGGAAAGTGTGTGTGAATCTATTCATAATATTGGAACACAGAAAGGCTTCTTGAGGAGCCATTAATCTTTTTTTTGAGACTACATTTATTAAATCTGGGGACAGTGAAACAAGAAAGGGTTCAGAAGAAGTAACAGGAGAGAGCCTAGGCAGGGCTGCTTTGGTTCTCTAGAAGTGTTATAGGAAAGAAATGAGCCCAGGCAAGGCTGCTTTGGCTCACTGAGAAGTCAGAGAACAGGGGGCCTTAGAGACAGTTCAGGAGGTGAGCCCAGGATGAGCTGCCACTGCCCAGACTCCATGGTTAGAAGTCTCCTGGGGTCCCTTAGAGTTTAGGAGATGCCTGTGGGGGAAGCATAAGGGGAAGGGGAAGGTGCAGGGCTGCTCCTGGGAAAAAGAGCGTGCAGAGTGGCCATGATACGAGGTGATGTGAGAATGGCAGAGTGAGAGATCCCCTTGATATCTCCCCTTGAAATTTTAACAACTTGAACAGCTATAACTCAACAAAGGACTCTCTGCTAAATGCACAAACACTCCTGAGAGAAACATCTAAAGGTGGCAGATGGGAATGAACAAGGGAAGTGAGAAGGGAGAAAAGCTAAGAGGAGCCTCTATTCAGCCTTGCAGCTGGGAACTCAGTGTGGGGCTCAACCTGGAGAAGGGAGGAATTAGGTTGTGGCTGCTGCTCCCTTCAGTCTCAAGGAGAAAATATTTGGTGGAAATTCCTGCAGGAGTGAGCAGTACAAGCTTCAGGTAAACATAGTGACCTAGGTGAGGACACAGCATAAGGATGCTGCCATGGTTATTTGGCAATCAGCATTTCAGAGAAAGAAACAAAGCCGTGGAGACTAGTCACCCAGCAATCTCCCAGAGTTTGAATACTGTCACCCTTGGTGTTGGGTTGCAGAATATACTATCTGCAAACCTGAGAACTAATACTACAGAATCACTTTTTTCCTGGAGGGAAAGGTGTATTCTGTGACTGGTACTGGAGTGAGGGTGCAAGGGGGATCTCACAGAGGTTTGAGTTCATCGTTAGCAGGAGAGCAAAACAACACAGAAGCTTCTGGGTTTTCCCAGCCTCCCTCTTACCCCCTCCCATGCATCACAGCTACACTGACAGGCAGCCAGAGACACTGATGGGGTCAGAGACACTGACTGGGATTTCCCAAAGCTAAAAAAACTAGTGATTCAGCACCACCTTCAGGAAAATAATACAAAGACCAATTCATATTAATCTGCTAAAGAAGTGCCACTCACTCTGGTGGGGGAGCTCAGTTGGTTGGAACATCTTCTCATACACCAAAAGGTTTCAGATTCAATTCTTGGACAGGGCACATATCTAAGTTGCAGGTTTGATTCCTGGTTGGGAGCATTTGGAAGACAACCAATTGATGTTTCTCTCTCATATCAATGTCTCTCTCTCTCTAAAATTCAATAAACATATCCTCAGGTGAGGATTAAAAAAGAGTGTCACTCATACACAGCTGCCTTGACAGAAAAGGAATCCATCAAAAACCACGAATAATCAAGGTTGCCAGGCAACTCAGAAAGAAAATGAAAAAAATCTCCAGAAAACAAGTTTAAAAACATAAAAATATGTGATATAAATGACAGAGAATTAAAGATTACAGTTCTGAAATAACTCAATGAGATGCAAATAAATACATACAGCCACCTTAATGAGCTCAGAAAACAAATCAATAAACAAAACAAGTACTTTACCAAAGAGAAGGAAACTTAACAAATAGAAACTCTGGAGATGGAAAACTCAATAAATGAGATCAAGAATGAACTAGTGAGCATAGAAAATAGAGTGGACCAGATGGAAGAAAGAATTAGTGGTACTGAAGATAGAAATCTAGAAATGACAAAGAGGGAAGAAGAGAAAGACCTGAGCATAAAAATAAAAATGAAAGAACTCTACAAGAACTATCTGACTCCATCAGAAAAATCAATAAAAGAATAATATGCATACCAGAAGAAGAAGAGAGGGAGAGGGAATGGAGAGCCATTTCAAACAAATAGTTGATAAGAACTTCCAAAACCTATGGAAAGAGTTATATCCTCAAATATAAGAAGCAAACAGAACACCTAATTATCTTAACCCAAAGAGGTCTTCTCCAAGACACATTGTATTAAATCTGTCAAAAATTAATAATAAAGGAAGAATTCTCAAGGCAACCAGGGAAAGAAGAAAGAAAAACCCATTAGGTTTCATCACACTTTTCAGTAGACAATCTACAAGCCAGACGAGAGTGGAACCAAATATTCAAACTACTGAAAGAGAGAAATTACCAGCCAAGAAGAATATATCCAGCAAAGTTATCCTTCAGATGTGAAGGAGAAATAAAGACTTTCCGAGACATACAGAAGCTGAGGGAGTTTATCACTAGAAGACCTCCATTGCAGGAAATTCTACCTGAAACAAAGAACAAAAGGTCACAAAACTACAAGTAATATCACCAACAAACTTAAAGCATAAACAGGGATAATTTGTGACAACAAAAACATAAAAGGGGAGGGAGTAAAGTTCAGAATTAACAAAGGAGGATGGAGATCAGATGCACTCAAAAGAAAAAGAACTGTATATGTGAAAGTTTCTTTTTTATAAACCTATTGGTAACCACACATACAAACAACAAAACTGCCCTGGCCAATGATGGTCAGTGGTTAGAGCATTGGCCGGCACACTGAAGGGTCATGGTTCAATTCCTGGTCAAGGGCGCATACCTGGGTGGCAGGTTTGATCCTCAGCCCTGGTTGGGGCACATGTGGGAGGCAACCAATTGATGTGTCTCTCTCACATTGATCTTTCTCTCTCTCTTCCCTTCCCTCTCTTCTACTCTCTCTAAAAAATGAATAGAAAAAATATCCTCAGATGAGGATTAACAAAAGCAAGAAAACAAATAACCCCAAAACTGAAAAACATAGCTTAAATAAAAGTAAACAGAAAGAAATATGGACTACCACCAAAGAAAAATAACAGACAGAAACACAAAGGAAAAGACCAATGGAGGCACAAAGCTACCAGTAAACAAAAGATAAACTGTTTATAGGAAATCCTCGTACAAAAATAATTGCCCTAAATGTAGATGGACTGAATTCACCAATAAAGAGGCACAGAGTAGTAGACTGAATCAAAAAATAAAACCCAACAATATACTGCCTCCAGGAGACACATCTAATCTGCAAAGACAAAGTTAGACTCAAAGTGAAAGGGTGGAAAATAATTCTCCAATCAAATAACATCCACAGAAAAGCAGGTGTAGCCATACTTATATCTGACAAAAAAGATTTCAAGATAACAAAGGTAACAAGATACAAAGATGGAAATTTTATAATGATATAGGGGACACTACATCAAGAAGACATAGTACTTCTTAATATATATGTACCCAATCAGGGAGCACCAAAATAGATAAAGAAACAAAGAGAAATTGACAAAGCAAAATCATAGTTGGGGACCTTAGACTCCATTGACAGCTCTAGATAGATCACCCAAACAGAAAATCAATAAAAAAATATTGACCTTAAATGACACATGAGATCAAATGGATATAATTGACATTTACAGAGCTTTCATCCTCAAACATCAGATTATACAGTCTTCTCCAGCACATAGAACATTCTCAAGGATAGATCATGCTATCGATCACAAAGCTAGCCTCAAAAAATTCAGGAATATTAAAATTATACCAAGCATATTCTCTGACCACAATGCTTTGAAGTTAGAAATCAATTGCAAAAAGGAAGTAAAGAAAACCACAAATATGTGAAGACTAAACAACACACTACTAAAAAATGACTGGGTCAAAGAGGAAATAAAAGGTAAGATGAAAAGATATATAGAGAAAAATGACATATCAAAACTTCTGGGATGCAGCAAAAGCAGTAATAAGAGGGACGTTTATATCATTACAGGCCTATCTCAAGAAACAAGAGAAATCCCAAGTAAACAACCTAACATCACATCTTAAAGAACTGGAAGGAGAAAAACAAAAGCAACCTAAAGTTAGCAGAAGAAAGAAAGTCATAAAAATTAGAGCAGAATTGAATGAAAAGGGAACCAGAAGACTATACAAAAAATTAATACAACAAAGAGTTAGTTCTTTGAAAATATTAATAAAATTGACAATCCCCTGGCTAGACTCACTAAGGAAAAAATGGAAAAGACCCATATAAACAAAATCAGACATCACAGAAATACAAAGGACCATACAAGAATACTATGAGAGATATATACCACCATATTCAATAACCAAGAAAAAATGGACATGTTCCTAGAGATATATAACCTTCTAGACTAAATCATGAAGAATTAGAAAATTTAAATAGATCAATCAACAGTGGGGACATTGAAACAACCATCAAAAACCTCCCAAAAAATAAAAGTCCAGGACCAGATGATTTCACCAGTGAAATCTACCAAACATTCAAAGATTTGATGTCTATCTTTCTCAAACTCTTCCAAAAAATTGAAGAAGAGGCAATACTTTCTGACATATTTTATGAGGCCAACGTAACCCTGATACCAAAACCTGGCAAGGATAACAAAAAAAGAAAAATACAGACCAATATATCTGATGAATACAGATGAAAAATCCTAAACACAATACTAGCAAATCAAATACAGTAATACATTAAAAAAATAATACATTATAATCAAGGGGGGCTCATTCCAGGGATACAAGGATGTTTCAATATATGCAAATTGCTCAATGTAATACACCAAATAAGCAAAATAAAGGATAAAAATCATATGATCTTATCAATAGATGCAGAAAAAGGGTTTGATAAAATACATCCATTTATGATTAAAACACTCAATAAAATGGGTGTAGAATGAAAGTACCTCAACATAATAAAGTACATATATGACAAACCTTCAACCAATATCACAGTTATGGAAAACTGAAAGCTTTTCCTCTAAAATCAGGACCAAGACAAGGATGCCCACTTTCATCGCTCTTACTCAATATAGTTATTTTCCTAGCCTGAGCAATCAGGCAAGAGGAAAGAATAAAAGGCATCCAAATTGAAATGAAGAAGTAAAAGTGTCATTTTTTGCAGATGACATGATTCTGTATATAGAAAACCCTAACGACTTCACCAAAAAAACTATTAGAAACAATAAACAAATACAGTAAAGTTGCAGGATATAAAGTCAGTGTACAAAAATACACTGCTTTCCTATATACTAACAATGAAACTTCAGAAAAAGAAATGAAAAAAAAAACACAACACAACAAAACACAATTCCCTTTGGAATTGCAACCAAAAGAATAAAATACTAGGAATGAACTTAACGAAGGGTGTGAAGGACATATATACTGAAAACTACAAAGCTTATTAAAAGAGATTGAAAAAGACACAATGAAATAGAAAGATATTCTGGATTGGAAGAATCATCATAGTTAAAATGGCCATATTACCCAAAGCAATATACAAATTTAATGCAATCCCCATCAAAATCTCAGTCATTTTTTAAAGAAATAAAACAAAAAAATCATCAGATTTGTATGGAACCACAAATGACCCTGAATAGCCAAAGCAATCAATCCTGAGGGGGGGGAAAACAAAACAAACAAAAAATTCCACAAAGCTGGAGGTATCACACTACCTGACTTGAAATTATACTACAGAGCTACAGTAATCAAAATAGCATGGTATTGGCAGAAAGACAAACAGACCAATGGAACATAATTGAGAGCCCAGAAATAAAACCACATATATAGGGGCAAATAATTTTTGACAAAGGAACAAAAAACACATAATGAAGAAAAGAAAGCCTCTTCAATAAATGGTGCTGGGAAAATTGGAAAGCCACATGCAAAGGAGTGAAACTAAACTACAGTTTTTCCCCATGTACAAAATTAATTCAAAATAGAAAAAAAACCTAAATATAAGACTTGAAACAATAAATTACATAGAAGAAAATATAGGTACTAAACTTATGGACCTTGGACTTAGAGAACATTTTAAGGCAAGAGAAGTAAAGGCAAAAATAAATGAATTGGACTATATCTAACTAAAAAGCTTCTGTACAGCAAAAGAAACCAATGACAAAACAAAAAGGCAGCCAACCAAATAAGAAGTGATATTTGCAAACAGCTCCGACAAGGAGCGAATATCCAAAATATATAAAGAACTCATACAATTCAATGCCAAAAAAACAGACAATCCAATTAAAAAATGGGCAGAAGACCTGAACAGGCACCTCTCCCAAGGAGACATACAAATGGCCAACAGATACATGAAAAGGTGCTCAACTTCATTAGCTACTAGGGAGATGCAAATCAAAACCACAATGAGATACCACCTCACACCCACTAGAATGCCGCTCTGCCTGCTGAATAAATAAACATTTGCTGCCCGGCACAGGCCCCCCCACGAAGAGGACAGTGGACTTGCTTTTCTGAAGTTCAGGCCACTAGTCTCCTTTATAAGCCTGGCTTTTATTAACAAGTAATAACAAGTGTTGGAGAGGTTGTTAGTATGAATGTAAACTGGTACAGCCACTATGGAAAACAATAGAGCGGTTCCTCAAAAAATTGAAAATAGAGTTGCCATATGACCCAGCAATCCCTCTTCTAGAAAGCTACCAGAAAAATTTGAAAACATGTATTTGCAAACATATGCACTCTCTATGTTCATTGCAGCATTAGTCACGGTGTCCAAGACATGGGGACAGCCGAAGTGTTCTTCCATAGAGGATTGGATAAAGAAGATGTACATACAGGGTGGTGCAAAAGTAGGTTCACAGTTGTTCATATGGAAAATAATACAATAATTAAGAAATAATAATACAAGAATAAACTTTGTTTTGCATACACAACTGTAAACCTGCTTTTGCCCAACCCTGTATATACTACGGAATACTACTCAGCCATAAGAAAAGATGAAATACTGCCATTTTCAACAACATGGATAGACTTTGAGAATATTATGTTAAGCAAAATAAGTCAGTCAGAGAAAGCTAAGAGCCATGTGATTTCACTCGTATGTGGGATATAAAACTGAAACTCAGACACAGACAAGTGTGGTGGTTGCCAGAGCAAAGGGGGTGGGAGGGACAGTAAAGGGTAAAGGGAGCCAAATATAATATATGGTGACAAAAGATAATTTGACTTTGGGTGGAGGGCACACAATTCAATATATAGATCATGTATCACAGAAATGTACACTTTTTAAATAAAATTAGAAAATAAGTGAAGTGTACAGTAAAAAAAAGAAGTAAAAGATTGAAATTTTAACCTTATAAAACTAACAATGAAACTTATAAATGACAATAAATTTGAAAAACAAAATTGAAAAATTAATAACTTCAAAAAAATTTATGCATATAAGAGTAATTTTCCTAACTTACAAAAACTTATGTAAATTAATAAAAAGGTAAACAAATTCATTTCTTAAAATAGGCATTTTTCAAAAAAATACAAATAACAATAAATTAGATGCAAATGGTATTCAATCTTAGTAACAATAAAAGAAATGCACAGTATGAAAAAATATATTTTTCTCCTATTGAATTGTCAAAAATTAAAATACTTTGATTTCCCAGGGCTTGCAAGGGTGTGGATAAAAGGGCGGTCTTGTACGTTGTTGTTGGGAATATGAACTGCTTCATTCTTTCTGGAGGACAGTTTTACTATATCAAAAGCTATAATACCTATACTTTTTGCCCACTACTAGAAATTTAATCTACCAATATTCTTATAAAGTTTGTCAAAAGTTATGTACAAGAAATTTTTATAAGAGCAAAATGCTGAAAACAAAATTTTGTTCCTCAAAGCATTAGGAACATATTCATTAATATATTCTAATATATGAATATGATGGCATACTCTACCATAATTATAAATAATGAAATATGCATATATATGCTAGGGTGAAAAGAGCTCTACAATTTTAGTGGAAAAAGAAAGATGCAGAATAACATGTTAAGATACCCCTTTTGAAAGTAAATTCAAAACCAGCTATATGTATTTGCATAAATGTATATTTTAGTGAGGGGAAAGAATCACAAGAAACTGAACAGTGGATGTTGTGAGGAGAGGGACCAGTGGTAAGCATTTGCAATTTTCTGGAAAATATAAATTTTCTAGCATTATGTGATACTTCATATTATTTGTCATTATATGTATTTGTCACAGGGTCAAGAGGGTCATAACACAGTATTGTATACTTGAAAGTTACTGAGAGTACATCTTAAGTATTCTAAACACACACAGGCACAAAGTTAACCGTGTGAGGTGATGGATGTGTTGTTTATCTTGATCTTGGTAATTAATCCACAATATATATGTATATTAAAACATTATCTTGTGAACTTAACATATATAAAATTTTATTTGTCAATCATTCCCAAATATTTCTTAATAATAAAAAGAGGGTGGTAAGAATAGGGGCTATATTTTCTTCTGTATTTTGAGAAAATAATGAATCAATATTTTAAATACAAATATACCCACAAATACATATATGTTTTTACAAGTTAAACTATTCTCAAGAAAATTGTTTCCAGAGAGTATGTGGTTTGTGTCAAAGTGTGTCAGACATAAGGTAGATATGGAGAGAATAGATGATAAAAAACAAGTGATCATTTGATAGATTGTGGATAAATAGATCTGAATTTCCTGTTTCCTGTCAGTTTTTCAGTTCTCAACAACTATTTCTTAAAGTATTATGATCTCCTAAATGTATGTTATTGAGTAACTACTAGCTCTACATTCTCTTTTCTCTTTTGTAGGGCTCTCCTTTTCATTTGTTTATTTATATTTGTTCCATGTTTTCTTCCAGAGAATGTTCAAGGTAAAATTTGAATGTATACATGGTCAACACAATAACTGCAAAGGTAGCGATAACCTGTTCAGTGAAATGCACTGTTTATTTTAACCAATGAATGTATTAGCTAATTTAAAATAATTAGTACTTTGAATAGAGACAGTCTCATAAGATAATTCTTCATAGTACATTACAAATCCAACTCTATTCAATAAATGTAATCAATAGTGCTTTCAAAATATGTTTCAAAGGCCAATTGTGTACTTTGCAGTGATGCTTTAAGATGCTGGAGAAAATTAGAGGACACGTGCAGCCCTACTCAGACCTTTCCTTAGTTTCACAGCTACTGTTCTGTCTTGAATCACCTTCCTTTCCACCCCCCACATCAGCTTTCCCAAAGGGCCATTACATTTCTTAAAGCCTGTATATTAGCGCCGTTTCCTTCTTCTCAGAAAATGAACGAGTTTCTGTTAAGGGAAGTTAGCGTGGGGGTGGGGTGTGGAGGGACAGGATGAACTCTATGTGAAGTTTTAGCTGAGTGTCTGACACTGAATATCTCAGATCTCCTTCACCGTGTCATCTAATATCGTGCTAATTCCATTGATTTTTATAAGTTTTATTGTGTTTTTTTCTATTACGGCAGTTAGAGTTGGAATATTTTAACTTACCATATTCGCTATGATACAAATTGGTGTTGGCTTATTATTCATACAAGAATATTAAACTTTATGAAGTAAAATTATGGTTTTTAACAGTAGTGTTAGTACCAGATTATGAAGAATAATTTAAATGGGCCTTTTCAAAAGTGTACTTCAACATAGGAAGGGTTCAAAGAATAAATTAAAATAATCAGCTGAGTTCCTGAAATCAAATATAAATAGCTTACTTATTGAGATGCTCTTGATATTGGCCCACAGCTCTTTTTTATTTTAATTTATCTATATTGTTGAAAATATTGCAGATGTCCCCTTTTTTCCCCTTTAACCCCTTCCACCCCACACACACTCCGTGCCCAAGGCCTTCACCACACTATTGTCTGTGTCCATGGGTTATGCATATAAGCATATAAGTTCTTTGGTTAATCTCTCCCCACCCACCCACCCCGCCTTCCTTCTGAGATTCATCAGTCTGTTCCATGCTTCTATGCCACTGAATCTGTTTTGATCATCAGTTAATTATGTCCTTTGGATTCCACATAAAGTGAGATCATGTGATATTTGTCTTTCTCTGCGTGGCTTATTTCGCTTAGCATAATATTGTCCAGATCCATCCATACTGTCCCAAAGAGTACAAGATCTTTCTTTTTTACATCTGCATAGTATTCCATAGTGTAAATGTCCCGCAGCTTTTGTTGTTGTTGTTGTTAATTATATCTTTATTGATTTCAAAGAGAGGATGGGAGAGGGAGAGAGAGAGATAGAAACATCAATGATGAATCATTGACTGGCTATCCCCTGCACACCCCCTACTGGGGATCAAGCCCACAACCCAGGCATGTGCCCTGACCGGGAATTGAACCACAATCTCCTGGATCCTTGGTCGATGCTCAACTGCTGAGCCACTCCTGGCAGGCTCGATTCATCTTTTCTAGATATAAGTTTACTCATGTCTTTCCTGGTTGAAGAAGTAAAAAAAGAAAAGTAAAACCTTTTCCCCTTGATACTCTTTTCTTCTGGCTATCAGTGTCTTACTCCTTAAGGACCTTAATAGGTAAGGTCCTTAGAAGAATACATTTGTGCTCCCTGACTTTGATTCATTCCCTATCAATCACTTCTCAGTCCATTGCAATCTACTTTCTGCCTTTATCACTCCCAAAGCACTGCTTGTGTCAAAGCACTCGTGACTCACACGTGGCATAGAAGCATGGAGAGGCTGCTCCTCTCTTTTATTTATTAATTTTTTTTAAGTGTTTATTTATCCTCTGTTGTTAACTCTACTGCTGCATTCCAGAGCTCACTTCTCAATCACACTTACTGGATTTTTCTATTACAATCTGTTCTAAAATGTAGCCCTTTCCAGAGCTCTCCTCTCCTCTTTTCTTTCCTCTCTCTTTAGGCAAACTTAACTAGGTTCTCAACCTCTGCTATCACCTTTAACTTCACAATTTCCAAACCTATATCTTGAACTCAAACTTATGTCAATTCTGAGGCTCATATATTCAACTGCTTGAATGACATTCCCACCGGGTGTCTCACAGTCTACTCAACCTCCACACAACCAAAACTGAAGATTGCCTCTCCTTATCGTCTTCAAAACTGAACATACTTTCTCTAAACTTGCTTCAAATTGAACATCTCTTTTTAAAATCTGTCTCCCCCTTATGCTTTGCCTGTCATATCCAAATACACACCCAGTTCTGTCATGACCACTAATAAAATATTATGCCATTTCTCTCCATCCTGGCTGTAGTGGCACAGTGGTGGAGCTAGAAGCTGTGGGGCAGAATCCCAATTCAACAAGTGAGGAAGGGCTCCCTAAGCAGCCTGGTTTTGTGGCATAGCTCTGGAAATTATTTCTAAAAGCTCAAGTAAGAGCCTGTGTCTTCAACTTTCCAAAGTATCCTAGTAGTCCATAGTAATTCTCTTGCTGCTTAACTTAGGTAGAACGGATTCTGTTCTCTGTAACTAGATCTTAACAAATGCAAACTGCCAATGTAATTTTTCTGTAATAGCATTTGTCACCCTCCATCACATTTTTGTTGACATGTCCATTTTTTTACTTGACTGTGAGCTACTTGAGAACCATATCCCAGTAATAGTGCACATAGTAGCTATTCAATATTTATGAATTTAATGAATTCATAAATAAATGGCATATGTTATACAAAGATAATTTAATAGTAATTGTCCTGTCTACCAGAGGCTATTGAATTAAATAACATTTCAATTCAGTATGCTAAAAGTACATTTTTATAACGGAAATTATTTTCCAAGACTTAACATTTTTCTTTAATAGCTGTGTCACCTTTCCAAATTTTCTTTGATCAAGAAAACTCCTTTTGTCATTGTTCTAGAAGTTTTCATGCACAGCTTATTTGCTTTGTTGCACTTGAAAATAAAAATTGAAGTTATAAAGTTATAACCTCAAGATACATTGATACTGTCAAACTGAAGGCCATGTAATTTATGTTTTGCATTCCTTTGTGGCTCTTAGCATGTCAAGGATGACTAGTCACTTTCATTAAGCACTATGACCTGGGTATGAAAATCCAAAGATATTGCAGGACTTGTCAAAACAGCTTAGCTCCTTTAGCATCTTCTGGTACCATTTATTTTAAAGTTTAAGAAGCAGAAAACAAAGAGTGATTATTGAATAATGACATAAGTATGGTTAATAATTATGAGCAATAAGTTATAAATTATATTTAGTGGTGCATATCGGGAAATAAAGTTGGTTTGGAATAAGAGGTACAAAATTAAGTGTCTGCGGGAATGGGGCAGGTTATGTCACCATATGAATTGGGCTAGGTTGAATTTAATGAGTAGGGAGGACTGAAGGAAATAAGATCATATTAATGGTCTTACCAGGTTATCACTGCTCAGGAGGAGTGAATTTGCTGCCTTGAAAAACAGGTAGGCCCAGGGTAGCCAGATATGATTTATAAAAGTGGAAACAGGAATCCAGAGTTTGTATGAATTCTCCTGAATTTTAAATGTTGACAAATATATCAAATTTAAATAAAAAACAAAACTAAACTAAAACTGTGTGAGTCAATTTCACCTCACTGGTTACTGGGAACCAAATCTAGGTAAAAATATATTGCCCTGGCCAGAGTGGATCAACTGGTTGAGAGTCGTCCCATGCACCAAAAGGTCACTGGCCTGATTCCCAGTCAGGGCCCAGGCCCAGGTTCAGGCTTGATCCCCAGTGCAGGGGCATGCAGGAGATAGC
Source organism: Miniopterus schreibersii (assembly GCF_964146895.1). Lineage (NCBI taxonomy): Eukaryota > Metazoa > Chordata > Mammalia > Chiroptera > Miniopteridae > Miniopterus > Miniopterus schreibersii. The sequence continues at coordinate 51,309,185 of NC_138118.1, forward strand.
TGATAGATGTTTCTCTCACATCAATGTCTCTCTTTCTCTCTCCCTCTCCCTTCCTTTCCCTCTAACATCAATAAAAACATTTTTTAAAAAAATCTATTAAGAGGTGAAGCTCTCAACAGCACAATATAATTTCCATACATCTACTGGCATTAAATTTTCAGTAATAAATATTTATTTTTAAATACATATTTTTGCAAAAATAAATGGACTTTGGCCAATGACTTTTGAGTTTTCTTTATGTTTAGGTCACTATTTAAAAACTCAGTGTTTTAGTCATATTATTAAATAAATGAAAAAAATGATTGAGTGAATGAATAGCATATGGGGTTACACAGTAAATGTGGAGTGAGGCTTCATTATTATTTTTAATTAAAATATAGTTGACATACAATGTTATATTAGTTTCAAGTATATAACATAGTTATTCAATATTAATACACCTAAAGAAGTGACCACCACACTAGTAAATATCTGTTATCATACAAGGTTATTACGATAAGATGGACTGTATTCCCTATGCTGTACATTACGTCCCTGTGATTTATTTTATAACTAGAAATTTGTAATTCCTATTCCATTTCACCTTCTTCATCCTTCCCCAGTTCCTTCTCTGCCAATAGTCAGTTTGTTCTCTATGCATACGAGATGACTTTTTTTGTACTGTTTATTCATTTGTTTCCATTTTTAGATTCCACATATAAGTGAAATTATATGGTATTTGTTAAAAGCATGGATCTTGAAATCAAGTACTTTACAAAGACATCGAAAAAAGTGAATACCTGAACACAAAAGGTAATTTAATATAAAAAGCAATCCATCACTGCAAATTAGTAAAATGTAATCAACCATTACACTTAGTCTAGGCAGATGCTCATTAGTATATCAAAGCATGTCTGCTCTTAGAGAGAAAATAATGCTAGGGATTAATGCAAAATACAAAAGAAATAATTCACAAGGATTTCTACATATAGATACACACTTGTGATTTTATATAGATGTGTGCTATGTGTCCATTATTTTTATATTTATTACCACTATAATAAAAATGACACCAGGTTAATCACTCAAGCTTTGTAGTCAGGCTTCATGGACTCAAATATCATCTTTACTGTGTACTAAGCTGCATACTTGAGTATGTTACTTGACTTAACCCTCAGCTTTCCCATATCATAGGGTTGTTAGGAAGATGTGAAGGAAAAAGCAATTACAGCAGGGACTGTCACATCATAAATGCTCAATAAATATTAGCAATTATTATTTATCAAGCATTTCCTTAAAAAATGCTGATGGACTACTTCATTTCTTGATTCCTCAAATTTTTATCCACTGAACAACTATTTTATAATTTTTCAAAAAAATATGCCTTTACTGATTTCAGAGAGAGGAAGGAAGAGAGAGACAGAAACATCAATGATGAGAGAGAGTCATTGATCTGCTGCCTCCTGCACACCCCAACTGGGTATCGAGCCAGCAACCTGGGCATGTGCCCTGGCCTGGAATTGAACAGCGATCTCCTGGATCACAGGTCAATGCTCAACCGCTGAGCTACACCAGTCAGGATGAACAAACATTTTAAGTACTAGGTATTAGGGCAAGAATGAGAGAAAGATGTAGCTTCTATCCTGGAAGTGCTCAGTTACTAGTAAATAAGAATTTATATGTTCCCAAAATTGCCAAACAGTGTGACTTATGTTAATAGAGAATTTTTACAAAATGTTAAGGAACACATGCGGACCTGAAAAGGTTAAAGAAAGTTTAATACAGAGGTGATATTTTAAGCTGAGGGAGTCTTGTGGGATGACCAGAGATTTTCCATATGGAGGAAAGGAAGGAATCAGAGTGAAGGAGGAAACTGAGCACCTGTTATATAACAGAAACAGTTTTCTCTGAAGAGTATGTTCAGCACAAGTAGAAAATGGGGAGTAGTTTGATTCAATGAATTGTCAGGAACTGAGAAGCCTAGGTCACCTTGAAAGTCATAGTCCATTTGTATATCAAGTTAATTTGCCCACTCACACAAAAAGAAAACTTTTATATAGAATTTCGTATGTACCAGTCTCTAAGAATATTATTTTTATTAACTTTTAATCTTCACATCTCCAATAGTTGGTACTATTACCATTGTCCCATTTTTACAGATAAGAATAAACATTACTATGTTAAATGACTGTTCCAAAGTCACACAGATAGTAAACAGCACAGACAGTGAACAGCAGGGCTGGTTTCTCAGCCAGGTCATGTAACTCCATACTCATCTCTACTATACGATGATTCTCATAAAGTCTTACTGTCTCTACAGGTAGTTTTTCTCAATGGAAGAGTGATGGCTGGCTAAAAATGTTTATATGTTTGAAGATGGTCATTTTATGTGTAAGGATACAGAAAGTAAAGTAATGGTTCGGTCATTAAAGCATTGATTTTGTAGCTTTCATTTAGGCAAAAATAGTTATTCTCTAGAATTATTTATAATTCTGCATAATTAGTTGTATTTTTATGATAGACTTGTTTATTTCTGTGCTATTTTCATGAATATCTCAATATTTCACAAAAGAAGATATGGGATTTCAGAGGCTGTACCCCAGATTAATTATATTGCTGACTTTATCAATAAAATTAATATTTCATCACAGAATACATAATAAAATGGGTGTTTACAGTGAGCGAAATCCCAACACCAGTGTTAAGTACAATAAAATATTAGCAGGCGACATAATATCTATTGTTTTTCTTTTTTTAAATGAAAAGCTCCAGACAAGTGAAAACAAATATCAAAATTAGTGAGGTCAATTAAGCTTCATACACTTAGGCTCTACTTTCTTCTCTTTACAAAATACAGTATAATGGATCACATTAATTCTTTTCTAGTTAACCACTGCAGCATTTTTCTACAGTAACTTTAGAAGAAAAAAAATCACTCTCTTAGCAATAATTTAGCTTTCTTGCTATTCTCTCCTTATTGCAGATTGCTAGGCTTTAAGTGAAAATAGTAGGAAGGTATGCAAGTAGATATCACGACAAATTTGTGGATTACAGGATCTCCTGGAGCCTTTATCCATCATTGCCTGGTGAATTTAGATTTTCCTTGGTTCTTAAAGCCATTTCTCACTGAAGCTATTTCCTGTCCTTCTTTCTTCAAGTCCCACCACCTCTCCTCTCACCATCAGAATTCTTGACCAAGAAAATACGATCATTAGGTAAGAGGTTTCTCAAACCCCGATCACCTACCTACAAATTCTCATGCACCCACAGCCACACTTGCCTCCATTGCTATCTGCCTCAGGTGTCCAGGGTCCATTTATCTGGCATGAACATGTCCTCTGCTCAACACTCAGGCTCGATGGTCCACCATCCACTTTGCCTTCTATCTCCATCTGTAACATCTGTGCACACTCCCCTTAGTAACCTGCTTCTCTTCTCCACAAGAACTACCCAACAGGTCGGTGTGAGGCACATTTTCACCCTCTTTTCTGCCTTGTGCATTTAGAATTTCTACCATCACTACATAAAGCTGAATATGAGGATAAGCTATTCTTTAAGGAAAGATCAGACTAATGAGAAGAAACTGTAACTTAGAACAGAAATTGTGTCAAATGTGGTTTTTCCTCCCTTAATTTAAGAGGAAAGCATTTAAGAAGTAAAATTTTCTAAAGAACATCCTAATTCAAATAGAAGCAAGATCCCTCCAGAAAGTCAAAATTTGGAATTGTGATATATACTAAGACTTTGGAACTGAATCACCTGAATTTCAGCTCTGTAAGAAAAAGATGTATTTATACATTTATACTAAAAGATACCTGGAGCTGCTCCATTTTGGTCTTTTTATTTTTATTTTTTATTTTTAAATATGTCTTTATTGATCTCAGAGAGAGGAAAGGAGAGGGAGAGAGAGAGACAGAAACATCAATGATGAGAGAGTCATTGATCGGCTAGCCCGCAACCCTGGCATGTGCCCTGACCGGGAATCGAACCCCAATCACCTGGATCTTAGGTCGATGCTCAGCCACTGAGCCACGCCCGGCGGGGCCATTTTGGTATTTTTAGAAGGCTTGATTGTATAATATTTCTTTAGTTTCTTGGTATTTTTTGAGTAAAGTGCTATTTTGGTCTTAACTATCTAGTGAGTTTCACTTGCTTGCATTGAAAGAAGCTTAACTACTAACATGTAATATAGACATGCAGAAGAAAATTTAGGGGCAAGATGGAAGGCAAACAATAAGTACAAGAAGAGATGTTCAATGTCATTAGTAATTAAGAAAATGCAAATTAAAACTACAAAGATATTACTATATAGGCCCACTAGAATATTACTTAAAAACTGGACAATACCAAATGTTGGTGAGCATATGGAGTAACTGGAACACTCAAACATTGCTTGTTGAAGTGCCAAATTGCACAACCACTCTGAAAAACAGTTCTATGGTTTCTTATAAAGCTAAATACATACAACATATAACTGAGCAATTCAATTACTATCTATTTAGCCAAGAAAAAATAAAAGCAAACTTGTACACTTGTATTCCTAATAATCCCAAATTGAAAACAATCAAATGTTCATCAATAGGTGAATGCAATAAACTCCTAATATAGGGTGTACCAAAAAACTGTATACACCCTTTAACAACTGATAACTCACTTAATTTTCATTCCTTTTTAGGTTTAACTGATTTGAAGTAATAGGTGAAGACAGACTAAGCTTTGAATAGAGGAAATTTATCTTAAATACCGCTAGACATTTTTTTATGGGGATATATAAAAGATAAAATTTAAGGTACAAAGCAGCAACAGTCAATGAACTGAGGGAGCACAACTACTGAAAGAAATTATTCTTGATATTTGTGATTCCATTACTTCATGTCATCAGCAGTGCCTGGACCAGAATGGCCACCAGTTTGAAAACAGACATTGACAAAAAAATTATTCATTTCTGTAAATTCTTTTAAATTTTGAAAATGAACTGTATGTTAATAAACACTGACTTTATAATCATTCAAAGTGTGTATATATTTTGGGGGGACACCCTGTATATGTAACAATATGAGTGAATTTCAAAATCATTATGCCAAGTGAGAAAAGCTCAAGACAAAGGAATACACACTGCGTGATTTAATTTTCTTTAAAGTTTAGAAAAGGCAAACTAATCAAATCATGATCATTTGGGCTGGAAATCAAGGAATTGACTTCTAAAAGGCACCAGGGAACTTTTTGTGGCAATGGAAATGTTCTATGTCTTGATCATAGCGGTGATTACATGAGAGTATACATTTTTCAAAAATACCTATTTGTACACTTTAAATGGGTATATTTTATTGCATGTGAATTATACCTCAAAAAAGGAAAATATAGCATGGCTCAGAGGTTGAGCATCAGCCCATGATCCAGGAGATCGAGGCTCCATTCCTGGTCAGGGCACATGCCTGGGTTGTGGGCTCGATCCCCAGTAGGGGGTGTGCAGGAGGCAGCTGATCAATGACTTTCTCATCACTGATGTTTCTGTCACTCTCTCTTCCTCTCCCTTTCTCTCTCTCAAATCAATAAAGCTATATTTTTTAAAAAAAGAAAATATAGCAAAAGAAGAATGGGAGCAAAATAAAGTTATTTGGTAGGGGGCAGTATTACCTAAGATGTACTAGCTGGTTACATCTCATTTCAGCATGAAAGTTAATCATAAGCTTTTATTGTTGATGCCTGTTGTCATGTCTTACTATTTCCAACAACCCTTAGTAAAATGTATTATACGGAGTATTTACTAAACAAATATCGATCAATTAGACTAATAGGACTTATTTCTTTCAAACCATAACTCACCTAGAAGGATGCTCTGTCTCATGGTATATGGATAAAACTCTATATACAGCTCTATGTTAACCAGTATTTCCTCTTTTTTGTTGAGACAGGTGTTCTAAATATTACCAGCTCAGATGCTCTGGAAACCCTTAAAGGGAATAATAACAAGCTCATCTCTTACTCTGCATTTGGAAAGGATATATATACATTTTTAAAAATATATCTTTATTGATACCAGAGAGAGGAAGGGAGAGGGAGAGAGACAGCTAGAAATATTAATGATGAGAGAATTGTCACTGATCTGCTGCCTCCTGCACACCCCCAACTGGGGACCAAGCCCACAACCCAGGCTTCTGCCCTGACCAGGAATCAAACCGCAATCTCCTGGATCCTAGGTCGATGCTCAACCACTGAGTCATGCTCAGCCAGGCTGGAAAGGATATTTTTGAGGATTCTACAGATATGAAAGGATCCTACAAAGTTATAAGTCACATTTATTTCTACTCATTATGTTTATTTTTTATTAATGAGAAATCTCCCTATCAAACATAAAGTAAACAAGTCTAGGTTTCCCTATGAACACTCATATACTATCAGAATATGATGACCTAAAAACTCTCTCAAAGGCAGCATAAATGAGATTAGAAAGTAATTATTTTTAGTTGCATATTTTTAAGATAATTTAAAAAGTTCTCTGTGATTTTTATCCAGATTCTTTTATAGGTCATTCTTGTTGTTGTTTTTTGGATGAAAATTCTACTTTTTCTGAAACTAAAGTTGCTGAGTAAGAACTGTAATATAAGACTTTATAAATATTCTATTCAGATTTCTCAAAAGATTTAGTTGAAATTTTACCTATGATGATAGATGGGATAAGGAAGACAGGGGCAGCATTCTTTACTCTGCCTATATTCTAGACAGACAGGATTTATGTTCTTGTTTTCTACAAAGAACAAAAAGTTTCAGGCTTCCCTCATTAATCTATTTATATTTGCTATGGGCTGAATATCATAGTCAAATTTTGAATGAACTAATTTGAGGTTTAAAAGAGCCATTCTGTTTCAAAACATGAAAAAACATGGGATAATGGAGGAATAGTATTGTTAGGGGCAGAGATGTCATTCATGCTCTGTTGATGGTGATAACTATAGTTATAAGAAATATTTTTTAAAATATATTTTTATTGATTTCAGAGAGAGTAAGGGAGGTGGAGAGAGATATAGAAACATCAGTGATGACAGTCATTGATTCACTTCCTCCTGCATTCGCCCTGCTGGGGATCGAGCCCAAAACCCAGGCATGTGCCCTCACCAGGAATTGAATTGTGATCTCCTGGAACATAGGTCAATGTTCAACCTCTGAGTCATGTGGCTGGGCTAGTAATAAAAAATTTTAATCATTTTCTGTTAACTGTGATTGTTCTGTTCTAATTAGAAAAAGTACTTTCTAACTTGGCTGGGAGTTGTATGCCTCAGGACATTGAGACTGCCTATCATCATGGAAAGATTAACAACTGTGTTCCCAAAATTATGGAATCCCAGAGGCACCTGCCCTTTGCAACCCCCTGGACACATTGCCTGTAATCTGGTCCCAGAGGTGCCTGCCCTGGAGTCCCTGAGGCACCCACTCTTTGCAACCCCAAGCCCACCTTGCCTACTTCCCCATACAATGTTTGTTCTTCTACCCAATGTAAGCAGCTGGCTTATGGGAAGCGGCAGAGCAGGCTTTATGTGGACAAATCTTGCTGCTCTCCCAATTTGCTGGCAATATTGGAATAAATGCTCGTATATGATTCAACCCTGTCTCTGCTTAATTGGCTCAAGTGGTAACAGGCAGCCCAGACCCACTGTTTGGTTTCAGTATCAGTGGTGTGCTGGTAAATGTTTAAAAGTCAGCTCTCGGGAAAAAATAAAAAAGCAAATATACAAAAAACCCAAACCCAAACCCTAATTTTTGCCATTTGTTGATTTCTTTAGTGTAAGTACTTTCACCATTTCTAATTTCAAGTCACTAATGTGATGTCAAATGGCTTACAATTTCCTGAAACTTCATTACTAGTCTTTGCCATAGCCATTATAAGATGGCTTCAGCACACTGGTAACTAGAACAGTAGTTTTAGCAATCAGTTTCAAGCTCATTAATAACGGTCAAAAGAAGAATTACAGTTCATCTCTTCAGTGAAAGTGGATAATGAACTTTAGCCTTTATTCCACAAAACAAAATGTTACTGTATTACTGCTTTAGTATAGAAGAAAAAAACATAAATAGCCTTTGGAAAAATGACACAAAAAGATCTCTTTTTCATATTGTGAATTGCTTTGGCATAATCTTTCTGTAAGCATCTACTTACTTTGGAATCTACATAAAAAATAATAATAATGGAAATTAAGAACTGACTTGAAATTAAGGTCATCACAGTGGTACATAAAAATTTCTTGAATTAACATTGTAGTATGTCAAGTAATCAGAATAATTCTTATTTATAGACAAGGGAAGGTGTAAAAGAAATAAAAGTTTGCACAATAAATCTCCCCAATATATGCAACTGTAGGGGAGAAAGAAATTTTCCTCTACCCTTATAGGGTTTTTTGACTGTTCTAATAATTAAATTGACATGAGACAAATTAACAACAGCAAGAAACAAATTTAATTACATATGTATGTATGGGAACCTCGCATACATGAGAGAATCAGAGACCCCACATATGTGAGAGGTTCTGAGACAGAATGGTAAAATGGGGTATAATGTCATCCTGAGCCAAGGAATCAAGTAAGATTCCTTGAGTCTTAAAGGGGAGAAGGAAATTTGAAGGATAATAAGAGCAGATACTCAGTAATTAGAAGTTTGTCCTGCCCTATAGATAGGTCATAAAACGTTATCTCTCATAATAACTCTTATTATGTGCAAGGCCCCAATTTAGATTCTTCTAAGTAGTTAAGGGAGGGGTAGAAATTTCTCCTGAGCCTGTAGCATCTTGTCTGCCTCTAGTTCAATATAAGCCACTTGCCCTAATAGCACATATGCATATAAAAATTACTATTCATAACACATTTTAACATTCTTACAAATAAAGTAAAAAACACAAATACCCATTAGAGGAAAAGGTCCAATCACATAAACAATAAATTCTCATGAAGTAAGTTTATTTATTATCATTTTATACATAAGTAAATTGAAGTATAGAAAAGTTAAGTAATCTGCCTAAAGTCACACAGCTGACAAGTGGAAGAGCCAGGACTCAATTCAAAGTCTATGCTTTTAACCATTAATGCCCATTTGATATACTGCCTGAACAATATCCCTTTAATATGTATAATTTAAGAGCATTTTTGCTTTGGTTGTTAACAGGAAAGGCTTGCCCCATTGGTGTACTTATGGTTAAATTAGAGTGTCTCTTAGTCATGCAGTAATTTAGTCTCATTTTCCCTTTTTTCTTATTTTATTTTTAAAATTGTGTTTCAATTAGATATTTAAATTAAATCCCAGTGCATTTTGGATGTGAAGTTTTAATTAAAACTCAGTACTCTATGGTTTTCTCATGTAAATTTGCTGCTTGAGGGCTGCCTGGCAAATAAAGAAAGGGTAAAACAGAAAATGTCTTTGAGGCAAGCTCAGCAAAATCACAGATGCAGTCCCTCTGAGCACTGCTGCATTGAAAACCCCTTCAGAGATAGGAAAAAAATCTCTCTGACTCCAACACTGCGCATTCCCTGGACTATACACTTCTGAAGCCGTCATTAACATTTGCATCCTTAGTGTATAGTGTTTTATGTCTTCACGGCATGTGACAATATTCAACATAGTTAAAAAGGATAATTAGAATTAAAACGTAAAGTTCCATATATCTTTTGAAATACATCAGATATATTCTGTCCTTGAAACAGAAAAAGGGCACAGTAATAAAGTTAGTTCTTGTCCCTTCTAAAATGCATAGGAAGAAGAACAAGGAAGTCTCTAGGTTGCTTTAAAAGACACAAATAATAACTCTATAACAAATGTTAAAAAAGGAAATTTCAGTGCTTTGTAAGATCCTTAAGAAAATGAAATAATGTTTTCAAGGTCACAACAATGCAGTAGAAGAAGAAAGGAAAACCGAACACACATAAATAGCTCTTTGAAGTAACTACAGAGTCAAACAGATAAAATCTATTGCTACGACTAGTGAAAAATTAGAAGAAAAAAAAAAATGTTCAATCTAAATACAAAACATCTATATTATGACACATTATACAAACATTATCAGATATATTTTCAAAATGTAGTTAATTATAGAAAAGTAGTTGCATTATAACTCTAAGCAAAAATATTTAAGCTACCCAACTCTATAGAGAATGGTTTAAAATCATATGTTCAAGGTACCCAACTCTATATAGAGAACGGTTTAAAATCATAAGATCAAATGTTTAGTAACAATGTCTCACTAGTGATACATTTTCCTCCAGAATCATTAACTGGAAAACAAATAATAATAATAATAATATTAAAAATTATTTTAGCCCAGCCGGGCATGGCTCAGTGGTTGAGCATCGACCTAGGATCAGGCCATCTCAGTTCTGTTCCAGGTCAGGGCACATGCCCAGGTTGCAGGTTCGGTCCCCAATTGGGGGCGTGCACGAGGCAGCCAATAGATGACTCTCTCATCATTGATGTTTCTATCTCTCTCTCTCCCTCTCCTTCCTCTCTCTGAAATCAATAAAAACATATTTAAAAAAAATTATTTTAAAAGATGAGTTAGTTTTTAATAAACATGGTTTCTAGTAAATGTTCCAATTAAGTAAACTAAATACTGACCAGTGTAAAAATTCCACAGGAATACTGAGGATGGGATGCAAATTTAGGGGAAATGGTTATCACCTGTGAATCACCTGAGTATAAAGTGAGCCCTCTGCTCCAGCCTAGGGAGATGGAGGTTTGATTAAAAAGATTATTCTTGGTTTATTCTGGAAAATTTTATGTTTTAGCTTTAGGTTTAGGGAGAGCTGAACTGATGCATGTATTTTTTTTTTTTATTATGCTTTCCTCTTGATTTTCACTGTGCTCTCTAAACAACATCCATTGAAAATTAGTTTACAGTTAAAAGGATGCACTATTTACAAACAGCTTTTTATAAAATACATAAGAAATGTATTATAAAAATAAAAAAATTAAATTTAAAACATTTAAACACTCCATGGAAAATTAAATATGTTTCTGACAAATAGATTGGTCATCATAAGAAATAATTCCTAAATCAGTTTAAATATTGACATGCTAGAGATGGTTTATGAATTCATAAGGTACCTTGAGGTTGAAAGCCATGATTTCCATTAGGAATGAATTTACATTCTCCTTCAGGGGAACAAGAAGTCTTTCACTTCATCATTCAGTGTTAAGTACTTAGTCACAATTTTAGCCTCAAGTCTCTATGGGGATTAGCAAGCAGGCACCGGAAAGGAAAAGACTGACAATACTAAATTGAAGGATTTGACAAAGTCCCGACTTAATAAACAGGAACTTTTTTTCTTACCAAATTTAAATTTATAACCAGGATCATATATTTATATAAAAACCACTTTGAATATTAAAGAATAAAATAGAAATTAAACTTTAATATACATATGAAAGAAACCCTTGAACATGCCTGCTCGATTCATGCTAGTAATGGAAATCTTGGTCTTACTGAGGAAAATTTACAAAGATCCTTACAACAGGCTTCCTTTTGAATCCAGATGGAGTCTAGTCATTTGGTTGATAACCAGAGAATACACCACCTGGTACCACTTCCTTGTTCCTGCTGATCATCACTGTTCTCAGGGGGTGCCTTGCAGACATTCATGGGGACTTTGCTACTCAAAGTAGGGACCAAGGACCAACAGTATGAACATCACTTGGAAGCTTGTTAGAAATGCAAACTCTCAGGCCCTACTCAAGACCTTTTGGATTAGGATTTGCATTTGGACAAAATCTCTAGGTGATTTACATGCACTATAAAGTAAGAAGGGCTGCTATAAGCTTTTGAGGGTCTCACAGTTGGGGATCCCCACCTTCCTTATTGATACACTTTGTCCTCACAGGCTCTATCTCTTCAATCACAACTATCTCCTAAGTACCACTGTACTTCCCAATTAAAATTACTGAGTTCTAGGTTCTCTACTCTGTTTTAAAGTTCTTCTAAATTATACTGAGTTAAGTTTCTTCTGCCAGGGAATAGGGAGATGATGTTACCGGCAAGATGACAAGACCTTGGTTCTTGTCTTGGAGACAAGTTCAAGGGGTTAGCCTAGGATGAACTGCCACTGCCATTGCTCCCCTGGTTGCAAGTCTCGTGGTGTCCCTTAAAGGGAAGAAGGGGGAAGGGAATGGTGTGGGTGTGCTCCCCTGGGTGAGAGAGCACACTAGGTTCTTCACCTTGAATATGTTTATTTCCCTCTTGCAGATAGAAATCTTAGGGGAGGTCTCTGGGGAGGGTCTCAATAGAATATTCTTCAGCTTTCCAGGTGTGCTCTTTCAGGGTCATGGTCTCCACTGATTGGTCAGTGCAAGGGCTGGGGGGGAGTCATTATTCAATGCAGCTAGTCCTAATGTCAGCTATGGCATCACTTGTCTGGTTTTGCTGCTTTTCTGGGTCTGGGGCTGAAACACAACTGAGGCCTAGATGTTATCTTTAGGGAGGAAAAGGTCAGGGCAGGGTCTACCCACATGACCAGTGATATAAAAAGCCAGGGAATCCACACCCCATAACCAGTCATATGCTAGGGGAGGAAAGGTTACCCTGGTCCTTGTTTTCCCAGTTTTGCTCCTTGCTAGGCACCGGAGGCTTTCTGCTCTGGTGAGTTTCTGTACCTGGCCCATCATCCTTGCTCTGCTCATGTCCATCTATCTGCCTGTGGCAATGATATTAAGGTTCCTTGGAAGAAGGAGAAATTACCCTGAGTTTCTTGAACTCCTGAGTTACCATTCATTTTTCTCTCAAGTACCTATCACAGCAGACATATTTTGGTCTTGGAGAATTATTTTACTGCTGAAACACTCAGTTTGTTTACATGAGATATGAGATTTCTAGTTTGCTTATAACTTAGACCCTAGTTTACTAAAAGAGAATTTCCCTCTGGCCCTACCCCAAAAGATGTATGTTTTGGAAGGAGTAGTTACTTACATAATGAGTTTCTTAAAATCTTTTATTTTCTTAATGGAGGTCAAGTTTCTTCCAGTTTCATCAAAATAAAGTGTAGAAAAACTCCCTTGAATAAAGTAACCTGTTATTACATAAACAAACTGAGTTTCAATGACTTACTGCCTCAAGGAAGAACAATATCAAACTGACAATTCCAAAATGGGAGCTCATCACGAGGAAGTGAGGGCAAGTTTTTTATCACTTATGCATTAAGCTCTGGGGTTGTTAGAACAAGATATAGAAAGAGGGTATGTCTTTGGGTTGGTTGATTTCTTAAAAGGAGAATGGATGACAGTGAGGTTAGATCCCAAGTGAAGAAACAGTGTTATGAGAGCCATCAGACATTGCAGGGGTGTAATCACAAAACTGATGATAACGCTAATCCTGTTTCTCAGGACGATGGAGGAGAAAGGCAATTAAACTAAAATGTTTATACTTTTCAAAAATTAAAATGTCTATTTTTGCAATTATTCACTATACTTCAACAAAACTTCAAATGCACAAGATAAAGTATCCAGTGAAATGGCATCTTGCCCTCCACAGCTGAAAGCTATGTTAAATCAGTTCCATCCTTACACGAGTGTTTGTGTAAACACCCTGTTTTATAAAACTAAACTATTTCAGAATAGGCAGATAGCTACTAAATCCCTTCATTTATTAGTTATGGAAACTGAGATGTAAATTTCCATGGAGTCTTCTGAACCGTTTGCTCTTTCTTCCTTCGCATACTATGACTGCTAGTTAGCACACAAAATGCCCTGCATGGCTCATGTTTTTCTATAACAAAATTTAATGGGTGATATACACCTAAGTCATATAGTCATACTAATGAATATATAATTATAAAGTATAACAATGTTGAACTTTACCCAGGCCCTTTGAGGTTTAAGAAATCCCCTTTGTGTTTAGGAGATAGCTTACTGCAAGAACATGCTTGATTTAGGTAAGACACAGACCCTCCAAATTCCCATTTTTTTTGCCTCATAAGTAATTAGATGAACTACTCCCTCTCACTGGTGAATGGAAACAAAATGATTCTTAATTAAACTTCCGCTTCTCTCCTTCCAGGCACCTGAACTGTGACCCACCCTCAGCCAGGGCCAACATACAGCCTCTCCTGCATAAAGTAGATCAAAGATAAAACATTCTTTGATCTACTATCCAAGCAAGCTTCCCTTTCACCCTGCTTCTCCACTTGTTTTCTTCCTTGCTGTAAAATAAACGCGTACATTTCATACATACACTGCAGAACCCTTGAGAAGCTTGCAGAGTTTCTAGAGTTCTTATTGCAACAGCCCCTCCCAACCCCCTCCACCTCTGCCTCTTGCAGTACTCCGTTCAAATAAGCACTTATAGATCCTATATCTTTGTACTTTTTGTAACATTTCATAAAACAACCACTAGGATTTAGCTAACTTAAATGTTTTGTGCTGTTTTAACAAAAATAATATTTATTAATATAATATATATGTTAAAAGCTGTACTGGGTAATTTTGAATTTTCTTAAACCAGTGCTAGAACTTTATTTTGGTTATTTTTTGACTTGGAATTCTTATTAAGGTGCAGATTCTGAATGAGCAGATCTGGAGTGGAGCCCCAGAGTTGGCATTTCTACTAAGTTCTATCATCCCTGGACCACACTTTCAGTAACAAGACCCAGGACACTCTTCTGCATTCATATTACAGACCAGACCTAAAGAGAATGAATTTAGTCAAGTACTCTTCTTAGCCCTGGTCAAATCTCACGGTGAAAGTTTTACCTTGGTACAGAAATGCAATGGGATCAGGACCCATATAGGTAATATTTAATATATTTAACAATAATTTCTGGTGAATCTTCAATAGCTCAGACTCTATTAACAGTTAGCTTCTCATTTTTCCAAAGAGCATCCACTTTCCCTCCCAGAAATCATCAGTTAAGTTTAAAAGCTAGATAAGACACCTTGTTATTGTTCACTGGTTGTTAAACTGTGTCAAAGATATAAATTGTTTCAAAGAATAATATATTTTGGCATTAGTACTTATTTTCTCTCTGATTTTTAAACTTATTATTGAAATTAGGATCACAGCATGCTCCCAGGAGGTATTTGCCTCAGAACAAAAGGAAATGTTTTAAGTTCAAAATCCTTATGATATGCTAACCATCTTCTATTCTTTTTAAAAATATATATATAAATGAAGACGGATGGCTATTTAAAGTTAATAAATATATTTTTTAAATATACAGTACATTTATCAGGATGTGCATTGTCAGTAGAACTTAGGATAATAGTTTATTCATTGTTTAATAGCTTAAATATTACATCAGAATTTTTCTTTTTAATGCAACTGAATACTATTTATTTTAGTTTGTCAAGAAAGCACTTTATTTATTTATTTATTTATTTTAAAATATATCATTATTGATTTCAGAGAGAGGAAAGGAGAGGGAGAGAGAGAGATAGAAACATCAATGATGAGAGAGCCATTGATCGAGCCCGAAACCCGGGCATGTGCCCTGACCGGGAATCGAACCCGGATCGCCTGGATCCTAGGTCGATGCTCAACCACTGAGCCACGCCCGGCCAGGCAAGAAAGCACTTTATTTTTGTGTGTTGTGTGTTGGCTATTGTCATTTTTTTCTTTTTAAAAAAAATCTTTATTTGTGCAAGTATTACAGATGTCCCCTTTTTTTTCCTCCTTTGATCCCCTCTACCCCTCTCCCGTCCACCCCCCACCTTCTCGCACTATTGTTTGTCCATGAGCTATGCATATATGCATATAAATTCTTTGGCATATATGCATATAAATTCCCTTCTCTCTGAAATACATCAGTCTGTTGCATATTTCAATGTCTCTATCTATTTTGTTCATTAGATTTCACATATAAGTGAGATCATGTGATACTTGTCTTTCTCTGACTGGCTTATTTCACTTAGCATAACACTCTCCAGGTCCCTCCATGCTGTCTCAAAGGGTAAGAGATCCTTCTTTTTTATAGCTGCATGGTATTCCATGGTGTAAATGTCCCACAGCTTTTTTATCCACTCATTTGCTGATAGGCACTTGGGCTGATTCCAGATTTTACCTATTGTAAATTGTGCTGCTATGAACATAGGGGTGCATATATTCTTTTCGATTTGTGTTTCAGGTTTCTTAAGATATATTCTTAAAACTGGCATTACTGGTTCAGATGGCAGTTCCATTTTTAATCTTTTGAGGAAACTCCATACTGTTTTCCATAGTGGCTGCACCAGTCTGCATTCCCACCAGCAGTGTACCAGGGTTCCTTTTTCTCCACACCCTCGCCAGCATGTGTGTGTTGATTTATTGATGGCAGCCATTCTGGCAGATGTGAGGTGGTACCTCATTGTCATTTTAATTTTCATCTCTCTGATACTTAGTAATGCTGAGCATTTTTTCATGTCTCTTGGCCATTTGTATGTCCTCTTTGGAAAAGTATCTATTTAGATCTTCTGCCCATTTTTTAATTGGTTTGTCTCCCTTTTGTTGAGTTGTATGAGTACTTTATATATTTGGGGAATTAACCCCTTATCAGATGTGTCCTTGGCAAATATGTTCTCCCATGCAGTGGGTTCCCTTTTCATTTTGATGCTGGTTTCTTTTGCTCTGCAGAAGCTTTTTAGTTTGATATAGTCCCGTTTGTTTATTTTTTCCTTTGTTTCTCTTGCCCTAGGTGATGTATCTGTGAAAATTCTGCCACAACCTGTCCAGAAATGTGCCCTGACCAGTAATCAAACCAGCAAGCTCTTGGTGCATAGGTTAATGCTCAGCCACTGAGCCACACCATTTGGGCTGGAATTGAATACTATTTAAATTAGATGAAAATAAATTTATCTTTAGTTTAAAAAATTAAATGCTTTGCATGGCTTGGTAATATAAAGTAAGCATTGTAGTATTAAGTATGTCACTTAAATTAACGTCTAAGTAAACTGAAAGGACCTCATGACAACCATATGAACAGTGCAGGTCTAAGAAGAGAATGTCTCAGAAATATGGTAACTAAAGGCCAGAGTTGAACCAGGTATGGAACAGATACCACAAAATTACAGTCTATCAAAACTCCTGGAATATCTAAAAAAGTTTTGGTCTTTATCTTAGTTTAAGATAGTCCTATATATGTCAGAAAAAAATAAGAAAAATATCTTATTACTGCATTGTAGGTAATTATTTAAAAATAACTTTTAGCCTGGCCTGGTGTGGCTCAGCAGTTGAGCATCAACCTAGGATCCAGGAGATCAGGGTTCGATTCCCAGGCAGGGCACATGCCAGGGTCATGGGCTGGATCCCCAGTGGAAGGCGTGCAGGAGGCAGCCGATCAATGACTGTCATCATTGATGTTTCTATCTCCCTCTCTCTCTGAAATCAACAAAGATAAATTTAAAATAATAATAATTTTTAAAGTACAATACCAAAAAAACCCCCAAAATCCAAAGATATTTAGGCACAAAACTAAAGTAAACCTCAGGAGTGAGAAACAGCAAAAACAATGATAAAAGCAGAAACAGCAGAAACAAATGTTCAAATGCTTATGATATTGAAATTATCGGATTCAACCTATAAAACAACATGTCAGGTATATTTAAAGAAGCAACAGACAGTCTCGAAGATGCCTGCTGGAAATAGTAAACTAATCAGAGTGACACAAAATTATTAAAAATGAACCAAAACACTTATAGGAATAAAAATAAATGACATTAACTGAAATTTTAAAATGTAATATATCAGTTTAATAGCATATTAAAAGTAGCCAAAGAAAAAATTAGTGAATTAAAATTTATATCAGAAGAAATATTGAGTATAGCACAGACAAAAAATAAAATAAAAATGAAAATACAGAAGAGCAGAGAAGTGACATAGAGAATATAGTGGGAAAATATAAGTTTAATCAGGATCCTAGAAGGAGAGAAAAATAGAATAGCATGAGGTAATATTTAAAATGATAGAAGGAGGCTTGACTTTGGGTGATGAACACACAATATAATATACAGATGATGTATTATAGGATTGTATATTTCAAACCTATATAATTTTATTAACCAATATAACCCCAATAAATTCAATAAAAATAAAAATTTTAAAAATCACCGGTGCTGAGAATATTTCAGAGTTGATGACAGACTTTAATTTATACATTCAAGCAGCCAAAAATAAAAATAAAAAAAATTCAAAGCCAGATAAATAAACTCAGGGGGCACGGGGGGGCGGGGGGAGAAGTAGGAAATCCTTAAATCAGTCACATTGACAATGACTACTTTCAAAGGAGTGTCAGACTAAGAAAGAAAGGGGAGTTATTTACATGTGAAAAGAAATGAGATCCTGAACATGTATGGAGCATTTGGTCTTTGAGTGGAAGAACATGTATTCTGTTGAGCCAAGAACACGGTTCTAGTTGAAGGCATATTTCTAGATTCGTGGGAGGGTAAGAGAGTTGCTATCGAGGAAATATGAGTCAGAGAGTGGAAGCCTAAAAACATACACAATAGGACTGTAAGCAGTAATGGGTGATATTAAACAAAAATTGTGGAAAAGTGCAAAATGAGACAGCAGCTATAGCTTGAGAAAGACAGATCCCTAGATTACAGAAGATCTGAGAAATTTTTGCACCAGAGTGGATCAAAGGCCTGAAAGCAGGAGGCTGGCTGACCTGGAAAATGACAATCAGGACGCATTTTGAAGTACATTCAATTTTTCAGTGATTTCCACAAATCCTTAGGGAGGGAAACCTGGTAAAATATCCTGCTTTCTGCAATCAAAAGATTTGAGCCTTCCCAGATAAATATTAAATTCATATGTGATTTCACAAACTGGTTAAGTCTGAGATCTCTAGTTTATATGTGCAAGTTACATCTCTACACAAGAACGCAGTTTGTGTTTTCTGCCACACTCACTCACTGGTCTCTGACTCCTGTCTATATGGACATAGACTCAACTACTCAGTTACACTGTGTTGCCCATGTCTGCAGAAAAGTAGAAAGTCCTATCACATTTATTTTTAGGTTCATCTTTAATATAAAGTTGTGCAGAAGCTCAAAGGCTGTGAAAAAGTTCCAAGACCATTCCTTGGGCATCGTATTATCTACTCTCATTTGTGAAATGGCAAAAGTTAAGCACATTAGAATATTTGAAGTAGTCTATTGATATAACAAGTCATTTAGTTTAAAAAAGAGTAACCAATTTATGAGCCATGGTTGAGTCACGGCTTATAAAATAAGTCAACATTTCTTAACTGAATAAAAAGGAAGTAAAGGACAAATTAATCATGGGAATAATGGTATATAAATGAGCCCAGCAAAGCAATAATGGGAATCATTTTATCCTAAGGGAACTCTAAGTACTTACTGTGCTAACCAGCCTTGAGTCTCTGCAGAAGGACCTTTGTGATGTGTGAGGGAGCTCTAACCAGCCACTGATTTGATTGGTTACATGTTCCGCATCCTTCAAAGTAAAATATCATTGAAAAGATCAGTAACCAATTTTTTCCTGATGGTAACGGATTAGTTTGTTATTATTGTGCTATTTAGATTTTTACTGAATTTTCATCTTATACACATGTTTAAAATGGTTCAGAATTCCCTGGTGTCTTTTTGTGGGTTGTAAAATGACAAGTTTGGTACTCTGCAGAGTAACACTTCAATAATTGAGTATCAATTTCAGGGCTGACTGAAGTTGTTATTTCAGTGTTTTATTCACTACTGTATTTCCAGCACTTAGATCAGTGCAAGTCCGTTTAGATATGTAATAAATATTTCTTGAATTAAGTTATGACACTGAGTGTAGTCATCTTAAAATGCTCAAGGTCAAAGTTTGGAACATAAAGTAAGTTTTTAGAAGGATCTTTACTTAAAAATGGAGTAAAGATGATAACTATACTCCATATTATTATGTGTATCTCTGTTATATTATCCTCTCTGCATACTCTATACATTATACAATTTAGTATGTGTCTCAGGGAAGCCTTGTTTTTCACTAAGTCCAGGACTAGTCTCAGTTTATCTAGACTTCTAAACTTACATTCTGCCAAGTGGTTAGACTTGAAAGTTGATTCATTGTAGTAAAACTCTCCTAGAAGGGTGTGTGTGTGTGTATGTGTGTGCGCACGTGAGATGTATTGTTTACAATAAGAAAGAAAGCTGCTAAGAGGAACATCATCATCTTTAAGTGAGAAATAAAGTTATTTTCACATTGATACTTACTTGGTGAATATAGGATCCAAACTAGGGCCTTATTTTGATATTTTAATAGATAGTTGTATCCAACTAAGGTATCTTGACACATCATTTTTCCTTAAAGGGTTTGCCAATCACAAGGAATGGTAATGGAAACATTTATACTTTAGAACTCCCCCCAGAACAGCCAGCAAGGACGTCATATGTGTTGTTTTACATCCCCTTGCCCCTTCTTGAGGTAGATGTTCATGCAGACCAAATCATTCCCCTCTTCTCTTGATCTGAGTTTTTCTTTAATAAATGAATTTCATTGCTCAGCTTTAGATAAGCTAATAGGATCAGAAGGAAGTTACATCCAGATTTCCTGTTTGAAATATTGCTGCTCCCAGAACTCTTTCCACACCTACTCATTTGATTTTAATGTAATGCTCTTTGTTTTAGATATACTTTCTGCACCTTAGGCACTGCTGAAAAAAATAAAATAAAAATAATGCCCACCCAAGTAATGGAGGCAAAAGTAAAGTCTGGAATAATAATTTAATATTTTTTGCTTTTAATTCAAGTTGCTCCATGAATGGAATGGATAGTTTGGTGAACTGGGTAAGTTATAATGCCTTACATGAGCATGACATGTTATATTTTCTAAAGCATGCTAACAAACATTACCTCTATATAATTATCAGCCCAACTCTTCTTGACTGTGACTAGCCTAGTTGTATACATGTGCTACTGAGGCTCAGAGAGCTTAGGTTATAGATAGAAAATAGAAGATGCTCAGATGTTAGCAAGAATACTGGTGGATAGTACTGAAGTTGAAAGGTAATGTCTGTCACAAGGAAATAGAGTGTACTGATAAGTTGATGTTCAGAGGATTTCCAGAAGTTAGTGGTTCAGATAGTAAATGAAAATGGTATAAAGTAATATTGTGATAAGAATTTAATGGAGATAGAAACTAAGTGAATCTCTTTCAGAAAGATTGCTATTTTTCAAGTCACACAAAAATGAACTTTAGTATTGAGGTAAGCTTAAGCACAAAAGTTCTCAAAAGTCATGTGATATATATTTGTGCTTTGACTCTTGGAATGTGTTTTATTTATTCATCGATCTTAAATATTCTTTGACACTTTAGCTAATTTAATGAGCATTCAAATTTTGCCACCTTCTTTGTGATATCTTTTGCTCATATTCTAAACATAATTGTCTTTTGACCTTTGTTTATGAAATAAATATCTATCATGAACTTTGGAAAATGAGTTTAGTTTCGATATATATTCATCAAATACATCATACGTTTATTGGCACTGTTATTATTTTTTTGTTTTCTTCAGATTTGTGAGTGAATGTTATCATAGAATATTATTCAAGACTGACAGGAAGATGAAAATACTATGAGAATATTCAAGAGTATTTCATAACTAAATATTATTGTTATAATGCAAATCTAAATTGTCCCAAATTTTTCATAAGAAAAATAATTCTTACTTAATGTTCTGAATGTAATAATAATCCTCTAAATAGGACATTAATATTTATCATAGTCTTTTAAATCTTTCATGGTATAAGTTCTCTCTCAAAAAATAATTCCTGAATACCTTTCTAGGCATTCATGTCTGTAAAACTTCTTGAGTAGGAATTTAATAAAAGAACATGCATTTATCAAAAAGTTGCTGAGCATTTTCTATTTCCCTTGATTCTAACTTTTACTCCTGGCATATATACTATGAAAACTCAAAGGGTTAGAATTTTTAAAGTAGTTTTATATCTGTATATATAGTCATAATACAATATATCTAGTGTTAATAATTTCTTGGTTACCAAGAACACTGTTGTTCTATTTTAATGTCTTACTATAAATTGATATAAGAATTACCATTATGGAATAAAGAATTTTACAGTAGACAACTGAAAGTAGATGATGATTCTTGGCCAAGGACTCTTGTGGTCTGAATGCTGGCTCCATTGTGCCGTTCATTATTAACTAATGTAACCCTGGAAAAAATTCAGCTCCCCCTTAAAAAAAAGTATCTCTAGCTCTCTTTCTATGTATCTATATAGATATATAGAGATATGAATATATGAATCCATATATATATTCAAATACCTATAAATATATAATTATAATACATATATATTTGAATATAGATCAAGAGGAACTTCATAAAAGAGAATGGGGATAATACAAAATTTGGGAGGGCAGATGATAGGAACAGATTATGAACCAGAACCATGGATTACAATTCTAGCTGTCTGCCCTGGCCAGGGTGGCTCCCTGGGTTGGAGCATTCTCCCATGCATTGAAAGGTTACTGGTTCGATTCCTGGTCAGGGCACATACCCAGTTTGCCGGTTCCATCCCCAGTAGGGGCAAGTACAGGAGGCAACTGATTGATTCTTCTCTCTCACATCCATGTTTCTCTCCCTTTCCCTTCCTCCCTCTCTCTCTAAAATAAATAAAATTGTGTCCTCAGGTCGGGATTAAAAAAAAAGTTCTTGGCTGTTCTTGGTTGTCATGAGGGTACTTGATATCCCTGCATTTTAACAGGATTAGTCTTGAGATCCTCTTATAAAAAGGTTAGTGACTCAATTTGGCTTTTTCCCTAATAGGGTCTCTTCACTCCTTCCACAGGTTTACTGAACTAAATTTGAGTGAGATTAAGATGAAAGAAAATCACAACATTTTTTTGTTTGTTTTTATAATGCTTGACTTTACTGTAAAATCTAATGGTGATGAACTTGGTTGAGAATGCTTAGTTTTTAAAAAATATTTGTTAAATTGAATTAGTGAATCAAAATGGACACAAACAGAAAAATTATCCCAAAGTTAACTGAAACATGTACAAACCATCTAAAGAATTGGATTGTCTTGTGGGCTCTGCTTCCCCTTCCTCCCCCTCCTTCATCTAAACACATATGGAACAAGTGTTACATAATATTATTAGAATAACTGGTATAGAATTCACTTTAAAGTTTGAAATGCATTTTTGATTCTTTAAGTTCCCTTATGAAAATATTAGAAGTTGAAAACCATTTAAAGACAAATATGGTTAATAAAATATAAACTTAAGGTGAATGATACTGTTTTTCATGAAAACAATGATTTAATGGAAAATATGATTAAAACATGTATACTTTAAAAACGGATGTTGAAGATAATTCCAAAAGAGGTTCTCCAAAATATTTTAGGAAATTGTAATATCAAAATAAGTGTTTGGCAAATTATGGATATGTATTTAAACAGAAAACCTCTGGAGTTTGTTAAAACAAATACAGACATATTACATGCAAGGAGTATTAATTATGCCTCCAAATCCATATTTTCTTACAATCTCCAATTTTAATCTGTCAAGCAGTTAAGTGATTCCTAAGGAGCAGAAACTGGCCATCTTGCTGCACTTCCATAGACTTGGTTGGTAAGGAGAAAGCAAGCCCAGGTGGCTATAGATTGTTTATTACCCCAGGCAGCATGACTTCATGTTCCCCTTGGTTCCCTTTGGTCCCAAATCCCAAAGGGGCAATTCGGAGGGCTAGGCTGATGCTTCACAAATGGTTCTTCCGTGTCACAGCTGAAAAAGGTTGAGACTGAGTAGATTTTGATCTTTGTAGGAGTTGCTGGTTGACCTTGCCCTCCTACAGTCTAGAGAGACACATTATCTTTAAAACTGTGGAATGTCTGCAGGGAGGGAGGCTTTAGCTTTATTACCCTGAGATGAAAGCCGGTCTGGTTCCTGTTTTCAGAGCAGTTTTGCAAACATTCTTGAACAAAACTGTAAATGCCATTTGTTCAGAATTGCTGTAGAAATACCAGAATTAGCTCTCAACATATCTATGATGAAAATTTGAAAGAAAGGTTGAAAATTGCTTAGGGTAGAGTATATCAAATGACTTCAACTTAAAAACCTCTTGCATGTCTATTTCTTTTTATCAACTATTTTCCTGTCCCAAATAAAAACAACAAATTAAAAATGTGACAAATGAAAACTCTAGACTTAATAAGACAAATGCTATACTTTATATTATTATTGGATATACAATAATTTTATTTTTCCAACATTGTCAGGAAATGACGCACTCCACTTAAGTGAATTTTCCAAATAATTAACTTTTTGTTTGTTTGTGTGTTTTTTTGTTAATCCTCACTAGAGGATATTTTTTCAGTGGCTTTTTAGAGAGAGTGGAAGAGAGAGAGGGAGGGAGGGAGAAAGGCAAGGAGGGAGGGAGGGAGGGAGGGAGGGAGGGAGGGAGGGAGGGAGGGAGGGAGGAAAACATTGATGTGAGAGAGACATATCAACTGGGTGCCTCCTTCAGGCACCCTGACTGGGCCATGGGGAGTGAACCCACAACCCGGGTACATGCCCTTGACCAGAAATCTGAGACAAGCTGGCCGGGGCAAATAATTAACATTTAATGATTTAAGAATAAAATATTTCCAAACATTTCTTAAAATTTAGATTATTTTAGTTTGCTGATCTCTTTATATAGCAAAGCTGGGACTTAAGTTTTCCTTAAGTATTAGGCTCGCACACCCATAAAATTCAAAGTATATAAAAGTGAATGAGATCAGTTTCAGGGTTTTAAGGGTAAGGCTTTTATATCTTCTTTTATTTAGATGTTCAGAGACATTTTTCCTCCTTTGTTCCTGGATTTCCTAGTGAACTTCAGAGGGCTAACTTACCAACTCTATTACCTCTGAATAGCTTTTGCAAAAAATTATATTTCCTCATTATTTTTTAACACTAAGATTCCACTAAAAAGCTACAAGAAACTAAATGTATGACTCCAGTGAATGTCTCGCAGCCACACACAATACAGACAGTGAGCACTTTATTGCTCAGAGATTAACATAGAACCTCTGATCTAGGAAGCTGAGGCATGCTGCAGGCCAGCGTAGGCATTACCACACTCTCTAGCGGGTCTCCTAATCCAGCCTGTACTATCATAGGCTATAGAAAATGGCTCTTCAGATACCTATGAGAACTTGTTCTACAAATGCACATTTTTTGAAACTCTAATATAAATATTCTGATTCATAAAAACTTTTTTAAGTATGACATTATTCTGACCCGCTGTGCTCCTTTTTCTAAAAACAACTCATATTTATTACATTTTTTATTAAAATTTTAATATTTGGGTATTATAGTAATAAAACTGTTCACTAAATATGTAATGAGTGATACTGCTATGTTAACTACTTACTTTATATTACAGTTATACATAATTTTGACATCCATAAAGATGATTAAGTATTATAATAAATTTTAAAGCAGTTATACCATTTTTAAGTTTTATTTAGGGTAACAGAATATTCTGTTCCAAGCATGTGGTAACCATCGTATTTGAACACTTACTCCTATATATGGTATTCAAGCTGCCATGTTCCATTAAAAATGTTCTTGGACTAGAATTTAAAAACTAAAGTTTTCAATCCAAGTTCACTAGTATATCAGAAGCCAGATGAATTTAAGCAAGTTCTTATCCTAAGTACAGTTCCTTTCTCGGCAATATTCACTTCACTCAACAAACACTTTCAGAGCACCTGCTATATTCTAAAAACTAGGCATAGGGGGAAAAGGTATAGGGCACAGACTCTAACAGATTAGTGGTGTCAAAGTATAATTTTCAAAAAGTTAAATATATAACTTTCCTATGAACATAAAATGAGCACATGTCAAATATTTAATTCAGGAGAAACAAGACGGCAGCGTAGGTAACAGCTGCACCTGCCGCCTCCCGCAGCCACATCAGAATTACAACTAAAACACAGCACCACCAGCACTCAGAGCCTCCTGAGATCTGCTGCACAGAAGCCCCACAGCCAGGGAGCTGAAGCAGCACCGAGACCGGGAGGAGGGGTGGAGACGAGGGTGGGTCAGGGCTGAGTCCTGGAGACCGGCCGGTGCTGCAGTTTAAACCCGGGAGGGAATCTCGGCTGCAGAGGTTTCTCAGAGGAGCGAGGGGTCCCAGCCCCACAGCAGGCCCCCAGCTCAGGGCTCCAGGGCTGGGAAGAAACGTCCCCACGACTTTGGGCTGGGAAACCAGCGGGGACTGTCCTGAGAGATGCAGAAGCTGCGGGAGCCCCAGCAGCTCCTCTTAAAGGGCCCGCGCATGGACTTACTCAGACTCGCTCCCTCTGAGCCCAAAGCTGGGGAGCCTGAAAAGAACCTGGGACACTTGGGGAAGAACTAACCTGAAATCCAGGCAAGAGGTGGAGGGGCAGCTTTCTCGAGGCAGAAGAGCTGGTGGAGGCCATGGCTCCTTTGGTGAGTCCGCCCAGCACACAGCCGGCAGGCAGGCGCCATATTTGAATCTCCAGCCCCTGACTCACACCTTTGTCCCCACCCCATGATTCCCGGAGGCCCGCCCCTCCCCACCTGCAGCTCATCCAGGCCATTTCCAGGGGCTTTTCTGTGCAAGTGGCCTCTCGAGCCTCATGCTTAGGACTTCCGAAAATCTCTCAAACAAGCAGCAGTGGGCCCCTGCAGCTTGATAAGTGGCCCCAGGCCTGGCACTAGCAGCAGCTTGCATTGGCTCATAGCTTGGCCTCTCCTGGGCACCTCCAAGCCCAGCACAAGTAGCAGCCAACTACGGTTTGCTGTGTAGCTCATGCTGGGTGGCCCTGGGCAAGGCACTGGCAGAGGCTGACTTTGTACCTCCTGGGAGGCCCCAGAGGCAGTGCACTTGATGGTCAGACTCAACCATGCTGGATTACAACTGTACCACACCCACAAGTAACACACTCAAGGGGAGCACTTGGTGAACACCAAAGCTCCACTGAAGTAAATCCTGATCCATAAAGGTGTCTCCAGCACAGCAGCTCTCTGGCTGTAGTTGCAGCTGGTCCTCATAGCTGATTGACCTGGGGGTCAGTCCCTCCCAGGGATGCCAACAGCAACCAAGGCTCAACTACAACAGGGCAATGCACACAGCCCACACAGGGGAGCACCTAGAAGGCCCAGCTCAGGTGACTGGGGAGGATGAGGCACTGGACTCTACAGGACACCTACTACACAAAGACACTCTACCAATTCCAGGAGACATAGCAGCTCTACCTAATACATAGAAACAAACACCTGGAAGCAGCCAAAATGTGGAGGCAAAGAAACATGTCACAAAGGAAAGAACAGAAGAAATCTCTAGAAGAGGAACTAAATGAAATAGATCTAAGCAAGCTAACAGATACAGAGTTCAGAATTTTGTTTATAAGGATGTTGAAGCACTATTGGGGAAAAACTGAGAAAATCAATAACATAATAAAGTACCAATTTGAAATGAAGGCTACAGGAACTGAAATGAAGAATAATATACAGGGAATCAACAGTAGAGTAGAGGACACTGAGAATCAAATCAGCAATTTGGAACATGAAGAAACAAAAAGCACCCAACCAGAAGAGCAAAAAGAAAAAAGAATCCAGAAATATGAAAATAGCATAAGGAGCCTCTGGGACAACTTCAAGAGGCCCAACATTCATATTATTGGGGTGCCAGAAAGGGAAGAAAGAGACCAAGAAATTGAAAACCTATTTGAAAAAATAATTACAGAAAACTTCCCCCTACCTGGGGAAAGAAATAGACTTACAAGTCCAGGAAGCACAGAGGGTCCCAAACAAGAGGAGCCCAAAGACACCCACAGCAAGATACATCATAATTAAAATGCCAAAGTTTAAAGACAAAGAAAGAATCTTAAAAGCAGCAAGAGAAAAGCAGTTAGTTACCTACAAGAGAGCCCCCATATGACTGTCAGCTGATTTCTCAACAGAAACTTTGCAGGCCAGAAGGGAGTGGCAAGAAATATTCAAAGTGATGAAAAACATGGAATACAACCAAGATTGCTCTACCCAGCAGAGCTATCATTTAGAATTGAAGGTCAAATAAAGAGCTTCACAAATAAGAAAAAGCTAAAGGAGTTCATCACCACCAGACCAGCACTACAGGAAAAGTTGAAGGGTCTTCTTTAAGAAGAAGACAATGAACAAAAGAATCTGACGAACCAAATAGATCCAGAGACACTGATGCATGCAACAGATGATCATATTTCAGAGGAAAGAGGGAAGGGGGGTGAAGGGTGGGAAGAGATTAACCAAAGAAGCTATATGCATAACCCATGGACACAGTTAATAACGGGGTGAAGGCCTGGGGAAGGGGTGGGAGTGAATTGGAGGGGGTCAATTGGGGGGGAAAAAGGGGATACCTGTAATACTCTCAACAATAAAGATAAATTTAAAAAATAAAATTAAATTAAAAATTTAAAAATTTAATTCATTAGTTGATACAGCCTGCAAGATGGTTCAGAAAGAATTGGAAAGAAGATATTTAGAGTCGCTGAAAGAATCAACGCTTAAATAAGGTTACTAACATAGATATGAACTTAGTTAATGTCTTAGAGGGCAATAAAACCACAGTGCTATAGGACAAGCATCATTTAAGTCTACCAGTTAATGACTATCCTTACAGAGCTGTAAATTATCTAAACCAATAGTAAAATAGCAAATTAACAAAGGTACATACTCCTAGAAATTAGAAAACCCCTAGCTGGGCCTGGCAACTCTCAGTAAAGACTGAAAGAAAAAAACAGCAATCCCTTTAGTTTATTTACAAATTTTGGATTTGTTGTTGTTGTTAATCCTCACCAAGGACATATTTTTTCCATTTATTTTTTTATAGAGAGAGGGAGGGAAGGAGGGAGGGAGAAGGGAGAGAGAGAGAGAAACATCGATGTGAAAGAGACACATCAATTGTTGCTTCCCACACATGCCTGACAGGAACTGGGATTAAACCTGCAACCCAGGTATGTGCCTTCAACTGGGAATTGAACCCATGACCCTTCAGTGTGTGGGCTGAGGTTCTAACAACTGAGCCGCACTGGACAGGGCTGGACTCTTTTCTTAGTATAGGGGAAAAGAGATCAACTAACTCAATGATTCAAGGGTGATAAGTACTTTGATGTAGGCAGGAGCAAGTTACTATCAAGTTATAACAAAACAGCACCTACGTGTTTTCAAGGAAGATGCTGAAATGTTAAGAAAGCTTTTCCTGAGACCTGAAGAACTGATAACCAGGCAGTAAACACTCTTTTAGGAAAAGAAAAAGAATGTTAAGTGAGAACTCAGCCTTAAACTCTTCAATGTCTATTGTATGTAGCATGAGACAAAAAACAGCAGAAAAGAAAATATCTGATTCATGTGTATATGCAAAGGAGGGAAATGGGTTCTTCTGTAGAAAAATTAATCTGATTCAGAAAGACTGGTGCAAAAACCAAAGGAAACAGCCTTGGTATAAGCAGGAATCTTTAGAGATCTTAGGAAAGACAACTGACTAGGGAACAATTCTTGATATCATGATCATAGATTACTTGCCATTTTATTAAGGTAAGAGTCCTGGCACTATTTAATATTACATTCTCTCTTTAAAATTTCCCTACAGGAATAGTGTTAGCTTGCTGTTATCATTGTAGATTCCACAGGGACACTTTTTCATGTATATAACTACACTCAGCGACAGACCAACAAAATATTATCATCTGACTCCACTGTGTATGGAAGGGAAATGCTTAACCCCATTTCACTCTTTCTTCAACATAAACCCTGAGTCACAATTCACATCATTAAATTTTTGTTTGATTATATTCAAATCACCACACCTATTTATTTTCAAATTTATATGAAATTTTTTATAAGTAAAGAAAAAAAAGCCTGTTAACTTCCTGCTATACCAGTTTTGGGCAACAGAAACTTGGCTTAGTTAATAAGGTAAAGTTCTTCTGTTTCAAATATCTTTCATTATCTTTTAACCTAGGACTTTAGAAAACCCAACAAAAATTATAAAAGGTATATAGTCACATTATTGAATGACACTATTTTCATTTATAATGGTAGCTTGTTTAAAGTTATACATAATAATCTGTAAGTTATATACAACAGAGTTCTAAGAGAACATACACAAATCCATTTTGACTAAAACTTGACTTTATTAGTCTTGCTTAGCTAGAAAATTATCTATGATCAAATTTGGTGCATATTTTCCTTTCTATTTTGTTTTCCAATATTTTCTATTCTTTTTTTTTTTAATGCTCACCCAAGGATATTTTTTCCATTGCTTTTCAGAGATTGGAAGGGAGAGAAAAAGAGAGAGTGAGAGGGAGAGAGAGAGAAACATCAATGTGAAAGAGATACAGCAATTGCCTGCCTCTGCACACACCCCAACTGTGGCCGAGGAGCAAGCCTGCAACTGAGGTACATGCCCTTGGCTGGGATAAAACCTGGGACCCTTCAGTCCGCAGGCCAATGCTCTAACCACTGAGCAAAACTGGCTATTCTTCTAATATGTGCTCTAACTTCTTTCTTGGGAGAAAGAAAAAGTAGCCTCTGACAGCTAGGAACTGCTGGTGAACCATCAGTTAGATCTTGATTTTCTTAGTTGCTGACCTTGTGTCTTGGCATTCTGTTGAACATAAACAATTTTATAGGACACCAATGTCATGCAATGCAGCAGATGCCACCAACATCAAGGACTGCGATAAATGAAGAACAAAACAAGAGCACTCATAATCGTGTCTAAATTCAGAAAAAAACATAAATATCATCAAAAGCACAAAAATGACCAAATATCCCTCCATCTTGGCTAATCTGAGTTAGTGCTACTTCTTTACTAACCACATTAGCCATTCTCTGTTCTTCCCTCACTCTAGATAAGATTCATCAAATCTGTAGCAGACTGAGTCCAACATAGCCCCATTATCCCACCTACTATTTGTTACAACTATGTGTCATTCCCTTCCCTTCAATGTAGGTAGAATCCCTGACTTGCTTTTAATGAGTAGAATATGGGAAGATGATGATATTTTACTTACATGATTACATAATATGTAACTCTCATTTTGCCAACAGACTCTTCCTGGCTGACTTTGATCATAAGTTATAATATGAAGAACCCATAAGGAACAGAGGGTGGCCTCCAGCTGATAGACAGCAAGCAACTGAGGTCCAAAGTATGACAACCCATGAAGAACTGAATCCTACCAACAACCACAGGAGCATGGAAGTGGATATTTCCCTCTTGAGCCTTCAGATGAGACCACAGCCCCAGTTGAGACCTTAATTACAGCCTTGTGAAAAATTCAAGAACAGAGGATCCAGCTTAGCTATGTCTAGAAAGAGCCATGACCCACAGAATGGTGAAATAAATGTGTGTCATTTCAAGCTTCTGAGTTTGTAGTAATTTGTTATGCAGTAATAAATAGCTAATATGATAGTCTGTAGAATTGCCTCCAATTCTGGACAACATTCAATAAAAGCAAAGCTTCACTTCCATCAAGCTTTCCCAAAATCACCTAACAAAGGCCCAAATTTTATAATGTAATCCTAACACACTTTTGTTGAGACACACCTACAATTCTCCATGGTGTGCATTTTTCTTATTTCAATGATTAACTCTCCCAACCTCCAATTCTGTTCAACTATAGTGTATTAGGCTTATGGCCACTGACGCTTGATCTTAGCCTTTCAATACTGAAGTAGTTATACTACTTACCTCCTGAAAGGTCATCAGAGACACCTATTAATAAGGCAGAACCAGATTTATTAGATTTACTGCAGAATATTGGTTTATCAGAGTCTTAGTAGTGTCTTAAAATGCAGAATTTAGGGGAGAATATTTATAAAGTGTTAGGGCTTTGGCTAGGTGATTTGAAAATGAGTCTGGCAAGGTGGAGAACTGGTTGAAACTGGGCTGAGTTTATGGCATAATAATTTTGGTTAATAATTGGTTAAAAATGAGAATCTTGAAATGAGCCTTGATAAACAAATATTTTCATTTTGATAATTAATCTATTTTTCTTTGTTCAGTGTTATTTTCTAAGAGCAAATATTTTTTGGGTGAAGTAGCTAAGTTATGTTTTCTTGTCCTCAATATGCAACACAAGGACATAAAGGTATGTTTTCTCTTAGTGTTATTTAGCATTTTTTGCCTATACCTGTTCAATTTTCCCAACACTATTTATTAAAGAGATTGTCTTTATTGTATGTTCTTACCTCCTTTGTCAAATATTAATTGACCATAAAGGCATGGGTTTATTTCTGGGTTCTCTGTTCTGTTACACTGATCTATATACCTGTTCTTATGCCAGTACTAGCCTGTTTTGATTAGAAGGCCTTTCAGTATAGTTTGATATCAGGTATTGTGATACCTCCAGCTTTGTTCTTCTTTCTCAAGGTTGCTGTGGCTATTCGGGGTCGTTTTTGGTTTCATATAAATTTTTGAAATATTTGTTGAAGATCTGTGAAACATTCCATGGGTATTTTAATAGGAATTGTGTTGAATCTACAGATTTCTTTGGATAGTATAGACATTTTAATGATGTTAATTCTTCCTATCCATGAACACAATATGTTTCCACTTATTTGTATCTTTCTCAATTTCTTTCTTCATTGTCCTATAGTTTTCCCAGTACAGGTCTTTCACCTCCTTGATTAAATTTATTCCTAGGTACCTTATTTTATCTTATTGCAATAGTAAATGGGATTGTTTCCTTAGTTTCTCTTTCTGATAGTTTATTATTGGTGTATAAAAATGCCACCGATATATGAATATTAATTTTTTATCCTGCTACTTTGCCAATTCATTCATTCAACCTAGTAATATTTTGGTGGAGTCTTTAGGGTTTTCTATGTACAATATCATGTCATCTGAAAATAATGACAGTTTTACTTCCTCCTTTCCAATTTGGATGCCTTTTATTTCTTCTTCTTGTCTGATTGCTGTGGCTAGAACTTCCAGTACTATGCTGAATAAGAGTGGGAAAAGCAGATATCCCTGTCTTGCTTCTGATCTCAAGGGAAACACTTTTAGTTTTTGCCCATTGAGTATGATGTTGGCTGTAGGTTTTCTATATATGGCTTTTATTATGTTGAGGTGATCTCTCTATTCCCATTTTGCTGAGAGTTTTTATAATAAATGGGTGCTGGGTTTTATCAAATGCTTTTTTCTGCATTTTTGATATGATCATGTGATTTTTTATCTTTCATGTGTTTATGTGATGTATCACATTTATTGATTTGTGAATATTGCACCAATCTTCCATCCCTGAGATAAATCCCTGTTCATCATAGTGTATGATTTTCTTCATCTATCACTGGATCTGGTTTGCTAATATTTTGTTGAGGATCTTAGTATCTATGTTCATGAGGGATATTGGCCTATAATTTTCTTTCTTTGTAGTGTCTTTATCTGGTATTGGAATTAGGATCATGCTGGCCACATAAAAAGAGCTTGGAAGTCTTCTCTCCTCTTGAATTTTTTGGAATAGTTTGAGGAGGATAGATATTAGTTCTTCTTTGGATGTTTTGTAAAATTTGCCTGTGAAACCATCCTGTCCAGAACTTTTGTTTGCTGGAAGTTTCTTTATTTTATTACTGCTTTAATTTTATTTGTTGTTATCAATCTATTTAGGTTTTCTGATTCTTCCTAATTTAGTTTTGGAAGATTGTATGCTTTTAGGAATTTGTCCATTTCACCCAGGGTGTCCAATTTGTTGGCATATAGTTGTTCACAGTATTTTCTTACAAAACTTTGTATTTCTGTGGTGTCAGTTGCTACTTCTCTTTCATTTCTGATTTTATTTATTTGGGTCCTCTATCTTTGTTTCTTTATGAGTCTGGCTAAAGGTGCATCAAACCCATTTATCTTTTCAAAGAACCAGCTCTTGGTTTCATTGATCCTTTGTGTTGTTTTTTAGTCTCTATAGCATTTATTTTCTCTCTGGTCTTTATTATTTTCTTCCTTCTACTTACTCTGGGTTTTTTGTTCTTTTTCTATTTCTTCTAGGTGTAGGGTTAGATTATTTATTTGAGATTTTTCTTGCTTCTTGAGGTAGGCCTGCAGTGCTATGAACTTCCCTCTTAAGACTGCTTTCTCTGTGTCCCATCAATTTTGGGTTGTTGTGTGTGCATTTTCATTTGTTTCTAGGTAATTTTTTATTTCTTCTTTGATTTCATTGGTAACCCACTTATTGTTTAATAACATGCTATTTAGCCTCCACGTATTTGAATGTTTTTGAGGTTATTATTATTATTGTTGTTGGTTTCTAGTTTCATGCCATTGTGATCTGAGAAGATGCTTGATATGATTTTAATCTTCTTGAATTTGTTAAGACTTATTTTGTGTCCTATTATGTGGTCTATCTTTGAGAATGTTCCATTTGCATTTGAAAAGATTTCTATACATGAATAATAAACTATCAGAAAGAGAAATTAAGAACAACTCCATTTACAATAGTATCAAAAATAATATAATACCAAAGAATAAATTTAGTTGAATAGGTGAAAGACTTATACACTGAAAACTATAAGATATTCATAAAAGAAATCAAAGAAGACACAAATAGATGTGAAGGTAGTCTGTGATCATGAAGAAATAATATTCATAAAATTTCCATACTACCTAAAGCAATATACAAATTCAGTGCAATCCCTATCAAAGTTCCAATGACATTTTTTACAGAAATAGAAAAAAAAATCCTAAAATTTGTATGAAGCCACAAAAGATCCTGAATAACAAAAGGAACCTTGAGAAAGAAGAACAAAGGTGAAGGCACCATGCTTCCGGGTTTCAAACAATGTTTCAAATCTATGGTAATCAAACCAGTGTGTTATTAGCATAAAAACAGACACCTAAATCACATAATCTCACTCATATGTGGAATATAATAAACAAAATAAACTGATGAACAAAATAGATCCAGAGACATAAAAGCATGGAACAGACTGAGGGATCTCAGAGGGAAGGTGGGGATGGGGGGTGTGGGTAGGGAGAGATTAATCAAAGAACTTATATGTTTATAAGCATAACCCATGGAAACAGACATTGGTATGGGGAAGGCCTGGGGGTGGGGTGGATGAGGAGTGGAGGGGATCAATGGGGGAAAATGGGGGACATCTGTAATACTTTCGACCATAAATATAATTTTTTTTAAAAGGCAATGTACAGAATGGTAGAAAATATTTGTATTTTATGTATTTGATAAAGGGTTAATACTTAAAACTTATGAATAACTCATACAACTCAATAGGTTAAAAGGAAATCTAATTTTAAAAAGGGCAGAGAATTTGAATAGAATTTTTTTCAAATAGGACATACAGATGACCAACAGGTACAAGAAAAGTTGCCCATCATCACTAATCATCAGAGAAATGCAAGTCTGAACCACAGTGAGAATTTCCTCACCTGTCAGAATGGCTATTATGAAAAAGACAAGAAATAACAGGGTGCTGACAAGGATGTGGAGAAAAGGGAACCCTTTTCTTGTGCACTGTTGCTGGGTATGTAAATTGGTGAAATAAGTATGGAAAACAATATGAAGATTCCTCAAAAAATTAAAAATATGATCCAGCAATCCAGGTTTGAGTATTTATCTGAAGGATATAAAATCACTCTCTCAGATATCTGTACCCCCATGTTCAATGCAGAATTATTTACAATGAACAAGACATGGGAACATACACACCTGCACACACATGTGCACACAAACACAGGGAGAGGAATATGATTCAGCTACAAAAAAGAAGGAAATTCTGCCATTTGAGACAACAAGGATGGATTTGGAGGGCACTACGCTAAGTGAAATAAGTCAGACACAGAACAACAAATACTGTATCATCTCATGTATATGTGGAATCTTAAAAAACATATCTCACAGACACAGAGAACATATTGGTTGCCAGAGGTGGCAGGTAGGGGAGCAAAATGGGTGAAGGTGGTCAAAAGACAAAAACTTCTAGTTATAAGATAAATAAGTTCTGCTGATGTCATGTGTGGGATGATGAATATAACTAACAAGACTGTGTTGTATATTTTAAAGTTGCTAAGAGAGTAGATCTTAAATGTTCTCATCACAAAGAAAAAATATTGTAACTATTTTTGGTAATGGGTGTTAACTAAACTTGTGGTTATCACTTTGCCATATATACCCATATCAAATAATTATGTTGCACACCTAAAACTAATGCAATTTTATGTGTCAATTATACTCATTTTTTTAATTAAAAAAAAAAAGTCCTGTACAGAGCCCGAATGCTCAAGTCTGTAAACCCCCACCTTGCCCAGTCAGTGGGAGTAGGCTGCCCTGGGAAGAATATGACATCCACACAGGTTGTCCTCTGCAGCTGAGGAAGGAGGAGCTATAACTAGAGGCTCTCTGTGGACTGCATCTGGAAGGTACACTGAAATGTCTACCTCAATAACTAATATAAACATTTCAGTTTGGGCAAATTATGAATAAAGTGTCTATCAATGTATTTTAAGAAGGGAAAAATGAAAAACTTAATTTTTAAAAATCCAATTTTGGAATAAACTTTAAATTAGACAAACTGCAAAGTTCTAAAAGGAAAGCTCAAGGCAAATAAAAAACATATAATCAGAGGCCCAATCCTACTATATTTCTCTCATATTTTAGAATTCCCATTAATGTTGGCTATTTCAAGATTCAGGTTAAGTTTTTTTTTTAGTGACTAGTGGCACCTAGTGTCATTTCTTGGTATAGCAAACAAGAGTTTCAAAATATATCAATTTTGTTTTATCACTTTTAAGAAAGGAACAGAAATTATACGTGTATTTGCAACACTGAAATACTGATTAATTAAACCATTTAAGGTCTGTTAAATAGTGACAGAGGAAACAAAAAAACCATAATCAATGAGGGATTAACCATCTGTTTTTTCATAGCCCAACTGGCCCAAAATAGACATTAACAGATTTTTGGAATTAGGTCTTTGTCTTTTTTCAGTTTATCAGATCAAAGAATTTAAGAAACTTTTCAAACTGCACAGAAATTACAAACAGCAATCTTTCCACTGTGGGACCAGATGATATTACCACTCACTTCAGGGTAGAAAAGAAAATGTTTTAAGAACATTTAGCCCAAAATGACATTTAAACTGAACCCAATGCATTCCATAGCCTAGTTAAAATATTTTCAGCTCTAAATCTTGGTTGGCCATTCACTTCACTAATCCCTCAATTTTTGATGACACAGTTTTTGGTTTCATTGTCCCACCAAAAGTTCACTTTTTAATTAAATCTGCTAAAGTGAGCCTGAGGTTTATTTTTCAGATGTATTTGTGTGTTAATTGATTGATTGAATAATTCATCTATTATAGACAGTGAGCTCTGCCAGTCCTTCAGGTAGATTAAAGGTATTCCCAAAGGATGTCTGCTAGGGGTAACCAAGAGCCCTGGGTTCTGATCCAGCTCTGTCATTGTCCCTATAAACTTAGGTCACATATGAGTGCAGGTTTCAATCATCTCACCTTAAAAATGAGGCAAGAAATATATTGCTCCTAAAAATTATGTTATTATAATGCTGTATAATACCACTGCTTTGTAATAAGTACATTATTATTTCAATGCCACATTATATTATTACTATTATTTTCTACTCAATCATGCGTTTGAACCATGGAAATTACATAGGTAATGAAATATTTTTTTCTAGGAGATTTTAACCCAGGTAAAGGTTCTGGAGATGATCATGAAGACAGAAAGCAAAGATAGAAAATTTTTAATTGTTCAGAAAAAATGGCAAAATTAAAAATACTGATATGTTATTTAAGAGGATAGAGATTTAAACACAGATAGCACTATAAATATTTAGACTTAAAGGAAAATGCTGTTGTCCCTGGATTTTAGTACTTTGCTGCTTTCATTTATTTATTTTTTTTAAATTTTGGAGATATAAAATCAGTAAGGCAAATTATTACATGCTTTTTAAAGGGCTGAAATCAGTTAACTTATGAGATTTTACTAACTCCTTACTGCTATATGACATTTGAATTAATAGTTACATGTATCAGTAAAATATACATTAGATATTTTAAATAATTTTAAATTGATAAACACTTTATATCTGCCTTTAGTACATTGTGTAGTATGAATTTCACTGGGATATTTTTGTAACAGGAAACAAAATACCTTTTCTATATATTACTTTTTTGATAATAAAATACAATAAAAAAGCATTCACCTTTTCTATAATACATCACTTGCTCAAATCCTCAAAAAAAGTAGTATTGGAATGTGGCAGCAGAGGTAAATGTGGTACCCACATCCTCCCACAACCACATCAAAATTACAACTAAACTACAGAATAACCATCACTCAGAACCACCTAAAATCTAACTGAAGTTCTACAACTAAGGATATAAAGAAGCCACATTGAGGCTGGTAGGAGGTGCAGAGATGCTAAACAAGCTGGTCTCACACCCTCAGGACAGATATTTCTGCTGCAGAGGTCTCCCTTGGGGAGTGAGGGGTCCCAGCCCCACGCCAGCCCCCCAGCCCAGGGTTCCAATGCCAGCAAGAGAAGTTCCCATAACTTCTGGCTGTGAAAACCAGCGGAAATTGTGGCTGAGTGAGACGAGGGCTGCTGGAGTCTCAGGCAGCTCCTCTTAAAGGGCCCATACATGGACTTACTTGGGCTCACTTGCTCTGAGCTCTAGCACTGGGGCAGCAGCTAGAATGGCACCAAGGACATACAGGGAGGAAGTGAAAGGTCTGGTATCAGAGCAAGAACTGGAAGGACAGCTTTCTTCCAAACAGAAGTGCTGGCAGAGGCTCCTTTTTGAGCCCTCCCCCACACAGAGCTGGTAGGCAGGTGCCATATCTGGGTCTCCATCAACCTGGCTAACACTTTTCACCCTGCCATGGTGATTCCCTGAGACCCCGCCCCACCCATCTTGTGGGTCCACCCAAGCTGTTTCAAGTGGCTTTTCCATACAAATGGCCAGTTGTGGCTTATGCTTCAGACTGTCTTAAAAATCTCTGAAACAGGTGGCATCTGGCTTGGTGCACCCCAGTCCTAAGTGGCTCAGGACTGGCACTAGCAGCAGTTAGTCTTGGTTAGAAGCTTTGACTTT
Organism: Miniopterus schreibersii; assembly: GCF_964146895.1. NCBI lineage: Eukaryota > Metazoa > Chordata > Mammalia > Chiroptera > Miniopteridae > Miniopterus > Miniopterus schreibersii. The sequence continues at coordinate 51,348,190 of NC_138118.1, forward strand.
TCTGGGCACCACCAAGCCCAGCACAAGTAGCAGTCATTTGCATATTACTCTGTAGCTCAAGCCAGGTGGCCCCAGGCAGAACACAGGTGGTGGCTGACCTTGGCCTGAACCTCCCAGGAAGCCCCAGAGCCAGCTCACCTGGTGGACAGCTTCAGACCAAATTGAAGCAGCACCCAACCACCACCACAAGTGGCACATTCTTGGGGTGGACTCTGAGTACCAGAGTCCTGCTGAAGTAAGTTCTGCTTGATGGGGTGGGTCCTTGCACAGACCATCCTCCTCTACCGCCACAGCCATTCTCACAACTGATTGGCCTGGGGGTAAATCCCCTCAATGGACATGCCAACAACAATCAAGGCTCAACTATGACAGGAGGGTGCACACAGTCCATATGGTGGGGTGGTTCACACCTGCCCCAACTTGGGTGATCAGGGAGTCTGTGCTGCTGGACCCTACAGAACACCTACTATGTAAGGCCACTCTACCAAGCCCAGGAGATGTAGCAGCTCTACCTAATAATAAAAACAAACACAGGGAGGCTGCCAAAATAAGGAGACAAAGAAACAAGTCCCAAATGAAAGAACAGAACAAAACTCCAGAAAGAGAACAAAACAAAATAGAGACAAGCAATCTACCAGATGCAGCGTTCAAAACCCTGGTTATATGGACATTCAATGAACTTAGGGGAAGAGTAGATGAATTTAGTGCGAACTTCACAAAGAGATAAGAAACATAAAAATGGAACTAGAAAACATTTAAAAGAAAACAGTTGGAAATGAAGAATGCAATAAAATGAAGAATACATTACAGGGAGTCGACAGAGGAGTGGATGAAGCAGAGGATCTGAGGTAAAAAAAAGAAGAAGCAGAAAACCTCCAATCAGAGCAGCAAAAAGAAAAAGGAATCCAAAAGATGAGGATAGTTTGAGGAACCCCTGGGACAACTTCAAGCCTATCAACATTTGCATCATGTGGATGCTGGAAGAAGAGAGAGAACAAAGAATTAAAAACCAGTGTAAGAAAATAATTACGGAAAATTTCCTTAACCTGGTGAGGAAATAGACATGCAAATCCAGGAAGTGCAGAGAGCCTCAAACAAGATGAACCCAAAGAGGCCCACACTAAGACACATCATAATTAAAATGCCAAAGGAAAAGGACAGAGAATCTTTAAAGCAGCAAGAGAAAAGCAGTTAGTTACCTACAAGGAGCTCCCACAAGACTGTCATCTGATTTCTTAACAGAAACTTTGCAGGCCAAAAGGGAGTGGCAAGAAATATTCAAAGTAATGAAAAGTAAGGACCTACGACCAGGATTACTCTACCCAGCAAAGAAATCATTTAAATAGAAGGACATATAAAGAGCTTCCCAGATAAGAAAAATCTAAATGAGTTCATTACCACCAAATAAATATTACATAAATGTTAAAGGATCTTTTTTTAAGGAGAAGAAAAAAATAAAAATATGAATAATAAAATGGAAATAAACACATATCTATCAACAATTGAATCAAAGAAACAAAATAAGCGAACAAACAGATCAGAAAAAAACTCAGAGACAGAGAATATTGTGATGGTTGGCAGACGGGAGGGAAGTTGAGGGGTTGGATGAAAAGGGTGAAGTTATAAAAGTATAAATTGGTAGTTACAGAATAGTCAAGGGGATGTAAAGTGCAGCATAGGAAACGGTCAATAATATTGTAATAACTATGTATGGTGTCAGATGGGTACTAGGTTTATCAGGACGATCACTTAGAAAGTGATATAATGTCTAATCACAGGGTTGAACACCTGAAACTGTATGTCAGTTGTATGACAACTGTAATTGAAAAACAAAAAATTATTTAAAGTAAAAATAAAAGCAGTATTGAAGAGCCTGAATGAACATTATTTTGATTTTTATAATCTTTATTTTTAAATCTTGAAGTAAAAGTTTGTTTTAGAAATAAGTGATTTTAAACATTATTATAAGCAGGCAGTTAAGCCCAACTACAACAATCAATCATTTTTAAATGTGGTTGATGATAAGAATCATAAGGCTCATTTGTTCAAAATAGTATGGTTTCCTATGTTCCCATTCCAAATCTGCTGAATTAGAATCTTTAGGTAAGGAGTCTGAAGAATTCATTTTTTCAAAATATGTACTCTCTGTAAATTATTCCTGTTCAATCATGAAACACAATTCTAATTCAACTAAAAAACCTAATATAGGAAATATTATTAAAAATTATATAAGAATCCCTGCTAATCTAAACTTTAGTTTTTTCTTCTGAAAAGAGGATAACAATGCTTGTATTTAAGTAACGATGGGCAGTGCACATTGAATCAGTGTATGTAAAACACCTAGCGCAGTGTCTGGCATAAAATAAAAGCTTACGTAGTATTAGCTGTGATTATTGCTTATCATCATTATTATCAGAGTGATTTCATTCTTGTAATTTATACAGTAGTTTAAGAAATTAATTCACAATAGAAAAATATTTACAGTTATTAAAGCTATGGAGAAATTAAACTATGAAACAAAATAAGCCGAACCCATGTTTTATAGTTGTTTTTATAAATCTTGAAATAAAATAACCACTTTTGAAAGGTGTTTGGTTTTTGTTTTTTACCTCAAAGAGTTATACCACCACCTTGTGGCCAAAGGACTGTAGAGCAAAGGCAATGATTAGCCTGTTCCTTAGTTATTGTGGAAAAAGAAATGATTTATACAAGTGAGGAAACAAATGCAATTCTACAAATATTGGCCAATAAGTGTAAATAAATGAATGAATAACTAAACATAAAAATCTCTAAATAGAGTAAAAGTGAGAAAAAAAATTCTAACTTGAGAATTGCAAATGTTCCACAGGAAAGAATCTGCCAGTGACTGTGAGGCCAGGTGTGCAAGTTGCCCCTGGACCCACAGAGAGCCAAGTGAATAGCTGCCATTTGAGATCTGAAAAGTCAGTGCTGCTGGGGCATTAAGTGTCCAGGTTACAGGCAACTCCCACCACATCTCAGACAACCCACCTGAGGCAGGATACTGGACAAGTGTGTAAGCCAACCGATGCTCAACATATCGTATTTGTAGATATAGACATTACACATAGAATGCGCATTCCTAAAAGAGTGTGTTTTTAAAATCCTCTTAGAGAAATATTTAAAATGAGTTTTACATGGAATACATCTTAATACTTCTACTTTCATCCTGACACTTTTCAAAATGACGGGCTAATTAATTTAGTATGTCAACACAACTTTCATAAAAATTTTATATTATTTCAATTTCAATGTTAAAAATGAATATATAAAAATGAAATATATATTTAATCTACCATTAATGTGAAATACATTTTTTTTGTTTTTTTTGGTCAAGTTTCATCAGTTCAAATGTAGATTTTACTGCTTATCAACATTTTTATGACAAGAAGAAATTAATTTTAAAAAGCCATTTGGTATTAAATAGTTAAGTAAATGCTTCTCAGCTCCTCAGCATTTTCCTATTTTTTTCTATAATGAAACTTCTCTGAACACACCTTGACATTTCCTATTTAATTTTCACCCATTGGTATCCAATTATCACTCTATTAACATGTACACTCATAACGGCTTCCTTAATTTACTCTACATGCTAATAATTAGCAGGGTTACCCATGAATGTGGGGATGGGGAAAGGAACATTTCCTAATTTAAAGTTCTCTGAATTTAGAGAACCATGATAGTGTATAAACCAATATAATTTGAAAAAAATTTCTGTTTTTTAAAAACACATGTCTTTAAAAATTGAATATTGAAAGATTAATCCTAACAAAGAAATGAAAGACTCTTGGCTATTGCACTTGATAATGAGATGACACAAGGTTTCAGCAAAGCTTATTTATTACTCAATGATTATTAAAAACTTTCCAGTTACAATGCACCAAGTCATCCACATATACTGATCAAGTTGTACCTTGGAAATTATGGCTTTTAATGAGCTTCCTGGACAAGGAGAAGAAAAAGAAAACACTCAATGGGAACAATTCTAATGCAAAATAGCAACTGCTAGACTTCAGAGGTTACTTCTGTAAGTGGTATCACTCCCCGGCTACTAATTCTTTCCCTGACAATTAATACTTAATACAATGTGGCTATACAGAGATTTTCATCTGATTCTAAAAATGCAAAAATATTTAATATGTGTTTATTTTCTTCTACTTAATGAGGTGTGTACTTTTCCATATTTTTCTTTCCTCCATCCACTGCCAAACTTCCCGCTCTATTCGATAAAGTGAATTTCATGAATATGGAGAAGGATTTGTGTGTAAGCACTACCCACGTCTCACTGTTACTTTTAAAAACAGGGCGGAGAAATAGGACAGCGGCCTGGGTAACAGCTGCACCCGCCACCTCCCGTAACCACATCAAAATCACAACTAAAATACAGAACCACCGTCACTTAGAGCCTCCTGAGATCTGGTTGAACAGAAGCCCCACAACCAGGGAGCTGAGGGAGCATCCAGACCCGGAGGAGGGGCGCAGATGCGGGCGGATCGGGGCTGAATTGGGGCTGAATGGGAGACTCGGCCATGGGCCCACACCTGGTGCTATGGTTTAAACCCAGGAGGGAATCTTGAGGTGGGGGTTTCCCAAAGGAGGGAGGGGTCCCAGCCTCATAGGAGGCCCCCAGCCCAGGGCTCCAGGGCCAGGAAGAGATGTCCCCACAACTCCGGGCTGTGAAACCAGAGGGGAATGTGGCTGAGGGTAACGGAGGCTGCGGGAGCCCCAGCAGCTCCTCCCCAGCCCGCGCACTTATTCACTCAGACACGCTCCCTCTGAGCCCAGCGCCGGGCAGCAGCTTGAAGGGACCTGGGACACTCGGGGAGGAACTAACCTGCCTGAAGTCCGGGTGAGAGCTGGAGGGCAGCTTCCTCCCAGGCAGAAGGGCTGGCGGAGGCCATGGCTCCTTTGGCGAGTCCTCCCCGCACACAGCCGGCAGGCAGGCGCCATATTTGAATCCCAGCGCCTGACTCACACCTTTGGCCCCGCCCCGTGATTCCCGGAGGCCCCGCCCCTCCCCACCTGCAGCCCATCCAGGCCATTTCCAGGGGCTTTTCTGTGCAAGTGGCCTCTCGAGCCTCATGCTTAGGACTTTCCTAAAATCTCTCAAACAAGTAGCAGCGGGCCCCATACGGCTTGATAAGTGGGCCCAGGCCTGGCACTAGCGGCAGCCTGCACTGGCTCATACCTTGGCCTCTCCTGGGCACCTCCAAGCCCAGCACAAGTAGCAGCCAACTACGGTTTGCTGAGTAGCTCATGCTGGGTGGCCCTGGGCAAGGCACTGGCAGAGGCTGACTTTACACCTCCCTGGAGGCCCCAGAGATAATATACCTGGTGGTCAGACTCAACCACGCTGGATTACAACCCTACCACATCCACGAGTAATACACTCAAGGGGCGCACTTGGTGAACACCAAAGCTCCACTGAAGAAAATCCTGCTCCATAGAAGTGTCTCCAGCACAGCAGCTCTCTGGCTGTAGTTGCAGCTGGTACTCACAGCCGATTTGCCTGGGCGTCAGTTCCTCCCAGGGATGCCAACAGCAACCAAGGCTCAACTACAACAGGACAGTGCACACAGCCCACACAGGGGAGCACCTGGAAGGCCCAGCTCAGGTGACTGGGGAGGCTGAGCCACTGGACCCTACAGGACACCTACTACTCAAAGCCACTCTACAGATTCCAGGAGACATAGCGGCTCTACCTAATACATAGAAACAAACACCAGGAAGCAGCCAAAATGTGGAGGCAAAGAAACATGTCACAAAGGAAAGAACAGAAGAAATCTCTAGAAGAGGAACTAAATGAAATAGATTGAAGCAAGCTAACAGATACAGAGTTCAGAATTTTGTTTATAAGGATGTTTAAGCACACTATTAGGGAAAAACTGAGAAAATTGATAACATAATAAAGTACCAATTTGAAATGAAGGCTACAGGAACTGAAATGAAGAATAATTTACATGGAATCAACAGTAGAATAGAGGATGCTGAGAATCAAATCAGCAATTTGGAACATGAAGAAACAAAAACACCCAACCAGAAGAGCAAAAAAAAAAAAAAAGAATCCAAAAATATGAAGATAGTATAAGGAGCCTCTGGGACAACTTCAAGAGGCCCAACATTCATATTATTGGGGTGACAGAAGGAGAGGAAAGAGACCAAGAAATTGAAAACCTATTTGAAAAAATAATTACAGAAAACTTCCCCAACTGGGGAATGAAATAGACTTATAAGTCTAGGAAACACAGAGGGTCCCAAACAGGAGGAACCCAAAGACGCCCACAGCAAGACACATCATAATTAAAATGCCAAAGTTTAAAGACAAAGAAAGAATCTTAAAAGCAGCAAGAGAAAAGCAGTTAGTTACCTACAAGAGAGCCCCCATATGACTGTCAGCTGATTTCTCAAAAGAAACTTTGCAGGCCAGAAGGGAGTGGCAAGAAATATTCAAAGTGATGAAAAACAAGGAACTACAACCAAGATTGCTCTACCCAGCAAAGCTATCATTTAGAACTGAAGGTCAGATAAAGAGCTTCTCAGACAAGAAAAAGCTAAAGGAGTTCATCACCACCAGACCAGCACTACAGGAAAAGTTGAAGGGTCTTCTTTAAGAAGAAGCCAATGAACAAAAGAATCTGATGAACTAAATAGATCCAGAGACATTGATGCATTCAACAGATGATCATATTTCAGAGGAAAGAGGGAAGGGAGGTGGAGGATGGGAAGAGATTAACCGAAGAAGTTATATGCATAACCCATGGACACAGTTAATAACGGGGTGAAGGCCTGGGGAGGGGGTGGGAACAAAGTGGGGGGGGTTGATTGGGGAGGAAAAATGGGACACCTGTAATACTCTCAACAATAAAGATAAATTTAAAATAATAATAATAATAATAAAATAATAAAAAAATAAAAACAGATCTCTGTTATTTGGAACCTCACAATTTGGTGTTCTGAAGGCACCAGTTCCAACATGTGGAAGAAGAGTGTTTACTACCATAAAGAAATTCTCTGAACACCAACTGGATGTCCTATATTCAACTCATTCTGTCCCTATCTATCCAGATTCGCTGGGTTAAGGGCTCAGTCCTACAGAATTGCCCTCCCTTCACTCCCCCCATACTTCAGATGCAAATTGCAAGCCCAAGTTGTCACCTGTGTTTCTGACCCATCAGCTGTAGATCAGAGGTTCCAACCACTCCTTCCTCGGTTTCAATTAATTTATTAGAACAACCCACAGAACTCAGAAAACCTATTTACTCACTACATCACTGGTTTATTATAAAAGTAAATGACTCAGGAGTGGCCAAATGAAAGAAATGCATAAGGCAAAGTATGAGGAAAGATTGGGAAGCATCCATGCTCCCTCCAAATGTGCCAATTTCCACAAATTTCTACAGGCTCACCAACCTGGAAACTCTCTGAACACATCCTTTTGGGTTTTTATGGAGACTTCACTACATAGGCACAATTGATTAAATCATTGATCATTATTTTTGTGGGAGTTTTTTCAATTACAGTTGACTTTCAATATTATATTGGTTTCTGGTGTATAGCACAGTGTTTAAACATTTATATAACTTATGAAATGATTCCCCAATAAGCCTAGTACCCACCTGGCACTGTACATAGTTATTACAAAACTATCGACTGTATTCCCTATGCTGTATTTTGTATCCTTGTGAATTTTTTGGTACATGGTAGCTCATTCTTGCAGCTTACTCAGTGTATAATCTTGTTCTTCCCTAATTGAGAATTTAATTACAGTTATAAGCCTGGGAGAGAGGATGGGATGAGGGGGCACTTGAGAGGGGCACCTGTTGTCTAGCAGCCTCTTCTTGCATGGAGGAATTGCTAGCTTGTACTGAGGAGGGACAGCCTCCCCTCTGTAAGTTCTCAGGGTCAGAGAAGTCTGAAGAGCTACAATTCTCAGAGAAGTTGTTGAGCAAATATTACACATGAAGACTTTATCCAAAGGTATTATAAAATAAAGGGGAGAGGCCAGAATTCCATCTGAGCTCAACTCCATGGAAATAAAGGGCCAGGAGGGTTTTTACATTCTGGGTGAGTTAGTGGAAAAGTGCTGGAAAATGGGGGAAGGAGAGCCAGGGAGTTAATCAATAGATCAATAGGATGTGTCTGGCACATTGACTTATCCCTGAGTTAGTAAATGCTTTTCTCTGCTATTAGGTCATCTGCGTTTGCTAATTGGTACCCATGGGAGTTAGGCTCCTGTCCTCCCACAGAGACTGCAAAATGGTGCACAATCTTCCCTGACCATGAAATCTGGAAAGGATGGCTCTGAGGTCCTTTAGAAAGACTCTCTTGAGTTGGGAAACAGTCCAGGGGTCTTTAAAGGACTTACATCTGAAAAGGCAAAGAAAAAAATTATAATTACATGTTTTCTATAATAAATGCTCTGAGGAAAGGGGTGTCAGGGCCTTAGAGGCTGAAACAAACCTGTCTAAAGTTCAGCCAACCTGAGGGGAACAGTAAGGCCATCTTGGTTGGTGTTCACTCAGGGTATGTGATTGGAAGTTGCAATTCTCTAATTGTATAATGTCTCCACTAATAACCAGCCCCCATCCTCAGGCACTTTCTGAAAGGAATTTTATTAATAGAGCAAAAGACACCTTATCTCTCCATCACTTAGGAATTTCCAAGGATTTTAAGAGCTCTATGTCAGGCACTGGGTTGAAGACCAAATATATAGTTCATATTATAAATCATAATTATCACTCTCATCAATATACCTTTTCAGCATTACTTTATAGATTGTGAACTCTATGAGAAAGGATAACTTGGTTTAGTCAAGTTTTTGATCCTATAGTTTACAGGTAAAACTAACCCTAGAAGACCTTTTCGGTCTCTGGCTGGAACACATTCTACATACAGAAGTACTTTTATTTTCCTTAAGTTCAGTGATATGGAAGGCTTTCAACTTTGAATGAGTCCCAGAGTGGAAAAGAGCTCTGCAGCTGGTCAGACTGTAGTACAAGCAGGACGACCACTTGGGCCATATCATCTGGTAGGTTCCATGTTATTGAAAGTGCCAGTGGTGGGAAAAGATGGAATGCAAGTTTATAGCAAATCCCAGTGGGAGAATCATAATGCATGCTACTTGGTTTCTGGAACAAGGCCATGCCAGCTGCAGTGGAGAATTATACTTCATTTAAGAATCACCTGCTGGCATGATACTTGGCCCTGCTATAGAAACTTAACCATGGGGAACCAAGTGACCACATGTCTGTAACTACCCATAATGAGATGAGTTCCCTTAGATCCACAGTGTTATAAAGTCAGAAGGCTCAGCAGCGGTCCATCATCAGTTAGAAATTGTACGTTTGAGATTAAGTCTAAATGACAACAGAGGGTACAGGCAAGCTGCACAAGCAGATGGCCCAGGCTCCATGTCACCTACAATGGCCATACTAGTTCCCCTTTGTGAGTAAATTCCCCATGACCAGCTGACGAAAGAGGAAAAGCCCAAGTTTGATTTATGGATGGGTAGACTCAGTATATGAGTCCAAACTGAAACTGGATAACAGTGGACAGCAGCATTGATTGATACAGTGGAGAGCATCAAGTCGTGCTATTGTATTGATTCAGCAGATAGCATTAATAGTGGAATAATGGGGAAAGAAAATCCTTCCAGTGGGTAGGTGTACAAATGGAGAAGTTGGTCTTTGTGGGGGGAAAAAGTGACCTAACGGGGAGAATTCATGAATATTTCCAGACATTTGCTAATGGCCTATTAACCTGGACAGGAACATGGGACAGGAAAAGACTGGAAGATCAAAGACAACAAGGTCTGGAATAGCATGCAGACCTCTGGGGGAAAAACATCCATCAAAAAAGAGTCATTGAACAATGAAATAGAGAAAATGACTTGACCAGTTGACATTGGCCACCTTTGTCACTGACTATTCCAGAGCTGATAATTTGGGCATACAAATGGAATGTCCACAGTCACAATACTGGTATTTCTTGATCATGAGCAAATATTAGATGATATTTATGTTTATTGCTTTCTTTTATTTGTCCCAATACCTTTCAATTGTGCTTATAATCTAGAAACCAAGATTTATGAAAATTATACAGAGTGTCCCCCAAAATGTATGCACACTTTGAGTAATTATAAAGGCAGTGTTTATTAAAACATTTCATTTTCAAAATTGAACTATCAGCTGTTAAAGTGTGTATACATTTTTTTGGGACACCCTGTATAAACAAGTCATGAAGAAAATGTCGAATACCAGAATTATGTATCAACATAGAATTCTACCAGAAGCACAGTAAGTGCTACAGAAAGTGAACCTTATTTTATTGATTATACATATTTGATTCAGATATTGACTTATACTGAATATACAATCTTGTTTTAAAATTTAGCTAATTATAGTGACTTGTGGGGAGATTCCATAAAACAGGCAGCAAATTAGTCAACATAAAATTTTTGTTTAAGAAATGCTTAATAAACTGATGAGCAGAATAGATTCAATGACATGGAAGCATAGTTGAGACTGACGAATGTCAGAGGGATGGAGGGGGGCGGGGGAGTGGAGAGGGAGAGAGTAACCAAAGAATTTATATGCATATATGCACAACCCAAGGACAGGGACAATGGTGGGGAGAGTGACTGGGGAGGGGGAAGGAACGGGGGGGGGAACTGGTCACTGGGGAGAAAAAGGGACATCTGTAATACTTTAAACAAAAATAAAAATTAAAAAAAAAAAGAAAAAAAGAAATGCAATAGTGTAGTCCTTTAGTCAGGAAAGCTGAGGCCTTGGGAAGGGAGGTAATGTTACTTTATAGCTCAAATTAGTGGTAAAACTGTGGTTAGAATCCTGTTATCCTGCCGGTCCAGTGTTTTTTCCACTAAATCACAGTCTTTTGTATGTAAAATAATGTTATTTGAAAATATTGTGCTTACCCACATGAGATTCATATTTCTTAAAATAACTCAACTCTTCATTTAGTTTGTCTTAATGATGGCTCTAAACAACTCTTGCATTTGCTTCTTAGTAAAGGAAAATTTAAAATGCAATTTAAGAAAGTTGTGGTAATACTGAAAACTGTGAAAAAGGGTTGCAGTTTGAAAATTCCCAAGTTACTAATTTGTTCCAGTTATTTGCTCACATATTTGATAGTAAATATCATTTGGAAAGTGTTAATTAACCTATTCTACCCTTGGATAATTTTTTGATTACTATGTACTTTCTAGAGATGAGGTTGTAAATTTTCCACCCTCAATTCTAAGATCTTATTTAACATTTTAATATGCTTTTGTTCACTTTTGTGACAACAGCTCACTTTCAGGGTTTTTTTCCATTTTAGCTTCTAGACTTGAGATTATTTCTGAGGCACTAGCTAATCAACATTTCACACTGATTTTCTTTAAACTTTTTTTTCACAGATTCTTTGTCAGTGCAAGTATTTTCATCACTCAGATGACGGCACAGAGATCATAAGGTGATAAAAGCTCAGAATAAAGCTGACCCCACAAAATAAACTTTTCTTCATTGAAAGCAGAAATGTCATCTGTACATCTTGAGGTCGGTGTGAGCTTGGTAAAGTATTATACAGGGAATAAAAAAAAAGTGATCAATTTTGTTAATCAGTTATTGTCTCTGGCTCAGCTCTCCTTTTTATTTATTTATTTTTTTAATCCTCAGCAGAGAATATTTTTTCCATTGCTTTTTCAGACAGAGTGGAAGGTGTGGGGAGAGGGAGAAACATCAATGTGAGAGAGACACATTGGTTGGTTGTCTCCTGCATGCACCCTGACTGGGGCCAGGGATCAAACCTGCAATCGGAATAGAACCTGGAACCCAAGGTATATGCCCTTAGCTGGAATAGGATCTGGGACCCTTCAGTCTGTAGGCTGACACCCTAACCACTGAGCCAAACTGGCTAGGGCTCAGTAATCTTTTTTTGACTTTTAGGTGCAACTCTATGTATATTAAAGAAAATGGTAATCTCATTTTTTTGAAATGTATTCTGAAGTATAAACTCTTTTTTTTTTATTGTTCAAAATATTACAGATGTCCCTTTTTCTCCCCATTGACCCCTTCAATCCTGCCAAATCTCCCTCCTCAGTCCTTCACCACACCATTGTCTGTGTCCTTGGGTTATGCACATATGCATATAAATTCTTAGGTTAATTTCTCCTCCCCACCCATTCCCCCTTCCCTCTGAGATTGTTCAGTCTGATCCATGCCTCCATGTCACTGAATCTATTCTGTTCATCAGTTTATTAAGTTCTTTAGATTCCACATATAAATGAGATCATGTGATACTTATCTTTCTCTGACTGGCTTATTTCACTTAGCATAATACTCTCCAGGTCCTTCCATACTGTCCCAAATGGTAAGAGATCCTTCTTTATAGCTGCATAGTATTCCATGGTGTAAATGTACCACAGCTTTTTTATCCACTTATCTACTGATGAGCACTTGGGCTGTTTCCAGATTTAGCTATTGTAAATTGTGCTGCTATGAACATAGGGTTGCATATATTCTTTCTGATTAGTGTTTCATGATTCTTAGGATATATTCCTAGAAGTGGGGTCACTGGGTTTAATGGTAGTTCCATTTTTAATTTTTTGAGGAAACTCCATACTGTTTTCCATAGTGGCTGCACCAGTCTGCATTCCCACCAGCAGTGTACCATCAAAGTACTACTAGATTTGATAAATGAATTCAGCAAAGTAGCTGATACAAAATTAACATCCAGAAATCGATGGCATTTTTATACACCAACAATGAACTCTCAGAAAGAAAAACTAAAAAAGCAATACCATTTACCATTGCTACTAAAAAAATAAGATACCTAGGAATAAACTTAACCAAAGATGTAAAAGACCTGTATATGAAAAACTACAGGACACTGAAAAAAGAAATAGAGGAAGATACAAACAAGTGGAAGAATATACCATGTTCATGGATTGGATGAATTAATATCATTAAAATGTCCATAGTACCCAAAGAAATTTATAGATTCAATGCAATTCTTATTAAAATATCAACAGCATATTTCACAGAGCTAGAACAAATATTCCAAAAATTTACATGGAAGCAAAAAAGACCCCGAATAGCTGCAGCCATCTTGAAAAAGAACAGAGTGGAAGGAATCACTTTACTGGATATCAAACTGTACTATGAATTATAGACTCTTAAGTATGTCTAGATATATTTTATTTGCAAATTTTCCATTGATTTAAAAAAAAGATGGACTCAGATATTGCCTTTCCTGAATTATAACACAATTTATAGCAATATTATTATACAAAAAAGAGAATTTATGGCAGTTTATGCAATTTGATACTAATAACTTATAAACCTCTTTTCAGTTCTTCTTTATTATTGTAAACTCTGCTTGGGTAATAGAGTTTCTTGGCATTTCTGAAATAAGCAACACATTTCCACAACACTTTACTTATTTACAATATTTCTTAACCTTAATTCTTTTTCTCTTGGTTCAACTGGTAAGCTCTAGTCCCCTTGTAAGATTTCTTTCACAGTCCACTGTAATTTTTCTGATTTGCTCAGGAAAATTTGTTATTTTGTGTCCTTATTTAATTGATTTGTGTTTCTTTTTCCTAGTCCATCAGTCTTTACCTTTATTTTTTTACTTCCATTTTAAACAATTACACATCCTATGGTCTAGCCGATTTGTCTTGAGATCTGAACTCCCTTTCACATCTGTCTTTTTGTCTACTCTATCTGGTAAGACTCTGTCTAATTAAAATTTACCCTGTTTGTTCTCTGCTCTTACATATAAACCAAGACAAAGCTGGGGAAAGTCATATGACAAGGCAGAGTGGTATCACTATGTATAGTCACTAAGCTCCAAAGGCCCCTCAATATAGTGCCAGCATCTTACTCTTCCTGCTTGCTTGCTCTCCCATTCCTCTTCAGGACTATTTTAAAGCTCCTTTACTCTCTACAAATATCTAACCCTTATTCAATTCCTTTTCAATCTAAGCAGATGACCTCATTTCATATTTCGCTGAGAAAATCATAACCATCAGAATGAAACTCTCTTAACCTCTTCACGTCAAACATACAATCTGTCTACATCTGTACTAATCTCCTTTTCTTTTTATTTGTTTCATTAGGGTAGTAGTTTTTTGTTTTTAATATATCTTTATTGATTTCAGAGAGAGGAAGGGAGAGGGAGAGAGAGCGATAGAAACATCAATGATGAGAGGGAGTTATTGATTAGTTGCCTCCTGCAATGCTCCCTAATGGGGATGGAGCCTTCAACCTGGGCATGTGCCCTGACCAGGAATCGAACCATGATCTCCTGGTAACCAATCAAGTAACCAACCAAGAAAAAACTTTATATTTCTCCTTCATACAATTTTACGTGTCAGTTTTATATGTCAACTTAGCTAGGCTGTAGTACACAGTTATCCACTCAAACACTACCTGAGGCATTGCTGTGATGGTGCAGGCATATCTCAGAAATACTGTGGGTTCCATTCCAGACCATGGCAAGGAAGCAAGTTGTAATCTTTTTGCTGGTGGTGAGTCTTGCCCTCAATTTGTAAAATACTCAACATCTTTGAAGCACAATAAAGTGAAGTGCAATAAAACAAGGTATGACTGTATTCTGTAGAGATAAGTAACATTTCTAATCAGTTGATTTTAAGTAAGGAGATTATCTTTAATAACCTGGGTGGGCATGCCTGATTGCATCACTGAAAGGTTTTCAAAACCTTTCAAAAGCTTAGGTTCCAAAATGAAGGAATTCCACCTATACATTGAAGTGTCAGCTTGTGCCTGAGAGTTTCAGTCTGCCCTTGATAAAATCCAAATATCTAAAAATAATCAAATACTTGTTGAGTCCATTTGTCAAAATGGATTTCAGTCCCCATCATTTCATGGAAATAGTCTACACATTGTAATTAACCATGTTTTGCCAAACACATTTTCAGTCTCTTTTTCAAAAAGCATAATTGCCGTTAACTACTACTTATTCTTGCTCTTAAAAAATTTTTCAAACTGTAAAATATAATGCATAGATGCAGTTTTTTACAATGCAATAAACATTTTTTTTTATAATGCAAGTTTATGATTTAAGTTTTGATTTCAGAGGCATCCATTTCAAAGACTGAAATAAACATTTTGCCAGCTATAGGACTAAAGAGCCAGGCTACCTTTAGAGTTGATTTCAATAACTGACTTTTTGGGCTACTTGTTTGTTTGTTTGTTCCTGAACTTTAAATTCCTGCCCTTCTGTTTTAAATTCACCAATGAAGAGTGAGCCGGTGAAACCCTAGGCCCCACTCTGACCCCAGTTAAAGCAGAACCCTAGCCCATGTGCACGCTCTCTATCCAGGACTTCTCTGTGTGGCCCTAGGTGTGTTGTATAATTTCCATATCTCGTAAGCAATAAACCTGTATCTTTTCAAGGTTTCCTGATGGTTATTGCTAAAGGGCATCTTGAAAAAATAAGAACCACAAGGGTTGGTCCAACAACAACATTGATTTTTATGTAGTTGAATTTACCAATTTTTCCTTTTGTTTAGTATGTTTTGTTTAAGAAATCTTTTCCTCTCCCGTTTATGAAGCTATTTTTTAATATAATCTTCTAAATGTTTTATTAATTTTTTTTCAAATTATACAGAATTTATATTTGCAAACTGTGAGAGATAGGGTCCAATATTATTTTTTTCAAGTGGTTAGTCAATTGATTGATGCTATTTAATTGAAAGTTTATGCTTTGTTGCAGATCCATTTTATCTTCTGTTACACATATAGGAAGTATCCATTCATGTTTGAATCTGCTATTTTGTTCCATTGTTCAATTTATCTATCCTGCATCAGTATATACTCTCTTAGTTTCTGTCCCTTTATAAAGTCTTAATATCTGGTAGAAAATATTCTCATATCTTGTTCTTTCTTTTCAAGTGTACTCTGACTTTTTTGGCCCTCTGTACTTCAATATAAATTTTATAATCAGTTTATCAAGTTACACACATTTAAAATTTTAATTGCATAGAATCAATGGATTTATAATTTAGGAAGAATTAAATATCACTACTACATGGTAAATAGGAACATAGGCCCTTTCCCATATGCTAACTCCCCCTCCAACCCTGTGGGAAATATAGTGAAGATCATCTGTAAGCAAACTGTGAGACCTTGGGAATCTGGCCAGTAACTTGGTCTAAGAAAGGCCAAAGAGAAACTGCTTCTAGATGTGAGCTGGATTGTAAACAGCCAGTGTTTTGAGCTCACACACCTTCTGCAAGGCATGTCCCCCTCATCTTGCATGCCCTGTTTTTTTCTGTTTTCTGTACTCTATAAAACCTTGTGTTGGGAAAGTCTGAGTGGTGGCAAAACGTAACATTAGCCAGCCACCACTGGTGTGGCCTATCTGCAGGCCAGATGGGACTTAGCAGGACAACTTCAATGGTGGCAGCTGGTGTGGTGGTAAACTTCACTAGTAAACCATCACCAGTGCACACGTAAGTCCTAATAAACCCAAGAAAGTTCTCTGGATTTTCTTTGGAATCCACAAACAATATGCTGAGGTTTTCTGGGGCCATAGCACTTTGCACAACCACTACAATATTAGATTTCTCAATCAATGAACACTGCATTTAGGTCTTACTTAATATCTTGATAAAATTTTATATTCTTTATAGAGAGTCTTGAACTTCTTTGTTAATTTATTCCTGTTTTGATAGTTTTGATGCTAATAAACATTGTCTTGAAATTTTTATTTTTCAACTATTTCTTATTCACATTCAGAGAAGAAATTTAGTTTTGTATTTTGTAGTTTTTATATTTAGTAAACTTGACAAATTCTCATATACTATTTTAAAACAAATTGTTGATTGTTTTGGATTTTCTATACGCAAAGACATAAAATATACGAGCAATTATATTTGTTTTCTTTTACTTCTTAATCTTGTATTTATATTTATTTCTGGCCTTGACACAATGGCTAGAAACTCTGATAAATGTATTGAAAACAATGATGGTAATACGCATACTTGCTTTTTTTCTGGTTGCAAAAGAAAGCCCTCAATCCTTTTACCAGCAAGTTTTTCTGTTGTTTTTCCCCCCTCGTAGGTAATATTAATCAGATTTAAAGAGTACAGGTTTCCACTCCAAATGTACTATAAAGTTTTTGTTATGAATGGATTTTGAATTTTATCAAAATTTTTCCAGCCTCTTATGATTTTATACTTTAATATACTGTCAGTGTACTGGGTTTCATTAATTTGTTTTCCAGCATTGAGATAATCTTGTGTAACTTGGGTAATTCAACTTGGTCTTGATTCTTACCACCTTTACACATTGCTAGATTGGATTTGTTAAGTTTTGGCTTTGGATATTGGCAATTGTATTAATTTCTCAAACCTGATAAGGGAATTTGGCCTTCTTTCTCCTTTGCCACAGGTTTGTTAATTTTATTGATTTTTTTCAAATAATCAAATGTTGGGAGTTTATTTCTTACTAAATAATCTATATATTATTTCAAAAAATGGTAAATAGATAGAGGAAAAGTGTCCAACTTTCTCTGACATTATCCCAACTTTTCTATACCAACTATACTACTGGGTAATCAAATATTGGTTGACGGGAAATTTATCTGTTTTAAAAGTATGCCACGTAGAACTGATGATTGATAGAATATCACCATTTTGTAATATCTACTTAATTAGTGGATCTATTCTAGGCATTGAGCAACAGTGGCCATGAACAGAAAAAAATGAGACAGCTAGACATTATGTGTCTCTTAATGGAGGAATACAATACCAACCTGTGAATCAGGCCAAATCTGCAGAGCAAAAGACCAAGTGACAGGCAATACGGAGGCAGGGGAACTCATTAACTGCATTCTGAGTATGCAGTCAGCAAAATACAGATTTCAAGGAACGCCATAGGTAGAAAGAGCAAGTTTCTTCAAAAAATAAGACTCACTGAAAATGAAAGGGTGAGGAGGAGAATATGTGGATTAGAAGGGGCTTAGACAACATTAAAACAAACACACACAGGAAAACTAGACTAGGGTTTACCAGGGAGGTGTCAGCTATAAACTAGGAAATAATTATCATAAATATCAAGATAGTGGCTGCATTAAGAGGTTGGAGGGACTTGTGATAGGAATGGATTAAATTGAGGTCTTATGAGATGGTTGGCTGAGTTCAATTTCTTGATCTGAGTGGTGATTACAAGAGTATCTTACATATAATAATTTATCAAGCTATACATTTAATTGTTTTCTGTATCTATGCTGTGTTTCAAATATGTTTTAAACTGGGTGAGTAAATGTATTGATGATATACTTTTACAGAAAATGTTCCAAAATATTGCATTTATATATTAAATATCAGTTTATCAAGTTAACCACAAGAAGTCAAGGTTGATATTTTCAATATTTATTAGTAAGGCTGAGGCAACAGCCTTTAAACAGCACAATTTCCATAAATTATCAAGATACATCTTGTTTACTGTCACAAAACCAAGACATATTTTCACAGAGTAAAACTCAAGACAGATTTACAAGCATTTTGAAATTCAATTCTCATGTATTTCAGCTCAATTTATACAACCTTTAGCCCAAGAATTTGTATTTGTTCATTAGTTTTTTCCAGAGAGATTTGGGTAGAACAGAAAAGAGGAACACATTAGCAAATCACCAACATGGCATGCAACATATAGTTAGAAACAAGACATATTTCCAAGTATTTTATTTTTTATTTTGAAATAGATTTTATTAGGTTTTTATTTTTTCAGACAAAATTTTTTTCCCTTTAACATCAGATGTGTTTTTGTTAGGATATCAGCACACACATTAATCGGTAGTGGGAGCACCTGAGCACATCACCAACAAATATAGACACAGTCAAACAATAATCATAGTCACATGCTGAATGTCAAATGAAATGAATACTTCAACTTTGTCTATTTTATCAAGTGTATAGTTATATACAAGGTAACGAATTAAGAAAATGCTCTCAATCTACCTATCAGATAAGGAATCATTTGACTAAATGATTTAGATTTAATGGGAATCTTTAACTGTAACAACAACATGGAACATACAGAACATATCAATGTTTTATATTTAATGAGAAAATCTATTTCACTCATTCATTCTTGTATTACATCAAAGGCAAGTAATTATTAAAGAGATAGCTCATAATTATTCATTGAGTTTTCTTTCACTTCCATCTTAAGCTCAAAATAGGGAAAATCACTCTGTCACACTTAGAGTTATAAACATATACAGCTGTAGTCGGCTGATTTTGGAATATTAGACATTGTAGCAATGAAAATAAGTTTTTAAAAATATTGTTAGTTATGATTTAAATAAAGTAAAAAAATACTATAAACATCTTTATGATATCTTAATGAAATGAAACATTGATCAAATAATTTCTAATAAATTGGGCACAATATAGTATATAATTTTAATTTACTTCACATCACCACCAACCTAGTGTCACTATGGCTATCACCACTGTCATCACAACCGTTCGTAGAATAAGAATCAATATCAGCTGGTTACCAGCTATAATAGTCCCACAATATGAATATTTTAATGTGTGTGATCCACAAAATTAATTCCACTAATATGTTGAAAATATGCTTTTATTAGTGTGAGTAATTACAATATGGGCAACATTAAGGAGCAAAGCAATCACTGCCCCTTAGTCTTAAATATTGTTCTTTTAAACTGAAATGGTAAATAAAAAATTCAGAGTCACCAAAAATCTCCTTTATCTTAAGCAATAATGGAAACCTTCAACTTTTTGCAACTAATGTTATTTAAGTCTGCAACAACCATTCTGTAAATTCCTGTCTTTTGTGAAAATTCACTCTGTGCTTTTGCTTCTACAGCTAACCAGTGTTTAGGACCAAATTTTAAACCAAGAAGCAACTTCAGTCTCTGATGACTCAATGAAACTGGGAAAAATTAAGATGCTTTTCAAGGTGTAAGAGCAGTGATTGGACTAATCACATGTTATTTAGAGATTACAAACTTTGTCACTATTAGGATTTTAAAAAAGCTAATTCCAATAAAATAAAATAAGTGAAAAATCATGTGCTGTGATATATACAAAAAAAGTAAAAAACACCAAGAGCCCTACTTGCAATTAAAAAAAGAAATTGTTTTGTTGTTAGAAGGGTTATCAACATCATTCGGAAGTGCATTCCTGTAAGGATCAGTGTTGCATAGAATAGTTCCAGTACAACCTAGGAGTTTGGTTAGCTGCACTCTTGGCACACTTTGGCAGGATCTCATGCTCTCTGAGGGGGATGCTGGTGCACAAAAAGAAGCCCTGTTGTTAACTCTCTTGATTGACCTGCCCTCATCACCAGTTCCTTGGAACAGAGGGGCACCTATAATGGAAAAACTCCTCTTACAGGTCAAATAGCTACCAAGGGATGATCTTTGTTTTGGTGGCACCTTCAATTGTGTTATTCTAAAAGAAATTGCAACAACTGGAATAAAGTAAACTAACTGGTTATACAACCTCTCAGGCATCCCTCTGGATGTAAGTGGCTGCAGAAGAGGACCTAAGGTGAGCTCAAGTTCCCTTTTAAGGGAAAATAGCCGAGTCTTTTTATGTCAGAAGGAAATCTTTCTGAATCCTTTTCTTCCCCAATTATGAATGATGATCATCAGCTTCCTAAAGAGCTAACTTCTCCTGGAAATATCCATGGCAACCATCAACAGATATAGTTGTCTCTAAAAATAAAATCCTAGGAATATCAAATCTTTAGTGATCCCCTCCCTACATGCTCATTCTAAAGAAATATCAATGGTAAAGGACATTGCATTGTCAGGGAAGGAAAGATAAAAAATAGAGGAAAGAATAAATGACTATTATCTCCTTTAGACTGAGGAAGAGTAAATTTGTATTTTTTTATTAATATAATAAAGATATATAACCTGGGATTCATTAGAAATTCTTTTAATTTTAATGTTTTACATTTAATCAGTTCCTCTTGAATTTAAAGTATACTTTTCTTTTAAAATGAGAAAATTCAATATCCAAACAATATATTTGGAGATGATTTCTCTAAACCCACTAAAACCACACCTTTCAATAAAGAAGCAGCTTTTAAACACAGAATTCTCTGAGAAGCAATTTAATTAATTTATTTTGGGGTAGGGCAAGGGAATAGGATACAATCAGTATGTTGTTTAACTTATAATAACCCAATTTGCAAGTAATTTTTATTTAATTCTATTCTTCACCTCTTTTCAGGTTAAATGAAAATTTATATTTTAAAGAAAAATTTAGTTTTGGAACTAATATACTGCTCTTATCCAGGTTAATGTGTGCCATTGGTTAGGAGGATACTTTTTTGTATATAAAATTTGAAAAATAAAAAGCTGCATAATAATTATTCCTCATTTATGTGTATAAAACTATACTTGGAAATGTGCTTTCATTTTCTCACAGATCACTTAGTTTGGTCATCCTAACATCCCATTAGGAAGCCTAGAAATACATAATTTCTTTATCCAACAAATAACACTGGGGGAAAGTGAGTTTAAGTGACATGTGCAAGGTGACACAGTTAGTCAGTGGCAGAACCAAGACCCGAAGCCAGGCTATTAACTCCCAGTTGAGTGTGTTTCCTACAACTCCTTGTTACTTCTTCTATTAATGTTGTCGGTAGATGGAGAACATTTTAATGACAGACATTGGTCCTTTCATCCTATACTATTAAAATAGTTCAAATTATATTTTAACCTTAATATAATGTTGACTTTTTACATATTTTCCCAACATGGACGAACTTGATCACTGTGATATTGTCACTGAAGGAGGAAAATGGAGCAGAGAGAGAATTTGAGTCTGGTGTCAGGGTTTTCATTATATAATCAGTAAATATGTTAAGAAAAAAATTATGAAAAAGCAGAAAATGACACCAATTTAATTAATCAAAGTCTCAGATTACTATGATTTGCTTGCCAGAGGAAGAATTTTCACTCTGTCATTACATGACTCAAGAGAAATAAAATATGTGGGATAATACATTCATTTGTAATTCTACAAAGAAGAAATTATCATGCTTCCTAGAACATACCAATTTGATCTATGTCCTTTGGTATGTAGATTGAAAATGCCTTGGCGTAAGGATAAATTATGAAGATTTTGTTTTCAACCAAGGTTCCAACATTTTGTGGTACAATATTCTTTTTTAGCCAGTCCTGGCTTTATTTCTAGATAAATGTAATCCCATTTCTACTAGTATTATCTTCATTCTACATTATTTCAAATGGTACAAATGTGCTTTTACAACATGTATTCCAAAATTAGTGTTGTTCACTTTTGTAACATTTAGACAGAGAAAAACCTGTATAATATGGTCTAAAAGCCATAATTTCTACATTTTCGGTTCCTTTTTCCTATGACCACAACTACCTTACTTCTAGTCTTGGACATATATTGTAGGTGTAGCCCATGTAAGAATTTCAAAATAAGTTGTCTAAGAAGATAAGATGAAGAAAAAAAGACTTTTGGACTTTTAAAAACAGTTTTGTTACATCAGTTCTTTCAACCAAGGTTCTTTTTGCATAAAGGACTACTTTTGCCTCCATTAGAAACCATTTTAATCTTTGAGCCTCTGCCTTTAGCTCTAGCTCAACTCTGCGCAGCTCAGAGATTTTCACATTAAGTAATCAAAACTTTTCTCACTGTTTTTCTTGACAGCTCCAAGAAATCCAAGGTCTCGAGCTCCTTTTGTATGTGCGTGTGCCTTCGATACATGAAACACATCATTTGAGTTTCTTTCTCTGTTCCACAGCAACACATTCACAAGGCTGTAATGTACTTTTGCCTGTTGTTCCTCCCCTCACATTCACTCCTGAAAACATAGCTTAGCACAACAGTGTCCGACTATAGTCTTGATTTGAGATCAGCTAGCGCAGGTTCTATAACCTGAGCAGACACATTTCTTCAGTGGGTTTGAGTGGGACTGACCAAAAGTTTGTGCCAGTTGACTGTTCTTTTCCTGAGATCCACTTTGTCGAGCCAGATACAGGCTTCACCAATCAAGGTCTTTTTCATAAATTTCCCTCCATTGGAGAAAAGTAAGATCTAGAAAAAAGAGTCAAAATTATATATACACGTTTATATTTCTCAACCTCTTTTAAGGACATTTAATCATAAAAGAAATTCTACAAACAAGGGTGAGGGTGAGGTATAGTAGCAGGTTTACTTGTAAGGGAACTAATAACAAAAATGTCCTCAAAAGATTTATATATGAATTCATTCATATCAACATTTCCCAGAGGAAAAGACACACCCTAAAGGATATGAGAATTCTAGATAAAACATGTATTCCCAGATCATTCTAATCAGGTTTATACTTAAACGGATGGGAAGTTTCACAAAAAAACTTTGCTAGGTACACTTTTACTGGTTTATAAAATAACTCAGATACAAAATCAGTTAAGTGCTGAGTAAATAAATAAGTTCACACAGCAGATAGAACATAACATTGATTTTTATCTGGCATTGAATTTACTGGTGATTTTACTCATTTCTAAAATGCTCTCTTGTCACATGTGGGACTTTACATTAGTTTAATTAGTTCAATTCCACAGGATCTCAGACTTAAGAAATTTTTTTCTTTTGGAAATGAGTTGAAAGAAAGAACATTAAATGGAGCTAATTATTTATCCATGACAATTCTCTCTCATTTCAGAATTTTCATTACTCCTGGCTAAAAATCTAATTTTTTGTTTCTGACTTCAATATCTACACTTCCAGTTTTGACTATCATTTTTGGCCTCTGGTTTGGGGATTTCAAATGGCATTGTATATTATCACTTGGATCCTGCCAATCTCATCAAATTTATTACATTTCCACAAATTCATGATCTCTCTCCCTCTCAGGCCCTTCTCTAACTACTTACTCTCTGTTAGACAATTGTTCACACAGGCTGCAGAGTCTCCTTTAACTTTTTATTCCTTTTCACTCTAATGTAAGTTAATTCTCTCAATTCAGTTCTCGCTTTGTAATATCTCTTATCTTTGTCTCTGCTGGAGGCCTTTATTTTAAGTGCTGGTACCATGGTCTCCTCTTCCCATGTGTTTTCATCTCTTTCCTTCCTCTTTCTTTCTTTTCTTTTATTCTTTATCTCTACATCTACTGAAGACATACTATGTACAAGCATTTTGCTAGGCTGTGGAACAAAGAACACTGAAAATCAGGCTTGCCCTAGAGAAGCTGATAGTACACAAGCAATGACAGTGAAGTCTATAAATTATTGTCCAAACAGATTGGGATTGGTTGCTTAATAAGATAAGCAAAATGTTATATGAATAAGGAGTGATGAGTTATATCCAGGTGCATCAGTAAAGGGCTGAGTTTACATTAAAATATGTGGAGTACTGTGATGGATGAAGAGAGAAGGAGAAAAGCTTATTTAAAGGGAGGAAAAATATAAGCAAAGGACTGGAGGCTTAATCTGATTTGAAAGGATTCTGCCTGGACTGAAATATAGAGTGTGTGGAGAGGAATACAAGGAGATGAGATTAAATCAATACAATTAGAACTCACCTTAGAAGACTCTGAATGAGTCAGGATACTGGGGAGTCATTGATGGGCTTTAATGTAACCTAGCCAGTGTTTTACAGAGATTCATCTGCCATCAGTATACTGAAATGAATTAAAAGGGTAAGGTATTGATGGCAAGTAGGCCAGGTATAGTGCTAAAATGATGTGAATAACAAAGATGAGAACCCAAAGAGGATTAGTGGCATAGAGCATGGAAATAATTCTCTTTAAAATAAACGGACAGAATAGAGAAGACTTGGTAGCTAATTGGATGGGGCAAGTTGGCTGTGGAATCCTAAAGGGCCCCTGGGGAGATATCTCTAAGAATTAATCAACTTGTTAAATGTAACATAGTATAAGATCAGTTTCTAAATATTGAATAATTGAACAGAAAATAAATCCTGTATGAATAAAGATGTTTAAATAGTAACTGTATAATGCAGAATTACCTGAAGAGAATGTCCAGCAGGACTTAGGCTAAATCTAAAAGTTTCATTGAATGAAGGCTCTCGGTCATGTCTACATACTCTTGTTTTTTTCTTGATCACCTTTTTTTGGGTAGAAAGGTTCATCACATATATTTTCACATATAAATCTGAAAATAAGAATTCAGCTTGTTAAGTGTCCATTAATCATACAATGTCTTATTGAAAGCATTATAATTGTATACACAGAGCTCTCCTACGGTTTATACAAAGCCAGTAGATTGTGTTCAATTTGTTTCAGACAACATAAAAGGATTAAAAGCTACACCAACTTCCTTAGCAATTTAAATTTGTTTTCTGGTTGTATAATAAATAAATCACAAAGTTTATGTATTGACAAAAACCTAGCTAAAAGCTAGTAAAATATCAACTCATTATATATAACAGAAATTCTTATTTCACATTTTTTCAGATATATTTGGTATACAGCCCCAATTGTAGTTCACATTTTCCAAAATATTTAGGACATATTCCTAAAGAATTCCTAGATAAATTATATTGCTGATTACCATAAAATCAGATACCTGGTAAATGATCAGGGGATTTAAATTTATAGGTGATATTTCTGCATTGGAGAATTTCAACTATTAATTGTTCACCATCTGTCTTCATTTCCTTCTTCAATGCAATCTTGATTTCTCCCATTACCTGAGTTTTAACTGTAAGAATTTAAAAAGAAGCTGTTAAGGAATATATAGCATTTATTAAATGTTTAGTGGAAAAATTCATTCATACAATCATTTGCTGAGTGTTTATCAGGTTCTAAATACCTTATTACATCCTGTGGATACACAGATGAATAAAATATGGTCTAAGCCCTTAAGGAATGAAAGGTCTAATGGGAGACTGATAAATTATATACTCAAAAAGTGCATAAAGTACAGTGATAAGCTTGTAATAAGTGATGGAGGACATGAAAGTAGATAAATATTACTCAACTATAGATTTTTAGGCTAAAAGAGGTAATAGATGTGATTTTAGAAAGACAGAAGTACATAAAATTATAGGACTCTAATATAATTTATAAGAATGAATGTTACATGAAATATAAGAAGTTGTTTGCCAATAATTGCTCATTGCCAGGCTTCTCAAGAACATTTGTCAACATAACTAAATGTCATTGTGTGTTATTTCTACTTCCTTTTATTTCTTTTATAAAAGAAATAGTGACCAAAGACACATAGTAGTAAAATTGTACAAGGGAAAATACAATGAGTGATTTAAATGAATCTGATGTTTATCTTAGATCTTTATATTATTGAAGAAGTTACGCATGCTAGGTCGTAGTCTTTATTTATTTACTCTTTCCTCTATCAACTTATACATTCATCCAGGTATTCGGTCAGCAACAAATATTTTATTTCCCATCCCACTCTGCGATAAGCACTCTGTTAGGAAGAATGGATCGAATGGTAACCAAAACACACATGCTTATTGGTTTTATGGTTTTTCTGTCTATTGAAAAGAAATTCATTAATGAAATATTTTCATCAGTAAATGTACAATTAAAAAGAAAGAAAAGGTTATGAAGTGCCAAAGCATGGTTCAGGAGGGACTAGGAAGTGCTGCTTGAGTTGAAACCAGAAAGTTGAGAAAAAATTAACTTAGTGAAATAGATGGTTAAGAACATCATGGGCCTGAGGAACTAAATAAATGTCCATGTTATTATAACATGTTGTTAATTGGTGTCATGTTAAGAATTTGGTTTTTGCCTTTAGAACAATAAGAATTTACTGAAGGTCTTTAAAAATAGCTTGGCTGGCATGGCTCAGTGGTTGAGCATCGGCCTATGATCCAAAAGATCGAGGTTCGATTCCCGGTCAGGGCACATGCCTAGCTTGTGAGCTTGATCCCCAGCAGGGGGCGTGCAGGAGGCAGCAGATCAACGACTCTCTCATCATTGATATTTCTCTCTCTCCCTCTCCCTTCCTCTTGCTGAAATCAATTAAAAAACACACATATAAATAAAAGAAAATTAAAATTAAATATAGATAATTTGTTCTCAAATATATTGATCTCAGGACCTATTTATACTCTTAAAAAATGGAGGGCCATCTGAAAACTACTGCTCCATCTCTCAAACCCTACGTGGGATGGGCGGATAAAAAAGAATTCTAACATGGTAAGGAGGGAGAAAAATTCCCACTATTTGGAGCCAATGGAAGTTGTGAACAGAACTGATCACACTAATGAGAATGATAAAACGAAACAGCAGGACAAATTTTTCTGGGAGAAATTCATATTTATAGGTTATATTCCTTTTTTATAGGGCTTAAAACTCCAACACGCATATGTAATTTATTGTTGTTTTCCACTTTCTCACTTGGAAAGAAAGGTGGAATTAAAAACTTGCTAATTGAAGTTCTCAAGGCATCACATTGCCTGCTTTTCCCTGTGTGGTTAAATTTATATGCTTCACAGTGTGACACTTGTGAAGTTCTTGGTAAGTTTCTCCTATTTGAAAAAATGTTCCAATTTGTTCTTCAATGTTTCTACTAAAGGAAGAAGGACGTGCCCACTGCGGTGGCCTCAAAGGACAAGTGTATCAATTGCCAGCCGTCACTGTCAGTCATGCCCGCCCTTTTTCATAGTGTCGGCATGCTTTTTCATTAGAAATAGATACACAGAGAGTGAAAAAACTTCTCTGTGACTGTCTCCACAAGGGCGGGCAGAAACATCAGATCTGCTTGAGCCTTTGGATAAAAAAATAAAACGCACACAGAGGACACATAGGGATGTTTTGTAATTTTGTTTGGAATAGAGAGTAAAAGGCAGTAGAAATATGTTTTCACCAGTCTCTAGGCCTCTGAGTATCCAGAAATTTAAGCTTTGGTTGTATTAAAAGAATAAACATTAATCATATTCTAGAGAAGACATTTATGCTACATTGTGGCACATACCTCCAATTAGAGAACAGAAAGAAGACGAAGGGATGAGGGATTTGGAGGGTATAGTTCAAAAATGAGATGACAGAATAATAGGTGAGGTAAAATTTGGGACTTTAGAACTAAAACACAAATAATCTCATTTTAAAACTATTAATGAGTTAGAAACATCCTGGAACAAAAATTAAATAAGATAGAAATCAGCATTATTGACATAAAGGAAAGAAAATCTTCGTATGATATAGAGAGGGAAATAGAGAATAGACGCTAGAGAATAATCATAGATATGTAGAGGTGGAAATAACATTCAATATAACTAACTGATTGCTCAGAAAAGTAAATTTGAGGGAATATAAAATAGCACCTATTTAAAATATAATATTTCTCTGTAATAACAGAAGAATAAATCTGTGGATCAAAAGAGCATCCTATATCCCTGGAAATATTGGTAAGTCGATACACTGATATATCCCATTTAAACAACTTCAAGATTATAGAAAATATTCTTAAAGGATTCAAGGAAAGAAAGAAGTTACCTAAAAGAATACTTTGAGGAAAAGAAACAGAAAGTCTTTCTAAAAAATTTAAGAGACTACAGCAGAGAATATAGAGAATATAGAGAATATAGTGATGAGTGGAAGGAAGGAAGGAAGGAAGGAAGGAAGGAAGGAAGGAAGGAAGGAAGGAAGGAAGGAAGGAAGGAGGGAGGGAGGGAGGGAGGGAGGGAGGGAGGGAGGGAGGGAGGGAGGGAGGGAGGGAGGGAGGGAGGAAAGGAGGAAATGAGGAAAGGAGGGAGGGAGGGAAGGAGGGAGGAAAAATTTGAAAAAGAAATCCAGACAACCAATAAAATAATGAAAAAGGAACATGGAAGGTAGTGTGATGTGAGAGTGCTGATTTCCTTTAAGAAGAGAATTAATTAATAAAATTAAAAATTGAAATATGGTATTAAAAATCATAATTACTCAACCTCTTCAACAATCATTCTTAAATCGCCAATATTTTTGTTTCTTAAACTTAGTTATATCTTTGGTAAACTAATATGGCTAAAATACAAGGCTGGCAAAAGTAAGCTTACAGTTGTGAGTATTCAAAACAGACTTTATTCTGGTATTATTATCCATAGGAACAACTGTAAACCGACTTTAGCCCACCCCTATATTTATTGAAATTAAACTATTCCTTTTTACTGTGATATATTCTCATTAAATTAAAAAACAATGTAATCATTTTTTGACAAAGAGCAGGAATAATTTAATTCCATTTTAACAAAACAGTGTGTCTATTTCTATAGCTAGCTAAAATGCTCCAACAGCATAATTGTAAAATTGGCTGTGTTTATTTGCCACAGCTTTCTTTTTCATACTCTCTGGCGTTTTATTCTCCATTAAGATATGCAGTGCTCTTTCCACTTTTTGTTTTCTCAGAAAAAAAGTTTACTTATATATTTTTTGTTTGTTTTTGTTAACCCTCACCCAAGGATATTTTTCCATTGATTTTTAGAGAGAGGGAAGGCGGGGAGAGAGAGAGAGAGAAACATCAATGTGAGAGAGACAGACCCATTGGTTGCCTCCCACATGCACCCCAATCAGGCCAGGATCAAACCTGCAACCCAGGTACGTGCCCTTGACCCAGAATCAAAGCCAGGACCCTTCCATCCCGCTCTAACCCTACACTTTAACCACTGACTGCACCAGCCAAGGCTACCTTTATATTATCTTTGAAAAATGTGTGTATGTAATATCTAAATGCACACATTTACACACATACCTATATATCTATGTTTTCATAAATCTAATTTATATTTTTAGAGAAAAATATTTTAAGAAAATATTACAATTAACAAAACATAAGATTTCATAAGAAATAAGGTTAGTAAGCCCCAATTTAGACAAGAAAACAGTGGCTTGGGTGTTCTAAGTAACTTGCCAAATTGTTTAGTGACCCTGGTAGGGCTCTGTTCTCTTATGAACACCTTATATTTTTTATGAATAAGATTTTTTAAATATTGACTCATTCATGTAGATATTCATTTAAAGATATTTATTAAAATATTATCAGAATGAAATTTTCAGGGGCTATTTTACTATTTTATTTTAGCCACAAACAGGACCTTAGAAAGCAGAGAAGGCATAGCAAGCAATTCTTTTAGGTGTTTAAACAATAGCTAGAAGTTACTGTCTACATATACACATTAAGTCAATTATGCAGGTTATTTATTTAAACAACAAAACAGCAATAAATATTTTCTTAAATATTCATAATTATATAAGATTCTATGTGGAATTGACAAACATACAAAATGATTTAAAATAAGTGACTATTGGTTAAGAAAATATTTCTTTCTTATTTACCTTATTGGCACCTGTAACACTTAACTAGACATAATGTAAATGGAGGTTTACTCTCTCTCAGAATCTAAGAATTCTATTGCAACCTGAGCAGTTTTTGCTAATGCAAGACCATTTTAGGAGGGAAAAAAATATCTTTAGAGGCAGTGTTTAATTAACTGGAAGTGAACAAAATGTGGAAAAGAAAAGAAGGAAAAATAGCACTTTGTAAAAGGAATGTCTATGCAAGAAAAAAAAGCAATAGAATTAATAAAATTCTCATTAACACTTAGATTTCTTTGCATTTGCAAATAAATACTACCTACCAATGTTGCAGGTCACTGTTGCTAGCTAATGAAGTCTGAATTGGTGTTAGATAAGATGTATTTTTAGCCCTGATCGTCTATCACCTCAAAATTTGTTACCTACTCATTTCAAATCTAAGAAAAGTCTAATATGGAATTAAGATGGATTTTAAAAACCAGATATTCTGGCTTCTTGCCTTGTGAGATGGTAGGCCAGTCTTAAATATCTCTACTTTGTATTTTCTCGTCTTATAAAGTGAAAATATGTAATAAGATTATTTATAGACTCTTTATATCTTTTGGCTTTATGGTTTAATAAATTTTTGGACATGTTCTGATATTATCTGAATATTATTTAGTCCTGGCCCTGTACAAAACATCTTCTGTTTTAAATAATTTTGTTGTTTACTCAGGGTTTTTAAACCCAGTCATTACAGAAAGGCTTATTAATGTCGTACTACCTGTCAATAGCTAAAGGAGTGATGCATATTTCCTTATGTATAATTGTATTTACCTTCCCCTCCATTGTTTCTATTCTGTCAGTTTCAGATCTAAACAATAATTTTTAAAAATTCCAGCATAATAAAGGCAAATTATTAGCACAACGCCAGAAATAGTAATTATTCAAAAAGCATAAATTCTTTTTATTTCTCAACATTTCATGCAATGGAAGATCAATTGTAGAAGTAATTGACAGTTTATACCTAGAAAGCATATCTATACTCTTAGGTCAATTGTTCAATTTATTCAAGTAACAAACAAAACAAAATATGTCTTGAAATATTCACAATATTCACATTAGTAAACACTTTTTAAATTTCAATTTCAAAAAAAAGGTCTTTTTCCACTTTGCTGAGCCTGTTACAGAGAGAAAATAAGCTTGCTATAATTTGTTCTATTCACCAATCTTTCTCTATAATTTCCAACCAAGCATATTAAGCCTGCCCTCGAATCTATAATAATTTTACTTTCTATGCTGAAATTATATCTCTTTCTTCCAAAAATTCCAAGTAGTACTCAATAATTTGACGATGGTACTCAATAGTTATCAGAAATTGGTACTTTTCTTTATACTATGTCCTTGAGTAGCAAGGAAAGCTACTAGATCTTTTAATAAGTCTGGTAATCTTATTTGTATTGAATTTCATCTCCTGGTATATCATTGTTTTCCAGAGGCTGTATTAAAGTCACTTATATGTGTTAACTTAATTCTTACCTGTGTAGGACACTTTCTATGTAAGACTAAATAGAAGGAGTGAAGACATATAGTTTCTGAAGGTTTATCCAAACAATGTAATGTTTGAAGAGGGAAGCAATAATGGAACTAGTCTATTTCATTTTCTAGTGCATTAAATTCTATCTTTAGTATCCTCACTATAAGATCTCATGAAGTTGACTCTGGATAAATCAGCTCGCTCTTCCAATGAAAATGGCCCCATGCAGCTAACTTACATTATACTTTCTATCTCTATATCTCACAGATGACTGTAAGTGTTTGGGTCCAGCGCTTTTTACTAACACACACTATAAATAAAGAGAAAGAGAATTCCTAAGACAAGTTTTGTTAAATGCTTTGTGATCAGATATAAATAATTTCTTTACAGTACAATTCAATGAATTTGGTTTTCAAGAGAAAAATGAATCTTCATCCAAAATGTACTTCAAGAAATATAAATTTCTTCTCTCTCATAGTTTAAGTATACACTCATCCATAACCAAGTGACAAGAAGAAAATTCTGAGATGTCCTAAATTAAACCGCAGCAGGCTGGAGGGTGGGAGGAAGAGACAAGAGAGTTTAATCCATTGACAACTGCAGGGCAAAACCAACAAAAGACTGCTTACATTCCTGAGTGTGTGTTGCAACTTTGAATTAACTTTCAAGTTTATCTAGAAATTGATTTCCATGATTATCTAGACAGAATACCGGACCACCAGACACCACCTCATCTTGCTTATACACATGAACTTTCTGGACTGCTGCCCACAACCAATCCAAAAGAGCAAAAACTTTTTCATTATGGACTCTGAGCCTATCCAGACCTAGCCCAGCTTCACCTTCTCCCACTCCCTTTACATATGGCCAATGTAAATTCTTTCAAAACAACTTACATTTTTCTTCCCCAAACTCATTGTATAAAAGAGCCCTGGTGGCCCCAGGGTGGAAGACATGTTTGCCTTTTCCATCTGGCCCTGTTGCTGTGGCTCAGACCAAATGTCCCAATCTGGTCCTTTTTCTGGCTAGCATAAAGCTCAATAAACCTTGAACAGTATTATGATATTATGAATAATGAATGCCAATTAAATGATTTTTTTAATGATGTAAATTTCTGTCATCTCATTTTCTTCAAACATGTGAACTAAACAGACGTATTTTAACTTCACTTTAAAGAAAGGAGACTAAATTTTAGGTTTAGCTAATTTTCTAAAAGTCACATAGCTACATTAGATGTTTCTAACAAGACAGCCTGAAGGTTATTGCCAAAATTGTGATCATCTCTCTATTGTGCGATAGTAATTGTGTGCTGAATTCAGGCACATGCTCATGAGCATGCATTTGTTGAGGGAAGGGCACTTGGGATTTAGGGGAGCCCTCAGGATTTGTGGGAAAGTTGTCCAGAAAAGACCAGGTACAATCAAGAGAACGAGTAAGTGCTTACCCATTTCCTTTCCAAAGCATTAACTTATGAATCTATACTTCTTGACCTGTTACATGTAGGGAGTTACGATTTACTTGAATGGTAACAACAATGCATTCAATTTCTTGAACAACTCTTCTGTTCCGGGCCCTTTATTTATTAAACCCTATAGCTCTTAAAGTGCAAGGACTGTGCCTTATTCACCCTTGCCTTTTATTTCATTGAAAAGACACTTAGTATATATATTAGATGTTCAATGAGTGAATTTGTAAAATTTCTCATCTTTACAGCAAATCTACAAGGAAGCTATCATTCCTGCCTAGGTCTGAAGGAAGTGATTTAGCAGATCAGGTCTGACTCAAAAGCCCATACTCTTCCCACTAAACTAAGCCTAGGCCACCAAATTGAGGTATTTTTGGATTTCCCCCCAAACCTGTAGTTTCACCCAAAACAAATGCTTGTGTGCCACTTTATTAATTTTATTCTCTGTTTACATGTATATCCAGGCCTCTATTATTCAAAGCTATGCAGTTATATCTGAATAATTTTCATGTCCCAAGGCTGTGGGCCTGAGGGAGGAGGCATATAGTTATGTTTTCATTAAAAAATTTTTTCCAAGGGAGATGAGTTCTGTAAGCTTTTCATTAAACCAGTATTTGAAATAACCCAGATTCAAGGAGATACTTTATACAATAAAGCAGGCATTCTGGCCTAATATGATTTAAGAGTTCTGTGAAAGTAGGGCAAGCCCGCACATTCTCTCTGTACTCTATTATGTAAAGAAATTCTTTCTTTCTGAGACACAGCCAGAAAGAACATAATTTAAGGAGAAATAAATAGATTTTTCTGATTGATCTCCTTCTATGTTTGGGCAGTTTTTGTCCTTTTGGTACACACATCTTAGCATTTATTTTACTGTGACTGAAAATAACCAGAGCTTTTTTAAAAAATTTTTAATTGAAAGCCTCCTATTATCATGTATGAGACAAAAATACAAGCAGAAAACAAACAAAAAATTTTCACTATCAGAGAAGAAACACTAAGAATCTAAATGGACATCACATTTAAAATGTTTGGAGTTTTAAAATAACTGTCTAAAACATCAGGAAAATAAATCCCAGGGGGAGTGAAGTAGGCGAGCTGGTCAGATAGAACAAGAGGTTGTGAAGTTTTTTCCAGAGAAGCGGCAAGCTTAAGAAGTCAAGACTGGCTTCTGGAGTTCACGGGGCCTTGGCTAGGTCTCCCATCTAAATTGTAGAACAAAAAAGATCAAGTTGCCCCAACCTTCTAAAAGCAGGCAGATTAGCCCGGCCGGGCGTGGCTCAGTGGTTAAGCATCGACTTAGGATCCAGGCAATCAGGGTTTGATCCCCGGTCAGGGCACATGCCCGGGTTGCGGGCTGCAACCGATCAATGACTCTCTCATCATTGATGTTTCTATCTCTCTCTCTCCCTCTCCTTTCCTCTCTCTGAAATCAATAAAGATATATTTTAAAAAAAAATTTACTTAAAAAAAAATAAAAATAAAAGCAGGCAGATTACCCACCTCGGAGTAGGGGGCAGTGGGTCTACATATATTCTCTGAATACAGAGAAACATTAGCATCACTATGTAATGAACTTAAAAAATAAAACCAGGCAATAGTATGATAGGAGCTCCTTGAGGAAAAATTGTTGGTAAGAGTGAGACTAGCAATTAATGAGAGAACAACCTCCAGCTTCTTACAGGAGCGGATGGTGACCAGGCAGCCAAGTATCCTCTGAATGAATGAACATGTGAATACTGGTTGAGGTGTTAAATGAGGGTTTAATAGATTATGGAAATCAAATGTTTCCACTGGCCCACTAGGTTGATTACATCATTTCTTTTTATTGGTTCTTAGATTAATTTTTCCACTCTTGACATTCAGTGACTTTAATCTTCCTTTCAGTTTTAACTGATTCTTCGATATTTCACTTTCTACTAAGGCAAAATCTAGAAATATTTTACTGACCCATTCTATAAAACTCTTCCTTGATCCTATTTCTCCCAGGTATCACTTTGTTTCCATTGTCTTTAATTGCCATGCAAAAGAATTCCATCTCAACTGTTTATTCTCAACCCATTTGTGCTAGATATTCTCTGTTGCCTCTAGAGTTCTCCTCTTCCTTAGTTTTATCTTGCTTTGCCCCAAGAAGAAAAACACTTGAACTTCCTCACCTGGGTGTCCTTACCCTATGACTTCCAGTGGGGTTGTAGCAATGAAGAGCCAGCAGGAGATGTGAGGCAGGAGATGTTGGAGGAGAGAGGCCGGGTTATTTATTGCCTTCTCTCACCCTGTCCTCTTTTGCTGGCTTGTTTGCAGTGGCTGTGCCTTGCTACAGAGGCTACAGCTCCTATGTCAAATCTCCTGTAGCATGGCGGGAACTCTTGCTGGGTTCTGACAACAGCCTCCACCTTCATGCTTCATTAGACCCAGGTGAAAATGTTGTGGCTAGTTATTTTATGTTTCAACTTTCTTTGTTCGTTCCTCTAACCTTTGTAAAGGGTCCTTTTATGAAATTCTTTTAGCTACTCCATCTGAATGTGTCAACTGCTTCCTGCTGGAGCCTTGTGGAACATCATCTATTGCATATAAAGTTAGACATCATTCAGGGTTTTGTTTTGTTTTGCTTCTCCTTATAGGGAGAAATGGTCCATCATGAAATGGTCCCTTTTAATTTGTGGTGCCACTTTTAGTTCCCATAGAGTCCTGGACCCATCTCTATGTTTTGTACTCCATGCCACATGGCCCTCATCTTGCACACATACCAAACTCTTTTCATCACTTTGTCTTCATATCTTGCAGGTTGACGTCACCCCTTTATCAGTCAGGATAGATTAGATTCTGCTGCAGTAACAAATATCACCAAAATATTAGTGATTTAAAAGTGAAAGATTTAATACCCTCTCACTGTGAAAGTTGGCAAGGTCTCTGCTTTCTATAATGACAACATATCAGGCTACTGGGACAGTCACTTATCTTCCCCTTTGTGACTGCCATGCCTGAAGAAAGAGAGAACTCCACAGATCTCACACCAGTAACGAAATAGTCCAGAAATGGTACACATGATGACCACCCATGCCTCACTGGCTACAACTAGTCAAAAGGATCCACTGTGTTAGAAAGAGCCAAATAGTTTGGGAGTCAGAGAAATGAAAATAATCAGTGTTTGAGCAAAACTATTGAACACCAAAGATTTCTTTGCTCTTCTTTTTCAAAGTTGACTTGGATGTTAGAGGTTCTTTATTTCATATGAAATTTAGAATAAGTATATTGAGTTCCTCAAAAATACCCAGCTGGTAATTTAATTGGAAATTTATTAGGTTTATATTTGTTGTTCCACTAAGAAGCATGGAATGATTCTACATTTGGGGGGGATCTTCTTTTATGCCCTTTAATAGAGTCTTAAAGTTGCTTTTAATGAAGTCTAGAAGTTGCTGTAAATATCCTGATGATTTTATAAGTTAACTCCAAGATACTATTTTCTGTTTAATTTCTTCTTTTTATTGTACTTTTTAAAAAATATGTGATTTATTAACATGTTCTTTCTTTTTTAAAAAAAAAAATATATATCTTTATTGATTTCAGAGAGAGGAAGGAGAGGGAGAGAGAGAGATAGAAACATCAATGATGAGAGAGTCATTGATTGGCTGCCTCCTGCACGCCCCTGACTGGGGATCCAGCCTGCAACCGCAGCATGTGCCCTGGCCAGGAATTGAACCCTGATCGCCTGGATCCTAGGTCGATGCTTAACTGCTGAGCCACACCCAGCCGGGCCAGTTTTTTATTTTTAAATAACCACCCAAGGATATGCTTCTTTCATTGATTTTAGAGAGAGAGGAAGGTAGAGGGAGAGAGAGAAACATCAATGTGAGAGAGAAACATCCATCTGTTGCTTCCCATAGGTGCCCCAACCAGGGGCATGTGGGTATGTACCCTGACCTGGAATCGAATTTCAACCCTTCAGTGCATGGGACTACTCTCTAACCACTGAACCACCTGCCAGGGCTTTTTTTACTGAACTTTAAAAAATTATTTTCCTTCTGCATCCTTAAGGAATGCTTTCAGCTATAAGTAACAAAAATTTTTACTTAAATGACTAAATAAATAGGAATATATTTTCTAATATAATGAGAACCCAGAGATAGGCAAAGGATTGCCATTTCAGTGATGAGTAAGAAACCCATCTTTTTCTTTATTTTTACTCTGTTATTTTTAGTATTTGTATTCATTCTTTTTGTCTAGTAGTTGTAAGATGAATGCTGCTTATGCAGGCATCACACGTATCTTCCAGACTCAATATATGGGTTAGAGACAAAAGGATTTTACATCACAGGGTTCTTGCAAAAATTAAATGAGCTAATACAATGCCCAGCATATTTAAGCTCTCAATAGGTGTAAGTTATTAACAGCTCTTCCTTATAATAAGGGAACTTTTTCCTTATCATCCAATTTTTGTAAACCCCAAGTCATTCTGAAACCCAAGTCCAGGCAATATAATATACCACACCGCTCTGGTAGGAACGCGGCATAGATACCTCCACAGGGTATCATTCACTCACTGGTTCTTGTGAACAGTGTGTCCTGGAATTGGGATGTGCACATCCTATTTATCCATACATGGGTGACACTGACCTCAGACTTCTTAGTAAATGGCACACTCAGCATTATTAATATTCTTGATAAAAAATATGAATCATAGTTACTGATAAAGTTGAAATTACTAAGTAGAGAATTTAGTAACCTATCTTAAAAGGACAAAAATAGAAAGTTTAGCGGAGAAAAACTTTGCCCGGCCAGGCGTGGCTCAGTGGTTGAGCGTCGACCTAGGATCCAGGCGATCAGGGTTCAATTCCCGGTCAGGGCACATGCCCGGGTTGCAGGCTAGGCAGCCGATCAATGACTCTCTCATCATTGATGTTTCTTTCTCTCTCTCTCCCTCTCCTTTCCTCTCTCTGAAATCAATAAAGATATATTTAAAAAAAAAAAGAAAGTTTATTCTGGGGACTAATTGCTACTGCCTTCCATCTCCTTTGCAAACCTGCTACCAAATACCAATCTTCCCAAATCTAATGAAGTTAAGGCCCTTTCTTTAAAAAACAAAGCAAAACAAAAAACACCAGCTTTCATCTCCATAAGTGCTTCAACAGCAAAATAAGGACTCTCCTTATATTCTCTCTATACTCAGTTTACATAGTGATACTCTAAATATTGTCTCTTTTAAGCCCACATATGTCCAGCATTTTCTTCAAATGATACAGATGATATCTAATACAAAAGCACTTGGCATTATAATCCCTAAAGTCAGTAAATCAGACTTTCTTTAGTTTCTTTTTTAAAGAAGATTGAAAATATAGGAAGTAGATGAATCGTAACCATCAGATTGGCCGAGGTATATTGAGAATATACTATTAGGTATTACAAAGATTGGTATCTACCTTTAGCTCATAATAAAATAATCTTTGAGAACAGACTCAGGTAAAATTACCCCATTATTAGTGGTTTGACATAAGTGAATTTTCTGATAAAGAAGAGTAAATTATTTTCAAATAATCTAACACCAGCAAATATTTTTTAAATTAAAAAAAAGCAGTACTTTTGTAAAGAAAGTAAGGCAATAACTTAATGGATTTTTTTAAATTGAAAGTTACCAAATTAATTTGTAAATTTTTTTTCAGGTTAGGTGAAGATCATGCTCCTAAACATTCTTCTATAAATTTAATTAATCAAGCAAAACTCTTTTATGGTTTCTCTATTGTAAGAAGTTACCACACTTCTTATTACTATTTAAATTATTTATCTATTTTTAAACACCCTACTACTTACATTTCCCCTTTTCTTTTATATTTAGTAGGGAATTTTCTAGCATCTCTGCACGGTTTCGTGTGTGTGTGTGTGTGTGTTTCCATAGTCTTGACTGCTTCATTTAGATTCACAGATTTCAATACATTTTGTAAGTGACATATTCAATACATTTTGAAAGTATACACAGAAATACTTGAACACAAATCTTCTTATTTTATCTGTCCAATATCCTCTGTCTTCTTCCACCACTACCTTAGGAATGTCTGCCCCAAAAATCCACATGGGGTCTGTTAGGTTAGAAATCAGCGTACTCTATTTTCTTTCCAACAAAGATTGTTCCAAAGATGGCATTTGACCCACGCAGGAAAAATCAGAGTTTTTCACTGAGGATGCTATGAGACAGAATCTCTTTTCCTTTGAGACATGAGCTTAAAACGGTGTCCCAGAGGATCCAGCAGCTCTGGCCCCAGCTTCATGGAACAGCCTGAGTTGCAGAAAAAACAGAAAAAAGCTGAGAATCCAACACAGGTCTGAGGCTGATATTTCCTGAGGCCATTTCCACCTATGAATTTCTTAGAGTAACCAATGAGCATTCTTTTCTTTTAATTTCGTTTGCATTATTTTTTGTCTCTTACCAGTGCATGATACTGCTTTAGGCAGGCATAGTTGGACTAACATCACGTTAAAAAACTGCACCCTGCATGTAATAAAAAACGAATGTAAAATTATTCAATATTATTTTTAAACTTATTAAAAATAGTTTAGGTAGGCATAATGAAGCATAAAGAATGTGTAATAAATATTCATGTAATAACAGACCAGGTTAAGAAATAAAATGTAAATTCAGATGAAGCCACTTGCATCCTTCTACCACAAACCCTATTTTTTTTTTTTGAGGATTGAAAGCTGTTTTACTATTTTTTTATATTTAAAATAAATTATTTTATTTCTTTTAACTAAATTTATCGAGGTGCATTGGTTAGTAAGATTATGTAGGTTTCAAGTGTACATTTCTGTGATACATAATCTGCATATTGTATTGTGCCCCCATCCAAAGTCAAATCATCTGTCACCATGTATTTGGCCCCCTTTACCCTTTACTGTCCCTCCCACCCCCTTCCCTCTGGCAACCACCACACTGCTGTCTGTGTCTTTGAGTCTCAGTTTTATATCCCACACGAGTGAAATCATATGGTTCTTAGCTTTTTCTGACTGACTTCTTTCGCTCAGCATAATATCCTCAAGGCAGTATTTCATCTTTTCTTATGGCTGAGTAGTATTTCACTGTATAAATGTACCACATCTTTTTCATCCAGTCCTCTATTAAAGGACACTTTGGTTTTTTCCATGTTTTGACAACCATGCATAATGCTGCAATGAACACATCTTTGCGAATAAATGTTTTCAAAATTTCCAGGTAGATACCCAGAAGAGGGGTTGCTGGGTCGTATGGTAGCTCTATTCTTAATTTTTGAGGAACTTCCATACCGTTTTCCATAGTGACTGCACCAGTTTACATTCCCACCAGCAGTGAATGAAGGTTCCTTTTTCTCCACAACCTCTCCAACACTTGTTATTACTTGTCTTAGAATAATACTTATTCTAACAGTTGTGAGGTGGTATCTCATTGTAGTTTTGATTTGCATTTCCCTAATAGCTAGTGAAGTTGAGCATCTTTTTATATATCTGTTGGCCATTTGTATGCCTTCTTGGGAGTAGTATCTGTTCAGGTCCTCTGCCTATTTTTTAATTGGATTGTTTGTTTGGCATTGAGTTGTATGAGTTCTTTATATATTTTGGATATGAACACTTGTCAGATCTGTAGTTTGCAAATATCTTCTCCCACTAGGTTGGTTGCCTTTTTGTTTCATTGGCAGTTTCTTTGGCTGTGTAGAAGCTTTTTGGTTTGATATAGTTTCATTCATTTAGCTTTGTCTTTACTTCCCTTGCCTTTGGGGTTAAATTCATAAATTCTTCTCCAAGAAGAAGGTCCAGAAGTTTAGTACCTAATGTTTTCTTCTATGTAATTTATTGTTTCAGATCTTATATTTAGATCTTTGATCCATTTTGAATTAATTTTTGTACATGGGGACAAACTGTAATCTAGTTTCATTCTTTTGCATGTGGCTTTCTAATCTTCCCAGCACCATTTATTGAAGAGGCTTTCTTTTTTCCATTGTATATTTTGGCTCCTTTGTCAAAAATTATTTGCCCTTATACAAGTGGTTTCATTTCTGCACTCTCAGTTCTGTTCCACTGGTCTATGTGTCTGTTTCTCTACCAATACCGTGCTGTTTTGATTATGATTACTCTGTAGTATAATTTGAAGTCAAATATGGTGATACCTCCAGCTTCATCCTTTTTTCTCAGGATTGCTTTGGCTATATTGGGTCTTTTGTAGTTCCATACAAATCTTATGATTTTTTTTGTTCTATTTCTTTAAAAACTGTCATTAGGGTTTTGATGGAGATTGCATTAAACCTGTATGTTGCTTTCGGTAGTAGGGACAGTTTAACTATGTTGATTCTTCCAATACATGAACACAGACTATCTTTCAATTTCATTGTTTCTTTTAAATCTTTTTAAATAATGTTTTGTAGTTTTCAGTATATGGGTCCTTCAGATCCTTTGTTAAGTTTATTCTTAGGTATTTTATTCTTTTTTGTTGCAATTGCAAAAGGAATTTTTTTCATTTCTTTTTTTGGAATTTCATTGTTAGTATATAAGAAAGCAGTGGATTTTTGTACATTGATTTTGTATCCTGCAACTTTATTGTATTTGTTTAGTGTTTCTAATAGTTTTTGAGTGAAGTCTTTAGCACACCCCAGATTTGATGATTATTATTACCTCTCTATTTTAATACTATTTCTCCATATACATGAATCCCCTAGCAATATGCATAACCTCAGCACTTCTCACTACATGGAATCCTAAAACTGGTCTGAGACATCATTTTTTCTTCCCTGAATAACTGCAACAAATACTTGTCAGTTTTTTTTTTTCTACCTCACTTTCCTTCAGAATATCCTCCAAAAAGTAGTCAGATGAACATTTTAAACTTCTCGGACTATTTCATTCCTTGACTCAAAACCCTCCAATAGTGAGCCACACCACTCTCAATAAAAGGCAAAGTTCCTACAGTGTCCTACGAAGCTTCTGTTCCCCCTTGGGCCTCAGCACCCTACTCTCTTTCTTGCCACACCGATGTCCTCTACCCCTGGACGTGAATGGCATGCTTCTCCTTAAAAACATTTTTGGTGTTTTTTTTTTTGCCAGAAACATTCTCCCCAGGTATCCAAATGACTCTCTCCCTCATCTGCTTCAGTGTGTACACAATGGTCACCTTTTCAGTGAAGCCTTCCCAGACAACACTATTTTCAACTTTTTTTTTTTTAAAAACTGCAGGTGCACAGAATTACGTGGCCCACACTCCTCAATTCACAGCATCCTGTGCAAACACTCAACTAGCATTATCTCAGTGAGGATCCTTATTTGTCTGGTATTTAAGTTTGTCTACATTTTTCTTTTTCATCCCACTAATTTCATCTCAACCAGAGGCACCCAATCTTGTGTATTTACTATAATTCTTTCAGTCAAACTTCCATATATTTATTTATATGAGTTTACATAATTGTGTGGCCATAAAAATATCTAGCATTGTTTTCTATTTATTTTGAACTGAACTAATATTGTGCTATAAATCTCTTGTATTTAATATTTTGCAATCTACTGATTTTATCATATGCAGACCTAGATCATTTTTTTCCTGACAGTTACATAATATTCCTTTACCTGCATATAATGTGTTTTATTTATCTATCCCTCTAGTAATGGATACATGCTTTCCTCCTACTTTTTACATCCACACAATACTAGAAAGCATCATTTTCCTAATAGCTTTGTAAGTCTTAACAAAAATTTGTTTTATGAGTACTGTTTTATATTTCATTTTTGTCTTTAGCTTAAAACAACAAATATTATTTATTGTCCTTGAAGAAACAAAGACTTCAATGTTATAAACTAAGAAATTATTCCATCTATCTCTCTAAACTCTATCTCTCCAACCCTTTATCTCTCCCTCTCTGGATCATTTCAGCTCACAGTCAAGGGGAGGAGATATAACTTTAAAAGATCATTACTATACAGTGTGGTTGGTGCAATGATAGGGCACTGAGGAGACTTTCCTAACAGAGCGAAGTGGAGTGGGCCCCACAGATACCTTCCTGGAAGAGGAAAGCTGAAGAGTGGGTCTCAAAGGCTGAATTGATACGGTGCAGGATAAAACCACTTGGGAAGGGGTGATCACATTCAGTGAGAAAACAGCATGAGCAAATGTAAGGAGAGGAGGAACTGCAGAGCTTATATTGAAAACTACAAGCAATTTTGATATAACCAAGACGTAGAGTAGGAAAGAGGACAGGTCATGAGATAAACTGGAGGAGTAGAAAGAGGGGCTTGTTATGTTAAAACTTAGGTAGAGTTTGGTGGTTGATAGGCATCCATGGAAATGTTGTATGCTGGAGAGTAACAAAGCCAGATCAGCAATGGCTAGAAAAGGTGGTTTTGAAGATGATGATACTGTAGGGTAAGAGAGCAATTAGGAGACTAGAAAGTTCTCTGGGTGAGATGTGATGAAAATCTAAAAACAGGCAGCTGGGATGGAAAAGAGGGAAGAAATTTAAGAAATAGTTAAGAAGTAAAATCTCCAAGGATTTGACAATTGCCCAACTGTGGAAATGAGACAGAGGTTGGAATAATAATGCAACCAAACCTGAGATATAAAATATAGGAGGAGAAGGAGTTTACAGGTTAAGAGCTAGAGTATTCCCTTTTATCCTATGGCAAAACAAAACAAAACAAAAATTAATCTAAATTAAATTCTGATATATACTCCACAATAAATTTGCATTTAAGGTTTTAAATTTTCTTAAAAGTATTATGTTGAAATTAGCAAGAAATTATTCTTATTAAATTAAAAAATTATATTTCTAAAGGTAACATAATATTATGCATTTCCATAACATACCTCTATCTTATCATGTCTGCCAGAATAACAATTCAACCTTGATAGAGTTCTTGGTATTATTTTGCAAGAAAAAGAGTCACTCTTTAGTTAATAAAGATATATTTTGTTTTGTTTTGTTTTGTTAATCCTCACCTGAGGATATTTTTTCCCATTGCTTTTCAGAAAGAATGGAAAGGAAGGAGGGAGTGGGGGGCAGAGAGAGAGAGAAACATCGATGTGAGAGAAACACATCGACTGGTTGTCTCCCCAGAGCA
The DNA here is from genome assembly GCF_964146895.1 of Miniopterus schreibersii. Taxonomy (NCBI): domain Eukaryota; kingdom Metazoa; phylum Chordata; class Mammalia; order Chiroptera; family Miniopteridae; genus Miniopterus; species Miniopterus schreibersii. The sequence continues at coordinate 51,392,501 of NC_138118.1, forward strand.
CCCAGACCCAGGGCCAGGAGTGAAGCGCAGCCAAAGTATGTGCCCTTGACCCGGAATGGAACCAGCAGCACTTCAGTGCATGGGCTGATGCTCTAACCACTTAGCCACACCAGCTAGGGCAATAAAAATATAATTTTTAAAAGCAGGTTTTAAAATAACACAATCATACCATTTAATATCATTTCATTCTCTTAATTCATAATATAATTACTTTCAGGAACATCTTATTAGAATATCATTTTAAATATATTTAAACACTTTATTAAGGAAAAATATCTATGAGAAGGAAATGATTAGTTAATTAAACTTATTTATATGAGAGTTTAACATATCAAATTAAACACTAGAAAAATCTCAAGCTGAGGTTGCTAATCCATATTCCTAAAGTCACAAGGAAAACACATTCTGAAAACAGATCATATTCAAGAGCTCTAAAATATCCGCAAACCAATGAGCAAGAGCTCATATTAAATTCCTCGGATAACCTCACTGCTAACCATAAAAAAGCAGTCTGTAAATTGGCTGAGAAATATCACAGCAGTCTCAAAATCAAACTAAATTGCACAACTTGACCTAAATTTTGACCCAACCAACTCATCATTAACTGAAAGGGAATGAACTCATACTATCAGACTATCAAAAGTCACAAACACTTGAAGTAAAAGCTATCTGTCTCACAAATAAATTGTGGAGAAATTATTTCTGTTCTTCTGGCCTCTTGCAGTAACTGAAATCATTTTAAACTACCTTTTCCATCAATTAAAACAGAAGCCAAATATAGCATACCCTTGACCAAGTCAACACGGAATCACAGAATGTGTAGTGAACTCAGATACTTCTGTACTAAAGACTGCTTTTGATTTAAACAGTTCAACCAATAATCCTATTTCTCTGGTTTAATGAAATGTTAGTGAATGAAAAAAATGTTAAAGAGGGAAAAATGATAGCTCAGTTAACTCTGTTACTTTAAGAAATGTAGTATTTTGATAAATTTAAATTCTTCTGCTTCAAAAAAATACCTTATGTATAAACATTTAAGACTTTTCAAATATAGAACTGTAACTTCTTTTGATTAAACCTGCTTTCTATACCTATGGTAGCATTCTGAATATTTTATCTCTTTGGATGATACCATAGATGTATAAAATAAAAAAATTTTGAACCTCACTGTCTTCAGGATACAGCCTGGAAGTTTTTTGTGTGTGTGTGTTTTCAATTACAGTTTACAATTCTAATTTGTATTAGTTTTAGGTGTACAGCATAGTGGTTAGACAATCATATACTTTACAAAGTGTTCCCCCTGATATTTCCAGTACCCAACTCACACCATAGTTATTACAATATTATTGACTATATTTCTTACGCTGTACTTTACATCTCCATGACTATTTTGTAACTCCTTCATCTGAATTTGTTTGCCAGTGATTTTTCTCCTTCCCTCAGAGTGCCCTGCATACACACTCACACGTTAATCAGTATATGGGAGGATCTGAGTCATCAAGCTTTCCATATTTGGAACAACAGATCTATACACATATACACAAAGTTGAAGCAACATATATGTTCACCTCATTCAAACTCCATTTTACTCTTTAAATTGATCTTGAGAATGTGCTCTACCACATGAGCATACCACATGGCCTTTCAAAGCACAGTCCATTTCTTTCTTTAAAATTCTCTGAAGCAATTAGGTTTGCATTTTATAACTTTCCTACTTTCCTGACTTTCTTACTTTAACATTGACCTCTGTTAACACTTTTTTAGTTTCTTCTTTTTAAATCATACTGGTGTTTAACTACTAATCCTTTACAGAGGCCATAATTGCATCATTTCATTTCTGTGATGCTAGTGTCCAAAGCTGTTTTCTGTGCATTTAGATTCCAAATCCTTTTTAGAACAAAGGCATCCTGGCTGTCATCCTGGGTAGCTCTCAGAGCTGTCATCCTCATCAGCCTCTGCTGCATCTGCCTGCGTCTAGTCCATACCATTTCTTACTTGGACTACTGAATTGCATCCTGAGTGGTCACCTCCCCTGTAATCTAGCCTTCACAGCCCCAGATCTGATTGCGCAATTTTCCTCCTTAAAATCCACCGATAGCTGCCATTTGCCTATCTACAGCATAATGTCTAAATTCCTCCTGCCAATGTCTGATATTTCATAAATTATCTGAACCGTGATGACCTTTCATGTCCTGTCTCCTTCCAGCACAAAACTCTGCTACAATCACCCAGAAGGCCACAGGTCCACTGATAAAGCAAACTCTCTAAGGCTTTGCACACGAAGTCCTCCCTTAGTGAAAACCTCACCAGGCTCCTTCAGATAGACTACTTATTACTCTCCTTTCAAGAACTACCTAAAAACCTGGAGATAATTATGCTAAGTGAAATAAGCCAGGCAGAGAAAGACAAACATCACATGATCTCGCTTATACGTGGAATCTAAAGAACTTAATAAACTGATGAACAGAATAGATTCAATGACATGGAAGCATAGATGAGACTGACAAATGTCAGAGGGATGGAGGAGGGCGGGTGGGTGGAGGGGGAGAGAGTAACCAAAGAATTTATATGCATATATGCACAACCCAAGGACAGGGACAATGGTGGGGAGAAGGATTGGGGAGGGGGAGGGGATGGATGGAACGGGTCATTGGGGAGAAAAAGGGACATCTGTAATATTTTAAACAAGAATAAAATATAAAAATTAAAAAAAAAAAAAAGAACTACCTAAAAAAAGCATTCCCTGCCAGGCAGGCTTTCTTCATCCAACCTCAATCCGAGTGCCTTAATATTCAACGTACATTCATTCACCTCTATGATAACTCTTGTCCCAGTTGCTCCTGAACATGTCTGTCTGCCCCAGGGCACTGGTTCTTTTTGCCAGAGATTCAGCACTAATCCTCCTCTACACATCCAGCTGGGCTTTTATGAAAGAAGAACCACAACTTAAAAAAATGCTGAGTTATTATATATTTTAAGTAGACTATGTAGATTTTAATTGAAGCAACATCATCTCTCTGAGGTCAGTTTTAGAATGGTAACCTCCTTAAAAAGCTGTACATCAACATAGTGGATTAACATCAGGGATTAACAATTTATCAAGATGTTTGGGTATGGCGGATATATTTTAAAAATCTTAAGTTTTAAGACTCTATCTCAATATTTTTCTGTAAATATTAATTTAAATTTCACAACTATATGACTAGGCTTGATTTATTATTTAGTCTCCATGAGTCTTAATTTCTTGATTCAAAAAATATTTGAGTGATATTTGGTGCAAGTCTCTGTGCAAGGCACTGGGAATATCATAAATATTATAATATCTATTCTAGAGGGTTGTGAGAAGTGAGGCCACCAAATTTTAAAGATGCCAGGAGAGTGCTTAGCAAATAAATGGCAGTGTGATGTTGCTGTGGTTATTGTTAAGGAGGATGTGTTGACATTTTTGAGAATGTGAGTCATCAATATATATATTTAGTTGAATGAATATATATGTGTGTGTATATATATGTGTGTGTGTGTTTATACAATAGCAACAATTCATAATGAAATGTGTAAGGTAAAGACCTGTGACTGCTGCTTAGTATTCCATAACACCAGTGACAGTGTCTGGGCTTCAGAGGGCAATGTAAATTACAGAAATCACAGTGGTGTGCTATTTCATAGATAAGCACGCATCTGCTTTGGATGATGACAGTCTAAAATTGCATCTCTCTGGTGTAGGAAAATACTCAGATGCAAAAGATGACTTGAGTAGATAGCAATTTTTTTAAAAATGAAAGATTTAAATAACTGAATGCTTTTTTTTCTACATTTTTTATTGTTGCAAAGCAAGTAGTAGAATACATTATTTCAAGGACTAGCAGTCAACACTAAGGAACACTGTGCACTTGCCTCAGAGTATATTATCTCATGTCTGTGTTACTTTCTTATCTGTAAAACTGGTTCCTTCAGGGAAAGTGTTACTTGGCTGAGCAAGGGTTTTGTGAAATGTGCTGGATTTTTTTTTATCAGTTCTACTTTTTTACTTAAATTTAAAAGTCCCCCCCCCCCCATGGATAATTATGTAAATTTTTAAATGACTCTCTGGATAAAACAAATATAGCTATTTCAATAGGAAAAATAACTAATAATCTAAGTGGTAGAAAACTAAATTATTCTAAAAGAATTTCACCATTCTCCAAAATTCTGAAACTTTTTCTTTTATACTTTGGAGTAAAGTGAAAAATGTTTAAAAATTGATAATTTGAATTCTATAGTGTTTTTTCCCACCATAGATTTTGTATTTCATTGTCATCAAAGTCAGGCTTCTTAAAAGTGAAAAATCTTTCTCTGTACAACATGCGTCCTATCCAAATGTCTTTAATGAGCATGGTAGATAAAGAAAGTACTTAGTTGCTATAACTATTACTTTTAAGAGAATCAATATGCATAACCATTTAGGGTAATAGTAGAAAGTTAATTTCTTTAATTCAAATAATATCACTTTTTTCTTGTATTTATTAATACTGTTTGCTCACTATCCCTAATATTTTATTTCCTCAGGTATCAAAAATGTGAACCATTTCATACTTCATGACATCTTTTATAAACATGAATTCTCCCAAGTCCCAACCCTTTATTTTCCCTAACCCTTATTAAAGTTGCTAAGAAAAATCTGTCAATTATTTTTATCTGTTTCTTTGGTCCTTTATATTCATATTACTTGGTGATCATTGAGGACTAGAAATCAGTAGCACCGAATTTTAAATTCAGACAATTTAGGAAAGTATGATAAGCTCTAGGGGAGTCATCTGTCACAGGGTGAAGCATTGCTATACAAGGGATCACATCAGAATTACTTTGGGGAGCAGTAGTCTGAAATACTGTAATAAATTATGTATCATTTTTTCAAAACAAACTGGAAAATGTAGGATGCTAAAAACATTTTTCTGGTGGAATGCCAAAGACGAAAAAAGAAATCATTTTAGAGAACATGATTTTTAGAAGCTTGGGCCACAAGAAGCCACTCATGTGGCACAGGCAATGCCTGGGGTGATGATAGCTAGCATTTATGGACTATGTGCCAGCCCGAGTGTACAGCACCTCACAATCATTATTTCCATCAATCCTTGCAACACACTTATAAGGTAGGGACTGTTGTTATTCTTAATTCTGTAGATTAGGAACCAGAGACTTAGAGAATGAGTAACTGGCCTACTATCATGCATATATATATATTGGCATGTCCAAGTTGGCATATAAAACTATACTATGCCTGTAAATAAGACAATACTATATGTAAAGATGTCAATTTACTCAAATTATATTAATTTTAATGTAATTTCAACAAATATTTATGTGGAATTCCCTTTGCTTCTCAAAAAAGAGTTTTAAAGTTCCTTTAAAATATATTAAAAAACCCCAAAACGGATGAAATAGTCCAATTTAGAAAAATTGAAAGTAAAATTAGAATAATTGAATAAGTGTGGCACTGAAAGATACAGACAGACAATGAAATAGTCCATAAAGCCCATTACCAGACATAAGTATGTTTGAAAATTCTGAGTATGGTTAATGTAGTATTTCATATTAGTGAAGAAAGAAAAGTATATTCAACAGGTGTTCCCACAAAAATCGGTTGACTATTACCTCATCACATGGAATAACAGAAATTGATTTAAATATTACTTTTTAAGTAATATTACTTAAGTAAATATTACTTTTCACAGCACAAAGGAGCCAGAAGGAAATAGAAATCACTACATAACTAACATCCTCTATGTGGATAAAGAATAAGCAAATAATTAAAGAAGAAAAGATAAATAAAATTATTTATAGCTCTGACCCCACAAATCTGTTTCTAAGTTCAGGAATAAAAGTCAGGAATTTAAATTGCCGTTTTATTTTTTATTTTTTTAAAATACATCTTTATTGATTTCAGAGAGAGGAAAGGAAAGGGAGGGAGAGGCAGAAACATCAATGATGAGAGTCATTGATCGAGCCCACAACCTGGGCATGTGCCCTGACTGGGAATCGAACCCGGATCAGCCTGGATCCCAGGTCCACGCTCAACCGCTGAGCCACGCCCGGCCGGGCTGGAGTTTAAGAGCAGTGGACTCAACTCTTTGTTCACGTGTCACGTTACTCGTGCCATGGACTAAACAACCACCATCTGTGCTGCTCATTCTTCTCAGTAACCTCAATGATTTCAAATTCGCGTAAACCCCGGGGAGGCAGCGAGCGTGTCGCCCACGGGAGGGGCCGCAGTAGCAGACACAGCTGGGCCTGCCCTGACTTTGGCCCTGATGGCGTTCCTGTTACACGCTGTCACTGACATTTCTGAGTTGTGGAAACTTCACCAGGAGCCCTTAGAGGGGAAACTCTGTGTCACGTCCGCATTGCGTCCCGATGTTATCCTAGTGCCATTAACAACAGGTGTTCAGTGTTTGCCCAGTAACTTACTGGATGCCCTATTAACAGCTGTGCTTATGTTCTAACTGAGGGTCTTCCAGAGTGGTTTTATGTTTTTCCCGTTGTGGGTTAATTTTTTAAAAACCCAGCTGGACAGGGAAAGAGAAGAAATTAAATTAGTATTTTACATTAGAGCACTTGGATATGCCAATCTGCAAACCCTTAGAGAGATGCCCATTATACTCTAACCCTTTTTCCTACTTAAAAAGAGAAAACACTTGGAGAAAATAAATTTTTAAACAGCATATTTTGTGTGTGTGTGTTTATCAAAACAAGGTAAGGTAGAGGACAATACTGAGGCCTAGATTTTTATTGGTTCAAGGCAGGAAGTCATTTCTGTTCTACACTGGTTTCATGAACTTTGAAAAATGTGTTCCTTCACCTAAAAGGGACTCATTAATTAATGGTTAGAGCTATGTATAAAATATATATTTATATGAAATAGACTTGAAATGCCAGTTAAATGAGTTCGTTCTGGTGATTATAGATTTCCATTACTTCAACAGAAATTGCTACACTTAAAAAACACACAACCACAACACTTCCAGTAAGATATTGAATCAAATCTTACTCTCTGCCCTCCCCCCTCCCCTGCCTCCTTAGTTAACATTATTGGTGATGGGCTTTCACACACTCAGTTATTTGAAAACATTTGAAGAGTAGAGCTTAGCATATTTCTGTAATGGTAGAAGTTTATTTGTTCTGGCCCATTGAAAATGGAAATTGAGTGATTAAATTCAAGCATCCAAAGATACTTTAGAAAATAAATGATTGATTAGGGTTATTTGTTTTTAAATGAATGGAGCCAGGCAGATTAAGCCTCATAAGAAATCATACTTTTGATGCCTGATGCTAACGCTTGCAAACACCTGGTTTAGGAGAATAAATGGGTCAAGCCAGTCACTATATGTTATATATATGAAAGCCCACTAGCAAAAAATAACACTATTAAATACACCTAATAAAAAAGGGCCATATCTTGTGTCTTGAGGGTATTTGAGGTTTGTAATGTAAATTGGGAAAGCACAAGTGGAAAGTCTAATTGCTGTGATCTAAATCTTTAGGAGAAGTGGTCTTGTATAGCTCTCCCAACAAGTGAATGATGTTTTATCCATTTTGATTAATTTCACTCCTTTGGATGGGATCCAAATTGCTCTATCTTAAACCCTCTTCTAATTTAATAATAGCTACAGCTTAAATGTGCCAAATGTAGAGATTATTTGCACTTCACATTTTGCACTTGCTTAAACTATGGAAGTTCAACCTTTCATTAGTAAAGATAGTCCACAAGAGTATTGATATTTTCCACTACAATTTAAGTCACAAATCCAGAACCTGTGATTGATCTCACATTCTGACCCTCTGAATTAATCTCATACTGGGATTAAAATATACGAGTCACTGCTGTGGAGAAGAGGAAACATTATTAGACAAAACAACTAAGTGGAAACAGATGTTTTAAAAAAATCAGAACACTAAGTAAGTAGGTTTGCTCAATAAGTAGACTAAGAACATGGCTATTTAGCATTATAAATCTTTCATTAACATGTTCAACATAAAATTTCAGCCCTATACAATATAAATTTTTATATTCTGTACAATATAATTCCAAAACAAAACCAAAAATTTACGAAAACAAACTGTATAAAGGTGATTACTTCAAATCTCCGATATACTTTTGATTTAAGGTATAGTGTCCTAGAGCATATCTTTTGTAGATCAGTTTCCCTCACAGTAGACCAAGGTGTTCATAAAACAAAGTGCTTACGTGAATAATCTGAAAGTTTCAAGGTGAAAGGGAGCATTGCAAGATCTACAATTTCAAGAACGCTGTACTAGCCCACAGAGAGACACCGCGTTTCTGGTGCCATGATAAAGAACTAAAAGGAGGAATAACCCAGTGAGGAAAACATAACATGTCTAAAAACAAATTGAATAACTCGGTTTTGCTTGATTTTGTTTTCCCATGAATTGGTTGTTTACGCTGACTGACAACAAAAGGAAGTTTATTGATAAACTTTAAGATGAAAAGAAATGTGAAATTAAATAGCCAAAACTTTGAAAAAGTGATCATGAATTACTTCTCGCTATTCTGGAGTTATATGAAAATCAATGTCTATTACTTTTACATTTGATTATATTACTGATTCATTCACTCAGCAAACATTCTTGAAGTTGACCCTAGACACAAGGCTTTCTGGTCTGAGTGTTGTTCAGGTTTATGGAGGAGACAGGCAGAGCAATAGATAAATTTGAACCAAAGAACAATGAAATATGAATAATAATAATTTTAACTATCATTATTTTATACTATGCTAAGTACTTTAATATATTATGTCATTTATTTCTTAAAATTACAAAATTACTTATGTAGGTAAATAATACCATGTACCGGTTTTACATGAAAAAAAATTTAAGTATAAACAGCACACAAAATAAAAGCAAGTCTCTTAAACCCAGGAAATTGATGCCAAATCATATGCTATTAAAAAGAATGATTAAAGGCACAGTATCACTAAGACACTAGATAGGGAAATCAGAAACCCAGATTTGGGTTTCAAATTTGGTCCTGTTACCTAACTGGTGACCTGATCTCTCTATTTCCGAAACCTCATCTGAGAAATGCAGGGTCCAAGTGATGCCTAAGGTGTCCAGTAGACTTAAGTAGATATCACATTTTTCTGGTTCTACTAAAAAATTTTGTTTCTGGATTTATTCAAAGACTGTTCTTCCTCTCTCAGTTTCCAGAGTCCCCAGGGTTCCAGCCTCAATCCACCAATCTGTTTACCCACCCACTCTGCATAAACTCACCAACACTTAGTTGATTAGTCCCAATAATCTACCATCCAAACTCTGTGGAAACCACTCTGAGTAATTAAAATAGAGGAAATTTATGCCTGGCAGTTATAATATACTCATAGAAGAGACTGAGACACCAAGCAGGAGCTAGTTAGGCAGCAAAAAGAGGCTGCTGTCCCTGTGGACTGAAGGCCAGGGATTGCTGAAAGCAGGACAAGTCTGTCTTTGCTGGGAGTGGGAAACATGGAAGAAACACAGCAAATACTAGAAATATATCTTGAGACAGAGAGGATGGGAGAAATATCCCAGTTTCTTCCTTCTGCCCAGTCTCCAGTCTCTGCCAGTGCCTGATGCAACCTGGCTGGAAGCCACTGACAGGGAAATAGCCTTGGGAGCAGCTACTCCGGGAAGAGGGCAGGAGAAAGACCGAGACTGCATCTGAGGGCACACAGGCTTAACGCCAGCACAATATTTTGCCTAGAGATCCTGTAGATGCATCAAACTACATATGCCCTGAGCTTAATTCACCTTCCCTATTTTGCCCCCTTCTGCTATGTGCTTCTGCCACTCACAAAATCTAGGCCTATTTACACCTTAAAGATACTGCTTATGTTTTTGCTAAAGTTAAGGGGGTGTGTTGTGGTTTTTTTTTTACATTTGTAATAACCTTACGACTTGTTTAACACAACCAAATTTAATTTCAAATTAGTTCTTCACTCTAGAAGTTAGTTTAGTTTTTTTTAAAAATAATTTTTACACCATTAGTTTCTTCCTAGCTCTACAGATTTAAGAATTTCTATTGACTTAAATGAGCTTTCATGACATTTTTTATTTGCATGATATTTTAGACAAAAAATGTTTTAAAATGTGAAGATTTTTTTTCTCCTGAGAAAGTCTTCTCTCTTTCCTGTCATCGTTCTCATTATTCTTCCTCTTTTAAATTTTTTGTGCCCTGAACCCTTAAATGTTAAATATGCACGAGGAAGTTGGGAAATTGTTAAATGAAGTTACACTCTAATTTAATAGATAACATTGATACTAATAACTTATTTTATAGTGCTCCTGCCATTAGTACTTAGAAATTAATGTTCATATTAAAAGAAAACAAATCAAAGCACTTCTAGTATAGCCTATAGATTTAATCAAAATTTAGTATCATCATTTTTAACTCACCTTCACTGTCTGATGGGCCCACTCCTACTCCAGGCTGCTTTATAGGATCTTGTCCATTCTGCCCCATCTTCCCTCTGTTTATAGAGAAAATAAAAGATTGTACTATTTTCAGGTATGATCTCTTAAATGCAAATGAGGAGGCCAAATCTGTAAAAATAGAATGACATTATATATTCAGGCTTGCAATAAATTACTTGAATGGCAAATATAAACACAAATTGCTCTATATAGTATTAATTTTTAAATGGGAACTTGTTTGCTATTTCTACATAGTCCAAACTAATACTTAAAAATTCAGTGTCTTATTTGTTGACTCATTTATTAAAGATCAGACCAGCATGACATTTTGAAATTTTGTTTTAGAACTTGGGGGTAGTTATTTTTCCATTTTAAACTCAAAAGTGAGGAGGGTTTTTAGATCTTTACTCTTTGTTATGGTGAGTTTTATAGATCCTGAGTAAAAGGAAAAATTGTGAATTAAATAACATAAAATAATGTTGTAATAACAGATTTTTATTTCACTTAGTGGCTTCCTTTCAGATCCTTCTTGTGTTTTCAGCTGTGTGGAGGATATTTGCTTTTGAAGTCAGATTGCCTGGTCTCTGCTTCCAGCTTCACTATTTCAAGCTGTGTCATCTAAGGCAAGCCTAATAAATTTGGTGAAGACTATTTCTTTTTTTTGTAATATAAGGACAGACTACTTCTTCTTTTGTGATATAAAGACAGCTAATTTCTGGTTATGAGGAAACTATATGGAAAAATATATATAAAGTGCTTACCACTGTGCTTGAAACACCACAACATTCAATAAATATAAAGTATTAATAGGTAGGCATGCACATAATGGCCTTAGAATTCAGTCTGCTGCCCACTTTTAGCTTCAGCCTCAAACTTTTTGGAAGGCCAAATAGATAATTTATAATACTTTGAGCACCATGGCTTCAGAATATTGATCATGTAATAGCCAAGACTATAGGCCATTTCTATTTCTTTAGTCAAATGAAAGCTACATGGCATACAAAAGAGCTTGGAATTCCTTTCTATGCACACATATATACATAGATGATGTTCTAAAAAAATGGCATAAAAATGTTTAAGTATGCAAAAGAGTGCTTGAACAAAAGGATGTCTTTATATTTTCTAAACAATAATTCTAACATAGTAGGATTTACTAACCATTCTTATTTTCACAAAAATATTTTGTTTGCTGAACCCACTGAAAATGTAACCATATTTATTTCTTAAGAACTTAATTATACCATATTACCCAAAGCAATATACAGATTTAATGTAATCCCTATCAAAATACTAATGGCATTTAAAAATATATATATATATCTTTATTGATTTCAGACAGAGGAAGAGAAAGGGAGAGAGAGATGGAAACATCGATGATGAGTCATTGATCGGCTGCCTCCTGCACACAGCCTACTGGGGATCGAGCCCAAAATCCGGGCATGTGCCCTCACCGGGAATCAAACCTCAATCTCCTGGATTCTAGGTTGATGCCCATCTGCTGAGCCACGCCCGGCCGGGCAATACTAATGGCATTTTTCACAGAACTAAAACAAAGAATTCTAAAATTTATATGGAAGCAACAAAAGATCTCAAATAGCTAAAGCAATATAGAAAAAAGAACAAAGTGGGAGGTATCATGCTACCTGATATCAAACTATGCTACAAGGCTGTAGCAACAAATTGATGGTTGCCAGATTGGAGGCGGATTGGGTGGATGGGTAAAAAGATGAAAGAATTAAGAAGTACAAATTGCCCATTATAAAAATAGTCACAGGGATGTAAAGTACAGGATAGGGAATATAGTCAATAATATTGTAATAACTATTTATAATGTCAGATGGGAACTAGAGTTATTGGGGTGATCACTTCATAAGGTATATGAATGTCTAATCACTATGTTGTATACCTGAAACTAATAAAATATTGCATGTCAATTATAATTAAAAATAAATCTTAAAAATAATCTAATTAAATCTTACTTGAAAAAACTGTATTTACCCCATTGTATATCTTTGCACCTTTATCATAGATCAATTGACCATATAAGTGAAGATTTATTTCTGGGTTCTATATTTTATTTCATTGATCTGTATATCTGTTTTTATGCCAATACCATACCATTTTGATTATTATAGATTTGTAGTAAATTTTTTGTATAGATTCATATATAGACTATATGTATACACATATATACACATACACATGTATATGTGTGTGTATATATGAATATGTGTACATATGTATGTATATATAAATGTGTGTGTACATATGTATATATGTAAATGTATATGTGTTTATGTGAATATATGTATATAAGTGTATGTGTGTGTGTATATATATAGTCTGCATGTAAATATATACAAAATAATTTACTACAAATCTACAATAATCAAAACAGTATGGAACTGGCATAAAAACAGACACAGAGACCAATGGAATAGAATAGACAACCCAGAAATAAATGTTCACTTATATGGTTAATTAATTTATGACAAAGGATGCAAGAACATACAGTCTCTTTAGTAAGTGGTGTTGGAAAAATTGGACAGATACATAAAAAATTAAACTGGACCACTTTTTTTTGGATCATATACCAAAATAAACTCAAAATAAATTAAAGACTTAAATGTTAGACCTGAAATTATAAAACTCCTAAAAGAAAACATAGGCAGAAAACTCTGACATCACTCTCAGCAATACCTTTTTAGATATATCTCCAAGAGCAATGGAAACAAAAAAAAAATAAAGAGGATTATATCCAACTAAAAAGTTTTGGCACAGTGAAGTAAGTCATCAACAAAACAAAAAGGCAACCAGCTGAATGGGAGAACATACGTATTTGCGAATGATACATCCAATAACTGGTTAATGTCAAAAGCCTGGGTTTCAGGCTTGATCCCCAGTGGGGAGCATATGGAAGGCAGCTGATTGATGGTTCTCACTGATATTTCTCTCTCCCTAAAATCAATAAAACATATTTTTAAAAATAAAAGCAAAACAAAAAATATATATAAGAACTCATACAACTTAACACCAAAAATTCCCCCATAAAAAACACACCAAAACAATCCAGTTAAAAAAATGGGCAAAGGACCTGAATAGATGCTTCTCAGAAGAAGCCATAGAAATTGCCAACAAACATATGAAAATATGCTCAACATCACTAACCATCAGGGAAATGCAAATTAAAACTACAATGAGGTATCACCTCATATCTGTCAGAATGGCTACCATCAATAAATCAACAAACAACAAGTGCTGGTGAGGGGTGGAGAAAAGGGAACCTTCACACATTGTTGATGGGAATGTAAATTAGAGCAGCCACTATGGAAAAATAGTATGGAGATTCCTCAAAAATTTAAAAATAGAGCTGCCATACCTCTAGCAATTTCACTTCTGGGTATTTATCTAAAGAAAGGAAAAACACTAATTTGAAAGATATCTACACCCCTATATTTATGTCAACATTATTGTCATAGCTAAGATATGGAAGCAACCTAGGTGTCCATTGATAGGTGAATGAGTGAAAATGGGGTATACACAAAATCTTGCCATTAGCAACAGTATGGATGGGAGCTATGGGATATTATGCTAAGTGCAATAAGTCAGACAGAAAAAGGCGAATACTGCATGATCTCAAGGTGGAATCTAAAAAACACTCAAATAAACAAATAAACAAAACAGAAACAGACTCATAGATGTAGAGAACAAGCTAATGATTGCCAAAGTGGACTTGGTGTGAGGATAGAAATAAAAATTTAAAAAAGACAGTGAAGTCATATCTTGGGGGAAAAAATTTAAAAGAAAAAGAAAGAAAGAAAACACTAACAGATTTTTCTGTAATGTTCTGTGTAATCATGTGATTCACAATTCACATTGCTAAGTTTTTTTCCTGGGAAGGCACATTGCGTCAGGATTAAAAAAAAAAAAAAAGTTTTGATTAATCAATACACAAAACTTAAATTTGTGTAAATGCTTCTTTTTAAAATGTTTTTATTGATTTTAGAGAGAAGAAGGGAGAGGGAGAGAGAGACAGACATCGATGTGATAGAGAAACATCTATCGGTTGCCTCCCTCACACACCTGGGGGATGGGACCCAAAACCTGGGCATGTGCCCTGATAAGGAATCAAACTGGCAACCTTTTGGTGCATGAGGTGATGCCAGCCAGCTGAGCCACACCAGCCAGGGCTGTAATTGCTTCTGTGAGATTCAAGATAAGTAGTTGATAAGTTAAAAAAACCACATTAACTTTGCTCTGTTACAAAAAGGTGGAGAAAAACAATAATTTAGTAGCAATCTCACCTTAGCAGTACACTATTTTAGTAGAATGAGCCAAACTCAGTTGAAAGTGAGGATCATTTTGGTAGTGGTAATCTAGCAGATGAGAGTACTGAAAAATTACTCCCTTAAACTACGCCAAACATTAACAAAATAATTATAATGTTTAGTAATTGTAAAAAATAATTTTTTGATATTTTTTATTTGATCTTGATTCCTAGATTTCATTTTAATGGTGAGAGTCAGCTGCAGTCATTGCTTCTAATGAAAACTGATGTTAACATTAGATACTTAAGCCAAAATGTGTATTTGGTGAATTTCTATGATTATATGGAAAATTTTTGAAGCATTATGAAGTTAAATGAAGTACAAAGGAAACATACCTGCCTGTGATTCATGTGAAGTGTGAAATTTTTCTGAATTCCCAATAAATAACCTTCAGCTCAGAACATTCTGAGGACATAGTTTATAATTTATATCTTTTAATCAGGCACCAAATAGTGAGCACTTATGTTAGCTCAAGCAGTAATTGTGTTAGACACAAAGGGGTATATAAAGGAACTACTAAATATTGCTGTTACATATGTATATTCCGTAACACTTTAGAGAAAAGAACTTTTTTGTGTGCTCATATGACAAAACCACAGCCTCCTAGGCAGTTTTGAAGGGCTTTGATCTACAAGAGAAATAGGAAAATGGGAGGGTAAAACAAAACTGGATTCTAGTATGTATGTAAAAATGTAAAATCTACTTCTATTCAGATATTCGGATATTGACGAAATAATATATTTACTCTCCGAAAGTTATAACTTTATCTTCAGTGGTAAATTAGTATTTTGAAAGGTAAGGGTAAATGGAAAGGTTACTAATGTTTACAAATTCATATGATATTTGCAACTTACAGAGAGGAATTGAATGAATTTGCTAAAATTCTCTTCAGTCAAACTGGATCACCAGAGGCTGAGAATCAATGAGATCAGGCTTCTTTTAGAAATAATTTTCAATAAAAAGAAGTGATTAAATACCAATAACTGTATTGATCCATAGCTTAAGTTTTAAAAAACAACAACAAAAAGGCAGACAGGCAATCCAACAATTACTTATTTTAAGTAGGAAAAACGTAACTTAAAAATCACACACACATTTTTCACTGTCCAAATACATTTCCCCCATTATTTTGCTTTTATAAGTTGAGCCATTACCTAAATATTAGTACTCTTCTGGAGATCAAAAGGAAAGATTGATAAAAAGCATGATGTTAAAACAAAGAGAAATCAAGTTCCACTCTAAGAAGGCCTCACTCAACACTGGGGAAA
Source organism: Miniopterus schreibersii (assembly GCF_964146895.1). Classification (NCBI taxonomy): domain Eukaryota; kingdom Metazoa; phylum Chordata; class Mammalia; order Chiroptera; family Miniopteridae; genus Miniopterus; species Miniopterus schreibersii. The sequence continues at coordinate 51,408,540 of NC_138118.1, forward strand.
ATGAAAAAGCCCCTTTAACAGGGGTCCCGAGCAGGGGTCTGCAAGCTCTTTCTGTAAAGGACCAGATCGTAGGTGATTTGCATGGTCTCTGTTGCAGCTACTCCAGATTGCCCCTGCAATGTGAGGCAACATTAGCAACACGTAAATGAACCTGTGTGGCTGTGTTCCAATAAAACTTAATTCATGGACCCTGAAATTTCAATTTCATATGATTTTTCATGTGTCACGAAATACTATTCTCTTCGGTGTGTCCCTCCCCTCCCCTTTTTTCCCTTTTTCAAACATTTGAAAATTCAAAAGCTATTTTTAGCTCACAGAGCTTATAAAACCTTGTGGCAGGCTGGATTCACCCTGGCCTAGATTCTGGAGCTGGTGAACCAGTGGTGTTTTTGAAAGCCCAGAAAACTAGCACTGGGGAGGAGAAGGAAAGGTCAGTGTTTCAATTTTAATATTGGAACAGACATAACCTACATATTTATTTTGGATGCTGCTGAATATTGCCACCAATATTACTAAACCCATTCTAACACATTCTAAACAACAATCTAGTTTTACATTTGATTTGCAATATGATTTTCTTGAGGCTTAATATATTATAAATGAACTTTACTCCAAGAGTATCTACTCAGGGACCTATGTACTACTTGATATTTGTTCTAGAAAATAAAGAAACACTTCAAAAATCTTCTATTTTAATTATAGTGAGATTTATAGTTGAAAAAACTTCTATATGAGCAGTCCAATGTGTTATCTATTTTAAATATGATATATGAGTTCTTTAATTTTAACTTCTCCTGATTCAAAGTAAATTAATTTATGCTTATCTCAAATACCAGTAATGCTTGTGTTTGGTCAGTATGTGATTAAAGCACGATTCAGGCATGGCTAATCAGCGTTGATCAGTTTTTCTATTTCATACAAATCGCACTAACTAAGTAATGCTAGTAGTAACTATCATTCAACCTTAGAATTGACTAGATTAATCCAGTCGTTCCTGAACAGTGTATTTTTTATGTAAGCATGAACAGTTGAAGTGCTTCAGGGACAATGACTCAGAAGCGGATAATTATGTAGTTCTTTCCTGTAAAATGTTAAGAAAAGCTTACTCATGATGCTATCAGCTTTGTAGTGAGAAAAAAAGAACCACTTACATCCTTGGAATAGGAAATAGATTAGTCTCCCCTGCAGTGCTGCCTCCTTCACTGTCCACGCTATACCCACTGCCAAGGCTGCCGCCCGAGGAGCCGGTGGGCACGGAGCTCTCCGCAGGCCGGTGGCTGGTAGGCTTTGCTGCATGGTGTGGGAAGAGTCAACACCACAGTCAATCAGTGATGCTCCCAGTGCTCTCCAAATGCACAAGTATGCACTTGCCTCATTTACATGTATAAAGAAACAGCTCTAGCAAGAACTCCACATTTCTTAACTTGCCTTTCACTTTGTTTTCCTTAATGAAGAATGCACAGTGGCAGCACTATGGTACTTGACTGTTATTGGACATAAAAGAAAAAACAATCACCTTTAGGGATAAACCGTCATATTTTAAGCTGAGTTAAATAGTATGGAAGTGTCCTATTATTATTATTTGTGATTTATTTGTACAGTATTGCAATAACGATATGACAAACAAGAATTTTGGCTATTTCATGGAGAAAGGAGTTTAGAAAGACTTGGGTAGGTACAAGCAGCAGGATAAAGAAAGATTGCTCAATTGTTTTCCGTATTAATTACTAATAATCTGTTTTTCTCTTGAGAAGTGAAGACGCAAAACAGAACGGACAATTTCAAGAAGTGATCGAAAATTCTGTGCTTGTTTGTATGTAGCTCTACCAACTTTCTCCAGCAGGTTATTTGATTTGAAGCTATTTGTTTCCTTCTAGGGACTTCTTAGTTTATGACTGGGCCTTATTTGAAAAATTTAATTTTTTTGGATATAAGAATCCAGATTCCCATAGAAACATAATTTTGAGCTGTAAGTTATGCAGTAAGAGTACAGTACTAATATTGTTAGTGGAGTTCTAGATTAGAGGAGATTGGGGGGGGACTTTTGATGTAAAAAAAATGAAGGAAAGTGTTTCCTCTTATTTTGAGGGGAGAAGATTCTCTAGGCAAAATTTTGAAATTGTTACTTATCTTCTCCCATCTGGTCAGAGTTTAAGAGTATGAGCTTTGATCATACTGATGTGGTTTTGAATCCCAGCTTATTCTGTAGTAAACCTGAGAAGTCTCAGTTTCCTCATTTGAAAACAGCGGGGTCAGTAATGCCTATCGCATAAGCTTGTGACTGTGAGGACTGAGGAAGCAAGAGCCCAGGAACATACTCTTCATCTTGCCATTCCCACAGCCTCTTGTCAACAGCTGTTCCCTAGTGTCGTTGAGTGTACCTACCTAGTCCCCGACGATAAGTTTGCCTGGCCTGTCTTTTAATTGTAGAAGTGTTCTAGGCTACTAAACTAAGAGTCTCTCTCCCATAGATACATCTCTGTTTAATCAGGAGTTTCGTAAGCAGATGGATAGGTTCACAGTATTTGGATGAGTAGTTGATAATTGTTTAATGATCCTAAGATATCTACATTTTTATTAAAAAATTATACAAGCACAATGATACTTGATGTGTTGGAATTTTAATGTAATCAATAAACCAAGTGAAGTGAAAACTATAGATATGTTGGGGGAAACCATGTGAGGGCAGGAAAACCGTCATCAGGGCAGTCAGGGTCAATCTTGCAAAAGTTTTAGCTTTTCCCTCATTTCAGGACAATAGGTTCTCTAAAGCTGCCAGACATTTTTATATCTATTCCAGTGATAGTAGGTCACTTTCTCAGAGTACGGGGAAAAAGAAATGTTTATTAGTCAGTTACATATCATGTGTCTGTATGTTGGAAATAGCTATTTAGAAAAAGGCTTGAATCCTTTTAAACAGCCAGTGACCAATGAATTACTGGTAACCCATAGGACTAGATTTGCTGAAACAGAATGATAGTTACAATGTTTGTTTAATATTTTCTTCAATTTATGTAGTAGAAACACAGATAGTGTATTTTGTGTTAAAGAAAAGAATTATTTAAAAATAACTTAAAAATGAAAAGATAATATGACCATGACATAAAATTATGAACACTTGTAAAGTAAATTGAACTGTATAATTAGCCACAGAATGAGTCAGATTAGTCAACTGACTGTAAAGAACGGAACACTGTCATATTTTTTGATTGCCATTATATAATCCAATAAACAAGACTTGATAGGTTTTAGTATGATATTGAATAAAGAACTTTAATTTCATGAACTAGAAAAATCTCAATATACTATTTTCAAAGACAAACCTTAATTACTAAACATTAATTTTAAATCAGTTTATTTTTACTAAATTAAGACAATTTTCATCCAAGAGCAATCTCACAATGTATCAAAATAGCTACATTACAGAAAGGATGTCTTATTATTTTCATTTTAAAAATATTCAATCTCTTCTTTTGTGAAGTTTGATTTTACTGATACAACTTCTAGTTCTATTCCCCTTCTGGGAAATTTCAGATGTGTACAGAATGCAAAACAATAGAAGAAGAAAGAGAGAAGGCTAGAAATAAATTTAACGAAAGACTGTTTTTGTCTTGTCTAGGTGAGTAGAAATCTCATTCAGAAAACTTGTGCACACACTGTCCATATAAATGCAAGCAAGTATTTTATAAATATGAAAAGAAAGAAACCCAAATCTATGGAACATATACATATATTGAAATATGTCTCATCTACCTAACATCTTTGCAAACAAATTGCATGGAAGGTTGAGTCTAAAGAAATGTTGGGTAGTTAGAAGTTAGGTGATTAATTTAAATAAATCTAGGTGTTTGGCATTACCTTAACAAAACATCTCATGCTCCAAGAATTAGGTAGCCTGACATTTGGTTAGTTTCTGAAAAGAAATTCAATTAAAATGCAGAATTGACCTTTGCCTTTTACCAGGCTATATCTACGCATAGCATAAGCAGTTTCGGTCAGATTCTTTAGTTGGCCTCTCAAAGTCCTTCATCTTCTGTTCCTTTCCCAGTGTATCTCCCATAATTCTCTTTCACATGCTTTTCATGAAGCACACTGAGACCATTCACTCTGACTGCGTTTGGTTTGGCTTTATTTCTCCTGAGCTTTGGCTGCGGCTGTTCTTTCCAATTTTGTTATGCTTCCTCTGGCCCCTTCACTTTTTCACATCTAAATTATTATCAGAAAGGCCCAGCTCAGATCAGTCAAGGCCCGGCTTCATGCATTTCCTCATCTTACCAATCAGAAGGGAGCTCTCCTATATCTGCCTTCTCAGAGCACAAGGTCACATGTCTTTTCTTGGCAGTTATTACTTTCTATCTTTGTAGTTGTTATATTCATGTCATTGTTCAAAGCAGAGCCTGTGTTTTCTCCATTGTAGCCTTCTTAAAAGCTTATCCTGAAACTATGCTGAAGCAATATTTAATAAAAATAATAAATTAATAATTCTTTCCTGTAACCAAACACCTAAAACATCTGGATGATTTAGTAATAGCTCACTTTTTATGCAGCTGTATGTTTTACACAAATGATAAATTTCTCAAGAGTAACTTTAATGTCATACTGTATAGAAAAATGTGATTATTCAACCAGATGTTTTATTTCCCAAATCCCCACAAAACTGGTTTGGCTGAAAGAAATAGTTAATGATAATACACTAAGCATGAGAGAGCATAGCTCTGTGAGCTTAAAAGAAGTTCATAACAGACCATGAATATTACATGTAAATATTTAAATTGGAATGACAATAGAAAATAATACGTATAGTAGCATTCCATGAGAACCACCAGAGGGTGCTATTAGAGATACTAGTGTTTGTGCTAATTTCACTTTTTGTCTTTGTATTGCTGTGTTCCTGAAGAAAATAATATTTTAAAGGGTTAAAACTAAATATGATTTTCCATAATTTTATGATTTCAAAATTAACAATGTAAAAATATTCTACCTCTGCTTAACCCTACCAAATCTTAATCAGAGTTTCAGAAATAGTGGACCTATTATGCATGAGAATATATTATGCGCCTGTGTATTACATATGAAAAATGTTTACTTTGCAGAAGAATCGAAGTTTATTTAATAATAAGACCCTTTTGGAACCTACATCTTTTGCGTACTTTGTAAACTCCTGTTTGTACTGTCAAGTACCAGTTAGAAGAAATAATGTATCAAATAAAGTATATGATTAAATAAACGCACACCTGTAGAAAGGGTCCCTGTTCCCTTGAGGAATAAACCCAAGGGTGTTGAATCATTTTTGCGACTTAATTGTTGAGGGGACATTTCAGGTAAACAAATTTTACCTTCTGTGAGGCAATTTAATCTGCTTTAAATTATTTTTTTGCCTCTTCATTTTCTCCAGATGATAGATGGTTAGACATCATTGTGTTTTATCACCCCACTGTGGCTAATCTTAATTAAGCCTGATATTGTCTCTTTGACTGCACATCTGTCTTCAATTAGTTTGCTGGTTTTTCCTCCCGCCTCTACAACAGTACTTTAAAATGCAGAACTATCGCTGTACCTACCACACGATGGCAGCGCTGTGCTCAAAGTCCGTAGATCAGAACTGAAGACAACTTTATAATTGTGGAAAAGCTGGTAAGGACTCAAGAGATAACCTGCTCCTGACCCCAGATTTCGCCTATAGAAAAACTAAGCCCAGGAAATATTAAGTGACTCATTTCACTCATATGCTAATTAATGAGAGAATCAAAACTAAAAACCGCTAATCCACTTTTTTATCACATCCAATTATGTCAGATTAAGACTGTGAGGTCTCTGCCATCTCAGAAGTCAGTGCTACGAATGCACAACGCCTGCTGCCTGTGATGTTCTGTCACTGCTTTTATAGCCTTGGTCCAGCTCAAAGCTATTTCCAAATATTTCAGGAATAAAGTATAATGTAGATAAGCCTGCAATTTCCCAAATTACTTGGTCCATACAATATTAATATTATCTTCATAGATATGCTCTACAGGATTTAATATCAACTGTTTGAAATTAAGAGAAATCATGTAATAATTATTTTGTTTGTTCCAATAGTTTACAGATGGAACTGAAATAACCATCTGGCTATTTTAGAAATTATGTATTTATAGCATGTATGTTTTTTCTTTAGCTAGCTTTAACTTAGCTGGTATTTACATTAGTGACCTTTTCTCCTACCTCCCCACTGCCACTGCCTATCTTTCAATCCTTTACCCATCTGTTATTAATGCTGTTGTGTTACTAAAGAGACTGCAGTGTTATCTAATTTGTTGGTTTGTTTTTAGCGTGTACCAGAAAATGTCAGGTTTTAAGTTCCATTGTTACTGGCATTATTTGGCAGGTTTTCCCTTGAATTATGTCCAATCACCTTTTTTATATATCTTATTACAATTCAGGGGTATTAATTTAAGAAGCAATGTTGCCATCTTACAAGAACTTTAGAAGTTTAATATTTTTTTTCTAACTCTACTTCAGTATATTCATTATCTAATTTGGAAAGTGTAAAAGAAATCAGATACTAGAAAAATGGCATAGGTAGTTTCAATATATAGGAGTGTTTCTTTGCTCCCCAATTACAAGTTTTCACAAATGAAAGTACTGAAAATAGATAAGTCTGACTTCTATATCAGTTATTTGTAAACTTTGGTGGGGGGTGGGCAGACAAAGGAAGGATGACATAGGAATTTTTTTAATGAAAAATTCTTTTTTTTTTAAAAAAAAAAAAGACATTAAAAATTTATAACAAACCATGAGAAATGGAATGTTGAAATATCTTTTTTCCTTATAAGAATCAAAATATGTCTCAACATATTCCATATTCACACAGTATCATCGTTCAGAGAGGGAGATGGACATGTGAGACCTCTATCTGCTGCTTCGGGAAAGGTGGTAAAGCTCTGAATCATGTTCACACTCTTCCCTCTCCATCCAATAGTGACTTTTTGACTGAATTTTTCAAAACACTTTAATTATCAATTTAATAATGTATTTTTATCTAATGCTATCAGTAACTTTCAGGTAGCCCCCTATTGCTATTCACTGTCTTTGTAGATAAGATTCAATGATCACTGAGGGAACAGAAGTAATATTACATAACTTCAGTATAACAGGCGTCTGGAAATGAGAGTAAAGTTAGTTTAACTAATAACATGGGAGAGAAGATTTTTCTTACATAAATATATGCGATATTAGTCCTTGCATTTATGCTACAATATTGCCCTTTTAAAGGTGTTTTTGGTTTGGAACTGGTTTTGGAAGAAGTCATTTAAAGTAAATGCAGGTTAAGTGGGGACCAAAATTTCAGAGTATATAATGGGGGAAAAAAGTTGATTAGGATATTTTCATAAATGAAAATTAAGAAAGTAAATTCATTTTATATTTAATAAGTTTAGGCTATAATTCCAGCTATGTCCAAATAAATAGAACAACAATGAATTTGTCAAATACCAAGTTTTGGTTTTGTGCTAAAAGATGCTAGCACAATTGCTGTAACACAATAAAGACTTTTATCTTTAAAAGATTAACAGTAGAGAGAATAATATTTGAAAGAAAAAAATCATTCAAGATCTAATCAAGTCTTCAAGGGTAACCCTTAATTTTTCATTATTCATTTCATTTCCCTTTGAAGCAGAAATATTCTTTTTCTTGCAGTCTACTTGCAAAACATGCAGAATAGTTTGAGTAATTACAAAAACAGATTTGAAAAATGTTCTAACATAATCCTGAAACTGATAACTTAGATCCTGAATACTTAGATAACAAGGATATTGTCCTTAAATGAAATCCAAAGTGTTTGATTTATATAAAAATTCTATCCAAAAAAAAAAAATATCTACAGCATAAATAAATTCAAATTAACTATAGCAGACTAATTTATATGGCTAATGCTACAACAAACACTGAATAAACAGTATTTTTCATATCACTGAAATGTAGTCAATGGCCACAAAGTAAAGAGGAGTTTGGACAATTATTTGATAAAGACCTGTCCAGTCCAGTGGGGCTTAACCTCTCTAGTTAATTTCATTAATCTTCTACTGTCTCCAAGTAAATAATTTTCAAATATTTTCTCTCTTCTGTAGTTATATCCCACTGTACTGTAAAGATTATTGGTGAGAATCAGAGTCAGAACAAATAAAAATATAATTAATTATACTTCCAAATATTTCTAAACATGATCATGCAGATAAACTTGTCAATGATAATTGCATTTTTCTCTTTCAAAGTGATGATCTTCAGTTTTATATTATTATTTCTGCCAACATAATTAATTTGTAGTATATAGGTCCAGTAATATACATAATACAATAAAAAATTATAAAAACCCCAAATAATTTATAAACAATTGTGTTTCCAATAAATTTTATCTTCAAGATAAGGACACATAAAACTTATTCTATCTTTATAATACTCCCTCTCACTCCACCTTAGTTTGGGAACATCTTGATTAGCTGATGGGCAACTTACCACTCAGATTTTGAAAGTAAGAAGTAATGAATATGGACATATAATTTATGATTATAAATAATTTATGTCACATAAATTATTATATGGGCATATAATCATAATTTATTGCATTTCCAATAAAATATTTTGAATAAGAATATAAAATAAAAAATTATAAATCTTATTATAAATTAACATTAAATGAGAAAGAAAAGAAGGGGTTCTGAAATGCAATATAATGGATGTAAGGCATACAAAATTTAGAGGCAAATATGATAATTATATCTTGGAAGAAACCTCTAATTATCCAATGTCTTGGCTGTTAGAAAAATTATGATTGTGCATAGGTATAGATCAGTGGCTCTTAAACATTTTGATCTCAAGACTCCTTTTATGTTTTTAAAAATTATTGAATTCCCCAAAGAACTTTGTTTTATGTGAGTTATATCTATCAATATTTATCATATTAGAAATTAAGAAAATTTTAAAATAAATAATCAAGAACATTTTCCATTGGCCATCAAAGCAATGATGTCTTGACATCTCATGTAAATGCAGGACAACTCCACTGTACACTTGAGAAAATGAGTAAAAAAGGCAAATAACATCTTAATATTCTTAAGAATTTTTTGACTTTGTGGACCCCTACAAAGTTCTCTGGAACCCCCAGGGGTCAATGAACACACTGTGAAAACGACTGGTCTAGATCTATACTGATAAAAGTGAAGTATTAAATGTGAAAGTATTAAATGAAGTATTCAATGAGAAGAAACCAATTAGCACAAGCTTTTTTTGACACTCTTCTTAAACCACTATATATATGATGATTATTCTATTGTGTCCTTTACCTTATTTTTATACTAAAAAAATCAAGTTGTTGGCCTTTCTTGAAAAGATGTATTAGTTTTGATATTATTATACATTTTAACTTTTTTAAGTTCCTTCAAAACTTATTCCATCCAGAACTTCAAAACTCTAGGAATATAAGAACTGAATGAAAAATTACATGTATCATAAAAATTTTCTGCCCTAAATTTGTCTGTCCTTATTTTGCTCTAAAAAGCTACTTTATGATATGCAAAAACCTAGAGTTGGCATAAAGTAATGTAAAATCTTCCACAAACAGGCTTCTCTCTACATAAAGTTAAAAAATTTTTCCTGTACATTAATAGTTGGATGAAGCCAGAATAGTAACTCAGTTATTTACTTATATAGAAATTTGAATTATTTAGTATAAAAAGTCAATTTTCTATCTCTCTTTATATAGATTCCAAATTCATTTTACATACAGAGTCAGATTAAGATATGACTGATAGAATTTTAAATAATGTGGTTTTTAAATTAAATTAAATTTTTTCCCATCACCATTTATCCCCTCTGTGCCCTCTTCCACCTCCACCCACCCCGCTCTCTCCCCGAAATCACCACACTGTTGTCCATGAGTCTGTAATGAGAAAAGCCAATTTTTCTTCTATTTTAAGAACAAATGTAGCAGAAATTTTATTCTACTGTTTTTATTTGTTTAAAAATAGGGACCCATGTTCCTGAGTTCTATCAAGCATTTTCTTCTCAAAACTTATTTGATTTGTAATATCAATATTTTGATTAGTTTCTGTTCAAATGATCAACTTAATGAATTAACTAAATTTTATCTTTCAGTATCTTAAAGATAAGATATTCAAATATTGAAAGATTAAGCTATGATTATATATCTACTTATTCCTATTTGTTCTAAAAAACTCAATACCCCAAATACCCCAGTCATCATTCTGTATTTCTAATACAATATGTTTTTGTTTAAAATCCATAAGTGGCTCCTGAATGATTGATTATATATTTACTACATTCCACACAGTAATAAAAGAAAAAGAAAAAAAGGATAGTTTCCCAATCTGCTTCAGTACATGTGAAGATTCCTTTCATCTTATCCCATATCCATATGTTCCCCTTCCCCCCCAAAATTATCTTGTACAATGAAGAATGAGTGAAATATCATGATTTTACATAATGTAATGCATGTAGATGAAAAGTGGGAAATAAATTAATTCATGGATAGTTAGATATCTGGATTTAGGCAACACTGTGAAGTAGCCAGATAATGCCTTTGGAATCCCTCTGCCTTAGGTAGCATTTCCCTGGACCCCTCCTACCCAGGTGCTGATGCTCCCAGCCCCATGCTCATATTGCACCCTTGGTCCAGGGTCCCTCTCTGTGCCTCATCAGCCTTCTCATGCTCCATGCTTCTTATTTCTTTTCTCCAACAGCATTTGCTCATCTGTCTCATTTCCTCAGGTTTCTGCTCCCTGGTGGTTAATTTCATAAATTAACTTTAAAAAAAAAAATTTTCTTGAGCCCAAAGTAAAATAAGTTGCACTTAAAAAATTAAACTTTGTTTAGGACACATCATAAGTAGTATTTAAGGGACTTTGGCGTGTTAAAATTAGGCCTTTCCCTTCTTCCCAGAGAATGTATTAATAGTCACATCCAATTATGTAGGCTCCTAGTTTGATCATTTGAATAAGGCACAGCCATACTGAAGACAAGTCTGATACTTAGAAAGGCCAGCTGGTCTTGCTATTCATGGCAGATGAAATGGACATAGAAATCTCCAGTGTGAACCAGACATACGTAACATGGGTGGCTCCATGCAGACCCGTGGCTGCTAAAAGTATTCCATTGATGGCAGGTCAGTGCATTCATCTTTGTGAATGAAGGTCCATAAACAACAGACAGTGTCACATGGCCAGAGCTATTCATGTACAGCAAAGATAGCTCTGACAATAAATGTTAAATGACTACAGAAAGAGTTGAAGATGCATAATCAATCATTCTAAGAAAATATGGAAACTCATAAAAAAACAAAACTTTAGAAAAAGATCATTTTGATTTTTACAGACACCAAAGAAAACCCTCGCTTCCAGAGAGGTAGGCATAGAACTTTGAAAGCTGGTATCCAATTTGAGTCTCTCAGATTTTGCTGGATGTTTGCTGTGTTCAAATCATTACAGTTTCCGTTTCTTTTTATATTAAACTATCTAAGGTTTCTTTAAAGATCTTTTTATTTTTAATTTTTATGAACACATTGAAATGAGGAATGTAAATCTGTTTTTATTAACCTGTTACAAATGTTACAGAAGACTTCACCCCAAAACGAACTCATTCTGATTTCGCTTCTCCTTGACTTCCCTTCTGGACCTCTCCTTCCCATAAACAGAGAATGCTAAATTCCTTCTGACCAAAAGTGACCATCTACTTCGGTTCCAAGAGGGTAAGACACTGATTAGCTAATGCCTTTTGTAACAATTCCCTCCACTCCCAGTGCCCGCCCTGCTCCCCAACCCGGCCACCCACTACCACTTGCCCAAGAGAGCAGCTCCCACAGAGTGATGGCTTAGTAAGAGGTCCCCACGGCAATGTAAGAATATGAAGCTCTTCTTTGCCAGGCGCCACAATGAGCCTTATTGAATGTGGAGTTTCCAGCAGCAGTCGGTCTGTGGAAGTAGCTTCAGGCTTTTCTCCTACAATTCGGCCACACCGAGGAACTCATAATCCCTCACATGACTGATTCAGTGACCCATCTTCTCACCTAAATTCACTAACCCATCCCAACAGCTCTTATTGCCCAGGGTGGAGGGATATTCCTATTCACACTGTGTTACTGGCTCTCACCTTAAAACACCAAAAACTTAGTATCAAACAAAAATAGCTCAGGAATTTCAAAGTTCACTTAAAATATAATATATTGGATGTGAAATAAATTCATTTTCAAGGTTTTTAAGAATGCTTCAATTTGTTTTCAGTAGTTAAGTCAAAAAACAAAACAAAACAAAACAAAACTTAACTTTTTAAACTCTCTTCCCTGGTTGCTGTCTTCCTCTGAAAAGACAATGTTCAACCAAAACAACTGGCTTGAAAAAACCATTTCCAGGGATTTCTAAATACAAACAGAGAGTTCTTTAGGCACCAGGATGATCTGGCACAATCTGTCTAATCTTTCCCCTCAGGTTTCCTAGCATGAAACTAAACCCCGGAGGGAAAAGAAAAGTTCCTTTTGGCTTACTCCATGATTCTTGCCTGACCTGTATTTTATGCTACTTTAAGCAGAAATCTGCTGAAAAGCTAGAAAAGGAATATTTGAAAAGCTCTTTAGGGACAATTTTGTCACCCTTGACAGAAATGACTGCAGATGTGCGCAGCCTCCTCCACAGACCGCCTCCTGCCGCACGCGCTGGCAGTGAGAGCATTTCACCCCTTGGCCCGCGGCAGCTAATCCTCAGCCTTCAGGAGAGGGTCATGTAGGCAGAGCAGGTCTAAAGGGTGTTCCGCCACCACTTCTAGCGGCCTCTAATCGTTTGTTGGAACTTGGGTGAGAAATAAAAAGTAAATGACAATTGTTTATATTGAAATCAGGGCGAGTTTGATTTCAAAGGAGCTGATGTAGTTAAAAAGCAAAGGCTTAGGCCTCGTAACCAGACAAGGGTTATTTGCCGATTTTGAAAATGTCTAGCTGTGTTTTCCTTCTACCCTAGCCCTCTGACTCTCTAATTGCTTACCCAGAAAAATATCTGCAATGAATACCTCGTCTACTAGGTGTGATAAAATGAGACAATGGGTGACAGAACACTTCATAGGTGAAGAATTGTTTCGATGCAGGGTGGTATTTTCAGAATGCAGATGGGATTATATGAACTCCACTGTGAGGTTTGAAATGGGAGACTTTTATCCAGTCTCTTAAAATGAATACTAATACTTATTTCTGCATTTAGTGAACAGGAATTTGATGGCTCCATATGTTTCCATCTCTTAGCAATTTTTTCTAAGTTTTGAAGTCATTATATGGCATTTTATATCAATTTCATTCCATACCTGCCATTAGTTGTTTGGCAAAATGCATGGTTGAATTATATTTCTGATACATTCATAACAGCAGGGATATAGTGCAGGGTGGCACAAAAGTAGGTTTACAGTTGTGAGTATGCGAAACACAGTTTATTCTTGTATTATTGTTTATGAATTATTGTATAATTTTTTAAACCAACAACTGTAAACCTATTTTTGCCCCACCCTCTGTATTTATATTTTAGAAAATAGGGCATTTACTTTATCATCTATTAAAATAAAACTAAACAAGAACCTATGCTATGGTATACTGATTTCCTTTTGATTGTAATTTCAGTAAAGAATGATTTCAAGATTCAATCACAGGACTGTAAATGTGTGAGAATATCCACCAGAGCATTATTCGACGAAAGGGGATTGGAATCAATTTGCTATAAATTTTAACAACAATATCTAGAAAAAAATCAGACAAAATATTGATAATTTAATGTAGAATGTGAAATAAGGTAAGCACTTGACTACTTTGATATGTATAATTACGAAATATTTGAAGGAAGAAATGAATACCATTAAGAAATCAACAAAACTTATTTGATGGAAGAAAAGGTGAGAGAAGGAATATTAAGTACTTTTGGAAAGTACTAGTAAGGCTAACTAGAAAAGGGAATTCATGCGTTGGTGCTAATCTGTAAATTGGGCACATTCATAATTATGCTAATGTTTAAGCTAATTGTTTCCTTAATTACCTGGCTAATTCGAGAAACATCTCTGTCCTATTACATACATCTTTCACAGCCCCTAAATATCTGATTAGTTGGGACAAGAGAGTATTGAATTTTTTAATTTTCTGAGAATAAAGAAAAATTCTGTAGGATAGTACAAAGTTTGATTTTAATTTTGTGTATAGAATCATAAAATCAAGTATTTTAGGGCTGGAAGAGACGTAAGGGGGCAAATTCTGCTATCTCATTTTTAAAAAAAACCTTTATTTTATATATGTTTTTGAGTTAAATTTGAAGATAGTTTTATAATCACCCTCCTTTGATTCCTGTCACTGGCAGTGGCACTCTTTCTTGAGGAAAATTCCACGAATGTTGGGTTAAGTTAGGGACAGATATAAACTTGCTTTCTTTTCTGAACACAGCTTTGGAATCAAGTTTAGATGCATCTCCAGAGCAAGGGCTCATAGAATGTGTTTTCCTCTCTCCAGGAACCTGAGAAGATTGTGAAATAGATCAGATGTGGGAGAAGGAAATAGTGGGAGCATTGCCTAGGGGCCACCCAACTCCATTATTTATTTACATGTTTATGTCAGCTCTGGTGCTTTTATTTGGAAATAATTTTCCATCTATCTTATAATGTTTCCGTCATGAAGCTTTGGTCTGCTCCCCAAATCTCTACCATTACAGCTCTCCCTAACTATGAAGCAGTGAGTATAAATACTCTATTGCAAGGAATCAAATGAGAAAGCAAAAACTGACACACTCATTTTAAGCTACATCATATAACAATGGCTCAGAACCCAGTAGTTTATGAATGAAATAAAGATACTTTATTTATTACACAGGCACTTAGATATTCACATGCCCAACACGATACACTTAACAACTACGGAAACATGAGTGGAAAATGTCTGCTTGTAGGATAAAGAGAGAACTTTCACCATGTAAAGGTGAATGAGTGCATTAACAATTTTTCCTTTACTTTCCTCTAAGAATTTCCAAAATCCACTGAATTTTTTAAAAGTTACACTTGAAATGATATGTAACAAAAACTGATCTACATATCAACTGGTATGCTAACTGGAATTGTGAGCAGTTTAAAGTTTTATCACAACGCAACATATTTATAGTCATGCTTGAACAGATTAGGTTAGTGGCATGCATTCCATTCCGCAATATGAATACTGTTAATCTATTTCCCAACAAAAGTCAAAAGGTGCCCAGTGCATAGAAAAATACAAATCACTGTAGTCAATATATTATGGGGCTGATCTTGGGACTTACACGGTGATGATGAAGTCCTGAAATGCCATGCCCACAAAAGCACATTAAAAAGTGGATAAACATATCTTATCAGACAATCTCTAAAAATTAAAAGGCGAGGGCTTTAAATTTGGGGAATGTTCTTGCTGTGTGCTTTGAATAGTGCCTTTCTGCTCACCTCCTTCTGGCTTGACTGGTCCATCAGACATCGCCTTCCTGAGGGCTAGCTGGCTTTGGTCTTGGTTGCCATTGGCTGGTGGAGGCAGATTATCAGACTGAGTTCTTTGAATGGGGAGGACTCCTGCTATGCTGTGTCTGTGCTGCTTCCTGGCATGATTAGACTGACCGCTTTTATGTGCTGCTGTGGCAGTGTGGGTGAAATGGAAACCCAGAGTATGTATCCTCAGATGGAACCAGCTTAAATGTTAGTCATGCAAACAGAAGTGATCTTTTGCTCTATTTAAACAAGTTGTGTTTTCAAATGCCAAAATGACACCACATGCACAGCACTAAAGGGGGTTAAAACTGGCTGTTTCTTTGGAAATTATGACTTTGGGAGATGGGGAGAACGTTAATCTGTCTCCATGTCTGGCTAATGCCTCTTGGAAGTAACAGTGCACCTACATTTGTAAAAATCTCTGTACTTAATACGTTTTTATACATCAGCTGACTAAGGTTTCACAAATTAAGTGAAAATACAGCAGTTAATATGGGTAAATTGTTATGCTCTAACTGATACGGTGACTTTCAAAGGATTTCCAATTATTAGAAAAACAATAACCTGTAAGTTCTCTATTATCATATACAAATGTGATCCAACAGAATGGACCCCATTGTGCTCTTAGTGAGGTTCTTGCCTCATCACCTATGCTTATTCACATGTTAATACTATATACTTTCTTGAGAATATAAAAAATGGGATTTTCTTCACAGATTCCTTTTTTCCAAAAGACTATAAAGATTCCCACATGGAAAACTACAGCTCTTCATGTGCATTGTCTGTTGTTTATAAGCTTGAAATGCCACCCCCAGGTTCTAGAACTTGACTTACATTGGTTACATTACTCTTCTGCCTCAAATTTTTGAGTGTTTTTAGATGCGAGAATCTCATGTATAAATGCCTGCTTTAAATGCCTGTGTGTGTGCTTTTTTGGTGTAATGCCTGGAAAATTGGCAGCCACTGTGCTTATAATTCCCATATTCTAAAGGATAGTTAAGTGCACACAAAAAGGACACACAACATTGTTTGCCTGCAAACATCACAGACACAGCTACCAAATACTATGAGCCAGGTTGGATGGATGGTGGAGACAAAGGAGAAACAGCCAGTTTTACTGCAGTCTATGTAAGTTTTAAAAAAATCTAAATAAGAAAGAGCATATCTATGTATTGATAGTTCTTACACAGACAAAGGGACAGAGAACAGAGTGAGGTGGGTATGCCAAAAACAGAAAGCAGACAGGAGAGGACAGCAGGAAAGAAAGGCAACAGATGAACATTAAGCTGCCATGCTGAGGAATTTATTTGCGTCTTTTACTTGGTTGAAGGCGGAGTTGTTGTACGGCGGCTTCAGCAGCGGCTATGGCAGCCCCTGCGTCTTCCAAGTGGGTCTGAGTGACGCTGGTTTTGCTTTGACTGCGAGATGGTCCATGAGAGCGGAGATGGCCTTCAGATGAGGATTTCGAGCTACCAGGACTGCTGTGGGATTTCTCAATGGTGGGAACCTGCATGTCTGGTTACAAAAGAGTAAAACACAAGTTAAAGCTGCCCCAGCATTCCTCCAGTCAAGCTTGGTCTCACATACTTTGAAACTGTCTTAGGATTTAGGTTAATCTGTTTCTTTTTGGCTTTTTCATGAAACTGCGCATCATACAGTAACATGATTAAACATCTGGGAAACAGTTTTGGGGAGGAAAGGCAAATGGATGATAAACTTGAGAAGTTTGAGAAGAGGAATACATTCTAACTAGCCTTATGCGAATGGATATATTATAGTTTCACAAAGCAACTCTGTTAATTCTGGTAGGGGCCAGGTAAGAGACAATAGGCCGACAGTGTGGCAAGAGGAGTTGGAAGTAAAAATCTAGTGAATTCTTGGATGAAGGCATGTGAGTCGCTAGGACATATTAAAAGTGAAGATCGTAGCCCTGGCCAGTTTGACTCAGTGGATAGAGTGTCGGCCTGTGGACTGAAGAGTTCAGTTGCAGCCAAGGGCATGCACCTCAGTTGCAGGGCAGATTCCCACGCCCAGTCAGGGAGCATGACGGAGACAACCAATTGATGAGTCTCTCTTACATCAATGTTTCTTTCTCTCTCTCCCTTCCACTCTCTCTGAAAAGCAATGGAAAAAATATCCTCCAGTGAGGATTAAAAAAGAGTGAAGATCGTAGAATTCCCATCTCAGTTTCGGGTGGTTTTGAGAATGTATATATATCACACATAGCCATAAAGAGCGGGGTCTTTATACTAATGATCTTCTAGAATGTTAACCAGGGCAGCGTTGATCTGACTAAGTGGAATCCATAAATAATCTATAAAACTCATCCATGAGTAACCTGTAGCACTCATTGTAGTCAGTGGTTTATCATATCAATTCAGTGGCCTACTGGATATGGATGGCCTCAGTTTTCTTTTCTTTTTTTTTAATATATATTTTATTGATTTCAGAGAGAGGAAGGGAGAGGGAGAGAGAGAGAGAAACATCAATGATGAGAGAGTCATTGATTGACTGCCTCCTGCACGCCCCACCCTGGGGATCGAGCTGCAACCCGGGCATGTGCCTGACCGGGAACCAAACTTTGATCTCCTGGGTCCTAGGTTGATGCTCAACTGCTGAGCCACACCAGCTGGGCTGGCCTCAGTTTTCTATTTCCTAGAACACTTGCCCTTATAATCCGTTCCTTTCTAATGGGTAAAGAACCACTTTTTGATTTCATGTACTCTCTGAGAGGAGGAGAGAAAGAAGCAATACTTAGGTCCACCATAAAAATTTGTATTTATTACTTATAAATAGTTCAGCATATCAAAATAAGATACTACTTGGTTATCTCATACATGCAGTAACTCAGTTTATGATGAAGATTAACACTGTGTTGTACGGTAATTGGTAATGAACCTCCCAAAGGAAAAGCTCATTCAAATGGGAATGCTGTGTAAATTGCCAAATGCAATGTGTGACATTAATTTTTAAAAATAATATGGGTTGCCTGGCTGGGCTTGGCTCAGCGGTTGAGCATCGACCTAGGATCCAGAAGATTGCGGTTCGATTCCCGGTCAGGGCATATGCCCCAGTTGCAGGCTCGACCCTCAGTCGGGGGCCTGCAGGAGGCAGTCGATCAATGATGACTCTTTCATAATTGATGCTTCTATCTCTTTCTCCCCCTCTCCTTTCCTCTCTCTGTAATCAATAAAAAAATATTTTTAAAAAATAAAAATAATATGAGTTGTTACCCTGGCTGGTGTGGCTCAGTTTGTTGGAGTGTTGTCCCATACACTAAAAGGTGGCAGGTTTGATTCCCAGTCAGGGCACTACACAGGTTACAGGGTTTGGGCCCTGGTGGGGCCATGTACAGGAGGCAACCTACCGATGTCTCTCTCTGTCTTTCTCTCTTTTTCTGTCCCTCTCTTCCTCCCTCCCTCCCCCACTCTAAAATCAATGGAAAAATGTCCTTGGGTGAGGATTTAAATATATATATATAATTAGTTGTTGTTTTTTTAAAAATCATAAAAACAGCTCGAGTCCAACATTAGGAAAGCTTTAAGTAAATATCAGCATATAAATTATTTTGATGACATGGGGAAAATGTTTCTGATATGATAAATAAAAAGGAAGATGCAAAATTATGTATAATTATATAGGTAATAAGTAAAAATATACATATGAAATAGAGATTTAAACAATAAGAAGAAATATGTATAAATGATAATGATGATTATATCTAGTCAATAACTATTGAGGATTTTTATATTTTCTTTATGAAATACCCCAGTTCATCTTATAAAATCATATTATCATGGATTTTGAGAGCTGGAAAAAAACCAATAGCTCACATAACCCAACCTCCTTCATTGTACACGTTGAAAAATGGAGAGTCAGAGAGGTGAAGACCATAAGCTAATCATGGATGATCTGAGACTACCTCCCATTTCTCCTAATTCCATAGCCATTATTCTTTGCATTTTAATATTATATTATAGAATTTCTAATAAAATTTAACCTTCAAAATATATTCAATATACAGGCATTCATATTAAATAGATACTGAGTGAACCAAAAAACAAAAGCTTTTTCTACTTGAAATATCTCCTACCCTTGGATGGGTCAGGGAAGATACCATGGCTTCTGCTTTTGATGACAGATGGCTTTGGGGATTGCTGGCTACTTTGACTGGAGTGGGACTTGCCATGATCAATGCTTTCAGTCTGTTCTTTGAGAGGATACCACCTAGGAGTGTTATCGAGGTGAGATGTGCTAGATAAATCAATCAATACCTGAAAAAAGTACAGTAAGTCAATAAAATTTATAAATTAAGCTATAATAAACTCATTACTTTTTTCTGTGGTCTGAAATTTATTCAAGGATATAAACCCAAAGATAATAAGGTTGTCTTCCTCATTTTCTTCACCCATGATACTGGGAATAACAACTTGTGCATATTAGATATTTAATGGATGTTTGGTTAAACTGAAATGTATAAAATATTTGACTATTAATAAAATTTTGTGGTGCTGATATAAAAAGAATGAATAGTCAATCTCTTTATGACATAAAACTTGGTTAAATGGACATATTCTAGTCCTCAACTTGGATAGCATTTTTGAAGATTGTTTGATTTTAGTTATAAGAGGGACAAAATAAAAAAAGAATGAATAACTTGCAATTACTAATGGATTCCCTCTATTTTAAAACATACTTTAGTTCACATCTGAAATAAGAATATAACTAACAGTTTATCATGAGAAAGCACTATGTCATGGTTAATTGGCAGCATTTTTTCTTTCTTAGTGGTTCATCAAAAATGGTGCAATTTATAGTTGCTGGCATCTTAGATTTGATGATATGAAAAAATGAAAACCAGCACACTGGAGGTATGCTCTAAGTTCATGTAAATATAATAAATTACAAGGACTTCAATAAGTCAGTTTTTTGAAATGAGGCATTAAAACAGATACAATACTATCTCCTAGAGTAGTTCTGTCTAAGATCCAGATTAATCTAAGTGGGGGTACCAGCATGGGGCCTGCAGGTAAAGGTCAAATGGTCTAGTTTGATGGGAAAGCAAGGTACAGATTCTGGGAATCAAAGGAGGTCTCATGTCATCTAGACTACACAAATTTTGACATGACTCTATCAAAGGGATATCATATTTTTAGATGTTATATCTTTTTGGAGATGATTTTTTTAAACAATTTATAACTTCTGCTCTAAGCAAAGATCACTATACAAAATATATATAATTGAAATATGAGAGATAAAAATCCCAGGATCTGACCAACTCTACCAGATTTCATGTTTAGGTTAGATTCCTTACGAATTTATGTAAAACTGTTATTATTGTTTTCTCTTCTAGTTTGCTTCTTAAAACATTTTGAAAGATTTTTCTCTGAATACTTAAATAAGAATGTAAAATGTCACATCAAGTCATTCATACATGCAGTGAGGAAATAATCTGAAAATTAAATAACCTGAAAATACATTTTAAAAAACTCCAGTTCATTTTATAAAATAATAAATTTATCTCAAATCTTTAACATAATAATTTGAATTCAAAGCGTGATCATATATATTTTTATCCAAATAATTAATATATAATTTTATTAATCAATGTCACTCTAATAAATTCAATAACAAAATTTGGAAAAAGTAATCCCTTAAAAATCAAAGGCAAAATGAAATAAGTGAACCTAACTCTGTACTCAGTAGCATAACCACACAAAGATTATTCCATGAAATTTTAAAACACAGCAATTTGACTCTACATCCATCCCTAGGAGAGTATATCCTAAGGACAAAAAGAACTGCAAAAATTCTTAAACCCATACTTAATGTTTAAACCACAATGTTCATGGTGGTATCTGTATTGCTATTCTTCACCTGTTGTGTGTATATTGTGCATAAAGCAAATGAGTAAAAAAATTCATCTTGCAAATTAATTATAAAGTAATCAAGTGGCAAAGTAGAAACCATTTCTTGAATCGCTATCCATATTTAAGAGTAATTAGAAAATAAATTCTATCCAACAAAGGACTTTATCCAGAAGTGATTATTGTAAATACTTAAGAATATATGCTTTGCATAAAGCTTTAATTGGTAGTTTACAACAAAAGCAAATAAGGAAAAGAAAATCAAAGGCTTACCTCACCGAGAAAGTCATTGGAAGAAAATCTATCATAATCCCAGACTGTCACCTCCAGTGTTTTCTTCTTGAGCTACAGTTCAAATCAAAATGTCATTCACACCATTTCTCATCATAAATTTTCATTTTACTCACATTATAGACTCATTTATTTTTACTTCCTTGAAATCTTTTCATTTACATAAAAGTACTTTAAATATTATCTAAAACTATGTGGGTTTATATTAAATATTACGTAAAATATCAATGATTTTGTACTCCAACCTAGTCTAATAGACCTTACTATTTTGTAAATTTTACTAAATTCCTGTTAATCTATCCCCATCTTTAAAAGTAGAAATTAGAATCCATAAATACTCTTTAAATACATGGGATTCATAGGTTGCAAAACTGTCTAGGTTATTTAGATCAAGTATTTGGATTAGAATTTTTCGGTTTCAGGAAACTGCCAAAATAAACCATAATAGCATTGTCTTATATCTGCAGGTGAATTTAACTTATTTTCCATTCAAAACCCATATTAGCATTTATATCCAGCTTTACCTTCATAGTCAAATCAGAAATCTTCCAGAGGACAAATAATAAACCTCGTTTTGAAAGACAACTCACATGTAAACAGTTTCATAGGGATGTCTTCCCCTGTTCTAGTTGTAGCCTTGTCTCTGGATTTTAGATCACCGTCGCCCAATAATTTTGTCATTGCTACTCTTCTAGTACCCTAAACCTGGCTCACAGAAAAGAGTCGTTGCATACCTGCTCCAGGGAGATACTTTTATAAATTACTGTTTGGTTCCACTCGGGGTTCAGGCTTTTCTGCACGTACTTGGTCCTTCTTTTGTACTCGGCGCTGGGTTGGGAGAAAAGAGAGCGGCCTGGGTTACTCACAGCACCGGGGGCTTTGCAGGCCCGGAGGGCTGCGGGCATCGTCACAACACCGTGTTTTCAATCACTGTGCAGTCATCTCATCATCCTCATGTCTGAGACATTATTTTAAGTTAAATGTACAATGACATTTAAAAAATATGTTGGAGGCCTTTCGGTTGATTTGCCCTCGAGCAGCTTTTTGAAGACAAGTTTTAGGTGTTCTAATGACACTGTCATTTTAGAAACTGACTCCTTCCCGAACGTGGGAGATAATCACAGGAACCAAATGGTACCATCCATACCCTCTTGCCTTGTAAATAATAAGTTGGTATTTAAATTTCAAATAGTTTTGCACCTAATCATGTCAGCAAAGCCAAATTCACCGTCATTCTTTCAATTCATTGTTTTCTATAAAAATTGTAATAATTATGCTGAGTGAAGGATACAAATGGCTGTTGCAATTGCTGAGATTCCACAAACGTTTATTAAATTATGTATCAAGTATGCTCTGACTGTCTTAGGAAAGTAGGACATACAACCTAGTTATAAAGGAATTTTAATTAAACATAAATTCTTGGTTTATGTCGATAGCTTATGTTACAAGTGGTAAACCAAATCAAATTTCCCTCATTCATTACAACTTGGGGTATTTGTTTATCTTTGTCTTTTCCATTCCTTCTGAGCAACAGTTAGAAGCTTATATCCTATAAATTTAAAAATAACTTATTTCCAAAACCTATTCTAATGAAGTCTGAGAGAACAGCTACAACTGGCACCAACCAGCTGATGGGACTGGAATCACTGCCGCCTGCCATGAGCAGCGGTGCCCACAGAGACAACGCCTTTCTTTAACCCTCCTTGCCTTTTTCTGAATTTTCTGCCTAGGTTTGTGTCTCAGGATCTAGATAACTCTAATCCTAGTGGGCACCAAAATCCTGAAAACCACCCTACTTGTCTGGGATCCTTTCATGAGCCTGGACCTCCCAAGCTCCCTGTCTCTGGAGGGACTGATCCTGACCCTAGAGCTGTAGTTCTGTTCTCAACTCCGAGCAAACTACTTCTCCTACGTTCCTGGCCTCAAGCAGAGCCACACCCTGGAGTTCCTGGCCTCAAGCAGTGCCACACCCTGGAGTGCCCACTATTGTTCCCCAGACGCTCATATACTTACACACTCCAGATACGCTGCTGGGAATACACTCTAGATCACAACCACCTTTTAGGGATGGGTTTACAGCCAAGTATCTGTCTCCTCACTCTGGCTTTATTCTTTCTCTTATCAGCCATATACAAGGGCAGTAATTCCCAACACTGACTGCACACTGGGGTCACCTAGGAATCTTCATTCCAAGGGTGGAAGGTGGGGCAATCAGCCCCACACCAACATCTCCCTGCCAGCACCCCCAAGGAGATTCTGCTTTGATAGGTCTGTGTAAGGCTTGAGCATAGGAATTTTTGAAATCTCCTGGGTAAATCTAAAGTGTAGGCAAGACTAAGAACCACTAAATTTATGTCTTCTAAGACCTCACCTTTCAGTCCTTGCATAATGAATCCAATTTAAGAAATAAAGCAACACTCTTCTGACTTCTAACCAACCCATATGAATGTACAAAAATAAGAGCAGGATTTGACAATTCTGTTATTGTAAAAATTTTGGGAAAATGTATATGCAGTGATTTAAAGAAACGGGTACTCTCATAGATTGTAGACAGAATAAAAATTTGTACACATGTATTTTAGATAAATTTGTCACTATCTAGTGAAGTTTAAATTTATGTACCCAAACACTCAGAAAATTCCACTTTGACTCATTCCACTTCAACCCTAGAGAAATTCTCCCAACTATGCCCATGGAATTTGTTCATGAACATTCACCACAACATTGTTTCTGATACTATGTTAATAAGATAATGAAAAATACATTATGGTTTAGTTATTCAATGAAATAGTAAGCAGAAGTTAAAATGAATAAAGTATACTTTCATATATTAAGATAGATATATCTTTAAAAACTATTGAGCAAAAATTTGCAGGGTAACTACAATAAGTTATAATTTAAAATGAAAATCATGTGGAATAATTCTGTAAATTATTTACGTATACATGTAGATATGTGTACAACAAACATATATTAATTTCATAAGTCTCTTGGGAATTATATATATTAAATTCTATTTAAAGGTCATCTCAGGTGGACAGGGGAATTATTTCAAAGGGCTTCAGGAATACCTTTAAATGATTTTTATTAAAAAGAAAATCTGGAGCCTATGTAACAAAATGTTAAGCTTTGATAAAACTGGATAGCAACAGCACAGGTATTAAACTATTTTCTGTAATTTAAGTAAATCTGAAATGTTTTATAATAAAAATTAAAAATTAATTTGGGAAACTATATCCCTTTATATTTTGTTTTTGCTTTAGGATTCATGGCCCTACCTCTAGGCAGGTATGCTTAGAAGAAAAACACATGATAGTATGAGTTTTAAAGTTTTTATTTGCTTTGAACTTTGATATCAAGTTGATGAGATCATGAGAAAAACATATTAAAGATAAGATTCAAAATATAGTGAATAGTAGTAAAATTATTTTTTCAAATTCTGAAAAATTAAACAAATAAAATAGAAATTTATGTCAAATGCAAACTCGTGCACTTTCACTAAAATTCTAGATATGTCAATTGATATATAAATAGTCTGCATTATTGAAATGTCTTCAAAAGGATTTATTAGTTACCATTTTTTCTTAATCTATAAATATGAATAATTGGTATAATTTTTCACATGTGTACTTTTTAGTCATTTTTTTTTAACTAACACGTTTAGCAAAAAAACCCATTAAATTCCAACTCTGTATGAGGAACTGTGCTTTTCTATCAAGATATACTTAATTGTATTGACATACCATTATATATATGATTCACACATAAAAAGCACTCTATAAAGTAAGCACATTAAAATAAAAACAGCTAACACTTATTAAATGCTTACTTTTTCTCAAGCAGAGTTCTAAATGCTTTTAATGTGCTAACTTATTTAATCCTAACCGCAATTCTATGAGACAGGTATCATTTATTATTCTATTTTATAGAAAAAAGCTGAAGCTGCACAGAATTAAGGCATGTTGGGAAGATTGTATAATTATGAATTGGTAGGACCAAAATTCAAACACAGGGAAACTGGTTGTTCTTAAAAACATATGTGATATGAACTCAATTAATTAGGCTCATCATAAAATGTAAATAAGCCATCAATATTCTTAATTGCAGGCTTCATTAGCTGAAGTGTCTAGTTTGTCTTTTTCACCCTCTAATTTAAAGTTCTTTAAGTCAATTTAAATATACATATTTCCTATTTAAATATATATTTCATATAGATAATATAAATTACCTATGTGTGTATACATATAAAACATCAAAAATTAGGTAAATTTTAGAGCAGCCTAGGGAAATTTTGAATGGTATATCCTAAGAGTGTTGTAGAATTAAGGATAATTACTATAAATATTTAGTTTTCCTCAGATACACTCAAATAACTAAAATTGTTTGGGGGAAAATTTAGATATTCATTGTAATACAGTATCTTAATCTCCAATTCTCTCCAGAATCAAAGTATTCATTGCCTTTAGGATTAATGAAGGTAAATACACCTCATTCCTGAACCCCCCTCCACCATCCCTGGTTGTAAATACCAATGAAATCCTTTGCAGTCTTTTTGTACTTGAATATCCTGATACACACAGATGGCCAGAAAAAACCATTCCTTTAGTAGCACTTAAAAAAAAACATTATCATGTACTGACCATCTTGAGCATGATCCCAATGGGCTGTGTTGCCACATCACACAAATGAAAACTCCACAATTCTGTGGATTTATAAGTTGAAGATGACCAGGTAAGCAGGGGGATTACATGTGAGCAAAAATTCAGGTTGAGAAAAAAGTGGAGCTCATTTTCTTTTTCCTTCCTTGCCTAGCAAACACACTAAATCCCCTCAGGAAAAAACTACATAATGATATTATATTAGGACAATTAGGCCATATCTAACAATCAGAGAAGTTTTCTAATAAGGAGTGAATATAAAAAGTCAATTTATTAATATGGGACATGGTGTTTATAAAAAACACACCTAAACATTCCTATAAAGTTTTGACTAATTTTTTTTATTATTGGCCAATCAGTTTATCATAAGCAGATATGCTTTTAAGACAGGCAGAAAAAGAGATTTAAAATATAATTATTCTACCTTAATCCAGCTGAAAACATTCTCTGAGTTTCTCTATTTAATTTAAAAAGAAACACTGAGAATGAAGAATGGGATGTGATGATTTCTTTGTATTTAACTTTCAAAAATTTATCTAAAATATGTAAGGTCCTCATTTAAAAAAATTATTTGGTTTTCATTTATTGGAAATATATACATATATTCCTTTAATGCAGAAGTAAATAACCATATATATTTTCTAGAATTACCCTTCTTTTGATTTAGAAAGACTGCAGAGCACATACCATTTTATAAGCTCTGTTTTTCTGTGCAATATTGTCCTCTGTGCTTCCCGAGGTCAGAGACAATGGCCGTGTTGTCAGCTCTAACCCCAGCGCCTAGCACAGTATCTGGAGCAACCTGTGCTAAATATTTATTGAACAGGACCTTAAAACATTCTTGTACTTTTTTTTCTTTTAAAATTCATTGCAATGAAATCATTTTTGGCCTTCAAATTGTAAATAGATACGATACCTGTGTCTGCTTCCCATAAGTGGAGTAGGAAATCGCTTATGATAACAAGGTTGCTTAGAGAAAGTCCAGCCAGGAACTAGGTTTACAGGTATGAAAGCTAAAATCAGCTTCGATCAGAGCAAAATCTCATTAATGGGAATTTTGGGGGGGAATTTTTTAATGGGAAACCTCACAACTTGTACTAGGCAGGGCTGAAATTCAAACCCAGTTTTTTAAAGACTGCTCACTGGTCTCTTCAGGCTAACTTATAATGTCATTACCTTGTCATTATAATTCCTTCTCACATTGACAGATCTCTTAGATGATAAAAGTGACTTCTAGATGAAAGATAGGATGAAAAAATGATATCTAGATCTTCTAAATTCCACACAATAGGTAATCCAACCCAGCCTAGACTATTTCAATCATTATTTATACTTACAAAACATGTTCTCTTCTAAGCTAAATATAGACAACCACTGTCATTCTGACAATGTCCCCCAGTTTCTCTGGATGAAAGACAGGATGGTCTGAATAAAGTGATGGATAATGTCTGTTCTAATGACACTATCTCTTTGAAACAACTAATTTTGCACATCAGTCTGAGAGCTCTAGATGGCATCCTGAGATGAGAGAGCCAGTCATAACAAGCAACTTTTCACAGTATCATATTTTACTGTTTGCCATAATTATGTGGCTGCAAGAAAACACAAAGTTTCTGGGCACTGGAAAGACTGCGGTGAATCTTATTCTTTAAAATATTTAAATATTTATGCCTTTAAAAATCAGAAACAGCCTCTTTTGGGCACAGCTTGTCAGGATTTGTAAAAATGTCAAACTTAATGTCACTGACTAAAACAAATGCTGTACCATTAATCTTCTCATCACCCTATTGCTACAGATGGTATAAGAGTCTCTTCTCCAACTAAATAACACATTTAATTTATAATGCAATGAGATGTGCAAATGAATGCTTTTGGCTAAGTATCCAGAGATAGCCTTAGCTGACAATGTAATGATGCACCATGTTATAAGCTCTATCAGGAAACACTTTCCTTCTATTGGCAAACAAAGGATGCTCATATGTTGTGGCAATGCACTAGCACAGGCAGATTATGGCTTCCTATATTGCACAGCAATAATTTTGTGGTACAGAAGGTATCGGGATATGGAAATGTTTCAAAATCAAGGTCTAAGTGAGGGACAGAGACCAGACAACTATCTCATCTCAACTTTAAGATGAGATATATACCTAGTACTAGACAACCAGATCAGCTCATTCCTTTTGAAAATGACTCTAGATTTTTTTTATTTGTAACAGAAGGCTCAGGAGAAAATAAGGCATGCTTGAATTTTAGTGTAAAAATTACGAATAAAAGCTTTCATTAGGCCTAATTTTGGGTGATATTTCTTTATTCATATTCTTATGTTTTTAATATTTCCTACTTTTCTGTGTTCTATTGCACACATCTGCTAAAACTATTTAGTAACATTTTCGTTGGAACAATTTGCTATCAGCTTAATTCAACAGATACCAACATGCAGAAAAAGAAAAATTACAGCCCAAGTTAAACTGCAGGTGGCTGTTGTAAGTCAAAGGCAAAAAATATGATTCTAGACAGTACAGAATAGCTTAGCACTGAAAGAGAACCAACTCTACCTTGCATTCTGGACAACCATCACTTGACTGCATAGATTCCAAGAGCGCAAGTGAAGGATACGACAGGAAGTAGGAAAGACAGAGAGAAAGAAGTTAGGAACAGAAATAAGGAGGAAAATATGAGAATAATAATTAGGGAGCTAGCTATACCATAACATACGGACGACATGAGGCAGAAAATAATCTTAGAACTAAAGTGAAAATAATACCTCATAAGTGCAATAAACCCCAAGGCCTTGGCCACTGTAATAATTAGGAGTAATTTAATAAAGGGCTAGGAATTGGATAGCCTTTGGGCCAAATCCCATCAGGCAGGAATGTTTTGTTTGACAGATTGCATGAGGATGGCTTTAGCTGGAAATTCACTCTTCATTTCACTATAGTTCCCACTTTACCCTGCTACCCAGAATGGACTGCCATATTTATGTTACCTGCCTGCCTTTTCTAGTTATCCAAGTTTGCAATAGTTTAATTGATACAGTCATCTTGTAATAAATAAAAGATAGGCATTCTCATATTGTTTAAAAGATGATACTCCAGGATATTATTAAAGTTAGAAAACAAAATACAGTGTTTTATTTTAATTCATTAGCAAATGTTAGAGATATACCTTTGGCAGTGATTTCCTTTTATCCCATTATATTGTGATTAAATAACACTGAAGGTCTAATGACCCAAATCAAAGGCAGAATGAAGTTATCAGTTTGTTGTTATACCCATGTTTAAAACATGTAGCCAAATTACAGTTATAACTAATACATAAAGATATAAATGAATTAACATAAAATAAAAACTCCCTTTTCTTACACTATATGGCTAGTTGGTGATCTCTATAAATTAAATCAATAAATTAAAACTAGAACAATGATACCAGCAATGATAAGTTTCTAAATAAAATTATTAGGTAGGATAAAATTAAAGGCTGTATACTGAATTTGATAGAGCACCTGGTATTTTTCAAATTATTTTCTGAATGTAATCTAATTTGATTCCCCTGGCTAACTAAAAATTATGGCTCTGCCTACCTTGGCTCTTTCAATATAAATAAGGAAACTGGAGCTCAAAGAATTAGTGATCTGCCTGTGGTGATATAATTAGCACATAGCAGATTCAGAGGCAATGTATAACACTAATTTGGATCCTGGTCAAACAAACCAACTGCAATCATAAACATGCTTTTGTATGATTTCAATGCTTTTAAATTTGTTGAGGTTTGTTTTATGGCGCAGAATATAGTTTATCTTGGTGAATGTTCCATATGCACTTGAAAAGAATATGTATTCTGTTATTGATGAGCAAAATGTTCTATAAATATCAATTAAGTCATCAAAATGATTAGAAAAATATCATGAGGCAATTGGGGAAACTAGGAATTATTTATAAATTTAAAATTATTATGGTATTATGATGATTTTTGAAGTGAGTTATCTTTTGGAAATATGTACTAAAATATTTGCAGAAAAAAGTTATAATAGTTGACATCTACTTTAATGGAGGGTGTATATGAGGGCAAAATGAAACATGATTGGCTAGGAAATTGAAAATTTTCTCAAGTGAAAAGTAGTATTTGAATGTCACTCCTCAAATTAAATTAAAAAAATAAACAAAATGAACAAAATAAAACCAGAGTTTTCAAGTTACCCATCCAAAATTTTTGTTGATTACCTATGGTTCCATTATGCTAATTTGGCTAATATAAATTGTTTACATAAGGTATAACAATCTGCTGGATCCAAATCACTGTTTCAAAACCATCCTTGAGTACAGATTTATATATTCAAACATAGCAATTTGCATTTATTATGTGAAAATTAAATATCTCCAAAGAGCACTTTGCTTTATATGAACAGTTTATGTATCACACAAGAGAGTCAGAGATAATTTTCATTTATTTATCAAAATCAACATTTCAACTATTATTCTTGTTTTTTAAAAAAATTTTTAGTGTTTTTAAAACACTGACTTGAAATATGCATATAAATAAGGATACATCAACAAGTCACTTAATGAACATTTAATATATGGGATAATACACATGTCATATGAAAAAAAATACTAATTATATATCCTTGAACATTGGCTTTGCAAGTAAATTTGGAAATGTAAGGTATTTCTTTAAATCCCTCACAAATAATTTCCTTCAATGATTTCACAGACAATCTGACTGGTCATACATAGCAAAAGTGGTTTCCAGAATCTAATTACTGATGGAGGCAGGTTTTATTATAACCAATGACTCTCCTAGAACCCTTTAAGGTTTAATTATACATTTTAATTCCACCTTATCTACTAGTTATAAATAAATATGACATGTGGGTAAAATTAAGGAAATGATATTAAACTCTCTGAAATTAGAGACTAGAATACATTATATCACTATTTTCAAAATCAGGGGATGCAATACTTATAAGACACTGTTTCTTTACTTACCCTCGCCCTGGAAGAAGGTACACTTTAACAAAGGGGTCAGAATAACCATTGTTGTCTCGAGGGACTAGGTTTCTTGCTTGGAGAATATGTATTATGAGATTTCCAAGATCATAGTTGATTTGAAGCTTAAAGAAACAAACATATTTGGTGAATATTATTTTTTTGTTTCAAAAACAATACATTATCATTCAATATCTTACAAGTATTTTTTATTGTTGTTCTCATAAGAAGCATCAACCCTCATTTCCATTTTATTTGAAACTGAACAGACCAGTGAATGTCTAATTTAATTGGAAGTTCTCAGGCACATGTTAATTACCAGTAAAAGTGCTGTTCATTTTTCTTTAGTGAAAGTCCTGGCCTATCTCAAACTCATTTAGAAGGAAAATCATACATTGAATTCTAGTAGTATTTTTAAATATATATATTCTCAGGAAAATAGTAAATGTTTAACATTCATGAATACAATTATGGGGACTTTGAAAATAAATTAACTAGTTGAAAAATTT
Organism: Miniopterus schreibersii; assembly: GCF_964146895.1. Lineage (NCBI taxonomy): Eukaryota > Metazoa > Chordata > Mammalia > Chiroptera > Miniopteridae > Miniopterus > Miniopterus schreibersii. The sequence goes on from NC_138118.1 coordinate 51,440,360, forward strand.
GTTAAGAAAATGCCTTTTGTATTTCACCAAATAGTTAGCAGTGGGTAGAATCATTTCTTAGAGATACAGCTATCACTACTAAAATGCAAGAATATTTTAGAATGTGTAAAATTTATCTCTTCCAATATTACATCATATGATGCTAAACCTATAGCTTTTCCTTCTGTTCTGCCTGCCTTTCTAGTAGAGTGAGAGGTTAATGAAACTGGGGAGGGGGAAGGGACGGGGTGGAACGGGTCATTGGGGAGAAAAAGGGACATCTGTAATATTTTAAACAAAAAATAAAATTAAAAAATAAAATAAAATCTCTCTCGAATCTGCAAAATTAAAAAAAAAAAGCTGAAGAGGAAAGAAGAGGCATTGCCTCATAGATGTTAAATGACTGTTGCAAAATTGTCATTGAATAGTAAAAGATCTATGTTTCTTTTTTTTAAAATGTTTTTATTGACTTCAGAGAGAGGAAGGGCGAGGGAGAGAGACAGAAGCATCAATGATGAGAGAGCTGTAATTGATCTGCTGCCTCCCGCACGCCCCCTACTGGGGATCGAGCCCACTACCTGGGCATGTGCCCTGAACGGGAATCGAACTGCAATGTCCTAGATCCTAAGTCAATGTTCAACCACTGAGCCACGCTGGAAGGGCAAAGATTATATTTCTAATAAATATTTGAGAAGCCGGCATAATTCAAAATAATTGAATTAACACATTTTTCTCCTTTGACATTTAAGGGTTTTTTGGCATTAGAATAAGGCTTAATTCTGTTTCATGCTGTTTTTATCAATTAACAAAGAGCAGAAAAGATGCATTTCGAAGGGGAAAAATCCATAAATAAAAATACTAACTTTTTTTATAATCAAACTAAGCAGACACACTATGGTTATGTGGAAAATGAGGTAATGTAGATGAGCCACACTTTATCTAAAATTTCATAATTAGAATAATTCTTAATTTTAGCATAATTTTGATCTGGTTTTATCTTGTGGCAAAAAAAGGGATGTTCAATCACTTTTCTCAATGCAGAAAGGTCCAGAGTCTGACCATCATGAAAGCGATGAGAAACATAGAACAGTGTCCTGAAGAAAGAGAAGAAATGGGAAGTTTAGGACTGTAGGAACTATGTGCTGTGATGGGTACTGAAATATACAATTAGTCTGAAATTAATTTCACTGAGGTTTAGAACAGCTTCCAAATATTTAAGGGGAAATTCTCCCCTATTTTCTCTTGTCTCTGCCAGCCCTAAGTCCATTTTTAACTGATATAGCACACAAAGTATTTCTTTTATTTTTTTCAAAACCATTTATTATTGAAATGAAAACCTGCAGGCTTCTCTAAAATAGTGCTTTTCAAAATTGACTCTGTCAGGCCTTCAGGAACACTTAGAGTTGCTCAGAGGTTACTTCCAAGAGAGAATAGGATGTCTCCAGCAACCCTCAGCCAGAGGTACTCAAGTGCTGGCAAATTCATTGCTTGGGTGTCTACAAAGGTGTTATTTAGAATAAGGGTTTTGCTAAAAGAAAAAGAAAGTTGAAGCCAATGTTATAAGGAAATTAAAAAAAAAAGGGGGGGGGGAATATCCCAAGAGTTAAGAAGGAATGTCATTAGTGTAAATTTCCACTATAGAATTAAAGAGAGAAAGATAAAAGCACCAACGATGAGAGTCATTGATCGGCTGCCTCCTGCACACCCCCTACTGCGGATCGAGCCACAAAGAACAAACAGCCACAAACCAAAAAGAAACATAGCAAATATTGGTCCATGGGCAAGAAGTTTTAAAAAAATGGGAGAGAGACAGATATTGTGAATCAGAAAAGCTAGCTTTGTTGTTGCTGCTGTCTATGAAATGAAGGATCGGAGTCTGACTTTCCTTAAGTGGGAAACAGCAGTGAGTCAGCAGGATCTCAAGTACATACACAATCAGGCTCCATCCCACTGTCCTTCTTAGGTGCCCACCTCCAGCACTTTTTCTGTATTTCCACTGCCATACTCCACTTTTGCTTTAATTAGTGTGGGCCTAGATAATCACTTAATGATTTTGCGTGTTCATCCCTTTATAATATTTCCTGTGGCCACGGCTGTATGACTTATTACATAGTCCTTTCAATTAAGTCTTTTTCTTACTCCAAAATATTTACTGGTCACCCTGTTATTTAGTGGCTAACTCCCCCCCACTCAGCTTACATTCAAGGTTCTTTTAAATTTGTCTTATCTCTATAGAAACATTTCACGGCAGCAAAGCTGACCTCTGCATTTCATTACTCTCTGGCAGCAGAACCTTTTCTTACACCATTTCTTCTTCCAGGAACACACTCCCCTTTCTCTCTGCTTATCCTCAAATTAGTTCAAATCTCTGATATCCTTGTGAAGTCTTTCATGAAAATTTCCTCCAGAACGTGCTGGATACGCAGCTAAGCCTTACTGTCCTCATTCCCTTATCTGGAACTTACTATCTTCAAAGTTATTATTTTATATTGTGTTAATTCTTTCTATGTGACATTTTGGTATCATCTAAAGTACAGTTTTCTAATATTTTTACTATGACCCACAGTAGGAAATACATGGTATTATTTTATTACACTAACACAGAAACACATACATAGAACTAAAAAGAGTGATTTACACTACTTTTCTTCTATCTTCCTGGTAAAATCCACTAAACTGACTTTATAAGTTACAAATTGGTTATGACCCAGGTAAGAAAAACACAGCTCTACAAGAACTGTTCAACAATTATTTAATAAGTGTTAATCAGAGGAGGAAATGGGGATAGGATTAGGCTCATGAAACTCTTTGAGGGGGAAATTTCAAATTTCCAGGAGAATCTGTCATGTTTGAAACACATTTAACAAGTATAAAGTAACTGAGGCATGAAATATATTAATACCTCTAAGGTATCAGGCTGATTTTGAGGTATATAATTTCATAGATAAAATTAGATTTCATAAAACACACATTCATACTAAAATACTACCCTATGCAATCATGTTTGTCCTTTATAGATCTGTATGTGTTATAAAACAGAAAAGGTTCTAGCAGTGTTTACAACTTCAGTAGACCAGGGGGAGGAACAACCAAAAAAGATGATATAATGATGATTAGAAAAAACATTTTCATACCTGAATTTCCCCTGTAATTGGATGAGAGACAACCTTTGTTGCATCGGTAGGCTGTAACATTAAAAACATACATTATAATAATGGATAAACCCTTCATAGAATTTACCATTTCAACCTCCTTCTGAAATTAATTTCCATTTGGTCAGAGCACGCTGCCTGGAAAATATACTTTACCCATTTGTCTGCTTCAGATGATGCTGTTGCTTGTACTTCTCAACACATGTTTAATTTTATAGCTACATAAATCTACTTTTCATTTTGTTAAGCCTGTTTTGAAGCTGTAATTTTATACCTGCAGTAATGTATTTTCAATTTCTTAAGAAAATGAACACTTCTGGTTCAATGTACTCCATTTAAGTATTTACAAGATTTAAAAATCTACAGAGGAATAAAAAAGACACTGTTTTTACACAATGACTGCCTAGGAGACAGTTATGAAAGCCCAACCTTGTACTCCTCTGTTGGGTGTACCTGATCCCCTCTAGGCTCAAGTACCCAGCAATCACTTTCTAATATCTCACACTCATTTATAATTCCATCCCATTCCATTTAAGTTCTCATTTCTTTAATAAGTCCCTTTTGTTAGTAAAGCATTAAAACAAGAATGTGATTTGATAAACTGATTCATACTGCTGAATAAAAGACTGATTGCTGACTCGTTACATTTCAATGAAATATTTATAGAAAAGGAGAAATGATGTCCCTGACCCCAGATCTTACAGAATTTTAGGCAACGTGGAATGTGGCATTATGCTAAATACAATTGAAATGTTTTAATTTTAATAAATTTCATTACATTAATATTTTTTAATTTAATATTTGGTCTCATACCTAATAAAAACATAAAAATATTAAAACTATAATCCTCTAAAGTACATTTGATATTTGGGAATATTATATTACCTCACTCTGGGATATGTAAGCTACCGACCATCATTTAATGTTTCTATAATTTCTCAATATAAATTTTTTAACATTGTAGGATTTAGAGAACAAATAAAAGTATTGCCTTTTATGCACACCACATGCTAATGGGTCAAGAATTACCATTAAATTATTTACTCATTCAGCACAAATGTTTTGAGAAACTCTGTACCAGCGAAACTTGAAGATCAACACCAAAAAAGATGAACAGGCAATATTCCTTCCTTCAAGGTAATGAAAAGAGAAATCTCAGCCTGTAACTCAAGAGACAGCCTCTGGGAGGCAATCCTTAATATTTAACACATAATTGCATGTTATAAAATATAGTTGTGTTAAAATTTATTTTGAAATTGAGTCTAACTATCCCTGAATTGGTCTTCAGGAAGCCTTGCTATATTTAATTAGGAATAAGACATTTTATGATGCAGTGATTAAAATCATCCTACCTTTCTTGTTGGCTTCTGAATAAACGGGATTTTGGGTGACATCTGCTTTTTTTAATACTTAGTAAAACAAACTTTTTATTCTGAAGTCCAGTCAACTTAACCAAGAATAGCCTGTCCTTCCCATATATCTCACCACACAAAAGAAAACCTCTATGGGTGTTTAATCAGACAAAAACTTTCCAATGTGTTTATTGACAATGAGGAAAGCTTCTCTCTTAACAATCAAATCTGAGGGAAAAATTACAAACTGTCTACATTTCTATCTGCTTTTATAAAGTTAAACAATTAATTCTTTGTTTTCTTTTAATTCCCTAGTAACTCTGAAATGATGTTTGTGTTAAAACAGTGTTAGAAACATTTGTTTCAAATAAAGATTTGCATCAAGAGAAAATTTATTGGTATGAAATTAGGGATTAAATTCAAAATGGCAATGCTATATTAATATTTTTCCTTGTTTCTTATTAACCTAAATTCTCTTTATCTGTGTCCTTTTTACCTTTTATGTTACAAAATCTAATGTAATATATATCTTGTGTTTCTAAAAAGATGTAAAGCTAATATCTGACATACAAAGTGGCTCAGATTTATGCAACAAAAACAAAGAAAAAAATAACCAGGAAATGAGATGCGTCAGATACATTTTTCAAGTTCTTCATATAGAAATACATCATCTTGATACATTTTGAATCAGTCATATAGTCAGAAATGGAAAACTGGTTTGTTTGTTTGCTTCAATAGAGAAGAAGGAAACAGAAATCATAAGAACATCTTTGAAAATGATATTGTATTTCCTATCTCCTAGTCTAAATAAGGAACTAGAAAGTAAGTAATTCAGAGGTCACATCAAGCAATTCTCACCTTGCTACTGCTGCTGTGTTTCTTTTTGCTCACTGAGGGTGACCCAGGTTGCCCAGGGCTGGGAACAGAACTGGATCCAGCTGATGTAGGACCTGAATGAACGTGAGATCCCTTTTCAGCGACCGAAGACATAACCAGTGGTGACTGCTGGAGCGAAACCTTCTGGAGCTCTGCTGCCAACTGCTTAGGATCGACCCCTGGGGATTTCGCTTTATCCACTACAATAAAATAAGTTACACATTTTTCAATTTCATAGGGACTTAACACCATGGGACTTATTTGAGTTCTAGATGACAAAGTCAAAATATTACTTATACAACAAGCTAACATTTAAAAAAGTAAATAAACGTAATTGTACCTTTATGTATCTATTTCTAAGAAGTCTAGAAGGCAAACATGCAAATGTGTGTTTCCCTAGAATGCTAAACACACAGCCACAATGCTTCTGATATTGCTTATGATTATATACATGTTACAGATATTTACATAATCATAAGGCTATAGCTTTATTTTTGCCTATGTTTACATCTAATATCTTCATCTATAGCCACATCTGCCTCAATAATTGCAGATGGTTCCCAATTTATACTAGTTTGACTTAACAGTTTTTCAACTTTACGATGGTGCAAAAGTGATACAATAACAAATTACATGAGATACTCAACAATTTATTATAAAAGAGACATTGTTTTAGATAATTTTTCCCACCTGTAGGCTAATATAAGTGTTCTGAGCACATGTAAGGCAGGCTAGTCTGAGCTATGATGTTTGGTAAGTTGGGTGTATTAAATGCATTTTTTACTTAAGGATATTTTCAATTTAGGATGGGCTTATTGGGGCATAACCCATTGTAAGTAGAGGAGCATCAGTACTTCTACATCTATATTTTTATTCACAGTTGAAAGCAGATTGCTTTCACCTACCAGATTTTGGTGGTTCATGAAGTTCCAGGTGCTGGGGATTTTCAGAATCTGATAGCATGTTGAGGTCCCTAAAAATTAAAACAAAAAAATTAAGACAGAAATTGAGGAAGCCTGAGGCAAAAGGCCCTTTTCCCCAACTACCCTGAATATTTTTTTAAGTAGGTAAATGAGAAGTGGTTAATGATATAAAGCAATTTCAAAGCATGCTCACCCTTCTAACCAAATATATATTTGCAATGTTGTTAAAAGTTGGCTGATAAAAATGATTATTTAAGGTGAAATCTTTATGGATTAAATGTAAGTTTATTTTGAAATACCATACATATCCATGAAATCTAAATGGGTTTAGGTTTTCATTTAAATGAAGCATGTCTCAATAAAAGCATGAAAGGGGAGAACTATTGACATTAATCAGAGACAAAATTATCTGAATTCTTTCTATGCTTTAGACTTTGATTCTGAACACAAGAAATCTATAAAACTTGTATTCACTTTATTTTCTCATTACAGAAAATCTTGCTGACTGTCAAAGGTTCCACCTTAACAATTTTAAATTAAAAGAGCCATGAATAGCCAAAAAATGGAAACAGAAAGATGGGGAAAAACTCACAGTCTTACACATATTTCTGCTTCCCCACTTTGCTGACTAATGATACTCTGCACTTCTTCATACGTTTTAGAAGTTAAAGGAACTCCATTCCATTCCAATACTTGCATCCCTAAAAAGACAAATTCAAGTATAACATGAAAAATGTGTGCTATTTCTAGTCTGGGTCCATAGGTCGTAGAAGACACTGCTTTGCATTTACAAACCAACTCAGCACACCGTCTCAGAGAACATCAGTTCAAAGTTCTCTGGAACATTAATGCCAAAACCATGTGTAGTTTGATTTCACCCACTTACCTGAACACATAAAATATATCTAAGACAACATGCAAAATGTTGCTTTTGAAATCTATTAAATATTATCAAACACATGCATTTTGTTCACACTGCTATAAAGAAAACATTATTGAATGTATACTGCTTAGACCAATTTTGTGTCAGACAAAAAATAATTACAACCAATATCATCTTTTCATGGGGAACAAGCAAGTAAACTGTAAACTTCCATATTCTATTTTGTGGAATGGGAGTGGTAGGAGAAAGTCATTAGGATTTTGCTGTGCAGGTCCCCTTAAGAAACGGTTACACCTTCAACTTGGCTCAGATAAAGCAGTTTCCACATTGTGTCTTTTCTTCTCTGCATGCAAGACATTCCAGAGTAGAAGCAGCAGAAATGCTACAGAGGACAGCGTCGAGGATGCTGGTGGCCTGTGCAGCGCACAAGGCCCTGTGCTCAGAAGGCCCTATGCTGGTTTTAATGCTTTGCTGTTGCCATCTTGAAATTCTTAATGTTTGAACAAAGAGATATACAATTTCATTTTGCACTGGGTCCTGTAAATTAGGTTGCTGGACTAGTTACAGGGCTTTTCATGTTTCCTCTCTATCTAAAAAGACAATTTTCATACAAAAAATAGTAACATTTAATATTTCAACATTTTACTTTTAGTTTCTTTGGTCCATTTTACATGAGCTGTCAAAATAATTTAGGGACAAATATTTGGCACAAATCCGATGGCCCTAATATGTGGCTATCTGAGCTGGATATAAATTAGATAAAACCATTCAAAGTTATAGTGCCCAAATATTTGTGAATGCTGCCAGCTTTACCTGAGAAAAATATGTTTGCCATACTAGGCCATAATTAAATAAAAAGAAATACTTGTTGAAAAATTACACTTTCAATGTGCTTCACAGATGCCTATGTGAAATTACCTGTTGCTCAACATTGGTTTCAATGGGAAATTCTAAACATGACATGATTGAGTCTTTGCAATTTTAAAGACTTTTATGTACATTGAAAAGCATATTACCAGATGCAAGCAAGTATGGGAAATGCTTTTACTACAGTGGAATGGCAAAAGAAACCTGTAAAAATGTCCACAATAACACAAACAAGAACAACTTTCCATAACTTACTCTAAGAAAACTTTATCTCCAGATGGGCTTTAGGTTTATTGCAACAATCCGAGGCTGTTGTACACATAAAATGAAAAAAAATTATATAAAAGAAAGCGGTGATAGCGCCTAAAGAAAAGGTTAGTACTGAAAGACGAAAAGCCCACAGAAAAACACACTTTTTTCTTTTAGCCAAGAGTAAGAGTATATTTATGGACAGATGATTTTGAATGGAAACAAAATTAATGGTGTTATAACCCAGAAATTGCATTGTCACTTTTCTGCAGGAGCATACTCTATGAAAAGAAATAGCCACAAAATCTTCATGCTACTTCTGTTGGATTTACCTGTTTATTTTTCACACCTCAAAAAATAACAGAGCAAATTTACAAAACATAACTATCTACAGAAATGAAAAATGCTTCTAGTCATAAAAAAACTAAACTAGAATCATTAATTACATTGCTGAAAAATATACAGAAAACTAGGGTCTTGCCCAGATATTTACCTGAGAGCATGAACTATATGATATGCTCCGTCCCATGATATACCTGCTAAACTTTTCCATTCACTCATTTCCCACCAGCGTTGGTGCAATACTATAGTTCAAAAGATTTCTCTGGTTCTTTTATCCTTTTATTCTTGGTTCCCAGGATGAGTATCAGATACTACAGGGAATGTGAGTACTGAACGCAGTCATTTAGTAACACTTCCCCTTTGCACTCCCTCTCCAACTTCTACAAATCCTACGAGAACCCCACTAAAATAACCAATTGAACATACAAATAACTCCTTATTAATTCATAAGATGGTTTTAGTAGTTGTGAGAATTAAGTATCATGTGACATCAAATACAATATTTTTGAGAAATATGTTAATTGTAAAATTCTATAAACTATTGCAAAACGCATGCAAAAATTTGTTGAAAATGATCATACTACACGGAAGTTGACTAAAATAGTATTTTACCATTTAATTGATTTGAATGTAAGCATATTCAAACTTCAGATAACTTTTTACTCTGACTTTGAGGAATAATTCCTGGAAGATAGTGTACACATAAATGGTTAAATCTATTATTTAGCATTATGAGCAAACAATTACATTTTCTTTATATTTCAATTATATCAACATGTATGTTAACCAATGTTCAGTTTGGGAGTGTACAGATAATTCTTCAATTACATCCCTAGAAATTGCCTATTCTAATAGTTTCTCTTAGGAAAACTAAGATCATCCAAATTTTTGCTGAATGTGCAACAATGATAATAGGACTTGGTGCTCAAAATAGCATACTTTAATGTTATCAAAATTCAAAATTATAATAATCAGGTAATTTTTTTAATTAAAAAAATCAACATAAAATATTCTGAAATGTTTTTTCATAACTTCTGGGATTATTTAATTTTGTATGTTCATCAAACTGGCAAGAGCTATTCTTATCTTTATAATCTGAAATTTCAAGCATGTTATTTTTGTCTATATTTAAAGTTTACCATTACTTCAAAAACATCTATAGATTAAAATTATTGAGTTAACAAAGTCTTATAGGTTACTGTATGTCCTATCATATATCAACAAAAGCTCATGACTTTTATTTACTTATTCCACAGATATTTTTTCAGTACCTAGTATGTGGCAGGCAATACACAATTCATCACCTTTGTAATGATCACCACTTTTGTGCTGTTATATGCTAATATTTTTTGCTGTCCTATGAATTAATAAAATATATTCCACTAGAAAAAACAGAAATATCTTGGCAATTAGTAAAATAAAGATGATTCACAGGGAGGTAATTCAAAAGTGTTATAAGTATAGGAAAAAAAGCCCAGACTCATTGTGATTAGAAAGTACAAATTAAAGCAATAATGACATGTTACTTAACTCCCATCATGCAAAAAGTTTGAAGCCAGAAAATACCATGTATTGACCACAATGTGGGATTATGGCACTTTGACTTCAAGGGAGATTATGTTTGCTAGATGGTTTTTCAGCTTTATCCCCACTCTATGATGTGGGGAGACGGTATCAGCATGAAAAATAAAACTGCTTATTTACAATTTCTAACATGTAATTATTTAAACGGAGATGCAGAAAAGAGCTACCATTCTCGAAGGAGGTGTGGCAGAACACTGTTAAATTAAGTGCATGTACTTCCCACAACCCGGACATCCTCTCCTTGGCCATCTATCTGTGGGAGGTGGGAGTTCCAGGAGAAATGGACAATGAGAGGGCTGTAAGTGCACACCATGAAAATGCTTCGCAAAGTTGGCAGGAAACAGATTGCAAGTGTTAACACCAAAAGGTGAAACCATCTTAAAATCATTTGCCAAGTAAAAACAAGTGAGAAACAGACTGTTAAGCAAAAGAATACGCTATGATAATATACTCCATTTTCATCCTTTGGCAGACTCTTGACAAGAGTTCTTTAGAAAAATGTTATACGGCTTAGGTATATTTTCAAATAGCTCCAAATTGGAGAAGTAAAATTCTACACTGACTGTCATTAACTTGGGGTGTGAACTTGATAAATCCACTCTCTATGTTTCTTCTTTCACTCATACATTTTGTGACGAGCAAGCAAAGGATGGGTCACATGTATAAATTCTCAGATGAAATTAATTTGCACATTTTAAAATTCTCAAGGTCCATCTATGTTGTCACAAATGGCAGTATTTCATCTTTTTTTATGGTTGAGTAGTAGTCTATAGTATACATATATGACATCTTCTTTATCCAATCCTCTATCGAAGAACACTTTAGTTGTTTCCATTTCTTGCCCACCATAAATAATTATGTTAAGCGAAACAAGTCAGTCAGAAAAATGTAAGGCCCATATGATTTCACTGATATGTGGGATAGAAAACTGAAACTCATAGACACAGACAACAGTGTGGTGGTTACCAGAGGGAAGGGGGCGTAGGAAAAGGTAAAGCAGGCCACATACACGGTGAGGGAAGATGATCGGACTCTGGGCGGTGGGCACACAATGCAATATACAGATCAAATATCATAGAAATGTGCACTTGAAACCTATATAATCTTGTTAACCAATGTCATCTTAATAAATTCAATTAAAAAAAGAAACATAAAATTCTCACAACATTTTGAATAGAAGAATATTTAAGATAAGTCAAAGACTACAGAACTGTCTGTGCTTATCCATGCTTCTTTTTAAGTCTGATTTGGAATCAGAGGCTTTTTACACTCACAGACCTAAAATAGATCTAGCTTCAATCATAAAAAGTAACTGTAAAGAAAATCAATTATCACATATCCTGCAGTATTAATGGTCAATAATAAAAAGGTCATTGAAGAACAATTACATAAATCAAATTATATAATGTTTTAAAAGCACATCACAACTATTTATAAACTTGTTATAAATCAGGCAATATCCTTGTAGATGCTCTAGTTTTAGTCTTTTATACAATATATTAGAAAAATGAAACGTGAGGTAACATGACTTTTTTAACATCACACAGTTAAAGGTAGTGCGAAAATATGAGCTCCATCTTGCTGTCCCTAAGGCCAATGCTAGTATTGGTTAATGGGAAAATGCATTCAGTGTATGCCACTTGAATATAAACAGAGTTCAACTATGTAAAACATAGCACAAATAATACAAGTATTATTTATAATGCCATTTTAATGAGAAAAAGATAATTTAGAAATTATATTAATTATATATATGACAATATTATTTGAAGACTGGGGCTTGCAAAAATTGAAAAAACAAAGTTGTGGATATAACTTTTAAAAAAAAATATTTTTATTGATTTCAAAGAAAGGAAGGGAGAATCATTGACCGGCTGCCTCCTATATGCCCCGGCTGGGGATCAAGCCTGCAACCCTGGCATTGCCCTAACCAGGAATCCAACAGTGATCTCCCGAATCACAGGTCCATGCTCAACCATTGAGCAACAATGGCTGGGTTATCATTTTTTGTTGTTGCTAATCCTCACCTGAGGATATTTTTTCCATTGATTTTTAGAGAGAGTGGAAGGAAGGGTGGGAGGGAGGGAGAGAGGGAAACATTGATATGTGAAAGCCACATCCATTGGTTGCCTCCGGCATGCACCCCGACTGGGGCTGGGGATCAAACCTGCAACCCAGGTAGTGTCTTTGACTTGGAATTGAACCCGCTACCCTTTGGTGTGGACGGGCTCTCTAACCACTGAGCCACAGTGGCCAGGGCATGAATATATTATTTTATGGTGGGTAAACAATAGAAATGAAAAAAAGCTGATCAGCTTTCTCATCTTTTTTTCCTATCCCACTCCCGAAAAGAAGTACCGCATTTCTCCAGGCACGTTGATGGGAAATTAAGCTGAGCCCTGCTGGAAGAGAAAATAATGTAGGATGGATTGCTCAGTGTAACAAATGACCAGGAAAAAGCAAATCAAAACCATAGTGATTTATCATCTCACACCTTTTAGGATGACTGTTGTCAAAAACACGAAAGTCAGTAAGTGCTGGGGAAGAGGTGCAAAAATTGGAACCCTGGTACTCTGTTGAATGCAATATGGTGCAGCCACTATAGAAGATAGTGTGAAGTTTCCTACAAATTAAAAATGGAAATACCAAATGATCTAGCAATTCCATTTCTGGATATTTATCCACCCAAAAATTGAAATCAGGAACTTGAAGAGATAGTAGCACTCTCATGTCCATTGCAGTGCTATACACAACAGCCAAAATATGGAAATAAATTCCCAGAAACATGTGAATAGATAAAGCAAATGTAGTTTATACATACATTGGAATATTATTCAGCCTTTAAAAAGGAGGAAATCTTTTATTATAAGACCAACTGAATGAACCTTGAGGTCATTAAGCTAAGTGAAATAATCAGTCACAGAAGGATTCCATTTATACGAGGTATTTAAAATAGTCAAACTTAGAAGCAAAGAATAGAATGGTGGTTGCCAGGGATGTGGGAGGGGAAAATAGTTTCTAATTAACTTCTACAAAATTTCAGTTATGCAGGACAAATAAGTTTTAGATATCTGATAAACAAGTTTGTGTCCATATATAGCATGGCACTGTACACCTAAAAATCTGTGAAGATTTTTAGAGTTCATGTTAAGAGTACTAATTACAATGAAAAAAAGAAAAGAAAAGAATGTAGGATGAATGAAAGGAATAGAAGATGGAGAGTCATTTCTAGGGAGGTGATATCCCCCAACTCGGTGGTTGGATGTTGCAAAGGTAGTAGGGAGCAGCATCCTGCTTGCTCATGTAGTTCAGGGAAGATGGAATTATCTCAAAGGAAAAGTTGTGTAGTGCCATTAGAAAAGTTGACACTAGATTCTGTGGCTTTCAACCTAGGCAGAACTACTCTCATTAAAACTTGGTCCAGTTAAGGAAGCCAGCCACCTACTCTCAAGGATTGTGCTGGCTTGGACGTTGCTCTCTCAGTGGTGTGGGTCAATGTACAAGGACCAACCCCCATTTCTAGAATGTTTAAGACCCTCACTGGGAACTTCCCCAGAGCTCATGTGGCAGGAAACATCAAATCATGAACGTGATTCAATTTCTTACCAGGACACGAAGGGGAGGTTGGAACTGACTACTGAAAAAAAAAAGTAATGCATTTCTTGTCCTCCAGTAGCTCTCTCAAATTCATGCTTTTTGAACAGTCAAGGTAAACAGGGGAGTGTAATTAGCCATGATTTGTGGTTGGACTTGAGAAAAATGATCATGGTAGGATTCTGTTTGTGATCACTACAGCCACTAAAATGATCTCGTATTCCAGTCCAAAAATTTCTGGAAAGATTGGTGTAGGTGTCAAAGTCACACTATGGCTACAGTTTATGATGTTTAGAATTAGATATGTTATTTGAAACAGACTAAAATAGAATGTGCTGAATGAGACAGGAGAATGGGTATTGGGTAGATCAGTAAAATTTTATTGATCCCAAAAAAATAATATAACAAAGTTATCTAATTATAGGTAAGTAATGTAATCATCTCATTCAAAGTAGATTGCAGTTCATAAATTTGTAAGTTTTTCTTAGTTGAAACTTCCCAATCTATTTTGTTAAAATACCCAGAATGAATGTTTTCTATTGACTTTCTAATTAAATGATATTAACAGATTAATACCATCAAATTTGAAGAATATGATGAGCAGCTAACAGTAACCAACTAATCCAATAATGCTCTCAGGATCATATAGAGATTCATAGTTAATTGAATGGGCATAGGAAACTAGGATAAGTGACACAACTGTGCATGTGAAATGCTTAACTGTTGCCTCCTCTGTTTTACGTATCCCTAGTGAATCCTTAAGGATTTTAACTTTAACTATGTTCTTAATCTTTTTTGATATTCATGCATTCTGTACTGTTCCCTTCTTAATGTTATTTAAATGGATCCAACTACTCAGAAAATACATTTTAACCTAAAATATCATTACTTTATACCAGAAAAATTATTTCCTAATAAATGCAAGAGCTATCTGAACTAATGCCAACAAATCATCATCATCATTCCATTGAGCATATATAGGGACAATAGAAATTATATTTCATAAGATTATCTGACAGATAGCACGCAGAATTTTGCCTAGACTATTAAGGTGTAACTTTAAATCATGTGTAAAATCAGACAAAACAGAAATTATGTTTCTTAAAAGGAAAGTTATAAAGTCTCCCAATCAAAATTTAAGAGCAAAATAAAACTCAAATATACTCATCTATAATATAAGAAAATAAAATGTTTATTTTGAAAAAGAAGGGAGAATTCATCATAACCCAAGAAGTTATCACTAGAAATATTACAACTCAGTCAAGTGCTGTGCATAAAAAGTTAAGTTTTTATATTGCTTAGTTTTGAAAACAAAGACACTATATAATTATTATAGATGGTTTAATCAATATTAAAGAAGTAAACATAATGCATAAAATTCTTTCATAATTTTTAGTCAACTAATGTAAGTAAGACAGTGATGATATTTCAAATTAAAAAAATCAATAACCATTTTGTTATTCTGAGAGAAGATATAAAATGTATTGTGAAATAATTTCTTTACAGAAATAAAATGAATTATGTGTTAAGTTACTTTATAAAAGCGCCAATATTCTAAATTTTTTTATATCATAAAGCAGAATTAGCAAATAATTTACTTTGGCTTGATAGATGTTCAATAAATAGAAAATATCACCTGATGGTTGAATTCCATTCAAAAAGTTCTCAATCACTTTTAATTGATATAATTCAATTTCAATATATATTATAACATACTACAATTACTGATTTTTCTATTGAATAAAATCATAATTGTCTAAGAAGAAAACAGTTAACAGCAGTATCTGCCAACTGATATAAACCAATTTCCTTTCAGTTCTCTAAAATTCATGTAGATAAATTATTTCTTCTACCCAATAGATAAGCAAACACTGTTACAACCATAAAAAAATGGCATAGTCTAGATGAATTACAAAGGCCTTTCACAGGCATACAATCTGATTATAAGTAGTTCTTTTGATTAAAAGGAATAAAATTAGACCCATTTTACTTGTGTTAATAGCACCAATACAAAATATTTTTAAGTTAGTTTGCACACTTTTTCTCATTTTATCTTTTCAGCAATCCAGTAAATATAGGTAGGGTAAGTGTAACTATTTCCCCCTTTTTTTTCCAGATGTAAATCCTTAGCTTTAGAAATTATATCAGAGTTGGTTCAAAAAGCCAGGTATCCTGATTCCTCATCTAAGTTCAGGCATGTTGGCATTTTAAGGGCTTCTTTTTTGTTTAAGATACAGAGGACAACTAATTATAAAATTTTGGCTACTATTATGGCTAATATCTTAGATTTAAGTGTATAATCAATATAAATAAGTGTGCTTAATTATGATAAACTGAACCACATCAAGTCCACAAATATTTAGTCAGTGTGTGTCAATAAGAGGACTAGATTCTGGGTTACGTATTGTATCAGTTATATTTCTCACATGATTTCTCCCACTAAGGAAGAGCAGGCCCTCCATGAACAAATGCTCACCTAAGGCAAATAAGATCCCGATTCCTGCATAACAGAGAATCTCCAAAAAGTAGTGGATAGAGGGCTAAGAAATGGGAGTGGGGACGGATGAAGATGAGTTGAACGAGTTGGTGTACGCGACAAAAGGCCTGGTAGGTCACACTGAACTTGGGCTTAATTCATTTGATAATATAAGACATAAGAGGAAAGGTTTACAATAGTCAAATTGTTATTGTAATAACTTTCTGTAGTTTGGAGAGGTGTATAACCCTTTTCCCCTTTGTCTCTTCCACTTTCAGAAAGTTAGTGCTTCTTTCATGTTTTACTGTACTTTTGTTATATTATGTGGGAATTTAAGATTTTTGTGTGTTTTTTTTTAAGTGATGGAGTGCCTTTTGGCTTACTAAATTTTAACACTATGTGTAGGAACTAATGGATGAACATATTGAGGTCATTTCTACTGAGCTAAAATTTAACATACATGTTGTACTGTTCATAACATTCATAAATGATATATAATATAATAATTTATCATCACGTCCCCTGTTCCCACCTTGGTCTGAACAGCTACATCTCATGCTTGGGTTATTTCTATAGCTTCCTAAATGCTCTCCTTTCTACCCTTTACTCCTCCAAACTAGTCTGGTTACAGCAGCCAGAGGGATCCTATTTAAGGCCGTTCAGCTTGTGTCAGCCCCGTGGCCTCTCATCCCACGTTGTTAGAAGCTGAAGTCCTTACAATGTCCTTCAGTATTCTACCTCTGTTAGTTACTTCTTTGACGGGAACCCCTGCCATCCTTCCTCTCACATGCTCCCAGTTCCCGCCACACCGGCCTCCTTTCTGTCTTACTGCTCCCTACACACACCAGGGATGTTCTTGCTCTAGGCCTGGGCCCTTTTCATTCCTCTGCCTTTACTTAACTTCTGGTTCACTCTTTCCTTTCCTTGGGGGCTTTACTCAATTTTACCTTCTCCATGAGTCCTTTCCTGACCACCGCATCTAAAATTGCAACCCCACCCACCTACACACCGTGTCCACCCTCCTTGTTGTATTTTTCACCTTAGCACATATTGCCATTTAATATATGATATTTATAAATAACTCTATTATTTTCTGCCTCACCTACTAGAATATATGGTCTATACTTTCTTCATTTATGTTTTGTGTCCCCACATGGCCCAGTGATTTGCTCTATATAGCAGGTACTAAAAAAAAAATTACTGAAATAGTAAAGTGACACCACTCAGCAAACTCAAGTGTGATAACTGACAGTGATCTAGGAAAGGATCTAAGAAAGAGCAGAGAATAAAAGAAAACAAAAATAGACTAAGAGAAAATAAAAAATAAATCTTATTTTCTTTCACACTCAGTGTGACTTACTATATATAGGGAAAGCCTTTAATCTGAATTTGTTGAGTGCTGAAGTGAAAAACCTGCATTTCCACAGAATATTCTTTGTGCTTTAGCACTCCTCACTGTATCTGGGACATAGTGTAAACTCCAAAACTATGTTGAACTATCTTAAAAATTAGCAAATGGAATAAATGAAAGTCTGGAAAGACCTGACTTAGTTCCTGCACAGTTTCCCTGGGGAGCTTGCAGTCTGCTTGCAGTCTGGAATTCTCTGGCCAGGGAAGAGGTACGTCTGTCTGTCCCACTAGTTATGGTTCTGGTGCTAACGTATGCAGAATCAACCAATGCAGTCTGCATTTCTATATTTCTCTCACTGAAACTAAAAGAAAACAGACTGCTCCCCCCCCCCCAAAAAAAAAGTGGTTAAGGAAAGGGTTTTCTTTCCTTCAAGGTATCCTTCTCCTAGTCTTCAGGTTTATTTTATAATTTATTTATTCAGACCTTGATCAAAGTTTTCTTCCATAATGAACATCTTCTATCCTCTGCTTTTATAGGCTGAAGGTAGCTTGAATGCAAGATAGAATCATATTATTCTAGGATATACTTGTTCAGAATAAATGTTTTCTGAATAGATACTTTGATCCATTTGTAGTCTTTATTATTTCCAGCATTGCCTCCCACATGCACCCCAACTAGGGCCAGGGATGGAGCCTGCAATCGAGGTCTGTGCCCTTGGCCAGAATCAAACCAGGGACCCTTCAGTCCACGGACCAACACTCTAACCACTGAGCCAAACCAGCCAGGGCATTTCTGCAACTTTAATTAAAAAATCTAAAATTATGAATATATAATTAGATACAAGTGAATATTTGTTAAAAGGACAAAAGAAATCACAACAGATTATAAATGTTAAAAATCTGACAAGCACCACAAAAATCACATATCTCTTAGAAGCGTCTTATAATAGGCCAGTAAAATTGATGGAGGAGACCTGAGACTTAAGCTTTATTAGTGTCATAATTTATCCATTCTGATCTTATTTTTCTTTTTATCAGTGATTAAATTTCCATCATGTAACACACCTAGCTTATCATGGTTCACCTCCCCCTACTAAACCTTAACTATCTTCCCCACAACTCTTCATTAGGTAAAACGTCTCCTAAGTATGTGTTATGGAAGGGTCTTTCGGAGGATCCCACACATTTAACATTGAAGACCCAGTGAGTTTCTTTGATTTTTCAAAAGTCACACACAAAGGAAACTGATGAGAAAGATTGGTCCAGACACTGGGAGCCAGACATCTGACACCTGTGCCATGATTCTGTTCACTAACAAGATGTATTTTCAGTGACTAATAGACCATGAAAGTTACATGAACAGATATTCATTTGTATGCATGTCCATAGATTTTAATCAGAGCATGAAGTTTACTGATTAATATATTGCTGATAAGAAAAAAATTTAGAACGTTTTTAAAAGATTAGCCAAAACTATGGTTTTACAGTTAGGAGGTGATATAGTTATATGAGAAATGGCTTCATCGCTTCAGGCATTTTCATATATTTTTTATTTATTCAGGTCTGATATTTAAAATAATATGCCATTACAGCAGATACCTCTCATATTTCAAGATTCCCTTACAGAAAGCCTGGAATTTATAAGATTAATAGTCATCTATGAAAATATCTATCCTCAACAAAATAGCTTCAATAGCTACGTTAGTGCTGCCTAGTTGACAAAGCACACAAAACACACCAGCACCTTTCACTCTCACTGTTAACCTGTGAGATAGGTGAGATACTTGAAAGCTCTTAATTCTACAGACGACATAAATGGAGTCTCAGAGAACATGAGTAACTTGCCTAAAGTCATGAAAATGGCATTAATTCAGTCTTCTGATTTCAAATTTAGTACTATTTCCATTATAAATAACCTATGTCCTTGTTGTTCAGAACCCAGGCATGGCCATGGCCAGTTATCCAAGACTACAGATATGGGGGACACAGAATTCAAGCTTAGTATAGCAAATGTTCTCGCCATCAAAGATCTTCAAAGTCAAGGTAAGAACAGTCTTTTTACCACTTACATGAAACACCGTGATAAACACTATATCGCATGTTTCTGAAACATTATTTCTAAATCTGGTAACAATTTTGCAGAGACTATAATCATCCCAGGTTCCCGGGGAGAACACTAAGGCATCAAAGTTAAACAAGTTATCCTGACAGTAAGTACCAGAGCTGAATTTAAATCTTGATACTGACATATCTGACTCTAAAAACATTTTCTCTATATATCAGAGATGCTAAAGCATTGGCAGTTGGAGATTTGGTACGGATATTATAGCGTGTTTGGCATCCTTGCTTCCAAAATAACCACTCCAAGTTCACACACATACAAAATGTAGCTTGTTCTAATGGCTTGTTGATTAGAAAAACCCAGAAATTTAAGTACAAAAGCAATATCACTTGAACGTACATAAATATTTCAAGGTATGTCACCCTTGCTGATAAAAGCACTCAAATTAAAGTTTAGAGTATTATACATACTAAAAACGTGTAAATCAAGTCAGTTATTTAGTTTTCTTGATGTCCTTATCAGAAATACAATAACTCAAACGTAATTTTCTTTTGATAAATTTGAAAATAAATGTTTGTCTTGGCAATACAGCTAATCATTAATATCCTGACAAAGTAAGTATGATCACTGCATCCTAAAAATAATACATTACAACCTACCAGTCCAGGTACCCAAGTTTTATATTTTTTTCCCAGAAGTTAGTTCCCTAAATATTTATTAGAAAACCTTTGTATCAACATAAAATATGACCTTGTGTCACGTGTACCTAACACACCAGCTTGAGGGAATTTTGAGAAATCTCATGCCAGTTACCAATCCGTACCTGGTCTTCCCCCTGGAACAAGAGCAAGGAAGCTCACTCATCTGTGTGGTGTGTTTCTCGACCGCCAACCTTGATCACTGCCATGCCATCTGTAACATATGCCAAAAACGCATAAGCAGAGACAGAGACTTTCCTGCCTAGGAACATTCTCCCTTAGGTTACACAGGAGTGTGTCTTCTAGTAATGCTACTGGAATTAGCTCTTCTACTGCAGACTTCGTCATGACAGGGAGCTCCAGAGGCCAACTTCTAAAACCAAAACCACCACTCTAAAAACAGCTAGCCTCACCTTCACTCCAACACTGATTCTCGATCATAAATCCAACAGCAATTTCTTGCCAGATACCCTATAAGTTCATCTTTAACAACAGCTAGCTAGCTGGACCAGTATCACCTACATTGAAACAAGAAATTAAAGAATATCCACGAATTAGAATTTATGACACAGGCACATGTCTTCAAAAAACAGCATATGGACAAACAAAGATGAACTAATTTCTTTACTTGCCTAATGGCCTGTGAGAAACTAACTTTCCATATAAGTCTGGCTAAACTCACAAGCAAACATTGGATATCACTGGTTTTAACTCTTTGCTCTACTATGTTCCCACCAATTCATTAAGAAGGTTCTTGAAGCTACATTCAGATCCTAACACTATATTCCTATCTTAGAGCCAAACTGCTATCCAAAAATTTTCCAAACAAATTTGATTTAATTACCAATAATTATAATAATATAGGTATGTTATCTTCAAAGTACTTTTTAAAAGAAACTTCTAGTTGGACAATCCATCAATATAAACAAATAATTGGTTTTGGTTCACTGGCTAAAATATATTTAGTCCTTATGGGTTAATGTTTTTTATTAAAAAAATTTGAATTTTAAAAGTATCATGCCCATAAAATATTCCACAATTATGATGTTATGATACAATACCAGGAAAAAAATCATTTAGAGAATAAATTCAAGAAATCTAGTGATTAAATAAAGTGTAGAACCAATGAAATACACATAAATGATTAGATTTGGCCCATTATATTTCCTAAACAAAATTTTATTATATTTATATTTTCTACTCTGCATTTTCTAGGCATATAGTAATGTTCTAAGTTGATATAAATGATAGAAATTATTAAATTTAACAATTGCTATGTGTTCTTTTTTTTAAATGTTCTAACTTTATTATATTGATTCAGAATACAATGATTAAATCTTTAGGTAGAACAAAGGTCCAGCATTGTGAACCCATTGCAGACTCTATTAGACATGACTCAATATAAAACATTTTTTCCAAATTAATCTGTATTTTCAATATAATCACCACCAATCTTCAACAGAGATTTTTCTGAAAGTTGACAAGTTGATTCTAAAATGTATATGCAAGATCAAAGGTCAAGAATTGTCTCAAGAGGATTTTTAAGAACAGAATTATAGTAAATTCACCTACTATATGTCAGAACTTAATGTAAAGACATAATTAAAACAGTGTGGCATTGAAATGGGGATAGACAAACACACCAGCGGGCTTGAACAAAGAACTCATAAATATTTTAAAGACTTTAGGACAAGCAGAGCTTCTTAAACAACATAGAATATTTATAAACCTTAATAGAAACAAAATGATAAATTTGACTATATAAGCTTTCAACTTTGTAAAAAAATAAATACAGGAACTAAATATACAAGCCTACATACTTGACAAAGGACTATGTTCACAATATATAAAGTTTCCCTAAATTCAATTTAAAATATATAATCTAGTTAATGAATACGCAAACGAACTGGCAAATCACAGGTGAGAAAACCCAAGAGATAACAAGATTAATAAAATAGTTTCATACTCAACTTTACTGAAGGGAAGAGAAGTGAAACAACAGCGGGAGACCATGACACACTGTATTCAAAAAGCAAATGTTGAGAAAGTGGAACAAGAACGCAGGGAAACAAGAACACTATTTTACTTCTGGTGAGTGTAAAACTAATATACCACTTTGGGGAGCAATTTGGAAACATCAACTGTTGTTGAAGAAGCCATACGACATTCCCCTCCATCACCTAACAGGACAGTCACTATAACTCAGAAATTTAACTTGTATTATACAAGAAACTCCTGCACATGTGGACAAGGAGACTGCTTAAAAATTAATGACAGCATTGTTTGAAATACCAAAAAGAAAAATACCCTCATATATAACCTAACTGACCAGAGAATGTTTCCATTAAGCTGTAGTTAAGGCATACAATAATATAATTCTGCCCCTTAGTTAAAATGACTGAACTAGAGCTACATATACCACTTGAATAAATCTCATAAACTTTATGTAACTAAAAAAGTGGCAAAACTCTATGTACAGTAAGATAGTTACATAAAATTTCATAAACAAAATGAATCCTTATGTAATTTATCAATACATATGTAAAACTGTAAAGAAAAGTAAGTAAAAGGGTAGCCTTAAATTAAGTCTGATGGTTATTCTGGGGCACTGAGAGAGTGTGGGAGAGGTAAGGTGATGACAGAAGGCTTTCATCCATTTACAGGTACTTATCTTTTCAAAAAATATGAAACGAATACAGCAAAATGTTAAGACTTTACACAGTATGGTAGGTACATGGCTGTTTCCCATATTATTCTCTACAGTTTTTTTGTTCACTCGACAGTTGTAATGAAAATTACGGGTCAGCAGTTCATTGTTAAATTGCAGACATGAAGCCACAAATGCAAAGAAGCTGCCCTGCCCGCTCCCATCGGGGAGGTGAACAGCTGTGGGACGCCGAGCTGGGCACCTCGACAGGCGGGAGGCGAGAAGCGCGAACCTTACAGGGCACCTTTCCCAACTGGGAGGGGGTTCAGGGTAAAGTAAATCACACGCACTTTTAATGAATTAGTAAGCATCGAATCCTGACTTTCTTGGTTGCCTGTAATGAAGAAATCAACCACTGAGTTGCATCATAAAAACGGACAAGACAGCAAAACACACTCACCAATAAAGTGCAAATGAGCAGGAAACATGTGTCAGGTGCCAAACACTTCCACACTTGCTACTGACCTCACTGCATTTAACCCAGTTATTACCTGGAAAGGAGCTAAGAGAGGGCCACAGACCATGCCCAGTGAGGTCTGGGTGACATGAGGAGGGAGCTTACCTTAGTCACACCTGGGAGCAGGTCAGTGGCCAGAATGGGGGTGGCCACTGCTAGTGTGGGAAGATTGGATATTTACGATATTTAAGCTCCTGAGCAAAGGGGTTCCCCCTATTGGCTCTCTCTTGCTCTCTTGCGACTCTTCTTGCGGGGAGTGTGCTCTCAGGCTCTGCGCTCACCCGCACAGTGCACGGCCATGTGGACCCCACACAACGGACTGACGACTGAAACTAGCCTGATGCTGAGCGGGGCCCAGCTCCACCATGAAGCAGAAACTCTGGACACTGGTTTTGCTTTTAGCTCTGCTGAATCCCCAGCTGCACCTCTTCCAGGACTGGATTAAGGGAAATGGGACTTTGGAAACCCAGGGATATAATTCCATGCAAATAAAGTTTTCTGCCACATCTCATCCTCCCATGGGAGCCTCCAGAAATTCTTATTCCAGGGGCACCCCAAGAACCCCACTCCCAATAGCAACAGAGAAAGGCAATCCACGCAATTCTCTGATAATATTACTTTGAGTTGAAATTGAGATTTTAATTTCTAATTTAAAATTCCTATGTTTTGTGCCCATCACTCTTTCTCAACCACCCAGCAAACACAGCGAATGGGGAGATTCTGGGCTAGAAAACTGCTAGAGAAAAATCCCCTTCTTACACTTTGCCACTGCACAGGAAAGTGGTGTTGCATTTTTCAGATTTGAGGGGTTTTTCCTCTATCAGTAGCAATCCAATTCTCTAGCCCCACTCCTGAGATCTGATTTTAAATTCAAAGCAAAGAGAAAAACAGAGAAAGGATGGAAGGAAGGAAGGAAGGAAGGAAGGAAGGAAGGAAGGGAGGGAGGGAGGGAGGGAGGGAGGGAGGGAGGGAGGGAGGGAAAAGCTAGAGTAAGTTTATGTAAATTTATTAGCAGTTAAGCTCAAAGTTTTAAGAACCTGTGCCCAGAGGAAACAGTTTCCATTTTGTACATCTTTTCTGAAAAATAATAAAAAGTTATATTACCAAATATCAATGCTGTCTTAAGTGTACATGGCTCTTTACAAATAGTAGAATGTGACTACATGTATCATTTTATTTGTTTCCCACAACCCTGAGGAGTGCATCTTAATAAGCACCCAATTTTTATAACTGAAAAGGAATTCTTTATAACTCATTTCTATATATGTTGCTTGAAATCTTGTTTCATTAGGCACTGTGTAAGCACCGAATATGCAGAAAAAGAAGAATTCATCGTTAAGGGACACAAGAGATACATGCACACCGTGGAACGGAACTCCAAGGCGAACTGAACCTGGTCATTGTCAGATAAAAAATAAAGTCTGTGCTTGTCATGAGGTGAGAACTGTATTATGGATTCCCCAGATTTGGAGATGGTTGGAACTCTGATCTGAGAAGAATATATAAAGAGTTATTTTTAAAGAAAGTGGAATTTTTAAAGCATGTCATAAATTCTGAAGTTCCTAAAATTGTAACGATATTCAGTTAGTTTCACCAGGTAAGAAAGTCTAGAGAAAAGTTCATTACAGAGGAAACATCTAATTTTTTTGAGGCCATTATTTAAAGTGTTGAATATACTGAACTTTGTTTGGATATTATAATGTAATCATTTGTCCAAGAATTTAAATTGGAATTGGGAAGCTGTAAACACACATTCAAAGTCCATATATTTGAGTGTATTTTTAGTTGCTCAACTTAGTTCAAAGTGAAGTAACAATATCAAAGACCTACATGAGAAAATATCCAATACTATTTAAAACCCCAATGTTAATGAACATTTAACAGCCCCAACACTGTTAGTCTAAACTTCTTAAAATTTTGATCTTAAAGCAAATAGCAAGAGATGGCACTTTAGAAACTTAATTATGTTTGTAGTTTAATTCTCCAGATTTTTTGTCTTCATTTTCTCATCAGAACAAAGACTGATCTTTTATGCATTAAAAGGAAGAATAATAGGTAGGAAATGATCCTTCTTTGTCCAGTATTTGATTAAGAATGTTTACTAAATGTTCCTGGGAAATAAAATTTAAGATATTGGAAGACAGGATCCCTCAAGGACCTGACTACCTGAGCTCTTTTAGAAAATCACTGTAGATTGTTGTAATATAAAAAGATGGGTTCAGGAAATTTTGATTAATAGAACACTCTGCAAGTGCATTTTTTTTTTAATTTTAGGAGATGGCATACAAAGTAATATTAGGAATGTTTTAAAACTAATTTCTTGAGTGTAGCCTAATTTGTTGAGTGTAGTAATAATTATTGCTAATTCTCAGCATTTGGAAACACACAATTCTCCCAGAGTATTTAACAAGACAAACAGCCTTGTTCAGAAAGATTTTCCAAGAAGAGGTTGAATCAAAATCTTCTTTTACAAAATTACCAGAGCAGTGGCTCAGAAAGTACTCTTGGGATTTTGTTTTCTTATCCATTTAATGTTAGTTACATAAGTGAGTCCTTTCAGAACAGCACTTGGCTGATGAACACCAGAAAACCTACAAGACTGGTTAGTATGTTTTAGATCCAGAGAATAAAAAGCTAGAGGAAATTGGAAAATACTCTTGCTGTCAATTAACAAAGGCTGAGTCTATGCAATCGTGTACTGCAAGAGTATTAACATGTCAGACCATAATGAGTCATAAAGTCTATTACAGGAGAAATGACCAAACTTAGAAAAAACAGTAGATTCAAACTGTTTCTGAACAATAGCCTCATAGTTTAGGGGAGAAAAAAGTAGTCTATGAATTCTATAGTCAACCGATTATCAGTCATGTATTAAATCAGCTGGAAAAAAATATTGAATCATAAAGGCTCAGTCTATATACTTTTGTATTCAGAAATTCAGAAAGATATACTCCAAAAAGATCAAGTCACTCCCTGTGTCTACCTGGAATTCATTATACAGATGGAGAATTAAATCACATAAACACAAACACATCTATCTATCATCTATCTATCATCTATCTATCTATCAATCTATCTATCATCTATCTATCTATCTATCTATCTATCTATCTATCTATCTATCTATCTATCTATCATCTATCTATCTATCTATCTATCTATCTATCTATCATCTATCTATCTATCATCTATCATCATCTATCTATCATCTATCTATCTATCATCTATCTATCATCATCTATCTATCTATCATCTATCTATCATCTATCTATCTATCTATCTATCTATCTATCTATCTATCTATCTATCTATCTATCATCTATCTATCTATCTATCTATCATCTATCATCTATCTATCATCTATCTATCTATCTATCTATCTATCTATCTATCTATCTATCTATCTATCATCTATCTATCTATCTATCTATCATCTATCATCTATCTATATCATCTATCATCTATCTATCTATCCATCTATCATCAATTATCTATTCACATACTGTATACGTAATATTTCCTTAGAAAAGAATTAATCTCATACTGTGGAAAATTAGCCATCTTTATTGCCTTCAATAAAGAAATTTTTAAAAATCAAGTCATGAAAAATATTTGAAAAATTAAAAAACACACAAAACCAGTGATCAAAAATTGGTATTATTATAGAAATTCCTCACATCAGGCATAAAATTAGAGTTCTGTCCAACCAATCTACTACTTTGAACTTTTTTGATACTCTATTGGGGGTGTGAGGATGAGGGCTCTAAAGATATCATGTATAAATGAGACGCATAATTATAGACAAAACATAAATTATATATAATATATTAAAACTATGTATAAAAACATATATAGACAAAACTATATATAGGCAAAACAAATTATACGTACTAAAAACTATATATATTTAAAAACTATATAACTATACACATAATAGTTTATTATGCATACATAACCAGAGAATGTACTGGTCTAAACACAGTAAGTGCTTATGAACAGTCATTTGGCCTGATGGCCTTCAAGTAGCCTGTTGTCATGGAACATATGGATGGAAGAAAGTAAATTTATCATATGTTAAAGTTACTCCTCAAAATATTTAATGTTTCAGAATCAGGATCTAAATTTTGACAGTCCAGGTAGTATCATGGACCTAATAGAAAAACTACCAAGTGTTCTATTAAAGACCTATGTTGTAAGAATAAATAAAGCAAAGCTGGAAATCATCAATAAAAAATTATGGGTATGGGTTATGCAAGAGCTGGACCCTAATCAGAGAACCTATACTCATAAAAACACCTGGCTTGGCACCTTGGCAAAGCTTCAGGAAAATTAATAAATAATATAATTAATAAAAATAAAAACTTAAATCATATGTACAAAGTTTTAAATAATTTACCACTTAAACCAATTAGATAAAGTACAAAACTACTAGTTCCAAGATAAGGACTTCAGTGGCAGTCTTAGCATTTGTAAAATCAAAGATGCACTTCAATTTTCTCTCTTGAATAAGTTTGTATTATATCTATTTTTAATTTAAATTCATGAACATAAAATATGGCCACATAAGCTACCAAGTACAAAGAGCATTATTTCATCACAGTATGCTTTGTTGAAATTATCTTTAAAATCATCCCAATTTGTTGCACTTGCCAATTTCCAGGGTGTAAATACAAAGAAGGGTATGTAATTTTATCTTTAAGTCATTTAGTATCTTTGCCAAGTTATATCAGGCACAGCCATTGCTGCAAATTTTATTTTAAAATAAAATAGCGTATTCATTTCTTCTAGAGTATGCTATATGAGAGCAATCATATCACTACCATCCTTAAAAATGGGTCTCAATTCCTGTATCTTAACTAGATCGTAACACCAAAAGAGTAGCATTGGGGATGATAGGATTACAGTCATGGATAATTCATAGAGACTCAGTGATTTCCTCATAATTGTTATATCTTGATTCATACAGTCTAGTCCTTCATTCAGCTATCTGGCTAAATTTTTTAACTTTCCCTGTTTTATGAATACTATTAGAATAGTTTTAATAATATGCTTTCAGCTACATATTTGGTAATATCCTGGTAAACTGGCACTCTGAAAACCAACAAGCAAACAAACAAAAATGAGCCCAGCCGATCTGGCTCAATGGTTGAGTGTGGACCCGTGAACCAGGAGGTTACTGTTTGCTTCTTGGCCACGGCACATGCCTGGGTTGCAGGCTCAGTCCCCAGTAGGGGGCAAGCAGGAGGCAGCCGATCAATAATTCTTTCTCAAATTGATGTTTCTATCTCTGTCTCTCCCTTCCTTTCTCTGAAATCAATAAAAAATATATATATTAAAAAAATGGTCTGGTTTATAGCATCTGCCTATTTCCATGCTGTAAATACTCTCACTATGGCCAATTCAAGCTATCAATGTGATAACACTGAATGTGAAATTGGAAAGATATGTCCAAGCTCTTTCCAGCACAACACTGTGATGAATAAATACTTCCTCAAGTTTGTGTTTATTCTAATAGTCTATCAAAATATCCAGAAACTTTTTTGGTGGGTTCCAATACATTTAACATTAACTGTGAATAATTTTAACATAATTAAAAGTTTAAACAGTAACAGGCAACATTTTATTAAATTATATAATAACAGAAAACACAATTCAAATAAGTATTTAATTTACAGTAAAAATAAAATGATAGGTTGAGGCTACTTTATGATAGAAAATGTTCATTATAAGCAATATCACTCAAAACTTGCAAACTGTATCTGCAATGGTTTAGAAAATGCAAATAACTGCATCATCTGATTAACGAGTGAACATTATCATTAGGCATTTTGAGAATTAAGCTGTAACATTTTAGTGAAAGAAAGTGACCAAATACAAACTTTATGGGCCATTAGATACATCTGTAAACTTCATTATTTTAAAATGCTTATGATGTAATGAGGTGAAAGTTATCTAAATTACGCAGTACTTTTCACAGGAGTTGGCAAAGTATTTTTTATGTAAAGGATCAAAGAGTATATGTTTCAGGCTTTGTAGACCATACTGTCTCTGTTGTAAATACAGTTCTGCTATTGTAGTGGAAAAGCACCCATGTTCAATATGTAAATTAATGCTCCTGGCTGTGCTCCAATAAAACAATGTTTACAGAAACAGGTAGCAGATGGATTTGGCCCTTGGGTCCTCCATAATTTGCTGACTTGACTTTAACATGTACTGAATCATCTGATGTTTTCTTGAAATTTATGAAACATTAATCCCTACAACCAAAGTACTTTTATTTATAACACTGCCCCAGTCAGTAAAAAATCTTGACCAATTACTGTAGATAAGATATTCCCATAGCAAACCAACTGCCAAAAGGACAATGCAATTGAAAATAAAATGAATATAATTATGTATATATCTTCCATATTACTATACAAAAATTTTACAATTAACCATCAGAAAAGATTTTTCTAGACAGTAAAAAAGAAAATTTGCAATTAAATTACTATATACTTAATATGAGTTCATTTATTTTAATTCATTTGAACTCCTTATTCTTACCTTCCATAAGTCTCCCTGTCTGTTCCGCACTCCCCCCGGGAAGAATCTTGGCAATATAGGCTCCAATTTCTCCGCTATGTCCAGGGATTTCTTTACCACCCACAATTCTAATTCCTAATCCATTTCCTGTATTGGAAAAGTAAAAAATTACTATTAATAATTTAAGAAGAGACAACAGTTATCACAAGATATAAGGTGCACACAAAGTGGGCTTTGGTGCCCAGAAGTTTACTAGAACATGTATATTCAAACTGAACACCAATAACAAAATGTTTTTCTGATTTCAATAGTTTATATGAAATAGAACTTTCTGAGATCTTGGTAGGATCTGTAATGATTAACTTGATATTAACAAATGCTTTAAATTCAGCTATATATAGTAATATACTATGGCTTTGTCCATATTGGCCAGATATTTGGTAAAAAATTTATATGAATATATTCCCAGTGTAAGAAATGCCAGAGTATATAATTTACTTATAAAATTGAAGAGCATTTTGCTTATAAAAAGACAGTAAAAACTATCACAACTTGTACAAATGATTACAATTGATAAAGTGAAAACATGATCATAGCACATGAATTATTATTCACTTTTTAGCCTTTATTCATTAGATAATATTGTTTGTGAATTAACATGGCACTTAGTGCCAGGCACAATAAAATTATTCTTGACTGATGAACTGAGTCAACTGTCCCTTACTCCAAAGAACAGATTTTTCTGTAATTAGCCACATGAATAAAAGATGGAGAATGATTATTATGAGAAATATAATTGAGATAGAAATGGTCTTTTGATATTCAAGGTTTTTTTTTACAAAAATCAGCTAATATTAGTAAGTGTATACAGCACCAGATATGTTTTTGTTACAAATGTCAAGAAGAATTTAAAATGACAGCACTAAAAGAAGAATTCTTCTCCTTTGCTGAAGATACAATTAATTATCTCTTTACATTAAAATATATTCCGTTCAGTAACTGAAGGACCATTTTCAACTCTTTCAAAATCTCCAAATTTTAAAAGCCAGCTTTCTTCCAAATCCTGTTCCCTTCTCACTTTACTCTCCAAAAACAACCCCGTAATCAGCATGAACAGGGTTCAAACATATGATGAGCAGTGGCATTGAATTATGGAACCCTCCTGGCATTTACCCAACAGGGATATAAATTGGTAAAATACCGATTCTTATGTCCAGGTGATGTGATGCTTCCAAATGAATTCCCTCACTCCTTTTCTCCCTCCCCCTCCCTTCCTTCTGTCCTTCCTCCATTGTTTCTCCACCCTTTTTTCTTCCTCTACTTCCCTAGTATCTGAACCCCTCTCTCTATGTTTGCATTAGGGTAAGTATTCTGAAAATTTAGCCTTAAAACAAAAACACAACCAAATGAGCTGTACACTTCTCAGTGTCCTGCTGTTGTCAAGGGGTCAGAGTTAAATAAGATTCTAGCTCTCTCTGGCCCCACTGTGGACCTTTTCTGTCACAAGTTTCTTGGTCTAGTGTTACTGTTCTTAATAGAAATTGATTTATGATACAAATTAATGGCAACTGAATGAATGCAGAACATCATTTAGTATATGACTTAGTCTCAACTAAGCCTGTGCAGAGATAGTTGAATTCTTAGACATTAGCCTTTTAAGTATTCACCATGATTGATTCTACTGATTCACTAGATATATGTGATAAAGGGCAGCAGACAAAGTTGTGTTTTTTTAAAAAATGTTTTTATTGATTTTAGAGAGAGAAGAAAGGAGAAAGAGAGAGAGAAACATCAATGAGAGGCGATGGGCTTCCTCCTTCATGCCCCCTACTGGGGATTGATACCACAACCTGGGCATGTGCCCTGATCGGAATCGAACCTGTGACCTCTCTGTGCATGGTGCACCGGACAAAGCTCAACCAATGGAGAAGCCACACCGGCCAGGGCAGATGAACACAAGTTTTTAGTCACTCTTCATTCAATTTGTTTAGCCAATTTTTTGAGTGTACTAAGGACATTTTAGAAATTACAAAATGAGGATTTAAAAATAGCTGTACATAATTAAAGGGTTATTTCATGGAATTTATCTGTTAAAAAAAACAAAATATATCCTTAATCAAAGATTTGGTTTCACTTTCCATCTGAAACTCTCCCAAGCTGTAATTCATCATTTATAAAGATTTTATAAAAATTCACAGAAATATTGAATTTCTAATGTGGTCAATATGTTCAGATAAATCTTAAGACATGGTCAGTTTGAGATCCCAAAAGATGATTCATTATATTTCCTAAGTGGAAAGGCATATGATGTTCAAGACCATGCCCTATATCAAAATTAACCATAATTTATACTGGAGTATAACAGAGAAGAGTAGGGTATAGTAGAGTGCTCAGAAAATTGGTCTTAATTACTTCTTTTTAAGTTAAAAATTAGAATATAAATGCAGCCCATGACAAATAATTTCAGCAATAAATATTACACACTACAGCCTTATGCTTAGAATCTATAAGTAGAATTGTTACACCTGAAAAGGTGTAGCTAAAAAAGTAGTTGCAGAACTCCAAAATCTATTCATTAGAATAGCAAGTATTTTAAAAATTTTGGTTATAATTTCATTTTGTAGATGACAATGTCTTAAGGGCTGAGTTGCTGGGTCTTTAGTGTTATTTGATTTTTAGTGACTGAGAACATTCTAAAACCCTATAGTAAAAATAAAGTGTTAGGAAACTATAATTATATCCATTTGTATAAGTAGCACAATACAATAATTATTAAATATTGTAAAATACAGCCTTACACAAGTATATTCAAGACTCAAAACAAATTATAAACATACTTTATAAGCCTCAGTATCTTTGGTAAAATCAGAGTAATATATAGTTCATGACACTACTATGAGAAATAAGATTATATATATATACACACAAACTACTTCAGGCATTCAAAAATTATTGTTACTCTTTTTGATGTTGCTGTGGTTGCTACTATTGTTTTTCATATATACAATAAAGTAGCATAGAAATATTAAAACTTTGTGAAAGAATAGCATGGTAAAAATTAAAAAGACTCAAGAAGAATAACATTTTTTTGTTTATTTAATAGTGGTTGCTTGTATCCTAATTTGGATTTCATGAATATAAATTTAATTTATACGATTTCTAAAAATTTAAAACTGGAAATTTTTATTTAACATTTCAATAGCTGCAATTTGATATTTTGTTTTAAATACAGATAAAATGAACACAAATGCTTTTATAAAAATAAAACAACCCAGCTCAAATCTGAAAAGCAGAATTCCAATAAAAGATTTAATAAACTCAAGAAACATTAATTTTAACTGAAATGCGTATATCTAACTAATCCTTGGCAAATAATGTTTATATTATCATCTTTCAAATTTTGAAAAGTTTTTGCCATCATAAACTTCTTTTGCCTCTCTGTTTCTATTCCATCAAGAATTATTGCTAAAATGCTTCCTTAGTTAGATACCATAAAAATGCATTGGTCTTGCTCTTGAGTTTACAGTGTGTCAGAGTAGAGAAAAAAAAGATACTATAGAGAGCATAGGAGCTTTGGTAAAGAGATCATCAAAACTTACAGTAATTTCACAACATATAAGTATGTGGTTAAGAAAGTCATACAGAGAAATTTAAATTTCAGAAATCCTTTAAAATATGTAGGGAATATCTATAAAAAAGAGAAGTTCAATGATAAAGGTAGCAAAATCACCAAGAAAAAATATTACATTAAAAACCGTAGGAATAAAATTTAAAAGCATTGGTATTTTTAAGTCTCTATGTATATTACAATTATGTGATACAAACACTATTAGGTAGTTAGTTTTAAAGTTCTGGTCCAAGATGGCAAAACAAAAGGCTCTCAAACTCACCTCGTCCCATGGACCCTCTGAATCTACAGCTAATGTGGAGCAATTCCCTCTGAAAGAAACCCAGAAACTAGCTGAATGACTCTTCACATCAGGTGAATGAGAAAATACCCACTTCAATACAGGTCTTGGCACACCCTCTACTGGGAGCCATTAAGTACAAATAAAGCAGCCTGGGCAGTCACAAAGATTTGAGAGACAATCAAGAGCTCAGGATAGGCTGAATAATGATGTTCATCTCCTGCACAACACTATTCTATAAAGACTGGAAGATGTGGCTGTTTTATCTAATTTACAAAAACCAACATAGAGAGGAAAGGAAAACTAAGTAACAAAGGATTATGTTCCCAGCTAAAAAAACAAGATAAGACTTCAGAAACAGACTTTAATTGAAATGATGTTATTTCCCTGATAAAAAGTTCAAAATAATGGTCATAAAGATGCTCACCAAGGTTAGGAGACCAATGGATGAACAAGGTAAAAATTGTTCAGCAAAAAGACAGAAAATATGAGAAAGTACCAAATGGAAGTCATAGTGCTAAATAATAAAATAACCGAAGTACAAAATTCATAGAGGGGTTCAACAACATACTAGAAAAATGGAAGAAAAGATCAGAGAATTTGAATACCAGACACTGAAATTCATCCAACCAGAGGACAAAGAAGGAAAAAAAAGCATGAGGTAAATGCTGTGCTTGCCTCCTCCCACAGCCACATCAAAATAACAACTACAGAACTATCATTGAGAATCACCTGAAGACTAGTTGAACAGAAGTCCTATAATTAAGGACATACAGAAGAAGACACGATGAGACTGGTAGGAGGGTTAAAGATGCAGAATAGGCAGGCCCCACACTCACATGTGCTGGTTTAGAAATGAAAGGGATATCTTGGCTATGGAGATTCCCCCTGAGGACTGAGGAGTTCTAGACCCACACCAGGCCCTCAAGCCCAGGGTTCCGGGGCAGGGAAGAGAAGTCCCCATAACTTCTGGCTGTGAAAACCAGTGAGAATTGTGGCCCAGTGAAACAGAGGGCTGCTGGAGTCCCAGGCATTCTTAAAGGATCCACACATGGATTTACTCACTGAGAGACTCACTTCCTCTGCGCTCCAGTGCTGGCGCAGCTGCTCTAAAGAGCCAGAGATATACTGGGAAGAACTGAGTCATCTGGCTTCAAGGAAAGGGATGGAGCTGCAGCGTTCTCCCAGACAGAAGCACTGGCAGACACCATTGTTCCTTTGTTGAGCCCTTCCTGCACCTAGCCTGCAGGAGCAGATCAGTATCAAGTCTTAGTCTCTCTCAACCGTTTAGCCCACCTTGGTGATTCCCTGAGACCCCCATTCCACCCAACTTGTGGGCTAACCCAAGCCACTTCCAGTGGCTTTTCCATACAAACAGCCTGTCTTAGCTAATGCTGCAAACTTTCCTAAAACCTCTAAAAGGTTCACAAGCCCCAAACAAGCAGTATCTGGCCTCAGCAAGCACTGTACCTCTTGCTAAGTGGCCCCAAGTCTGGCACTAGTGATAGCAGGCCATGGTTTGCAGCTTAGCTTCTCCCTGGTGCCTCTAGGCCCCAGAACCAACATACCATAGGTGATCAGCTTAAAACCTCATCAGAGCACCACCCAACCACCTTCACAAACAAAACATCCAAAAGGCACACTCAGAAGGCATCAGGGCCCCACTAAAGAGACTCCTGCTCTGTGGGTAAGCCCTGTACAACTCCTCCACTATAATCATGGCCAATCCTCACAACAAGTTAGCCTGAGAGTCAATCCTTCTCCTTGACGTGCCAAAACCAATGAAGGCTCAACTAGAACAGGAGAACACACACAATGCACACAAAGGACAACACTGGAGCACCTGGCTCTGGTGACTAGGGCGACTGCACCAATAGGCTCCACAGGACACCTACTACATAAGGCCAGTCTACTGAGACCAGCAGACACAGCAGATCTACCCTAATACATAGAAACAAACACAGGGATTCAGCCAAAATGAGGAGACAAAGAAATGTGTGTAAAATAAAGAAAAGAACAATGCTCCAGAAAAAGAACTAAACAAAATGAAGACCAGCCATCTACCAGATGCAGAGTTAAAAACACTGGTTATAAGGATGCTCAATGAGCTTAGGGGAAGAGCAGATGAATTCAGTAAGAAGTTTAACAAAGAAACATAAAACATAAAAATGGAGATAAGAAACATAAAAAAGAACCATTCAGAAATAAAGAATACAATTACTGAAATAAATAATACATTAGAGGTAATCAACAGCAGATTAGATGAAGCAGAAGATCAAATCAGTGATTTGGAAGACAAGGTAGCAAAAACCACCAGTCATTGCAGAAAAAGAAAAAAATGAGGATAGTTTAAGAGTATTCTCTGAGTAGTATTCCACTGTATATATATCAAGTGGGACAATATCAAGTGTAACATAATTGGCATCATAGGGGTGCCAGAAGGAGAAACAAAACAGCAAGGGACTGAAAATCTATTGAAGAAATAATTACTGAAATTTGTCCAACCTGTTGAAGGAAATAAACATGAACCCAAAAAGCTCCACATTAAGACACATCATAATTAAAATGCCAAAGGTTAAAGAAAAGAGAATCCTTTTTAAAATTAAATTTATTAGAGTGGCTTTAGTTAATAAAATTATATAGGTTTCAAGTGTACAATTCTATGATACATCACCTGTATACTGCATTGTGTGCTCACCAAAGCCAAATCTTCTTCCGTCACTGTGTATTTGACCACCTTTACCCTTTACTACACCCCACCCCACTTCCCTCTGGTAACCACCATACTGTTATTTGTGTGTATAAGTTTTTGTTTGCTTGCTTTTCTTGTTTGTTCATTTATTGCTTTCAGTTTTATATCCCACATATGAGTGAAATCCTATGGTTACTGACTTTCTGTCTTATTTTGCTTAGTACAATATTCTCAAGAACCATTCATGTTGTCACAAATAGCAGTATTTTATATTTTCTTATGGCTGAGTAGTATTCCATTGTGTGTGTGTGTGTGTGTGTGTATCCAATCATCTATTGAAGGACACTTAGGTAGTTCTATGTCTTGGCCACTGTTAATAATGCTGCAATGGACATAGGATAGGGCTGCATATATCTCTGTATTATATACTTGAAATTTGCTAAAAGAGTAAAAAATAAATATTCTCACACACAAAGAAGATAAAATATGAGGTAATGAATACTGTTAAT
This sequence comes from Miniopterus schreibersii, assembly GCF_964146895.1. Classification (NCBI taxonomy): domain Eukaryota; kingdom Metazoa; phylum Chordata; class Mammalia; order Chiroptera; family Miniopteridae; genus Miniopterus; species Miniopterus schreibersii. Next base: position 51,477,545 of record NC_138118.1, read on the forward strand.
TAACTACATGAAGGGAACTCTCACAAAGTATACATAAATCAAATAAACATGATGTATATATTTTTTTCTTCAAAATATGTCTTGCCCGGCCGGGCGTGGCTCAGTGGTTAAGTGTTGACCTAGGATCCAGGCCCGGTCAGGGTTCCATTCCCGGTCAGGGCACATGCCCGGGTTGTGGGCTGCAGCCGATCAATGACTCTCTCATCATTGATGTTTCTATCTCTCTCTCTCCCTCTCTTTTCCTCTCTCTGAAATCAATAAAGATATATTTAAAAAAAAAAAAATATATATATATATATATATATATATATATATATATATATATGTCTTGATTGATTTCGGAGAGAGGAAGGGGGAGGGAGAGAGAGATAGAAACATCAATGATGAGATAGAGTCACTGACTGGCTGCCTCCTGCATGCCCCCTAATGAGGGATCGAGCCCACAACCAGGCATGTGCCTTGACCAGAAATCGGACTGCAATCTCCTGGATCCTAGGTCGATGCTCAACCTCTGAGCCACGCCAGGGGGCAACATGATGTACATTTTAATTAACCTACAATATTATAAATCCATTTTACCTCAATAAAGCTGAAGTAAAAAGATAAAGTAAAATAAACATGTGTATACAAAAAAACTTTACATTTGCATTTAAAGTTGCAATTTAAATCTACTTTAATTTTATGTACTATTAACACATGTTATATTAAAAGCTGGAATATTTTAAAATATTAGAGTGTTTTTATTTTCATCATTAAAATAATATATGAAAACATTATGATGTTATAATTAAAAGCATTAAGTTTGGACGAAATTACTTATTTCATTTCAACACTATCATATTCCACATCTAAGCAACAAGAAAAGCAATATCTGAAGGAAACAAGATGGCGGCGTAGGTAACAGGGGCACCCGCCGCCTCCGCAACCACATCAAAATCACAACTAAAATACAGAACCACTGTCACTCAGAGCCTCCTGAGATCCGGCTGAACAGAAGCCCCACAACCAGGGGACTGAAGCAGCATCGAGACCGGTACCAGGGGGGAGACACGGGCGGTTCGGGGCTGAATCCCGGAGACGCGGCCGCGGGCCCACACCTGGTGCCGCAGGTTAAACCCGCGAGGGACATTTCAGGGTGGAGCTCCCCAGCCCGGAGCTCCAGGGCCAGGAAGAGACGTCCCCACAATTCCAGGCTGTGAAACCAGCAGGGACTGTCCCTGAGGGTCGCGGAGGCTGCGGGAGCCCCAGCAGCTCCTCTCAAAGGACCGCGCAGGGACTCACTCGGACACGCTCCCTCTGAGCCCAGCGCCGGGCAGCAGCTTGAAGGGACCTGGGACACTTGGGGAGGAACTAACCTGCCTGAAGTCCGGGCGAGAGGTGGAGGGGCAGCTTCCTCCCAGGCAGAAGGGCTGGCAGAGGCCATGGCTCCTTTGGCGAGTCCTCCCCGCACACAGCCGGCAGGCAGGCGCCATATTTGAAGCGCCAGCACCTGACTCGCACCTTTGGCCCCGCCCCGTGATTCCCGGAGGCCCCGCCCCTCCCCACCTGCAGCTCATCCAGGCCATTTCCAGGGGCTTTTCTGTGCAAGTGGTTTCTCAAGCCCCATGCTTAGGACTTTCCTAAAATCTCTCAAACAAGCAGCAGCTGCCCCATACGGCTTGATAAGCGGTCCCAGGCCTGGCACTAGCGGCAGCCTGCATTGGCTCATAGCTTGGCCTCTCCTGGACACTTCCAAGCCCAGCACAAGTAGCAGCCAGCTACAGTTTGCTGAGTAGCTCATGCTGGGTGGCTCTGGGCAAGGCACTGGCACAGGCTGACTTTGCACCTCCAGGGAGGCCCCAGAGACAGTGCACCTGGTGGTCAGACTTGACCACGCTGGATTACAACCCTACCACACCCACGAGTGACACACTCGAGGGGTGCACTTGGTGAACACCAAAGCTCCAATGAAGTAAATCCTGCTCCATAGGGGTGTCTCCAGCACAGCAGCTCTCTGGCTGTAGTTGCAGCTGGTACTCACAGCCGATTTGCCTGGGCGTCAATTCCTCCAAGTGATGCCAACAGCCACCAAGGCTCAGCTACAACAGGACAGTGCACACAGCCCACACAGGGAAGCACCTGGAAGGCCCAGCCTAGGTAACTGAGGAGGTTGAGCCACTGGACCCTACAGGACACCTACTACACAAAGCCACTCTACAAATTCCAGGAGACATAGCAGCTCTACCTAATACATAGAAACAAACACCTGGAAGCAGCCAAAATGTGGAGGCAAAGAAACATGTCACAAAGGAAAGAACAGAAGAAATCTCTAGAAGAGGAACTACATGAAATAGATCCAAGCAAGCTAACAGAGAGTTCAGAATTTTGTTTATAAGGATGCTCAACCATATTAGTAAGAGTATTACGAAAACTAAGAAAATCGACGATCATAATAAAGTACCAATTTGAAATGAAGGCTACATGAACTGAAATGAAGAATAATTTACAGGGAATCAACAGTAGAGTAGAGGAGGCTGAGAATCAAATCAGCAATTTGGGACATGAGGAAACAAAAAACACCCAACCAGAAGAGCAAAAAGAAAAAAGAATCCAGAAATATGAAGACAGCATAAGGAGCCTCTGGGACAACTTCCATAGGCCCAACATTCATATTATTGGGGTGCCAGAAGGAGAGGAAAGAGACCAAGCAACTGAAAACCTATTTGAAAAAATAATTACAGAAAACTTCCCCTACCTGGCAAAAGAAATACTTACAAGTCCAGGAAGCACAGAGGGTCCCAAACAAGAGGAACCCAAAGAAGCCCACAGCAAGACACATAATAATTAAAATGCCAAAGGTTAAAGACAAAAAGAGAACCTTAAAAGCAGCAAGAGAAAAGCAGTTAGTTACCTACAAGGAGCACCCATACAACTGTCAGCTGATTTCTCAACAGAAACCTTGCAGGCCAGAAGAGAGTGGCAAGAAATATTCAAAGTGATGAAAAACATGGAACTACAACCAAGATTGCTCTACCCAGCAAAGCTATCATTTAGAACTGAAGGTCAGATAAAGAGCTTCATAGATAAGAAAAAGCTAAGGGAGTTCATCACCACCAGACCAGCACTACAGGAAAAATTGAAGGGTCTTCTTTAAGAAGCTAATGAACAAAAGAATTTGATGAACTAAATAGATCCAGAGACACTGACGCATGCAACAGATGATCATATTTCAGAGGAAAGAGGGAAGCGGGGTGGAGGGTGGGAAGAGATTAACCACAGAAGTTATATGCATATATGCATAACCCATGGATACAGACAATGACGGGGTGAAGGCCTGGGGAGGGGGTGGGGGAGAGGTGCAGGGGGTCAATTGGGGGCAAAATGGGACACCCGTAATACTTTCAACAATAAAGATAAAAAGCAATATTTGTATCAGTGGTATTATGAATAGTAGTTGTTAAAGGTTTATTATTATAAAAAAGTTATATTAAGCTGTAGATATATTATATAGTTTAGTCATGTCATTAATTGGCCTAAAGAAAAGGAAGATTATCATTAGAAAAGATTAGAATTATAAATAAATATTAATGCTAATGAAGTACTAAGGCTAATGCCAAAGTCTTGGAAGAATAGTCCAATTAAATCTATTTTTAGAGTTTACATGTTAATTACACTCCTGAGTAAGGCTGTGAAAGTTTATTTTTATACTTTTTCCTCTATTCATTTCTATGTTATAAATTATCCATGTATACGTTTAGGAAAATAAACTAAATATATTTAAAAAATCATAGTAACATCTCCTTTGTATCTTGCCAAATGCTACCTTAACTCATTAATATTTAATGTTCAGAACGAAAGAATATTTCACAATTTGTCCTTTATCTTTACTAATTTTTGCTCATTGTAAGAAAAACATTCCTACAAACACAAGTAAGCACATCAATTGCCTAAGAGCAATCCACACTTGACTGTTTCCAGCAACACCAAAACGGCAATACCAGATTCATGCCAAATCTAATCTAACTCTAAGCCTGAGCATGCAAATTATTAACTTGGCAATTCCCATGAGCTTTTTCTAATCCAGCCAATTACTGTACAGTATCTTTTTTCCTAATTTTAAATATGTATCCTTTATGTACATGAAAGATCCAAAGAGAATATTTTATCTCATTTCCATGAGTGAAAGTTCATACTTATCTTTTCTAACGTAATGTGTGAAAAATGTAAAGATAAAAATGTTACATGGTGTTCAAAGTATGTACAAAAGACTACACTCACTGGATGAGATGGGTCCAAGTTGGCTTGGACCCACAGGGCTGAAATGGACATTGGCATGGGAAATAGGGAGACAAGTCACAAATCGACACTAGTATTCTGGCTCTGTTGAACATCTTTTAAATGACAGATGATGCATGTACTGGGAAAGAAATTTTACTAAAAGTGCATAGACTTTCCTCTTCTTAAAATACTTCAGAAATAATTCCCACCAAGAAAATTTCCCAGGACTGCCACCTTCATAAATTCACCTTTCACTCATGCAATAACACAAGGACCTTTTTCTTCCATAAATTTGAGAGGTTTGCATGATATTTCTATAAAAGGCAATTAAAAATAAATCTATTCCCTGGTGGCATTGTGCTTCCTGATTTCAAGCACTATTACAAAGCTATAACAATCAAAACTATGGAAATCAGCATAAAAAATGACCCAGATCAGTGGAACAGAATAGAAAGCCAAAACATAAACTATGCATATATGGTCAATTATTTTACAACAAAGAATCCAAGAATATACTGTGGGGAAAGGACAGTCTTTTCAATAAATGGTGCTGGGAAAACTAGAAAGCCACATGCAAAAGAAACTGGACCTTTTTTTTTTTTACAATATACACAAAAACTCAAAATGGATTAAAAATTAACTCAAAATGGATAAAAATATAAACTCCAAGAAGAAAACATAAATGATAAGCTCCTTGATATCAATCTCAGCAATGATATTTTGTATTTAACAGCAAAGGCAACAAAAACAAAAATAAGTAGAACTACATCAAAATAAAAAACTTCTGTATAGCAAAGGAAACCATCAACAAAATGAAAAGATAATTGACTGAATGGAATAAAATATTTGCAAATAAAATACTTGATAAGGGGTTAATATCTAAAATATATAAAAAACTCATATAACTAAGTAGCAAAAAAAAACCTCATAAAAACAATCCCATTAAAAACGGGCAGAGGATCTGAATAGACATTTTTCTGAAGAAGATATATAGGCCAGTAGTAGGTACATAAAAAGATACTCAACATCAGTAATCACCAGGGAAATGCAAATCAAACCACTTTAAGACACCACCTCATACCTGTTAGAATGGCTATTATAAAAAAGACAAGAAATAAAGGTTGGTGAGAATGAGGGAAAAAGGAAACCCTTGTGGACTGTTGATGGGAATGTAAATTGGTATAGCCATTATGGAAAACAGTATGGAATTTCCTCAAAAAAATAAAAATAGAATTACCATATGACCCAGCAATCCCACTTCGGAGTATTTATTTGAAGAAAATAAAAATACTAATTCAAAAAGATATATTCACTCCCATGTTCACTGCAGCATTATTTACAATAGCCAAGATATGGAGCAGCCTAAGTGTCCACTGACAGGTGAATGGAGAAAAAAATGTGGGCTATGTACCCAAGGAATATTATTCAGCCATAAAAAGAGGGAAATCTTGCCATTTGTGACAACATGAATTAGTTTTGAAGGCATTTTGCTAAGTGAAAGAAGTCAGTCAGAGAAAGATAAATACAGTTTGTTCTCACTATATGAGGAATCTAATAAAACCCCCAGAAAACAAACAAAAAGCATGGTCATGGATACAGAGAAAAGATTTGTGATTGCCAGAGGTGGAAGGGTGGGGTGGGGGTTGGAGGATATGGGTAAGGGGGTTAAGAAGTGTAAACTTCTAGCTACAAAATTAATAAATCATGGGGATAGGATATAATATACAGCATGGTGACTATATTAATAATACTACATTGTGTATTTAAAAGTTGCTAATAGTGTAGATCCTAAAAGTTTTCATTATACAAAAAAATTTGTAACTCTTTATGGTGATGGGCGTTAGACTTATTGTGGTGATCATTTCCCAAAATGTACAAATATCAAATCGTTTTGTAAAACTAATGTAGTGTTATGTCAAATATATCTAAATAAAAACAATTTACTCCATTAAGTCTTACTTAGGGTCCAAAATAAAATGATTCTTTGATATAAAAGTGTATGTTATAAAATTAGAAGATAGGGTCAATTTATAGATAGGGCCTTAATAGTGACTTGTTTAGCTACTGAGCTCATTAATGACAGGCCAGGACTGGATATGGGGCCACTTACTATATGTTTTAAAGAAAATTGTTGTATTGGGGGAGATACTTATGTAACCCTATAATGTGACTGGAAATGAAATAGTTTAAACTCATATTATATTAAAGCTACAATGTGTTTTCTAAAATAAAAGTCAGTTTTACTTATATAAAAGATAAGTAAGAAGAAAAATACTGTTCTAATTCTAAATTCAGTAATAAGTGTTCCTTGAGTACTTCTGGACATAAAAGGGGATTGTGGCCGACATAACATTATTGCGATTCCCAATGCGTCCCTTCCTGTATAACACCCTCCATTCTAGGGCAGGTAGAATCTATGTCTTGTTTCTAATCAATAATCTCTAACAAAGGTGATGTGATTGTCACAACCATGATTATAATAACATATTATACAGACTATAATGAGAGTGTCTGCTGGTCTTGAAGAAGTAAACTCAATCTGAAAAAGGGTTTGAGAGAGGGCCACATGGCAAGGAGTTGAAGAGTGACTCTAGATGCTGAGAGTGACTACCAGCTAACAGCCTGCAAGAAAACAGGGAACTCAGTCCCCGACTTGGGGCAACTAAATTCTGCCAATAACCACGTAAGTCTGGAAAAAGATTCCCAAGCTTCAGAACAGTAAACAACCCAGCCAACACACAGATTGCAGCCTTGTGAGATCCTGACCAGGAGACCCTCTTAAGCCATGCCTGGATTCTTGACCCCTGAAGACTGTGAGACACTAAATATGTGTTGTTTTAAGCCATTAAAAATTTGTTACATATCAATAAAAACAGAAAAGTAAAAGTTATATTCTCAGTTTTTTGTGCATGAACACACACACTATATACACACACATACACATTCACACACACACACACACATTATCTTGATAGCAAAAAGTGTGGAACATTTGTGTTTAGAGTAGTTACCACAATGACTGAGTGGTGATAGAAGGTAGGAATGAAAGGGAAATTGCCATGAAAGGTAACCTTTTGCCCTTCAAAAGCAAGAGGAAGAGCTCTGCGTATCAGTTGTGCAATACTGGGGTTCTGGTGTAATGCAAGTAGCAAGTATATAGCATCAAAGCAGAACCGAACATATAACTGAATGAGTAATGCATAAACAAATAGAGATGCCTTTTTCTCCAAGTAGGACTAATACATCAATGACAATGATGCTAAAAATGGTAGATTTGTATTGTACTCTATGCTTAAAAATGCCTTTAAAATTGCATTAACTCGTTGGATCTTAAAATAAAAAGAACGAACAAACAAAATACCCTGTATTTTACATGAGGAAAACAAGGCTTTGCAAGGTTGGTCGCTCAAGGCAAAACCTAAGGTATAGGAAACTAAGAGTGCAGCCCACACTCTCAGTCCAAGCGAGGGACTCGGCAATGTGCCTCTTGTCTGTTTAGCACCAGTGTGCCTGGCTGAGAATCAAAAGAGACGAGTTTGGGAGCAGCACATCCAGCCCTCCCTTTACTCATTTGGTTGTAAAGAGGAGAGAGGTGGAATAGATTGCAATCAGACCATTGAAAGGAGAAACTACCAAGATATAAAAAATGTTGGGAGACATCACCTCTCAGTCAAGACTGAGAAGGAAAAACATTTCTGGCTTAGGCAGCCCACAAATCATACAGTATAACTGAATCTGTAGCTGTAACTAATTATTTGAGAAAGATTATGCTTGTTTTGTCAATATAATTTCTATTTTTCTATTGAATAAATTTTTATGCTTCGTTTATATCTTTAGCAAACATTAAAAAGATGAAACTGTTACATTTTTAGTTTTACATTTTTAAATCGTTTTTGTATTTTAGTATTTGTATTACAAATATGAATTGCATATAGATATTTTAAAATTTTCTCTACAACTTTTCATGTTAGGCACTATCCGTACCATTTCTGGACAGAAATGCTGAGACTAAGGAAGGTTAGAAACTTGCCTAGGTTGTCCAGCATGTAAAAAAGCAAAGATGAGAGCCCATTTTTTTGTCTTGACTTCCACATTCTTATTTTTTCTCTATATATTTTAGCTCGTGCTATGATGGTCAGGAAAATATTCTAGAAGATCAATATAAACACTTACTCTTTAATTGACTCTCATTTCTTATTGCTCATTTTCCCAGTTAATTCATATACATTTTACATTTATACTTTAAGTTTCATATTAATACTACCATTATCTTCCTCTCCTATAAATGAAACATCTTGAATGCCTTTATCTTCTCCTCACAGAATCAATTCACTCCTTCAATTTTACTTTATTAAGAGTGCACAGAAAAATGTGCCAACCTATTCAGATAGAAGCAAAGCCTATGTCACTTCCTTAGCAGGAACACAATCGTGCTAGCAATATTTATCCTGACAGATGTCCGCAGAAGCTATGATGTCAATGTAGAACTAGCCCTGACAATACTTTCTCTGTTACTGAGGAAATAAATACAAGTTTTCATTAAAACTCACCAGGAAGAAATTGTGATTTTAGAAGAGATTCAACCTGACACATTATATTCCTATAGATTTATACTTAGTTTATTTCTACAAATAATTTGAGAGACTTAGAATGAAAATTGTATCATATACAATTACACTGTTAAAATGAAAGAAAAGAGAAAAAGCCATCCTTAGTGGAGAGGGAGTAATTTCGGTGTCCGGGCACAGTTTGTAGGTTCTGTCCAGCTCCCAGATTTTCCAGTATGAGAACGGAACAGACATGTTCCCAAGGTGACACGCTTTCTCTTGGTCTTCCACAAGAAGCAGAAGAGATGACATAACTGTCTTAACTTTCTATTCTATGACTTGGTCTGGTATGAAAAAAGAAGTTTTCTCATGAAATGTTCACATAAATGATGTGGGAGGGATGCTAATTGGGTCTTTAACTAAATTGTATGGAGTAGCTCACCACATCTTTGCCTCAGTCTCTCTTTATGTGATGTACCACATTTGAGGACAGTAGTGCAATCTCAAGCAAAGACAAATTTTTTTTTTTTTTTAAACTAGTGTCCCTTTTTCATTATGGTTAAGCTTCTTTCAGAATTCAATTTTGAAGTAAACAAAATATTTTAAAAAAATACTCCTTCACAAAGGAAGCTCTATTTTCCATGATTTCAATAATGCCCAATCTGCCTGTGAAATCAAACTGAGACTCTCTGTCTACCTAGTCCACCATAACCCAGTCCAGACTGTCATCCTATGTTCACTGTGGAACAGCAAAACAAACAGAACAATAAACCCCACGGAACAATACTCCGTGCTCCTGCATATTAAGTAGGTAAGTCACTGAAAGGAAGTGACAGTGCTAATTATGGTCTTAAGCCTAAAATTAAGACTAAATATTATGTGTTATCTATATCATTAACCAGTGAAATCAGGAGGGCCTTGAATGCCTCACCTTAAGTCTCCCCAAAATGATGGATAAGGTCCCCTAGCTGAACAACTCTCTTTATCAAGGGGATCAGTGAGTAGAGGGTTTCAGTTTCCTGCCAGTCCACAGAATTGTTCAACCAAGTCAATCAGATCTTCCTTCAGGAGCCAACCTTTCTACTAACAAGACTGCCTCTAACATTCCTCATTGTTTACTTTGTTCCTGAGTGCACCCGCACAGGACCCTGCATGGGTGGCCTGCTCTGCTCCCTCCGGTTGTGAATATATGTGACTAGTGTCGGGTGCAGTGTTCGGTCATCACCACAGTCTTGGATGGGACTCTCCCTCACTGTCCAAGTGAATAGGAGGCAATTAAGCTATTAAATACAGGATAACATATCAACTTGGTATTAAATGTAGGATAATATATCAGCTTGATAGTAAATGTAGGATAACATATCAACTTGGTACTAAATATATGATAATATATCAACTTGATTTTAAAATGTGACTTTTGAAGGAAAAATTGCTGTTTTTAAAATTTGGCTTTGGAAGTTAAAAATATTTTTTTTTCTTAAATTTGTATCATTTTAAATTCCTACAGTAAACAGCAAATGAAAAACTACATTCTTACGCTGGGAATGCAAATTAGTAGAACTCATCTGATGAGAAATTTGATGTCTAGGAAATATCGAAAATACCCCTTCCTTTTTACTCAGTAATTTTACTTTTGGGAATATATAGTAAGGAACTATTAAACATTGTGGCAGCATTTTTTTCATTGTGGCATTGTTCATATAATCAAAAGGAGAAGACAAAATAATGTCCAACAATTAAGGAATGGTTGAAGCAAATATCTATACAATATAATAAAAACTAGTCATTAAACATATGTTTGTAAAGAATTTTTGATGTAACAAGAAAATTACTTTACCAGGCAATTTATATTATATTAAAAATGTGTATGCAAAGTACAATACAATATACTTTCAACTTTTAGTGTGTGTATACATGGGTATAAAGAAAACAGGAAGGAAAAGAAGAATCTATAAATTGTAAAATTATGATGGCTTTTATTTTCATCTTTATACTTTTCACCATTACTGTATTTTACAGAGGATCTATCATCTATCAATCATCTATCTATATCTATCTATCTATCTATCTATCTATCTATCTATCTATCTATCTATCTATCATCTATCTATCATCATCTATCATCTATCAATCATCTATCATCTATCTGTCTATCATCTATCTATCTATATCTATCATCATCAATTTATCATCTATCATCTATCTATCTATCTATCTATCTATCTATCTATCTATCTATCTATCTATCATCTATCTATCTATCATCATCTATCATCTATCTATCTATCTATCTATCTATCTATCTATCTATCTATCTATCTATCATCTATCTATCATCATCATCATCTACCCATCCATCCATCCATCCATCCATCCATCCATCCATCCATCCATCCATCCATCCATTCTTCCATCCATCTACACACACACACACACACACACACACTCATTTTATGTATACTATACACACAAAAACAGTTGAGAATGATATGTGCATTTAGATAATGGCAGCTGAGAGTCAAATGGGAGGTTTGCTTTTGAGATCTCTAAGTGGAAACAGAGAAATGAAAATCTTCCTGAGAAAACAAGGAAAAAGATGTTGTCTCTACTCTGATAAAATTCTTTGAGCAAACGAAGAGACACTGTACAAAAATTGTACATGTATATGCATGTACTTACTCAAAGTTTGTTGCAATACTTTAATTTTCAATATACAGTTTCTAGTAATCATTGTTTTATGTGTATTAATTCCATTGCAATTATCTTGCAAATTCTCATAAGCAGAGTTCTTGCATAGGCTTTTCCTATATCTGCCTCATATCTAGTATAAGGCTGAATCTATATATTAAATGTCTACTTATTTTTAGTGGAAGAAAGATCATTCTTTATTGTAAATCTCCTCTCTGTAATCATATAATCTGAAAAATTTTAAAGAAGATTTAACAGTTAGAGAGGGTGGGTAAATGTGTTTTCAGTATTTTTACGAGGTGGAACATGAGGGTTTATTGAAACAGCGGACTATTACTTAGAAATAAAAAAGGCAAACTACTGGTACATGCTACAAAATAGATAAACCTTAACAGTGCTGGTAAGTGAAAGGAGCCAGACACCAAAACTGCATACTGCATAATTCAATTTATATGAACTGCCCAGCAAAGGCAAAATTACAGAGACAGAAAGTAAATCTCACCTGTGGTTGGGAGAGGAGTGTTGGAAGTTGTTACTGCTAGCAGTCTCAACAGAACTTTGTAATGACTGAAATGTTCTAAAATAGTATTTTAGATTGTGGTAATGGCAGCAAAACTTCATAAATTTACTAAAAGTCATTGATTTGTGCACTTACAATGTGTACATTTATGATATGTACACTATACCTCATTAAAGATGTAAAAATAATAATAAAAAGAGCTACCCACATTTGGTATCGCTGCTGGCTCAGATCCAATGAAATCTGTTACATTTGTCTCCTGTTCCTAAAAGCCCACTTAGAGGGTGAACTGAGAAATAGAAAATGAACCACTACTTCCACAGAAGACATTGCTATTTTTGAAGCTAGCCCTCTTTAAAGTTCTTTAATACTTCACATGCTAATTAATCTTTCTAGCCTTACAGATGTAGCCAGTCTATTATGGAACTATACATAAGCAATATCTTTTTTAAAGTCAGATTTTTTTGGCTTGTTTCAAACAGCTGTGTTTCTAGAGCCGTAAGATGGAGTACTGCCCGGCCGGGCGTGGCTCAGCGGTTGAGCGTCGACCTAGGATCCAGGCGATCGGGGTTCGATTCCCGGTCAGGGCACATGCCCGGGTTGTGGGCTCGATCAATGACTCTCTCATCATTGATGTTTCCATCTCTCTCTCCCTGCCCTTTCCTTTCTCTGAAATCAATAAAGATATATTTAAAAAAAAAAAAAAAAAAAGATGGAGTACTAAACAAAAGAGACTCATTTCTTAAGCATTACATTTTATTCTTTTTTCTGGTAATTTCTGCTGTCAAATGCTCTACCCCTGAGCTATACCTCCTCTGTTTTTTTCTGGTAATTTCTAAGAGAAGGGGAAACAACATTTGTTGTGTGTATAGTAAGTACGAGATTTTGTGCTAGCTTCACTTGCAATTATGTGAGATACATACAGTTGGTTTTACTGCTCTTATACAATAAACTTACCCTCAAAATTTAAGTAAGTGATAGAGCTGAACCTCAACTCAGGTCTTTCTGATTCTAAACCTCATTACCTATTTCTCTCCACTTTGCTGCCTTGTGCTTGGTTGAATCATGACTTCAAAACCATTGTACAGTTGTTGATCAGCACCTATACCTATCTCTTTGAAGCTTACAGTTAAAAGTTAAAGGATGTGTTTTCTAAAAATTATGGACCATTTACTAGAAAATCATATGCATGTCTTTGTCTCTGCCATGCACCACAAAAACAGAAGTAATGATGCCTATTGTACATGGGTACACACGTACACATACATATGTACGGGAAACAACAACATTTTATAAATTCCTCATTTTCTCTCAGTTGTTCCTAAAATTTTATTTTAATAATCACTTATATTTCAAATTCTTCTACTAAATTAGAGGTAAGTTTCAGAAGAGGCTGTTTGCTGTATGCATTCTATCAATCCAGCAACCTGCACAATGTAAATCACACCGTGGGTGTTCAATGAAGAAATATTAATGAACAAAACATTTTAAATGCATCCAATATGAGTCATAAAAACAGTTACAAAATAATTTTACATTGCCTAAGGAAGAAAAAGAGCTTATTTGTTTTTTAAACTTCTCTAAAAAATATCCTTAGAGTAGTGGTTCTCAAACATTTTGGTTTCTATACTCTTTACTAGTACGAGGACCTCAAAGAGCTTTTCTTTATATGATGTACAGCTATGTATACATTCTGCACTATGTTAGAACCAAGAATTTAAAATATTTAATGAATTAGAAATAATAATAAACTCATTCCATGTTAAAATAAATCCCATTTTAAAGAAAATTACTACATTTAAAAAATAAAACATTATACCCTAGTCAGGGTGCTCAGCGGTTAGAGCGTCAGCCCTCTCCATGGAAGGGTCATGGGTGAAATTCCCGGTCAAGGGCATGTGCCTGGGTTGCAGGTTTGATCCCTGGCCCCAATTGGGGCGTGTGCAGGAGGCAACCAATTGATGGGTCTCTCTCACACCAATGTCTCACTCTTTCTCTCTCTGTCCCTCCCTTCCTCCCACTCTCTCTAAAAAAATCAATGGAAAAAATATCCTCAGATGAAAATGAACTAAAATAAAATAAAACATTTATGAGAAGGGTGGCGTTGTTTTACATTATGGCAAATCTGCTTAATCTTGAGCTAAACAGAAGACAGCTGAATTCTCGTATCTACTCTGTAGATATTGTGTTGTATCGTCACACATTATGTAACTTTTGAAAAACTCTGTATTTACAAGAAAACAAGTGTGCAAAAGGTAAATGCTGCCTTAGCATTACTATGAAATTAGTTTTGACCTTGTGGACCCCCTGAGACAATCTTGGGAACAATGAGGGTTCCTTGCTCATATTTTGAGAACCACAGAGGAAAAACAATAAAAAAAAATTTCTAGTCTTGTCTCCTGTTTTGAAATTATTTTTGCTTCCAATAAATAAAAATTCATTCTTTCCCTCTTTTGTGAAGTATGCTAGTTTTATGTAATTCTTATAAAACATTTTAATGCTATATGTAGTTAGAATGGTTTATTAAAATATTACAAAAGATCCACAGTATTTCTACTTTCAAAGGATTTATATAACCAAAACTAAAATTTACTAATTACCATTTCCCTCTCTGTTTGGAAGAGCAGTTATACTACATTTTCTTTTATTTTATTTGTATTGATTTCTTTTAGAGAGAGATAGGAAGCAGAGAGAGAGAGAGAGAGAGAGAGAGAGAGAGAGAAACATCAGTTTGTTGTTCCACTTACTTATGCTTTCATTGGTTGCTTCTTGTTTGTACCCTGGCCAGAGATCGAACCTGCAATCTTGGTGTACAAGGATGATGTTCTAACCAACTGAACTACCCAGCAGGACCTATTTTACTTTATTTTAAATAATTTTTTTATTTTTCCATTACAGTTGATACAGAATATTACATTACTTTCAGGTGTATAACCAGTGATTGGACATTATGTACCTTCCTAAGTGATCACCCAGATAAGTCTAGTAGCACAATTACACTACGTTTTATTCTTCACTCCTTCCCTGCTTATGTCCTTACCTTGTTTTACAAAGGCAGTTAAATTATAAGCTTAGGCAGCTTTTTCACTATTGACAAAGCTACCGGGCACTGTTCTTTGTCTCTAAACATGAAAAACAAACAAATTAAATTTGTTTTATTATGGGAAATTTTAAACATATAAAATTAATGGCAAGACAATAATAAAACCCAGTGTGGTTAATCTCCCAGCTCCAACAATTATCAACTCATAGCCAGTTTTTTTTTACCTATTTATCATCTTCCACACAGCTCATTTTGTTTTTTGTTTTGTTTTTTTTTTAATCCTCACCTAAGGATATTTTTTCTCTTGCGTTTCAGAGAGAGCGAAAGGGGGCTGGGGGAGAGAGAGAGAGAACACTGATGTGAGAGGCACATGGATGGCTGCCTCCCGCACGCACCCCAACCAGGGCCGGGGATTGAACCTGCAACCGAGGTACGTGCCCTGGGCTGGAATCAAACCCGGGACCCTTCAGTCCGCGGGCTGATGCTCTAACCACTGAGCAACTGGGTAGGGCCACACAGCTAATTCTGAAGCAAATCCCAGACAAGGTATTGTTTCATCTGTAAAGATCTTAGCAAGCAACTCTAAATAATATCCTCTTAATTTTTATTAAAAACGTTAATATAAAATGGTAACCATAGCAAAATATAACAGTAAATCCTTAATATCACTAAATATTTAGTGAATCAAACTAGGCTTGGTTGAGCAGCAAATGGCACAGATTAGCCAGAAGCATAAATGCTCTGTGCCAGGGTTTCCCCATCGCTAGTTTAGAACATCTAGACACTGTTTGTCAGACTGTTGTTTCAGGCTCTAGCCTTGGCTAGGCAAGTGTTTAAATCCCTTTAAAGCACTGAAGCCTTATTTGAAAAGGATACACATTTTTTCAAAAATCTGAAATCATGCAACATAAGGACACCTGAAAAATATATTTACTCTGCAGTAATGAATACAGGGTAAATATATTGGAAAATATTTAAAATATTATTTTAGGAATACCAGAAGAAAATGGGGCATTCAGAGAGATAATATATTACACTGTTACTAACTTTATTGTTCAATAATAATCTTTTCTTATTTTGCAAAATCTATATACTGAGAAAATTGAATTTCGTTTTCAGACTACAATACTTATAAGAAATCAATAGTTCTTATTTTGGTTATTCTTATATTTTAAACCTTTTTCCTAACTGTAGTAGAAGAAAGCAAATTAAAATAATGAGTGGCAAAATATAATAAGGTTGAGGAAATTATTAATATAGTATAAATATAATAATACAGCTAGAAAAATAGATTCATTGTAACAGAGTGCTAAGGCTTTACTAAAAATGGTTTGAAGATTTCTGTTGTAAAAAGTATATTTTGGCATTGCTAGAAAGTATTATGTTGTTTTGAGCTGGAGGGGATTGAAATAGTTTGTAGCCAGTAATTATTTCTACAAAAACAGTTTAAGATTCACCCCTGGAATTTTCATCAGTAGTTAAAATATAATATGCACACAATAAAACTATAAAAGGCTGAATTATCTGTCTCTAGTAGAAGACAAATTACCCAATCTTAAAAGGGAAAAAACATGAGACTCCTAATCGATTTGTTCTCTATGAAAATAAAGAGAGAAAAATTGCTCAAAGCAAAACCTGTTCCATATTCACAAGCTCCATGGTTTAGAATCTGCAAGGAGCAATAGCAAGTACACTGAAAAAATACCTCTTTTTGCTCTTTGTTATATCATTTCTACAAAAAAATCCTCTCCAGCACATTAACCATGTTGACAGATCACTTATAAATATATCTATAATATATATGTAAGAACTTATATATTTATAAATATTTTCTCTTGATGTACAATGTCAATGAAATAGAAATAATATACTTGAGTGAGGATACTTTAGTATTTATATTTAAAAAATAATTAATCTCAACAAAAGTTATATTTTGTCTCAGATTTAAATAACAAATTTTAAAATCTGTAATATAAAAATTCTATCATCTTTCAAAATATCAAACCCAGGAAAGACAAAGGAAGAGTGAGAAACTATCAGGAGATTAAAGTGATGTGACAACTAAATGCCATGTGAGATCTGGATTGAATCCTGGACCAGAAAAAGAAAAATATAGTGGGTAAGTGGAGAAACTCAAAATTTAGATAAGGCCTGTAGGTGTTTTAATAGTATCATATCAAAATTAACTTCTTGGCTGTGATA
Source organism: Miniopterus schreibersii (assembly GCF_964146895.1). Lineage (NCBI taxonomy): Eukaryota > Metazoa > Chordata > Mammalia > Chiroptera > Miniopteridae > Miniopterus > Miniopterus schreibersii. Next base: position 51,494,802 of record NC_138118.1, read on the forward strand.
ATCTCATTGTGGTTGGATAGATGTGAACCTTAGGAAAACCGGGGAAAGGGTGGGAAAAAGAACTGAGTTTACTATTTTCCTGTAGTCCAAAATCATTTCAAAATGAACCATTTAAAAAACATCATAAGCTTTGGTTTACAGAAGGACACAGTCAAACAAACAAAAACTCAGCATAATTGATAATGTTCAGACAGACAAGGTATGGAGGAATTTATTCCTTAGAAGAACCCAAGATAGCTTTTTACTTCCTGTGTAAGAATGTTTAATAGTCTCAAAACCAGTTACCATGTTACTCAGTAGATCAACAACTATGGAGCATTATAATGCCATGTACATTTTTAGAAATGCAGTTAATGAAAAGAATGATCTAAATATGTACCATTTAGTAATTTGTCATATTAATGACCATGCCATTATTCTTTTTTATGTTCAAATGTATAGCATGCTGATTTTTTGAAATTTTCCAAAACACATTTTATAACCAAAATAAGTGTTTTCTAAAATTTAATCACTCATCCAAACTGAGATCCAAATACATATCTCAAACTGACATTAAAATTAAAGGACTAGATGATTTGATTTTCTTTACCTGAAACGGTGTGATCCTTAGAGTCTCTCGTTATTTTTATCCTCGCATGAGGAAAGATGTAGTGCGCAGTCTTCCCATTCATCTGTATAATCTAAGGCATACATGTGAAAAGGTGAAAAATCAATGTTAAGACACTTAAAGTGCAATACACAGAATTAGACTTCAAAAAAACACATCAATCAACAAAAATATAATAAAAGTTTCTGAAATGATCAGCATTGAAGCATCTTACACTATAAAATAATATTATTGATTCCTGAGTTCATTATGAGCAAAATAAGTCCAGAGACACAGAAGCATGGGACAGACTGACGGATCTCAGAGGGAAGGGGACCGGAGGGGGTGGGAGGAGATTAACCAAAGAACAGACAAGCACCTATGCAGAGCCCATGGACACAGACAATAGTGCTGTGAAGGCTGGCGTGGGGCAGGGGCTGGGCGGAGGGGGCAAAGAGGGGAAAACAAGGGACACCTGTAATGCTGTCAACAGTACAAATAAATTTTAAAGCAAGAAGTATGTGAGAATACTAAACCAAAATATTAAATAGAACATGGAACCAGAGATGTACATTTGGTGTAGAAAGATTCCTTGGAATACTCATGGGGTTTTAATGTGTCAATCCAGCTGTAAAACTGTTAGAATTCTAGGTATTAAATATAAGCCTTTAGTTTTTATTCTCTTCAGGAAAAAACAAGTCTAATCAAATATCTGGTGGATATAAAAACTCCCCAAACAACAACAGAATCCAGCTAAGTCCAGGAACATTACATGAATCCTACAAAGTAAAACTAAAATATTGTTTGCAGGATTATAAAAGTACATGGTCAGTATAATCAGTCATTTAGACAATTTACACTAAGAGTAACTTTGAAAGCCACTAACAACTTCATTTATATTAATAACAACCGAGAGTGTAGTTCCCTTCTTTCACCCTCTTGAGTCCTGTTCTGTTTCACACTCTCCTTTTCTCCTTTCCTCTCGCCTTCTCTTCTCTGCCCGACTCACTTTCCACCAAGTCACCGTTTCTCCTTCCATCTCACCTCTTCCTCTCCTCCCTCCCTCCCCTGATCTGCATTTAAAGATTTTTTTTTACTAAATTTATTTATTTTTTTAAACACTTTGTTAAATTTATTGGGGTGACAATGGTTCTCTTCAGAGCGTATAAATCTTTCACCTTTTTTACTAAATTTAAACCATGTGCATTGAAAATTCTACAGCTATTAAATATAACTGAACTTTTTTAGTACTTTAGGTAATTCATTCAAATTGGTGGATATTATTTTATTTCAAACATCTTCTAATTTCATGTATTATTTAACAATGATTTTAAGAAGTCATTTTCCTCACATGGCCAAAAAGAAACTAAGAAAACACAGTTTTGCCTTTCGGTATTCTTTGCACGCTCAGGACTAGGGAGAAGTGGGTATAATCTCATAGTGCGTCTGTTGCCCAGTCTAGAAGAGTAGTAAGGTTTCCCAAATTTTTCACCAGTTTTACCAGATAGACAGAATGGCCTTTAATTTGTACCTATGATGATGTCAGTAGAAGGGATGTTAAACATCTTCATTACCATAAATGTTGCTCTCAGATCATCTCATAGAATCTCCTATGGTTTCAGAGACTGTCTACACCCAGCTTCATGAATTCACTTCTCAATCAGAAACATTAACCTGCCATAAATATGCTCACTGTAATTAAGTGTCTGCAGAAAGAAGAGGTATCTGTCTCCCATGAGTGAACTAGTTGGATGTTGGCTTTTTCCTAACTGTTGCAGGTGAACGTTGAGAGTTATCCAGCTCGTGGGGGTTCAGGGTAGGTGTTGCTTCTGCCAAATAAGGAAGAGCAGGAGCAAGTCCAGCGGGACTGAGGTCAAGTAGTGGCACCTTTGTCTCCCCAAGAGGCTAGTGTCTGATAGCACTGCCTTTGGGTGATTCTGCATTGAGAGAACTGTTACCTATATGCCTCCCAGAAAAAGGATTCTTCCTCTTTCCTACTTACAAATATTTCAAAAGGAATTATCTTCATGAATTGACCCGTCATACTTATGAAATAATAACACTTGTGTTAACATATCTTTTGTGAATATAGACATTCATCCTTCCCTTCACCTAAAAACGATGTGTGTGCTCTTCTGCTGTTCCCAGCACCGAGCTAGATCCTGTGTACATACCGTGGTGGAAGGAAGAGGGGGTCCCTGCTGCCTAGGAGCTCAGAGCTGTGACACAGTGCATGCATTACTGTTGCTGGAACACTTGCCCCATATCTGGGGGGGGGGGGGGCAGCATCTGGGAAGGCTTCTGGTAAGATGGGGGCATGTGCATGGAGACCTAAGTGATGTGCAGAGTTAGCCAAGAGAAGAGAGGAGGAAGAGCATTCGGGTGGAAAAGAGACATTCAGGACCCAGAATAAAGAGGAACAGTGGCTCTTTCAGAAGGGCTTAATATAAGTCAATACAGCAGTTACATGAGAATTGCAGGTGTGGGCCTTAGTGCTGAGTGGAGGCATTTTGTACTAGTCAAGAAGTGCTGACCCATTTTCCCATAAAAAAGAAGCAAACAAACAACAAAGAAGTGTTGACCTTTATAACCACCCTGTGAATGATATTAGTCCTACTACAGATGAAGTGACTAAGGAAAATTTTTTAAAAAAAGAAAAAAAAAGAGGTCCGTATTCTGCTCAATTCACAAAGTAAGTTGAATTTCTGCTAAATAAATATATATGTATGTGTATATTTATATGTATATCTGAGAGAAAATAATAAGGATTTGCAGATTTGTTTTATTTCTATAGTTAATATAATTTTGAGTCTAATAAAATTTTCAGAAATTTTTTTCTATGTCTCTAATGTATGTTGTACATAAAATATTTTTAAAAGCAGATAAGTTAGTATTTGTATTAGTCAATTTGGTTTTATTACTCTTGCATCCAGAGCATTTTATGATCATAAATTCTTGTTATGCATAAGTTTTCAAATAAAATCATCTGGGTTTATTGGTACCCAGAGCTCAATATTACCTTTTTATGATTAGTGAAATCATATGAAGTGAATAAAATGAAAATGGCATTTTGCTATTTTCTCTAGAACAAAATACAGTTATGATGAGTCAATGAGTAAGAGTATTTGAAGATAAATATCAATGCAAAAAGGCATAAATTCTGAACTTTATATAAATGTAATCAAAGCATAGGTTGTTTCTACATAGCGTCTATTCAGGAAAAAAAACTATAAAGAAAAACACAGAAATTGTTACACAAGTCAACATATTTGTTTTTTGGGGGGGGTGGGGAAGGTTGAGTACTACAATCTGAAAGGGGCACATGGGGGGTTTTGAGGGCAGTCAATGTTCCCTTTCTTGGTCTTTGTGGTGGTTATGTGGTTATTCACTTTATAACTAATTTATAATTCTATATATTTTCAATTTTGATAACTACATTTATAGTTTTCTGTTTGCATGTTAGATATCAAAATGAAAATGTAATTATAAAAATGTAAAATATAACTTTTAGCAAGAAAATACACATTATTCTATCACATTTACCTAGCTATAGTTTAAACATACATCCTTATACTTTGTACTTTATTAAAAACCACAAGAAATTCATTAAAGGTTTTTAAATTTGGGGATTATATTGGCCTATAATTATACTACTTAAACATGATGTACTATATCCTCAGTAGATAAAACTCATAAATCTGTAGATGTTAGTAACAGAAAATTAGGAACAAAAGTGTCACCAGAGATATTAATGTTTTATCTACAAACATTAGAATGGAATTTTAGAAAATATTTTTTGAGCTGGATACAATTACTTTAAAATGTATCCTCAAAGAATATTAGTTGAATATATAAGTTGGACAAGACTATTCTGAGTATACATAAAACAGTAGTGTCGGGAAATAACTATATGGAAGCCATTATTTTTTAAGCTCTCCAGGTTATATAGTTCATCTTATTAGGATTATTCTAAAGAATTTGTTTTCAGTGACTTGATCTAGGTTTGTGGGAAATGCTAAACTTCAAAGAAACAAATGATGGTAGGTAAGGCATAAAAAGTAATTATGAATAGATTCTTAAAGTACATTGAAGGAAGTTATTTTCAGCTTATAAATTTATTATTTTAATAATTGTAGATAAAAACATGTAAATTCGATTTTAAACACATGTTCAGAATTGTTTTATTAATTTTTATTATTCCCCAGCCACATCTATTTGATGAGACTGAAATACAACTATAAGTACAATTTAAGAAGTATAAGATAAGCTAAGGAAAGTATAATTCAATAGTCAGATACTTTATAATGAAGTACAAAGAAATGGAAGTTTACTAACATGTGTACAGATGTAACACAGCTCTAAACGAAAACTTATTAAAGATATCAAAAACTGAAAAATAGAATATTTGAAATATGTAGAGAGTACTTCCAAGATTTCTAGAAAATGTAATAGCATATAGAAAAACAAAACACAAGAAAATTCTGATAAAAGGAAATTCTATTTAACAGCTAGGAATATGTCCATGAAAATGGAAATTGCTTAGGAAGAAATCAAATCTAAGAGTATAGATATTATCTTTTAGATAGTACTTATTATCCATGCAAAAGTCTTTCCTTTTATACCTTGGTGTGACAGATACTGAAATAAATTATAATAATTTCATATGGTTCTTTATTGTTGTTCAAAATATAGTTGACTTCTACATCAATGAATCAGTAATCAGGATGATTTGAGAGTTAATGTATGTAAAATAAGTAACTATTTTGTAATTGGTTTAATGATTATGAGTAACAGCCTGCAAATATCTGATCTGCTAAGTCAATTCTTGAAGGCCACTTGGCTTTCCAAAGAAACCTTTCTCAATTTATCCAGCTGTTGATCTACGTATCTTTCAAAATTCAACCAAAAAATCACCTCATTTATTCTAAAGTTTATAAGTTCATTTTGGAATCATATTTAGCTAATTTTGAAATTTACCTCTAAGTTTCAGTTTCTTCTATAAATAGATATTAATTAATAACAGCAACTTTATGTGAGTTCTGATGATAAAATACAAAATTGAATATAAAACACTTTCATTTAATAGACTCTAAAATGTGTCTCCTTTTCCCCAGTGAAGCCCTCTCTGTCCCCAACTGACTTGGTTTGGCCATCCTCTTAATTGTATGCACAACACCTGAACACACTGATATTGGAAAGCATTGAAAGGACCCAAATCTATTTCACTCCATAGTCTGTAAGTTCTTCAGGAGCTCTGTGTATTCTCCTTGCACAGCAGTGTTGGGTATGACCTACAGACTTTATCTGCTGGACGGGTGAATCACTTAAATTGTCTGGTAGAAGCATCATTGCTATGCTGCAATGTCAGTTGTGGTTGATAAAGTAAGGTATTTACTACTTTAAATTTATGAACTTGACTGACAGAAGTTTCATGCATTTTAGGATAATTGAGACCATTCTAGGGTGAATTTTTTTGAGGGGTGGTATAAATCTAAGAGATTGCTTAATATAGCACTTACTTGTTCTTGATGTTGACTGAGTGGTCTAGAGTGGACCAATCTTTCTGGCAGTTTTCGATCCAGACCATGTCCATTTTCCAAACGAGACTCCCTGGGTTTGTCAAACCAATCTGTTTCTTCACGACGCAGGTGATAGGCTTTGGAGACCAAGGAAATATCAAACATTGCAACACCAACTAATACAACTGACAGAGGGCAGCAGACGTCCTAAAGTACCAACATGCACCAGGCTTGTTAACCATTCATGCATTTCAAACGCAACTCCAAATAGGGTGAGAAAGATAAATTCCAGTATTATGTTAAAAAATATATACAATGGAATAACCCAGAAAAAAATCATGTACACACCTGTTTAACCTCTCAGAGCAAAATAAAACAAAAGTAAATTTTAAATAAGAAAAAATAATTTAGGTAGTGATTGAAATAAATAAATGAACAAGTGAATATTCCTCAGAAGTCATTCTATTCAACCTCAGTCCATTATTTCCCACCTCCTCACCTCTCCCCATCACCCACCACTAGTGTAAGGAAAATGTATTCCTCGAACACAGAAGATTCTGTCACTTTCCCACTACCACATCAAACCAGTACCAATATGGATGTGTCTGCTGGCTTTGGATATCAAGTATTTTTTGAAAACATGATGTTCTTATGACATTCATAAATAAAACATTTATTTCTAAGGGGATTCCAGGTATTATTGCTCGGAACATGTTTGCCATAATAATCTGGTAACCTAATATTAAAAAAATAACATTTAGAATTTTTATTAAACACTTATTTTCTGTGAGATTTAGGAATCAGATTGAAGAGTTGACTTCCTTTTGTATTTATAATGTGACAAAACTTGATATCTTAAAATACTTTTTGAAAATGTAACCAAGTACATATAATTATTACTTTTAAAGCTATTATTTAGTTACCAAAAATTCTATTTTACTTAATATACAGAATTTAACTTTATACATATAGAGTTTTATTCTTGGTAAAAGGATCCCTAAATAACAGTCTCTGGAAATACATTGTTGCTTCCTAAACAGCAGATGGAACAGCCTTTTCAAGTACTCATCCTGAAAGACTGGTTGGTGATGATGTCAAACTATGCCTTCTGGAAAGTCAAACTTCTACAATGCCACACTATTGAGTTCTATCACACTACAGCTTTCTTTTAACATCTCCATCCCTGTTTGTCTTCTCTTTCAAAACTTTCTCCCAAGACCTTTTTAAAGGTGATTTTCATTATTTTTTTTGCTAGTGGGGCAAGCAAACCCACAGCATATACAACACGACTTCTTTCTACCTCCTGTGATCTTGGTCAGTGGCAGTGATTAGCCACAACATTTCTTCCCAACAATCACGAAATCATGGAAAATGTGTCATAATTTAGTCATTCTTAGATTTGAGGAAATACAATGGCACATACCTGATTTGTGGTTCTATATATGCTTCTCTGATCTCCCCTATTAGATTCTAAGCTGCTTGAGGGCAAGGCTCATATCTTATGTATTTTTTTCTTCCCTCAACAATAAAAATAATGTCTTGCAAATGTCGTAACATTCAATAAATATTTAGAAGTGAATAAAACGAAGAAACTAGTTATCAACTAGAGAAAGAAGTTAAATATCCTAATTATAATATGTGTATTTTAAAATGAATACTAAGTTGTTCCTTTAACCTTATTCATAGTCACACAATCATTTATCACAATCTACTGGATATTTATTATGTTTTTTCATAGTTTTAATTAAATATGAATTGACTAAACTTATGAAAAACATATTTGGTGTAATATAATTTGATAAGTAAATATAAAACACATCCATTATTTAATGATCAGCCTAAAATTTTATTAGATTATCCCAACAACACTAACACTATTTTATTGTATTATATACATTTATATTATTATGAAAAGAAAAATAATCTATACTGATTTTAATAAATGAATATCTTGGATAATATAGTACATGATTTCACTTGAATACACTTCTGTTCATTGCATTTGAAATACAATCCTTTAAAACATGTTTCCTTGACTGTGTCTATAGAAATAAGACAGAATCTCAACCTGATCCAAATTTTGTCAATTTATTTCCAATTCTAACTACATATTTTGATTGTCTGATATTTCTTATAATAATTCTACATGTAAGTTAGGATGTCTACCATACTTTGCATAGGAATTTATAGACCAACCAAGAAAAATAGGACTGAATAAATCTGCTTTCACATTAAATTCTGTCTTCATCATTATAGCAAGTTAGATATAAATGCTAATTGTTTATAACTACAATTGTCTTATCTGCCATGGTAATATGTACTCTAAAAATTAAATTTTATAATAACATTTTCCAAATTAGTTTAAATAATTTGCTAGAGATTAACAATCCCCCCTTTTTAAAGTGATATTTTCTTGAATTCTTAAATGTAAAATACAAGTAAGCTATTTCGGGGTCTAGCATTATTCACAGCCAACAGTTACATGAACAGTTTAATTCTCTTCAGTATCAAAAATTGGTCTAGATAGGTAGATAGATGATAGATATTTTAAAGACTGTACATATTGATGCTTTTTTTTTTTTTTTTAAGGAAAATATATTTTGAAATAATGTTGTTTTTTTTAAAAATTGTGGTTGTAGATATAAATATTATTTGAGTGTTTCCAGTTTTCTTCCCTCCAATTTGCTCTAATAGAAAGCTTTCCTGCTTTGTACTTACTCAACCATACATGCATATTGAGTTGTGGACTTCAACCTGATGGCCACAAATATTAAGCAGTGTAAATTATGCATACCTAGATTTCATCTCAAGTGAGCTATTTCAAAATTAACTAGAGTCATATAGAACATACCTGAAAAATATCTAATGGTCTATAACCTAGAGTTTGTTTGTATTCAGAGAAATTGCACAATAAGCAATTTGAAGTCAGTTAAATTTGTTTTGTCTACATGATACTAAATAGCCTGTTGAAATGCTATACTTTTCAAAATTATCTTAGAATCATACAAATAGAGATATAGCATCATTCTTGGTAAAAAAAAAAAATTATTTAAAAACTCTAATACTTCATGAGTTCATAAATGAGTTATGTGATTAGAAAAAATATTTTTTATTTTTCTCCTTAATTACCCAAGGAATTCAGAATCTCAAAGGAAAAGTAGGCCACTGCTAACTAGAAGTTGTATATTTATATGATATAAAAGTAAAGAAAATATGATATTAAAACACACAACTTTTAAAGATAATCACTACAATTCAGACATATAATATCTCATATGTAAAATAATGTTATAGTTGTCCTTTGCTTAATTCTGTATCAACATGATCTTTATGACTAAAGTTTTTGTCTGCTTAATTTTTAAATATATTTTAGTTTAATTTCATTTTAATTGTTTATTTCTGGTATGTTTAAAAACTTCATAATTTTGTATGCTGTACGATGTCTCATCATCTACTTTATCAAATCAATTTTTTATAGTCTTGATAATTATGAACACACATCATCCAAACATAAATACGAACTAAAACATTTGGTTATTTTTATATGGTTCTATGTAAATAAATGCAACATTTTAGAATATCTGGAAATATCTGTGTGTATGTCTGGCACCATGTTGATAAAACATTTGTGATGAATAAATGAATTTGTCAAATTTTCTCCAAATATGTGCTCAACATGCACACACAGCCTTTAAGTGTTTAGCTATGCCAAAGACCTATGAGAGTTTTATTTGTATTTTGTTATTTCATGGATATGATTACTGAAGAGCCTTTTTATTCTTCTGCAGCAAAAGAATAAAATGTGTGTAAAATGTGGATTATGAAAAACGTAAAAAAAAAGAAGACTGTTTCCACATGATAGCATAACACTTGTTCAAACTATCTAAATAAAAGAGTAGTGTTTTATTTAATTGACTTATTATCAGTAAAAATGGTCATTCCAATCGATAGCAGAGAAGAAAACAAATCAGAAAGTGGTTAGCTGTTGGAATTTCACTAGGAAGAGCAGTTTGGCTCCAGATCCAGTGGTTATCTTGGTCCTTTTCAAATCTAGACTGGAATTTCTAAAATCATATTGATGGCTAGATGCAGAAGTAGAAAGAAAATCCTTTTCATGAAAACATACTTTCCTGTGAATGCTCAAGGAGAATGTAAGATTTAAAAGGGGAGATATTGTCCTGGCCAGTTTGGCTCAGTGGTTAGAGCATCAGCCCGTGGACTGAAGGGTCCTGGGTTCGATTCCAGCCAGGGGCATGTACCTCGGTGGCAGGCTCGACCAATTGATGTGTCTACAGTCTGTCTATCTCTCTCTCTCTCTCTCCCCACCTTCCACTCTCTCTGAAAAGCAGTGGAAAAAATATCCTCGGGTAAGGATAAAAATAAATAAATATAAATAAATAAATAAATAAATAAATAAATAAATAAATAGGGAGATATTCATGTTAGCTTAGTGCTTTGCAGTCTCCAAAGGCATGATGTAATCCACTTTTATTGACCAGAAATATTTTATTTCCAGGACTCAAACCACAGCTACATGCAAATAAACCACAGAGGATGTGACCAAAAAAGATCCAGAGTCACCAGCCCTCTTGGCATGAGCAAGACTCTTTACATCTCTGTACCTCTCCTCCCTTGTCTTCAAAATTAGACTTAAACTAGATAATTTTCTAAAATATTTATGGTTCTACATGATTAAACAACAACGAAAACACCATAAGCCAGTATTTAGCTAAGTGTGTAATTGCCTTAAATCACTTATTCGATATGAAAAACTAGCCAAACAATTTAGGGCAAAAAAAGGAAGGATGCAAAAAGCGAAGCCAAGGAAACAGCTCAACAGGTGCACCTGGAGGGCTTCAGCTCCAAACAGCTAAACTCATAAAAGCACTGTACAAAATTTGGATTTTAAACCTAAAAAATACTGTATATATATAATGAAAAGATTACTTATTGTCAATATCATACTTGGTGCTAAGCTTTCTAATTTATAATGCAAAAGTACAAACTTGTCAATTATGGTATTCATAATGAGAGAGATAAAATACAAACCTTTTATTTAAGGAGAATTATGAAATTATGCATTTACTAATATCAGGGACCTATACAAAAATTATCAGATGAGAACATTCTCTGAATTAATAAATACTAGTCTCACAAAAATGACATAATTTCTTTATTACGAAGTCTGGCAGAATAATACTTAATGGCTCTAAACCTTAATAATTTCACAAACTGAAAGAAACTTACCAGTAACATTAAAAATGCATTTAAAAAATAAAAGAAACATACAATGAAAAACTTTCCAACTGTGGATTTAAAGAATGACCATTTTATTGACACAATTACTGATATTGGTTTTGGAAAAGTGGATGGCAAACAAATAAAGCAATTAGGAAATAACAGTAAAAGAATAAACTAAAAAGAAATAAAGAAAAGCATGCTACAAAATCTATACACAAGATAAAGTTTCCATTTTACAAGAAATAAAACTGAAGTAAACATGCAAAACACAAACCAAGAAAAGTAGAATGCATCCTTACATAAGGAAAATTAAACATGCAGAAAAACAAGAGTTTGAGTTTTGAGAATAACAAGGTAGTTTGAGGCCCAATTTACCTTCGCTGTCTGACATGGCGTGTTGGAAGTCATCCATTATGAATGCTATGTCACGGTCATAGCCTCGAGTCCGTGATTCTTCTCTCATGTGCTGCTGAACTTCAGGCAATGAGTGACTTGATCCAAACTGATCTCTGGTGTCTGCAGATATTGGTGGCAGGGGTCCAGCTGCTGCCCTGGCCATTCCCATTGGCTGGCCAACTGGACTGAGTGGACTTTCTTCTTCAGAATTCTGGGCCACAATTGGTATTCTTCCCCTACTCTGGCTAATTGGTAAACTGGTAGGTTTAGTTCTGCCAGAGGGTGATGCATGACCAAAGGAAACATCTAGAGCTTCAGCCTCTTGAGCTTTCAGTCTTAGAGAAGAGCTGGAAGAATCTCTTTTGATTGATAAATCAAGCCCATAGACAGAAGAAGGTCTGGAAGAAGGTCTGGACCTGCTGCCACTACTGTATGGCTTATCCGCTTCATCCTGCAGAGCTGACCGTATGGTATTGCCTAATGTGCCCAGTCCTGTGCCAAGAGATGACCCCATAAATTTTTGTTGATCTGTAATATTTTTTCTGAGGCCAAAAGTGATATCATCTTGAAGAAGCCTTGCTCTAGAAGAAATTCCACCAATAGATGAAGTGCTAGATGTCATATAGCTTGAATAATCAGGTTCCAGGTCTCTACTTTCTTGAATAGGTGAAAATTTTGACATTTTAGGGTCAATTAGTGATTTCTTATGCTTGGACTGCTTTTGATAAAGTATGGCTGGTGGTAGTTGTTTTGCTGCTTGTTTTTCAAGTGTGAGTCTACCAATGCTGTACTTTTCAGATTTTGGAAAATGTCTGTAGCCAGTATCGGCATGGTAATAATGGGAGAGACTAGCAAGGTGATCTAAGCTCTCTGCCCCTCTACGGAATTCTTGTTTAATTTGATGTTTCAGAAGCTTTAACTCATATGGATCCTCCATTGGATCTTCCTCTGCTTTCACATAACTATGCAATCTGGAGGAAGTCTGTAAAGGTGCTAGGAAATCTGTCACTTCTTGAGACCTCCGTGTTTCAGTGGTTCTAAGGAGACGGTCTGTTTTTGACAGATCCTTGTCATGAAGACTAAATGCAGTGGTTAATGCTGCTGTTCCTTTGGTAATCTCTCCAATGTCATCAATTAGGACAAAATTTCGTGCAGTATGATGGTCAATATCTGTGTAAAAAGAATCTGCAGAGATGCTTGATATTGGACTGCTTGCCATGCTACTTCTCTCCTCCAATCCTATTCTCAAGTCTAAGCTATTGTACTTACTACCAAGATGGGAAACAGCATATGTATTATCGGTGGAAACAGGTGCTATCATCAGGGGTTGGTTGCGAATCACCTCATAGTTTGAAGTTATCTTGGGCTCCAAATACAATGTAGTTTGCCGTGGCTTCTGTTGTATCACCATCATCTGCGATGGTAACTGGTAAGAAGGTTGTGGGGTTGGTGTAGGTTGAGCTTGAGGTGTGAAGGACATTGTTGCCACAGCCTGGAATGTTGGTTGAGTCTGATAAGGTGAAACTTGCTGATGGTACAAAGTCTGTTGCTGAAAATGGGATTGTTGGGTGTATGGGGTGGGTGCTTGGGTAGGAAGAGCAGGAGAAGAATATTGGTATTGTGTATAAGGACTCGTAGGAGGAACTAGCTGAGATTCTGTTTGGGTTTGTGGAGGTATAAACTGGCTGAATTCTGTTTGGGGAGCAGTTCTTGGTCGCTCTATGCCATGCTGGCTTTCTATTCGGGATGGCCTGGTGCTGCTCACCTCACTGTCAGACATGTAATCCCGATCCTCGGCTACTCCCTGGAGGTAGGCTCGCTCTCTCTTTTCTCTCTCCTTTAACAATGCCTCTTTCCTCCTGTTAATTCCCATTTCTAGGTACCTTAATTTGGCATCAATCTCCTTTTCTTCCTCATCAAGTTCTGCTTGTTTCTTTCTAAGTTTTGCAGATTCCCTCTCTACAAGATCAAGTTCTCTGTCTATATCCTGGAGAATCTTGGCTCGTGCCATGGTGTTGGTTCTGCAGATCCTTCTCCTGGAAACTGTGCCCATTGTGCTGTAAGTTGACTGAGTTCCTGTTGAGGTCTCCTCAGGAGGTGGGTTAGGCAGTGTTCTCTTAACTTTTTTCTGGGTGCCAGAGGGTGTTATGGTCTGAGAACTTTTAGTCTATAATTAAATAAACAAAATATAGTACTTTACTATCAAGGAAAAAGTTAAAGATAAAAAAACCTTCATAATTTATACGTAAATAAATATTTTTTAGGTATGACAGTATAATAAAATTAAAGTGTTATACATAATTTTAAATATTAGCCACAAATGCAATTAATTGAAAAATCATTTTTTCTTTCTTGGTAAATTGGTTATCATTATAACTTCTGCAACATTAGAAGTGAGTTTTGAAATCAAGCACAGAACTCATTGCTAGGCATGCTTATATTTTAGCTAGACTCTTAGGAGAACCCTAAAAGCTGATTTTTCATCCTATTTAGTATCATGAGATTATTTACTGAATGTATTCCTAAAATATTTGTATTAACTACCTAAAATTTAAGTTACGTTTGTTAGAGATAATACTTATCTACCACTGGTAAGTTCAATTGTTTGCTTCAATCTTTCCATTCCTATTTTTACCACCTAGAATAGCTGTCATTCCTATTCCAATCATGAAATGTTTTGAAATTAAACCCTCAAATTCTTTAACATTTTTTTTCCTCTAAAATAAGTAACCTGAACAAATATCCCATTTAATCTTCCACTATTTTTGTGATTATTTGGGTCTTGTATTTTCTTTCAACTTTATTATTCTTCATTAATTTTTACTTCTTAATGCTTTAGCAACTCCTACAAAAAGCAAAAATAATCCCACCAAAATAAAACAAAACAAAACAAAACAAAACAAAAACCTGACTGCAATAAAAATCCATTGAAATCTTTTTTTAATTAGATAAAGAATATCATTTGTGAACTGGCAGATATTTTCAATTTCATGTGGTTAATTTGTCACAAACTTGCCTTCTAAGAATCACACAATTTTACACTGTCAAATATGAGAGAACATATTCACTATTTATAGTTAAGACAAACTAATGTCAGTTAACCAAGCATTTAGTAGCATATTCACAACTACATCTTAGGTCTTCTGCTTTCTAGTTGCATATTCTTTACAATTTCTTTCTTTTTCTTACTTATAATCCAAAGACCTTAATTCTTTTCCTTCTCCCAATCACCAAATATTGAGGGCAGAAAAAGAATAGAAAATATATAAGAATTATGCCTAAATAATTAGATCATATTTGTCCAAGACCCTGTGCCTTCAAGGCCTTTTATTATTTCTAAACTCATTTCCATGGTGTTTTTATCTGCTTTCTGTTATAATTTTTCTGCTCTCTTTATCTACTCTCACTAATTGTTTCTGTAACAGAAATCATAATCAGAAGCATAGCTTAAATATCAATTGAGGTTTATGTATATTTCTGACATTTAAAACATCTGCATGCAAATTCATAATGAATAAATATTGTGATTCTGTGAAATATGTTAGAGTGATTTTGAAAGTGTAGACTGTACCTCCTCACAGAGAAATCTCAAAGAATATGGGAAATTGGAGCCTCAAAAGTAGCTGTTTTGGTATGCTACTTATTCTCTCTCCCCCTCAAGTCTTTTCATTTTACTTAATACAATTATGAGGTTATTATGAAGCAGTGTGCAAAACCTGTGTACATATTATAGGCATCCATTAAATATCATTTCCTTGCAAAATCTCTTTATTTCTACAGAAAATATAATTTTGATAAATTCATATTCTACATCTTTTTTTCAAAATTTATTTGCAAAATTATAAAATTTGAAATCTAATAATAATTTCCTTAATAATTTTCTAAAATACTACTATGGATATATGTCTTCTATTTTTAAAAAGTTTTTCCATGATATATTTTCTGTTCTCTGAATATGATGGTGCCCAATGGGAGGCTGAAATTACTGTTTCTTTTTCCCTGACTTTCATTTGGCATATCTGGTGTATGCATGAGAATTTTAAAATTTAAAATGTTCATTTGTACTACATGCTAGTGGCTGCAAAGTGGTTTAATAAAAGGGTGTTTAACTGTGCTACCCTGAAAGTGTTCTGGCATTGCATAAAATGGAGACATTTCTAAGTAAGACTTTTTCTTCCCATCAAAGGAGGATTAAAAACACCCATCAATTAATACAACACTAAATGCTGATCCTGGCAGAGAAAGCATACACAACAGAGACGGTAACTATGACATGAAGCAAATAAATGCAATGAAAAGAATTTCTAGGGTAGATACATACATTTTAAAAAATAATTTTTAAAAATATTGAAATATCCATTGAATGGGTGCACGTATTTGTTAAATGAAAGAATGAGAAAATAAAAGGGTAAAATTAGAACTTACTGTGATTAATTTTAAAGGTTCTGAATCAAGAAGTGAATTTCTCAGAATTCACTGACTTGAATAAGAGTATATATGAAATCACAGGAAAAATAAAATCATGAAGAACAACAACAAAAAAGACTATTTATTGTATTAAGAGTAATGGTTAATAAAGTGCACTAGAAATTGATATTAGCTCTTATTACTTATTGCTCATACATGTAAGAATTGTTTCCTAATTTAACTTTATGACTAATATCTTATAGTCTCACTTGAGACAGTAGGCTTAGTCAAATTCATTTTTTTTGTTAATGTAATCCTAGGTACTGGGGATTTCAAATTATCCTCCAGAGTTGCAAATATTTACTCATCCGTGGCTTGTGTTAATTAATATTTTGTGTGCCATAAATGTGAGTCATGGAAGCAAGAGACAGAGCTGGTTGGTAGAAGTTACATACTTACTGAGTTAGCCTAGCTGACCACTTAGTCTCTACAAATTGAACTAGTTTGCTGTTCTCTACTTGGCAACGTTACTAGCTTTTACTCTGACTGTAGAAGTCAAGAAGTCGGAGACTTCTCAAGGTCTCTGCCATATTTCTTCCAAATGAGAGGAAGTGTAACATAATGACTCAAAGCTTAGTCTCTTTTTAATCCTGGCTCTGTCTTTCACAAGCTGTGAAACTTTTAGCAAGTAGCTTAAACTCCCTAGGCCTCAATTTTCTTAAATATATATAAAAGAAGGTTAATATTTATCTTTACATTATTGGTTTAAGGAGTAAATGAGTTTAAAAAAAAAAAAAAGAGTCTAAATTACTTATTGTTCCTGATGGCAGGCAGAAATATAATAGATAATTTAAAATGATGTTTTGGCAACTTATAATTAAAAAAAACCTGACTTTCAAGACCATAAATACCTTCTAAACTGGGCATTTAATTCTAATTCAATCAATATAATGTAAAATAAGAGTACAGAACTCCAAAACAGAGAATCAAAACAAAGAAATATAATTGCTTAGAAAAAATGTATAAAAGAGAAGTTCATCATGATTAAAGGTGATACTGCTGGACACCATGATTAGAGATGAGTATAACAATCTAGAAAAATCTTAGTATTTAATAAGATTTTCCTTTATGACCAGCTTATTAAAAGTTGTCTTTAGATAGACCTGGTGCCCTTAATCTGAAAAAAAAATTATCATACTAAAAAACTGTATATATAAATTTAGATTATTTTCAAATAGCTATGCAAATAGCAGACCAATGGAAAAGCCCTAACAATAGAATGGATGGAGGTTGAAGGGGGGCCTGGGAGAATAATTCATTTAAATTGGAGTATTTAGGAGGTAATTGTGGTAACAAGCAAATACACTCCAGGAAAAATTTTGCTGTCCAAAGTTATTTTAAACAACATTCTTCTCAGGGTTATCAATTTATACTATGCATCTTATATGCAAAGGAAAGAAATTCTTCCTTGTTCTGAGGTGTCAGGGCTATTAATAAAATAAAAGTAGCTAAGGTCTATGGACACACTATCCTAAGGACTTCAAATATGTGTATATGCATTATCTCATTGTCAAAATCATCTACACTCAATCTAGGGATGATTAAAAGATACCTATTTTTCCCCTAATAGGTGAAGAAGCAAAAAATAGATACTGGACCAAAATTATTTATCGATTGCTATATATAATAAATATATATTCAACTTACTAATTCATTGCAGTAGTTGCTAAGTATAATTCTAAAATCCAGTGTTCTAGATACTAATGACACAGAGTTAAAAGGCATGAGATTAAATAAACCTAAACCCTGTTCTCAAGGAATTCATAAGTCAGGAATGTTTTATAGACTGTTGTATGAAGAAACTACTTCAGTCTTTTCCTAAATAGCCCTTGTTGTTAATATCAGAGATATAAGGACTTAGGAATGTATTTTTCATTTTATAAATATAGAAAACTAGACCTGCTGTTGGAAATCAGTGTTCATCATGATTAAATATCTTGGACTTTTAAGCTTGTTCTTTCAGTTAAACAGGAAATATTTTTATGAAAGCCTCTTACTTTTAGATAATGGAGATGTGGATTCACTTGCAAACAGTACAATTCCACAAAGATTTATCAAGTAAATGATACTTTGATGGAGATAAATATCATATAACTTGTTAAAAGATCATCTATACAACAAGTCAGAAGGTGAATTAGAGATTATATAAACTGAGTGTATTGGGACCCAGAATAAGAATGGTTTACTTTTAGTTTAGGGAAGGAAAGATGGATTAAGACATGATAGTGAGCCTGGTTCAGGAAGAATGGATGGGACTTAAAACAAGAATATTTTCTATGTGGAAGGAACAGTATGAAATGCAATTTTTCATAGAGGCACCAAAGATTATCTGGTTTCACTTCATGCTAGTGATGCATTAATATCTGAGATGGAAACAAATTCAGAGAGTATCTTATGAAAATAAAAAAATAAATTTTACAGGAAAAAAACACACCTGGAAAGCTATATCTATTTTAAAAGTTCTATTCATCCATTTTCATTTTTTTACAGATGGAAAAGGCAACCCTGGTTATTACATACTGGTCAAATTAACTCCAATATCATGTGAAATACCAGGGCAAAGCATGAAAATGCAAATGTGCCATCATTTGCAATGACCTGTAATGCAGTGCACTGGGTAGCAATCAGTGTGGCTTTGCTAAAGAGAAAACTGTGCCAGCCCACCTTAAGATCCTTCAACGATAATGTGGCATGTAGATAGCACAGAAACAAGAGCTACAACCTGTGGGGCTTCAGCAAAGCTTTCCATTGTCCCATGACATAATCACCCACATAGTTTTGGCCATAAGAATGAAACATCTTACAATTTGTCAGGAGCCCATATGTACACCATGGCTGTTATGGTCCCAACATCAATGTAAGCAATCAATTAATGTTTCTTAACCTTGGGACTCATGACATTTTTGACCAAATGATTCTATGCTGGGAGGGCGGTGGCTGTTTGCTCACTGTAGGATGTTTCGGGGTGACTGGCCTCTGCAGACTGGATGCCACGAGCACGTCCTGCCCCACTCACGTAAAGCAAGTGCTGCTAAGCATTGTCCGAAACCTCCCGGCCAGGTAAGAGCAGACAGGCACCCTGAGAACAACGAGGCAGAGTATGGAAAAAGGAAGTCCTCAGGAAGGGACTGCTGACCTACTGTTACTTAATTATATCTGTAGATAAAGAGAATGCTAGTATTTGTATATCTGAGTGCCTTAGTCTGAATGGAAAGGTAGGCTTCTTAGATGAACTGGGACTTGAATGGTGCCTTGAAAATGAAAACTCTTGGGATAAAGGATGAAAGGAAAAGAGACATTCCAGGCTATGGTTATAATCTGAGAAAATTAATAAAAATAGGACTGTATTAGATTTTTTTGTTTTGTTATAAGTTTGTTTTATGATCCTATAATTAATATCATTGAATAGGGTAATTCTTACCTACTGGATTAACATGAAGTAAGATTCAAAAGATATTCAACCAGGTTTTAAAAAATATAGTTTCATTAGAGAACAGGGAGAAAAAAATCCCAGATACCTACAACTATGAGAATTAGTCCATTCAGTATAGAAAATTAATCTCTATAGTTTAGCCTCATAAACAATCTTGGGAAATTTTCCATAGCTGCAATAACTAAGGAAAAATCAGAAGGTAAGGAATTGTCAGTCTGATTAAAAAATTATATAAATGACAGTTCTTTGTTAAAGGTTGCCCGTTACTTTAAGTTCAAATAAGAATCAATGGTGTAATTAAAAAGAGATTACAACCTTACGAAGACAGGATGATTATGTGGTTTGAGAAACTTAACACCAGAATCACTAATGGAGATTAGTTGGAGAGCTAAATTCAATTTTAAAATAAAGAAATTCTTACCATCTTAAAAGTAATTTAAGAAACAAATTAATAACAGTGAAAAATTGTTTTTAAAGTTGAGTTGAAATTGCCCTTAGGGTCAGTCCCACCCTCTTCGAACTTTCATCTAGAGCCTTCATTTACTTTGTAGATGACAGTAAGTCTTTGTCTTAATAAGAAGTATACTCATACATAGTATCCTGCTCTCTGACTTTATTTGCTCTTCTATGTGCTTGGCCATTCATTCTTCCTAGGATGTAAATAACATCTATAAAGAGCTATGTCTTTTAAGTATTAGGAAGGTCAGTAAATGTTTATCCCCATCAACCAAGGTAGCTCTTTAAAATATATGAACATAGGTTAGCATATTTCTTTAACTTTGGGAAGTTAAGGTGAAGGATGATGATAAAGGTCTAAGGAAAACATAAGGCTGTAAATTGGAAAATATGCCTTTACACATCCTTTCTTATTAAACTGACTAGATGCAGAGTTTTACTATGAAATGTCAATGTAAACATGAATTCACCTTCACGGGGTCTCCCCCACCCCAGTATCAACAGTTTCCAATTTTAAGACAAAAATAGAAGTTGAATGTAAAAATATGCAGCATTCTATTAGGTGCACTGTATCCTTAATAACATGTTCCCCAAATAGACGTATTATTTAACAGCATCCTATGTAGAGCTAACACACACAAAATGTTTAGTGTAAGGGTTCAAGAATTTCTACTGCTTTAAGGAGTACAAGAAAGATAAAAGAAAACAGAAGAGTAACCTGTGAAGAAGTGAAAATCTAAATGATATCATTTATGAAAAAATACTTTAAAAACTGGTAAAACATTTAAAATCCATTAGAATTTGAAATAGGCACACTGCCTGGCACAAACAAACTTAATCCATCAAATTTCTTCAGCTAGAGTACTGTGGAATGGTGTAACAACTATTTTTATGAATCACAACGGTAAACAAGCAGTATTATCACTGTTAATGGAATATCATTGAATTACTGAAAAATTATAGACACTTTCACCAACAAACAGTCTTGACTGTTACCACAGGAGAGAATTTACCGTTTGTGAATGTAACTGAAATAGTTTTTAAAAAGTAGTTTTTCTCAAATTGTCATAATATTCTAGTAACAAGAAAAAAGTGAGAAACTCAATTATAGGACCCTATTACTGGGAGAATAAAAAAAGAAGTAACAAAAGATATTTAAAAGTCACACACTTATAAGCTATTTCCCAAAGTCTAGTAATATAGATAAAAATGTTCTCCAAACAGTATTGTGAAAATGGCACTCAATATCGCATCAGACATCTTTAGGCTTTTCCTTAATGTGCCTCATGTCCCAGTTTGTTTTGTTTTCTTGCTGAAAGTCATTGCTCTTGGGCTGAGCAGCCAAGCAGAAAACTAGTTTCTACCTCACTAGATAGAGGCATTAGATATGTCAGTCTGTGCAACACTTACTGCCTTATATTTTCTGGAATGTCCCAGAGATTAATTTATTTTGTTTTCTCTGCCTAAAGTATTTTACAAAGTCCTCTGATAACGTTTTTAAGATGAACATTTTTTCTATGTATGCACGCATGTATGTGCATGTATACCACCTTCCCTCCCGCCCTGTCTCTTCCCTCCCTTTCTTTCCTCTTTTCTTTTTACTCTCCTAACATCATATCAGATAGTTATATTCCAATGAATTGAACAGAGTATATGCTGTTCAATGATCAGACACAGATCTAGAGTTCAAGAGGAATATTCATATTTCATCGCAAATCTCTTCAGAAGAATGTTCAGAAGTAATGATCACTAGAGATTACTTTAAGAAGATTAAGAAATAGAGAACTAGGTGTCAGATCGTCATCCCCACCGACATGTTAGTTATTTAAAACTTTGCCAGACAGTTGATGAGATGTCAATTTATTACACACAGGTGAAATCACATGATAGTTATGCTTACAGATGAAACATGCTGGACTGCACTGTTGATGCAAATGTATTCCTGGAGAGAAAGGCAAACATCCCCAAGTTTGTTTTGTCTTCCTTTCTATTTTTATTTTTTTAAAATAAATTTTGGAGTAATTTGTTACACAGCAGTATGTAACTAATATGCCCACTGACTTTCTATTGTATTGAGCATCGATATGACTATTTATCTTTCTGATGATTTGGTCTCACATTCTTTTTTTTTTTTTTTTAAATATATCTTTATTGATTTCAGAGAGAGGAAAGGAGAGGGAGAGAGAGAGACAGAAGCATCAATGATGAGAGAGTCACTGATCGCGCCCGCAACCCGGGCATGTGCCCTGACCGGGAATCGAACCCCGATCGCCTGGATCCCAGGTGGACGCTCAACCGCTGAGCCACGCCCGGCCGGGCTGGTCTCACATTCTTTAGACAGACAGTCCATCCACTCTGATAACTACTTCCTGCCCAAGTTATAGGTAGACTCTTTACTGTTTTGTTTCTCCTTACTTTTTGTGTTATTTTCTGTTGTAGAGCCCTTATTCATGAGCCAGAAGTGACTCACTGTGGAGTCAGCAGGACCGTCTCGGGATTACTGCCTCAGTCTTCTTTTCTGGCTGACAGTTCCTACCAGGTAAGAGGGACTGGACCAGTCTTTGAGGTGCTCCCAAGAAATGGGGATGATGTATAAGTTGTTAATTAAACACCAAGGGAACAGTTGAAATGCTAGCTATTTAGCTTTTTGAAATGTATCCTAAAATTTTCAGTTTTCTAGAATGTTAGATTTTTCAGTGAAAATTATTTTAAGTGTTTCTCACAGTGGCTATTTACAGAAAGAGGAAGCATTTGAGAAAACAGCTTACTCTGGGCAAAAAAAATATGCCTTTTAGGTCTTCTAATCTCCTGAACAGTCTCCAGCCCTCAAAGGCTTGCCTTATACACATGACTAAATCAACACTTACAGGGCTAACTTGTACTTAAGAGAGACCAAGAGTATTTCCAGTTTCTAATATTCCTGATATATAAGAAATGAAGAAATGTTCCCAATAATATTACCAAACTGTGCTATTTTTAAAATGGTGACACTGAAATTATGTTTTTCAATACACACAAAGAGAAATACAAGCTGACTTGTACTTGAAAATTACATCAGAAGTCTAAATTTTGAGGCTGTTTGTAAAAATACAGCCAAGGTCAAAAGACCCCTTGGTCTTTTTGTGATTCTTCATACACGAGCGAATTGTCTTTTCTCATAAAAGCTGAAAATCAGATCTATCATAGGAATACATAGACTTTAATAAGTTGTTGGGGGGGTGTCTTTATTACTCAGATAATTAAATCTCTAGTGATGAAATGTCATGCATTAGAATTAATATTAGGGAGGTTTGGTTTTATACCCTTCTAAAATCACTCTACATGTTCACCTCACTGACCAATTAAGAGCATGATGTTTTTTAGAAGTTAGTTTACTACTCCAAGCTGTCTTTGCACATGAAATAATAATAAATATGACTTTTACAAACTGCTCTCAGTAATCACTTTAATGGGCAAAATTATTTAAAATGTTCTTGCAAAGAAATGGACAGATTTTTATGGCGGACATCCAAAGACACTGAGAAGTCCCCTATGGCCCTCAGGGGAGCCTAACGATTGAAATTTCTTTTGTTGGGGTTATTTTTCTTGAAAGCCTAGAAAAAAAGACACAATGAGTGGTAAGATATTATTATAAATTATTAGCTGATTATCATTATAATATCCATTTCTTGAAAACAATAGTAATAATTCTTTAATAGAAATGAAGTGGCTTTAAGACTTAGACAAGATGTAACATAGGCAGTTAGGGGCTACAATGTAAGGCCTGACCAGATAATATCAATCAGGCTTCTAGAAAAACCTATTAATATAACTATCATTCAAGTCTATACTCCAACTACAGAGGCTGAAGATGAAATTAAAAGCTTTTACATAAGTATTAAAGAAGAAATTGATCACACACCAAAACAAGACATGCCAATAATTATAGCTGAATTGAATGCAAAAGTAGAAAATAAAGCAGAATCAAAAATATCAGTGAAAAATTTGGACTAGGGTTCAGCAATGAAGCAGGTTATCAGCTTGTGGATTTCTATGAGCCAGACTTGTCCATCACAAACACATGCTTCAAACAACTGAGCAGATGACTGTACACACGAACTTCACCAGATGGCCAATACAAAAATCAAATAGACACTGTTATTGGAAGCTGGAGATGGAAAAGCTGTATCTCTCTGCCAAAACAAGACCAGGAGCAGATTGCGGTACTAACTATGAACTCTTACTATCAAACATTAGAGCACTAAAAGAATCATACTGTCAAAATATAATGTAAATAACATTACTGATGGATTTAAAGTCCACATAAAAAACAGATTCACGCTGTTATGCTCAATTGACTGAGAACCATATGAACTGTGGACTGAAACTAGAAATATTATTAGGGAAGAATGTGAAGAGACAATACCAGAAGTGATGAGAAAAGAAAAATTAAGAGGGATGAAAAGGGAAATACTAAAAATTGTTAAAGACAGGTGAGAGGCGAAAGTAAAAGGTGACAAATGCAGGATTAGAATCCTAAACACAGTTTTTCTAGCATGTAGAGAAAAAGAGAACTATTACAATAGTCAATGTAAGGAGATATAAACAACAACAACAAGTCAATAAATCACTACCATAAGATTCAAGAAATCTAAACTTGGAATGCTAAGTGCCCACAAGCAAGCACATTATCTGACCAGGAGAAAATTAAGGCAAGTGGAACCAGGACACTAAAAACCTATACAAAAGAGACAAAATCTTACAGAAGAGGGTTCCTCTAGGCAGAACCTGTAATTCTAGAAAGTGAAGTGAAAGCTGCCATGAATGTATTGGGAAGAAATAAGTCACCAGGTTATGGGCTACTGAGAGAATTCTTTTAAGCCACAGAGGCTGAAACTGTCAATATTCTAACAAGAAAATGTCAACAAATACAGAAAATAAAACAATGGCCTACAGACTGGAAATGTTCAGTATACATCCCAATTTTCGAAACAAAAGATGTCAAGGAATGCAGTAACTATAGGACCACTGCTTTAATTTCCCACATAAGTAGAGTGATTCTCAAGGTGACAAGAAATGCTGGATTCTCAAGCTGGGTTTAGAAAAAGAAGATGCACTTGAGACATATTCAAGAACATTTGTACTGGACTGTGCCAAAGAATTTCAGAAGAAGGTTAGTCTGTGTTTTATAGACTACAGTAAAGCCTCTGACTGTGTGATCATGAAGAGCTATGTATGGGCTGCTCTGAAAGAAATGGGTGTGCCTCAGCACTGAACTGCCGGGTTGTGTAACCTGCATTGTGGACAGGAAGCCACTGTCAGGGCAGAGTATGGAGAAAGAGAATGATCTCCCACAGCAAAGGTGTCAGCAAGGGTACATTTTTGTCTTCCTATTTGTTTAATCTGTATGAATAACTTACACAAAAAACTGGCGTAGATTCAGAGGAAGCAGCAGCAAAAAACTGGCGTAGATTCAGACTGGTGGAAGAAATACCTTCATATTGGAGATATGCAGATGATACCAACTTACTAGCAGAAAGCAGCAATGATTCAAAACTACTTCTGATGAAAGTGAAAGAAGAAAGTGCCAAAGTAGGACTGCATTTGAACCTCAAGAAGACAAAAATCCTGACTACAGAAGAAATAAACAACATTATCATAGAAAACGAGAACACTGAAATTGTTAGAGGTTTTGCTTACCTTGGTTCACTCATCGATCCGAAAGGAGACTACAGCCAAGAACGCGAGAGAACAGTAGCAATGACAAAATTAGGAAAGATCACGAAGAGCAAAGAAGTGTCTTTAGACACCAAGGCTAAAATCATTTGCACTCACTTTATTATTCTCAGTTACTATGTCCAAATGCAAAAGTTGGACTGAAGAAGGTTGATAGGAAAAACTAATTCATTTGAAATATGGAGTCGGAGGAGAGGTCTATGGATACCCTGGACCACCAGAAAGGAAAATAAGTGGGTCCTAGAGTTACTTAAGCCCAAAACATCACAGGACGCAAAAATAACATTAAAGCTGTTCTACTTTGGGCACATCGTGATAAGGCAAGATTCTTTAAAAAGGCAATAATGCTGAGAAAAATAGAAGGCAGCAGGAAAAGAGGAAGATCAGATATGAGATGAATTGAATCCATAAAAGAAGCCATATGTATGTGTTTAAGGAGCTGAACAAGACCACTGAGGATAGGACATTGTGTATATCACTCATTCATAGGGTCTCCAGGAGTCAGAGCTGACATATGGCATGTAACACATAATATTACCAAATATGCATATGAAAACTCAATGTAAACTATGATTTGTTGGTACTAGGAGTTAAGAAATTTATAAACTAAATGCTTTTCCTAAAATCATAAAGATTTTTGGACTTTCTAATCTAACAATGACTCACTGGGGAAAAAGTAGGTAAGGCCATTATGTAGAATGACCAGAAAGAGGCTGAATATACTGAAAAGAATATGTTTGAATTCAGTAACTCCCTATACTTCACTGGTTTCCTATTAGACAAAATGAGCTTAGTTGTTTCAAGTACTTAGTAGACTGATTGGTTACAAAGCACTCAATAAATGATAGCTGCTAATACTGTAATTTCTGTTATTGTAGAGATCAAATGGGATTATATAAGTACATGTTTGCCTCACACAAAACAAAACAAAAAACAAATAAGAAAAGCTCTGTAACAGAGAATCCACATTTTTTTAATGTTAAAGAATGATCCATGTCTATAAAAAATAAGCTTAACAGAGTTAACTACTTCTTTACATAAAGCTAAAAATGAAATGAGTAAGCTATTAATTATTTGTATTACCTGTATGCCAAAAGTGAAACAGAACAAATTATAAATTAAAATTCTATGCCATGACTGGAGTGACATCGCAGAAATGGCAAAGTGGGAAATTCCAAGAATTGATCCACTAAATCAACCATTAGGCTGGCAAAAACAGACAGAATCAACATTTTTGGAACTCTAGAATCTACTAAAAAAGCTTAGAGCAAACAGGGGAATGCTCAATGAAGAAAGAGACTACTATAATTCAGTAAAAAAGCACTGTGGGATTTTTGCTTATTGTCTTACAATTCGCCATTCTCTAGCTCAGATACAACATCTAGACAGATAAAATAGGAACCAGAGGACTTAAAATACCATAAACCAATTAGAATAAACATATAGAACATTCTCCTCAACAAGTGCACAATACACATTTTTGTGAAGTACACTTGGAATATTTTCCAGATAGACTATATGTTAGGCCGCAATACAAATATCAACAAATTTTAAAAGACTGAAATCATACAAAGTATTTTCTCTGATTACAGTGGAATGAAGCTAGAAATCAATACAAAAAGAAAAACTGAAAAATTCATAAGTATGTGAAAATCAAACCATACGCTTTTGAACAACAAGTGGATCAGAAAAGAAATGACGTGGGAAATGAGAAAATACTTTAGAATGAATGAAAATAAAAAACCAAGATGACAAAACATGACACACAGTGACATCAGTTATCAGAAGGAAGTTCAGAGCTGTAATGCATACATTAAAAAAAAGAAAGTTCTCAAATCAATATCCTAACTTGATTTCTATGGAACTCAAAAAAAGAAGAGCAAACTAATAGAAAAAAAAAAAATTAAAAATAAATGAAATACAGAAAATAGAATTGATAATATCAAAAGTTGGTTATTTGTAAAGATCAAGGCAACTGACAAAATTTTAGTTAGACTGACTAAGAAAAAAATAGAAGACACAAATAAATAAAATAATAAATAAGAATAGGGATTTAGGAGCAAACTTACATAAATAAAAAGGATTACATGAGAATTCTACAAACAATTTCATGCCAACAAGCTAAATAACCTAGATAAAATTGAAATGGACAAATTCCTAGAAATTTAATTTTTAAAAAAATTGAACAGATTTATAAGTAAAGAAATTGAATCAGTAATAAAAAAAACCTCCAAAAAGTAACAAAAAATAACCCAGGTTCAGATCGATTCCCTGGTGAATTCTACCAAACTCTTAAAGAAGAATGAGTGCCAGTTTTCCTGAAATATTTTTTAAAACAGAAGAGGAGAGTATACTTTCCAATTTATTTTATGAGGAGAATATTAGCTTGATACCAAATATGTCATAAAAAAGTAACCTACAGGCCAATATCACTTAGGAAAATAGATGCAAAATTCCTCAATAAAATACTAGTAAACCAAATTCAACAGCATTAAAATGATGAATTAGTGAAATTTATCACTGGAATGCAATGTGATTTAATATACTAAATACTAAAATCAATCAGTGTAATACAGAATTACAATAGAATAAAGAAAAAAAACCTATTATGAGCACCTCAATTGATGCAGAGAAAGCCAGCATCCTTTCATAGCAATAACACAAAAAAAATGATAAAGGGCATTTATAAAAAATCCATAGCTAACATCATACTTAACAGTGAAAGAATTCATGGTGAAAAAAAGACTAAAAGCTTTTCCTCTGAGATAAGAAATAAGAAAAGGAAGTCTACTTTTACCACTGCTATTCTGTACTGTATTGAAAGTTCTAGTAAAAGAAATTAAGCAAGAAAAATAAATAAAAGACATCCAAATTGGAAAGGAAGAAATAAAGCAATTCATTCACAGATCACATGATCCTATGTATAGAAAATACTACGAATGCATAACGAAACTTAGCTAATAAACAAATTCAGCAAAGTTGCAGGCTACAAGATCAATATAAAAAAAATGTCAGTTGTGTTTCTATACACGTGCAATGGCTAACCTGAAAAGGAAATCAAGAAAATTTCATTTATAACATTATTCAAAGAATAAAATATCTAGCAACAATTCCACCAATGAGGTGAAAGACTTGTATGCCAAATGTTACAAAACTTTGTTACAAAGTTTAATAAAGAAGAGCTAAATAAATGAAAAGATATCCAGTGTACATGGAATGGGAGACTTAATATAAGGTTAAGATGGCAATATCACCCAAAGTGATCTACAGGTTCAATGCACTTTCTATAAAAATTCCAATGGCCTTCTTTGCAGAAATAGAAAAGCTGATCAGCAAATTCATATGTAATTTCAAAGAGCCCCAAACAGCCAAAACAATATTGAAATCAAAGTTTGAGGACCCACACTTCCTTATTTCACAAAACTTCAAAGGTACAGTAATCAAAACAGTGTGATACTGGCATAAGGACATACATAGATCAACAGAATACAATTGAGAGTATAGTAATAAGCCTTTTTACATTTATGGCTATTTCATTTTCAACAAGGGTTCCAAAGACCAATAGGGAAAGAACAGTTTTTTCAACAAATGATGCTGTACATCCAGATGCAAAAAAATTAAGGTGGATACCTACCTCCCATGCAAATATTAACTCAAAATAGATCAATAACCTACATAAAAGAGCTATAATCACAAAATTCTCAGAAGAAAACAAAACATAGGGATAAATCTTTGTGACTTTGGATTTGGCAATGGATTGTTACGTATGACAATAAAAACATAAGTAAAAAGAAAAAATAAACTTCATAAAATTTTTAAAAATTTGTTCATCGAAGAACATTGTATAGAAGGTGAAAAGACAATCTACAGAATGGGGGAAATACTTGCAAATCATATGGTCTAATATCCAGAACATATAAAGAACTCTTACAACCCAACAACAACAAATAGCCCAATTAAAAACTGGGCAAAAGACTTCAATAGTCATTTCTCCTAATGAGAAATACAAATGGTCTAGAAGCACATAAAAAAGATTCTCAATATCATTAGTCATTTCTGAAATGCATATTCAAATCACAATGAGATACTAATTCTTACCCACTGGATGGTAATAATAAAAAATGGAAAATAACAAGTACAGGGAAGAATATGGAGAAGTTGAAACGCTTACATATTGCTGATAAAAATGTAAAATGGTTCATCTGCCATGGAAAAATGTTTCACAGTTCCTTAAAAAGCTAATTATGAAATTACCATATGACCCAGCAATTCCACTCGTAAGTATATACCCAAAAGAACTGAAAATAGGTGCTCAAACAAATACGTGTGCATTAATGATCTTTGTGGCACTATTTTCAATAGCTTAATTTGCTTTAAAGTATTAAAAAATTTAATACTTCAGTGTTGTATAAGTGAGACATTTACTAACAACAAGGGTAGAAAAAATAAAGTGAGGCTAATGACAATGGTATCAGAAGTAAGGGACATATGTTTCTCAATTTTACATTTTCATTTGAAAGATGTATTGCTATGTAAAAATACAGATATATTTCTTAACTAGTTTGTCGCCTCATTCAACAGCATGTTCTCTTGCTTGTTTTTCTAGGAGAAAAGAAAATGCTTGAAGATACCGGTGACGACCTTTTCCTTTTAGTCTCCTAATGTCAAATCATTATTATTAAGTTTAAAACCACTCTTTTCGTAGTTACAACTTCAAATATTTATTGGGGCAGCAAAACATATTTTGCCTATATGCTCTTAGCTAGACAGAAAGAAGGCTTGATGACCCATAAGCATAAAGAGAAACAAAGAAGTAATTGAAAAGCACTGACAACCTAAAGACTATGAAAACAAAATAGCGTAAGAATTGAAGTAACAGATCAGCTCACTGGAAAATTAACACAGATAACGTCCTATTCTCTCGATTACATCTGCCTGGTGCTGCTGGACCAGGACATGAATGCTCTGAGCATCTAATGCTGGTTCCTTCTTCAAGGTCAAAAAATCGTTTATAGTTCTAATATCCTTACCATGAGATAATGACTACCTTCCTTTATCAGAAAATGTGTTAAATGGTTTCTGCAAGCAATCTGAAGTAGAATAACAAAAATAATAAAAGTTTCCAAGAATTAACATTAAACCTTATCCAGAAACGTAAATGTAAAAGTATAAAGCATCTTCCCTCTTTTCTTTACAGCAGTCATTTCTTGTACTGCAGCATGCTGAGTATTGTAGTACTGCCTGCCTATGAATTATTCCGTTTTGAGAACAAATTATTGATCCATAAGAGAGATTTTAGTGACTCTAATGCTTCTATAAAATATTTCCTCATTGGCAATCTCTCATCGGAACAAATTTAAGTTTATTTCAAATGCTGTAAAGTGTAAATATCTGACTCTACACATGGGGTATTAAAATTATGATTGATTACTACATGATGTGTTCTCTAAAGCATCAGGTAATTAGCAATTTGAGAAATGATGAGTCAATAACTACCTATCAAAAGCCATGGAAAATACAATGACCATTTTAATAGTGGCACAGTCTTTACTAAATTATCTTGAGATAACAAAGGTATTTTACATTCAGACTCTTGAAATGCCTAACCACAAAAATCACAGGAACCTCTTTTGTTTATTTGCTTCTCTCTCATTGATTATCCTCTGGACTAGAACACATACTTGGAACATGACCTTAAAATAGCTCAGAGTTACTTTTATCACATATGTTTGCAGTGAATGAAGTATTTCTTTTTCATAAACCCAAATCATGTAAAATAGATCCTCCAAATTAAATTAAATTTTCTTGTAAAGTACTTGACCATGGCCCTTACTCAATATAAACTGCCTAACTATTGAGTTCTTTAGAAGACAATACCATTAACAATGGATAAAAGATGGCAATTAAACAAAGTGGCAAGAAATATTTTATTCAGTCTTCTAAAAGATAAAGCTCATGAGTTTATATAAATATGACAATATTTTTACCAAATGTCATTTTAAGAGGTTAACTTCTTTTTCAATTCTCAATTCTACACATTCAATTACATGAGAATAGGGGTGTACTTGGATGGTGATGAGGATTTCCCAACTGGATAAATAGTGAAATCTGAGCTTAATGATCGTTCTGCATTTGAGTATTTACAGGCATCAGCTACTGCCAGAAAGGGAAGAACTGGCTGAAAGCACCAACAAAAAAGTTTTATTAAGAATACAATAATATTGCTGTTTTGTTAGAAACATTTCTATCATTTTAATATCCATAACACACTGAAGAAATTCATGCATACTTATCCATGTCAAAAGAAAATCAATGTTGTGATGTAAAGTTTTTATGAAGTATTATAAAACTATTAACAATCAGCATCAATTAGTACTTTACGCAGTGATTTCATCAGAGTTAAAGAAATAAATAAGCCATGCACTTATCCTCTCTGCCTGGATATTGAGATCTGTGATTTAGGACTGAGTTATCAGAAAAAACAATGAGGATTTGACTTGTCCTTATCTTGCTAAAACATACTACCTAATAGTTAAGAAATTAAAATCTGGTCCAACTTAATAAAAATAATTTATTCATGTAGATAAAATAGTTTATCAGAGAGCCCAAACAATTGTTGTATATATATTTTTTCATACACTTATATTTAATCATTCACTTGAGGAGGGAGAAAGGAGTGGGAGTGAGAAGTGTAACCAATCAATCAGTTTAGCTTCAAATCTTCTACTTTTACTGATACTGTATTCCTTCAGGAGGGTTATATATTGTTCTTCACAAAACTGTTTCTGTTTGCCATCTCATGAAATTTTTTCAACCAAAAAAAAAAAAAAAAAAGATAGCAGTTCTATAAATCTAGCTTAGTGATTTCTTATATTGTTTTCAACCATTAAGGTTAATTTTCAACTGTTTTAACTCATTTTTGAGGTTAAAATAAAATAGATAAAAATTCCCTTTGTTTATAGCTTCAGGCTACACTACCTTAGTTTATTTAGCCAGTTCATTTAAGACTTAGTTTAGCTCACCACACTTGTTCTACTGCCCTCCTAATTCAAATTATGTACATAATTCAAGATACAGAACATCACCAAACAGAAAATACTGTTAAATATTGGGGCCTCATTTAATGCAAATATGGTCTGGGAGAAGGGGTAAAAAGAACACTGACCTAGACTTCAGGTTCCTCTTCTTTAAAATATGGAATAAAAATAAACATAAAGCATATAAAAAATAAGTGGTTTGGATCTCAACAAAGCAACTGCAGTGAAAATATTTTATTAGTTATAAGATGCTATAAAAGCATTAAACATATTATGTATACATTTATTATATGTAAGTATGTATACACATATATGCCTACCATAAATATATACTATTTTGATGTTGAATACAATGATAGGAAAATGTCAAGCAACTATTGGAATATATTGTAATGCCACTATATACCTTATACCTCAAACTTTCAAATATTTGTATATCATAATCATTTCAGTTGATTGTAAATTTTTCAGTAAAAGCTAAGGCAGCCAGTTAGAGAATCTTAAATTATATGAATAATCTTTCTGATATATGTAAATAACACCATTATAAAACAGGTGTTTTCATCAAAGTCAGTTTTAATAGACTGATTTCTTATGTTGCTTTTCAAAGAAAGTAATGAAAAACAAAAGCTAATAAATATTTTCCTTCAAATCACACTTGGCCACCAAAATTATTATTTCTTAAACTGTACATTCTGACAGAAATAAAATGGACAGAAATAAAACTTCTCAATTTAATTATGGAAATTACCCTTAGAAATAGACATTAAACCATTCCAAAAATCTTAAAATATAGCTATCAAAATAGCAATCAGTGAAGCAAAACATACCCTTGTAAAAATCGCCTCATGAATTTCATCTGCTTAGCAATCGGATTCTGGCTTAAACTCTAGCATAAAATAATTTTAATAAGGAGTTTAGCTATTACTAGAACAGCTCTAAACTTGTACAGTAATTCTACGGTAGAACTAATCAACTTTAATACCTAATGGCCTATGTATTTTTAAAACCTTGTAAAGGTGATAACATTTTAAATGTAGCGCATTTTAGTACAAAAAGTGGAGTGTATATCATTGACAAAATACGTGCCACTTATGAAATATATGCCTTTTTTGATAGAGATATCATTTTAAAATATGATTTTTTTAAGATAGAAAAATCTTAGAATGAATTAGATCCCTTCCAGCTCCAGACAAATTCTTTGAATTCACATTACTATTTCTCCCAATGGATAACATCACTTTCTCCCAATTTTGAAAATAACATGCTATATTATACATATTTTTGAGAACATGCTATATTATTAACCTTCCTTCTTGAAGTCATCAATCATCTGTGGTTAATGATATAATCACAGTCTCACTGTGTAGAATAAAGACAAAGGGCATAAGATACACATTTGGCCCTCTGGTTTAAGAACATTTTGTAGATGTGATGCTAGACATGATCCACAGATGCCCACAAAAATAATGGACTGAAATGAATTTGAGAGAGTATAGTGTCACCCATTAAGCAATTGGAAGAAAAATACAGAGAAAGCAAAAGGAAAACCTGTAACAGAACCACACAAAAAGTGCAGGGGACGGATGAGTAAAATTTTGTTTGCTTTCTTTTTATATTTTTGTTTTATGTGGGAGTAAGAAATTGGTGAATTCCTCCAAACTGAAAGCCATTTCATGGATAAAGAGGTCCATTTATTCACTAATTCATCAAATTAATTTATTGCTATAGGGAATCTAACTAAGAATCAGGCATCTTTCTAGGCAATGGGGACATAACAGTGAACGTAATAAACAAAAATCTTCACCCATAAATTCTGCTGGGGGAAGAGGAACAATAAATAAGGAAACAGCTCAGCCGGGAGTGGCTCAGCAGTTGAACATCGACCTGGGATCCAGGTGATCGGGGTTCGATTCCCGGTCAGGGCACATGCCCGGATGTGGGCTCCACCTCTAGTTGGGGGCGCACAGGAGGCAGCCGATCAATGACTCTCTCATCTTTGATGTTTCTATCTCTCTATTCCTCTCCCTTCCTCTCTCCGAAATCAATAAAGATATATTAAATAAATAAATAAACAAACAAACAAACAAACAATATTCCTGATGACACATGTGATACGGAGACAAATCAAGAAGGGGGTAAGGAGAGAGTGTTTAAAAAGTGGGTGGTTTTCAACTGGTCAGTTAAGGAAGGCTTCATGACCCAAAAGAGTAAATTAAACACAGTGATAGAGAATAGGAATCTGAAATTTCTTGAGAAGCAGCATTATATACTCCACAGAATATGAAAGGCACACAGTTAGTAGGAGATTTGAGAATTATTTCTACCAACCCATGAAGTACAGTTCTTTAATGATAGTTGGCAAATTTCTGTTAAGGAAAGACAAATGTTGCCAATGTCAATGTGAGGAAAGGGAATCAACTGTACTGGACACAATTGCCAGACTTAAGGATGGAAGGTTATAAATGTTCCTTCATTCAATCATTACAGATAGGTATTTGATCACTCTATACCAGTTTCCACCATTTTTAACTCTTTGGCTTTCATAAGACATTTTAATTGAAAACAAGTTCTACTGTTAAAAGTTAGAAAATCACTGTTTACATACTACCTTTCATTTGGAACCATACTTCTTTCTGTGCTTTTTCTA
The DNA here is from genome assembly GCF_964146895.1 of Miniopterus schreibersii. Lineage (NCBI taxonomy): Eukaryota > Metazoa > Chordata > Mammalia > Chiroptera > Miniopteridae > Miniopterus > Miniopterus schreibersii. The sequence continues at coordinate 51,530,302 of NC_138118.1, forward strand.
AGTCACGATGAAAACACATTATCAAGTCATATCTAAGTAGCAAGCTTCACTGTAGGGGAAGGAATAAATTCTGACTTTGTTTTAGTTGTACCTCTTGGGAATTTTTCTGGGGAGCAAACTAAAGGATTTTTTTTAAAAAGTAATTTTTTCCATCTTTACTCAGTTAAAAATTTTTATTCATAAAGAGAAGTAGACTGCAAGACAAAACTGTTGGTTAAATAAATGCTGTCAAAAAATGGAATTTGGCTATCGAACCAGAGTGAAGGGGTCTATAAAAGGATAGTGCTCACTTCTTACAGACATTGGAGAATATTGCATAACTCAATAAAATGATCTCAGATAGCTCCTTGCTCTAGTGATGTCCACTATGTCTATTATTTTATGATTTTGTTAATTAATGCTAATTGTAATCAACTGAATGTATAAGATATCTTAGCGGCAGCATGAACTCAAATGCCAGTGAAACACTAACTAGACAATATATGCTCCTGCCTTGGAATTTCTAAGTCAAAGATGTAACCAAATCTATGATGGTAAAATGATATTAAAGTATCTTATGCCACATAGTTGAATTCCTATGGAATAAAATTTAAATCTCTGATGTTCCAAATTGCACAACTAATACAAATATTTTAAAACTCGAGGGAGATTTTACTCATAATGAAAAAGTAATAATTCAAGCTCTCCAAAAAAGTCTGTGAGATAGTCACTAAGAAAAAAAAAAAAATGTAGGGAAAGAGGGCCGAAAACAAACTAAAAAAAGTCCACATTTGCCTGTGAACAAACAAAAAATGCAATATAGTGCTTTCATACGTGTTGCGGCTTGCATGGTGCCTCTCCCCCTCCAAAAGAAAAGATGCGTTGTAGTCCTAAGCCCTAGTACCTCAGAACGCGAAACTATTTAGACACAGGGTATTTACAGAGGGAACCAAGTTAAATCAAGGTCATTTATGTGGGACCTAATCAATACGACTGTTGTCCTTCTAAAGAGGGGAAATTTAACACACGGACAGAGACACAAAGAGGGAGGACAATGTTAAGAGACACAGGGAGACCATCAACCACAATACAAGAAATACTAGAGGCCAGCAGAAGCTAGGAGAGTGGCCCAGACGGCCCTCAGAGTGAACCGACGCAGCTGACACCTTCATTTTGGACATCTAGCCTCTAGAACTGTAACAACAAACTTCCGTTGTTTAAGCCAACTAGCCTGTGGTACTTTGTTATGAGAACCTTAGCCAATGAATACAATATATGGGCAAGAAGAACAAAACAAGCCCAGTGGCAGGGGACTAGGCAGGATCGCTGCCTCTCTGGTTCATCTTCTATTTGTAGAGTTTTCCAGAGTGTCTGGAAAAGAGCAATGAATGAATGAGATGAATGAATGCAAACAGGAATAAATTAAAAAATGAATAAATCTAATTAAGAGGGATTTAAACGGGAATTTAAGAAAGAGCAGAGGAAATTACAAGATAAAAAGACGGACACCAAACAAGGTATTGAATTTTTAAGAAAAATATTAAAAAATGTCCAGCCTGGCTGGCGTGGCTCAGTGGTTGAGCATGAACCCATGAACCAGGAAGTTGGGTTTGATGCCCGGTCCGGGCACATGCCCCGGTTGCCGGCTCGATCCCCAGTGGGGGGTGTGCAGGAAAAGCCGATCAATGCCTCTCTCATCATTGATGTTTCTCTCTCCCTCTCCCTTCCTCTGTCTGAAATCAATAAAAACATGTTCAAAAAAATTTTTTTTAAATGTCCAGTATCAGACGACACAAATAAAGGATAAGAGCTATAACATGCAGAGTCTAATATTCTAATTCTGGTCACGTTTTTGGCTTATTAAGGAACCATGATAAAGTCAATGGCCTATTCTGGGCTTAGTTCCTCATTTCCAAGGCGGCTGGACTGTCTGAATAGCTAAATATACTTCAACTATGGATGTCTACATAAAAATAAAGTGGAATTGACATTTTAAGCAAAGGAGATAAAAGTTCAGATTATCAACAAGACTGGCTAGGATGGGTCTAGTTTGTGGTAATTAAAAGGTAAGCAGCCCGAGTCTTTTAATGCATGTTTCATACCATCGCCTCTATACCTATACTGGCCCCTTTATACAGTGATTTAATAAATGTTGAGGGCCTACTTTGTTCTAGGCACTTGGGACTAGAGCAGCAAACAAAGTAGAATTCCTGCTGTTGTACAGGCTATGTTCCACTGAGGAAGAAAGATGATATTTGATTAATAAGTAATATATACAAATGAAGATGATGCAGTTATGGAGATTCATGGTGACAAGTTGACTTTTTTAGAGAATAAGCTAAGGAGAGCCTCTCTGTGGAAGTGAAATTTAAGTAGAAATCTGTACACAGGAGTTAGCCAGGCAAAGATCTGGGGAAAGAGATCCAGACATGGTCCCGGGTGAGGGTGAGATTGGCACATCCAAAGAAGGAAAGAAGGGCAAGGTCAGCAGTTGGAAGCAGAGCAAGAAGGTGGGCAGGAGGCAAATGTGGTCATATGAGTCCATGTTAAAAAAATTCTAATATATTCTGAATTTGATGAACATCTGTTGGAGAGTTTATTCTGGGGAATGCATGATGTAATTCGATGTAGATTTTAGAAAATCACCCTAGATGCAGCTGAGAGAACTGACTGTAAGGAAGACGAGAGCGGAGGGAGTCCAAGGGCTAGTGCAAAGCGTAAATTAAAAAATGACGGTGGCTTTGATCTTGGCTCCCTATAGCCCAAGGGAAGTAAATCTGAACTCTAACTTGGCAAATTAGGTCCCCTGCAACCTGTTCCTTTGCAAGTTTCCGGTTTCAGTTACAGTAAACCTTTCTCCTACCTCGTTGCTTTACATCTGTTCACCAATCTGAACATCTGCACCTTTTGTTCCCTCTATTTAGAATAACTGTCATTTCTCTTCATGGTAAAACAGAAATCTCACCTTCATGTTTCAGAATCTCCTCTTTGAAACATTTCCTGACACCTTCAGGAAGAGGGGATTGTACCACAAAATCTCATCTAGTATAAAACTCATCTTTCATGCTGTATTGTAAGTGTTACTATGATGTCTCAATTCCAACTGAATGGTGTGATTGTTTTCAGAGAAAATTAACAATATGTAAACTACTAAGCTAGACTTAAACCTATATCACTATAAATATCATTTAGAAGATTATTCATTTCAGTACAACTAATACTTAGTGATCCAGGCTTATAAGTAAGAAATTAATTTTATTTAAAACAGACTCAAAGCACAACTAAAAATTTGCAAAAAAACCACACACTGTAAAATTCACACTTTAGTATCAAAGTATCTAAAGTGCTAAAAACTGTGCCTGTATATCAAATGGCATGCCTTGTGTGTGCAATAAAACATCTTTGAGTTTGTACATAATTATTCCATATTAAAGCATACATGGAGCTTGACCAATTAGAAAAATGAGCTATTGAATTGTGTTCCAAGGCTCAATTCACCTGGGATTTTTCAGGTTCAGGATATTATTTAGCAATTCTACTCAACTTTTTATGATTAAATAGTTAATCAATATTACTGATACAATAAATAATACAACCCATACAACCCACTGTATCTTTCATTTCGTACTTCCAAGTCCAAAGTGAATACTGTGAGGAAAAAATATTGACAACCTGAATCTCTTCTTTAACTGAGTTAGTTTGAACTAAGAGTTCAGAGCCATAGATTAAGTAAATAATTGATATATCAACCAGAAAAGCCTATTCTTTCTAGTGACAGAAGCCTTGAACATTACTTTCAAATACTATTAAAAAACACATTTTCAAAGTTTTCCAATTAACTCTTTAGGTTAATTTATAGGCCACAGCTGTAAAGATATCTATTTATTATAACTGAGTTATAATCCCTTCTCACAATAGATTTAATTCTAGAAACAAAGCTATACATAAAATAATTCTCTGTAAACTGAATAAAATCTCAATGTACCAGTGGTTCCCTGATTTAACAGTTATGACCTCTGTCCCTCATATGAAAAAAGTTTTACATTTAGGATATACTGTTTAAGAAAGTCCATAATATCAAAATGCCACTATAAAACTAGAAAACTTAAACATGAATTTGTAATTTATTAATGTGGCTATGGATATGTCTATATACATATAAACAGACTTACAGTCATATATAATGGCATATTTTTCATTCGACAGCCAATGTTTAACATACAGGGTATGGCAAAAATAGGTTTACAGCTGTTCGTATGGAAAATAATAATTAATAAATAGTAATACTAGAATAAACTGTTTTGCACACTCACAACTATAAACCTACTTTTGTTCCACCATGTATATGGGTCAGTGGAGATAAATAGCAATATCTAGAAAAGCCCATCTAGAATCTTTGGGGTTTAAAGATCTAGAGTTCAAAAACCAGTTCATGAAGGGAAACTTTTAAATTCAACCATCATATTTATCAATAACTTTCTAAAGAATTATATATTGGATTTTAAGTAGGACATGTCCGCTTTTATTGCTGATTATTAACATTTCTTCTTTTCAGCTATAGCGATCTTCACAACTGCGTCCCAAATATCTATATATGTACTTTTCCCTTTAAAGCATACCTATATATTTTCAAATTAATAACTTTTAATCTCTATTATTCAAAGAAACATACAAATTATTTTTGCTTCTATAATCACCAGGACTAAGGCTTACTTAAGAATAGATTAAGACAGTCACCAGAAACAAAATAAGAATGGATGAACTATGAAGATCGTATTATGCTTTCACCTACCTGCCCTAGAAATCTTCTCTTTTGAGAAGTAAATGCCCTAAGCCCTTTTATGAAAACCTTCTGGCTGGAGGAAGAAGAAACTGACTAGATAATCTCCAAAGACCTTCCCACTAAGAATTCCAGTATCCATGGGTCTAAATTTATGGCCATCCTTTGCCTTATTTGTTTATATCCAATGTTTATACGATCGTTGAATGTGAGTATTAATTACACTCACTGAAATCTCAGTCTAAAACAAACACGGGAGATTTCAAGATGAGAACAAAACTTTCAGTCTCATTAAGTCATAAAACAACAAACTCCTTTCTCATCTTGCCTCACAAAAAAGAACATGTTTTCTTTTTGTGGGAATGTATACATTTCTATTTCTTCCCCAAATTACTAATGGAATGATACTCACTGAAATTTGGTATTGGGTTCCTGAGGTACCAGGAGCGTTACTGCTTCCTAAAGTCTGCAAACACATGGTTAACATCAACTCATCCACTGTCTTCTAACTGAAAAGAATCACTCTTACCGTGTAGCCCTCGGTATACTGAAAAGGAGCCCTGGAATTTTCGTCTGCTGTTGGACTCAGAGGCTTGGGGTCAGACATGGACCGCTGCATCATCTTGGCTGTCTTAGGACTCGCTGGGGGAACTTTAGCCATATCTGGATGCAGTACTTTCTGTGGACTTATGTCATCAGGGAGGGGTTTTTCATAAGGTACAAAGGCTGATTCTAAGGCTTTGCCTGGTGAAAGTGGTGAGATGGGTGAATAAAGGACTTTTGGAGATTTGGGTGGGGAAGGAGCCAGCTGCAGGGTGGAATCTGCCCGAAGGTGAGATGAGTAACCGATCTCTAAAGGTGTTGGGCGTTTCTTGTCTTTGGGTGGAGATGTGGCACTCAGATATTGAGGACTCTGTGTGTCTGACTCTGCTTCTGTCTGGCATCCTAAACTGCCCCCTTTGTAAGTCTTTTCGGGTGCTGAAATGTGTTTAGTTATTTCTACCTTGGCATCCACGCGTGCCCGTATCGAAGGTGTCCGTATGGTTCCGACGGGTTCAGTTTGCACAGACATCTCTGCCACTGTCTGGACGCCTACGCTGGAGACTTTGGAAAGGGGTCTGGTCTTCTCAGCCTCTGCAGTGCTGTCACCGTATTTTGCTACGCGAGTTTTTCTCCTCGACCGAGTAGGCACGTCCCAGTCATCCTGATCTTCGTCATCAGTTTGGACACTGGTATCAACACTCTTCTTAGTTTTCCTTCTCCTACTCACATAACTCCGATCTGCAGCATCTTCCTCATCAGTCTGCACTCCACTGTCTACTATCTTTTTAAAACAGCGGGGATCCTCTGCCAGATGTTCCCCTGTCTCATCGTACTGTCCGCGGGCTTTAGCTCCAGAGCTTCTCTTTTTGGGTTGTTTTTCATCTTTCACAACAACATCCGTTAAAGGTATTTCTGAAACTGTACTCAGGATGCCAGGTGGGGCGATGTACTGAGTGACGCCGTCGGACTGGACCGTGTACCACCCTTGGCTTTGTGGAATTTCAATCGCCACAACGGCCGAGGCGGTGGTGGTGGCATCTTCAGCCGCCCAAAACTGACCGCCTTCTGGAGCGGCGTACTGACCTTCCAACATCGCTTGCTCTGTGGTGGTTTGTGGAGAAGCAGTTCCAGAGGGGTCGTAGTTATACTGGTAGATCTGGCGAATCTTCTGCTCCTCTAGCTGCTGGTGAAGCTTTTGCTGCAGCTGCTGGATCTGCTCCAGCTGTAACTGCTGCTGAGCTAATGTCTCCTGCCTCATCATGAACTGGGCTTGACGCTCTTCTTCTTGCTGATAGAGAAGGTGCTGTTTCATAGACTGCAGTTCCTCCAGCTTTTTTTGAACCATGATCTTTTCTTGTTCTCGGAACCTTTGAATTTCCTGACGTTCCCACTCCAATTCCTCAGCAAAACGCTGTTGCTTAATTTTCTCCAGCTCCAAGAGCTCACGCTCCAAGTCTAGCTGCTGTTGTTGTTTATCTTCTTCGGGGACAATTAAAATAGCACTTTCATCTCCCACCACTTCAGAAAACACTTCAGATGCTGTGGTTAAAGTAGGAACCGAGTCTATTGTCTCAGCAGTAAGAGTTTCCATAGTAATAGTTTGAGGACTGGCATTGATATCAATACCAGTTACTACAATGTCTGTTTCAGATGCACCTGTTGTTAAGAAATATGATCTAGGCATCGGCTGGCTCTGGTGCAAGGTGGATAATGAAGTCACTGCATCAGTTGTATGCACACCAGACAGATCCCTCATGGTGGTGCTGAAAATGGAGCCGGGTTGTGTGGTGATAGCAAATGTGGAGGGAACTGGAGTTGCCACTGAAGAATAGACAACCCCGTTAGTTGACCTCAAAACACTCCCCACACCATACTGGGCTGGAGGTGGAGTCATTCTTGCTGTGGAATACTGCGGGGTACTAATGCCAGCTCCTGAAATGACTTGTCGTGTTTCTGGATATGGGCCTGCAGTCTTGCTTGAATAATCCATTACCTCACCTGAAATACAGGGTACAGTTATAGTCCAGTTCCCAGAATGAATGATGCTTTTTGGGTTTGAAAGAGCTCTCAATCTTGATGAACATAATGAATGGGACTGCATGCAAATTCACTGGTTAACCTAATTAGATGCCGAATAAAAGCAATGTTGAACATGCAGGCACATGCAGGTGACTCTGGGCAGAACAAATTAAAAAAAAATGAAGAAACAGAAGCGCACATGTACTCCAAATATGTTGCCAAAATATCCAAAGGAAGAGAAAAAGTAACAAAATGGAAAAAGGGACCACATTTTCATCCTGAAATGAGATGAGGAGGAACACCATAATGATATTTCAAGGAAAGGTCTGCTGCCACATCATACTGACCTGCGGAACTTCTCCCTGAAGTTAGATCTACTGCTGCATCAGTTTCTCCTGAATAATCAAAAGCATTCTTACTTTTATAGAAAAAATGTCCAGCTTCTGCTAAATTAGTGTCAGACATGGAAGGCTTCATTCCCCCAATCCCTCTGTAGCCATACTGCCCTGATCGATCATACTGATAGTGGTCGTCCCTATAGCCGAAACGATCCTCAGGGAGAGTAGCTGCAGGCTGCTGTGCTGTGCAGCTCCTTCCGAAAGGTAACTTATAAACCACATCACAGCACACAGCTCTTCTCCCTGCGGTCAGATCAACAGGCTTTTCATCATCTTCTATTATTCTGGTCACCACACCTGAAGTGGACTCATCCATTGTTACAACAGTCCTGTGAGACTTTGTGGTGCTGAGATCCACTGCTTCGCCATCAGTGATTCCCTGGGGTGTGGTGCCATCCGTCCATCCATTTGTGACACCAACAGGAGGCACAGTAACAGGCTTTGCAGTAGCCAGTGTCGCTGGGTGTGCTGAAGTACTTAAAGACAAGTTCATTGGTGCTTCCTGCCTAACTGTAGGAAAGGACTGGCCACTTGGCATCCTGTATGGGGGCTCGGCATGCTTTGATGTAGTAAGCTGAAGTGGTGGTGGTGCTGCGTGTTCTACACCCACCAGGCTTTCTGTGCCTGCGGTGTAACCTGCACTAGCTGTGCATGCGACGGCAGCCACTGTCTCGGCGACCAGGGATATTGGAGTCACTGCTGAGGAAGCTGCACTGAGATTTATAATAGAGGGTTGGACAGCACTGATTTGTCTCCCATAAGCTTCTTTTGCTGTGGTCTGCCTTTTCACATCCACTGCAGAAGCAGAAAGATCTATACATTTTTCAGTTACTTTAACTCCTGCTTTTGGTACTGTACGCAAATCAATGGCATCACCAATAAGTTGCAACTTTCCACTTTCTTTATGCTGATGCTTTTCTAAATGTAGGTTATCTAAAGCAAGAGGCTCCGGAGGAATTGTTATAGAGACGCTGCCGAGACCAACACCAGAGACTGTACTTCTGGCTGCTGAAACCTCAGCCTTAGAAACTTCAGTTGTGAGAAACTCTGTAAATGAACTTGGGGCTGCTTGACATGAAGACAGTGTTGTGACAGGGATAGCAGAAAATGTCTGCAAAGCTCCTGGGATGTACAGGCTCTGTTCTGATGAGTATGAAATTTCTGTAGCTGCCATAGGAGGAACTACAGAAAATACTGGTTCGGTGGCAATCATATCTTTGAGGGGTGATCCGAGGGGCCAGCTGGTAATTGCCTGACTAGCTGAAGAATCTGTTGGAGTCCCGGGTTCAGATGGCAACGTGATAACCACATACGTTTCCATGAGGGATTTGGAAAGTCTTGGTGAGGATTTGTTAGAGTGAGGGGAAAGTGGGGAGGTAGGAGAAGGCAATCTATAATCCGCTGTAGTGACTAAATTTAACGTCATATTTGAAGGTGAAGATATACCTGTTAGTTTGGGGTGTGTATCTGTTGGTTTTTGTGTAGTTATTGGAAGCTGAGGAACTGATGGTTTAGGGGCAATGGGAGGTTTGCTTGGCTCAGGTCTATGTGTAAATACAAGCCTAGATGGAATTGAAGATGGCTTAGGAGGAACAGGAGGAGGTGCAGTGGTACATATTTTTGTTACAGGTAACCCATTACTCCTTGGAACATCTGTAGTCTCTACAGTAGTAACAGTGTCGACTAGAGATGTAGCTGTCATAGGTAGAGTCACTGGAGCTGTAACTGTTAACTTTTTTTTAGGATGAATAATAGCAGGTTTAGGCGAAGTTGGTGGAGGAAGTGGTGGGGGAGGAGGGGGAGGGGGAGGAGGGGGAGGAGGGGGAGGGGGAGGAGGAGGGGGAGGAGGTTGAGCTGATGTGTCCAAAGAAGAACTTCGTAGGAATGGACGTGTTTTAGTTGGAAGAGAGGAAACAGAAAGACTGCCAGATGGCAACTGAGATGCAGGTTTTGCTTGACCAAAGACCTCTCCAGATACAAAGTATGCACTTGAAACTTGATCCTTCATTGGAAGGGCTGTTCCAGAAGGTGGCTGATCATGCACAGTTTCAGATAGGCTGGTTTTTGTTAGTTCAGCCTCAGACTCCTTCCTTTTATCTCTGTAAGCTTCCAAAACTTCCAGAATAATTCCATTCCCAGTTTCCTTCTTGGCTTTCTTCACTGGGTCTTTTTCAGACATAGATAAGTCAGTGGAAACAGTGTCAGCAATTAGCCCCTTGGGTTTAGTTTCTTCAGATTCTAAGATAGAAGGTGTCATATCAGATAAGGAAACTGCAATATGATCAGCACTAGTTCTACCATCTGGTATGGTAGTCTGATCTAAAGATATACTTATTTCTTCTGGATAGTCTATAATGCTGCCTGGAAAATAGGTTGATGACAAAATCATCTCAGAATCTTCTAATTTAGTTACTATGTCTACTGGCTCTGTATAAACTGTAGTTATGCTATCCAGGGTAGTAATGGGTGAGGAGCTATCTGTGGTACAAACTGAAGAAACAGATGATGTGAGGGAAGGTGTGTCAGAGGGTGGGACAGATGTAGCACTTTCTGAAGCCTCAGAGTAGGTCAAAATCAGCGATTCATGGGCAATTATCTCTTGAATTTCTCTTGTGTAATCGGTTACATATTCATCTTCAATTTCCTCTGTTGAAAAATGCTGGGTAATTTTAACGTCTGGAATAGAGAGTGTTGCACTGCTGGTTGAATCTGTAAGAGATGCTCCTGAAAGAATACTTGATGTCAAAGATTCATCGGGCAACCTATCAAAGTCCACAGTGGGCTCCGTCATGTCGTCCCTGACGGGGGGCTGGGCTGTACTGGATTCAGGTGTTAACTGCATCTGTTGCCTCTTCATGAGCTCTTCATAGGCAGCATCAGCATCTAATAATTGTTTTTCTTCACTGGTAGAAGTTACCATACTACCCAGGTCCACTATCTCATGGCTTTCTGGGATGATATAAGAACTTGAAACAATGTCTTCTTGAGGCACGACAGAATGTAAGCTTTCTAGCTCATAAAACTCTTTCTGGAGGTCTGTAATTTTCTGCATAGGATCATCATAAATCTGTTCTGGAAGTCTTATTTTTTGCTCTCTCCCTCTCTGCTGCATAAATCCATTTTCGTCTTCTTGTCTTGTTAGCAGGCTGCCATCAACCGAACCATTGTATGTGTCCTCTACTAAAGATTCATAAATGTAATCCTCTATTAACATCCCACCATACAAAGGCTCCTTTTCAAACATTTCATCTCGTTCATTTGCAGCTGGAAAAGCTTTATATTTGTGGGGTTTATGCATCATTTCTTCATATATCTCCTCAGCACTTTTTAATGCCTTTGGGCCACCTTCTTTCTGCATAATAGCATGCTCATCTGTTGGTGAGTATAAAGACACAGCTGTGGGTAATTTATAAACTTTTTGCACCTCTATTATTTTTTCTGGGCTTATTTCAAAACCCTCTGGATCTGACTCTATGCTAGGTGAATATTCAGAACAAGACGATCGATGGAGCTCCTCCATTTCTGCAGCTTGACGCAATTCTTCTGTTGGAGATGCATCTTCAATGGGAGAGAGATTACTGGGTGGTGTCTTCGGTCTTTCCCTCCTTCTCTGAGCTCGAAGTTCATCTTTGTCTTTCTTTGATTTTTTACTAGAACTCTTTCTTTGCTGCTGTTCCAGTTCCCGCTGCTTTTCTTGCTCCTTCAATAATTCTTCTTCCTCTCTCAGTTCTTCTTCCTCCGAGGAATCTTCAATAGTAGGTAAAAGAGGACCATGTGACCTGTGCCGAGCTTTGCGTTGCTGTTTGCTCTCTCCTTTTTTGTGACTTGGGCTACTGTCACTGTCCTCATCGAGCGATGACACTGATGTAGGGGATGTGCCAGGAGTGAAGCTGGAAGCATGAAGACTAGAAGATCCTTCCCCCCTGGACCTATCTTCTGGAGAGTCTGTCAGGCTTTCCATTTCTAATTCTGGCTCTTCATCAAAGTACAATGCTGTTTTTTTCTGGGTTGACTCTGCAGAATATTTGTCTGCTATCGTGCTGTTGAGTTCGATGGTTTTAAAGCGACGTAGCCCTCCTCCTCCAGCAACTACAAGTTCTTCACCCTCCTGACTTTTAGTTTCTCTGTATTTAATTTCAGGACTTTCATCAAACGTCTCATCATCTTCATCATGCCACGAATGGCGTCTCCCCGCGTCGTCGTCAAAGCTTGTGCTGCTTTTTCGAGTCAGTCGCTTGTGTTTCCCTGCCGCGACCTTCCCTTTCCCTTTCGTTTCTTCCTTCTTCTGGCTCTCAATACTACCACCAATCTCTTTGAGCTGTTTCCTAATGAACTCGTCATCTTCAGAACCTGAAGCATCTTCATCAGCGCTCATTTCTATGATCTGTTTTCGGATAAAGTCCTCCTCTTCACCCGATCCCTGGCTGTCTTCCTGTTTATACTCATCGCTGCTCGAAGAACCGATGCTAGTTCTCCGTTTTCTTTGTGGGACAGGTGAGTTTTCACTTTCACTACTGTCTTCAACTGAATCGTAAGGCTGTCTTCTTGCAGCTACGTCATCGACAAACTCCGACTTTTCTTTGGGGTCCTTCCTGGAAGGAGCATCTAGCTGGGCATCTTTTGTAAACATATCTTTTTCTTCTTGACCCTCTTTGAGCGTCTCTTCTGAAATTGTTGTATCCAGGGTTTCAGTTAAACTCTGAGCTTTCTGCTCATCCTTCGGATGCTCGGGAGAAACCTGATGAGGCTGTGTTTTCTTTTCTGACCTTTCTTCAACAAGCGTACTTGCCTGGGCTTCCAAAATGGACAGGACTGTACTTTCCAACTTGGCCAAATCCGAGGGGCTGGAAGGGCTGCTTTCTTGTGAAAACGAGTCCTTTTTGAGTCCCTTGAGCAAATCCTTCTCATCACTTGGAATAAGACTTGGAATTTCACCAAGTGAACCTGATATGCCATCAGAAGAATATCCTGTGTCACTCAGACCTTGTGGGCTTTTCGGCTGTTGAGAACTTGAGGTGTCTGATTTGTCATCTTCCTTTTCCTAGCAGGGAGGAAAAGATACAGGAAAACTTAACATGATTAAACTAATAAAATGGCCTCTCCATTACTCCCAAATAACTATTATGAACAGCAAAAATATATAATTTTTTTTTCAACTGTAAGCCAGTATTGTCTTAAATAAATCTTTGAATGGGCAAAAAATGAAAACAGTTAATCCATATTGATTAAGGTTAGTTTTCATTTAATCTAAGATTAAATGTCAATTCGAAATGACATTTTTTAGTCCGTTAATGCTCTATCTTTTTACATTTCAATGCCATTTTCCTTCAAAAACATGATTTTCTTTCTCAGTAAATTTACTTTGGGATAGAATTCAAATTTTTAAAGAAAAAATTTAATGATATGTTTCCACTGACATAATTAATACCTTGGGATTATGAAGACAGACAAAGAAAGAATCAGAGGATGGGTTTTTACCTAGCTACAAGTCTTTTGGGATGTCGGAAACTTAACTTAACAGAAGTAAGCATATATCAACTGGGGCCACACTGATATCTGCCTCACCTACCACAAGGATTTTCTTTTTCTTAGAGAGATTCAAACAAGACACTGTTTTTGAAAGACATTTTAAAAAACGTAAAACTTATAAACATAAAACAAACTATTTACTTGGTATTGCAGTTAATATTACAATGCCATATCACTTGAAAGGAATGTTTAGAAATTGTAAACTTTGTAAAAGTAACACAATAACTGGTCTGACTTATGGCTTCAGTAAAAGGGAAATAGCTATTATTTTTATAAGGTTGTTAAGCACATTAATCTTCAGTATCCCACCTCAAAGATATTTAACAAATATCACTTATAAATGTCTTCTGACTTTGAAAATACTTGTATTTTTATCTTCACAGTATTTCAAAGTCAGCTCCCTTCAACCAGCACAACAGCTAACTTTGTGAATGGACAGATGGGCTTTCCAGGGAGCTGGGACACAGTAGACAAGTCACAGGCTTCAACTACTGCTTTCCTATGATAAAGCCATGATGACAATTTGATTCAATCAGAGAGGCAGGCCTTAAACAAAAATGTTAAACATAGAGACTTTTTGCATAAGTCCAAATTTTAAAGAGCTGTGAGCAAAATGAAACCCTGCTGATCCAGTTAGTTTCCATGTTTAAAGGAGAACATCAAAAAAAACCCACATCCCTAGGTGAGGAAGAGCTCAGGTGAAGAGCAGCACAAGGGCCCAGGCATGCTCTATTTGACGCTGGCCTACGGGGTCACCTTGATTCCACTAAGTCTGTATCCTGAACTGACCATCGCAGTATTTTCAGTGGGTGTGTGGGCACGGCTCCTCCAACCCATCTACAGCCAAAAGGAACAGATGTCAGGCTGGATAACAAACAAACATGCAAAAACATCTTTCTTCTTTCCTGCCTTCCTTCCCTCCTGCCTTCCTTTCTTCCTTCCTTCCCTGTCTCCTCCTGCTTCTCATACTCCCGTTACCTACATAGTTCTCAAATATAAAAGTCGTTGGCTTGATATTAACTTTACACTCATTTTCATCTCAATACATGTCTTTATTATGTATGGTTAGAGATGTACCTTGAACAAATCACAGAGTAAAATGCTTTTGCTGAATTTGCCAACATGACTTAATTTAAAAAGACAGTCTGATATATTTTTCACAACTTTAGTCGAAAAAGTAATGTCTACTCTTTGGGTTACCAAGAATTAATTTCTCTGCACCATTTCAGCTGTCTTTGCAGGAAAGGGTTACTTATCTGCAATTATGAGACTATAGTAATAGGGCTAATGAGCCCCCAACTAACGTTGGATCCTTTTTCTTAAGAGCTACACATTGAAGAGGTAAACAAGGGAAAATCTTCTAATGAAATCTCTCTGGATGGTCACAGTGGAGGGATATTTCCATCTCCTCAAATCCCACAGAAAGCCAGAGGACATTTTTTTTACTCCAATATGCTTTCTATGTCTTTCCTCGTCTTCTTTTCCAAGCTTCACTAAATGACAATAAACACCATGAACACTGGGGTGGAGTATCTAAGCTCCTTGTGAGTAAAAGGGCAAGAAAATGATCTTTCATAATCAAAGTTTGATGGTGTCATTTGCATTCTTTATTTTGTGTCTGCATATATTATAAAACAACAATATAACAAAACTATACATGTATAGAAGGAATGTTACTATTGTTACATATAACAACTCATTGAGTATAATAAAGGATAAATTATAATTTTATACAACAGATAACGAAAGTTCTAGTGACATTTTACAAAAATCAGATTAGGACCAGACATACATAATGTAACAAAGGAAATTGAGATACATTAGACAGAAGACTGACACACATAAATAACAAAATACCTACCCTACCATCCCCTTTATGTAGCCTTTCACTTTCTGTTCATGTTTTCCTTCTTTCTTTAGTAATATGTTCTACCCCCTTCTCCCTCCTACCTCTATCTTCTTGGTCTCTTTTCTCCATTCTCCTCACAGGATTGATTCAGAAAGTATCTATGATGATTTCCCTCCCTAAGGACTCCTCTTCCCCATATTATAGGGTGGCAAAAAATCTAGGAAGGTTTTGCTCTACAGGTTTGTGGGTCTAAGATAAAATGTTTGGTGTGGTTAATGAGGAAATACAGCTAAGTGACAAAAAGGCATTTGGCTAGACTATGCAGAAAGAACACTTGGTCATGTCCTTATTGTACCATAGTATGCTGAAAAAATTCATAATGTCAATTTTTATCATACTAAGTAGCATAGGTATAAAGTTCCCTGATGCAGGTGAGTGATCTGCTCCTTCATTATACTGCTAGATTGTTAATCATTAGATCATATACTAACCAGGCTCTTTGCCTCTTTAAGGCACCTACACATTCATCTTTTCACCTGTTGCTAAAATTCAAACAAAAAGTTTTTCTTCATATACAGAGATCAGCACGCTGAGGTACTCATCTGTCCATCCATTTATTCCTCCTGTGCTATCCACTAATGCAATTTGTACCCATGTAGGTTCACTGGTCTATACAGATTTAACATTGCAAACACTTGCTTCACAAATAACATTTCTTAACACGGGAATAATTTGATCAAATATGAAAGAGTAGATGGAACCGATAAGAATGTAAAACACAGTGTGTAAGTTAGGTTTGATTTTCTCTAATTATTCAAACTTCAAATGGATGTCTAAAGAACTATGATCAAAGGATTTATGTGATGAAGGAATAACATATTATTTTCTCCCAAATATCTCTATAACTAAAAGATTGAGAGTTTTCTCTCAGTTGCTTCAAAACTGTGTCGCTACTCAGTAACCTATTAGGATTTAATGAAGTGAAAAGATTCAAATGGCTCTTTTAAGTTTATACATATATATTAACAAATATACATATGTGTATAAATATCACTGATTTTTCTTATTTTGTATTTTCTTCATTTGAGTAGATAATTAGATGTTAAAATTAATTATCCATTTCATTTTTTTCAAAATACATCTAGAATGACCTCTGAAATTATTACATAAGAATAAAATTCCAAGTATCTACCATTTGCAAGATAATTTTGTTTGTCATCTCAGATGGAGGCAGTGAGTGGGAACAGCCATAATTTAAGCATATCTTTTTTTTCAATAGCAATGTTATTTTTCACCTGCCCTGAAGAACACATTTTCCCTGTATCTTTCTAAGTACAATTTCCATTAGACTCTATTATACTGACTTTTATTTTTTATTATGTATTATGCTTTTCTCATGTATCGTATTATGGCTACTTGAGACTAGGGTCTATGTAAATGAAACAATCACTTAAAATTTCCAGAGGCTAAGATTCATATATTTTTTACTTGCCAGTATAAAGCAGAGAGTAGAGAATTCCTGTTTTTCCAATATTCTTCTGCTGAAAGGCAGTGAGTTGAGACCCATTTGAAGCTCTGTCTTATTTTGAGACATCTCTAGTGGTGAGGAATATGCCAAGACGCATCTGCACAGCCCCACTTACCTGCCCTTTTCCCAAATGAAACATTGAGTCTTCCATGTTAAAGGTAAACGGAAGGTATCTGAATATTATTGGGGTTAAGAACTGAATTCCTGGTTAAATATAATACTGTACAAAGAAAGGGTGCAATATTAAGTTGTTGGTTAATTTCCCCCAAGTCATTTATTTTAATGGGCCAAAGTAAAACAATAAACGTAGTATCTTTAATCATTTATAGAATGTTTCAGTCAAAATGGTTTGCTAGTCTGAGTGTTCCAATACTCTAAACAAGATTAAGTCCATAAAATTCACTGAGCCGGGAGAGAAAAATCAGAAAGTCCCACCTACATGGCAATCCTTTTCAGTACAAAAAAACCTCATTATTTTTCATCCTATCTGATTACGCTGCTACAATAAATATGTGTGTGTGTGCGCGTGTGTGTATGAAACTTGAATGCTAACCCCTGGGTCATATTAACCAGAAATAAAAGTTTATGCTAATGGGTGTTGACATTTTGGCTTTTATCAGGAAAGTTACAGTGTTTCGATGTATGTATCAAAGGTAGATAAGCTGTATTCTTTTTAAATATATAAAAGAGAATTCTTTAGTAACATGTAATTTTAAAATATTAAGCTAAAAAAGTAAAGAAAAATGTACCTTTCAAATTATTTACTATATTTCAGAATAAATTTTAATTCCACTTCACAAACTCATTTTGAAAGACAGGAATGAATGGGGAAAAAATGATATGGCAACAAAGAAATGCAAATGATATACTATAACAATATGAGTGACACAAATGACAAATGAATTAATAAAATAAATATATAAACAAAGTAAAAAATTACAGAAAGTGTTTGGGATTATAGTGGGAGCTGCCAAGATATATGTGATTATAATAATGAAAAGGCAATATGTCAAAAGTATCATGGGAAAGAAGCATTGTGTACAGTGTTTAAGAAGCTCAGCTTTTATAATCAGAACTGAACTATAATCTTAGCTTTGCTGTTTCCCAGCTATGTGAGCTTAGGCACAGAAATTTAGTTTTCCTCTCTTTAAAGCAGATATAATATTTATCTTATCATTAGTTATGTGGATTAAATGATAGAAAAGAGACTTAACATAGTACCCAGAACAAAGTAAAAGGTAAATTAAGAGAATTATTTGATTTCCAAAAAAGCTAATTTAAATCTGATCAATATAGGGAGTTCAACAGCAAAAGTGACTGCCATTAAAAAGAAGAGTGGCCTAGAGGTCCGGGTGGGATTTTTCTGATAGGGTTGACCTAAGGGTGCAGCATCAGTGCACAGAGAAGAAGTGAGTACAGATTTAGGAGGGAGATAGCACAGGCTACATTCAGGAATTACACAAAGGCCTATTTGGCTGGTTTTCTATTTCTCACTTGTGGGGAATATTAGGTTGTTTAAAAGTTATATTGGAACCATACTTCAGAGGGCTGAGAAAGCCAAGCTAAACTGTTAAGTCAGGAGTCTTGATAGTGGGGTGCAGAAACCCGGGCAAATATACCAAATTATTTAAGGGACTGTAAAAAGTAAGCATTAATATTTTTATTTTATTTTCAATCCAAAATTATATTTTGCTAATTTTAATTAAAAGATTGACACCACTATTCATTTATTTCTCATGTCAGCTGGCCACATGGTGTGTGATAATCCTGGGAGAAAACTGGAAGTTATACTTTAAGGAAAAAGTATAGTGAGGCAGTTATTTCATTTGCTCACCTTTATATTGAAGCTAATCAATCATTCAGTTAGGCAGGTTTGTGGCCCAAATTACCCAGTTTCAACTAAACCAACTTTCCTATAATAGGTAAATGGTAGACAAAACATTCTTTAAAAAGATTTTCACAAAAAAATCATGTGTTAAGTATGATACTAATAATGTAAGAAACATACAAACACATTAATAAAGCAAATTCCATATTGTTACAAACTTTTCATTAGCAAGTTTACAAGGTAAAAGCAACGATGACCAAGTTGAATCAGATCTGACACAAGTTAGCCAAAAATGTTTGACATTATCTGGAAAACTATTTAAGATCTGAATGTACATCTGTTATTTCCAATAACACATTGTCTATGCACATAATGTGCTTTTGCATTAAAGTAAGTGATATTATGACACCAATACAAAAACATCCAGTACTTTATAATTTTTTAATAAATTGAATAATAAAGACATAACCTTCATTTGCGTTTTCTTATTTAAAAGTGTAAGAAAAAAATCACATGCGATTTGGGGAAGTTGTTTTTCTGCCATGGAAAAATGTCTAAAGTAATATGTAGAAACCAATATGGTAACAAATCAAACTGCATGTCTTTGTTAGCAAATATTGTTAGAAGAAACAAAGAAGTAACTGTAGAAGGTTTGGGGGAAAATTATTAAAACAAAGTAAGTAACAAAAGGTTACATAATAGAAACAAAATAGAGATATTTCTAACATGCTCAGTTTATAATGTTTAATAATTCTGATTCTATAATAAAATCCTTAGAAAATTCTATTGTGAGTAATAATGTACCAATGTAGATAGCCTCAATATCAAGGGATTTGTATAATAAAGTTGTCTATATTTCTTAATTAAAAAACTATATATTTAATACTGAGGAATGGCTTTTCTGATGGAAATTATTTTTTTAAAGGGGAAGGTTATAGAGATATGAAATTCATTTACTTGTATTTGTTACAAGTAAGCCAGAATTGCAGAGTGCCTCAAGATTTTACAGATGTAGTACATGTTGTATACTAATGAGACCTTTATATTTTGAAGTATATCTTTAATATTTGGTACTGAGATAGAGAATAACTATGAATTTATTTTAACCACAGAGGCTTACTGATTATCTCACGGGAAATCAGTTTGAAAAGTTGTAAGTGTGAAGAGTTAATTCCTTTTTAACAAAAGTAGAAGAATCCCAAAGTTGCCCAACTTTTTGGTGATGACAATGGTTATCAGTAATACCATTTATTAGATATTTAGGAATAAAGTAAACCCTGGTTATTAGCAATATTCTACCTTTTAGGTATTAAAGAAAAAATAAACAATAGCCATCTCTTCAAAAAAATTACGATGTGAAAACACTCCTTTGAAGACAAATATTTGGAAATTATATGATTATGCTATATAAAATGACCTCATTTAAAAAAGCTGTCATATCAGCTCATTTAAAAAACTTTAAAGATAATATTTTATTCTGTTTATAAGTCTTCCAGATAAAGAACTCTGGTGGTTTCTAAAGATATTTGTTAAAACAATATTTAAAAACAACTAATTTTCTGATGATTGGTATCAGGGAAGATTAACATTTGTGGAATTTCTACAATTAAGAAAAAAATTTGTTTTCAATTTCAAACTTAGAAAACAGATAGCAAGATTTGGCAAGTATAATCTTTGATCCACTTCCAACTCTGGTATATGCTTGTGGGTTATCGTTTTTTGTTGTGATATTCATTAAAACTAAATGTCAAATATAAAAATAAACTTAGAAGTTCAATTTCAAATAACTATCAAAAATTTCAAACCCAATTTTCTAAAATATTGAAGCACAGTTAAGTCAATCAATTCTCTCTATACAACACTACCATTAATCATATTTTAATGTGGTCAAATGTATCTACATCTAAATAAATATAATAAAATGATTAATTTTCCCCACTGATTTTATCTTATTTGTTAATATTTTATATTGTAAATAATACATTAGTAAATTAGTACATATAGTTAATTTAGAAATAAAATTAGTATATACATATTGAGGTTGTAAAATCATAGAAAAAATCATGATAAAAGGAAATGATAGTGATAAAGGTACAAAATAATATAAAAAGTGGTGTACTAACAAAATATTAGAACACATTGTCTAGATTATATTTAACAAGGGATAGAGAATCATTAGAAGTATCTGAGCAATAAATTGTTTGAACCCTAGAAAATAATTTATCTGACAACTATATTATCTTAGACTGCTATTACTTTTTGAGAAGGGAGAAACAGACGTCACAGTGACCAGTAACAGGATTATTCAAATCATTGGCAAAAGGTCATGAAAGCCATAAGTAGGAGAGCTTCCTTAGAAATAGGAGCGAATGAAGAAGAGCGTGATGAACTGGATGTGGAGAGCAAAGAGCATGCAAGAAGAAACCTCAGATTGCTCAGACTGGGGAATCAGAGATAGGGTGAATGATGAACTAGAAAAGTAAGAAGTAAAAAACTGCCTCTATAGAGGGTGGATATGATTCTAACATACTGAGTTCCAGCTCACAATGGGGCTTTGAAGTGGGACAATCTATTGAAAACGCAGATCTGGCAACTAAAAGAGGGGCAAAGGTACAACCAGTGGATTTAGGAAAGGTTCATGTGACTCCAATAAGGAAAGAACACAGAACTCAAAGGAAAACAAGAAAGCTCATCGTATGGAGATTGGGAAAAAGAAAAGCAATTGCTACAATCAAGAAACTCGTAAGGGATGATCAGAAAGACAAAGATAAGGGAAGGGTCAAGAAAGACAAGGATAGTTTCAAGAAGGGAGGAATGGTAAAAGGCATTGAGTTGTGAAAAGTGGTTAGCTAGGAGAAGCAATGGGGGGGTCTAGATCCAAACATTAGAGTGGGGGATACATATATAGGCATCTGCTTTCTCTGACTCTGAAAAACTCATTTATATGACAAGGGAACATGAAAGTTTATTTAATGAGGTATGCATCACCTACCAGAGGTAAATTATGTCTTAAAAAATGTAAACAACAACAAAAAACAAAACAACTGAACCAGTCTGGATGGACTATAGGTTCTAAATAGAGTTCTAATATTAACTTCTTTTTAAAACATGCTTTTATTGATTTTAGAGAGAGAGGAAGGGAGACAGATAGAGAAATTGAAACATCAATAAGAGACATTGATTGGCTGCCTCCTGCACACCCCCTACTAGTGATGGAGCCCCCAACCCGGGTATGTGCCCTGACCGGGAATCAAACCAGGGACCTCTTGGTTCATGGATTGATTCTCAATCACTGAGCCACACCAGCTGGGCCTAATATTAACTTTTCATACTTATAAATAATTTTGTTTTCCTGCAAGTCATTGCTAGCATCTGTGAATTAAAATTATTCAACGGGTGGTGGTGGTAGTAGTGGGGATGTGGAGGGATTGAGGAAAAAAGAAAAAAAAAAAAGAGGAAGAACTCATGGTCATGGACAATAGTATGATGTTTTGGTGGTGGAGGGGTAGGGGGAAGTGGGGTTGGGTGGAGGTGGAGAGGGGATAAATGGTGATGGAAAAAAAAAATAAAGAGAAAATAAATAAAATTATTCTGTCAGATATATTGTAAGGTTTCCTGTAATCTGAAAAATCAGAGTTCCTCTAAAAATGATACTATTACGTGTATAAATATTGGTTAAGATGGGGCACTCTTAAAAGTTTCTACTAAAAAAAAGAATATATATATATTATTGAAGATTATGCTTGGACTATAAAAAACCCTTCAATATTAAACACATTGAACAAAACTACAAACAGAATATATTAATTAAAATCACACAAAACACTAAAATGAACTTTTTTTAAAAATGGCATATATCTTAAATTTTTCCAAATTTTTTTGCAATCACAATGATATAATTTTATGGTTGAACACAACTTGAAAGGCTTTTAAATGAGAAGAATACTTGTTGACCCTTATTTAATCAGCTGGATAAGTGAACAGAAACTTAAAAACATACATTATTTCTTATAAAGGAGGATACCGATTTTATGTTCATAGTGGGGAGAAAAAGGAATCTCTTAAAATGTTAAGAAACTTCTTTATCACTTTATAGGAGCTGGATAAATTATCTGATAGACATAAAAGCTAGAAGAATAAATTTTATATCTAATGTCTTATTAAATTAGATTAAGCTGTCAAAAAAACCAAAGTTCTGATTTTAGCAAACTGTTACACTTCTCTGAAAACACCATTAATCGAAGGATTTTACTTATATAATTACCATTAAGCATTCCGTGTACTTAGGTAAAAATTAGTAAATTATATACATAAGACTGCAAAGTTAGGAAAACATAACTTACTGTTTTTTCTTTCCCAGGTTCCACCTGATCAGGCTTTGCTGTGCAGACTGCCTGTGGCCGATCTTTCATCTTTTGAGTTGTCCCATCACCTCCCTCAGGCAAACTCTGAAGCACCCCAGGCGGGAAATCCTCGGTCTTGGTCTTGGTCTGTGGTGGTTTCTCTTCCTGCACCACCTGCGGAGCCACTCTGCCTTCAGGCGTTTCCTCAGCAACCTGTACTTGAGTTTCAAGTAAGTCCTGTTTCTGTTCTTCCCCTAGAGCTGGTGTTGGTGCTTCTGGGGGAAACTTTTTGTC
This sequence comes from Miniopterus schreibersii, assembly GCF_964146895.1. NCBI lineage: Eukaryota > Metazoa > Chordata > Mammalia > Chiroptera > Miniopteridae > Miniopterus > Miniopterus schreibersii. The sequence goes on from NC_138118.1 coordinate 51,553,392, forward strand.
TTCAGGGGTTGGCTTTTTGTCTTTGAGAGCTGGCATTTTTATTTCAAGAGGTGGCTTTTCTTCTTCAGGAGGTGGTTTTTTGTCTTCAGGGGTTGGTTTTTTGTCTTCAGTGATTGCCTTTTTTTCTTCTGGAAGTGTTTTTTTGTCTTCAGTGGTTGCCTTTTTTTCTTCTGGAAGTGTTTTTTTGTCTTCAGTGGCTGCCTTTTTTTCTTCTGGAAGTGTTTTTTTGTCTTCAGTGGTTGCCTTTTTTTCTTCTGGAAGTGGTTTTTTGTCCTCAGGGGTTGCCTTTTTTTCTTGAGGGAGTAAAGCTTTGTCTTTTTCTTGTTTACTCTCTTCTTGTTTTTGACCTGTGGTTACCTTGGGGGACATTTTTTCAACTAAAGGTGTTTCTTTTGCTTTTTCTGAAATGGTTTTTTCACCTTCTGCTTTCCCTTCTTGCTCCTTCTTTTTAACTTTGACTTGACCAGGTGTTGCTGTTTTCTGAGGTGGCTGTTCTGTGGGGACAGGCACAGGAGAGGCCTTTGGCCCTGACGGTGTGGGAGGCATTCTGCCCATGTCTCCAAGCTGTCCCGACATTGCTCTCTGGGTTTGGCAATTTAAACAAAGCCATTCTTGAATCTGCAAGTAAAATAGCATCAGATAGATTAATTATATTATAATGTATTTGTTTCGGTGCATTTACCAAGGCTAAACTTTGGCAATTTGAGTAATTTACTCTCCTCTCCATAAAAAAGGAAAAGAAAACAAATCTTTAACAATAAAGAAGCAGCCACGGAAATATTCTTTTTTTTGGGGGGGGGCGAAAAATCTGCATTTGTTCCAAAGAACTGTTTTTAAGGCTGGTGTCTTCAAAGTTAGTATTTCCATTATACATTTATTCAAAAACTATTAAATTTCATAGTCATTTTCACTTAATCACCAGTTAATCAAAAGTTTTTTTGTTTTTTTTAGGATTTAGCCTATAATCATCTATCTCCTGAGTTGGGTCAAAGGTAGTTCTATGTACTACAATAGAACTTTACAAAGTACATTACAAGTTTTCAAGAATCACAGGCATAATTCTCTACCTGCTTTAGGATGGAAAAAAAAAATTCATTTTTAATAATACTCACACTTCTCAAGCAATTGAGCAAGAAGCATTCACAGGCTCACATTGTTTGGTATCTTTATCCCCACAGTTTTCTGAATTGCTGACTAAAACAGTTCCCTGTATCTCTGCTCCTCAGTGTAATTCATGGTTTCCCTGTGCCAACCATGTCCTCAGACATGCAAATTCCTGGGAACTACACCAACACTATTTTAGCAGGATCCCAGTGTAGAAGGAGGGTCCTGTTGGTTTATTCTTTTGCAAACTAAGGACTGAAAACTACTCTCTCATATCACATACGTATAATCACATGGGGGAGAGATTATGTTAAGTTACTAATACTGCAGAATTCTCCCCTTATTGATGTCTGTTATGCTTTTTCATACATTATACTTGTTACAAAATGTAAAAAAGTAAAGGTTACACATGTAGCTTCTAACTGTTATTCTATGAGTACTTAATTTTATAAAGTACACAGTTGGAAGGTCATATAAAATAGTATTGCATTCGTATGTTACATTGTCTTCTGTGAAGTTCAATTTCAAACTGCTTTTCACACTCGATCACTCTTTTCAGTTGTATAACAAAGTATTTAGAGACAAAAATTACTTATTGTTCTAGATTATTATCAGACATATATTTCATTTCTTTCTTTTTTTAAAATATATCTTTATTGATTTCTGAGAGAAGAAGGGAGAGGGAGAGAGAGAGATAGAAACATCAATGATGAGAGAGTCACTAATCGGCTGCCTCCTACATGCCCCCGATTGGGGATCGAGCCCGTAACCCAGGCAAGGAATCGAACCACGATCTCATGGATCCTAGGTCGATGCTCAAGCACTGAGCCACGCCCAGCCAGGCAAGTTTCATTTCTTACTACAGATTTCAATTTCTTTAGAGACATAAAAAATGTTGCTTAATAATGACTCTTTTGAAATCTGTAAGCCATTATAATTCTTATTTGCTGATCTAAAAGAGTAAAGACAAAAGTCAAATATTTAACTTCAGTAAAATGCTGTCTATAAAACATTAGTATGTATTATGGTTTAATTTGCTTTTTGTGTGTATGATCATCCAGTACCAATTCCCTTCTTAATTTCCTTCTTAAGCAGCTCTGAAGTGAATTGTGGCTTTTTTATGTATTCACTTTATATAAAAGTCTTAGGAAAAAACTGATTTGATCCCTTAAATCAAATACTAAAAGCTCCAGCCCTTGTGTGGAATTATCCCTGGAGGAAATACTTCTACAATATCTACAGAAAATCAATCTTAATCTGTGCTGTGGTTTTAAAAACCATTACTGGGTTGAGCCACATTTAGGATATCTTCATTCAGAGCCTGATGTTTTTTAAAACAAAAAGAGACATAATAGCTGTATCACTGCGCAGTTGTGCCAAGTGGATTCTAAAAACCAAATTCAGGTGTGTGTTAAGCATTTCCATCCAGACATATCCTAATGTAAATAAGGAAAATTTTAGTATACCAAGAATACAGGTTTCATTACATTGGATAGTCTTATCAATTATAAAAGTATGATTATTTTATCTGAGTTCTGGAGACAAATTATTCTTACAAAGTTCTCCTCTCTTGCTGTTTACAGCATATAAGCCACAGTGGTACACAGCTCTTGTTAAAAGGTAAATGTATTTAAGGAAATAAACACAGTGACTATTTCAAAACATTTGAAGTTTAGATGAGGATCAAAGATACTATCTATTTAATCTATTAAGTCACATAAAACATTTCATTCTGCTGATTTAAAATAACCCTTAATAGACATACAAGCAGTGATAACCCACACACCACTAAGGTCTCAAAGCAAAGAGAAGGGGGTAGTGCCAATCTAAGAAAAAAAGATCTTTTCCTTAGAGTTTCATTGGCTAGTTCAAATACATGTTTTGCTTAAAATCCTATACATATTCAGTTAACCTGAATGTTTTTAACCACTTCAATTTTGTAATATTTTTAACATGATGTTGCTTTACTTGGTCTCCTGTTTACATGACACTTTGAGTAAGATTACAAGGCAAAACCTAATTCTTCTGTCACCAAAATTAATCTGGAAACTTATGTTCCTATTACTATGTTACAAATAATTATGACAACATGATTTATGTATGTACCTATTCTGTATATTTCTTTCTCTTTATCTCAATGGAGTACACATAGCATTTGGAAAGTGTATCTGTAAGGCTTATTCCATCAAGGAACTCACATTACAGTAGAAGGAATATGACATAGATAATATGAATATGCATAAATATAATATGCATTTAAAAACAAAGAAAATGAAAAGAACATGGTGGCTTTAACAGGACTGTCCAAGGAATCAATTTAGAAGGTAAGAAACTGATAGATTATGAATCCCACAAGAGTATTTTTTCACCAGACAATTACAAATGTCAAATGGATGCTCTCAAATGTGTGTCTCTTCTTTCTGCAGCCCTAGAACCAAATCAGAATGCCAACATATTCAGCAGAGGGCAACACAGTATCAGTAAGAAATGGAAAGAGGGGGGAAAACACTTTAGTAACACCAAAATTTTATATTTCATTAAATACGTAAGTTTAAATTTTGTTTATTAAGAGAGAGGTCAGAAAAAGAGGCTAAAGTAAAATCTAAAGTGGAAATGAGAAAAACAAAGTGGATCGACAGGAGTAAAATGAAATTCCATTTTGGACAATCAAAGTCATTGTCATTATCATACATTTAAATAGAAAAGCAATTGCTAGAATAATTTGCGTCACAAAAATAATTTGGGAAATGCTCTATAAACACATAAGAAGATGTAAAAATCTATGGTTCACAATTTTTTTTGGAGTTGTTTACCAAAAATAATCCCAATGTTTTTTTTGTATCAATGTAGTCAGGAATTTAATTTATAAGTATTATATCTAGGTCCAAAAAATGTTATCTGCACTTTTAATTCCTCAATAGCTACATCATTAAATACTCATAATATTTCTAGTCCAGTAGCAATCTGAAGATAAATTAATCAAGATGCCTTAAATTATAGAAGAATTCAGTGCATAATATATCACTGCCATATATGACTTTTACTAGCTGAAAGATTTTACTAGATACAGCATTAACTGTTTATGTAACAGTTGTAATTGTGGAACACAGGACTATTCATATTTTGCCTTATAGTTAAGTATCAAGTAAGTTATGGTTTCTCTTTGAAATGAGACAATAAAAAATGAATATATTATAAATTACATACTATATATACACACACACACACTGAATGCATTTCTATTATTTACTTAGTAGATTACATAGAAAATTACAAAATATAAATGCTTATATAGGCTTTTTAATATCCTAGTCATCAATATGGATGCTCTCAGACCATTTCTGTTTGTTTTACTGTGTTTTTAAAATATATTTTATTTTCAGTATACTCTTACTATCTTATCTCCTAATAGTACAAAATATAAGAAAAGTTTATATTTCAACTAGATTATTAAATGTGTTAAATAAATTGAGAAGACTCCCTAAGATCAAAAACATTTTCATTCAAAGTTTTAACATTAATAACCAGTATATCAAAATTCATTTCCAAGTAGGAAAAATTATGATAGTTTATAAAAACGTAACTCCACTTTGATCACAACATACTAGAACATATTCATTTGTCACCTAGTACATGTTAATAAAATGCATTTATTTTAACATCAAATGATCAGGGCTTGTTCAAAACAAAACAACGCACCAAAAATCCATTAATCTTAAGAGGAGAGTGGGAAATGAGGGCAATAAAAACCTAGAAAAAGGATGCTGCTGAGCTACTCAGCATTTTTCCATCAATAAGCAATTTGCTGTATATAACATTTCAGCTGTAACTATGGCAACAATACCATTAAGGAAAATCTCAGAACTTCAGGCCTGCCTATTTATTTTTCCAAGTTTCTTTTCTGAAGCATGGTAATAAGACCTGCAGCAGGTTGCCATTAGACTGAAAATGAAAGGGAAGTTACGGTTACAAAACCTACACAAGCATGCACATCTGTATCTGAAAAATCTTCATGGAATTTTAACATGAATTTTCATTAAAAGATCAACTAGATTGATTTGAAAGTTTATATAATTTCCATCAATAGAGGTATTTAAGCAGAGACTTGGTGGCCCCTACTCAAAATTTTGTAAAGGAAAACCTGGTAATCAGGGAATTGGTACTAAAATACCACTGAGTTTCCTGCTTATTATCAAGCTTCTGAGTCAACAAAATTGTTAAATGAATTTTTGTTTTCCTGTTGATTTGCATATCATTCAGAATGTTATTTTTTTAAGCTGAGAAATAATTACACATATAGTAATCTTCTTAGAAGTCACGATTTGACCCATTCACAAATCCAAAAATTGGGGAGCAATGTTACTTGCAAGTTGTCACTTGTATCAGTGTTACCTATAGTCCTGGCATTAGGGTTTATTTATTGAAGGCCCATACCCTCTTACAATTCAATTTGCATCCTGAAAATATTATTTTTTGCCTATTAAATATCTAAATTATTTCCTTTTGTAATCTGGGAAAGGGGAAAAGATTGAATTCACAGTTGATGCACTCTTTTTTCAGATTACAAAATCAGTTGTTCAGACTACACAACCAGTATATCAGAAATCTGTGATCATTTGTGAGACTGCACTTGGCAAGTGTATGCAAGAATGTATTTGTGATACTTCTATTCTTACTCTGTGCCTCCTAAAAATGAATGAGATGTGTGTCAGATCCTTCTCTTACTATACTCCTTTTGACTAGCATGTATAGCTTCCTTGTATTTTTGTTTCTTTTACAATTATTGAAACAAAACTAATTCATATCCAAAACATGTAATTGAATGATTGGGGCTCATCCTCATTTGCTTCATATGTAATTATAAGAATTACATCAGAATGTTAGAACATAACCATTCATAGGAAAACTAAGAAAAAATAAAAAGGCATTTTAAATATTAATTTTACTAAATGTGAATGGTGGGAATCAATAATGAAATCTAATAGAATATTGGAGATTGCTAGGAACTTGTACTGGGGTTATCACTCTTAGGTCTAAACTGATTAGTGGTTTTGTCCCTACTCATCTCTTATGTATATGCTTGTTTCTGTAAGACCCTCACGTTCCTGTATACCCACTGATGTCTCTGTTCCATTCAGTTGAATCTTTAAATGTAAGTTTCTACATAATGTAAATTACATTAACAGAAATTTCCATAATAGAAAGATACCAAATAAAGTCATGTATATTACACCAGGGATTAAAGCTATATTTAGATTATAATTGCATACTCCTAGTTGACTTTAGTCAATTCTTCTTTGACTAAATCAGGATAATTTTCTAGCCACTTTCTTCTCACAGTTCATATCTATTTCTCTAAACTAAAAAAATAATCTCAGGCTGTTTGATGTTTTAAATACTATTATATAAATAATGTATAAATATATACATGCATTAATTCAAATACCTCTGAATTATTTTTTTAAAATATGTCTTTATTAATTTCAGAGAGAGGAAAGGAGAGGGAGAGAGAGATAGAAACATCAATGATGAGAGTCATTGATCGGCTGCCTAGCCCGCAACCCGGGCATGTGCCCTACCGGGAATCGAACCCCGATCTCCTGGATCCTAGGTCGATGCTCAACCACTGAGCCACGCCCGGCCGGGCTCTCTGAATTATTATATAACACGATTTCATCAAAACTTGTTGAAAATCAGAGGTTTAGTTTCCTTTTAGAAATATATATGCAAATAAATATATATTTATATTTATGCAAAAACATATTTATTTGCATGCATAAGAACAAAATAGGGTTCATTCCTTCTCTTTCTCTCTCCCTCTCTCTCACTCTGCATGGAGGGCGGCAGGAAGACAGTAAGGTCACTAAAATGACTAAGTAACCTACCCAACTTGGGTTCAACCAGAAAGAAGCAATAGGATCGCTGACGGCCCACCGGTATGTATAAAGGATAACTTTCACTCCAAGGACAAAGCTGATTTTGCATCGGTCACCAATGATGCACTAAATATACAGCTAATCATACATACTTAATGCACTGACTTCAGCTAACTTGGCTCTAGCAAAATCACACTGCTCAAAGGGGAAGGCTTATTTGTGGATTCATGGCATTCCTATTTGTGTTTAATTGTTCAAGTGTACTACATTTTAGGTTGATATTTATATACTATAAATCTAACAGAAAAATAACCAACAGTTTAAAAATATATAATTTATGTTATATGAATATCAAGTTCAATTTTTATATAATCAGTTCTCATCCCTTTGCTCTCATGTAGTTATTTTTTATTATATCCCTATGATAAGATGTATTGATTTTGTACGTGTTAATGACTACATCAAAGCCAAAAGAACATCTTTGAAGTCTAACTTAGTCACTAGTCAGCACTACAGATAATGAGTGAATTTTAAAACAAGAGTTATTTTGAAAAATTTAACACACTTTACCAGAGAGGAATTTTGTCAGAATTACAAAGGTATATGCATTTGGAAGATAGATTATTTAAAGCACATTATAGCTGAATAAAATTTGTAGAACATTTCACAGGATAAAATAAATGAAATGATCATCACAATAAGTCTAGTTATCATATGTCACCTTACATAGTTAACAATTTTTTTTCCCTTTTTTATGTATTGATTTCAGAGAGAGAAGAGAGAAGAAGGGGGGGCAGCGAGAGGAAGAGAGAGAGGGAGAGAGAAACATCAATTTATTGTTCTGTTTATTTCTGCATTCATTGGTTGCTTCTTGTATGTACCCTGACCAGAGATCAAACCCACAATCTTGCCATAACAGGACAACACTCTAACCAACTGAGCAACCAGGTCAGGGCCTAACTTTTTTTTTCTTGACATGAGAACTTTTAAGACCTCTTTTAGCAACTTTCAAATATGCAATATAGCATTATTAACTATAGTCACCAAGCTGTAAGAAAGCAGCATAATGGAATCTGTCGTATTTGAAAGAATCTGATAAAGAAATGTAACCTGAAAAAATCAACACTGATTTCAGAGCTTCTGAGTGTACACAGTGCACTTGGGTGAAAAACAGAACTATAAAACAGAATTGACATTTTTAACAGATAGCTGATTTCCGTTTAGTATGTAACTTCCTCCCTAGGCTGCTTCCACCTGAGGAAGCCAAATTGACCCTGAAGGAATGACATTGCATTGCAGAGGTTACAAGCTCACACAGATGACCAAGGTGGCAGCAGAAGACTGAATGAGGAAACTGGCATCACCAAGGAAGGCTGTTCTAATTTATAAGGAACCTAATGATTTAAAAGTGGAGGAGGAATAGGTTCTGGGAGCCAGTGAATATACTTATTTCATTTAATTCTCATAACTATCCAAGGAGAAATTTTCTATACTTATGTTCCTTACACAGATAAATAAACTGAAGCATAGAAATGAAAACATCCTGCTCAATAGCTAGAACTAGTAAGAGATGAGGCAATAGATTAGATCTTAAAGAATACAGACAGCATTAAACCAGAGTTAGAGGTGGTATTTCCCAGAAATGACGTACAAAATAAGAAAGCAGAGGGTGGATTCCTGGAAAACAGCTCCATTCAGACAAGAAGAGAAATCAGAAAAGCGTACTAAACAGATCATTCAAGAAAGTGAAAGGAAAACCGGATAAATTCAGAGAAGAAAGATGAGCATTTCAAGGAAGTGACAGGCAACACTGCCAAATAGTTCACTGAGGTTTAACAGCGTGTATCTCAACAAACATTGGCAGACCTGTCTTTTTTTTTACAACTGAACCAAGCACTCTGTTTATATATTTTCTTCTAAATTGCTTTTGTTGTTCCCCTCATCTTTGCAATAGTAATTTTTTCCAATGGCCTGCTTAATTGACTTATAAACAACTCTTGTACCTGTGACTAAATATGTACTTATACCTAAAAAATAACTTATGGTGTATGTTACATTGCTTCATCTTTATGCGATGAGTATAAGCTTTAAACATATAAATAAAAAGAAACCCTAGAATTAAAGAGAAGTTCCATGTTAGAATATTGCTTTAAACAACATTCCATTTTGAGGTAGAAATTGATTTGTGCCATTTTTTTCCTCACAAAGGATCAAATAATTAGACTTTGTGAACATAGTTACTGTAGAACGAGGCTCAATACTTTCTTTCCCAGTTTTTAAAATGAAAAAATTGGTTAAGATGTAAATAAACTGTGATAATGTTCTGTATGCTCTTTGTATTAATGCATACATTGAAACTACTGTAAAAATCCTTATTCCTGGAGAGTACCTATTGAGGTTATCACACTATATAATTCATTCTATTAATTTACCATTCTGCATATTTTCACCAGATACTGTACTGGGTTCTGTTAATACAGAGATTAAACACAACATTGTTTATTACAAGCCCAAGGTCTAGCAGGAAAGAAACAAAACATAAATAGTGTGACTATCCATATAATAAGTCAGCAGAAAGTGTTCTGGTAACATAATGAAGACACAACTCATGTAGAGTAGGGAACTATGAGAATCAACAAAGGTTTTTTTAGAGGAAGTGACAACTGAGTTGAACCATGAAGAAGTGGTGCTCGCCAGACAAAGAAGAGCATGCTAGGCTGGGGGCAAGTCTGCCAAGTGCATTCATTATGACCATAAGGGAAATGTGTCCGGAAGAAGAGTAGTAACTGAAATATGGCATATTCTCAGAGAATGGGATTTTGCATTTCTGCATTTCCATAAATCATTTTATACCCATATTACGCTAGAATGTGTGCTAGAATATCCCCTTTACTGTGAGGGCCAAACTAATAAAAGTATTTTGCCTTTTAGGTATTAAAGCTTTAATAATTGTTTTAAAGGAAAGCAAAAACATAAACTTGATATTTAGCTCTAGATGAATATTGTATAATTATTAAAGCAGACTGAGTGGTAATTACTTATCACTGAGACACATATTAATAAAAGTAATAATATACAATATATAGCTTCCCATAAATTAGGACACACATTTTTGTCATATTTTAATACAGGATTATACTACTGACACTCTGACACAATCTATGCACTTAAAATAGAATTTCAGAATATTTATTGGCTGCATCGTTGCTGAGTCAGAATCCACAATCTCTATACCTCCACACTGCCATTTATCAGTGATGCATAGGAGAATGCTAAATAAAAAATTTTAATTAAATAAAAAGTTAAAATATAATTACATAGAAGGCTTTTAAAACATAATACTTCTGTATTTTCATTTTCTTCCTGCAAAAGTAGAACCATCATATTCATAACTACTCTACTTAATGTCCTGATACATTGTAGAAAACAGTGAAGTAAAAATCACTTGCTACTAAGAAGTCTATAAATTTAAGGTGTTTTAAAATTATTTTTACTACTATTTTTAACATATGTTCTTAAATGGGGTTATCCATAATTATTCTTTATTCATATCAGGTTCAGGAAATTTCCTGACTTTTATAACAAAATATTAGTTAATAATCATAATGTCTTTTTATACTCACTTTAAACTGTCAAGTTTTAAGATAGTCCTAAAACTAGTCTTTGATTTTTTGGTTTATCCTATATTTATAATGTAACTAGCACTTTTCCCAGTTTTTCAAACTATCTTTTTATAATGATTTAAAAAACATATCTATAGAATCTCTCTGATATTATACACTAAGTATATTTGACAACAGCAATATTCTAGTTCATATTTAGCTTATTAAAATGCTTACTTCACATTCTTATTTGATTTTATTTGATTGCTCAGGAATTAGGAATTTGAGAAAAGGAATAGTGCATATGTTAACAGTTTGCTAAATAATATATAATATAAATAGCACAAATAGTAGAGATCTAACAACTGTATTTTAGTACATTTTGCCAAAATTTTAAGTATATAAGTATATAATTATGTATGTCTACATTATATGGATTTATAAAGTTAATGAAATATATCATCACATTGCAGGTGTGAATTAGTTCTTAGGCAAAAGAGCACAATGAAGGAAACAGTATTGCTAAGAAGATAAAGCTCATTTCAGAAGTCATTTTTCCAAGTGCATTTGGGTTATATGTTCTTTTAATTTCTGCATAAAAGTAAAGATAATTGCACCACTGTAGTTGTAAAAACAACTTAAGATGTTATCCTAAACTGGACAGGAATACCTTCATGTATAACATGAATACATCTTGGCAGCTAGTAGAAAAATAAATTAGAATAAAAAGACTTGACACCTTGAGCGTAAGCTGCATTGTTTCACTTGGCATTGTGTGGAAAGAAGGACACAGGCGCTAAGGCACATGGTTCCGGCGGTGTGGGCCATGCTAGGTGGTCAGTCCATTTACCAATGTTAAGCATTCAGGAAAATAGCAACAAGATAGTCCTTTCAGGTAATAATTCCATTTTGTTCATGAATACAGGACCATGCAGTGATTTTATTGAGATGAAGATGCAAAATCTTTCTTCACATGTTTTCTGATGCAGATGGGAGAAGATGCCCTAGTTCCTGAATCTGACAGTCCCATGTCCCTAGAGGCATATACAGGTTTTCATATCAAATGCTGTTTTCAAAAGTATCCAGAATAATGCCATAAAGTAGTTTAACATGCCAATAAACTGAGGTTTAGATTGCAGTAAAGAACAAAGAGCATTTATTTGAGCAAAAGGGACTGTAATCTGGGTGTCACAGATTTAGATGACTGACTAAATTTTGCTCGGAAGAACACAAAGAAAGGCAAGGTTTTATAAAGGCGAAACCTCAAAGTATGGTTTCCACTTAAGTCCTCCATGCAAATAAAGGATTCTGGCTAGGTTAACCGAGGATGGGTGAGGGCAAGACCCAAATGAAGAATGCTGGTCGGCCATACTGATTTATTCCTTTCAAGGTGCAGAAGGCAAATGGAAGAAACAAAGTCCAGGGGTGGTCTTGTGGTGAGTGTAAAAGTTCAAAACTTCATGAGTGGGTGGTGCATAAAGCAAGCTTCTTTACTGTCTAGATCCATTTTTGATCCCTTGACATAAATGACTCTATCTTGGTAACTCTCGTTCACATAAGCAGAGGCCTGAAGCAACTGCTCCATGAAACTGATTTAAGCAAGTGCTGGTACTGAGAACACTTATGAATTGCTCCCCCTGGGAAGGGAGACTGGTAGTTGTTACATGGCAATATGAAAACGGAGCAGTGCAGTTAATTGGTATTTTGCTTTGACAGTGAGCTGTATTTCCTGTGAATAAGACTAAAATATACTACAAAAGATTTAAAAATCACTGTATACAGTAAAATCCTGCAATGTTTAGAATCTGCATATATCTCTTATCCCAAGATATATCTTTGAAAAGTCACTTTGAAAGTCTCAATAAAAATTTTATCTTAACGAACTAAATTATAATAGCATTGATGAAGATTTGAGCAAAGACTTTACAGGGTTGCTAATAACCAGTAGGAAGGAATGGTGGTCCCAAAACGTGAATAAATTGCTAGTCAATTTATTAAAATGAAAATAACTTCTACAATTATACCATCAAACCCAGTTCTTAAAAGAAAATCACTTGTCATAGATATAAATTTCCCAAATAATATATACATTTTATTATTTGTTTTTATCAAAGACATTGATTAAAGGATTAGAATAAAAAGGAACATTAAGGTTTTAATAATGTACATTATAAAAATTTTGAGTTAAGATGCATAAATTACAACTAATTCATTATATTAAATTTTAAATCAATGCTGTTAATTTTGATGTTTCATGACACATTTTAAAATTACATTATAAAATAAGTTTAAAGATGTTAAATTTATATTAGAATGTATATAAAATTTGTGGCATTCCAATGGAGTGGTAACAATATATATAGATGAAAAAAAAAAGATATATAGATAGATATACATATAAAGATACAGTTATCTGAGAAAAAATTCCAAATCTAATTCACATTTTATCCCCACTGGGTAGTAAGAGTTCTTAGAACATTATTGTTCATAATTATTTTTTATGAATAGCAATGATGTTTATAAATGTTTATTAAATAATGAGATGAAAGATAAATAAATGACTAACTTTTGCAGAACCTGGGTAAATATTACCTCGGGTCTACTAACAAGTGCTAGCTGATTCTAAAATTAGTAAGCAAGAAATAAATATCAATTTTGAAAAACTTCAAAATACCTCATCATGCTTCATTCAGTCATTTGCTTCATTGCTCAGGATATGTATGATTTTTATGGTGATTTCATTTGCCTATTATACCTTGATGTGCCTCCCTAATAATTTTTTCCAAGTTTATGCAATATAATTAATAATGTCAATTCTTAATGATATTTCTCAGAGTATAATCACATTGAGATATCTCTGGGGAGATAGCATATTTAATCAATAATAACACCAGTCATGCAACAGATAATACATTACTATACAAAATGAAGTCTTTCTTAAGCACATGATAGAGGGCAAATTCTTTTCTATTTTTTGTAGTTATGAATTAGAATCAACAATCTCCAATATGCAAATAACAAGTTTCATTCACTCGATTATTTATTTGTAATGAAAATCGAGTTCTATTTTGAACCTCATTCATTAACTCAGTAAACACTTAATCTGAGGCAATTTGGAATCCCCTTAAGATAGTTACCACTGTACTAGATCCAGTAAGTGTATAAAGAGTCAGGGCAGGTGGTGGTAATTAATTACCTGAACTATAATCAAGTTGTATGCCTATAAGGTAAATATTGAAAATTCCATCTTGTACTTGGTCTTGGTCCACTCATTGTAGTAAGCCATCTCTTTTCCTGGTTCCATGGTTCCATTAATTTAGGAAGCCATAAAGGAGTCACAGAAATGTTTCTGCTGCTGTGGTGTAATTCTGGGGCAGATAAAATGCCGGATGCTCAATGGCCCTGTAGAGCTACACAATGTATCCATCGGCTCTCTGGGGCTTGCCCTCAACTCCCGTAACTTCACTGGTGAAGGATTTCTTCGAGCCTACCTGTTTAGGTGTTTTCCTAGAAAGTATAAATGAGGGCCTCTCTCTCCGTATCTACTTTCACTGTTCTTCATAAACTTCCTTCATTCTCTCTCATCCCCTGAGCCTAGGAATCATTTTCTAGTCACAAAGAAAACTCCTTACTTATAGTTTTAATGTTTTCTTAACTGAGGTACTCCCTATATAATGGGTCAGACACACCAAACATACTCTCCCTTAATGGGTTAAGATTTGAGAAAACACCAATCAAGAGGTTACTAGAAAACAAACTCTTTTGACCATTTCAGAACTTTTCCTCATGACACTCAATACAGAATAAATCATAAGATGGAAATAAAGGGAAAGGGTAAGGGGAAATTCCACAAGAAAAAGACATTAGCTGATACTGCAAAACTGATATTGCTGTTTACAAGGAAGATATATTAGATAACTATAAATGTGTTACCTTTCAATAACCTGGAGTGTTGCCGGATTTAAGATTAAATCAAAAGATCAAATGTATTTAAATTCTATTTATTCAAAACCATGTAAAAAATAAACATTTAAGTTTAAAATTATTGGCTTTTTCTTCTTTTATTGAGAACACTACATTATCACTTGAATAAATTACATCCTTTTAAAGAGCTAGAAGCACAGAAGCAAGTCATAGGATTGTAATAATTTTAAATTTGCTAATGTGTTCCAAAATACATTTGATTTTAGCATATTATTTTTCTGCCTTTAAAGAATTAAGAAAATGTTGTAACCTTTCTTGACTACAGGTAATTGATTAGGAAATTCCAGTGCTTTCTTTTTTGTTTCTGTACATCATTGGATTGCTTTTGCCTTAAAAGTTGTTGCCTGTAGTACAAAGAAGGAAAGACAACTACTTTTACCAGATAGCAACTAGCAGTAATCCCAGTTTTTATTTTTTCATTTAGAAGGATCTATATGTAATTTAGAAATACAGCCCCTTGAGAAGTAACTTCTCTAAAAAGAAAACCCTGACTCATCCAACTCAGTGTTACCAATGGATTTATAATGGTCCTAGAGACACAATTTAAGAGCTTCCTTGGTGAAAACTGGATTAACTGAAAAATGGTTAACTAATTTTTGTCATGCTCACATAGTGGAATATTATATTGCTATTTTCAATAATATAAGCAAAGATATTAATAAATAGCTTTGTGTGTGCTCATGTTATAAAGTTAAGTGGAATTATTAGGACAAATTGTATATGTACAAATGTATAATTCACTCTACCTAGATGATTGATTGAGTAAAGGAGTACTGTATAATGTCAACTCTATTAAAACAGAAAAGCAGACTGGAATTAAAAACAGAAAAATAGATTAGAGTAAAATAGCCCTGGCCCATGTGAATAAATGGTTAGAGCGTTGGCCCAAGCACTGAAGAGCGGTGGGTTTGATTCTGGGTCAAGGGCATGTACCTGGGTTGCGGGCTCCATCCCCAGCCCCGGTTGGGCATGTGTGGGAGGCACCCAACAGATGTGTCTCTCTCACATGAATGTTTCTCTCTCTCTTTCTCTCTCCCCCTCCTTTCCTCTCTTCCACTCTCTCTAAAAATCAATGGAAAAAATACGATCAGGTGACGATTAACAAACAAACAAAAAGATTAGAATAAAACAAATTACAAGTTTATGTCTGATTTTCTTTTTATTTTCTATCAAATTTTCCATAATTTTTATTTACTACAATTAAAATATTAACTGACATTTATACCTTCTGTTTAGTATTCTGTCAGAATTGTTAATACTTAAAAACAGCCTTCTAACTTCTGAGACATAAGAGACCAGGATATCCTAAATGTTGTATAAATTATACAATAACAAAGAAAAAAGTATATGAATGTTGTGTATGATACCCATTCATTTTGTTTAGAATTATATTAAGTAACTGATAATGTGCTATCTCCATTTCCTAAGATCTGTTTACAATGTTAGCAACCGTTAACACATAACACGTTAATGATCTGACCCACATCATTATTTTTCCATTTTTATTCCCACTGTTAGCATCTTAAAAGAACAGTAGCGTCGTTTGTGAGTAGAGAACTAAGGCCATGGGGAGGAACAGGCGGAATAATATGTTCCCTTTTCTTCTTTTTTTTTCATCTTTAAACACGTAAAACTTGTTATGTTGATTGTTGGTTAGAACTGATGTAAATTTATAGATGTAAATCATATTTCTGCACCTCCTTTCAACTGGGATTTTTTTTTTGGTATGAAATTCTAGCATATTATAGCACAACTTAGAGCTATTTAAAATTACACTTTATTAGACTATTTCCTGATGCTAAAGTATTACTAGCTTAATAAGAATTCTCAATAAGTGCAATTATTTAAATACTTATTATTGGCATGTAATAATAAACTTTATAAAATAAAGCAAATATTTCAATTATAAATTTTCCTATTATTTTTTACATACACAATATTATCCCATGAAGTCTGGCATATTATTTACAGTTGTTTTGATAAACACTATGCATGTATTACCTAATTTAATCCCACAAAGACTCATGTGATAGGTACTAGTATCGATGCTTCAGAGGTGAAGAAACTGAGAGGGTTAACTATTTTTTTCAGAAGTCAAATAAGTATTACATAGAAAAATGAAGATTTTACTTTATGCCTTATGTATCCCAGAGTATTGGCCACTTTGCCCTAATTCTATTTGTAAAACCTAGGTAGTCAAATCCTCAAATTTTCATCTATTGAAGTTGACTGATAATTTAAATAGGGCCACAAATTACATATATTTAAAGTACCTACTACCTACAATGAGTCACTAGTTGTAAAAAATGTTTAATTTAAATAAAATGGAATATCCCTTTCTGGGTTCTCTGTGGGTGTTTTGTTTTGTTTTGTTTTGTTTTTGTATGTTTACCTGTTTTTGTGTATAAAATGTGTTCAATAGAGTGTGTAAGAATGAATATTTTACTGTAGACTTCTTGCTCTGCCCTTGCAGATTTTCATTTGGCTGAATGAAACATCGCAGAATGTTTCATTAATAGAATAATACTCATTTCTAGATCTAATAAAATTCCTGAATGATATTGCAATGATTTGATAGAAAATGTCCCATATTAATCCCTTTAAATTGTGTGACTGTATTTACTCATTTTAAATTTGAAAGACAACATAGTCCTTCACCAACCCATCCTTATTTTACACATAAGAAAACTGAACTTTCAATTACATGTACTTTAAATTTTGTATAGAAAATATATTTAACTCATTCAAATGGATTTATTCAACATCTTGTGTTGTGTTCTTGAATAAAGAACAATGCTTTAGAGTAGATGTGCTTTTTAATATTAATAGCAAAGGTGAAAGTCAGGTAAATTTCAATAGGAGTTATCGTAAATAATTAAATATAATATGAAAGAGTTAATGGAATCATTCTCCTGTGTGTCAGTGAAGCTATCCTTATTCAAATATAATGCAATAATCCTTAGGAGAAAAAATTGGTTAGTATTTTAGAGCAAGCATAAAGTATTACTTATAAAGAGTGCCTTATCTTGTTAATAATAACAGCATGTTTCTAATTTCTTTGGTGCATATTTAAAACTCTGAGAAGAAAGCTGTTATAAGTCATATATGATTGAAGCTATCTGCAAAGGGATACATATAATAATCTTGGTTAAATTGTGATGAAATTTGGTGACAGGTTTAAACACAAGGAAAATCTATAATTCTTTTAATGATTCTAGTGAGTCTTTCAAAGTTATTATAAAGTTCTTTTGTTTTATCTCATTCATACTTCTTAAATGTAATCATATCATTCATGACTTTACGTAATATAATAAAAATGCTATCTAATTAAAATGACTTATCCTGAATTATGATATATTGCTAATAATGACATAAAGAAGTATATGAGAAATAAGAATAATTTGTATTTCAAAGGTAGCATAAAGAGAATGCTCTTTTCTAACCTTAACAGACTTTATTCAGACATAAAAAATGTCAAGTGTACATGAAGATAGACAACAGTGTTATTATCTCTATTTTTTTGAGCATATGGTTGAAATGCAGAGTGATTTTTTAAGTAACTGCGCTGGACATATTATGAGATATTTTTAATAAGTAAAAGTGTCAACTTTCTTCTGTTTCTCATTCTTAAAATGAAGGACATTTTATTCTTTCTTGTTTTGGCTTACACTACTTTTAGGACTTAATAATATATGCAGCTTTAGATTCATGTTGGTTTATTGTCACAGGCACCGACAGTTTTAATAAAATATTTACTTGAAATTTTTTATGAATCTATGATAGACACTAGAGAAAGCAAGTAGAAAAAGACACAGCCATGTCTACTCAGCATATGCCCTTGTTCCGCTAATCAGTATTCACAAGATGAGATCTGAATATCAGTTCTAACCTGGATTTGGCTATATATTAAAACATGGCTTTCCACCTACTGAGCTGCATGGAATGACTGCATTCCAGGAGCTTGTTAGAGTGTAATCCTGAATCAGCCTTAGGTCAAATTTTTCTAAAGCTTGGACAAAGTAAACAGCATGGTGGTTTTCTTGAAAAGTTCACTCCATTCATTCTTCTTGTTACTCTATAACAGACAGTAGGGCTGACATAGAACACGTGAAAGCCATCTACCTAAACACTGTTATCTTGCCTGCCCTCCAACCATGCCATTGCTTTAATGAATTGAACTTTGACACTATACCATCAGTTTTTATTGAGGACATTTTGGAAAATGGTTATGTATCAGGTCAGTAGGATCCATTTCTAGTCTCTTACTAGCATTAGTTTGACTAAATAGTTTTAGTCAGTTATTACAAGGAGAAACTATCAGAGATGAAGGGTCCAAAGTATTTACATTATGTCCAAATAGAGAGGAAAAACAGGGCCAAATGTAGCTAACTTCACAATTAATATAAAATAAAACACCAATTAGTTGAAATGAGCAAGTAGCAAAAAGGCCTTAAAAGAGTCTACCATATAGGGTTGTAATAATGAAACCTACCTATCCACCTAATATTTTAAGGTCTTCATACTAGATTGATAAGCCTAAATGCCTTATAAGACTTCCATAAAAACTGATGCCTTACTTTTTGTGAATTCAGAAAGTATACTATTTGTATTACTGCCAATCTTTTAAAGCACATTCTCCAAAAATTGTTTTAGATATAATTCCAAAACTTTCTAAAGTATGACAGGAATCATCTAGTAATCAATATATCTTTACCAAAAAGATAGATGATTCCTGTCATGCTTGGTATTGGCTCTATAACGTGCAGTCTTATACTTCGATTCAGTGAAGGCTGTATTTGATCTTACCATCCAAGACGACATTCTAACTAAATAACATTTAAGATGTGTAATTTTCCCCACCACTATATTGTAACTTTAGAATCAAATACGTTCCATGTGACTGAATATCTCAACAGAGAATTGTTTATATATGATTAAATTTATTCATGTATCTTACTCAAAAACAAAATCTACCTAAAGAGATACAATAAGTGCAATATATTTCTATAGAATCTAAAAGTAAAAGGTCCACACTGTCAACTATAAAGACATGTAAATGTAATGTATTTCTATAGCATCTAAAAAAATGTAAAGATTCACACTGTCTACAACAAAAACATTCTTAATTACAGGATCTTTCATTGCTGAAGCCACTATGTAGTTACCAAGGTGAGACTATAAACTGAATTGCTTTGTTTTATATTCAGGAGCACATCATGAATGAGGAATTGGCTTCGCAGTCTTTTATAAAGCCCTGAATCTTGCCACATATTAGTAGTTTGATTTGGAATAATTATTTAAGCACTCTATCATTTTTGTCTTAGGAAAAATGGTGAAAATAATCAACCTAAGCAATAAAATGAGGCTTTAGAAACTAAATATGATAACAGACTATATCTTGTTGAAATGAGAAAAAAAAACTATTAAGGAAAAAGTGAATTAAGATTTTGGAAAGCTGGTTAGTTGATGCAATAATACCTCCCTAACTTGGGAAGTAAAGGTTAAAGTGAGGACATTCACATTACTGAAAAGAGAAATGTTGACAGTTTTAAGTGAATGGAAGTTTTGTCTTGCTGTATAAAGCAATGGAAACAATGAATTTGGATTCAAAATAATATATAATAAATATTAAAAAGTCTCAAAGTACAACAAACTATTTTTCAAGTATCAGTAGTTCTTCAATAGCTTCAATACATAGTTACTGGAGGACTAATAATACAACAGTGAATAAACAGACACAGTTTCTACCATCAGAGGGCTTACAGTGTTGCAAGGGAGACAGATGGTGAGCAGATACTGACAGAGTTAATCATTAATTAAAATTATGAACAGTGTTAGCAAGAAGTTCTCTGTGTTTTGAAATGGGAGATGCAACTTACTTTGAGGAAGAAGTCTTCCCTGTGGAAGGGACATATGAGGTAGAACTAGGTAATAAAAGGGTAAAGTGCTTAAACTGAGAGATTAGAGCTTGTCACGGAAGTGATAATGTGGGGGAGGTTAAGGCTCTAGGCCTAGGGCATGGGGCCTGTAAGCACTTTTTTTTTTTAATTTCATAATTTTATTATTATTATTTTTTAAATTTTATTATTGTTTAAAATATTACAGATGTCCCTTTTTCTCCCCAATGACCCGTTCCACCCCGTTCCTTCCCCCTCCCCAGTCCCTCTCCCCACCATTGTCCATGTCCTTGGGTTGTGCATATGTTCATATAAATTCTTTGGTTACTCTCTCCCCCTCCACCCACCCACCCTCCTCCATCCCTCTGACATTCATCAGTCTCATCTATGCTTCCATGTCATTGAATCTATTCTGTTCTTGAAGAACTTTAATCATAACCTCAAAAGCAGTTAAGAGGCCACCAAAGAGCTTTTAACCAGAGAATAACTTGATCAGATCATTTATTTTCAAAATGTGACTATATGTGGGGAAGGGATTGGAGAGAGACAACAATGAATAAAAAAATCAGAGTTCAGTAACCCTGATAAGAAATGGAGGGTTAGGTTTTGGCAGTGCAAGAAGGGATAAATAAAAGGGATTTAAGGAAGTAAGATTGACAGAACTTAGTGCTTGACTAAATGCAGGGAATAAGAAAGGTAGGAGGTATAAAGATTATGCGCTGATTACTGGCTCAAATTTCCAGCTGGATTGTTGTACTATTTACTAAGATGGCAAAAACAGGGAGGAAGAAGTATCTGGATATCCAGTATTTTAAAGACAGCCTTTAATAAGTCAAGTGATGCTGCTGAGGTAATTGTACATATGGGTCTGAAGCTCAGAAAAGAGAGATGATACAGAGATACACATTTGGGAGGAACAGTGAATGTTTAATACTTGAGCCTGTGGAAATTGATGAATTCCAAGGGAAAGAATGTAGAGTGAGAAGACATGATGCTCTTCCACATAAGGTTTGGAAGTGGGTTGAAGAGAGTGGCCTAAAATCAGAGCCTGAGAAGGAGCAGGCAAAGCCATAGGTAGAACACAGGAAGAATGCCAGACCATGGAAACCAAGAAAAGAGAGTGAAGGGGAAGCAGTCCTGGCCCTGGGTGGGTTGACGGTGCAAATAAACTGGGTGCCCAAGGTGTCCACTGCATTGAAATTTATTAGAGACTTTGGCAAGAATCACCAGTTTTGGTACATTGATATGAGAATGCTGGGTTAGATGTGTCACAGAATGGTTGGGCTATGAGGAAACGCAACCATAAGATAGAAATGACTCTGTAGGGAAGCTTGGCGGTGAGTGGCGGGTGGAAATAAATCACTGCATGAAGTGAATATAAATTCAAGGCTACAAAATCTGAAAACAGATAACCTGGGTCTCGACACTGGCTCTGCTTGTTCCTAGCTGTGTGGTCTTATATAAGTTACTTAATCTTTCTGTGCCTCAATGACTTCACTTTAAAACTGGTGACAATAATAACTTCATCGGGTTTTGTGAAAAAATATGACATATGTAGTGTACTTAGGACCATACCTGGTAAATACTGAACACTAAAAATGTTTGTTATTGTTTAGTTCAACATGTAAAAATCTTTAGTATGCTCAAATGTTGATTGGTATATTTATCTCTTTTTTTTTATGTTTGTCCTCAGTTATTTGTTACTCTTACAAAATTTCTTTTTTGACTGGACTCAGAGTTGGAGGTGGAAGCTCTCAGAGGGGACAGCCTGCGCCTTTGGCAGTCGGCTCCTGGCGTTCTTCTTTGGCTTCCTTCATTCTCTTGGCCAAAAGTTTAGCATATTCTGCAGCCTCTTCCTGATTTTTCTTAGTCTGCTGTTTCTTCAGAGCGATACACCGATGTCTGTATCACAGGACACGTGCAGTAACAAGCCACTGGATCTTGGGTGCTTTAGTCCAGGTTTCTTACCTTCTTTGTTCAGGGGCTTTCTCACAGCACATTGGCGGACATCATCTTCTTTAGAGACATTGAGAAGCTTATGGATTCTGCCAGCTTTTTTGGGCCCCAGGCGACGAGGCCCAGTAGTATCAGTGAGCCCAGGAATATCTTTCCGCCCTTTTTTCACAATGACCAAGTTGAGAGCACTGAGATTGGCATCCACAATGCAGCCCCGAAAAGATCTGTGCTTTCTCTCTCCAGTCCTCGGTCTGTAACAGGGATGCCCCTGAGTCAGCAGCAGGCGGCCACGGCCATGGTCAGGACACCCTGCTTCACGGGGAAACCTTGTTGTCATTCCCATGGTGATTCGAGCCACATAACCCTTCCATTCCTCACCCAGAGCGTCAGCAGCAACTTCTGTGGCCATACGCTCCTCTTAGAAGGTACGAAGTTTGCGTTTATCAGCCACTGCAATGAGTGTCTGGCAGCCAGGGCTGGGAAAGAGGCGCTCAGCTTCATCCTGCAGCAGCCGACCGCCTCCGAGGCGCCACGAAAGGAGCTGTTTATCATTCTTTAAGGGAGAGATTATTGATGATTCTAATCATCTTATTTTTGCTTAAGAGAAGATTCTATTTTAATGAGCATTTTATCACTTTTACAATAAAAATACTCAATATTATTTTCAAAAAAATGCATAATGTCATAAATTGTGCACAATATATATGTCGGGAAAAGCATAACAGTGATAAAAACGAGTATTATAATGATCTACTTTTGTTGAAAATCTTACATGTATTTATGCGTGTGTATATAAATGAATACATACAGGAAAAATACTAAAATAATATTTGGCAAAATATTAACAGTAGCTAATTATAAGTGGTAGGGTTATAGAGTATTTCGATTTTATTTTCTGTGCTCCTTTTTATTTTCTTTATTTCCTGCAATTAATATTACTTATATTTTTCTAAGTGGAAAATGCTATTTTAAAAAATTAAGGACATTTTTCTCTGTAGCCTGGACGTCTATAAATTAGGACTTGATCAGAACCCAAAGCTACTTAGCTAATATTGAAGTTCTGAATGTGGGCCATCAATCTTGGGCCACCGAGTCAGCACCAACCTTTCTATCCAAATCCCTGAGGTAGAAGCAAAAATCTTGTTAGCTATGTATTGCTGTTCAAACCATCTTCATAAAATATAGATCTGGGTATGGCAAACCCCTAGAATGACTCTCCCTCCCTATGAATAAAATAGCCCATTTGTAAGCCCCACTGCATGCAGTCAGAAGTGGGAGGGTAAATGAATACTCTTTCTCTCTCATGGTTTCATGTTTTCCAGTTTTCACAGTTTACGTGCTCAGAGGCCCTTCCTTTCTTTTCTCACATAGCCAAGTTTTGCCTATCCTTCAAAAAACTGTTTTATTAGCTAGTCTCCCAAAGTATACTACAGTAATTTTCTTTGTGTAGGTGTTCTCTACCCTCTTAGCCATTTAGATACAAGGACAAGCACGCACACTCGCACACACTCGCACACGTGTGCATGAACACACACAATTTCAATATCTAAGCATCTAGCTCGATACATTTTGCTGAGTTGAATTACTTTTAAGTAAACTACTGTTCAGTAGTTTAAAGATTCTAAAGCCTCTGTGAAAAATGTAAAAGTAAGTTTCATTTTAAAGTTTATATCACAGTATAAGCAACTACTTGGATCTGAAATAATATAAATTCTAAATAAATACTGTTTTACCCCTGTAAGGGGTGGATCAGTGGTCAAGTGTCGGCCTAGGATCCAGGAGATCAAGGTCCGATTCCCAGTCAGGGCACATGCCCGGGCTGCGGGCTCCATCCCTAGTCAGGGGCATGCAGGAGGCAGCCGATCAATCACTTTCTTATCACTGATATTTCTCTCTCTCTCTCTCCCTCTCCCTTCCTCTCTCTGAAATCAATCAAGATATATTTAAAATAAATAAATAAATAAATAAATAAATAAATACATAAATACTGTTTTATTAAGTAAAGATTTGGATTACATTAGAAGAATTTACATAAGAGTTCCTTTATTCTAGGTAGAGAAAATAGTATTGGGTTGCATGCTGGTTACATATAGATTACTTATGCATTATGTTTAAAGGCATTTTCAGAATACTAGAATCACCATTTTAAGGTTAGAATACAATTTAACTATAACTTACTAAGTATTATCTAAGTACTCAGATATTTTTTTCAAAGTCCATTAATTTGTAACTTGACATGTCCTGAACGCCACTCTCTCTCACTGTTTATTTCTTTTGACATTTCTGGATTCTGCTTCTCACTGTTGAGCAAGTTACTGGCCTTTTTGTGCCTCAGCTACTTCCACTGTGGATAAGGTTATTCCGATTAAAGTAGTAACTGTCATACAGTGTTACATGCATTCTTCTCTTCATGACCTTAAATAAGTGTTCCCTAG
Source organism: Miniopterus schreibersii (assembly GCF_964146895.1). Lineage (NCBI taxonomy): Eukaryota > Metazoa > Chordata > Mammalia > Chiroptera > Miniopteridae > Miniopterus > Miniopterus schreibersii. The sequence goes on from NC_138118.1 coordinate 51,578,246, forward strand.
GACTCCATTCTTGGGCCATTCGAAGAAGCACATCCTTCCCTCTGTTAAGTAATAGCTTGAGTTTCAAATCCACTTACAATTTTCTACTTGACATCCCCAGTTGAATATGTTTCAGCCATCTCGACTTATGAGGTCCCAAACTACATTAATTATCTGAATCCACAACCCCACAAGGAGACTCTCCTCACTGCCCTGTATCTCCAAATGCAGATGTAGTGAACAGCACCAATAGCCACCCCCGCTGGTTGACATGTAATTCTAAAAAAAATGAAAATTCATCTCAGCACCAATATAATTTGGGCTATCAAGCATGATAATTCTGCCTCCTAAATGCTGACTTACTTATAACTCCGTCACCATCCGTCCTTAGCTCTCACTCCTAAACCACTGAAATTACCTCCTACCTTGTCTCCCTGCATCTCGTTTATCTCTCACCTGCAGCTCAGACCATCTACCCTCCACATATCCCTGCACTGATATTATCAAAGTACTAATTTACCATGTCACTCCCTGCCTATGATGCATGAATGTCTTTTCTCATGTAAAGAATAAATCCCCAAATATTTAGTTCAATAAATTTTTCAATAAATCTCCCTACATCGTGTCTAGCCTCATCTTTCATCACCACCTCTCACTCCACACTCTGCTTTAGACCCACAGAGATACTTGCCATACCCCAAGTATACCATATTCCCCCTTTCCAATCTCAGCCCTGTATGCTCTTCTCTCTGGTTTAATTCCTACAAGCTGTGTATCTGGGGGCCTCAGCACACACATGACCACCTGTGAAACTATCCCTAATCCTCCCTTACTTCCACACAGTAAAGTGAGCCCTTTTGACTTTTGTCAATACTTTGAGCATAGTTCTACCACTGCTCATATAAAACGGTGCTGGGATGCTCTACTTTTCTTACCCCTCCAGAACGTAATAAAGACCTTGCTATAGGTCTGATCTTCCAGCACCTAGGACAGTACCTAGCATATTCTGGCTACTCAAGAAATGTTAAACAAAGAAAGAAATGAAGGAATAAAAAAAAGTAAAGATTGGTATGTCCATATATTTAAATACTTTAAATAAGAAAAATAAATCATAATTCTTCTTTAAATCTACAACAAAATTAAATATTTACATTTTTTCCAACTGTATCTGTTTGTATTTTTTGACTATATTGTTGTATCTTTATCCTTAATTTCCTGTCATTAGTAACTTCCTCCCATAGCCTAAGCTGCTTTACTTCACACTTTCATGTTATCATTTCTGCTTTTCCTTTTATCATTTCTTCTTGTTTGATTTCTCTTGTTTTCCCAAAACTACCATATAAAATGTATCCAATTTAAAAAGAAATACCTGTAACTTATAAAAGTTAGCTATATATATGTTTCATACCTAGTTATATACTAGCTAAATTTTATATTTTTTCCAAAAATCTATAATTATTATGTTCTTGTTTTAAGAATTCTATATGTTTACTTTTTATTTAAAGTTTTTTTGTTATTTAATTGTTTCATTAATGTGGTGCTTGTTAGAAACTTTTTGGATACTTGTTGGATAAACTCCATACTGGAGGAACATACATATTCTACTAAACAGTAAAAACAGAAGAATTAGAGAATATTTTTAGTCTCCACCAATCTTATGTGATTTTATTTTGAGAAACTTACCAACTGAGTAACAGTTGAGTTTACCAACAAATTCACAGCAAAATGTAAAGCTATGATACTATCATATTAAAGCTGAAAAAAACAAAGTCCAAGAGAATTTAAATATCTTCCAAATTTAGTTTCTAGCTACTTACCTACCTGTCCTAAACCTGACTTCCTAAAATCCAACCATGACTAATTTTCATCTCACTCTAAGCCTGACAGGAAAACCAACAAATCAACAGTGGTTGATCTGTATTGTAAAGATCCCTACGTTAGTTCTCTATCCCTGGAAATAGATAACATTGAATCCTACAATGAGAATTCATTAATGCTGTTATTTATTCATTGATTGATTGATTGATTGATTGATTCTTTGAGAGAAAGAGGAAGGGAGCGAGAAAGAAACACTGATTTGTTTTTCCACCTATTATTCATGCATTTCATTGCTTGATTCCTGTATGTGCGCTGACCTGGGATGGAACCCACAACTTTGGCGTATCAGTATGATACTCTAACCAACTCAGGCAGAGCAATGCCTTCATTTAATAAACATTGAGTATCTCCTGACTGACAGATTCTGCTAAGCACTGAGAACAGGAGATGAGTATATCATAGACACAATCATCAAAAACTCACACTTAAACCGTGGTTCACAAACTCAAAGGATCATAGAGGACAGGCAGAAAGCACAAGCAAGTAAAGCAAATCAGACACAGGGAAAACCACTATGTTAGCATAAGGATAAAGTTTATGGATATTTTAAGGGATGTAATAGAAAGTGGTATAGGCTTTTATAGACTGTGGAATATTTCTCTCTTACAAGGAGGGAAATCACTACTAGGAGCCTATCAACTGTTGCCCTGAGGAAATAGGAGCGCAGAGCTGCCTGAGGACCCAATATTTAAACTTTTTAAAAAATATACGTTTTTACTGATTTTAGAGAAAGAGTAAGGGAGGGGGAGAGAGACAAAGAGAAACACTGACGAGAGAGAAACATTGACCCACTGCTTCCTTCATGCCCCACACTGGGGATCGAGCCCCGCAATCCTGGCATATCCCTTTACCAGAAAATGGAACCAGAGACCTGTGGATGCATGGGAGATGCTCACCCAACTGAGCCACACCAGCCAGGGCATGAGGACCCAATATTAAAGACATATCATAAATCCTGATTTTTCATATGAAACATCTTGGGGTTCAAATATTCACAACCAATTATACCAGTCACAAAACAAAACATTGTAGGTGCCAGTGTAGCGCAGCTCAAGGAAACACTCCTGTTGACTGGTTCTGGCCTATAGCCCACCAGAATAAAACCTCTAGGTTAAACTCTAATCTTAGATAATATCATACACCTATTTAGTTATATTTTCTTTCAATTCCCCACCAAAATGAGTTTTATAACTTACTAGATTGTACAGAAATTGAGCCAAGGCAAAGAAGGAAAATCAAGTTGCCCACACGGCCCCATCAGAAAGAGGGCGATGTGTTTCCAATTAGCTATGAGTTCAGCGCTCATCCTTCATCTCATGCCTCCCTCGTCTTACTACTTAGCTTTTAGTCAGCCTTCACATTCCTCCATCTTCAGTGTGTATATATTTTCCAAATAGGAGACATAAATAAACATGAATATGCCATGTATAATGAGAATAAAAATTAGTCACGTGAAATATTCTATGATGATCACAAAGTACATTTTCCAAGGGAGTCTAATATAACCTGAGAACTCAATTCACATAAACAATCTGTTTTACCTACCAATTTGGCAAAATGTATGTAAAGAATGTTTTTCAGAATTTAACAGCAAATTCTCCTTGATGTACTACAGTTGTATTATCCTATGAGGCCACATTAAATCAATATGCCTCCTGATACATTCTGATCCTGAGGCAAATTTTAGGAACTGTTTTTTCTTCTTCCTTCTCAAAGAGGCTCCCCTAGTGTCTTGTCTCTTTATAATAAATCAGTTTGGGGGAAAATCTCTCACTACCTAAAATATTATCTCTCATATACATACACTATGTATGTGTGTATCTTGTATTGAAATATGCATATAATGGAGTTAAGAAACTTTAGTAACATCTAAGGCTTAATCGCTTTCTGCTGCCCGATAGCCTCTTAGTAGCTGTAAATCGCCAAAAGACGTGAAATGCAATATAAAGTTGGGAGAGATAACTGGCTTGATTCATCCTAGAATCCTAAGATTTAGAGATTATTACATCATTAGACACTTAAGGTGAGACAGGAGTAAAAAGAAAATGCAACAGGAAAAGAGTCTTAAAAGGTAATTTTCAAAATAAAAGGCACAAATATGATTCTCACACAGATATAATACGAACATGTAATAAAGATTTTAATTAGCTTAATGAGAGCACCAAAGGGGAGAGTCTTCGTCCACAGACTAACTATTCCATTCCCTGAGGCAAGACTGCCAGAATGGCCATCACCAATAAATGTACAAATAGCAAGTACTGTTGAGGGTGTGGAGAAAAGGGAGCCCTAGTGCACTGCTGGTGGGAATGCAGACTGGTGCAGCCACTGTGGGAAACAGTATGGAGGTTCCTCAAAAAATTAAAAATGGAGCTGCTACTTGACCCAGTGATCCTACTTCTGGGAATATATCCAAAGAAACCTGACACACTAATTCTAAAAAATAAATACACCCTATGTTCATTTCAGTGTTATTTACAATAGGCAAGATTTGGAAACAGCAAAAGTGTCCATCAGTGGACTACTACTCAGCCATAAAAAAGAAGGAAATCTTACCTTTTGTGACAGCAGGATGGACCTAGAGATCATTATGCTAAGTGAAATAAGCTAATAAGAGAAAGACAAATACCATATAAACTCACTTATATGTGGAACCTGATGAACAAAAATAAATTGACAAACAAAATAGAAACAGAGGCATGGATACAAGACACAAACTGGCAGCTGTCAGAAGCGAGAAGGGTTGGGGCTGGATGAAAGAAGGTGAAGGGATTAGCCAGAAAACATGTATACATAACACACAAACAACAGTATGGTAAGAGCCAGAGGGAAAGGAGTTGCCAGCTAGGTGGAGATGGGCAAAGGGGGAAAACATGGGGACAGAAACAGATTTTGCTTGGGGTGATGGGCACACGATGAAGTGTGCACATGATGTTTTATTGAGTTGTACACTTGAAACCTGTATAGTTTTGTGAACCACTGCCACCCAAAAAGTTAAGTAAATCAGTCAATCAATAAATAAAAACAACTGTATGTAGCATATGGTGTGTGCCAGAAGTAAATGTCTCAAGTCTTTGAAATAAAACTTGAATAACAACCAAAAAAAAAAAAAAAAAGACTGCACCATGGATGTACCAGGCTACTAAATGCATTAGACAGTCCAATTATGTCCAATTATGTAACTAACATATTTGTCCTAATTCCCTGGCTAAAAGGGCAAACTTTGGATTGCTGCAGAAGCTCAGCTTCTCTGGTAGCTCCTACCCAGAGAATGGGGGGGGGGGGAAGCCAGATAAAAGATGTGAATATCGGGCTGCCTTTTACTTGTGTTTCTCAAAGTAACAGTAATTATAATAGGGAACATTTTTTGAGCAGTTACTGTGTGCCAGACACCACTCTGAATGCTTTACTTGAATTAACTCTTTAAACCATTACAACAACTCTATGAAGTATGCCAGGTTATTATCCTCATTTATAGATGAGGAAACTGAGGCAGAGAGGGATCACAGTAATTGCTCGAGATCACAGAGTCAATAAGCCATTGAGACAGGATTCAGACCCTAAGTCTTTGATCTTTCTTAAACTCTACATTACACTGTTTCTCACAGTAACTTAATGACATTAAAATTTATATAAAGTACTTCTTGATTAATTGACATTACATACTCTACACAAAATACTTCTGTGAGCTTGGTGGGTACAAATCAGTAACTCTAAACCCACCACCAGTTCTAGCCCCTGTGAAGATTAAATTCCTGGGCTTTCAATGCTAGGTCTAGATAAAGGAAAAAAAAATCACTTTTTGGGGTGGCCAATCAACCTCCTTTATGTGCAAACTAACCTCGATAGTTTTAGTACTAAATCTGTTTATTTAAAATATATATTTTCTTATTTCAGAGTTTAGAGTTTTCTTTTTACTTTCCTATACACATATACTCTACAAAGTTTCATATGTTTTTATTTGTTTCTAAGTAATATACATAAAATATAACTCTGTGTGTCTCTGAAATAAGAAAATGTTTTTAAATAAACAGATTTAGTACTAAAGGTATCAATGGGTTTTATAAATGATACTGCTTACTGAAATAATTAGATGGTATAAACACTAATCTAATAACAAGGCATCATTAGAAACATTGTAAAAATCAGTCCAAATAAGAAATAACACATTAACCATAAATGTATTATTTTGAAATAAAGAAATGATGCATAGTCATTATCCCTCCATTTCCTTAGCAGTGCTATCACAATCTTCCACCACATTGTGAATTAGTTCCTTTTTAAGTTTGTTTTCTCCCCCACGACAATATAGGTTCTTGGAAAAGTCCTAAAATGTAACTCTTTTATTTTTATTTTACCCTAGAGAACATATGGTTTATCTCATGGCCAAGGTTAAAAAAAAAACCTTTCCTTCACGCGATTGTTCCTCGCAGACTCTTTATTTTTGAAATGCTACGCATTCTTACATCTAGTTCCTTTTTCAAAGTGCAGAAACCTGGCAATGCTCTAGCACTGGCACCCCATTTGTTTTCACGCAAGTGCTCAGCCTGGGTAGAAATGCAGCCCCGGGGGCCAGGTGATGTCCTTCGCACCCCTCACCGACCCCTCATGTGGAAAGGACATGGCACAGGGCTGGACACCCACCAGCAGAGGCCCCGCAACAGATGGACCAACTAAGATGAGCGCTGCTGCCAAAACCTGGAAATGTCAAAATAAAATACAACACAGAGGTTGAGGGAAAGGGGAAATAATATGTGTGAAAACGGGAACCTGAAATTAGAATCAGCGCTGAAGAAAGCAAGATTAAAAATGTGTTTGCAATTGCTGTAAGAGCTCAGTTCACGTGTGGATGTTTAAACAGAGCAAACGAAAAGGGCTCCTTAGTTTTTGCACATGTGCTGCCAAAGCGAGCATGATGCTTATTTTTTGACACTCTGTTCTAATTGTCTTAGCTTTCCTCTGTTTATTTAGGAAGCTTATACTAATAAGCAAATACAGAGGTCTGGGCCATTAAAGAATGTGTCTTTTGATCTCGGCTTCAAAGGCAGGTTATTGCTTGGACAACTGCTCGATTTGGGAGAGCACAGAGATGAAGAATTGAGATGAGGGTGGAGAAATAGGTCTATTATGGGGGGTCTTGCAAGCCAGGTTCATGAATATGAAAGTCATCCTTAAACAAGAAAGAAATCACCGCAGTATTCTGAGTAGAAAAATGTGGTGTATGACATGAAGAAAATAAATAATAAAAAGAAAATTGTTCTGAGTGCTATATAGGGTGGATTGAAATGAGTACTGACTTAGCTGAAAAGTATGCTAGATCCAGGGAGTTTGGCAAAAACTGCATATCAACTTTTCCCTTTCAGGCTGTGGGGAGCAGTCAGCCAGCAATCCCAGGTCAGAGAGTGGAGCCCAGGGCAATGCGTGTGCTTTACTTGCTGGCTTAAACCATGCTGGGAAGGATGGTTTAAGTGGGCAACGGGGGAAATTAGCTCTGTTCCTTGAGTGAATAAACTTCGGCTCTATGAGAGTCTGCAGGAGACCAGGAAAAGTGAAACTCTTTCTGAAGAATCAGAAGAAACTTAGACCTCTAAAACTTTTTTATTAAGGAATAAGAAAAAATAATTAGAAAATAATCTGGCACGTTAATACAATGTTTAAAAATGCTTTTTACGAAGTAGGAGGGGGAAGATCCGGAGATAAAAATACATATTTTATAAGGCAATGAAGATGGGTGAGGAAAGGAAAGATTGAAGTCAATTAATAATGCAGTCATAGAATTAAACTCTATTTCAATGTCAGACAAGAAAGTATAAACATTTTAAAAATTGAATGGAGCTGAAGAGAACAAAGAAAGAAAAATTAAGATGGTCAGTGAAAGGACATGAAATAGCTCTAAGTACTCTGGGGAATGAAATGAGAATAACTGGAAGAGGCACATTCGCTGAAAAACGACCAGATTATGCAGATGGGTTCACTAAGCTCCAAGAAAAATCAAGGTAGAGAGATATAACTATATTGATTGTTTTAAAATTATTACACCGTCCCTTTCTTTGAGGAGATATTATAAACCATTACACTTACTGCCACAAAATGAAATTACTCTTCTGTACGACTACATGCTAGAAAATATTTTTACACATTTTCAGAGAAAAGAGACATTAAAAAACAAACTATAATCAATCAAGTTTCTATATGATGACAGGGAAATGCATGACATAAATATGTGTAATATATAGATTCATCGTGTAATATTAACAATAATATTTTCATGGGAAAAAATTCTTGACAACACATTTCAAATTGCTAAGAAATTAAATGAAGAACTCCAAAATGGAATTGTTGTGTTATAAATGAATTGAATTTATTCCCTCTTTATAAGAATTTTTCCTAATGAAACACTCCAAAATGCATAATATTGTTTATAGCAGTATTATTTATAAAAAAGCTAAATTGGAAGCAAGCAAACTGCTTCAAAAAATTGTCATATACTGACATAAAATCTATGTATCAAAATGTTTACAAAATGTTTTCAATGTTATACAAAATGTTTACCACACAATTCTGTTAGTAAAAAATAAAATATAAAGTTGCAAACATGTGTTGAGAATAATAAATATGTACAGAATGTCAGAATGAATGTGTGGAATAAAGAAAATATGTAATATTAGGAGCGGTTGCATCATCAGCAAAATCAGCTATGATACACTGTACAGTTTGGTTTTGTTTTGCTAAATAATTTTATGCATTTTCTAAATTTTCTACCATTTTTTCTATTATAACCAGAGAAAAAAGATTAAAATGTCAAATTGTGGTATTCTGATGAAACAGTTTGTGCATTTTGGTATTTGAGCTGTCATAAATTTGACAGAATTACCTAGTTTTAAAATATGCCTAGTAGGCCCTGGTGGGTTTGGTTCAGTGGTTAGAGAATCCACCTGGGGACTGAAGGGTCCTGGGTTCAATTCTGGTCAGGGGCATGTACTTTGATTGTAGGCTTGATTGAGTGCAGGAGGCAACCAATCAATGTGTCTCTCTCACATCCATGTTCCTCCCACTCTCCCTCCCACTCTCTCTGGAAAGCAATGGAAAAGATATCCTCAGGTAAGGATTAAAAAAAAAATTAAATTAAAAGAATATGCCTATATATTTAAGTCATTTTACACCCCATTTAAAGTAGGGATCTACAAATCACCTTGCAAAAGTGAGACGTATTAAATATTAATTGATACTTTAAAGAAAATACTAATTTCCCTTTAATTTCAGGGAGGAGTTAAACTGTAGTTTGAGTCAGTGGTTTATTGTTTGCTGTGACTGTTATACAAATGTTTCTGAATCTCAAAGCCTAAAAACAAGGAGATAACTGAGGTGCACTTAGTGAAGTATTCTACAACATCAAAGAATTGATAGCAGGTTTTAAAGTATAATATATTTTAAACATTATTTAGAACTTAGAATACATATTAGAGGAAAACTTCTTTTTTAAAATTTGAGTTATGCGGAAATAGATCTCTGGAAGGTGAAATAAAGGAGATGCGAAAAAAAGAACCTCGATGGCACCCACTAAGGCAGAGTACATCTTCCTGTTTACTTATAATTTATACCTACAAGGGAAAAATTTCAATAAATATTCCAGAATCGATATATTTACATATGAATGATTGTGTGAATGAATAAGTGAATGAAAGTGTCAATATAAACTTAGTGAGTTGTTAAAAAATTTTAAAGAAATTTTAGTTCTCTCAACATATGTGTGTTTTGCTTTGCTTGTAAATAGTGTAGCTATTTTAACTGAAGTAGACCAAATGAATTTTAAATCTTTTAGGGGTGGAATAAAGCAGGATGAGCAGCAGAAATAAAGAATTAAGTTCTTTTGTTTCAATTTTAAAACTAATTAGGCAAAACTATGTAAAAGCTGTATTTTATAATCTAGTATATTGAATTTAATCTATTGTAATAGGTAGTCTTCCAATCATGAATGTTTAACAAGAAGATGAGATTGCAAGAGAAAAACAAAATAATGTAAAATTATACATGGAATATCCTAGGTTGACACATTTTTAATAGGCAGATTTGTTTTGCCAGAAGAGTTCATGCAGTGGGCAAATGGTCCAGGTTAGTCTTTGAGGACAGCAGAAAGGACTCTGCTGTGTCCTTTCTGAACTGTGAATTACAGGAAGACACACAGCTACTACGTCAGAGAACCAGGTCTCGTCTTTACTATATAAATGTAACTTCTACACACTAGACAATTAAGTAGCCTTTATTATTCTTTAAGTCTATGAAGCAGTATTTGTTTTCTTACATATATCCCAAATCACTATTTCTATGAGATATATTGTTGCTAGAAAATCAGATTCTGGGGCAAAGACTGAAGCATCAGTAAAAGAAACTAAAATACCAGAAAGATGCAATATTTTAATTTAAAATAGGCAGAGGAAGAAAGCACTTGAGAATGACTCTTAGAGAATTTCAAAATCACTATCAGTTGAAAATGCTGTGTAGCTCTCAGAGGTAGAAGAAAGAATCTGAAAGAGGGAGGAGAATAATACAGTATCTTGGTTTCAAGTCTTGTTTTTAGTTAGATGAATTAGAACTTTTAAATTAGATCACTTAAACTAGCCTAGATAATGTATCCTATTTAATTATTCACAAACTGGAAAACATTAGCATAGCCCTTCCCATAAAAATTATTATATAAATGGAATATATCCAAAGACCTTTAATTACTTAGATCCAGTTAGATCGCTAAAAGCTTATGTGACTGATTTTTTTGAAAGAACCAAATATTTCCTTTAAATCCATGGTTTGTGTATTGCTGCATTCTGTCACAGCCCCTCTTTCAAGGAGGTGCAGAATTCTTGACAGTAGATAACGCATGACTTGTCCTAATGTCATGGTGACCATGACAATGAAAAGAACTAGGAGCCTGAAATCACGGACTAGAGCAGGAGTGGGGAACCTTTTTTATGCTAAGGGCCATTTGTATATTTATAACAAACATCACTCCTGGGCCATAAAAAATTATCAACATAAAAATTAGCCTGCTATATTTGGTCAAACACTTAAGTAACTCATCCCTAATGTGATGGCTGGACCTGCTTCCCTTTGGTGAGGCCTTGGCAGGGCCAGACCAAATAATTTCCCTGCCTGTGGGCCAGACATTCCCCACCTCTGGGCTAGAGTCCTAGATCTAAAGTGATTTTCCCATTTACTGGCAAATGTGATCTTGGACAAGTTATGTAAAGTTTATGGCCCTCAGTTTCTTCATCTGTATAATGGAGATAAAGAGTTACTTCCTAAATCTATATTGAGAATGAAATAAGCAAACATACTGAAAGAACCAAGCATGCTATTATAATATGAATTCAATAGATGCTCCCTGTCTTCCCTCCCTGCGTTCTCTCCCTTCCTTCCCTGCCTTCTCCCCCTTCCTTCCCTCCCTTCTCCCATATGCATTTCTTGATATAATTACCAGACTATGAAATAAAAATACACTTTGGTATATTTGGAGCAAGACCTGCCTGCATTAAAACAAGGTAAAATAATATTATGATTAAGAGTAAGGTGTCCAATATTTAGGGTGCTTTATTTTAAGTGTTTTGACAAATATTTTATTTTATTTTATTATAAAATGTTAAATGTACAAAAGGTAAAATTATAATCTTTATCATAAGAAAAAGAAAATATATTTATAAACCTCTCCTAAAGACTGCAAGGGATTGCATTGTGCATGGTATAAAGTTATTAATATTGACTCATAGCATTCTAGAAAGATAAAATTATATGTTAAAATTTTAATATCTTGTATATAAAATAATTTTCAATCATATATGCAAATTTTTAGTTAAAAAAGCAAAGTGACTTCTGTGAAGATAGCTTGAAAATGATGGCAATGTCATCAAAGATAAAAAGCACCAGGATCTTACTCCTCTGGACCACCTAAGTCTTCAATGGAAGCTCATAGGATTGTTTAAAGAATCACCATCTACACTGTTGGAAAATCCTATTTTCTACAATATGAATAAGACATATAGTAGGTAAACAATAAATATCTGTTGAATGAATAAAACAAATTATTCATCTTATTTGTTATCATAAGATTCCATATTTTCTTTCCAAATAGACATTATCTTTTAGACTTTAAGAGTAGAAACTACATTAGCTGTAGGTCTTTTTTAAGCCTGCAAAAAATGAGCTGTTTAAATTGGAAAAGGTTATATAGCACATTTATTTGTCGTATGTGAGAAACACACAATAGCTTCTAAGTGTCTCTGGCATGAATGGACTATCTCCAAGCCTAAATATATGGAATAAAGGTGTATCTTATTTGTTGTCCCAAACTTTTATGGACAAAAGTTGAAAAACAGAAAGCTAAATTTGGATCTTACTGCACCCTTAGACATATGACCTTATTTTTACCTGTTTGGTGTATAATAAATATCATCTATAAAATGCATATACAAAACCTCAGAATCATAGTTTTTAAAAAAATGTTACCACTAGCTATTTTGATATAAAAAGTTTGTTATCATAAAGGATCTCAATTTTAAATGTATACTATTGATGGCATTTCCTAAATCTATACATTTATTGATTTTTGTAGATTATAATGTAAAAATTGAAACCGAGGTTCCTTATGGCTTAGGCTAAATTTAGTTTTAAATTCTAGCTCTAGAAATCATCTCTGTCCCTCCCTCTCTCTCCCTCTCTCTCTCTCTCTCTCCCCCCCCACCCCCACACCCCTCTTCCTACCCCCAGAGACCTAGCCTTTCCCCTAGATAATCAGCAATCCTGAGGCAGCAGCCCAGTCCTGACCAAAGGTCACAAGGTCCAGACCTCTGGCAAGCTAAAGATAATATCTTGACCTAAGTCTGTTCCAGTTCCTGAGCCCCTAGCTACTTTCCCATTAGACCAACAGAGGTACACTAGAAAAGACTTCAGAGCTGTCCCCAGGACCTGAAGAAATGACTCTTACTTCGCATCTGACCAATCAGCTCCAAGAAAAACCCTTCAACGCTAACTCATGGTGCCTTGTGATTTTGTCCTATATAATCTATAATCTACACACCATCTGGGAGTTTGGGGTTTTGAGCATTAGCTTCCAGTTCTCCTGGGTGGCACCATTTGTAACAAAACAGCCAAATTTCTCTACTGCAATTCTCTAAATATAGTGTTTGGCTCTGCTAGTGCTGGGTGGACGAACACTTTCTGTTCCGTAATAAAATTACAGTTGCATGAGAACAATACAAAAAGTTATTATTCTTGAAAATAACATATTATAGAGCATTTTATAGGATTATGACTCTTAAAACATGACAAAACAGAAACAATATGAAATAAACACCCAATAGTAGTAGTAAAGACACATTTAGAATTCAACAACATATTCTGCTGGTTTGCTCCATTTATCCACACACCCAACCACCTGAACCCTATTCACATTGCTAAGCGAGACACTGTGATTGAGAACTACAGAGCCATACAATAGGGCATATCTTTGACTTTGAAACTGATAACTATGTGAAAGTACTAGATATCAGTCCTTCAGTGCTTCAGCACAAAAGATTATGCCCCTGAGGAGCAAGACAAATGATTACATTTTCAGCAACAATGGCTTCACTTGAAGGAGAGAAAAAAAGAGTTAGAATATGTGTATCTGGGTGCCACGATTAAGAAATTCTTAATACTCCTTGGGGCCACGCTTGAACAGTTCAGTCAAAAACGAAGTAAACATGTCTTGTGCCAGAGTGGTACAGATAGGGAGCTAAACCAATAACTCTCTAACTTATCAATGCCATTGAGAGGAGAGACAATGGTGCCTGGGAATCTTACGGTTTCTCAATCTGAAATTTCAATAACCATTCCTGGAAACTTATTTTCTAGAATGTACATCAAACTAAGGAGACAGAAAAGCTGCCTGTTGAGTAACTCCTGTGAGCTGATCATTATTGCCCACTGGCTGGGGGCCAGTCACCATGTCAGGTGCTAATGATACTTAGTAGATAAGAAAAGTCTCAGCTCAGCTTTAAAAGCCTTACTATTGGTAGAGTGAGACTGACATTTAAAACTGGAATCCAATTTGATAAGCAGTTGGGATCTGTGTATATAGAAGAAAGATAGAAATAATCTTGTCTGAAGATGAAGAAAGCTCTACAGATGTACCTTTGATATGGGGCTTCAAAAAGTGCTAGGATTTTATCAAAATAAGAGGAAAGAAGTTATGTCACACATAAATAATGGCATGAAAAAAGTTATGGTCAAGTGAGAACACATAGAATGATCTATTATTAGCTGTCTTCTGAAAACAACTGTAAATGGGTCTTCACCCTTGATTTCTTCAGTTTCTGTCTCTTCAGCCCTTTTGTTTTTCTGCAGTTTACACCACCAAGTAGTGTAACAGAGAACTGTCCTCACGGCTGGGATTGAGTGCTGTGAGTGAGGAACACACTATGGAGCAAATTTAAAGGCAAGTGGACAAATCAGTAGTCACAAAATAGTCACAGGGATGTAAAGTCCAGCATAGGGAATATAGTCAATAATACTGTAATAACTATCTATGGTGCCAGGTGGCATTTGAAGTATCAGAGAGATCACTCTGTAAAGTATATGACTGTCTAACCACCATGCTGCACACCTGAAACTAATACAAAATAATACTGAACGTAACCATAACTGGAAAAAAAAGGGGGGTATGGAAAAGCTCAGTAGTCATGTAATATTTTTAAAAATCAAAATTAATGCAAAAAAATGAAAAAAATACAACATTAAAGACAGGTGGTTGCTATCCATTTGTTTTACAACCTTGTGTAACTGTACAATGCAAGAAGTCATTCCAGTCAGCCCAAGGGTGCCCAGTTGGCAACAGCCCCTCAGGTCCCTGTCAGATCCTACACTGGCTGGATTTAGCTGACAGCGGTGTGTAAACAGATTTGACAGTACAGGACTTAATGTCATTTTAAAAAAATACTTAAATAAGTGTATATAGGGGTACAATTTATGTTTTCCCAGGTGGCTCCCGAGAAGACACTGCACTGCAGGAATCTATTCCCAGCTCTGCTTTTGGCTTGCAACAGAATCTGGGAGGAGTCACTGAGCTCCTCTGACATGCAATGTTCTTACTTACTCATAAATTAGAGATAACAGTAATTGCTCTAGCAGTGGAGCTACTGTGAGGAAAATAATTTGAAAGAGCTTTGTAAATTTAATTTACAGCTCATGCTATATCAATTTATCAATCTCTAATCAATGGAAATTCAGGCATATCATATGCATGTTCTGAACATCTATTTCATACCACACTGTTAGAAACAGGCAACTGTAACCTTCCCCAGGTAGCCTGGGCTCTGAGCATGAAAATGCATGTTTTGTTACCTGACTGAAAGGATCCAAAGGCCTTTACTTAAGTCTCAAATCAGTTACGTCAAAGATTTTGGAAATTTTTAAATATAGGGGGAAAACTACCATTTTAGTTTTTGTTTCAGGTAGTCTCTCTCCAGTGTTAGTTTATAATATCCTGGATGCTATATGGGGACAATTTAATATCTTCATTGATAAAATGCCATACTACAAGAAGGAAGGAAGTGGAAAAATTAAGGCTGAGTCTGAACAAATGCAAAGGCATTCTGAAAAGTCTAGAATGAGGTCCTGAATGTGCGTGTAACGGTTTCTCTTTTTTAAGAATCACCAAACAATCAGACAAGGAATAAAAGGCTACACCAGGAGCTCTGGCCTGCTGGCCCAGTGGGTTGGAGTGACAAGTCCCATGCACCGGAAGGTCGCGGGTTCGACTCCCCAGCCAGGGAATACCTGGGTTGTGGGTTCCATCCCTGATCAGGGCGTATACAGGAGGCAACAGATCAATGTTTCTCTCTCACGTCGATCTTTCTCTCTCTCTCTCCCTTTCTCTCTTTCTAAAAATCTATGAAAATATATTCTTGAGTGAGGATTAAAATAAACAAAAATCTACACCAAGAAATGAGACTCTAAGGCAATCAACCTTCCCTCCCTCCCTCCCTGCCTCCGTCCCTCTCCATATTCCACTTCCCGATTTCTCTCTCTCTCCACACACACACATGCTGACCCTTTACTCAAACTCACAATGAAAAATAAGTCCCATAAACAAAGATAATCACTAACTTGAAGGAGGCTCGAAATCACATTTTGTATCATCTTTTCGGTGATTGCCTTCACTCCACTCACCCTTTCAGGGCTACCCTTGACCTGTTGTTCTTCTTTGCTACACTCCCAAGCCTTTTCTTATTCTATTTAATTAGCTACCTATTTATATTTATTGAATTTATTGAATTTATTGGGGTCACATTGGTTAATGAAGTTATATGTATTTGAAGTGTACAATTCTGTAATACACCTTCTGTACTGTGTTCACCACCCAAAGTCAAGTCTCCTTCCATCGCCATGTATCCCCTCCCCTCTTCTACTCCCCCCGCAACCACCTTGCCCTCTGGCCATCACCATGCTGCTGTCTGTCCACAAGTTCTTAGGGGTTTTTTTGCTTAATCCCTTCACCTTTTTCACCCAGCCACCCAACCTCCCTCCCCTCTGACGGCTGTCAGTCTGTTCTCTGTGTCTGTTTCTATTTTGTTTGCTATTTTGTTCATTAGATTCCTCATATAAGTGACACCATATGGTACTTGTCTTTCTCTGACTGGCTTATTTCACTTAGCATGACACTCTCCAGGTCATTCATGCTGTCGAAAAAAGAAAGATTTTCTTCTTTTTTATGGCCCAGTAGTATTCCATTGTGTAAATCTACCACAGCTTTTTTACCCACTTATCTCCTGACGGACACTTAGGCTGTTTCTTAATCTTGGCTATTTTAAGTAACGTTGCAATGAACATAGGAGTGTATGTGTTCTTTCTGAATTAGTGTTTTGGGTTTCTTTGGATATATTCTGAAAAGTAGAATCGCTGGGTCATAAAGCAGTTCCATTTTTAATTTTTTTGGAAAACTCCATCCTGTTTTCCACAGTAGCTACACTAATCTACATTCCAGCCAAGTGCATAGGGGTTCCCTTTTCTCCACACCCTCGCCAGCACTTGTTATTTGTTCATTTGTTAATGGTGGCCATTCTGACAGGTGTCAGATGATGTTATTGAGGTTTTGATTTGCATTTCTCTGATGACTAGTGATGTTGAATATCTTTTCATATGTCTCTTGGCCATCTGGTATGTCCACTTTGGAGAAGTGTCTATTTAGGTCCTTTGTCCATCTTTTAATTGGATTGTTTGGGGGTTTTTGAGTTGTAAAAGGGATTTATAAATTTTGGATATTAACCCCTTATCAGATATATCATTGGTGAATATGTTCTCCCACTTAGTGGGTTGTCTTTTCATTTTGTTGATAGTTTCCTTTTCTGTGCAAAAACTTTTTAGTTTGATATACAGCCATTTGTTTATTTTTTTTTTGTTTATTTTTTTCTTTTGTTTCCCTTGCCCGAGGAGATATACCAATAAAAAATATTGTTTTGTACCATTATGGTCAGAGAGACTTGATATGATTTCAGTCTTCTTAAATTTACTGAGACTTTTTTTTTGTCCTAATATGGTCCATCCTACAAAACATTCCATGTGCACTTGAAAAGAATGTACATTCTGCTGCTTTGGGGTGAAATGCTCTGAAGATATCAATTAAATCCATCTGGCCTAGTGTGTCAGTTAAGGCTGCTGTTTCCTTGTTGATTTTCTGTCTGGAAGTTCTATCCTTTGATATCAGTGGGGTGTTAAATTCCACTACTGTGACTGTGACTGTCAATCTCTCCCTTTATGTCCATCAAGGTTTGCTTTACTTATTTAGGTGCTCCTATTTTGGGTGCATAAATGTTTACAAGGGTTATATCCTCTTGTTGGATTGCTCCCTTTATCATCATATAGTGTCCTTCTTTGGCTCTTACTATAGCCTTTTTGTTTTTTGAATCCTAACCCAAGGATATTTTCCCCATTGATTTTTAGAGAGTGGAAAGGGGAAGGGAGAGAGAGAAACATTGACATGGAAGAGACACATCGACTGGTTCCCTCGTGCACACACCTTTACAGGGCCAGGGATAGAACCTGCAACCCAGGTACATGTACGTGGGCTGATGCTCTAGCCACTGAGCATGCCTGCCAGGGCGTAGCTTTTGTTTTAAAATCTACTTTATCTGTGTTGATACCCTAGCTTTTTTTTTTTTCTCATTCCATTTGCATGAAGTATCATTTTTGATCCCTTTACTTTTAGTCTGTGTATATCTTTTGTTCTCAGGTGGGTTTCTTATGGACAGCATAATATGGTGTCCCAAAAAAATGTGTACACACACTTTGAATAATTATAAAGGCAGTGTTTATTAAAATATATGTCATTTTCCAAATTGAGCTATCAGCTGTTAAAGCATGTATACATTTTTGGGGGACACCCTATATACGGGTCTTGTTTTCTTATCCATTCAGTTACCCTATGTCTTTTGATTGGGGTATTTAAGCCATTCAATTTTAAAGTGGTTACTGATAGCTATGTATTTACTGTCATTTTATTCTTTATAACTATGCTCCTCTGTTTTGTTTTTTTCTTATTTTTCTTATTGAAGAAGAGCCTTTAACATTTCTTGTAGTACTGCTTTGGTGGTGGTGAACTGTTTTAGCTTTTTCTTGTCCAGGAAGCTCTTTATTTCTCCTTTGATTTTAAATGATAGCCTTGCTTGATAAAGTCTTGGTTGTAGGTCCTTGCTTTTCATCACTTTGAATATTTCATGCAAAACCCTTCTGGCCTGAAATGTTTCTGTTGAGAAATCAGCTGACAGTCGTATGGGCATTCCATTGTAGGTAACTGTCTTCCTCCTGACGCTTTTAAGATTCTCTCTTTGACCTTGGCAGGTGTGGCTCAGTTGGTTGGGCAACATCCTGTGCACCAAGATGCGGCCCTTCAATTTCTGGTGAAGGCACATGCCTAGATTTCAGGCTCAATCCCCAGTGAGGGGTGTACAGGAGGCAGCCAATCGATGTTTCTCTCTCTCCCTCTCCCTTCCTTTCTCTCTCTAAAATCAATAAAAACATTTTTTTTAAAAGAAAGAAATGTTAAAAAAGATTCTCTCTTTGTCTTTAACCTTTTCATTTTAATTATGATGTATCTTGGTGTGGCCTCTTTGAGTTCATTTTGTTTGGGACTCTCAGCACTTCCTGGACTTCTGCATATTTTTCCTTCAACAAGGTAGGGAAGGTTTCAGTCATTACTTCTTCAAATAGTTCCTTGATTCCTTGCTCTTTTCTCCTTCTGGTACCCCCATGATGCAAATGTTGTTACATTTCATGTTGGCCCAAAGGCCCCTTAAACTATCCTAATTTAAAAAATTTTTTTTTTCTTTTTGCTGCTCTGAATGGGTATTTCCTGCTACCTTGTCTTCCAAATCACTGATTTGACACGATGCTTCATCTAGTCCACTGTTTACCCCTTCTAGTGCACTCCTCATTTCCAGCATTGTAGTCCTCATTCCTGACCGCTTCTTTTTCATGGTTTCTAAATCCTGTTCCATGCTGCTGAAGTTCTCAGTAAGTTTCCTGAGCATCCTCAAGACCATTTTTTTGAACTCTCTCTCTACTAAATTGCTTGCCTCCATTTCATGTAGCTCTTTTTCCTGGAGATTTCTCCTGGAAATTTCTTTCATTTTGGACTTGTTTCTTTGTCTTCCCATTCTGGCTGCCTCCCTGTGTTTGTTTCTATGTATCAGGTATATGTGTTTTTCTTCAATACAGCTGCAGGTTTTATTATGTGAATGTGGGAATAGTATGGGGTTTTCACTTTGATTTTTCTTACCTACTAAAACTGTGGACATCACCTTAAGGCATGCAATGCAATACAACTAAGTTTTAACTTTTCATCCATGCCCCTGGCATCCATTTGCCTACCAACCATTCACTCCTAGTCTTTCAATCTGGCTTCTATTTTCACCATACAGTTCTAGCTAGAGTCTTAAGAGGCACCCTGAGTATCGCAATCGACAAATTCATGACCCTTTGAGTACTCCTGGATGCTCTCTTTTCCCTTCCCTTCTAATGCAGAAGCCTAGGCTCCCTGAGCTCTCTCTTCATCCTGGCTAATCTTTCACTCTCCATTGGCTCCTCTTCTTTCTATTTTTAACATCAGTGTTTGCCTGGATTTTACTGTCTTGTTATTCTTTTCCTTTTTATCTTAAGCTCAGATCTCTCTTGAATTGCTGATACAAGTAACCATTTTTATTTGATATAATAATTCCTGCAGGCTTAGTAGCAACTTTTGATTATTACTCTTTGAATGAAAATCATTTACAGTGCCACCATTCCCCCAATCACTCAGGCATGAAACACTGGCATCTACTTTGCGCACTCTTTCTCCTTTATGCCCCAATTCCAATAATTTAGAGTCAAATTATAAAGTGCTCACATCTGTAACACTCCAAATAGCTGAGATGTGGCTTAGTGACAATCAAACAATCAGACAGAACTGATTAAGAAGATCAGTCCAACTCCTATTAGCTATTTGACTTTAGCCAGGTTACTTACTAATCCAAAAATAGTAGTTATAATATTAACTATAATATAATAGGCTATTATAAACATTAAACAAAATAACATTTGAAAGTTACACACAATATGACAAATGGTATCATTATTATGCCATTTCTCTATGTATTCTCTATGCATTCCTCATGTTACTTAAATGTTCCTATTTATATACATATGCCAGTTTTTCTTCTGCCTAAAATATCTTCCCAACACACACTACTTATATCCTACCATCACTCAATGCCCATCTTAAATATTCTTTCCTTCACAGAGCCTTTGCTGATACATTACCCTTCCATACTAGTGCAGTCTTTCTTCCTTTCAACACATATAAAGCTTTATATTTCTCTTTAGCCATTTTCTGTCTCTTATTTTTCAATTTTCTGTTTCCTCTATTCTCTAGGTTATCTTTTCCCACCATATTTTCAAATTCCTCAAAATATTCCTGCCAGAATGCCATTGCTCACCTAGACTATTACTGATTTTACCACATCCCTTCTTCCTTTATTTGAAGAATTAGTGCATTCCCAGATAAAATGGGAAATTTCTTGAAGATATGGTATCATATTTATCTTTAGTACATAGCCTTATTCCAGTTGCTCAATAAACTTTTGCTAAATAAGTTTAATTTGAATTCCTGTAAATTGATAATGAGTTCAATATAGTTAGGAAAAAAGTCAAAAGCACCACCAAAAGTACCATATCTTATCATCTCCTATTGTCCCATTCTATGATAGAAAATCAGAAAAGAAACATTTAAAAAAAAACACTAAATTTCTTCTCTATTTTTTCCCTAAGAATCAAGTTGTTTCTACAAAATACTTTTAAGTGGAAAAAAATGATCTGCTATAACTTTCCGATAATGATGCAGGATTTTTAAATAAGCAGATTGCCATCCATCTCCTTATTCTTCTCAGTCAGGTGTCTGACGTATGAGAATTATGTATTTAATCCCTGTATACATGCCATGTTGAAATCACTGTCCAGCGCAGACCATACTGATGACTTATTTATAGTGTGCTTAGGCGGCATCCACACTTTATGTGATAAAAATTTAAAGCCTCTTACTGAGGCCCTTTTATCTCAAATTTGGTGATTCCATTTGCATTACAGAAAAACACACTGAATGTTATACCACAAGAGACACCACAATAAAATCCTTATTTGTCTTACAGCCTTCATTACAGTTTTACTTTCAATAAGTAAATGTTTCGCCCAGCTGGGCGTGGCTCAGTGGTTGAGCTTCGACCTAGGATCCAGGCGATCGGGGTTTGATTCCCGGTCAGGGCACATGCCCGGGTTGCGGGCTCCATCCCCAGTCGGGGGCATGCAGGAGGCAGCCAATCGATGACTCTCTCATCATTGACGTTTCTATCTCTCTCTCTCCCTCTCTTTTCTTCTCTCTGAAATCAATAAAGACATATTAAAAAATTAAAAAAATAAGTAAATGTTTCATACATCTGAGATGGTGAAATAAAGAGCTATTCTAGAAAAAAAAGACTAAAGGAGTTTATCACCCCTAAACCACCCCCAAACCAGCATTGCAGGAAACATTAAAGGGATTGCTGTAATAACAAGAAGAAATAGAGAGAGAAACATAGGCATAAAGAATTAAAATGGCAATAAATAACGACCTATCAGTAACAACCTTAAGGACTTTAAGGGAGAGATCAACAGCAATGCAGTCATAGTTGTGGACTTTAGCACTCCACTGACTTCACTGGATAGATCTTCCAGACTAAAAGTCAACACAGAAACAGTGACTCTAAATGGCACACTAGATCAGATGGATTTAATTGATATTTACAGAACATTTCACCCCAAAGCTGTGGAATATACATTCCTCTCAAGTGCACATGGGTCATTCTCAAAGATAGACCACATGTTAGGACACAAAACCAGTGTCTACAAGTTCAAGAAGACTGAAATCATATCTAGAATCTCACATCACAATTAGAAATCAACTATAGTAAAAACACTCAAAAATATTCAAACATATGGAGGCTAAATAGAGGTTATTAAACAATGAATGGGTTACCAATGAGATCAAGAAAGAAATCAAAAACTTCCAGGAAACAAATGAAAATGAACACACAACAACCAAGAATCTCTGGGACACAGCAAAAACAGTCCTAAGATGAAAGTTGTACACATCTTTAAATACTATAATGTTCATTCAGATGCTCTAGCAATAAGTCTCATTTTCGCAGTTGTTTTTTAAACTACTATCAGGCCCATAATGCTCCAGGATTCATAAATACTAGGCCACCTTTGTTTCTGGTGGTGCTCTGTTCCTGTCAATCAACTGCAATAACCTGGCTTTTACACTATTTCTTGTGAAACATCCATCAAGAAAAATTATTCCAGAACTGAAAACAAGTAAAATCAATTACTGCTTGTTCTTTCAGAGTAGTACTGGGTGCATCTTTGATTAACTTCCTATCGACTAAGCTTTTTTACAATTTTGTAGGGCTAGAGGTTATCCTGTAAAAAATTTATATCAATTCAAATGATCCTTATCTGTGAGTAATGCAAATGATTCATGTCTATAATAATATATATATAAATGTTGTCTAGAAGAAATGAAATTGGTTTTAGTCTGATAAAAAAGATAACTCCAAATATTACAATGTATTACTAGGATATTATCCAGTTTTACATCTACTAAAAATATTTCAGCATTCTTGACCGATTATATAAACTGTCTTCCAAAATCTCTTTTGAACCCAATTTTGACATTTTACTTGTTACCTCATTAAGTAATGAATATTTTTAAATCTTTGACATGTTTATTTCATATTAATGAGAGTCACGTTTTTAATCTTTTAAAAATTATAACTTAGGAATCCCAAAACATATCACAGTTTTAATAATATAAAAATCATAATGTGAGTTAACATCTATTCTACCCTTCCTTACTAAGTGACAGGCTTATTCTGAGTGCTGTCTCACATAATTTTCCCAATAGCTCTACAGGACCATAATCACTATTACCACACTGATTTAGAGATGAGAAAATTGAGGCATAAGGAATCTAGCTTGTTGAAGGTCATATATCTTTATTTTAAGCCAACATATTTTTACTTGACTCTGAATATTGCTTTTTATAACTATGCATTTTTCTGAATTCATGCCTTCCTACCCAGTAGGTTGTCTTTTTCATTTGGGGAGGGTACTGATATCCTACCTTGATTCCTTTCCTTCTAAGACTCACTGCCAACTGTTTTTATATCCCATTCCTTCCTAAGCAATGCCTAATGTCTAATCTGTGAAGTGACCCTCACATCATATAAAAGATCTTAGCATAATGATTCTCAGATTTTACTATGTATCAGAATCACCTGGAAGGCTTGATAAACTACAGACGGTTGAGCCCCATCCCCAAAGTACCTGATTCAGTAGGTCTGGGTGGGGAAAATGAATCTGCAATTCTAAAAAATCCCCATATGATGCAGATACTGTTTGGATACCACACTTTGAAAACTATATGCTGCTAAATCTGCTACAGGTTGATAGCTAATTAATCTAGGTTGGACATCATCTATTTCTTTTTTTTAAATTTATCTTTGTTTCAAGTATTACAGATGTCCTCTTTTTTCCCCATTGACCCCTTTTACCCTGCACCCCTCCTGTCTGGGTCCTTGGGCTCTGCATATATGCATACAAGTTCTTTGGTTAATCTCTTCCCACCCACCTCTGCCTTCAATCTGAGATTGGTCCGTCAGTTCCATGGTTTTATGTCTCTGGATCTATTTTGTTCATCAGTTTATTTTGTTCTTTATATTCCACATATGAGTAACATCATGTGATACTTGTCTTTCTCTGATCATGACACTTCTATTGCTTACCTGCTATCCCTGGATGAGTGTAACCTCTCCTCTGCCTCCTTTCGTTACCATAAAAGCACTTATCTTCACATGTACTGTTATAATTATAGGTGTAAATATTCTGAAATGTACTGTGGGGATGACCTCAGCATAGTGACTAATTCTTCTAAAGGCTCCAGTACACAGCCCTATTTGTCACACCTGCCTTAATCTGAATATAGGACAGTTAATATTTTTTGGAGGGTGAGGGAGTGGGAAGTTCTCTGAGATACCAGCTCCCCATTGTCATAATGCCTGCAAATTACTGCCCTTGACACAGCTGCTAATTACATTACTCTGACTACCATTATTATTATAATTGCTTCCATCCAATCCCCTACTGCTTCCTAGCTCCAAGGCTGCTTCTTCATGGCCAAATAGCTTTACGGGCACTGTGTCCTTTTTTCAAAATAATTCCTGGTCTGGCATTCATGATTTATGGGGTCAACATGATATTAGTTAAACAGTAATAAGAAAGGTAAAAAAAAACAGATTTGACATTCAACTCTCTGATGCTATCGCCACTCATTTTGAAGAAAGGTAAACAGAAAAAATTTTTTTTGAAAAAAAGGGAACTAATAATGTTTATTATTTATTAACAAAACAAGCCTTTTTTAACAGCTAAGCAAGCCTGTTTGTGATCAAACTATAGCAGGTTGCTAGGCCACATTAAGTTTAATGCACCATTATTGATAGAGGCCTGGTTTTCAAATGTGCTTTTAAAATGGTTTTCTTCCATATCATTGTCTTATGAGGAGATTTTCCACTAGCTACCCAGCCTATTACCACATCATAAGACCAAAGTATATGATGCTATAAGTATTAATGTATTTAAATATTAGTTAGTTTGAAAGATTTGAAAGGTTTGATAGATTCTTGCTGAAGTGTCTTTTTTCTGGAGCTTGTGAGCTAGAGAACGAGATTCCATAGACACCAGAAAGTGTGCTCTCTACTACTTTCTGATGGCTAGCAAGAAGGAACTAGCAGGGGCTTTGGTAAGAAACAGACCAAAGGGAAAGAAGTAGTTATATTTTATTTTATTTTTATTTTATTTATTTTATTTTATTTTTAGATTTACCTTTATTGTTGAAAATATTTTATTTTTAAATGATAGCTCTAAGATAACTTTTATAAGTAGGATGTCCATTCTGACTTTTTTATAGTAAAGAAAAAAGAAAAGGCATATCCTCGGCTCAAGTATCCTCTGACTTCTCCCGGCTAAGTATCCTCTGACTTCTCCCATGATACCCTTGAAAAAAAAATCATCCAGAAAAATTCAAGAGTGGCAGCTACTGAAATAACGTCTGTTTACTTCTATTTACAAATTACCTAACTTATAACTCACCTATCATAAACTTTTTAAATCTACAAATTATCTTATGGAAGTGACTTTTTATTGGGAACACTGGGGGGGGAGTGTATACTATTTTATTTATTACTTTTAAAAGGCTTTTTGCATTTTTAAAAACTCATTTATTTAGAGAGAGGACATGAGAGGAAGTAGGGGGGAAAGAGAGAAAGAGAAACATTGATCAGCTGCCTCCCACATGTGCCCCAACCCGGGATCCAACCCACAACCTGGGTATGTTCCCTGACCAGGAATCGAACCCTCCACCTTCCAGTGTATGGGATGATGCTCCATTCAACTGAGCCACCCAGCCAGGGTGATTTTATTTATTTTTAATTCATATTAACTGCTGTTAAAAATGTTGGTTTTTCTCTACAATTTGCTGAACTGTGGAATAAATTTTAAACTACCTGTGTTAGTTGACATGCAAGGTGTGAAGAGGGGGCTTTTGTTAATAACAACTTTGTTGAGATATAATTCACATGCCATAAATTCATCCACTCAAAGTATATGATTTAATGGTTTTCAGTGTATTCACAGATATAGGCAATATCACCACTATCAATTTTAGAATATTTTCATTTCAAAAAGAAACTCCATACTCTTTGGTTATCACAACCCTATTTTGTTCCTGCTCCATCCTACCGCCATCCCTAAACAATCACTATTCTACCTCTCTCTATATAGGTTCAACCATGCTGAATTTCACATAAATGAAATAATTGGTTGTCTTTTGTTACTGGTGTCATTCACTTGGAATAATGCTTTCAAAGTTCACCCGTTTTTCACCATGTGTAAGTACTTCATCCATTTTTAGAGCTGAATAATATTCCATGGTGTGGATATATCACGTTTTGTTTACCCATTCATCCATTATGGACATGTGGGTTATTTGTCTGACTATAGGGTTTTAAGAGTTCTTTATAGACTCTGGTACAAACCCCTTATCAGATACACATTTTGCAAATATTTTCTCTCATTCTGTGGATTGTGTTTTCACTTTCTGGATAATATAATTTGAACCACAGACGTTTTAAATTTTTATGAAGTCCAATTTTTTTTCTTTTTCCTTTACTGCTTGTGTTTTGGGGGTTAGATCTATGAATCCATTGTCAAATTTGACTTCATTCAAATTTACCCTTGTTTTCTCCACAGATTTTTATTGTTTTAGCTCTGATATTACATTTGGGTCTCTGACCCATTTTGAACTAATTTTTGTATATAGAATGAAGTGTCCAATTTCAGTCTTTTCATCATGAGTATCTAGTTGTCCCAATACATTTCCTGAAAAGACTGTTCTTTCCCTATTGAACTGTCCTGGCACCCTTGTCAAATATCAACTGACCATAGACACATATTTTTGAATTCTTACTTACATTCATTGATATACATATCTATCTTAGGCAGTACCATACTGTCGTGATTATTGTTGCTTTGTATTAAGTTTTGAAATCAGGAACAGTGAATCCTCCAATTTCATTCTTCTTTTTCAAGATTATATTGTCTATTCTAGGTTACTTGCAATTCCATATGAATTTTAGGATCATCTTGTCCACTTCCACAAAAAAGCCAAATGGAATTCTGATACAAATTACACTGATTCATTAGATCATTTGGGGGAGTACTGCCATGTTAACAATATTAAATCTTCCAATCCAAAAACATGAAATGTTGTTTCATTTATTTATAATCTTCTTTGATGTATTTCAACATTCTTTTGTAGTTTTCAGAGTATAAATTTGGCATTTCTTTTGTTAAATTTATTCCTAAGTATTTTGTTCTTTGTGATGAATGTTTTATTTTTTTAATTTTTTTAATTTTTTTTATTTTTATTTTTTTTTGTGATGAATGTTTTAGTATTCTAAATAGAAATGCTTTGATTTCCTTTTCAGATTGTTCATTGTAATTATGTTGAAATACAATTGATTTATATATATTAACCTTGCAATCTTGCTGAAAACCATTTATTAGTTCTAATAGTTTTTAGTAGCTTCCTTAGGATTTTTTATATATACAAGATTATGTTGTCTGAGAATATAGGTCACACACTTTCCTGTTTCTTTGTATGTCTCATAATTTTTTGTTAGAAACTGGATCTTTTAGATACCATATTATGCCAAATCTGAGTAATGGTCACCCTTCCGGGATTTATTATTATTTACTTGTTTAATAGCTGGCTAGATTATTTTAGTGAAGTCTATTCTCCCTCCCTTCCCTGCCTGCATTTTGAATCACCTGATCTAGCTCCTCAGGAGGCACTGCCTTGGGAATGCTGACAGTCACTCGTGCTGACCGTTTTTGGCAGGGCTCTCTTTGACTCACTTCCCCTAGGTAACAGCTGTTAACTTCCACTAATTGCCAGCTGATTCTTTTTCGGCAATACCTGGGGCACCAAACATTTTACAGCCTAATCTAATTAAAGTTGGGCTCCTTTCAATGAATAGTTCCTAAAATCAACTTTTGAAATCTTCAACCCAAGTAAACTACTAGCCAACTTTGTAATTTTTCGACTCACTAAATTATTAAACCAAATTTATTCTTTCAGAGCTAGTCATTAACCTTAACTGTGAAATATAAACTATATTGATAATATCATTTCCATTAGGGAGCCAATAATTCATTATGAGCTGTATTTTGCTTCCTACAGTGTTTCTAGTACACACATGCAGACACAAAATCTGCAATGCTGCACTAATCACATAGTAAATAGAAAATTTGTTTTCGTGAACTCTTATTTCTCCTGCATACTTACACCTCTTAACAAAGTTTATTTTAAAGAACAATTTTGAGTGGCTTTTAGACTGAGAACACCATTCAATCAGGAAATTTAACTTCTCTGAAATGGCATAGCTTTTAATGACAAATATAACAAACTCGGTTAATTTTTCCTTCAAAAATTATAACTGCTGATTTTATCATTGCTTCTTTTAGAAATACAGCAAAACCACCAATACTGTGTTAATATTCAAGGCACATTCAAACATAAAAGAAAAAAAATAAAGTGTCCTTCAAAAACATGAAATTATCTACGTGGTTATGAGACTAATATGAATTTTATATCAAAAGAAATAAAGATTCAGAAATATCAAGTAAGTGTATATGTTAAGTGAGCCTACAGTTTCTTGCTTCAAATTAACTTTATAAGGCTTGCTGTTTCACCTCCTGCCAATACTCCACAGGCTGGTCAAGCCTACACTTTAAAATGGACTTATATTTTCATAGCTGCAAAGCCCTTTTTGTTTTAGTGCTCTGTCTTAAAACTCTCCAATGTTAATGAATCAGTTTAACTTTCAATTATTTGCTTTTATAGGAAAAGAATACATGGTTAATAAAATACAAAAATCATAGCTAAATGATTCCCGGTCAGGGCACATGCCCAGGTTGTGGGTTCGATCCTCAGTAGAGGGCGTGCAGGAGGTAGCTGATCACTGACTGTCACCATTGATATTTCTCTCTCTCTCTCTCTCCCTCTCCTTTCCTCTCTCTAAAATCAATAAAGACATATTTAAAACAAAACACAAATTTAGTTGACCATATATGCATGGGTTTATTTCAAGGATGTTTATTCTGCTCTATTGATCTTTGTGTCTACTTTTATGCCATTCCAATACAGTTTTGATTAGTATAATTTTGTAATATAGTTTAAAGTCAGGAAGCTTTGTTCTTTTTGCTCGTAGCTATTTGGGGTCTTATGTAGTTATGCAGAAATTTTAGGATTGATTTTTTTCTATTTCTGTGAAAAATGCCATTGGGATTATGATAGAGATGGCATTGACTCTGTAGATTGCTTTGGGTAGATGGACGTTTTAACAATATGAATTTTTCTAATCGATTAACACTGAACATCTATTTATTTGTTTAAATATATCTAAGTATTTTATTCTTTGTCATTATTGTAAATTATTCTCTTAATACCTTTTCAGATAGTTCATTTTTAGTACAGAGAACTGTGACTGATGTGAGTCACATCTGTACTTCCACGTTGATAAATATATATTGGCTATTTCTCCAAGAGTATTAACCTAAAAATCACTGTAACTTGAATACCTTAATTAAATGATGTCTTAAAATAATCCCCAATATCTTCCCCTCTCAAAAATTGAGAGCATTATAAATAAATTTTGAAAGATTTACAAACTTTGGGGCTCTTGGTAGATGATCTAATAAAAATATTCACTTCATAAACAAGGAAACTAGACCAGGATAGGGAAATGACTTGTTTAAAATGACAGGGCACCCAAAGCAAAGCAGATGACAAAACTGGAAACAACTGCCTCTCTATGCCATGCTCTGTCCTCTCAAGTTACTTCTTTCTTTAAAGCAGATAAATTCAACACTATTGACATTTGGGGCCGAATGATTTGTTGTAGAAGGATTATTCTGGGTTATTACAGAATGCTCAGGAGTATCCCTGGCCTCTACCCACTAAATGCCAGTTGAATCCCTTTCCTGCTTGTAACAATAAAGGATGTGTCCAGATATTGTCAAATATCCCCTTGGTGGTACAAAATCTCCCAAAATGCAACCACTGCCTTAAAATTAATGAAGCTGAAGTTCTAGAGAAAGCCTTAAGAGAGTAATAATAGTCAAAAATATATATATATACACACACATATATATACACACATATATATGGGAATTCGGTTGCCTGTCCTCTCCATTTCTTTTGTATTTTAATATATATAAGTTCTCTGAATACAGTGCTATACCTGATTGAGTGTTGTTCCTTCATAGCCCTCATATATTGACAAGATAGTAAATAAGCTGGTTTGATATGGTATTATTTCAAAATTGTCAAAGGGAAAAATGAATTGGATATTTGCACCCTCTTGATTTCCAAAAAGGCATAAAAATTGCCAAAATATTATTCTTAAAAGTCACATGTGAACTTCTTACATAAGTGTGAAAGTGGCAGTTAACAGAGAATTGAGGTAGTGTTAGTTTCTCTTTCACACACCATTTGAATTGCCCTCAATTTTCATTTGCATCCCACACAAGCTTTCCTGCCTCTTCTGACAAAAACTTAAAAATTCAGGCTGTGTCTGGGGTGGACAGAAGTCTGCCACAGCAAAAATGACTGCAAGTGCTCACTGCACACAAATCTATTTTTAGTTAATTATTTTAATTCCAGAAAAGAAATTGGAATCTTGCTTTTTTCCCATGAAACACAAAAGAAAGCCTAAATTCAGCTCTATTATTGTTTTTTTACCTTATATATTTGTATCCTGAATATCCCTAGAGTATGCAAGTATAAGAATTTTAGGTAAAATAATACAACTATTTCAACTTAAAGGGGTTTTGGTAACTATAAAATAGAAATTTAAGTAGTTAAATAGCACCTTCCATGTAGTAGATGATCGGTAAAATATTAACTGGTTGTTTGAGTGGTTGCAATTTAACAAGAATTGTTAAGGAAAATTAAATTATAAATGTGTGTTTTAGCATTAAAATTCTAACAATCCCTAAATTGTCTTGTTTTATTTTATTATTATTTTTTTGGTACATAGTCCCTTATGAACCTGTTGCACATAACAAACTTTATTGAGGATTACATAATGAAGAAAAACCATGTCCTAGGTCTGTGAAATATGCTGTTGGTATTTTAATAGGAATTGCATTGAATTTATAAATTGCTTTGGGTAGTACGGACATTTTAATGATATTAATTCTTCCAATCCATGAGCATGGTATATTCTTCCACTTGTTTAAATCTTCCTCTATTTCTTTTTCAAGTGTCACGTAGTTTTCCAAGTACAGGTCTTTTACATCCTTGGTTAAGTTTATTCCTAGGTATCTTATTTTTTTAGTTGCAGTGGTAAATGGTATTTTTTTTTAGTTTCTCTCTCTGAAAGTTCATTGCTGGTGTATAAGAATGCCATTGATTTCCAGATGTTGATTTTGTATCCAGCTACATTGCCAAATTCATTTATCAAATCTAGTAGTACTTTGATGGAGTCTTTAGGGTTTTCTATGTACAATATCATATATCTGCAAATAATGACAGTTTTACTTCCTCCTTTCCAATCTGGATACCTTTTATGTTTTCTTCCTGTCTGATGGCTATGGCGAGGACTTCCAGTACTATGTTGAATAAGAGTGGTGAAAGAGGACAGCCCTGTCTTGTTCCTGTTTTTAATGGAAATGTTTTTTTCAATGACATGGAAGCATAGATGAGATTCACAAATGTCAGAAGGATAAAGGAGGGCAGGTGGGTGGAGGGGGAGAGAGTAACCAAAGAATTTATATGCATATATGCACAATCCCAAGGACACGGACAACGGTGGGGAGAGGGACTGGGGAGGGGGATGGGATGGGGTGGAATGGGTCATTGGGGAGAAAAAGGGACATCTGTAATATTTTAAACAAAAATAAAGTTTTAAAAAATAAATAAAATAAAAAGTACAAATAAAATTTTAAAAACCAGTAAAGATCAGTCTATACAAAGCAGGAAAAGTAGTAACTATTTTACTGATTGATAATTTGAGATGCTAAATTGCACAGATCACACATATAAAAAAAAATTGGCCAGAGTATAAGTTGATTCAGAGTGTAAATAAGAATCTTCACAATACCGTGTGAAGGAACTATTTATTGCCTACAATTGGTGGGGGTGTAGTTGGTGAGGAGGATATTATTTAGCTTATTGGAAGTCAAACTATTAGAAGATGTTTCTTTTGTCATTTAAAATTGCTCCAGCTAAAAGCAACAACGATGGAAAAAAATCATCTTCTTAGCCACAGTGTATAGCAAAAATATTTGTAAAACCACCATATACTCTTATTATTCAAGGTTTCTTATAAACTGATGGTAGCTTGAAATTCTAAAAGTAAAGCAGTAATTTAATATGATTAGTGAGGCAGGATAGTAAGAAGCTAAAAAATTTCCTGGGCAAGGGAATGGGGAAACTAAGACAAAATAATTAAACAAGGCTAAACAATTTGACCAATTTATAGCCAGCTAGTGAATCACAAGACCTTATCTTCCCTAACCAAGAACACTTGAGAGCAAATGGTTTATATCTCTCCTCCTTGACCAGAGAATAAATACATTAAATCATTCTGGTCAGGGTGATAGAGGACAGAGACCCAATTAATTCCATTTGTGCCAGCTAAACCCAAGGACAGATAAAAAAATAACAGGGGGAAAAATAACAAAAACCTGATTAGAGCCAGACAGACCCAAGATAAAAATCAAACAATAAAACCAACCAAAAAAATAACCCCAAACTCCCCTATATGCTCATTTTAATACATCAACATATTAAAAACACACCTAAAAAGCTAATGAATATTCTGCTGAAACCCTCCCCTAAGATTCTCACCCACAGAAAAAATATTAGAACCCTCAAGACAAAAAATAACCAGTGTAGGCTCACTCTGGAGCATGCCCATGCCTGTTCTAGGGCATGAACTTACTACCTTCCTTCTGTTAAAACTTAAGAGTCTCCAGGAGACTTACAACCAGAGGAGCAGAAGGCAGCAGCAACTAGTCCCAGGCTTACCCCCTAAACCTGACTCCAAGGTCCCCTTTTTCTCTGACTTTCCATTGAGCTAAAAACAGCCCTGTGTTCACTCACTTCTGTCACTCTGACTGTTACTTCCCAGTAAATTAACAACAGCTCTGTCTTGACTCACTTTTTTCCTAGGGAGCCAAAGCAGAACACCACCAACACTCCCTCCTGTTATTTCTACCTTAAGCCCTTCCTTTGTTTCACTGTCTTCAACTTTAATAAACATGCTTTAAAATCACCTAAAGTCATGTAATACAATCTTTCCTGCACAAAGTCAAGAACTCACGCACTACAGGGCGGCCTGAGGCAGACCCGCTCCAGGCCTGGCCTGGTCTGATGACAACTAGGACCTGATTATTCTGACATGTAAGTATGCCTGATGCAATTCAAGTTTAATATACCGTTCCAATAGCTATCAGGTGCTAGATTGTCTCTGCGTCCACTATCTTCTCAAATCCAAACCATATCCTTTTGCAGAAGAAAGATCAGCACTCGAAAAAAGGAAAAGAAAAAGGGTTATGCTGTTATCTCAGGGATGGAAAGAAAAGAGAGATTGGTTTTTCCCTGAATGTACTTGCGCTTATGCATTGTTAATGCATAAAATGTAATTTGCTCTAAAAATCCTTTGTCAAAATCCTACTCAATTCTTTATAATCCAGCTAAAGTGCCCACTGCTCAAGGAGATTTCCTTAAACTGCCCTCTGGGACAAAGAACACAAATGATTAAGTTTTTTCCTCCTCAGATCTTTCTATACCTGTGTGGGTCTTTCTTATGGCACTGAGCATATTTTGGCTCATATTATAGTTATTTGTACTCAGAGCTTATCACCATTACTGGTGTATAAGCTCTTTATGTACAATGATGATGCTATCTTTAATCAATTATTGTTTATTTAATAATCTGTTTTCCTTCTGCCTAGCCCATAGACAATAAATTTCCTAGAAGTCTTGGAAAGGTGATGATCCCTGAGAGATACATTCTTGGACTCATTCATGAAATTGATGGTTTATTAAAATGGTCCAATACGCCAACAGAGCAAGACCTTTTTAGAAGGGATACCACCAAGTGGGAATTATATAAACCATAATATTATGATAGTTAGATACCTGTTTGTATGAGTTCCCTAGGGCTGCCATACGAAATAACATAAACTGGGTAGCTTAAACAATAGAAACTTTTTTTATCATAGTTATAAAGGCTAGAAGTCCAAGATCAATGTGGCAGCAGGTTTGCTTTCTTCTGATGCCTCTCTCCTTGGCTTTCAGACAGCTGTCTCCTTGTGTCCTCACATGACTGTCCCTCAGTCTGAGCAGTTTGTGTCCTAATCTCTTATTAAGTATACAGGTCATTTGAAGTAGGGCCCATCCCAATGACTCCATTTTAACTTAATTACCTTTTCAAAGGCCTTACCTCCTAATATAGTCACATTCTAGGGCACTGGGTGTAAGAACGTCAACATATGAATTGGGGGAGAGGACACAATTCATCCCCTTGCACTGCCCATTTGAATTTCTAAATTTCTAACGATACCGTTACCTTAATATTTCCCCATGCTAAACTCTCAGAACTGACACATATGTGTGTGTGTGTGTGTTTTGCTTGTTTTCTACTGTGTTTACTTACCATGTTGCTTTAGATTTTCTAAATAGGTTAAAGAAATGCTGTTTTTAAATAAGAAATGGTATATTCTGAGGAATGTAATAATTCTACTTCTCCAAAACTTTTTCAAGGATGAGATTCTGAAAGCATTTCATAAACACTATTTGTCTAAATGGCTTTCTAAAATTCCTTTATTATATTTTTTGTGCCTTTAGATCCAATATTAAATATGTCTAGATATAAAATATAAACCACAGAATATGAATACACACATTTTCTGAATTCTTATTTTACTCTTATTAATTGTGGTTAAAAAATATCTCTTTTCTGGTAGGAATAAAACTCTGTTTATATCCAAGGCCTTAAACAGAAATGTGTGCTTGTAATTTAGGTATTTGATTCCTTGGCTGACAAATCAATTTTTAAATATGAGAGATTTGGCTAACTTTGGCATTTCTCACACTTTGTGGTTAACATTTTCACAAATATGAAATAATAAAAGAATAGTTGTGTTTTACCCAGGAGCAATTATTTTAAGAAAGAAAAATCAATATGAGACAACAAACCTGTCCAAGTAGCATTTAAGAACTGGAAATAGCTAGTTACTTTTAAATGGTCCAGCTAGATATTGTATCCTAATCTGTGCTTTCTCATCTTGAGAGTTACTAAAACTTCATTATGAACATAAAACAAACAAAAACAGGAAACAGCTCAAACTCTAAATACCAAATATAGAAAGTATGACAAAGAAAACTTTTTATTACATAAATCACATTTGTTTACTTTTATTTCCAGATAACACTGCCACCTCTTTGAAAAGAATGACTATTAGTAATTTGCCTTTATCTGATCATATTTTGAACATCAAAGAGATTATGAAAGAACTGCTTATTATCTGCATACAAATAAATGTATCTTTATAGGTACAGGTATGATATGTTAACATTAAAAAATATATATGATTAAATTTTCAAAAAAGCATTATATACAGCTTCTACCTTAAGTCCATCCAATGTAATACATTAGAAATTAAGACATTAAAAATGAGCTTCTTTATATCTTTTATTGTCTACTGAACACTGGCTAATTTTGAAGATGCTGGAGCTATTTTTACATTATCCTAGTTAACTTGGTTTGCACATTGAGTTCAAATATTAATGATGACGGAGAGGCCACCATAAAAATCTGCAATATACATGAATGACTGCAATCCTGCACTTCTTATCACAAGTGCCAGCAATGCTCACTTAATGAGAGTTTACTATTTTCCAGGTACTGTATTAAATGCTTAAACATATCTAATCCACAAAAGTCCTTTGAAGAAATATTTCACTTCTTATAAATGAGTGAAAAAGATAGAGTACTTAAATAATTTTCTCTATATCACATATGAATAACCGGCAGTCCCAGGATATATGAGCCCAGGCTTGTCTTACTTCCATCAACCTCCACAAGCAACTCACAAACACACGCACGTCAAGGAACACACCCACCAAAGGGCTGGTGCAGGAACTAAATGAACTTAGATAATCACAGGAATACAAGCAACAGATTTTTTACGTGAAGACCAGACCTAATGTCCAAATTTTATTCCAGAGTCCAAGGTCCAAATCTGGTTCCATGAGATGGACCCCACTACTCCAGCATCCATCGACGTCTTCCTTCTCTAAACGACACATGTTAGCACTGAGTCACACACTGCCTTATTACTTTGATATGTGGATCTGTCTTGTCTCCCCAGCTTTATTTAGAATCTCAATTTTAGACTGCTATAATTATACCATTGTGATATCTAGTATAGTTATAGCATTGTATTTATGTTATGTGCCCAAAGCTCTTATAAAAGGGCACTGCATAGAGCCTGTCCTTTAATAAACACGTTGCAGGCTTGCTGGATGGCCAGATAAGTTCAGATGGCCTAGATTAAGTTATCCTGAAACCAAAAAGAGGAAGAGGAAACCATCACTGAATCAGGTCATTTTTAAAGGATCTTCTCCACTGAAGCAAAATGAATTATTCTCTAGGTTAGCTGAAATTTCGATCCACACCCCTGGTCGGCCAGGAACCAAGCCATCCCTGGAGATAATCAAGCAATTAAAATATTTTCCTTTCCCCACCCTCATTTCCCACTAATACAGCAGGCAATTTGGCAAATTTATCTGATATTCTTTAAAAGCAAAGCAGTAATCCCCAAAGAAGATAGCTAAGTAGCTGATTGGCTGAATATCCTTAAAAGCATAATTATGAGCTTCTGAAACAGTCTGAGGTTCTTAGTGTCTCCTTTACTTATGATAGCTTTTACATTCTCCAGACACTTTATTTGCACCCTCCTCATGGTTTAAAGAGCTCAGTATTGTAAAACTGCACATACTCCTTTCTGCTTTTTCAAATGACAGCTGAGAAAACCATTCTGAGATGACTATCATCCACTTATTGGACCATTTAACATGTGCTTAACTATATTTTAATGATAACACAATCTTACATTATATTTTTACACAGTTGGGAAAGTTAAGTATTTTGTATATGGAAGCTCTTAAGGCAGGTGGCTTATTTATGGTTGACTGTCTTCCCAAATGGCAATGATGCTCCCTTTTGTATTTTGATGAAGCTGACTTAGCCACCTGCTGCTGATTTCCCACTGTCTTCATTTCTCCTGGAGTCATAAAGTTCACCTCTTAAGGAAAAGAAAGAAAATGAGAAACTTGCAGCTTACTCTATCATTCTCTGATATTTTAATTCACAGATGGGGAACATCTGGCCCTCAGGCCCTATACAGCCCAAAATCATTTGGTCTGGCTCAGCCAAGGCAACCTCAGGTGGGACTCCAAATTCAATAAACCTAGGAGCTTTTTTCATAGCTAATTTTTAAGTTGATAATTTTTTATGGCCCGAGAATGATGTTATATACACATCCAAATGGCCCTTGGCAGAAAAAAGGTTCCTCACCCCTGTATGGAACCCAGCAGTGACGACATGAATGATGAAAACTTTAAATGTATGAAAGATAAATTCACTGACCTCACACAGCATGATACAAAGGCACTTTGTGATTTCAAAATATGATACAAAAAGTGTTATTAATATAATAAGATTAACTGATACCTCCTCAGCTTATTGCTAAAAGATGGTACATAAATTCTGGTCCTAATTTGTTAGATAGCACAAGGGCCTCAGGGTCTGGGCCATTCTTACTAAATGCTATTCTTGCTAAATGTTAAAATGTAGCACAGTATTTTACAGACCAGCTATAAACAGGATGAACCTGACAGAACCTCAACTGGATAAATGTAGCCAATTGCAAAGAAGAAGCCAACATGTAACCGACCAAATAATGTATATAAGCAATGATTCATCCTCCCTTCAGGGAGACAGAGCTTTGGATATGAATCTCCTGTCTACAAGTAAATTAAACTACCCTGCAACAACCACTTCTAGTTTTTGAATAGAACACCTCAAGCAGTGAACCCCTTGAGTTCAGTAACACTTTCTCTCCTACCTTTCCTCCAAAACTATGGTTATTTTTTTAATATAATCTCCCCCTTGATAACCCACCTATAAATTTATTTCCCAAAGCTGAGACCTCAGTCTTCCCTACTTCTCAGTCTACGCTGAAGGATTATAATTGTTAGTGTTATGTGGTAGTTGAGGGATTGAGTTCTGGAATGAGACAATCCGTGTCTAAAACCCAGTTCTTAGGAATGTTAATTAACTTGCCAGTGCTTCAACCTTAACTCATCTGCAAAATGGGGATAAAAATAATAGAAAACCAATAGTGCATTTTTAAAGAGTAAATACTTGTTAAACTACATTGTCTGATAAAAAAAATGCACTCAACAATGTAAGATGCTATTATTATTAATGATACTATTAATCTGTTTACTATTATTTCTTGGCATCAAACAACATAGTTTACTTTTATTCCTTGATCTTAGCTATCATATATACATATATACATACCTCTGTTGATTCCCAAATTAAAATTTCTCTCCTAGAATACAATAAGGAAGTGATTTGAACATTGGCTCTCAACAAAATATTAGCAAATCAAATCCAATAAAGTATTAAAAGTTTTGTATACCACAACTAAGTAGGATTTATTCAAGGTATGCAAGGCTGGTTCAATGCTTGAAATCAATGAATGTAAACCACACCTCAATTGAAAACTTTAAAAAAATTCCTTCAAAGTGGATCAAAGACCAACTTCTAGAAAATAACGAGACAATCTACACAATCTTAGGTTTGGAGATTACTTTTTAGATACAACACCCAAAGTAAGGTCTATGAAAGAAAAACAATGTATTAACATTGGCTCTTCAATTGTAAAAAACTCTCTAAACTAATGTAAAATATTAATAATAAGGGAAACTTGGGGCAAGGAGGGGGTTGGGGAGAGGGGGATAGAGAATATAGGCTCTCTTTGCACTTTCTGAAAAATTTTTAAAATCTAAAACTGCTCTAAAAATAAAGTCTATTAATTTGAAAAATAACAAAATCCAAAACTTTGACAACACCAAATGCTGGTAAGGATGCAAAACATTAGTAACTCTCATCCACTGCTGGTGGGAATGCAAAATAGCACAGTCACTTTGGAAGACAGTCTGGTGCTTTCTTATAAAACTAAACATACTCTTATTGTACAATCCAGTAGTCACATTTCTGGTTATTTACCCAAAGGAGTTGAAAACTTATATCCACACAAAAACCTGCAAACAGATGTTTACAGCAGCTTTACTCATAATTACCAAAACTTGGAACAAAACAAAATGTTTTTCAGTAGATGAACAGATAAATAAACTGTGATACACCCAGACAATGGAATATTTTTCAATGCTAAAGAGAAATGAGCTATCAAGGCATGAGAAGACATAGAGAAGCCTTACATGCATGTTACTAAATGAAAGCCAATGTGAAAATGCTTCAGCTGTGTAATTCCAACTGTAAGACATTCTGAGAAGGCAAAACTATGGAGACAGTAAAAAGATCAGTAGTTGCCCTGGACGATGTGGCTCAGCTGGAGCCTCATTCCACAGGCACTGAGAGGTCGAGGGTTTGATTCCTGGTCA
The DNA here is from genome assembly GCF_964146895.1 of Miniopterus schreibersii. Classification (NCBI taxonomy): domain Eukaryota; kingdom Metazoa; phylum Chordata; class Mammalia; order Chiroptera; family Miniopteridae; genus Miniopterus; species Miniopterus schreibersii. The sequence continues at coordinate 51,618,021 of NC_138118.1, forward strand.
GGGCACCTACCTAGGTTGCAGGTTTGATTCCTTTTGGGGTGCAAACAGGAGGCAACCAATTGGTTCTCTCTCTCACATCAATGTTTCTCTCCCTTCTTCTCTCTGAAGTCAAGGAAAATATGTCCTCAGGTGACGATTAAAAAAAAGATCAGTGGTTGCTTGGGTTTAGAAGGTGGGGAATGAATAAGTGCAGTACAGAGGATTTTTAGGGCAGTGAAAATTCTCTGTATAATACCATAATGATAGATTTGTGTCATTTTATATTTGTCCAAAACCACAGAACATACATCAATACTGAACTGTAATGCAAGCTATGAACTTTGGGTGATTATGATGTCAATATAGATTCAACTGCAAAAAATGAACCACTCTGGTGGGGTATATTATAACACAGTGGGTTATTCCTGTGGGCGCTGGAGCAGTGGGTCTATGGGAAATCTCTGTATGTTCTCATTTTTGCTGTGAAACTTAAACTGCTCTATAAAAATTAATTTTTAAAAAAGCAAAATCATGCCCCCCTCAAAAAAAAAAACCCACAGGCTCTAGCCCTGGCCAGTGTGGCTCAGTCCATTGAGCATCATCGGGTGCAATGAGAGGTCACTAGTTCCATTCCAGGTCAGGGCACATGCCCAGGTTGTACACTGGATCCCCAGGAGGAGGGATGCAGGAGGCAGCCCACAGATGTTTCTCTCATCTATATTTCTCTCTCTCTAAAATCATTAAAAACATATCTTTTAAAAATAGGCTCTAAAAGACAAACATCACATGATCTTGCTTATACGTGGAATCTAAAGAACTTAATAAACTGATGAACAGAATAGATTCAATGACATGGAAGCACAGATGAGACTGACGGATGTCAGAGGGATGGAGGAGGGCGGGTGGGTGGAGGGGGAGAGAGTAACCAAAGAATTTATATGCATATATGCACAACCCAAGGACACGGACAATGGTGGGGAGAGGGACTGGAGAGGGGGAAGGAACGGGGTGGAACGGGTCATTGGGGAGAAAAAGGGACATCTGTAATATTTTAAACAAAAATTAATATTAAAAATAAATAAATAAATAAATAAAAATAGGCTCTAAACTTAGAGACATTTGGAATCCAAAACTATCTCCACTTCTTTTTAGCAATTTGAGCTTAGGTATTAACTTCTCTAAGACTACAGTTACATCTGTAATAAGGGAACATTCATGGTCTGACTTTACAGGAAAATACTGATATTTAAATAACATTAAGCATGCCGCATGTTTAGCACAGTGTCTCTAATGCTTTTATTCCATGCTCATAATTGTAAACTACTTACTGGATATTCCACAGGGATCAAAAAATCACGATGACCACAAGCTAAAGTATGATCATTTCACTGCTTTCATACCAGCGGAGCTTCCTATGTCCCGATCTTATTAGTGCTGCACAGCCCTTGGCTATAAATAGGACTGATCTTGACTTCTCCCTCTCAGTCTTATTGCACAAAGATTCTACCATGTTATTAGGCTTATAATCCAACACTCCTCTCTATTTATTTTTCTGTATTGATCATCTCTCCTCCAGTCTACTAATCATCCCCCATACTGAAGACTCTAGCTTCAGTTTAACATTCATACGCCCTATTAATTCTCTACACTGCTGCTTAATGACTTTTTTTAAGGCAAATAATGTCCTACTTGTACTTTAAGCTGGGTTCACAGTGCCATCCAGAAAAGTTCTGGGTGGCATTTCCCCCAGTAAAATGCAGCCAGCCCTTTATAGACTAGTCTTCCTATCTCTTTGGCCTCTTCTGCTAGCATCACAGATTTACATCACTATTCAGACATTTTAGCTAACCACGTTTTCTGTAAATTCTCTATTCCATGCACTTTTCATCTGCACATTTTTTTCTTATTCTTTGAGACCCAGGTCAAGCTTCAACAAATCACTTCCTTTCTGAGCCTACTGTGACAAATACTATGCCCTGCCACACCTCCACCGCCTCTGCAAACCATTACACTACAACAGAGGTTTGTTTTCCTGTCTTGCAAACCTAATACAAGCAACCTGACATCAAGGGTTCTACTCAGTTCAAAGCAATATCCTAACAACTAGCAAGTCATCAGAACATAAAATGTGCTTATTTAATATTTGTGAATATTGAAAGAAAAGAATGAAGGAACAGATGGAAGAAAGCGTGGAAGGAACAATGGTGGTAAGGCAGATGGAAGGAGGAAGGAACAGAGAGAAATTAAAGCAGATATTATTTTGGAAAGATTATTTAAACAAATAGAAAGTAAAATATTTAGTGAGTTTCACAGAAAACAAGGAATTGAGCTATGTTTTAGAATTATCTGAGTATGTATAGTAATCTGGGAATTCATTCTAAATACACCCAGTCATTTTGAAATTTCAATAATGCTGTTCTTTTCAATATAGGTAAGTATTCCTTAAATTGCAATAATATTGTAATATTTCATTTCATTGATTCTAAGATGATATCTATTTTAAGGTTGCAATATTTTATGTATCCCTGAAAAACAAAAAGTTTCAAATAAACTAACAAAATTATAAAGTACATCTTCACTTCAGAAATGTTAAAATGTGAAAAATAAACACTGCAGAATCTATGAAATACAAGCTGTAAAGTTACACAATTCTTATGGACCATTGATTATGTACCCCAAAAGGAAAGAGAAACATTTAGCATTGACTTATAATCCTGAAATCTGAAATACCGGTTAGAGAACCACAGAATAATTTTAATTTTGGCTCTAAAATTTTCAGTAGTTACTGCCAAGAGAGAAACATGATATTTTACATGGCTCAGAGAGTCTATAAAACATTGTGAGTTCCGGTAAAACAAATTATTCTAGCTACAAAGACAACAGAAAATTTTTTATCATAGGTAATAGTTAATTCTTCAGAGCTTTCCTATGCTAAAAGGATTATTGTAAAACCAAGTCCTGGAAAGGCTCTTATGCAATACACAGTTCACCTTAATATTGCAAACCCAACCAAGATTCTAGAGATAATACCCCCCCCATGTTTTCCCTTTCAAAGACTGGCATAATATATGCCCAAATACAGTTAGTGTTTCACCAGTACTTTTTTTTGGTATTATAATATCGTTTGAAAAACTTGTTTGACAAATTAGAAAGACATTATTTTAAAACAAACTAAAGTCCTGACCAGCATGGCTCAGTGGTTAGAGTGTTGGCCTGCCCACTGGAGGGCCGTGGGTTTGATTCCCAGTCAAGGGCAAGTGCCTGGATTGCAGGTTCCATCCCCCAACCCCGGTTGGGGGTGGGTGGGAGGGGACCAACAGATGTGTCTCTCTCCCATTGAGGTTTTTCTCTCTCCCTCCCTCCCCCTCAGTCCCCCTCCCTCCTCCCTTCCACTATCAATGGAAAAAATATCCTCACTCCTTGGGTAAGGATTGAAAATAACACTAAAATAAAAAAGATATTAGTTATATGGTGGGATTCAAGGAATCAGTGCAGTCATCAAACCAGATACAAAGGAATCAAGTGGTTGAACAAAAATTCTCTCATGTGACTAAAAAGCAACATACAGATAAAATTTGCACAACAGCTCATCAGCAATTGGCTCAAAACTGAGTACAACTTTAATACAAATAACTGCAAGGCAAGTGTGTACTAGAGTAGAAGCTGTGAATGGAGCTGTGATGGAGCCAGGTGGAATCATGTATGTTTAGGGAACTAATATGGAGCTTGGAGGCCATAAAGCTTGTCTTACATATGCTCCACCCAGCATATTTTTCCATGAACTTTTAAACTTTTCAACCATGCCTGAACTTTAATCCCCTCCTCACCATGACAACCAGGCCATCTGCATTTCTTTCTTTGAAAGGAGCCAACCCATTTTGCCAACCAACATCTTTCATTTGCATATTGGCTCAACCAATCCCTATTAATTTAGCCAGAATCCTTCATTTACATAAAGAAGATTGGACTGAGGATAGTGCAAGCAGCCCTGCCTTGCTTTGTTCTCTCCAGAGCACAATTAGGTTGCTACCTGAATCTGTGCCCGGGACTTCAATCCCTTCTTTGCTCAAATAAATGCCTTTTTAAAGCACTGTGAATGACAAGCAATTTTCTGCTCAGGAATTTAATTTTGTTCAATCAGTTGACCAATTTCACAGGTAGGTACATTAGTTCAAATAAAATGTAAATGTTCCAACTACAGCACAGTAAAATAAGTATAAATCTGCAAATCTAAAAATTCTTAATTGTTTCTATCTCCACTTCCATAGTTAATTTTAAAAATGCCATATTTGCATATTTTTATTTGCTCAAAGAACTAAATTCAATCTTCCCACACCTGAAAATCTCAAGGGTTTAGATACTTGCTATACTGCCATCATAACTTCATAAATAGAAAAAAGCATATTTTTGATAATAAAAACCTTGACTGATTTTTATACTTTTTTTTTCCTTCTAACATCACAATCCTAAAACATTCAAACCCTAGAGGCCCACATAGATTTTGGAATAAAATGGGACACTTTCCTACCCATTGGGCAGTAAGGAAATGTGGAGAAAAAAGTGCCCAGAGAAGAAGTTTAGAATGAGATCGGTAATGACCTGTGACATTCCGTCACAATCAGTTATTGATCTCATTTGAAGAGACTCACTCCAGGCCTTACGGGAAAAATAAATTTAAAATGATGACCTTCTATTTGGGGGGGAGGGGGAGGGGGAGAAGGGAGCCTTCTGAAGAATCTATTTTAACCTAAAATATCAGCATAAAATTATTTAGTTGGTCTATTATCCCCAATATTACATTTCCATTGTGCACATGGACCTTTTATGATTGTCCCTATCTAGATATCATTTGATGCTGTTTTTGAAAGTCAGCATTTGCAAAATTGTCAAAGTCAATTATTTACAGTGGTAAAAAAGGTTGGCAGAGATATAAATGCTTTCACAAATTTGTGAATTTTCTAGAAAACAAGAACAATATTGTTGATTTTTTTAAAAAATGTGTGGGGGTCATGTACTCTATAATACTTTGTTTTACTCCAGTTTTGATTGTACACAATAAGAAAAAAGTATTGGGTAAATACAGGAAGATAATTCAAAGCAGATAAACTCTTTCAAATTTAAATTCTGGCCAATTATACAAACGCTATTATTCTTTTAGAAATCTAATCACCTAAATGCTTCAAGTCCTGTGTGAGAAGACATTTAGCTTCTCTCTTGAGTAGGTGTCAGATTTGCATGGGTACAGACATTTTAATACAATAATTTATACACCACATATTTCTCTTGATCCAGGCAATTTAGCAGTATTTTTCAAAGTATAGGGCCTCTGAATCAGAATTACTTAGTGTTTATTAAACATGAGGATTTCTGGGTCTTATGCCTCAGACTGATTCTCAGAATCACTTATGGAGTACTAGATATTAATAATTTTATTAATCTTGCATTTCCACAATCTTACCCTGAGAACTTTATAAAATAAAACCTGAGAGCCACTGCCACTGTGTTAAAACAAATAGTGTGTATGCTCCTAGAAAAACTTACTATACATTTTGCCATGAAGAAAGGATGTTATTTCTGCACTGAAGGACAGAAAATGAACTCTGACATTTCAAATATTAGGATTTAAGTTATATTCAAACACTTTTAGAAAAAAATATATATTTTTATATATAACTGCCCCCAATCAAATATTAAGTAATTCAAATAGTCAATAATTATCTACATAGAATGAGAATAAAAATGCACCTCTCCTTGTGTAGTTATTCAGTGGTCAGAAATAACCGCCAAACCACTGTCACTTTGAGATTTAATCAGTGAAAATACTTTCCTACCACCCACATCTGTATGTATATTCTGAGGTTATTCTAAATAGCCTAAAAGATTATTTTAACATCCAAAATGCACAGATCCAAGCTAACTGGAGATGTAGGATTTAGAACTATAGAGATTAAAACTGGAAGAAAGGTCAGGGGTCATTAGTCCAATCACCTCATCTTACAACGTTGAAATCATAGATGGTAATATAAAGGTAAGCAAGATGCCAAAAATCTTGATGTTGAATCTATTCCTCTTTACTACTATCTAAACCACACAACCTCCTTACAATATCATCTTATAAGTTTCTTAAATAATAAAATGTCTTTTTTAACAGCTTTTGATTACTTGCTTGGCCTACTACAAATAATTTTTCTTGTGTCTAAATTTTTTTTTTAAGTCCTCACCAGAGGATATTTTTTCCATTGCTTTCCAGAGAGAGTGGGAGGGAGAGAGAGAGAAAAAAACATCAATGTGAGAGAGACATATCCATTGGTTGCCTCCCACACAAGCCCTGACTGGGCCAGGGATCGAGCCTGCAACCGAGGTACATGCCCTTGACCGGAATCGAACTTGAGACCCTTCAGTCGGGGGCCAATGCTCTAAGCACTGAGCAAACTGGCTAGGGCTCTTATGTCTAATTTTTACATTTATCTACCATGCATTCCAAATTGTGTATCCCATAATTTTAATAGAGTGCAGAGATGTTATGTACCTCAACACCTCACCAATGTTTATACCATTAAGCTATATAAATTTTTATTTTTATTTTTATTTTTATTTTTTGAACACCACAAAAAACAAGGCTTTTATTATTTAATCACTAAGGTGTGGTGTTTTTTTTAATTTTTTCTCAGGATCCCATACCTATATAACTATCAATCAGCATACTCCACTTTAAAGACAAAATTAAATTTGGAACGTACTAAGGACTATAATGGGAAGGGAATCCACATTTTACAATTTGCGTATTTTATTATTTCATGTGATTAACCTCAAGGTACATGTATAAATCTCAAGCAGTGAAGACTTGGGAGTGCTTTTTGAAATTTATTTTTATGATGAAAAGAATACAGATAGTGTTACTCCAAATCTTTTGGATAAAATACAATTAACTAATTTGATTTTATAATAATATGAGATCAGAAAACTTGATCCGGAATTTAGTGCCATTTCCAACAGTACAGGGAATGAACTAATATCTTGAGGGAATACAAAGCAGGCAGTTTGGGGCTTCTGAAGCTTAACCAGAGAAGTTTGCTTTGATGAAGACAGGTGGGGCCTATACCAGTCTTCACATATATTTAAGGCTCAGGCCTATTTCATGTGACTATAGAACTTAGAACTCTGGGTAGAAATCATAAGACTATACACTTCAGTTCATTATTTGGAAGAATATTCTCACATTCAGAGTTGTTTGAAATCAGAACAGCCTGCCATCTCATGTTCTACTGAAGGTTTAGACATCTAATATGGAATTGATTGTTTTTATGTGTCATTTGCTGAAAGTAACCTCCAAGGAAACTGCAGCCTCAGCATTGCAAACTCAAAGTGCAGCATATTTTGAACCACTGTCATGGTACTTAGATCTGACAATTTCTCAGAAAGAATTCAATCCTTTTGGAAAACTAGAACATAAAAGAATCTGAGGTACTTCTCTTACAGTCTGACATCAGTATAGCATTAAACTATAGACAAAACTAAAACTCTATCATATGCTATGCAGTTTACAATTCTCAAGGGCAAGTGTGAATTTCATAAAATATATCAACATGGATCAATTATATATACACTTGCTAATATTTATTAATATGTATCTACTATTCTAAGAACATTACATGAATTCATTTAATCCTCACAACTACTCTACTATCATTTTTCTAGGTTACAAGCAGAGGAACTGAGAGATGGGGGAGGGGGAATTATGTTCTAAGACCAAATTCATGTTGTCAGCAAGTGATGGAGTCAAAATTGAACCTTGGCAATCTGACTCCGGATCTTGCCCTCTTAGCAACTGTGCAATGTCACATCTAGGTAGGCGGCCAGGGCTTTCCAAATATTAAATAATAGCATTAATGAAATGTCAGCTTTTAAGAACGAAGCATTATCAAACATGAGCAATGACAATACTCATTTGAGCAAAATTACTCTTCCTTCCTTAAGAAATGGCTGTGTCCTCCCTGTGTCTAAAAGGAATGCAAACTATAAATGACCTCAGATTAGAAAAAACTAAAAATTACTGTTATTTTGTTATAACCACAATTATCAAGTTCTATGACCTGCAGTATCTTTTTTTTTAAAAAATATATCTTTATTGATTTCAGAGAGAGGAAAGGAGATGGAGAGAGAGAGATAGAAACATCAATGATGGGAGAGTCATTGATCGGCCGCCTCCTACACGCCCCCGACCAGGGATCAAGCCCGCAACCCGGGCATGTGCCCTGACCGGGAATCGAACCCCGATCGCCTGGATCCTAGGTCGACGCTCAACCGCTGAGCCACACATGGCCGGGCAAGCTACAGCATCTTAAAAATTGAGAGAACATGTGTGTACATACTATATGACATATACACACATATAGTATAGTATATAGTATAGGATATGAATATAATTTAAAAATAAGACAGGATCAACCAATAAATGAGTGCTTTGGTTAACATACAATAATCACTATGGAATTCCTGGCTTTAAAAGGATTGCAAAAATAAAAATCATGAGAAACTTTCATTTTAGTATAAACAAAAATAACTATCAATTGATTTTTTTAATAAAAAAATGAGAGTAGGCCTAAAATACAGTCATGACAGAAATATAACCAACAAACCTCCTATGTATTATTGATAAGCAATTTGCCAGAAGAGATGGATCTGAGGTAAGTGCTGAATCTCGGGATTCATTCAGCCCGGTGGGTAAGAAGTGAAGAGCTAAGCCGTCTGAAAGGAGTATCAAGATGGAAATCTCAAAGGGAGGTCAAAGAGAAGTCAACATAGGAGACACCATTCAAACTTCCCCAATTAAACAGGAAGCAGAAAAGGCAGCAGAATAGCAAAAATACAGAAAGCCATGTCATAACATAAAATGAATAAAGGAATGTTTGTCCTCCAGAAGTGTGCTGAGTGCGAACGTGTACGTGAGAGGAGGTTAAGATGATAGCAGCATTATTATCCTCTTGGTCACTGGGATAATCTGAAAGGAAACAAAAGCTATCTATTTCCATGGCTTCTAGGGAGTTGTAATTAATATTCACTTTCTGTGGCTTAAGTCATCTGAACTATGATAAGAAAAGAGTTGCGTGGACATAACACACATCTGAATAAACTGCCCTTTTAATTTTTCACCTTGTACAACCAGTACTTACATACTGCAACGACAGCAGCTAACAAATGTCATCTTAGAAATCCATACCCAAATTTGATAGTCTAAGAGCTTTCGCTGGTAAAACGGTCAGACCTCAGCCCCCTTTTAACCACCCCTTCCCCCCGCCACACACACACTATCCATGGCTCTGTCCACGAAGTGTCCCATATGCTCTCAGGGATAAAATCAGGATGCTGCTCCTTCCTGCTGGGCTCTGGCTGGTGCTGAGGCTGCTGTTTGTGACTGTGCTCCCAGTAATTGCCAGTTGCTCTGCCAGAAATGCCACCTGACCTGCTGCTCATTATTGCTCACTCTGCTGCAGCTTCCACAAGACAAGGGCTTGAAGCCTGCCCCGGACTGCTGCTCACAGCGCTGCCCCTTCCCTAAGCGTGATGACATTACCACTCTCCGCCACGACATTCTCCCTTCTCTGATATCAAGAGGGCTCGCCCAGTCCTGTAAGTACAACTCTCTCAAAGGGCACCTCTAGAGCAAGACACAAAGAATCACGATTCTTCCAATTTTACTCAAGAAACTGTTTCTCCTAGGTGCATACAAGTCACGAATGACAAGAGGGTGGGTACTGGCTGGTTCTGGACAGGTTCAGGGAGCAGTGAACTGAACCACTACTCATTTGCTCCTTTAGTCATGGTTGCTGAGTCCAACTCCACAGTGACGATATCATTATACAGATTTTTTTTTTTCTTACGGGCAACACATCACATCCTGATAACTTGCTCTCTGTTACTGCTGTCAACTAAATTGTTGGTCCACAGTTTATTAGGTCCATAGTCTAATATTTAACTATGCTAAGTTTTTATTTTCCAAAAGGTTTTTCTGCCCCCATATAAATGGGGTAAAATGAAAATAGATATGTGGGTGGCATATTAGTTTCTAGTGGTGTATAAAAAATTACCAGAAATTTAGTGATTTAAGACAAATTTATCATCTCACAGTTCCTGGAAGTCAGAAGTCCAGGAATGACTTAACTGGGTTCTCTGCCCAGAGTCTTCACATGTTGGAAATCAAGGTGTCAGCTGGGCTGCACTCTGATTTAGAGCTCGGGGTCCTCTTCAAAGCTCTTTCAGGTTGTTGGCTGAATTCAGTTCTTTGTGGTTATAGAACTGAGGCAACTCAACTACTAGTAGTCTCCACCCATTACCTGCCATGTGGCCCTCTTCAAAACATGGGGTATGTCTTTTGAAGGCCAATTTGTAAACAACATTTGCTCCTGTTTCTTGCTTTTTTAAGAGCTTAAGTTATTAGGTCAGGATAATCTCATTTTGATTAACTCAAAGTCAACTGATTGAGGAATTTATTACATCTGCAAAATACCTTTTGCCATACAGCATAATATACTGAAGGGAGTGATAATCTTCTCAAGTCCAGCTTGCTCTCAAGGAGAAAGGACTGTACAAGGCATGTGCACCAGGGGGCAGGAATCTTAGGGACAATCTTAAAATTCTTCCTATCACAGGTGGATTGGTATTCAAACTACACGTTAACTGTACATGTAACTTTCAGTTCCTTTTCTAGAATAGGTACGCTTATTTCTTTTATTGAAAATAACACCCTTTCAGCCTTTGCAGTGAGGCTGTGAACCATATACCCTACACGCCCCATCAACTAGACAAAGTCATAAACCATTAGCTTTAAAGCTAAGAATAACCCTGAGTCAACTCAGGATTCAATTTCTAATCATCTGGGTTGACTCTGGCTCATAGGGTACTTTGAATACATACAAAATGACTTAATCCAATCCTACTCCTGAGAACCTGAAGCTATTCTGGCAGCAAAATACTGTAAATATTTTGGTATTTTTGACAGTTGTTGACTAAGAGCCAATATTGAGGCATAGCTTTATGGCTAGCCAACGACTGTGCACCAGGCTTTAAGAAGTATGTCTTTGGATATGTCAAATACAAATTTGGTTTTATGTAGTTCATGACAGGCCCTCTGGGAAGACTATATGAATAAAACTCTTATAAAATACAAAAGAATTGTATCTGTAATTGGATGACTTCAAAGTTCTCACATAACCAGGGCCATTACAGAATTATGGGGAATTAATGCTCGTACTAAAAAGTAATATGGGCCTTCATCAATATGCCAAATCATGAGTAAAATAAAAATATTGTGAAATATAGCAGTCAATGTCTCTCTAAAAGGTAAATTATATTTCAATCCTATATTAAAGGAACAGAGAATAGTCATTTGTAACTGAACAGAGTTTATTTACATTTCCTTCATTTTCTTTCATGATAGGATCTCTATGTTGGGCATAAATAATATCTGAGTGTAAGTACAATGATTAGTTAAGTAAAAGCAAAACTAGCCTCACTAATACCTGGTGGAAGGTGGAAGACCCCACTGGTCCTTCTCATCAACAGCAGACATTCACCAGCTCCTGGGTGTGAGGCATATATCAGATTCAATACCACACTACTTGGTACCAACTGTCTTAAATCCAGCTTCCACTTCTCTCTGTTTCAGCAGTGCTGCTGTCATGTTTTCCTGTCCTTCAAGCTCAAAACTTCTTATTTTCTTTGGTACCTCACATCACCTCTATTTACCATAACTAATGCTGCTGATAGATTTATTTTAATAACCCACCATACTATTCCCTTAGCTTTCATTCTCCTGGCACTCTTATAAAGAACCACGAACCAAAATATTATATGATGCATTAGCTTTTTAACGCTGAACTAGATTTTCTGCCTAAAATTACTATGTTTTCCAAATTTTCACATATACACAACTGCTAGATTAACATTATCAAATTCCTAACAGAAGTTAATGTTTTCTGCATGTTATATTTGAGTGCCTTTTGACAGGTTCTCTTCTAATTACTTTACATACATTTTATAATTTAATCTTGCAATAACCAAGTTGAACTCTTATTATCTCCATTTTGCGAAGAAGAAACTTAATAAAACAAATACCAATAACGTTTCTTAAGGGAGAGCCAGGTATCTGACTCCAAAGCTACTCCTTATAATAACTAATGTATTGTCTTCCCATATAAATTAACAACTTGGACTCACCTCCATTACCCATGAAGCTAAGACCAAATGCTTCAACCAAGAACTCAAATCTGCTCTTCCTAATCCCTGAAATTAAATAGGTCATTCCCAGCATTGCACTTTTCCTGTCATTTGAAATGCCTTCTTTCCCCACCTTTTCAAATGTGACTTATCTTTCAAGCTGATCTCAGGTCGACCTTTCCATGAAGTCCTGCCTGACCACCCAGGTGATTGTGGCACCCCCCTCCTTCAAATTTCTTTAACATCTGTCTCATTTTTGTACTATAAACTCTGGATATTGTACTTATTTGACTATTCGGTGTGACATTTGCATTATTGAGACAATCTAAATTATTCAGGGATATGAACTTTGCCTTATACTCTCTTTTGCCTTCACAACACATAGGGTAATGCCTTACATTAGGAAAGTGCTTTGCAGATAGTGGGCCCTCATTCAGTACAAAAGTATTAAGGAATTTCCATGGGCAAGTTCCCACAATGAGAATGGTTAGGTATATAGAGATGAATATATATGCTCCCTGAAAGGACTTCCTTGCTGTGAAATAATTTTTAGTCAAATTATGAGATAAATACATATAATTTATTATATATTTATAAACAATAACCACATCAAAAAATACTGGCATGCGTCATCGGAAAGACTCAGGCAAGGCTTAGTAAAATTATTTTTGGGTGATAATATATCATATCATGGGAAATGCAAGAAGAAACATGAAAAGGGAAGCACAGGTTGTACACTTTAGGAAGAGTAAATAGACAAGCCTGAAAAAAATATTACACAGGAAATGAAACACTGAAAATTAATAAAACAATAGATGAAGAAAGCAGGGAGCATCCTGAATGGCAGGGATTCTCTTTTAAATGTAGCATGATTTTGAACACCGGCCCATAGTTAACACATTATCTTGCCATACAGAGTTGCTGCTGTTATGATTCAAAAGATAGTGTTTGTAAAACTCCTAGCATGGGGCCTGGTAAATCACAAATGTTCACCAAAGGATACCTTGTCATTGTTCACTGATCAGAATTCTGCTTTATAGCGAAAATCTGCCCTGATTCCACAGAATAGGGACAGAACAAAGAGGAAGTGGAGGCACACTTCCAATTAAAGTGTCCCTGAGAGAAGGGAGAGGCTCTGCGGTCACAGAAGCTCAATAAACATTGGTGGGTACAATAAAAAAGTTAATGTCTTTCCTTTGATGCCATGGACATTCATGCTCCCTCAGAGGTATTAAAAGGATGGAAAAAGTATACATACTATTAATTCTAAGTAGTCCTTCCTTCGTGAAAAGTTGACATAAGTGAAGCCATTTTAAAATAGAGCTAGAGCAGCCATTCCAGTGGAATTGCCTTGCACGTTGCACTCCTTGGACTGGGCCAAACCAACATTGTCTTACAAACAACTGGTTGTGAAGACAAAGGAAAACAGACATCACAACCAGCCATGTATAGCTAAAGATTTAACTTGTTGAGACAGACCAATGGAAATTTCTTTCTTCTATTCATTAATTATTTCCCTTCCTTTTCTCATTAAAAAACACTTGCTTTCTCACCCTATAATTTAGGTTTCTGCCTGTATCTATGTCCCCAGATTGCAATTCTTTTTTATCTCAAATAAACACTTGCCTTTCATTTTGGATTTTTATTTTTAGGTTAACACTTTTAAGGTCACTTTTTTCCCTCTAAAGTGAGCAAGAAAGTTCAGAAGGGGGAAATCGGTTCTTTTGACAACACAGAATACGATTGCCTGCCCTTTCCAGCATCTCAGACATTTCATTTCCTTCATAGGAATCATTTTGCATAAACTACCTGGGCCTAATCATCTTTACAAATGCTTGCTTCCAAGACAGAAACTAAGCAGAAACTAACCAGCTTGTGTCCATTTTGAACCATCTGCTCTTCCAATTTCCTGAGGCAGACGCTTCATCAACAGCTTGAAAACTTGTTGACCACTCTCACCTTTCTTGCCAAAAAAGCTTCTTATGGCCAGCTATCTAAATATTTACTCTCTTTTTTAATTCTCCCTCTTATTTCTCAAAAAATATTTTCTATACAATTCTCTTGCTATATCTTTAATCACATGTAAGGAATTAGAAAAAAATGAATTAAGAAGAAGTGAAAATTCCAATCTTTACTTTGCCAGTGTCTCTGGGGCCTTGGCCATATTACTTCATTCTAGGATTCACTTTCTTCAGCTACCAAATGATGCTTTGTGACAGTTACAATATTTTATAACTCTCAAATCTGATATTACACATTTCCTGAGTTGCAGATTTTCTGGTATTTCTCTTTATATACATTTCCTCACCTGCAGTTGCTTCAGATTCAAATTTATTTAAACTAATGGAAAAGCTCTACTACATCGCCCTTCCCCGTTGTCTAAGACAAGGAAACCAAAATTCTCCATTATCCGGACTTGAAACCCATAATTCTTGATGGAGTCTTCCCTTCCCTGTACCTTCAACATCAAATCAAAATTCATTCGAGTTTTCCACCTCCCTCTCTCTGTAGTCTATTACGTTTCCATTTCCATTTCCATTTCCATTTCATCATACTATTTCTGATTTTTATTGCTACTCACCTAGACAACTGGTAAGGTTCCAATTTAGTTTCTCTGGCTACAGTGTACTCATCAACCAGTGATCGATTGGAAATATCACTTAAATGAAGAGATAATGCCATTTTCACTTCTGAGCCCTATGGTGAGTAGGACATTATTTACAATTGAAAATGGTATCAATTAGCCCAAGCTTCTGAATGTTCCACAAATTGATTAAAAATATACTGGTATTGAAATGATAAACTAAGAGTCATTATGAAATGGCACTGAGCAAATATTTTCCATCTTGTGAGTCATAGCTCATTTCAATTAGACTTTATTGAGAGTATTTCATTGTACCAGATACTGTGCTAGGGAAGTAGAGTTCACTATTTTTTCCCCTTAAGGTTCACTGCCTTGTAGGGGAGACAGAAATGTAAACAAAATAAACCACAATATAAACAAGACAAAATCGTGCATTGGAGGAGAAATGCACTTTATGTCTTACATTTAGTTTTTTTTCCATTCAACTACCAAAGAAGAACCTTTTTTAATGCAAACAAAGTAGCTACCCTGTATTTATCTTGTTACTTTGCTGTGAAAATTTAGTGAACCATATGAATTCTAAATTACCCAAGAACTATACAGTAATAGTGAAATGCAACTACAGATGCTGTGATAGTGTAACTTTGAAAGCCAAAACTGAGTTTTATTTTTAACTAAATTATGATCCTTAAAATATTTAATATCAATAGTAAAAATGACTATTGAAATTATAATCATGCAATCAAATAATATGTGAAGGTGACAGATAAAAAAACATTATGAGTAATTAAAACAAATCCCATTTAGATATTTGTTTCTAAACCTTCTACTAAATATCAATACCATTCTCGTGATGTTACATGTAGAAAATTAATTCAGCATATTATTAAATAGGAATCAAACACATTATAATTCTGGATATGACCTATGTTTCTTGCATATGTCTAGGTTAGCATTTTATAAATGCAAGAAAATCACATGGGATTAAAATAACATTCCTATTATACCCTTGCGATATTGCTACCATCTACTAGGTACAATATATTCATTATTTTTCATTTTGGAGTTCATTCAAAGAGAAAGAAGGAGAGAGATGGATAGATATATAGGTAGATATCTCCAATAGATCTCTTAACACCTAGAATTTTCAACATTCTTAGAGTACTTAATAGGTAAAAACTGACTATATGTGTAAAATTTAGTATGTGGATCATATGTGGAAAAAAATTTGTTAACTAAGAAGTAATTTGATACCTACTAAACAAATTACTATTAATCTTTAATGAGAAGAAATTACCTGTGATAGAAATCTTCAAAGAATAGGGCCCAATTACATGTAAGTATGCCCAGATAAGATGTGCAGATAAGATAGATGGGCATCTCCAAGACCTAGAATGAGGGTCAAAGAACACAACACAGAGTCCACTAATCTCAGCCACATTAGCAATTAAAATCTTCTAAAAGAGCCTTTTTCATGAGGAAACTTCATGGAGCAACGATTTATCAATTTCTTTTTATTTAAGTGCTTAATGGTATAGGCCAATGGGGGAAATCTGATGAGTTGTTACTAGATATTTGAAAATCATAAAATGACTAACAAAATGTGATGCTTCAAAAAACATCTATTTAGGAAAAGAAAATGTTCTTGATTAACCCAGCAACTGCCTGAAACACACACTTTTTCACAAGTTAGCATTTTTCATTTGTGTATTCAAAGGAAAAGTACAGGGGACATGCACCATTAATAAACAAATAATTCTTTCATGGTTTATAGCCTCAACTATAACCAAGTATCTAGTGAGTTACTTTAGTAAGGTGGGAATCACAGAAAATCATTTAAAGAAAATAAAAGAAAGCCAAAAATCAAAGTGCTCCCTAGTGAAAAGATAAAGTAAATCCAATAAACAGTTGAATAGACTGCATATGAAACTGCTTATTGATCATATCACCAAATTGGTTTTTTGAACCTATTAAAGACCCTTACCAAAATCATACATATTTAACAAAATATATTTACTTGGAAAACATTTTAAAAACTAATATGCTATTCATTTTTCCATTAAAACTAAACATACTTCAAAGAGACACACAAACATTGAAATATACCAGCAGGTAGAAGTATTAAGTAGTATAAAGAGCTTTTATGGACTAAAAATGCCAGCATTTTAAAGGCCAAACTTCTTGTCCTGTGTCAGCTAATAACTGGATAGATTTGGAATGGGAACCAATGAGGCTGCAATGCAGCTGGTTCATTTCTGAGTGCCTAGATTCAATTCTAAAAGCTACCACCTACCTGAGCTGATCTTCTGTTTTAGACTTTCACCCAAAGATGACTGAACTCTAAAGTATATCCTACACATTTTTAAAATATAAAATGACTGCAAAAAATAATAAATAGAAGAAACACCATGAATTCTAAATTATGACAAATGTTTCTGTCAAACGTAAATTAAATGATAGTAAAGGTTGATAGGATCGAAGTAGTATTACACTGGGAAGTAATCATTATATTCGAATGCATTTTTAAACCTTGTACATAAAAATAGTGTGGCCAGATATTCTCTCTATAATGCCAAGCTAAATCTGGCATATCAAAATACAGTACTGGGAAATTATTCATGTACTGCATAAACTTTTGGTTGGATATAATTAAAAAGTTTTTAATAATTATAAATGTTAATACAAAAAGAGCCTACTTTATGTCCTCTAAGTAAACCATATAACATGTCCAAAGGATTTTCTTTGATATGTCTTTTATGGTTTACATGGAGATAAGAAATAGAAATAAAAGTCAACATATGTGTGTAAAAAAACCTGGTTAAAAAATTTTACTACAAAAACATGTTTTTCGCTTTCAGATAATTTTGAATGTATCACAACCATAATTTTTCTATAAACATTAACTGCTTACATATCAGGAAGTTAAAACTGATATCTAGTTATGTCTGGTTTTTAATGCCTCTCTGCCTTACCTCAGTGTGCCTCTTCAAACCACCCACCCCTAATTATCAGGCTTTCATAAACCTCAAAATTTTCATGTCTCTTATACAAGTTCAGACTGAAATCTATAGATCATTATATTCTCAAAGTTTATCCCTGCTAAACAGATGATTTATCTAAGGAATCCTTCAAAGGGTAAATGGTTGAGAAATTCACTTCTTAAACCATTCCTGTACAAAACATTCTGAAAGTTTGCACACCTATGTTCACTGCAGCAATATTTTTTTTCAAGTATATATATTTTTAACAAAGTCTTTTTTTTTTAATTTAATTTTTGTTTAAAATATTACCGATGTCCTTTTTCCCCAGTGACCCATTCCACCCTGTCCCACCCCCCTCCCCAGTCCCTCTCCCCACCATTGTCCCTGTCCTTGGGTTGTGCATATATGCATATAAATTCTTTGGTTACTCTCTCCCCCTCCACCCACCCGCCCTCCTCCATCCCTCTGACATTCGTCAGTCTCATCTATGCTTCCATGTCACTGAATCTATTCTGTTCATCAGTTTATTAAGTTCTTTAGATTCCACGTATAAGCGAGATCATGTGATGCTTGTCTTTCGCTGCCTGGCTTATTTCACTTAGCATAATATTCTCCAGGTCCCTCCATACTGTCCCAAAGGGTACGAGATCCTTCTTCTTTACAGCTGCATAGCATTCCATGTTGTAAATATCCCAAAGCTTTTTTATCCACTCATCTACTGATGGGCACTTGGGCTGTTTCCAGATCTTAGCTATTGTAAACTGTGCAGTATTCACAGTGACCAAGAGATGGAAACAATCAAGTGTCTCTGGATAGAGGACTGGATAAAGAAGATGTGGTACATATATACAATGGACTACTACTCAGCCATAAGGAAAGATGAAATATTGACATTTGCGACAGCATGGATGAATTTTGAGATTATCATGCTAAGCAAATGTCAGACAGAAAAAGTCAACCACCATGTGATTTAATTCATATGTGGGATATAAAACTGAATGCAACAAATGAACAGACAAGAGGAACAAGCAAAAAGTCATAGATGTGGATACCAGCATGGTAGTTACTAGAAGGAAAGGGTGGTTGGGGGGTAGCGAAGGGTAGAGGGGATAGAGAGTATGATCACAGGAGATCTGACTTTGGGCAGTGGGCACACAATGCAATACACAGATAATGTATCATAGACTTGTACACTTGAAACCTATATAACTTTACACTTGACACCTATATAACTTTATTAACCAACATCATATCAATAAATTTAATTTTAAAAACTTAAATAATGACATTAACTCCAAAAAAACCCCATTCCTATTAAATGTTACATTCCTGACTAAAAACAAAGCCAAACAAACAGTAATATATAAAAAACAAACAAGATTCTAATATTTCTAATCCTCTGCTCCTCAATGAATGATAATTGTCTAGGGAACGTGAAATTCTTATGGTTAAAGAGCTATGTAATAATCAGCTCTCAAATCTGTGTCTACTGTAGACATAATAAGGCATACATGTGGAATAGTAAACAGTATATATTTAACATGGTTACTCTCAAGATATTTTCGGGTATTGCTTCTATATCTAGAACATGATATCCCGCTTTAAATAATTTAAAAGTATAATTTTAGATACTTGTATATATGTACGTGTGTCAAAATGCTAAGAGTTTTAAGAATCACTCATATTCTTTGTTAGAGTAAAATGTTATTATATTTTGCATACAGAAGGCCACTTTATAAAGTCTAGTATATAGAGTGTAACAGTGAAGTGACATTTACACTTACACTAAAGGATCCTGCTGCCTTTCAATAATTGTTGCGACTTCCCCTAGACTCTGCTACTCTATGATACCTGGGATTTTTCCAGTTTGTAAGACTGAAAGAGGTCCTTGGAAGAGGGGGAAAGGCTAGATCTCAGTCGGTAATAACAGGATTACATTTTAAAGGGACCAGTGTAAATGCTTGGGTGCTCCCTAACTCCTCTTGGAACCCAACACTTCTCTCCCTGGTCTTATCCCTGACACCCTGCTTCTGTTATTGATGTTGGGCTAATTTTTTGTTTTAAGCCTCAGCAGAGGATATGTTTTTATTGATTTGTATTTTTTTTAGAGACAGGGGAAGGGAGATGAAGAGAGGAGAGACAGAGAGACAGGCAGAGAAAGAGAAACAGCGAGAGAGAAACATCTATGTGAGAAAGAAACATCAATCAGTAGCCTCCTGTACCCGCTGGGCTGGGGACCGAACTTGGAACCTAGGTATGTGCCCTGACTGGGAATCGAACCCGCAACCTTTTGGTGTATAGGATGATGCTCCAACCAATTGAGCCACCTGGCCAGAGCTGTTACTGGGGTTTGTAAGTAGTTTCAGCACCAAAAAATAAAGTGTGGAGGCTGAAACCAGCTTCTGTCACATTTCATGCAGAGTTTTAAAAGTAAAAAAAAAAAATTGATAACTCTACCTACAGATAAAAATGCTTAAGAAGCAGATGCATTTTTTTAGCAATAACAACCCGGTCTAGATAAAATTTCAAGGAGGTAAAAATCAGTTATTTGTTAGTATCAGAAGTTTTCCTGTGTGTCTGATTTGAAATTACAATTCACATGGAATCTTATCACACCTTGATTAATCTGCCCCACAAATGGATTATTACCTTTTACATGAAGTTCACTAAATAAACATCTGAAAAAAAGATTTATTGAAGGAGATGATAATAGAAACTCCTGAGATCCACCAAGGGGAAATGCTCAAGGTAGAACAGGTAAATCTAAAAGACAGGAGCTTAGAAGACTTAATGGGGAGAGATCCAAAGTAACTCAACAACTGATGGAAACGGAGGACAGGCCAAAAAAGTCAGTCAGAGATCAAGGCCGGTGATTGCATTTTAAAGCCGTCCACCAGAGCCAATTCCCGCACTGAGTACAGGGAAAAGCTATGCCTTGCCTTCTGAGCTCCTGAGTCTTTCACATGCCTCCTAATAACGGATACTTAGAGAAATAAATCTTTAATTCCTCAAATATAACCAGACAAATGCAAATTGAACCTGTCACTGTTATCCTATAATCGGCAAACATACATTATTAAAACACAAAAATGATGACATTTAGCCAAGAGATTTGCTGGATACAAAAAGCACTCAAGCCTTACTTTCAAGGAGTTATTTTCAAATAGAATTTTTAAGTTGGTAGCTCTGAGCCAATTCTTATTTATTCCCAAAATAGCATATATCAACTTTTACATTGTGAAGATGCACACAAAAAAGAACTTTATTTTACGACAGAGGAAAGTTGACTCTTTCTTGCAGGTTGTATAAAATCACCCTATCTGGCAAAATTATTATGATTAAAATGATACTCCATATATTGCTAGCATTAATTGTTAATACAAGCCTATTTAGTCTAACTTGGCATTTAAGAATTAATACAAGCAAAGTAAAACATAAAAGCTTATGACTATAGCTAGCTTAAAACCAATGAATAATGTTAAAACCATACTCAGGTGATGTTTAGGAAAAACAAATTACTGAAAGATTCTCATCGGAATTCTCTAAATCTAAGCCAAATAGCAGAGGCAAAGTTAATATACAAATATAAACCAAATAACATGCCAAACATCATTATTTTACATTACAAGTTGATATACTGTTGCTGATGAAGATATATGTATTGGCGGATATCATTAAAATTAGGGGATGCAATAAAAAATTATACCTGAATTTCAATGTTGTAACATTATATTACTGGCAAAAGCTAAAGGAATATATTCATCAAAATTGTTAACCACTGAAGTAGTGCTAACTTAAAACTAACAGAAAACTGCAGAATGGCCCATTAACTAGCCAGAAATTATTTTTATTCTTATTTCTAAAGCGGGTCAACTGAGATAAAAATAGGAGTGGTGATGAATAATCAGCTCTCATACTCCCTTCCAGCTCTTCAGGGGGCAGAAATAACTCTGATAGAACCATTGATGAAGAAGGAAATTCCTTTTTCAGCATTTCTCTTCAATTTCCAGTTTGTAAAAACTGTCCTAAAAGTGATTTGGTTTGAAGATAAAATAATTAACTGGTTTCTGGAGGGCTTACACTTGGAAACAAACTCTGAAGCCTACGTTTATACACTTTTTTTAGTGGATGGGCTGTTTCTCAGTATGCTTAGTATTTACTCAGGACATATATATATATATATGTGTGTGTGTGTGTGTGTACATATATATTTATTAAGAAAGGACTTAATATTTTTTGCATTTAATGAATAAAGCAATGCTTAATTTTTCTAACTACATTAATATAAAGATGAACTCAAAATTGTCAATCATAAAGGCTAATTAAAAAATATTTCCCTATAATTTGAATGATTTACCTAATAAAAATAGACTCACCCAAAGAACAAAATAGACCATCTAGAAACAATGTCAAAAAGTTTGATGCATTTTATGTATGATAAGGGATTTCATAAATAAGTGGTCTATTTATTTTACAAATATCAATTTTTTAATAAAAAATTGTTATTTAAGGAGAAACACTGATACAATTAACTATTTGAACCAATTTCACTGTAGAACTTCATTTTGTATTCTAGACACAAAATAAACCTCAGATGATTAATGTGGTCAGTGTTAAAAAGAGTGTAAAGTAGCACGTTTATTGACAAATATATTGATCTTATTAGATTAGAAACAACTTAACAATACTATAATGTTAATATATGTTAAAACTAATAAACTATTAAATAAAGCCATAATGCTTAAACATTTTTAACACAGAGCTATCTGCATGTTTTAAAAACATAGAAAATATGATCTCAACTTCACTAATCCACAGGTATAAAAAGCAATTCAACCAAAATGTTAATTACGTGTAGATGTAAACTATTAGCTTTTTTGTGTTTTTGAAGGTTTATTTTTACACTGAGCAAAAAGAATTAAATATTATGAGGTTTTCTATATCTCACCGTATATACAAAGTTAATCTAGACGATCTGTTTTCCCTAGATCTCTGTTAACCTTTAGTTCTGTGTGCTCCTAATTATTCCCAAGTTGACCGGGCAACATTCCATATTTTCATGGATAAATTATAATCACCATTGTAATGGATGGATCCCACCATTTTAAAGCAGATGGAAAATTACTCCATCTGTTCCCTCCTATCAGTGAACAGGTTTTAAAGATGGTAAAAAGAAAAAACTATGTGCTTTAAGTGCACATGTAGAGAAGGCAGGATTTAGTTCTATGTCATGATTTCAGAGAGTACTAGTAATGATCCTAACCCCTCAAAAATATTTCCAGCAATTGAATCAAAAAAATTCCACCATTAGTGATCTATTCCTTTGATACTTATCTCTCTTCTTTAAAGAAAAAAAAAGCTGTTAGAAGCAGCTAATTTTAAGTTTCATCAGCCATTTGTAACAATAATAGTTAATAATAGGGTGAATACAGTCTCAAAATTCTTCATTAGGACAAGTTGTGAGGAGGAAGAGCAGGGCAGGGTTAACGGGAGAGCATCCTCTGCATGGGAAGCAGAAGTCAGATCAGCCTCGTTAAGGGGGAAGATAAAGGCTGGGAGGAAAGGTGAGAATAATGAGGAGGATCTCTTCCTAATGTACGTCTTTGGGAATTACAGATCTTGAAAATACGTTAACACTGAACTGTCAGTGACAGGAATCATGCATGATATTCTTAATTTTCAGTTCATATTCGGACTAATCTTATAATCTCTGCTTCGGATATACTTACAAATTTGGGGATTTGAACTGGAGATAATATTAAAGCATCCTAGAAGTTGTAAACTAATTATTTTGAAATAGCTGTCTTAAGGCTCCAGGGTACACAAAACCTTTGAAGCCATGTACAAGTGACTTACATTACAGTACTTTTAATTGGAATTCCACCTTAAAAGCACCATATCTTCTTCTGTCTATATTATGATCAAGGCATGTTTGTACTTAATTAAAATTAAATAATAATTAAAGGCTAGGCTCTATAACTACCAAGAATTAAACTGTATTTTTTCAAAAGATCAGAAGTCCAATAAATGCTTTTATGTCCTTAATTATGGCAAGAATCATTGCTTTTAATTTCAGTGTAGTCACTGAATTATAGGTACATTTGTTTTAATTCTTGTTTTCTGGAATATCGTCGTCATCATCATCATCTCACACACACATCACATATATATATATATTTTAAAAACAAGATGACGTTAAGATATTTACACATATCTTCCTTTTTTACACATACTAGAACATTTCTAATTAGCACTAAAAATAAGGTTCTGACTGGTTTTAAATTCCAACTGTAATTCCACTTGGGTTGAAAAGAGAGATATTTCCCTGTTTACCTATCAAAAAAATACATGTGGCCGCAAAGCATACTAAAATGGGATTTGAGAGACCGAGGCAGATGATCCTCTGAATTTGATTCATTATAATTTATTTATAATATACTTCTGAAATAAAATCAATTCTAGAATAATTTGGCCCAAGAAGAAGAAAGAAAATTAATCCGTCTTCCTTGCATGCTTACCACGGTTAGTTCAATAATATACAGCTCACGCATTCCCCAGCTCAACTTTATATAGGCCAAGTTGCTACATTACTCTCCTTATAGTCCCGCAACAGGTCCAGAAATGTGTGCCATTTTAGGAGAAAAGTGACATATGGAAGGAAACGAGTGTTTTGTAATTTTAGTTTATTCTGATCTGCATAGTAGGTAACATTTATCCGATACTTACTATGTGTGAAACATTGTGCTAAGATCATTAATTGTTGTATCTCCCAATTTAGAAACTGTCAAGTTAATTTTACAGGTAATGGCACTGAGGCATTTGGAGTTGATATATGTGGTCCAAGGTTACACAACTAGTAAAAACTCATCAGGTTTCAAAACCAGGCAGTCTGCCACCACAGCCCACGCTTACATGACGCAAAGTGGGATAAATGGTAGAGCCATTTAGCTCAATCTCCCTTATTTCAATAATTTTGTGTTCAAATTCCATAGTTTCAAAGAACACGAATATTTGGTAAATAGTTGTTGGATGAATTCCCACTAACAGGTGTATTATCATTTTTTAGTCTAATATTTGAAGAATTCAGTTTTCTTAAAAAAATAGATTAATGAAAACCTATCTTCTCAATCAAATGGAGAACATTTTTGTAAAATACTTTAATCCAAGTTTCTTTTCCATTACATGATAATTGAAATAATAAACAAATGGGTAATTCTATGTATTTTTTGGTAGCACTATAGCCCACAGAAGATTTTAATCAAGTGGTACTAATACTATAATGAATTTTGACATCAACATACTTGTCAAATGTGACTTGATGGACAAATCATTTAGATGGTAAAATAATATGATCTCAAATAATAATGGTATAATTGGTGTCCAGACACACTAAATATGACAGCTGCTACCTGGACAATAATGGTTTCTCTACATATTAAAAACAAGGGGAAAAACCTTCTTGTTGACAATGGCAGGTACAACGATGCTAAGTGACTTTTGGAGGAAAGAAAGGCATTTCCTAAGATAAAGGCCTACATTATTAACTGGCTGCTTTTGATTTAAATGGCAAAGACTCCAATTATGATTATTCAGGACAACAGTGATCTATATAAATACCACATTTACCTGGCCTAGAGAATGTATTTCAGAATTTTTTTTTATCCTGGTAAAACCTGGTCTAAAGGAAAATTAACAATATTCATCAACAGACAGATTTTCAAAAACCTTGATCGATGATTGTGCTTGTAGGGATGTATCCTTAGGAAATTAACAGATATTTAACAGATATATATTCAAGGATACTCATCAAAATCTTACTTATAATAGTAATAATTTATCAAAGACAGAAATGTTCAGATATAGATAATTTCCAAATCTATAGAAGAAGTAAAATAAAGCATGTGCATCCACAAAAGGAATTATTATTATTTTTTTATTTTATTTTTTAAATATATCTTTATTGATTTTAGAGAGAAGAAGGGAGAGGGAGAGAGAGAGATAGAAACATCAATGATGAGAGTCATCATCAATCTGCTGCCTCCGACACGCCCCACACTGGGGATCGAGCCCGCAACCCGGGCATGTGCCCTGACCAGGAATCGAACCGCAATTTCCTGGATCCTAGGTCGATGCTCAACCACTGAGCCACACCCAGCCGGGAACACAAAATGAATTATTAAACAATGGTTAAAGTTATGCTCCTTAAGAACATTCAGTAGCCTAGGAAAATTGCATGTATACATAGCATTTATATTAAAAAACAATTTAATTATTTAAAGGTTTTAATGTGGGTGATTCTTATTTTTCTTTATAACATATTTTTTCAAATATTCTAATTTTACTATGAAGTTCCTTTTTTGTTGTCAATTCTCACCTGAGGATATTTTTTCCATTGATTTCTTAGAGAGAGTGGGAGGGAGAGGGTGGGAAAAGGGAGAGAGAAACATCAGTGTGAGAGAGACACATCAATTGGTTGTCTCCTGCACTCGCCTGGACTGTGGCTTGGGCTGTGGCCAAGGATTGAAACTGCAACCCAGGTAAGTGCCCTTGTTTGGGAATCGAACTTGTGACCCTCCAGTGTGCAGGCTGACACTCTAACAATTGAACCACACCAGCCAGGGCTATGAGGTTCTTTATAAGGACAAAAAATAAAGGTTATTAAATTTATAAGCTACAATAAACATATAGAGGTATAACAATGCTAAGTGACTTGGGGGAAAGAAAGGCATTTCCTAAGATAAGGGCCTACATTAGCAACTGGCTGCTTTTGACTTAAATGACAAAGAACCCACTTTCTTATGATTCTTCAGGAGAACAGTGACCTATATAAATACTGCATTTATCTGGTCTAGAGAACATATTTCAGAATTTTTTGTTGTTAACAAAAAACAACAAAAAACAAATGTGAGGATTAATGAAAAACAAAAAGAAATACAGTGAGATACCTCAAAGATTGATATCTACCAAATTATGAATAATACACTTGCTTGATGTAGTCCTAAGGTAATTCAAAGCTACAATAGACATAAAAAATAATCTAAGATCATCACAACTCTATAAAGAGAATATATTCTAAGACATTTTGTGTTTAATTAGTTGCATTATAAATTGCTGAATTGATTTAACATTTTATTCTAAAGGCCTACTCCAAATATCATACCAAAATGTAATTCATAAAATGTTATGGGATCAGTTTACATTTTACAAAATATAATTCCATTAAATAGTTCCATTTAAATGTACATAGAATCAGCCCCTAAATTTTTCTACCGCAGACCAGTTGCTCACCAGAGAATCACTTCCTTCATTCTCAAGTGTGGGTTTTGAAAAGTTACAGTAGTAAAATGCCAAATTGTACTTTTTCATGAATCACAAACTATGTCTGACACCTTCTAGTTACTCCCCAACAATAGCAGGAATCCAAGAGATGAAATGTTAAGGAAAAAAAAGAAGAGTCAAAAAGACTTTTCCAACACTACAAAGACTTGAGGGCTTTGCAGCCAAGAAGAGGACTTTCATCTGGAGCCTGGGGACTGGACTTGCAGAGAAAGAAAACAAACTGCTCAAACAAGTTCCTCCTAAGGTCTCCAAAGTCCCAATTATCTTCCCTTATAATCCCATACCTTGTCCATTCAATTGTTTCAATTCTTGATGTTTCCAGATCTATGTAGGCAGACAAGTATATTCAAGTGCATGTGCATTAATTCCACCAGTGCATTCCACAAGCACTCTGCACGCCCCTCACTGATTTATCATTTTTCTCACATTGAATACAACTTACCTCTTATCCTCTGCTTTCATTGGTCAGTATGTTCTATAGCTCCTGCCTCACAAATAAATACTTCTCAGGTCCATTTTCTCATTTCCATCACCACTGACACGGCCTGAGTTGAGAGGCCCTTAGCACAGAGAAAGTATGTCACCTCCTGAAAAGGTCTCTCCTTACCTTATCTCAATCTCCTCTTGCCTATTCTCCACAATGTTGACAAGATAATATTTTTAAAAATCAAAAGTGATCATAAAAATCCCTAGTAAAGAAATCCAACAGTATCACTCCATTTATTCAGGATAAAATCCAAACTCTGTATTACAAGCCCCTTCAACAGAACTGTACTACATACTAGAAGACCAATCCAAGCATGTGTGAGAAAGAGTCAAGTTCAGCTTTGAGTAATTTGTCTAAAATTCTACAACCAAAGTTTGGGGAAAAACTACCTTGCTTTAATATATATGTGAGTTTTATATCTTATTTAAAGGCCAGTATTACTTTTATTTTGGCTTCCATATTGAGGGTGGAGAAGTTTGGAAGTGCCGAGCCTTCCAAATTGTCTAAATTTGGCTCTGCCATTTTGAGGTGATCTTTTATATCTCACCAGCTTTATCTCTCTCCACTGCCATACTCTGGCAATCTTTCTCTAGTCTTTCTAAAATGCTTTCATATTATGGAACACATTGTGTTGCCTCGTGCGTCTATAAATTTGTACTTTTTTCACCTGGGTGAAACGATGGCCTCTCCCTTCTTCTGGGAGGATTACCCAAGCCCTTGCCAAGCCCTTTGCAGCTCTCACCTCTCCAGAACTGCTCCCTCAGCTCAGGTCTCAAACCACACACTATTGGAGGTATGCTCCCCACTCATTTACTGCCATAAAATCTTTACTAATCACAACACCCAGCATTTGTCCTTACTCAGTATTAAATTATCTGTCCCACTTACTTGAAAGGAGGATTTTATATGGTTCACTACAAAACCCAGTGCAATCACTACCTGGAAGAGCAGGAGGAAGGGCAGGATAGGCAGCTTCAGCACTAATGACCTACGGTCACTGAGGCAAAAGCCAGTGTGCCATGGAACCACATCATATCAGTCACCTACCAGGACTTGTCCCCAAGTCCTCTAGGTTTCCCAATAACCTACCTTGTGTTTGTCAAGACTATAGAGTATGGACACTAACTCTAAAGTCAGTAATTCTTTCAGTTTATTAATATCCAGACCTTTGTGTTCATGTAAAACTTGCAACTAACTTTCCAAAATTAACATAGAATGTAAGAAATCAGCAATTTTAATTTTTATGCATAACAACATAGATACTATCTACATAAAATAATGTGATTTATTGGTTGATGTTTGTTGAAGACATAAAGATTTTGAAACACATATAGCTAGAAATCCAAGTAGCAGAAAAGTCCATGAAAGGTGACATTTACTTTTCCCTCAAAAAAAACAAACAAAAAAAACCCTATAAATTTAAATCCCCTCAAATAATCAATTAGGAAGCTACCAGCATGACTTCATTCCAAAACAATTTTAACCAACAATAAATATTCTGCATTCACAGAAAATATCATCAGTTACAAAGCAGTTCTAAATTATCTGTGTGAACTGGGCATGACATTTAAACTCTGGGAGTTTCAGCTTTCTCAATATTAAATGAACTGCCTTCATTAACATCCTTTTCCATATATAAAATCTTATAATTCAGTAACAAAGCCCTGTGATGCGTACAGAGAAGATATAGGTTTCCAGAGGAACCAAGAGAACATACAACACAACTATTATTTTTATTTTTAAAATGAAAATATTCTAAAAGCTATTTTTAAAATTAACAAATTTTCTGATAATCCTGGAACTGAAAAAGTTATATTTTCGGTGAAGTTTTTCCCCAAATAAATATAGTTGTCTTATCCCTGTGCTAAATGCAAAATATTACACCATCCTATTATTGTGGCCCTTCCCTCAACAGGAGTGTTAGTGGGGTTACGGAAAGTCAGATTCTAGCTTCTGAGGAATACCCATAGGTACCAAGTACTTTTTTGTACCAATTAGAGAAACAATCTGTATATCACGTAAATCCCTCGCCTAGATGATGTTTTGATAAGTAATAAAGTATGCTACCCAAACAACCCATTTTTAGTTTCCTGGAAAACTGGCAATTTAAAAAAAAAATATATATATACACAACCTTGACTGTGAAAAGAGTTCAAGTACATGTACACATACATGTAGTCCTCACCACTAAATAAGGATTTGTGGAATGAAGGGATAAAAGAACTGTTCATCTCTTTAATGTCAATCCACGTCTGAAAGCTAGAAAATAACATGCCAGCTGAATATTAGCATGGAAAATAATAAATACTCATTTCAAAATATATCAAAGGAATGATGAGACAAAGATAGCTATAGAAAATAGAATCATATCCTCTCTTGGCAATGGAAGAAAGTGGATTTTTTTCCCCCTAGAACTTTGCTACATCTATGAGGGCTTAGGAGGAATGAAATTGATTTTGAGATTTACTGAATAAGAATGGTGTAATCTGACAAATAAGGGCTGAAGTGATTGCAAGAGCTAAAACCTCTAATCAGCCACCAATTTTAGTTTTGCTAAACAGTCTTGGGAAGGAATTGCTCTAAATTTTCTTCTCTTCATTTTTCCCAGCACTTACTGATATAGATTTTGCACATTTAGATTTGCTTATAACAAATATTCAATTGATTATGCATTTTGAAAAGGTCAGAGCTGGAAAGAAAAAATGTGTTTCAATAATGTAAGAAGTAAAGCCATTCAATGTATTACCAAGCCCTTATAAATATTTTACCATGAAGGTTTTAATCACGTGCCATATTAAAAACAAACGCCTTGAGTTCAGTGAAGAAAATTTCAAAAAAATGCACTTATTGATGGAAGTTTCTACATGCCACAACCAAACATCACTCTGGAATTGTCACTGGAATTCAAGATAAGTAACATGGAAAATGGAAATGTCATTTCCAAATTTCTTGTTATCTCGTATTTATTTATTAAAAATGTGCCCTGTGGCCCTGGCCGGTGTGGCTTGGTGGTTAGAGCATCAGCCTGTGCACCAGAGAGTCATGGATTCGATTCCAAGTCAAGGGCACATACCTGGGTTGCAGGTTCGATCACCAGTCCTGGTCTGGGTACCTGTGGGAGGCAACCAATCAATGCGTCTCTCTCATATCTGTCTGTCTCTCTCTCTCTCTCCCCTCCCTCCCTCTTTCCCTTCCACTCTCTCTAAAAATCAATGGAAAAAATACCTTCAGTGAGGATTAACAACAAAAAAGTGCGCCTTGTTTCCCTCGTGAATTTAATGACTATTGAATATCACATTTGGATAGGAGGAAAAAAGCAGTGCATGCATTTAAAAATCTTTACCTTAGCCCTGATGCAGAATGCGGGCAACCCTAAGTCAGGAATTACTTAGGATGCCCCACAGGTGGCAGCTGCCCGGAAAACCTGGTCTGTGAGCCACTGCGGGCCTGCCGACCATCCTCCCACTGCCTTCCCTTACAGTCCGGAAGGCCTTGCAGTCTCCAGAGATCCTCGGTGGAAACCGAACCCACTGGCAGATAAGACATCTTAAGCCATTATCTCTAATTCACACATGGCTCGGCGCTGGCAACCACTCGAGAGCAAAGACTCTTGGGGATGAATGGGCAAAAACAGTCCGTGAGAATGAGCACAAGGAAAATTCCAGAGAAACGGGGGCAGGATGGCATCAAACATAGGATTTACCTATTTTGCCACCTGGCCTGCAACCAGCCCCCAAAGTTAATTCCCGAAACTGCTGGCAGAACCACAACTAAACCCAGGTCACACTCTCAGGCTAATATTCTGGACACACTGATACAAACCAAGCAAATGTGGGTTTGTTCTCCATCTCTGTAACTTGTCATTTCGAGAATGTCATATCGTTACATGAATGGAACCAGGCAGTATACCTTTGGGGATTGCTTTTTTTTATTTTTCACTCAGTATAATTATCTGGAGATTCATTCAGTTGGTTGTGTGTGTCAACAGTTTTGTGTTTTTGTTGTTGTCTTCTGAGTATTTCATGGATGTATCATGGTTTCTTTACATACTTACCCACTGAAGAACATCTGAGTTGTTTCAAGTTTGGGGCTATTATGACAAAAAGCTACTATAAACATTTGGGTACATGTATTTGTATAAACATGAGCCTTTGTTTTTCTGGAGTAAGGACCCAGACACTCAATTGCTGGGTTCTACAGTAGTTACATGTTTAGCTTTTTAAGAAATCTCAAACATTTTCTACATGGTATAATTATTTTGATATATTGCTGAATTCTCTTTTTAAAGGATTTTGGTTCCTACCCTGATGAGGTATACTGGTCTGTAATTTTATTTTCTTGTACTGTCTTTGCTTTGTTTCAATATTAGGGTAATATTAACTTCACAAAATGAATTGGGAAGTGCTCCCTCCTATCCTATTTTCTCAAAAAGATTGTGTAGAATTGGTGTTAATTCTTCAACAAATTCTATAGAGAAACCATCTGGACTTGAAGACCTTCTTTTTGGGAATCTTAAAATTACAAATTCAATTTCCTTAATAGTTACAGAGCTATTCAAATTATTTCACATTGAATGAGTTATAGCAGTTTGTGCTTTTCGAGAAATTATTCTGTTCTGTCAATATTGCCAACTTCATATGTGTAGAGTTGTTTGTAGCATTCTTTTTTTTTTCTTTCTTTTTTTAAAAATATATCTTTATTGACTGTTCAGAGAGAGGAAAGGAGAGGCAGAGAGAGGTAGAAACATCAATGATGAGAGGGTCATTGATCAAGCCCACAACCCGGGCATGTGCCCTGAACAGGAATCGAACCCTGATCACCTGGATCCTAGGTCGATGCTCACCACTGAGCCATGCCCGGCCGGGCTGTAGCATTCTTTATTATATTTTTGATGTCTGCAAGGTCTGCATGGATATTCCCTATTTCATTACTTATACTGGCCATTTATTTTCTCTCTTTTCTTTGTCAGTCTACCTAGGAGCTTGTCAATTTTGTTAAACTTTTCAAAACACCAGCTCTTGGTTTCATTTTTTCTATTTTTCTGTTTTCAATTTCCTTGATTTCTGCTCTTTATTATTTATTTCCTTCTTTTTGTTTTGGGTTTATTTTGCTCTGTTTTTCTAGGTTCACAAAGTGGAGGTTTAGATCATTGATCTAAGACTTTTCCTCAAGGATTATAGAAGACCAGCATAAAAAAAGACAATGATGAGCTACAGTAGTCAGCAACTATTCTACAAAAGAGGGATTCAAATTGGGTCTTGAAGGACAAATGGGATTTGAATAGGAGAGAAGGGATTTATGACATCAAGATCGGTGTGACCAAAGGCGTTGGGTGGAGAAAGCACAAGACATATTTGAAAGCCAATGAAGAACACCTGGAAGATCAGGGTGATCAATTTAATAAGCTTACAATATTTGAAGAGCTTACAAAAACGCTAAGCATATAAATTAAATACAAATTTAATAGATTTAAAATATCAGGCTAAGACATTTCAAATCTCCTCTAGAAACAAAGCAAAGCCCCTGAACATTTACTAGCAATGTTTTGTTCCGATGGCAGCGTGATGAGGGAGGGGAAGGAGGAAGAGTGGAGATATCCAGAACAAATAAAATACTGAAGGGGCGTGTACCTAAACTAGGCTGGAGGTGAAAAGGCTCCAAAGAAGAATTATAAAAGGAAAAATAACTGGATTAAGAAACAATATAAAAGAAGAGGCAAACAAAATGTTGTGGGTTATGGTATACAGAATTTTTTACTAACCTTTTTTTAAATTAACATTATTTATTTTCCTAGCTTTATTGAGATATAGTTAATAAATAAAATTGTACATATTTAAGGGGTACAATGTGGTAATTATATATGAAATCTTTTTAAAAAGCTGAACTCATAAAAGTAGAAAGTAGAATGGTGACTATTCTTTTTCTTGATTGAAAGAAATAGTACTTTTTTGTACAAAAATGTATTAATATTCCAAACCCCATCCACCCACCCATTCAATGCAAATTACAGAGTGATTTGGCTCAGAATCAAGTGCTGCATTTTATTTGAATGGTCAGTTTCCTATCTTTTATATCACCTTCCCCCAACCCAAACTCCCCTCCCCCCACACACATAAATAGAGCACTAGGTTAGGGAAATAAAAATAAAAACTTTGGGATTGGAAAGATCTGGGTTTGAATTCTACCTCTGACACTCTGTGATATCAAGAAGTTAATTAAAATCTCTGACATTCAGCTATTTCAACTGTAGAACTGAAATGGCAAAATTCACCTGATAGCATAATGATAATTTAAATCATGTCCCTAAAGTGATTGTCATAAAGTAAGCACACTATCAATATATGTTGAATAAATTTCTTATTTAAAACTATATAGGTATTTTGCTTATAAAACTCAGGAATGGTTTGTGGTGGTATTTTTTTTTATCTCTAGCTAAAATATTAGTTTTGCTTTCTAAAGTAAAAAAAAAAAAATTGTTAGTTTTCACCTCTCTTTACTTAATAGGTTTGGTATAGTATAAATTATATCCACTGGCAAATCTTTCCTCAATTTAATGGCTTGATGATTACTCTCCTCATTAAGAAATTCCACTTATATTACATAATCCACATAAAATGGTAAATTGTTCATGAATGTTACATAA
The DNA here is from genome assembly GCF_964146895.1 of Miniopterus schreibersii. NCBI lineage: Eukaryota > Metazoa > Chordata > Mammalia > Chiroptera > Miniopteridae > Miniopterus > Miniopterus schreibersii. The sequence goes on from NC_138118.1 coordinate 51,652,250, forward strand.
TGTTAAACTAAATAACTTACTTAACTTTCCTTTAGAACTCTTTGAAACACAGGCAGGGAGAGTATATTTGTATACAAATATAACTTTAAATTGAAAACATAATCATTAACATAGAAAAAGCCTGCTAATTGGCACCCTGTTGATCGATGTAAGTTACCTAATGTATGTAGAAGTAAAGGAGAATTTGAATGTTATGGGTTTTGCTTTTGGCACAAGAAACTGTGACATTTCAATGCGGCAATGGCTGAAATATGTTGCTTCTAAGAATAAATCTTCTAAAGTTAACTTTGCCAATCACGAAGCATTCTTACCTCACACTCCAAAAAATTTCCAAATTGTTAATGTGGAGATCATCCTCCCCAGAGCTATCGTGAAGTCTGTACTTCTTAGTACATATCTAAGTGCTTCACTGATAAAGCTAAAATTCAAATAAACCCACACTTTTTTTTCTTAAAAGATAATATCACTTCTTTTTCTGACTCAGAGCCAAAAGAACAAAGAGATTTTAATCACGCAAGCAGGCAGGCTGGAAATAATTCAAAGAATATCAAATAACTGTATTTGGTTCTTTAAAAACTAAAGGGAAATTTTTGTTAGAGTTGAAAAATTGTTGCGTCATGTAAATTCAACCAGCATAATTCATAATGGTTTTTCTAATCATGGAGAATGAAAAACAATTTACTTCTGGTTGTGCACTATATAGCCCCTTCTATAATCCATCTAAATGATGAGTATGGTGCTTCTCAAAGAAGAAAAGATAAGATCTATCACTTCAACAAACCTTAGACATTTATTTATTTGCATGCCAAAAAGGCATGTTTTATTTTCTTATTTAAGCATGCAAAAATGCCTTATAAATACAATCATATGGTATTCATAAGTTGAATATGTCTATTAAAAATCAACCTTTCCAAGGAATTTGAAACCTTTATTATATTGAAATTTTTAAAAGGTGATAATTAGGAATATCGATTGGCTAACCTGAGAAAAATACACCAACAGGCTCTTTCTAAACCTATAAACATTTGGCTATTTTTTTTTTTAACATTACTGGAAGAGCAATTATGGATTTTGGGAAGATGAACTAACTGTAATCTGTTCCAATCTATTTTAATAATATTGTACTAATGAATTAAAATGGAATTTAAAAGTTACTTATATGTTTGGCTGTAAGGTTAGTTTATCATCACAAAAATACCTCCTTAAAAGAGAAGACTTGAAAACTGGAGAGAGGGGAAACTGAAGCAAGAGGAAAATACACCATTGGACAAAGACAGAAGTTAAGGGTAAATTAGACTTGGAAACAAACTAAATGTTCATCACCAAGAGACTGTATAAATTACATGATACATTTATGAAAGATCCAGCCTTTACAACAGTTAAAATGAATGAACTAGAGATACATGTATCCTCATGGATTAAAGTTCAAAACAATATTTTACATTGTTTATGAGTATATCTATCTATCTCTCTCTCTAGAGAGAGAGAGAGAGAGAGAGAGAGAGAGAGAGAGAGATAGATAGATGATAGATAGATAGATAGATGATAGATAGATAGATAGATAGATAGATAGATAGATAGATAGATAGATAGATAGATAGATGATAGATAGATAGATAGATAGATGATAGATAGATAGATAGATGATAGATAGATAGATAGATAGATAGATAGATAGATAGATAGATAGATAGATAGATAGATAGATAATAAAATACAAAATCTTGTTTAGAATGATAAATACCAAATTTAGGATGGGGGGAGGTAATGCCGGACCCATAATGATAATGTAGCCAAAGCAAATAAGATTATATATTAAGATTTGACAAGATTGGATGCAGCATTCATTATGTTATTCTTTTCATACTTAAAATAGTACCTAATTTTAAAATGTTTCTAAAAATAATTGGTCTTAAATATTGTAATTAGCATAAGCAAGCAACAGCAATGTGAAGGAGTATCTAGGCTGTACTGAGATGTCTGAGGAGCCCAAAATATAAAAGTTTTGAGAATCATCATCCTGCCCACAAAAATAAGTTCTCAATATATTTCCACCTGGGCACATGCAACAAGCTATATTCACACTTATGCTTTCCTGGGCATTCCAGAAACTACTTGTGGTGAAATAAATCATCAAGTAATTCACAACTGCCACAAAAATGAAAGGGAGAGAAATAATCCTTTGCTCACGAGGAAATGATAAGTGCCATTTAGTGCAATTTCAAGTTAATAACTACTTTTACTCACAAAACAAACTTATGAGAAAACATAACCATTAAAATAAAGAGGCAATTCTACAGGAAACTTCAAGTAAACTACTAATTTACTTGTTTACAAAGTTATTTACAAATATTAGTCCTCTATAGTCTGGAGAGACCCATCTCACGACACTTTTTTCTGGCTCTCTCTGCTTAACATCAGAACCTGGCGCACTCCACCACTCAGAGCCTTTACCTGTGCCATGCCTTCTGCCTGAATCGCCCTTCATGCCCCATAAGCCATTTACTTCTCATTTTATTGGTCTCAGCTAAAACGATCCAACCTCAAAGAGGCCTCCAGGGAACCACACTGTTTAGTAGAATTCACTTATTTACTTATATTCCTCTCTCTCCCATACATAGAAACTGGAATGGCAAGAGGATGCCTATTTTATTCACTGAAGGAGAGTTAGGACCTGATGCCATGTTTGGCATATAACAAGGGCCCAATAGATATAGTTGGATTATATTTGAAACCCATCTTTTTAATGCACTTCACAATTACGTAATTACAAATCCCTGTGTGATGGAACTTCTATAAAACATTTGTAATTTACTCCTGTTATTACTACATTTTTTTCCTTAAGAACAAGAGAACCAGTAATAACTTAGTGAGTGGGCAAAGTACTTAGAACACTGTCCAGAATAAAAGAAGCATAATATAAAATGTTGACCAGAAAAACCTTCAGAGATCATCTACTTACTCCTTCCTCTAGAAGCCGACCTTATTTTTCAAGGAAAGAAAAAAAAGCTATTTACACACAAATCATTATATTTTCCAGTATTTATGAGACAGACAATTATGAGTCTGACAATTGTCTTAATATATCCATATTTAACTTAGTAAAAGAAAATTAATTTTAAAAAGAATATTAGAATCTCAACTGTGCCAAACCATAATAAATACTTCATTTCAGTGTTCTTTCCCGCTTATCAAATTATCATAGGAAAAAATGGTCAATGAAATTTCAAAATAATCTTAATTATGCTATCTTATAAAAGTCAAGAAAGACTAACTCAAGAAATATTAAACAACATCAAATGCAAGGAGTTCCTCACTATCATTATTTATTATAAAGTCACAAAACAGTTGTATTGTATTAGGTTAATGCTTCAAGGGTCTTCCCAAAAAAAAAAAAATCTCATTTTCTCCAAATAAGAATATTTGCCTTTACTTAGTAAAAATAGAATTATGAATTCAGGAATATCAATGTGCTTAAATTAAAGCATTGATGGATGCCTGAGACTCATCTAAAGAATGTGCCTTTTAAAAAGATCATTGATTTATTTTAAATATATCTTTATTGATTTCAGAGAGAGGAAGGGAGAGAGAGAGAGAGTCATTGATCAGCTGCCTCCTGCATGCCCCCTACTGGGGATCAAGCTCGCAACCCAGGCATGTGCCCTGACCAGGAATCGAACCACGATCTCCTGGATCAGACATCAATGCTCAATTGCCACACCCGGGAGGGAAGAAAATATTATTTTTCAAAGTTAGAAATCATTTACTTTATCAACTGGAACATTTAGAGCCTCCTGACTGCAAAGCCATTTCTTTACTCAAACACAAATTCTAAGGAAACACAGTAATAATACAGGAAACCTGAAAAAGAAGCAATGCCTTTCTATTTCAGTTTATCTGGAAATATCTTAAGGTAGTATGAGTTTTAAGAAGATAAAAGGAAAACGAAATGAAAAGAATTATTGTTTGATCATATTTGTCTATGTGTCATAGAAACATGTGCGTACATTTGGTCACACAAGTAAACTCAAAAGACTAATTTGGCCTTATTGTGTTTAAAGGGAAAATATCTTCTTTAGGAAAAAACAGCAAAATAAATTCTTTCAGCAATTTTAATAACATATGCAGATATTTCATTTTACTTTGTTTTCTTGTATATAATTCCATAAGCCAGATCCTTCACTAAGTTATAAATATCACACAAACTCCATCTATAATTTTACCTAATATAGCTTTCATTTATAGTCATAACACTACTAATAAGGCACCCAAACAAAATCATACCATGGCAGTAAAATTGTCACCTGACAACAGAAGCTACCTAACACTCAAATTAATCTTTTTATAAGCAATCAAAAGAAGTTGGTTTTAATTATCTGAAAAATGAATCCACATTTTTTTCCCAAATTCAGAATTGGGTATTCTAAAGTTTATACCATAACAGTAGAAATTCTTATGACTTCTAGATTGTTTACCACCTTAATATTTTATTGAACTCTACTCTTTTTATTAATTTAATATCAAGAAAAGAAGTGATACAACTAATGGCATAGGTCAAAACATAGGCATGGACAAAGACTTCTAAGTCTTGGCAACAGCATTCAACCTTCTCAATAACATGAAAATCATTTGAGAGGTACTCAAAAAATATATAAGTTGAATAAATAAAGTATGAACAAATTAATCATCAAAAAACAGAATTCAAGATCTTCAGTTGCTGTTCCTAATCATTCCTACTGTAGCATAAATCTTACCAGTGTAAAACATTACATTTACCTATAAATTTTCAACACAAATATAAGTTTAAATTAAGCAAACATATACTGATTACCAGGTACAGGATAGGTTCTATGGTATGAGGAATGACACAAACAAGATTATAAAGTCTTTATGTTTAAGTAATCTACGATCTAGAACTATTTGAAATCAAGAGATCAGTTACAAAAATTGTATTGATACTCATGGAATATGCAAACTCCTCATCCTGACAGTGACATCTCCATATAATATTTATCAGAATAGGCCCTGGTCAGTGTTGTTCAGTGGTCAGAGCATTGGCCAGCACACCAAAGGGTCTCAGGTCTGATTCCCAGTCAAGGGCCCATACCTGGGTTGCAGGTTCATGCCCAGGTCCCATTGGGCAAGTGAGGGAGGCAACCAATCTATGTGTCTTTCACATTGATCTCTCTCTCTCTTTCTCTCTCTCTCCTTCCCTCTCCCTCTCCACTGTCTCTCAAAATCAATGGAAAAAATATCAAGTGAGGATTAACAAAAAATTAATAAAAAAATATTTCTCAGAATACCCTCCATTTTCATAGCTTTACTCACATAAACACAACACTCCAGACACAAAGTCTAACTGCTATGGTCATTATAGCCTAGGAAAATAAAGATGTGAATTCAGTTTCCTGCACATTAGATATTTACATACCCTTAGTTCAATTACTTAATTTTTATGACCCTCAGTTTCCCTACCTGCAAATCTCATAGGAATAGTATGAGTGTGAAATAAGAAACATAAATTTTTTATAAAAAGCAAAATACCAAGAATCTTTTAGGTCTATGTTTCCAAAACAGTGGACTGCGGCACCCTGAGAACTGGTGAACCCACAGGGGCACTGTATTGGACTTTCCTAGAAAAGCAAAGCAATGTGCATTGTACACCACACAAACTGCTACTATTATATTTTTTGGACTTAATTTCTTAATAAAAGCAGCTATTAGAAACTGTTTTGACTAGGAGTACTGTGAAAAAATTACTGAGAATGAAGGGTGCCATGAACCCAGAAAGTTTAGAATGCTCTGTTTGACTAATGATTTCCTGCCATCTCCCCTCCTCTATAGTTTGACAAAGCCACCCATACAGTATTTGCTTCTTTGTCTTTGCTGGGCTTGTTCCTCAGAAACCAAGAAATACCCTTTCCTGCATATTCAGCTTTTAACCCTGAATTAGGAGGGTCCTTGCTCACAAGTAACAAAATGTAATCCTTCTGACAAACAGGCAGAAAAAGAAGGAATGCTTGGTGAGATGTGATATAGTTCTCAAAATCAGCAGAAAGTTGCAGAAACAGTCTGAAAACAGAGAGGAAACTAGGAGACTGGGCAATAGGAACCAGAGTCAAATTCAAGATTAGATGCGTGAGGTAAGAATGCTGCACTGGCACTGTGGCCACTACCACCCTGCTTGCAGCAGTGGCTGACCTCCACCACCAAGGGCAAAAGTAAATTCTACCCTGGCACATCTTAGCATTTCTCCAGGTGCCAAGTCCCTTGAGAGGCCCACTCGACCAGCCTTACACTGCAAGGAGTAGGGAGGAGGAGCATTTGCCCTTCCCCATCCACAGTATGAGGCAAGGCTGTCTCCCACCAAAATCACCCCACGAACGTTGTCTTGAACCAGACGGAAGGTCAGATTGAGGAAAACCAAACCAGCACAGCAAATGTCCATCACAAAAGCCCCGCCCACCTTCAGAGACCAGTCACATTCTGCTTTAGCAGAGAGAATAGTTTGATTTGCTCATCAGACCCCTCATTTCCCTATATATTTATTACATTCTCTTGTTCTTTAAGTATAGTAATTACCACTTTCTTTCATTGGCCATTTTATAGGTTTTCCTATTTACTGGGTTATGAGTTTTGTGAGGACAGATACTAACTAAATTCTTTTTCTAAAATCTTCTAAAGCAGTTAAAATTTTAACTGAGTTTATATGAAACAATAAAATATCCAAGTAGAAAAGAAAAATACAGATGTATTTTATTTCTCATGGTTATTCCATTTTAATAGACTATGCCAGACTTAACTAGGTCAACATTTCTAGAAGCATGTCTCAAATAACACACACAGATCCCTAGACATTCATGAAAATAAGTCTGAGAAAGGTATGAACAACCCTTTATCAGAGGTTTTTCATGCACATTAGTCACATTCAAAATTCTGAGTATTCTCTATTGTAAAAAAAAAAATATTTAACTTTGTTTAACCAAGATGATCTAACATATCAACATATGTGCATATTAATATTGTGACTAATCACTTTTACCCAGCTTTCTAGAATCACTTAAAAATCCTGTTAGCCTGAGGATTTTTACCAGCTGCTTTCATACTTGAAGCACTATACAACGAGCTAGTAAACATATCTAAATATCTGAAGGCATGGATCAAATGCAGACTTGCTGAATTTTTAAAAAATAAAAAGAGTAGTCAATATATATATTGATTTAAGCTCTCTTCATCTTTATCAATGTAATCTTTTTTTTTTCTTTCTGCTCATCCTCATATATCTGTGTAGCCATTTGCTGTCTCACTGTAATTCTGTGCATGGCTAAGTGAGGAAAGAACATATAATATTAATTACAGAATGATTTTATTTATTTTTTCAATCTAAGTCAGTGTTCTAGATTTTTCCTTTTAGGATTTAGATCCCATCCTGGGTGATATCAACTGCTATAGCTATGTTAGCCAATAACTACACCAAAGAAGAGTTATCAAAGATTATCTTACAGGTCAAATTCTTAGCCTTTGTTGCCTTTGGAAGTATCTTTCTCTTCAAAAAATTCATAACCTATCATATGATCACATATACATTTCATAACACTGAAAACAATTAACTATGTTTCTTACAGAGAGCCATCCCACTTTTTAAAAAAAGAATGGCACAAGCAATATTGAAAACAAAGAAATTTACTACCTATTAATCTCAAGCGGATGTTCATCAGAAGCTGCATTATCGTCAGCCAGGCACCTGTGCACCTAGGTTTATCCTGTCACGGACAAAATTAACAGGAAGAGAACACATCTAGAATCAGCACTTTCACGTCACACTGTCATGCCTGGATGAATTCCATTTAGCACCTGCTGGAGTTAAGTGTTGTGAAGAACAAAATTTAATATTCAGTTAAGACCAACACAAATCCATTTTACCCAGGTCTATCCTTCTGTCATTTGTCAAAAAACAAACAAACAAACAAAAAAAACCACAAAAAACAACCCCACAAAAATGTTTGCTTTATTTAGGCCTTAGCTGAGATTTAGATAAGACTTAAATTATACATTGATCATTAACAAAGTATTAAAAAGTCAATCCTAAGTCACCTTTAAATTAACTTTTAGCTGGCATTTTTATTTATTTTTTATTAAATATATCTTTATTGATTTCAGAGAGAGGAAAGGAGAGGGAGAGAGGGATATAGAAACATCAATGATGAGAGAATCATTGATCGAGCCCACAATCCGGGCATGTGCCCTGACCGGGAATCGAACCCCGATCGCCTGGATCCTAGGTCAATGCTCAACCACTGAGCCACGCCCGGCCGGGTGGCATTTAGAGTTTTTAAATATATAAATATACCCAGTTGAATTCATCAGAAAACATATTCCTTGGTAGATAAACTTTTAACTTACAAATAAGCAAAACTATCCATATAACATACAGTATATGTTACAGATATAGTATGTATAAAGTTTCAAATTATAATAGTTTTAAGATATTCTTTGGCAACAGCTATAGCAAGTGATGAACCATCGTAGATAAAGTAACATAATTTAAAGTCAAATAAATAATTTTTGTGGGCATGTATGTGTGTATACATGTCAGTTGAGAGGGGGGGGAACTCTAAAACCCATCTTTTAAAAATTCATTGACTAGAGAAAGGAAGATGCAAAAATGATTAGAGGAGAAAATGATGGATTTTCTTTTCTTTTGCTCTGATTTATAATAGATCTTAAACCCCTATTTGCCTGGTCATCTTCCAGACCATCTTCTTGAACTATCATTCTAGCATATAACATCTATCTATGGGTGGATGGATCTATTTACCTGACTACTTATCTTTCTACCCATCTATCAATCTATCTATAACAATTAAGAATTTTATCAGAGAAACTGAAATACCTCCTCATAAACAGTTTAAACTGAAACTACAATTTTAAAAGTTCAATTTCCCACTGTATATGCTATCAAAAATTAAATGTAAATTTATACCCAAGTTTTATCTTTAAAAAGTAATTCTACACAGACATAAAATGTTTTATGAATACTTAGAACAAGTGCATAATTCTAAGACTGAACTCCATCCTTAGTTCTTAATCATTAAAGGCAGAAAGGAACAAATGCTCGATATTTTTCATGAGTTATGTTGTTTTTATTCGGAAAACCACATTCATCCCCCTCAATTTTTTACTGGGGGTAGGGGGACTAACCAATATACATCACCACTGCATAATCAACCTCCTTCATGAATTCCTATCTGAATCGGGGTTATACTGCAAAATATACCGGACCTACAAATGTGCACGGCTACTTGAAATGGCTAATATAATGACTACTACTTTTAAAGTTTGGACTTAGTACTCTCTGGACCTGTTCCCGACCTTGGTCCCCTTGCTTTCAGCCTCCTCACTTTGTTGTGTCTATAAATGATCATCACAGATCTAAGTACCTGGCCTACCCTTTGAATTCACACGCTTACATCTACACCCAGACCTCAACCCTACACCTTGCCAGGTTACTGAACAGGTGCTCACAACACTATTAGAATTTCAGTGTGTCTAACTCTTTTATAGAGCAAACTCTTTTATAATTCTACAGCTTTTCCCTCTGTTCTTCTTAATTGCTACCTTTTTCTTAATTATATATATTTTTAGACCGACTCCCAAAAATATGGGCCTGGGTCTGTGAGGGGAGAAGCACATTTCCTGCTCTCCATTGCTACTTTCCAACCACTGCTCACCCCTAACAAACTATTCTACATTGTTGAAATCTCTATTGTTTAATTATCTTGCCAATGTATGAATCCCATTTTCAGAGACCTTCAACACCTTCCCTAAAGCTTTAACCCTAACTTACAGCCCTTTTTCCACTCTATTTTCTGTGGCCTTGAAGTTAATGTACTTCATCTTTCCAGCTGCCTGGCTTCATAATAAATAAAATGTGTCAGCTCCAACGACTGTTATTTCAATGATGTTTTTGCCACCTACACATACATTACTCCTCCGATGTTAACATTATACTGTTCATATTCAAGCCGATGATTCCACAGCATGAGCTATGGACAGCTTTTCACTACCATACATTTTAAAAAGATTAAAGACAAAAATTAAAGAAAAAATGAATATAAGTCTATCATTCTAATACACCTATTTTCATCTGAGAATGGTCTTCAGAGTCCTTACCATAATAGGAAAGCCACATTTTAATTAATACTACATTGTAAATATATAATTTCTCCAAATCACATTCAGTTGTTATTTCAATGGCTTTATAACATTCCATCAAACTTTGAAAGGCAATCTTGCAGGTGAATTAAGATCACTAAATTTGGAGCCAGGCTGGGTTAAATTTCCTATTCTGAAACTCACAATGTAGTGGGTATTTAGCCATTTCTTTGTGCTCAATATCCCCGTATGTAGAATTCAAGAGCAACAATAACACATCATTTTGTGGTTTTTGAATATTTGGTGCTTGGAACCTGGCACCCAAATAGGTGCTTAATAAGTATTAGACTGTATAAATTACAATGTGCCATGTTTTCTTTATGTAACCATGTCAACTACTCAAAATGTAGGTCTATTTGTTTTTACTACTAAAGAAAAGGGTGTAAAAGCATAAACATTTCTTCCATTAAATCATTTGCCTCATAAAACTCTCAGGAATATTAACCAGATCCAACAATATAGATGCTCCTTGGCTCTGAATATGCCTTTTATTTTTTAAGATTTGTAACAATTTATAATATAGGTATTAGGAAATCAGATTACCATATTGTTGGCACTTAATGACTTGTTTTCCTTAAAAATCTCCCTCCCTTACCTTTCCAAAATGAACTCTTCTTAGTTGATTTTTCTCTAATCATTCAATATGTATGCTGTTTTGCTCCTTCCCCACAAAATTTGGCCTTTCCTGCTCTCAGGCCTCTATGTTCTTCAACACTGAAATCTAATTTCATGATTTTGACACTTGTATTCTGATGACATCCAAAACAAGATGGCTATCCTTGATACATCCTCTGAAGTCTAGAATTCAGTAATCTAACTTCCCTCCGAATACTGGTATTCAAGTAATTGAACATTACTCCACTTTTACTTGATTTTACAATCACTGCCCCAATGTCCCAGAGTAAAAACCACTTCCAGACACCCAGTCAACTGGTAAGCCCTGTCAAGACCATACCTTCTCCCTAGAGGAAATTCTACACTTTAACTGTTAATATAATCTGGTTTGTTTAATAAATTAATAGTAAGATTTTAAAAATAAGGTCAAGCATTTAACTGTAAATTCATAAAGACCTCTCATTACCACACCAAATAAAGAGAACGATGCATTATTATTTTTATGGGGAAGATCTTAAAGGAGAGATGACACCATGAAGATCACTTCTGGTCCCGCTCTAACTCTTCTTGCCTTGGAATTTGAAATAAATTAATTCTGCTTTACATCCATGTCAACGAAGTGACCGTGTACATTTATGTATGCATGCTCTGTGACAAAATCAATTAAATAAATGTGCCTTCCTTTACAAAATTGTCTTGCTTTAACAAATTCAATAACTTGTTGCTGCGGTAGCAGAATTCTAAGATGTATCCCCTCCCTCAATATTTATGTTCCTTATATACACACCTTATGTTTAATTCCCTCCCCTTTAGTGTGGGCAGAAACTGTAAACATCATGGGATATCTCTTCATGATTAAGTTACTAATCAGTTGACTTTTGAGTAAATCAAAAGAGATACTATCCAGTCAAGCTCAATATAATCAATTGTCTTTTAAAGAGCCTGGATCCTTCTTAAGTCAGAGATTTAAAGTGTGAGGTATATTTCACTTTAGGAAAATTCTTTGTTCTGGTTTTAAAGATGGAGAGCCATAAGACAAGGAATGCCAGCAGCCTTCAAGAGCTAACAGTGGAGCCTGGCTAACAAGGAAACTGAGACATCAGTCCTACAATGACCAAGAACTGAATTCTGCCAACAACCTGAATAAACTTGGAAGCAGATTCTTCAGCAGAGCCTCCAGGTAGGAACACAGCTCCAACCATAGCTTGATTTCAGTCATATTAAGACTGAGATCTGAGAACCCAATCATGCGATACTGGACTTCTGAGCTATAGAACTATAAGGTAATAAATGGGTATTGTTTTAAGATGCTAAGTTCTGGCAATATATTATATAGTGATAGCAAACCAATTCCATTGCAGAAAAAAAAAATAAGTTTTTACTTTACAACTTAAATTCAGAATAATGCCAGTTTTCAACTGGACTCTATATTTAGGTATCCTTTAAATGTTATATAATGTTTTAAAAATAGAGAAAATATCATTTTTAAAACTACAAATGATATGATTGTTTGTTTTTGTGTAATGAAAAAACATTCTGTCAAAAATATGTATTTACAATTTCCCTGAGGGTGGCAGAGTGTTCTAATTAGAAAATATATGCTTGTTTTTAAAGTACTGGGATAAATCATTATAACAATTCTGGCAACTGGGCTTCATTTAGCAAAAAGTCATTATGATATAAAACCTTTATTTAATTCAATTTGTTTTAGAAATCCAAATATGTGAACAACACATTTGAATGTCAGGAAAGAAAATAAATCTCAAACCATAGCTGACATGAATTAAGCCATTTAGCCATAAAGTTTCAGTGAGAATTTCTCATGTCAACATATTTTTCACTGTTAAGCACTTCTCAGCAATTTTCTAAGGTTTTCCAAGTATACTCATTTTAAGAAAATTCATGATAAAACTTCTCCCAATAAAAGTCTTCAAAATCTAAAAGATACTTTGCTTCTTTTCATATCTAAAGAAAGCATTCATATTAATATACTACAATAATAGAGAAAAGCTCATTAAATAAGTCAAAACAGAAGCACTGCTGACCTTGCAAATAAAAGAACACAGTGATCCATGTGTTTCCATTTTAATCAGGGCCCATTACTTTTTACCACATTATATAAAATAATCTGAAATAATCTTTCAAGCCTGGAGAAAAGGCCCACGCTTGTTATTTAACATCAAAATACATTTCATTAAGCAGCTTAACTCTTCTTACAAGTAAAATTTCACTTAGAAAAAATTTCACTTAGAAAAGAATCATTTTTATCTTGTCTGTTTAGCAAAAGGTGTATCTTGACACCATATGCCTTCCACATCTGGCAACTGTAGCTATCAATAGTAATATCTGAACTCCTCTAATCCTTAGCACAGTCCCATGAGGTAGGTCCTCATATCATTTTATAGGTGAAGAAACCAAGCCCCAAAAGATGACACAGGTGCTATGAATCACTAAAACCATTGTCTCTTTTCCTTACAGCATGATTTCATTCATTTATTCCTCAGAAGATACATTATCCTTTACGGACCCAATTTTATGAGAATTCATACGGAGAAAGCTTTCGATAGTGTGGTATGCGTGTCTTCACCTTCCAAAGGAGGCATACTAGGAAAAGGTGAGGTAGGAAGGTTGTTAAAAATATCTGCGGCTAACCAGATAGGAGGCTGACCTCTTAGCATTGTGATTCAATATTCCAGTTTACCCAGCTTAGATACTATCTCTGAAATAACTATATAGGATGAATTCATTCATTCTACAAAGATTTTGTGAGTCTATAATATGCCAAGTATAGATTTTGTGAGAGTCTATTTTATATCAAGTGCCTGGCACTCATGGAACTTGTGTTCTAGTGTGTAGGGAAATGATTTTTCAAAAAACATAATAAATTAGTAAGTAAATATTACAAAATCAAGGTAATAAGTGCTATGGACAAAAGAAAAAAGTGAGAATAAGAAAGCTGCATTATGGGAGATGGGCAGGTTATAGTGTGGTCTAGGTTGGCCCCATTGAGGTTATATTTAAGCAAATAATTAAAAAATATAAAGCCCTTATTTTTTCATGTAAAAATTTTTTCATCTTCTTTCTAATCCTTCCATACTTTAAGGACATATGCAAAGAGATACATATTAGTACCTAAGACTATTTAGGAGGACTTTAAAAATCCTTGCAGCCAATATAGAACTAGGTAAGTTTCCAACTATTTCTAACTACAATTACAATGCTACACATAAAGTGTGCATTTCATTCTACATGCCATTTCCCTAAATTATGTTTTCCCCCCACTGCACAAACATGCAGACTACCTACTACATGCTGGCATCTTGAAAGTACTGATTCTGGCGAGATTACACAAATAAACAGACAACTGCAATACTAAATAAGAGAGCTGACTGGGGCACAGAACATACCGTAAGGGGTGAAGGGGAAACAATGCTTCTCAAAGAATGGATAGAAGTATAGGGTGTTGGGCACATACAAAGGTATGGAGGATTGAAAGCATATACTTTGCTCATAACATTAAATACTGTCCTACATGAGAAAAGATTAAGGGGTTCAGTAGAACATGGTAAACAAGGTTGCACAAATAATCAGAAACTTTTTGGAGCATGAATTTTGAGAAATTGAGTTTCCCTAAATAAAGCTTCCTGGGTCTACCGCAGTAACAGGGATGATAAATAAGGAGTGGAACAGAGCTCTCCTGGTGAAGATAAGTAGATAAGAGATCAGAGATATGGTTGGCAAGTAGTAGAACTGACGATGATTAAAAGCCATTGCTTCTGGCAGGTAAAAGAGAAAGAAACATCTGGAACATACCTCAGGGTTTGTGATGCTTTTCTGTATGACAGGCAACACATGAAGGGAAACATGGGGGAAAATGATGACTCCAACATGGGCATGTTCAATATGAACTGTGTATGGCTCATTATAGCACAAAATTTTCCTAGACAGTGTAATTTATGACTCCAGGCAATATAAAAATTCTAGGAACAAGAAAATGAAGGTATTAATTATAATGTATTTAAAATATTATTTCTTGAGCAATATGTGTCTTCTAGAACACAAGGTCTGCCAAATAAATAAAAAGAGTATGTAGTAAAATAAAATTGAATAAATAAAATAAAATATGAAACATTTGCAAATTTTCTTGACCAAGAAACATGTAGCACCTTGGAGGACTACATTTCAATAAAATACATTTTGGGGGGAAAAAACTGTCCTAGATTATTCAAACAGGTATTTTTTCTGATTGTGTTGGGTCCATCAGTTAGTATCTGGCTTTATACTATAGTACAATGAATGAATGCCATGAGAAAACTGACTAGGCGGATTCGAATTCTGGTGAGCAAGGTTTTTACATACAGGCTGATTCTTTTTATAAAAGTCAGGAAACATATTCAAATTTTTTGTTTTGCATGGCTCAGCTGACACTATTCAATTCTATTTATTTAAGTCTTGTAAGAGTTTGTATACTGAGATAATACATAATTACTTCTATATGAACGTGAGTTTTAAGTGGAGTGTAGTTATTTTTCAAGTTTACTCATGTACTGCAGTATGTTAATGAATTAAACAAGAATGGAAGAACAAATATGTGACATATAATAGATGTCAGAAGTCCACAGAATTTCATGAAGGCTGAGTAAATAGCAAAAGAAATTAACAGGCATTCTTACAGACAGTTTACTGAATGAAAAGATATATTATTTACCAAGAGCTTTAATTAGCTTCCCTCTGGAAGTGTGGCTCAGGTGGAGAGGTTCTATTTTTAGCAGGTGCAAAAGAAAATTGCTTGTGATGGTACTGTGAGATGATGAGAGTACTGACAATACCTGGTATGTTGGAAAAAATCATTCTACCCATAAAGTTATGAAATAGCGAGATAAAAATGAAACTCGGTGAAAAATGTATGATAATTTTTGCCCTGACATGCTTAAAAGGTAATCTAAGTGAATATAAATTTAATTTCAAGATTTAAAAACAATTAGGATAAACTCACAACCATCACTTACATATGATATTTATTAGCTGTTAAAACAATCTAATTATACTATTCAAAAAACACAGAACTAAAAATGCTTTAAATGAACATCCCTTCTTTCTGTGACTTCCCAAACTGGTGAGTTAAAATGGAAAGTCTTCTCACATCTAATTGTCCATAAACACCTTTTCTCGTAAAATTTTTAAAAAGACAAGAGAGGCAAAAAGGATTTAAATAACAGTTTAGTCATTCCACACATAGATATCTGAAATTATTTTTATTCCAATTGTTAGTCCATGTATAAGACATTTTGATTTCTATGTATTGTATTTCTGTTTGACCCTACATCTTCTTAAAAATTGACAAGGAATCTGTGATTCACAATTCTATATGCAAATACACAACATTGTGTACATTATCCCCCAAATTAACCCTTGTGGTATTTTAAATCCTAGCTTTTTCCCTGAGAAACTTCTATTTTTAGATCTGAAATATACATATATAAATGTGCACACAAAGATGTATACATGCATATATATACACATATATAACTTTCCAATATTAACATTAAAAACATATTGTTTCAATTATTTATAAATATCTATAATTACATTTTCTTCTATCGTAAGACAGATCTACAATAAGTTGTATAAAACAACCACATAAATTATATTATCAGTAGTACAGACTATCATATTTAGACCAGAAATATGATTTTGTCATCTGATTATGCAGATTTCTATGATTTAATGAAAGAGTAATCCCAGAGTCATGCCCATAAATCTGCCTATATAGTACAAAAGCCAATGAATTTATTTTCAAATCATATTAACATTGTATTTTTTTTTTAATATGTCTTTACTGATTTCAGAGAGAGGAAGGGAGAGAGAGAGATAGAAGCATTAATGATGAGTTACTGATTGGCTGCCTCCCATACATCCCCACCAGGGATGGAGCCCACAACCTGGGCATGTGCCCTGACCAGGAATCAAACAGCTAATCTCCTGGATCAGAGGTAGATACTCAACCACTGAGCCATGCCAGCCAGGCAACATTATATTAATGTGTGGAATTATGTAACCCACATTATAATGGAGCAATAAAATGTTAATATATATTAAACTATGGAACATATTTTTCTATTGGAGCAATGCTTGTTTGGATAGATGATGGAGCTGTTTCACAAATTTTCCTCTTGTTTCTTTTGTTCACACAATTTAAGTAAAGAAAGAAAGGGATCTTTAAAAGGAGATGTAGCCCAGCCTGGTGTGGCTCAGCAGTTGAGCACAGACCTAGGATCCAGGAGATAGCAATTTGATTCCTGGTCAGGGAACATGCCCAGGGTGCGGGCTAGATCCCCAGTCAGGGGGCATGTAGGAGGCAGCCGATCAATGACTCTCTCATCACTGATACTTCAATTCTCTCTCTCCCTCTCCCTTCCTCTCTCTGAAATCAATAAAGATATATATATTTTTTAAATAAAAAAATAAAAATAAATTTAAAAAGGGAGATATAGAAAATAAACAATGAAAAAGGTATTTTTATTTAGTTCTGTAGCAACCAGTATCTGGTCCCAACCTTACACATATCATTTTAATTCCCTGAGCTTAATTTTCTTTATCTGTAAAGCAGGGGGGTTGACAGGTAGTCCTTTTTCATATTAGTTTCATGGAGCTGGATCAGAGACAGGCCTAAGAACAGTAAGAGAGTTTGCCAAATGGGCAGCTTCCTGGCTTCAGTCAAGTGGCTGAAGTTGGCCTCTACCAGCACACTTTCATTTTTATCTGTTTTCTATATTTCATCTCTAGTTAACATCATTTGAAGGAGAAGGTCATAATATTTTAAGGTTAAAATCCACTAGATTATTGATACCTCTTGGGAAAAACAATCCTCAGTGATTCTTTCCCTCTCCTACATGTCTCATAGGGTATGCTGACAATGCAAGGTCCTGGCTGCTCTTAAGCTTGGCTATTTCTCAAGCTTGTGTGCGCAGTGGGCAACCTTAAGATAGGAGGTAATATCGCCAATGGGACAAAGAGCAAACTAGCTTACCGCTTGCTATAAATAAGTAGATTCTACAAGCTCAGTGCTCCTTGCCTGCTACTCAATGCTTGCATGTGCAGTATTAATCTAGGCCCATATCACATGACCCCATGAGAATGGGGGCAAAAGGACCTGATGAAAATATGCTAATGATCATGCCGCCTGCTGTGCTGTGAATAATAACATTCTCTGTCTATGAACCAAGAATCTCATATCTACTACTGGCATGCATAGCAGAGTAATAAGTTGATTTATTAGCTTATAAGTAGAGTCAAGTCAAATCCTAGGCTGGAGAATACCCAATTACTAGTCTCTTTCCTATGGTTTTCATGTATATTTAATATCTAAATATTAAAACTAGACTAACAAAAACAGTAAAGTACTTACATTGTAAACTAGTCATATAATAGTAAAAATTAAAGAATCTAGAAGTTAATTGTGTTTTAATGGAAATTTATTACATGATAAAAGTGGCACTAAAAATCTGAGTGAAAGAGTGAATTACTTAATAAGTAATGTGGAGGCAAGGGGCTATGCATCTTGAATATATAAAATTAGATTCTTCGAGGATGTGGAGAAAAGGGAACCCTAGTACATTTTTGGTAGGAATGAAGATTGGTGCAACCACTATGGGAAACAGTGTAGAGGTTCCTCAAAAAATTAAAAATAAAACTGCCTTATGACCCAGCAATTCCACTTATATATCTGAAGAAAACTAAAACACTAATTCAAAAGAATATACCCCCATGTACCCCCATGTTCACTATTGCATTATTTACAATAGCCAAGATATGAAAGCAGCCCAAGTACCCATTAACAGATGAGTAAATAAAAAAGTTGTGGTTCATACACACAATGGAGTACTAGTCAGCCATAAAAAAATAAAATCTTACCTTTTGTGACAACATGGATGGACCTAGAGGGTATTATGCTAAGTGAAATAAGTCAGACAGAGAAAGACAAATACTATATTATTTCACTTATATATGAAATCTAAAGAACAAAACAAACAAAATAGAAACAGACTCATAAATACAGAGAGAACAGACTGATGGTTTCTAGAGGGGAAGAGGTTGGGGGGCTGAGTGAAAAAAGTGAAGGGATTAAGAAGTACAAATTGGTAGTTAGAGAATAATCACAAGGATGTAAATTACAGCATGAGGAATATAGTCAGTAATATTGTAATAACTATGTATGGGCCAGGTGGGTACTTGAAATAGTGGGGGGACCACTTTGCAAAGCATATGACCATCTAAGCACTACGCTGTACACCTAAAAGTGATATAGTATATTGAATATAAACTGTAATTAGAAAAAAAAGTAAAAAAAATAAAATTAGACCCTTCACCTCTTACCATACAA
Organism: Miniopterus schreibersii; assembly: GCF_964146895.1. Classification (NCBI taxonomy): domain Eukaryota; kingdom Metazoa; phylum Chordata; class Mammalia; order Chiroptera; family Miniopteridae; genus Miniopterus; species Miniopterus schreibersii. Next base: position 51,671,463 of record NC_138118.1, read on the forward strand.
AAAAATTACTGATATTTAAGAAATCAGAAGTGAAAAAAAATCTATATACAGAGGTTTAGAAGTAAATGTAGAAAGCTATCTTTATAGCATAAACATAAAAAGGACTTCTTTAGCAAGAGAAGTAATCACAAGGAAAAATTAAAATACCTGATTGCATAAAAAGATTTTTTAAAAAACCTTATATATGAAATTTTCATAAAGTTATAAACAAGTGATAGGGAAAATAATTTCAAGAGAGGTTGACAAAGACTTAAGTTCTCTAAAATATTATAAGAAATAGAAACATCCCCACATGAAGAAAAATGACCAATGGGTATAAATGAGCAATTTTTAAAAAAGAATAATATTAATGGTTGATAAACTTATGATGTTGATAAATATATAATGTTTAAGCTCAAAATAGGCAGGAAAATTTAAAATTACACAACAATAAAACATAATTTATGACTCTTGAAGTTGAGAAATGTGAACTATTAGTCATTGTAGGAAAGTAAAAACATTCATAGTTTGTTGGCAGGACTATAATTACTATCATTTTAAAATAAAATAATATGAAAGTTTTGTTAAAATCATTTTCCTTAACCTTGCTCACCCATTTCAAGTAATTTATCTAACACATCAAAATACAGTGAAAAAAGTATGTGTGTTTTACTTCTGCCTAGTTTGCACAGTAACAGGAAATAGAATGCACTGAATTTCTCAGTTGTCAAGAAGGGAATGCACCTCAGTATTGAGATACTGCACAGCTATTACCTAATAAATAAAATGAGGTAAGTCAATGAGTATTCACTTGAAAGAATGTCTAATGTATAAAGTTTTGTGGGGGGGAAAAAGAAGTCAATAAAAATATGTAGGCTTCTGGTCAAGATGGCGGAGTAAGTAAATGCTGCGCTCACCTCCTCCTTTGACCACATCAAAATTACAACTAAATTATAGAACAGTCAACCTGGAGAACCATCTGAAGACTAGCTGAACAGAACTCCTGTAAGTAAAGATAGAAAGAAGCCATATCAAAACTAATATTTTTTTTATCTTACTGTTTTAACTCCATTATCATCTTTAAGTATCAATCAAGGCACCAACAACCAAAAAATATATATGTATAGTAAGATCACATGCTCATTTCAAAATAAATACATTATTTTAAAGAACATAACTATTCCATAAACCATTTTTTTACAAAATTCCAAATCCTACATTTTACTGTTTACATAACCATTATAAAAACAAAAAGCAAAAACAACAAAAAGACATGCCAGGCCCTGGCTGGTGTCACTCAGTGGTTAGAGCAGCATCCTGTGCACCAAACGGTCACGGGTTTGATTCCTGGTCAAGGGCACATACCTCGGTTACAAGTTTGGTTCCTGGCCATAGTCTGGGCACATGCGGGAGAAAACCAATCGATGTGTCTCTCTCACACTGATGTTTCCCTCTCCCTCCCTCCCTCCTTTCCTTCCTTTCTCCCTCCACTCTATCTAAAAGCAATGGAAAAATATCCTCAGTGAGGATTAACAACAACAACAACAAAAGATGTGTCAGAAGAGATACCAAATCATTAATACAAAGCATATGAGAAGAGGAAGGTATTCATTTTACTTCAGAAACTTTAGTACTCTATGGATTGTTATAAGGAATACTGTTTTTGTAATTCAATTCAAATTATTGGAATAAAGCTTTAAAGGTAAAATGAATGGCCATTAAGAAAAGAAAGAAAATAGGAGATAATATATTCAAGTTCTAATACTCTGTATTGCTGAGTGTTCTAATAGCAACTGACTTAAAAAAATGATGTTTTTCATCCAAGGCCATAGGGAAAATATGAAAAGACCCAAAAGTTCTGGAAAGAACTAATACTGTACAGGAAACATTTGGAATCAGAGGGGTCGGTAGTGAAGAGAAGATATTCTGACTCTAGTAAACAGTATGGACATTTCTTACTGATAGCAGGAATGAGAACATTGCTCCTCAGGCCAGGCCAGGCAGCACTAGTGTCTTTTGCGATGAGAGCCCTGTGACCTATCTGCTCAATAGAACATACAAAAAGACCTAGCTATCTTGAGCAACATGAAGAAACTGAGCTCTGGAAGGGATCATCAGAGTGCAACAAATATCGTCATGTTTTTCTTATATAAAGAATTATCCTACACAGCTGTATACCACAGGGCATGCATATGTAAATGTAAAGTTACGTGATGAAAAGGCCGTAGCAATGGTAATATTTAAGGAAAAAAAGCCTTATACAAAAGTAATCAACATAAAATTATTAATGAGCTATTTTACACTTTTTCATGCTAAGTTTTTGAAATCCAGTGTGTTTTTTGCACTTAAAAGCAATCTTAATTGAACTAACCACAGTGCTCATCAGCCACCTTTGTCCAATGACTATCTTAACAGGCAATGCACCTCTAAAGAAACCGAAGCTTGCATACGAACTTGGTCAGAATATAAATTGATATACCTGCTGCAGAGAACCAATTTAAAATACACATAACCTATGGTCCAGCAATTCCACTCCTGAGACTGTAACAAAGGAGGCTACACAAAAATGTCAGTAGAAGTGAAGATTAACAACCACCGCCACCACCAATGGAACACTTCAATGTTCATCATTTCCAGGGAGTCAGGTTTTTGTCTGCATTGGCAGGAATAAAGTAATATTGCTTGAGCTGCAGCAAGTATATTTTATACCCCCACACTCATTATGTAAGAAGGCAGGGACATCATTTCATCATTCAGCCATATGCTTTCACCTATAAATGCTGACCAATCAGTAGACTTATCCGGAAAGAAAACTGGTGTAATGATGCTGGCTTCTATGCTTCTGGACCTCTTAATCTGCCCATTCTCCTAAATTCAACTGTGTAACACAGCCACCATTATTCTGTGCACCCCAGACATTACCTGATTTTGATGCACATATTATCAAATTTATTTTTTTTATTGATTGATTTTTTTTAATTTATCTTTATTGCTGGAAGTATTACAGATGTCCCCTTTTATCCCGTATTGTCCCCTTCCATCTCACCTCCACTCCCCAGGCCTTTACCACACTATTGTCTGTGTCCATGGGTTATGCATATATGCCTATAAAGTCTTTGGTTAATATCTCCTCACCCATCCACCCACCCCCGCCTTCCCTCTGAGCTTTCTCAGTCTGTTCCATGGTTCTATGTCTCTGGATCTACTTTCATCAGTTTATTTTGCTCATTAGATTTCACATGTGAGTGAGATCATGTGATGTTTGTCTTTCTCTGCCTGGCTTATTTCACTTAGCACAATTTTCTCCAGTTCCATCCATACTGTCCCAAAGGGTATGAGATCCTTCTTCTTTATAGCTGCATAGTATTCCATGGTGTATGTGTCCCACAGCTTTTTTATCCACTCATCTACTGATGGGCACTTGGGATGGTTCCAGATCTTACCTATTGTAAATTGTGCTGCTATGTACACAGGGGTGCATTTATTCTTTCTGATTTGTGTTTCAGGATTCTTAGGATATATTCCTAGAAGTGGGATCACTGAATCAAATGGCAGTTCCATATTTAATTTTTTGAGGAAACTCCATACTGTTTTCAATAGTGGCTGCACCAGTCTGCATTCCCACCAGCAGTGTACCAGGGTGCCCTTTTCTCCACATCCTCGCCAGCACTTGTCATTTGATGATTTGTTGATGGGAGCCATTCTGGCATTATTAAAGCCCTAGTTATTACCAACTGACAAGGCTTATAGGTAAGAGATCACAGAACAAATGGTAATTTTTACCCAGTTCCCTGGTTACTAGAACATAGCACAGGACAGTGAACTGGTTCAGACTATGAATCGCATGTCTGTGGCCTGACCACTGCACCTCTCTGTATGCATTCTCCTGATCTCTCAAATAGTGGTAAAACCTACCCCGCATGATTGTTTTGAATAAACTGTGTAGCACAATGCCTTGCACATCAGCCTGTCCCAATACCAGCCCCATTAGTATTTAAGAAAAATAGCAACATGATTCATATCCGTTTACCTGATGCCACAATGTCTACACAATGTTTTATTTGGGTCATAATTAGAATGATCTATTTACATTTAATATCTAAATAAAATTTCTTGTCACCAAAGAAATACAAATCAAAGGAACAATACCATAACACTTTTAGAGTTCTACATTAACAAATACTATTTTAAATAATATTATTCAAGTTTGGCGAGGCTACAGTATGAAAGCAATCATATATGCTCGTGGTGACAATGTCGACTGCTATCACATCTCCAGAGAGTTGATACTTCAGGGTCCTCATCCCTTAATTTAGTAACCCTAGTACTAAGAAGTTTTTCTTGGGAAACAGTTAAAAATACAAATACTTATATCCAGAAATGTTCATTTTATTTAAAATGAAAATGACCTAAATCCTTAAAATGTGAACAATGTGTATGAAAAAGCACATATCCATAAAACTGAGTGATATTGAGTCATTTTATCACATGGGAAAATGGTATAAAATCATGTTACTATTGGGATACAGAACTAACTTATAGAGTGGAACATTAACTATTACGTAAAAATGCATTTAAAAAACTAATGGAGAAATTACTTTTTTGTTTAAGTGTTATATCTATGCTTGGATTTTTCAACTAAATATCACTTAATAAAAATGTAACATCAAATTTCTCCTAAAATTAATAACTAAAAATTTTGTTTCTACAAACTTACCAACTTTCTTATGTCAGAAAGTGTCATTAAGCGTCCCTCTTTGCTATAAAACAGAAATATTTACTCAGAATGTAGATCTTTTAAGTACTTCTCTTGAAACTAATTAGAATTCTTTTCTCCTTATTGATTTTTTATAATTCTTTAATTATCATTCATATATGTGTGCGTGCTGAAATGATTTTCAGTACCAGATTTGGATTTTTAAGTCTTATGTAATGATCTTTAAAATAAAGGCAAGAGATTATGTTTTTGCCAAACTAAAAAATGCAGCTCGACCCCACTACAGAGAATGCAGTCGCCACCCAGGCTGGAGAGTAAAGATCTGAAGGGATCTCAGTTACACCGCTGTGTCTTAATTGGTTCAAAAGGCCCATTTGTTGTCTAGTGACAAATTTTAGTAGAAGCAAAGTGACAGAAACATGCAAGCTATTTCTATATCATTTAGGCCATGCATAATTACCTTACTAAGGAAGTCCCTAGGACTTCCTGAAACATGAGGGAAAAAAATTTAAGTCTTGTTTTCATAGCAAAAAGTTACTTTTAAAGAGGGTAGTACAAACAATAAAATAAATACCCAACATGAGAAATTTGACACCTTTTTGCATTTGAACTAAACCAGATGATTAAAATTCACTAGGTAAATCGATTGCCAATTTAAGCTGTTTTTCTTAGCAGGCTTCCAAATTCTATAATCTAGCTTGTTCAAAAAGCCTTGCAGCCGCTTTTAAAACTTCTTCCAAGATAAAATATTCCCGGAGTTGGCAGAAATTAAAGCTTAAAACCAGTGTTCCTTGCTAGCAGAGGTTAATGGATTATAGTGCCATTTATACATACTGGGCATCGAACAGTTAAACCATAAGGCTTAGGCTGAAGCCTGGCTACACCTCGGAGCCCTGCAGGCAGCCTGGCACTCCACAGGTGTCGCGGGGGCTGTGGAGTGTGAAAGACAGGACACAACCCTAGAGGCAGGTGGGTTTGATTAATGTGGGGAGGAAGGTGGGCTACTAGGAGAGCTCCCGGACCCCTGACAAAGAGGACGGCTCTTCTGGCCACCAGAGGAGCAGAAGAGCGAAAGGGGAACGCAGAAGGCACCAGCAGAAAAAGAAGTCCTGCCTCACAGTGATTGCACAGCAGAAGCGGAGGCTTCTAAGAGAGTCATATGTGTTTTATTAGAAAAATTAACAGGAACAGTTGAATCCTTTCTTAAGGAATACCACATCTTTACGTTGCAGGCATAAAGTGTATTTTCAGAATGTGTTTTCTAAAACTGCAATGAAAGTACAGTGCCAGCCCAGCAGGAAATACGGGATCGCAAGAAAAATATCACAAACAGAATGAAGAAACCACAGAATTAAAACAAGGATCAAGGAGGCGATGCTTTCAAAGCTTCAACCACTATGGGTGAAGAAATCAGTAGTATGAACACTGGGATAGCACCAAGTTAAGCCTGTATATGACATTTACAATTTCCTGGATACATATGTGTGTGTATGCACACACGCATATGCAAACACAAAGGGCCTTCCTCTTCAACTAACTCCTTCACCAAGTTCTCTAAAGCCCTTTGGGTAAAAATAATGAAAACAATTTGAACATGGATTAACTCAACTAATTTTTATTCACTCCCTGGATGTCATGTGAGCCAAAGGACTTTAGCTAGAGACCAGAGGCCATTAAGGCCTTAAGTTATGTAGGTAGCTGGGCAGACATGAGCAAAGCAAGGACAATGACCAGGTACAGAAACTCACCAGGGCAAAAAGCCCCAGATGCCTACCAAGGGGCAAAACTGGAAAACAAGAATCTCACCCTCAAGGTAACCTTTCCTCCTCTAGCATATTGCTGGTCATGCGGTCTAGAGTCCCCTGATCTTTTCCTCCCTAAACATAACATGTAGGCCTCAGCTGTATTTTAGCTCTAGGTGCAGAAAAACAGCAAAACCAGATAAGTGATGCAGTGGCTGCCTCAGGACCAGCTACATTGACTAATGACCCCCTGCCTGGCACCGACCAATCAGTGGATATCATGACCCTGAAACAGTACACCTGGAAAACTGGTGAATATTCAATTGAGACCTTCCCCTGAGACCCCCCTAAGATTTCCACCTGCAAGAAAAAGATAAATATGTTCTGGACAAAGGACCCAGTGAGCACTCTCCTCCAGGGGAGCACACCAGTGCCATCTCCATCCCCCTTCTTCCCTCTGAGGGGACCCCACTATACTTGCAACCAGGGGAGCAATGGGCAGCAGCAGCTTGTCCTGGGCTTACCCCTAAACCTGTCTCCAAGATTCCCTGTTCTCCGGGAGCCAAAGCAGCCCAGCCTAGGCTCTCCTGTTTCTTCCTCTACGCACCTTCCTTGTTTCACCACCCTAAGTATGTTTTTGCTGCGGTCAACAAATTCTTGCTTGCTCTGATGCACTTTGTCTCTTGACTGAAATATTTTCTTCATGAAGACAAGAACAGAGGTCTTGTCGTCTCCTGTCTCCCTGGTAACACTTATACTAACTGAAAACTTCTTGCAGATTAGTATAGTCAAATTGAGCTAGGAACACTAATCCACTGCTCCTGTTACATCAAAATTTTTTCTCCTCTGAAACACGATCTTCAACATTCAACGGAATTACTACACAGCAAAATAATCTCAGCAAGACTGTCTAAATCCAACTGATGCCATTTAAAATTGGACTTTACCTAAACCATTTAAAAACTTGAAACCATTTATACTTTTCAAACTATTGAAATTCCATACATGCCTAGATAATTCTCTGCTTTATTCAAGAAATCTCCTTTGCAATTTACCATCTCATCTCTAAAATATAATTAGCCAACACATAAAAAAATCAAAAGATTTTTGTGAAAGGTTTATTGATTCTCTACTCAGGGCTCTCATTTCATACCTCCAAACACTGACAAAACTGGCCCAAATGTATACATATTAATATATATATACACACATTTATATAAGTTACAGTTATCCCTCAGTATACACACTTTTTTATTAGTGTGCCCAAAATACACTTTAAACACAGACATTATTGTTTATATTGGTGCAGTTTTGTAACTATTTAAATTAACTGCATGGTATTGATACCATATGGCTCCTCATTAAATAGTATAACTTTTGAAATCTATGAAATTAACACAGTGAGTCCTCGCTTAATGATGTCCTTAGGTTCTTAGAAACTGTGACTTTAAGCAAACAACATATAGCAAAATAAATGTTACCTCAGGTAAATTGATATAAACAAGAGTTAAGTTCCTACAGCATATTTCTGGTCACAAAAACATCACCAAGCTTCTAAATAAAGACCCCAAACACTTCTAATATTAAACACTGGAATAAATTTACAAATTTATTATACATACATTTGAGAAAGATTAATGAAAGTAAAGCGATTTTCCAACTTGCTAATTCAGTTCAGGTTTGTAGGGGGCTGGAGCCCATTGCAGCTCCAAGTGCAAGGTGGGACCCGCCCTGGACAGAACACTGCCATCACAGAGTGTGCGCACACACACTCACACACACACACACACACTCTCCGACTGGGGCAGTGTCCACATGCCAGTTCACCCAATGCGCACACATCTTTGGGACGTGGGAGGAAACTTAAAGGCCTGGAGAAAACCCACACAGACATGGGGAGAACATGCAAACTCTGTACAGACAAGGCTCTGGCCAGGAATCACATTTTTCCCCCCTCGTCAACATTACAACAAAAGGATGCTGAATGAAACAGCATTATTCAAGAACCTGCTTACTGGGAAAACCAAATTTTCTTCTTCATGAATATACAACCAAAGGCAACTCTTCTAAAAATATTACTATGTGTAATAATTATAGTTGTTACCACTTATGACACTGAAAAAAACAAATTTTACCTGCTTTTAAAATGGATCTTAGTTAACATTATTCATCATAAAGAGAATAAAAATCTGCTTTTAAGTCTGTAAGGACAATATTTTCATATGGTGTTAATATCAAAGCAACCTAATATCTTTCAAAGGTGGAAAATAAAAATATCATATGGTTTATTCTTTAAAAAAAACACAGCAAGAACCTTTAAAGTTTCTTTTGTATAGTTGCTAAAAATCTGTTCAAGTTTTCATTCTAATGAATTATAAAATCAAGGAGAGTGAAATAAAATAATCCTTAAGTATTTTTGATTCGTATAAAAATAATGAATAATTACTTAAAATGCAATCCCAAAATTTTTATTAAAATATTGTTGGTACTTACCTAAGACAGCAGTTATCATTTAACCCATCAGTCTCCCAAGATCCAAAATTCTAATAGTCCTAACACATTACTAAGGCTCATCGATTCATTCTTTTATATCTATATTAGGTAGAAATTTGCTATCTGTTTTTTGGTCATTTACTTTGTGGAAAAAGTATTCTTGTTGTTCCATTAAGGAAAAAAAAAACAGTTCCTTGACATTAGTAATTAAATCTATATATTTTTAAAATTTCCACCATTCCTAATAAAGTATTCTATTATGTTTATGCCAAATAATAGCTCAAATAGAACTATAAAAAATCTAGGCATAATATATTTGAACCGATATTTTCTAGTAGACAATATTATTCCATTCACAAAGTTCTTAACAATTTTTGTAAAATAACATTCTCATGTCTTTTTACAGATCTGCAACCAACCAAACTTCTTTTTATATATATTAAAGAAACTGGAAGGATCAGAAAGATTGGAAATAGTAAATTACTTCGCTTACTTGATGTTTATAAGTGAAAACCAGGTAGTCCTCCGAAGCTATAGGTGGTTAATTCATAAAGGATTAGGATAATTAGTTTAAGTTGTCAGTTTATTTCATCTTCTTATTTCTGGTGCATTAACCCAGAAAAGTATAAATTTCACGAACTTTTAATAAGAAAGTAAACCTGTAAAAAGCAACTGAAACTTCTTCTAAGGTCTCTATATCAATTTGCTTTCTTTACTAGAAATGTATTTTTTGCTCAGAAATTTGGCTACCAAAATATTTCAGAATAAACATGATAAACTCACATTTATAAGTAATATAAATACTGCTTACCTCAGTCAAGTGTGGTGTAGGGTTAAATCCACAGAGATTGCACACTTGATTCTTGCACTCAGTGCAAGTGTTGAAGTTAGGAGGATCCTTAGAGCCTATGTTGAGTTCAGTTTTGCAAAGAGGACAGGCTGATTCTGGTTTGGGGGTTTTCTCCAGTTTGGGGGGAAGGGCAGCCTTTGGAGGCTCAGCTGTAGAAGGTTTGCTATCCTTAACAGGCAGAGGCTTCTTTTCTGTTTCTGTTCTTTTTACTGTTGGAACTTGTTCAGCTTTGGGCTCTAATTTTTCAGCTACTGGAGCTTTTGTTTCCTTTTTCACCGGTGTAACCTTTGCAGGTGCTGGTGGTGCCTGACCCGTAGATTTGGGTGGCCCCTGAGGAGGTGGCTGTGCAGGAGGAGGGACTTGTTTTGCTGGGCCCCCTGGCCCACTTTGTGAATGGGATGCAGGCTGGCCTGCGGTGGAGATTAGATTTGATGCCTGGCTGAAGATTGATGCTCCAAACCCAAAGAGTTTCCCAGTCACAGTTTCTTGAGGAGTGGTGGGCTGTGATTTAGGAGCATCAGTAATACTTCCCAGATTCAGACTGAAACGTCTTGACTGCTCCTGAGGCTTTGGTGGCTGTTGAGATGGAGGTGCAGTTTGGCTAGTGGTAGGTCGTGGGCCTGCAGGTGTCGGTGACCCTTTTGGCATTGGCTTGGCATCTGGCTTAGGACTGATTTTGGTTTGTGCTTTTTTGGGTTCTTCCTTCTTTTGAGCTGGATCAGCTTGTTTTTGACCTTTGCTCTCCATACTAGGCCCAGGATGTGAAACAATTTTCGAATCCGATGCAGGTCGAGGCATGACTTGAGAATCGAATGGGGTGACTTTTTCTCCTATTGGTGGAAAACTCTGGGAAGGTTTTGCAGAGTCTGTTTTTAGAGGAGGTGCTGTTTTCTCTTGATCCTGTGATGGTACTTTGGAGACTGGAGTATCAGGTTTTGTTGCTGTTGATGATGAAGACACAATGTCTGTGGCTGGCTTTGCCGTCTTGGGCTGCTTTGGTTTGTCGTCAGCCATGGGGACCTTGACCAGCTCAGATGGGGCAGAAGGTTCTTTGGGAGGGGCTGGCTTGGATGAGGGCTCTGCCACAGGAGGCTGCTTAGCTGTCACTGGGGGAGAACCATGAAGGGTTGGTTGTTTCACTAGTGGTGGGGGCTTCTTAGACTCAGGTGCCTTTGAGATATCATGTTTGGGTGCAGTATCCTTCTTTGGAAAAATCTGCTGTGACTGTGGAGATGGTTTGCTCACCGCTGATGCAGGAATAACTGGAGCTGTCTTCGGTTTGGGCTGGGGTGATGATGGAATTGGAGCCAGATCACCTCCTAGAGCTCTTTGCATCTGACAGTTTAAACAGAGCCATTCTTTTACCTAGATATAAAATAAAACAACGGTCATAGATAAAAGGTAAAAACATTTTCAAAATGCATGATATCATCTGAAACTATGTCTCTCATCATGCAAAACATAAAAGATCAAATTAATTTAATTATATTCACATAATTACATTAAAACATAATTAATGAACCTCAGAGACTTAACCACTTTTTTTTAAGAAAACAAAGAGTAAAAATCAACATAGAATTGTATTTTTCTTCTAAAGTTAATTTTGTTATTCTTTGCCTTTGATTTACTCTAAGTTTGATTACTCCCAGAAACAGAAAAGCATGTATCATAAAAAAACATAAATTATAATATATATTAGATTCCATAAGTCAGTTATGTTAAATACTTTCTCTGTTGATGGCTCATAACAGTTTTTAGTTATACAACCCAGAGTAGGCTTGTCAAATTATTAACACATTGCTAATTTCTTAAATTAGCAGAGCATTACTTGCCCCTACAAGGATACATAATCAAATGTGTGAAAAACAAAAATTGTTAACCATGCTGGGTTAAAAAGAAGATTATCTATTAACAAAATATAGGAAAAATAACGGCATCCCCTCAATTTAGCATAAATAGCATGATATAATAGAGAAAACACTGTTTCCTTTTAATTTTTGGAATATACTGGCAAGAGCAATATAAGGAATATAAGGAAGCAATATTCTTATTTCACTAGTGAGATACATATATAAGTGAGATATACATCATACACACACACACATGCACACATACAGGTGGTAAGTGCATCTGCTGTTTTCAAATCACATCCAATGTGAAAAGGTGTTGTTGTTGAAGTTGGTACTGGTTTTGGAGATAATTTTAAAGTACCTTTTTTTAACATTTACCTTTTTTAATTCCAAAATAATATATGCTTATTATACAAAATTTTAAATAGTGCCAAAGAAAATTAGAATGGCAAATTCTACATGATACCGTCTTCTCTACCCAAAGTGAGCAATGTTAGGGATTTGGCACTGAAGTTCTTTGTACAGAATTCTACATGGTGAAAGAGTCAACATGTGGAACATAGGTACCGCAAAAGTTTTCCACAGTATGAAATTGTGAAGTGCTATTCGGCTGGCAAAAAACATACTCTTTATTTGCAAACAACTTCTTTTTGAAAAGAAACTGAACTAATCATTCTTAAACTTTTAAACACTTCTTTGTAATTTGACCTTTTACACCATTAAGCTCATTTAATGAAAAACAAAAACAAAACAAAAAACTATACTGAACCTTTTTCTTAATCATCGAAATGGCTTTAAAAATTTTTAAAGCATATTGAAATTATTTAAACTCATACACCAGTATAACAAGGCTTATTTCACAATCTCATGGAAACCAAACTTTTATTTGGGGAAGGTTAAAAGAAATTTTCAACTCCCAACTGACATGTTATATTTCTGTTTAAAAAATCTGTATCAAAAGTAGAATTAAAATATTTGTTAAATATGCATGAGAGATATTTGGGTATTCACTATATTTGTTCTCAATATGGGTGTTGAATACCTGTGTATTTATTATATTTTTATCTTTACCTTATTGTATGTTTGAAGCATTTCACAAAATAAATAACTTTATGTATATTTTTTGAATTCCAAAAAATAATCAAGTAATTGCTACTTACACAAGTACCATGACTAAAGTGAGCTACAATGTAAGGGAATTTTCCACGCCATTTTACCTCCTTGATGGAAGAAAATTCCTCTAAAATTATGCATCTACTGTCAATGTCAATTCTACTGTTCTATTATTTAGTTTTCTCATTTGTTTTCTTCCATGGCTTTCAATGATACATAAACCCATAACTGTGCAGCCAGACAAGATAAAAGAAGAAAATATATTAAAAGCATAAATTTTTACCCATACTCTATCATTGATGTTTTCCTAGAAAATATTATGATCAGCATCCACATTAGCCACTTTAACTTACAAATTCCTAGAGTCAGTGACTTTCATTATAGTTAAATTACTCTTATTCTTTTTGGTAAGTGTCACAGTCAAAGGAGATGCCAAATTTATTCATTTATTCATTTCTTTATTCAAATATTTATTGAGCAATTTCTACTTAGCACATATCACTGAACAAAAGACAAAAATTTCTGTCCTCATGGAGACTACATTATAGATGAATCAGATAAGAAACAATGTAACACATAGTATAATTTCAAGGTTGTTATAAATATATGAGTATCTGATGATGAATTATCATGATTCCTTCTTTCCTTTCTTCCTGTTAGTTTCCCTCCCCCTCTCCCCACCAAAATCTCTCAATGAATTTGATTTTGGAAATAAAATTTTAACTCTCTTTGCAACGCAAACATTGGAGCTTCATGTGTAGCTTAGCTAAGCAGGCTCTCACTCAATCTTTGGACTACTGCAAAAGTAGAACAGTACCATGGCCTATCTAATGTATACTTTACATCAACACGGGAAGCACATTCTATACTGTCCAATTCCAAAATCAGTGTTTCCTTGTATAAATATATATGACTATGTCTCCACATAAGCAGACAAGGGAGAGTTAGGAAAAGACAGAAGGAAATCACAAGTCACTGCCTCTTCATAGGGAGAGAATTCTGCTTTTCTCTTAATACACCTTTTGATTTTTTTTAACAGATCTATTGTGTCATTTTTGTCATTTTAATGACATTTCCTTCATTTTGAAAAATAATATATGAGACATCTGATACCTCAGTGCTCCTCCTCACTGCTAGAATACATTGTTTATAATTATCACAATATGAAAAACTTTTTATCTATCCTCTTAGGATTTTTTAGAAAGAACCTCCTTTTTATTTAATTCTACTACCCAAATCTGTTGAAAATAGAAATTATTGTTATCTCAGCATTTAACAACCTAGTACTGAAAACAGGAGGATTTTCAAATTCCCTGATTCAACTGGGTCTGGGAGACACGGTAACAAAAACAAAAAAACTTCCCACCCCAGCATTGACATCATGAAGCACCTTCTACTTCTCTTTTGCAATGCACTTAAGGACCAAAACTAGTAATAAGAGAACCATGGCCATCTGAGCTAGAATTTCCGCCACTCTTACTGTATTCTCAATCATTACTCAAGGTGTCTGCATTGCTTGTGAAAGGTAATTTCCCGTTCATCCTTCCACATTTCCAAGCCACTGTCCCTCATTTGGCCCCTGTCATTTCTCAAACACTTTATACCTCCACCAAATATAAACTGTTCTTAAAACAACAACCACAGAGGGGATTATCTTTACTTCCCCCCAAACCTCAACGCCTCTCCAATAACTGTGAAATAAAGTTAATTTTTTGCAAGAAATTCAATATATGTAATTTTGTTAGTGTTCTTATGCAAGTACTTACATAATTCTATTACCAGATCCAGATCCCCAAAAAGACTGTAAGCAACAAATGGTAAGGACTTCCTGGTAGTGGTCTTCCTATTGATCCCCAGGGTATAACTGACCTTGAAGCATTACAGATGTTCACAAAATTTTTTGAGCTGGTTTGAATTAAGTAAATTAATTGAAAATGTTTGTGCTCGTCAAGCTACAGCATTTCTGTGTTTGCTATGCTAATCCCCACTGTTTACCCACCCAGAAAGATAGGCTTCTGCCCTCATTTCTGGTTACATGCCATCCTCCCCAGAACCCTAATCTATATGTCTGCCCATGGTCCCGATTTTGATGCAAACTGAAAGAGTTCCCCTAAGTACCACACCTGCTAACCATATTTTCCCTGCCAAGAGAAAATTACTGTCTTGTTTCTGTTACAAAATTCAATGTTTATCTCTAACTCTGAGCGGAGATGAACCTGAATTTACTACCATCATTGCTAGAGGCTCGCTGCCTCCATCTGGTACCCACATCTATAGTGCTGCCAGCTGCCCTAGATCTGCACGACTGGGTCTTCATTCCACTGTGGCCATGAATGAAGATCTCAGATTTTAGTCCCTAACACTTCTTCCCCATGCCACAGATTCAAAGAAGCCTTCCACCCATATTTCATGAACAACTTCCCAGGTCACCTGTTACAAATAGGACCCATTCCCTAACATTATTCACTACTTAGATCTAATTATACTGCACTCTAATCAGCCACATCCATTGGAGATATGATACAACAAACAGTACCAGGGAAGTTTGCAACTATATCAATGTCAGTGTCGCCGAAGAACTCTAACCTTCAATATACAAGCATTAAAATGAAAAATTCTAACTATATTAGATAAATATGCTATGCCTCAACTATTACTAAATTTTAGATTTTACATATTAAGGAAAAATATTCATCTTTTGCTTTCTCCACCTATAGCCTTACTTACAGAAAGTGCATAAATAGAATTCAAGGTCTGAAGACACAATTTTTTCATGAGCTACTCTAATTGAATTAGCTCTATGGAAAGGAACAGAAGAAAGGCATATGGTCATTCATTCAGTCTTCTGACTTAATATGCTACATAAATGGGGTTAAGAGAGTGGTCAGCCAGGATTTCTGTTCATTCTGAGGTCTCTGTGTATTCTAATGCAGATCCGCATATAATTACTATAACACATCTCCCTGTTTAATCCAATTCCCTTTTGTTATGTATCAGAGCTGTAAAATAAGTAATACAATGTCCTGGCTAAGGCCTTCGCTGGATAATCAGAAATGTCTTATTTAGCTGTTTCAGAGGTACCACTTGAAAGTTTAATTGAAAACTTCACATACAGAATTTTAATAAATGCTGCCACCTTTAAAACAATATCAAAACTATTGATCACTAAAAAATTATATTCTGATTTATAAGAGCATATCTTCATATTTGAGAGAGTTAACTCAATATATCTAAGCAATGAGGAAATTAGCAAATGTTGGGGTTCCAGAATAAAAGCATATTCCTGCTTAAATCTGTTATTAACCTGCTTAGCTTCAAACAGAATAGAAGCCTCTCAAAAAAAAAAACACCCAGAAGGCTTAATGACTAACATCTACCCTTCAATATGTTCCAAACTGGACATTTTAAACATAAAATTTACAATGAAATATCTGCTCAATAACATAGCATAATACTTTGAATTATGGAATATCAAAAGTACAAGCACATGGCCTTGGCCAGTGTTGCTCAGTGGTTAGAGTGTCCCCGGCACAGAAGGGTCGCATTCCTGGTCAAGGCTTTCAGGTTCCATTCCCGGCCCTGGCTGGGGTGTGTGCAGGAGGCAACCAACTGATGTGTTTCTCTCACAGTGATGTTGTCTCTCTCCTTTCACTCTCTCTAAAAAAATCAATGGAAAAAATATCCTCAGGTAAGAATTAACAACAACAAAAAAGAGCAAGCACATGACATTTTTTTAAATCCACACCCAAGGATATTTTTTCCATTGCTTTTCAGAGAGTGGAAGAGAGAGAGAGAGAAACATCAATGAGACACATCGATTGGTTGCCTCCCACAAGTGCCCCAACTGGTGCTGGGGACTGAGCCTGTAATAGGGGTACGTGCCCTTGGCCAGAATTGAACCTGGGGACCCTTCAGTCCGAGGGCTGATGCTTTAACCACTGAGCCAAACCAGGGCAAGCACATAGCATTTTTATTTGCTGATGTTCATAGCATTCACATTAACCACTGAATAAATTTTCTTCAATCATGCTTTCATCTTGTCCTTTACAATAAAACCTATAGGGCTTCTTCTTCTCCGTGCATCACAACTAAGCTTTCTGCAAACCACGAAATCTAAATGTACCATTTACTCCATTAAAGCAGTACTTTCATTCTGTCTTCCATGAGTTATAATTCACGGTCCAATTTGTACTCCTCTCCCAAATATCTAAGTGCTACCTTTTTATGGTCTACATTGAATTTCCTCCTTTATCACTTAATATTCCATCATCTAGGTGTGCCCCTTCTCAACTATTAAAATAATAGTTTGAACCACAACTTTTGGACTCAAATAAATTGTGTTTTAAATCCTTTTTTCCAAATATTTTCTCTCCTCTCCTGACATAGACTCTTAAAAGGAGTGACTACTTATCATGATTACTCTTATCTCTGTATTGGATACCAAGAAAATTTTAGATATTATTTAATGACAAATTATTCTAAACTCCTAAACTATTTTCTATTTCTCATCAAATTATGTTTAAATATTTATTGAATGCATTATTTATTTTATAGTATATTACTTTGAATGCCATAGAAAATATAACTATATAATATACATTAGATAACAATATAATAATATAAAGAGGAAACCAAGCTAACCTTTGATAACAGATTATGCTTTGTTATTCAAGGATTACCCAAACCACGTTAACTCCACCATAGAAGCAGTTTGGCTGCAGATGGCTCACTGTAGATGACATCTTTAGCTATGCATATTAATGCACAACTTATTTTGGTTAAAAACTAGACACTACCATTCCTCAGAACAGTGATGATATGCCTAGCAATTTGGTGAAACAGTTTTATTTAAAAGAGTCCATCCAGAAGTTGGATGGATATTTTCTCTCTGAAACTATGTGGACGTCAATTTCTGCTGCTTAATTCAGCAACCATTAACAAACCTTGTGAAATGTAAACAAAATGGGCCCTTTTTCTTTCATAAGGCATAATAATGTTCCCCAAATGCTAGCAATAACATTTATAAATCCTCACAATATAGGATCAAATGATAACAGTATATTTTAATATTTGTCACTGCAGTCTAAAACAAGAAAATCAACACTTAGATCAAAGCACAATTTACAAAATAACTACAGTACATGTACATGAAAATATATTCATACTCTATTACAGTTACATAAAGAGAGGAAGAGCCCAAATCAGTAAACTGAACTCACATATGTGATACATTAACAATTCTGAACAGCCTCTCATATGGCGAATTCAAACTTTTATACCTCAGTTGATTGACATACACATTTTGTAGCCTGTGATACATATTTCTAATTAGGCAGTGTTTACGCACTTATTTGAGTAGCTTATTGAACTGTCCTATTACTTCATTTAAAAATGAGAAAATAAATTACATTAATGAAAAGAATTAAAGGTCTCATAAACTTTGTGAACTCATTAAGTATGCTGAAAGCTATTTGTCTTTAATTCAATTAGGTGCTCACTGGAATTAAGACAATCACTTGTATGTTGACTTGGAAATACTTTTTAAAGTATATATATGTGGGGTGGTGAACACAATACAGTGTACAGATGATGTACTGTGGAATTGTACACCTGAAACCTGTATGAGTTTGTTAACCAGTACCACCCCAATAAATTCAGTAAGAGGGCAAAAGAAAAGAAAAAAAAGGAATTCCATATGCAGACTATAGTTCTGGCTCCTGCCTGAGAGTTCTTGCCTGCCCTTCCTGAAGGCTTGCACTGTAGATTTCAGAGTTGGCTAGCAAAAGGAAAAAGCTCTGATGACAGAATATTAATTTGCAGCAAGAGGGAATGGTTAAGTAAACTACAATACCTCCTTGATATGGGACTATACAGCAATTAAAAGTGCTTACAAAGTGCTTAACAAAACAAATGTTTATGCTATAATTTGAAATAACAATGATCAAACTATGTTTTTAAAAGTGTGTATGGTTTATATAAAGTTCAAAAACAGACAAAACTAATCTATGATCTTAGAAATCACATGATGGTTACTTTTGAGGGGGTAGTAATTGAAAGGAGTAAGGTGAAGGATTTCTAGAATGTTGATTATGTTCTATTTCTTAATTCTGGGTACTGGTAACATGGGTTCAGTTTGTAAAAATTCACTGAGCTGATTTGTATATATGTGTGTGTATATGCATGTATATGCATATGTTACATAAAGCATACGTTTTAATTAAAAAATTATAGACAGAAGAAAATATAACTGGTAGTTGTCACTACATGGTGGGGCCACAAATAATATTTTTGTTTCTTCATTTTTCTTCTCTATTTTTCTAAAATAAACATACAGTGCTTTTATAATGGAAGACAAAAAAAATATGAAATGCTAAAAGGATATTAAAGCTTATGTAAAACAACAAAGTTTCATACGAGATTTAAGCCTGTTTTAACTTTCTGCAAACAGAAATCCCATATAGCCTGTAGTTTGTTCATATTTTACATAGTTGTTTATGTGTACATTTCAAAAACGTATTTAAGGAAAGTCTGATTTTAAAATTAATCAACTTTACATTATTTTCAGGGATCTACATTTTTTATTCTCATTTCCTTCTTACCACATATTTAATCCTTCCTTGGTAAAGTTAAAAAACACAACAATCTACCATTTAAAAAATTTCCCAACAAATATTTTTACAGAATTTCTAATCGCACGTTCATATAATGAAGCCTGCCTTTCACATCTTTTGTTTTACATAAGTGGAAATCTGCTCCTAAGTGTCTTATGGATTCTGCTGAAAATTGTGACTTCACTGAACAAATGACAGAAATGTCATATTTCCATAAATTATTGTGCAATTAAAGTATTTTTGATAGGGAAAAATAATAGGAAAGGTAGTTTATTGTTTTAAATCCCAGTGAGACCAGATCTCAGTTATATGAACTTTACTATATTCTATTTTACACACAAGATTCCATCTTCATTTGCTAAATTATTGACTCTCCTAGACATTGACTTTTATTCTTGACCGTGAGCACTTAAAGTTATCAACTTTGTCATCTGTTTTTTTTTTTCAAAATCTAACAAAGTAGCTGGCTCAGAGTAGGAGCGCACAACTTTCTTAAAGTCTAAAAGAGAACTCAGTAATATAAAACTTGGGTTTGAGCAAGTGTGAAGAGTAAGGTATACAATCAGTGCTCATGGACCTTGATTATTCGTGCACTTAATTCCAAAACTAAACTCCTGCCCAAGAAGGTTAATTTCTTTTTAACTTTAAAAATATGTAAAATTTACACACTTACACACACATACACAAACACATATACTCTTTCTATAATCTAGAAATGTAGGAAATGGCCCATTTAAGGGTAATGTGGTCCCCTATAAATAAAAGATGCTAAAATTTAGGTCAGCAGATACAAGCTTCTCGAATGGGATCAATTGTGAAGTAATTCTGTGACCCTGCAAGTCACTTAAATTCCTTTTTTTTTAAAATAGACATGACCATTTTTATTATTATTTTTTTTTTAAAATATGTCTTTATTAATTTTGATTTTAGAGAGAGGAAGGGAGAGGGAGAGAGAAATAGAAACATCAGTGATGAGAGAGTCATTGATCGCCGCCTCCTGCACGCCCCTGACTGGGGATCGAGCCCACAACCTGGGCATGTGCCCTGACCAGGAATCGAACCTCAATCACCTGGATCCTAGGTTGATGCTCATCCGCTGAGCCACAACCGGCCGGGCAGTCACTTAAATTCTTAACCTCAGCTTTCCATCTATAAATGCAGGTAACAATGATGGCAATAGCCCTACTTGCCTATTAGAATTTCTATAAAGATTAATAATAATAAAATAAATATCTATTCGTTTCAGTATCAAAGCCCTTCCACTTACATAGCCAAATGTGATTTTTACTTTATGAATAGTCTCGTATCATAAATAAGGATACTAAGTACTCAGAAAAAAAATGACCTGACCAAATCACAAATCAAGTAAGTGGTTGAGCTAAGGAATCATATCCACACTATCCAAAGAGCATTAAATGATAAAATGCATGTAAATTGCCCAGTGAGAAGTCTGAAATGAATAGTGTTCAAAATCTCTTCTTCCTGTGACTGAAGACCAGTCTCCCTTCCTCCTAAAGAAAAAGTCAACAAATACTGTTTGTAGTGAAGTTGTTGCTTCCTTATTTAAAGCCCCTAGAACCACTTTTAAGTAAATTCATAGTGTTAGATAGGACAAGGGTCTCACTAAATGCTATTCTTGCTAAATGTTAAAATACAGCACAGTATTTTGCAGATGCAACTGTAAGCAGGAAAAGCTTAACAGGAACCCAACCTGTAAGTATAGCCAACTGCAAAAAAAAAAAAAAAAGAAGAAGAAATCAACATGAATTAACCAAATTGTGTGTGTGTGCGCACACACACATGCACACATACACAATGCCTAAGCCTCCCTTGGAGAAGGCAGAGCTTTGGATGTAAATCTCCTGTCTCCTTTACTTGCTGCAAGTAAATAAAACTACCTTGTGACAACCACATCTCGATAACAGAACACCACTACCTTCAAACCCTTGGAGTTTGCTAACAGTTGAAATATCAGCTAGGACTACAACCCAGACCTTTGATGCCATATAAATGTGATATAGGCATAACTTTGAGAACATAATTATAAACTTTGAAGAGATTATTTACATCTTTGTCTTTAATGTATTACCTTTGACATATTTGTATGACTCATGTTTATCTAAGCTAATTAGATAAATGGCATAGGGAGAGTGTTCCGAGTATGTTTTTTTCTCAAGGGATGTAAACACTAAGAAAGTTAACCCATCATTGTATTAAGTTTACTGATCCAATAAATGATTTTTTAAGTGTGGGTATCTGCTTTCACTGCAGAACATCTGTTCTTACTAAACTATACAAATCATCACACCAGGTGCAATACTGTGTAATGGGCTTAATAGATATAAAAGCAGAATATGCAGAAAAATGCCTGAAACTTCTAGTTATTTAAAAGCTGAATGTGGAAAAAAAGGCTTTGGTTCTAATGATTAAACTTATGAGTAAAGCATGAAAAGTATATAATCATTTTATAAAGGGAACATCCAAGTCATGAGGGAAATGATGCAAATTGGACCTTGTCGAAAATGAGAGCTAAACAAATATGGTGCTTATAAAATTTTTAAGTAATACTGATTTTTAAAAGATCAATCGAGTATTTCTATTTCTTTAAATTCATTTTCAAAGCTATTTTAAATAAAGATAAATAAATTTTGTTATAATCAGGGTATTATTTTAAATACTATAAATGATAACATATGGATTAGCAAATTCATGTGAAAATAGAAAAAGAATATCCTTTATCTTCTAAAAACCTTATGTTTAGAATTAAGGGACTTTCTCTTTATTGGATTCATATAAAAATGGTGATAGTTTAAGTACAACACAGGGCTGTGAAAAGCAAAGAATGCATTAAAAAACTGACCAAACTTGCATCACAGGCATAAGGAATTTCAAATTATCGGTGTTCTTTGGAACCAAAATTTCTTGACATTTCACCAAGTAGAATGCCAAGGCGGAAGATATAAAAATCAAGAATCTAAATCCTTTATCCATCCCTTCACATCATATAATTGTTTAATCATTTGATGAGTCAGAATTTTTTAAATTACTCAAGTGTTAATTTTAATGCAAATTTACAAGGTTAAAAAATAGTACAAAAAGTTATGATAGTAAAAGTAAAAGCTTCTTTTTCTTGTGGTTGCCATTATAGCATCAAATAATAAGCTTTGATTGTAATTTAAAATAATATGTATTTTCACCTTACTATAAAAGTCACATCTTTTTCAATAGACAACATTATATTTTCACCTATTTTAGGATTACCTTAATCAATATCCAGTAGGCCCTCAAATAATGGTTGCTTCATTCAACATCTTTTTGTTATAATGTTGATGAGATGTCAAAGAAACTTAACTCTTGTTTATAGCAATTAGCTTATGGTAAAATTGGTTTCATTATACTTCAATTCACCACATTTCCAAGAACCTATCAGTGGAGTTAAATGAAGACTTACTGTATTATATATTTTAATACACAATAAAATAATATACAACTTTTTGAGTTTGGTTTGTGTACCATCTAATATCATTTCACATTCCACCACTTATGCAATCACATTTTGGAAAACAGTGATTTAATGTCATTCTAGTTTTCTTCATTTCTGAGGCATAGTCAGCTATTCCATCCCATTCTTTTTCTTTATTATCCATTTTAATAGAGGAACACCTACAGTTATTGTGATATCTAGATGACAGATAGATAGATGATGATAGATGATAGATAGATAGATAGATAGATATAGATAGATAGATAGATAGATAGATAGATAGATAGATAGATAGATGATAGATAGATAGATGATAGATGATAGATAGATGATAGATAGATGATAGATAGATAGATAGATAGATAGATAGATAGATAGATAGATAGATGATAGATAGATGATAGATAGATACATAGATAGATACATAGATACACAGATACATAGATGATGGATGGATGGATGGATGGATGGATGGATGGATGGATGGATGATAGATAGATGATAGATAGATGATATATATACACGATATCTATCAATGGATGATAGATACACACACACTTACACACATACATACACATTTATACATGTATACATTACATATAGACAAATGTTTAAATAGATAGAATGGTGGTGATTGTTATGCATTCTTTCACGTGGGAAAAATTCCTAAGCTGCCCTCACCCTCTCTTAATATCTTGCCTAGATACTGACTTTATCATATCACCATCTTAGAAATTTCAAGTGCACCCTATCTGCTGTTTTCTGTGTGGATAATGAGTATTACAGCCACTTGATTTCTCATTTTCTGTAGATAATATTGCTTTACTCTGTGGAGTCTCGTTATCCTGGGAATATAGTATTTCACCAGGACACATCCATCAGTCACTTGATCAGTCCTTCCTGGTCATTGGTGGGGCTGTACAATCTGAAGACTTCAATCTTTGTTTAGATCTGAAAACTGTCCTAGAGCTTGTCTCCTTAGTCTTGTTTCTAGACCTCCTATTAGAGCTCTAGATATAATCTCCATGATTTTTTAAAAAATATATCTTTATTGATTTCAGAGAGAGGAAAGGAGAGGGAGAGAGAGAGACAGAAACACCAATGATGAGAGCGTCATTGATTGACTGCAGCCCACAATCCGGGCATGTGCCCTTACCAGGAATTGAACCCCAATCGCCTGGATCCTAGGTCGATGTTCTACCTCTGAGCCATGCCTGGCCGAGCTCCATGATTTTTAATATGTCTCTTTGAGCCCCAGAGCTCCCAGAGTTATAGATAACGACCTTCCAAAAATGTCTACAACTCCATGGGCAGCAGTCCAGAAACAGCTCTCCATACTGGAGACAAACCCCATCCCCAGTCTCCACATCAATAAAAGAAGTGACAGGGAAGTAAAGCATAGGAAATAGTCAATTTTATGTTGATAACTATGTGTGGTACCATTTGGGATGCTGGAAATATCAAGGGGAACACTATGTAAAGTCTATGATTGTCTAACCATTAAACTGTACACTGGTAACCAATGTATAAAAAATCAAGATAAAAATAAATAAAAAATAAAGGAAAGAGTAGAGAAGGGAATCTCAGAATTCTACACATTCCTGGGTACATTCTTACCCTTTCCTTCCTTACCAATCCCCACTTCCCCCCTTCAAATCTCCAGCTTCAGTTAGGATTATACAGACAAATTAGATAGACCTTTAGTCACCACTAAAATTTCCATATTTTCAAGTCATGCATCAACTCCCAAACTCTAATCCACCAATGAAAGAGGGAACCCCACCACCCCATCCCACCCCTCCCTTGGTCTATGCCATAATCTTCTCTTACTTCATTTTTCTCCATAACACCTACTACCATCTATCACACTATATGTTTTATTTATTTGTCACTCTTACTAAAAAACAAGTTCCCTGAGGGAAGATTTTTATCTATTTTTTTCACTGCTATATCCCTAGTCTAGAACAGTACCTGAAACATAGTAGGTGCTTAGTAAGTAGTTGAGTAATTTTTTATTGTCTTTTAGCTCTATTATCTGGGAAATTTCTAGGTCTTTCTTTTCCAGACCATCAACTGGGCAGATTTTTATCCTCAATCAGTCCACTGAAATTTGAATCTGGCAGTTATTGAAGAGCTATCCTCTTAAGTATTTCTCAGGAATAATAAGAATTTTTATAAGTTCCTTATGCTTCCTAAATGAACTCTTTTCTATGAGGTCAGGTGTTTTTTTCTTTTGTTTCCTTTTTCACTAGTTCATCTGTGTCCTTCATGTAGTATTACTGCTAAAATGTCAAATTAGTCTCTTCAAACCATTCATTTGTAGTGAATGTCTCCATTATTTAGTAGAGGTAATCAATAGTAGTTTTTTCTGTATTTGTGGACAGGTCTGCTTTCTCATTAGTCCTCTCCTTTGAATGAGAGGAAATAGAACAGTAGAGGGTTGGGGTCCGAGTAAGGACAGCTTTACTAAGGTGCTAACAGATGGAATGCATTTGACTCCTCGTTGAGTAGTGTCTTGTTTGGGAGAAGAGCATTACTTCTAAACTTCTTTTGAAGGCCCTATTTTTCTCACGATGGTCCTTTCTCTGGCAGCTCATCTCTTCACTGGGAGAATTCTCTAGCTTTAGCTTGAGGGGAAAACAGTAAGGCTTCTTCTCTCTACCTGTCCTCACATTGGAGATTAGGAGAGTCCACTTGTCATATATTTTTCCTACTGTAATTCTTTAATTTATTATTTGATCACTACCCACAACCCACAACTGCTTTCTTTCTTTTTTTAAATACATCTTTATTGATTTCAGAGAGAGGAAGGGAGAGGGAGAGAGAGAGAGAAACATCAATGATGAGAGTCATTATTGGCTGCCTCCTGCACGCCCCCTACTGGGGATTGAGCCCAAAACCTGGGCATGTGCCCTGACCAGGAATGGAACTGTGATCTCCTGGATCCTAGGTCAAGGCTCAACTGCTGAGTCATGCTGCCCAGGCCCCACTACTGCTTTCTGTATGTGTTGACATCAGGCTTAGAATTTCACTGAGATTTCCCTCAGGCGGCC
This sequence comes from Miniopterus schreibersii, assembly GCF_964146895.1. Classification (NCBI taxonomy): domain Eukaryota; kingdom Metazoa; phylum Chordata; class Mammalia; order Chiroptera; family Miniopteridae; genus Miniopterus; species Miniopterus schreibersii. The sequence goes on from NC_138118.1 coordinate 51,697,355, forward strand.
ACTTGTACAGTGGTTTCCTTGGCTCTTTTTTTGTTGGCTCCTTCCTATCTTCTTTCTATCTTCTAAGAATTCTTCAACATGCCAACTTATGCTATTGGTGGTCTTTGCCATATTCTGGAACTACTATACTTTCAATCTTTTAAAAAGTGGGACCCATGGAGAGAGGAGATGAACATGTGTATGCTCAACCCTGCTTTTAAAGATGAACTGTGTTGCAGTCTTTACTTAGAATTCAGGGTGACAAAAGACCTTTGTGCTAAAACAGCAAGCAACTAAACAGAGACTGTCCACTTTTCTGAAAATTCCTTAGAAAGAATTTCTTTCAGAAATGTCTTACTGGCTTGCTTTCTCCACAGGTTCCAGCTTCCTGACATTTCACATAGCTCTAGTCTTTTTTCACCAGCTCTTCTTAACAGAGCCTTCTCCCCCAGTTTATCTTATTAGAAATGGAGAAGCGGCAGGCCTATACAGCTAAGAGGTGGTAAGCTAAACCATCTGACCAACCTGAAGAACTTCAGTCGTTTTTTGTTTTGATTTTTAATAAATGGAGAGAGTTTACATGCAAGTCTGTGTTTGTTTTTTAGGATTTTTTTAGCTGCTAAAATATGGTCATATTTTTGTTTAATAAAATATCTGGATTCAGCTAAAAGACTTATTAACATATGGGCCATAATAATCAAAAATATTACGACACACAAAAAAACTTTCATCACTAACAGTTCATCATCAACATTCGGAAAAAATAACAAGTCATTTCATATATTACAAAATTTCGTAAGAGCCAGGAGAATTATCAGACATCAGGGACAAATCTTTAGATCTGTCCCTAAATTTACTGTGCCCCAGGCTACACATCAAAAGAGACAAAGAAATCAGCGATAACAAAAACAACAAAACACCCGTGTTACTAATTAGAAAGCAAATATTGTTTCTGTATCAGAAAGCAAGCCCAAAGAGAGAGCCTGCATTGTTGAGATTTATTCCATTAATGGACTGGCGAGAAGAGATATAGCTATAAACTCCTCTTGGCATCAAATTCTAGGCTAGCAACCAGTCGATTCTTAAGGTTTATTTGGAAAAGCACCCATCTTGACAGTTACCAGAGAGGACAGTTAATTTAAACACCATCCTCCTCACACAGAAACTTGGGTTGTCTAAAGGTTGTTTTGTGTGCGTGCGTGCGTGCGTGCGTGCGTGTGTGTGTGTGTGTGTGTGTGTGTGTCTGGCAGGGGTGGGGGAAAACTGACCAATTTAATTAAGGAAGTGCAAGTTCCCTTCCCTAAAGCTCTTCTCTGAGTGTTGGTTCCTTTCCAGTCCTTCCCCCGAGACCCGGTAGACATTTAAGAGCCAGGATGTTCATAAGCAAATATAGTCATAATTCTGATGTGTTAGTAACAAAAAACATCAGAGAAATTCTCCTAGTCTTTTCAAGGAGTGATACAAGAGACCAGTATTCTATTTTACCCAAGTTATTGCATATAAACATCAAACTTAAAAATAATAAATTTATATAAATTAAAGTGCTTAAGAAAGTTCAGCCTCTTTCCCTGCCCTGCACACAAAAACTGTTCACTCAATTTGAATATTTCAGGAAAATTTCACCCAGAATGTGTGGTCCTCTTTGGATTATGCAGAGAAGTTAACTTTCTCATAATATATATAACAGTTTTGAATTAGTGATCTTTCCTATAATTTCATCTATCTTATCTCTTAAAACAGAAGCTCTCAGTCTCTACCCAGAGCTCAAACTTGCTAACTCTGACCTCATAATAACTCAGGAGTTTGAGGAACTAGCCACTTGGTGAGCAGAATTAGGGAAGGTGCATTCCTAGGGTCCAGAATCAGAATTTGGATTGCATTTTCCTTTACAGGAAAAAAATGAAAGTTAAAATGAAATGTTACTATTAAGACTATAGGATCAAATGGCTTTTGATTGCAAGCTCAGAACCCAACAATTTATGATTCTGTATCTACATGAAAAACAAATTGAGATTAAACTTTAAAAGTCAAATCTGTTTAAGATACAATATCCATGTTGCTTTATGACATAACTTCAAAAGCATTTCCTATATTTAAAAATACCTCCTCATAGAAGCTTTCAGTTAATCCTCCTGACAACCCAATGTGTTTGACAGAGAACACGTTATTTTTCAAATAACATCAATGTCACAGAAAGTGTAAATGACTCGCCCAAGCTCATCTCATCAATATGGGGATGTTTCCTTTATTGCAAGTGAAGCCCTCTACCTGCGCCCCCTCCACATTCCCAGCTCCTTTCATGTGTGTCCAAATTCTTATTTTTCTTCCCAGTTCCAGCTCAAATATTTGTTTTCATGAAGATAGTAGTGATAGCCCCTGCTGACAGTGACAGATACTTCCTTTGACCTCATAGCACTTTATGTCTCTCCTACCATGACAAAATAAGATTGGAATCAGAAGATTTGGTTTGGGTTCTGCTTGACTATTTACTTTCAGGGTAATCCTAGTAACCATAGTAACCACTAGAACACCAATTTTCTCATTAATATAACAGAGAAAACAAAATATATGCCCATAGAACTATTTAGAAATTTAATTTTGATAAGACAACTCAGGAAGAACTATGTGAACTATAAAGCCCTATACAACGTTACTTTTCACACTCACATATATATGTAAATATATTTTTTCTTTCTTTCTCATATACAACTTTTATTTCCCCTATCTTCTGGTTGAAGGAAGACTCTATATCTAATGAATACTTGATTTTTTCATAGCACTCATTTGTGCTTCACAACTAGGTATTTGATACAAATTTCTAAAATTAATGAAGGATTGAAGGCATAACTACATTAGTCAAGGCAAGTTTCATAAAGCAGAGTGCTCATCACCACCTGCTAAATGTAGAAGCCCAAAATCTGACTTCAACTTTTCTCTAATGTCATTGCCTGTTTCTTCACCACCACTTCAGTCAACCTAGATTTATCTCTGATTCCATAAATACTCCCTGCATTAGTCTGGCTCTAGGCCTCGGAACAAATCATGATAGCCTTTCCTGTCCTTTATTTGTTGAAATAGTATCCAGCCCTATATACCTATTTCAAATGCCATTTTCTCCACGAAGCTTTCCTTAATCTCACCCACTGGAAATGACACCTCCTACTCTTAAGTAAACAATATTTGTTCATATCTCACAGCCATTATCATTTGACCACATATTATATTTCCTTGTGCATGTAATTATCTAACCTAGTGCATTTTGATCATGTTAAGACCAGCATTATGTTTTAGTTAATTTTATATCCCACAAAGCAGGTAGTAAAATGTCTTCCATATGGTATGTACTCAAATAATATACAGGATGAGGCAAAAGTGGGTTTACAGTTGTTCGTCTGGAAAATAATACAATAATTAATAAATGATAATACGGGAATAAACTCTCTGCTTTGCATACTCACAACTGTAAACCTAGCCCTGGCCTGTGTTGCTCAGTTGTTAGAGCATCAACCTGTGCACCGATGGGTCACAGGTTCAATTCCCAGTCAAGGGCATGTACCTGGGTTGCACAGTTGATCCCCAGCCCTTATCTTTGCATGCAGGAGACAAATCAAATTGATGTCTCTCTCTCACATCAATGTTTCTCTCTCTCTCCCTCTCCCTCCCTCCCTCCCTCCCACTATCTCTAAAATTCAACGGAAAAAATATCCTCCAGTGAGGATTAACAACAACAAAAAAACTGCAGACATACTTTTGGCCCACCCTGTATGCCGACTGAATGTTTTACTGCATATTTCTACCTTATAAATTGCCATAAAAACAGAAAAGGCTTTACAAAGTAATAATCTACTCTTTGAAGTCATTATTACTGGGCATTCCTATAAGATGGTAGATTATAGGCAGAAACATACCTTTTCCAACATTTAAAAAGCTACAAATACATAAACTACTTATAATCTGATTTCCTCCATAACTTGAAAGCAGCATGTTCTTATTAATTACACTTTTATCATTTTTGAATGACATTTAAAAAGTTAAGGTACTCAACATGACTTCTCATTAAAAGATACTTTAGAAAATAATAAGAGGTTGACACATTTTAAATGCACAGTTTCATCTTGCATCACCGTACATATCCAAACTAACAGAACAGCTACCAATAATCCTCATTCTTGTTATCATCATAACATGGATTTCCTTTATAACAAAGGTATACAAGTCTCCTCTCTCAGGGCTGTTTAAATCACATAATCCTTCATTGCCTGCTGTCATTTTTGTTTTTTGTTTGTTTTGTTTTCCTGGGCTGTTTCAGACATAAGGCACAGGGCCCACCCACAGCGTCCTCCAGACAGACTACACAGTTTCCGTGCCTTCTCACCAGGTAGGGGCTACCAGATTTCTTTTAAAAATACATTCTTTTAGATACTAAGCCTCTTTAATCTCACTTTGTTATTATCTTATCTTCACTGTACTACTTTTTTTTTTTAAATATGTCTTTATTGACTTCAGAGAGAGGAAAGCAGAGGGAGAGAGAGAGATAGAAACATCAGTGATGAGAGAGTCATTGATCGACTGCCTCCTGCACGCCCCCAACTGGGGATCGAGCCCCGCAACCCAGACATGTGCCCTGACTGGGAATCGAACCCCAATCGCCTGGATCCTGGGCCAACGCTCAACCGCTGAACCACATCTGTGCTTCACTGTATTACTTCTTAACTCCAGAGAATTTCTGAGTTTTTCTCCTATTTGGCACTTTGTGTCCCTCCCCTGCCAATGTCCCCAAATTTTTACCATGACTCGCTGAGAATTACTTTTCTATCCTCAACCAAAATAAACAACCTTGAATTCATTTGTGGCACTACCAGCCCTTTATAATCTGATATGTCAGGAAGGCTTGCCCAAAGACTTGGGAGATATAAACTATGGTCCTTCTGAGAAGACACCCATCAATGTTGAACCTTCTCTAATGACTTCTGCATTTTATGAACTGACTTATGCTGTTGTTAAGGACTCTCAACTAATGAGGGAAGCATGCCTTCACAGGGGATATCAAAATCTCTGTCAAGGAAATGTATGATTTGAAAAAGTCTACTGAACTTTACATTAAAAATCTATTTAGTATTTGAAAACATTGTGTTTCTCTCAGGACAAATATGACCCCATTTAAGTATCATAATTTTGGTAGGTAGGAGCATGATTTAAAGTAATAGCACTATATAGTAAATAATAAATAGTGTGGCCCTTACAGAGTGCAATGGGCAAATGCTCAGCATCTTTCAATCAATTCATATTTGCTTTATATGCCAAATTTATCAGAAATTGTGGCAATATTTTCGGCTTATTATTGAAGAAAAGGATTTTTAAAAATCTAACTTACAATTGGCAGAAAAGAAAAAGAAGAGGCAAGAAGGAGAGAAAGAAGGAAAGAACCAGAGGAAAACAATGCCATCCCTATCCTATAGTCATTAAAGGAAGCACCCTGTGAGGAAGATGGTAAAATGGTTTAAGACATGGACACAGTGAATAAATGTACTCACCTCGGTTATATGAGGATTGGGATTAAAACCACAGAGGCTACACACAGTGGTTTTACATCCAGTGCATGTGTTAAAATTGGCCTTTTCTGGAACATGCAACAGAAGTTCAGTGGTATTGCAAAGAGGACAGATGGTTTTAGGGAGGCCTTGTACTGGAATCTGGGCTGCAGATGGAGAAGTCGGCGGCTGCAGTGGTTTCCCAGCTTCTGTTTGGCTTACTGGTTTTGTAGATTGCTGAGCTGAGGGCTTTGCTGAGCCAGGCTGTTGAGGTGGGGGCTTTGCTGAGCCAGGCTGTTGAGCTGAGGGTTTTGCTGGGCCAGGCTGTTGAGTTGAGGGTTTCGCTGGGACAGACTGTTGAGCTGAAGGTTTTGCAGGGCCAGCCTGTTGAGGTGGGGGCTTTGCTGGGCCAGGCTGTTGAGCTGAGGGTTTTGCAGGGCCAGGCTGTTGAGCTGAGGGTTTTGCTGGGCCAAGCTGTTGAGCAGGAGTCTTTCCTGGCCCAGGCTGCTGAGCCGGAGACTTCACTGGCCCAACTTGCTGTGCGGGAGTCTTTGTAGGCCCCGGTGGCTGAGCTGCAGATTGTGGCCCTGGTTGGTGAGCTGGGGATTTTGGTGGCCCCATCTGTTGGGCAGGGGGCTTTGCTGGCCCTGGAGGCTGAGCTGGAGACTTTGGCCCAGGCTGCTGACCTGCAGGCTTTGTTGCCCCTGGTGGCTGGGCTGGGGGTTTTGCTGTGAGCTGCTGAGCTGAGGGCTTTGCTGTCCCTGGCTGTTGAGCAAGGGTCTTCGCTAGCCCTGGTTGCTGAGCTGAGGATTTTGCAGGTCCAGGCTGTGGTGTGGAAATTTTTTCAGGTCCAGGCTGCTGGGCTGGAGGTTTTCCAGGACTTACTTGCTGAGTCGGAGGTTTGGATGGGCTTTGCAGTGAGGGTTTGAGTGACTCTCCCTTTACTGTGTCTGACTGTTTAGTCTGAGGCCTAGTTGCATCTCTTTGAAATGGCAATTTTGTCTGGTCTGTCTGAGGAGCCTGGGTAAGTCCCTGAATTGGCTTTCCTGTCCCTGGAGGTTGTGATTTCATTTTTTCTGCTTGCTGAGAAGATATTGATTTGGGAGAGCCATCCTGCTGAGGTGGGGCCCTCACAGGTCCTTGCTGCTTAGGAATCGACTTGGGTGACTGTTGTTGTGATGGAGGCTTTGTGATTCCCTCAGGTTTTCCTTGTTCCTTCTGAGCTAGTTTTTGTTTCTTGGCGTCTTCTTGGGATGCATCAGAGTCTGATATCAAATCAAAAGGATTGAATTTATTTACAACAGAGGAGACAGCACTTAAAGGGTTAACCTCTGAGAGGAAGCCAGGCATCATACCAGACTTGTGCTCTTCCTTAACATCAGTTCTGGACTTTGATTCTTTCAAACTAATAGTGGAAGGACTCCTTCCAGGCAATTTCTGCTCTGACCTCAAAGTGTCTGTAGTTCTACTTTTACTGAGACCAGGCTGAGCTGGACGCACAGGGTCCGGCGGTTTTCCTGGTGGCTTTGGAGGGTGACTACTATCCAACTCTTGTTTCCTAGAAGAGTGAAACAAAAAGAAGTGAAATGATGAAAATCCTCACAACTGAAAGTAATATCAAAAGCCATAACTTCCTTAAATCTTCAAAATTATAAATATATAAATAAAACTAAGATGCATTTCTGTAGCATCCTGTAAGTGATCATAAAACCTTTAATGCCTTTATTACTTTCTTTATAAAGAAAGATTTTTCAACAAGAAGGCAAAGGAAACGGGGAAAATACAATACTGCTACTATGAGTGGTGAAAAATTAAGATAACTAGTTAGGAAGCATTAATAATAAAAATAACTTAGATTTACACTTAATAGAATCTGGCCATAGTTAAAACCTAACTAAATATATTAACTCAGTAAATCAATACAACACTACATTACAGTGCATTAATTTCACAAGGTGCATCATTTTTCATCAAAAATTATGGTCAAAGAATGTTAGTCTCCCAAATACTAGCAGCACTGAGAAGTAAAAATATTAATTTTAAAATGTGGGAGTTCACGCAACTGTTTTTTGTTGTTTTTGTTTTTACTTGATTATGACAATTTACATTAGTTACATAAAGCCTACACTGTGACATCAGGAGTTTCTAGTAAAGGTTACATTTAACAGGGACTCTGAGAAAGTGGATCATCTAGTCAATTTTACCCTATTCTGTCTAAAAGGGTAATATCCATTAAATATTAAACTTTATAGAATAAAAATTCCTACTTAATTAGCAATTTTTGAGAAACAGTTCCATCTTTCCTGTAGAAGAATATCATTTAATTATTTTTTTCTAAAAGCTGATTCTTAATGTGAGATCTCTTTGCAAGGTAACAATAGATGCTTAAAACATCTTCAGATATAGCCTGCTATTTGCAAATAGCAAGGAGCTAGCTATGGCCTCACTTTTGAAAAGTATTGCTCACTTCCTTAGATGAAGAAAACACATGATCTTGCTTAATGTTTTCTACAACGTTTACTATTGCTATTCTTATTAATAGTAGTGATATTATTTACTGACATCAAGTTTAAAATGTAAGAAATAATTTGCAATATATCTTTTAACTCATAGACAAATATACAAAATTGGTTTTCTGAAATAGTTTTGGTAACAAGATCAAATTTAAATAAGTTAAAGATCTGAAATAGTTGTTTCTTATATATACTTTTAGCCAAAAATTAAATACATTAATTTTTGAGAAAGCCATTCTTTACTGATAAATTTGAAACTAGTATTATGCTACATTAGAATTATAGAAAAAATTAAATTACACATATTTTGTTTAATATGTGTAGCTTTTACATTTTGGAAAAGATTTACTTCTTTTTAATTAAAAGGAAAAAAGGAGAGAAAAACAGTGACTCAGTAGCACTTAATATATGAGATGGTTGTAATAAAGTTCTACAGGTTTTAACTTGTTTTATCAAAATTTACCTGCTCATGCAGAAACTAAATTTTAAATTTCAGATCATTTACCAGTTAATAATATAAAGCATAGTACAAACAAACACTGAAGTATTACTTCTAATTAGGAAAGGGTCAGAAAGAAAATAATCTATAAATGGCAATACATACACAAAGTGATTTTTAATAAAAGATGAATAAATAAAATTCTTAGTTCTGGCAATTTCCTACAGGAAAAAAGCTACAAAACTTTAGATATTACCATGTCTCTGAAGCATTTACTTAAACAAGAAAAATTAATACCTATATTAATTCCAACCGTTCTAAGATATGTTTTAAAATTCAGTGCAACATATTTTCATTTGGGGAAAATAATTTTGAATGTTTCTTTATAGGCCTCCCTATGTTCCCTCTTCCATATGATGGCAGAAAAAGCCATAGTAAACCTATAATAGATTATTTTCAAAAACGTTCCACTGTTTAGATCTTTATGTTATTCTAGAAATGTTCCACACTCAATTAAAATATAACACTCTTTTGAAGGGCATATGCTTCAAGATTCTGTTATACAAGTGACTACCCTATAAGTAATTATTTAGACATTTTATTGAATTGGCTCCCTTGCACAGAGGCCTAGAAATCTACCTTTAAACAGAGTACCAAAAAATCTATCCTTAATTTCACTAAATTGTCCTCTATTAAAAATACTATTACATTTAATAACTGTTTTGTGATATTATTTCACTTAATCCAACATTATGTATTGAACAAATAAAAAATAAACTTCATGAGTATCAACTATTTATGGTAACAATAAAAAACAAAATTTAAAGCATCTTGGATCAAAAATTGTAAAGGCATGTACTTCCTACAAATATAAGTTGTATTGTATTATAGATTCCCCCTGTGAAAAAATACCTATATAGCTATAAGGATTGCCCTACAACTTAAACTTAGTCTTAGTTGCTACAATTAGGTAAATAAACATAAAACATGGAGATCTTGGAATGAGAAATAGAAAAACAATCATTGAAGAGGGCATAGAGGGGATAAATGGTGATGGAAAAAAATAAATTAAATTAAAAAAGAAAATTCAGGCTTAATACCAAAAAAAATATAAAGTTGTCTTAGCAAATTGTGGTCTTTTGGTGAATTTTTGTTTAGTGTAACAGTTGTTCAGTTAAAAAAAAAAAAATGACTAAAATGCAATCTGTGTCTTGTTCACTTGACTATGAACTCCTGGACAATGTTTGGTTGCATCACTAGAACCAAACCTGGTAACTAGTAGATGAGCATTAATAATTGATGAATGAGTAACAATGAGTGAACAAATGAGTGAACATGGAAGGTTTTGTATTATTCTGGATTAATGTTTCTTGAAGTCTTTCTACTTCAAATTCTTCTACAGGCCTCCTGAGATATAAATGGCAGCATTCCATATTCTTTTTAGATCCTGGACTTGGCCTGCTGCTCTAGGAAGAAAAACAGGTAATGGTAGTGTTTAGCCAGTAGGGGAGGGCCAAAGGAATGCTAAAGAAAATATTGAGTAACTCAGAATTCTTATAAAATATTCTATTAATCAGAAGTGGGTTTTAGTAAGCCCTTTCACATGACATATCTGTAGCTGTAAAAAGAATGAGTATAAGAAGTAATAAAATGGCATTTCCCTGGGTCTACGATGAATAAAAAATCCAGGAACATTTCATTTGTAACCTGTAACTTCTAGCTTGTAACTACCCATGCTTTATACAGCATCACTATTTTACTACTGTCATTCCACATTAGAATTTTTCTTTTGTAGGTTAGCAGGAAAAAAATCATTCCACTACAAATGAGGTACACATGTAGTCAAGTGTAGAATGTAAAAGCAGCTGGAATGCTAAAATATTTTGTTAAATGTAACACAACAGAAAATGACACTTCACTTAACAGTGCTGAGTCACATAAAATTTTACATTAGGAATATAAGCAACTACAGGAATTCATTTTTATACTGTAGTGGATACTAGGGCTTAAAGAGGCTAGGAGATTAATCCAAGGTTATAAAATTAGACACAGGAACATGGTGTTCTGATTCCTAGAGGGGAAGGGGGGGGTGTATTTCCACCATATTGCATTGACTGTGCCATATGTAAAATATAGATACATCAAATTAATTCATAATAATGAGTAACTCAACATACAACTTGTCTGTAGCCATCACTGCCACTGCCATTCATTGCTGATATTGATATTACTATTTTATTTATAGGGTTTCATCATATTAAAATTCAAACAAAACATTCGTCTCTATTTTTAATTGATCCTCACAATGACTTTAAAAGATAGGTAAGACAAACATCACCTGCCTTATTTAGAGGCAAGGAAACTGAGGCACATATGACTGAGAAGCACTTAGAATTTACCATGAGTCAGTTAAAATTAATAGAATAAGAACCTAGGTCCCTGGGCTCTCAACCCTTATTTCTTAAAAAGATTTTAAAAAGTTAAACCTGACCGTGTTTAATTCACAGCACTTAATCTCTTAAAACTTCAAATAATTTGGATATACTTTCTCACATATACTTAAATTAATGTTTCTAAATATTTGAATGATAAACCAAGTATTCCTTTGGTTATTACCTACGGGGATAATAACTTTCCAAAAATTATGTGCCTCTTGTAGAAATCTTTCAGTAAAATATAAGCAGGTTATAAAAATTAGAAATGTATTGTTTATATATTTAGATGAAGCTTTAACAAATAAGCCACAGATTACCTATTAATAAGAACTCTACCATAAAATTATCAATGGAGAGTTTTAAAAGTACGCTATCTGATACAAATAGTGCATAAAACATCATGGTCTCATAGGCTGAAATAATATCCTTCAGACATCCTCTGAAAGAAGAAAAGTTAGGAATTTAGAAATCAAAGCTCACACTTTTCTTGGTATTTGTAACCAGCACGTTAAACCTGTTGCTTGTGCCTCTTAGGAAAAACTGTAGAACAGGCATACATTTCTAAAAGGTTAATAGAAATATTGTGCTTCGTTATTATCTTATGAAAATGTAGTGTATGACCATTCAAAATACTTTTCAAGTCAAATTTCATCAGTAGAGAAAAACAGTACATATCATATAAGCTGTACTACTTAAGGAAATGAATAACAAGGGCTTTTTACCAAAGAAATAGCCCAATATATTACTAGTTTAAAAACACAGACAACATATCCAATATAAGGAGCTAGCTTAACTAGCAGTGGTGGTTTCATTTAAAGAAAATCGGGTTTCTACCTGATAAGTTTTAGGCATTTAGGATTTTATATGAAAAATATTGCCCCAAAACATTTTATGTATCCACAACACATTTTACATTTCTCCTATTTAAATTTAATATTGTAATTATTTGAGACAATCATATGCATATGATAGTTCCTAAGTTAAAATATTTTTATTTTATGAAGTATATTATAAGAATCTACACCTATATATCCAGATCTTTCATATTTCCAGTAACTCAAATGAGAATTGTAGGTTCCCCTTCAGGTACTATAAAGCAGGACTGGTTTCAGGACCATGGATAGAGAATACAGAACTATTCTCTATGGAGGGGGGAGTTAAAGGATGTGTTTACAATAATAAAGGCAGGGCAGGCACAATAATTATACCCTCTTAGCCTCTAATTAGAAAACAACTAATTTATTAGGACTGAGAGCTAGAGACGGAAATGAATACGTTATTATTACACACTAACTCTTAACTGCCTGTGCAAGTTAGTCATTTATTAGCTTTGTCTTTAAAAGTATGTACCGGAAACTAATTTTAAGATAACACAAATCCACATGTTCTTCTATAAACTGTAAAGCACTTTTGTATATAAAAGAGCAGTGGTTTAAAAAATAGCATATGCCAATTCAGAAATACATGTACAGCACCTGCTCTGCTGTGACCAAACCATCTGCTTAATGCCACAACATATTTTAGGGCCCCACATTGAGTATAAAAGATGAATTCATTTTATACCTTCTACCTAAACAGCTCCTGTTCTCCTCTGGGGATGGGATAGAAAGGAAGGACAAATCACCTCCAGGGAATTAATGGTATTGTTTCAGAAACATTTAGACACCATTTACAAAGAAAAAGGCCCCAAAATGACTGAGGAGGTCTAAACAGAGGCAGGTAAACACCCATATCTATCCATTTCCAACACGCCTGTTTTGTATTAATGGAACACTTCCAGATTAGTAAAACACCGGAGGGCGTCTCTCCACGTCATCCTAGGGGGGAAAGGTTCCAAAAGGCCACAAATCACAACCTAAAATCACAGTCCCAAGGATGCTACTACCCTTGACTATCCCACCAGAAACTCTACAATGCATCATTTGTATTCTGCCCATCAGAAAGGCGGCTTGTAATTTCGTTATCGCCACCCCACCGGGGAGAATAAAATGAACGGAAACGACATATATGTACTGCCGTGCTGGCACATATGTGCAAGGGCTGTACATATATGCCCGGACATATACATCATGCTGTGCGTGCCTGTGCATGGAAGGCGGCTCCGCAGCGGCCGCGGGAACGCTTCCCTTGGGCAGCCCCTGCGCCCTTGACATGACAGCGGCGATCTGTCTCCTCTCCTCCTCGCTCAGCCGGCTCAGGTCCGCCTCCATGCCGGCCGGGATCGCGGCGCGCAGGGGGCTCCCCGTCCCGCCGGCCCCTCCTCCGGCCGCCGCCGCCGCGGCCGCCAGCCCCTCGGGGAGCCCTTCCCCTTCCAAGCTCGCCTCATTGCCCATGGCTCAGCGAGGCTCGGGCCGCCGCGCTTCCTCCTCGCGCTGCGTCCCCGCCAGGAAGCCGGCGGCCCGAGGAGCGGCCGGAGCCGGGGTCCGCCGCGCGGCGTGCAGGCAGCTGAGTCCCTGGGCTCGGGACCCGCGCCGCCGCCCGGAACAACAGGCGGGGATCAGTCCCGCTCGCAGGTGACGCCCGCGGCCGGTGCCTCCTCCATGTTGGACACGCCAGGCAACCTTTGCAGAAGACAACTCCCCGCGCCGCCTCGCCGCCCCGCCGCCCGGAGCCGCGGAGGAGCAGATGTGAGCGTGCAGCCCCGCGCGCCTGCCCCGCCCACCGCGCCCCGCCTCCCCGCAGTGCGCATGCCCGCCTCGGAACAGGTGACGGCCGAGGCCACGCCCACCCCGCCGGCGTCGCTCAGCATCCTCCTCACGCTCAGCACCGATTTAAAGGAGCCGGGCCCGGGCTTGGCTTAGAAACCGGGCGGGCACCCGGGTTTCTCTCTGGCAGGTTGCAGGGTGCCTCGACCTGACTTTCGGCGGACTGCATTCAGGGGGGCGCGGGGGGGGGGGAGTGTGTATTCCCAGCTTTGATTGATGGCATTTGTAGTTTCAACTTTCTCTTTTCTTTTCAGGAGGGTTTTTAAAGAGCCGAGGAATGGGTTCAGGTAACCGGAGATCAACAGGAAAACCTGTTGGGTTAAATTTTCCCAAAGGAGCTCAAACTCGCCCTTTTTATTTAGATCTTTCCCAGAACAGTTAGATGAAGACCTTAGACGCAGCGTCAGTAAGCAGGGAAGGTGTTTGAATGTTTATAACTGTTGTACCCTAAAGGGACTACGCAGAGGTAAAGGATTATGGGAAGCTGTGGAGAGGATACTGTGGTAAGAAACAGATTGTAAAATATTAAATTGTTACAATGTGAAATTTTGAAAATGTGAGTTCAGTCCAGATTTTTGTAAAAATATGGGTAGAAGAACCCAAAGAGGTCAACTAGTTGTGTGGAGTCGCACAGCTGGTTAGCAGCAGAGGCGTGGCCACTCCGGACCCGCTTCCCGCCCACCTGCGACACACGTGCTCTCGTCTCGCTGCGACACTTCCTGGAAGGGGATGGTTTAGTTCAGCCTGGATCTGCAGCCCCAATTTTGCTACCTGCCTTTCCTAACGAAGTGGACTTAAGGCCCCAATTGTTGAGGTTCAAGAACATCAAAAGCTAACAACTAGGAATGAATAAATAAACCAAACAGAAATGAGTGAGTTGCTCAGAAAGTAAGTTTCCAAAATTTTGTAATAATCATTATAATAGTTTGACATTATGCGTTCCATTTATATCAAAACTAAAGAGTGGCGCAGTTATAACAATACGTAACTATATGACTATAGCTAATCATCGGATGAAGTGTTGGTACTGTTTGAGTTCCTGTGCGAACTTTGCCTAAACTTTGATTCTCTCATAACTAACGGAGATGTGACTTCCAACGTCAAAACTGCAAGGAGTCATTCATTTCAATAAAGAAGAGAATGCTCTCATTTCATACAAAGAAATCTAGCTGAGGCAACCGAACATTCTGATGGCCACATTTGGAGGCAAATACATTATGGTAATAACTCCTAGAAATTAGTTCGCTTCGAAAAAAGGGATAATTTGGTACACAGTCCTGAATCATGGTGCCTTCTCTGACAAAACAGGTGACTGCCCCGTGGCTCAGGCTGCCCTGTGAATCAGTAACACTCTAGATGAAGGTGAGAAAGGAGGAGAGTCCTATGCTGGCTATTTTCTCATAATATGCTCAGGGTTTGTGAGAATAAAATATATTTGATGTATTCACAGCCACAAACCACAAGCTAAAAAATAATCAGATAAATCTGCTTTCAAACTCTAGCCTCAGAGTAATGATTAAATAAGAAAATATATTGTTAAGGCCATACTCTCTTCCACTGTCGATGAAAAGGAGCCTGTGAAAAAATAAGAAAGAAATAACAAGTGATAATCAATATGCAAAGTAATGTTGCTAGGCTAGACAAAAAGTAACCATTTGTAAGATGGAAATATTATAGTCCATTGTGCAAAAATGTGCCGTCATCTTCTCCCTCCCTCCTCTCTCCCAGGAGCAAACATCATCAAAAAACAGGAAAATTGGAGTATATGGTGAGAAAAGTAAGTGGACTGTGTAAACAAAAGATATGATGCTGACATTTTTGGAAAACATTTTAGTCATTGATTTTTTTTTAATGACTTTGCCTTTGGGATCTTTATAACTGTGAGTTTTGAATAACATTCTTTTTTGAATCCTCCATTTGAGCTTAAGATTTCTTGTACTTGGGAGGTGTTTATGATCTAAAGAGAAACACTGCATTCTTTTTGTGTGGATTCTCAGAAATCTAAGGGTGTAAGGATGAGGTGTTGAATGCTATAGATAACTTTATCAAGTTCCTCCTTGCTTGCCCAGGAAAATGCCATGATTTGTTTTCTTCTACAAATTAATGGTGCTGAATTCAAAAATCTTTTTTGCTCCCTGTTTGTCATAGTGTTACTCTAATCATTTATTTGAATTTAGATTTAACAAGTTGATATTTCATCTCCAATTCACTCAGCTTGACAGGTGTGTCATAAAAGGAATCATTAATTGCTTCAAACCTCTGCTGTTATTTACCATTATGTGTTCTAAAATGACTTCTCAACTCCAGAAAACCAGATATTTTCCTATTGTTTCATTCTTGTCTCAGTTTCCCAAGTAGTTTCTATTTTAGTAAATTAGAATCAATCTAAATGTGATAGCTAAATTGACTCTATAATGATTCCTGGATTTAAAAGTCCATGTATTTTAGTGTAAGTGTGGATGTATAACTTTATGTGTGTAAATATACTCAATATGACAATTTTTATATAGGCATATATCTTTTTTTAATGTTCCTTCTCTAATAGAAGGTGAGAGAGAATTGTGTTAATTTAGTGGAGCGAGAACCTGCAGGAGGTTAAGGTCCAACATTACTTTTTGTTATGGCTGAGCTGCTTCTCAATTGCTGTTCTCAGACATTTTTGTTAGCTCTGCTTTAAAATGAGATTTGCAGCTAGAGTGGAGGAAATTCAAGTGAGATTACAGTTGATTATAAACTGCCTTCTCAATTTCAAAGGAAAAAGCATGTGAAGTGTTTTAGAGAAAAATTTGATAAATTTATTTTTGAATTCTGACATCTGGAATATCAGGCAGTTTCTTTTCTTTTATATTTATTCCAAACTAAATCTGTAATTTAAAGTAAAAGAGAAAGTTGCTTTTATTTATAAAAATAGCATTCCTATAGACATAGCACATGTAAAATATTAAGAATAAAATTAGTTTCTATGTTACTTTACAATATTACTTTGTGATTTGAAAATTACTAATAAGTCTTAAGGTTATATCTTAGATGGTTCAGCATTATCTTGCCATTTTATACAGACTTTAGAATTCAGAAACTACTCTTTGGAAAATGGGAATATGTGTGCATGTCTTATTCGTGATTTTTGGTTGATAATGTCTGACTCTAAATCCTAGCTCTGCCATCTTAGACTGATTTGGGTATATCATTGACTCTTCAGTACTTGAGGTTCCTCACCTCTAAAAATGGAGAAAATATACTACCTCTCAGGGTTCTTGTGATAATTAAATGAGAAAAATATGTGAATGCATTTGTAAACTAGGTGATATGGAATAAAAATAAAACCCTCCCTTTTACTTTGTTTATGAGAAGCACCGGGCTGCTGGCTTCCCTGTTCAAAGAGTGGGATGAGTTAAGACTGCATTCTTCCTTCCCACTCCTTCCTCCTCTCTCTTGTCTTTTAGTTGTTTTCAGGGTGATTGAAGCTGTGAATCCCTTTGCCTCCTGTCCTCTATCATCCTGTCACACTCCCTGTGCACCAACCCCCACCCTGTGTGCTCAGGCGTGTTCCACAAGGAGTACAGATAAGACTAGCCTGTGCCTAAGTTAGAAAGCCTCTTTGTTCTATTTTAAATTCTGAACCTTTATAAACTGTCAACTTTCCTGTAGAAGGGGCTCAGACTTCGGAGTTGGACTCTTCTGGGCCTGCTGGCATAAAATAAACCTCCTGAACCCCCAGCCTCCGAGTGCCGCTTGGTCTTTTCATAAGGTGGACATCTCCGGTTCCGTAACACAGGAAACATATTATCACAACCGTGGTAGAATCTTACACCACTGGTCCTCTGAGAGTCAGATCTGCCTGTCCACTCCCCTCTACAGTGGGACTGCCACACTTCCCACCAAGAGGTAGGGGTTGTTCCCTTACCCCTTGACTGGAACTGAATCCCTGACTTATTTTTACCAAAACAATGTGCTGGCATGTAACCTTCCAGGCTAGCCTTCCAGTCTGGCCTTCTTATTTATTTGGAGACTTTCATGCTCTGAAGAAGCCCAGGAGGTTGGACTCCATGAGGAGAGGAACCCAGCCACTTCAGTCTGCAGTCAACTCAGCTGAAGCCTTAATGAGTCCCCTTAGAGCAATCTGCCTCAGTGGAGGTACCTGCTGGCTACAGTCACATCAGTGAACCCGCTGAAACCAGCAGAAGAACTGAAAAATGAACCCAAAGAATCATGAGACAGAATAATAAGTTATTATTATAAGAATTATTTTAAGTCTCTAAGTTTGGGGTTTTTACACATTATGATTATGTATAGTCTTTCAAAACTCCCTTTTCTCTTTTACTTCTAATGACTGTTTTCTCAGTTACTGTCCAGTTGTACTTGAGTTATTTGTTCAAAATTTCCAAATACCACTCTTCTCAACTATAAATGAGAAAGAGCCCAATTATACTGAACACTTACATGCTTGTTTCATGAAAGGCTCATACAGGAAAATATGTAAGACGTTGATTTTTAAATTATGTAACACTATCCAAATAAAAAGTTAACTAAAAACTATAATGGAAAACTTATTAATGAGAATTTTTCTGCGGGAGACCAATGTATTTATTGGAGAAACTTCTGGGGAAGGATGGTGACACTCTTAAGATCCTACCCAAGATTGTGGCTAGAACTATGGAAAACAGTATCAAGAGTCTCAAAAAACTAAAAATAGATCTACTACCATACGACTTAGCAGTTCTACTTCTGTGTATTTGAGAACACTAATTTGAAAAAATATGTGCACCCCTATCTATGTCACCCCATCATTATTTACAATAACCAAGATATGGAAGCAACCTAGGTGTCCATCAATAGATGAATGGATAAAGATGTTATACACACACACACACACACATATACATATTCTATTGTATATACATATATACCTGTTAATACTTAACTTCCAAAGAAGTCAGGATCACATCAACTAGAAGATAGTCAATCTTATCTAGCCTGGTGGTAGAATGTGTCAACTAATGGTCTTTGGTGCCAATTCAGTGCCAACAGGAATCCCCAATTTGGGGTGCAGTGAAGAAGGAAACTTTTTTTCAGTGCAAAACAGCTCAATTGTAATATAGCATGGCTGTGAGGCAGACCTGGGGCCAGGCCCCTCGCAGGCCCCTCTGTTCCTCTCTGGTCTGCTCCTCTCTGCTCCATGCCCTCTGTTTGTGCTGTATTGGTCTGCTCCACTCTACTCTGATCTGCTCCATTCTGTGCCAGTCTGCTCTGTATTTCTACTGTCTGAGCCAACCCTTATAAAGGAGTTCCTGGAAGCCATTTTCAACCAATAATACCGAGCCTTTTCCCACTCAGGCAGTTCAGTGCAGGCTTCTCCCTGAAGTGCAGTCTGCTTTGCTCTGCTCCAGCGAGATACCTTCAGTGTTTCAGCTTAGCCTGGGAGACACAATCTTCAGTGGAAAGGGAAAGTGGGTTTCCAGAGCCAAAGGGAAGCTGGCGTATATAGGCAGAAATCCCTGCCCCTGTCCCTGATTGGGCCATCTTCATGCAAATAAGGACCTCAAATCTTTGCAGTTTGATTGATTAAAAGGCACTGTTCTGCCAAGCCGGTGTGGCTCAGGGGTTGAGCATTGACCTGTGATCTAGAAGATCGAGGTTCGACTCCCAGTCAGGGCACATGCCAGGGTTGCAGGCTTGATCCCCGATGGGGGGCATGCAGGAGGCAGCCAGTCAATGACTCTCTTATCATTGATATTTCTATCTCTCTCTCCCTTTTCCCTCTCTCTCTCTGAAATCAATAAAGATATTTTTTTAAAGGCACTGTAGCCTGGCCGGGCATGGCTCTCTCTCTCACTTCTCCCTTCCTCTCGATGAAATCAATAAAGACATTTTTTTAAAAAAAAGCACTGTCCTGATTGGTCTGAAAGGAAATGCTTTGATTATCAGAGTTGCGTAGACCCAACTGAATGGGGAAAGCCTCAGTACTATTGGTTGAAATAGGCTTCCAGGAACTCCTTTATAAGGGTTGGCTCAGATGGTAAAAACAGTGCAGGCAGGCAGTTCAGTGCAGGCTTCTCCCTGAAGTGCAGTTTGCATGAGAAAAGGCTGCTGGGAAAAATTTGAGCAAAGTTAGCCACTAGAATCCCTTCTTAGTGTTTTTTTTTTCCTCATGGTTCACAATTGGAATTCAGACATTTTGAGAAGAGAAGCTAGGGTTTATGTGCATTGCTCTGCAGAATAAAGTGAAGGCAATTTGAATTGGTTGAGTACCACAGATTGGATGACAAAAGTATAAAGGAAGGAGGGTACCAGATGCCACTTATTTGGTGGAAAGGAGAATGGAAATGTCCTCATTGCTACCTCTAATAATGATGTGGCCTAGGACTGACATGTCAATGAGGCTTCAAGGTGGTTTCCCTGGGTGGTGGAATGTAAAGCCCAGCTTTGTCTCTCTCATGAAAATACAGGAACGTTTTGTACAGGGATTCTTTGAGAGAGGGTAGGGATGGGGGGTGGCAAAGAAAGAGATGCAGAACTTTATATCCAAGTTAATATGCATTAAAAAGATAGGCAATTTAGATACCATGTTCATACCCAGAAGCTGGGGGACAAAGGGTATCTGACATCTGTTTCAATCATTATTATTACATACGCTGAAGTACAAAGCTTATTATGGTTTTCAGAGAGCCCAATACTTTTCTCATGTTCTAATTTCAAACTAATCGGAGAATCTTTGGAAAGTTTTGCTCTTGTCTGTCTGCAAGAAAAAAAAGGTCCAGCCAGTTTACTCAGTGGTTGAGCATCAACCCATGAACCAGGAGGTCACAGTTTAAATTCCTGGTCAGGGCACATGCCTGGGTTGCAGGCTTGATCCCCAGGGGGTGTGCAGGAGGTAGTCAATCAATGACTCTCATCATTGATGTTTTTTATCTCTCTCTCCCTCTCCCTTCCTCTCTCTGAAATCAATAAAAACATATTTTAAAAAATATTTAAAATAAATAAGAGAAGAAAAAGAATAGATACATTTCAATAGGCATATGTAAAGTACAATAGTAGGAAAAAATTACAAATTACTCTTACAATGGTTTAAAACCCTGAGAGAATATTATGATTACCTATAGATGTTTTGAAAAAGATCAATAGCTGTGTCTCATCTCATACAAATTAAATAAGAATCTTGAGGGAAGGGATGGCATTTGTATTTTTTTTTAAAGTTCCCCAGATGATTGTAATATACAGTGTGGGTAGAGAACTACTGCTTTGGAAGGATAGTAGATTTTACTGTCAGGAATACAAGACTGAAGACAAGAAGAGGCACTTGGGAATCATTGTAGATTTTTCTTTGAAGCTGGAGCCAAAAGCATCAGCAATGTGGTTGCCATTATCAGAAATGATTTTTGGAGAGAAAGGTAAAAAGTACAGATTTACTTTGTTCAAAGTGGTAGTGCTCTGCATTTGTAATATTGTATATAGTTCTGGTCATTGCATTTTGCAAAATGTGTAATAGAACCGGAGAGCACACCAAATTAAAGAAGATATCAATCACTTTAATTTAGAAGATTGAAGAAGGGAATCTAGAAAGATTAGAACCTTTTACTCAAAAATATAAATATAAAATGTTAATCCAAATCTGGTAAACTCAATATAAGGGGCTCTTTGGATATATGGAAAATACATGCTGAAGGGGGGGGGGGGGGGAAGACAGGATATAGTACATTTATAGGTTTGTTTACCTCCCATATTGGGATGCTAATAGAAGAATGCTACTCTTCAACAGCATCAGTTTTCTCTCCTTTTGGGCAAGTAGTTTGACCACAGTTGCCAACTTCTCTTGCAGTTATTGTAACTGAAAAACACAGGTTCTGCTGCCTGCCAAACAAAAGACAAACTCATGAGGCAGGTGCTGGTACAAAAGGGAGAACTGTGGACTCCTGTCTCAAAGACCATCTGCCTTCTTGCTCAAGCCTGGGATTCTTATAGGGATAGGGAGGGGAGGGATTTTTTCTATCCAATTGTCTTGCTAGCTTTTGGCACACTGGAGTCCTGTCCATTCATCTTTCTAGCTTTTGGCATGCTCAGTGTAAGAACCTCCCCCTGCACCATCTTGGCCAATGGGGGAGACTCCCCTAACTCCACCTGACTCTCTATGGTAAAATTATGTGTAGCCTCATGACCCAGCTCCACTTAATGACAATGTGTTGTTTCTAGGCCTAGCCCAATTGAATTCTGGTGTGTACACCTCTATGGCTGACAGGATGGAGACAGGTGTACTCCAGAGGTTCCATGGATTGAAGATGACAGAACCATTAGGAGGGTAATTTGGAAAACCATGTGTGGAATTCTGCTTTCCCCTTCTAAAACCATCTTCTGTGTACACTTTTATAAATAAGGGGATAAATATCTATTATGTGTGAGCCATAGTATATTTTTGTTTTTTAGTCTTTTTATTAAAGTAGTCAATGTTAACTAATAGAAAATAGCAAGAGGCATTTCTTTACAGGAGAAACTAGCATTAATAAAACACAACCCCTCCTTATCCATGCCACATCAGTGATCCTAGTCTTATTTTTCTTTTGAAATAGAATGACAGGCAAGTCTAAGTCTCTCATTGACCCCCAAAATGCCAAGCTCCCCCTTTTCCAGGTTCTTTTTTTCCTTAATCTGGCAAGATTGTCCCCTGGCCTCTGCCCATCCATTCACTTCTCAAGGCCAAGCTCAAGGCCCATTTACCATGAAAAGATATTTTCCTATTCTGAAACCACAATTGTTCTCAATTATTATGTGAGATCTTATTATTCATTTGACATTTATTTACATATGGTCTTGTTTTATTTGTTAAGTTTTTCAGGGCTGAGTTCTTAAAATGATTCAACAATGTTTTTATTTCTCTTGGAATCTTACCAGTGTCTAGTTAACACAGTGAATGCTCAAACCAACAGACATTAAATGTATTAGTGAGAAGTCTTCAGATGAAAAATGTCAATAATGTAAAAAGTACATTAGGTTATTTGTAAAGAACACCTATGGGGGAGGGGGTAACAAGGAAATGCTTTCATTGAGATTAAGGGGTATTCTCCTATAATGACAGAATTTTAACCTGAACATATTATATTTAATATATTACCAAAGCACTCTGTTAGGAAAACATAGTTCCTACTAAAGAGAACATAGACTCATGATGTGGTATGTCTGTGACCACCTGCACAAATTTCATAATACTTTAAGTATAGTGGAAGTAATTAGAAAGTGGCATGTAGTACTTCAGTTATCTAAGAAGTATTCCATATAGCCAAAGAAGAAAAATAAGTATATTGAAAAACATAATAAAAATTATTTTTATTCTGATTTTATAGGATAATGTGATAAAATCTGTCATTATCTATTTATCATGTTTTATTTGTGTTTAGGACTGGATGTCTTTGCATCAAATCATAGGGCAATAATTTTATTGTTCACCATTTCACAAGCCTTTGGGGAATGTTTAATTTTATTCCAACCAAGCTTTAGACTTGCCAGTTCATTATTGCTGAGTAAGTAAAAGATGGAAAAGATCTTATATAATTGTGCCTGAAGCTTCCCAAGTCTTCCCCCATTTGATTTTGTACTCATATAAAAAGATCAGTGTCTGCTGTTAGCAGATGGTCCATAACCTGCCTATAATAATACAACTTCATGTTTTCTAATGGACTTCACTGTAGGGATCTCAAACTTTTGAAAACTGAGGGCCATACCACACTGCAATAACCATCACAGGTCTCCTTTACAAATGGTTACACTGCAAAAGTAAATTAATGAGCCAGTCTCCAGCATAACTCTTGCATCATATACACTTGCCACTAGAGAAGTTTAACTTTTTACAAATTTTATTCTTACCTTCTGTCTCATAAAACCAAAGACATACCAATCACAGATTCACAATCTGAGCTCTTCAAAGAAAAAAAGTAATTGTATCAATCTAATAAATGACATTCCAAGATAGATAATCATGATCTTTTATATTGATTTCTTTGCAATTCTTGGCAGGAAGTGGAGGCTACTTTTAATCATAGATAGTAAAAGATTAAAATAGAAGCTGTCAGATTTTCCATAGAGGAAAGGCTCCTTGTGAAGAGAACAATATACATAATTTCTTTCTAGTCATTTTATAGGTTTCATTCTCAAACGTATCCTGAGGAAACAGAAACCACCTGGCACCAGAAGCAAGGTCATACTTTGCAACTCACTAATTTGCTTAGATGGCCATTTTAGAATAATCTCTCTCGCCTGCCTTCCTTACCAGCCAAAGATGATCTCCTGGCTTTGCTCAGTGGAGCAGACTTCCTTCATTCAACAACCATGTTGAGCACCTACTATGTGCTGAACTAGAAATATAGTGGCATGCAAAGGAGATTCAGTTCCTGTTCTTAAAGAGTATATCCTGTGGTGGGGGAGACAGATATTTTTAAAAATAATGACTGATTTCTTATTTTCAAAAATGGCAAGCTAGCTTATTTGGACAAGTTCCCTTGTTGAAAGAAAACTAAGAAGTTGGTGAAATACATTTAAAAGAATACTAAGGTGGTCCTGGCCAGGTGGATCAGTTGGTTGGAGTGTTGTCCCACTGAACAAAAAGTTTGTGGGCTCAATTCACAGTCAGGGCACATACCTAGGTTGTGGGTTCAACCCCCTCTCATGGTGCATACGGGAGGCAACTGATCAATATTTCTCTCTCACATAAATGTTTCTCTCTCTTTAAAAAAATCACACCAAAAAATTCTTGGGTAATGATTAAAAATATATGTATTAAGATAAGTCAAAGAGCTGAAAATAAGGTGAATTACTAGCAGGCCAAAAACAAGGGAAATGGCAACCTGCAAGCTGCTTTCGTGCTGAGAGCATTTGCTGATTCAGAAACATTTCATCTTTCCTTTTAGCAGCCTTGTTGAGTGAGGAGGCCTAACATAAAAGCCCAGAGGCCCTGGGTGGGTAGCTCAGTTGGTTAGAATGTCGTCTTGATTCGCCAGGTTTGCAGGTTCCATCTCCAAGGTTCCACCTCCAAGGTTCCATCTCCGGTCATGGCACATACGAGAAGCAACCAACGAATGCATAAATAAGTGCAACAACAAGTCAATGTCTCTCTCTCTCTCTGTGTCTCTCTTTCTTTCTCTCCCTCTGTCTAAAATCAATTTAAAAAAAATAGTTATAAAAGTAAAAGCCCAGAGTCTGCAAATGGTGAAAGGTCTGACATAAGATTCTCCCAGTAATAAGCTGGAAGACCAGAGGGCTACAGGGTGAGGGTAAACTGGAAGGGGATAACGTCTTTCTTTAAATTGCCTAAGTTTTGAAGGAAAACTTAAGTCCCAAACTTTGTTTCCAATATTAAAGTGGCCCCTTTGTACCTCTAGATAAAAGGCAAAACCAAATGAAAGTCTTATCTGGATTGAGGTACCTTCACCTTAGACCTCTATTTCAGGGAAGCTGGTAAAAGGTAGCTCAAAATTGAAATAGCTCACAAGAAGAATGAGAGAATAAAGTAAAAAGAGTGAAATTTAAAAAAAAAAAAACACACACAACAACAAAAAACACTGAGTAGTAAGAGAAGCCCAACTGACCCTTGAGCCAGAAAGTATAACAATTTTCTGCAATCTTTCTTGGCAAAGCATGGTTCTTGACCTTCCACATCAGTGCTGTGTAAGAGCTTGTAGGAAAACTCTCCAGCCCCCTTATGCCAGAATCTGCATTTTAACAAAATTGGTAGATAGGACAAGCTTCTAAAGGTCTGGGTGGTTGTTACTAAATGCTATTCTTGCTAAAGGTTAAAACTTAGCACAGTATTTTGCAGATGCAGCTGTAAACAGGATGAGCTTGACAGGAACTCAACCAGATAAATGTAGCCAACAGCAAAGAAGAAATCAACAGGTAATTGACCAAACAGTGTATATAAGCAATAGCTAAGCCTCCCCTTGAGAGACAGAGCTTTGCATATGAATCCTTTGTCTCCTTTACTTGCTACAAGAAAATAAAACTACCGTGAGACAACTGAACACCCCAAGCATCTTGTTCTCAAGTGGCAAACCCCCTGAGTTTGGTAATAAAATTCCCAGATGATTTATATGCTCCTTAAAATTTGAAATAATGAATGATAATAATGAAGACTGAACAGGATCAGTGAAAATGGGAAAGGGAAAAGACTAAAGGAAAAGCATATACTGTGTACTGTTTACTGTACATGCTGATTTTAGAGGCTATGTGTTGGTTAACAGACTGTAAATTCTAACTTAAGCACCAGGAAAGATGGAATTTCAACATGCTTTCAAGTCCCATGGTACACAAAGCCAATCAGGTTTTGTTATTTTTTATTTCTTATTCTTTAAAAGTTTTTTTCCACTTAATGCTTTGGCTTAGAGAATGTGGACATTTAGACAGAACATCCATTTGATTATAGTGGAGGTGTAACTGGAATTCAATTATCTTGAGTCGGGAGCCAACAATCACTCTGCTAAGCGTAATATCAGATAGAGTCTTCTCTAGGTGTTATGAGCAAGGTTAATATAAAAAAGAATTCAGTCCCCCAGAAGGCTGTTGTGGAAGGCCAGTCCATGCTCTAAGGCAGCACTGCCAACCTTTTTCATCAAATGGCACACATAAACTAATTACTAAAATTCTGTGGCACAACCAAACATATTTTTTGCCAAACTAACAGGAAACCAGGTATAATTTTGATACATTCACACCAGCTGGCTATTGTTGTGTTGCTATTGTCATTTTTTTATTTGATAATCTAAGGGAAAGCTGTTAGTATTTCTGAATAAATAGTCAGGTATTGCATGTTCTAAAAATTCTTGTGGCACACTGGTTGAAAATCACTGCTTTAAGGTAGCCAAGTGAGACCAAAAAGCTGTGATCAAAAATGTAGACATGACAGAGGAGATGCAACAGGACTTGGTGGAATGCACTACCCAGGCACTGAAGAGCTACAGCACATAGGACATTGAGACTCATGGATAAGAAGTTTGACAAGAAGTCCAACCCCTTGTGCACTGCATTGTGAAGAGAAACTTGGGTAGTTCTGTGACACATAAAGCCAACCACTTTATCTGTTTCTACCTGGGCCAAGTGGACATTCACCTGTTCAAATCTGGCTAAAAGCATGGACTGCACCATGCACATAGTGATCCATCAAAAAACAAGGACTACTGACTAAATTTCAAATACCGGAGACTGAAATATCCAGCTTTGCTAAAGGAACACCTTGACCTTTGAAACTTTGTTATGTTTTCTTGTACAGGGCATTCTTTGTACTAGTTTGTTGTGGTTATAGAAAAATAGCAAAAAAAAAAAAAATTAATTTACCTGTTTTAAAAATTAAAAATATTTATACTACCCTGATACATGTATTACTTTAAGCATGAAGATGTGCTAACAAAATATTTCACCACTTTTTTTACCATTATTTCTTTGACAGTACTGTACTATAATTTAATCATAAAACATCACTTGTAGAGCCAATATTAAAAAAAATTTTAAAACAAAAAATAGGTAGTGAACAAATTCTTGAGTTAAACAAAGGGAAACATATTTATCTTGAGAACTGGACTGAATCTTTGGGAAGCTTTAGGAATCCTTATCTAGGTATTGACCCGGATCAAATGGTAGTCACATGTCCATTTCCTCTCCCTGTAGTCACTAAGATGACATGCCAAGTACTAGAGGGCTGAATATGGCCTATAGATGGTTTGTCTTCCTCACACAGTAATCTTTTACATGCTTTCTTTCTTTTAAATTGGGAGCTTTCTCATTTAAAAATTTAGATTTCTTGCTCCATTGGAAAAATGAAACTGATAGTACTAAGCCCATTTCTGCCTGGCTACAACTGACTATAGTGGGGTAGCAACTTTAGACCTGCTCCCACCTGACTTCTCAGTGTATTTTCCCTGCCTGTCACCCGTAAACATTTTGTATTTGACCAGGCTACAGTGTCCAGGCTACCGTGTCCACTTCTTACCTAGAGAGGACATAATCTTTCTACCAATTTGAGATAACTAGTTAGTGCTCATGAAATTCATAATTGATTTTAGACCTGTCAACTGAACTACATTTTTAAATGATGGGGGACAAGATTTTCAATATCTTATAGACCTCAGTCACATTTTCTTCTTTGCCTCTCCACTGATTTCTACAATTGATCTTCCTTTGAGCACATTGGTTTGTGTGTCTGAATTATAAGTAGTGACAGATTGAACTTTCTCTGCACCTGCATGTGTCAGATTTGCAATTAACAATCATGTGGTAAAATAATAGTGATGGCAATATAAAAGGGAAAATCTTCCTCTTAATTTAGTGTCTGGAGATTTTCTGTAATAAATCTCTTCCTTTAGCTGAAACAATTTCTCTCCCAAAATAATTCCTAATAAATGTCATATGTGAACTTGCTTTCCATGTTGCTATTCTTATTTCTAAAAATCTGTTTGAGGTCAATAATTAACATTAGCCTGCCTTCTTCTATGAAACCTTGTATCTGGAGTTCATAAGTTCTCCAGGATTTATTAATTTTGGAAATCGTTAGCAAATTTTAATATCCCTTATAGATAATTTGAAAGATTAACATATATATATGACCATAAATTTGAAATTAAAATTCTATTTAATCTTTAAGGCCCAGAATGCATTTTTAACTTGTTTTAGAAAAAATCTGGACCAAGCCAGAAATATGAGTCAGTTAAGACACCTTCCTTTCCTGAAGGTTGTTAAATTATATATTTTACACTCTCTAGCACAAATATGCCTGCCTTTCCACCATGCACACTTGAGACAGAGCTGAGGCAATGAAACCCTATTTATTGGAGCATTAACAAAAACAGAGTAAATCAAAGTAAGACAGATAGTAAAGCAAAGTAAGACAAAGAGGAAAGTAAGTCCTCACCACCCAAAGAGTGTTTCCAAGATGCAGGGGAACTGAGGCAGCATCTTGGCTTGAGGGGTGTCCCAGTCAGAGAGTTCCGACTAGGGCCCTTTGGGAAGCTATTCTTATGGGATTTCTTATAAGTGCTTGATTTATGGAGTTTTCTATAGCAATGGGGCAGCCTACATGTGGTTACCCTAACGGGGTGGGGGTACCTCTACGTGATCCTGTGCATGCATTTCACCAGTGGGTCAGCTATCCGTCAACCAGGAAGGCTGGCAGGGCTGTTCAGAGCTCACTGCTGCTGACAAGGGAGTCAATGCCCGGGTGCCCCACCCCCGGGCAGGGCGTGGCTAGAACACAAGTGGAAGGCCCAAGGGGACACCTACTTCCTATTGTGTTTACTTAATGCTCTGCAAATGCCTGTCCTCTATGAAACCCTTGTTGGTTAATCTATTACTATCTAAATCAATCATTTGATATATATCATGCACCAGATTGAAATATTATTCATCTTTTTAAGTAAATATATTTTAATCCATTTTAGCAATATGTTTACAAAAGAAATGGGACTGTAGCTCATTTTTTATCCATGAAATTGTTTTTCATAAGAAAGGCTCTGTAAGTATCTATTGGCATCCTAGTTCTGAGATCTAATAGATTAAATCAAAGATCCTACACCATCAAATGTTCTCTCTATTGAGAATCTTTCCTATTAGCGGACAAATATATTTCTATTCCTAGTATGTTTTTTAAAAATCCTCTCTCTCTTGACCTCATTTCTCCCTGTAGCTATACCCCATTTCAGTGCTCCCATTTGCATCTGATGATCTCACCAAAAATTCAAGGATTTGAATGTCCAGCCCATATACACATATACATATACATATACATATACATATACATATACATATACATATACATATACATATACATACATATATATATATATAATGGTTATATTAAACTGACCCCGTCCAAAATCAATACTGATCTCCACCCCTGACCCAAAGCACTACTCTTGCCATTTTCCACAACTCATTTAACAGTAACTCCATCTCCACAGTTTTCAAGGACCTACAAAGCCCTGTTGATCTTAACCCAACTTTCTTTATCCCCTAGTACTCTCTCCCCTTTACTCATATCCTTCAGCCACATTGGCCAACTTGTTTTTCAAACATACCAACCATGCTTATGCCTCAGGACCTTTGCACTTACCATTCCCACTGCCTGGTACAATTTTCCTTCCTGTATACACATAGCTCCCTGCTTTAAGGTGTTTGTTCTTTAGTTGTTTTTTCCAATTGTCACCTTTTCATTGAGCCCTTACATGAAGAGTCTTTTTAAACTGGCAATCTCTACCCACTTTAGCACTTCTTATGATTCTCCATTATTTAATTTTCTTCACATCACTTATCCATATGTAATATACTATATATAGTATTTATTTTATCTCCCCAACTATAATGTATATTCCATTAGAGTAGAGGTTGTATTTTTCTGTAATGTTTGCTGATTTATCCCTAATGCCTAGAACAATAGTTAGTGTATAATAGTAACTCAATAAATATTTTCTGAATGTACAATGGTTGAATGAATGAATGAGTAACTAACAGATTAACATTTTTGCAAAACTAGATTATAGGTGAAATATAAATATAATACATTTCTTGAGGTAAATTCAGAGGGACATTCCCATGCTATGTTTGGATGATAGAAATAACTGTTTTGGACTTAGGAACCACATACATACCATAAACATTATAATTTTCTCTATTTCCTTGAGCTTTATACTTACCTCTCTAATGGGAAATGTATAATAATGTTCTTCAGGCACTGTGGATCCAACATGGCCCAAATCTCAGAGTATCCCTTCAAACCTATCCATTCTGTTACACTAATTACCTCAATAAATAGCAACAGTTCTTACCCAAGCCAAATATGTGGCAGTTTTCCCAGAATCCTTCATCTGGTATAAGCATATCTCAGTTCTCCAATGATAAGAATCACAGGAATATTACCAACTTTCTTTTATCTTTCCAAGAAACTATGGCAAGATAATTTAATTCTTTTTAAAGAGGAAGGGAGAGGGAAAGAGAGATAGAAACATCGATGAGAGACATTGATCGGCTGCCTCCTACACACTCCCCACTGGGGATCAAGCCCACAACCCAGCATGTGCCCTTACTGGGAATCAAACCGGAAACCTCTTGGTTCATGGGTTGACGCTCAACCACTGAGCAACACCAGCCAGGCGGTAAGATAATTTTTGAGAAATAAATTTGTGGGTTTTTTTGTTCTGTTCTTTTTCTCTGCTATTTTACACCAAGCAGGAGAGTAGACCCACAAGTATTTTCGTGTCACAGGAATTTCTTTCAGTGTTCAAATTAGAAGCTGAGTACTTCCCAGGGACAGAAGGCGTGAAAGAGTATAGAGGGGGGTGGTGAGGAGAGAGAGAGAAAGAGAGAATGAATACAAATTAAGACATCAGAATAGACAGTTAGACTGTGTACATGGTCTTCCAAGGATGCTCTGTCGTAGTCATAGTGGTGTTCAGACCTTCCAAAGAGCTACACTACAATTAAAACCTGGGAGCTGCAAATTCCCAGACTGAAAGGAAAACTGCATGAAGACTATGACAATGACACTCTTAATGAGACCAAGAGGACCAATGACCAGAGACCTCCCTTGTTTCTGCAGAAGATCGTGAATGTTAACAAACATTCATGGAGCCCTGAATCCCAATAATTAAAATTGACTGTCCCACCAGTCTGCAGAATGTGGCTCTATCAGCTCTAAATTCATATAAAGAAAATAAATATTTATGGTATTTTAGTATCTGTAGACTGAGTTTTATATCATTTAATCAGTCATTTTCCCTCTCTCGCTCTCTTTCCACAAGTATGACTCATTTCAAATAAAGGTTTTTCTGAGCAACCAAAGAATTGAAAGGAAAAAAATAAAAAGCTCTGAAGCTCATGGGAAAGTACAGTCTCTTTTCATCTCTCGTATCTCTTTTATCAAATAAAATTCAATATGTAGAGTTGTCCACTGACCCAAAATCAAGTTCTGAAAAACAAAACAAAACAGCATCAACTCATTTAAGGCCACAATTTTCCTAAGAACCTAAAATCGTAGAAGAGCAATGAAGGAGAGAGAGTAGGAGCTGGCAGCTTTGCAAAGGTGATTGATAAGGGGAGGAAATGATGAACTTGAGCAAATGAGTCTGAACTCAAACACCTTAATGCAGCCATTTTGACTAAGGGGCATTTTTAATGCAGCCTAAGTCAGAAAATTGTAACTACTCTTACTACCCAGGATTATGAAATGCAAATATCCTCTATCCTTACCCCTCACTACCTCCCACCCCTGTGGATAAAGTGAAAGTCAGAGATTGATTGTGAAAAACAGATAGCGTGTTAAGTACTAACCGCTACACAAACTATCTTTAACTAAGATTCTTATGGTTACCACACTCATTTATCTCTAAAGATCCATCAGTGGTTATAAACAAGGTATGTATTGTCTGAGAAGTCCTCTTTACATAAAATAATCTAGGTTTCAAAAATCTCTTCTTTCTCAAAATTAAATTGTTTTACTAGTTTAAACTTATAAACAGAGTTGCATGTTTATTAATCTTATTTAGATGTTTTATTTGAGCTGTAAAGGCAGACATATCTCCCTTTTTTCATCCTATGATCATGTTAGCATTGCATGATTAGGAACAAATATAGGACCTTGGATGGGCCAGGGTTGTAAGAAGGGCTATTTGTGTCTTTTGAAAAGTGTTGGTCAGGTTTTCTTTTTTTTCTGATCTCAATCTTAGCTTGACATTTTCTTATGATTATATCTGGGCTATACATTTTTGACAAGAATAACATAGAAATGATGTGTTTTTCTCAATGCCCTTTTGTTCCAAGATTCAGAATGCATAGAACATTCCCAACAAATGTTCTCTCATTCTAGTGGGAAAATACTTTCCTTGGTTTTCTTGCTTAACTAGTCTGTGCCTAATTTTCTTCTTTTGTAAATTTAGATACCAATTGTGCCTTCCTCATATAGCTGTTTTGATGATTAAACAATATTATATTTATAAAATATGTAGGATAGTACGTAGCATATAGTAAATTCTCAAAAACAGTAGCCATTACTAACATTCATTAATAAAATACATGTAGTTAACATGTATTATGCACTTCCTTGCTTTCATTATTTAACCTATTTAAACCACTGAACAGCTTCATCAAACAGAAATTCAGCATTAGAATACTAGAGTACTGATTCAGGTAAGATCCAACAATGGATGCTAAAATTAGTGGGTGAAAGTTTGAAAAGAAACTGGATTTTTGCATAGTCTCAATGTATCTCTCCCAATATACCTATTAATTACAAAGAGGAAAAACAATAACGTTACAATGGAGAAATTCAGCAGAAAACTCTGTAACTAAATAACATATCAACATAATGTACAGCCTGATATGCTGCAGTAAAAAGAACAAATATGGAGTTGCCCTTATGATAAGAAACAAGACAGGGATGTCTACTTTCACCACTCTTATTCAATATAGTACCAGAAGTCCTAGCCACAACAATCAGACAAGAAGAAATAAAAGGCATCCAAATTGGAAAGGAGGAAGTAAAACTGTTATTATTTGCAGATGATGTGATACTGTATATAGAAAACCCTAAAGACTCCACCAAAAACTACTAGAACTGATAAATGAATTAAGTAAAGTAGCAGGTTACAAAATAAATATCCAAGAATCAGTTGCATCTTTATACACCAATAATGAACTATCAAAAAAAGAAACTAGGAAAACAATTCTATTTATAATTGCATCAAAAAATACATAGAAATAAATTTAATGAAGGATGTAACAGACTTGTATTGGAAAAATTATGACACTGAAGAAAGAAATTGAAGAAGATATAAATAAGTGGAAGCATATACCATGTTCATGGACAGGAAGAATTAACATCATTAAAATGTCCATATTACCTAAAGCAATCTCTGGATTCAATGCAATTTCTATCTAGATACCAATGGTGTATTTCACAGAACTAGAACCAATATTCCAAAAATTTACATGGAACCACAAAAGACCCTGAATAGTTACAGCAATCTTGAGAAAAAAGAAGTAAGGTGGAGGAATCATGCTATCAGATATCAAACTATACTACAAGCCATAGTAATCAAAACAGCATGGCACTGGCATAAAAACAGATATGTAGATCAATGGAACAGAAAAGAGAGCCCAGAAATAAATCCATTCCTTTATAGCTAATTAATATTTGACAAAGGAGTCAAGAACATACAATGGAGTAAAGACAGTCTCTTCAAAAAATGGTGCTGGGAAAATTGGACAGATAAATGCAAAAAAATGAAACTAGACTTTTTACACCATACACAAGAGTAAACTCCAAATGGATAAAAGACTTAAATGTTAGAATTGAATCCATAAAAATTATAGAGGAAAACATAAGTAGTAAAATCTTGGACATTTCTCGTAGCAGTATTTTCTCTGATATATCTCCTCTATCAAGGAAAACAAAAGAAAAAATAAACAATGAGACTACACCTAACTAAAAATTTTTGTACAGCAAAGGAAACCATCAACAAAATGAAAAGACAACCCAGTGAATGGAAGAACATATTTGCCAATGATACATCTTATAAGGGGTTAATATGCAAAATTTATAAAGAACTCAACACCAAAAAAACAAACAATCCAATGAAAAAATGGGCAAAAGGCCTCAACAGACACTTCTCCAAAGAAAACATACAGATGGTCAATAGGCATATGAAAAAGTGCTCAACTTCAACAAGCATCAGAGAAGTGTAAATTAAAACCACAATGAGATATCACCTCATACCTGCCAGAATGGTTATTATCAATAAAGCAACAAACAACAAGTGTTGGTGAGGATGTGGAGAAACGGGAACCCTCATGCACCATTGGTGGGAATGCAGATTGGTGAAGTTACCTCAGTAACTTAAACATGGAACTGCCTTATGACCCAGCAATTCCACTTCTGAAGAAACTTAAAACACTAACTCAAAAAAATACATTAACCTCTATGTTCATAGCAGCATTATTTACAATAGCCAAGATCTGGAAGCAGCCTATGTGCCCATCAGTAGATGAGTGGATAAAAAAGCTGTGGTATATTTACACCATGGAATACTACTCAGCCATAAAAAGGAAGGAAACCTTATTTTTTGTGACAGCAGGATGGACGTGGAGAGGATTATGCTAAGTGAAATAAGCCAGTCAGAGAAAGACAAGTGCCATATGATTTCACTTATTTGTGGAATCTAATGAACAAAACAACCAAATAAACAAAATAGAAACAGACTCATAGATACAGAGAACAGACTGACAGCTGTCAGAGGGGAGGAGGTTTGAGGGCTGAGAGAAAAAGGTGAAGGGATTAAGTAAAACAAAGAAACAAACAAAAACTCAGGCAGAGACAACAGTGTGGTGATTACCTGAGGGAAAGGGAGGTGGAGGAAGGTAGAAGAGGGTAAAGGAGGGATAAATGATGGTGATAGGAGACTTGACTTGGGGTTATGGACACACAATACAATATACAAATGATGTATTGTAGAATTATACACTTGAAACCTAGGAAATAAAAAAAAATTTTTAAGTGCAAACATTTGTGGCACTCTATTCAAAAAGAATAAGTTCAATCTAACTATGAGAAAACATAAGACATACCCAAACTGACTGACATTCTGGAAAATATCTGGCCAATGCTCTTAAAAGTATCAAGGTCATAAGAGACAAAGACTTAAGAATTGTTACAGATTGGAGGAAATTAAGGAAATGTGAAAACTAAATGCAATCTGAGATCTTAGATGAATATTGGGTCAGAAAATGTACAATAGTGGAAAAACTGATGAAGTCTGTATAAAATGTGTGGTTTTAGTATTAATAAGTTAAGAGTATTGCACCAATGTTAATTTCTTACTTTTGATAAACACGATGGTTATGTAAGATGTGAATGTTTGAAGACTTTGAATAGAAAGAATACAATAACTCTCTATTACCTTTGCAACTTTTCTGTAGGTCTAAAATTATTTCAGAATAGACAAAGATTTTAAAAATCCCGTAGGTAATACCATTTTCAGATGAGTAAATGAAATAAAGTATGTTAAGGCTCAAATCTAGTAAATATTTAAGAGTTGAAATTTTAATCCAGTCTTTTGGACTACCTTTACACTATTTTATACTGCCCCTCAGTTATGTATGTGTGTGTATATATATATATATATATATATATATATATATATATATGGTAGACAGATAGATGATAGATAGAAATAGATAGATGATAGATGATAGATAGATGATAGATAGATAGATAGATAGATAGATAGATAGATAGATAGATAGATGATAGATAGATAGATAGATAGATATATAGATGATAGATAGATGATAGATAGATAGATAGATAGATAGATAGATAGATAGATAGATAGATGATAGATAGATAGATATATAGATGATAGATAGATGATAGATAGATAGATAGATAGATAGATAGATAGATAGATAGATAGATAGATAGATGATAGATGATAGATAGATAGATGATAGATAGATGATAGATAGATGATGATAGATAGATAGATAGATAGATAGATAGATGATAGATAGATAGATAGATAGATAGATAGATAGATAGATAGATAGATAGATAGATGATAGATAGATGTTGGATATAGATAGATACAAATTGATAATTTGGGAAGTTTTTAAAACCTGCCCAGAAGCTAATCCAATGGTAAAAATAATATGTTTATTTTTACACTTCATTGTTTTTTCTCATTATATTAGTAATGCATATTAGTATAAGAAGCCTTGGCTCAAAGACAGCCGACTGTAAAATTATAGCCTCTGCTTCCACTCCTAGCACCTCCAATGCACCACTCCTTTTTTTCTCCTTAGAACACTTACCTCCCAACAAACACAAGCACTTTTATCAATTTCATTTCTCTTCCTCTTTATAAAATATGAGCTCTATGAAAGCAGGAACTTTTTTCTGTTTTATCTCCAGTTCCTGTGTATAATAAGTGGTCAATTTCCTAAATTAATAAATTAATTATTGAAGAGTCCCCACTCCCATGAGGATGCAAAGATTCCAATTTTATATAGAATGTCTTAGGAATAACTCACTGAAAAGATGACATTTAGGCAAAGATTTGAAGGAGGTGAGGGAACAAGCCATGCATGTAATTGGAGAAAGAGAATATAGGTCAGGGAAAGCAAATTTAAAAATCCTGTCTCAGCAGGCTGCCGTGCTTGTTCTAGAGCAACAAGGAGACCATTTCAGTAGGGCAGACAGAGCAGTTGGTACAGGTAGTGAGAGATGCAGTGAGAAAGACAATGGGAGCTGGACACACAGAAGCTGATGGGCTGTAAAGACTTTCCTCTAGGTGAGATGGGAATGTACTGGAGGGGTATGAGCAAAGGAGTGACATTGGCCGCACTGCATAGATTCTGTTGAGCAAAAACAGAAGCAGGGAGACCAGTTAGAAGCTAGTCCAAAAATCTAGGCAAAATATTATGATGGCATGGACCAGTCTGGAAGCAGAAGTGGTAAGAAGTGGTGCCTGTGGTCTCTATATAGTTTCTAGTGTGTAGTCCATGTTTGATAGAGGAAAACTGACTTTCAAGGCAGTTCTAGAATTTCTCCTACCACTGTCTTTATTCTAGAATGTCTCCTGCTGGTTTCTTCCTTGAGCAATTATGTCTTTCCCTAGAACTCCAATTCAGAGAAACCATCTTCACTGTCTTTACCGTTTTTTGTGTTGTTGTTTTTTTTTTATCCTCTCCCAAAGATATTGTTTCCATTGCTTTTCAGAGAGAGTGGAAGGGGGGGGGGGAGAGAGAGAGAGAGAGAGAAGCATCGATGTGAGAGAGAAACATCGATTGGCTGCCTTTGCACATGCCCTGACCAGGGCCAGGGATCGAACCTGCAACTGAGGTATGTGCCCTTGGCCAGAATCAAACCCTGGACCCTTCAGTCCTAGGGCTATGCTCTAACCACTGAGCAAAACCAGCTAGGGCCCATCTTCACTGTTTTAATTTTCTTTCCATGTCTTCCAGCATAGCTAAAGACTTAACCCGGACTCCTACTTTTCACAGGAAAATATGCCTTTCCCCATTCTTAAGACAATCTTATTCCCACTTCCTCTACCCAAAAGAACCCTACCCAAAGGAACCCTTTCCTAGTTTGCTCTGTTTAGGCTTGTCAACTCTCCGACAGTCCTTGTGTATCTACTGTTGTGTAGTTGTGCTGTGGGGGATAAGACACTAACCATACTCTGAAAAGGCTAATTTATTTCAGAATGAAACCTTTGTTTAAAAAATATGTCTTTATCGATTTCAGAGAGAGGAAGGGAGAGGGAGAGAGAGAGAAACATCAATGATGAGAGTCATTGATCAGCTGCCTCCTGCATGTCCCCCACTGGTGAACTGTGGCCTCCTGGTTCATAGGTCAGCCCTCAAATAGTGAGCCGTGTCAGCGGGGCCAGAATTAAAATTTTTTGTACAACAAAATTCTGCATGCATTTTCTCCACTCCCCCTGCTCACATATCCATAAGAGTCTTCTATTTTTCTTATCCCTGAATCATGGCTCACTTATAATAACCCATAGCCTATAGACCATGAGCTGTGGATCCGAACAATCATTCTTGTTTTATAGGTGAGTAAGCAGGAGTTTACAGTCCCACTGGGGATAATGGATTTAGGTGCAGAGCCAAAATTCATAGAAGAGAGTGCCAATAGTGTTTGCCAAGTTATTCATAGAAATGGGTGTCCCAGGGGTAGAAGTAGCAATAAAGTAGATAGTGGAAGTCCTTCCCTAGAACTTTCATTCTTGGAGGTGAGAATGTTATTAATAAGCACACATATAACTAACAGGAAACGTATAGATCTTATCAAATGCCTGGAAGTAAACTATCGGTAAATGAGATGAAGTAACTACAGGAAGCAATACTGGATCAAGGATGGGAAGATGTCCTTGAAGAGGTGACATTTGAGCTGACACCCAAATGCTGAATATGTGAAGATTGGAGGGGAAAGTATTTAATGCATAAAAAAAAAAGTCTAAGTCCAAGATCAGAAAATAGCAGAGTTTAAGGAATAGAAAAACAGTCAAGCTGATATGCCTGGAAAGGAAGCTGTTAAGAGAGAGAGCCTGAGCAGAAGCAGCAAGAAGTAGGAAGAAACCAGATCATGCAGGGCACTCTAGGCCAAGGCAAGGAATTTGGATTTTATTCCCAGAGCACTGGGAAACCATCAGATGCTAATAATTTAAAGTAACATGATTTGATTTATATTTTTAAAAGATCATTCTGGAGTCTGTGTGGAGAATACTTTTTAAATTATCAAGAGTAGAAGTGTTTAAGTGACTTTTCATCTCCAATTCCTTGTAGTATTTTGATCATAGTATGAGTTACAATGACTTTGGGGTGAAAAAACTGTTATACTTGGGAGCTTACAAGCAACTATCAGGAGAAGGCTAGAGTGAGCCAAGTGATAATGTATTAGAGTTGGAGACATCAGTATGAACTCATATTTAGCTTAAGATAGATACAGATATATTCATATAGAATTATTTGTAGATATGTGATTACATAGGTAGAATACACATATTTCATTGCTCTGTCAGAAGAGAGAGCTTAGAAACAACATTCCAGTGCAACAGCACACCTAGCACCATTTCTTGGTTTCTTACACTGCTCTTTAATAAAAGGAACCAGCAAACCTTGGGAAAATGACTGATTCTGGAGCTGAGACAGGAGTAAAATGAGTTTAGAGAATTTTGTAGTATCAGAAAGTAAAAAAGAAAGAAAAAAAGAAGGAAAGGAAAGGAAAGGAAAGGAAAGAAGGAAAGGAAAGGAAAGGAAAGGAAAGGAAAGGAAAGGAAAGGAAAGGAAAGGAAAGGAAAGGAAAGGAAAGGAAAGGAAAGGAAAGGAAAGGAAAGGAAAGGAAAGGAAAGGAAAGGAAAGGAAAGGAAAGGAAAGGAAAGGAAAGGAAAGGAAAGGAAAGGAAAGGAAAGGAAAGGAAAGGAAAGGAAAGGAAAGGAAAGGAAAGGAAAGGAAAGGAAAGGAAAGGAAAGGAAAGGAAAGAAGGGAGGGAGGGAGGGAGAAAAGAAAGAAGAAAGAAAGAAAGAGAGAGAGAGAGAGAGAGAGAGAGAGAGAGAAAGAGAAAGAAGAGAGAGAGAGAAAAAATTCCTAAAATGATAGAGTATGTTAAAAGAACATGGGAACCAACTGAAAGAGCTCCCCATAACCATAGTTGAAACAATTTTTAAAAAGAAATAAAGTAGCACTAAATTATAACCCAAATTATATATAAATATTCATGAGTCAATATTGATTGATATAATTGAATAAAATTGAACAAATAGGAGAGAAGAAGCAAATCTCCCATGCAGAAGAATTCAAAACAATTTCTATAGCTATCCCCCTCAAGGAAGTGGAGTATAACTCCCCTGCTTATGGATGGGCTGCACAAAGTAAATTTCTTCCAGAGAATGGTATAGAAAGAAAGCAAAAGGAGTAACAGCAGAGGAACCTGACAGAAGCACCTCAGTTACATGTTCAAGGTCCGCATTAACAATAAGTTATGTTGATAAAATGTACACTTCATCTGATATGATAAAATGTCGCGTTGTGGTTTTCCTCCCCTAAACCTCAGTTTAATCATGAGTAAAATATTGGGCAAATCCCAATTGAGGGACATGGCCAACAAAATGCCAACTATTACTCTTCAAAACTCTCAAGGTCATCTATAACAAGAAATCAGATAAATTGTCACAGCCAAGAGAAAACTAAAGAGCCATGATGAATAAATGTATTTGGTATCCTGGATGGGATCTTGGAATAGGAAAAGAATATTAAGTAAAAATAAATAAATAAGTAAATAAATAAATACATTTGAATAAATATGGGCTTTAGTTAATAATAATAATATATCAGCATTGGTTGTTTAATTGTGACAAATGTACCATACTAATATAAGGTTAATAATAGGGGAAATTGGATGTGAAGCATATAGGAACTCTGTACTAGCTTCACAGCTCTTCTGTAAATCTAAAACAATTATAAAATAAACAGCTTATTTTAAAAAATTAAACTAACAAAATGTACTATCTACCAGATAGACTGGTTTTGCCACCTAGATAAACCTGTCTTTAAGGAACCCCAATAAGATGAGGTCAAGCTTACAAGGGAGGAAGGACTAGAGTTAAAGAATGACTTACCAGCTGAGGGGCTTGCCTAGAGGAGCTGACCATGACCCTAGCTTGAAGGCCTGTTCTATATTCTAATGCATGGTTTCAGATCAGCAGGCAAATGGAAACAGCTCTGGGCTCATCAGCTTTCTGTGCGATCATGCTCACTGTGTCCTCAGCACCCACAGCAGTGCCTGCCACACAGTAAATAGTAAGTATAGGTGAATCACCGAATACAGAAAGAAAACAGCATAATGGTTGTGCACATATATTTTGAAAGCACACATCTAGATTTGGTTCCACATTTTCCACTTAATAACTATCAGTTTGGCAAATTTCTTTTCCTCCTTTAGGCAAGCAATATTATGTATCCCTTTTCTTATCTGTTAAATAGATATAATTTTAATGTTTAAGCTAGTTATGAAAATAAGTGAAACAATGTACATAAAACAATAGTGTCTGGAGCATAGGAAGTGATGGAAAATATTAGTATCATAAAAATTCAACTAATAGAGGAATGAATTGTCCTAGGATTTGTATTCTTTCTGCCATTTCTGTCTCCTAGATTTAGGACAGAGAAAAGCTCTGTGTGAAGACAGTGTGCAAATTCACATTATTTTTCTTACTGCCATTACCTGATGGAAGAAGACTGTGAGGTCTTGCCCCTCCAGCCTCGTGGGATTCCAACCTAGGAGCTCACTGAACAGAGAGATGGACAACCGTCTAGCGAGTGGGGCCCTGGAGTGGAGAACAAAAGAAGACAGAAAGACTGAAGGATGTGATGAGGGAAGATTGTTACACTATTAAATCCAGGGACTCCTATGTTTGAGACCTCAAGGCAGTAGGTTTCTGTGGAAGGGATAATGGTACAGTAGATCAGATATGCCTCTTGGGAATTCCCACCTTCCCTCGTGGGTTCTGCAACAACAGTCTGGACTGTGCAGCAGGAATCAGAAATAAGAATATTCTGGGGGTCTCTGTGTGCCCAATGGTCTTGTTTAAAGACCATTTAAGGTCCTGGCAGGGTAGCTCAGTTGGTTAAAGCATTGTGGCCATACAACAAGGTTGTGGGCTTGATTGCCAGTCAAGACACATAGAAGAATCAATTAATGAATGCATAAATAAGTGGAACAACTCTCTCTTTCTCTCTCTCAAATCAATTAAGAAAAAAAAGACCATTTAAGGTACAAACCATAGGACAGCATCATCCTTATCTTTCCCAGCTGTTTGTTTCCCTAATGAAATTACAGGGCTCAGATTTCAAAACATGGTAGGAAGTTAAAGTCCCCTCTATGAGAATGAAACTGGGAAAGGACTATGGAAGGATGTCAGTGGTCTTATTATTTAATTTATAAATCAATTAATAGTTCAGTGATTTTAACTTTGACAGGGCCATGTAGCCTGCCTTTTATAAAGGCTACATAGAAATGACTGCATCAAGATACTCTGCCTCGCTGAGCTTTATCTGAGACAATATTTTTGCTCTGAATTCTCTTTCTAGAAAATTGCTAAATTTTCAAGTCCTTTTATGAAGCACTGTTTCAAACTGAGACTTGGACCCTTTAACCTGAGAAATTAGAGAGTGCTTCTTTCAGAAACTGCAGTCAAGGGACCAAAGAATAGTTTTCCAGGAGAGTTCAGAAGTTGTCCTACCTGAAGAAATTAACATTTTGAGAGATTTAGAATTTCTATAACTTCTTTGAGAATTCCTTCTGAATTTAAATATGAAACAAAAACTGATAAAATGGTACAACCAAACCTTGCTCCCAACTGTTTTGCTTTCCTTTCTTACATAATAGGAAGACATTTTAACACTTTAAAAAATGTAAACATACAGCCAGTCCTGCAAGTCAACAGGAAACAAGGGCATTGCTCATAGAGATACAGTCTGAAGCATGTCCCCTTTTTGCTGAATTCTATGCTTCAACGTTCATCTTTTGGTATCATTTTAATGAAAAATTTTTTGTGAATTAGTAGTTATTAAATGTATGAATCTTGACTGAGCTGAAGAAGTATGTTTATCCCTAAGCAATTATTTAAAAATCTATTTCTAAACCAGCTTATGAAAGTAAAAACAAGGTCCAGGTAAGAAGAGAAGAAAGTCTCCAGGAGCAGAAGGAAAGAAATGTGAGAGAAACCTTGAGAATGCAAAGCGAATGCCCCAAATTTGTGAAGACCATGGGGAAAGAGGGAGCAGCAGACATGACCGGGAGCTCTGGAGAGGAAAGTCAGTAAAATCACAGGGATTCTGACACTACTGGTTTCATACTACTCCAGCCTCGATTCCCCTACTGCACCCTTTAGAACATCTAAATTTCTATGGTCTTAGAAACAGAGTTTTAGGAAACTGGAACTAAATTAACAGATCTGCTCGCTCTTTTACCTGGCCACTGAAAACTATTTTTTATACCTGCCTTTTGCTCAGCTACTATGCAACATCAATGACACAACTTTTAACTTCTATGATGAAACTTTTCTGAGAGACTGGTTAATTAAATTAGTGTTTCAATTAAAATTATGTAGTATTGGTGATTTTCAATTTAACTGTCTTGTTACTGACTAAACAATTGAGAAAGCTTTCTAATTACTTGTTGAGAAAGCTTTCTAATTATTTGAATATCTATTAGTGAAAATTCACATTAAGAATACACGGAGAGAAAAAAGAAAACTCATGGACATGCACAACAGAGTGGTGATGGGGGTGGTGGAAGAGGGCATAGAGGGAATAAATGGTGTTGGAAAACATTTTTTTTAATTAAAAAAAGAATATATTATACTTAGTTTGTAAAAAACATGTGAGAGTATGCCAGAGGCCTTACTAGAATGTTTTAGGGAGTTTATATCAGTAATTGCGCTTCCTATTAATTCTTCCTACATTTAGAGCATGAAAACTCATTAGTACAACCAAAAAAAGCTGTGATGTCAACAGTATTTTTCTAGACCTAAGATTTAGTTACTAAGTCTCTTAACACTAGATGTGTAGGGTTACTAAACTTGCTTTTATAAAAAGGTGGGTTTTTTTATTGAGACAGGATATTTTAACAAGCAAAAATGTCATATACTCAATTGGTTCCACACACTCAAAGCTGCTGTATTTTCTTCAGTAAGACTGTTTTTTAAAGAAGGTTGTATGAATAATTATTCTTCTTGTGGTGTACATTCAGTACAAGCAGATAAGACTGTGATACATTGGTCTTGCTAATCTCTCTATATTCTCCTTGGAACAAATGAATGTATTATCTTGCTCTAGATACTATATATGGGTTATGAAATAAGCAACCCTTTTTTATTTTATTTATTGATTTTTTTTAGAGAGACAGAGATAAAGAGAAACATTGATTTGTTGTTCCACTTATTTATGCATTCATTGGTTGATTCTTGTATGTGCCCTGACTGGGGATCAAACCTACAACTTTGGTTTATGGGGATGATGCTCTAACCAACTGGGTTACCTGGCCAGGGCTAAGCAATCTTTT
The DNA here is from genome assembly GCF_964146895.1 of Miniopterus schreibersii. NCBI lineage: Eukaryota > Metazoa > Chordata > Mammalia > Chiroptera > Miniopteridae > Miniopterus > Miniopterus schreibersii. Next base: position 51,741,546 of record NC_138118.1, read on the forward strand.
AATTGTAAAACACATGTTTATTTTATCCAAAAGAACTATTTTTAGAATAGAATTTATCAAATAAATTTAGAATACATGATCACTCTTCCAGATAGTATTAATAAGGAAACCTGCTAAGTAGGTAATCCTATATAATTAAAGTTCATACATATCACGTTCAAAGAATACCAAACGTATCATAATTAATTTTTATTTTTATTTATTTTTTATTATAAATTAACAAATTTAACAGATGTTCCCTTTTTATCCCCATTGACCCCTTCCACCCTGCATCCTTCCCACCCCCAGGCTTTCCCCATACCAATGTCTGTGTCCATGGGTTATGCTTATAAACATATAAGTTCTTTTATTAATCTCTCCCTCTCCACTCCCCCCTCCCCACCTTCCCTCTGAGATCCCTCAGTCTGTTCCAGCCTCTATGTCTCTGGATCCATTTGTTCATCAGTTTATTATAGTCATAATTAATTTTTTCAATGTACTGTTTCCTAAAAGCATATAGCTACTTAAACATGGTTATTTCAGAAATAGTAAGTATTCTTTTACTTAAGTATATGATGGAGATGTAGTTAAATTATACAGAAAATGAACAGAAATATTATCAAATAATCTGCCTGTTTATTTGTGGTATGTAAGTAATGACAAGAAAAAATTCTGATATTTTCTAAATTAAACTACTGCAGACAAAAATAAATAAGTACATAATAAATAATAAGTAAATAATAAATAAATAAATTATTATTACTGCAGGCCAGAGACTGAAAGGAAGAGACAAGAGAAATTAATCAGCTAACAGAGCCTGGGGCTGAAACCAAGAGACTGTTCACTTTTCTAAATGTATGTTGAAACTTTGAAAGTTTCCAAACTATTCAAGCTCTTATCTAAATAATCACAGCCAACCACCAAATGCCATTGCATCTTCCTTGAACTTTCTGGACTGTTGCCCACAACCAATCCAGAAGTATCAAATATTTCTTCCTTAGGGGTTACTCCTCTTTCCCAGAATTAGCACTGCTTCGCCTTTGGGTGCGCCCTTTGTCTACAGCCAATATAAATTTGTCAGTCCCAGAATGGCAGAAATATTTGTCTTCTCCACTTAGCCCTGCTGCTGGTAGTTTAGACTGCATGTCCCAAGACCTGGTCCTTTTTCTGGCTAGCATACAGCTCAATTAATCCTTTCTTTCAAGACAACTTTTGGCCTTGAATGTTTTTATTTAATAGTAGATATGAGATATACTTATTAAAACTCTATTTTGTAAGTAACATCGGTTTTAGAAGTCTGAATTTCTGATAGTTGTCACATTCCAAACCAGTTTGAATGAAGCTGTGGATTAAGTACCTACGTTTTAGCTTGTGGATTTTGGTAACTGCTGTGTGATTTTTGTCTTATTTCCCTTGCCAAGAGCTTAGGGGAATTTTCAATATATTTGTCATACATAAAAGAAGAAATAAAAATCAAAGAGAAGGGAAAATAGTCTCATGTGGACATTAGAGCCTGTGCCCTTCTAATGAAGAAACTGTGATCCATTCTCCACTCAGAAATCTACTCCTTAAATATTTTGGGATAGATTATTCTGCTGGGAATTATCACACAGTTTAGTTAAAAGCAGCACCGGAGAGACAGTATCCCCTAGAGCTTCAATGCAAGGGCTCAAACCCCAGCTCTGCTCTCTGTCCTGTGCAGTTTGCTGAGTAGGAATAATAACTAACCCAGGGCACTTCACAACAGACTTATTTAATGGATTAGGAAATTAAGATGACTTTGCTTCTTCATGTCCACAGTAATAGTAGAGCTGAGATTATATCTTAGGTAGTCTATCTCCAGAGTCCACACTCAACCACAAATCTAAAGCCCTTTAAGCTTTAGTTTACACCCATACAAAAAGATGGCATGGGTGAGTATAATTGTACACTTGGCTTACATTATATAATAAATCACGTAATAAATTGTCATTATATAATAAATTTATGTATGGCGAGATGGATGTCAAAAACCTTTCACATAATAAGTTTTAGGTAAGTGCTGACAACTGCTAAGCTGGTAACAGAGTAGCTACAGTGCCTGGAAACATAAAATGGAGTTTTAGAGATTATCTTGTTTTTATTAAATTTAAATTTCCAAATCAGATAAATCAGACCTAATTTTGAAAGGGAAGATACTTCCCAGAAACACTGACTGTGTTAATTAAATAAACTAATTTTAAAATATCAACTCCATTTGGTAGTGCACAGAATTTTGACTTTTGAAAAAGACATAAAGATATTTAGTGTGCAATAAAGGATTCAAAAAATAGTTTTCCATTGGCAAAATCAGGAATCAATTTTAGATGTTGATTGGCACCGACAATAATGTTCTAGCACAGAATTTACTTGGTTGATAGCCTGGTACTGTACCAGTGGTATTGAACCATAGTTTCTCAACTCACATATAATATTGGTTGTCATATAATATTGGTTGTCATATAATAATGTAGGATATCATGGGCTTCCACCCTAGGGATCTGCTTGATGAAATTTAGAAGACAGTGTCCTGGGAAGTCATAGACTTATCCTCTAGACACAGTCTGTATATCTTTGGGTAAGTGTTAACCCTTGCTGAGCCTCTGCAGTGTTTTCTTTAAAGAAACATGTTAGCACCTTGATATACCAGGAACTCGTGCAAGGCAACCTTGATTTGTGTTCTCAATGTGTGTCAAGAGATTTACAATCTCATCTACTGAGGAGCTTACACTATTTTGAATGTATGTTGTGAGAGAAAGTTGGGAAATGAAGGGGCAACAATAAACCAGATGCCAGTGGATTGGTGATATGTATAAAAACAGTAATTGTATGTAACACAGTATGTTTTTAAGTCGATCTATGACGTTTGGTTCCAGGGCCCAGAAGTTAGTATACCTGAACTAAGATTTTCCATTCAAATATTTGCACCAGTGTTTCAGTTTTGTGCTACTTAGAGAATTCTTCTTGCCCCATTATTACTTTCACAAATAATTCTTTCTTTATATGTATCACTGCTGCTATTCATTTAAAATTTTCTTAGCATATGTGTAATCTCCATAGAGAGAAGCCATGTTTAGACACTGATCAAAAAATTACATTAGCTAAAGAAAAAATAGAGCTTTTCAAAGTTTTATCAATCGTCTTGCCTTTCAGGAGCTGCTTTGAACAATGACATGAAACTACCATAACTTAAATTGCTTATAAAATTCAGGTAAGTTACATTTAATTTCCTCAAACCTGATTAAAATTATTACTTGTTAAGTAAATAGTATTTCAGCCATTGCTTTCTACTATTTTGCCACTTTTTAGTAAGGATTTTGGAGATAATTCACTGGAAAGAAAATAAAGAGGCAAAGACTTTCTAATGAAAATCCAAATAACATAATCTGGCAATTAAAAAGAACACTGTGTACCTAAAAAGCATCCTATGCATTACAAAAGTGTCACATATATACCTCCAAATTTGGATAATTAGGAAAATTGTTCATCTGCTAGAAATAATTTCCTTTTAGACAATTTCCAGATTGTTGCTCTGTCATTTAGCAGCCCCCACCCCCTATATTTGTACCACTACTTTTTTGAATGGGGGGACCCACATGTTAGCTGAGTGATGATACCAAAACAGTCTTTAATAAACAGAAGTATATCCTAGATTAGCATAAACACTAGTTTTAATTCATGGTTATATAAGACTTTCAAGTAAAATGAACAGCTTTGATTGTCAACAAACAAAAACTAGTGTAGAAAATTTTAAAGACACAAGGTCTAACATAGCTAGATTGCTAAACTAATTTTATCAGGTATACTTATCTACTAATAATGGGCCATTCACATGCCTTGAATAATTTACTATTAAATCTCTCATCTACTAAACCAACCATAAAATTGCCCCTTTCCTTACTATCAAATCACAACATTGATTTATAGTGACATGTGAGTTCAGCTAGGGAGATAAATACTGCTAGGAATAAATATACTTTGGCCTGCATTGGCAAAATAAAACTTTGAATTAAAAATGAAATAAAAAATATTTTTATTCTTACCACACGTGCTTTTCACTGTGTGCCTTTATTTAAGCTGGTAAAATTATCCTATACATAACTGTTTTTCAATTTTTTTGTAAGGAAATAATTTTGTGGGAGGGAGGACAGATAAAGATGCACACACACTCATAAATTTCAAACTCATTATTCTTTACCTTTCCATTTTTAGTAAGGTTTATAAAAAATAATTTATGCAATTTTGGCAGATAGCTCAAAAGCAGGGCTGGTTGGAAGTACCCTTCTTTTTGGTTAATCTTCTGTTGTCACCATCTTGAAATTCTAACATTTGAACAAAAGGCCCCACATTTTCATTTTGTACTGGGCCTTGCAAATTACATAGCCAATACTGTTCAGATGTTCGTTACATCTGTGATTGTAATATTGCCTGTATTAGTAAAAGAACTATAATCAATTTAAACACTATGAATAAATCACCTTATTAGTTGGTTTTCCAGCCCCTTTACTGGAAGAACAGCACATTCAGTATTGGGCTCTATCAATCACATTAGTGCTTTGAGACCTTGACCAAAGCTGGTTGTTCCCCTCCTCTCACCTTCTCTAGGTTTGACTCTTTCAGCTTCCTGGGATTGCAAGTGATATCTCAGGAACTGTCTAATTAAATTCCCTTTAGCTTAACCATGCCTGTGCAGATTTCAGTTAAATTCACTCAAATGACATTTAACCAATATGAAGATCAAATGATATTTAACCAATTTGAATATCATAAATAGGAATTTTATTAACATAAATAATAGAAACTCATTAAATACAATATAATGCAATATGAGGAAGAGTGGGATGGAGGTATGAATATAATTAGAAAAACACAGTGTGTCAGATTTTAAAAAAACAACACAATTTGCAAGACAATATGTAGAGAGCAATGTCTCCTTTATGTTGTTGTATTTTAAAAAATACATTTAAGCCCAGCTGGCATGGCTCAGTGGTTGAATGTGGACCTATGAACCAGGAGGTCATGGTTCGATTCCCCATCAGGGCACATGCCTGGGTTGCGGGCTCGATCCCCAGTAGGGGGCCTGCAGGAGGCAGCCGATCAATGGCTCATCACTGATGTTTCTATCTCACACTCACTCTCAATTCCTCTCTCTCTGAAATCAATAAAATCATTTAAAAAATACATTTAAATGTGAATAGACTTTGGGAGATATGTAGTCAAACTATTAACCAAGATGGTTATAAGAGGTATATATATGTGTATATATATGTGTGTATGTGTGTATATATGTACACACACATACACATAAATATATGGATTGGCTATAGCAGCATTTCTATTTCTATGGGACAAAGGTTTGCTTTATTTAAAGTTTTACCACAAATGTTCTTTTTAAATTAGAGAATTCCTAATGATGGTATACCTAACAAAATAAGTGTATAAATTAATATGACTTCCCTTTTTGAGGAAATCTATCCACATTTCGGAAAATATTTGGTCATTTTCTAAATAAATGTATATATTTTTAAAATATATCTTTATTGATTTCAAAGAGAAGAAGGAAGAGGGAGAGAGAGATATATAGAAACATCAACAATGACAGAGGAGTCGTCATTGATCAGCTGCCTCCTGTACGGCCCCTACTGGGGATCGAGCCTGCAACCCAGGCATGTGCCCTGACCAAGAATCAAAGTGAGATCTCCTGGATCCTAGGTTGATGCTCAACCGCTGAGCCATGCCCAGCCTGGCCTAAATAAATATTTTAAATTGTGATTTAGTAGAATTAGTAAGTAAACTATTGCAATTATCTATACAAAAGTTTCCCTTTAGACCATGTTAATTATCCAACTATTTTATATTTTTAAAAATTAATTCATATGTTTGGGATTGTGAAATAGATGTACTTTTTGAGGTTCAATTATAGTTCATAGCCGAGAAAAATCAGTTAAGTAACCCCACGAAGTGATTAAGCATAAGAATGCAGTCTGTGTCAAAAAAACAAAACACTCACAGTTTAGTGAAGCAGATATTGAGAAAGAATATTTAAATTTACCTTATAAAATAGGATAGGAGAACTGTTGTAAATTAAATGGCAGAGCTAACTCTCTGTTTGATTTCTTTCTAGCCCTAAATGAGACTTTCTTCTAAGAACATCATAAAAGTGATTGACTGACTAGGAAGTAAGATAAATAACTTTGTGTTTGGAATATACTCTGAGTAATTATTTTGTAAACCCCAAAATGGTAATCCCAAATATGATGATGATCTAACAAACAAGATCAATGAACACTGCCATTTTGAGTGATATTATAGTAATACATTATGTTTACGTAAGAAATTACTGTTAGTGGTAAAGGTAACTACTGGTATCAGGATGCACAATTGTAATGCTATTGCAATTAGGTCATTTTTTCCATGAAACAGGTAACTGACAAAATTTTTTAGAGTATTCGCATTATCACTTGCAGACTCTCTTTAAATATGTTTTCAAAAAAATCCTATATTGCAATTGAAAATTACCATTTATCATTATTTGCCAAACTCAAGCATGTATTATTATAAGAGTTAACATTCTTGGAGAGTAAAGGTGCTTAATTCATGCTCCAGTTAAACATGCGCAGATAATGTGTTGCTCAAGAAAGATATGATGTATCAGGTCTCCTCCATAATCTCCATTTTATAGTGACTACCCTTTAAGTAATTTTATGAAATTGTAGGATCATAAACAGAAAATTTTGCAAATAATGTTGACATCATTCAAACCTTTTCTAATCATTCTACATAGAAAATGATATTGAAGTTATGATGTTCATGCTGGAAGACATAGGAAACCTCACACGACAAGAAAAGGTGTTGCTAACAAAAGTTGAGCCCTGCCCATGTTTATCAGATTTTTATGAAAATGGAAAATTAAAATGAATTCCAAAAGTATCAATTTTTACTTATTTAAGATCCTATATATTTAAGTAAACTGGTAAATCCACAATAATTTTACATACACGTACATTACCCATCACAATAAAAATATGAGATGAATTGTAAAAATATGTATTTGTGTAATTAAACTTGATTCGTATTTCAAAACCTAAAAACATTATTTTCAAATCTGTCCCTCTTGATAAGCCTTGTTATGAACTGAGTTGTGTCCACCTCCCACATCAGTACGTTGAAATTCTAACCCTCAGTACCTCAGAATGGAAATATATTTGGATACAGGGCATTTAAAGAGATAATCAAGATAAAATGAGGTCATATGAGTGGGCCCTAATCCAATATGACTGGTGTTCTTATATATATAAAGAGATTAGGATCCAGACACACACAGAGGAAAGATCATGTGAAACTACCAGAAGATAGCCATCCACAGGCGAAAGCGAAAGGCCCTTAGAAGAAACCCTGTCAATACCTTGATCTCGGACTTCTAACCTCCAGAGTTAAAATACATTTCTGCTGTTTAAACTACCCAGTCTAGTACTTGGTTATGGTAGCCCTAACAAACTAATACAAGTCTCAACAGTTCTGCTGAAGAATCCAGTGCTTTTCATTTAAATTTTGATGCCAGTGGCACTCAGAAACACAAGTCCATTCTTAAAACAAGGTAGAATAAAAGCTAAATAATGTTAATTAATTCAAATGACTACAATTATCCTTTACCGTGACAAGCCTTCAGCATAGCCACCCAACCAGCACATCACCTCAATTATGTGTTTACTATGACAAATGCTTCCTTCAGTGAGGGACATAAAGGCCAGCTACCAAGGTGTCAGTATTAAAAATGAAATGCAAATCCTTAAGTATTTAAAAGTTTTTAAAAGTATAGAGTGGAAAATATTTAGGAAATATTAGCTATTGAATTTAATGTGCACGTACTGATAATTTGGGATACTGGTGAATGAACTGATTATGTTGAAGGCTTGTCGTGGTAAAGAGTAATTGCAGAATTGTAAGCATTATGGGTTATACCTTTGTTGGTTATTATACTTATGAAGACTTAAGACATAAATATTTGATATGTGAATATCTTTCTTGAAAAATTCACACTATTTGCCAAGGAGACAGAGATATAGTCTGTGATTGTGTCCTTTATAATTATGCATAGAACAAGTTTTTGAATCATCTGTCCAGCAATGATCATATTTCTCGTCTCATCTATTATTATATCTAACAAAGTACTCCAGAGACATGCAAATTTTTGTTTCAATATTTGCATGCAGTTTTTTTCAAATCTCAGAGCTAACCTCTTAGACAGCCAAGAAAGAATTCTTGTTCTTTTTTAAAAATATATATCTTTATTAATTTCAGAGAGAGGAAGGGAGAGGGAGAGAGAGAGATAGAAACATCAATGATAAGAGTCGTCATTGATCGGCTGCCTCCTGTACACCCCCTGCTGGGGATCGATCCCGCAACCTGGGCATGTGCCCTGACCGGGAATGGAAGTGAAATCTCCTGGATCCTAGGTCGCTGCTCAACCGCTGAGCCACACTCGGCAGGGCAAGAAAGAATTCTTGATGTTTTCCCCATGGTTAAAAAAACAAATCGTCCTGAATTATATATATATAAATGGGTATTTTAACCTTCATAGGCTTCTCTGTTAAGGTCTACCAAGATTTTTCATTGTCCTTGCTCAAGAACTTTCATGTAATAAATCCTTTTACAATGCATTTTTTTCTTTTGCATTAAATTGAAGTCTCTATAACAACCTACAACTATTCCACCAAATAGACATTCTTTTATAGTCTTCCATAAAATTTATCTTGTCAGTTATATAGCCCATTACAATCTTCTATCAATCCGTATCATGTGGTTACTAAGTTGGAGAATTTGGATTTAATAGAGGCAAAATAATTATTTCAACTTTGTGGCTGAGGTTATGTTAAACATCTTCCCTGTAATTATATGGGCTAAGGGAACTCAGCTACAGTCAGTTCCCATTTGCTTCCCACAGCTGTGTGGTAATACATTTACATGTTAGGATAAAGCATTTCTGTCTAGGCATAGGAAGCAAATGTTTGAAAACTGCTAATCACATTTTTATAATGGCCTTAAAGTAGCCATCAACTTGCCATAGTTAAATGAGCCAGAAGTCTAAAACACTGCCTCCATTAAATTCCCCTTTTTGGGCTGGGTGCTATAATGTAAAATAACCCTGCAATGGGCCCAAAGAGAAAGGATGTTGTAAATATTCAGCCAAATAAATACAAATAAAACTCAGCATTTTTTATTGTCTGGTGCTTCCACAACATAAGAGAGAGAAAATAGCAGAATTGAGAAAAGATGTGTGGCTATGGAGTTGTACCACCCAGAATTCCCTTCAAGAAAGCCTGTTGCAAGGAGCCTAGCTGGCTGACAGCCTCCAGCAGCTCTGTCTTCGCATGAAGAAGTGTTCAAGCTGTCTAACAGAGCTCCTGACCACTGCCTGAGCACAGCAGCTGTACCAGAGCTGGCCCAATACTGCCAATGGGCAACCTGTGCTCAAAGCCTCCCCACAGGTCTGAGCAAGACTCTAAGATCTGCACTGTAGTCTGAAAGTCTCCCTACCCAATCCTCCCTCCTTGCCTTTCTCCTTGGGTGTCTGGTGTCAGGCATCAGGGACACATCTATCTGAAGGCCCTCCACACCTTCTTCTGCTCCCTCCCCCATTTATCCTTTAAATGCATTACCCTCTCCTCTTAAATAATGTGCATGTCTAGTTCCAACTTGGTATCTGTTTCTCAGAAGACCCAAACTGACCCAGGAAGTAAGGTCAATGAAAGAAAATCAATTGTTTTTCCTTTAAGAAATATAATTTTCCATCTTAACTATTTTCACTCCTTGTTACGTAAAGATAAGGAAAACCTATAATTTGAAGAATGTTTGACTTTCATGACAGAATAAATTAAGAACTAAAAATTTGGGGGTGTTTCTTATTTTTTAACTTTATTTTTATTGTTGACACTATTACAGATGTCCCCATTCCCTCCCCTCCTTGGCCCACTGCCACCCAGCCCCCACCCCTGCTCCCTCTAGCTATCACGTCACTGTTGTCTGTGTGTATGGGTTATGCATATATGTTCTTTGGCTAATCTCTTCACCTTTTTTCATCCAGTTCCCCACTCCTCACCTTCCACTCTGACAGTTGTCAATGTTCCATGTATTCATGCCTCTGGTTCTATTTTGTTTGTCAGTTCATTTTGTTCATTAGATTCCACATGTAAGAGAGATCATATGGTATTTGTCCTTCTCTGCCTGGCTTATTTTGCTTAGCATAATATTCTCCAGGTCCATCTATGCTGTCACAAAGAGATCCTTCTTTTTTACAGTTGTATAGTATTCCATGGTGTAAATGTCCCACAGCTTCTTTATCCACTCATCTCCTGATGGGCACGTGGGCTGTTTCCAGATCTTGGCTATTGTAAATAACACTGCTATGAACGTAGGGGTGCATATATTCTTTCTGATTGATGTTTCTGGATTCTTAGGCTATATTCTCAGTAGTGGGATCACTGGATCAAAAGGCAGTTTCATTTTTAATTTTTTTTGGAGTAAGCTTCCTTTTAACTCTCCTTCCCTCATTCCCTCACTTTCTCCCTCTGTTTCTCCAGTTTTTAAAATAAAAACTTAAAGTTGGCAAGAAATTTCATTCAAAAATTTTGTTCTCTTTATTATGAATCTAAAAACTTATAAACAACAATTTATTGTGGGTTCTTTGAATTGTTATTCATGGTGACATTTTGGTAGGGTATATACAATCAAACAAAAAAAGATTATTATTGGGTAATAACTAAAATGTATACTTTTTTAAAGACATCTTTAGGAAGATTCCACTAACAGCTCTCTATTGGCTTAATAGTACATATTAACAGAAAGGTACTCAAAATAATACGTTATTATTTATCAGTGCTTCGTACACATATTCTTCACATAGATAATACCAAATTTTGAGTAACACATGCCACTGAAGTGCATTGATAAAACTCACTCTTCTATTTGTACATCTGCTCCTTTAGCTTTTACTTAATATTTAGAGACAACATATATTAGGATGTCCATAATGATTATTAGGATGTCCATAATAAGCTATAGCATTATTTGAATTATGATATGGATGTAAAGAAAGTTTCATTATCTACCTATCTCACTCTTGAGTGACTTATGGCTATAGCCAAACCACTGCAAAGATAAAGAATTACATGTAAGAACAAAAAAATATGGAACATAGAAGGAGAATACTAATTTGTGTAGTTGTAACGGTATTCTCTTCTGATAACAAAAAGGGAGGGCATGAGTTAAGGTACAGAATTCAAAAAAGACTACATGATAAGACTTCGTTTTTATTTTGGTTTTGCTTTGCTTTGTTTCCTTTTAATACGAAAAGGTGTTAAGATGTGAATACCAAACATTCTATTTTGTTCACTTTAATTTCAATGTCAAGATTACGGTAATTCCTGTCAATATTTCCATGCTAACCTCCAACTGTTCTCCAACAGTGACTCAAGTGTGACTGATCCATTTTCTATTCCCCAAATCACTTTTTCTTTCCTGACTCTGTGCTTTGTTTATACCATGTCTTCTACCTAGAGACCTGCACCCCATTGAAATCCACCAACTTTTTATGTCCAGAGCACCCAAAATTTCTGATCACCACAAATGAAAGAGATCACTCTTCACAGTTAGCATTAACTCTTTTGTTTTGTAAATTTGTGTCCTGATTTTAAAATGCTTTAGATAGCATTGTAATTTCCTCCAATAACCACTATCTTTTCTAATTACTGCTTCACGATCATGTCTTCTCCATTCTTGAACTTAATATTTTTTTAAAGAATAGTGTATTGATATTTAGAGAGAGAGGAAGGGAGAAGGGAGAAACCTCAATGTGAGAGCACATCTATCAGCTGCCTCCTGCACGCCCCCTACTGGAGATTGAGCCCTCAAGCTGGGCCTGTGCCCTGCTGGGGAAACAAGCCAGCAACCTCTCGGTGCATGAGACGATGCCCAACCCACTGCGCCACACCGGGAAGGGCTTGAATTAAGTTTTGACAGGTTGTAATGCCAACGGAACAACATTTCAGAGAAGGCTTGAATGTGGTAAGATGTCCTCATCCTTAGACATCAAAAAACATCCCGATTTTTCCTTCATATTTTAATGATAGTTTGCCTGGATAATAAATTCTAGGTTCCTTTTTCTTTTTCTTTTTTTAGGAATTTGAAAATATACTTCATTTTCTTCTTTTATCCATTATTAAAGATGAGATGTTTGTAGTTCACCTATATTTTATTCCTTTATAAAAGAAAAGTTGTAAATGATGTCTTTATCTTTGGGGTTTTAACACTTTTTGGGAGTCTGTATAAGCGCTAGTCTTTTCTCAGTTATGTAGCTCAAGCCACACAGCTCCTTTCAGTATGAAAAAATGTGTTTTTCTTCAAGGCAAGGGTTTTCTTTTCCCTTCTCTTCTCTTCTCTTCTCTTCTCTTCTCTTCTCTTCTCTTCTCTTCTCTTCTCTCTCTTCTCTTTTCCATGTCATTTGTTCTGATTGTCTTGTATTTCATGATGTTAATTTTGCTAAATTATGTTGATCCTTAGTTTTCTATACATTCTATTAAGTAGCCAATAAAGGTTTCCTCTAAAATCCTATAGCCTCTCTCTCTCTCTCTCTCTCTCTCACACACACACACACACACACACACACACACTCACACACTCACACACACACAAATATTCTTCTCAGTGGGAGGAATGATAAAACTGAAATGTATTACTTCCAGAGTTTGCTTTTTCTCCATAGCATAAACCCTCCCAAGATTTCCCTGGGCATTTCCCAGGATGGGACTAGCCAGTTCCAACATGACCCTATCTGTAAGTACAGTGTTGATTAATTCATTTGTACATTTTCCCCTTTCTAATGCTATATAGACAAAAAACTTTTAACTACTTGATTAAACTCCCACTGTCTCTCCTTTCCTTTTGTAGGCATGAGAATATAAACACTCTCTAGTTTTCCTCTGCTTTCTTCTATTTTATCCCAAAACCTTGCTGAATGACCTGTACCCACTCTCCTAAATTCATTGCCTTCCTGTGTTCTGTTTCTACTAACTAACCTGATTCCTTCTCCATTCAAAACATTAGATTTCACGCTGCACTGCTAATCAATTCTGATCACTCAACAAACAATCTTTGTAACTTGCTATCTTTGTCTTTCTGTTGCTCACTGTGAGGATGGATCTAGCATCTGCCAGTGATCAAAAAAGATCGGAGAGGAGACTTCCCCTGTTAAGTATAGTTAAATAGTGCCCTGGTCTAGATAGAAAATCGATTTCTCTGAACTTAGGGTTTCCCACCTGCATGGCTGTTTCTTTGACTAGAGAGGAATATATTCTCATCAATCTCACATCTCTCAAACAACCTTTCACCATATTTTTATCCAACACTTCTAGTTTCTTAGGTTGTGGCCATTATCATCAGAGTCTGGGTGTTTGGTTTTTTGTGTGTTTTTTTTTTTGCATCTTTTAGATCTTTGTACCTTCAATCTATAATGGGAGTCAACCACCATTTTCTGCCTTTGTGCACAGGAAGCAGCAGAATTGTGGAGGAAAGGAGACAGAAAATGAGAGTAAGTGAAAGGTCTTTTTGACTGGTTTATAGACAATAATTTGGAACTATAAAACATTGACTTTGTTTTGCCCGAAAAACATGTTCTTTTGCAGTCTTCCAAATGTAAGCCCTGACCAGGTAGTTTGTTATCCAGGAAAGCATAGACAGGTATAGCCTAAAACAGAGGAGCACGTGAGAGCTAAAACACTGAGCACATATCCAAGATATCCAATCAGAGGATGAACTGCCTGAAAAGACTACTTAAATCATTAAATATGTATTTATTTATACATATATCTATTCAATATGTTTATTGAGAACCTACTATGTGCTCAGTGGCACCCCAAGAAGCCCACTTTCACAGGCAACTGGTGGGGACATGGAGGACACCCCACCAATAACATATTCTTAACAAATTAAAGCAGAGCTAAAGGGATTTGATTTTTTAAAATTTCATGACAAAAACATGATTTTCCTATCTTCTTAGAGAGTCAAGAAAGTCAGTCCTGTGCCTGAAAGTTAATACCAGGCCTCTTTGTTTTAAGCTAAGGGATTTATTTTTCATGCATATCAAGCAGTCTGGGAAGAGATGGCTGCTGAGGCTGATTCAGCGGCTCAGCAATGTGAGGACAGTGTCTCTGATCTTTTTTAATCTTGTCCTTTTTCCTTTCTCCTCATAGCCAATGGGTGGATGCTTCAGCTCCAGACAGCACATCTGCCCTAAAGGCAGAAAGAAGGATAACAAGGGAAGTGCTAATCCTATTTTCCCATTTAAAAAAAAATATATATATCTTTAATGATTTTAGAGAGAGGAAAGGAGAGGAAGAGAGAGAGATAGAAACATCAATGATGAGAGAGTCATTGATCGGCTGCCTCCCGTACGCCCTCAACTGGGGATCAAGCCCACAACCCAGGCATGTGCCTGGCTGGGAATTGAGCCTCGATCTCCTGGATCCTAGGCTGATGCTCAACCGCTGAGCCATGCCCAGCCGGGCTTCCCATTTGTTAAAAAGATAAAATGCTTCCCAGGACATATAGCAGGATGCTGCTTCTGTTTCACAGTCCTGAAATATATCATAAAGACAGGCTAGAAAAATGAATATTTTCCCTGGGATAAGAAATAGAATTGCTCTGATCAAGATTTTATTTTGGTTAGTAAAGAAAGAGGAAAATCAATATTTGATTTAAAATTAACTTTATCTGTCACAGACCTAAATATTTGCTTCTACTACATCACACATGCTAACCTGATTTCTCATCACAAATGAGTTATAGCTTTTCCATTTTGATAGTCTGGCTGTATTTAAATACCACTATACTGCTTTATATAAGTCAAGTGAATGAATTTTTCCTCACATATTGTACATAATCTTAATTCTCATAATTTTTTTTGTGAGTTGAGTTCTCTAGGAAGCAGACTCAGAAAGAATTGTGTATGCAGGATGTTTATCAGGGATGTTTGGGATAAACATCTGCAGAAGAAGGATGGGGAAGCAGGACTGGGGAGCTACAGCCTTAGCTACTGCACAGGGAGGGAGATTTGGAACTACAATTGTCCTCCAAAATTTTCTTGAGTTCAAAGATGAGTGGTCCATTGTTCCCCATGTCCATAATTCACTGGATGTGAACCATGTGGCATTGGTCAAGAAGGTACTCTTCAACTGAAACAATCCCAGAAGGGCTGACAGCTAAAGGTGCCTCTTGACACCCACAGCAGCAAGGGCAATGAGTCTTTTTGGTGTCATTGAAAGGAAACCTGAGCTGTGCACCATCAGCTAACAAGAAAATCATTTGCCACAAATGAAGATATACAATTGTAATATCCTGGCCCTTGTTGCTTGACAAATTTTATTATATAATCACTACTTTATTCAAGCTGGGGACCCATAGCCTTAAACCTTAAAAACATATACTATTGAATTCTGGCGGGGGAAAAATGCAATTACATGCAATAGCAATTACATGGCTAAGAGTTAAGTAACTAATTAGGGTTGAGGCTTATTCTTTGTAATTGTTAACTGGATAGAGCTGCTATTTATATGTCACTGTGAAACATTTATTATTAGCTATTTCATAGCTAAAGAAACTGAGGTTAAGTTACTTGTTCAAATAGCTTTTCAATTATTGAAAAGATTCTTTAGGATTAAAATATCATTTGTAATTTATGAGATTTACAAGATCTGGAAACACAGTGAAATAAAGTAATACATGTAAGAAAGCTCTATTAACTGCCAAACTCTATACAGACATTCATTATTTTTATTACTCCAGGATAGTTAAGTGGCAAAATTTTAGTGACTATTTAACGTACTTCATTATTTTTATTTTTTTATTTTTTATTTTAATTTTTTAACCTCATTATTTTTATACAGGAGGAAACATTCAAAAAAGGCTCAGAATCCTCTTGATTTTTTTAATTTATAATTTTGTAGTTATTGTATTAAACAGCTAACACTGAGGCCCAACTTGTCAGATACTGAGCTCATGCTTGTCCCTTCAACCATATACCACGTTTTAAAGAGGCTTTCTATATGTCATTAAGAAGCTGATAATTTGAAACATAAAAAGGTAAGAAAATATGTCCATAGTGTTATCATTTAAAACACAAAGATGAAAAAATATTTCCATGGTGCTATTAAAGTGTCACTGTAGTAGGAAAAACGTATACTGATTTTTAAAAATTAAGGGTGAAAAACAGAGTTGAAAAATTAAAATGTAACAATATTTCCCTTGTGCACAAATCAGGAGAAAGTGTTCTTATTCTAGAAAAAGGGTCCCAGTTTTTAAGCAAATAAATTCCAGGAATGTAGAAAAACAATTGATTGGACTATGTTGTTCTGATAACAACACTGTTCTAAGTCTGTTTTTATCATGCATTTTCTCATATCTTAAATTCTGAATTATTACTGAAAACATGACCCACAAGATGCTCTATGCAGATATGGATTCTGATACTCAGCCAGGTATAAAATTTTAAATGAAGAGAGAACAGCCTATATAAATCATTCTATCAAAGGTGATCTTAATAATGAGTCATAAGCATTTTATGGGACAGATCACCCTAAGGTAAATGAGCCTGAACCCAAACGGATGAAATTCCAGACCTCATATGACTAGAAGAAACAGCTATCCAAACTTATGTTTACATTTCATATATTTTGTGACTTTCTCATTTAAGTATTCAATAAATATTAGGCAAATATCTGAATTATAACAGTATATCCTTGACTAACAAAAGTTTATATATATAAATTAGATAAATTAAAGAGCTTTATCTGCATTATAAAAATTCTCAGTACATTGAAAGTGTCAATCAAGTTTTAAAAATATACTTTGAAACACATCTATTATATTAAAAATTCACTTGATTTATCCTGTAAATTATAAAGTTTTTCTTTCTTATGATTAGAAATTCCAAAGCCTAAAAAATATATTACAACTTATGACAGTCTATATAGTTGCTCAGTACATTGCACATGTAGCTCAGAGGGGTAGGAATTTTGGAATATAGATACAAATATGTAGATTTATTAATAGATTCAAATAGAGTATCACTAAACACACACATTTAATTATGACCTGCCAAGTAACCAGTGTACTATTAAAATCTGTAAAGAATTTTAAAATTTAGCCCTAGCTGGTTTTGCTCAGTGGTTAGAGCTTTGGCTTGTGGACTGAAGGGTCTTGGGTTCAACTGCAGTCAAGGGCACGTACCTTGGTTGCAGAATCAATCCCTAGCCTAGTTGGACGTGTGCAGGACACAGCCATTCAGTGTGTCTCTCTCACATCGATGTTTTTCCCTCTCTCCCTTCCACTCTCTCTGAAAAACAATGGAAAAAATATCCTTGGGTGAGAATTAAAAAAAAAAAATTTAAAATTTATTACAATAGGCAATTATATATGCTTTAAACTATGAACCTATGACTGTGCCCACACATTCAAAAGAAGCTGAATACTGTGTTTTTAAATAGGTGTTTCTATATTTCTGTATTAATATATGTGGTTATAAAATGGTATCAGTAATTCCAAGAATGATTCTAATTTATTATACTTAATAATGACCAAGAAATTAGGTTAGAGAAAGTTATATTCACTCTTGTGTTATCTTCTATATAGAGTGGCTTGCTAGGTTATGACTCATTGACAGTTAGAAAATTAATATATGGATAGAAGAACTTTTCTTTATAAAGCAGATATGCTTCTTGGCTTCTATTATCATTGTATCTGCTTATTCCTATATGGAATCTCAGATAAGGTGCTAATATTCTTTTACTGTGTTTTAAGAGGACTCAGTACTACTCTGTCTAGTTTACATGCCAAATTCTTTTAGATAGCTCTACAAACATGGAAAAGCAAAGTCATGTTCCATTAACTAATTTGGGCACCATAAAAACTTTCTTTTTTCAATGAAACCTTTATTGATTCAATTTGATATTTTGATGATGCACAGAGGTCAAGATGGCCATTATTCTGTTTTGGGAAAGAGCAATAATTGATATAGTTTTTTAAAAAGTCAAAATTTTCCATTCATGTTCAAAAATCATAGATAAGAAATGAAAAGAAAAACATGTGTGTTCAAGATGGATTATTGGCCTTGCACAAAAAATCTAAAATACAAACTATTCCTTTTAGGGATGTCAGTGTGGACTGAGGTAGAAGCAGAGTGTGAAGGTTTCTAAGCCATCATGAGTTGCAGTCTCTCTCCAGGCTGGCACAAAAGGCCCTCTTTTGCACTAAATGCCATCTACAGGGGTGGAGGTGAAAACTGCTGAAGGAGCTCTCATAAATCTTGTAAAAAACTGATGTCAAGGAAAACTCTTCTTGTCTCTTCAAAAGGCATAAAAATAACTTCTAATTAAGGAGTCCTCTAAAAGTTCTCATTTTTAATTTAAAACAGAAAATATGATAGGCAGTTTAAAACACTGACCTATGTATGATGTATTTTAAATAGTCTTAAAAAGAAATAAATTGTGGCCCTCGCTCAGTGGTTAGAGCACTGGCCTGTGCACTGAAGTGTCTTGGGTTCAATTTCTGGTCAAGGGCACTTACCTTGGTTGCAGGTTTGATCCCTGGTACGTGCAGAAGGCAACCAAAAGGTGTGTTTCTCTCACATCAATGTCTCTCTCCTTCTCTCTCCCTCCTTCCCTCCTTTCCATCCTTTCTAAAAAATCAAAGGAAAAAATATCGTGGGGTGAGGGTTAGCAACAACAAAAATTCTTTACAAAGTTATATGTTTAAGATTTTAAATATCTTTGTAAAAATTGACAAAGAGAATTTTATCTACATCCATGAAAATTTATGTCACTATATTTTGGGGACATTCCAATTAGAAAAATTTAGAATTAACTTATATTTGTTTTCACCTAATACATGAACATATATAGTATTTAAATAGGTGAACAAAACTAATAGGCAAGTCATTTTTTTGTTGTTGTTAACCCTCGCCTGAGGATATTTTTTTCCTTTGATTTTTTAGAGAGAATGGAAGGGAGGGAAGGAGGAGGAGAGAGAGAGAGAGAGAAAGAGAAAGAGAGAGAGAGAGAGGAAACATCAATGCCAGAGAGACACATCGATTGGTTGCCTCCCTCATGGGCCAGGGATTGAACCTGCAACCCAGGCATGTGACCATGAACAGGAATCAAACCCACGACCCTTTGGTACTCAGGCCAGCACTCTAACCACTGAGCCATGCCAACCAGGGTGGCAAGACATTTGTAAATTTTAAATTTCAACTACACTTGCTCTTTATTTAATACAGCACTACAATCATAGCCACATTTCTGTGTGAAAAAAATTATTATATAGAAATGGTAAATTATCCTTTAAAGGTTGTATATTTTAGGCTACTCGTGCCATTCTTGAGTGCAAGAATTAAATTCTATAATAAAAACTGCTTAGTTTAAGGGGATTTTATTTAAAACAGTAATTTTAAAAGCAGAGGGGAAACAATAAATCTTATGATATAACTTGCATCTTTAAGCTAAGACATTCAAATTCTTAGATACAAGTCCTTTTTTTCACTTTTATAATTCATAACTTCTTAGGGGACTTCTACAAAAAATATGTGTAATTTAAGGATATTTTTCAGGCACTAATTATAATGAAATATCATATAATTCCACTTTCATTAATTTAAAAAAATCAGAAAATGTAGAACATAGAGCACAAACTGCCAAATCTTAATTCTCTCTTTTAAACCAGTTCTTAGAAAATATCAGCATGGAGCATTTCTAGAAATGAGATCAGAGAGCACTTGGCTGGCAGAAATTCTGAATTTTTAGACATATAATTTTGAGCCTAAATAATTATTATATATTTCCCTCTCTTTAATCAGGTTTTGGGTCCATATGCCTAAAGATATTTCTTAGAAGTTAAGGAATTCTGCTTATCACTGAGAAGATACTGACTTGCAATCTCATAATACATAAGAAGAGTCAGAAAACACTGCTTTACTTCTATTTCTCTCAGAATATAGAGGCTTCTTAAGAATGTGGAGCCCTGGCCAGTTTTCTCAGTGGTTAAAGCTTTGGCTGCACACCAAGGGGTTGTGGGTTCAATTCCCTGTCAAGGGCATATAACTGAGTTGCAGGTTTGATCCCCAGTGGGGGCAAGTACAGGAGGCAACCAATGGGCCAATGGATGTGTGTCTCTCATATTGATGTTTCTCTCTCTCTCTCTCTCTCTCTCTCTCTCTCTCACACACACACACACACACACACACACACACACCCCATCCTTCCCTCCTTTCTGCGCTCTCTAAAAATCAATGAAAAAATATCCTGAGGTGAGGATTCACAACAACAAAAATTTAAAAAAAGAATGTGGATTCCTAGGCCCCATTCTCAGACCAGAAACTAGGGGGAAATGTGTAATTTTAAAATCTCCTAGTTTCTCTTTATGCATACTGAAGTATGAATTCCATCAATCCAAAGGGTAACTGACTGACCTAGTTTATACAGGAGTCTTGAATAATACATAAACCAATGTTTACCTGGGTAAAGAGGAGTATGAAATATGCCATTGTAAAGCAAGAAATCTATATAGATATGCTATTTGTCATTTTATTTTGGAGTCCATTGTTTAAAAACTAAAGATGTGTTCTAGAATCCTGTAAGAGAATGGTGGCCACATACATTCCAAATGCTCCAAAAAGTCTCAGACCGTACAGATTAAAACAGCAAATAAAATCACCCTAGCTCACACCTCTAGAACAAATTAGAGTCATAGGAGTCTACCCACAGCAATCTACTTGTAATTGAGAAAATAAACACAAGCCACCATCAGAAGAGCAGCAGAGATGGCTCTGGAGTCCATACAGAGTGAAAGTAGGAAAGTGATTGGGCAGAAGAAAGGAAAGAGGAACAGAATTGAGAGTTCAGATAGAGATGCACACATATGCCGTCTCCTGGTTTAGAATGCTGTCGCCGTTGTGAATACTTGGGGAAAAGCTGGTCTTTTCAATGAAAGGAACTAGATCAATTAGAAATCTGAATGGGGGGGGGGGGGAATTAATCCTAACTCCTATTTTACACCCCCCCCTAAAAGTATCATGTGGCTTACATGTGAAGGGTAAAGCCATAAGCATTTTTAAGGAAAAAAGAGAGAATATCTGCATGACTTTGGGGTAAAGAAAGATGTCTCAAATAGGAGACAGAAAGCACTAACTATAAAAGAGATTAGCCTTGGCCAGTAGCTCAGTTGGTTAGGGCACTGTCCCCATACAACAACTTTGTAGGTTCAATCCCTGACCAGGGCACATACAAGAATAAAACAATGAATGCATAAATAAGTGGAACAACAAATCAATGTCTCTCTCGCTCTCCTTTCCTTTCTCTTTCAAATCAATCAATAAATTTTAAAAAGAGAAGATTAATAAACTGGCATAAATATTAAGAAATTCTGCTCACAAGAAACATAATTAAGAGAGTGAACATATTCCAAATATACCTGACAAGGGCTCATATTCAGAATACTTAAAGAACTCCTACGAATTAATAAGAAAATAAGGAACAATGCAATTTTAAAAAAACAGGTAAAAGACATGAACAATCACTTCACAAAAGACAATATCTAAATGGTCAAGAAGCACACAGAGTAGTCATTTAAAGAAACAAATCAAAACTACAATGTGATACCATTAAGCATTGAATAGAATGGCTGACATAGAAACAGGATAGAAATATTTATCAAATGCTCACAAAAAACTTTTTTTAATTTCAAAAATATATATTTTTTAAATTTTTTAATATATTGACTTGAGAGAGAGGGCAGGGAGAGAAACATTTATTTGTTGTTCCAATTATTTATGCATTCACTAGTTGTTTCTTGTATGTGCCCTGACTGAGGGTCGAACCCACAACCTTGCCTATCAGGATGACACTTTAACAAACTCAGCTACCCAGTCTAGGCACTGTGAAAATATTTTAGTTTTTATTTTTTAAAGATGTCTTTATTGATTTCAGAGAGAGGAAGGGAGAGGGAGAGCTAGAAACATCAATGATGAGACAGTCATTCATCGGCTGCCTCTTGCATGTCCCTTACTGGGGGGTCGAGCCCACAACCAGGGCATGTGCCCTGACTGGGAATCGAACTGTGATCTCCTGGATCATAGGTTGATGCTTAACCACTGAGCCAGGCCATCTGGGCTCTGAAAATATTTTTAAAAATTAACTACTTCTGCAGAGTAGAAAAACTACTTTCTTCATTCAGTAGATTACAAGGCAATTAAAATAATTGAACTAGTTCTATACATTGTCTAAACATGTATACATAATATTCAGTGGTGGCATTTAGGAACCAGTTGCTGAATTATATATAACACCTGAAATAATATTTGTATTATAAATACACTCATATAGCAAAGTACAAAAATACATATTGGAATAAAAAAATAAAGAGAGGGAAATTGATGGGAGAAAGGACTTTAGCTGCATCTATATGTTATTCCTGTAAAAAAAAAAAAGTGTAAAGAAAACAATAAAAATAGTATCTACTAAATTTTAGAGGTTGTTGTATCATTGTTTACATCATTTATTTACTCATCTGTATATTTAAATTTTTCACAGTACGTAATTGTAAAACCAAGAAACAATATTGACAGAAAGATAGTGAAAAGGACTCTAAGAAATATTTGAAATTTGCTTAGGTAACTATGAGAAATATGCTTTTACTAAAAGTGGAGTAAGTTATAGAGAAAAATATGGTCAATTATGGTAAGGAGCTAAGCACCAGATAAACAGCAATTTTAAGGAGCTAGTGTTCTGGTGTCCTAGATAAGACAGTGAGATGCCACAAAGAGACAAACTCCAACGTCTATCTTATGAACAAGATGACTGAAAATTGCCAGATTCCTGAAGTTATTCCAGAAATGTTCACATTAATCCAAAATCTGGTGTGATTATGATGAAATTTTACTATTTTAAAGTTTGAAAACCAAACTACATTTTGAGAGAAAATTAAATTCCTCATCTTAAGTGCTTCTGCATTACAACTGCAAGGGCCACTTCTTCCATTGCATTATGTGGAAATATTTCATGTATTATATGTACATGTGATGGTCCTAGAGTTCTGCCATAATTTATTTTATGGGGTAGTCATTTTTCTTGAGACAGTCTCCTATTCTGGAATTCATCATTGAAAATAGCTGACATCTTTGGTTCTCAACATAGGCTGTACATTTGAATTCCCTGGAGAGTTTTTAATCTTATCTACCTACCTACTATTATCAGAACTCTTTATTTTTAAATAAAGATATACATGACATATAAAATTGTGTAAGTTTAAGGTGATTTGATATTCATATATTGCAATATGATTGCAACAGTAGTGTTAGCTAACACCACCACTGTATCACTCACATTCATTTGTTTTTTCAGGTGAAAACATTGAAGATCTAGTCTCTTAGCAACTTTGAAGTATATAATACAGTATTGTTAACTATAATCAAAATGCTGTACATTATGTTTCCAAAACTTATTCATCTTCTAACTGCAAGTTTGTACCATTTAACCAACATCTTCAAAATCCTCCCCAAACCCCCAGCCTCAGGTAACCACCATTCTACAGTTATTTTTACAAATTCAATTTTTCTTTTAGATTTCACATAAGTGAGATCATACAGTATTTGTCTTTCTCTGTCTGACTTATTTCATTTAGCATAATGTCCTCAAGCACCATCCTTGTCATCACAAATGGTAGAATTTCCTTCTTTTTTACGGCTAAATAATATTCTTCTGTATATATAAACACCACATTTTTATCAGTTCATCCACTGATGGACAATTAGGTTGTCCATATCTTGGTTAGTGTTAATAATGCCAAAATGAGCATGGAGATACAGACATCTTTTCCACATCCTGTTTCATTTCCTTTGGATATGTACCCAGAAGTAGTATTTCTGGATCATATGGTATGCCCAGAGCACACGCCAGACCTGTTAAATCTGAGTTTGTGGTCATAGGTCCCAGGTATTAGTATCTTTTAAAGCTCAATAGATTTGTTCCATGTACAGACAAGTTTTAGGGATCGACTTGAGAATTGACTCAGTCATACTACTGAGTTTGTGCCTTTGGCTACTGACTTAGCTTTCCTCTTACTTTTGCTTTCCTTTAATGCAGTAACTGTTCCAAATAAATAAGAAACAAACAGCAACAAAGAAGTAGACATATTGTATTTGGGAAGGTTATACTATTTGATATTATTTTATTTTACCCAATCTTCAGGAGTTGCTCAAATCTCTGCTCTTCGGGGGAAGTTGCACAGCTCCTTAGGTTTGTTCACGTGCTCGTTTGCTCTGGAGCTCTCATCTCATCTACCTGTGGTACTCCTTGCACTGGAGACCAATTGCTTGTGTGCTTTTCTATTTTCTCCACTAGAACAACAGTTTAAAGTAATGTGTTTTAGGTGTTATATCATTAAGCACATGACATACCCAATAAGTATTTCTCTGAGAAAATATGAGTAATCCAATTTGGGAAGTGGTATTATTTTATTATTACCTTTTTGTAAAATTAATGTATCCCTCATTGCAGAGATCATGTCTATTAATATAATGATGCTGAATTTATTTGATTTTTTTGTTTTAAAATAATGCACTTGCCCTCTATTACCTCCTTGTATGGGAACCCGAATATTCCCTCCCCACCCTGGGGTAATATTAGGTACATCTGTATTGTTGTGCAGCCATCACCACCATCCACTTCAAGAACCTTTACATCTTACTAAACTGAAACTCTGTACCAATAAATGAATAACTCTCCATGACCCCCTCCCTGGCCCCTGGCAATGAACATTCCACTTAAAAAAGAATTCTTTTTGCCCACATCAATGGAATTTCATTCAGCCTTTAAAAAAATAAAATTTTAAATTTCGTTTTATTTTTCTTACAGTATCTGCGCAAAATTTTAGAGGCTACACAATTTTACAAAGATTCTTCCCCCAAATTAGTTCCTCCTGCCCAGCACTATTTTATCCAGCCTGAGGTAGTCACTTTCAACTATTTGCTATTTCTTTTTACCTTATCATCTCTATCATTAATCAGATATTAAAACTCGTTTGCTATTTTTCAGTATGAAGCATTATGTATTTCCTTTTTACAATGGAAGGTGAACATATAGATCATTTTAATAACTCCCCCCACACCCACTACACACTTGCATCCAAAACACATACTCAACACATATCCCTCTGCAAATATGTATACAGTGCATAAATCCTTCCAAAAGAGTCAGAGCGTAATTTTGGACAGATAAGCATTTATATTATTATAATACATGCTTTTTTTGATAAGTTACTATTTCTTTCAAATTATTCTTTCTCTTTGTTTGATTTGGGTCCGTATTTCATCGCAGGCAATTTTCTAAAATGTTTAATGATCTTCGGCTACCTACCGATGGTAAAAAATTGGACTTCAGAATGCCAACTGGAAACTGTGTGCATGGGAAGATTTGTCAAACATGGCTTCATGGTAGAACGGTATGAATGGATTCTTCTTGGAGAAACCACCAATATCAATATCTAATTTTTTTAGGTTTCCTAGAGAATAATTTTTATATCACTTGCTTCGAGGGTGTAAGCCTAGTTTCCAAGGCTCTAGGATCCAAGAGATGGACACAGCGGGTAGATTAATCACCATGGAAAACCTTTTCAATCTCATTAATCATTGGGAAAAAGCAAATTAAAATTACACTGTGATACAACCAGATGTGTCAGATAATTGCAAGTGTTGGTGAAGATAGGGAGCAATTAAAACTCTCCTGTAATAGTGACGGGATTCTGAATTGGCACAACCACTTTAGAGAATGGTTTACCAATATCTACTAAAGCTGAACATATGCATGTCCTATGATTTAGCAACTCCCCTTCTTAGTATATACTCAACACATATGTATGAAAACATTGATATATATTTCAGTTGGAATTAAATATAGATGAATCTCATAAATATAATGTTGAGCGAAAGAAGCTAGAACAAGAAATCATATACAGTAATTGCATTTCTGTAAGTTCAACAACAAGCAAAAGTAACTTATGTTGTTAGAAGTCAGGATAATAGGAACTGGATGGGAGCACAAGGTAGGACTTCTGGAAGGTGGTAATGCTCTGACTTTTTGTTTTTCAGTGTTGTTTGCTTAGGTATTTTCAATGACAAAAAGAAATTCTCATACCTAGAACTGTGGTAACAATTAGTAACCAGAACTGGTTTTAAATTTCTTTAAATAATCAAAAACTCACCTCAGTGGATGTGCTTTTAGAATCAGTGACAGCCTCTGGCTTCCGAAAGTCCGTTTATCAGGAATGAATTTTCTGCAGTAAGCGCACCTCTGACAACTAATCAATAAAAAATCTCACCTGAGTGAACACAACAGATAATGTTAACTCAGTTAACCTCTAAAAGGTGTCAATACCAGAATTTCACCCTTCTCCAAAAAGCTTATATAAGATCAGCAGTCTGCTCTGCTCAGAGACACTGTGCCTGACAAATATAATCCTCCTTCAAAAAAATAAGCAATAAATTCAACAATCTTTTATTTTAGATATTGAGTGGTGGTCTTGTCATCTTTTGATTATAGATTATAAACATTTATTCTACCACATACTTATGATAGGTATGCTTTTCTGTATATAGTGAGATTACAAAAAGTGTTTTTAAAAATTCAAAAGGACAGCCCCAGCCAGTTTGGCTCAGTAGTCAGAGCGTTGGCCCTCGGATTAAAGGGTCATGGGTTCAACTCTGGTCAAGGGCACATACCTCAGATGCAGGCTCGATCCCTAGCCCCGGTTGAAGTGTGTTTGGGAGGCAGCCAATTGATGTGTCTCTCTCACATCCATGTTTCTGTCTCTCTGTCTCTCTGTCTCTTCCCCTCCCTTCCACACTCTCTAACAAAATTAATGGGAAAAAAATCCTGGGGTATTAACAACAACAACAAAAATTCAAATGGACATCTACTTCAAACCAATATGAAAGAATGGGGACCAGACTTACTCTATTAAATAATGAAAAACCCAGACACGACATATAAATCACTGGGCTTCAAGACATTTGACATTATTCAATGGAGGACAGAGAACCGTGAGAGGAGGTAAACAAACTGACCTCTAGGATTGTCCTAACTTACTGCCTTGAGAGAGTTTCCAGGCCAGGGCAAAAGGAAGAAGAACCCAGTTGGGCCTGATGGATTCTGATTTGTGGAGACAAGGCTAAGAATCTCCTTTTTTTCAAAAAAATCCTCTTTTGAGGATATTTTCTCCATTGCTTTCAGGAGAGAGAGAAAGAGAAAGGGAGAGACAGAGAGAAACATCAATGTGAAAGAGACACATCAATTGGTTGCCTCCTACACACACCCCAACTGGGGCTAAGGATGGTACCTGCAACTCAGGCACATGCCCCCGACTGGGAATCTAACTCGCGACCCTTTGGTGCGCAGGTTCACACCCCAACCACTGAGCACCATCAGCCAGGGCAGAATCTCCATTTTTTTAAATCACCCAGAAAATTTTCATGTGTATGATCCAGGAACCATAGTTTCAACTGTTCTATAAATGGCCATGTTACAGTCAGGCTTTTTTCCAGTAACTGGTAGACTGACTACAGCTTGTTCTTGGCAAGTCACTTTAGTTTCTTCTGTAAAAATGGAATAATAATAGAAATTACCTTATAAAGTTACTTAAGAGTAAGTTAATGAATAGTATAAAACTCACAGGATATAGTCTAGCTAATAAAATTGTCAGTGCGATCTATTATTAGTAGTCTATAACTAGGTTGCAATCAGAGATTGGCATAGCTTTCATGCCTTAAGAGAAACCACAGTTAGCCATGGGGCATTAGATTGCTGTTTAGGTTCCTCATAATATGCTTTGAGATTATCTGGTGGACATCAGGTGATACAGATGTATATTTGGGAAATTTCTACTTTAGTGGTGATATGACATAGAGATTTCTAAATGTGTTCATGATGAACTTAGATAATCTATAACATACTCTCAAAATTCTTATTGGAAATTATATGACATACAATGTATAAATCTTTTCTACAGGACATCTAAATCTTTGTTTAAAATTTTTTAAGTGTTAAATACCCTCAATATTCTGACATTATTTGTAAGACAAATTACTTGCCACTGTTTGGAAGAAAACCTTTTTTAAAAAATTCTCACCCATCTCTTTAACTCATCATATGGAGAAATGGAGAGAGAGGGGGAGAGAGAGAGAGAAACATTGATCAGTTGCCTCCTGTACTCACCCGACAGGGGATTGAACCCGAAACCCTTTTGGTACACAGGAGGATGCTCCAACCAACTGAGCCACCTGGCCAGGGCTGCAAGAAAACCATTTTTAAATAATGACAATAAATGTAGTTCTTTCTCTTCTCCCTTTTGCAGTGACAAAAAGATTGAGCAAAATTTTGTGAAAAGAACTTAAGCTTCATTATATGACCATATTGACATATGCTTCTGTCTGGAAAACTTGGAACCTTTTGTGCTTCCTCTAAACACTCACTAGACAGAATGGATTAGCTGACAGAGAGAAGCCAAATGTTATGGGTATCTAAAATGAATTACACAGGTTTTACTAGTTACTTTAATACAATTTCAAATGTATATGGGGTTGAATGCTTTAGATACTTGAAATCTTTACAATGGGATTTCCTGGAAATCCTGGCAGAGTACATATTAATCTAAAGAAAAAAATCAAGCATGACACCAAGATAGCCTTTGATGTTCTTCTCTCCCCAAGAGACAGCCAGATGGCTGTGTAATACTTTAACCTGGCACTGCTGCCACCTACAACTGTTTAGATTTTCAATTTCAAGCTGGATATTAATCCCCTGACTCAACATAAGACATTCTGTTTTATAATTATACTCACATATAATCTTCAGCTCTATTTATGTCTAAACGTTATTTAAAGATCTCTTGAAAGTATTTTTGTCAAAATGAAGGAATTTTGAAGAGAATAATACAACAGTCACAGGAAAGATTAAAAAATATATATATTTCTAACTTTTTCAGGAAAAATTACATCGTAAGCTAATACATTTTAAATGAAAGTTTTTGTTTGCTGGAACCATCTTCATACCCTAGAGTGTGACCTATTATAATTGTGTTTTGCTGATTTAATAAATTCAATTAATGAAAAAATCCTCACGACCATATATAATCCTAGAAGTACTCATCCAAAAACATAGTAAATTAATTTTTTTAATGCTGGTGATTTGGCTCAATACAGACTCTTGATTCTCTAATTGCATTTGTAAGGTCCAGGCTGGGTAGCCCAGTTGGTTAGAGTATGGGTCATCCCAATACATCAAGGCTGCAGGTTTGATCCCTGGTCAGGGCACATACAAGAATCAACCAATGAATGAATAAATGGAACAGCAAATTGATGTTTCTCTCTCTCCTCTCTAAAATCAATAAATTTTAAAAATACATTTTTATTTGGGATCTCTGAGGGAAACAGAGAAGTCATTGAGAGTAAGGGACAGTCAGAGTAGCAAAGGCAAAGATACCAAAACAGTGAAGAGTTGTTTTATTTATACTAATTGGGTAGTGGTCCCTCTGTGGAATTAAATTATATATATATTTCTTTTCCACTTACCTCCTCTTCTAACCATATAACTGGCTTCTGCCTCAACCACAGTAAGGTTCCTATTACTAAATTAAATAGCTTTTGTTTGTAATCTTTCTCGGCATTGTCTGTGCTATATGCAATCTAATTCTCTGAGACTTGTCTCCTTTGGAACATATGACCCTATACTGTTCAGACAAATAATATTTTTTTATTCCTTCTATATCATTGAAAAATATTTGCTTCTTTCTAGATCCTTTTTTTACATACATAAGCATACACTTCTGCCTCGATATTTTCTTAAATTCTGATAGTACTTAATAGAGTGAATTCTGATCTGCCACTCTAATTATATTCCAAACTTTTCATACACTGTACATTGAAATCCATTTCTATTTCCCACCACTGAAAAAAAGTTTCTCTTTAATTTTTTTAGCATTTCTGTAGTCCATCCTTGAAAAGGCATACTATTTTTAACTCTTCAGTCTCATTCTTCTTAATATTTGTTCAATCACAGTCTTGTCAAGTTTTATATAAAATACAATTCTCAGATTTATTTACCCTCTTTATTCCAACTGAACTGATCTTAATCTGGATAATTTCTAGAATTTAAATGTTAAGCATCTTTCTAGCTAGATTCCTAATATTAGTCTCCCTGTAACCAATCTTTGTCAGAAAAATAATTCTTCATGAGTATTTCCTCATTTCTGCATAGTCTGGGCTTTATGAGCAGAGTACTGACAATTTGGGTTAAAGGATGATTGAATGGTAAACTGTCTTGGAAGCTAAAAATAATGAATTGCTCTGGAAAGACTTAAAGACATGTCTCTCAAAGCCATTTGTTTACATTCTGAAGGTAATAAAATCCAAAACCCAGTGGTAAATTTTCTCTTTCCCTCAAATACTTTTGCTTACTTCCAGAGTAGTGGTACCCCTCTGCTGTCCCTGGAGAGATTTGGTTTACTTTAGAGCATAGACTAAAAGTCTCTCTCTCTCTCTCTACCTCTCCCTCTCTCCTCTTCTCTTTCTCTCTCTCTCACCCTCTCTCTCCCCTTCTCCCTCTCTCTCTCCCACTCCCTCCCTCTCTCTCTATCCTTACCTTCCTCCTTTACTCTATCTCTCTCTCAGCCTTCTTATAGAAGTGTCAAGTCTCAGATTTTGGGTTCCTTCCTTATCATGGAAACCACACTGAATGTACAAATGACATCAGATCCTCATTGAACTATGCATGGGGAATTGGGGTGTGACAATGCTAAAATGCTTCCTGAGTAAATGGTCTGTTTTCTGATCAATAAATGTCATGTTTCCTGCTAGGAGTGATTAATTAAACAAAGAAACTTAACATCTTGAGTAATCCTACAAAGTAAGTATTGTTTAAACACTAATTTTATCCAATTATTTGCACAAAATATTTGGGGATATACATATTTTCTTTAGTACTAAGCTTTCAAATCCTTGTTGTTCCACAACATGGTCATATATTCTAGTTAGTCTTTTTTGTTTCACAAACATATCACATTTATTATTGCTTCAGGAGCATGTGGAACTTTCTCTTTAAAAATTGGTATGGTAATAATAAGATAGCCTTATGGGAAGAAGATAAAAGTGGATCCATAATTTGATAGGCCAGGGTAAATAGAATTGAGAATTAAATGTAAAAAAATGAAATCATAAATGTACCACAAGAAAATATGGGTGACTTTCTATATAAACTTGAAATTGGTAAAACTTGCCTAACTATAACACAAAATTCACAAGCATAAAATTAAAACAGAAGTATGGAAAACACACCATAAGCAAAGTAAAAGAGAAATAAAATCTGCATTATAATTTTGATTCTTATAGACAAAGTTTTATTATCTCTAATATATAAAGAGTTTCTGAAAATAAAGAAAAAACAAATGTACAAACATAGGAGAAAATTCAGAGAAATAAATGAACAGGAAAAACAAATGAAAATGTCTCCTAACAATATAAAATGATGTTCAACCATTATTTTCTAATATAAAGTCAATTATCTTTCATATTGTTGCTCCCTATAGTTTTATCTAGTTATATCTGTTTTTTGTGTGTGTGGTGTTTTTCTCTTTTTCTTTGTGTATTAGTAACTCAACTATCAAGTAGCTACTTACAGTTTTTAATATTTTTTCTGCTTGTAGATTGCTGAGCTTCACTGACCTAGGAGGGTTTTGTTTTGTTTTGTTTTGTTTTGTTTTGTTTTTTAAGTCAAATTTGGGGAGTTTTCAGTCTTTATTTTTTAAATAGTTTTTCTGCCTCAATAATTACTTTTCCCTATCTTTGACTCCAATTGCATGTATGTTATAGATTTCTGATATTGTTTCATAGGCATCTAATGGTCTATTTTTCTTTGATGTTTTCAGATTAGATCATTTCTATTGCTTTGATCTTATGTTCACTGACATCTTATTTCAAATTAATTATTAAGTTTGTTTGGTAAAATTTTCACTTCAATTACTTTATTCTTTATTTCTAAAATTTCCATTTCACTTATATTTCATATTTTCTGTTTCTCTGGTCAAATTTCTTACAGTTTACTGACCAATTAAGACCATGACCATGTTTTTTTTACTAATAAAATTTTTTAATCCTCACACAAAGATATGCTTTTATTGATTTTAGAGAGAGAGGAAGGGAAAGAGAGAGAGAGAGATGTGAGAGAGAAACATTGATGGGTTGCTTCCCATCAGTGCACTCAGACCAGGATGGAACCTGAAACCTAGGCATGTGCCCTGACTGGGAAACGAACCCAAAACTTTTGGTGTACTGGAAGACATTTCTACCAATCAAGCCATCTGGTCATTACCTTACTAATAATTTGAACATATTTTCTTATCGTTCTTTCAACATATTTATAATAGGTGCTTTGGAGTATTTTTCTATTATGTCAAACGTCTGTGCCATCTTGGATTTTGGTTTTGTCGACTGATTCCCAGTCTACTGATTTTTTTATGATGTTGACATTATCTATTGATTATTGAGAAAAAACTTTGGATCCTGTGGATAATACATTATAATAATTCTGACGATGTTAGCAGGAATTTTACTTACAACGGATCACCCCCAAGTTGACTTTCTGAACTTGAATCTGTGAAAAGTCCAAGATATTTTCCAAGTCCCTCTAATTTGGTGGGACTCAACCTTCAAACTCTGTCTCTCTTGTGGATTTTATTAAGGCTTTTTAAAATATCCATACTACCCAACGCAACTATAGATTCAAAACAATTCTTATCAAGATAATAATGGCATATTTCACAGAACCAGAATAAATATTCCAAAACTTTATATGGAAACACAAAAGACCCTGAATATGCATAGCAATATTGGGAAAGAACAAAGTTGGAGAAATCATGTTACCTAATATCAAACTACACTCAAAGGCATAGTAATCAAAACCTCATGGCACTGGCATAAAAACAGACATGTAGATCAATAGAACAGAATAGAGAGCCCAGAAATAAACCCAAGCCTCTATGGTCAATTAATACTCAACAAAGGAGGCAAGAACATATAATGGGTTAAAGATAGTCTATTTAATAAATGGTACTTGGAAAATTAAACTAATACATGCAAAAAAGAATGAAATCAGACCACCTTCTTGCACCATACACAAGAATGAACTCAAAATGGATTAAAGGCTTAAAGGTTAGACTCAAAAACCTTAAAAATCCTAGAAGAAAACACAGACAGTATAATCTCGGACATTTCTCATAGCAATATTTGTTCTGATATGTCTCATTGGGCAAGAGAAACAAAAGAAGAAATAAACAAATGGAACTATATAAAACTAAAAAGCAAAGGAAACCATCAACAAAATGAAAAGACAACCTACTGAATGGGAGAAAATATTTGCCAATAGTACATCTCATAAGAAGTTAATATCCAAAAGTTGTAAAGAACTTATACAACTCAACACCAAAAAGAACAAACAATCCAATGGAAAAATGGGCAAAGGACCTAAATAAACACTTCTCCAAAGAGGACATACAGATGGCCAACAGACATATGAAAAGATGCTCAACATCACTAATCATCAAAGAAATGCAAATTAAAACCACAATGAGATATCACCTCACCCTGTCAGAATGGCTACCATCAATAAATCAACAAACAAGTGTAGGAGAGGTTGTGGAGAAAAGGAAACCCTTGTGCATCACTGATGGGAGTTTACATTGGTGAAGCCACCATAGAAAACAGTATGGAGTTTCCTCAAAAAATAAAAAATAGAACTGCCTTATGACCCAGCAATTCTACTTCTGGGAATATATTCAAAGAAAGCCAAAATATTCATTTGAAAGAATGTATGAACCTCTATGTTCATCGCAGTGCTATTTACAATAGCCAAGATTTGGAAACAGCCCAAGTGTCCATCAGTAGGTCGGTGGATAATAAAGCTGTGGTATATTTACACACTGAAATACTACTCAGTTGTAAAAAAGGAAATTTTACCTTTTGCAACTCTATGGATGGGCCCGGAGAGTATTAGGCTAAGTGAAATAAGTCAGCAGAGAAAAGCAAATACCATATGATTTCACGTATATGTAGAATCTAATGAACAAAATTAACTAACAAACAAAATAGAAACAGACTCATAGATACAGAGAAAAGACTGACAGCTGTCAGAGGGGAGGGAGGAATTGGGGGTCTGGGTGATAAAGGTGAAGGGGATACGCTCAAAAACAACAACTTGTAGACACAGACAACAGTATAGTGATTACCAGAGGAAAAGTGGGATTGGGGGAGATAGAAAATGGTAAATGGGGGATAAATGGTGATGGAAGGAGACTTGACTTTGGGTGGTGAACACACAATACAACATACAGATGGTGTATTATAGAATTGTACACCTGAAACCTACATAATTTTATTAAGCAATATCATCCAAATAAAATTAAAAAATCAATTGACCTTTCTGTTCAATTAATATTTGACAAAAAGGCAAGACCATATAATGGGGTAAATAAAGACAGTCTATTTTCTAAATAGTGTTGGAAAAGTTAGAAATACACATGCAAAAAAATGAAACTAGACCACCTCTTACACCACACACAAGAAAAAACTCAAAATGGATTAAAGACTTAAAGTAAGACTTGAAACCATAAAAATCCTGGAAGAAAACATAGGAACTATAATCTTGGACATTTCTCATAGCAATAATTTTTTCTGATACATCTCCTAGGGCAAAGGAAAAAAACAAAAAATAAACAAATGTACTTTCTCAAGATACTTAGGTTGAAGCTTCACTTGTCTGAGAGGGCAGAGTTCGACTGAAATATTTTTCTGAATTTACTTCTGCTTTGAATTTTGCTGAAAGAAATAAGCATAGAAGTAAACTTTTAGCCATTTAAAAAAAATCAATCTGAAGTTCCTTTTAATCCATTTTCACAGCTGCTGATGTTCAGGTTCTGTGATTTATAGATTCCACTGGAAAGCTTTATTATTAGTAACTGATTCTAAAACCTTTGTTAAGCAACAATGCAGCACCAACAGTTCATTTTGGCCTCCTTTTCAGAAGTATCATTTTTATTTCTAAATAATAATTTACTCATATTTTCAGTTAACAGTGAGTCAGTGGTCTTCTAATGAATCTCATTTTGATACCAATATGTATTAATGAGCTAGTACTCAGTTGCTAAAAAAAACTTGACATGACAATGCTTACAAATCTACAATTTATTACAGTAAAAAATATATAACACATGATTTAATTATGAATACCACACATAATGATTTCATATCATTAAAATAAGGATATGCATCACAGCCAATCTAGAGAGGCCAAGCTCCAATCTAGAAATATAAGCTCCAATTGTCTTCCTTTGTGAAGACCACCATGGATGCACTTACTCTCTTAGATCAGGAATCACTGTTATATGTATAGAATACCTTAGAATGCTGAAACCCAAATGGAGCCTCAACCAGGGTTTCTTATATCCTAATGGTCCTGTGGGCATATTCCTATTATGCCCCAGCCTCAGTGACAGAGCCCTCAAGGTGTTTCACTGAGACCAGTTGCAAATCATCAGTATCACTGTTGTCAATAAGTAATACTGAAGGCTGATATAAACTGCCCAAATCTCCTCAGACCCATGATTACAGAGCAGAACTATTGATCAATAAGAGTCATGCTTTGACCAGGCATCAGTGCCTTGGACATTCTTGGACATTCTTATTTCAGTAAAGCATGTCAGGCTAATTTTAATCTTGCTATAATTAACCCTTATAACCTAACTACTATATTAACATCTTCTAATATCTCAGTAAAGTGATCATTAACTCTAATCTACTGCTTTACCCTGCAAACATTCTTGGCATAGGATTTAGAGTGAAAAGTTTAGTTGACAAAAAGCTATAATTAACAATAATTCAGGTACTGGCATATATAAAATTTTTAAATGCTCTCTTCACTTTATAATCCCCATTTTTTGTGTGGGTGTCCATCATCTTACTCATTAGGAAAAAATAGACAGACTTTCCGTTAGCACTTCATCAATAGAGCACAGCCTATTCTGTTTAAACTTGTTGGTTGTTCTGCTTGAAGCTCTATTTTTGATCCTTCTGATCTATAGTTATGAGGCATCTGGTGTCTATTCTAAACTTCTTTGCCTGAAATATTTACTATAAAACCCCTAATAACACCTATAAAACACTTATGAGCTTGCTAACAAGATATGTATTCTCCTGGAGGTACTCATTTCTAATGTGTCCACCTACCCCCACAAGGAATATGGTCAGTTCTGTCCTTTTGTCTTTTGTCTTCAGTGTTCTGTTCATGAAAATCATTTCTGTTGTAAAATGTGCCTGTTTATTATTAGATTACAAGGGTACTTTTAAAAAATTTTCAAATATTTTTAAAACTGAACCAAACAGATAGCCCTCATACACAGTCTCGTATTTAATATTTTAATGGTCAATTACAGTTTACTCTTCTATGAATTTCTTTCTGTTCCATCTGTATTATTTACCAACCCCTGAACAGCTGAGGCAAGCAAGGTTAGGCAATCTAGCTGACCAGGCTCAAATAGTGGTCTGCCCCTGTATGTGCCACACTTAAACTACAGGAAATGGTTATCCACTACTTGCAAAGATACATTTTGTTATCAGAAAAAGGAAAAAAAGACCATGCTGGGCAGCAAAAACTGTAGTTACCGTGGCTCTATATTTAGAGAGAGAAATTGTAATAGAAAAATGTAGGAGTAGGAAATGAGACAGGCTCACAGCAGGAAGCTGCTCAAATTAGTAAGTTTTGGGTTTCGATTTTTTTTTAATCCTCTAAGTACTAGGCTAAAACCATAATTTTCTAGGTTTGACTTATCTTCCTCTCAATATTTCCAAAGGAATAATGTCTTTTAAGCTTATTACTCAAGAAATCAAAAATTCTAAAATAAAAATTCAACTTTTTTGTTAAAGTGAAAGAATGACAAGGGTCATGCCCTGAATCATGGATTTCACCTCCTGCTCAGCCTTCTTTAACTCCCTATTAAGTAAAGGGAATAGAGTAGAAGCTTAATGGAAAAAGATTCTGGGGTGGGGATGGGAGTGTGGACGCGATGCCAGGAAGAAAACGGAATGGCTTATTTAATTATCCAAAATATATTTCCATTTTCTTTTACCAACTTTTTTCTTGACTCACTAAAGGATCTGACGTGAATTTAAACGTGTTAAATCTATTATAATATGGTCTATAATGAGTCCAATTGTTTAAGGAGATGAATATTTAAATAGTTATTAGAACTTACAAAAAAGAGAGGAAGCAAGGAAAAAAGTGGAAGTTTTAAAGCAAGGCTTACAATTCCTTGATAGCTTGTACAAAGTAAGTATTTTATAGTAGTTTTACTAATCTGAGAGATCTACTAATATTTTTACAATACTAACTTCACAAATATAGAATGGCATATTCTGGTTTTTCTTCAAAATTAATATTTCCAAAATATCCCTGGCTAGTCTTGAAACTAAAAGATGCTTGAATCTAACAGTTGTTTACTAAACTTTTAAAGAGGCTTCAATAGGTACCTAAGTATATTTGTACAATAATCAGCAAGAATTATCTACAAAATATTATAAATTCAATTGGCTGCTTTTTTATTTCTTATAAAAGATTTCTTAAATCAAGCTGAAGAAACATGGGAAAGAGATTATGGTTTGTGCTATTTTAAATCCTTTGTCTTCTTAAGAAAAACACATATTTTACAAGAAATTTAAAAAATTTTTAAATAGATTTATTGATTTTAGAGAGAGGAGGGAGGGAGAGAGAACAAGAGAGAAAAATTGATTTGTTTTTCCACTTATTTATGTATTTATTGGTTGATTTTTTTTTTCTGTGCCCTGACCAGGGATTGAACCCATAACCTTGGTATATTGGGGCAATGCTCTAATCAACTGAGCTACCCAGCCAGGGCCTACAGTAAATTTAAAAAATAAATATAATGCAAATCTATTCATTAAGTATTTAAACTATTAAAGTTCATATTCATTTAAAATGGTCAGCCAGCCCTGGTTAGTGTGGCTCAGTGAGCAGAGTGTCAGCCTGTGCACTGAAGGGTCGAGGGTTCGATTCCCAGTCAAGGGCACGTCCCTCGGTCGTGAGTATGCTCCCTGCCCTTGGTCAGGACGACGCATTCTTTGGGAGGCAATCAGTCAATGTGTCTCTCCCAGATCAATGTTTCTCTCTCTCTCCCCCCTTCCCTCCCTTCCTTCTACTCTCTCTAAAAAAGCAATGGAAAAAATATCCTCAGGTGAGGATTGACAACACAAAAAAGGTCAGCGAAACATGTACATTTATGTATAATTTTAATGTATGTGTATACTTACATATATGTATTTATAAACATGACACGCACATATATAGTATGAAAATCTGTGTGTATATTCTCACAAAATTCTTACTTATAGCTAATAAATTTAAATATTTATTAAAAAGTTTTATAGTATATTGTTTTATATTAGAAGATATTACAAAAATATTTATTACATTTTAATTAAAGATGACATGAGTAGTAGTATGCTCAACATATAGTCTCTACTCTTGACAGGAAACTGATTACAACTGAATTTTATAAGACATTGTATCTTTGCCTCATAATTGCTTATCATTCATGCATTCATAAACATCCTCTGAAAGAGATTGAGAATAGGATACCATAAAAGCCCCAAAAATATATTTACACATTTTTAAAAGTTTTATCCTATATTAATCTTGTTAATATGAATTTCAAAGCATTATAAAATACATTTATTATGATCATTTAAAAGTAATTTAAATTTTATTGATATTGACAGCCCTTTCAGTTCATTCATATATGTACTGATCATTAGCAACATCAGAAAATATTTACTGGAATATGCAACTTACAAGGAGATAGCAAAATACTTAAAATGTTACAATGAGGCCCTTAGGGTGGTGCCCAAATCAAATACTGCTGGTCTCCTGACAGAGAACAGGAAGGCAGGCACACCGAAAATGTGCTCGCTTAGAGGAAAGGCCGTGGGGACTCAGCAAGAAGGCAGCAGTCTGCAAGCCGAGGACAGGGGTCTCAGAAGAAAGCAAACCTGCTGACACCCTGAGGAAGGTGAGGAAATAAATTCATTGTTTAGCCCATCCAGTGTGTGCGACTGTTAGGATTGCCTAGGGAACTGATACAGTCGCCTTCCCCCCTCAGTGTGTGCAAGTTGTATCAGTCCAAGAGCCTGTGAGAGGCCACCTGCTCTACAAGGCCTTCTTTATTCTTTCTCCCTTAACTTCTGAGAGGAGTCACTTCCATTTTCTTCATCCACAGGGTACCTTGCCACTTTAACTTCTAATGATAAACATTCTTTGAAAGCACAGCCATCTAAGAACCCATCTTGGCTCAGTGGTTAGAGCATCAGCCTGCGGGCTGAAGGGTCCTGGGGTTCGATTCCAGCCAAGGCCCCGTACCTCGGTTGCAGGCTCGATCCTGGCCCTGGTCGGGGCACGTGCGGGAGGCAACCAATTAATGTCTCTCACTTCGATGTTTCTCTCTCCCTTCCTTCCTCCCTCTCTTTCTCCACCCCCAACCCCCTTTCTACTCTGAAAAGCAAAGGAAAAAATATCCTTGGATGAGGGTTTAAAAAAAATGCTTAAAATATTTCCTTGGCCCATGAAATCGCACTGAATGAACAAATTGAGGGCTGTATGACAGCCGCATAAGTGGAGAGCAGGGCAAGCTTCTTGACATAAAAGACAGAATGATAGAGGCTGAAGGTGCAGAATGACTTTAAGATGGATGAAAGCATAGCTGTAGTTCCTGTTGAGTGACTTCAATTTTAGTAGATTAAATACGAATATATTCTGCTTTAAGTACAGGGTGAGGGTAAGACTAGGAATCTGAAGGGAATTTGGAAGCAACACTTAAGAGAATGTTAAGAGAAATGAAGCAAATATTTGAAAGGATTGTTGAGCAATAATAATAAAGACAAATATTTTTTGTTAGTAATGTCAAAAAGCACATGATACTGAGAGGAATAGTCAAGTAATATTTCTTCATGAATTCCTATAAACTAATTAAAAAACCCAGCAAGCTAGATATTCAGAACCTGGCATGCTGGCTTCAAGAAAAGCCAGGCCATGTACTTTGCCGCCCATGTACTATGGGCTTGAACAGCTTAAAGGGCCCTCAGTACTTACTGACTGAAGGAAGGAAAAAGGCACATTTTTTAATGGGAGAGATTAGAAGGTGGAAAGAAAATATTTATCTATCTATTTATTTATTTCTTTAATTTACTCATTTTTTAAATATGTCTATTGATTTCAGAGAGAGGATGGGAGAGGGAGAGAGAGAGAGAGAGAAACATCAATGATGAGAGTCATTGATCGGGTGCCTCTTGCACGCCTCCTCCTAGGGATGGAGCCCGAAACCCAGGCATGAGTCCAGGTTGGAGATTGCACCTCAATCTCCTGGATCCCAGGTTGAGGCTCAACCGCTGAGCCATGCTGGCCGGGCAAGAACATAATTTTTTAAAGAATCATCTCCATTGAGTTTATATAAAAGGATATTATCCCAACTAAGAATTTCACTTTATTGCAGCAGCATCGGAATCTGAGGAGTAAATAATTACACCTCAAGGTACCCTGTAATAAGAAAGGTTGAAGGTAAGAAAGGGCAATATTTAAACATCATCAGTATTGAGGTATCATTCTCTAATGAGGTGGAGCCCCCTCTAAAAGCTGAGGTCAGACCTGGCTGGGCGTGGCTCAGCGGTTGAGCATCGACCTGGGATCTAGGCGATCGGGATTCTATTCCCGGTCAGGGCACATGCCCGGGTTGTGGGCTCAATCAATGACTCTCTCATCATTGATGTTTCTATCTCTCTCTCCCTCTCCTTTCCTCTCTCTGAAATCAATAAAGATATATTTTAAAAATAAATAAATAAATAAAAGCTGAGGTCAGTGTAAGTATTGTGACAAACAAATGAGGCATGGTCAAGGTGAGGTGTGTCAGAAGTTATGTGTCATGAAATATTGCAAAGTATGCACTTTAAAATATTAAAATTCTGATTTTAAAACTTCTGCCCTCTCATTTACTTATATTTCCACATGCTTCTTTTAGTAGGAGAAAAAGATAGAGCAGTGATCCCCAAACCATGATTTAAAAAGCCCTTGAGGCCCGGTGGTATGCCTCAGTGGTTGAGCGTCTATCCACCCATTAACCTGGAGGTCAGGGTTCGATTCCAAGTCAGGGCACATGCCTAGTTTTTGGCTCAATCCCCAGTAGGGGTTGTGCAGGAGGCAGCCGATCAATGATTCTCTCTCATCACTGATGTTTCTATTTGAGCTCCCTCTCCCTTCCTCTCTCTGAAATCAATAAAAAATATATGAAAAAATAAATAACCAACCAACCAAACAAAAACCCGTTGAGGCCCCTACAACCTTTCAGGGGTCTTAATGTTCTCCTTTCCAAATTTATGTATGTGTGAGGCTGAACTTTATTTATTATACAACAAATATACAACGTATCGCCACACTTTGAATATAGAAGCAGATATTAATATTCTCCTATCTTCTGTTAAGTTGGTTTTAAAGAGATTTGCACACATGTAAACAATAGCATTTTTCTCATTTTTTTGGAAAACATGTTTTTTTACCAAAATATGTTATTTATGTTAACACATAGTGGGGTTTCTTCTTGTTATTATAAAATAAATTAATATTTTCAAATTCCAGGTTTTAATTTTTAATATGTTAAATATCAATAGTCATAACTTATATAAACAAAAATTCTCTGAAGTCCTCAAAAACTTTTTAGAGCAAAAAGTTTGAGAACTTTCAGTCTATTTCTCCATGAGTCACATGTATCTTACAATCTGTTTTATCTGTGTAAATGCTAACTGGGTTTACCCATGGGAGCACACTGCACGTGAGCATCATCCATCCTGAGCATCAAGGGGAAAAAT
Organism: Miniopterus schreibersii; assembly: GCF_964146895.1. Lineage (NCBI taxonomy): Eukaryota > Metazoa > Chordata > Mammalia > Chiroptera > Miniopteridae > Miniopterus > Miniopterus schreibersii. The sequence goes on from NC_138118.1 coordinate 51,783,604, forward strand.
AATGCTTCTCCCTACTGGTGGGTTCTAATAAGGAAGCTAACAAAAGCCAGCTTTCACCAAACCCTGAAAGGGGCTGGGGATCAAACCTGAAACCCAGGTATGTGCCCTTGACCAGGAATCGAACCCACAACCCTTTGGTGTGTGGGCCTACACTCTAACCACTGAGCCACACCAGCCAGGGCTATTTTATTTTTTTAAATTAAAAAACATTTTGTAATTATTATGATTTTAAAAAATTTATCTTTATTATTGGAAGCATTACAGATATCCCTTTTGTTACTCCCAATGATCCCCTCCACCCCACTTTCTCCTTAGCATGGGTTCTGATGCCATGGACTATCAACGTTCTATACTTTCTTCCACTGCTATAAGAGTAACATACCCTTCCTCATTACTCAATGAACATCCTGCAAATAAGCTAATGTCTCTTGATTTTTTAAATACTGACTCATTTTTCCATGTGATAGAGAGCTGAATCAAAAAGGACCACTAGGCCCTGGCCCGTGGGCAATTTTCTTCATTCCTCAACTCTCAGTTTCTTTATCTGCAGTATAGGGATATAATAATACCTCCCTCATATGGTTATTGCAAAGATTAAAAGAAAATATACATAGTTAAATAAAATTTAGCTATTTTTTTTTATTAGGGGTTCAGTAAGCCTTAAAGAGGAACCTGTTTAAGACCCCCAAACATATCCTTTGCAGTTCAACAGTTATTAGGGTCTTTGGAGTACTTTGTGATAGGACTGACTGAGGTGTACTGATAGGCAACCAGGGCTGATACCTCCAAATATGAACTCATAGAAAGCAGAGAGGAGTCTCAAGTGACGCACATGGAGGAATCATTAATTTAGTCAAAGGAAAAATTTCTGAGACATACAATTATAAGACAGATTTTTTTCTTTGAATCCAGATTTTAATTATATTTGCTGAAAAGGATCTGAATGAATACTTATCAGAATGAAGATAATTATTCAATAAGAAAGCTGACTGAGCAGAAAAGAGTTTGCACTGAAGTTGGTAAAATTTTCTGGAAATGTAGTAAGAACTAAATAAACACCATCATGTTGGTAAGGTTGAGCCGTTCTGTTCAAAAAGAATTTTCTGCTGATTTATGTGAAGAAGGCATTTGAATGATTCATGAAGAAGCAATTTAAAAAGAACAAAAGGAAGAAAAAGGAAATGTCTTTGATAAGCCTGGTAAGCAGTGCATTTTGAAAGTAAAAGCAGAAACAGATAATGGCCTCTAAATTGAAGGAAAACGTATAGATTTCAGAATGCTGGAGTTAGATAATTTTCAAACTCAGGGACTTCTTAAACTAAAATAAAAGTAGTGTAAAATGTTAAGTTTTATTACTAAATAGTACAAATAAACTTTATTGATTTAAAGGCTAACATATATATTGTTATGTTCATAATGCTTTACTTTTTTTTGTTGTTAATCCTCACTCGAGGATATTTTTTCCCATTAATTTTTAGAGCATGGAGATATGGAGGGGGACAGAAGGGGGGACAGAGAAAGAGAGAGATAGAAAGAGAGGGAGAGACACGGATGTGAGAGAGACACGTCAATTGGTTACCTCCAGCACACACCCTGATCGGGGCCAGGGATTGAACCTGCAACCTAAGAATGCACTTGTGATCGGAAATTGAACCCACAACCCTTCATTGTGTGGGCCGGTGCTCTAACCACTGAGCAAGCACACCAGCCAAGGCCATATGTTTCACTTTTGAACTGTCTTAATAACTTTTTTAAAAATGAAATGATACCATGTATTTTAATGTCTTTGGATTTCAATAGAATTTGATAAAATGAAGAAAATACCCTAAGGTTTTCAGTATTTTAAAAATTATTTTCAAGAATGAAATTAACACAGTAATAAAATCACTCTAAAGGCAATCTTTCATGAATTTGTGCTTCTAGATGAGATGAACATAATCTAAACAGAATATCCTTCAGCCAGAACCCCACCCCCAAATATATACTGTATAATGTATTTATTAAAAGCACCAGAGGGCAATAAACACAAGTAGGCCAAAAGGACCTAACTCGGAATGGTAGATCAGTCCTCTCTGGGCTAGCAGTAATCTGTAGACATTGTTTGCCTAGTCTGCGTCCAGGTGAGTGTAGCACTGGATTTGCCACAAGCAGAGGAACTTTGCTGAATTAAAGAAAATATAGAGGAGTATTAATAGCTACATGGCCAGTGTAAATGACTGGAATGTGGAAAAGCCCTAGCTGAAGAGTTAGATCTCATTACTTCCAGTTCTTCTGTATGGGACTTTTATTGAGTTTGCAGCAGTCTGAGTACACCAAGATTTTGAGGACTTGACTAGAAAGAATAGACAAAATCTCCAATTTCTCTATTTAATTTCCTGCTGGAGAGAGGAAGCTCTAATAAATACATAGTACAGGTATCCTTTAATAGCTTTTGACACAGGAGCTAAACTAAAAAAATATAGCAGTAACACAGCCTTGATTCAGCTTAACTACTGATTACATTGAATCAAAAATGTTTAGTCGCTCATATTAACTTCATAGAAGAGGAAAGAGCATTCCACCTCTTGGTGGAAATAATATGCTTACGTTGAAATTTTAAAAGGGATTTCAGTGTCAATATAGTAATGAGTTTCTAATAGTTATGTTTGTAAATATTTGTTCTTTAAAATATTTGTAGTGTTCAAAAGAATCGAGCAAACTAAATTTGTTCTCTGTTTAAATATTTTAAAATTTTAAATAAATTTTAATCACTACTAAATATCTAAAATATAGTTTTTATATGTAAGTTTATTAGATTACTAGTATTGAACAATGTGCCAACAATTCTGTTTATCATGCCCCAAACCCTCAGACAATAAGGACTCCACATTTCAGAATGTACATAAAAGTTTCAAGGGTGCTTTTTATCCCTTTTGTTGAGAAACCTGTTTAATTATATTTAATTCACCATTTCTACCTCAATACAACAAAGACCATATATGGCAAACCTTCAGCTAACATCATACTCAATGGTAAAAAACTGAAAGCTTTTCCTCTAAGATCAAGAAGAAGACAAGGATGCCCACTCTTAGCACTGTTATTCAACATAGTACTAGAAGTCTTAGCCAGAACAATCAGGCAAGAAAAAGAAATAAAAAGCATTCAAATTGGGAATGAAGAAGTAAAACTCACTATTTACAGATGGCATGATTCTATATAGAGAAAACCCTAAGACTCCACCAAAAGACTATTAGAAACAATAAACAAGTACAGTAAAGTTGCCAGGAAATTATTTAAATTTATACCTAGGAAAACTTATTAACATCAACATGACACACTTTAAAAAATATTAGTGTATTTTCTCCCTATCATGGGTTCTGATGCCCTGGCCTGTCAATGTTCTACACATTCTTTCACTACTATAAGAGTAACACACCCTTTCTCATTATTCAGTGAACATACTGCAAACAAGCTAATGTCTTTTATTTTTTAATATTGACTCATTTTCCCATGAGACAGAGAGATAAATCAAAAAGACCACTAGGCTCTGGCCAGTGTGGCTCAGTGGTTAGCATGTCAGCCCATGTCTCAAAGGGTCATGGGTTTGATTCTCAGTCAAGGGCACGTACTTGGGTTGCAGGTTCAATCCCTGGCCCCCAGTAGGGCATGGGCAGGAGGCAACCAATTGATGTGTCTCTCTCACACTGATGTTCTCTCGCTCTTTCCCCCTCCCTCCCTGCCTTCCACTCTCTAAAATCAATGGAAAAAATATCCTTGAGTGAGAATTAACCAAAAAAAAAAAAAAAAGAACAGTAGGCTTGTATGAGCTCCACAGTACTTAGAAAACTTCACAAAACATTGATTTTATACCTTTAAACAATGTATATTCCACCATTAAGAAACTAAGACAATATGTGCACCTGACTTAAAACTTCTAAAGTATTAAAAAAATGAAAAGATATTATCCTTTCTATCACAGTACTTAGGTGCATTACTCTGTAGCAAATAACTGCATTAATATTTTTATATATTCTTTCAGAAATTTTGATACTCATTTAAGAGTATATGGATACATATTCTTTCTTTGAATACAAATGGGAGAATACTATACTCATAATTTTTCACTTGGCATTTTTCATTTCATAATAAATGGTGGTGATATTTTCATATCGCGTCATGTAAGTCTATCTTATTCTTTTCAACAGCTGCAAAGTATTCCGATGGATAAATATACTTCATTTAGTTGTGTCATTTTGATAACTGTTTTTATTATTAATAGTCCTTTATGACTACAATAAGAGCTGTAAAAAATTTTGTCTTGTAGAATTTTTGTGCACAATGTATAAATATTTCTTTTACCAACACCTTTAGCATTATTTTGTATCATTAAATATTTCATCTTTTGCAAAATTCACTACTCAAAAAATAGCTCAGAGATGATTCAATTTGCTTTTCTTTCTTTTTGAATGATGGTGAATAGCTTTTCATATGGTTAAACTCTATTTTTATGAACTCTATGTACACGCCTTCTGTCTACTTTCCTATTGGCTTTTTAAAAAAATCATAGTTCAAAATATTTAAATAGCTCTTCATATTCCAACTTTGAGGCTTAGTTCTGCAACAAGCAAGATACTACAGAGCTTGCAATACACTCAGGCTCTCAAAGGAATCAAAGCAGTAGTTAGTAGTTTAGGGTTTTTTCCAAGTCATTACTAAAGTTATTATGATAATCATTTGGGTGAGATCAAGTAACTTTCCTCCTGCATCATTTATAGATGTAAGAGGAGGTCTTGAAACATACCAAGAAAAAAATGTTGCTAAATTTGAAATGAGTTGTCAAGAATATTTGCCATAAATAAATTTAACATTTTCTATTAAATGTAGCATGGTGTCATAACTAGTGTTTATTTTGTCAGCATCAATCCATGTGTCTTCAGATTAAGCAGCTGCTACAAACTGCCAGTTGCAGAAATGCATGGCTTGTAAATTTTCCAAACTTAAGAAAATCAAGAAAATTTTCTTCAGCATGGTGATTACTGAAGATGGTCATGACTGATTATGACCCTTCAGGGAGACTATGAAACAACATTTGGAATATCACAGTAAGATCCTCAAGAGATAAATGGATAGCCACTAATTTAAAAACAACAAACTTATTACAGATGCTTTTTATTTATAAGAGAACATTAGGTCCATTAGGTAGCACAATGCATTTTCAAAAATCTAAAGCATATTGTCAGAGCAGATATTCTATATTTCTTCCATATTTAGAGAGACCAAAATATTCGAGACACTGATGTTTCAAAGAAGTTATATATTTATAGTCTCCTTTACATCAGGGATGATCTTACATAATGTTCTATAATCCACTACATCAATTCAGTTACTGTCTTGATAATAAGGGCTTATTTTGGGAGAACAATCTATAGATTACTCAGAAACTTATTCTACGAAAATTTGCTCAACTTATAGACTGTGTCCTTTTTGACTCAATTTTTAGCTGTTTCTTCAATAAAAGTCACAATACTTATTAACCATAATAAATTATACAAAATGATTATTAAGTATAAAAAGAATTAATACAGAAGCTTTTAAAATGGCACAAATGAAAATTTGAGTGACTGATTACCCTCATGGAATGAGTATTACATTAAAAATATTCTTATTTAAGAAATATTTATGAGTTGATTACCACGTACGAGGCACTGCTTTATTTGCTAGAATACAGAAATGAACAAAATGGAGAAACATCCCTACCTCATGAAATTTTCGTTCAGTAAAGCAAAGAGAATAATAAGGTTTAATGGAAAAGAGAAACCTGAATAAAAAGAAATATTTAGTGGGGTGGTATTGCAAAAGAATAACAATTCTCTCCAACATCTTCCTCTCAAGCTTTGTTAAGATAAAAACTGACCTTCAGAACCAAACCACAAAGCAGTTCAAGACTTTGAAGCATCCAAAGAAATAAGACCACATTATACTAAATATACTACAGTTGGCAAAGTCAGTCTACTCTTCTGAGTCGGACTTCTTTTCAAGTTAGTGCGCCTTTACATTGTCACTACATATAGACCTACATGATCCTCTGTACGGCATAATTTGACATTAAAATTAAAAATTGGATTTCATAACCTGTCTCTAATTGCCTAGTTCCCCTGACACTCAGCATGGAGAATCTCTCCTCCTGGCTTCTTATATACCCTCCTGGAGGCATTATACATACTCAAGGAAATGAATTATCTTACTCACTTTTTATGCAAAAAAGCCCAGACAAGATACCCAGAATTCTATGACTTTTAAAATTTACTTAGCAAAATATTGTGGACATTTTTCCATATCAGTTTATAAAGAGGTTCCCCAATGTTTTATAGCTGGACAGGATTCCATTTTATGGATGCACCATGGTGTTTTTTTATGTTGTTCATTTGTTTGTTTTTAACCTTTCCCTGATAGTTGCTAGCCAACCAACTATTGATATCACTCTAAGTAAGTAAAGATATCGGAGCATTTTTAGTGGCATTTTATTGTAATTATTTAAAATGCTGCATTTTACATGTGGCTCCATCATTTTTCAATCTGGCAGAAAAATATGCTCCACAAATGTTACTATTTAGTTTGAACATATCAATATTATTTTAGGAAATATGTTTGAATTTGTTACTTGCACCTAATCTGGTTTTCTATAAAAATAACTATATTGCAAATTCTTTCTAAAATAGTATGGAAAAGAGTGGGATTCAATCCACCTGGGGGAGAGGGGTAGGAATTGATGGATACAGGGAAAATAGGACTATGTTAAAACAGGCCAGGTTGAATGTTAAAGCTGAATAAAGATCTATACCAACTATGATATAAAGAAAACAAATGTGATGGGGGGGATGGTTTACCATAAAAATACTCTCTTGAAAGGTATATTTCATATATTGTTGAAACAAAAATTTTATAACAACTTATCTTAACGAGATGAGAATATAAGAACATGGAAGTCCACAAGTGGAAGATGACAAGGTTGAAAGAAGAGGAGCATCTGGTGGAAATAAACATGCATTTATTGCATGCCTCTCTCTTCCTCCTTTTGACTCTCCTTATTAGGAGCCAGTTTTCCTTTGGGGAAGTGTCATTTACACTAATTTTTTATTTACACCACATTTACCTAATCGTGTGACAGCCGTGCAGTTGGAGGTAAAACTGAATTCACCCTTGACTCTGGGAACAGTGTTCTCTCTTACCAAAAAAATTTGTTCTGTTCAACCAAGCCTAAGCAATCAGGATAGAACTTGAGACTTTGGCCAGGAATACCACACCATGAACATCTATCTCCATCTGAACAATAGCCATGTTACAACCATGAAAAAAGCCTCCTGCAGTTGAAGATGGCTCTCAGGGGCACATATCCCGAGAGAAACACAGTGAGCTGGCACTAGAGCCCTGTTCAACTGGGCCTGCACAGCACACTTTCCCTGGAACTTTTGGGAATATAAACCAAAAACTCTCCATTAATATTTCAGTAAGTTTGGCTTGTGTTTTCTATTTCTTTCTGTTTGAAGTATCCTCACTGATATAAACAAAGAGGAGGAAGAGAAGAAGGGAGCAGTAGGCAGAGGAGCTGGAAGTTAAACTTGGTCTATTGTTTGTTTATTTAGAAATTCTCTTGAATTTCCTAGTATAATTCTCCTAAAAAAGGATAGGTAAACAGAATTCTTGTTATATATCAGATTTCTGAATCTATATCTATACATATCTCTAGTCTTTCTCCCTAGTTTTCTCTTAATACTGGTGTTCCTATGCCTTCAATTCTTTATCTTATTTCACTTATATGTCTGTATCCTAATGAAGATACTCCTATAATCTTTCTTATTTATGCTGTCAGATTATGTTGCCTTTTTATTAAGTTTGATCACTTTCTAGTGTCAAAACATTATTTAAAAGTATGCAGTTATTAACCCATTCCATAATTATCAATCACTTCAGGGATACAATGGATGAAATCAGAAAAAACATCACAATATAATAACATATTATGCTGTACTTGTATCTCCTGCTAGTTAGTGAGAATTTGAAACAAGAATGATAAAAATAGCCATCTAATAACACAGCTCAAATACTGCTGAGCAGAGAGAATACTGAATATTAGAGTAAGTGCCCAGAACTATTTTCAAAGTTCTCTAGACTCTGTTGCATCAGAAGGAGCGGCGTTCTGGAGAAGCCAGGCACACCGAGGAAAGGGCCGGAAGCTGACACTGGATGGCACTGCCACAGGCCCCTGAGGGCTAAGAATAAAAAGTTGCTTTCTAACTGCTCAGCCCTCAGACTCTTATAAATAAGTAACAATATCATGTATTTCACCATGAGGTAAACAGACAGTCTTTGAAGAAGGTAGGCAAAGGGTGTGACTGTACTCTACAATATTTATTACCAAGCAATCATATCCTACATTGGTCAGCGGGTGCATCTAGAAGGTGTTACGGTTTTGATTATACTCAGTTTGTATGATAAGAAGACACCCATACATCACAGTTTGCCCAATGCTGTTCCTGTATATACTTCTTTTATCCGTGTTATTAGTTATTAATAATGCCCTTTCACTTTTAAAGTTGTCCTGGCTTGGAAGGTAAGTTACGTGGTCCCAGTACTTACGGGGGTTAGCAATCATGTGTAAATATAAGGCAGGCTAACTAAAGGTAAGATGGGAGTACTCTGCTAATACAGACAGTAGGAGTAGTCTTCCCCTTGCTGTCAAAAGCACCTGCCAGTAGATTACAAAATTCGGGAGCTTATTGACAATTGAAAGCATTATCCCACTAATTTTCCCTCCAAAAAAATGTTTAATTCTTATTCTTCCCTATCCTAATATATGTTAAAGCACAAATTTCCAGTGTTAAAATAGCCAACTAGTTCTTGATCGTGTCAATAGTACCAACAGAGCGAGACGCGAGGGCGGGCCAGGGAGCAGCGGGAGCAGGGCGGCGGGAAAGCGGGAAACCTCCGCGAGCAGCTCACCGTTACAGCAGGCAGGCGCCGACAGTGAAAAGGCAGGGAGCGAACTGGAACCAGACGTCTGATTAAGCCGGACTAACTAGGAAAGGGCAGTTTCATTGTTACTCCAGGCGTCCAAGTAACAGGAAAGACGCTTTTCCTCATCCTAAGGGGCAACTGACACCTTTCCTCCGGATTAACCGGGCGCTCGAGGAAGTGGCGAAGGGAAGTTCCTTTCCCCGGGCACCTGCGCAGTAGAAGCCAAATGAGGAAGCAGAGCTGTGAGGCCTGCGCAGTAGGAGCCAACATGGCGACCACAAAGGGGGAGGAGCCTAGCCTAGGGAAGTCCGGGGAAAGGATCAGATTGGAGAAGAGAGCAGGCTCCGGGGAATCCAGGGAAGCGATTGGACAGGGGGCGGGCACAAGCGCAAATGCCGGAGAATCCAGGAAAGGTATTGGGTAGTTTGAAAGAAAGCCTCTTTTCCTGCGAAGCGAGGAGATTTATGGGGGCCGGACGGAGAGCCCTCCTCGGAGCGCACCTTCCCTTCCCTGGGCCTCCTACTCTTTGCCTTCTTTGCTGCTCGACTCTAAGGGGCTCCACAGACTTGCAACCAGGGGGTCAGGGAGCAGCGGCAGAGGACTCTCCTGCCTTTGTAACTCCCTCCCTGAGGACACCCGGGCGGCCCGGAGCCTCCCGCTCCCTGCCCGCGCCCTGCGTCTCCCGCGGTGCGACCGCTTCTCACCAGAGTAAGTCGCGCGCGGGTGTGCAGAACCCTCCCACTGTCCCCGAAATTCTCTTCCTGCAATACCGCAGAAGAGTCCTGTTTCCACGCTGTGCTGGTGCAGACCCGCGCAGATCCTGGTCCCCCTCCAGGAACAAATACATTTTATTATTTTACTAACCAACCTGTGTATGGTGATGAATAATAAAGTAATGACTGTATAAAAGATACGGCAGAAGTGAGAACATCGCCTCCAGAAATGTGTGTGTTCCTTTGACATTTGTGCTCACGTCTAAAGGGCCTAGCAAGCTCATCCTGCTTTACTACACTTAATAAGAAGCTAATGGAATTTTCCTTTTAGCGTCATGACTCAGATGCTGTCCTTGCCATCCCCAGACGTGTATCCCGAAGACCTCAATCAAAAAAAAAAAAGAGGTATTGGGAGGGGTGCATGCTCATATGCACACACAATGAGGGGTTGTTATGAAGGAGAGGAGGAAATTTTACTTGTTTTATACCTTCTTACAATTTTTTTTATGAGCACGTTTTACTTCCATAATAAATAAGCATTTAATAGGTTACCAAATAAAAAAAAATAGGAAAACTTATGAAGAATATCATTCTCCTGAAAATGTTCACTGCTGTTCTTGATTTATGAATTATGATGGATGGATTGCTCTAAAAATAAATATTTGAAGCCTCAAAAAAAAACAACAACAAAAAAAACTCCTGTAGGCCACCAGTAAAGTAAGGCTGCTGTGCAAGGTGCTGTCCGTGGAGACTGTATTGCAGCTCTGTGTCTTTATGTGTTACCAGGAACAACATCCACTTGCACAAATGAAAATTTTATGAGTCACACATGGTACTCTAGGCCATGGATTTTATGGGATTTACAGGTTTGGATTTTAAGCTGAAGATTTTATAATCTGTTTTATTAGTGAAGCATATTCCTCATGTTAATCTGCATTAAGGAGGGCGTCCTCACAAGTAGAGCTGCTCCTGTCATCCTTCCTGCGTATTCTCCCTCCCCTGCTTGTATGCATAACAAAAGTGGGATAGGGAGCTGCAAAATCCAGCTTGGATGCCTCGCTGGCTGTGCAACGCTGGGCTGTAAGGACGTTGCTAAGAAGCTGCTGCTGCTCACTGTAAATGAGCTGCTCGTTTCAGCCCATCAGATAAACAGCCTTTGCATGAATGACTAGGGGGTTTTGAGCTCGTTAGGTAATTTGCTGATGCTCACGTTCCTAGCTGTGTTTCCTTCCCTTTGATTAAAATGCATGTATTTCCCTTACTATCTTATCTTGTTATGTGGTTCTAGACAGGTTGCTAAGAAATTGTCACATAGAATCACAGGAGGGGTGACTTCAGTAAGGGTGAAAATTCATCTCTTATTTTCCTCATTGTTTTTAGCTTTCTCTTAGAATGTGATTTTCCCAGAATTTATGACCAAGAGGAAGAAGATTCTTTATGCTCCCCCCCCCCCCCATCTCTCACCAAGAAAAGGCGTCTGTAGTTGAGTCAAAATTCTTCTATTTAAGCCCTGGTGCTGCTACCGATGTGAAGTTGGTGAGTCAGCTGAGTGGCTCTCTCTCACATCCTTCATCTTGGTAATGGCAATAACAATCCCCGTGCACCCTTCCTTAACAGCTCTTTCTCGGAATCAAGTACGATGTCATAGGAAAGGGATTTTGAAAAATATATGGTGCTACAGAAATGGAAGATAGCATGATGACGCTTTTGGTTTTTTGTTTCAGTTATTTCCATCTAAGCTACGGCACTGTTCAACAGCAGTTTCTGCAGTGGTCAAAGGAACACTTGAAAACATGGCACTTGTTTGAGTGAGTGAGGAACGACATTTTAAACATTATTTAATTTTAATGAGATTTAAATGGACACATCTAGCTAGTGGCTACCATATCAGAAAGCATAGCTCTAAAGCATTAAACAGTTTTATTAATTACTACCTTCTAAGACTGTTTTTAAACACTTGCAAATAATCAACCTAGTAATGAAGCCTAGTCTAGAGGAGATAAGAATGACACCCAGATTAAAATTTAGCCAGGGCACAGCCTTCCAGGTGGGAGAAACAGCGTGATTGGGTTATGATGTTACCTCTGCCTTTCCCTTCCTCCTCCTCACGGTGAAATCCTAAAGGTTTGTCCCGTCTAACTCACTTGTTGCCACTTTTGGAAAGCAATCCCAGAACCCTTCCTCACAACTCACCGCCTCTGTCATAGAACATATCACAGCCTGACTCATTACGATTGCTCGTATTTATGTCAATCTCCCCTCTAGACCTTGACTACCTCCAGAGAAAGAGTCTTCATATGTATATCCTATAGAATCGTTTTCTTGTCCGGCCCTAAATAAATTTGAATGAGTAACAAATTCCCTTCCCTTCCATAGCTCACTAGAAAGGGGAAGGATATATTGAAATACATTTTTGTTTTTCTATTTGATCCATGGTATAATAGAAACCTACCAAAATACAATAAAATAATGAATAACAACTTTTTGCGGGTAGAAATGGAGAGAAAGGAAGCATGTATCCAAATAAATATTTTGTATATTCTGATAAAATTTTAGTCTGTGCTCATTTTAAAGAGAGCTACTGGAATAAAGATTAGTAAAAACAGCCTAGTGAAATAAGTCAGTCAGAGAAAGATAAATACCATATTATTTAACTTCTATGTGGAATGTAAGCAAACAAACAATACAGGAACAGACTCATAGATACAAAGAACAGACTGATGGTCTCCAGAGGGGAGAAGGTTGGGGGACTGGGTGAAAAAGGTGAAGGGATTAAAAAGTACAGATTGGTAGTTATAAAATAGTCATGGTGATGTAAAGAACAGCATGGGAAATATAGCCAATAATATTGTAATAACTATGTATGGTGTCAGGTGGGTACTGGAAATATCAGGGGGGATACTTTATAAAGTATATGATTGTCTAACCACTATGCTGTACACTTAAAATATTACAAAATAATATCGAATGTAAATTGTAATTGAAAAAAGTTAATAAAGAAAAAACTGAGCCCAAATATTATAGTAAAACATTTTTATTATAGTAATAAAAAATAATGGTAAGAGTGGGTCACTCTGTGGAAATATATCTGCTGTCAATATGATTGTGTCCATCAAAGACAGCCCTGAACTATTACTAGCTATATTTATAGCATGGGCAATCACTAATCTGAGGCTGTTTTCGTCTTCTATAAAATACAGAGATTGGATGGTTTGAGTGCTGTTTTCTAAAGGGTCTTCCATATAGCTTCCTGAAATGTTAATACTAAAAAGTAATTTTTGGAAGCTCTGAATTAAATAAGTTGAGTAGGTTTCTTTAGAATAGGACTTCCCAGAATCTGTCATAGACTAGTGTAGAAATTGGCTCACTAGAGGCCCGATCATATGCCTTTCTCAAATCTATCTGAAACAGGAAGCTTGTACATCCTTTATGCATATACAGGCCGGGGCAAAAGTAGGTTTATAGTCATAAGTACGAGAAACAGTTTATTCTTGTATTGTTACTTATTGATTTTGTATTATTTTCAATACAAACAATTGCATACTTACTTTTGCCCCACCCTGCAGTTACAATTTATTATACTTAAAATAAAAAGAATAGGTGCTATCGAATAAGATACCCTACTATATATAACCTAGGTGGCATGGGAATACCTCTGTGAGATCAGAAGTGTGACATAAAGGATGAAAAGAAGTCACCTAGAGGATGGTGACAGACAGAAATAGAAGCAGTATGCACAGATGCTCTGAATCGTGAAAAATAGCTTGGTTCTTTCAGTTTAGGTGATGAGAGGTCACAGTGCATGGAGCCTCTGAAGCAGGAGAGAGTCAGGGAAAGCAAAGTGGCAGACGTAGGGCCGCTAAGACAGTGCTGCTGTGCTTGGTTCGTCAGTGCACCTCTTCCTTCACTGAGAAAGCCTTGGTGAGAAAGAAAAAGGTCAGCTCAATTAAACACTGTGTTTAATGACAGGATTGATTTTTTCCCATCTGTCATACGTACATCATATCATGGCAGATCTGTACAAAACAGTTCACGGTCTGGTACTGAGCAACTCCAGGAGCCTGAACTTAATTCTGAGCGCAGTGGAAAGCCCCTGAGGATCTTTAAGCAGAAAGTGATATTAATTCTGCAAGAATTGCCTGCAAATGTGATTAAAAACACACACAGCAGAGATGACGTTTTCTACCCATTGCTTACATTTGCATATCTAAAATGTAACATAGCTGATTCTCTTGCCAAGTCTCACTCTGTACTTAGGTCCTGTGAGGAAGGAAAGGAGGAGAGGGATTCTCCGTTTGGCAATTTGATGCTCACACCTTTTTTTTTTAGAGCACGTACACAGTGTTCAGATTCACTATTTAATGCTCCTATTTTTCATCCTTCCCTTTAATTTCTGTCCTGACTGTTTCTTCCCTTCAATCCCAATGCGGAGTAAATAGATTTATTTGGGCAGAATCTCTTATAGTTGTAGCTCCTCTTTTTCTTGTCTATTCCACATTAAAATTATCCTGAAAAATGAAATTTAATTCTTCTATTTCTTTTGACACACTCTTGGAGTCTGGGAAGTTGTTTACCCTTCTGTGTAGACTTTCTGTATTACCTCCCCATACCCTGGAAGCAAAGTGTGAATGTTCAAGGGCAATGCTGCTTTCTCTTGAATGTGTGAATGTTCTTCCCTAAGGAAGAATAGCTCACTGGGAACTGTGTGCAGCGCCACCTTGTGACAAAGGAAGTAACTGTTTTTAGTGAGCAGAGCATCTGCACATTACAACCTGATGCTTTGCATAATTCACACCAAAATTTAGAGGTTTTATAAGTCAACAGCAGTAAGGAACAGATATGAGTATCTTAGTGTTTTCATACTGATTCTTCTCATGACTATTTGAAGTTATACATTTAAATTATTCAATTTTCAGAATCTTCTCTAAAAAGTTATATCCTGTTTGTACTCAAAAATATGTTAGATGAATGCAAAGGCAAGCCAGAGGTTAATGTGACCGACTTAAATACTTAGCATCTCCCCAGGGTAAAAGTTTCTAGATATCGGACCATAATTGGCTTATGCTGGAGGGTGTGCAGGTGAGCACACTTTTACAAAATCCTCTCTCCGCCACCAAGCTAAGACATTCCATCCTTAAGTTTTCAGTACAGGACTCACGGCTGGCACACAGTTATTCTCAACCAAACATCCACATTCCTTTATGGAACAGAGTTCTTGCATGCATGCGATTGAACACAAAGTTCTGATTTATTTGTTATTATAGCCCTTGCTCCACTTAGCATTTTTGTCTGGAAAACATTCAAAAAGTATAGAAAAGTTTGAATTTTACTGAAGAGAAACAATTTCTTTTAAAATGGTGGAAAACAGTTTCCTGCTAAATATTATTGAATGAATGCCTTATATGGAACAGTGTTCTGGGTTCTGCTATTTTAGTCACAAACTTGTCCAATTCAGATATAAAAGTCCAGCTTGCAAAAGACTGAATGGAATTGGATAGCATTCCAACTTAGTCTTTCAGTGAGTAGACTCAGAGAGGAAGAGAGACTTCAGCGTATTCAAAATGTTGACCACAGCAGAAAACAACAATCAGAACATGTCTCCATTTCTTTCCTTTTCTAAAGAAGTAGAACGAATCCTTGATTAAATAAATTAAATAACTGACAGTCTAGTAAACAATTAAATGTTATAATTTTATAGATACATTTTTACTAAAGAATGCCTTAGTAGTCTAAAACTCTGAAGGAGACACCAGAAGAAACTTCAGGAATAATACAAGTTTTTAAAAGGAAATTTAGATTTTTAACATCATGAAAATATGTAAAGTAACGTATATCTACACAATCATTCCCATAAGTCCCTTGTACATTATTACTTTTTCTACACTCAGAAAAGAAGTGATAAATGCATTTAAAATTTTCCCAATTTCTAATCTTACTTTATTTGTACAATGGAATTTTCCTATACAAATAAATGTGGGCTCTGCTACTAGAACTGAACAAAAGAGCTCATTTTTCTAAAGAACTGCTTACTTATGAAGTCTTTTGATAATTCAGACATCTGGACAGCTGTGTTTACTTTCTACTTAGTTTAACTACTTGCATTGAAATTCCTTGTAAGAATGCAAAATGTAAACCGTGGCTACTCAATTTCATCTTTCAACAGTTTAATATTTTAATAAATCAGCTAATTTAGATGCATGAATAACACCTAGGCTTAATTTCAGGGACTTCTGCAGGCACTTCGCTAGTTCCCAGGGAAGAAGAAATGCCAGGACAGCATCCATGATTGCAACCAGTCTCCCAAAAGCCACTGTCGTGGCAGAAAGTTACTCCAAGGGAGAGTAGAAGTGTCAAAGCAATGGGAAAAGCCTACAGAAGTTTGAAACCAAACCCCTTTTTTATTAACATTTCTACATAATGTAATTTTTAAAGAACAGCAAAACATTGCCTGCCCCCCCAAAAAAAATCTTTGCCAAAAATCATCTGTCAGGAGAGAGTCTGCTTTGTCTTTCCGCTGTCACCATGTGAGGGCACAAGGAGTTGGCAGTAAGAGACCTGGAAGAGGGTGCTCACCAGGACCCTGGAGGGCTGGCATCCTGGTCTCAGACTCCCAGCTTCCAGTGCTGCGAGAAAGAAATTTATGTTGTTTGTAAGCTGCTCAGTCTATGGCCAGTTGTAATAGCAGTCTGAAAGGATTTAGACAATACTAAATATTTTTACTAAAATCAACAGCAACAAAAAACCCCCTAACATTTCATCTTGAATTACGGTGAATGTGGCAAGCCCTCTAAGTGAATTTGGAATAGCGTTGGGGACTTAAAAACCGAGATAAACTGAGTGTTTCCCCTAAATTTAGCTTGCTTTTTGTCACCTCCCAGGCTTTCTCCAAGGTCTCTCCTCTGGAACACCTCCCAAAGGCCCTCATTTCCTTCAGTTGCTCAAGCTCTGCATTGTTTTCGCCATCAGCATAATTAACACTCCAAAAGACTTCCTTGACCCACCCCAAACTATCGCAGAAGGGGAAATAAAGTGGCTTTGGCATCCCTTTTATGCACATACTAAGTACAGCGCGCAGGCATGCCTTGGAGATGTTTCGAGTTCAATCCCAGACACGCAATAAAGGGAGTCATAATCGTTTTTCTTTTTATGTTAATCCTCACTGGAGGATATTTTTTCCATTGCTTTTCAGAGAAAGTGGAAAAGAGGGACGGAGACAGACAGAAACACGGACGTGAGAGAGACACATCTATTGGTTACTTCCCGCACGTGCCCGGACCAGGGCCAGGAATGAAACCTGTGACCCTTCGCTGAGCACACCAGCCGGAATCATAATCTTTTTGCTGATAAAGGATCTTGCTGCCAATCTGTAAAAAGCACAACACCTTCGAAGTGCCATAAAAGGCTGTATACCAGTACTCACTCCAGCAAAACATATACGACGTGTTTTCCATTACACTACACAAGGCGAGGCTCTGCCTTTTTTACTCTTCAATACTAGTAGCTGACCTTACCTGATCTAAGTCCGCATTTGACAAATGCCAAGAGGAGAAATAGGTTGAAGCTAATGCATTACTGTGGGAAAACTAAAAGCTTATCTCTACAATGATTGGTTCGATTATCTGCCCACTCAATTCAGCTGTGCAGCCAGACTTAAGGCTAATGGGATTGGGATGCTTATGCAATAGCATTTATTCATTCACTGTTATCTTCTTACTTATTACTGAGTTTTTATGTGCCAGGCACTGTGCTAACTGCATGATATACGATATTGAACACAAATATAGACTCCTGATCTTGGAATAAGTGCACGGGCCACTTTGCTACTGTGTATTTACATTACCTGCGTTTGATCAGGCCCACATAAAACAAGAAAAGGGGAACATGACTGGCAAAGTCCAGAAAGCAAGTTATCAAATTTTTAACACTGTGTAAACACATGAGAAGAAGGAGCGCTATGGAGTTAGAAAAGCTATCTTGAACCAAACCCCCTTCTAAAAGTTTAGGAAAACTAAGGATAAGAAAGCAGAAATATCTAATCCTATACATAGTTATGATAATAAAAATAGAATGAAAAATAGGATAATCCTTCTAAAATAATGAAAACACACCAAAAGACACACCCAAGAACAGAACAAAATAAACCAAAAGATACTAGGAAAATGATAAGGATTTTTCTTTAAGAAAGTAAAAAATGAGGAAAGACAGACATATAGAAAATTCAAACATTAAAACTGTAAGAAAAATAAAGAACAAATAATAAATAATGCCTTCAAAAAAGATAATGATGAAAAAAATTTTAATTAAAAAAGAATTAAGGCCCGGCTAGGCATGGCTTAGCAGTTGAGCATCGACCTAGGATCCAGGAGATCAAGGTTCGATTCCTGGTCAGGTCACATGCCTGGGTTGCGGGCTCAATCCCCAGTTGGGGGCGTGCAGGAGGCAGCTGATCAATGACTCTCATCATTGATGTTTCTATCTCTCTGTCCTTCTCCCTTCCTCTCTCTGAAATCAATAAGGATATATTTAAAAGTAAATAAATAAATACCTCGGTACCTCAGTTTTTTAATGTAATCCGTTCCTGAAGACTGAGTTCTGAAATGTTCGAAAACCAAAGGATCAACAGCCCACAGCTGGGCCTCAGGATCTTGCCCCCAGCTGAAGCCATGTGGCATGTTAGACCTCTGAGGCCTGTTCGAAAACTGAAGCATTTCTGTGTTTAGGGCATTTGTAAAGGGAAATATTCGTCAACAGAGACGTTTGGAAATAGAGGTACCACTGTAAATAGAATGAAGAACAAATTAAAAGAAATAAAAAAGTAATATATGTATTTGTGTTTTTGCAGTTGTGTGTATATGTGTGTATGTGTGTGTGTGTTTGTGTGTTTGTATAACAAAGAATGTCCAATTTAGGAATACTAGAAATACCTGAAGACAAAAACAAAAGGAATAAAACCAATCTAGTATTAAAAACTATAACTCAAGAAAATGTGTCTGAATTTTAAAAAACACTTTGAAATTACTCAATGAAAGAATGCACTGCATAGTTAAGAATATTGATTCAACATGAACAACAACAAGACACAGTGTATAAAATTACTGACATTAAAAAAATGGTTTAGTGATGAACAAAATAGATCCAGAGACATGGAAGCATGGAACAGGCTGAGGGATCTCAGAGGGAAGACAGGGGTGGGTGGATGGGTGAGGAGAGAATAACCTAAGAATTTATATGCATATATGCATAATCCACGAACATAGACAGTGTGGTGAAGGGCTGGAGGTGGGGGGTGCAGGGTGGAGGGGATCAGTGGGGGAAAAAGAGGGACATTTGTAATACTTTCAACAATAAAGATAAAACAAAACAAAAATTTAATCAAGATATGTTATTCTATCTTATATAAAACAACAGTATTCTATATCTGCAGTTTTGAGGGAAAACAGTCACACACACATACACAAAATTAAAAAATGGTTTAGGTATTAAAGGAGCTCTTTGCTCTTGCAAAAATGCTCTTGCAAGTGACTCATAAAGGAAATAAAATTAGCTTGCCATCGGACTTTTAAACAGCAATTTTTTATGCCAGAAGAAATTGGATAATATATTTAAGATACTAAGGAAAAGAAAATGTGGACAAAATATTTTATATCTAGCAAAACTGATTTTTGATTATGAAGAGCCCAGATAAACTTTTATCATCATGCAAGAACTCAAGGAATATATTTTTCAAGAATCCTAGGCATTTACCGGAGAAAAATCTTCAGTTAAAACAACTAGAGAGTCATCTGCATAAAAACTGGCGATGTGTATCAAAGATCCAATCACTTGTAGCACTAAGACAAAATGAGTGTTAAAAAAGGAGTAGAGTAGTGGTTATGTGATTTGAAAATATAGACATAGTACAACTATTTTTAGTGGTTAGAGAAAATGCAAAACATTTTATTAAATTTTAAAAAGTTTAAATGTTTTCAAAAAGCTTAATAGTGGTTAATACTGCCATCCTGAAGTAGCTGTGTGTGTAATATATTATAAAGCAGTGAGTAATTATAATAAACTTTAATTCCTTCCACCATATATCTTTGAAAATCAGAACTCCTGGTTTGAAGAAAGGAGATTCATAAGAAATATTGAAGTTATATAAAAATTTTATAGTCCTGAATTTGAATAAAAAGTATTAGCATAAATTTATGAGGTTTGTTATATGTAATATTATATACATATGTGTGTATAATACTCCCAGGTTCCTATATTAGTTATTCAACCAAACATTAATCTACATAATGCAAAGAAGGAATTTGAAGATGTAATTACAGTCCCATAGATATGGAAAGTATCCTGATTAGCTGACTTAATCACATGAGTACTTTAAAAGCACAGTTTTCTTCTGCAGGTTATAAAAAAGGTCTGAGATTCAAAGCACAAGGGAGACATATATCACATCATCAGATGTCTTCCTCACCACCCAGGGTCTCCACTCTCTCTCCTCATTGGGTTGAACTTTGGGTTAAAGATTCTTGGTCATTTCCTCTAAAGGCAAACAATAGCAGGCCAAGGATTCAGTTCTTCTTGTGTTACTTCTTTTAAAAAGGCATGGGGTGGGGTGGGGGTGGGAAATCTCTTGAATTAGAATGGGAAATAAATGGGAAAAAAGGGGTTTCTACTAGGATTTGGCTAGCTCAGGGGAGTGGGCTCTGCAAAAAAATAAAAATCATCAGATTGCACACTTTAAATACTTTAAATTTTTATGTGTCAATTATACAGTAATAAATCTGGAAAAGAAAGTAAGCAAACAAACAAACAAAAAATCCCACAAAACACAAAGGATATTTGGCATGTCATTCTTAGCTTGAAGATGAAGAAGTGATCATGTGGAAATAAGGAGGCCTCCAGGACCTGAGAGTGACCACCAGCAAGAACATGGGGACCTCAGTCCTACAGATCCAAGGAACTGGATCTGTTAACAACTTAAATAAGCTTGAAAGCAGATTCTCCCTTGACTGTCCAGATAAGAATGCAGCTCATCCAATATTTTGATATCAGTTTTATAAGACTCTAAGAAGAAAACCCAGCCACGTAGTGCTGGACTTCTGAAGTACAGGACTGTGAGAGAATAAACATGGATATTATTTTAAGGCTTGAAATTTGTGGTAATTTGTTACTCGGCAATTAGAAAACTATTACAAGCTTGGAACATTTTGTTATACTAGACAGCAGGGAAGCCGTTATACTACTAGGGTCATGTCAAAAAGACTCAAAGCCAGTTTCAAGAAACCTCACTGGCCAAAGATGGGACAACTTAAGCTTTAATAAAAATAATAACTGAAGTAGATAAATCTAGCAAATTTGGCCATCATAATATAAAATAACTGGTTACACGTGGAGGAGGTTACACATGGAGGAAGATAGAGAAAAATTTTATCTTGAAAACTGGTAAATAAAAGAGAACACCTAGCATTTGTCTCCTCTCTGTAACTGAACCTTAAATAAAGAATAGATGGAGTTCTTATAAACAGGTTTCCCAGCTAGTAAATTATAAATAAACAATGAGATTAAAATATAACCATTTTGCTACCTCTTAATTGATCCACACATTGAGCATCAACATCTGCTATAGTGAAAAGAAAGACACTACCAGACATAGTGTTCCTGATGAAAGAATATCACACCTGTGGCCTTGTCAAAGGGGTAGAATCTGAATCTAGCCAAGTTTCCAGATCCAGCTGCCAATTATCAGGAAATCATCAACATGTTGAATGATATGATGAGTTTCTAATCTCTAAAATCTAGTCTGTGGGAAATTCTAATATCACTTAGACCAGTTTCTTTAGCAGAAAAATGGCAGGGAAATGAAAGGGGTGGAGAGGGAAACTAAGATTGAAAGAGATGTCACCATAGATAGTGCTCTGTTTGGATTGTGGCACATCCCTTTGGATTATAATTTTAAAAATACTTGGTATTTCCTGCATGCATCTAAACTGTGCAATATTGTTAATTAATTTTAGATTTCTTGCTGATAATTGTAACTCACCTATTCTTTTCCATATTGCCACATATATTAAACATGGGTTGGATATTTTGATAACTATGGAGTTGTTTTTTCATATGTTTTTATTGATTTCAGAGAGAGGAAGGGAGAAGGAGAGATAGAAACGTCAATGATAAGAGTCATTGATCAGCTACCTCCTGCATGCCTCCTACTGGGAATCGAACTCCAAAATCTGGGCATTTACCCTAACAGGGAATTGAACCATGACCTTCTGGTTCATAGGCCGATGCCCAACTCCTGAGCCACAGAGGCTGGGCGATAACTCTGGAGTTTTATTAAACAAGATGACATGTTATATTGCCTGCATTTCTCTCCAGATTTGTCTGAGAAAAACAACCAAGACAACTTGGAACTCCTCCAACCTCATTGCTTTCTTCCATGATGGAGCCAGTTTTCTAAAATTGTGTCCAATCTCTTCACAAAATCCCCAGGCCCGGCTGCAAACTTTAAGGAGTGGAACATTCCCAGGTTCCTCTGCATACATGTGCCCTCTTTGTCCAGCCTAGTAGTGGGTTCCTTGAAGAAGGTTCTGTGCAAGGATTCCCTCACCTTGACTGCTTGTTAAGGCCAATTGTAGAAACTTAGAAAATATCCTCTGGTCCTGCCTCAGATCAATTAAATCTGAATCTCTGTGGGTGATCATTTGTATTTTTTCAAAGCTCCTTGGGGGGTTTTAATGTGCAGTTAGCATTGTGAACTACAAGAGTGATTATGTGTAAGAAAATTTATTAGTACACTTAATTGCTTCTTTCTGAAAGCTATTGTGGTGAAGCTCAGTATAGAGTTGAACCCAGCCAAGCACAAGAACCAAATAGTTGTCCTAAGCCTATATTGTGAGACATATTCGATACTAATTATTGTTTCAAAATAATTAACCTAAATTTTTTTTTTTTTTTTACTAATGTCTCAAGTTGCAGCGTTCACTAGCCTCTGAAGTGGTTTTCACTTGCTGTCCGACCTTAGTTCACCGGCCGCACCACAGAGACTCAGTCATCTTTATTCAGCAAATCTCTGAAGTTGGCCACAGGCCCCTGAATGCATCTGGTTCAATGCCTCCAGTTAAAAACAGAAACTGTCCACCTCCTCACTCTCTCACTAGTGTTAAATAATTAAAAACTCCCCGTCATCAGGAAATTATATGCTCTGCATGCCCCCGAACAACACACCTTCCCAACTACCCTCCTCCTTAGGAAAGTTAATTGACCATATTGCAAAATTATTTCCGTCTTTGCTTGAAATGCCAACATTTTATTTTATTCCCCACTCTGCCTGATTTAGATGCCTTAAAGTTCTAAAGCCTTCTTTATTTAATATCATAACCTGTGAAAAATAGCCAATGGTTTTTTTATATTATAAGAATATTATTTTATCATAATGTCCAAGTGATTTGGTAAGGATGCCAGAAATAATTTCAATCGTTTTCCAGTGGCACACATCTTACCAATGTGGCCACAGCACTCTCTCCATTATTTCTATTTCAATGTGAGCTGTTTTTTTCTCTATGGCTGTCACTCCAAACCCTGATCACAGGTTGCATATGATATTCATCCATTATCCAACGGCTTGTAAATGTAAATAAAAATAAATACTTTAGTGCACTACAATCCCTCCAAGAACACTACTCGGAAAGAAAATTTGATTTATTTTAACTATGTAAACTCTTAAAGAAGAGTTTTTTATGCATTCTAATGATTTATGATTCCACAGTGTCCTATGCTGATAATAGCACTTGGAGCACTATACTCTTTGTATTTTTCATCTCCTATGATTAGTGCTAATAAATGTCAGGGCATCAGCAGCCATCTCTCACCTTTATTTTCAAGGACAGCACATTGCCTGCCACATAAAGATGCATTCAGAAAGTCTTTCCCTTCTACCTTTCCTTCCACAATGCAAAGATTTTATATATCATAGAACACTGTATTATAAATATTACTGAATCACCCCTTTTTAGCTCTACTCTGACTCATACGAAGAAATAGATATTTTACAGAAGAATCCAATATTAAGAAGACAAAAGTTCAATTTTTGTATCATTGATTTGATTTGTTGCTGAATTATGCAATTGGATCTACTGTCCACAAACCAGTTCCCTAAGTAATAACTCAGTAATAATTCCAAAATTGCCAAACTCAGATGAGCTTTTAGTTTTGAAGAGTCTTGAATTTATCATCATAGGATTTTCTAAATATCATCTTTATATTTAAATTTAATATTCCCATTCAGCTGATGACCAAGAAACAGAAGTATTGTTCAGCTATGAGAATGCTATTATTCTTTGTCAGAGTTTTTCCAATTCTCTGTCTGCAACGAGTTGTTTCATATAACACTCACAGAAACAGTGTGTGTGTGGGGGGGAAAGGTTAAATTTTCAAATGTGTGAAACAAATTTTGGTTAGGGAAAAATGAAATACTTAAAAAAACTGCAGGACTTAGCATGTGAATGTGCATTTTGATATTCTAATCTGGATGTGAGTATGTGCATGTATATGAATAATATTCTAGTATGTAACATATCAGATTATTTGACCAGAAGTGTTTTGGTCTATTTAACTTCAAAAATCACTTTTAGCTTTCTGTTACAAAAATTGAAAAATATTTTAATAATAAAAAGTGGTCTGAGATGACACAATGGTCCCTAGGCTGGGACATAAGCAGGTCCTTTTCAAATGCAACTGTGAGAACACAGCACAGGTAGCTGGAAGCTTCTTCTGAGTCATCCTGAGGTATCGAGATCCTGAGCAAGGTGGGAGCTGGTTATATCAGAAAAGAGGTGATCTTTTGATCTAGATGACTACAGGAAGCTAAAGGACAAAGAAATTAGGAGAGCACCAGGATGCGCATAGCATTGTTCAGGAGGAAGATGTTAAGAAAGGAAATTTTTATACTCTGAATATAGGGAATTCCAATGACATGGGTTTTGTGACTTTGAGAAAAACAGATTTAACCTAAAGCCACGCAGTCTAGGATATTATTTTTCCAGAGTAAAGTTCAAAAGAACTAACTCTCTGTCAGTCTAGTAGATAAACCACTAAGGAAGAAAAGCAGGGGAGCTGTTGTCAGCTGAAATACATATTTGAACTATGGATCTTTTTTTTTTAAACTTCACTTGAGGATATTTTTTCCATTGCTTTTCAGAGAGAGTGGAAGGGAGAGAGATAGAGAAACACTGATGTGAAAGAGAAACATCAATTGGTTGCCTCCCATATGTACCCTGACTTGGATTGAACCCCAAACCCAGGCATGTGCCCTGACCTGTAATAGAACCAGGGGTCCTTCGGTGCACAGGATGGTGCCCAACCAACTGAGCCACTCTGGCCAGGTTAGGAGAACTTTAAAAAAAAAAAAAAAATATATATATATATATATATATCTTATATATATATATATATATATATATATATATATATATATATATATATATATATATATCTTTGTTGATTTCAGAGAGAGGAAGGGAGAGGGAGAGAGCAATAGAAACATCAATGATGAGAGAGTCATTGATCAGCTGCCTCCTGCAGGCCCCCGACTGAGGATCGAACCCACAACCCAGGCATGTGCCCTGACTGGAAATCCAACCATGATCTCCTAGATCCTAGGTCAGTGCTCAACAGCTGAGCCAAGGCCAGCTGGGCAGGAGAACTTTTTAAAAATGCCCATTCCACACCTAGAACTATGTAATTAAAAGCTCTGAGAGTGTGCATGAAAATCTGCATTAAAAAACAAGCCTGGAGAGATTAACCAAAGAATTTATATGCATATATGCATAACCCTTGGATACAGACAATAGTGTGGTGAAGGCCTGGGGCAGGGGGCGGGGCGGGGGGAGGGGTGGATGGGGTCAATGGGGAAAAAAGGGGACATCTGTAATACTTTCAACAATAAAGGTAAATTAAAAAAGCAAACAAGACTCCATGTCTTTACACTTACTAAATATTTAAAGAACAACTTGATTGTAGAATGATAGGTTTTAAGTTCTTTAAGGTTGCTCAATGTATGTACCAATTTGTAATGAAGTGTGTGTGTGTATGGCTGGGGTAGGAAGTGTGCTGAAGTTTGAAAGAACCTGACAGTCTGGGCATTGGCTATGAAAATGATGATTTTCTTGAGAGTGGAGAATGCAGCAGTCAAGATAGGGCGATATAGAGAAGGCAAGGAGCAAGCATTGGTGACCAAAATGTCTTGTTTATGGGTGCTTGATGGCTATGGTTCATTACATAAATCCCTCTGTGAAACAAAATATTTTATGCTGACATAAACTAGGTAGCCTGAAACAATAATATAAAACATGTATTTAAATTTGACCAATTCCTAAAAGACAACAGTTAGCCTTTTTAGGAGTATGGTATTATTTTAAAGCCCAACTATCTTGTGACTCATTATTTTGAATAATTTTTATCACCGTCATTTTTAAACTAATATATAAGCTGTAACCATCAGGTTAAATAATTTGAATAAGCTAACAGTTTATCTAATTTATTTTCTTCAGTGCACATTAGTCTTAGAACTTCTCTTGGGAAAGATAAATAACTTAAAACACAGACAGTACATAGTGAAGATTTTCTGCTCTATTAAGATCTGCAACTAATGTTAATCTTACCTATTAAGGGGAATGTTCATGAGATAGAAGTGTGATATTTGGGGGGGGGGGGGGCTCACTTTTAATGCTTTCCTGATTTCACAGAGCATGGTAATATCTTTCTGGTTTAAAGATAAAATTTTTACTATAACTAAACCATTAAAATAAAGGGCTCTGGCCAGTGTGTCTCAGTTGGTGGACATTGTCCTGTGCACTGAAAGGCTGCTGGTTCAATTCTGAGTCAGGGCACTTGCTTGGGTTGGGGGCTCGATCCCTAGTAGGGGGCATGTGGGAGGCAGCCAACTGATGTTTGGCTCTAACATAAATGTTTCTCTCTCTCCCTCTGCCTGCCTCTCTGTTTAAAAATCAGTTTTAAAAATCTTTAAAAGAAAAAATATATAATAAACTGCTTTACTGTTTAGTTTATGCTGCTCATTATTTTTACTTTTCAGAAGATTTTTAAAACTGGGGAGAAAAACCCACAGATTTTTAAATGCAGCTATATATGCAGCAAGTACTTACCAATATGTGTTATTTCCATTTCCTTTTCTCTCTCTTTTCTTTCTTTTTGGATAAAATTTTATATTCAATAATGTTTACAAAAAGATCGATAATAAAGAGTTATAAAATGAGTGAAAATATTCCTCTCACTCTCAGTTACTCCTCCCTGGTGCAAACATCATATACATATATTTAAATAGTTCCAGAGACACTTTTATATGTTCTTATAACTTTATTTCCCTCAATATATATATCTCTATATAAACATAAATACAAAATACATATTATATATATTTTTTATATATATACACACACACGTATGTTCTATTACATAAATGTAGTCTTAGGTGTCATTTTAAAATTAATGCTGTCAAATTTAAGCATTATTTGAACAAATTTAAAGAACAGTTTAATTCTAGACTAAGCATAATTATAAGGTTTTTAAATCAAAAGTAACAGGTTGAGAATCTGTATGTCATGAAATTGTCACTGATATTCCCATTTTCTTTAGAAGGTGATAAGCCCTCTTTCTAACTTACTCTGATTCATGGATGGTTTTAAAAAGGAGTGCTCACATTTATGAAAACTCTTTCTTTATGATAGTTTAAAAATTAAAATCTGGACAATACACTCATTCTATTTCCATGTGAAAATTACCATTTTTTCTACCTCCTGTTCATCAGCCCTCTTTTGGAGCTAATAATTGAAGAATATGTCCATTGATTGAGCCACTTCACGGCTGAAAAGACTGAAGCCATTTTCATGTTAGGGAAACAGGCCCAAGATATTCTTGGATACCATACAAAGAGTTTAGGATTTCTACCAGACTGAAGAGCTAAACTTTTCTTTCCCTTTAGCACACAGTAAATGATCCAAACAAATACAAGGTAGAGCACATTTATATTCATCTTTTTTCAAAAAATCAGTTGAATTTTAAAATTGTAGTGGGGAACACTAATCTAAAAAAACACACACTGAGATTTTGCTTTGTGGAAAAAAAAACCTGGCTCTCACTCAAGTATCACTGTAATTCATTATCAGATCTACTTGTATCTGTTTATTTTTTCTCCTCTAACAAAGGGAATTGGGCTGGCTCAGCAGAAATCCCTCCTATTCCCTTCACCACATCTACACACTGACTTGAGCCTATATTTATCTTCTATTACAACTAGAAAAGTGCCCTCACTCCTATCAAATGTGAATCTCTGCAGATGCTTCTGGATCCCATCCAACTCCGCTTCTCCACTTCCTCTGCGTCTCCTCCGTCTGTATCGTCAGACTCTCCACTGCAGGAGACAACCAGCATACTCCCATTTTTAAAAGAGTGCACAGAAATCCTGCCCCCAAATACCATTGGCTCCATATCTTAATCCAGCAATTCCTCCATTTTTCTTGTCCCTTTACAGCAACCTGGTATTTGACCTTCTTCCCTGAATCTAGTTTCACACCTTCCCAGAAAAAATTCCTCCAGCACGTTTGCTTTCTGTTCTTGAGTTCTCCAAGACTCCTCCTGCAGCACCTTGCCCTCTTCCTAGAATGTTCTTTCTTCAGCTGTTTACAAGGTCTCAACTGTAGAATCTTTCCCCAGACATCATCCTTCCTTGAGTACCTTATAAATAAATTGCACCTCCTACTCCAGTTATCTGCTAACAAGTATTCTTACTCTGCTATCAGTACAACCTCCAACTCCCAAGTGTATGTTTTCTTATTTGCTTATGTTTATGTCTTTTCTTCTAGAATGTAAACTCCATGAGGGTAGATTCCATCACTTACCTAGTGTCTAGGACATAATAGTCACTCCCAATAAATATTTGGTAACTGAATAGATTGCTGATGTATGTGCCAGATACTGTGGGTGCAGATAAAGCCACAGTTTTCCTTCCCCAGCAACTTCATATAAACTAGCATGCATGCATGCATAGTGCATACAATACCTAGGGTAATACGAAGGAGGTTCACTTATAATCAAATGGAGAAATTGGTATGGTTATAGTTTTTATTCTGTCTGGTCCCATGAACTGAATTTGAGCTCCAGTAGCTAGAGGAGAAGACCAGAAATAAACAGAACTAGAGTTAATTTTTATTGGTTTATTTTCTTTATTTTTTATTTTCTTTCTTTATTGTTTTTGGAGGGGAAGGGACACCACACCTCTACCCAGTTAAGAGAAACATTTTTATCAGCACAGAGGTCTTTTTTTATATATACTGATCATGCCATGAATTCATGGGGGGTGGGTCCCAGCAGCTCAGACTCCTTCCACTGGCTCTCACAAGGTGAGCTTCCCTGGCTGGAGCAGGCTGGCACTTCAGTTGAACCCAGGTCCCTTTCTCTTTGGCTTCTTTCCCTTTCTGATCATTTTCCTTCACATTTTCCTTCAGGAAGCTATCTCCGCTCTTAGAGTGCTTAATATGCTCAATACATACATCAATTCTCTAGGCAAGAATCTTGCCCTTCACTTGTTTGTTCACAACAATGCCCACCGCATGCTGGGTGACACTGCAGACTCCTCCAGTTTTGCCATGGTAGCATTTGTGGGGCATTCCTTTTTGAACAGTGCCCATTCCCTTGATGTCCACAATATCACCTTCCTTGTAGATGTGCATTTATGTGGCCAAAGGAACAACTCCATGTTTTCTATAAGGTCTAGAGAACATATAGCAGATGCCTCTCCTCTTTCCCTTTGTGTTGGTCGTTTTGGCGAATTACTGGAAGGTGGCAGTTCTGGCCTAAAGGAACTCTTTATTTTTATTTTATGAGAGTCTTGGGAAGCAAACAGGTAAGATAAAAGCTAGCAGGAAAAAAAAAATGTATGAGGCTCTAGAACTAGTAAGAACTGCTTAAAGTCCTGGAGAAAAACTTGTAGTTTTGACGGGGGAAGAAAGGCCTTGGCCCCGTGAGGCCTGGAGAACGTAGGAAATCCGTCGTGGACAGGCAGAGTTAAGTGGCATTGTCTAGTGGTTTTGCAGCCAGAGAAGTGGACAAGTGAGAACCAGAATAGGAAAGAAAAAAACCGGGTGGATGTTGCCAAGTGATCACAGTTGACTAGTTCTAAATATACATGAGAAACCATTGAAGCAGCTCTTAGAAACACCAGCTGACAATTTGAGTGAAACTAATTTTCAGCAAACTAGTAAGAGTTAAAGTTGCCCTCATTTATTCATTTAAATTAAATATGAATGTGTGTGTGTATATATATGCGTGTGTGTATGTGTATGTGTATTTTACATACAATGTGACCTAAAATTCCTAGAATAAAAAGCCTAGGACATCTGGAGGACACTGGCTAGGATCATACTTGAGGATTGATTTTCATCTAGGAGCATCGTGACTATTTCCTTTGCCAGTTTTTAATGTGTTTGCCATTAGTTTCCTTGATCGATATGTCACGGTTTTAGTATCACTTTTCTAGAAAGGGTTGTATTCTAAGGTTATCACCAGGCCAAAAACCAGTTGAAAGCAGAATTGCTTAAACTGCAAATTTGTTATGTATGCTTATATCTCACTGAAAACCCTGTTAAGAAGCTTGCCCTCCTACCTACAGATCACCGCCTTCCTGCTATGTCTGACACAGGTCTCAGTAGAAGCATTTTCTCATGTTAAATTTTATGAATATCCAGCAGATAATAACAGACTAAAAATCATTAGAACCTATATATAGCTTCCCAAATCTGATTTTGTACTACTTCCAATTATGTCAAGAGTGACTTGAATCTCTATTAAAATTTTAATAAGATCTAAAGAAAAAGCATAACAATGGCAGTTTTTCTGGGAATGAGGGAGAGTCTGACAGTGACAAGTTAGAGAAAAAAAAAGATATGTAGAAATCTAAATTTCATATTCCTCTGAAAGATGGAATAATTATAGTTTAAAGTGTATAACTTTTATGATATTTATTAGAGGTAAGGTACAAGGAACAAAGCAAACATCAAGCACTCACACTGCATAATTATGACCAAAGAAATTAGCTTTCTGATGCAGTACCTAGAATAAAACTAATTCATATCCAGAAAAGTCAATATTCAATTCAAGAGCAGTGCCTCCATCTCAATAATGATGGAGAAAAAAAGACTGACCAGGTGCTTTAACAATACAACGAACATACATTATGAAAAATGCTCACAGGTAAGGTTTTAAACTCCACTTGTTTTATAAAAGTCAACTACATTCTTGGAATAATTGGCCCTTCACTTTGAAGAAACTTAAATCATAGAATTCTCAAAGGAAGGACATTTTGATGCTTCCAGTAAGATTTTTTGAAAAAAAGTATTGAGAGGAAAGAAAGGAGATATATTACCAGTCACAGTCAGTTAAGAGAAAGTCAGGGGGCCTCCTACTTCTCCTCATTTGAACTTTTGCTTAGAAAACACCTGTTTTCAGCAGTATGGTTGACAAGATCTCCTGAAAAACACCTTTAAAATAAAGAATAAAACACAGAGAGACCTGAAGGGAGTGTTAGTGGTAATAATGTATATTATTTCTTACAATGGGTGGTGGGCTTGGGGGTGGTATTTATTTTACTATTGTGCTTTATTTCAATTAACATATGTCTATATGTGTATGTGTGT
Organism: Miniopterus schreibersii; assembly: GCF_964146895.1. Classification (NCBI taxonomy): domain Eukaryota; kingdom Metazoa; phylum Chordata; class Mammalia; order Chiroptera; family Miniopteridae; genus Miniopterus; species Miniopterus schreibersii. Next base: position 51,815,000 of record NC_138118.1, read on the forward strand.
ATCTTTCCCACATTTTTGGTAACAATTTTTTCATAATAGTAAAGGAAAATATCAGGTTACAAAATTTCACTTATGCATCATAATCATAGTTATTTATAAAGAGCAGTAAAAATCTTGTGCATAGAAAGAAGAGTAATAAAATAGTAATAGTGATTGATATTCATTTGTGGGAATGTAGATTATTGCTTTTCCTTAAAAAGTTTATGTAGTTTCAAATTTTTTATAGTGGGTAACTTTTCCTACAACTTTTACCTATTTCATTAAGAGAAATAAAAACAAAATAAGAAAAAGTGTTATGTCCATATAAAAATGAAAATGCAAACTATGTCTACTCACAAATCTCTATATGCTGTGAACAGCAGCATTGTTTGTAATAGCTAAAAATTGGGAACCACCCAGATGTTGTCCAATGGGTGATGATTAAACAAACTATGCTATACCCTTACAGTGGAACACTACTCACAATAAAAAGAAACAAACTGTTGATATATACAATAATTTGGATGCATCTCAAGGTCACTAAGATGAGTGAAAAAAAGAGTCAGTATCAAAATATGTATACTGCATGTTTCCATTTTTATAATATCCTCAAAATAACAAAATTATAGGGATGGAGAACACACTAGTGGTTGCCAGTGGTTAGGGATGGTCGTGGGGAGGAGGTGAGGGTGATATACTCTAGAGGGAGCATGAGGGAGACCTTGTGGTAATGGACTAGCGCTGTAGCTGGGCTGCAGTGTTAGCCACATGAACCCACACATGTGCTAGCATGATATAGAGCTATTCACACACACTGTACCATTGTCAGTTTCTTGAGTTTGATACTGTACTTTAGTTACATAAAATGTAAAAATTGGGATAAACGTGTGAAGGGTATACGAGACCTCTCAGTCCTATCTTTGTGATTTCCTGTGAATCTATAATTATTTCAAAATGAAAAATTTTAATTATTGTCTGTAGTTTCCAATTTTCTATATTACTTATTTGGTAATGAATAAAGTTTTATTTATTCTGTTATTTAAAAAGAGAAGCACCCTGGCCCGGGCGTGGCTCTGCGGTTGAGCGTCCACCTAGGATCCAGGCGATCCGGGTTCGATTCCCTGTCAGGGCACATGCCTGGGTTGCGGGCTCGATCAATGGCTCTCTCATCATTGATGTTTCTATCTCTCTCTCTCCCTCTCCTTTCCTCTCTCTGAAATCAATAAAGATATATTTAAAAAATAATAAAAAAATAAATATAAAAAGAGAAGCAGCGTGTGGAAACATTTTACAGGCATTACATTTCTTCCTTACTCCCTAGTTTGGTGTGACTCAGCACAAGCAAAATAAAAGCTAATTTATAAATCCATCATGGTATTGTCAAATTGACATGTAATACCATGGTTGAGGCTATAATTTTGTTGAAATCCTGGGTGAAGACACAGCAAAGTTGCTTTGAGGCAAACATAGAGCTAAATGCAAGATTTATACAGAAAAATAACACGGATTTGGTCCCTGATCTCAGGAAGCTTACAATATAGGGAGTGGACAGAAAATGAAAGACAAATTGAAATTAAATGAATACTTGAAATATTGATACCATGTATAAAGGGAACAGAGAACTGACTTAAATAAGAGTGGAGTCCTAATTTATAAAGATTGGTCAGGCAATGAAGGCCATTCTGGGGAGATATTTAAGCTGAGGTTGAAGAAGTTGGCCACACTTTAAGAAATTCTCTAGGACATTGAAAAGAACTCTGACAACAAATGTGGCTTTGACACAAGCAGAAGCATGTGTATATTTGATACATTTTTCAACAGGATATTTCTGTAATCCCCTCAACTGAAAGAATCCTTGGCCCTTAGAAAGCACTTGTGTGTTGCAAAACTCCTGAGTATTAATTCCATTTGTAGCATTTCACAACCCAGTCCTTTACAGATAGAAAAGATAATAAATAAACAACAAAAGGAATTAAAAATAAGACTTGTATTTCATCCTTAGAATTGAAATCTAAAATTTAAAAATATGTGAAATAATGTTCTCACACAATTGTTTTAATATGTTTTACTTAAACTATTTGTCCCAGCTCAGCTTAATTAATTAATTAATTAATCTTTTGTTAATCCTCACTTGAGAATATTTTTTCCTTTGCCTTTCAGAGAGAGTAGAAGGGGGGGAAAGAGGGGGCTAGAGAGAGAAATATCGATGTGAGAGAGACACATCGAGTGGTTGCCTCCCACACCAGCTGACTGGGGGTGGGGAGGGAACTGCAACTCCCGTAAGTGCCCTTGACCACCAGGAATTGAACCAGAGGCTCCTTGGTGAGAGGGCTGACACTCTAACCACTGAGCAACACTGAGCAGGGCAGCTTTATTATTTTTAAGCAGAATTCCATCCCTCTGTCTTATGGTCTTGACCTTAGAAGATTCCCTTACAAAGGAAGACATAATACTTGCTAATGATATGCCACTTTTAATGGATTTCAGTCTGCCTGATTAAAAAAAATGTTAAAGCTTCCAGAGAACATTGTTTAAAATGTAAAATATAGGCCAATAATAATAGTAACATTAATTTATACTTTGCATGTTGTGAGAAAATTTATATGCTGGATCGGCTTGATTCCTCTGTCAGCCTCTGACCCCCAGTCACTCTTTATGGCCATGTCTGAGTTATCTGGTTCTAATTCTAAAATCTAGACTGATGACAAATTACTGGGGTTCAAAATGCTGCTTACTCAGCTTCTCCTTTTAAAGTGACGAGCCTCTCTCAGGCTCTGCTTTAATGCCCACACTTAAAAATAATGAAAATAATGGCTCCTTGTTCTTCCTGTTTGTTGCTAGTGGATATTTTTCTCAGTTTTACAGCAATTCTCAATGAAAAATACAAGCCTATTATGCAACTCCGTTTAACAGCTGGAAGTGCAGAGGCAGATTAAAATTCAATAAGCCTCAAGTTGTGCATCTACTTCCAGTAAAAACCTGACCAGTATTCATAATAGAATTATAGGCCTAGTTCCTTCTGAGGGCTTCTCTAATGCAGGTATTATCTATTTAGGAACTTCATCGGGTGGTAGGGAGTCTGTCACCGAAACTCCACTAAGGCTCCTCATCTCCTCCAGCATCACATACAGCAAGAAATGTGAATAAAAATATTAGATTGAGAAAACACAGTGTTCAGATAAAATGGTGGGTTAGGAAGATTGAATTCTTCAATCTTCTGTGGCCAAAATTATTTCTTTATTCTTGAATTTTTATAGACCAATGTGATTTTCATTAGGTGATAAAAATATGAAAGACCTAATATTATGAATTACTCTGAAATCATAAACACTGCAGAAACTCCTAATAAAACCTAGAAGTAAAACCAAGCTAGAAATGCAAAGAAAAAACAGAAAATAAGAATAAAAGAACTATTAAATGATACTGTTACTCAGATATATTATTTAAACCATGCAGCAATGACTATACAATTTTTTTTATGCACTAAAGTTTGCTTGCCAATAGTGTCAAGCAGAAACACAGAAAGAGCAGGGGATGAACATTGACACTATCCTTCCTAATGTTATAGACTATCATTTCTAAAGTTAATTATTTTCATAAAATAGCAATCCATGCATTCCTAAATAATACTTTGCATTCCCACAGTCTGCTTAAAAGATAATTGAATATACAATGATTTTACAATCTTAGTTTAATATCAGCATTTTCCCATAGTTTGCTGTCTTAGCAGTTTTTTAAAAAAATATGTTTTTATTGATGTTAGAGAGAGAGGGAGGGAGAGAAAGAGAAAGAAACACTGATGTGAGAGAGAAACATCGATATGCACACAGAGCGGGGACCAAACTCATACCTGGGCATGTGCCCTGACCGGGAACTGGACCAGCAACGTTTCTGTGTACAGGATGATTCTCAACCAAATGAGCCACACCTACCAGGGCTTAGCAGTTATTTTTAAGACAAAAATAAATTTGAAAAACTTACAGTTATTTTTTATTTATTTTAATCTCAGAAGTGACATAAAGACAAACTACTCATCTATTAAAGTCATATTAGTACAGATAAAATACTGTCTTTTCTAACTTTCCTGCTTCACAGCTAATTAATGATGGTATGTTCAACTATAGAATACAGTATAGTTGTACAGACACACTGGCAGATGAAAATTGTGCAGTGTGCAATTCTCTTTTATAGAGTTTTTTGATCTTTGAGTTAGAGAATAATTTAAAGCCAACTGACTAAAGATCACAGGAAACATACCTGTAACTTTAAAAAAAAACAGGTTTTGACTTACTGCAGCAAGAGACAACACACATCATTAGGAACTGGATGTTAGAGTGTCTCTTAGAGGGTTTGGATGTGTGCTAGATTATTCTAAGGGGAGACAAGGGGAATTTTACATTGAATGCTGTCAAGAAGTGGGGGAAATACAGTATCTTATTTATGTTTATTAGGTGGGAGAATGAAGAAGGACTGGGGATATTGTTGGTAAAAAGGGAGCAATTACTCAGAAGAAAAGGTGGTTAGTCATTTTGTATATAGGATGTGACCTTGAATTTTTCTTTCAAAAACATTATGTTCTGTCCAGCCAGCATGGCTCAGTGGTTGAGCATCGAGCTATAGAGCTATAATCTAGGAGATTGAGGTTTGATTCCCAGTCAGGGCACATGCTCCGGCTTCAGGCTGGATCCCCAGCAGGGAGCGTGCAGGAGGCAGCCGATCAATGACTCTTGCATTATTGATGTTCCTCTCTCTCTCTCCCTCTCTCTCTCACTCCTTCCTCTCTCTGATATCTATAAAATATTTTAAAAAAAAAACACAAAAAAACAACAAACAAAACCCATTATGTTCTGTTGTTCTTGCCCCTGTCCTCTGAGAATCATTATTGATATTCTCTTAGGAATAGTATAATCTCAACAGTTAGCATGTTTCAAACAACACGTTTTTATCATAGCACTTGTCCACATGCTCCATGACTCACAAAATTATAACACAAAAAATACTAACAATTGCAGGCTATGTAAATGGTATTGGAAGAAGAACTAAGTAAAACGTTTCTTAGTATTAAAGTAAGCCCTCTAAATGCATTAGTTGTACCAAATTATGCAAAAGAGTTAAAGTATTTTTCTAATTCCATTTTGCTCACCTGAAAAAAAAAATCCCTTACTTTTCACTTAGTCATATTTCACAGGGTTAAAATAAAGTTAAAGAATCAAAGACACATAAAGGGTCAGTATACAGGGGTGGGCAAAAGTAGGTTTTCAGTTGTAATGCAAATAAATAGTATAATAATTAATAAATAATAATTCAAGAATTAAACTCTGTTTCAGGTACTCAAAACTGTAAACCTACATTTGCCAACTCCTGTATTAACGATATGTTACTTATTGTAAATAATAACGTGCATTTATATGTTGTTCTAAGTACTTCATATTATAATATGTTCTAAACATTTTACATGTATTAATCTACTTAATACTCACAGTTTTGTTTGTTTTTCCAGTGAGAGACTAAGTAACTTTCAAGATCACACAACTAAGTGACTGACATGTTATTCAAATTAAAGTTGTCTATCTCCAGAGTCCTTGCTTTAGAGGTTACAGAAAAATGAAGTTCACATTACAAAAAGTCTTAAATGTACTCCTTTCTAATATCTGGGGCTTCTGTCTTTGTGACTCATTTCTGGTGATGAGTGCTGTGCTGAAGTCATAAAGTCTGCCTTAGTTTTCAGAGTATAGCAAAAATCTCCAACTATTTGCTCAGACTCAGCTACAACAAAACTTCAGTCTGTGAATCAAACAACAGTTTCTTCTATATATAAGTAGTCATAGAGTTGGGAAATTTGTTGTAGCTCTTTGGGAACTGGGAGGGTACAATATATAATTAGAGTAAAATAGTGGACTTATTTTTTTCTAATACTTTCCACAATCTTTTCAGCCAGTTCTATTTCATTCTTTGAATAGAATTCCATAGGTTTTTCATATAATTACATTTTCTTTAAGAAAATTAGAATTCCCAATAATAATACAATCCATGATAATCTCAATAGGCATTTAATTGTTCTTTCTTTCTCATAAAATAACCCAATATATTAAAATATAAAGAAATTAGGCATAATACGGTGCTATCCATAATGAATGCTTACTTAACACCCAACACGTGTTTCAGAACCTATAGATTCAGGAGAGTCATCAAAGTCCACTCAAACATTATATTCTCACATATTGGGTTTGGAGAGAAGTGGAAGAGAAAAGAGATGGAGGAACAGAATGGCATTTCTAGTGTATTTGACACTGGGGGGGGCAGGGATCATTTTTAATATTCCTCATTATGATAAAATTATTTTCAGTGGCAATCATGACATATAAGTAATAAAATAATCGCTAGAAAAAGATAAGCGCTGAAAATTTTCTTTTATTGAAATATACACGTGTATATAAAATTAGGTGATCATAAGACAAACAAGTAACACAGCACAAAAAAAGGAAACTAAAATAGTGCATTAATATATATATTTTTTTAAATATATATTTTTATTGATTTCAGAGAGCGGAAAGGAGAGGGAGAGAGAGAAACATCAATGATGAGAGTCGTTGATCAGCTGCCTCCAGCACGAACCCCGCTGGGGATAGAGCCCGCAACCTGGGCACATGCCCTGACTGGGAATAGAACCTCAATCTCCTGGATCATAGGTCAGTGCTCAACCACTGAGCCATGCCAGCCAGGCTGGATTAATGTTTCTTAATTACGCTAATGTATGTTTTAGAAAGTGGGGAAGACTGACACCTACATATTGGTCTGTTGTAGAAATGAATAATTACAATATGATTTAATAATAACTAAAAATAAAAATTTTTAAAAATTTGATTTTAATTTTAAAGATATTTAAATTCAAAAAACATTTCATTAATGATTTAAAATTTGCATTTAATAAATAAAAGTATTATACCTTGAATTTTCTGCTCTGTTTTATTGCTTTAATTATAAATAAAAAATAACTCCGAATGGTCACATCAAATAACATAATTAAAGTGACTCAAGTTCTTTTCTTCACCTTTACAATAATTCTGCCATCACTCTTTGTTTGAGTCTAGTGTTTAAATGTAGAAATACATAATATTAACTGGAGGTGGAGACAGGAATTATAATCAAAACTAACTTGAATGATTCTAAGTCATTATAAGCTTACTCTCCAAATGAACATGGGTAGCTGAGTTCACATATATATCATAGGGAGTTCTCCAAATTAGCTGCCAAATAAAATATAATATCTTTAAAAATTGTAATAAAATCGTGCTAACTTGGAGTGTATATTTATATATATATATATTTCCTTTATTGCTGAGAGTATTACACATGTCCCTTTTTTCCCCATTACCCCCCTCCACCCAGTTCCCCCCCTCCCCAGTCTTTCACCACACTATTGTCTGTGTCCAGGGGTTATGCATATATTCATATAAGTTCTTTGGTTAATCTCTTCCTGACCCCCTCCCCTTCTCCCTCTGAGATTCTTCAGTCTGTCCCATGTTTTCATGCCACTTTTTCTATTTTATTCATCAGTTTATTTTGTTTATAGATTCCACATATAAGTGAGATCATGTGATATTTGTCTGTCTATGATTGGTTTATTTTGCTTAGCATACTACTCTCCAGGGCCCTCCCTGCTGTCTCAAAGGGTAAGAGATCCTTCTTTCTTATAGCTGCATAGTAGTCCACTGTGTAAATGTACCATAGCTTCTTTATCCACTCATCTACTGATGGGTGCTTGGGCTGTTTCTAGAGCTTAGATATTATAAATAATGCTGCTATGAATATAGAAGTGCATATATTTATGTTATTAAACTGAACAGTAGCCACAACCACCATTTACAACTTAGGCCAACAACATCTCTTAGAATTTATCAGTGTCTTATAATTGCTAGTGCATTGTGACATAAAAGTCAGACTGACTTTTCTTAGTTGGGGTTATTATTGACTTTATATTATAATACACGCCTTTCTTGCTGACCATTTCTCTTAACCTTTGGTAAGCCACTGGAGGGAGGGAGGGAAAGAAAGACACAATTTTAATTCATTTACACTGATGGGAGGAAATAGCAGAGCACAATAAAGGCTATTTATTCAAATTAAATCTGAAAGAAATCTGAATTTTAAAATTAATGCAAATTAGTTTATATTCCAAATAAATTAAAATTGTAAATTGAATTTTTAAAACATCTAAATTAGGGATTTAAATTTAATTTAAAATCTAACAGTCAATTTTATTTAAATTATTTTAATTTGTTAAATTAAATTCAGAATCATCTGAAATGAATTAACTATAGCATTCACATCATATATAAAATGTTGAAATTTTGATTTCTAACAAGTTTTAACCAGGTTCTGCTTAAATTGGTAGCAGTCTGCAGAATAATTTGACATCAAAGGTTAAAACAACCTAAAACAGAATAACAAAAATAAAGATGTTGACTGGCAGAAATTATTATAATGGGTCATTCGATTAGTGTCTCATCAAATTTACATTACCTTCATATATAAAATTGTGGGATTGTAGAAAAGCATCATAAGATAATATAAACTGAATATATTTCTATTGAAATGATAAGAATCTGATCACTTATGATAAAACACTGTTTCTGAAGAAGGCTCCATCGCTGTCGCTGTCCGCTGCTGGCTGAGCCTTGCCCCCCCGGAGCGGGGTGAGGATCCTCGGCCCTCTAAATGCCCCTGGGGCAAGTCCCTAGGCCCATACTGTCTGCTTCACCACTAGAAACTTCCTGAGAGAAGAGTTTGACAAGAACGTGGCAATTAGAACCTATCCGAACCTACCATTCACGCGTTTTTAAGAGACCAGGAAACTTCCTTGGAGCCCTACCCGTTTTCCTATGGTCACTCCTGAGAGCCAAGCCCCCCGGTCCGCACGCCCCAGCTCTCACCCCTTATGCTTCTGTGGAGCCTCTAAGACGACTCAAGCCCCACCGAGCTCCCGTTTCCCAAAACTTTAACTATTCTCTCCAAGTTTATAGTCTGTCATAAACACACTTCCCAAATGGCAGCTTCTTGCCTGACCCGGAGCACCTTCTGGCTCTGGAGGCGCCCAGCCCGCGGCGCTGCACGGCTCCGGAGGAAGGCCGCCGCAGTGAGGGACCCCCGCCTTCCGTCTAGGGAGCGGGGTCCGGGAGGGAAACTGTCCTGGTGCCTGGGGTCCCGCCTCGCAGGCCGGGCCCAGGGAAGAGCAGAGTGGAGCTTCCTAGTTAGTCAGGGCCTCGCCCGCCCAGCATCCCGCTCGTCCGCGTGTTGCCTGTGTCTTATTCACCGGTGTTGTCTTATTTGTGTCAAGCCTAGGACCATCGGAGGGTTTTGTTTCATTTCTGTTCTTCATTGCCACGCCCGGGAATTATCGCTCACTCCTGCTTTTAAAAATTACAGAGAACAGGCTGACGGCTGTCAGAAGGGAGGGGGGCTGGGGGCCTGGGTGAAAAAGATGAAGGGATTAAGAAGTACAAATTGGTATTTACAGAATAGTCACAGGGATGTATGTTACAGCATAGGAAATACCGTCATAACTATGGATGGGGCCGGGGGGGTTTGAAACACCACAGGGACTACTCTGTAAAGTACATGATTCTTTTTTTTAAATTCTCACCTGAAGATATATTTTTATTGAGTTGTTAGAGACTGTGGAGGGGGGAGGGAGAGAGAGAGACATCGGTTGCCTCCTGTGTTCCCTGACTGGGAGTCAAACCCACAACCTTTTGGTGTACAGAACGATGCTCCAACCAACCAAGCCACCCAGCCAGAGCTAAAGCACATTATTTTCTAATCACCATGCTGTATATCTGAAACTAATACATAATAATATTGAATGCAAACTGTGGGGCTGGGACCCCTCACTCCTCCGGGAAACCTCCACCTCCGAGATGTCCTCCTGGGTTTAACCCGCGGCACGGGGGAGGGGGGCCCGCAGCCGTGTCTCCGAGATTCAGCCCCAATCGGCCCTCGTCTCCGCCCCTCCTGCCGGTCTCGATGCTTCTTCAGCTCCCTGGTTGTGGGGCTTCTGTGCAGCCAGATCTCAGGAGGCTCTGCGTGACGGTGGTTCTGGATTTTAGCTGTAATTTTGATGTGGTTGCGGGAGGCGGCAGGTGCAGCTGCTATCTATGCCCCCTCTTGTTTCCTCTGTGTGTGTGTGTGTGTGTGTGTGTGTGTATCTTGACTATTCGTCCCATTCATGATCTATTTTTATTGCCAATGTAGCTTCAATTACAGAGATTCACATGATTCACTCACTTTTTCTTCACACATTTGTTTTCTAGATATATTTTAGAATTCGATATCTTACTGGTAATAGTAATTAAATAATTTTTCATAGGACACAAATATTTCTAGGTAAACAGTTATATTCAAGTAATGAGCAATTTTTCTTTTTGAAACATTCCTTATTTGTTTTTTTTTTGACTGCTTAAATTGACTTTAATCTTACAATATAGTTGAATTGTAGTCAATATAGCAACTTTTTTATCTTGTTCATGACTTTAAAAAGAAGTATTCTAATTGGTGTTACTTTGATGATGTTTCTTTTTTATTTTTTAAAGATCTTTTCTAAAAATAAGTTTTTAGTGATTTTTGGAGAGAGAGTAAGGAGAGGGAGAGAGAGAAACATTGATTAGCTGCCTCCTGCACGCTCCCCACTAAGGATTGATCCCCACAACCTGGGCATGTGCCCTGGCCAGGAGTCAAAACAGGGACCTCTGGGAGCATGGGATGACACTCAACCAAATGAGCCACGCTGGCCAGGGCTGATGGTGCTTTTTGTAGATAGTTTTTTTCTTTACCACTTTTAGGACAATGTTTGTTACCTTTTACTTGAAAAAGGTTTCTATAAGAAAGGATGCTAAATTTGACCAATTCAAATTAGTCAACCTGAACTGAACATCCAGTCCCTTTCTCTACACAACTGCCTGCCTTCTTTAGAGGCAGCTAACCACTATCCTTAATTCTGTGCTTGTCATTTCTTGCCTAAACACACACAGACATGTGTGCACGTGTGTGAGTGCTTAAACAATAAATTTTTAAATTAACATTGTTTAGATTTTATAAAAATTCTTTAGGAGGCCCTGGCCAAGTAACTCATTTGGTTAGAGTGTCATCCAAACAGTACACCAAGGTTTCGGGTTCAATCCCCAGTCAGGGCACATACAAGAATCAACCAATGAATGTATAAAGAAGTGGAACAACAAATCAATGTTTCTCTCTCTCTCTCCCCCCTCCTCTCTCTCTAAAATTCAATAACAAGAATCTTTATGCAGAATGTAACCACTTCTTGTGCTCAAGGACAACCTAACCATGTTGTTATGTTGCTGCAGGTATCTATAGTTATTTGTTTCCTACACTATGTAATGTTTCATAGTGTAAATATACCATTTTCCCCTCTTTTCCTGAGTAAGGTAGGTTCCAGTGTTCTGCTTCTATTAATAGTGTTGCTGCACATATTTCTGGGCCACCTGATGCTAATGTGCAAGAGTTTCTCTTAAGTATGCAGCTAGGAATATAATTACTGTTCAATTTTATAAAGCAAAAGTAAATTAAATTGTCTTCCAGTTTTCACTGCTACCAGCCATATTTAAGATATTCTTTAAACCTACATCATCTCTAACAGTGTCATAAGATACTATTTAATATTTGTCAAACAGGGAGTGTAAAGTAGTATTTAATTTTTGTGACATTATATTATTATTTGATTATTATCTGTTTTATTTCACTAGACTATATTCTTCATAAAGCCTGGTACTTTGTCTTCCTTAACGTTTTATCCCCAGAACCCATGATAGTGTCTGATATACAGACATGCTCAAAGAATAATTGTTAAATGAATTAATATGAAATTATGCATATGGCTTATAAAAATTGATCTTTGGTACCATATTTATATATGAGAAAATAGACATATAATCAGGACATACAATAAATTCCTAAAAATAGTGTTTATGATGAAAATAATCACAGTTCACTTTTTCAACTTTATATTGACCTGCATACACACACACACACACACACACACACACACACACACACTCAATGAAGAAGTTATTAGTTCATTTGGTTTCCAAAGACCTAGAGTAGCTGCTATTCATTAACACAAACTATTTTAATATCTATTTACATAATTATCTCAAAGTTATATAGTATTCAGTTATCATTATAGCTATATATTTATGTTGAAAACACATAATTGTTTACCAGAACTCTGAAAAATAATTTTTCAGTTCCTGATCTATAAGTTTGGATTCAGTTAGTGTAGAATGAAATGTTGCTAAATCACTTCTAGTGAGATTTGCATACACACTCTTTAGAGCAGTGCTTCTCAAACTATGGTTTGAGGAACTGTGAAGATCTCTCAGATTTTTTTAGGGGTTCACAGAGTCTTCTTTTTTTCAACTACATATCTAAGTGAGGCCAGATTTTTTCATATGCTTTATTTAAAGTAACATATTGCAACAGGTTGAATACTGAAGCAGATATGAGATGACAGGTAATATAGTTCTTGTTTGGGGAATGGCAAAATGACTTTTGAACAGTTAGATCAACTGTAGGTTCTAAGTTGTTTTCAGGATTGGGCTTCTACCAGCATCTTATTGGCCAATTAAGAGGCTAAGAATATGCTTAGAGCCATCTTCAAAGAAAAACATTCAAAGAACACAATTTTAAAGAACTTTAGATTTGTTACTTTTAAAAATCCTCAAGTATAGGTTTTCTGTAGGGTAATATGCAATAAAAAGATAATGGGGATTGCCTCTGGGAAATAGATTGTAGTTGTCTGGGAAATGGGGTGGGAAGAATTATTCGTCCTGTTATACCCTGGCTCATCTTTAAATGAAACCACTAAACTGTATTATCTATTTGAAACCAAATTAATCTAAAATAAAAATCAAATAAATGATAATATACGGAATTGGTGCTTTGTTGGACTTTATTTACTCATTGAACTGTTTTCCCTATTTTCAAATGCCTGAAGAGAGGAGCATAAACTTTTAAGTGTTTCAAACACTGAGTTATCCCTAGTCCCTGAGAAAAAGAGGCTATTGTATTAAACAGCCTTGTGTTAATGGTGCTTTGGGGAGTTAAGAAGAAGGGGTGTTGGCCAGGCATGAAGCAAAGTGTTACTGAAATAAGATAACAGCCTCATAAAACAGAGCCAGATGCTGGGATTTATAATTCAGGGGAAAAAGCAAAAATTTGGAATAAGAGATAACCAGGGAAATAAAAAGTCCCTCAGGAAAACTAAAAATCTCAGGAACTTTGATGGAACTCCTTCACTCCCCAGAATTGAAGCTTGCGTCAGTTTACTGTGTTATTGAGGGTGCTATCACAAGGCTGAATGACTTGGAGACATTCTGGTTAAATTTGTTTTTTTAGCTATTTTAAAATCCTGCTTTATTCTCTTCTGAATGCACACCACTTTGTTGATAATGCTGATTTCTGGCTACCAGACTTAATAATAAATTATAATAAATATGTTTTAACTAGTACAGAGCATTGTGGAAATTATAGGCCTTTGATCTAAATATTACATTTTTAATGTTCCTGCTATATGTTCTATTTAACATCCCATAACACCTATAACAGCATTTTCTTTGGTTTAACAGTGAACTCATACTATCATGTTAAATATTTGGTCTACTACTAGTGATGCTGTTGTAATAACCTGGTTATTATTTAACAAGAAGGAAAGGGAAGACCAGTGACACATGCCCAGTAAGATCTGAGTGACAGGGAAGGTGTTTGCCTGAAAACTAGTCAATGGCCAGAGCAGGCATGGCCAGCGCAAGCTCTCAAAGCCTGAATACTTAAACTTGCAAACAAAAGAAATTCCCTCTTTCTGTCTCTGGCTCTCCAGGTTCCTGGCTCTCCTGTGGCAGGGATATGTGCTCCCCTGTGCCTGGGTGGCTCATGGCCATATGGGGCTGCTCACATGGACTAATGGACTTTAATTAGCTTAGATGTGGAACTAACCCAAGTGCAACATGGAACAGAAGCTCCGGCCACTGGCCTTACTCCTGGCTTTACTGGAACCCCAGCTGCACCGTTTCCAGGACTGGTTTAATGGGCAGGGGACTTTGAAACCAGAGAAATGTAACTTCATGCAAATAAAGCCTTTTCCCACATGCCACCCTCCCTTGGGGGCTTTTGAAAATGCTTATTTCTGTGGTACCCCAAGGACCTCACTCCCATGCATGTCTGGGAAATCTGGCCCATTATTCCTCCAGCAACACTAGGACCATGTCCTTTCTTACCTGAATTTCTGGTAGTAAGGTCACTTCAACATGGTACTTGTGTAGAGTTACATTTCTATATAAATGGGAAATGTTTATTTAACTCTTACATATTTTTTTGTGTATTATTAGCCTGTGGAAGTCATTTTTTGGATCTTGTTACCAATCTACCACACAGGGTAGTTACACAGATTGACTGAAACAACAAGTGCAAAGCATTTAAACCAGTGTATGGCATAGAATAAGGGCTCAGTAAGTTAGTGGTTATTATTACCTTCTCCATTTTCTGAAGGAAAACTTTTAAGGTAGACTACAAATTTATTTTTAATTTTTTAAAATCCTCACCTGAGGATATATATATATATTTACTGAATTTAGAGAGAGAAGAAAGGCAGGAAGGAGGGAGGGGAAGAGAGAGAGAGAGACATTGATCTGATCCGTTGAGCCCCACATGCGCCCCGACAGAGGATTGAACCTGAAACCTAGATATGTGCCTTGGCCTGGATGGAACCCACAAAGTTTTTGGTGTAGGGGACCACGCTCAACCAACTGAGCCACCTGGCCGGGCTAGATTACAAATTTATCAGCTGATTTGTCTTTAGCAGCAGAATATTTCTAGCTCCTAATATGACTACAGCTCGCTCATTTTATAGTCGCATATAATCAGATCATTGTTATCTAGACTTGTTTCTCCATAGAGCAGCACTTTGCAGCACCTGGGGGTTTGTTAGAAGAAATGCAGAACCTTAAACCCCATCCTACAACTACTGAGTCAGAATCTTCATTGAAAAAAAAATCCCCTATTAATTCACATATACATTGAACTTTGAGAAGCACTGCTCTAGAGATCGTATTTGCCACATTTTGCAAAATTGAATTCTTTTATCTTTTACCATTTAACTTGATATTGAAGTTGTTTGTGTCATGTTCTGTTAAGTACAGGAGCTGTCCTTTGGGGTTTCATCTATTGAGTCACATATTTCTCATGACTCATTTACTTCCTTCAGAAACTGTATTATGTATGCAGTAGGTGAACATTTATAGCCTCCATGCATGGAATTAGGTCTGTGTTACTTTTTTTTCAACCATTACAAGGCTATTGAATTATTTGTAAGTTTAAGATGTTTTAAAAATATTTGCTGCATTACTTGTTATTTGGGAATAAAGTTAAGCCAACATAATCTTGATAAATATTTAGCATGAATTTCTTTTAATATTCAGGAAAATATCAGAAATGTGTAATCTTTGATGTGGACGTAAGAATAGCTTCTCCTTTTGCTTTCCCACATTTCTATGTATTTTATATTGAGAACTTACCTGGATTGCCTGATAAAAATACTGTGGCTAAGAGGATACAAAATTCATCATTTGGAATTTTACTATTTTGTATGAGACCGATACATACCCTTACTCTGTCCCTACCTTCAGCCTTGAGTCCCATCGTCTAGGCTCGCTGTCTCTTGGGAGCAGGGAATTGGGGGAAATACTTAATATTACTGCCTGAGGAATTTGCAATAGTGAAAACAGAGCTCGTGGCAATTTCCTCAGTATCTTTCTTCATCAAATTCTCAATAAATCACCTGGCAACAATAATTTAGCATCTGGTTGTTATGGGCAACGCGATTCTGCTGTACTTTCTGTTTTTCTTCCTTACTTAGGAAAAAAAATAATCCTCATGGATTACACAATAATTCTCTATTTCATATTATGATGCCTTTGTGTTATAGAGGAAACTAATTTCAATATTTTTCATAGCGTATCATAATAAAAGATTACAAAAAACCCATTAAAAATATTTCCTCATTCTTTTAGACAAATGGAGAAACCAAGATTATTTCCATTGTCCTCAACAATTTGCCAGTAAAAACACATGACACAAAATAATGGTGTTGGATCAGACAGTTTTTAAAGTGCTTCTGCAAATTGTATATATTTCCCCTAACAGTTTTCACAAAATGAACTCCTATGGGTGACAAAAATTAAATTACCAGTACCTTTTTCTGAAATTAAGATAAAAATGAAAGAAAAGCAAATACCTTTCTTTCCATTATCTTGGATAGTATTTTTATTAACATGCATTAAAGTTTGTACTATTTAAATTCCAGTACATTCCACACTAATTTCTAACTTCCCAGGTATGGTCTGGGTGACTCAACCACACTTTGAAGCACATCAGTGCTTCTCCAGAGAGGCTGACACATGATCTCTATCTGGCTGACTCCCCAGGCCTGCACCTACCTCACCACAAGCGTAAATTGAAACAATATTTCTGTGTTCTCTTCAAATGTTTACTTTAAAGTTTTCTGTTATTCTAAAAGAACTAAATGCTTTCTGCCTTATCTAAAAACACTCATGATTATTCATTAAAGGATTTCTGTTAAAGAATTACTTTTCAAGTATTTTATTATAGCTTTATGGATAAGCAATGTTTGATTTCCTCTGCTAAGTTTAATTTCACTCAAGATGGGTTATATGTGGGATTCTAAATGATAAACATAGGGTAACTAAAATGGTTCTTTATTCTATAAATTACAGCCTGGGGGAGGAAACAGATGGGGCACTCAGAGGGTTTTAGTAAAGAGGGTTAATTTCAGGGATTAGGTACAGAGGTGTAGGCAGAGTTCTGGGTAATAAACCAACAAGGACCACTCACAAGCAGGAACTGGGGGAGCTGTTACCAGCCTTAGTTTTGAAAAGGAAGGGGAAAGTTATGGGGTTGCCAGAGCCCAGTGAGAGCTGAAACCATGGAACACGAAGCACCTGATTTGACTTGTCCTTGCAGAGGAACACACTCACTGCCCAAACCTCAGTGAAGCAGCAAGAGAAAGTGGAGAAATAATGTACCAAACTTGGTTTTTCCTCCTATCCTCTGTTGTTTTGCTAGTGACTCCATTGAAAAATTCAGCAAGTAAGTTATCAAAGGCAATAGCAATTGATTCTCGAACGAAGTATTCTTTTCATGGGGAGCCATGGGTTTGCTGCTGGATTGATTACATCCTTCCTGTAAATCAACAACTCACAGGATGTTATTCCATGACTCAGGCCATTACCGACCCCAGTAGGCAAGTTCATGGTTCTACTTACTAAGGTGTTTTCAGGTAATGGAGCACATAGTAAAACAAGACTTCATAAGTCTGATAACATTGTTGCATTTCTTTCAACCTAAACTAAGATCCTTGATTAGAAAATACATATGTTGTAGAAGATACCACAGTGATGATTGAGGCATTCTAGATATTTTTGTTGTTGTTAATATCCTTACCCCAGGATATATTTTCCATTGATTTTCAGAGAGAGCGGAAAGGGGTGGGGAGGAGGGAAAAAGGTAGAGTGAGAGATGGGAGAGAGAAACAATGAACCCAAGACTCTTCAGTGCATGGGCCAATGCTCTAACCACTGAGAACACAGGCCAGGGCCATTCTAGACACTTTTAAGTAATAGTGCTTAAATCGTCAGGAAAGGGAAATCTGTAAGCAGAATGCACATATATTCCCATAATATTAAATTCCTACCTCCTCTTTGATGGAAGTAGTCCAGTGTCATCAACCAGACACTGGGTAGCTATGGGACACCTGGGGAATGGTTCATATCAAAGACCCAGCATTAGCCTTTACTGAAATGAAGTTGGATAGTTAGTAGTTGTAGGGGCCAGTTGAGCCTTGGTGAGAAGGTCATGTCCTTCATTGTCTAGTCTAAACATAGTCTTCAGCCCTACCTCAGTGGCCATTGATCTCATTGATGTCAGAGAGACAATCATGGCATCTCCTACCTTCATCTCCATTTTACAGAGGACAGGTGACCCAGAGCTTTTCTGGATGCTAGTGCTTCTCTCACTATATGAATTTCTTTTTATTTTTTCAGTGTTTAGTTTCCTTTAATGACCCCCAACTCCCTGAAGAGCCATGAATTTCTAAATGCCTTGGTCAAGGAAGTGTTCTCTGAGGTCTCCCAGTGGAAAGGTTAGGCTGAACAAGCTGTAAAAAAATGGATTTATTCCATCAATCCTGTCACCCTAAGTGTTAGACTCCTTTGTCTAGTGTACCTGGGATGCTCCATTATCTTAATTTCATTGACTGTAGTCACTGCTATGTCTAGGCTTTAAGTAATTAACATGGCAGATATTTAAAGTCACTCTTAGGTGGTCTAACAGCATACTGGATCTTTTTCTTTTTAATAATCACTATTTATTTATTTACATTCAATATTATTTTGTATTAGTTTCAGGTGTACATCACAGTGGTTAGACAATCATATACTTTACGAAATGTTCCCCCGATATTTCCAGTACCCACCTGGCACCATACATATTTATTATAATATTACTGACTATATTCTCTATGCTGTACTTTACATCCCCGTGACTATTCTGTAACAACCAGTCTGTACTTCTCAACCCCTTCACCCATTTCACCTATTCTCCCACCTCCTTCCCCTCTGGCCACCACAAGTCTGCTCTCTGTATCTATCAGTCTATTTCTGTATAGTTTGTTAGTGTATTGTTCTTTAGATTTCACATATAAGTGAAATCCTATGGTATTTGTCTTTCTCTGACTGACCTCTATTACTTAGCATAATACCCTCTGGGTCCATCCATGATGTCACAATTGGTAAGATTCCATTCTTTGTAATGGCCGAGTAATATTCCATTGTATATATGTATGTACCACCACTTCTTCATCCAATCATCTATTAATGGACACTTGGGTGGCTTCCATATGTTAGTGATTATAAATAATGCTGCATTAACTTAGGGTGCACATATTCTTTTGAATTAGTATTTTGAGTTTCTTTGGATATATACCCAGAAGTTGAATCTCTGGGTCATAAAGGTAGCGCCATTTTTAATTTTTTGAGGAACCTCCATAATGTTTCCTATAGTGGTAGGACATTCAATCTTGATTCTGATGGACATATCCATATGGATAAATTTAGCCTGATTTAACTTATATTTTATTCTCCTTGGTTTACATTCTCAGAATACATTCTTTTGTTGTTGTTAAACTTCACCTGAGGATATTTTTCCATTGGTTTTTAGAGAAAGTAGAAGGGAGGGAGGGAGGGGGAGAATAAGAGGGAGAGGGTGAGAGAGAGAAGCATTGATGTGAGCTAGACACATCGATTGGTTGCCTCCCACATTAGCCCCAACCGGGCCAGGATCGGATCTGCAAGCCAGGTACATGTCCTTGACTGGGACTAGAACCCACAACCCTTTGGTGTGTGGGCCGACACTCTAACCATTGAGCAACCCATCCAGGGCTCATTCTTGCACATGCTCCCCAATCCTCTATAACAGGGCAGATGGCAAGGTGCTGCATCTTTACTATAATTTCTCTTTCTGAAGGGAATCTCTAACTTACCCTTACAGATTATTCAGGAATCCAACCTCTGGAATCTGCCTCAAGAAAACAAGGGGTATTTGAGTGGGGGGTCGGGGGAGAGACAGGAGATGCTGTTGCTGAGAACAGACAGCTTCTTTAGGTGCAGTAGTGGCAGGGCTGTCTGCACCGCAAGGCTAGTTTCCTTAGGTACCGGCAAAGCTGCAAGGAAATTTTAAATTTTCAATGCTCAGCAGCATCTACCTCTATTCAGAGGTTCTCATCACACATCTCAGTCTCACTCTTTAGCTAATAGCTAACACAAGGGCAAACAGTGCCTCATGTGTGTGCAGTCATTCTCGAACTTTTTGTTTTAGGGTCCTTTTACCCTTTGAAAAGTTACTGATAATCTCAAAAAGTGTTTACTATGTGGAGTATATCTTTTGATATTTAATATTTATAACTTACAAATTTTCAGATACAAGGATACACCAACACACATCTCAGTAGCTGTTAGAGCAATACCTTTATCTCACCTCATGCAGCTTTTACCAAATTCCACGGAAGACTTAGAAGAAAATAGAAATGACAAGGTAAATACTATCTTTGTTTTAATATGAAAATAGTTTTGACCTCAAGAACATTCTGAAATGTCTTGGGGATCTCCAGTGATTCCCAGGAGATAACTTGAGAGTGCAGTTTTAGCATAAGAGACATGGTGGAATTGCATGTTTAGCTGGCATTAAGACTCTGCAACCTGGGTGGGACAAGATCTTTAGACTTGCCTGTCCTGTAGTAACACAAGTTACAGGATTCTGCATCACCATAGAGTTTTCCTGATTTTCTATTGTACTTTGAATTGGGGGCACAAGTTCCTAAGCATATATTTTTCATTTTGTAATATTTCCAGTGTAATTAAGAAGCAATTATCAGCCCCATTATCTTTGCAATCACTACTTTTGATGACAGCTAAGTGCCACAACTTGTTGATCTTACAGCACCTTGTTTGAAAGAAGCCCTCTGATCCTTGATTAATCAAGTAATTGTTCGGCTCACTGCACGCTGTGGATTACCAGCGTTCCTTCTCTCGTGGGAAGGTGGTTATCCATGTGCTCATTAAACGTATGATCAAACTGATACCAGATTCTCGGTTAGAGGGTTTGTTTCTTGGGACTACTCCTGATACTCTATTAAGCACCATCTTGGTTAGAAGACAAAAAATACACTCAAAACTGTTTAAGTGGAGAGAATTCATCTAAGTGACTATTTTCAGAAGTGTGTGAAGGGGTAAAGGAACTGTCAGCAGGCAGTGGAACAAAAATCCATTACCGCTTGCAGGCCTGCCGTGTCAAGAGCAAGCAGTGTTATCAGAGCTTGGCAAGAGCTGGCGCTGGGGAAGAAGGAGGGGAAGATCTGAAGAAGTTTCAGAGTCACAGCAAGGTGGGCACAAGGAAGCAGAATAAATGCTCTCAATCTCCCAGCTCCCACCGGGTGACCTCCTTTTGTTTCCCACAGTTATCCAAACCCAACGGGAAACCAAACAGGACAAAGAGCCTCCGTGTTAGTCTGTAGAGGAGAGAAAAGTAGGCACAGCTTAAATCATCTCTTGATCTCTGGGATAGGCTCAAATGTTTCCATTTTAAAACAATGTTTTTAAATTTAAAAATCCATGGTAAAGATTAAAATGTCTTAATAACTACAGATATAGGATGAGCAAACTATGATTTTCATTTTCCAGCAATATTTCTATATATGGAAAACTATTACAAATAACCCAATAATGACAACTGAAAAAAAATCTTGAGAACTCTAAACTATTTTTAATAAAAAAATTTGTGTCTTATAGCAAACATAGCACAGGTAGTCAATGTGTCCCTTGATTGTATTATAAACTGTGACTTCCTTGTTTATAGAATACAACAAATTGTTCAATATGATCTATTTGTTGATAGGATTGTAAAAGCTTTTGAAATGAAAATACCAGACATATTTTTATATTTATAAGTGTTTCAATATGTTTCAGTCTATCAAGTAACAGATTTCTAAGTCTCATATAGTAAATTTTCTCATTCATAAAGCTAGAATAATTTTCTTCTTGCACACACTATGACTCGTTATCTTCTGATAAAGCACAATGCCTCTGATTCCTTTCTGCTGCAGTCTGAAATTGTAAGCTTTCTGAGAGTGAGAAGGTATACGATGCACAATCCACCAAAGGGATCTAAGTATCATAAAATACTTAGAGAGGCTGATTATCCAGGGAGCAAAAACCTGCCCTAGCTTTATGATACCAGATATTCAATATCAAAGTTGCTGTCTGCACTAGAAATAGCTCTTCCAAGGGGCACTTACCTGGACGTTTTGCTTTGCATATGAGATGAGTGCAGATGAAATTAATGTCAATGGAGGGAGAGAGAGATTTTACTTTCTTAGGATGAATGGCTTTGTCAGCATGACTGTGAGTTTTAACTCACGTGCAAATTTATTTTTAAATACCTGTCAGAAATAAGTATCTGCTATAAATATGTTATGTGATCACGATTTGTCAGGGCCAAGTGTGTTAGATCCTGGGAGGGAGAGTGTGTGCATGTTTGCTTTCCATGCGCACAGTGGCTGTAACAGTAACGGCAACCAAAGCTGTAAGACGAGTACGTCAGGGGAATGTTACTGAGCTGGTGGGCAAGACAGAGGAGCTGATGAGGAAATGCTTGGGAGCCTTTGTTGAGATATAAGAGGATCTTTTAAAAAAATATATCTTTATTGATTTCAGAGAGAGGAAGGGAGAAGGGGAGAGAGATAGAAACATCAGTGATGAGAGAGTCATCGATTGGCTGCCTCCTGCACGCCCCTGACTGGGGATTGAGCCCACAACCCGGGCCTGTGCCCCGACCAGGAATCAAACTGGGATCTCCTGGATCCCAGGTTGATGCCCAACTGCTGAGCCACGCCGGGCAGGGCAAGATAAGAGGATCTTTAAAAAATTCCAAGAAGTGACTTCTAACTAATGTGTGCGTAACAAGGGGTCTAAATTTACTACAGGTAAGAAATCATTGAGCCATCTGAATCTCCTTTAAATGAAATGTGAAATAGACTTTTGAAGAGTCAGACTTGTTATGAAAATCAATCTCTCCCTCCCTCTCTCTCTCTCTCTCTCTCTCTCTCTCTCTCTCTCTCTCTCTCTCACTGTCTTGTCATGTGTCATGTAGTGGAGCTTTATATAGGATACTTCCTTCACCATAATCCTATTTTACTATCCACCACTGGAAACTATATCTCCTCCACTTAGATACCTATAGGGGACAATCTCATCTATAAAAGTCCCCTGGAACTAGCTTAGATGGGTTTTCTCTTATAGTGAAACTTATAGAGCCCTAGTTGCTTATCATATCATCTTGTTTCCTTCCCAACAGTTTCCTCAGAAAACATCCTTAAAATTTGTAGAGTCTTAGTTTTTCAGATTCTGTGCTATCATCAAGCTTTGCCTTAGTTTTGAAACCTCCAGCAGCACCCAATATCTACAGAATACAGCACTTTTCCTTCTGGTCCCAGCTGACTTTTTCAATCTCAACTGTAGTTTTTACATATATGCATGTTGTATTCTAGCCAAACCAAATTATTAAAGAAATTGAAATAGAATATAAACTTCCATTTTTCATTCATTTTTGCAGAACTGTATCCTCAGATGTTCCTGGTACAATAACACTGGCCATCAAGTTAGTATTCAGATGTCACCACCGTAGATTTCCCAGAAGGAAACAACATAATGGTACATCATATATGTAAAGTCTGTAAACACATGCGTGTTCATACTATGTATATTGCAACTATGATTACTGTTTTATCCCTAAGATACACTAGCATCCAGGGGAAGTACTCTACTTTATTTTATTTATTTTACAAAGTACTTTCCAAAGTGCCTGGAGCATATCAAATGCTCTTTAAAAATATTTTTATAAATATTTATTGCTCAAATTCTGCTGGCTTGTTTAGCTAAACATAGGCATCTGTATTTTTAATCAATTGATAAAATGGTAATTAATAATTCATGTGGCTTTATCCAGGTTACTAATGCTGGACTAGAAGGTTAGAAGGAGAAAGTTAACTCTCACTTGAGAGCAGATGTCTGAAGCCCAGAAACCTTAAATACAATGTTTAACTTCAGAAGCCTCCAGATGCTTATATTCTTACAAATTTCCACCCTATCCTCCACTGACAAGACATAAAAAGAGGGGCAATGCGTTTCATAGAAGAAAATTATTACATTTTTGGGGCAGTCACTTGAAGCTTAAACTAACTTCCCCACCACACATATTGTATCTTCAAGAGATACGACAGGGATTTAATTGTAAAATGACACAGCACGGGGGGAAATGGAGCACTTAAAGGAGCTCTCTAAAAGAGGAGTGAGGCCTACAGGATTTGGTTCCTTCTGCCAAAAATGCCTATTTTGGTT
The DNA here is from genome assembly GCF_964146895.1 of Miniopterus schreibersii. Lineage (NCBI taxonomy): Eukaryota > Metazoa > Chordata > Mammalia > Chiroptera > Miniopteridae > Miniopterus > Miniopterus schreibersii. Next base: position 51,839,014 of record NC_138118.1, read on the forward strand.
AAAGAATAAAATAAATATTCAGTCCGCCAGATGCTAAAAGCCATCCTGGCCCGTCTTACGCCCTCAGTGGGCTTCTGGAGCGCCTGCCCCGCGCACTGTGGAGGCCGCAGGCAGAGTCGCGGCCGTGGTTCTCGTGTGTGGCCGCCGCAACACTCACACCTGCAGGGAGTCGAGTGGGTTCCTAACAAATTAGGCCTCTTTTTTTTGTTTGGTGGTTTGGGGTTGTTGTTGTTTGTTTGTTAATCCTCACTGGAGGGTATTTTTTCCATTGATTTCTTTTTTTTTTTTTTTTTAAGAGAGAGTGGAAGGGAGGGAGGGGGAGAGAGAAAAACATCAATCTAAGAGAGACACAATGCTTGGTTCCCTTCTGCATGCACCCGGGGATGGAACCTGCCACCCAGATAGATGCCCTTGACCAGGAATTGAACCTGTGGCCCTTTGGTACATGGGCTGATGCTCTAACCGCTGAGCCACACCAGTTAAAGCACAAATTAGGCCTCTTGATTCTGGTTTAGAAAGGCTCTAAAGAGGGCAAATGCAAATAAAATGTCAAGTTATAATATTCTAACCATCAATTTTCAAATGCCCAAATCTACATAGAAAAAATAAAATAAATTTTAAGGGAGGTTAAAAATCTGTTCTGTAAATGATTGACTAAATTCTGTATTTAAGCAGAAAACCCTTTTTCTAAATAGTTTGAAGGTTATAAATTATAATTACATGAAATTAGATTATAAATTTATGGTCTAAATTAATTAGTCCTGTGAAGAGTCATCCTCTTTTCTTTGGTACGTACATTATATGTACAAAATAAAAATCAATTCAAACTTTCACAACATGGGGAAAGGGCTTGAGAGTATATGGACAGATCATTTAGAGATAATGTACTTCATTGTTGAGCCCAAAACAAGTAAAATTTAACTTCATACATATTAAGTGTGGCAGCCATAAAATGCTTCACTGAAACTTCCTAATGCAGAGAACATATTTGTCTGGTGGCCCTACCTCTTGTCTTTGAATTTTCTATTACCCTTTTCCCTATCTTCTCACTTCCAGAGGACTGCTCTCAGCCAGTGATTAAGGAAGGCTCATTCCTCCACAAAGTGGAAATTCTCTGATGGGTAATTTTGGCTCTAAGATTCCCCATCAACATGGGTGAAACTTCCTTGGAACTACTTGCAATCTGAGTCTCTGTCTACCCAACTCTCCTTCTTTACTTAGTTTCTTTACAAGGGCTAGGTTTCTCCTCTCCTTTTCCTTTTTTCCTGTTTGAAATAGTCTATTGATTTTTAGAGAGAGAAGAAGGGAGAGAAAGAAACATCCATGGGAGCTGAGATTTTCTGTGTTAACTACATTCCTTCCAGTACAGAAGAATACAGGATGGGCCATAGTAGGTTTACGGTTGTTCCTATGGAAAATAATACAGTGCCTAATAAATAATAATATAAGAATAAACTCAGTGTTTCATGTACTCACAACTGTAAACCTACTTTTGTCCCACCCTGTATACACATTCTTTGGGCTTAAATTTGAACATACATAAAGAGTTGCCTTTTAAACACAAACAAGATTCACATCTTGATGGGTTCCATGGTAGTTCCATCAAAAATACAGTGGTCCCTTGGTTTTCTAATGTACTCCATTCCAGAGGACCCTTCGGGTTCTGAAATGTTGGAAAACCGAGGGATCCACAGTCGGCAGCTGGCCCTCAGGATCTTGCCCCCAGTGGAAGCCGTGTGGCATGTTCGACTTCCGAGGCAGGTTCGAAAACTGAAGCATTTCCTTCAGGGTTTACGGTGTTTGTAAACTGAAATGTTCATCAACAGAGATGTTCAAAAACCGAGGTGCCAATGTAATATGTCACCCAGAAACTGTGACTGTGACATTACTTGAAAAAAGATTTTTTCAAATATAATTATATTAAGGATCTTGAGATGAGATCACATTTGATTATTTTGGCGAGACCTAAACTCAATTCCTTATAAGAGTCAGAAGACACAGAATTGAAAGCTATGTGAACATGGAGGCACAGACTGGAGTTACGCAGCCACAAGTCATGAGGATTTCTAGATCCACCAGAAGCTAGAAGAGTCAAGGAAGGGTTCTGCCCTAGACGCTTTGCAGGGAGTCCAGCCCTGCTACTACCTCGATTTAGACTTCTGGTCTGGAGAACTGTGAGAGAATAAATTTCTCTTATTGGAACCACCAAGGTCAAGTTTGTGGTATTTTATTTTGTTTTGTTTTGTTTTTTACATCAGCTTAGAAACTGATAGAACCTGCCCAGATAGAACAGTGAGATGATCAACTTTTTATCTCTTTTGAGTACAGAAGAGGTAGAAGAAAAACAGAGTGAAAACCTCATAGCAGAACCTAATAAGAACAGTAAAAAAAATTACAAATATCACTCACGAGCATATTGAAAAGCCTATAACAAAATGTTAACAAAGTAAATTCAGAATATACCTAATGACGATACATCACCAGGAAGTGGAATTTACCTCAAGAATGCAAGTTTAGTGTGGTGATCATTTCACAATATACACAGATATCAAATGCTGTAACTAATACAATGTTATATGCCAATTATACCTCAATAAAAAAGAAACGAATGCAAATTTAGTTCCACATTTGAAAATAAATAATAATAATTTACCATACTAACAAATTGAAGAAGAAATTTCCTATGACCGACTCAACAGATGAAGATTTTAACCAAATGAAGGGAGAAATATGCCATGCTCATGAATTTGAAGAATCAATATTTTCAAGCTATCAGTTCTCCCAGTTTGGCCTATAGTTTCAACAACATATCAGTAATTATTCCAGCAACTGATGTGGAGAATATGACTGGCTAATTCTAAAATTTGGAAATGCCAAGAACTTAGCAAAAATAATCTTGGAAACATAATTATGCCCATCCTGCCTGATTTTACTTATTTTTCCTCATTTTAATCCTTACGATACAACTAGAGCTAAGAAGATAGAGTGTAATTGTCATCAAGCTATATAAATAGACCAATGGGACAGAAAAGAGATAGATCATGACTAGACACAAATATATATATATGTTCAATTGTCATTCAACAAAAGCACCAAGGTAACTTAATGAGGAAGAGATCATCTTTTCAACATGGTGTTGGAAAAATCAGATATCTGTAGAGATCAAAATGAAAAGGAACTCTTATGTCACATCTACAGAAAAATTAATTCAAGATGGATCATAGACCTAAATGTAGAAATTAAAACCACAAACTTTTGGAACAAAATATACGAAGATATCCTTGCAAACATGAAGTAGACAAATATTTCTTTGGCAGGACACAAAAAGACTAAGAATAAAAAAAATGCTAAATTGGGCTTCATCAAAATTAATAACTTCTGTTCTTCAAATGGCAACATTGAAAAATGAAAAGTCAAGCCATAGGCTGGAAGAAATTATTTGTAAAACATATATATATATTTGAAAAAAAACTTGTAACTAGATTATATTAAAGGAAATAAAATATATCCAGAATATATTAAAGAAAAAAACTCCTGTAACTCAATAATACAAAGTGAAACAAGCTAATAAAGACAGACAATGATTTGATAAGTTACTTTATTGAGGAGTATATACAAATGACCAAGTACATGAAAACCTTCTCAGCATCCTTAAATATGAGAGAAATGCAAATTCAAGCCACAACTTGATTCCATTATATATTACATTTTTAAAAGACTGACAAATTTTCAATTGCTTGCAAGGCTATTAAGAAGTTTGACTTTTCATACTTTACTGATGAGAGTGTAAAATAATACTACTACTTTGGAAAAGCAGTTTCTAAAATATTAAACATAAAACTACTCTATGACTCAACAATATCACTCTTAGATTTTCCCCGAGAAATCAAAACACATGTCCACAAAAGTCTTGCACAAGAACGTTCACTCATAGTAGCCCAAGCTAAAAAGAATTCAAAGTCCTTCAATGGATAAATGAATAAATAAATTTTGGTATACTTTCAAAAATGGATTACTCATCTGCTTTAAAAAGAGTGAACTACTGATAATTATAGCCACATGGATGAATCTTAACATTTTTTTCAGTGTAAGAAACCAGATACAAAAGAGAACATACCATATAATTCCACTTATTTGAGTTCTAAAACAGGTTCAATTAACAATAGTGACTCAGATCATTCACTGCTATAATTAGAGGGTAGATGGGGGAGAAATGACTAGAAAGATGCATTAGGCAGCTTTCTGGAGTTATTCACTTTAACTTGATTTGTATGGTTATTATACCATGTATAATTTATCAATGTTTCTTAAATAGGACACTTAAAATCTCTGTATATTATGGGATATAATTTTGCCTAATTTAAAAAAAAAGAATTACAAAGTGGTAAGCAACAATTTGTCAAACAGCAGAGAGTATAAAGTAAAAAATAATGCTAAAATTAAGGCAAAGAGAAATCAAGGTAGGATACATTTTAAAGTAGCTAAATTTAAAAATACCTACTTAATATGAAATCATATGAACTCATAAAAGGTAGACTACAATTTTGCCTCTTAAGCCTTCTAACTGGCAGTGGAAAAATGGGAAACTTGATTAGTTACTCCAGTGGTTCTCCGTGTCTGATCAGAGACAATCATCTGGGAAGCTTCAGGAAAAACACAAATTCTTAGGACTTACGCTTCCAAATTCTGATTTAGCATATCTGGGAAAAGGCTTGAGAGTATGTATTTTGAATATGTTCCTTGATGATTGTTATGCTTAGTTTGAGAATTGCTGAGTTACAATTTCATAGAATCTATAAGATAAATAAATTATTCAGGAAATACTCAATTCTCAAGACTAAAAATTAAAATTATTATCTTTGCGTTGGCCAGTGTTGTTCAGTGGTTAGAGTGTTGGCCCACACATTGAAGGGTCGTGGGTTTGATTCCCAGTCAAGGGCACTTACCTGGGTGGCAGGTTCAGTCCAGGGCCTGGTTGGGGTGTGTGCGGGAGGCAACCAATGAATTGATATGTCTCTCTCACATCAATCTTTCTCTCTCTCTCTCTCCCTTTCATGTTCTCTAAAAATCAGTGGAAAAAATATCCTTGGATGAAGATTAACAAAAATAAATTAATTAGTTAATAAAATTAATATCTCTTGCAATTTTCACAAGGAGGATCTAGTGTAACAAAATGTGTCCCCAATAATAACCTTAGAATAGACTCAGGAACAAATTTTATAGAGGTGATTCGTAAAACAAATCCCCCTACAGGACATCAACACAAGTCGAAGGCATAGTGACACAATTCAGGAACCGCACGTCACAGAGCTTTTAAAGGGTGAACTTCAGGATGGAACTCCTGCTGCTTTAGACTAATGTAGGAGCAGATTTTAGGACACCTCACAAAACACAGAGATTGCAGTTTCTTCAGGCAATCATTCATGAAGATTTTTATTTCTGAGGAAACTTTATATTTTTAAGATTGTATTTTTTTAGCAGGTACCTGAATCAAAGCTAATTTGCATTGCCATTTAAGTGCCAATCTATACAATTTATCAGCCTGTTAATCTTAGTTTACTTGTTCTAGTGACAATTAAGAAACAAATTTATTTTTTGTTTATTTATTTATTTATTTATTTATTTGTTTATTTATTTATTTATTTATGGTATACCATACTTCAATAAAATTTTATTTAAAACATACAAAGAAATTAATTTGGAGGGGAAATAATTATAAAAACATTATTTTTACAAAGAAAACAGTTAAATTTTTCAATTGAAAATATTAAAATTAATTTGTTCCTTGATTTCAAGAAATAGAATTTTAGCATGTTTGCTTTAGATTAGTTGGTTTAAAGTCAAACTATTTAAAATTTTTTAACACCCTCAAATATATAAATTTTTTTTTCTTTTTTGGGTCATTTAAAAAATTTTTTATTTAAAATATTACAAATGTCCCTTTATCTCCCCAAAGACCCATTCCACCCTGCCCCACGCCCCTCCCCAGTCCCTCTCCCCACCATAGTCCCTGTCCTTGAGCTGTGCATATATGCATACAAATTCTTTGGTTACTCTCCCTCCCTCCACCCCTCCCACCCTCCTCCCTCCCTCTGACATTCGTCAGTCTCGTCTATGTTTCCATGTCATTGAATCTATTTTGTTCATCAGTTTATTAAGTTCTTTAGATTCCACGTATAAGCGAGATCATGTGATGTTTGTCTTTCCCTGCCTGGCTTATTTCGCTTAGCATAATATTCTCCAGGTCCATCCATACTGTCCCAAAGCGTACGAGATCCTTCTTTGCAGCTGCATAGTATTCCATGGTGTAAATGTCCCACAGCTTTTTTATCCACTCATCTACTGATGGGCACTTGGGCTGCTTCCAGATCTTAGCTATTGTAAACCGTGCTGCTATCAACATCGGGGTGCATATATTCTTTCTGATTAGTGTTTCAGGATTCTTAGGATATATTCCTAGAAGTGGGATCACTGGGTCAAAAGGCAGCTCCATTTTTAATTTTTTGAGGAACCTCCGTACTGTTTTCCATAGTGGCTGCACCAGTCTGCATTCCCACCAGCAGGGTACCAGGGTTCCCCTTTCCCTACACCCTCACCAGCACAAGTTGCTTGTTGATTTGTTGATGGAGCCATTCTGACAGGTGTGAAGTGATACCTCATTGTGGTTTTAATTTGCATCTCTCTGATGATTAGCAACATTGAGCATTTTCTCATGTGTCTCTTGGCCATCCGTATGTCCTCTTTGGAGAAGTGTCTATTCAGGTCCTTTGCCCACTTTTCAATTTGGTTGTCTTCCTCTTGCTGAGTAGTATGAGTTGTTTGTACACTTTGGAAATTAGCCCCTTACCAGATACATCCTTGGCAAATATGTTTCCCCAGACCGTGGGATTCCTTTGTATTTTGAGGCTGTTTTCTTTTGCTGTGCAGAAGCTTTTTAGTTTGATGTAGTCCCATATGTTTATTTTTTCTTTTGTTTCTCTTGCCCTAGGAGATGTATCAGTGAAAATTCCACTATATGGGACATCTGTGACTTTACTGCCTATGTTTTCTTCCAGGGTTTTTATGGTTTCATGACTTACGTTTAAGTCTTTTATCCATTTTGAGTTTATTTTTGTGTATGGTGAGAGTTGGTGATCTAGTTTCATTTTTGCATGTATCTGTCCAATTTTCCCAGCACCACTTATTAAAGAGACTGTCTTTACTCCAATGTATGCTCTTGCCTCCTTTGTCAAATATTAACTGACCATAATGGCATGGGTCTATTTCTGTGGACTCTGTTCTGTTCCATTGATCTGTATGTCTGTTGTTGTACCAATACCAGGCCATTTTTATTACAATGGCTTTGTAGTACAGTTTGATGTCCAGCAACGTGATCCCTCCCACTCTGTTCTTCTTTCTCAAGATGGCTGCAGCTATTCGGGGTCTGTTTTGGTTCTGTTCTGGCCACCATGGCCAGAAGAATATACCTAAGGAACTAACAGTAAAGGTAGAACAAGATCCCTATTGTACAGGGCAAGGCCTCACAAGCTAGCCCAATAATTACTGCCCCCCCTGAGTTCCCATAGAAAGAACAAACCAGTCACGCTCCAGCCAAGCATAACCCCATTACTCATTGTAAGATATTGTGTTTAAAGTGTCCCTCTTGTGTTGCAAAAGGTCCCCCCTTGTTTCCTGTACCAAAAGCTGACAGCCTGACAAATTATTGGAAACCCCTTTACTGCAGTGCCTTTGTAGTTACTGAGCATAAAGTGAGAGAAGAACTGAGGGTCAGAGCTTCATTTCAGCTCTTACATGGGTGAGACGCCATAACTGTAGCCACTGGGCAGCTAATAAAGGCTCCAAAATTCAAACACAAACTCTGGTGGTCGTCTGTCGCGGGGCCCCCCAGAACAATTCCATATAAATTTTTGAAATGTTTGTTCTAGATCTGTGAAATATGCTGTTGGTATTTTAATAGGAATTGCACTGAATTTATAAATCGCTTTGGGGTAGTATGGACATTTTAATGATATTAATTCATCCAATCCATGAGCATGGTATATTATTCTACTTGCTTATATCTTCCTCTATTTCTTTTTTCAGTGTCCCGTAGTTTTCTGAGTACAGGTCTTTTACATCCTTGGTTAAGTTTATACCTAGGTATCTTATTTCTTTAGTGGCGATGGTAAATGGTATTTTTTTTAAATTTCTCTCTCTGAAAGTTCATTGTTGGTGTATAAGAATGCAACTGATTTCTGGATGTTGATTTTGTATCCAACTATCTTGCCAAATTTGTTTATCAAATCTAGTAGTGCTTTGACAGAGTCTTTAGGGTTTTCTATGTACAATATCATGTCATCTGCAAATAATGACAGTTTTACTTCCTCCTTTCCAATTCAGATACCTTTTATGTTTTCTTCCTGTCTGATGGCTATGGCAAGGACTTCCAGTACTATGTTGAATAAGAGTGGTGAAAGTGGACATCCCTGTATTGTTCCTATTTTTAATGCAAATGGTTTTAGGTTTTGCCCATTGAGCATGATGTTGGTTGTAGGTCTGTCATATATGGCCTTTATTATGTTGAGGTATGATCCCTCTATTCCCACTTTGCTGAGAGTTTTTATCAGAAACGGGTGCTGGAATTTGTTGAATGCTTTTTTTCTATGTCTATTGTTATGATCATATGATTTTTGTCCTTCATTTTGTTTATGTGATGTATCACATTTATTGATTTGTGGATGTTGTACCAGCCTTGCATCCCCAGAATAAATCCCACTTGGTCGTGGTGTATGATCTTTTAAATGTATTGCTGGATCTGGTTTGCTAGTATTTTGTTGAGGATTTTAGCATCTATGTTCATCAGGGATATTGGCCTGTAATTTTCTTTCTTTGTAGTGTCTTTATTTGGTTTTTGAATTAGGATGATGCTGGCCTCATAAAAAGAGTTTGGGAGTTGTCCCTCCTCTTGAATTTCCTGGAATAGTTTGAATAGAATAGGTGTTAATTCTTCTTTGAATGTTTGGTAAAATTCACCTGTAAATCTATCTGGTCCAGGACTTTTGTTTGGTGGGAGTTTTTTGATTACTGCTTCGATTTCATTAGTTGTTATCAGCCTATTCAGGTTTTCTGCCTCTTCTTGATTCAGCTTTGGAAGGTTGTAAGCTTCTAGGAATTTGTCCATTTCACCCATGTTGTCAAGTTTATTGGCATATAGTTGCTCATAGCATTTTCTTACAATCCTTTGTATTTCTGTTGGGTCAGTTGTTATAACGCCTCTTTCATTTCTGATTTTATTTATTTGGGTCCTCTCTCTTTGTTTCTTAGTGAGTCTGGCTGAAGGTGCATCAATCTTATTTATCTTTTCAAAGGACCATGTGTTGGTTTCATTGATTTTTTGTATTTTTCTTTTTTAGTTTCTATATCATTAATTTCTGCTCTGATCTTTATTATTTCCTTCCTTCTACTTCCTCGGGGCTTTTCTTGCTGTTCTTGTTCTAGTTCTTTTAGTTGTTGTGTTAGATGATTCATTAGATCTTTTTCTTATTTCTTGAGATAGGCCTGTAATGCTATGAATTTTCCTCTCAGGACTGCTTTCGCTGTGTCTCATAGATTTTGGGTTGTTGTCTGGTCATTTTGTTTTTTTCCATGAAGTGTTTGGTTTCTTCTTGATCTCATTGGTAACCCATTCATTGTTTAATAGCATGCTATTTAGCTTCCATTTGTTTGAATATTTTGGTGTGTTTTTTTTTATAGTGGCTGATTTCTAGTTTCATGGCATTGTGATCTGAGAAGATGCTTGATATGATTTTGATCTTCTTGTATTTGTAAAGACTTCCCTTGTGCCCTAACATGTGATTTATTGTTGAGAATGTTCCATGTGCACTTGAGAAGAATGTGTATTCTGTTGCTTTGGGATGAAATGTTCTATAAATGTCAATTAAATCCATTAGGTCTAGTGAGTCATTTAAGGTCTGTGTTTCCCTGTTGAATTTTTATCTTGATGATCTGTCCCGTGCTTACAGTGGGGTGTTAAAGTCCCCCACTATGATTGTGTGGCTGTCAATCTCCCCCTTAAAGTCCCCCAAGAAATTTTTTATATATTTAGGTGCTCCTACATTAGGTGCATAAATGTTTATAAGGGTTATTTCCTCCTGTTGGATTGATCCCTTTAGTAATATGTAGTGACCATCTTTGTCTCTTGTTATGGTCTTTATTTTGAAGTCTATTTTGTCAGAAATAAGAATTGCTACTCCAGCTTTCTTTTCCTTTCCATTTGCATGGAATATTTTACTCCATCACTTCACTTTTAGCCCGTGTGAGTCTTTTGCTCTCAGGTGGGTCTCTTGTAGACAGCATATATTTTGGGTCCTGTTTTCTTATCCATTCAGCTAGTCTATGCCTCTTTATTGGACCATTTATTCCATTTACATTTAAGGTTACTATTGATATCAGCTTATTTAATGCCATTTTCCCCCTTCATGCTGCTGTACCTTTCTCTCACTATTCCTTCTTTTTCTTAAAGCAGTCCTTTTAGCATTTCTTGCAATGCTGGTTTAGTGGTACTGAACTCCTTTAACCTTTTTTTTGTTTGTTTGGAAAGCTCTTTATTTCACCTTCAATTTTAAACGATAACCTTGCTGGATAAAGCAATCTTGGTTGCATGTTCTTGCCTTTCATTACTTTGAGAACTTCATGCCACTCCCTTCTGGCCTGAAGAGTTTCTGTTGAGAAATCAGCTGTGAACCTTATGGGGGTTCCCTTGTAGGTCACTTCTTGTCTCTCTTGCAGCCCTTAATATTTTCTCTTTGTCCTTGACATTTGCCATTTTAATTATGATGTGTCTTGGAGTGGGTCTCTTTGGATCCCTCTTGTTTGGAACTCTCTGTGCTTCCTGAACTTGTGTGGCTTTCTCTTTTGCCAGCATAGGGAAGTTTTCTGTCATTATTTTCTCCTCCAAGTTCTCTATCCCTTGCTCTCTTTCCTCCCCCTCTGGTACTCCTATAATGCGAATGTTGTTTTAATTCATGTTGTCCCAAAGCTCCCTTAGACTGTCCTTATGCTTTTTAAGTGTTTTTTCTTTTTGCCGCTCTGATTGTGTGATTTTTTTCTACCTTGCTTTCTAAGTCACTTATTCTGTCCTCTGTTTCATTGAGCCTGCTTTTAATTCCTTCCAGTGCCTTCTTGATATCAGATACAGCAGTCTTTATCTCTGTCTGAGTTTTACTCATGTTATGTATCTCTTTTTTCATGTTTTCACTAAGGTCCTTGATCTTATCATCTTGTGTCTTCTTAAGTTCCTTGAACATCTTCATAATCAATACTCTAAACTCTTTTTCTGATAATTTGCTTAACTCCATCTCATCAGAGTCTTTTTCTGGCGATGTTTTCTTTTCTTTAATTTGGGGGTTGTTTGTCTTCCCATTAAGGAACTCAGCTTAAATTTGAGATTGGTTATGTTGAATTTCAATCAGAAATCAGAAATATAAATGGTCAATTTTATGCTGAGTAGTTATAATATTTTCCATAAAAACAAACATTTGTTTTGAAAATCATGATCCTTACAAAGACAGGCCTCTGCCTCTCTACATTTCTTTTCCAACCAGTGAAGGTCTTTAATGTTTGTAAATGAAAGTAATGATAATGAAGATTGCACTAAAACCTTTACAAAAAATGTTATAAAGATAGTAGGCAACCAAAGATATTTGAAAAGGGAACAGAATTTTTGAGAGCAGAGATTTTGATATAACAATTAACAGATTGCATTTTCATATCCAGAAATCCTATTCTCTCTCTTTGTGTGCAAAATAATAAATCAATGGGCTTATTAATTAAGCATTCAAAGGATCCAAAAAGGCAAAGAACATCTAACCTATTAGTGCCAATCCCTTCATTCTGACTTTCCTTTGTGACTTCACCAACTTCCTTAATTAATTGAACACAATTTGTCATCTATAAGAAGAAATTTAAGTCAAAGACCAAATAATCTGTGAGAAAGTGCCATTTACACTAAAATCATGAACAAGGAGACAAACACATAGAATGACCATATGTGCATCCAGCTCTCATAGAAATACCAGAAAACCAGAGAAAACGGCACCTGAAGGAGGGGAAAGTGGTGGTCATTGTCATAGGCAATTAGGCTTTCAGGTTTCAATATCTCCTGATGGGTCATGATCCATTTTTTGTAGTCCTCAGGTTAGATATTTAAATTTAATGCTGTTTTAAAAATCTGTAAATTGATTTTCTAGTCATTAAATACTAAGAAAAAATCCAATAGTTTAATTAATACCCTATATTTGCATAATTATTCCTTTCATATTTAATTAATATATTTGAGGTATAATTGACAATTTCAGACTATACAAATTGGAATTAGCCATACCATATGGAAATAAAACAATAAATGTATATAACTGTTGTCAGATATCTCTTTAATTAACTCTTTAAGAATATAAAAGTCAGAAATAGATCTGTTTAATAGCAATAAAAAACAAAGAAATGAAAAGCTTTGTGTATCAACAACAGGGATTCTGTGATAGGTGGATCAAAGGTTATACTCTCTCCATCTCAAACAAAAATATACATTTAAAGGTCAAAATATATATATTTACCCATTTCTCAGATATAGAGACAAAAACAATTAATCATAATTTATTTACTCACACATATCCTATTTGCAACCTGAAACTTCTATTTCTCATATATATTTGTGTATATATATTTATGTGTTGTCATTCCTAATATCTTTTGAAAGAAAATACTGTCAAATACTTTATTTTTCTCAATTTTACAGTATCTAACTCTGGGTCTAAAGATGCTTAAACTTTAAAGAAATATAAAATAGGTGAAAATATAGAAGTACACAATAGAATGATGGTCACCAGAGGATGAAGGGAAGGGAGATATGGGGAGCTGTTTAATGGTATAGTTATAGTTACACAAATGAGTAAGTGCTAAAGATCTGCTGTACAATATAGTGTCTAGAGTTAACTAAGGTATTGTGTACTTAAAATTTTGCTAAGAGGGTAGATTTCATCAAGTGTCCTTACACTACAAAAAATTTAAAAAAGGTAAAAACAAAGGGACACAAAGAAACTTTTGGAGGTGATGGATATGTTTATTACGTGAATTGTGGTAATAGTAACACAAGTGTATACATTTGTCCAAACTCACTAAATTATAAATGCTAACTATATGCAATTTTTGTATACCAATTATACCTCAAAAAAGTTGTAAAAAGTATCTTGTTGGCTGAGCAATTAAGTCAAGTAAGATACTTCTTAAGTTTAAATAGCTTAATGAGACTCGTTAACTAACATTGTGAAGAGTCAGTTGCCTATTGGCACTTTTCAACATTCTAACAAATTCTCTAACAAATTGAAGACTCAACTGTCTGACAGTTATATTTTCAGAACATCTAGATTTCTTGCTCTTTTCCTGATTGACCCTGTACTTAGATAATTTTTCCTCTATCTTAAGGCTGCAGTCTTTCAAGCTAAAAAGTTATAGAAAAGATTTTGCAAATGATGTTTCAAATGAGAAAATTCTCTTCTGAAAGACATCAAAATGAGACCTAGCAACTAACTTCAACATTAAGTACTGTAAACCCAAACCGTGCCTCATAAATTATCAACAGAGCTACAATTAGTTCCAGAAGATTAAAACAGCAGCCATAGAAAGATTTTATATTAAATCACCTCAGTAAACGGTGTTAAAGTAACTTACTCATAGCACTGGAACTAAGTTCTTAGAAAATAATAACTAAAAAAAACCCCTGCTGAAATAATAGAATTACTGCCCTACGTAATACTTTACAACAAAAATATGTACTTTTACACCATTATATAGGCTCAAATTCCTTCTTCACAATTAAAAAACCCTTTAGGTGTTGTATGTATCTACATGAAGGTTTTTCTCCCTACCCTGGACAAATCTTCTTTTCCTATTTATTTCTGTTTTTTTTTGTTGTTGTTGTTGTTGTTTGTATTAATTCTGTTACCATCACTCCACTTACTTCATGCTGAAATTCAGTCACTAAATCCTTTTGATTCTGCATGGATCCACTGCTACAGTCTCACTTCAGACCCTCATCATTTGGCCTTACATTATTGCTTGGGCCTTCTGTTGCCCATCTTTCTTCAGTTCAATCAAACCGACAGAGTTATTACTTAACACACTAACCCTGGTGTCTTCCTACTTTTGACAAAATAAAGTACAATCTCCTTAACATCATGTTTAAGTCCCTTCTTGTATCTTATCAGCTACCTTTCCTGTCTCACCCCTATTACTCCTGCACATGCCTGCTGTGCGCCAGATACAATGAATTTTATTGCTGCTGGGACCTGCTGGGCCTTAAAGAACACTTAACACCTCTCTTTCTGCACTTGCTAGATTGTTTGTTTTTTTGTATCCCTGTCTCTCCCCCTAGAACGTGAATTCTTCAAGTTTAGAGACCTGTTTCTATCATATTTATTATTATCCAGTTAGTATAATGCCTCGAACATAATTGGTTGAAAGTTCCCATGTTTGCATGATACCAAAAACTTTGAGCTGGGTTCCCTCATATTTTGTGTTCATTATCCTGTTTTTAACAATCTCATTATTGACTGTTTTTCCCCCTTTTTATAACAATCTATTCCATCTGATGGCATAAGGAAATACAGCACTGAGAGGTAGTAAATAAAAAACTAGCTGTGGGTGTTCTTTGGAGACACGGTAGTGTTGGATAGAAACTGTAGATTAATCATGGGCTCTAAAGTCAAGTTCCCTGACTTTTAACCTCAACTCTACAGTTTGCCATTATTTGACTTGAGCAAGTTATTTAGACTATCAAAATCTCATTTTTATTCTTCAATTGAGGACCATCCAACACTTTGGATGTACCTCTATGTACCATGTCCTATTCTAAGAGGTATGGATACAGTGGTGATGAAGGCAGATAAGTACTGTGCCCTTTGGGGTTTTGTTTTTTAGTAATTAACTCAAAGATGTATTGGGAGAATTAAATGATATAAAGCTCTTAGCACAGTGCCAGGCACATAACAAAAGCAAGAAAGTGTCATCTACCATTATTACTATTATTTATTAGTGTTAGTGGCAGCATTGTTATTTTTTTTATTGAAAGGCATCTATACTACAATGTTACTGTGTTATTCTCTGCCTCTAGTCTAATCTTCACAATCCCTATTTCTAGGTGTAACTATGTTCATTTTTCTGCAAGTGGCTTGGCCTACTATCTCTCCCCTAAAACCTAGAATTAGTTAGGATTGATAGTGAAATAATGAGAAGCTTTTGACAGAGATAGGAGAATTATTCAAAATAAGTTTCCTTGATGCTGAATCCATGTATCTCTTTTATCTGCTTTGCTTTCCTTGGTGTTTATGTGATTTTCTCGTTTCCTATTTACAGTACCTTCTGGTCCAGTGTTTTGCCTTGTCCTTCACTTTGTGTCCTGATTTTCATGTACCTGCTCACCTGGTGCCATTCTCACAGCTGGTCCAGGCCTCCATTATCTATGGCCCCTGAGTTTTGTTACTGCCTTGATCTCTGCAGTTTGATTACTTGTGTAATTAGCCCATTGATGACCAACAACCAGCCTAATTGAGTTTCATCCTGGATCTCATGACTCCAGATGTTTAACCTGACATGCTTTCACTTTAATAGTAACACTAATTGAGGATTTACTAACTGCTGTGCATATAACAACACAAGTAATCATTATGGCATCCCTTTGAGGTAGATACTGTTACTATTTCCTTTCACAGAGAAGGAAACTGAGGTACAGAAGGACAATTTGCCAAAGTTTTGCAGTTACTCAGCTACAGAGCTGGGATTTGAATCCATTTAGTCTGACTCTAGGGTCTGGGTTCAAAGCCACCATGATATACTGCTTTCACCTGAGCCAAGGGTGACAGCACAGCTTCACAGGCTAGATCTTACATATCATTCTAGTGGGTTTGAGTGATATGAGTGATTGAAAAGTATACATGTGCCCTGCCCGGCTGGGTGTGGCTCAGCGGTTGAGTATTGACCTAGGATCCAGGAGATCAGGGTTCAATCCCTGGTCAGGGCACATGCCCGGGTTGTGGGTTCGATGTCCAGTAGGGGGCGTGCAGGAAACAGCTGATCAATGACTCATCACTGATGTTTCTCTCTCTCTCTCTCTCTCTCTCAACCTTTCTCTCTATGAAATCAATAAAGATATATTAAATTAAAAAAAAGAAGAAATACATGTGCCCTACCCAGTGGCTCAGTTGGTTGCAGCATCATTCCATACACCAAAATGTTATGGGTTCAATTCCCAGTCAGGGCACAAGCCTAGGCTTTGTGTTTGATTCCCAGTCAGGGCTCGTACAAGAGGCAACCAATCGATGTTTCTCCCTCTTCCCCTCCCTCTCTCTCTAAAATCAATAACATATTCTTGGGTGATGATAAAAAAAAGAAAGATAGAGACACACGTGGCGATGTTCGTCATTTTAATCCATCCAGCATTCATTTCTACGTCCCACTAGCTCCCTGAGATTTTCTTGGAAAATTATGTGCTCCACAGCATGTGCACCCTTGGAAGGAAAATGGGTTAGGGTAGGATGCTCTACCATCCCCTTCAGAAGCTTAAGGGGTACCAGGAGTCTTTTCCTTTCCTGATCTTTTGTTTCACTTTATTGATATAAACGGAAGCCTGCCCAGCTGACCCATGCTCTCCCAATCAAATTCTCTCTCAAGACTTTCAAATTCAACTAAAATGTCACAAATGGAAGAGAAAGCAAAAACAACAACAGAAAAATCTACTCACTTATTACTTATTCTAGCAGTAGTACCCGAGTAAGACTACCCAGCGGTTCTTGCTCTGGAGACCTTCTCTAGGTGAAAAGCTCCTTTTCTTTCAAGCCTGAGAGCCTTCACATTGTTCTAATAAATTCCCTTTCTACTTAACACAGAGCTGGCTTCCATTACTTCCCAACTGCGACATACAGTAGGTATAGAATAATTAGTAATCCAAGGACTTCCATTTTCCTGGAAGAACTATTTTTTATTCAATGATAACTGTGTTCTCCCTCCCTTACTTGGATTTCTGGCACTGGCTGCTTCAAAGCACCATGTGATAATTTTGAATGATTAATATAGGTGAAAATATAATGTGAGAGGAGAGGAAAAATCAATGTGGACAAAAATACAGAATTTTTACCAACTGATATTTAAGACACAAAGGAAGGAAGGAAGGAAGGAAGGAAGGAAGGAAGGAAGGAAGGAAGGAAGGAAGGAAGGAAGGAAGAAGAGAAAGAGCCTCCATGGTTATTTGGAAAATAACAACCCTATTTGAGGCAGCCCCAACAAAGCAGAATTCAACTAAGACAGCATGTTACAGACTTAGATCTATATATGTGTTGGAGAGTGGGTGTTAAAATGGATTTCATTTCTGGAATGTGAACTCCAAATTCCACACTTGGAAGCAAATTAGGAATCTTCTGACTGTGGTTAGAAAATCTCTCCCCACAGAACTCATTATGGTGAAGCTTCAATGCTCAAAAGACCAGCATCCCTCACAGCCTCTAAGACTCCTGTGACAGCTGGGCATTCATTATTCAAATTAAATACTGAGCCGCCATAGTCAGTGAATGAGACTCATACACTGTATATGATGAAAGAGGGAAATTAAGTCATACAGAGATCCACGTACTGCATGGGGTGATTTGCATACATTTTCTCACTTCTACAATCCTAGGGAATGGGTAGTACAATCTTTCTGTTAGACATACAGAAACAGAGAATAGGGTGGTCAAGTAATTTTCCAAAGTTCACCTATGTAGTGAGTAACCAAGATAAAACAGACACACCTTGTTTTATTGAGCTTCACTTTATTGCATTTCACAGGTGTTGGGTTATTTACAAATTGAAGGCAAGATCCTCCACCTGCAAAAAGATTACTACTTGTTTTATTGCTGTAGTCTGGAAGCAAACCTGTAATATCTCTGAGGAACGTCTGTATATGTGTATGTATCTGTGTGTTATGTTTATACTTGAAAGTCTTTGAATAACTTTAATTATAATGGCCATTGGAATTGATCATGTCCATAAATATTGTGTTGATACCACAATTAAAAACATTTCCCACTGATTAACTGTGTCTCTGGCATTTTTCCCCCTGATTGAACTGTTAGAAAGCTCTGTTTCCTTTGGTTGTCCTCATTTATTTCTCTTGATTGAGAACAAGGATGTCTATGATCATGAGCCTAACCTGCCCTCCCTCGACTCAGCAATCCTACTTTCTTTGTCTTCCCACTTCTCTCCACTACCTTACTTCATAGCTAAAATCTTTACTTTCAACTTAGGAGATAAAATTTTGTATTAGTTATCTCTTGCTGTATAAGAAATCACCCCGGAATGTGGTAATTTGAAATAACCCATTGTCATTATTTCGCAGATTCCCTGGGTCAGGTTTTTGGTACTGCTTTGCGGGTTCCTCTGACTCAGGGTCTTTCGCAGGCTGCAGTCACCATGCTATCCAAGTCACAATCATCCCAAGGTTCAGGGGGCCAGACTCTGCTGCTGAGCTCACGCACATCGCTGCTGGTAGGCCTCACTTGCCCATGGGATGGTGCACTGACTGCAGGCTCTCCAGAGGGCAGCTCACATGTGATAGCTGGATTCATCAGAATGTGCCAGTGACAGAACAAGAGAGGGAGTAGCGATATTTTTAGCACCTAATCTTGGAAGTGACATCACTTGCTGTATTTCGTTCTTTAAAAGCAAATTACTAAAGGAGGGGATTTCACAAGGTTGCGAATACCACGAGGCAGGGATCATTGGGAGCTATTTTAGAGCAGCCTTCCACACCGCCACAGAAGTACAACAAACTCCCACCTGCCCAGGAAAAGGCTCAGGCGTGACCCATGCAGACAGCGCAGGCCCCAGGAAGGCTGTGGGAGCAGCAGAGGGCCCTCCAGCTCCGTTATTGTAAATGGACATGTTCGCAGGTTCACTTATACCTCTTTAAAATAGCTTTGTACAGGAGGCAGTAAAAGTGAGTTAGCACGAATTAGCATTTCTCTGTGAACTATCTTGCCTTATATTTTTGATCTCTTAAAGGCCCCCTCAAGTAAAAACAGTATTTGGTTCCTAAAGCCTTTCCCTCACTAGACACAGACTTAGAAAGCAAAAATTTAGACAGAGTTATGCTACTTCAGCCTTAGAATAAACACATTAATGTCACAATCATTTAGATGGTAAATTATAATAATAGAGGAAAGAACTTTCTTTTACCCAATAAATTAGAGTATAAATACTAGAGGATGATTCATTACATAAGGTAAGAATATAAGTGACAGAAATATGTAAACAGTGGGTGTTGTTCATCTCCTTTCTGTAATTCCTTGAGAAGATATAGATCATCTCTTTTATGTCTGTATTCCCAGAGTCAGTGCCCCTCCCCCATGCTGGGCATTTATAAATGCTTCTTAAGTGGATGAGTAAATATTTTATATTTTATAATGCAATAAGAGTTACAGCGTTAATATTTATGCAATCTACTAATATGTAAATAATTCTTACCATCATAACTTTCATTCAAGCTAGATCTATATTTTATAAATTTCCCAAAAGAACATATAAATGAATCTAGGTGGCAACTAATATGTTCTCATATTGTGAAACCTGAACCAAGACATAAAGAGATTTCTTATGGAAAAAGAGAGTTTATATGTTTAGAATCTAAAGCATTGAGAAGTACATCCAAGAACATACACTCTGAGGTTCATATCACAGGTATTAAAATATGGTATTTTAAATATAATAATACAGTTCACATTATGTTGTTTATTAATATAACTTTTATTTAATAGTTTATGACTTGTGGAAATTTTAAGTTGAAACATAGATATTGTTGCTTTTGTATGTCACAAATAATTAAATATAAATAATTTCATTTATTTAATAAGTAGTCTGTGGCCAGGGAGCAAAAGAATAACACTGGATAGCTAGAAGAAAAATTCTTCAAAATACCTAAAAGAAAGAGAGGAATCATTCCCCTTTATTATTCAATAGATCTATTTACATAAATGTGCAAAACACTAATCTTAGGCGTAAACATATAAATATGACACTGGAAATTTTGAGACACTGAATTCAATAAGGAGCATAAAATTATGTCTGAAGCAACTGTATTCTGAGGCTCAGTATAACACATTATAGTTAGTCTCATGAAGAAAGCACAGCCCAATTCCTATAGCTCAGAGGACTTAAAATCACATGGGGCTAGGAGTCACAGGTGAAGTGAAAAAAGCTTGTCATCTCTTAGAAATCAACGGGCCCATAAATTGCGCCAAATCTCAGTACCATAAAAAACCAAGGACTTCACTCCATTCTTATCTAGATCAGCAATCAGCATCCCTTGGATTTTAGGAAAGGCTCAGTATTCAGACTCGAACAGATTTTTCACTCTGCCATTTAGTCTTTATCTTGGAGAAGCATGCTGGTGAGTTTCACAGAGCTGAGTCACAGGCTCATTCTCAAAGCAACTCCTCCTCTTATCTGACAGTCACGAGGCACTCCCGCTGGAACCAGTTTCTGGTTTGTGCCCTTTCTATTATGTTAACTGGGAAAATAAGCAGCTCATTACAGAGCTTACTCACTGGAAAAATTCACAGCCAGACCCACTGATTAAATCACAGGGGATGGAGGGCTGCTCTTGTTCTTAGGCTCAGGTCATTCCAGGTTTTCTTTATTTATCAAATTCAAATGATCTCTAAATGGAAAATAAGTGGTATAATATATTTAGAAAGGGGTGCGAAGTATCTATTTTAAAACTTTAAAAGAGGAAATTTCAAAGGAAAGGAAAATGATCCCAAACTTGGATTTGCAAGATTTTTATTAAGAAACATTAACTTGGTTTATAACTGACTAATGAAATGAAAGGTTAGGTTCAGATGTTTTTAGAAACTGCATGTAACTTTTATCTTGAAAACATCTATCAAACTTTGATTATACTAGGCAGGTGTGTTTTCCTCATTAGTGCCTTTCCACAGTCAGGAACAGTAGCACTCTGACTAAAATTACATTATTGCTCTGCCATCTCACATCAACTGCTTCCAGATGAGGAATTAATGCCCAATGGTTTTAAGGCCGATTCCATGCCACACCAAGAATAAGGATAAGTTGTACTCAGTTCCTCATGTGAGCCATGAAATGTTGAATTAGCATAGTTGATATAATTGTAGTTAACCTAGTCATTAATCATAAGAAAGGAGCAAAGGGAAGGCCAAATATTACAGGCATGTCATTTGTGCAGCTTCGCCAGGAAGCTACAACTTTACATTCCCCAGCAATTCAAGAGAGAGATAGTAGCATGCCAGGTAAAGTTGGGATGACCATAGGGAAGGTACTTGTCTGTCAGTCACACCTGGGAACAGGTCCTTGGCCAGAATGGGAGTGGCCACTGCAAGCACAAAAAATTTGGAATATTTAATCACCTAAACAAAGGAGTTCAATCTCTTGGTCTCTCTTGGTTGCTCTTGGCTGCCCTTGGGACTCTTGTTGCAGAGGATGCACTCCCTTGGCTCCCCTGCATTTGCCCACATGGCCCGTGTCCATGTAGGCTCCCCCCCACAATGGACTAATGGATTGCAACTAGTCTGATGCTGAACTGGACCCAGCTGCAACATGAAACAAAAACTCTGGACACTGGCTTTGCTTCTACACTTCTTCAATAACTGGACTATGTGAGGAACATGGGACTTTGGGAACCCAGGGATGCAATTCCATGCAAATAAAAATCACTCATTCTCTTGTGCAAGTCTCAGAAAATTATTTTTCTTGAGATATCATAAGGACTCTACCCCCAGCACTCAGTGGGGAAAGGGATACCCCAATTTCCCCTGTAACATAGTGAGTAGGTTAAACTAAAGGCTATAAAGTCCATTTTACTGGGTCTGGACACTAGCTCTACCACTTACGGTGACCTTGAGAAAGTCTCTAAGCCTTGTTAAACTAGTGTTCCCATTTGTAAAATGGGTGGTCAATATTCCTCTCTCTTAGGGTTGCTGGGAACTGTAGATGAGATAATCTTTACATTAGACTTTGCCCATTGCAAGTGCTAGCCATTGACGAAAAACTGAGCATTCTTTACATAGCCTCCTTTTCGAGGAAGATGGCCTCATCAACCAAAGCTCCAAGAAAAATTGAAATACTTCGTATCTACTTTTCTGACATTTTCTAAGTGAAAACTCCTAATGGAACAATTTACCTAGGCGAACAGGCAGTATATTAGAAGACTCTGGTCTTCTCTCTCTTCTAGGAATCATATGAACATTAGTAATGTTTTAACTAAAAATGCCTAGGGGAAGAGCTAGCTTACTCTGGTAGGAATATAAAAGAGGTGTTTTGTACCTGGCTGAAAATCATATAAAAAATATGACTGCCCTGCTGCTGAAGGCTGACAGTGAACGGTAACATTACTGTTACAAACCTATTAGTTTTCTAAAAGGTTCCATCTCTCCAGCTCAGTGAGAAAGAGATATCTCTTGATGTATTTATGTTACAATATTGGCCAGAAAAAGCACTGGGCTAGAGAGAATGTGAGACTGATCCTGGCCTCAGTGTTCTCTTGATGGCTGTTATTTATTTTTGGCATAGCAACCTTGAGTTTTCATTCACAATTTACTCCAAAGTCTTCAAAGGCTCTTCGTTAATAAAAACATAACTTGGTATAAAAGTGAAACCCCAAAGCAGAGGCTAAGATAAGATAAAAGTTTACTGCTTTCTTACATAAAAGCTCAAAGATTCAGGACTAATGGGGTGCCCTTTATTCTTGACATTAATTCTGGCTTGGAGTCCAAGGCGGCAGACCCAATGTCCACTATTTACTGCTAGTAGAGAAAGAAATAGAAAGGACAACAAAACAAAACAAACAAAGAAATCTCCTTGGTAGGGATTTTCCTCACTAATTTGCAGATATAATTTATTTGGCTTGAGTGTAGTCACGTGTCTCCACCTAACTGCAAGGGAGTCTAGGTTGGTGTGTGTTCAGTTGTAACGGAAAGGATTCTATTATTACAAGGAAGAGAAAGAGTGGAAATTGGGGATAATCAGTAATCTCTAGCACAGGCTCCTTCCCCAGTCAAAAGCTACACTTTGGTTTCTATTGCATCCATACCTACTTTGCTAAATAAAATCTCCATGAACCATTCAGGCTACAATGGTCACAAAGGGCAACTTGCAGTTTCTTGAGTTCATTTTACCCTTCGCACTTGTGCTAATGATGCTTCCTTTCCTTATACCTTATTTATCTCTCAAAATTCTATTTTTCTTTTAAGACTTGGGAAGTATTATGTCTAGGTGCAGAATAAGGCATAACCTTGGAATAATGGAAACAGTAGAGATGAGAAACAAGCCAAATGGATACTTGCTTTCTAGAGCAAAGCCTTGTCTGCCACAGTGAGGGCAGCCAGACAATCCAAAAATTTACTTAGAGCTTAGTTAGGGTCATCTATGCTAGCAGGATATAGCTATAGAAGAATTCAACATTGTGGCTGTTGTCCAATTAAAAATAAGGCAATGTGCTTGGTAGCATCATGAGACGTGTCCTTAAATGGTGAGCCCAGATAGATTGTTAGGGGCAAAGGGAAAAGTGTTGAACACTGGGATAAAAATAAGTCATCAGTGCTTCCAACATGTAAGGCAGTTCCAATAACTGGCTGAAACATGAGGCATGATAAGTGAGCAGAAATTAGGATATGGGAAGTGAATCAGATGCCTAGGGATTTGGACTAGACAAGTAGGAAAATTGGAGTTCAGGGTGTAAGGAACCAGAAGAACTGAGGATTTTTCACTGAGTCCCTCTTATGTCCATGATCTCTGGAGCTGTTTCTCTCACCTTCTCTTGCCCATGATCTCATCCCTTAGATCTTCCTCTCTGTTCCAATGGCTATTAATCCACAAGAACAATTCCTTCTTCTTTTGAGGACCATTTTTACCTCTCTATTCCTGAGAGTAGCTGATTTCAACTAACCCCCTTCTACTAAAGCACTGTCAATTTCCACTACTGCCCCCCCCCCCCCCCGAGATAGAACACTCTTCTGAGCTGTCTTATACTCAGATTTTTAAAAATAAAAACTTATGCCATGGTGTCCTGAATAGCTCCTCCATGTTGGTTATACAGATAAGTAGGACTTACCCCTATCTCAAAGGATTTGGGGTATGAATGGAAGTAAAATAAGAATCAAAAGGGGGAATGGTATGGTACATAGACTGCATCTGGGTCACAGATCTAATAATGGGGGAAGCGATTTGACTTTTTAAAAGTGGGACAGAGGGTGCTAACAAAATTTCTGCTTCCGGTAGAATTTGTGCATAGACTGAGGCAGCTCTAGACCTGCATGTAGTTCACTCCATTCGAGCCCCCTTCATGAAATAAGGAAGGAAGTTTTGAAAATGAGATAGAAATAAGTGGGATTTAGGCATCTCATTAAACATTTCTTTTGATCATTTGTACCATAATGAGGTTAATGTGGACTTACTAGTTAGGGATTAAGTTTGGGAGAGCTTTATGGAGAAGATGTATCTTGGAAAAACTTAGAAGGAGTTAAGGTTTCAACATCTTCAGGCATAAGAGAATTTTTCAAAAATAAAACATTTTTCAAAAATTAAAGGATATGTTCTAATTTCCCCCATCACAATCTCCCATCTCCCAGTACAAGCCATTAATTACAGTTCTAAGACAGATGAGGTATTGAGCTCCTTAGTTTGATGACAGGCTTTAAAACAAGCCATTATGAAAAGAAAGAAGGTATATCATTCCTATGGTTCCTGTAGCAGCCAAGAAAATGCACTATAGGAACCCCTGTGAGACAGAACCAGATGCCAATAGTGCATTCAGCTGATGGCCTCTAGCTGATTCCCTCGGCCAGGGCAACTCGATGATTGTGTGTGACAGGGACACTGGGGTCTGGTCATTTCTCCCTAATGTTGAATTCCCCATTGGGCTACCTAAAACTCTTTTGGAGCTACATCATAGTCAGAGACTATTTTTCCCAAATATTCCTTCTTTCCACACTCTCTTCGCATAGAATTCAGACCTGTATCATGCTCTTAAAGTATTTACCTGATTACTTCTCCTCTCTCTCCCCTTTATTTTTCACAAGCATTACCTCCAAAACTTATCTTGCATGTCTAATTCCATCTTGGGGTCTGTTTTCCAGAGGATCTGCACTGACTCAGCTCCTACTGAAATTTTCAAGAGCTAGGTGTTGGAGAAACATTTGAGAGCTATCTTCCCATATGTAGGGAAGATATCCTATCCACTACAATGTTTTATAATAAGGCATTGATGAGAAAGAAAAGGATTTTATGTAAGGAAAGGAAAAGGAAAAGGAAAAGGAAAAGGAAAAGGAAAAGGAAAAGGAAAAGGAAAAGGAAAGGAAAGGAAAGGAAAGGAAAGGAAAGGAAAGGAAAGGAAAGGAAAGGAAAGGAAAGGAAAGGAAAACACTTACTCCTTGGCCTGGAGGGTGGTGGACAGGAGTGAAATGTAGGAGAGGTTAACTGTAAGGTATGTGTGTATATGAACCTTTTGTTGGGACAAGCACTTTACCATGGAACATAAATGATGCTCCATGTTCTTGCTGGGTATGGCAGAAATGTAAAACCTTGAATGCACTTACCTTGGCCATTTCTCAGGGTTGTATTGGCAACAAGGAGCCTTAAGGAATGCAATGTATCCTTCCAGAACAAAGACAAGACTTAATGTAGAAGCAGCAGCTTCCCCAAGATTAATGTTCTTTAGCTGAGAATCAAATCCATTGTGTGCCATTTTGTGTCATCTCCATGGAACTTGGGGGCAAGGGGAACCAGTGCCAACAATATACTCAAGCTGCTTGTTGTGTGAGTAGTAATACAGCCCTTTGTCTCTAATCCAGGAACTTTGTGTCTTCTGCCAGTATCTATAAAACAGCAGCAGGCTACCTTGTTAACTTGTAAATACAGTAAAATCTCAGGTCATGACATCTCCTTCTCACTTGCTTTAAATCCCAAAAGCATGGGAAAATGGATGACAAAAAGAGGTCCCTATGGTTAGAACCCATATCCTGCCTGGAAGAGTTAGAGGAGACTGCCTTATAGATGATTCTCTTGGGATTAGGTTTCATAAAAGAAACCTGGTGGCACAGTGGGAGAATAGATGGACAGAGGCCTGGACATTATTTCACAAAGTTCAGATGAGTCTCCATAAATTGAATAAATTATTAGAAGTTCTTACTCTCCTTGTGGACAGAAGTGATAAGTAGTCACAGGTGTTGGCCAGTTAACTTACCAGAATAGGCGAAATGGTGCACAGGTGAGCTATCTGGGCTGAGTATTTCATGAGTGCCATAGCCAGATCCAGTGTAACTTTGCACCAGAGACTTTTGAGATGAGTTTGAATCATCAAGACTTTGAAGGAAAATAAAATGCTTTTATGCCATCATAATTCTACTGAAGATGCTAGGAACCCAAGGACACTTAAAGCATGGCTTGAATGTGAAGACGCAGTCATTCACACTGACACTAGATCACATAGATCTTCCTTCCCATATACCCTGGGCACTTGCCTCCAGAGAGAACTTGGGCGAGAAATAGCATGGGGCCATTAGAAAGATTGAGCATTTGTGTCCCCAAAGGACTTTGAACCATCAAGAAAGACTGCCAAAGTAATTTCATTAGAGCAAATTGAAATCAAAAGAGCTAATGTGTTTTTCCTGATACCTAGATTCTGAGAGCTTGTGAAAAAGACCTGGGCATTTATCGATAAAGACAGAAAGGAAACCATAATTTCTATGCCTATCCCAGTTGTAATGTGAGTGATTTTTTAGCTCCATTTTATAACATGCCAGGAGATGAGAGTATTGAGGTAAAAAAGTTTTAAAGGCTAGATCACTTAAAAAATATATCTATACATTCATACATATATATGAAGGATTGGAAGGACAATGTCATAGGGCAGAGGTTGGTATGAAATAAAAGCCTAAATTGGGGCAGTCCCTTAGTGCAGAGATAATTTTTTACACAATACAAAAGAGAGAACCTTGCACTATACGGAATACAGCTTCTACCACGTGCCTCAAACATAAAGGAGCATGAGCAGATATCTGTAGTATATAAAATAGCAATCTTAGTAAAGCATCTCAGTCTTTCACTTGTAGATTTCCTGAGAGCATTTTGTAGTAATTTTTTTCTGCTATGTTGACCTATATCATAAAATGTGGTAAAATGAATGCAGTTTTAAAGTCTACTTTTTAGAAATGCTTTGACTGCTAGTCTACATATAGACCTGACAAACCGGAATAAATAAATTCACAGTGTTCCAATGTGTGTCCTCTTTAAATGGAATTAATTAGTTGAAGAAATGAGACATTCTCACATTTAAAAATAAAATCCAAGCTAATTTTCAGATTGCTACCAAGAATATATTTGCAATGTCACTTCTAATAGAATAAAAGTAATACAGTTAATATCTATTTATATACAAATTTTCAGGACTAGTTTATATTTGACGTATTGCTCTACTTATTATAATAGCCTGGTTAATAAAAAACTTGATAATCAAATATACATTTCAAATTTTATAAGATGACTTTCCAATAAAATATATTAGCATTAAGATTATTTTGCACAATTAAGTCTTTGAGGATTTACATGACATTTTATGATTATGTAACACTGAAAATCCTGCCCAAAGGGACAGGTTGCATTTCTTTGAAAATTTGTTTGGTTAACTCAAAAATGTACTATCCCTAAGGAAATAATGTTGTAAACAGTTCTTGAATTACTGTGAGAGCCCATAAGAATCTTTTAAATTGATAAATCCCTGAAAGACTTCATCTTTATTAACCAGCCTGGGTTCTGCTCTGAAAGTTAAGGCCACACAGTGCAGTAAGGAGGAAGAAGGAATTGGCATCTAGGAACTCAGGACCTGGACAACAGAGATGGTCAACAGACATCAAGAGGGTTAGAGAAAACATTTTAAATGTTTATCCCTTTTCCTGAATAAAGGGCAAAACAAATATAAAGGAAATTGCATGAATCCCTCCACTGTTACTCTTGTCTTTCAACCAAGGCTTGAACTTTCCCTAAAAGATTCTATTCTAAAAAGCAAATTAATTAGCTCCTTCCTTCCCTCCCCTCACTTCCTTCCCCTACCTCCACCCTATCCAAAATGTCATTTTAATGTTTCCAAGTGGCCCAGATGGCTGATAGCTGGTTGACTGATTGATACTGCTGTGTGAATGCTAATCCACTCAATTCTACAAGTTATTAGCTTTTTAAAGAAGGTTGTTTGATAGATCAGAGACATCTTTATTTGACATAATTTCTAAGACTAAATTAAAAGATTTTTATATATACAGAATGTTGCATATTTGGGGACAGAGTTAGCTCATTAAGTGTGGGAAGTTAGCCTGGCTCAGACAGCCTAAAATTTCTATAACTGATTACCTTTATCAAAAGGTACCAAGGCAAGTCAATGGGGGAATCATTTTTTCAACAAATGGTACTGGGTTAGTGGAGTAGCCCACGTGCAAGGAAATACGTTTTGACACATACTTCACAGCATATATGAAGTTAAGTGAAATAAGCCAGGCAGTGAAAGACAAACATCACATGATCTCGCTTATATGTTGAATCTAAAGAACTTAATAAACTGATGAATAGAATAGATTCAATGACATGGAAGCATAGATGAGACTGATGAATGTGAGAGGGAAGGAGGAGGGCGGGTGGGTGGAGGGGGAGAGAGTAACCAAAGAATTTATATGCATATATGCACAACCCAAGGACACGGACAATGGTGGGGAGAGAGACTGGGGAGAGGGATGGGACGGGGTGGAACGGGTCATTGGGGAGAAAAAAAGACATTTGTAATATTTAAAATAAACAAGTAAATTAATTTATTAAAAAAAAGAAGTTAATTTCAAATGGATTCTATATCTAAATGTGCCGGGGTCCAGCCCCAGGGGTCCAGGGGTCCCCACAGGTATGGACGGTGTCGGAGAAGAATGAAGGACATGGAGACAGCGTTCAGAGCATCGGGACAACCAGCTTCTTCCTTTATTGCCTTGTTACAACTGTATTTATACTATTTGATTTTATTGCTGGTTAAAACATGACATCATGCTATGTTCCGGTTTCGGTTTTGGCCTTTCACAGTTAATGAATATACCTTCTTATCTGACCTTTTAAAGAATTTACATCTGTTTAGGTATGTTAATTTTTGTCTTTCCTACTGTTTTATTTATATTCTGAAGTTACTATTTTATTGCTCTACCACAGAGCTAAAAGGAGAATAAGCCAGCTTTTCTTATGTGGAGGTTATGCAAGTCCTAAGTAAGGGTCTGTAGCTTTGTGTGGCTGTTTTTAGCTGTGGTGACTGACACCTGTCTGGCACCTGCCTTGGTCTCTCCGCTGACATTCCCCACAGCAGGCCGTCCTCACTGTAATATTCTGTGTATGAAAAGGGTCCAGGTGTAGATTGAAATAATCTCTTTCCTAGACTGCTCTTTCCTTGTGGGGATTCCCAGAGTTTTCCATTAATATAAACATCCCCCAGTAATGCATTCCTCACTGGGAACTCACTGGTGGGCTCCCTATGGATGGCCCTGCGCCAGCGAGGTAGCAGGGCCCGGACCCAGGCCTTTCATCCGGTGGGGAACTTCCTGCGGTAACGGGCCTAACAAGTCCTAAACTTTCTTCTGACAGTCTGAGTTCCTCATAAGCGGCACAAGATTTTCCCGCACTCCTTGGGGCTTTTACTGAATCATTGTCCTTTCCAGTCCCATCTGACTCCCCTGCTAGGGAAAAGTTTCCAGCTAGGGCGATGCCCTTTTCTGGTGCAGTGACTCGGGTAAGGACACAGAGTGTTAGAAAGGGGAACAGGCATGGGAAGAGGGATATGCCACACGCCAAGTCCCATGGAGCACTGGCTGTGCAGATGTCTCCTTCTTGAAGGACTGTGTCAAGCAGCAAGGATGGAATGGCTTCCGGCATAAATATGAGAGCTAAAGCCATAGGAGTTCTAGAAGAAAATATTGGAGAAAACCCTAGTGACCTTGTGTTTGGCAAATATTTCTTAAACACACACAAAAAGCATAAGATATCAATAAATTGGACAAGAAAATTTTGCTGCTTATTACACATTATTACCAAAACAGATGAAAACAACTAAAAACTGAGGGAAATATTCACAAAATCTGTATCTAACAAAGGTCTTTTCTCTAACATGTATTAACAACTCTTTCAACTTACTAATGAGAAGACAAACAACTCAATAAAATGAGCAAAATATTTGAATAGTCAGGTCACCAAGAAGATACATGGAAAACTGGTAAATACAAGAAAAGATATTCAACAGCATGAGTCATTAGAGAAATGCAAAATAAAAACCCCAATGAGAGACCTCTAAACACCTAGTAGAATGACTAAAATAAAGATGACTGAACATACCACGTGTTGGTGAAGATATGAAGAATATTGAACTCTCTCATACACATTTTGTGAGAATCTAAAATTGCATAATCACTTTGGAAAACAATTTGGCAGTTTCTTTAAAATTAAATATACATCAACTACACAATCTAGAAATTCCACTCCTAGGTATCTACCCAAGAAAAATAAGTGTCTATGTCCACACTTGTACATGAATGTTCAGTTTTATTTTTGTAAGAGACAAAACTAAAACAACTAAATGTTCATCAGATTTTTGTATATCCATTACAGTGGAATATTACTCAGTAATAAAAAAGAACAAAGTATTGATACATTCAGCAACTTGGATGAATCTGAAAATTATGCCGAGTCAAAGAAGCTGGACAAATAGAGAACTTACTTTATGTTTCCACTTATATACAATTCTAGAAAATGCAGACTAATCTATACTGTCAAAAACCAGATGAGTGGTTGCCTGAGGGCCTGGGATGGAGAAATTCATTTAAAAGGGGCATTAGGAAACTTTTGGGGTAATGGATACACACTCATGTCCTTGATTATGGTGGTTTCACAGATGTATAGATATGTGAAAACTCACCATATTGCATACTTTTAGTATGTGTGGTTTATTTTCATCAATTGTATGTCAATGAAGCTTAAAAAAATCAGTTTAAAGATAAAGTAGTTTGGCCTTCAAACTAGAGAGTTTGAATTTTCTCCATAAGATACTTGAGATAAGTCTTCAGAAAAGAAATCGCAATTTACAGGATCAAAAATGTTCTAAATGTTCAGCATTCCAAAAGCATTTGGTCCAGCCACTTCATTTTACGTATTTGGTGGTTGTAGTATATTTCACATATTTGGAAGCAGAGAAAGTAATGGGTTTTCTAAGTCACCTGTCAAAATGAGAACTAGAATTCTCTTCTGTTGGCTTACGCTAAGACACTTTTCACATATTTCTGGAGTTGCTCTATAGTCCACAGACTAAATTTCTTATTATAACCAATAACAAAGCTGTCAAGGAATAGATATTCCAAGAATGCTCCCAAAGTGTCTCCACTTCTGCCATCTGTTCTTTAAGAATTGCCTGACAAGATAAAATGCATTGTCCTTTTATATCTAACAAAATGTAAATTCTGAATATTCTTTTTGCTGTCAAGATTTTACCCTTTGCCTCAATGATATGAAATGAACCTTTGATTCATGGTTAACCTATTTTTAAAAAGCCTGCCCAAATATTACTTTCTCATAAACAATTGTAGCAAAATTTCAAACATGTAGAATTTACCAACAAAATAAATGCTTTTTAAACATTGCCTGAGTATAAGGTTTTCCCAAAACTTGGATTCTTAAGTAGGGAGCTGATTCTCTAAATTATCAGTTTAGGAGGATGGATGAGCCCTTGCCCTTTTCCATATCAGTATTACTGATATTAATTTAAGTTTTAGTTTTCAATCTACTTTTTGTTGCCTCAACAGATGATGTCTGTAGCAGATCCTGTTTTCTTTCCTACCCAACAGCTGTCTCTCCCATTATCTTTCTTCCATATAGGTGTATTTGTTTCCTATTGTAGGGTTAGAAATTGCCTTTCCCAGATTCTCTGATGTGGGTGTTGACCCAATCCAAGTAT
Source organism: Miniopterus schreibersii (assembly GCF_964146895.1). Taxonomy (NCBI): domain Eukaryota; kingdom Metazoa; phylum Chordata; class Mammalia; order Chiroptera; family Miniopteridae; genus Miniopterus; species Miniopterus schreibersii. The sequence goes on from NC_138118.1 coordinate 51,871,064, forward strand.
AGGAAGTCTTCTGCAGACTTTGGTGTGGTTGGGGTGGGGCCTGAGCAGATAATCTTCTCTTATTATCTTTAGCATCTTGTACGTGAAAATATGTATACCTAGAGCACCTTCATAGGACAAAGTCAATGCCCAATACAGCAGAGGGAAGATGGAAATTATTGAGCCTTTGAAAATGTTGCTGCGCTACAGAATTAACCAACTCTGGAACTGTCTCCCTTTGGATTCCTAATTATGTAAGGAATAAATATCCTTTTCATTTAAAGAACTTTTTGTTGATAGTTTGTTTCTTGAGCCTCAATGATGCTATTCCCTGATTGATTTGTTCATTCATCATCCACTCATTCATGCATCCTTTCATTCAGACAAAACAACAAACATTTTATCCTCAACTTGGCTTAGAGGGACAATGAACAGAGAGGTCTATAGTTTGCTACGATGGGTGGAAGCAACTTATTATACTGATTATAATCACATTCTAATATTCTGCCCAGACATCTAAAAATCTTTTATGTTAAATTTCATTTGATAAGAGACACATTGTATCCTTTATAAGAATGTGCAACATCTGATGATCTGGATTCTTTTCTCAGTTTTCATCTCCATTTTACCTTTAAAAAGTCACTTATCACCTGGCTGGGCGTGGCTCAGCAGTTGAGTGTGGACCTAGGATCCAGAGGATGGCAGTTCGATTCCTGGTCAGGGCTCATGCCCGGGTTGCGGGCTTGATCCCCAGTCGGGGGTGTGCAGGAGGCAGCTGATCAATGACGACTCTCTCATCATTGATGTTTTTCTCTCTCCCTCTCCCTTCGTCTCTCTTAAATCAATAATGATATATTAAAATGTCATTTATCATTGGTTATGTCTCCTCTTGTTCAATGTGATGGACTATATTAGCAGAGCTCTTCTGGACCTTTGGGCCAATGGTTCTTTTAATAATTGATAAAAACTGTCTATCAACTTTTCTTCAAAACAAAATTTGGATGCAATTTCAGGAAGTTCATGAATCATTTCAGCATAATCATGACCCAGTGGATTCACTTATTTATGTCATAGCTATTTGTTAAGTGTCCATTACCAGTTATTGGTACTACATTCCAGGGACAAGAGTGAATAAGGTAGAGTTCCTGCCCAAAAAAACCTTCGCAAAGCAAACCAGCAATCACAATACAGTGCTAAAAGTGCTACAAAAAGGCTGACTACAGAGAATTATGAGGTCATGTAGTAGTGTCACCTTACTCACCCTGAGAATAAGGAATTTTTTAGGGTACCCAAAGCATTCCAGGAAATTCAAGCAGGAATAAGGCCTTGGGTAAGATAGGTGTACTTGAGAAAATAGAAATACATATGGCAAGTAGGATAAAGAGATTGGGAGAGAATGATGACTGAGGTGATTTGGACAGAGTTAACTTAAGAGAGAGCATAAAACCAATAAGGGGTTTGGGATTTATATCAGTAGTACAGAAGCCATTCAATCTTTTTGGTAGAGGTGAGACAGGATCCAGCTGGTGCTTTAGAAAGATAACTTCGGATGCTGGGCAATGAATGGAGAAAGCAACAGCGGAGGCAAAGAGACCAGTGAGGAGGACTGTGATAAAAATTCTGGAGAGAAAAAATGGAGTCTAGAACTAAAAGCAATTAAAAAGGTGAAGAGATATTTACATAGTCACCTTACAAAAAGTCCCCACACATCATCAGGTGGTCCCAGAGTTTCGCTGCCTTGACTTTTGGGTAAATATCATTGTTTAATCTTTTTTCTGGCATCCAGAATATACAAATGACTTGTTTACTCATCTGTAATAAAGATGCCTACCTTGAAGAGGTTTTGTTTTTAACGTAATAGGTGCTTAGGAATATAAAATTTTTATTTTTTTACCCTAAATTCTTCCTTGACTTGATCTTCCTACAAGCTTTTTATGAAATACAACTGTGAATTTAAGATTTTAATTTATTAACCTGTTAGGATGCTATGGTCAGCATAACTTTTTCAGTGTCACCTGCCAATTACACATCACCCTGATTTCAAAACAAAGAGAGTTTACAAATTGTTACCTGTGCACGTCACGATAAGTTTTCTACCTAATGCCATACCTTTGGTGTTGATGTATTTTTAAAAGGCCACTTAGGAATCCAGAGGGTGGGAGAGAGAGCCCACAGGACAAGATGGAGTTTCAGAGGACAAAACTGAGAGACACGGAAGAATATTCTCAGGCTTTAAAACCTAAAGGGGGGATGCCTGGCGGAGTTTTGAAACTGCTTGGGAGGGTGACTCAGTTTCACCTACAATTTTCTCCCTGTTCAAGCCAGAATATCTATAAACTATTACCCTGTGCCTGTCCTATCATTGTATGTTAGAAATAGATAACTTACTCCTTTAGTTTCACAGGGCCACAGATGGATAAGAATTGTGCCCCATAAGGGTATTTGATGGATTACACCAAGAGCCTCATCTGCATCTGATTTAGAAGACAGATGATAAGATTTGGGACCTTTAAGATGCTGCTACAGTAGGATGAGAACTTTGGGGGCCTTGAGATGGGGTAAGTGTATTTTGCATTTGGGAAGGATACGGATTTTGGTGGGGGGCAAAGGGTAAACTGTGGTCTCCCAAATATGTCCACATCCTACTCCTCAGATCCTGAGAATGTGTTGTGTTACATGGCAAAAGGGACTTGGCAGATGTAATCAAGGTTACAAAGCTTAAAATAGAGAGATTGGGCTGGATTACCCGGGTGGGCCTGGTCTAATCACGCAAATCTCGAGAGCAGAGAAATTTCTCCAGTTAGAGGCTGAGAATTGTAGCATAAGAGAAAGTCAAAGAGATTCCAAGCTTGAGAAGGACTCAACAGTCCATCGCTGACATTGAATATGCAGACGGGCAGGATCTCAGTCCTAGAACCACAAGGCCAGAATTCTCCCAATTACCTGAATGAGTTGATTCTTCCCCAGATCTCAGGCAGCTGATGGTTGATGCTGTTTTTTTGAGATCCTAAGCAGAGAATACAGCTGGGACATGTTATGTCCTGACTTCTGAAAATCATGAAATAATGGATTTGATTTGTTTTATACTGCTTAATAAAGCAAAACATGTAAAATAAATTCTTTAACCGTTCTTTCAAACTAGCTCAAATTCATGGAATAATCTCCAAGGGATCTTCCAGCCTGTCGCTAGTTTTTTTGTTTGTTTGTTTTTGTTGTTGTTATTGTTGAAAATTGATTTTATAACTTAGTTTTCTCCTTTCCTAGAAACCTATTCTGATCCACAGAGGAGAAATCACCTACAATTTGGAAACTCTTCTGAATATCCAACCTAATTGATGTAGGCCAACAGTCATAGCTGAGAGGCCACTTTTCATCACTTTTTTCCAGATATCACTACTTACTTTACTTTAGATAATTTCAGATGTTTTGGAATATTTGTGGACTTATTTGCTTTTTTTCTGATTATGCTTACTCTCTCTGTCATTCTCTGTTCTTTTCTTTGTGTATTAGTCTGCTCAGGCTACTATAAGAAAATATCATAGTCTTGGTGGCTTAAACAACAGACATTTATTTTCACAGTTTGCCAGGCTGGGAAGTCCAAGATCAAAGTATTGTTGATTTGGTTACTGGTGAGAACCCTCTTCCTGTCTTGTAGACAGCTGCCATCTTGCTGTGTCTTGTTTATTTCTTTTTTGTTAAGTTATTGTTTTTACTATATATCATCTACCATTGCTACATCATTGCTGCTCCTTTAAATCAGAGCCTGGCTTTTCATTTTTATCATGACAAGAAGTCTCAAGATTCATAATTAGAAATACCCTCTACAACATTCCAAATATTTGAAATATATTTTCAAAGCTACACTCTTACTGTGTCTCATGCTGTGTAAAGTAAAAAAATAAGGTTTTGAGTTTTTCCAGTGAAAACTGTCAACACGTTCTCAGAACAAATGTAATTCATTTTGTATTTATCACTAGAACTTAAAGGCATTATTAACATTTCTACACTTTTATGAAGCACCTGGTCTATTGCCTAGCATATAGTCTTTGAATAAAAAGATAGGTGCATACTTTTGTTCTCTTTGAATAATAGGGAAGAGATTTCTAGTCACCACAACTGTTTCTCTACTTTTCCTTGATAAGTAGGTGAATATGTATCTAATAGCAGTTTTAACGAGTTCATCAAATACCACTCTAAAAGCAATCCCTGAATGAATGCAAGGGTAAAACATGTATAAACAGTTAACCATTGACAGCCTTGTGCATATCATAAAGCTACCAGAAACCCTATGCTGGAATTGCTGCCCATGTCTTCTTTCTAAGCATTATAATTACTTACCACCACAATACTTAAAAACAAAACTCCCCAAAATGAGAATCATTTAACACTAAATCTCATTTAAATGACCTCTCCAAAGTCTTATAAAAATAGCAAAGAGAACAACAATTAAGCTACCTTAAGATATATGTGAAGGGTTGCCCAAACCGTAGACATCCTGCTGGTTACCATTCTAAATGCATTCATTTTCACTCTCTCCTATCTGGACAATGCAGTTTAGAAAGGAACTCCTGGCTGCGGGCACTAGGAGCATGATGCGGCATAAATAAACCCAACTGCTGCAAGGTAATGAGATGAATGGGCTCTTTCCTCCTCGAGAAATTTGACTTACGTATTTCCAAGAAAAAACAACTGAATTGTTTCCTAACTTCTTAAAAAAAATAGTGCTACTCTAACATTGTATGTTTACATTTAGGCTTGACATATTATGAAACTTGAATTCAACTGACAAAAATTTAGAAAACACTTTAGAAGGCATGTAAGGATTTAGCAAATATTTATTTATCATCTAAGTTGAACTAAATAGAAATTATACATAACAGTACAAACAAATTGTGCAGTGTATAGTGGCAGATCCACGTGATAGTCAATAAAACACATTGTCAATGGTCTTTGCAGCTTGCCACCAGATGATAATGCCTCATGGGTTATAATCAATGAAAAGAAATAATCTGGCTCATGCTGTTATGGACCCAGGCAAGCACATAAAAGGAAGGCATACAGACAAGAACACCCCAATATAGTACTCTAGCTTATAACTAAGCCATATAAACAAACAACACATTCAATTTATAATGAAAGCCAAAATATAATGTTATCTTCCCAGAAAAATAAAATAAACATGCCAGCTTAAATAACACACTACAATCAAAAGAGTGTTTGTGGAAATCTATTATTTATATCTGATTTAAATGCAACAGTATTGTCCTTAAAAATGAGCACTGCTTTTGAGAAAGTATTTCGATGTGATACTCTGCTGTAAGAAAAAGGACATCGACTTCCTACTGTGCATTGTCGTCATAACTGCAGCACTTTCCTTCATGACCTCAAATATCTACACAATGCTGAGTAGTTTTCTTTTTTTATCAGGCTAAAGGCAATTCCTTTTTAAGGACAACAGCTGCTGTGTTTCTTTCATGCTTAACACCAACACTCAAAATGATTTATTATATTTTACAAATTTTACAAATGTTCATAATCACTATGAAGATTTACAAAACCTTACACCCTATAGCAAATATTAAGCACAATGGAAACCTCATAAGTAATTAACTAATTTTGGGAAGGAAAAAACTCATATATATATGGAATTGCCACCTACTAAATAGGCAAAGTCTTTCTGTTCTCTTTTTTCTGGAGCTCTCACTATTGTTTATTTCTATTTTTAATTTCTGTTTCCCCAAGTTGATAGCTTTGTGCTGAAATATTCAGTAATAAACACAAAAGACAAATTAGCCATGTCAGATGTTAGGCATGGAAGAGACGTTGCAAATCATGATGTGAAACACCTCCAAGGCTCATCCATCCACAGGTCCTCTCTCTTAACGGAGGGTAACATAGAACAGGCCTGCAGAAGCAGGAGACTGGCCCTGTATGGAGGTGCCCTTTTGAAACTAGGGTTGGTGGTTATGATTCTTTTTTTGCTGTGTTTTCCCAGAGGGCTTTTCTCTCCTTCACTGAGTTTATGTCTGGGGAAAATATAGTGGGGTCTGGGCAAAAGCATAATTCCCCAAGTGCTGCAGGTGGTTAGGCATGTGTCCTTCCCAAGTTCAAGAAAAAGGGGATACATCTTATCAATTAATTTGTAATTTTCCGAGCCTGAGCATTTCTCAAATGAGATTCTGAACATGAATTTTACCCCAGAAAGAACAAAAGACTAGGAATATATTTTTGTGGTACATTTCAGATTCTCAAAGACAGAGCAACATTGGTTTTTCTCTTGAGAGGGCAATGACTTTTTCTTAAAGTATGTCATGATGTATGTGTGTGTGCACACAGACACACACACACACCCCTTGCATGTATGGACAAAAGGGATGGGAGGAGTGGGGAGAGAGAACTGAAAAAACAACAAAAAAAGCATATGTATGTATATACATAGACGTGCTCTCACTAAATTGTGGACTTGAGCCTTCAAACATTTTTGGGTTGTATTTATTTTTCCAGAATCAAGTTTAGCATTGTACACAAAATATTTCTTTTTCTGGTTTATAGTCGCTCATTTGAGTCAAATAGAATGTAGGTTCATTTAATTCTTAAGATGTGTCAGAAAAGTTACTTTCCTCAGTTTTATTTCCCCAGTTACCAGATATTTTAGTTCATAAGTGACATTATTGCTATCATTATTATTAACTGCTTTTATGTATTGAGATTAAAATAGCTACTTATGCCATATCTGCTTCTTTTTTTAAATTCAAATACAGGGGAACATCCTGCCTTCTCTTCTCTTGTGTTAATGGAAAAATATTTTCAATGAGTTGCGCTTTATTGACTTACCTGTTCAATTTGAGTGTTTCAGACATAAACTTTGCTAAAGGTCCTATAATTTGTGATTATTGTTCTATTTTTCTACATTGGGCAGGTTTACTGAAATATCTCTTTTTATGTAACTTTCAGTACATTCTTTTTCCAGTTGATATTGGTGGGCAGCAATGACCTCCAGTGGATTCTTATGTAAATAGCAACTGGGTTTTTCAGATAATGTTTATTTTGAATATATTTGTATCCTTTAGACCTTTTGTAGCTGGGCAGTTTACTGAATGAACTTTTTAAACTTTCTTAAAACATTTATGTATTTGTTAATTTTAGAATAAAATGGAAAGTCAATACAAGTTATTAACCTTATTTATATAGCCTCTAAGCTAATTTTGAAAACAAAAAGGAATATTATTTAAAATTAACATTTAAAAATTCATACTTGTTTTTATGTGTAATTCATTTGTTTTAATTTTTATTTAAATGAAAAGTCTCAAATATTATATTTTAGAAAGGCAATTGCTAAATAAAATAGAAGAAAAAGCTTTAGGAAATAAACATTTTCAAAAATAAAATCTCTTGATACTATTTATAAGAGAAAAGTAAAAGTGCTCTGAACATCTTGGTAGTTCAGTGAACTCCTGAAATAATTTCCCACTTGTCAATATAAAATAGAGGAAAATTTGATATCTGAGAGCAAAATGCTTTAATATTTTTTCAGAAATAAAACACTATGTTTCTGGAATATATTTTATATTTCAGGGAAGACTATTTAGAAGGCATAACATTTAAGTTTTTATAGAATTTCAGTGCTGTGATATTATTTTTGGCTTGTGAGGTAATAAGTTATTCATTAACATCTTAAAGCATAATGTAAGCATTAACACATTTTTATCTCAGTTAGTTTTTTCTGAAAAATGGATTAGATGTCCCACTGAGAAACTGCTTTTGAATATTTACTAAACAAAACTGTAGTTAAAAAAAAAAAAAAAAAAGGTAGAGAGAGAATATACTTTTTCTACCAGAAGAGGGCAGCAAAAATGTTTCAATTAGCGTTCTAAGTATAACTCCATTTATTTTGTTTTGACATTCTTTGAGCTCTTTCTGAGAAGTTACCTTCACCTCATTATTCCCTTCACTCCATGGTTCATTGAAGGTTTTATGAAAGGCAGAATTTTCGAGGTGAACACAATTTTCTTTCATGGTTTACAATAATTACAACACACCTGCTTCATCAAATTCATGGCTTTGACAACACTGATACAATAACTCTTAAAAATTACAGTTGACATGAGATTGTTAAAATATCTGATATTAAGTATGTATATTTTACAATGTGGTGAAAAGGCAAAATTCAGAAAGGTTAAAACATTTATTTTTATTTTTCCCATGACTATTAAAATCTCAAAATTTTCATCAGTATTCCCATTATCTTAAGTCTTGCAAGGGTAAAGTAATGGTATGGAAAAGCAGTCCAGTACTCGCAACTACAGCTATAGTCACTCTGTGATAAATATAATGTGAAACCATTGAACCATATACTTATTTTTTTAAAAAGTAGTTAATTTTATGTGATGTTTAACCAGTCAAAGGAGTATGTAGAATAATTTATCACAATACCTGTACAGTCATTTCTGTATTACAGAAATCTCTTGTAAGTAATGCAAAGAAGTTGGATGATTTCTCATTCTTTTTTCTGCTTTTTTCTTTCAGGCTCCAAGCGCAAGTTCTTCAGAAGCCGCGGAGGGCCCGGCCCCTCGGGAGCGCAGCGCGTGCCTGGGCAGGCGGTAGTGCTCGGCCTTGGGGCGGAGCTTCTTCTCCTGGGGGCTGGCGTACTTCCACTTGGAAGGGGACAGTTTATGCTTCTTCCGCTTCTTATCTGTGCACCAGACCTTTTCACAGTATTCTTCCACCCTCTGGAAGTTGCTATAACCGATCAGCTGCAAGAATTCCTTGTACCACGGCTTTGCGCCGTGGGGGATGCTGCTCTGGGCTGGACAGGGCATCTTGGGAGGCCTGTCTTCCTCGTAGTCTTTGCTAAACATCTCCTCCACCCTCTCCTCTTCCACGACCTCCAGGGCGATCTTACGGACCGTGTGGACGAAGCCGTGCTCCACTGTCTGGCAGAAATAGGTACCGGCATCCATTCTGCGTACCCTTAGGAAGAGTAAACCCAGGTCCATCTTAACCACTCTGTCATCTGTCTTCACCTGCAATGACAAAAAAATTAATGACACTGGACTATTATCCAGAAGAATATTACACCAACCTGTAATCGATCTACCTCTACTGTTTTCATTTTCATTATCACATGATGAAATAATAAAAGCCACATATATATATATGGGAGAGGAGTAAGGCTAAGTAATTAAATCAGCTCTCCCTCTCTCTCTCTCTCTCTCTCTCTCTCTCTCTCGCTCTCTCTCTGCCCTGAACTTAATTACATTTGAGGTCACAATATCAATGACTCTGAAGTCATTTTATATGAATATTGTTTAAAAGCAAAGTGAGAGAGCTTTCCTTATAGTGATTTCAATTAAACATTAGAAAAAAATTCAGTTCTATATAGCACTCACAGTTAAAGTGAAATGACTATTTGTAAGATTTATTTAAGTTATTTTTTAATGGAAAGAACAAATTCCATTTCTCAAATTATTAGTTTAGGGGTTCTTATGCCTTCCAGACAATAATGGACAACATTTCTACAAGGACCTCTGTTTAGAGAGCTGAGCTACCTTCACCCTCTCTCCTTACCAAAAAAAAAAAAAAAAAAAAAGAAGCCCATCTGTTAATTCATTCAGTGAGCATTCTTTACATGTCTGCAAGGCTGTCTATTTCACAGAGGTTAAAAAATTAGCAAGTAAAATCCAGTTCAGCTCTGAAGGGCTTCTCAGTCTAGTAAAAATACTAAGTTTTCATGTACCTTCAGTGTTCAAAGACCTCTTTTTTATGTTTGTAATGTAATCAGTTGTACACATTGCTTCCATAAATAAATAATTACAATTTAGGGTAAGTAAGGCTTTCAACTAATAGCTCGTATTTTATTAGCAATAGTTGTACTAGTGAGTATGTGATTTGATATTAGACAAAACTAGATTCAAATACTGGCACCACTGTCTACTAACTGTGTGATCTAGGGCATTTGTACATAATTTCTGCCTTAATTTTCTTTGTAAAAATGGAGGTAATAATCCTAATGTAACTTGAAAGATTCTGTAGTTTAAATAAAATAACATAGGCGATAATACTTTGCATAGTGCTATAAATACTTACCTCTCTACTTTTCCTTATATACATTCCTTGAGCTAAAAAACAAATTGCTATGTGTTTTCATATGGCCCAGCATCCTATGCTGATGGTATAAAGGTGATTACACTATACTGCCTCATTTCCCCTTTGAGAACACAAAACAAAAGCAATCTTCACCTTTGCCAATATAAAAGGGGCATAGCAGCAACAAACACAACCACATTGGCAGTCAAGGCCATTCCGACGAGCATGTTTTTGTACCAGTGGTAGGTCCTGGCATGGCCCGCCAGGCTCAGCTCTCCTGAGCCCTGGTCAGTTCGGGCATGTCCAAAGTGGCAATGTGATTACTCATGTGATTACTCACGTGTGGTCATTTGTATAATTGGTGATAATGTAGCCAAATGGCATTAGTGGTATAGTAAGAGATTGTACCTCAAATAGGAATGTTAATGATAAATTATATGGCTCCCTGAGGCATTTTTTTCAGCTATGTAAGGTAAAGAAATCACTCAGAAGCTTCAGAGTGACATAGTTGAATGAGGGAAGGGGTTCCATATGTCCTTCATAGGTGCTTCCCTTGACTTGGAAGGACCATGCCCTGGCAGATAAGGGGTGCAACCATTAACTCAAGAAGTTCTCCAGTGAGGAACCAGGAAGAGCACTCAAACCCAAACCATCTTCACTACATGGAAAAGTCTGTTTAATGACAGGTTTTGCTGAGAATCTATCCTTAAAACCTGCCACAGACAATAACTCTTAAAGGACTTTGTATTGCTCTGCTCATTTTAATGGGGCCTCTTGCCAATTTTCTCTTCACCACTAGCTTTCTCCATAAATTCCCCATCTACAGTAACCTGCCTGTGACATCATGCCTCTTGTAATACTGACTCTGAAGGGCAGCCTTCATTGTTTTAAAATTTGTGAGGGCATATGACATAGATGGACTGGCCTACGTAACTGTCTTATTTATTTATTTATTTATTTATTTATTTATTTATTTATTTATTTATTTATTTATTTTTTGGTCTTTTTTGTCTATGTAGTACAAGCCTTTATACTGTCCTGGGTCTTTTCTTGGTGTCTTCTGTAGATTTCTAATTTCCTCTAAAGCACAATCCTCTGTCCTTCTGTGATCTCATGTTTCATTTGCATCCATTTGGTAATTCTTCTATTTCCTAATTTAAATCAGCTTCTCTAAGATGGTGCATCTTACACATAATCTATTGTTTTCTGTTCCCTATAAGTTACAAAACACTGACCAAGATTTATATGATCCTTAATTATGTACAATTCATTGTTTTTCCACTTAGACTTCCCCACCCATTTACTTACTTCCCTATTTCTGAAAATTACATCATCATTCTTCTAGTCACTCTATCTGCAGCTGTTGATCATGTCTACTTCTGTCATTATTGTCCTCATATCCAAAACATCCCAAATTCCCATCAACATTTCTTCAGTGATGAGCATCAGGAACATCCATTCCATTTCACTATTTTTGCCACAGTGCTAGACTCTCATACTTCATGACTGATTCTTTGACAGTTATTTCATGCCTAAAGAAATTTCCCTACACCTGGTCCCTTCTCATTCAGATAAGCTGATCTAAATGTTAACTCTTCAAACAGGCCTCCCTCACACCCCTGTAGAAGTGTCCTCATTCCCTTATTACCATCACTTCACTTGGTAACCTTTATACACCTGATCAAGCGTAATAATTTGCGTAATATAAAACCAGCCCTTGCCTTAATTTTCCTCTTACTCATATCTTCCCCTTTTATTTCAACAAATGAGTACTATTTTACTCTTCTTCAAAGTTCACTTCATTTTGTCATGCTTCTGACTGAGTAGTTATTCAGACTGTCTGTTGCTTGCCTGAGAGGTGGAAATTGCTCAATTAATCAGATTCTGCCTTTCTAAATCTATATCCCCAACAGCTTAAAGTAGAGCTTTCAGGCTGGGGTTGGTGGAATAGGGGCATTTCTGAGATCAGTGAGTTTTCAATAAGGATTTCTTAGATTAGTGTGATTATTTCCATGATAATTAATATAAATTTTTAAAAACTATATTTGGGATCATGTGGAAGATCAACCTCATTGTTAGTATTTGTGTTTATCATAGATCTGAGCCACTTTCAAAGCTTTGATAGTTTCCAGCTGCTAAGAACAAAGATGGATTTAATATGTTAATGATACGTTCCAGCCAAATGAAAACCAAACAGCATCCTTATGTAGTAATGCACATAAAAAGTTTTGAAGTCACTTGAATAAAGTGTTAAGGGGATTGAGTCATCACATGGCACACAGTGCTATAGGCAGATGTTTTATACATGCACACATATGTGGTAGTCTGTGTCCCATATTATGTTCATGGAGATACTTTATTTCAGTGAAAAAAAATCATCACATTAAGTAAACATTTAAATGATGTATAGATTTGCTTATATTTTACTTGTAAATTTATTTTGGTTTTATGTTTGAATAAAAGTTATGAGCAAGAAGGATGTATTTTTGTGTGTGATTCTTATGAACATTTAGTAAACATTTTAATACAAGTCATGCTACCAGCACAGGAACAATGTTTTAATTTTAAGGGCAGGTAGTGGGGACAACCTGTACAATAATAGAGTCAAGTCTTCCTTTTCATAATTCCTGCTCTCAGTTCCCTGTATTGCAATCTAATTTCCCACTTCCATGTCTTATTCTGGTCTCAGTCTTTCTTCCCTTTAGTCAACTCCCTTGTAGTGTTTACCAATTTATAAAATTTACAATTTATAAAATTTCCTTCTAGGCTTAAACTTTAGCATCTTAAGTGAATACTTTCTTTATAGCTCATGAAGATGTTTTGTTTCTTATTTTTATAAGTCAATCACATTCATATTTGTAGCACATAAGATGGTATTTATAACCCTCTTCAAATAATTCTCCCATGCAAGTTTCATCTCTTTAATACAGGGTGGGGCAAAAGTAGGTTTACAGTTGTGAGTACATGAAACACAAAGTTTATTCTTGTATTATTATTTATTAAATATTGCATTATTTTCCACATGAACAACTGTAAGCCTACTTTTGCCCCACCTTGTACTATAAGTTTCATAAGGGCAAAGGTCTTTTAATCATTATGAATATTCCATAATGAGTAGAGTGCTCAGAAAAATAGTGAAAATGAAAACCTATTAACTTGTTCAGAGTATGCAAACATGCAAGACAATGAGCTATACCAATAAAAATATAGCCAAGTAATTCACCATTTCTGTGTAAACCCAATAGTGATTTGGATGGGGAGGAAGCAAGCATAATTTCAGGAGCAATTAGCAACTAATATGAGAGGCCTACATATGCCTCACAGATATACAGGACAAGCAGCTCTAGGAAACCGCCTTCACCTGAAAAGCATCTGTACACAAACATCCTCATCGAATGATCCTTTCTTCTCTTTCTACTATATCTCTTGTGAGAGTGAATAACACATGAGAAAATATAAAAGTTATCTAGCCTAGATTCTGGCATATAACAAGTGGTTTATGGAAGCGTTTTAAAATAAAATAAAGGCAAAATTGAAATAAATACAAATCACTGACCTCTGGATTAAGAGAGCAATGATTTTTAAAAAAATCTGGCATACAAAGAAGGCTTTTCTTTCATTATCAGAAACCCAACTTCGAGAAACATGGCATTGTGCATATATATAAAGTCCAGACTAGTTCGAAGATGTGGAAGCAAGATAACTACAATGGGACTTGTTCTACCTCATTTATGTGCATGTTAGAGATATGGCCTGTCTCAGAATTCAGGTCTCTCCTCCTGGTTACAGTGAATCATATATTCAAGAATAAAAGTAGTTTTAACTCTTAGATCTGGATGGCTGTACACTATGTAGGTTAAAGCACCTTGAAAGTTAGGGTTGTCTTCCATGGCTTATGAATACCTAAAAATAATAAATGACTTAAACATTTGTATTTGAAGTCCTTCCACGATTTTATCTTTCCACTTTAGTTAACATGGGTACCTTCAACATGAAATCTTGATTACAGGAGTGTTTTCACCCAGCTGTTCTTTTTCTGCGTCTGCAGGCCAGATTGCCTTGGTCAAGGAGATGGTACATAATACATCATTTTATCAAATATTCTTATAGGTAATCTAAAGACATACAGAATTTCTTACTGAAAATGGTTTTAATATTCTTAGCTATAAAGATTGACTCAGTATGTTTCATAATGTCAAATAAAAAAAAAGTAATTGAACAAAGAACCCTGCACATCTGGTAGCTGGTCAAGAGGAAGCAGTGGCTTCCATGTGTATCAACGATACGGTTCCACAGTTTTCATAGAAAAAGGGCAGACACCGGCCCTGAACTGGTTCAGTTCAGAATATATTTAACAATGAGATCAGTTTTAGTCAAGAAATAAAGACCAACTACATATATGTTTGTTCATTTGTTTGTTTATCTGGCCAGTCTTTAACTCAAAGACATTTTTGGCTGACTTATAGAAAATATATCAGATATGACAGAATAAAAATAAAAAATTTCTTTCATTAAAAACACTTTCCAATATGGACTCGCTATATGAGAGATGATTACCCAGTAGAGACACAGTGAATTACTTAACAGCTCATTTAAGAAACCTATTTCACTATATACAAAACAAATGAAATTGTACTTATCTTTCAGATTAAAGATCCAAATGTGGAAAATTTATTTCTAACACAAGAAGATGATGATAAGAAAATTATCACAAATAAGAATTCCAAACCATACTGTGAAAAAATGTTACATTAAAAAACACCAACTCTATCAAAGAAGACATTTTAAATATTTATATTCAAGAATGGATTAATATATAGAAGATACAAAGAACTATTTAAAAAAAGAAATATATGAGAAAATGAAAAAAAGTACATAAATAGGCAATTTAGAGAAAGAGAAACCCAAATGTTTAATAAGTATTCAAGTTAATGTTCAAGTAGTAATAGTAATCTTAGAAATGCAAATGTAAAGACAATATACTACCTCACACACAGAAGAAAGGCAAAAATTAAAATACACTAAATATTGGTATGTGGGGACATGGGAGCCCACATAAAGTGCTTTGAGAGTGAAGATGGTGCAGAAATTCTGGAAAGTAAGCCAATAATAATTATAGAAATGAAGGATGTTGACAGTTAATAATGCAGAAATTTACACTCAGATCTATATGGAGTTATTTGCAGAGGTTATCAATAAGGACATGATAATAGGGATTAAGGCCACTTTGGGGCCACTCTGAGGAGAATGGACCAATTAAGAGCAATGCTAAGGCATGTGAAGTAGCAGTCAGAAACCATGGACTAGAGACACAGTAATCGTGATAAACCATGAAAACAGAGTGTTGAGTTTTAAAAAGTAAGAAGCAGCAGAATAAGATCTATAACATATTTATTTTTATGGCTCATGCAAACTCAAAATTTTCTACACTTATTCAAAATACAAATGTGTATTGGGCATGCTGCATTCATTACAATGGAAGCATATGAGGAAGCAAGATGAAAGAAGAGAAAGGTGTTCCAGGAAAAAAAAGTCAAACAAGAGGAGACTTGTATGTGCCATAAACTAAGCAGTATATTTAATTATGCATCTGAAGGCAAAAAACAAATGAACCAAAATGCAAAAAAACAAAACCAAACCTTCCAGTTGTTTGTAATGATTATCCTGGTTTTGCAAGCAATAAACTAAGTTTGTTTGTAATCTGTTCATGCTTGAGTATTGTACAGTCATATGATTTCATAAATACTGCTCAAAAATAAACAAACAGCATTAGTTTAAGGGTAATGGGTTTTTTGCTTGTTTGTTTTTGTTAATCCTCCCTGAGGAGATTTTCCCATTAGCTTTTAGAGAGTTGAAAGGGAGGGAAGGAAGGAGGGGAAAAGAGAAAGAGAGAGAAGCATTGATGTGAGAGAGCCACATTGGTTGGTTGCCACCTGCACATGGGATCGAACCTACAACACAGGTACATGCCCTTGAGTGGCATTCAAACCCATGACCCTTTGGTGCTTGGGGCGACACTCTAGCCACTGAACCACACTGGCCAGGGCTAAGAGTAACATTTTATTAAAGTTTTCCATAGATAAGAATGTCAGGATGATCAGGATCAAGGGAAAGTAAGAGGACAGAGGAGAAAAGTAAAGATAATGTTTGAACACAAAAATGCGCAGTATAAGGCACTGAACAGCTATTATAACTGGAGTACAAACTCAATGCTAAATTGCCTAGTGATCAAAGGCAGGAAGAAAACATGATAAATTCTAAGACCCAAATGTCTCCTAAATATATTTTTTAAATTATTCCTCATGAGAAGTACATCTTTTCCTGGTACTGAGGCCTGAGTAAAAATCTCTTCTGTGTTTTCATAAAATGAGAGTCAGGTATCCAAACAACAGCACTACAATAAATGCATTTCCTTAAGGTAACATCTCAGTGTCAGGTGAGGACAAGGTACCCCAGTTCAGTTCAATCTAAGCTATTCTTTGGGGATATAAAATGTGGTACAGATACACGGTTCTAGGCTGGTATATCTTCACCACAGTACATTTTTGATTCTCTAGAAGACTATATGAATTATAATTTACACTAGAACAAGAGGAATTGTAAAGTGAAAGGAATTAGTATTTTTGAGTATCTACTGTGTGCTAACAGTGGGTTTGCTACATTACCATGTAGCTTTGTTTAATTAGATGCCCAGAGTCAGAGTGCTCTCAGCGGGATAAAACATAGATCTATATTTGATTCCATAAATATAGGAAGATATGTTTACTTTTCAAAGATGTCCAGTATTATCTGGGAATATTAACAGAAGAGAGTTCTATCGAAAACTCTAGATGCATTTCTATTTTTGTGACCGCAAAGTTCTTTATATTTTTATTCATACAATAGGAACTGTCTTTGCCATTGGGAAGAAGAAAAAAAAAAATGAAATTAATGTGTTATACTGCTAATTACTCCAAAACTAAAATATTACATTGTAAAAAATATGCTTCAAGGCTGCAAATCATAAATTTTGAATATTTATCTATAAAGAGTTGTTAGTTGAAAAATGATGAGGATATTTTAATAGACTGAAATAGAAACAATCAGAACTACTAAACATGTTTCAAACAAGGCAAAGAGTTAATGCACTTTATGTTATGACAAGAAAAAACAGCAAAAAAATTATATTAATGTGGAACAAACCTGATGCTTTCAGTACATATGTATAAAGAAAAAAGTAAGCTTATGGCTGTCATTGATTTCTTTAGACCCCCTGTCATGTGTTAGCATTGGTAAAGGTCAGGAGAATATGAGTCATTTTAGCAAACAAGATGGTAGAATAAGGATGAGATGACATAGTGCAACTGCAATAAGAAGAGATGTAATTTGTGTACTCCATTTGTTTTGTTGTGTTTTTACAAAAGAAAGTGCCTCCATAATGCATGAATCATCAATACAATTATGTTTTAATTAAAACGGTACACCTCTAGCATGGATGCAATGAACACTAAGTTATCTGGAAGGAAGTACTGATTGTATGTGATCTAAAGTCAGAGGTTGAGAAGTGACAACTTTTGGTACAAAGAAAAAAGAAGAACTGAGGGTGAAGTGAAGTGGAAGTTTTGTAGTTTTGATGTTAACTTTCCTTTCTCTCTTGAATTTTCCATAATAAATATGTACATTTGTGCATTATTTAAGCAATCTCTACAATGCATATCATTAGCTATTTTAAAGTGAGATACTTTATTTTTAGGACACGTAAACACACAAATATATTTCTCTTAAGTAGGGAATCCATAATGAAAAGATCAATAGAGGATGCAGGGGAAATAAACTTTCCATGCTTACCAAAAGATAAATTATAATGCTGGTCTTAGGGACCAGAGCTTACTTGCTTGCCTTATACTACCTCTTGCTGATGTCCCTCACCTATTTCTTACCATTCCAATTCTTTGCTTTGTGCTTTATATTCCTGAATATGCATATGCCAGAAGGACAGCTCCATCTGAATGCTTTACAAGAGATCCCAATTCAACATGGCCAAAAATGAACTCAACATCTTTTTCCTAAACCTTCTTTTCCTCTTTATATTCTTTGTGTTTTTCCCCCCCAAAAGTATATGCACAGATTTAATATGTGATATGATACTATTTCAATCTGGCTGGGAGAAAATTTAAATTGGATGATCAGAAACTGAGCGAATCATTTCAAAAAAGATAAAACCAAATTTTACTCTTTGCATGATACATTAGAATATATTCTGAATAAACTAAAGAGTAAGTGTATAAGAGAGAATGAAAACAATAACAGAACAAGTGTCCAAAAAGGATTTGTTAAATTCCTTATTGTACATACAAATGATGGAATATCTCATAACCATAAAATAGTTTTAAATAATATTTAAAGACTTTGGGAAATATTACCACTACAGTAGATGAAAAGGCATATTTAAATGTATATAATGATTCCAACTTTGTAAAAAGAAATTTAAACATATACACCTATATGCCGCCACCTAGAGATAATCCCCTCTCTATATTCTTTGAATCATGATACTCCATCATTTACCACACAAACACCCAAACAAGGAAAATGTAAATCATTTTTTTATTGCTTCTATTTTATTTTATTATTTTATTTTATTATTATTTTATTTTATTTTTAATATATCTTTATTGATTTCAGAGAGAGGAAAGGAGAAGGAGAGATAGAAACATCAATGATGAGAAAGTCATTGATCGAGCCCACAACCTGGGCATGTGCCCTGACCGGGAATTGAACCCAGGTTGCCTGGATCCTAGGTCGACGCTCAACCGCTGAGCCACACCCAGCCGGGCTCTCTTTTATTTTAAATATCAAAGGCACTCAATGTTATTTCATAAAAATTAAAATGTCTTTCCATTCCTGCTACCACTGTTTAGTTTTGGTCAAAACTCTTTCAGTTGACTTGAAATACCTTCTTAAATGGTCTTCTTGACATCTTGCTTGTCCTCCAAGCCTGTAAACCAGTTTCTAGAGTAATGTGTATAAACAGTCTGTCTAAGGTGTTCTCATTGGCTTATAAAGTGAAATGTTTCCTCGATCTATCTACTCAATTTTTCACCCTCATTCCCAGCCACAAGCATACACGTACTGTACTGTTTCTCGTCTCCATCACATAGACTTGTAGTAGTTAACTTCTACTCCTCCATTGAGACATGACTCAAATGTAACCTCTGCCTTGACCCTTTTCTTGTTTGTCCATCATGCCACTTCCATACTGGGCCTGTTGGTTAAGACCATTTTCTTTTCCTGTAGTTTCAACATAACTTACAATGAACATACTATAGCAAAATTAATTGTTTACATTCTTGTATTCACTATAAGACTATGGGCTTCAAAGAGGCCAGGGCTGTGATTTATTCATCACCTATTAAAGTAGGCTTCAAGTGAACATTTATTGAGTTCAAAACATGAATTACAGACACTTAAACAGAGGAGAACAGAAGGTATTCCATCTGAGATGTTAAACAGACTTCACAAGTCTCAGTGGTACCAGAGAGTATACGTCCATGGCTACTATGTGTATGAGGTAGTCACTTGGACACCATTTGACCCTGACAGTAAAGGGCACATAATAGTTAATGTTTTACCATTGAACATAAAGATTTATGTCCCTATCACCTGAATGATTACCTGCTTCCACTTTTAACCTCACCCCCCCATACTATATTCTTAATACAATAACCAAAGCGATCTTTCTAAAACCAAATTTTGATCGTCATGGCTCTGCTGAAAACTACTCACTGGTTTTCTATTTAAGTTAAAGCAAACACTAAAGCCACTTTATAAAGGTTTAACAATCCCTGCTTGAGCTGCCCTTGACCTCACCCTTGGACTCATAGTTTATTAGTCTCTCTAGTGCTCATTCCCCTCCAGCGACACTGTCCTTCATCCTGATGTTCTTTGAATATATTGGGTGCAACTCCCACATCAAGGGCCTTTGTACCTTTGGTTCCCATTGTCCAAAAAGTTCTTCTCCAACACTGCCACGTAGCCTATTACCTCCCCTCTTTCAAGTCTTCTTCTAAATATCACTCGTTGGTGAGTTTCCATGCCCACCCATTTAAAATTGCACCTCTCCCTGCAAGTAATCTCTCTTGCATTTTTCTCATTTTGATCATCGGATACATTGAACATAATGATTATTTAGTGGTGGCATTGTTGTCATTATCATCATCATCATCTTTCTCTGTTCTCCAGAATACAGGTTTTATGAAAGCAAAATATATGGTAGGTGCTCTATGGTAGATACTTAGTAAATAAGTTTAAATGAATGGATAAAGCAAATGAATAAATAAACCCTAAAAAACGAGGTAGAGTGCTCTGAGGTGCACATTGACATAGACTCAAATGATAGAACATACTTATTCTGACACAGAATTGTTCTACCAGCAGGGAGAGAGTAGAAGTCTGAAAAGACAATTCGAGATTGGAAATATGTACATTAGTGTATACATCATATAATAATGACTCCTAGCCCAGCCAGGTGTGGCTCAGAGGTTGAGCATCGACCTAGGATCCAGGAGATCCCAGTTTGATTCCTAGTCAGGGCACGTGCCCAGGTTGCGGGCTTGATCCCCAGTTGGGGGTGTGCAGGGGGCAGCCAATCAATGACCCTCGCATCATAGATGTTTCTCTCTCTCTATGTCCCTCTTCCCTCCTCTCTCTGAAATCAATAAAGATATATTTTTTAAAAAAATGACTCCTAGTATTAATGCTTAGAGTGGGAACTGTTTCAGTTAATAACAGGTCCTCAGACATCTAAACATGAGGACATTGCCTTTGCACCAAGGCTCCAGCAGTATGTGCCACTAAATTCTAATGGGAAAAGATATATCTATATCTATACCTATGTCTATATCTATATCATCTATATGTATATGTATATCTGAATCTATATGTCTCAAACTGATATCAGGAGAATTTTTCAGAAATAAAATTCCAGAACTTCTGCTATGAACAGTTTTCCATTTGTGCCATGTCCCAAAACGTCCAAAACTGTATTTAGAATTCTGATTTCAGAAGGTTGTGTAGTTTAGTAGAAAGAACATAGAGACCTATATTTGAATCTACTTTACTAGCTGTGAGTAATCAGGAAAGTCTGTGTCTCAATTACCTCATTTATAAATACATTTAGAATAAAATAGCATAGTCTAAAAATGCCAGGAATACCTGGTCCAAATCTTGGGTCTGTCATTGTTTATGAGCTATGGTTCTTTTCATTTTGTTTATGAGCTATGCTTTGTTTTGAGCTATGTTTATGAGCTATGCTGACTGTGAGCTCTGCTTCTTTTAGTTTCTGCATTTGTAAGATGAGATTATGTCTAATGTTGCAGTTGTGAGATCTAAGAATAATAAGGTGAGGTGCCTACCACGGTTCCTGTGTGCAGCAGATGCACATTAAAAAACAGCCGCATCTATCAAGTCTTTTCCCTCAGGATATTACAATAACTGACTCACATCATAATTAACCAGGTCATCAAGCCAAGTGAAAATGCTCCTTTATGAAGTAATAATAAAGTAGGCTTTCAATAAACATTTGTAAAATAAATAAAAAGTATAGAGATTATGTTTCGTATATAGTATTTAAGGAAGCAGGACACTATAAAGTACATGTTTGAGAGAACTGCAGCAATCCAGCTTAGGAACTAGATAATGGAATTGCTAGATGCTATCTAAAGCATTTCTAAAGATTCATTTTTAAAAACATATCTGCCTGAATATGTGGTTTCTGTGTAACTTCAGAGGGCTGAAATTGGATTTGTAGGCAGATACTCCAGACTCAAAAATTTCAGTCCAATAAAACGAGGATGCACATATGACGATTAGTTTTTACAAAGGTTATGATCTGACTGCACATAAGTGACTTCTTGTGGCTTACAGTGTCCACGATGAGCCTTGATGGGCACAGTAAGGGGTACTCTCAAAAGCATTTCCATATGAGGTGAGAGTTGGAGGAGGTGAACTTGAACATCCTTTACCATGATCAAGATTTGATAATAAAATAATTATCTTAGCTGCCTTATAGTAACTGTAATAAGTACAAAAATGGTCTTTACACAAAACTCTGAATTAAAAAACTCTTTGCCTATCAGTAGGTAAATGGATAAAAAAGCTGTGGCACATTTACACCATGGAACACTATGGAGCTGTAAAAAAGAAGAATCTCTTACCCTTGGGACAGCATGGATGGACCTGGACAGGCTTATGCTAAGTGAAATAAGCCAGTTAGAAAAAGACAAGTACCACATGATCTCACTCGTATGTGGAATCTAATGAACAAAATAAACTAAACAGATATAGAGATATAAAACCAAGGAACAGTGTGAAAATTTTCAGAGGGAAGGCAGGGGTGGAGGAGTGGGGGGAGAGAGAGAAAAAAAGACTCTAAATAGACTCTAAAAATTTTAAAAGGCATATCTGCAAAGTTATTGTTTGTGTATATAACATACATATTCAGCTTCCATTGTCAACAAATTTGTGTTTTGTTTTATTTTAGATAGTAATTAAATCAATGTATATATTGTTATGTCTATAGAAATTAAGTACTATATTAATTTCTTCTTATGACAAAACTTTTAATGAAGAAACTACATTCAAAATTTTAAAATATCAGTAAATATATCAGTCAGGGATACTTAAATGTAGTTGAAAATAGGGACTAAACTTTGGGTAAAGAAGTAACTATATCAACAATGTGGGAAAGAAGTTTAAAAGTGAGCATTGTGATGGATGCAGCATGTCAAAATTATTTGGTAAAGATTTCCAAATAAGGCAGTTTATGGTGAGTTCCAAATTAGAAGCAGAACAATCTGACTGAAGAAAACTACAGATGAAAGAATTACTTTTTTGATTTCTGAAGCCATTCAACTGGAGGAACTCCAGAATATTCCCAGGCCCTCTCTTGCTAGGTGAGTTATGATGGGATTTAAAAACCAGTTTCACCTCAGATTTGTGGAATGAAAAGTATGGTAGTGCTAAGTCAACAATTTATTTCAGTAAAACGTGCTGTATGTAACATTTTGGACATGTGTTTATTCTTATGGCATCATAAAATTTAGGAAAATGGTCTTTTCCTGATTGCCTTTCTGTATTATTTCTAATAGCCTTTGTTAAGTTGAAGTGACTTACTCTTTAATAGCTATCTCAGAATCATGGGATTTACAAATTTAATCATCTTTCAGAATGTAGTGTATAATTTTGGACCAAAATCATGTTGGATTTTTAGTTCCACAATAGGCTAGGGGAAAAAGCATAAAAAGGCAATATACTCTATATTTGGAATCAATAATTTTGGCTTCCAATAACAAATGCTTGGTCTCCAGTGCCAAAGTGAGGTGGAAACTTCATTCACTCTCTCCATTACGCACTTATTAGCTCTCCCCTGTGTCCTAAGGCAAGTCTCCAGAATTTCTTTCCCTTATTCAACTGGCAACCTTCTCTTTACCAGGGACCACTTCTCCAATATTCACCAACATCTATGTTCTATTACTATGACGCAATTTTCTTCTACTTTCTATTTTTATACCACTTTTGTAAAAATTGAGCTCAAGGCCTACATCAACATCAACAAAGCTTTATCTGCTTTCCCTAACTGCTTCACGCCCTTGACTTCTTCCTATGTACAACCAGCTCCCTAGACTCGCATTCTTTTATCCAGTAACTGCCTCCAGACTACTCTGTATGTATGTTTTAAATGCTGCTTGTCCTTCTGTCTATAAAAGTTGTCCAACTTGTTCTTCTCTCATTATTTAAATGATTTCAGAAATATAATCTTTACCACTAAACTGGCTTTAAAAAACAAAAGAGCTGATGCTTTTCTTTTGTCCCCTGTGAAAAACGGTGGAAGCCCTGTGTCAAGGTCCCATCATGATTTAACAGTTTAATCAAATAACTGGTTTAATACTGCTGCTATTGTTTTTGTTTCAATTCAATTATCCATATGTCTTAGATATGTCTGTTAATGGTGTTTAAGTTTGCTGTTTTTCTAGAACATTGTCTTGGAAGGTAAAATTTAACACTATCATTTTGACAATATGACACTACAATCATAAAACTATAAGTAGTTCCTGAATAAAAATCCAGTTTCCAAGATCTAAATTATATATGTGTGTGTGTGTATGCATACATACACAGAAACATTTGTTTATATAATTCATTTATATTATATATAAGTGTATGTAAAAATCTATGTGTGTATGTATTTAAAATCTTTATATGTATATAAATCACAATAAATAAACCCACTTTTTAAATGATGCGTATAGAACAAGACTGTTACTTTTTAAGCACCCAAATAAATGATCATCTATTGACTAATTGAACACTATCAGAAAGACACCATGGTGTGAATGTACAGCTTTGAATTACCTCTTCTTTTCTTGTGTCACGTCCTTTCTGCACAAACCAGATAACTTTTGCTTGCAAAGATCGTGGAGTGCATTCCAGCAACGTACTATTGTTCTCTATGCCATATGCCAGTCGCTCTTCAGTCTTATCCAAAGCATCCCCTACAATATAAATGTTATGATCAGCCTTAAGACTTTGATTTTACTGGTAAATTATATTTTTAAAAGATTATGTATTCAGATCCCTGCAGCAAAGTGAATAACTCTCATTAGTTATTGCTCATTTCGATGCAAGGTCACTTAAAGGAGTTTTCTTAGAGTGAGTGGCATACCAAAATCTCAACACTGAAGACACAGCAGGCTACGGAATGGGACAGAAGGAAGTAACTGGAATCTTTTGGTTTAAAAGGATAAGACAATCACAACAGTAAAAGGATTCATCAGTGGCACGTGCTTAGCAAAGCAGGCAAGAGAAGATGAGCACCAAGTGCTCAAACAAGGCGTAGGACTCAATTCATGGTTGCAGACAAGAGCAGAAAGCAATCAAAGTGACAGGGCGCTATGTAAACACAAGTGCGAATGGTATCTTGACAAGAGATGGCACTTATCCAGATATTGGGCCCCTGCAGTAAGAAAGGAATATGAAACTGAACTAAGGGTTTTGTGAACCAGAGCTTCCTGATTATAAACTGTATCTTGGATCAGAAAGGCTCTCACTGAACTTGAACCCTAGCATGCAGGCAAGTATACCTAACTGCAGAGGGGAATAGAACAAGCGGATTTAATTTTTGTTGTTTTAACTAAGGTGAAATTCAATAAGTAGATCCCAGGGCTTTTCCCTATGCCTGTGTCCTCACCTTTAAAACTGACCCCTAAGTTTCCCTAGGATTAAGATCCTGCCTTTCTCTAGCTGATATTCTCAGAGGCTTGATTCTTGCACCAAATCCTGAGTCAGCCTGGGGTCTAGCAAACTACTACTGGGCTGCAGTCTCTGGAACTGTGTGTAAACACTGCTGGTCTCCAATCATGGTGCCCCTTCCTCTGTTACTTCTGGTGAAACCAGTGACACTAAGCACAGCCCTTTCACCAGCCACCATCAGGGTGTGAAGAGCCCCAGCACTGTTCCTACCTACCCCTGTTCCTCAGAAACCCACATCTGCACAACCAACCCAGCTCTAAGCTTATTCTACTCCAATGAAAAAGTCAGGTTTTCACTTTATTCTATCCCAAAATTTAGTAGGTAACTTAACACAAGTTAGATCACTCTTGATAGAAGATCCATATGTTATATAACAAGGAGAGGACATTCGCAGGGTTGAGATGGAAAGAGGAGTCCTACAGATCAATGCCTGTGGCATTAGCCACCTAAACCACGCAGCATTGTTATTCTAGATTTTCCTGTTTTGAAGTCTAACAGTGAACTTCATAAAACTTCATTTCCTAAATAAGTAAAGAGTATATGTCAAATCCACAACATTTTAACTACATGGAAGAAAAAAAGAATACTTTCAGTAACACTAGACTTGTATATATCAATCACAAAAGAAACCAAGGACCCCTTTTAAGAATTGTGCAATTTCTCTTCAATGTACACTCTAAGTAACCCATAGCCATCAACTTTCCATGGGTTACCGACAAACTGCTGTCCAAAGCACTGCTGAGCTGCATTTCCATGCCGCACGTCTTGTCTGCGGAACCGCCTGAAAGAAAATAAATGCATTTAGGACATGTTCAGATTTCAATTTTCCAGACTTTAAAATATTGCCAACTGCATTAAAGATTCAAGTCGTATTCTGCTACTGACAAAACTGATCAGTCATACAATCCAAGGATAAATTCCAAGTTTCACAGTTTTCAATATTTCCATTGAATGCTATTCACTGGATAAGATCCTTATAAAACTGTTCTTTAAATGTTCACCTAAGTTTGAATTCTGGATACTGAAACAACAATTTAAGAAAGTTCTCTGTTCATTTCATTAAAAAATTAGTTCAAGAAGAAGTCTGATTTGAAATGAGTGTCTTGGGTGGTAAGGCAAGTGTGCAGAGAAAGACAGTGGAATTAGAGGCAGAGTATTTGAGTAAAAAAATACATAAAACTTTTCAATATAATAGAGTGCATGTGAAAAAAGGTATTTGAATCCAAATATTTTGCTCTACAGCCTTCATGATCAATTAATCCAAACACAGTTGCTAATTAAAAGATAGCTAATAACATATTTAACTTACTCTTTTATTCAGACATCACATGTAGAAATTATATGCCTCTACTCAGTGTGGTATGTTATACATTTTTAACAGGATATCTTGCAAGGCTGTCTATTAGAATCAGGATCACGTCTAGCATGTTTTCATATTTTACAGGTTGTTTAGAAATACAATTGAAAGAAATAACATTATAGAAAAAGAATTTCAGAATATACATATCTTGTTTTAAATTTGTAAGTAGCTTTCTGAGAAATTAAACATTGGAAGTTATCATTATTAGTACTGGAATTCTAAAATCAAGATCTTCAGTATAATAATTCAGATTAGGAATAAAAATAGAAGTATTACATAAAGGCAGAAAATACCACTTGCTTCTCTAAATCATGGCATTTCTTCAAGACTGTGGGAAAAACAGAAGGCAAAGCAGAAGTTTACCCCAGAGAGAGACGGTGAGGATTCCTAAGTGACGATGAGAAGCTTTAACCATATGCAATGAAAAAATTTGGAAAAGGGAACCAGATTCGAATCCCAATGCCACCACTCACATGCTGTATGACCTGACACACCCTCTTCCATTGCCTGGGTCTTTGTGCCCTCCTTTGTAAAATAAGATTGGTCTGACATGTAAAATCTAGTTTCTTTTTTTTTCATTCTCGGTTCCCTTCACTGCCTCTCCATAACGATAAAGGAACATTATTTCAAGAGAGGAGTGCATTCTCACATATGAGTTCAGATCTTAGTTAACAACTCAATACTAAAACAACGATGGTTTAAGAGCTTCCTTACATTGAGAGCTGGGGCAGATGAGCACTTCCAATCAATTTTTAGTATTATGACCTATGTATAAAAGCATGTTGTTGTTTTAATAAAAACTGTCTATTAGAAAACCTTGCCTACAGACCTGGGATTTTACAAAGTTAAGATTAAATCTGCCACATGGATCATTCTACTGGGCTAAACTGAAAATAGAAGTTGACAAAAAAAGTAAAAAGTTGTATGCTTCTATATTAATTCATACTAACAGGTACAGCTATTGTACAACTGGTGGCAGCTCTAGATGAGATCTGAACTGCTTTTGTTAAGCCCTGACCAAACTGAATATTTCTTTGGTACTGGGAATACAAAGCGTTTCGAGCAACGCTGAATAATGGAACAGGGCAAATCACTGACGTGAGAAATGGTTCCCACTTTGCAGAAACGATGTTGTGTCATGTGTATTACACAAGTGATGTGAAAATAAAGGGAACTCCATTCTGATAATTCTAGATAAGCGATGCCAATAATAACCATGCAAAAATTTGTTTAAAAACACTGGGAAATACACTTAGAAAGGTATCACATCCTCTAATGCCTTCACTCATTCTGTACTTTCCTAATCCAGCTGTCCTTTATTTCAGCATTTAAAAAGGAATGTAAATGCTCAGGAGTTTTAGAAAGGTTATCCAAAGTTGCCTTTTATTCTCAAGATTGCATATTTTTCTTATATCTCTTGCCTCTTAGAAACTTTTAAAGAGAACACTGGAAATAGACAAATTACAAGAGCAAGGAGAAGAGAAAGACCAAGCTCTATAAATTTTAGTGTATTTTGGAAGACTATTTTAAACAAGTGGTTTTGATTGTGTATTAATATTTTTTTCTCTGTTGACTCATTTTCACTCTATGAACAGAAAAGTATTTATTTTAATGACCAGTTTTTAATTTCTGCTGCTAGTCAGGTCTGAAGCAAAATGATCTGCTATAAAAGCAAACTATTTTCCCTTCATGTGCTGGAACTTATCCAAAAAGTCCTCCTCGCAGGGTGAGTGATGGTTCCAAAGAATCTGACACCCCTGAAAGATCTCCATTACATGCCACTGAACTGAGCTAATTCATTCATGAGCACGGCTCCCAACTCCAGCATTGCTCCCCTTCCTGTCTACAATTTTGCCCATTCATTTAACTTTTTCTAAATAACTCTTTTTGTCTACCCATTTAAAATACATTACCAAGCTTTTGGTTATATACCATTATATCAGGCAATATTTGGCAATGGAAACTCCTCAGTTAAAATTCATCATCACTATTAAATGCCTAATAAAAAACCTTGTTATTCATAAGTATTTGATGCAAGGCTTATAAACATTTTTATTGTTGCTAATAATAAGGCAATAATTAGCTTTATTATTTTTGGCAGAATTACCTTTCCACCATCACATCCTGCTACTTCATTCCTAACCTATGGAACTATAAGATTTCCCCTGAACATTCTATGTCTTTGTACAAACAATTAGTTTCCTTTAACTGGAATTGCTTTGTATCTCTATCTTCAAAATTGAATAAAAAGCTTGGGTTATTTTGAGAATTAAACATTGTATTATGGTATTGCACTTAGTCCAGTACCTTATACCTAGTAAGTGCCCAGTAGTAAGTTACTTGTTTACAATTCTATTCTCCACTTTACATTCTTATTTCCTATAGACAAGGGGCTGTGACTGTTTCTCTATACCCCTCACACATAGTACAGTCATTGGCTTAATGGGTGAATAAGCCATTAAATAATATATTGAAATAATAACATGGCTATATACTATATTCAAATATCAGTAAGTATTTGTATAAAATCAATTAATTTACTTGATTCTTTAATACAGTTAGTAAGTTATTTAGTTCACAAATGTCCTCTGGAAACATATTTTCACTCTGCTAATAATATCTTTCTTTACTCATTGAAATGTTAACTTAGCTAAGGTCAAATTAAGAAAAGTTTTGAATTAATGACTATGTTGTTTTCTTTTTAAAATGAGATTCTACTATATACATGAACCTATAAAAATAACAACTATGTTAAACTGGGTTAAGTTAAATTTTGAAAAAGTTTAAAGAAAAGTAACCCAAAGTGAAAGAGTAATAATAATTGAAGTTAGTAAAAATTGCTTTTCAGCAAGGACATTGTATAAAGTTCTGTGCTTTTGCTTAACATTATCTTTGATCACTTTATTAAGAGGAAAAAAAATAACAGATTGTTCTAAATTATATGAAAATAATTCCCCCCAAAGAATTTCATATGGCCTGAGTGAAGAAAAATTCTTATCCTTCAAAATTCTTGCTACACCTCAAGATCTGCTGTTCAAAGAATCCTGAGATTTACCATCTCTAACAAGTGGCAATGACCTTGCTGCACTGTAGACATTAGAGTTTGGAAGTCTTTAAGTACCTTTCATTTGTGTTGAATTAAATCACATGTTTCATTAATTATATAGGTCATGCATTTGCCTAGGAGTTAAAATATTCACTTTCAAAATGAAATAAATGAAGACCAGCTGGTTGAGGGGCATGGGGCAAACGCAGGATGTATTTTAGAATTTATTTATTTATTTTCCTTTTAAGTCTTTGAGTCCCTCATGTGTGGTGGCTTCCATTTCCACATTTTAAGTTTATCTAAACTGGTTTCAGGTCTTGCAGCAAGTTTCAGAAGGGGGAAGAGTTGATTGAAACTTGGGTGGAAAAATAAAAGTCCAGCAGCATGCTCAGCTCTGGTCTCTACACAGTAATTGATTAATTGATGGGAGTTATTTTCAGGAAAAATTTAAGTTTTCAAACTTATATTATGAATAAATTATGACTATGATGATTAATTTAAATAAAAATAACATGGTTATTTTCATGGAATGGGTGCAGAAGAAGAAAAAAGTGTCAGCATTTTTCTAAACAAGGGAAATATTCCATCAAGGATTCTGCCTCACCTCTTTGCATGTGTGCCTGTTGGGTAATACCGGGAACAGGATATGCCATCCCAGGCACAGTAAGGGTCTCGAGCCAGGCAGCAATCAGCACAAGCACTTCCATACAGGTCACACTGATGGAATCTCACTTGGGCCACGGCAGAAGCAGATCCAACATACAGCTGTTGCTATAACATAAAGAGAGAGGCCACTAGCAGAAATGGACAGAACTCTTGCTTAGCCCTTACACTTAGATTTTCACATTTATGCACAATTACCTCCTTGAATATGCACTTAAATGACTGCAGTTACTCAGGATAGATAATGGAACACTGATACTTTAATTTCTCCAAGATATGAAATACTTTTATAGACTTGGATGTATGAACAACAGAATTGCTAGTGACTTGACAGTTCTCAAGAAGTTGACTATTATTTTATTCATTGTCTAAGAAGAAAGACTGTTTCATCATCTAACATTTTAGGTCTTTTTAAAAGATTTATAGGGCCCAGCCGGGCATAGCTCAGTGGTTGAGCATCGACCTAGGATCCAGGAGATCGAGGTTCGATTCCAGGTCAGGGCACATGCCCGGGTTGAGGTCTCGATCTCCAGTTGTGGGCGTGCAAGAGGCAACCGATCAATGACTCTCTCATCACTGATATTTCTATCTCTCTCTCTTCCTCCCTTTTTCTCTCTGAAGTCAATAAAGACATATTAAAAAACAATCTATAGTAATGTTTTATAAGAGATTAAATATGAAAATGGTCTATTTTTTAAAAAAATCTTCACCCAAGGACATGCTTAGAGAGAGGAAGGGGGGGGGGATGTGAGAGAGAAACATCGATCAATTGCCTTCTTATACGTGCCCCTGCTGGGAATTGAACCTGCAACCTTATGTACCCTGACTGGGAATTGAACCTGCAACCTTTAGGTGGACAAGACGATGCTCAACCAACTGAGCCACTCTGGCCAAACAATACTGGTCTATTTTTTCATTTTTTAAATTGATATAATTGACATGTAACATTACATTAGTTTCAGGTGTACAGTGTAATAATCTGATATTTATATATATTGTAAATTGATCACACAAATCTAGTTAACATCCCTCACCAAACACAGGTACAAATATTTTATTCTTGTGATGAAAACTTTTAAGATCTATTTTCTTAGCAACTTTCAAATATTCAGTACAGTATTAATTATAATCACCATGCTGTACATTAAGTCCCCAGGACTTAGGTATTTTATAACTGGAGGTTTGTACCTTTTGATCACCCCATACCTCTGGAAGCCACCAATCTGTTCTCTGTACTTATAGGCTCCTTTTTTTTTTTTTTTTTAAATTGCACATCTAAGTGAGTTCATATGGTATCCACGTCTTTCTCTGACTTATTTCACTTAGCATAATGCACTCAAGGACCATCCATGCTATCACAAATGGCAGGATTTCCTTCTTTTATGGCTGAATAATATTGCATTAGATATAGTATGTACTGCATTTTCTATATCCAGTCATCCCTCAATGGACACTGGCGGTTTCCATTCCTTGGCCATTAAAAAAAATGCTGCAATCAACAAGGAAGTGCAGATATCTTTTTTAATTAGTGTTTTCATTTTCTTTAGATAAATACCCAGAAGTAGGATTACTGAAACATATGGTCGCTCTATTTTTAATTTTTTGAAGAACCTCCATATTTTTTTCCATAGTGGTTGTACCAATTTACATTCACACCGAGAGTGTACATTGATAAGTCATATTTAGAAGAGTGATGTAGATATGCATAGAATGACACAGAATAAACTCTAAGATATGTCATTAAGTTAAAAGGACAAGTAGCAGAACAATTAACATTGCATGTTCCCATTTGTCTAAACATAAAAGGTTATTTACTAATAAATTTGAGGAATATATGCAATTATTTCTGAATATATGCAACTATTTATTTCTGAATAGTTGCAATATATGCAACTATTTACTGATACACTAGAAACGTATCAGTAAAATAGAAGGGAGATTTGTGTTTCACTGCACAAGCGTTTTATGTTACCATTATTTCTGCAAAAACATTAGCAAAAAATTATAAAATAATGTCATGTAATTGTAGATGTAAATCTCATGTCTACCTTTCTAAAAATAAAAAAAAATCTATTACATGTGAATCACTAAATATTTTTGTCAGAATAAAACTGTAACTTGTTCAGATGTAAGCACATGTACTCATGTTCTTTATCCTTTGACCTTAACTCGTACACAGAACACACACACACAACTTACTCTCTTTGACGAAATCTCCATAGAAATAATAGGAGCTGGATCCTGAAAAGTTAAAATAGGTTTTCTTTTAAAGAAAGGAAATATAGGAACATACTTTAATGTGGTTACAAATTACCTAAAATCATATAATATGTGAGTAGTTCTATGCCAAGAAATCTACAGCTTTCATTTTAGTAAATCGATAGGCAAATACAATTATTAAAATACAGGTTCCTATTTAAAACCCTTTTCCAAAGGAGTGGGACAGGTATGGAACTGAGAAAAGTAGTGGATCATTTAAGCAGCTTCCTATTTGTTCTGAAATGTACTTTTTGTATTTGCATTTGAGTATTACTCATGTTTGGAAACTCAAGTATCTTTAAATAAGACAATCAAGTCAGAGTGTTCTTTCTTGTGTGTGTATGCATATATACAATTGCTTTTGTCATGTCTAATCTTTCCATTACCATTTTTTTGCATTTTTTCTTCTTTAGTAAATTCTCTGGGTAATTGATATACTATAATGTGCTTATCATATCACAGTGTTCCTAGTATAAAACCTACTGTTATTTTTTAATTGTCTATTTTTACTGTACATTTGTGCAAGATGAAACTTTGCAATAATCATTCTGGAATTTATATGTGATATGTGTTATTTCTTTAAGTCACAGTTCATATATTGAAATTCTTCTCGCATTAGATAATTACTGGCCTCTTCATTTGAATACTTTATGACAATAAAATAGATGCACCAGGATTTTAAATCATTCCTCACTTCAAATCACTCTGAATTCAAAACATACTTGTTAGAAAAAAAATTGACATAATATCTTTTCTATTTACAACTCACTTGGAATTGTCTGCAATACATAAATGTTGGCTGGATTATTTTCACTAAAAATACCTTGAATATCTGAAGTTCTTCTAGAATTACTTCTTCCATTGATTCTGTTTCTTGGTTGTAAATTGTGATTACTTTCAGAACAATTCCATTATCTGTAAGGAAAAAAAAGAGATAAACTAGGAGTTTTGTCACAATCTGGTTTTCAAACAATTCAAAGCCGTGTAGAGACTATGGATGCAAATAATGTTTGAAATGTAAATGCAATAAACATTTAATCATTACTAGTTAAAACAATGTATTTATGTCTTATGATAGTTATATATTCATATTTTTAATTAGTAAAAAACTAATTTCATATCCTGGCAAAAAATTAAAGCAAATTATATATAATTATTTTTCAAATAATTTGATTCAAAAGTCCAGTTAAAGATTCAAATATCAAAATATCTTTGGAAGAAAATATAAGACAGATGTCAAATGACTCCAGCTTCTTCTGTGATGTGTGATGAAAGAAAATTGTTTACCTAAAGCTACTTTTCTGGTAAGAAACTATACTTTTAATCTTAGGGAACAACATACTATGGAGATACATATGCACACACACTTTTAATAAGAAAAGCGTCAAGTACACACTATTGAGAGAATAGCATAATGAGCCTTCCTGTACTAAGCATTTAGCTTCCATAATTATCAATAATTTTATATATTTATGTTCACATTTTTAAATTGTAACTTATTTTTATTATTCCTGATATTCTGCACTTGTTATTTACAATGAAAAATTTAATAAGACACTAATTTGCCTGTAAAAATAATTTGCTGTAGTGCTAGAAATAACTCAGAAAAAAAAATCACTTTGGAGGTACTGATCCAAGAGTTTCTATGGTATTTAACAATTTGTTTAAACTTATCAAATATTATATTTAAGTTAATGAAATTTAATTAAAATAAAACTAATAACAACTACTTGTATTATACACTAAAAGGAATACAAATTATCATAGTTCTTAAATCCAAGTACACTCAATAAATATGCCACAATTATTACATCAAGCAGAAAGCAAAGATGAAACTCAAATGATTAATTGGCATTAGTGATTTTGCAATAAGGACTTTACAGATAGGTAGGGAGGGAGGTAGATAGAGAGATGATGATAGATGATAGATGAT
Organism: Miniopterus schreibersii; assembly: GCF_964146895.1. NCBI lineage: Eukaryota > Metazoa > Chordata > Mammalia > Chiroptera > Miniopteridae > Miniopterus > Miniopterus schreibersii. Next base: position 51,905,678 of record NC_138118.1, read on the forward strand.
AGATAGGTAGATAGATGATGATAGATGATAGATGATAGATAGATAGATAGATGATAGATAGATAGATGATAGATAGATAGATAGATAGATAGATAGATAGATAGATAGATGATAGATAGATAGATGATAGATGATAGATAGATGATAGATGATAGATAGATGATGATAGATAGATGATGATAGATAGATAGATGATAGATAGATAGATAGATAGATAGATAGATAGATAGATAGATAGATAGATAGATAGACGATAGATAATATTAAAGCATGTGTCTGGTAAATTTGGGGGAAATAACTATTATTTGTGGGACTTTCCAATGTTGTACTCCTCACACATTCATTAAATATGTTCTTTTGTGTTGAAAAGCTGTGGTACAATATAATTATATCTTTATGTTAAACGTGGTTTACATGATAACATAACTATATGCCTGATATTTCTGAAATTCTCTCAAATAGCTTTGGTTAATCTAACAAGAAAGTATTTCTAAAAATGTCTTGGACTACTTTCCAGGATATTTAAAAATAACATACTTTTTTCCATGATTAATTTTATCAAATGTGATCTTGCTTATAGAATTTTTTTTTTTTTTAACCCTGTTGGATGTCACGGTGACTGAATTCATGGCCAGGTAATTTTAAGTTTGCTAAAGAAATCTGCTGCTTTGTTAATCTTGATCCCACAGTGCAGACCATATTACTAACATTAATCTCCTAAAATAAATGGATGAAATGTACCCGGCACCAGAGATCAATTTCTAGAAATCAGATGAATGTTTCCTTATTTAAATGTTTGCTTTTTCAAAAAGTATGACTACAAAAGCCCAAGTACCAATATTAACATTATGTCCTGATTCCTGATCTGGGCATATGCATTGTCTCTTTAGAATTATATCTCCACAATTAAAGTTATGTATATAGAGTAGCAACTGCTATAGCAATTACTATGATGCTTATGAAAAGAGAAAAAAAAATGATCATTTAAAAAGTTTTTAAAATTACTATAGACTTTTAAAGTATGTGACAGAATTTGCTACATATAACTCTGGATGCTAAAAGATTCCAAACTCTCTTCCACAACATAGCTTTAATATATGGCATTAATTGAAATTATAGATTTCTTTGAAAATTTTACTTTTAGCATTTTTATTATGATTTATTTTATTAATTGCAGGATATTATAGCTTTGGTCTAAAAGTTTAGTTCCATTATGAGTAACACTTGGCTTGTTTGGTATTAATGGTTGATTCTGATGGGGCCTGATAAACAATGCTGTGACTACAGGTTGAGGTGAAGTTATTATCCCAAATGTTTAAAAAAATCTTGAGATCTTACTGAGCAGTTGAAGTTGACAATTGACCTGGGGAATGACAAGAGAACCAACCACATACAGCCCTTACTTTCTTTATAAGCTCTACTTGGAACCAGCATTGGTTACTAACATCAGTTATTTGTTTCTTCATTTACTCATTTGTTCAAGTGTATTGAGCATGTATCATAAATTAGGTGCTGTAACTGTCCCAAATCCTCTCTTCCACTGCAGCAAATAAGGTGTGTGTAATAGACTGATGGATCAAAAGGATATTTGTTGATAGTTTTTTTTAATATTAATAATGTTATCAATTATATTGTTCAATTTAAATATTTCTCAGTCTTTCTAATCTCTTTACCTGTCCCAATAAACAAGACATCATATTGGCCATCCTCCGCTTCTACTTGATCCACTGCTATTTGTTTCAGGTTATATTTTCCATCTGTTTTTACAAGTATTGGTTTTTTATGGACAGGTTTTATGGGCTGGTACATAAGTGGATGGCTTCTTGCAAATCGAATCGCATCATCGGGATAGTCTTTCGTGGTTCCATACCTCCCTCCATTCACTTTGCTGGCACACTAAAATACAAGTGACAAGGTCAATTTTTATTTTTATTTTTGCCTTAAACCTAAAGAACAAATTTAAAATCAATTTATGAAAAGAATTAGAAAAACTGTATATGCTTAATTAACTGTGCATTTAGAAACATTTAGTAAGCATATATTCTTCATTACAGAAATAAAATCTACTACATTAAAAGCTGCAAGGAGATTCTGAATTATTTTAAACATACAACACTAGAAATACAGAGAGTAGTGAAATCTTGGAAAAGTGAAGTATATTTAATACTGGTACAGTTTGAAGGTGGTAAAAATCATATATATTGTAATTATTTTCCCTGTTTTCTGAAATTCATTTTTTTCAATGTACATTAAATTTTGAAGGTAAACAATGTATTGTTTAGAGCAAAACAAAAAGACTCTTTGTTGTGCTAAATGTTCCCCTCCCCAAATTAAGGATCACATCAGCACAAAATAGCTTTCCCATTATGGAGACTATGATGATATGATTGGTGATGGTTCCAATTGGCTTGCTGACTATAGAATTTAGTGTGGTAACATAGAAACCTTTTAAAATTCCATCATTATTGGTTAAGAAAAACCCTCTCTCTGTTCTACTGTAATCTGTATGAATTTGTATTATTTTTGATGGATTAGACAGAATAAATTGAGGAAACCAGAAATATTTGTTAAAACATGTCTCAGTTCTTAAATCACTGCCTCCAAAAATACACGTCCAACAGCACCTTAAGTTACTTCTTGGGATACCTTTAATTGTTGAATCATGCTTGTCATTAAGAGCTCCCTCATTTTGCATATTTTCCTCCAGAATCAACAGCAATTGCACTGATTATCTTGATAAAAATTTTCCACTTTAGAGTATAAATACAGTAGTTTAGTAATCAGATTCTGCAGAGAGGGCATTTTTAACGGTTTGTTTTAAAAATTGAGGCCATATTTCTTAATTTGGCCTGAATTTTTCACTTGAGTGTACTTTCATGATATATAATTGGAAACATTTTGGACCAGCCTGGAAGCAGTTCAGTAACCAGTCACTTCCTCCAAATCTCCTTTAATACCATGTGGTTTCAAGACGCTTTTCCAGCAAAGCCACAGGAGTGGGTTTTCTCCATTTAAATTGCAATTTCAATCAATGGAGTGAAATAAAATATACTCACGTCTTACTGGAAGTCATAATTTTAAGCTAGTGAGAGGGAGTGATTGAAATGGCAAAGCCTTACACTTGTTAATGGAGGTAAGTTTTGTTTCCACTTTGGATTTTGGCTCTGCAGGAAGGTTTCTACTTGACTTGCAAGTACTTGTGGAATCATCATAGTGATGGGTTTTCACCAGCTGCTCCTAAAAGAGTAGACTGACTTGCATGACAAGTTAAGTGTTCTCCATGGCTCACGGAGTGCATAAAATGATCATACATTTGCCCAACCTAGTTGAGCACAGGATACATGATACAAAACTCATCATTGTCATCATCATCACCATCGCCATCACAATCGTCTTTTTTAGGTACATGTGCATTAAAAGCACAAAAGTTTGAATGGCTGGTGAGGGAGAATCTTGGTAGCACCAGTTGAGAGGCAGAGGTGGAGCTTCCAGTACTTTCCAACACTTGTATTGGCACTTTTGTTCCAAGAGCCAGCAAGAATGGTAAATGAGATGCTAAGTATTCTGAAGAGGCAGAGGAACAGTTACCTTTAGATATGCTAAAGTGAGAGTCCAGGAGAAAGTTTGGCTTAGGGAACTTGAAACCCAAATATTAGAATATAAAAATGTCTCCTGCTTGGAAATTACATGGGGCACTAATTCTTCTGAAGAGGCTGGGAGAAATAATACCATGCTCCTTTGATTGGATGTTTCCATATTCACTAGTACCCTTAAAAGTCAAATTTTTGTTGGGGTTACTTAGCCAAGATGTCAATGATAATACATACTTCATAATCCTGCTGAGGTGTATCCATCATAGATTCTTTTCTTTAAATAACAAGCATACAACTAGATATAAGAAGTGATTTTTCTTTGCCATGCAAGTGGTCAAGCACATTTTTAGGTGTAGGATTTAATTGTTTAATGTAAAGTTTTGTAAAACATCTGAAACAGTGAACAAAATATTACTAAAAGCCTTTAAAAAATAAGACTACTTTTTAAAATGCCTAAACTTACAGAACCGGGCCTTGGATAAGGGACTTTCCCTTCATAGAGCGACCAGTGGTATTCAGGTCCTTCCTTATGTGCATATGGTCCGTTAAAAGCTGCCCGAATGCTTGACATATGATAGACACATATAGCATGTCCTCTAAATATATTACTGAAAAATACAAACAAACAAACAAACAAAGATAATTACTATTATGGAACAGACTAGAAGATTACCTAGTCAAACCCTCCAGACTACATAGATAAGAATGATGTCTTCGGGTAAAAAGTTACAATCTCTTAAGCAAAGGGCATTCTAGAAATATTAGCTATTGCAATATTTCAAGAATTAAAACTGCAAAACTTAATATTTCTTTTCCTATTTTTATAATAAATTGAAAATGATATTGTTAGAATAAAAAAAGTGCATAGTTGTGTCACTTCAGTTTATTATTGCTAATTTTATATCATATTTTTATATTTTTATTAAGAAATATATGGGTTCAATATTTTAAAAGATTCATTCCCAAGATGACTTATTCCTTTTAAGGTTTTATATCCTTGTATGTTATTCCATATTCAGAATAAACAGTGTTCCCCTAATCACCATGTTGTTAATATTGCTACAAATTCTATTCAAATTTTATTAGATTTCTCAGTGTATATTATCTGAATAAAACTTAAAGCCTCATAAATATTTGGGGCTTTGTTCCATTCTTTACCTTGGGGTCATGTACACATTAAGAAGCTCACTGTATATTCCTTCCTTGAGGTCACTGAAAACGGTGCAAGAGTGGAAAGATGACTGGACTGAACTAGATTAATTTGTGGAAAATTATTTAAATTACATAGAACCCAGAACTAGCAGCAATTGAAAATATTTTCTAGATAAAAATTTCTACTTGCAAAGGATAAAGAGAGTAGTTGACTATGACAAGTTTTACTGGTGGCACGTAATAAAATTAAGCAAAAGTATGTTTTTAAATGATGTGCTTTTAAAATCTGGTTTTCTTAGGTTGGTGTGATCTGAATGAATTCTTACATTTCCTCAGCCCCCTCATTGTGAGAATCAAAATAATTTATGTTTGTGAAAGTGCTTTACAAGATGCAAAGTTCTTTATAAATAGAAAAGTTCCTACACTCTGAGACACCTGTAGAACAGCAGTTATGTTACTGTCTCAAGACATCAGTTCACACATTTTATAACACACCTTGAAGCAATTGGAAATGCCTACGATAGTGAGAAAACCAGAGATGGTCTCCCAACTGAAGGGGCAATAAATCTTTGATCACCATGCTATGAATATCAACTCTTACGTCAGGTAACAGCTGGGAAACCACTTTCTTTGATTTATGTATATATTGAACAGTCAACATTGAAATTATGGAAGAAAATAATGTCTTGTCTTTGAAATCTTGACAGATCCATTATGCTATCATTTAGGAAAGTAGCTTACAAACTGATCACACTAACCCATAGAAAACTATACAGATTATCCCATAGCTTGTATTTATCACATAAAGCCATGGAATTATCATGCAATGCACAAATTCTGCACTGGCATAAAGGAGAAGATGAAGTTAAAAAAAAGTTAGGGATATTCTATGGACTGTGATAACTACCAATGTGTATTAACCACTTTTCTTTGCATCAAGGAACAATTGATAGCAAAATTGTTTCCATGTTTCTCTGTTGAAGAAAAGGTCTCCTATCAATAGCAGGAAGCTTGTCCAAAGAGCTTTACTGTTTTTTCAAAGTGAGCATACCAAATCACCTGCTAAGAAACTAAATGAAAGCTTTGTGGAGAGACACTAAGCAAATAAGTTAAACATGATTATATCACAATTAAGGCCAAATGCAATGCAAACGAGAAGCTATAAATTACATCATTTGATCCCTTTGTAGAGAATTAGGGTATATTCTTTATTTCTCATTCCAGTCATTTCACCTCCACTCTGCCTTATTTGGAAAGATGCTCGGGAAATTATATATATATTCTCAACCAAACTGATTCTAATAATATATTTTCATGCATTATAAGCCCTAAACATGAGCAGTTTATTTAAATTTAAAACATGGAAGGCAAATTTCATGTGTTCTCTGTGAATCTACATAGAAGTAGGACAACCACAGTAAAGGGTGAGTAAAGTGTTTTGTGATTTAAGAACAAGGACTATTTCTTTCTTCTTATTTTTTTTTAAAAAAAGGTTTATTGGTTTTAGAAAGACAGAGGAAGGAAGAAGGAGAGGGAGAGAGAGAGAGAAACATCAGTGTGAGAGAAAAACATTGATGGGCTGCCCCTGTGAGCCCCTTACTGGGGACCAAGCCAGCAACCCTGGTATGTGCCCTGACTGGGAATTGAACCAGCGACCTTTTGGTGTATGGGATGATGCTCAGCCACGCCAGCCAGGGCACAAGGGGTCTTTCTTAAAGATGAAAATTGTCAAGTACTGAAGAACGGATGCAAAGAGTGTTGAAAGAGAAAGTCATCTGAAGCCAGAGAAGTGGGTAAATAAAATCCTGGTGATGAGAACTAATAAAGTAGACACTGGGATTCTGTCAAAGCAGCATTAGAGAGCTCAGAGGAAGGACTTCCAAAGCTCAGTGGGTAACAGTTGATAGAGAGCTTTGAAAGCCTGACTTGGAAAATTTTATATGACAATTAAAAAAATTATCCTATTTGTTTCCTTGCCATTGGAGTAAAATTCACAAAGAAGTCAGACCGAAAAAGACAAAAACCATACGATGTCACTCATGTGGAATATAAAACAAAAAAGAAATAAATCAACAAACGAAATGCAAACAAACTCATAGATACAGACAACAGATTGGTGGGTACAGAGAGGAAGGGGTGGGGGAGGGCAAACCGGGTAAAGGGAGTCAAATATATGGTGAAGGATGAGTCTTAGACTTTGGTGTCGAGCACACTATAATATGTACGGCTATTGAGTTGTAATGTTGTATACTGGAAACTTACATGATGTGATTAACCAATGATACCTCAAAAAAAATTATCCTAGACTTTATAGCATGGAACTAATATCTTCTAAACTGTATGAGAATAAAATCATTCTGCTGTGAATCAGAGAGGGAGACAATCAGGATACTGTGCACAGGAGGATACTGGGATACTTCAAACAAAAACAAGTAAGGATCTAGATTGAGGTCATGGCTTTAAAAATGAAAGAATAATTGTAAACGTAGGATAACAAAGAGAAATGAGAAAGACAATGGGCCAACAGGATTTCCAAGTAAGATACACAGTGAAGAGGGAGGCATATTTTGTTTCATGTTTTTATTGACTACATAGATTTCTCACCTGGTAGTATTAAAGAGTCCAAATATCAATGGGTTCTTATGATCTCTAGTATGCAGCAGAAAAACATCCTCTGAAAAATTAAAGGTCATTACATTACTTAGTATTTGTAGTCCTCTTTGCATGTAAAGAAAATCATTATAGATTGTATGATATAAATTTTCATGTACAGCCATACAACCATGACCGAATCACAACAGAGTGAAACCCTTGGCTCTTCAGCATGGCTTCGAGCTGAGCCTTAAGGAACTGAGAGGTGCCGACTCTAAGCTAATGAAAGGGTCTTTTTTGATCCTGTAACTCCTTTGCCCCACCACATGGACCTGGCCAAAATGAAAAGAACAGAAACTTGCTCTAAGTTAGATAGAAGTCAAACACTGCAGAAAGCAAGCTTTCCATCTGTGCTAGAGGCAGTGACGATTACAGAGAGGCATATACATCAAAGTAAAATTTAATTCTCCCAATATTTACCTAATTCATCAAAATACGTATCAATTCCATTCAGTCCTGGTACTGAGCAAACCAGTCTGGCTTTTAGGAAAGTGCTCCACTTATTCACCAGTATTCTCTGTCCCCCCACATCATTCTGTGAAAAACAAAAAACAGGTAAGTGGGGAGCTAAAGACTTTTACCAAAAACAGATCTTGTATTATTAAACAAACATGAGATTTTTCATTTAAAGTAGGAAATTTAGCCCAGCTGGTGTGGCTCCAGGAGATCGAGGTTGGATTCCCGGTCAGGGAACAGGCCCGGGTTGAGGGCTTGATCCCCAGCAGGGGGTGTGCAAGAGGCAGCCAATCAATGACTCTCTCATCATTGATGTTTCTATCTCTCTCCCTCCCTCTCCCTTCCTCTCTCTGAAATTAATAAAGATATACCTTTTTTAAAAAGTGGAAAATTTAGCATAAACTTCAAGTAATAACGGATACAATTCTCCATAAAGTTTTTTAGGTTTGCACATTCTACCTGGCCGGTGTACTTTCACTCTGGTCCACTAAATATACTTTATAAGTATTAAATGATTTTAATAGAGTGGTCTCTCCTAAGTAAATCACAGTGGTACCTCGGTTTTCGAACGTCTCCGTTGGCGAACATTTTTGTTTACGAACGCCGTAAACAGTAAATGCTTCGGTTTTCGAACCGGCCTTGGAAGTCGAACATGCCACATGCTTCCACTGAGGGCAAGATCCTGAGGCCCAGCTGCCGGCTGTGGATCCCTCAGTTTTCCAACATTTCCGAACTCGAACAGTCTTCCGAACGGAGTACATTTGAAAGCCGAGGGACCACTGTAGTGGCTTTTATGATACAGCAGCCTTTATTTTTTTAACTGAGAAATAAACTGCTTATCTCATAAATATAGAAGCATACATTCCTTTTTCTCCTTTTAGAATAAAGAACTTCAAATATACACACATAAACACAAACACAGATAATATATATAATATATATTTGTACACACATACTCTATATGATACATATAGTGACATATCTGCAAATCTCTTCTTAAATGTACTCATTCAATATCTTCTTAAATACCAGATGTACTTTTACATTTGCAATACTACTAGCATTCCCTAAATATATATTGCTACTTCCGTTGATTTTAAATGTTTTCTGTCTATTTGGATACCCAACAAACTACAGATGTTTTTTCTACAGAATCAACCAACTGCATTGTTGAAACATACTTATGTAAACTGCTTAGAATGCAGACTAAGGAAACTAAAAATCTTGTTTAAATTAATTTTTTAAAATAGAGCTCAAACTTCTGTTGGGGAAGAAGTATAGCTTGATTATGGACTATTTCTTTAGTATGACTTTGAAAGTGGGGAAATCATACAAAATGCAAAGCTCTCCTAAGAGAATTTTCACTGAATATGAAGTATACAGATCAGATAGTAAATGCAAACATTAAGAAGCCTACACAATAGTGGGAAATATTTTAAAGTAGAAACCTACTATAAATTAACAAAGGCATGACCATAAGTTGTGAGATAAGCAAGCTTAATGAGAGAGAAGTTCACTTCTCACCATGCAAAGTCGCCCCACTCTGGTGTAAATTGCATGGGCATTGTTTTCTGCCTCCAGCGCCTTCTCAGTAAAAAAGAAATACACTTTGTTGTCATCTCGGTCTTCATTGTCAGGAATCATATAGGAGCCTACAAATTTTGGTTCTACAGAAAGAAAGAAAATAACATTGAAATAGTTATTACAGCAAAATAAGTTATATCACATGAATGCTTCAGTTTAACTTTCATTATTTATGAAAAAATATTTTCCTTGAAATTTTATATTAAACATTAAAAATTGTGTAGCTATCTCCATTTTATTTGCAATAAACATTTTAAAAATTATTACAGGACATTTAAAAAAAATTAGAGGACAATTAGAAAATAAAATAGTCAAGTTTAAAAAAAAATTGAACACCATACATTACAGACTTGAAATGCTTCAAAGAAGGACACATTGGAGGCACTATAATGCTAGTCTCCATAAATAATTCCTTCCCATACATATAAAAAGTGAATGTAAATATATGTAACTTGTTTTAGTAAAGAAGTCTATTTTTTAATTCATAAATTATTTAGTAGTCTAATTCATGGAAGACCATTTTAATTTTAAAATAGAAAATTTAAGTTTTTGTGTTTGTAATCTAAAAGATCTGAGTGAATGAACTTTGATTGATACGGTAGGTCAAATGTTTTAATAATAACATGCTGCCAATAATGATGATGCACTTTAAACCTTAATAAAAAGGTGGAAATCAATGAAAACGTTCACCATAAAATGATGTTTTAGTACCTACAGTGTGTCAAAATATGTAAATAATTCCTTACGAGGAATTCTGTGTCAGTGAATGGCTAGTGATTTTCCTAGAGTTTTATTTGTCTCTAAAGTGTAATGTGATCCTGTTAAAACACGCAAATCAAATCAATCAATTCATCGAAAATAATACCAATTGATAAAACAACTTATTGGATAAAAGGGTTTTTTACTTTTCATATATCTGCTTTGCTTTCTCCATTTAAATCTTGGTATCTAAACATTGCTGTAAGTGTAATTTGGTTTTATAATAAAGACAAATCATTTTGATATAAAACAATATACACATATATATCATATTTGAATTCACAAATTTTGCTAATTTTAAAAACCCTGAATTTTGTAAGGTCTATAAATCGCATTTGTAGTTGCTACCATCACATGGCAAACGCCCGAGTTCATGCCCCGCGCTCGGCCCCGCCGCCCCCCGCCCCCCCCAGCCCCCCCCACCTTGCAGCAGGCGGTCGTCGTCGTGCTCGGTGCGGAGGTGGGCCAGGCGCCCCCCGCTGCGGAAGATGGCAGCGTCCCTGCCCCAGTAGTCGCTGTAGAGCCCTGCGAACAGCTCACTGCCTGCGGGGAACAGCAGGGAGAGGAGTGAGCGCCTGCTGCCGGGTCTGAGGGCAGTGCCTAAACCGCAGGTCCACCGCACCGCGCCGCGGTCCGCTATGAACACCACCGCAGGAAGTTAGTATATAGCTAAGGGCGTGCGCGGTACAGTCAGGCCTGACTCTGGCGCTTACCAGCTGTGTGAACCTGGGCAGGTGGTTTAACCTCTCAGTTTTCTCATTTATAAATAGAAATAGCACTCTAAAGGGTTAAGAGTAAAGAACTGAAAAGAGTAGCTGGCACATACTAAGGCCTAGATGAGCACTTGATCAATAGCCTGGTTGGATCTTATTTTACTAAACCTCTTTAGCCTTCATAGCACCAGGTTATCGATTATTATTATTGGTGTTATATGTGAGTCAGCTAACTCAAATCCTTTTTGTAACAAGAAATTGCTCCCATCAACATGATTTTAATGTGGGAACCACAAAGTCTGACCAAGTTGTATATAATCCAACTAGTTGCCATTTAATTGGTAAGTTTGTTGCTTAGATGAAAAGCTATAGAGTTCCTGATTTAATAGACCAGTCAACATAAGGAAACAAGTTAGCTGCGACCCGTGGAGGGGCAGACTTAAGACCAGGCTGAGGAATACATAAAGGTATGCAGTGGCTCAAGAAACCAGTGTGCCTCTGCAGCCAGCCAGAAAGAAAGGCGTTAAAACAGCTTACGAGGCGAGCAAGAAAAAGCTTAACAGCTAGAAAAATATCATAGGGATATAACTGGAGCCCTAGAAAGACCAACACCTCTCCAGCATAGGGACTTGGAGTGCTCTTTTGTCAAAGTGACAACAAAAGGCAATCCGTGTGCCTGTCACCGATGCCAGGAGGATTGCTGTGGGGCTATGCAGCCTGATGTCCTGTCCCAGGCAAAATCTCTGATTAAGCAGCAAATGATTGCAGCAGACCACTGAGAATAGCAACTTCAATTTAGGGTGCTAAAATTATTTTCTTAATGAGTGTCATATAACTCTGGTCAGGTTTAAAAATAGAAATGAGGAGTATGCTAAACTCAAATTATAAATGCTTTTTTGTTAAATTTGGAATGTGTACCCATGGTATTTAAAGTGCTTAAAAGTTTAAGAGAATTCAAATGAACTGTGTTTCCAGTTTCATATATATACTCAGTTTTAGACTTTGAATTATTAAAGGAACAGGTATCAAAATGTGACTAAGTATATAAACAGAATTTGAAAGAACTTTAGTGTCATATTTATAAATCTTATTGTGTAGAATTTATAAATTACTTCAATATCTATGAAGGGTTTTTTAAAATGTGAAGCCTTTAAAACTTTTAAAAACTTAAATAGATCAGACATATTTATATGGTTTAAGATTTGAGAAGTAATCAACTGAGTTATAAATGTGACACTTTGTAAGGAAGTTTATTTTCAACTTGAGTTAACTGACCTAATTTTTAAAAATATGATTGTTTTTGTTATATCAGATTTAGAAATAGAATAATGAGATATAAATTGAATTCAAAGACTTAAATAAGTTTTTAGAAATGTAATTATAATAAACTTTTTCATTTATAAAAAAACAAGTAACTGTAAATTATTTTACTGCTCTCAAAATTAACTATGGATACTTAAAAACTATATAGAATATAAATACAGGTTCCCCACAAGGAAATTACTTTTAAACTATACCTATTATATGAGAGAGAAACAACTGGATTATAATATTAACAATCGGTGAATCGAGGTACATGGTAGACAGGTAATAATTGTACTCCTTTTTCAATCTTTCTTTGTATTTAACATTTTTCAAGATAAATTTCATAAAAGAGCCATATTTGTTGAATTTATCCTGTATGCTAAGTGATACGTGTGATAAGAAAAAATAACAAAAACTGAAAAACAAAGATGGTTCACATCTGGCTTAAGAAAGTGTAAGTTGGTACAGAAAAATTACACCAAGACTCTTATTTAAACATGCTCTTTGGCAATAGAAGGGGGAAGAAAGCAACATAATTTACAACAAAGTCACTAATGCTGTTTCCACCAGAAATTTTAAATCCAAAAGTGAAGAAAGAGTATTTTGAGAAAAATGCGTTCAGTGGTGAGGGATGTGAGTGAACCACATGGGACTCCACACTCCTTGAACATGGATAAGAGGGAGTCACAGCGAATTCACTCAAGGCCCTGGGGATGGTCACCTTTATGGTATTAATGAATAAGTTGACGGCAAGAGAGTTAATTATTGAACATCCAGGGTGAGAATTTTTCTGATATTATTTTTGTTTTTATTTTATTTTATTTTATTTTGTTTTATTTTTAAAAACATTTTTATTATTACTGATTTTTAGAGTGAGAGAAATTGAGAGGGGAAAAAGAGAGAAATATCGATGTGAGAGAGAGACTTTGATTGGCTGCCTCCTGCGTGCCCCTTACTGTGGGCACGAGCCCGAAACCCTGGCATTTGCCCTGCCCAGGAATCAAACCAGCCACCTTTTGGTACATGGGATGGTGCCCAACCAACTGAGCCACACCAGCCAGGGTGATATTTTTGCTTTTAATTATTATACTTGATTATATCTCCCATCTAAAAATATAAAGGCCATTTTAAAAAAAGCTTTTCTAAATGTGACATATTTTTCTAGTATAGATTGTTCTGAATGTTTAACGCATAAGGAGGGCAAAATATAGATTTCTTAAAATTTATGACAGTTTTCTATTTCATAAGTTTTTAATATTTGATTTAACTTTCTAAAATATTTCTAGAACTTTCATATCTGAAATTTTTGTTATTATGGGAAACTAATCTGTATATTAGGTCAGTTTTATTGTACTTAGGTGAATTTGGGAGACATCGTTACAAAGTTCTACTTGTTTTAATCAGTTTATAAAGTTAACAAACAAGTACCTTTTGGAGCCACTAGATGGCAACCGTATGATACCAAATAATACTGTATTCAGGGCAGGTTTTCTGTATAAAGGAATAAAAGATGATCTATTACCAGTTTTACCCAATTTCCCTTTTTTGTATCCAGATAAAAGAAAATAGTCTGTGGACAACTCAAATCACACAGTATGAACTGTGTGACTTAACCTTCAAAGGAGCTGAGCAGGTGCTCAGATCTATATGCTGTGTAAACTGAACCAAATGCGTTTCTACTAGAAACATGTTTTCCTCAGAAGGAAAAGATTCTCCTTTCATATCTTATTATTATTAGTGTGAAGAACAAAATAGATCCACAGTAAGAGATAATAATATTTGGTAAAATACTTCCCTCAGGGAAAAAAAAAAAAAAGCACTCTAATGAAAAATAATAAATTAGATAGAATAAAGCTTTTGGCACAAATGTTACCTAATCAAGTGAGCAAAAGTACTCACCATCTTTGTAATAATTGATACTATTTGTAGTAAATATATAGTTTCCAATTGAGAACTTCACTTTAAAACTATAACCATTTGGTATAGAGAAAAATCTGTGAATCAATATTTAGGTATTTTACAGAGAGCAAAAATAACATCTAGATAAATCAGATTTTCATGAATTAAAAAGAAAACAATTTCATAGAAATAGTAAAATAGGTTTTAGAGTTTCAATGATAATAACAGAATTACCCAGGTTTTAGGTGTTCTATGTCTATGGAGACATTATATTTAATGTCTATTAGCTTAGTCAAAAACTGGTATATAATCTATTTTGATACTCTGAATATTTATATAACCACTAGATTTTTATGCCATACATTACTTTTCATTGTTAGTGCACTGAGCACTGGCTTTTGTTGATAACTGTTGTTACGTTAATTTTTGATGGTCAGGTGTGGTTATAATTAAAAAATAAAACACATCTGCAGGGTATTTTGACAGGTGAATGTAACTTATCATTGTCATGCTCAACAATAGTCTCTATGTACAGATACCCGAAACCTGGCAAACTAAGCCTCCAGCTTGAAACCTGCTGTTTGACCTTGGCAAAACCATTCACTATCCAATGGTCTCAGTATCTGTAGGATCAGGGAGATCTCCATGTGGTTGCTTGAGCCTGCTAAGCTTTTATGGTCTCTCTGCTGTACCCCTCCTGCATTTTTTTTGGCCTGAAATTCTTCACCTCCTTTCCCACTTCACCTCCCATTTACCTGGCTATTGCCCGCTTTCTCCATGAATCCTTCCATGACCAAACTTTTGTTAGTTTCGTGGTATCTAGTACGGCCACAGCCTCATGCCTATTTCTATCATATTCCTATATTTTATTTAACTCTGTATGTGTTTGACATTGTGCCTCACTAGAATGCAAACTTCTTGATGTGTCTTATACACTCTTTTGTCCCCAGTAGCTTGTACTGCATCTGGGATACAGAAAATGCTTGGTAAACATTTGTCGAATCAATGAATGGCATAATGAATTAATAAATGAATATATCTAAACCTCTTTTAGATGTCTACATAAAAAAGCTATAGAAATACAATAAGAAAAACTCAGAATAAGATTCTGATTTTTTCAAAACTGCTCCAGGGAGAAATATCAAAAGAAAAAAAACCAATTAGGCATTTATATCAGTTAAGAGAGGTTTTTCGTTGTTTTTATTTTGAATTTTTGCTCCTCAAGGAGCCTTGTTATTTAATTATTTTAATTCATGAACACAAGAATTCTATTTTCTTCTATTATTTGTCCTTAATACTTTCAGCCCCCCCAAAAAACTGTGTCTACACTAAATTGTTTATA
The DNA here is from genome assembly GCF_964146895.1 of Miniopterus schreibersii. Taxonomy (NCBI): domain Eukaryota; kingdom Metazoa; phylum Chordata; class Mammalia; order Chiroptera; family Miniopteridae; genus Miniopterus; species Miniopterus schreibersii. The sequence continues at coordinate 51,921,133 of NC_138118.1, forward strand.
TGAAAGAAAATGATAGTTATTTGACTCCTGGCAATAAACAAAAACAATTCCACTGTAAATAATTCTAAGTTAAAATGCATAATTAAAATACTTTTGTACACAACTCCTTTTTTATAATACAAAGTCTAACTGAAGTTTTAGTTAACAGTATTGCATTTCCTTAACATTTTATGGAATTTACCAACAGCTTTGTTCACAGACATTTTATTAATCAATTGGAGATTTTATTCACCGTTGGGCATACAGATCTCAACGGTTTAGTACAAAAAATTCAGAGTAGTTTTTCATGCCCTGCTTATCTCCTTATGGTTTACTTAAGCACTTCTCTTTAGGCTGTAAATGTCTCCAAATCTGATGTGAAATACGCCTGCCTCATGGAAAGCACACAGTTAAAGATCGATTTAAAGGCCTCATTTCATAACTGAGCTGTATAACTCTGTTAGAAAATTATTCTACTTCACATGCACTGTTTTGCAGAATGACTGTGACAGGCATCACTGCAAATAGAAACAAAATGCACTTGGGAAGACAAAGGTGGATCAAAATGACGCATAAAACCCATCGTCCCAGCCCCCAGCACATATCGCTTAGAAAGCTGGAGAAAGTGGGAAGGACGCGTTTCGCTTTGCTTTTAGTTACGCAGTTGTCTGGGCTTCTGTTGGTGTCGTTTTGGCAGAGAGCCGGCACCATCAACGTCCAGAAGGTGCTTTCTGAGCCTGTTCCTTTGCATCTGCTGCCACCCAAGGCGGGACTCAGTTTTCTTGGGGGCAAACCAGTGACGTGGATACCGACATGGTCAAATCAGGTTCCTAAGGGAGGGGATGTCAATGGGGAATTGAAGAGTAGGACTTTTTTCTTTCTAACTTTTTATTATGTTTTGAAGAAACTTTAAGCAAAGTATTCAAATAGCTCCTTCGAGACTCACAGTTCTGGTCAGAAGCAACTAAGCATGTGGATAACTGGCATTCTGCCAAATGTGAGAGAGCAGCAGTTTTTGATAAGAAATTATAGATATTCTTTAGGCACAGAAACAAGGTAAGGGAATAGCTTGAAGTCTAAGTTACTAGAGAGTTGAGATGAATTCAAGAAACAAGCCAGCACATTCACTTGTTACATTTGTGGGGGTTGTAATTATGAAGGCATATTTTACCTTCATTTAGATTTTTAAATTTATATTTCTATACTATTAAGTCCTATTTTGTGGGAAAACTATTCATTGATAACTCTGCCCGGAGTTGATTTCAAAGAAATATTTATTAATTTAAAAAGTTTTAATGTTATTAAGAGCTCAAAATAATCACTTCAATTTTCCCTGCTTGTATTCCAACTCCCTCTCATTCAATCAACATCGACCTTCAATTCACAGAATTGGTAATGAGGAGACATAGTGACTACAAAGGTCTCATTATTACACACAAGAGTGCAGGAAAAAAATTTCAGTGGCTGTAAACTTTTGTGGATTTATTTCCTGAAAAAAAGTAATATGGTACACACCAAAAAAAAGCATAAAAAAAATTAGTGACTGTAGAATATCTTATTTGTGGTTATTTGTTGAAATAATTTTTAGTAAGTCTTTAAGAAGTATTTTAAAAACATCCCAACAGCAAAGCTCGCACTTTCAAAGTAAAATGTTGAAAGGTACACGACAAATTAGAGTAGTTTTACTCCCCAAAACTAGAAACATGTAACATGAATGTTAGTATACCTTAGGCACTTCAGGGATGGTAGGTATTGTTACACCTGGAGCTGATAATACAAATCTAGCCCAGAATGAAATGTGCTAAAAACGTGGCAACAGAACTGAGAAGGCGAAGTGTAAGGGAAATCATGAAGTTACTGAAGGTGGTAGCAACTTAATAAGGAGGATATTGCAACAATACATCATATATAACTTATGAAAAAGAGCTATTGTTTCTCCTCCCGGCCCAAATGACAAAAAATATATAGAAAATGTGTCCTAAATTTTTATTTTGCCAGTCACCAAACCTACCAATTTAGTGGCAAGTTAAATACTAAGTATCTTTGGATGACTTGAAAGGTATAGGCAAGTAATGTAGCATCTTATTTACTAACTATTCATTGTTTCAGCAATCTTTTTCAAACCAGGTTGTAATGTCTTGTATACTTAAACCTACTTTAAATATAATATTAGTAATCACAGCAGGGGGCAAATGTGGTTAAATATGTAGAATTATTACTCCTGAGATATGAACTTACATGCCACCAAAATAAATTATGTTAATACCGAGTGACATTTGAAGAGTAAGCCTAATTAATAGGTGATTTCACTTTGATTGGTTTCTGAACATACAGAACATAGCTCAATAAGGAGCTGTTTTATTCTTTAACTTCTGTTTCACATAGAATCATGTTATTAACACTTTGTTAGTAAATTAAATCACCTGTTCAATAAAAAGGTATTCGTTAACTTGTATTTCACCTAGCAAATAATCTTCATTCTTTATTCCATTTTACAGCAAGCTTTTACTCCATGCCAATGGAATGTAAGGTAAGTGAAATAAAAACTGTATCTAAGGCTAAGAAATTATAAGAAAGTCTCTGATTTTCGAGCACATTTTTTTTTCTTTGAGTCTTGTTAGTTTTATGAGTTTTGTTACAAACTCCAGTTTTCTCTTTTCTTATCATAAAAGTGCACCTTAAGGTGAGCAGGCATCAAATGTTAAGTGTGACCTATGATTAAGAAAGACACAAAGGAGGAGGAACAGCCTAAAGATGGTCCCCTTTTTGCTGGAGTCCTGTCCTAACCCTCGGCAGAGAACATGTGTGGTCAGAAAACACCCCATTATTGCATTCTTTCCCTGTCAGAGTAAGCTACCTTGAGCTTGCCAAATTCCAACTCAGGTAGCTCCATTTTTTTTCAGCCCAAATTCCTGCTGCTCTTTCAGTTGGGTAAGTTATTTCTACTTGTTCCCTTTTTAAAGAGTTGCCGGCTGACATAGGTTATCAGGTTTCCATCCCTGTGGCTGCTGCATTTCCACAGTGAGTGAATGATCTCTCAAAGGTACTCTGGGATGAAAGCTAGTGGATAAATGTGAAGAATTATATTTTTATTTCTTCTCTTTGGGGGTTTCATTCTATAACCCTCGTGTTTAGCTTGGAGCCCTTATGATTTGATTTCTCTCCTGAATAAGTGAAACAGCCACCCAGACGGCCAGCACTTCACATTTCAGCAGAGTGTAATTTGATTTGGAGGTTCAATGAAACTCATTTGGAAATGTCCCTCCAGTAATATTTCCCCTCTTAAAAAATTCAGTTTTAAATTTCTGGTTTCATGCATAAGCAAGCTCCAGGGAGTCTGAATTGTGAGTGGCAGGGTGGCAAAAGAAATTACTTTTACTAATTTAAATAAAATGTTAAAAGTAAATGATGTTCTAATCTTCTTAGGATTTCCCTATACAATTACTGTGTGACTTTTGACTTTCGATACCATTTGCAACATTCTTATAAATAATATCCCCAAATTTATTTTGTTTGTTCGCTTACTGAGTGTTCCATTCAGTTGATATTTATAGGAGGCCTTTTCTGTACAAGACATTGTATGGATAAGAAACGTGATAGCAAGTATCTCTCATTCAGACATATTCAAATATTAAATATCTGCAACCGAAAATTAATAAAACATTAAGAAAAAACTGTACGAGTCTATCAAATGCATGTAAATTAATGATATGCTGCCAATCGACTAGGAATTTCTAATATTTATGAATCTTGCATTCACATCCCTATGGTGTTGATTCCTGCTTAGTCTAAGTTGATGTAGGCAACACTCTTCCATATTAACGACCTCCCTCCTCAATATTCTGTTTGCACACATACATGCACACGTGTACACACACACAGAGGTTAATAGAGGAACTCGATAGATCTTAAAAATATTCTTTACTATTTTATATTCTTTAAAACATCACATCTGCTTATTCAAGCCCATGACAAACAATTACTACGTAAAATTCTCATCTTACAGCTCTTCCAAATTGTAAAGCTGAAATAAAGAAACTTCCCTCTTAATTAAACTCAACATAAGATGGGGGAGTGTAGGGAGTGAGATATAAAACCCATCAAAATCAATTGTCTGGAATAAGTTCAGTGACCACACAGTCTAGAATACACAGACACATCTATACCAGGTCTAAATCAAGCAGAAGATATTTTGCTTAATCGTCAGTGGGGAGTATTAAGTTTTACCATTTATTTAAAATAGGAAGTCTCTACATGCTTTTTTACACAGTCCCATTTTCTGTAAACAGGCGGGCCTTACGTTAGTATGTAACTCTAAGTGTTGCAAATGACATAACAGAAATGTGTGCATCATACTATACCTACATCAGAACCTCTCCACACTGACGATTCCTAATAGCACCTAAGTTAATCACCAGGGATCACCCTCTCCAGACCTACATTTGGGAACTCGGCCATCTGTCTGTACCATCACAGCGCTGGAGTACTTGAACAAATGGGCCATTTAAAACCCAAATAGTATAAAGGAGAAAAAAAGTATTTTTCTGTGTATTAAGTAAGGTCCTTAGGTACTTCATCTAATTAAATTGAATCAAACTGAAATCTACAGACATGCCAGCTTATTCTATTATTCCAGTGTGGGCAGTTAGTGGTCAGTTGAACCAGTCAACTTCTATAGTTTACATTCTAGGTTAGCAGGAATATATATATAAATAACTGAAGTTTTCAATTAGGATGACTTTCTGTTGAATTCTACTGATACAGAGAAAGGCACCAAGAAAAGAATATTAAAAGTTCCCGTAAAATCATAGAATAACTAAAACATAAAGAATTAACGTATGCTAAAATAGTTTAGTTTCTCTAGCTCTATCTTTATAAAATATTCATATAATTGAATTTTTGAACAATAAATGGCATAATACAAAATGTCCTATATCAGGTGTAAAGTGACAATTCGTCTTTTCAGAATGAGACACACATACTTAAAAGCAGTTGCACTTATTTTACAGTCAAATTGGCTCAAGTTAGCATGGCTTGAAATTTAATATCATCGCTCCCAGTACAAACAGATAGATATGACAAGGCAACATATATCAGGAAATACCAAAAGAATAGAACTGAAGTTTCAAAATCGATACGACTACCACCTGATATCTGCAGCAGCAATAATTACCAATTAATGTGGAGATGAAGGAGGAGTTGGGATCAAAGGGACACCTGCCCCTTCCTCTCTCAGACCTGTGTGACTCCAGGTGAAACAGGGGATCCTTGAAAGAAAACCAAAAACACCATTATGTTTGTACCAACTTTAATAAAAATTGCTTGAATAAATATATTAACCTTAATTATATACAAAACGGGTACTGTAAATAGGGCACTGGAGAGTAACATCAAGTTATTTAGGAACGAGCTGGGTTTTATAAATAAATGTATGGGTTTCGCAGACAAATATGGGTTTTCTTACTCCTCCTAAAAAGTAGGCAGGTGATGAAATGAATGAAATTTGCACTTTTTATCACTTGATCAGACAGTATTAGTTATTCTGAGATGTGTCAGTCAAATATTCCAAAGGAATGAAAACCTGCTGAAAAAAGGGTACTAAAAAGAAGATTCAGTGATAAACGTGAAAATGGGCTTTTATTCCACAAGACCACTATTGATTCTTTTGAAAAGTCTAAAAGAAAACAATAACATTTTCCATCAATAATCTGAAATATTTATTTCCAATCACTTGTATTCTTCATCACATATTCTTTGTATAGACATCTAATTTTTAATAATTCAGAGAATGATTACTGCATAATTGCTTGAATATGTGTAAATAAATGTCATACTATGAGCAATAATTCAGTCTAGCTTTACACAAATGAGGTATTGAAATAAATATTTCCATGAAAAACTACCATTTTATTGGTTCCTGTTGCAAGCACACAACCACAGAAATTTTCTTAGAATGTTCTTGGATTTCAAATTTTTCATTAGCAAATTTTTTAATAATTAATCTTCATTAATTGTGCTATAGATAGTTTGGATAAAAAAAAATTTAGCCTGGAAAAGTGACAATAAAATTTAATATTGAAAACCTAGTAGAAAAAAATTGTATTTGGCACCTACCTCCCTACCTCCCTGCAGTTGAAAATCTGCGTAGAACTAGAGCCAGTCCTCTGCATCCACAGATTCCCAACCACAAATTAAAAATACAGTTGATGCTTGATTAAAAAAAAAAAAAAATCCATGTATAGGTGGACCCATGCATTTCAAGCCTGCGTTGTTCAAAGGCTAATTGCACTTTGTAATAGAGTTTTGCTGACCCTGCCCATTGTGGCATATATGAGTCTTCCCATATGTGAATCATGAACCTATAAACAATCCTAGAGTCCTGAGTAACCGCCGGGAATTGCATGCACTTCTCACAAACTTGATCTTGACTTTCCTAGCCACCTGATTACTCCACTTTATCGTTTCTGTCCTTACGTTGCCATTCTTACTGGACATACTTTCCTCTTTCTCTCTATGATATCCTAAAGTCACCCTTCTGTTTCTGCCTTTCCAAAATCTTTCTGGTAAATGCAGAGTTCACCTGACCCCTGCAAGCCTCCAGTCAGATCCTTGGAATTGAACCATAGCCTATAGAACAAATATGTTCTCCTGACCCAGAGTGTAACTAAACTGATATTTTAAGCTAATTTTTTTTTTTTTTTACCTATTTAGACACTTTACACAATTAGTAGAGAGTAGGGATCCCAATAAATCATTTGAGACGTTTGTGTGTTCAATTCCCACAGATAAAACATTTGCAATGACATGGCAAGAAAACTATTGTTTAAATGAGTTATAATTTTTGGTCAGCCCAGCTAATACTTATGCCCAAGCAGTTTCATCTAAATTTGTGACACAGATCCATAGCATTACACAGGGGAGGAAGTAATGAAGTCTGTGAATATAACACCTGCTTGCCCCTTTAGTCACTGTCACTACATAAAAATTTGGAAAAATAAGTAGGGTATACATATTACATATGTTCTAATATAATCAAGTGTCCAAACATTTGGATGTAAAGCCGTTGAATGGATATACTTAATTGCTTTTTTCCCCTTATTGGCAGAGGGAGGAGGGATATATTTTTCACTGCACACTTTTGTACTGTTTAATTTTTTTTTCTTCTAATTTTTAGTTTATTTTTTAAATTGTGGTATAATTGACATGTAACCTTAGTTTCAGGTGTAAAACATCATGATTTAATACCCACATATGTCAGAAAATGGTTATCGCAATAAGTCAACATCCATCACCATACATAGTAACAAAATTTTTTTTCTTGTGATGAGAACTTTTAGAATCTGCTCTCTTAGTAGAACTGCTTTCTTAAATTAAAACTGTCTATAGCTTCAACATTTTGTGATAATCAACTTTTGATCTCTAATGACTGATAAAGTGGGTTTATCTAATATATATAATTAGACACCTCAAACACTAAAATTGAGATTGCAAAAGAAAAACAAGTCCATTTCTTACTTATTCAAGTATGATACACATTCACTTAGATTTAAACTGTCAAGTGTGTGAAACAGAAAATGCAAACTGTAAGGATTCTAAGATCAAGAGAATCTCAGATTTTGAAGAACTATGGAGTTAGATGAAGTAAATGAAGTCATCATTTCTTAGAAAAGTCATAGTTTTTCATAAATATAAAGCATAATCTAGGATCCTGAGCCTGTTGTTGATTTGTGAGTTTCAGCTTGTGTCTGAAGTTTCAACTCTCCGACACATCAGTGTCTTCAACTTTCAAGAGAAATCAGCCGAATCAACAGGAAACTATTCACAAGGCCTATAAAGCTAACATTTTGAAAACCATTAAATCAACCCTTAATAATCACAGAATTTTTAGTTATGTATGAGGCACGATTCCCTGTAATATAAATCTATTTGAGTCTGTAAAAATAATTACTCTTTTACGAAACCTCAACTTTGATGCTGAGAATACAGAGCATTGAATATTGAATACTTACATATTCTCAGAGAGCCATGCCTCAGGCCAAACCTGGGTACCCCTAGACTGAACCCTTCCCACCCACCTCCAGAAGATTTCAAGTATCTACCTCTCACTTGTTTAATGGCTAAAACTGTCTCAAAAAATCATTCATTCTCCACACTGCTGCCAGAGTTCTTTCAGAAATATGAATTTGCTCTTATCATTTCTCTGCTTTAAAATCTTTTATTGATTTCCCATAGCCTCCACAGAACAAATTCCAAAGTCCTTAGGATTTTATATAAAAGACTTTAAACATAGGTCTTATTTTTTTCTTCCTTTAATCCTCACCTGAGGACATATTTTTATTGGTTTTAGAGAGAGAGGAATGGAGAAAGAAAAAAAGAGAGAGAGAGAGAGAGAGATTGATTGGTTACCTTCTGTATGTACCCCCCCTGGGGATCAAACCTGCAGCTTAGGTATGTGCCCTATGAGGGAATCAAATCTGCAACCTTTTTGGTGTACAGGATGATTCTCCAAAAAACTGAGCCAACCTGTCAGGGAAGGACTTCTTTATCTGTAAATTGCTGCTCTTGCTGTCTTTGTACCAGCTATTCTGAACTACTTGAAGGTTTTTGAATATCTCTTACTTGGGTCCATCAATGTGTTTAGAATAATAATGACCCTATAATATTAAAAATTAAGCACAGACTTTATTATTGGCAGGAAGAGTGATGTGACCCCTTTGCCTGACCTAGTATGGATTCCTCTCCCTTTTTGTCTCCCCATAGCATCATATGAAACCCTCTTTTATATCATTTGCTCTCTTCCCTACTGGTTTGTGGGGTTTCCCTGAGGAAATGCCCATGTGACATTTATCTTTGATCACCTGCATCAAAAAAATACCTGGCACATAAATCCACAACTGTTTATGTCATTTAAACAAATACTACCTTTATAGAAACGAATTGTTTTCTTATCTCCTTTCTTGCATGACCCTTGACTATTTACTGATGGATCTCAAACAACTCACAAGACATAGCTGTGGCCAGGTATTTTGATTTGAACTAGACAATCTATGCAGATTATTGTGCTGTGATACGCTGTGTAAGCTTTCTTGGGGCTGCCTCTATAGCAACATCATGGTTCCATTGTCTCTATATTCTGAGTGTCATTGGGTTTAGTAAAACTTACTAAGTTGCTACAACAACTAAAGGAAGAGTAATATGTTCTTAATTTCCCCAGCTAGTCACTGAAGATAATATATTTTTATATATACTTTTACAATTTATGATGGACTCTTGCCAGGATTAATATATTAAAGTTTAGGATGAATATAACATAATTTAATTTCTCATGGTAGTTATTAAAAAGAAAATGTTGAGGAATTATAAAGATGATTTATTTTGTCCCCAAGGCCTTATTAATGGCATCATGTAATGGACATAATATGGAGGTGAGACAGAGAGGTACAGTCATTTGTTAGTTAAGGCTTTCTTTTTCCCATATGACTGATTTTTTTTTTTCCATGAGAAAAAGGTATTCTGTGGTATATGGCAATGAAACTTTAATACTGAATTTAGAGTAAAGATTGAGTTCTTAATTGTCTTCAAACAACTAAGTTGATAGCAGTTTTTAATAATTTCATTGAGCTTTTGTTCCAAGATTTTAGAACAGAAGCTTTCTTTACCTCGTTAAGCTACATATGACAGAAAGATACACTGATCCAATTCATCTTAAACTTCAGGACTCAATATATTATTTTTACAATTTTATACAACTGAGGTTTGAAAATTGTTAAAAAGAAATACAAGGAAAGTACCATACTGAGTAGTACTGATACTATGATGGAAAGCAGGCAAATTCCAAACTTTTATTGCTTTATTTTGCATAGATCCAGATAACTTCAGAATTAACTACAAATTCAAGAATAATGTTTCTCACATTATTTTGAAAGTTCATTGTGATCTTAAATGCAGTATATAATTTAGTGCACAATCCAATAAAATACTGAAAAGCGAGTAATGTGATTTTTCTTCCATGAAGTGAAATTTAGCAACCAAACCAACCAGAAAACTTGAGGCATGATGACATTGTCAATGACCCCAAAGCAATCCAGTTTATGGTTCAAGTGATGTGTAATGCTGATGTTTAACCCTATTGAGAATGTTGGTCATGACTTACACTGGCTTTCCATTATCTATGTTTTAACAGCTGGAATTTCTGCCTGAGTAACGTGGCTTAAATTTATAAGACATTACGAGCTTTAACAGCATGGGCTGTACTTTTTGTTTCAGTGTGATTTGGAGAAGTTTTTCAATAGATCCTCCTGTGCTTGAGAGAAAACAGGACATCCAGATTACAAATGTGGACAGACACATGTGCTTTTCAGACAAAATGTGTGTAAAGAATAAATAATATATCTTCCCAAGAGAATTTTCCCCTTCAGGCCTCGAGGAAAGCCCTCAGAGCCCAGCAAGCCTACTCTAAGCTATTTTCAATAGGTGTGAGTCCCTGCATACCAGGTGTTAAATATGATGCCAAGTAAACAAAATGAGATTTTCCTGTCTGAAAGATGTCAAAAGTAAATTAGAGCATCAAAAATACTACAAAACAAATAATCACCTATTATATTAGCTATTTCTAATAGAGAAAACATAAACTACACAAGGCTCATACACATATAGCTGTCAACAATGAAAACCAAACAAAGATGCAGTTTCGGTACATAAATGTCTAGAATAAATAATCATAATAGGCACTTTAATTCTTTACCAAGTAGCTATTTAATAATCTGTATCACAAATTAATTTTGAGTATAACTTGCTTCTTTACCATTTGTTTTCTTCCTTTTATCTGCCAAGCAATGAAAACATTTATTAAAACATATTTGAAACATGTCCCAAAGACTGAATAAACAAGCAGGAAAAACAAAAAACAAAAAGGGAATAAAGTTGTTAGCAAATGTTTTGACTTTAAGGCTAATAGTTTTGCATTTTAGTTGCTTTCTTTTCCACATTTTTTTCTTTAAAAATAATACACTTTGTATAATGCTTTAAAATTTAGAAAGCATTCTTGCATACATCATCTTATTTCATCCTGAAAATAAGCCTGTGAAGTGAGACAAGGTCAGTAATATTGTTTACAAATATCACTTCCTTTTTATGAGTGAGGAAATCAGAGGCAGGGTGAGGCTCTGCAAATCTCAGAATGTCTTCTAGCTCCATACTCACTTTATAGTATTACCCATCCTACCTACCATTGTAAATGGAGAGGGGTGTATATGTTTGTGTTGCTGGGCATGGTTTGCCTTTTATAAGGCAGTAAATGCATACTCAAGGTTTGAAAATGTATATTAACATTTTTTTTTAAAGGAGAAAAATATTTATTTAATTTAATTATTTATTAATTTAATTATATGTTCCAACATTTTATTTCCTTTTTAATATTACTAAAATAGCTTGCAGATGCTAGCAAAAAAATCTTCTAAAAGCATATAATACATCTAAGTAAAATTCTAACTTAATATTCTTATGCTGAATTATAAATATTTGCTTAAACCTATATTTGAAGGCAAAATAATCTTTCCCTCTCTTTTGTGTATCCTTTAATTATTACTTCAGGATTCCATTCTCCTCCTCACCCTAAGTGCCCTAATTTTATGCCAACATTCTCTTAAATTCTACACTGATAGCTGTGTCCACCAGGTATATATGTCTGGGTGTACTAAGAGTATTGGAAGCAAATGCTTTTCAAACTTGAATAAATGTGTTGCCCTGAAGCCTGCTTTTACTAGAAAACAGCATCATCATTGCTGCCTACTTCTTCTTTATCATCTTCTCAAATGTAATAATGCTGTTCTTCCTCTGAAAAAACACACTGGTGTTTTCTTGTGGCTATTGAATCAAGTTTAACCTCTAGAATGGCAGTTCAGGACTTTCACGGTTTGACCCCAGGCTTTATCCCTCATGACTCCCACCATCCAATTGAAACTCAGCACAATCTGATAGACTTTTTTCAAAGTTCTTTGCATGATAATACCCACAGCTCTTTAATTGAATTTCCCCTTTGGGTAAAGGGAATTCAATCTTCCTTTGCTCTACAACAGTAACTCCTAGTTAATGGGAAAATGATGCTGAAAATGGCTTTACTGATATTCTACAAGACTCCTTCAGGCAAAACTTCTCTCATGGACTACATTATGTATCTCTGCAGCATTATCCCCACTGCACTGTGATTAAGTATATATGGATAATTCAACAAACACTCAAGAATCCTACTATGTTCCAAGTATTCAGTTAATATTGAACTTAAGAAGCATGATACATACTGCTCATTATAAACCCCATAAAAATTAAGCAAAGTAGCCCTTCTGATTGTCAATAGCAAAGCCAAAATAAACAGGTGACGACAAGTAATAGCAATATAGCAGGCTAATTTTTTCATCAGTCAATATATTAACTATACTTCAATATCTAGTAACTACATTTTAATAGTTGAATCACATTAGACAAATGCATTATTTAAATGGCAGAAATAAAATTAGGTCTCTGATACTATTTTCTCACAAACTAGTAAAAAGACAAGAGGAAGAAGAACAATGAGAATAGAAATAGTAATAAGAGTCAAAATGTTTTCCAAAAAAGTTCATCCAAAATGGAGATAAGAAAGGTTCTGATTTGATCTTACTCAAGTGCCATAACTAATCTCTTTCAACCTCAATTTCATTACTTATGATAAAGAAGAAATAATATTTCTGTGCTGCTTTCTTCTATGACTATTGTGAGAATCAGAGAAAGACATGAAGATGAAAGGCCATTGAAAAACTACTTAGATGCCAACTTGAAGAGGTGTCTCCTGTCCAAGGATGAGACAATTTTTTCACCAATAAGAATAACTGAAGGGGATTGAAATAAGCCTAAACAAGCCTATGAATGTGAGTAGCTGAATGATTTGGCAATATTAGTTGGAAATATCCTGTAAGGCCATGTTTAAAAATGTCATATTATAATAAATATCTGGTTCTGAGATTAAGAAATTGGTATTTTAATTATTTGAAAGATGAGCACATCAGTTTTCTTATAATTATAATAATTATAGCATGGATACTGATTTTATTCATTTACCTTATCATCACTTTGTTTGATTTTGTAAAAAGTCAAGTTTAATGTGATAGAAAATTTATCATATATGTCTAGTCAATCCCTTGCTGGACTACCTGGCTATTTCAACTTTTTTTTTTCATACAGTATATTCTGTCTTTATACACTTACAGTAGTCATTATTTTCTTTAATATATATCTTTATTGATTTCAGAGAGAAAGAGAGAAAGAGAGAGAAAGAGAGCTAGAAACATCAATGACGAGAGAGAGTCATTGATCTGCTTCCTCCTGCCCACCCCCTACTGGGGATCGAGCCTGCAACCCGGGCATGTGCCCTGACCGGGAATCGAACCACAATCTCCTGGATCCTAGGTTGTTGCTCAACCGCTGAGCCACGCCCGGCCGGGCTGGTTATTCCAACTTTAAGTTTACAACTCATATTGAGACTAAAACAGCATTTCATAACAAATTACTCAAGTTGCTTGCTTGGAATCTCTTTATGTAAACAAATTACACAATATTCAAAGCAGAATTATAAGTAGAAAGCTGATGAAAATAAAGTTTTGCAGTAATTGGCATCATGGTCTAGATTTAATAATTTCATATTCTGCTTAATAAAATGCCAAAAATTTTAGTGAATATAACTATGTATGGCTATATTTGGACAGTTATGAACATGCTATTTGGTACAGATATTTTAGGGTGAATTTGTAGGGAAAAAACTTGTGGCAGTAAACCCTTGTTCAGTGTAAACTTCTGAACTCTATCCACTGTATGATAAAATAACTGGCACAGCATATCAGTAAGTAATTAGATTGAACTGTACCTGTTTCTTAGATAAAATATATGGTATAGATATAATTTATATGTGTATATATAATTTATATGTGTATATATAATAAAAGTAAACATTTATATATTTTAATATGTAAAATATTAAATAGGACATATTACTATGATTATTCTTTACTATTAATTTAATATTGATTTAACATTAATATTAAAATATGAAATGGGAGAATGTTAGAAATAATCATGAATAAATATTTATGCACACTTTCAAAAATTTAAACTGAAGGATGGAGGTCATTATTTAGACATTTACACAGGGCAACAAATGAACCGCATTGACTCAAGTTAGCTTTAAGGTCTAGATTTCTCTTCTGCACTCTTTTCCTGTCCACTTTCTCTGGGTTTGACTGTTCTCACTGTTATTCTGACCACACACAATGAAGCAAGGATCCAAATTCTTTTTTTAGGACAAAGATGCTTCTTATAAAACTATAAATATCTACTTTTGATGGGAAGGAAGTCATCCCGCCTTTTTAATATGCAGACAGCCTTCAGAGCAATTCCTCATTTCTGAGTCCCTGTTCCCTTTCACTTGGACACATTTGAAAACGCCTCAGTTCTATGAGTGTTCCTACTGCTGACTGAGTCATACATGATCACAAAGGATCACAGTCCTGTGTGAGGAAGAAAAGAATTGCTGGTAAAAGGAAAAATAAATCCACCATCTGCACAGTAAGAACTAGACAGCTGCAGGGGAAAGGACACTTTTTGTCACAACTGATTTGCCTGCCATTCGGCCCTGGCTGGAGCCATATAGCTCTTGGAGTTAGTAGCATCAATAAAGGAAATTTTGGAAAATAGGGTTAATGTGTAAAGTCTTTCATGGTTGTCAGAGGAGTCTGGGCTATGGGATTCCTGGCTTTTTCTCATGGAAAGAGGAAATACATTTATAAGGAAATGTATCCACACTGTAGCAACCTATAATAGTTAGAGATGAGTGTTCCAAAATTATTTTCTAAGCCGATAACAATTAAACCCTTTCTGATTTTATGTTTGCCAGTCTTTCTGCTGGATACTCGAAATGGGAAAACCCTGTCCCAGGACCTAGTCTTGAGTATGACTGTGTGTGTTCCGCCTTTCTTCTTCCATCTCACTCTTCCCTAACCACAAAAATTAGCTTATTACACAACAGTGAAAAGGGGGTTGAGCATATCCTTAGCATGTTTCTGTATGACTATTCTTGAGGCTCATACCTGGAGATATATAATAAATTAGAAATATAATAAAATTAAGAGACAAGCAGCATGTTTTACTAGGACCACATGACCAAAGATAACAGAATGTAGAATAACCACAGTACCAAACATAAGCTCCATATGACATCATTTCAGTGTGCACGTCCATTCAATGTACATTTTAGTGCTGTGTGAACAGCGCTGTGTTAGATGCTCAGAGCACTTAAGCTGCAAGACACTTTTGCCTAAATGTTCTTTATTGCTTGTCACAAATCTTTAAGATACCTATTTAAATGTAGTGATCCTCCAAAGATCAACACAGGACAGGAATTGTGTCTTCTGGGCTCCAGACAGGGAAATACAATTAATATAATGAATTCCTCAATGTGAAAAGTCTTATGATGAGGTACAAACAGTTACAAGAACAGGAAATTAGAACCTAACCTAGTTCTTGGGGTAGAGTGGTCTGGGCTGAGGGAGACAGTGCTGATGTTCTGGGATGTTTTTCTTAAGGAAACAAAAATAATCAGTGGATTAAGATTTATATTAGGAATACCACATCTCAGGTATTGTGCTTAGAACATTGTTTAGTTGTTTATTTATTGTTATTACAACCTTATGAGACAGATACATTTATCCTCATTTTACAAATAACATTTCTGAAGCTCAACGTTATTAAACTTATCCAAATTCACACAGCCAGTGGCAGGAAGATGTAATTCCAGTGTCCTTGCCACTCTCCTATCAGAGGGCACTTTAGAAGGACAAACATTTCACTCAAGGCTTCGATGAAGGGCTGAGTGACAAAGGAGTGAGTAGCTCTGACTGGAGGAAACCAAACTTGCACAGGGGAAGTTCAATAAGCGGAGGGAGAGAAGAGTGAGAAAGTATATTAGAGCCAGGCTGTGAAAGACAGGGGCTTTCTGAGATAGGGCATTTGGATGCCCTTCACTCGATGTGCAGGGGTAAAGCATGGATGCTTTAAAAAGACCTATTGTTTAACAAAGTTAATTTGACAGCAGAGAAACAGCTGGAATGAAGAGCAAGTGGAAACTGTAAGGAAGCTAGTGGCGGTGCTCAGGGAAACTGGTGGTTCTGGCAGAGGAACCGAGGATTGAATGGACTGGAAAGACAGTTTAAAGATACAGCTGAAAGGATTCTGTCACTGATTTAACTTAGAGAAAAGCTAGGTTCATAACACAATGTTGAGGTTGGAAGCATGAAAAAGGAAAGAGCAGTCTCTTTTAACTGTGATAAGCACAGTAAAAAGGAATGAAAGAAAAGGTGTTCAAGAAAATGATACATTGCATATTAAGAGTGTGTCTGATTAACAAATTTGGATACTTTTTAAATGACAGGGAATATTAGAAATGCAATATAGGATATCAAGAAACATGCTAGGACTGGGAATTCAGACTTGTGAATGGACATCTGATGGCAACAGTGGACGCCAGTGGAGAAGTTAAAGAAATAAGATGTCAGATGATGAGAATGCTGTTGGTGGTGGTGATGCTGATAGTGGACAATTACAAAACGTTTATTACTCACCAAGCACTACTCTAGGTGGTTTACTGATATGAATCCAATCCTCACAACACCCTTATACACGAAGTGCTACCACAAGCTCCATTTTATGAAGGACACTGGGGCAGGAAGAGGAAGAGTGTCTTGTTCTAAATTACACAGCCGATAGGAGACTGGGATTGAGCCTGCTGGTGTGGAATTATTATGGATAGACAGAAAGATGAATAGATGATAAATATAGATATAGACATAGATATAGATACGGGTATAGGTATGGATATGAATATGGATATATAGATAGATATATAGATAGATATATAGATATATAGATATGTAGATATAGATTGATAGATCATAGATAGATAAATAGACAGAAAGATAGATAGATAGATGATAGATAGATAGATATTGATATCTGAACCACTATCATCAGCTTGGTTGTGTCATCCCAGAGAGAGAAATAGAGAGGTCTGACAGACACAATCCAAAGGGCTGGTGGTGATTTAGTCTGGGGAAGGGACTGAGATTGGGGAAATATTGAAGAAATACTTCTAATTTGTCTCTGTATTTTGAATTCCTTAAAAAGGTGAAGGCAATGACTTGTATGACTACAAATGACTGAAACAATATCATTACTTACATATTAAATAAATATGTCATTATAGAGGACAATGTAGAATATAAACATAAAGGTAAAAAATGATTTTTCATAATCCTGCTATTAAGGACAACCACTGTTGAAACCATGTTGTATTTTCTTCCAGTCTTTACAACATTTTTGATCTTATTTCATAGAGCTCATGATGAGTTTTACTTGGGTGTCAAATGATATTACATTATTTCTCTATTTCTTTAAAAAAATATGGGTGTTTTTTTGTTTAGTTTTTAAAAAAATATATGTCTTTATTGATTTTAGAGAGAGGAAGGGAGAGAGAGAGAGATAAAAACATCAATGATGAGAGTCATTGATGGGCTGCCTCCTGCACCCCCCCGCAAGCAAGGCATGTTTTGATCTCCAGTCCTATGCTATTGTAGCTGCATAAGCTTTTCTTTAGCTCCGACATTCGGGGATTTTTGTGTAGATGTCACTGTAGTGAAGAGGTGTCTACTGGCCTGGTTTTGCCTTGAAATGAAGTGAGCATTCTCCATTTACCTGTCTGTGTCTCTTGATTCCTCTTACCTTTGTCCTCTCACATACTGAGCTGACGTAAATTTTATATGATCTCAGCAGTGATTTATCACCTGAGGGGAAAGAGGTGGGAGCCCTACAGAGCATCCTGGAAGGAAAACACCATCAACGCAGGGTTTGTTTACTGGTTTGTTTTCTTCCCCCTGTGTTTGCCAAAGCTGCTACACTGAGGGTCAGTTTTTGTCTGTTCTGGTTTGTTTTATAGCCTTTTTGCATGCAATGTTATGTTTAGGCCAACCTCTATATCATGTAAGTAAGGTGTTGTCGCCTCATTCCTTTCCAAGGTTCCTGGCAAGGTGGAGAGAATTTGCCAGAAACTTCTGTCTCCCATGGGGAGGCAGGGCTCTATCGGGCAGTGCTATCTGAGCTTAAGCACCTTCTTCCAACCTGGTTGCATCACAGCTAATAAAACGTCCTTGCGTTTTCTAGCATATGGCAGCCCTCTCCTCCTTAGCAGCATACGCTGGTGCAAGCTTTCCCTTAGGTAAAAGCCTTTTAGTAATTTCAATAGAAGATCAGCAAGTAGCTGGTTCCTATGAGGCAGAGGGAATAGGTTATTATCTGTGCAAGTCTGGATCCAATCAAGAGACAAATTATCATACAGTAAGTTAAACAGGGGCTGCTTAATATAAGCAAATATTAAGTGATGATAGGAGAGCAAGTATAAAGATGACTAGGGGGCTGAGGAAGGACGACTGGGAGCAGGGTTCGGTTCTCACTGCAGAATGTGTGGCGCCTGCCTCTGAATGGTGGAGAAGCTCGAGGTATGGCCCAGGCAGCCGGTGCACCGGCCCAGGCCAGCGGAACAACCTTGGGGCCCACAGGTCCCCTGCGCACAGGACCTCAGCAGGACCTTGGAGCTGGGAGGCCTCCGTCTGCAGACCCCAGCCTGCTGGTGTGGCGTCCTGGGTGGGGTGGCTCGCTGACCGCCAGCCCCACAGCCCGCAGCCTCTGCGTGGGGACAGCGAAGGGAGCGGGGCAGCCGCAGGCTCCAGGGTCCAGGGTTAGGTCCATCCCCACGCGCCCTCCGGCTCCCGCGCTGCCGGGGCCCCAGCAGGCCCAGGGGCTGGGCAGTGGGGAAAGTGCCTTCTTCAGAAGCCTGGTGAGGGGGCTCAACCAAGAACTGCCTCTTCCTTCTGGAGTGTCTCTCATCGCCATCTGCTGGCACGTTAGGGACAACTGCATCCCCAAATCCCTTCCCCCTTGCCACATAGCATAACCTAATCGTGGGTGTGATCTCACATCACATTATAGGGAAGAACAATTAGGGGTTCCACCCACTCAAGGGGAGGGGGTCACACAGGGTGTGTATTCTGGGGCTCAACTTAGAATTTGAGCTACTACAAGCTGCATTATTCATAATCACCAAAAACTGGAAATGACCCCAAAGCCCCAAATATGTGAATAAATAAGCACACTGGGACACATAGTGTTATGAGCACTCCTCAGCGATGAAAGGGAACAAGCTATTGCGATACACACCGCTTAATGGACCTCCAATGCTTTATGCTAAGTGACAGCAGCCAATCTCAAAGTTTGCCTGCTGTGAGATTCCATTTAAATAACATTATCAAAATTATAAAACTATCAGTGGTTGCCAAGGGCTGGGGAGGGGGTCGTAAAACTTGACTTCAATTCCTAGTAGTAATGGTAGTTACCAGAATGCATGCATAAGTAAAAATTCATAGAGTAAATTTATAATACATGTATCAAATAAAAGTAAACTATACTGGATGTAGAATTAAATAATAATAATACTTTAAAATAAACAAACACAAAAACTTGTATATTTTTATGTTTCCACCAGAAAAAGATGTGTAAATAGTTCCTGTCTCCAGATACCCACAAGTGATTAAATGCATTTGAAATTTTTGTAATTTTCATAGACCAAAATAAACTTTATTTTATTTTGCATTTATTTGATTATAAAGAGCTTGCACATTTTATATATTTAATAGCATATGTATTCATTCTTGCAAATTTATCTTGATGTCCACTGTTTGTTTATTTATTAAGTTCTTGATATATTTTTAATGATTTATAGACACTCTTCAGAGTTTAGGCTATTTTATAATATTTAAATTATAAACATTTATCAATATTTTCTCATTCTGTTGCTTGTGCTCTAAGTCAATTTATGATGCACCCATATTTAAATACAAATTTTTTAAATTTCCCAATATTGTCCAAACATATCAAATTTTCCTTTTCCTGTTTTATTCTTCCTGATTTTTCCTCCCCTACTGCAAGGGAATAATCAATCGCAAGTATATTCTTATAAATATTTTTATGCTTGATAATTTACTCTTTGATCAAGTTCAAAATTTAGTAGGTTAAGAGAAGCTTTTGTGTGTGTTTTTTAAGACCAGACAGAGCACAGTTGTTGATGGAAACAGAGTCAGTGGAGATTTGCAGCCTGGGGTGGTAATGAAAGCTGGGTTGATCTGACTGAGCCTGGAAAATGGCCTACTTTGAAAAGAAAAACCAGTAAGGAACTGATGGACAGGTAGTATAAGATAATAATGAAAAGTGAGAAGTTGCTGTAAGGATGTAGATATAAGGCACTGGGGAAATCAGAGGGAATTACAGAGATGAGACTCAGAGCAGGGGCTTGTAGCAAACGCATGACGGGAAAGCCAGAAAAACCCATGAGATTAGACACAACCAAGATAGGAAGGCTCACAAGCAAAGAGACATCCAGTCACTGCTCAGAATAATAGAAAAGTCAGTAGGGGAAAGAGCAGGGTATTGGCATTCCTGTGTCAAGGAGGAAGGTACTGGATTAAAGGAGGCAAAGCGAGAAGCAGAACCCCAAAGGCTGGACTACAGTTTACAAACAAAAACCCAAAATAAGAGCCTATTGGGGGCCCACATATAATAGAAAAATTATGCAACGTGAAAGTATCACCACAAAAATAAAGTGTCATATTTAACACGAACTGGCATAGGCCATAGCAGGACCACAGCAAAACAGACTAGCTGCTGCCTCCTCTGACTCACAACCAAGGCTGGCTAATTCGAGCTAAGCAGAAGTTCACTTGGCCAGCCCCGGGTAGACATAGCTACAGTTGATGCCAACTGAGCTACAGGAAGGCTCCTGGAACTGCCATCAATGCAGTTCACTATAGAGACTATGTAAGAGGTAAAAACCTACATGATGATTAAGAACTTAGTAGTAGAAAAGAAGAATCTGTCAAAAACAGTTAGTCCAACCCGGCTGGGTGTGGCTCAGCGGTTGAGCATCGACCTAGGATCCAGGAGATTGAAGTTCAATTCCCAGTCAGGGCACATGCCCGGGTTGTGGGCTCATTCCCAGTGCAGGAGGCAGCCGATCAGTGACGACTCTCTCATCAATGACATTTCTATCTCTCTCTCTCCCCTCCTCTCTCTGAAATCAATAAAAATATATTAAAAAAAATAATCCAGAAGCTGGAAATGTCATCATATATACATATACATTTATCCATATGCAGGTATAGATGTGATCTTGAGTTATCAATAAATATTGATAAAAATATTCAAATATATTTAATGTTTAAATGTTTGATCGCACCTCATCTTAAATTTAAAAAGGTAACCCAACACTAAATTTTTTCAGAAACATCATTTATAGATTCATATAATTTCAGGAAATAGTTGAAGGTCTGGCAAATAGTATGTTATAAATAATTAGGTTAAGTAAAATGATGAGCCTGATCTTTTGTTCATATCTTTTTAGTGAATGATTTCAATGACTACTATCAGATTTTGTTGGGCCATGAAGAAACAGAGATAGAAATGACAGTCTCTTCCTTAGAGACACTCCGGCATTCATATAGCAATTATAATTAATAATTAAAGTTTGTTTTTAAGTACAACAAAAATGCAAAGGGAAAGTAATTAACTTTACCAGGTGGCCACTGAGATAAGCATACAGAGGAGGTGATGTACGAGCTCAGTCTTGAAAAATGAGTTAGAATTTTTCAAGCAGAGAATAAAGATGAGGTGGTTCTTGTTTTTTTGTTGTTTTTTTTAAAGTAAAGAATCAGCAGGAGCAGAGAGATGAGCAAGTGAGAGAATATACAGTACCTTCTAAACATGGCACAAAATGTGATTGCCTCATTGATCTCTTAAAACAAGGGGAGTCATAAAGGTAGTGTAGGATCTAACTCCCCTTCCTGTCATAAGATTCCCCTTTTTTGTCAACCTGAATTTTAAGAGTTTTATTATTAAATTGTTTTATTTTACAATATCTCTAGGAAATTATTTTATGAATTTTTCAGTAGGTGTAAAAAAATATGGATGTAGAGTGCTGGATAGAGGTTAAGAGCAGGGATGATTGTTGAGTCAGCAAATAGATAGCAGAGAAAGCCATGTGAATTAATAAGAACATCAAGGAAAGCATGCACTGTAGGAAAACACACACCAAGCACAGAATTTCTGCATCACCAAAATGTAAAAGCCTGGGAAGGCAAACTATTCAGAACTTTAAAACAATTTTTAAAATAATGGTCTTAAAAACTAAAAGAGGAAAGCTTCTGTACAAAAATTAAGTACCATCAAGTGTTGCAGAGAAGTATTAGTTGAGGAGTTAAAGAGATACTTATTTGGCAACTAGAAAGTCATGAGCAATTGTAATGGGAGCAATTTTAGCAAAGGGATACCAATAGAAGTAGAACCAAATGGAAGTTGAGAAATTAGAATGGCAAATACAGACTATGCTTTCAAGGACTCTACAGGAAAATTCATAGGAAATTCTAGAGCGAGCAAAATCAGGAAATTAGCTTATAGGCCAAATAGAAGTGAGGCTAAACTTTTGTTTTGTAATTTTTATTTTAGAGTAGAAAAGTCTAAATATTTTTGTGTACTGAAAGGACAGAGAGTAAAAAGTGAATATATATATATATATATATTTACAGATTAAAGTAATGAAGAAGGTAAGAGATATGATAAAGGGCATAGATGGAAAAAGTAACCTTGGAGAGAAGAGTGTCTTCATCTGAGACAGAGTTGAAAAGGTAGCATCAAATACTTAAATTTAGAAGTAAAAAGACAGGGAGGTTTTGGGTTTTTACTTTATGGCCTCCATTTGTTTTTTAATAGGAAGACATTTCAAATGTTGAGAGTTAAGAACTAGGAAGTCAACACTGGAGACAATATGAAAGAAAAAAAGTTCACATCGAGTGTCCATTACTATGTACCAGTCCTTAGGGCACCTGCTCCCTCACATATCATATCTCAGACAATCCATACAACTTTGGCAAGCTTCATATTAAAATAGAGACTTAAGTTTACAGATGAGGAAACTGAAGTCCAAAGATGTTAAGTATTGACCCAAAGGCACACAGGTAGTGAGTAGCAGACCCCAGATTTGAAATGTCATCTGTCCGGTTTCAAAGCCTATATTCTTTTGGCTACATTATTTTACTCCCTCTCCCACCTCCAGAATGGTAGGGACTTGGAAAATTCAAGGGCAGCTAATAGGGGACTGAAAGTATGATTGACAACATATGAGTGAGCTCATCTAAACAACAATGGTGACAACCAACATCCTTTCATTGTCCCTGATGCTCAGCAGCTTGGGAGCAGCAGTGGAGACAGCAATAGGTTCAAATGAACCAGGGTTAGTAAATCAGAAAGGTGAACACACAGAGAAAAAAGTAGTTTGTGGCGGTGATTTGTAAATATCACTGCAGTGAGGTTTCCACTGCGTCAAGAAGGGAGTAAGATCTGGAGAGACTGATGAACTGAGAGAACAGGAAGATGTCTACAGACAGTTGAGGATGAAGATCGAGTTTAGAAAAAAGAGTGGAAGAGCAGTGGAAGGCACAGATTCATGTGGAATATGCCTGCTTAGGCACAGCTATTACCATCATCATTAATTTCTTTATATGGCACTATCGTTTACAAAATAACTTAACATATTACCACATTCAGGAAAGAAGCACCGCATAATGGAAAGAACTTGGCCTTGGACCATGAAGCCCAAGTTTGGCCACTTAGTGTGCAGCCTGAAGAAGCAACTTAACTTCTTTTTACTTTCATCATTTGTTATATGAAAGCAATAATTCCTCCTCTGTGGGAAGTTATGAGCATCGAAACAAATGACCAAAAACATCTGGCTCAAGGAAATGTACTCAATACATGGTGTTATATTTATTAAGATTTTTTTTTTTTTTTTTATAATCTTCATTGATTTCAGAGCGAGGACAGGAGAGGGAGAGAGAGAGATAGAAAATAGAAACATCAATGATGAGTCATTGATCAAGCCCGCAACTGGGCATGTGCCCTGACTGGGAATCGAACCCCCATTGCCTGGATCCTAGGTCAAGGCTCAACCGCTGAGCCACATCCAGCCGGGCTATTAAGATTCTTACTGAGATTATTTAATTCTCACAATAAGACTGTGAGGTAGACAATATTACTTCATTCATATCAAATTTTACATTTAGAAGATGCCCTCATCTCATTTTACAAATAAGAAAATGGAAGATTAGAGAGAAAAACAGACCTTCCTGAGGAGGTTGAATGGGGATGAGGTGACAGTTTGTTAATTTTGGTTCAAAATTTTATCCCAGAAATAAAACTGAATCTATGTATTGATCAATCTATATAGACTACCAAAGTCTGACAAATGTTTCAGATATGAGAACATGGATAGGCATATGAAACCATATTTTATATTTTACTCTTGGAAGAAGGAAGGCTATTGTCGGAGGAAAGGAAAAGGTTGACACAGAAGCTTCTTTACTTCAAGTGCAAAAGGGAAAAAATATTTAAGAGACAGAGAAACTGGGGTATCTCTGCTCTCCAGTGGCACTGAGAGGCAGTGTAGAAAACGCTGAAGAAAATTATAAAGTCAGTTAAAAGAGAGGGTGGAGGCACAGCAGCCAAAGTGCCTTGCCAAATGATATTTCCCCCCAACATCAGGATAATAGAAGGGCTCTGTTCTGCGTGAGTGTCTTATATTTCTCTTCATTTTCTTGCTGGGAAATGATGGTGATGAATAGCATACCAAGCACCCCGTATTCCTATTGAACTTCTCTACTCCTTGTTCTTACCTTTCTCTGTCCAGCTGTCTTATCTATGCAAACTCTCAAAATAAAGTTTTCTGGAAAAATATATATACTCTATTGAAGAATTTTAAAAGTTAACACAATAAGTAAGGAAAAATAGAGTTTACTTACTTTAAAATATATTTTCATTTCTCTTTGGAAAATAAAACCTGACAAAATTCAATTTGCCAGACTGAAAATACACATCATTTTACTTAAGCCAATATTTTAATTAGACCACCAAATTTAACTCTCTGTACATCTGTTCTATATCATGTTCATGAATTAGCAATTGCATAACATGTGATTGAATTTTTAACTAATTTAACTTGAGTACACTAATAAAATTCAAGTTAGTTTACATGGAATCAACATTTATATACTTACCTAACTTTACTCAAATGTCTTAGTGAAAATATTCTTGAAAACAAGAAAGTCCAAGCATGTTAACGTGTTTTCTCCTTATAGTCATTAAGTTTCAATGAATGTCAAATGTATTTTTAGAGTTGGAGAATTTTATTAACATCTTAAGGAATATTTTTCAAAATTTCTCTAGACTTTCAAGAGAATATTGAAAAACTGAATTCATTTGACTATTTTCAACCTAAAGCAGACTAATGTAGCTACTACAAAACATCCACGATTACTCAATAGTCATCATATAAAGAAAAGAAATCATCTGGGTGCCACAGTATTATATATTTGAAAAGCGATAAACTATGACAACAAGTTATTAACATGAGGTACAAAAGTCCATATGTAGAAAGCCTCTGCTTTCTCTATGTATTTAACTTATGTTGTGGGCACTGCCCATTATGTTGTTACTGTCCCTTATATAAAGTTATGTCATAATTATATCTCAAAGCTCAAATATGAAAATGATAAATAATTGATTTTTATTGAGTACTTCTATCACTAGTGGACTAAATTTTTAATTTGTATATGATTTTTATATTCAAAATATTTTATATTTAAATACTATGTGTATTTATGCAATTCTTACTATCGACTTTATGAAGACAGTATTATTGACATCTTTGTAAAATATCTAGTTAAGTTACAGTGAAGAAATGAAAACTCAGGTATTCCTAAATCCAAAGCTTATGCCTTAATGTTGACACTCGTCCTTCTTAATGACAACCGTATAACACAACTTTTTTCCTGGACTTACTTTGTTGACAAGAAGGTCAATATCATAATCAGTCAATATTGGTTTTATGCTTCTTCCCTGTTCCTGGTTACCTGTCACCTCTTTATATCCAACTGTTCTCTTCTCCCACTTTTTCCAATTTTATTTTTGACCCTTGTTTTAAATTTTCTATCAGTTTCAAAAAAAGCAAAATAAAGAGATAATTGGAAAGATCTTTCACTGAGTGTTTTCTCTATGTCCAACACTGAGCTGGATATTTTATATTTGCTCCCTCATAAAATCCCCAATAAATTCCATTTGGCAACTGTGGAGCAGCTCTTAAATGGCCAACCAAAGACAACAACTCAAGAGTGACTCACAATTTCTAAGTCTAAATTAATATATAAAAAATGTTCAATTTTATTAGTCATCAGGAAAATGAGAATTAAAACCACAATGTGATCCACTACACACACACATCAAATGACTTAAAAAAGACAATACTCTGTATTGTCTGAGGGATAAATACAACATTCATATATTACTGGTGGGCATAAGATTGGTACAAAAACTGGAAAACAGTTTAGTAGTATTTGCTAAAGCTGAACACATGCGTCCTCTATGACACAGTAATCCTAGTCCTACAATATACTAAGCAAAAACTTGTACATATGTTAATGAAAGACATGCAAAAGAATGTTCACAGCAGCACTGTAGCTGTAACAACCCAAGTGATCAGCAAAAGAAGAATGCATAAGTAAATTGAGGCATATCCATACAGAGAAATACTACACAGAAATGAAAATACATGAAGTACAACTACACACAACATAGATTATTCTCACCATATTATTAAGCAAAAGAAGCTAGACAAACACCACAAAGTGTGTGCTGTGTGATTCCATCTACATAAAATTCTAAAATAGTCAAACTAATTTATGGTGATAGAAGTCAGAAAAGTGGTTCTATAGGGAGGATAGTGACTTTAAAGGGGGAAAACAGATTTTGGGGTTCTGGTAATGCTTTCTTCCTTGATCTGGATGTTGGTTACAAAGATGTGTTCAATTTGTGAAAACTAATCATAGTTACATTTTTTGATCTGCATAATTTTCTGTATGAATTTTATAAGTTGCCAAAAAAAGTGCACCTAAAGACTGTTTTCTATGCTATGTTGCTTAATTTATGTTCTAAAGACCAGACAAGTAAAAATAAATACCTATTATTATATTATCAACAAACCTGCTCAAGAGTTGGCAAAATCTACATAATTAAAAGAAAAAATGTGTGTGAGCGGGTACTTATAAATTCTATCTTATAAACATTTTAACCAATTTCTTATTTCGAATTTGTTAGAATCTTAGAGTTCTACATTAAAGTATCAATGTAACAAAATGCATTTATTCATTAATTTACTCACTGATTCATTCATTCTATGATTATTGACTAACTACTGGATCATAAACACTTAAGGGTTCTGAGGAAGTTCATAACCCTCTAGAGCTTGAGAAAAAAATGCAAATGCCTGTCAGGCCCAGGCGGAGATGGCAAACTGGCAAAGAGGCTGGATGTAAGCCTGCATTGTGCCAGTGATGGGCACTGGGTACTATTGTTCTGCACATGCCCTGAGGAGCAGGACAGCAACTGCTTAGCACTAACCGACTTTTTCATGTCTGTCCATTCGAAATCACAAACTATTATGTGAAACCAACCAATTTTCAAATGTAGGCTCTATAAAATAAAACCAACAAGAAATTCTGTTCGTGACCAACAAAGCGCATTTGTGAGCTGAATCGAGCATATGGTGTTAGCTTGTAACGTCTGATCAAACTGGAGACATGAATGCTACGGTTCTACATCCATGAGCATCTCATTGCCCTTTAGATGCTCAACCATTCAAGCATCAGACTCATTCTCTGCTTCACTGTAGCCTCAAGATTAACAGTTAAAAATAAATCACTTAATTACATACATTATGGTTCATTCTTACTAAGAAATACTATGCAGCCATTTAGATGAATGAGAGAGAACTGTTATGCCCTGACATATGCCCATGAAGTATTTTTGAGTAAATATCATCAAAATAAGAACTTCAGGTAGAATATCAACATTTTTCTGTTATTACAGAAACGTGCACACACATTTCAAGAAATAAACTATTGACAAAGGAGTGCCATGGAAGAGGTGGGCAACAGTCGGTACTGGAGCACTTTCATGTTTTGTTTTATTGACTCCTTTCATGTACTCATATTTTTAAGTAGAAGAAAAACTCTCATAGCAGAGCTCACTGCTCCATAAGGATCTGACCTGCTGCTTCTTTAATGAGTTACCGTTCTGGCCCAACCTAAACCTCTCCTGGTCCCTCCTTCCCCAGTGGCCAACAGGAAAGTTGCTCAGCAACACAGTATCACCTGATTTCTCTCTTCACCTTCCTTTGCTCACAGGCACCTGGTGCTGGAGCAAGGCTGTTTACTCACTGCCTCACACACACACACACACACACACACACACACACACACACACACACACACAGTGCAAAGAGAGCCGGGAGTGAAGTGTGGCAAGCAGTCTGCCTTCCCAAGAGCTTTCATACAGTCATTGTCAGACAAAAACCAGAACAAGAAATTCTGCTTTTCTTCCCACCAGAAGATCATGTCACCAGCTTTCACTGTTAAGACTGACAGGAGAGAAAAACCTGAAGGAACAATTCCTCTATGCTGAGGCATTTTTAAATCACCTTAGGGATTTTAAAAACCACAAAGATGATAGATTGCAAGATGCTGGAGAAACTGTCATGTTCATCTTCCAGTGCCATGGGATTATAACATTATCCTTTCTATCACCTGCACTGAAAAAAAATCTTTTAATTTGCAATAAAAAAAACAAACAAAAAACAATGTAGTAAATGGCTGAGTGCCCAATGGACACGATATAGCATTTCTTTAAAAATATTAGTTTGATTTAAATATTCTAAGCCTTCTTTATCTACACAAAAGTTTTGTTTTGCCCGGCTGGGCGTGGCTAGCAGTTGAGCGTCGACCCAGGATCCTGGCGATCGGGGTTCGATTCCCGGTCAGGGCACATGCCCAGGTTGTGGGCTCGATCAATGACTCTCTCATCATTGATGTTTCTCTCTCTCTCCCTCTCCTTTCCTCTCTCTGAAATCAATAAAGATATATTTTTTAAAAAAGTTTTTATCTTTATTTTTAAAGGACTACGGATATATTGTCTTTTTTTTATAGCTATGACATTAGTGTAATTTCCTTTTTCACATTTAGATTTACATATCTATTTCAATGTATAAACTATCTCCACTCACCCTTTTAAAAAAAGAGTACTCTTGTCAGGTAATTTCTATTTTCATTGCTCATAATTTCCATTATATTTCCAGTCAAAAATACATATACACCTGATCTGCAGAATGAAAAACTCATAGACTGAGGCCAAATTAAACATAAACCTGACTTCATAGGGTGATACATTTTACCTGTTAATCACTTACTTGAAATGAGAATATAAAAACTTGCCAAATATTTTAAAACATAAAACCTTTCTATGTACTATTTTTGTATAAATGGATCAGGAAATTACAGACCAGCGTTACCCTTTAAAACAGGTGACTAATAAGGTTTATAAAATTATATTGCTGCAAATTATAATCTGGACACTTTTGTTAACTAAAAGCATATTTAATGTATAAAATTATTTGAGAATATAAATTTTGCTAAATGCTCACTGTAAATTTCCTATATTTATTCTATTTAAATGACTAACAGCCACCCTAGATTTTTACAAAAATATTTAAAAGTTATTACCTTTAACATTTTTTACCTCTTAAGATAATTGCAGCTAAACAACAGAAATAAACAAGGACCTAACAGAAACCTATTAAAAGAACAAATTTGGAAATCTTTGACATTTTTGTGGGTTTAGAAGCTAGGTGTGGCAAAAGTTGACATTAAACAAAATAATTTGTGAAATCAAGATATGAGTATTTCTTTGCGAAAAACACAAATAATATTAAGTGCATGGCATATTGATCTGAGTTGTGAAAAACAAAATACTAATATTAGTCAAAAAACCCTGACGGGTACTATTTAAACCTCTAGAAACTGTAACTAGTTTTATTGGCTATTCTAATGAAATTTTCACTCTGTACTATAAGAAGAAACTAAAATTTAATATACTAAGAAACAAATATTAATTAAGTACCTCTGAGGAAAATATATCTGATAAAAATTCATGTATTTATAACATGTATATTTCTATTTTATATACTTGTGTTATTGCCTGAAAATGTATTTTCAATATTTATTGAAAATAAAGGGTTCAAGCTCTGAAAGAGCTATGAGATAATATGTAAAATATATTACTCTAACACACAAAATAGTAATCTCTTACTGCACATTACAAAATATTTAACTAGTGAATACAGAAAAGTAGCAAAAATACATCATTTCTAGTTTATGAAGGAGAAATGTGAACTGACTTGGTAAGAACATTATTTGGGTATAGCTTCTAACAGATTTCCAAAGAGATTTTATACTGGATTGAGGTATATATACATACACGAAATCTTATGATTGTGAAGTTGATAATATTCCAACTTAAATAGCTGAGCTGCTACTTTCTGCAAGAGAGGAAACGTGTCAAAACCATGACTGAAAATCAAAAAAGTGAATTATTGCTTATCCTTGGTGCCAAATACATTTGCATGAGTAATTTATTCAGCATATTTAAAATTTTATATAAAATAGGCTTTAAATTAAAATACACTGAGAAAATATACCCTACACTTATGAAACATGGCAGTAATTTATAGTCAAATGCTCATGCTCTCAAGGACAATCAAATAGTCTCATGTTTGGGTAGACAAATTCTGGAGATGGCCTGAACATCCCTTAATCTTTATGGTTCTTGCAAGGAGGAATGCAGGATTCTTTTAAGAGAAGAGCCATGGACAAATTTAGAAAAGAATCATTTCTTACCCTTTACTTTGTGTCTTTGCCTTACATCCCCAAGAAACATCCTCTTAAGACACTTGTACTAATACAATCTTCCTTTCATATGTAAGATATGCAAAGGAAAGTATGGTAGGCAGATTGCAGCTCCACATAGAGATGTCCTGTGTAATCTCCACCGCTTGGGTGTGGGCGGGACCTACAAACCCAATACAATGAGGAACCACTCTCCAGATTTTAGTACTTTATATGGTGATGGTATAATAATTCTCATAATTAGGTTATGTTAAATGACTTCCTCATAATGTTTGGATAGGCAGATTCTTTTGCTGGCCTTGAAGAAGTCTACTGCCATGTTGTGATAGGGGCATGTGACAAGGAACTGAAGGTGGGTGGCCTCTAGGAGCTAGAGCAGCCCCTGGGTGACAGCCGTTAGGAACATAGGGGCTTGTGTCCTACAACTGCCTGCAACAAAATTCTCTCAACAACCACAAGGTCTTAGAATAGGGCTCTGAAGTCCAGAAAGATCACAGCTTACAGAATACCTTGATTTCAGAGACAGGGAAGCATGGAACAGACTGACGAATCTCAGCGGGAATGGGGGCAGGGGGAAGAGATTAACTAAAGATGATAGTGTGGTGAAGGCTTGGGAAGGGTGGAGGGGGTCAGTGGAGGAAAAAAGGGGACATCTGTAATACTTTAAACAAGGAAGATAAAAAAAAACCTTGATTTCAGCCTTGAGAGATCTGGAGCAGTGGGGTCAGCTAAAGGAGTGTCTGGAATCCTGCCCCACAGAGACTATAAGAAAAACCTGTGTTGTTTTTGGTAATTTGTTTTGCAACATAGAAAACTAACACAAATAGTAACATGCTAATATCATTAATGCTAGTCATTGTGTTCTAAGGGAAACAGACTGTTAAGTAATGAAAGTGATTTTAATTTTGTTGGGAGTTCAAGGCCTTTCCCACTTCTTAAGAAATATATAGTTTATACCTGAATCTCTGGACCTCTACATTTAACACATAATTTCCACTTTCTTTGAATGGTGAGTAAATTAGAGGTAGGCATAAACTTGCAGTATTTTACATAGTACTTTATATTTATATAGCATTTTACTATTTAAAAGGTATTCTAAGAAATCTGAAAGGATAGCAACAGAGACATGCATTCTGTTCTCCAAAAATCCTCCCAGAAAAACATATGAATCAACTAGAAATGCAAAACCAAAAACTCATTCACAATACCTACAGCAAAAGTAGCTATTAAGAATACCCCTGAGCCCCCAAGTACCAGCAGTGCTCAAGAACTACTGCGAGCTATAAACCACACAGAGTATTCATATTTTGCAGGAAGAAGCAGAGAGAAGGAACCAGGTTTTGTCAAACCTGAGAAAGAAAGAATTCTCACTTTTGACAGCTGAACCCGGGAGAGATTTTTGCTGATTTAATCTGCGGCTGATTACAAGGGGTCTGTGGGAGGGATGAATCCCTACAAACCCTCAAAATGAACCTGCCCACCTCACTTCCAAGAAAAAACTGCAAAGAGTAGAACGCGGATTTTTCAGGAAAGGGGTAAAGAAGGTCAAGGAAAAGGCAACATCAAGACAAAAGAGGAGGATATCATAGCCAGAAAAAAAGTATATATATATATGTGCATACATATATGTGTATGTGTGTATAAAGTCTCTTTATTTTTTAATACTTCACAGAACAAAGCACAATGGTGGGTTCTAGAATATGAAGCTAGATGTTTATTCTGATCTATACTGCCCTCCCAAAAGTTCAGGAAAACTAATTTCATATAAAAAGAGCAATAAAAATAAAAAAGACCCCAGCTAAGTCCAGTACAGTGTTATCACAAGAAAAAAAGAATAAGAAACACATTACTACAGACAATGAGGTTTGTCAAAAGATGTGCCACAAAACTTACGGAAGCCAACCACAACTTACTACTTCAAAAGGAGCAAAAACAAATCAAGACAGTGATAGAAGCAATAAAATAAAAGCATAAACCAAATCTGGGAAAACTGAAAAAACACACAGGGTGATAGAATTTAGGAAGGTCTTTGAAATAAAAAGAAAAAATAACATTTTGAAAAAGAAGACTAGCCCTGGCCAGTGTGGCTCAGTGTTAGAATGTCCCTCCCTCCCCTGCACTAGGGTCGCAGGTTCAATTCCTGGTCAAGGCATGTACCTGGGTTGCAGGTTCAATCCCACCCCATCAGGGTGCATGCAGGGAGCAACAATTGATGTGTCTCTCTCACACCGATCTCTCTCTCTCTTTCCCCCCCACTCCCTCCCTTTCTCTCTCTCTAAAAAGCAAGGGGAAAAATATCCTCAGGTAAGGATTAACATCAACAACAAAAAAGAGCAAAACCCCCCCCAAGAGTGTATGGGGGGGGGAGTGAAAATTTAAACAAAAAGAGAAATAGGTAATTTGACCTGGGTGCTTGTTGCACAGGGGTATCCATTTGTGGAAATGATCTAGAAAGACAGTCGCATGCTCTGTACTTAAGTATTTATATTATACTTCAGTAAGAAATTTAAAATAATGAAACGAAAATGTAAAAGTGATTCAAAAGAAAGTTGGCTTCAATCCTTTATGCCAGAAGACCCTGGTTTGCATTCACATTTTACTGAAACTCCTCTCAAATGTCTCCAAAGACTTTCTAGGTCCAATGACACTTGCCTCCTTTGAGACAAGTGGTACCTCACTCTCCTCTGTTCCTCCGAACCCTCTTAGTCACTCCTTATTCATCTCCTTTCAAGTTTTCCTTCCTCTGCCAGCCTTTCAAATACTAGAGAATCAGTGTTTCTGCACTCCAGATTCAGCTGCTTTCCCTCAAATACTCTTCTAAGCAATAACATCATACCTTAAGGTCCCACCTTTCTCACACACACACACACACACACACGCACACACTGATTATTCTCAAATCTACGTTTCCAGTTCAGGTCTCTCTGCCGAAAAACAGCCCTTTATATCCAACTGCTAACGATGCCTCTCCATTGACTACCCCCCAGCCCCCTCCTTGGCAAACTGGCTCCCCACCCACCCTTCCTTAACTCCAAGAAGGTAAGTGGTAACATCCTCCAATTTGATAAATAATTTAAGTTTCTGTATCTGCTGTGCTAGGAAAACCTTCTTCCAACACTCCTACACATTTTATATATACACCAAAATTTATTTTCCTTAACAATTCTATTTCTGGATTAAATAGGTAATATTACTGCCTTTGTTTTGTCATTTTCAGTCACTTCCTAATCTTCTACATTCTAATTACTCATCTCTTTACCAAATGTGCCCTCTGAGTAGCATTAATCTATTGTCTATCATTTTTTAATGTTTTTTCCTCTTACAAGTGTGATTCTGAATTTGCCCTAACCTGGTTTGCCTTATACTAACTACTCTGTTCAGTCTAATTACACGGATATTCTCTAGACATTCTACTGCCATCTAAATAATGGCATTTTCCAAGTTACTTTGATAAAGTGAGAGGGTGAGAGATAGAAAGAGAAAGCAAGTATGAGAAAAAATAAGACAGATGGACAAAGAGAGGAAAGAGACCCCTTTAGGGACCATTAACTCCCTAGGGTTCAATAATTCGATCTATTGTGATATTTATTTTGATAATACCCTCTCCTAGCTCTAGGATAATTTAAAAAAATATATTTTTATTGATTGCAGAGAGAGGAAGGAAGAGGGAGAGAGTGATAGAAATATCAATGATGAGAGAGAGTCATTGATTGGCTGCCCCCTGCATACCCCCTGCTGGGGATGGTGCCCTGACTGGGAATCGAACCTCAATCTCCTGGATCATAGGTCGATGCTCAACCACTGAACTACGCTGGTTGGCCAGGCTCTAGGACCAATTTTTAAAATAAATGTACATGGAAATTAAAGGGTTACAACTGAGAAATACCAAACATTTTTATGTTCTCACAAAAACCTTTGTTCCCTTTACTGTTAAAGACTCTGCTTTTCTTCCCAATTGAGAAATAAAATGGAATTGTTGTTCAATGCCCTTTCATCAGCAACATCCAATAAAATATTAAGTTACATAAACTCCCCTGCTGAGCAGCTTCTCACATCAGTCCTACACTTCCTGTCCTTTGCTTTTGTGACAACACTATTAAATATCCTTGTGATCCTTTAATTTCTCTCTGCCTTTCATCTCTCCCTGCTTGACTCAGTCTAAAATATTACTAATGTCATGTCAATCAAACACTGCTCAAACTCCTTCGTGATCTTCATGTTGTCTTTAAAATAACGAAAGAATGCCACTGTCTAACATTAAAATCCTCTGCCAATTTGTCCCAGCTTTACATCCTGCTGTTCCTGACCAACTAGACTATTGTCTGCAGACCTATCCCATATGTGCCTGCCTCTACATTTTTTAATCAAAGTATTTGCTTTGTTTATATTAATTTCTCATTCTCTCAGATAAAATTTTATCAAGCTTCCAAATGGAGTTTGGGGAATAAAACTCACTGTTCTCATTATGACATGGCCACAAGCTCCTCTCATGTTATATACAGATTTTTTTTCAAAATATGTTTTCAACCATATTTAATACTTCAATAACTACATGAGAAAAACACTTAATATCACACATATGAAGGTGAATTATACTTCTGTTAATGACAATCCAGCTTGTATTGAACTACCTGTCTCACAGATGATGATGAACTAAGTAAAAAAATATAAAAACAATTATTTGAAGGCACTGGAGATTAGTTAAGAGCAGACAAAGCCTGCACAGTTTTTAACTTAAGGAAACCCCCAGTTCATGTTATGAGAGAGGCTAGAATCAAGCAGAAAGCTCAAGGCTTTTTATCTTGGAAAGCCATAGATGAGAGATGTAAAGTACCAGAGCAGCTGAAAAGCAAGAAGACATATCCACAAACAGTGAGGAATCCTGAAATCTGTGTGTATATTCTCTCACAAATCTTTGGCTGACACATGAACTGCATATACAAGCAGACCATGAAAAGCAGTGGCTGGAAAGTTGAAAAAGACTTTTGACTGCTGACCATCAAAAGAGAGATTTGAGTTTGAGTCCAACAGAGTAAACTGCCTACTAGAATAAAAATCAACCCTCTTCAAAAAATAATAGAATCCAGGGTCGGAATGAGAGTATATGATCTAGGATGTTCATTACACAATAAAAATTATTAGACATGCAAAGAAACAAGAAAATAAGATCCATAGTCAAGAGAAAAGGCAGTCAATGCAAACGTACTTTAGGTTGACCCACATGTTAAAATTAGCACCCAGGGATTTTAAAACAGTTGTTAAAAATATGTTCAAGGGCTTAAAGGAAAGTGCCATTATGAATAAAACCTAAGGAGAATGGACAGTATGTAAATAAAAATATACAAAGTGATAATTCTAGACTGAAAAGTACAATATCTGTATGAACCAATAATGGGCTGGGCTTAACAGCATTATTAGAGATGTCAGAAGAAAGGGTTAATAAACTTGAAAATCAATCAATATAATTTACCCAATTTGAGAAACAGAGGGGAAAAAGATTGAATAAAATAGACAGAATTTTGGTGATCTGTGGGACAATGCCCAAAAGTCTGCTATATATATATATATATATGAAACTTGAATTTACATCAGAAAGAGATTAGAAGACAATCAACATTTTTGAGATGCTGAAAGAAAGAAAAAAAACGTATCCCAGAATTCTACATCCAGAGAAAATATCCTTCAAAAATAAAGATGAAATAAAGGCTTTTACAGATAAATGAAAACTGAGAGGAATTTTTTCCAATAGATCTGTACCACAGATGTAAGTATTCTGGCTTTGTTTATATGTAACATGTGTTTGTACACACATCAGTATGTATACATGTAAACATTGTATATTTGTATGTATGTAAATATTCTGACTGCACTGGACCTACTTTCATTCTACATCTCCATCTAAAGTTCTCCTTTTATATCATCTGCACTGTTTCTTTAAAATAATTCAGTAAATGCACTGTACTGTGTTTGTGCATGCTACTTAACTTTAATCTACAACTAGGGGTGATTAGTTAACATTTAAAATACGCTAATCAAAAACCGGGCCTATAAGGACACTTAGCAGATGAAGCACCTCAATCAGGGCACTCCCCAGAGGCAGCTTAGAGTAAGCACTTCACATATTGTTAATTATATGTGCACCTGAGTGATAACTAGTATAGGGAATATCAGAAATAATTTTTCACTAGAGAAATGCATATTATTCTCTATATGTGCTGGCTGAAAATATTTTAGAGTCATAGCTGCCCTCTCATAATTGAGATATCAGAATCAAGAGTCTAGCAGCTCAGCTACAGAATATGTAGAGCTCTGTTTTATCTGTGTCACATCCTAATGCAGGATTCTGCCCTCTGACCTGAGTGAAAGGTAACAAGCAGATCCTGATATCAGAAAATTGTTCAATATGCTACAGAGTGAAACTGTGATGGTGATGTAAGGTGCTTGAAAATGTGCCTAAAATAAATGAGAGTTGACAGTTTACCCAGTTTGTTGAAATAGGTTATATTTCAACCTATTTTGTTTACTAACAAGCCATATCACCTGGTGACAGGGTCTGGGGAAAGAGACAGATGGCTCTCACCCACTCAAGACCTAGCTTGTCAGTTTGCACTCTCTCCCCGCCTCCAATTCCACCTCCCTATCTCACTTAGCTAAGGAGTAATTACAGAATCAACAAGTCCTTGCATGTCCTTTATAAAATACTATATGTAATAATTTTATTCATATAAATTTATTTATATATACATGCAGATATAAATTCATGTGCATAGTCATTCTAGTTTGGTGGTTACATTAGTAAAGATTTATATAAGAACACAATGGAGAACATAGCTTCATATTAAGAAATATTTTTAAGTGGATAAATTAAGGAAATGAAATTGTCCAGTGAATGAACACATAAAGAATTAATTGGTTCAGGAATTTTACAGCTAACAAAGATTTTAAAAGCACTGAGAGATCATTTCTCTGACTCAAGCAAACTGAATCAGTATTTCACAAATGCTTTCCTCTTTCGTCGAAGGAAATCCCACAACCTTTCTTTGAAAACAAAGTTCCTTTCATCATTATTTGTATTGAGAGCTCTGGATGAAATCATCTTACCTCTGCATGGTATCCAACTCTGATGAAGGCACAAAGTGGGTCGAAAGCGCCAGTCCCACAGGTCAGCAGGTGTGTCCGATTATAGGGATGCAAAACCCGGACATAATTTGCACACTCACTCTAAAGCAGAAAAAAGAGAAATTGGTTAGTGGAATAAAAAATGTTTGGCCCTTTTTTGATTTTTGTCTTTTCCTAGCCCCAGGAATCTCCTGTTTAAGTCTCCCTTGGCTAGAGGAGGCAAGAGGGGCAGATGAAAAACAGACAAGGAGCAGTGGGAGAAGAGACCTGGGTGACGGATGTACATTTTTGTTAGTAGCAATGTAGGAATTATATTTAATAATGGGAGTGAGTCATTTTCATGAGTCTAGTACACACTGAGAAATAAAAAAAGGAACTGTTCAGAAACGTATTCAAGCGTAAAGTTTTGCATGGCAATATGCTCCACTAAGTAATTAAGTTATTCTCAATGCTGTTATTTTTTAAAAGTATATATAAACAATCAGCATAAAGTCAGAAAACCAATAATTAGAAAAAGCTTCTTTATTCAGAAGAAAACATATGCAGACTTTAGAGAATTACAGGGTTTGAATGTTTTGAGAAAATAAATCATATCTTCAGACATAAATTCACATAAAGCACTTTCAGAGAATTTCTAAGTAAAGAGATAGAAAGCTAGCCAATAAAAATAACATTTTATAGCGATTACACTAAGATATATTGTTTGGGGATCAGCAAACTTTTTCTATAAAGGATCATATAGTATACATATTTAATTTGATGGGTAAACTAATCTCTATTACTTACATTCTGATTGCAACTACTTACCTCTGCACCTATAGCATGAAAACAGCCATAGACAATACACAAATGAGTGTGTATGCCTGTGTTCTATTACAACTTTATTCATGGCAGGCCACATTTGGCCCAGGAGCTCTAGTTTGCCTATACTGGCATTCAACTGTAAGCTTTGTGAGGACAGAACCTTTATTTTCCACATCTTTGAATTCCCCAGTTAATCAAACACAGTTCCTAAATCACATTACATGCTTAAGAAAGTTTTAATACATTTATCACTAAGGGGGTTTTATGATCAGTAAGCTGAATGGAAAAAAGTTTAAAATTGCTTCAAACCAACTTGGCTAAATTAATTCTAGCAAACACGTTGTTGGCAAATTAGGTATTGCTATTTCATTTAAAACAAATTATGAGATAAATACTAAACCCTTTTAATGATAAATATTATTTTGCTATTAATACGTGCAATAATGCAATAATCAGTAGATGCAATATTTTATAAGGACGGATTGTGACTTTAAAGTCTCCAATATAACAGCGTTAAGATAAAAAGCCAGCAGAAC
Organism: Miniopterus schreibersii; assembly: GCF_964146895.1. Lineage (NCBI taxonomy): Eukaryota > Metazoa > Chordata > Mammalia > Chiroptera > Miniopteridae > Miniopterus > Miniopterus schreibersii. The sequence continues at coordinate 51,960,539 of NC_138118.1, forward strand.
TATCTCACCATAAATGATTCTGGTTGTAGCACAACTGAACTGATTTTCCAGGGCACATATTTATTTCTTCAATTTCCTACTCATGTAGCATTTTATTCTATGGGTGACCCACATAGTTGGAATAATCTATTTTCCCCCAGGCATGGGGAAAACACTCTGTTCTCATATTGCTATAAGCACCTGCTTTTCATCTCTTGAAACAATGTCACATCTTGACTGAGCCAATTAGATCAGTTGGGCTTAGGCTGACATAGCCTTCCAGTGTGTTCAGTTAGTCAGCATCACACTGAGGGCCGAGACAGCGAGAATGTCTTGACTCATTCCTTGGCTGTGACCCAGTTGCCACAGAGAACGGAGTTGGCATAATGTGTGTTAGTCTTTTATATGGTATCTTGTTTCCTTCCTGAAAAACAGGATGAGTTCACTTTCCAAAGGAGATGCACGTGCCTTTCTCCAAAGATGTGCATGGTGTCACCGGCCAGCTACCCCTAGCAGGTGAAGGTCCCTCTTCCACTCATGTTTAAGTGTGCTGGCAGCTCTGGGCGAGGGGGGGGGGCTGCCAGCCTTGCTCACTCGCGCCCTGCAGAGAAGCTGCGGAGAAGTGGACTGTCGAGCCCGCACGCAGGAAAGGCGCTTTAAAAAACAGTGGGTTACGTGAGGCATGTTTCCCTATGTTTGCCTTCTTCCTTCAAACTCCTTCTTCTTTCTCTTTTTGTTTCTAATTTACTAAACAAAGTGAAATGAAATCTCACAGAGTGTGTTTAGCTTTTCCTCAAATTAAAAAATGACACACTATTGTTTTTCCCCCCAGCTACATAGGAAACAAAAATTAGTGTAAGGAATTTACAAATATAAGTGGATTCAAATATAATAAAACAAAATAAAAATCAAGTTCTGGATGGCACCTTAGCTCCTTTTATTCTAACTCTACATTGAAATGAATTTTTAAATAATTATATATATATAATGTACATGTGTATATATATGTGTGTGCATATATATACATATATATGTATATATATATATATATGTATATATAAAATTCCTGAAATGAATTGCATATATTCTTTTTAAAGCAAATAAAAGGTTAGGGATTCAGTCCGTTGTGATTGGTGAGAGATATAATTGATGATTTACTTAATTTACAATGAATAATACTTACTGCATCTTTTCCTTTCATTATGCATTCTTCTACTTTTAGTTCTGTACTGGGCCAGTGTATCTGAAATAAAAGATAAAGTGCTATTATGCAACTGCATCTAAAAATAAATCACACTAAAAAGCCATTTCATTTTTTTCCTGCAATTCAATACATTTTCATTTTGTTCTATTTTCTGAAAGGATAAAGCAATACTATCTACTTTACATCATTATTTGTATAATTAAGACACTAATCTTTGACTTTGACTTCATGTTAACCTTATTTTAAAAAAACAACCCACTTTTTAAAGGTTCACCTCATGTCTCAGCCCTTCAGAGGTTGTGCACATTTAACCAGCCTGCTCTGTGCCTGACCGCCCTTCATAACCTCTGCAGGCCAGTCTGTCTGCTCACCCTGTCTGTCCCTGCATTCAGGCACCTCCATGAGTCCCCTTTGCATTTTTACCACATAGCACAGAACTTGGTGTGTGCTGGGCTCAGTAACATTCGCTGCATGAAAGGATTAAAGGATTAATGACTCTAAGTGCTTATTTATAATGTATCACCTAATAATACAGTGCTTGAAGGTCTTTACTTTTTAAAATATTAACTCTACCAGTTTCCCACTGCATTTCAGGTATTTTTCACTATATTTCGAGTTTATTGGTTTCTACCTTGAAGAGAGAATAAATACATTAAACATTTCTTTTTTATCTATAATTGTACTTGACACTTAGTTGGACTCCCAGGCAGAATTCATTCAATATTATCTGATGCCACGAATTTCTGACGTTAAAGTGTACTTTTTAATGAAAGAAATTTTCCCTCTCTTTCTTTTCTTTTCTCAGACTGCTCCTGTTCCTCTTTTTGTTTAAACTATAGAATAATTATACTGTGGCAGACAATGTGGTAAGAACTTTATTTTAATTTTTCTTTCTTTCACATGATAAACTCACCTGCAAAGGTTTGAGTTTACTACTCAATTCATTGCTCATTATTATGATCTTGAAAGATTCCTTTCTTATTTTATTTATTTCCTTCCTTTCCCTCCTCCAAGTTCTACTTGCCTCCCTCCAAGGGGCAATCATTATAAACTGTTACTGGGCACGTTATTTTTTTTTTGTTTTCATATATTTTTATAAAATGTATATGATTGCTCTCTGTGCACATTTAAAAAACTTATGTAAATAGTATTTTTAAATTTATGTAAAGTCTTTTTTATTCTTTTCATTAGAAACTAGGTTTTTAAAATCACTATACACATAGTTCTATGTGTACATATATACTCTTGTTTGTTTCTAATTGCTTTGTAATATATAAGGAATGGATTCCCCCCCAAATTTTCTTATCTACTCTCTCAGTGATGGACATCCAGATGGCCACCAACTCTCCACCACATAAAACACTGGTGCATCTTTGTACACACCCCTTTGAGGTCTGCATAAGGATATCGCTGGTTTATATAACTAGAAGCAGAATCACTGGGTCTTAGAGTAAGCATATATTCAATTTGAATGTAGTGCTACCAGATTGTTCTTCCAAATGGTGACACGTTTACATTCCACCAGCAATCTTCACTGACACTTGGCATTATCAGCTTTCTAAATTTTGTACTGAGCCCTTTAGACTCACCATTTAATTTCATCCACACCACAACTTTATAAAAAAAGTAGTATTATTTGGGAGCTTCTGTACAAATTAGATATTTCTCTGTCCAAACCCACAACGAACAGTAGATCTGTGAGTGGGAACCAAGGGATGTGATCCATTTAAGTAACTGTAGCAACTGCTAAGTGTCCAAAAGTTTCCTGTGCCCCAAGACCTTAAGCCTCCTAGTTAACAGTTTAACAGTTTAATATGGGTATCTGCTGGATCAATCACCCTACCCTACCATACTGAAAATCTTCAATCAGCTCCTTTTCTGTGTCTCTCTCAGAGTCCATGGAGCTCTTACTCAGTGCTAAGGTATCATATTCATGGGCTCTGCTCATCAGGTGATGATGGATTCTTTTTTGAGGGATGCTGGATCTCAGCAGAACACCTTACAGTGTTTTTTTCATTACCTCCAAAGGCCTGTACCTTGGATGCACATGCACTGGTCTAAGGAACTCCCAAGAGGTTCTCTCTTCCTTTCCTTCCCAATGACTGCTTTACATCAATATTTCTTTGGTTCCCTTCTTTTAGGCAATCACCTTCCAGTCTCAAGTCAACATTTTGGTGAAGGAATAGAAATTTCCCATTAGAGTAGCCTGGGCCTCTCAAGATACTATTTCTAAAAATGGTCTTTTCCTCCTCAGGATGCTTGAGTGTCCTCAAGGCCTAGATTGAGAAGTACCTAGTGCCAAAGTTTGCTGTTAGTAGACTCTATTGGTAGGCCTGTGCCAGTATTCTGGACTCTTTTTCCATGGTGGTTTGTTTATTCCCCAAAGATTCCTACTATTTTTCCCTGATATCTCCTTTCCCTCCACCCACCACCATCCTATGCATAAAATCCTACAATCAATGTTCTTTATTGTAGCAGTGAATCAATCCATCAGTGGACCATGGATGATTAAGGAAAATATCACATAAACTCAACAATGTCAGGTCCAGGTACAGCCTTGCATCCACCTGAGGAGAGTCACTAATACCATGATAGAGTAGAAATCCTAGAAGTGAAGCTGTAGAATTTACAAACTTTACTGATCCATTATTTTAGGGAAAAAATTTTGAACCAAGGGATAGATTTTCTCAGATAATTTAAAAATCCATTCTAACTTGTGATTCAGTTTGGTTTTGGAATTATGATTTTACTGTGGATGCATAAATTATTCAAAAGGATATGCTAAAAAACGTGTGTGTAAAGAATATACAAATTCATTTTGGGATCATCTATCATTGTAAAGATTTTCATGACTAATTCATTTAGTGCTATGCATAAGTTAGAGAACACCTCATTTGTAATTCAGAATAATGCTTTATATTCTTAACATACTTAACTTATGAAATGCAGGGGTCTTTCTTCTTAGAATATTAGCATCCCTTCTTATTCATTATTCATCATTATAAAAATAATGTTAAAACTCTATTTCCACAATTTCAGTGTATTAGATAGCTTACCCAACTCTTTGGAAAAATATACCAAGTTCATGTTTTCAATGATGAAGTAATATCTGGGCCAATAATAAAACCTCAACATGCAATTCCATATTCTCCTAAATCACTGCTTCATGGGAATGATGATTCCCATGACTATTTAAACACACTGTGTGAAGACTATTCTCTATAGTATTTCTACACACCTACTGACGGCTTTTGCTCTGCACAATCTTTTCAAACAGCCTTGGAATATAAAGATAAAATCTCCTTCCAGGGCAAATGAAAGATTTGTTTCCTGACCAAGATAATAAAGATAATGTCTCTCCCTGGGCAAAAGTTGGACAGGTTTGCTAGCATCCCCTTTATAAGACTGGGAGTTTCTAACCTTGAGGTTGGTTAATTAGGTGTAACACATATTCACTGTATGTGCAGCATCTACCTAGGCTGCTATGCCTCATGCCTGTGGGGGGACAAAAAGCTCAAGCTGCCTGCTGTGCTAAGAATAATAAAGTCCTTTGTCTCTGACCCAGGAGTCTCATGTCTTGTGCTGGCATCTGAGAAATTATGACAGGTTAACTTATCTTGAAGGAGAGAGAGAATTTCAGATGCTTAGTTCTTGATGGAAAAGAAAGATGATATGTATCATGATGGTGAAGAACTAAAGGGCTTTTCTAGGATTGTCAGAATGTGTTGTTTCTAGCAGTAAACTTAATAATGACAAATGTACTAGGAAAAACGGAATCATTATTTCAGGCACATTTTACAAAGTGTTTCACAACAAAACCTTTCCTCCAAACATTTTTGTAGATAGTATTTCTCCCTCCTATGATTCTCTATATTGTTTTTCTTACTTTCTTTACCTAGGGGTACAATGGCTTGTGTGCTTAAATTTGGCTCTCTTATTAGACTATAAGTTGCAGAGGGCAAGGCAGTGACTTATTTCTGTATTCCTACCAATGCCTACCTGGCACAATGCCTTCAATGCAGTCATTGCTTATTCAATGCCTATTGATTAACTTGTATTTATCAGTATACCTTTATCACATTCTTTGAAAAGTCAATTCACTAAAGGAGATAACAGTAAAGTTTGAGAAATAAGATTCACTGACGTGAAAATGCTGCAATCAGTGTCGAATGAATGAGAAAATTAATTTCCAATTTAGTTAGGAAGGAAATCTTAGTTAGGATTTTAGCAATAACCTATGCTTTGAAAGACTGGTAGGATTTCTGAGGGCAGAGAAAAGGATCTTAACCAGATAACTTTGGGTAGATGAAAGCTAGAGAGGTAGAACATTATATTATGAGCACACACCACTGTAAAGTCTAACACATTGGAACTCTCCAAAGGAGCGATGCAATTAGAGATTTACTCTTTATGTTTTTGTTGTTGTTGTATTAGTTTGGTTTGTTTAAAACAAAATCTAACGGGCTCAGGATTGCAGTCAAATGTTCATATAGGTGGGAAAAAATGATAGAGAAAGACCTCACTGGAAATGGAAAGTTATTTTAAAGCCATTATGTATAAATGTTAGTAAAGAAAGATAGAAAGGAAAATGAATGTCTTCATTTGTTTTGGCATTCAGGATGTCTTTTGGTTCTGCTCCAGAGTTTAGCATCAACAAAACCCATAAAATTAACCTATTTGTTCTGCACAAGACATTTTTAAAGGTAGTTAAACAACAGGGTGTAATGATATTTCCACATTCCCTGCACCAAAAAAGATAGAGAAAAGCAAAAGGTTAAATACGCATTTTTTTCATCACAATAATCCTACAATATTATTTTATTGTTTCAGTGCACATTAAGAGGCCATTTACTATTCTTGTATATCTCAAATGAGAAAAATAAAATACAATAAAAATCAAATTACAAAGTAATCTTTTCTGGACTTCCTATTGAGTCTCATAATTATGCCAGGATTAACGATTTAACAGCTTATTGTTACAACTAGTTTTGACATGCAGGATTTAGTAGAGCAAGAACAAATGTACAAAAAAGAAATAATTTCATTGTCTAAAGAAAGATGATTCCCTTTATATTTAAAAAAAAAATTATTTAGTTAACATAAGTCTCTTTTCATGGAATATATTTAAGTGACCAAGACACTATTATAATTACATCTAATATTCTCTTCCTAATTCTATTACTCTAATGAAAAATGTATGCTTATATTTTAGTTTTTCTTTCTATATTTTACATATATGTATAGTACCAGTGTCCATCAATGTACATATTAATTATGTCCTATAAATACTATTAAAATCAAGAGAATACATTTTAAATATAACACATTAAGACTCCTAATGGTTTATGAATGATAGCCTTTAACCTGACACATATTTTCCTTCTTACTGTTTATGCTTTTATACTTAATTATAATGACTGTCATTATTCAAATAGCTTATATGACAGAATTATAATTTTTTGGACTATAGACACAATTTGTACTTGAAATGTTTATACTCCAAAGCATTTGAATTAGAATGATATTAAAACTACACAGATATTATTGGCCTGACACATGCCCTTTTTAATGGATAAAATTTACAAAATTGCTCATTATGTAAAATATCATCTGCTACTCATATGCAAATTAGTTTAATGCTTTTCTCCACTCAATAAAAATTAAATTTTAAACTATGATTTTTTTTCACCTTTGATGCAATCAACTTGAATAAATAAGAAAGTATAGATATTTTTATAAATAAGTGTTTAACAGCAATACGTACAGATATGCAAATTAAGAAGTGTAATTTTAGCTTAAAATAATAGTGGTGAGAATAATTATAAAAAAAGCTGAAATTTAGAAACAAAAAATATAGGTGAAAGTTTGTTTAAAAAATTTATTACTAAATATGAAATATTCTATGAAGTCTCATAAAATATAGCTTAAACAAACATCCACTTTTGCTTTCTTTGTGGAATAAAAAAAAAATTATACCTCAATCTAGTTAATAATTTATTTGTTTTTTAGAAAATCTTCATAATTCTCAAATGTGCACAGACTGCAAGGGCTGTATAGACAGAATACAGACCAGCTAATCTCTCATCTGTGGTTGAATATGAGAATGTCCTGGGCTCTCAACCTCTGTCATGGTAAACAAGGGAGATACGGTTCCTTCTCCTACTAGTCAGTGAGTTTGTCCACCACTGTCACCAGCATCTACCATTGCACTAGTTTGTTAACCATTACTAAGGTAAAGTGTAGTCATGCAAAGTGAGTAAGAACCAAAGGGAAAGAAACACCTCATAACAAAGGGTAGAGTTAAGGGTACGCAGAAGACCAATTTGGGAGACATGAAGTCCACACAAAAGCAGTAACCTGGTTCTCAATAATGTTATAGTGGAAAGAGCATAAGCTGCTAAGAGAGATGGAACTGGCTTTAAGTTCTAACTGCTACCGGCTTCATGATTCTCTTCTCTTCCTTCCATTTATCCAACATGCTGCGGCTAAAACAATCACCCTGAGCTACAATTCTAATTATGTTAGGCACATATTCAGAATCTCCCACTGGTTCCTGCACTGCCTAGAAGATTAGTTTCAACAGCACAGAGGTCACTATTCTTCAGGATCTGGTCGCAGCCACATTTCCATCCTTAACTCTCACTCTGTACCTTGTTCCCACCCACATGCCCTCACTTCATCTATTTACTTCAACCAAGGATATCAGTCATTATTTCAAACTGCTCAAAACTTCTGTCCTTCTTCCCCCCTCCTCAGTCTGTTCTCACTACTAATTTGTCTGAATCAAAATTCCAATTATCATTCAAAATCCAACTTATATCTCTTCCAGGAAAACCCCAACCCCCAGCTTTTGTATACTTTCTTGGCATTTTATTTGGACCATAACTGAGTTATACTCTATCTATGAATATATATGTATATGACATATGTATATCTTCTTCATTACATTATAAATATTTTATAGCTAATTTTATAGTCCTGAAGACTAAGCCTCAGGACTCCTTAGTGGCACCTAATTTTTCATAGCTCTGAGAGGGGCCTTAGCAACTGTGAAATTTGTGAGTTTGAATTAATTCTATTTCCTGAAGAGGTGTGCCAAATCATACATACCTCAGGGCCTGTAAAATGAGGATTCACCCTTGAGTGCAAGAAAGTTACTCAATTTAATAATCTGTGTGGCTACATCCTTGCTGGATGGCACCCTGAAGCTTCAATGGCCACACACTATTTTATTTAGCTCCCTAAGATGCAGTTCATAAAACCTCATCACTCTTCAGGTCTCTAACCCTTATATTGTTTTCACAGGTCATTTCCTCCATAAAAGCCAGTCTTTCCAGCATTAAAAGCCTGAAGGTACAATTAGGCCAAAACAATAACGGAGACTAGGTAGGCAATTCAATTTCCTCCACTCTAACTGGGAATCACATGTTCTTGGTTTTCATTCCACGTAGGAAAAAACAGCTCATGAAAATTGTTAGGAGATTTTGTGTACATATAGTCATCTTAAAAGCTTGCTATACATGTGAATTCCAGGACCCACTCTATGAAAGTTACATGATCTTGATCCAAAGACAACTATTTGGGAACTACTTCCTTAATGCGGATTCTTAATCTTCTGGGTGTCAGATCCCTTGGTGTACATCTTCTGGGTGTGCACATACACACACATACACACACATGGCAGGTCCACAAATAATTCGATTTCATTATATTGATGAGATGCCATAGAAACTTAACTCTTGTTCCCAACAATTAGACTATAGTAAAACTGGTTTTATTATATGTCTTTTCTCCACAGTTCCAAGAATCAACTGAAGGCATTAATTGAGGACTTTGTGTGTGTGTGTGTGTGTTTTATGTAGAGAGAAAGAGAGATCAATCATCTCTTTTGAGAACTACAGAGAAAATAAAATTAAAGATGATTTAAAAAAAGGAAAAACAATATGTGCTTCCATTCCATCCTGCAACTACTGAAAACAAAAGTAAAAAGACAAAATCCAAACTGGACAAATCTGACTATGCTATACACTCGAAATAATACAAAATAATATTAAGTGTAAACTATAATTGAAAAAATGTAAAAAATAAAAAGAATGAAAAAAAAAAACCAACCTGACTTACAGGAGTCCTAGAAATAGTCAAGAAGAAAATAAAAAGGAAAAATATCAAAGAAATAATGAATGCTTTCCAGAGTTGAAGGCCATGGGGACCCCCCACAGAGGGTCCATTTTCATTCCAGCACAGTGGATGAAAAAAGATCAAATCTAAGAGAAATTTGAAAAGAATTTCAAATATAGAGGCTCATGAGGTCAGCATTAGAGGGATGGGGTGGCAGGAAACAGGCTATATACAAAATTTTGAAATTAGACTTCTCAGCTGCTGTATTGAAAATTTAAATGCAATGAAGCAATTATCTCAAAATTCTGAAGACAATAATTTTCATTCTAGAATTGTTATCCATCTATTAATTATATGTGAAGTTTGAATCATATTATTTTCAAACATACAAAACTCAAAATTTTACTTTGAATCCTTCTTCAAGAAGCTAGTAGAGGTGTGTTTTAGTAAAATGTCAGAATAAACCCTAAAATAGAAGGCATGGGTTCCATACAAGTGGGAGATCAAAGGGATGCTCAAGGATGAAGGTGAAGTTAAACTCCAGCTGGAAAAGAGAACCAGGAAGGATGCCTCTAATTTCAAAACCAAAAACTTGGAACTGATGGAAACTGGTGTGTTTTACTATATTGAGAGGAGTATAAAAACTTTGGTACAGAGTTTGCTCAAAAATTAGTGAAAGCAATGTAAAAATCTAAGCAAATGAAAGAAAAGGGATAATATTTAATCCCAGGAAAAATAAGAAAATTGCAAAAAAAGAAAAAAGAAAGGTGTGATCTATTTTGCTAATTATAATAATGTAAATAATTATTACTTAACTAAAAATTGTAGATAGCTATATCGAGATGGGGGACTGATGATTGGGGGGTTGCTGGTGAAGTGGTGTACAGTAATAGAGCCTTGCTAGAGGTACTTCCAGGAAAGAAAACTCATCTTCCTTACAGAAAGTCAACAGATAGTGTCTAAAATCTATACCAAAAAAGCACAGTACACAAATTTCATTTAGAAATATGGGAGTAAGTACCAGAAGATACAAAATAATTTTAAGTGATTTCCTCTAGGGATTAAGAACTGGAAAGAATGAAGGAATGATGCCTTTCATCATGATATTTTAAAAAATGATTTTAAAATATGGACATCAATCATTTTGACAAACATAAAGATAAATAAGTAAATGTAAAGAAAATATATTTTGTAATACATACATTTATGACAAAAAGTACTATGGTCTAAATATTTCTACATGTTTTATGTAAGGTTGATATGGGTCTGAAAAAAACTTAGCTCAATTTAACTATGCATAAGCATAGACTATAAGAACTATTTTTATTATCATAGCTAATCTTTTCTCAAAAATGTTGGGCACTTGCCTATTTTTATATTATACTCAAATCCACCTGGTTTAAGGGCCATCCACCTGAATTACTGATACTACCAACAGAAGTATATTAGTTAGCTATATGGATATCACATATCCATATTTCTTCAGGCTGGGATTTGGGGTTTAATAGAGCCTACAGGGACTGCTGGTAAACCAGTATGCTCCAAACCTGTCTCAGGACAATGGATGTGGTGACAAGGGACATCATGCAAGAAGAATGTCAAACGCACCAATGTGAAGTCTTCTGGGAAATCGGAGATTGGTGCTAAAAGTTCAATGTTATATGTTCCCAATTTATAAACTTTTCTCAAGATGATTTCATTTTAATGAATATTTAATTTTTTCAAAAGAAAAAAATTCAGGTAATGAAAAAAATAATCCAAATAACACCCATGCAAGAATATATCTCCCTTACCCCTTTTCTTTCCCTCTTGAAATACAGTTTGATATTTCCATACCTCTCTATAGCCATTGCTGATTTGTTCCAAGCTGAGGGAATACACAAGATCCTTGCCTCCCACAAAAAGTCTCTCTTGATATTCATCCAGCAGCATTGTGTGGAGATCAAGAAATCCAAAAGGGCTATGAAAGATTGATGTTCTGTTTAATTCCAAGAGCTCTGAAATGCAAAAGGAAATGAATGCTAAACACAAGAGAAAACAAAAATACCTTTATAATACCTTTCTCATGGCTCTATTTTTATACCTATTGGGACTGTGTAGTTAACATTCATTTTATCAGAAATATAAAGCCTTTAAAATTTATTACTCAGAAAGATTAAAAATACATAGTGCATTAACAATACTGTAGTGTATATTTGAAAGTTCCTTAGAGAAAAGATCTTACAAGTTTTCACAAGAAAAAAATTCTAATTACGTGAGGTGATCGATGCTAACTAAACTTCTTGTGGTTGTCATTTATTAATATATACACATATCAAATCAATATGTGGTATGCTTTAAACTTATACAACGTTATATCCCAACTATATCTCAAAACTGGAAAAATATTTTAAAATATTTGTGCATTATGTAAAAAAATAGAATGCAACTGGGAATAAATTTTAATGTACATGAATTAAAATATTTTATAAGTTTATGAATCTAAAAACTTCAATTCAACTTAAGATATTTATCATATGTTTTTAAATACAGAAAGAATTTTCCTTCACAATCTTTAAAGTGCTGTTATGTGAAAAAGTCTTTTATGACTTTTGTATTTACCTCTCTATGTGCAACAAAAATCCCAAGTCTATAATAAATATTCCCATTAAATTCCATATGAACACCAATTCAAAAAGTGTTTCCACTTGAAAATGGTTTTGAAAATCATGTCCAAAATCAAATTGTTCAAGTCTGGAAATTATCAGGTTTGTTAATACAATAAGGTAACACATGGTAGCATTCAGTATAGTAGGGATGACTAATAAAACTGGTGGAGCCCTAGCCATTTTGGCTCAGTGGTTAAAGCACCAGCCCACAGACTGAAGGGTCCTGCATTAGACTCCAGCTAAGGGAGTTGCAGGCTCAATCCCTGGCCCCTTCCTGGGTTGGGGAGGCAACCAATCAATGTGTCTCTCTCACATCACTGTTTCTCTCTCTCTCTCTCACTCTCTCTAAAAAAGCAATGGAAAAAATATCCTCAGGTGAGGACAAGAAAACTCCACAAAAAACCAAAAAATTGTTGGGGATCTACTTTCTACCAATGTGTTTTGGCTAGTATTTATGTACTCATCCTTACATCAGAAATTACAAATTATTTGTTTTAACTAATATACATTTCATTTTAGAAAGTTAGAACCTGGCAAGAACATTATATGTGTACATTTGTCTGTTTGTTTGTTGAAAGCATTTAATTGCATGTAGCAGTTCAGTACTTACAACTGGTAAATGATATACGAGAGCCTTTAATGATGAGAGAGAATATCATCCCCAATACTGATACCATTGTATTTAGCTAGTTATTAATAACAGGAAAGGAGCAAAAGGGAGGACAGACATTATAAGCATGATCATTTAGGCAGCTTCACCAGGAAGCTGCAATTTCACACTCCAGGGAACCACTGGCCCATTCCCCACAGATCACTGGGGGAAGGGGTTCAACAAAGGGGAGATGGATACATGCACAGTGAAGATGGGGTGACTAGAGAAGGTGCCTGTCAGACAAACCTGGGAACAGAGATCATTGGCCAGAATGGGCAGGGCTACTGCAAGACTAAGAAAATTTGGGAATACATAATCCGCTAAACAAAGAAGCGCTCCTTCATGGATCTCTTTGCTCATGGGGGGCTCTCTTGTTCCTGCTTCCTTACATTCACCCATGTCTCCTCTATAGTCATGTGACCCTGTGGACCCCACATGCAGTGGACTGATGGATTGCAACTGGAAACACAACTAAGCTAGCCTGATGCTGGAATGGATTGCTCCAACATGGAACAGAAACTCTTGACATTGGCTCTGATTAATGCTAGTTAATATGTAAACAATTTTTGATTAGTTGCATCCTTACAGATAATGATTTTACTGTGCATAAAACTTGGGAAATTTTAGTAACCTATTGGAATAACTGAGAAAATTTTTTGGGAAAATAATCCACTTAGTAGACCTGTTGTAAAACCATAAGTATTATATATAAAGACAAGGTATAATGGCAGTGGGTAGCTTTGATCTATATTTTTGTTATGGGATTGGATTCCTAAAGTGTACATGTCTTGCTCTTTGTGAATGCCTAGTAAGGAAGGAAAAAGGTATGATTCTACTTTGACAAATTTATCTTTCAGGATTCAAGAACAACTAAATCTCTCAAATTTCTATTTTATTTCTCCCCAAATAAAGCACCTGATTATTCTTTCTATCTCTTCCTCAAAACTTGTTTTAAGTTTCTTTATTAGATAAATAGTCAAGTGACTCAGAATCACAAGTTTTACCTTTATAAACGATAATTTGATTTTATCAATATTGCATATTTTAAACTAAAGATTAAAAGTTAATCCTACTCTACAAAATTTGGAGCACCCATGTAGTAGAGATATAGACAGTGAGCACATTCTTAATAGAGGAAAAAAGATCCTTCACCTCTCTTTTCTAAGAAACAGTATAAGATTGGGCAGAATGCTGTAGATGTGTTATATTTCATATTGTTCTATGGATGAAATGTTCTGGTCACCAATATTCCACATTCTCTGTGAGATGCATTAGGCACTGACTTTGAAAAAATTAAGTTATCTTCTAACTTGTCAATATTTCCCAAGGAGCCCTCTTCAGGAATCCTCTAGCGTGCAAGTTCTGATATTATTGGTGGGGAGAGGTCCTCATCCCCACCTGTCGCTCATCAGACTGGGCTTCTTACAATATCCCAAGAAAAAGAATTTTCTGAGACTTGCACAGGATAACAAGTGAATTTATTTGCATAGAATTAAATCCTTGAGTTTCCCAGGTCCCATTTCCTTCAGCCTCCCCAAGGAAGAAGTCCCATTTTAGCAGGGCTAAAAATCAGAGTCAATGTCAAGAGTTTCTGTTCTATGTTGGATCATTTGACTTACTAAAGCTTGTTCCTTATAACAATGACTCAATAACCTATTATGTATGAAACTCCCTACAGGAGCAACTAAGAAAAGTCTAGTAAGGGGCTATGTGTCTGAAATCAAATGAATTTTGCAGAGCCTCAGATAAATAACAAGATAAAATGGGTGGTTTTCTTAATATTCAATAGTTGGGCTCGGTATAATTCCAAATAACTAAATAGCAGTAACATCAACAGAAAAATTCAGGTTAATATCAATTTTAATTTTTATTGCCTTTAATTACTATTTTATTAACTATCTCAAATAACTACAGAATTTTTCATGTTGCTTTCATTTATCAATTCATGACATTTTCATACATCTTACATCTTACTTTTGAGAAAATTAAAATGTTTTTATTTAATATTCCATAGAGGTTCGAAATAGAAAGGTTTTTGGTGTATAATAAAGCCAAATGAAATTCAAGCAGAAAGCTTTCCTCCTCAAATTTTTCCCCCTTTTCCTTTTAGAGCCTGCACTTTAAATAATAATATTAGTGATGTTAGGTCCAAATTATAGTCTGTGGACTTGGCATATTTACCAAGCAATGGCTAGCTTCTTTATCCCTTCGCACTGCTTCAAGCTGCCTACATGAAAGAATCAGAAAACATCCAGGAAGAGGGAGACAAAAGAAACTCTAATCTCAGGTAATCTCCAGAAAACACAGTACAAATAATGGACAGTGCTGACTCGGTTAAGTGTAGGGAGCTCATCCTGAGTTCTTCCTTCTCTAAAAATAACATGAATTACTTGGGGGAGGGAGTGGACAAAGAAACAAGACGAAACTGAGATACACCTACTCAAGAGTTCATCCGGAAATTTTCTCAAGAGGGAACTAATTATTATTGCTAAGCTGCATGCTAATTATCAGCTGTCAATGAAGATATACAGAGGATTTAGTCATTTCCTCTCTGGCCTTTCTTCTTAACCTGCAAGGGAAATAGTTTTAAAACTCACTGACAACAATATATTACAGAGACAGTTCTCTTCACTTTGTCAAAATATATTTAAATTCCACACCTCCGTGTGTAAATGGAGGTGGAGGGAGTGTACATTTTTCAGTTCTCAGACAAAAAAAGATTCCCAAGGGAGGAGTGTTTCCTTCTTGAATGTAAACTTCTTCCACTGTCACCTGCAAAGTAGCAACTTCCCGAGACTTTAAACTCTTCATTATTTTGGAATAAATTCTTTTAATCATTGCATCTCTTAAAGTTAAGTCGACAATAAAATACTGAATCGCACACATAGTAAGCATAGTAACAATAAAATATAGAAATAACCATTAGAAATTTCCTTCAATTTCTTGATGGTTCAAAAAAAAAAAAAGGGTTTCTTGCAGTGTGCTTTAATGAATTTGACAGATTTGATCAATGATTGCTAATGGTTTGCAGTAATGTTGAAACAGGGTGGTAAAGAAATAAGCAATTAACTTTTTAAAAGTGTAAACAGAGGATAGTTCAGTGATTTGCTAAATGGTCTTTCTAGCAATGGACTGTGGCTGGCCTTTCATGAATTCTCTGGTCTTTTAGATTCTATCTTTCTTACAAGTCAAAGGTCTCCAATAGGCATTGTCATTGTGGTGCTCCAAGTTTTCATTATAAACTACTTCCAACAAAAGCAAAAAGAGTTGAAATGGACATACAAATAGCCTAGAGATTAAATAGCCTTTTATTTCCTCGGTCAAGGAAAACAAAATAATGTCAAAATTTTAAGATTACTCATTTCTGATATATATAAATCATTAGTAGTAATATACATGGTATTCTGGTTTATAGGCCTATGGACTTCTCTATGGACGAGGTCACCCTGGGACGTTACACAGAATCCATGCACTGTATGTGTTTGTGTGCATGTACTTAAATTATGGAACTAAAAATCATAGAATATAGAATGCCACTACCTAAAAGTCAATGATTTAACAATTTATTTTTGATTGCCTAATTGTTTTTATTTGTTGTTGTTTTTGTGCTTTTTTAAATATATCTTTATTTATTTTAGAGAGAGGGAGGGAGAGGGAGAGAGAGAGAAACATCAATGATGAGAGAATCCTCATTAATCTGTTGCCTCCTGCACACCCCAGGCTGGGGATCGAGCCTGCAACCCCGGCATGTGGCCTGACTGGGAATCGAATCAGGATCTCCTGGATCCTAGGTCGATGCTAAACCGCTGAGCCACGCCCTGCTGGGCCCTAATTGTTTAATTATGATTATATTCTATTTCATCGGAGGCCAAAGGAGCAAATCCTATGTGAATAGCTTCCTAAACTGAACCTGCATACCAGGGATACTCTGAACTGTGGGACCAAAACGTGTCCTTCATTCAGTGTTCCTTTAGTCTTGCAAATACGACATGTTATGCTAAATGCAATGGAAGGGCCTGCAAAAGCTTTAAGAGCAATTGTATGACCAGATTTATTTTAAAAATACCAATTGGTTTTGAAGTACATAAAGGCCAGAAGGAGGCAAAAGTTGAAAGGAGGTTTAAAGAATTTCTTTTTTAATCCTCACTTGAGGAAATGTTTTTACTTATTTTAGAGAGAGAAAGGGAGAAAGAGGAAAACATGGATGTGAGAGAGAAACATCAATTGGTTGCCTCCTGTGTGCGCCCCCACCGGGATCTAACTCGCAGCCTAGGTATGTGCCCAGTCGGGAAATCGAACCTGCAACCTTTTGGTGTATGGGCCTATGTTCTAACCAACAGAGCCACCCGGCCAGGGCATTGTATTAGTTAAACGTATATGACATAATGATCTGATTATATTGCAAAATGATTCCCACAGGAAGTTTAGTTCACATCCATCATCTCATATAGTTTTTCCTTGTAGTGGATATTTCAAGGTCTACTCTCTTAGCAACTTTCAAATGTACAATACAGTACTGTTAACTATATTCACTGTGCTGTACATTAGATTCCCATGACATTTATTTTATAACTGGAAGTTTGTACTTTTAAAAAAAGTCTTTCTTTAAATTTATGTTTACTGTTGACACTATTACAAATGTCCACCATTTCTCCCCCACCAGCACCTCCCCCCGGCCTTCACCACACTGCTGTCTGTGACCATGGGCTATGCATATATGTTCTTTGGCCATGAGCTATGTATATATGTTCTTTGGCCATGAGCTATGCATATATGTTCTTTGGCCATGGGCTATGCATATATGTTCTCCTTCTTTTATCCAGTGTCTCCTCCCCTCCTCTCTGACATCCCTCGTCTGTTCCAATGCTCCATGCCTCTGATTCTGTTTGTCAGTTTATTTTGCTCATTAGATTTTATATATAAGAGAGATCATATAGTATTTTTCTATCTCTGACTGGCTTCTTACTTTTTGAACACATTCACCCATTTCCCCACATCTAAATTTTTATATTTTTGTTGAAATTCTGTCTTTTTCAAACAACTTTTTTGATCTTTGTTCTATAACAGATTATATTTTCTTTAATAAATAATCTGTCACATAACAAAAAACAAGCAAATTAACTAAAATTGGAATTGCGTTGTACTTTACCATATACCTGTTCAAATAATATTTGATATTTAAATTCTTCAAAATAATATGACTCAATTTTTTATAACCCATATTGACCTCCAAATCCATTATTTAGCCAAGTATATCCTTGCCATCTTCTTCTGGAGTTTAATAAACAGGCTTCTCAAATTTAGCAAATTAAGAAGAAACTCTGGATTTCCACCCATAAACTGACTCTGTCAGTGTTCTACTCTTAGTAGATGGTTCTTCGGATTTTGTCAAAAATCTAGGATTTGTCTTGATCCATTTTTTTCCTGAATGTCACACTATCTGCTCTCAACATCTCCACTACTATTCAATTGGACCAGAAAAAGAGTTTCCTATTTTCCTACTTCTGCTCTCCCCCATTTCCCCTTTAACCCAATCAGTTTACCTCACAGCATCCAGTGACCTTTTCTTTAAAAATAAAAATTGGATCACGATGTTCCTTAGATAAAAATCCTGGCTCAGATTCTGTCACAATCTGTCAGTTGCCTATCTCACTCTGACATTGCTCCACTTTCCCCCTTGCTCACGCAGCTCCGGGGCATGGGCATTAGTGCTTTGCCCTGAATCTTCATTTCTGTCTGATGTGCCTCCTGACCTCCACAGAGAAGGCTCTTCTTGTCATCTGGATCTTTATTTCATAAAGTCTGCTCAGCCTAAGTAATCTGAAGTTCCACCTACGTACTCTCATTTATATCACTCTCTTTTAACATCATTCATTGCTTGAAGACTACTTGGTTTTGTTTTTTGTTTGTTTGTATTTCTTTCCTTACATATTTTCTTCCTCCTCTGACAAGAAACAAGTTCCAAAAGAATAGTGACTTTTTCCATCCCAGTCACTGTGATATTCCCAGATCCTAGGCCAGTGCTCGCCATTTGTGTAGTAGGCACTCCATAAAGATGTGTGAAAAGAATGAACTCTAAATCTCAGCTACATGGGTGAAAATGGAGATAATAATAACTATATAATGGGTTGCTGTAAGAATCAAATGATTCATAGTACCAAATGGATGGCCAGTATATATGAGTTTTTTTCTTCATTCCTTGATGTTGACAAATTATTGGCCAACATCATTGAATAAAAATTCTCCCTGCAGAAACAGGTCTTCTTAATTATATTCTGTCCAATGGACATAGTTTCTCTCTAGGCTTATTACATAGGCTTTAAGTGAAACAGGAAATTTTGCAAGTACACAATTACTATGATCAGTGTAAACAGCTAGCTAGTTTATTTTAAGTTAAAACCTTGCTTTCCTACCAACAGTAGATTGGTATAATTTTCTATTCCTTCTTTCAATCCACATCCATCTCAGCTTGCAAGAGAAAAATTGCCTTTATTTCCTTAGAAAATTTGCTTAATTTCTTTATCATCGATTTATTTATAAACTCAATCAAAAATGCATTATACAAAACTATTTCCCCTCCACCCTTGAAATTTAAATTTGAAGTACCAGAATAGAAGGCACAAATTCTTTCAACATGTGTGCTAATACTATTAAACCTTACATTTTTATGAGTTTTCCAGAATTTAACTTGGTAGTTGTTTTTATAAGAACAGAGATGTCAATTTCTAGACAGGTGCATAGTTTGACATGGTGTTAAAGCATCACAGCTCAACAGCCTCTGCATTCCCCTCTCTTGACCTCTAATAAAGATCTTTAGTCTCATCTTTATAAAAATAAAGCCTTCTCTCAACCCATATAATTTAATCCTACAAAACATTCTTTCTAAGAAAAAATGACTTCCAGATGTACCAAGAGTTTTCAATCTGACAATCTGACACACTGAACATTTGCACCTTTAAAAATATGTAGTTTCCAGACTGACATATTACCATAAAAAAATTTGACTACTGTGTAATCTGAATACTTTTTCTATTAACATCACATTTTCCTCATAGTTTCATTACCGACAGAAAAATAACTGAATTTCAAATCCAGACAGAATGAAGGGCAACTTTATAATCTTTTGATATTCCATTAATTAAATGGAGATTGAATCTAATTATTATTATTATAATGACAAATATACCAATAATACTGTAGATAGATGTATATATGGATATAGAAATAAGGCTGTGTGTTATTTGCCATCATTTGATAGGTTTGGAAATGCTAGATAACCACTAAAAGCTCATTTGCTCTTAAATTACATGCCTCAATTACTGTAGCTGCTGCCATGTGAACCGGATGCCTCTTAATAGGTAATAGGCCCCCTGGGTAGGTGGGTTCTCTTCAGATGTGGCTAACTAAGGGAAACATAAAGAGAGGAGACAAGCCAATGCTATGTGTACAATTCACTGATGACTTTCTTTCACAAAAAGTTGCCTTAGTGACTAAGCTGCTAACAAATTCTTCTGTTTTCCTTTTCTAGCAATCCTCAGTAAGTGCTGATTCACTTCCCAGAAAACCATGTTGTTTACAACCTGTCACAAGGCAAATAGTACCTAAAAAAGACCACCCATGTTTTCTCTGGAAACTATGAAGGGAGGAAAACTCAGATTCACAGAAAGGCTCTTGTGTGGTAGGTACCGCTTGAAAAATATCCAATTTACCCTTCACATCACTCCTACAAGAAACGCACAATGCTGCCCATTTTACAGAATAGGAAACAGATGCTCACAGAGAAAGTTTAAAAACTTCCTAAGGTCACACATCATTTGAATGTTGATACTTTTGGATCTAGTACATTATTTTGCTCATTTTGTTATTTGATCATAAGCAGAGACTTTGTATAAATATATTGTTTCTTCTTTGGCTCAGATTAGTCAAAGGGTTTCAGTATGGTAAATCTCTTAGGAGTAGTTATAGGTGTCTCCGTTATTTCATGCATTTATCAAATAACATTTACCCATAATAAGTGGTCATAGACACCTGGGAAGGTAGGCATTTTTTCGGTCTGTACCTCAGTCTTTTCTCATAATTTGCCTCAGGCATCCACAAGACTATCTCATGGCAGCCATGCTTATGTTGTGTGACCTAATTAAAACAGACAGAAAAAAATGAGACTGAGAGGATCAGACAATACAGAGAACAGACGCAAAGAAAAGGAAACAAAAATCTGTATCTGTTAACTTCAAATAAGAAGAGATAATGTTCTTAAAGATATAAATTATTTAAAACATAAGTACAGACATCTGTGTTTGTTTCCAATTTTGCCACTGAGTATACCATTTACAGGAGATTAAGTTCCCCATTTGTAGGACCGGGGGTAGATGAGATCTACTAGCTAGGTTCCTTCTAGGTTCCTTCTAGCTCCTTCATGGACTGTATTACATCATGGACTATATCATCTCCATTTGGGAAAACACAAACTGGAAATATCCAAAGGATGCTTTCTAGAACTTTTAAGTGTAAGTTTTTGCAAACCATGAGAACTGTAGAATTATTTCTAGCTGAAGATACAATTTTATATCTGTTGAGTTCTTGTGTCAAAAATGTGTATCACTATGGGTATAAAAAATATCAAATTTCTTGTTATTGATCTGCTCTCCTGTACTTCTTGATAGGCTTAAAATATAATGGGGAAGTTACAAATTAAATGGATTCAAACTTCATACGGGTATAATATACTTATCAAGAAAATGAGAAAATATTAATTAGGCCATGCTAAAATCAGAGAAACTAAAAGATTTATCAAAGCCTTTATAGATTATAATGTAATCACCCAAGCCAAAACCTTATAAGTCAGGAAACAAGTAACTTGGCAAATGAAAACACCTTTCCACATGCTAAGAACAAGAGAACAGATGATAAAAAAAAAACATGGAAAATTTGGAAGACATTTTTATGAGATAAATTAAAATGTCTTTTGAGAACTCACTGGAGAAACTCCAAAGTACAAAATTAGCTCTAGACAAGTAATTTATTAGGAGAGTAAGTTAAAAGAATGACACCTGAGTTCTGTCATGAAATTCAAGATCAGGTCCTTATTTCATATTTTAGGATAGGACTGCCCATTATTTCCTTTGGGAATCAACTGAATTTCTTAAAGTGTCACTTCTGCCAGCTGGAGGCAAGAGTAAAATGCAGTAACACA
This sequence comes from Miniopterus schreibersii, assembly GCF_964146895.1. Taxonomy (NCBI): domain Eukaryota; kingdom Metazoa; phylum Chordata; class Mammalia; order Chiroptera; family Miniopteridae; genus Miniopterus; species Miniopterus schreibersii. The sequence continues at coordinate 51,982,333 of NC_138118.1, forward strand.
TAGGTGTCCTATCCCCAGCCCCCAGCTTTATCAGAACAGATGCTTGCACCCACGTAACTGGCCATCCATCATCAAGTCAAATATGATTTTACATGCACTTGGATCCTTCTGGCAGGGTCACTGCCCCTATCTGGGAAAAAAATTCCATATGAAATTGGGAACAGGAGGTCAATTTTCTTGTCCTGTCATGACTAAGAAGAGATAGCCTCTGCCACTGTAAAGGAGCAAAGGCATTAACCGCCCTGACTGGCAGACACCCTTCAAAGTGATGATGCAATTTCTTAGAATGCTTAAGGTTAGTGACTGCCTGGATTTATCACCTTAAAACAGAGCTCTCTCTGTATGTGGATGTGTGTATAAAAGACACAGAGAGAGGCAAAACAAAGAATGTGAATATAGTGGGGGATGATAAGCAGAGGCCAGCAGGAAGTGTAAAATCTTTCACTTCAACATTTTCTCTCTTTGCAACAGGGGAAAGAAAAAAACGGAAATTGAAACTGAAATAAATAATGTCAAGAAATGATCATTTTTGTTACAGTGCATATTGCTAAAAGTATTAAAAATTAATAGACATGATATTGAGGTATTTAAAGCTATCAAGTCCCAGTCTGCTTTTCGTAGAACTTATCAATTACTGCCCTCAGAGAGCCTCCTAATTTCCCATATAAAAAAATAAAAACATATATTGCTATACCCAAATTATTAAATGCTTTCAGATTGTTAAAATGTTTATAATGAGAACATTTTAAAAAATTAAATGATTGGTAACATAAGTTTCTTTGACAAAGGCAAGATTTCTAACTGAGGCTTTAACTCCTAAAAACTCAGTTGCAGTATTTAACATTCCATAGTTACTTCATTCATGTTTTTAACATTCATTGATACTGAATAGAATGTATGATATCTTATAAGGTATTTTAAGAGTAAATTAAAGTTTTGGAAGGCACTTAATTAGCACATTTCTCTTAGTATAAATAAAGCATTTTTTACAGAAGGGTTAATGGGATTGTCTAGTCCTTTCTCTGTGTGGCTTAAGCCCAGATCACCATTGCTTTATACATTTTTATGTAGCACAGATTTGTAATTATGTGTGTAATAAAGCACAGACTTATCCAAAAAATATAAATAAATAAAGAAAGCATTTTTAGTGCACCATCAGTGGCAAATTACCATGGATAAAATTAGTTGATTTCTAGTGTAACTGACTACCCTACTTACATATGTGGAGACACCATACTTGGAACCAAAAGAACAAAAAAAGATTTCTTTTTTTTGATCTGGTAACAGTGAGTTCTCTGAATTTACTGAGAACGGAAGCTTAATGTTTTCCAGGGGGCTGATCTAATGAGCAAGACTGCCACTTTGGTATAATTTGAAGAAGGGTAATATGGAAGGCCCTTTGAGTCCAATTATTTAATCTTCTCCTCGTTACTCTGTCATTAAAGTTTTACAACTTTGATATTCCTGGCCTTCAAGAGATCCTATTAAAAATTTGGAACCACTGGGAGGGATTATACTTTAAACCTTTATCAACTAATAACTTAGCTTCTCTTGAACAATTGAACAGGGTCTTAGGTAAGTAAATATCATTAGATAAACCTAGAAGAGGGGTGTTTTTCATATGGACAAAAAACAATATTAGTAGGTTACAGGGTGCGTGGGGGTGGTGGGGGTACAAAGGTTGACACCAATCCAACTTTCACAGCACTGCCCTAACAGGCCAGGTTTCTAGGTCCTGGCACACAGCTTTGCCATGCTGCCAAAATAGGGACTCTAGAGCCAACTAAATTGTTCACTTTCGACCTAGTTTTCTGGAGGCAATCAGACACACTCCATGACATATGAGGGTGTGTCTGAACGTTGTCACAAAAGTCTAAATAATTTGGTGAAAAATTTACTTTGGCACCCATCAACCTGATAGAAAAACATTATTTTAATGGTAAATTTAGTGCTCAGTATGAGGAGTGACTTTATGCTGATTTTTTATTGTTTCTGTTTCTTTAAGAACAGTGATTCTCTACCTTGGTTGCACTTGGAATCTCCTGGAAGCTCTAAAAAAGGCTGTGCCTGGGTCCCTCACCAAGAGACTATGGTGTATTTGGTCTGGCATTGGCATTAAAAAAAAACAAAACACCTCACCCAAGCAATTCTATTATGACATAAAACTGAGAACTTCTGCTGTAGGATAATTCTGAAGTTCAGTTACTAGATAAGATACAACTCCTGCAAGCACGTTACCATAGGTTTGCAAGCTTGTGAGTCAGTTACCAAGAATTGCCAGGATACCAAACTTGCCAAAATGTTGCAGTCATTATCTAATCCTCGGTCAATAAATGGAGGAAAGTAAAACTGATCACTGATTGACATTGCAGATAAGAACATGAAGGGCAGAGAAAAACAATCTTACTGGAATATTATAGCAACATATTAATAATGGAAGCAAATGTGGCTGTTCCTACGTGTTTATAAACCTATTCCATGATGTGATTAGTTGATATTTAGTGGAATGTCCATCACAACTTTCATGCGATGAATCTATTTTGTACTATGTTCAAGAAAAAATTTTTATTTAAGATATTAAATATTTTGTATAATGGCTAACTTTGAATATTTCAGCTGGAAGAAAGTTTATTTTTAAAAGATGGTGCTTCATCACTCAGATTTATGACCATTAAAAGGGGGAATAAACTCAAAAATAAATGTCTGTGTTGAGTGCTACAAGTTTTATTTTGAGCAGCTTTCAACAGTCCAGATTTCTTAATAAACTACGTGTGTCTCCTGTCATCTGTAAGGTTTTTAAGGCATTGAGGTAAGAAATTTAGCTAGTCTAGGGTGATGGGCACAGGATGCAGTGTGCAGATGTTGTTTTATTGAGTTGTACACTTGAAACCTGTACAGTTTTGTGAACCAATGTCACCCCAATAAATTTAAAAAAAGAGAAAGAAATCTAGCTGGTCTGAAAGACTTCAGGCCATGTCTAACTCATACACTGCAAAAATGTGGTGGGAAATTGTATGAAGAGCCTGCCAATATTAGAGGTGAATCCTTTCTTTGAGTCAGGCTTAAATGTGTTTATTTTATAGTGTGAAATAAAGCAGAGCTTTTAGGGCACCATGATTCACTGATCTGTCAGTGGGTTCTAATGTCATGTTCTCTACTGAAAAAAGTATCAAACAACATTCATGATTACTCCTAATGATTGCTGTCTTCTACTCAGTAAATGACCATTATACAAAGGTCTGAGCATATCTAGTCTCTGCCCACCAGCAACTGAATGCTTTTAAGGGATAAGGGTCTGGACCAATGAGATCTTTATTTGTCCAATGAGATCAGAGTCAAGGTGAAGGTCCCTCTCTCTTCTGTAATAGCAGCACTTAAACAGCAAGACACCACTGCATGTTCTGGTTGTTGCAATACATGAAAAGTATTTTCTGAGAACAGAACATATGTCAGTGTTACCTTAGTACAAAAGAGAAAGGTCACAATTTGCTAATTTCTCACAGAAATGGAAAAATATACGTATAATTTATTGGAAGGTGAATGCTAGGTCCTGTTTAGGACCATAACGTAAATTTGTCCAAAAACCTTCTAGTACTAACATCTTCACTCATTTGATTCCCACGGTTAATTTAACTGAAGTGGTCATGCAATTGGCTGATTTCTTCCACATTCCCAAATCCATCCCAGCAAACAGATTTTCCATTCAAAAAAGAAGAAGAGTCTTTGGACAAAGATATATAATTAAAAGATATCTGGCTGGCAACCTGGAAAAGCTGCATGTACACAGTTCAATTATTTCAGGCTGAAACTTTTGATCTGAGTCTTCATTTATTGGGCTTCACAAACCAGAGAACCCTGGAAACACAGGCAGTGGATTACATTCATTTTACTATGAGTACAGACATTGGATAAAACAAAGCAAAGGGATGGGCATTCCATTCCAAAAAGGCATTGCATTTTGTTCTGATACTCTGTGACTTCTAAAGGGAGCAAACAGGGGGGAAATCAGATAAGTATATTTTAGAGATAATTGTATTTAATGTTAATTTGAGCTTAACAAGAAAGAATAAAATATATGTCAAAATTTTTATAACAAAATTATTTTGCAATTATAAAACTTAGTCTTATTAAATAGTGTCTGGAATTAGTAATTTATCATCTGAGGTTTGAATACACAGGGGATGTGCTGAAAAGGAACTGGAGCCTTAACAAAGGCAATTATACTAAGTTAAGTAAATAAGGTGTTTTAAATATCCTAATGAGCTATTTCTGTACTTTGAATATGACAATATGACATAAATTGTACCTTCTTTTTAATTTTGGTGTAATAAAGTAATAAAAATGATATGAATTAATACTATAAATATAATTGTTAAAACTTTAGTATATAAAAACAAAAATGCTCTGGATTCAAAGCTTCATTGCTAATAAAAAGCATTTTTTGTTTGTTTGTTTCTTACATAAGGACAAGCTAGAAGAGAGGCTACATTATTCATGCTTTTGAAATAGGAATAGTGAATTTATATTTTTAAAATACCAAAGGGAGGGTACACATCAATTATAATATGAAGGTCTCTATTTATCTGAGTATTTGTTTTAATGAACCGGCATCCATATTTGGTTGTTCTCAATCTTTGTTTTTGGAGTTAAGCCCCAAGCTGACTCATTTCCAATTAGTAAGATGTCTCCTGCTTGGTAATAGGTGGTTACCACACCACAGCTTTCTAGTTTTCAGACTTAATTAAAAAAGTGATAGTGAGTCTTGGCTCAAAATCAAGGCTGTGACCCTTGCAACCATCACATCTCCTTTAATCTCCCACAACTCTGTTCCCTGACAAATTCCCTGGACAGCGTAATTACCCCTTCCCATAACACTTCCAAATGCTCTGCAGAGTTCCCAGGGGAATCAGCATGGAGGTGCCATAAACATTTTAAGGAAGAAGCAAAAAAAAAGTAATTGTTTTTTTAAAAAATAGATTATTTAATCCAATAATTGTCCAATGTTGATTGCACAAACATTTAAAAATTTTATAATGTTAATTACATATTTTATAGTGGAGGTGAGCTTGCCACAAAACTAAAGGCTATGAGACCATGCTTAGGTTCTTTTATCATTAAAAGCAAAACTATCACTGGGTCTTCTTTAAAAAGTACAACTTTACATACATTTTTATATTACAAGAGAAATGATTTAGTTGGATGAGTTTTGTATGCACTTTTAGGAAACCAATAATTGCATAAAATTAGGTTTTCAAATATCATTAACCAATTATATATGTTTGAAATAAATGTCATATTATTTTGATCTAGCTGTCAAAATCTCTTTCAAGTTTTTGATGTAAATGTACCAAGAGTTCAAATTCAGGATTTAACAAGCTTCTAACAGACTTAGCTCTATAATGTTTTCTTAGAGACTTTGTTTTCTTAAAAGTGAAGGAAAGTACCAATACTTTATTTTCCAATGTAACTGCATACCACTTGACTATAAATATAATGCATAAATTTTATTGGTCGATGGAATATCAAAGGTAATGTACAATCTAGGTTCTGTTTCCCTCTTTTCCTGGAAGCTGCCCAGCAACAGCAGCAGGAGCAAACCATTTTTTATCCTAAGGAAGAAAATGGTTAATTGACATGACATTAGATTTACATGGTCATTATTATCTAGACATTCTGTAACAAATTGTGAGTAAGTAAATGGAAATTTGCTGCTTTCACATGCATTTGTAAAGATTTTTTCAAAAAGGATCAGGAGAGTTAAGAAGAGGATCAGGGAAAAATTGAATCTTATATGGGGTAATTATTTAATATCATGTTTACTTAGATGCTTCACCTGCCTACAGCCATGCATTTTTTCCTATAGATACATATACATGGTAAGTAAAAAAATGAAATTTATTTTTTTCTCATACATTATTCTCTCCTCCCCCTTGATACAGCAACTACTGTTGTCAGCAGAAATGTGACTAACTGAAATGTGCTTTGTCCTTGCCAGGGCAGGTAAGAGATTAAATTAAACTAAGCAACAGCCTTCCTCAGATGGGACAGTGGGAAAACAATGAGTTTTCCCCCACCCGGTGCCTCCCCTTCCTGCTCACTACTCCGCAGGGAGGCAGAGGCCTCTCAGGCAACCTCCTGCCCTGCAGGTGTTTTACTTGTGTAACACTTTTAAAACCCAATAAAGGGTTTTTCTTATGAAAAGAAGAAATGTCCTCAGTTCTGAGTAAATGTTATTACAAAGTACTTGGGGCCTTAAGCATGAGGTGTTCTTTTGTATTAAATATGATCCAAAGTTGTAGCACAAATTATCAAGAAAACTAGCAGAAATGATGCTGATTTCTTTAGCCTACTGCCTTCTCCCTCATCCTTCCTGTACTACTTGGAAGAAGAGAGTGAGAGATATTCTTAATGTCCATCATAGTCCCATTATAAAATGCTTCTGGAAGTCCAAGATTTGCCTGTACCATGGTTGTTAATCCACCTGCTTAATCCTGAGTTTACTATAGAAATATTTTGTCAAGGATCCCTAGGACAGAGTGCTCCCCTCAGTGATGGCAAAGCCCCCAGACTATTAAAAAATTTGATTTCATATATTTTTCCCAAATGCTGAGTCTTTATATAAAACAACTAGTTGTCGGTGATTCTCATAGGTCATTACATTGATATTTTTATATAACATATCACTATCAACTGTAAATTAATTTTCTTCTGTGGAAACTTAGCTGTGCTCATCAACTTAATACATATTTTTATGCACAGTACTAATTTCTGGGTATACTAATGTATAAAATAGTCATGCACTCTGGCTTTTTAGAGTTCCCCTACCTTAAACAAAACATATTTTCACCTTTAAAGAGAAAATATTTTTTCTTTAAAAAATGTAAAGATATTCTTGGTCTACATTTTCAACATCGATTTTCCTTGAAAAAATTCACAAGAAGGCAAATTATTTAGGAAAAATATACTTCTATCACAAATAAAGATAATGCAAATTTGAAATCTCTCAGAATATAAACAATGCTTATCAAATATTACCATGAAGAGGATTTTTTATTATTTGATTCTGACTCTGCTGAGAGAAATATTTGTTTAAGTAATTGAAGAGGATAAGTCAATATTATGTAGCCCCAACAATTGATATAAATGCTTAGAATGGACAAAATACATTTATTATAACCACTAAAGCCAATGTGTTCCCATGTTATCAGTACCTGATTTTAATATTCAACATCAGTGGACACAAAGTAGTATGTTTCAGGATTAGTTGGGAATTAATAGTTTTTTTATTAGCCACATTATTTTAACTGAATGACTGAGTCAGACATGCTTGAGAGTGTTGAGTTCTTAACAGTACTTTCCAGTGAAACTACCATAAATTTTAGCAATAAAAGTAAAGATGTACAATCACAGACATCATATATGCATGTCTTGAATATATAATAATATATTTAATATCATAATTAATATACATAATATACAAAAGGAATTTGTTACTATCAGAATATTGCATCCATCATGGAATGTCTTATTTCCTAGAATACAATTTTAAACTCAATGTACTCTTGTGACTACCAAAATGAAAGAAACACCACACATCTTTAGTGTTCCTATAGCAGGCTCTACAAGCACATGCATTTAAGTTGAACATCTGCATTGACAAGGAAAGACTTCAGCAATAGCCTTGACGCCTCAAATCATGTGTTTTTGCAGCTGCCTTATGCCAGACAGAGCATGAAAGACTGTGCTCCATGGCATTTACACTCTATTCTCTAAATAACAAGTTAGCTTTGTAGAGGAGGGAGAGCGAGCAATGAAGCACTGTCACTTCCAAAGCTTGTTCTAAATACATTGACAACTTTGCAAGCCTTATTTACCCAAAGGTTTAGAAAGAGAAAGACTATTCATATTTTGGAACTTAATTGCAAGTGTGCACCAGGAGATGCTGCTTTTTGCTACTCCCTACACCCCCTTCAACTTATGACAGGGATAAATGAAAAATATTAATTTTTAAGTAAAGAATTTGCAATGCACAATCTATCAGCTTCATCATCAACACCTCACCCTCTTCTAAGGAGAGAGAATATTTTTCTTGACTAGGTATACCCTTACCTTATCATGAAGAATTGAGTGGTTAGGAAGAATAGCAGAAACCTGGAGCAGAAAAATTACCACAAACAGAACACAGGAGAAAGGAAAGTAAGACTTGTGGAAAGAGAATCAACATATGAGCATGAATACCTTAGAGATCAAATTCAGGGGTTAACAGCACATCCCATGTGGCAGTACCTCTTATGTGATGGAAAATGAGATTTTCCAGATTTGAAGTACTATTGGCATCTGAGGCAAGAGCAATTTTGAAGAGCAGGGATGCAAGTACATTTTCAGGGGGGCGAGATAAATAAGAATGTGTATATACAGTAGTAATAAATAAGGAGCATGGTGGAGAATGGTTTAGGGATTCTGGGTGAGACAGTAATTACTAGAGTTAATTCCATTAGGAGCTTTGTAATCCCAAAGCTATTGCTTCCTTTGGAGGCACACAAACGTATAGGGGGTTGAAGGAAGGCACAGAGAAAATTTACAGAAGGATTAGAAATTTGAACAAGTGCCCATGAAGGCCTAGGTTTTCTTCATGAAAGGAGATAAGCATGACATCTGTGAGTTGGGGATGGACCTGTAGTTAGCATGTAAGGATTATTGTCTCAGTTTGAGAGGTATTTATGGGGAATAGATCACAGAATGTGCAAGGTACATGTAGAAAATTTTCTGGAAAACACTATAAGGATTCAGCCAAAATTGGGAGGACATGAATTAACATTGTAGTTTCTGCCAAATATGTTCATTAGCCCACTAATAAGAGATAAAAGATGAGTGAGCATTTATAAATCATAGATAAGGAAATGAAAAGGTATAAAGAAATCTATAGTGATAGTGATACCAGTGGTTGAAACTGGAGACTGGAAAAAGGTAAGAGGACATATAAACAGGAAAGAGGCTCATAGATTGGAATAGCTGTACAGAAATCAAACTTTTGTTTCAGTCTGACCTGAGTTCAAGTCTAAGCTCATCTTCTTACTAGTTGCTTGATCTTAGGCAAATCACTTACCTTCATTTTGGGTAAGTTTGCTTATCAATACAGTGATTACAGCACTTACTTGATAGAATTATTATATGGATAAAATTAAGTGATTATGTAAAATAGCAGAATATTGTGTTCATTAATAAAAAGAAGATAAAGGTACAACAGATCTCAGTGAATGCCCATGGTGAATGGATAACCTGTCCTTCCCCATTTCTCCCTTTCCTTGGTAAGGCCCAGAGATCCTATTAGTCCAGACTCCAGCACAGCCCTCCCTCTCAGGCAAGCTCCCTACCTCTTTCTATTATGTCACAGGCCTCAAAGTTAGCCACTGTTTCCAATGATGCTGATTTCTCTGCTTTACAGCCTAATAAAATCCTTCAACGCAGTTCTTTCTCCTCATAAATTTCTATCTTGTCTTAGCCTTGAGACTTATCAACTCTAATAAATCTTTCTCAAGAGCAAACTTTCTAGGATCTGACTTGTCTAATATCCTACAACAAAATTTGACATTTTTATCATGGCCTGGCCCTTCCTCTTAACCCAACTTCACTCTAGCACGCCCCAGAATCTCCTGTGGTAGCAGACATACTAACTTGTGTAAGGTTCCTTGAAGACCACATTCTCTCATGTTTCTGTCTCTCCTGCAGTATTCATCCCCTTGGCTCTTAGGTAAAGTCCTTCAAGACTCATACCAAACCCCAGCATCATCCCCCTCTGCTCAGACTGAGTAACCCTGACATGAGTGTCACAGTTCTGGAACATACCTTCTGTTATAGCACTTATCACTCTGAGTTTTCATCACTAATTTTCTTACTTTCAGACCCCACCAAGTGATGGGAATATTGGAAGCTTTATCTTATTGCTTTCTGCATGGGTGGAACCTGGCATAAACAACAACAACCAAAGCTACTACATGGAAGGGCTGCTACAGTGTGAGAGCCTCAATCTGCACAGCCACCCTGCAGGATATGTCTCTTTCTCATCACTGCCGTTTTAGAGAAGAGAAGACCAAGGCACAGAGAGGTGAGGTAATTTGCCCAAGGTCACGAACTGCTGAGGTATAGAATTAGACCACGAATCAGGCTATTTGATTTGTCCAATCCTCCTAAGCACTACACTGGTCTCTCAGCCCCAAAGCTTGTCACATAATAGATGCTTAATATATATGTGAAAGATCAATGAATATGTCAGCTTTAGTTGAAGAAGGCTTATAATAAAATCAGCCCTGATATCCTTTTGGGATTGGCACTGGTAGGATGGTCACATCTTTTGGGAAATTTTCTGATCTCTCTATGTGAAATAAGCTCCAAAACTATTCCGCACCAGAGATCTCGCACTCATTTTAATATTCATTGAGTGTCATTTATAATTCTACTTGCTAGTCCTGCCTAAGAGAGTACAGTTAGTAAATTACATTCAATAGGAGACTGGGGAATCTCAGAAATGGGCCTGGCCAAACAGCTGCTCCTGTCTCAGTTACCAAGCCCTTTCACCAATGAAAGGACCTTGGAGAGAGAAGTTTGGCTACAGAATCAGTTAGTTTTCTCCCTTCATACTCTCTTCTCTCCTTATCAACCAGCATAAAAGTTCACCCCAGTTTTCTCCAACACTTCCTGCCTCTACTACCACTGTCATTCGACCAGTGAGAAAGGAGACTCAGTGAGAAGCGTGGGCTGAGAGAAAGCAGGTGGGAGTCAAGGAGAACAAGCTCAAGAGAGGCTCTGCAGCAGGAAGAGGGGAGAAGCCCCCTGAGGAACGAATTACACTCTAGTCGGTACTAGATTGCTAACTTCTATTTCATTTAAAAAAAAGTTGCAAATTTAGTGTTTCCAATTCAAATACTGTTTGGGGGTAGATAGGACAGAAGTTATTGCTGAGTCAATTTAGAGACTTAACCACTCAAAGACAATGTTAAGTCAAACAGCTTTGCTGATCACAGGAAATTGGCAAGTTCAAATCCTTTGTAACTGACCAGCTCTAGACACCCGCCCTAGAGAATAAGCTGAAGGGCTGCCAGATCTTGCTGGCTGGCTCCCAATAGCAACCTGCACTGTTCTGTTTGGGGCTCTGAGAGCCTGGAGCATTCGGTTGTGGGGTGAATGAGATGTCAGCCACATGGCTAGCTCCCTCTTCTACAGTGTGCCTGTAAACAGAATGTTTGCACTGCAGTTAATAGGTATTTTGGTCCCTGTTCTGGGAAGCACCTGGACCTTTTAAGATTTTTTAGAGCCTGTGCATGGATGCCAGGGGAAGTTTTATAGGGACCCATGTAACAGTTCTTGCCAATGAATATTTTCTTTTCAAATCATAGTCCTTCCTGTAGTGTCTTAGAGACCAGTCTGCCAGGATGCAGGTTCTGATTTTCTAAGCATAGAAAAAATACTTTTACCAAGACAAATAGGCAACATTGAGGGTCAACCTTGAAAAGTCCAAAAGAAAATGTAGACATAGTTCTATTCCAATCTTGCACATTTTATAACATGAATATACCAAAATTTCTTATATGATGATTAAGAAGTTGCATTATTCATTAGGTAGAGAAAAGATGGTATTAGAAGGAAAAAGTTCTTTCTGGAATTTTGTTTTAAACTTTGTTTTTCTGAACATGTTTAAAGATAAGCATGGACATGTGATGTGGTACAGTATTAGTTTGTTTTGGCTGCAACAACAAAATACAAAAGACTGGATGGTTTAAATAACAGAAATTTGTTTCTCACAGTCCTGGAGGCTGGAAAGTACCAAGATCAAGGTGCTGGCCAATTCAGTTCCCCAAGAGAGCTCTCTTCCTGGCTCACAGTCACCTTCTCAATTTGTCTTCACATGGCATAGAGCAAGCTGTCTGGTGTCTCTTCTTAAAAGGACACTAATTCTATCAGGGCACTTCCTTATGAACTCATTTAGCCTTAATTACAGTAGTTCCCTCTTACCTGAGGTTTCACTTTCCATGGTTTCAGTTACCCGTATTCAACCACAGTCTGGAAATATTAAATGGAAGATTCCAGAAATAAACAATTCATAAGTTTTAAATTGCACACCATCCTGAGTATCACAATGAAATCTTGTGCCATCCTGCTCCGTCCTGCCTAGATGTAAGTCATCTCTCTGTCCAGTGTATCCACACTGTACATGCTACCTGCCAGTTAGTCACTTAGCAGACGTCTCAGTTATAATATTGGTTATCAGGAAAAAAAGAGACCACATTCATATAATTTTTACTACAGTGTTGTTATAATTGTTCTATTTTATTATTAGTTACTGTTGTTAATCTGTTACTGTTCTGAATTTATAAATTAAATCTTATCATAGGTATGTATGTACAGGAAAAAACAATATAGAGAGAGTTCAGTACTATTTGCAGATTCAGGCATCCACTGGGGGCCTTGGAATGAATCCCCCAAGGATAAGGGGTCCTACTGTTCTTCCTTATTCCAAATACAGTCACATCAGCAGGACACAGGTATGAATTTGGAGGAGACACACTTTAGTCTATATAGCAGGCACCTTTACAAAAAATTAAGTCATGCGTTACCAAATGTTGTAATGCTACCAGGGCACTAAGGAAAGAGACAAGAATCAGACAGATGTTTATATTAGAGTATGATACAGATATTTATAGAGAAGCATTATAAAGATGTGTTACTCAGAAGTGCCCTACAGATGAATCAGGCAGATGCATCATGTTTAATTTTTAAGAAATCATAAATTAGTTTTCTCCAGGAAAGGGGTCAGAGAACAGAGTCACACTGGGTTGTGGTAGGGGAGAGTCAGGGGGCTTTGTCTTTTATAATATAACCAAATCCATATAATAGGCTAGTTCACAACAGCCTGTTTCATCCTTACCAATCCATGGGAGCTCCATTCAGGAAGGCAATCAATCAACTGTTGTCAAATATACTGCTAACTCTCCTTCCACGACCATCTTTCTCTCTGGGTGGCATTTGTCCTGGTTAGCCATTCTGCCATCAAGAACACTGTCTATACTTAGATTTCCTGATACTTTCTTCTGTCTTCTTCTCCAGCTCTGGTCAATCACCCTGTCTCCTTGATGGTTTTCTTCCTCAGCTTTCTCACACACAATGATATTGTTAAGGCTATATATTCTACATATTTTCCTTTGGTGTCCCTATATTACACTTATCATTTCAAATGCATTTGATCAAATTACAAGGAATAATATTAATGTGTGTTTTTTTTTAAGACTAAATATCCCATTTTGAGGGCAGGGCCATGTGCTGGCCCTGCATTTGCATCACCCTTAGACCTACAAGGTAACCAATAACTGATTTTTGAATTTGTTTATTTATACATTTATTATAATAAATTTGTTGTGTATTTAAATAACTAGCATACAAGCAAAAAAAGTTCATATATTCTTCTTTTGGGAAAATAAAATCTCATTAAAAACTCCCATAAAAGAGGATCATTATATTTGCTTAATCATGAGTGAACTATAAAATCATTTTTATTTTCTGTATTAATTAAAATACTGTTATCTAATATTGCATAAACTATGTGAAACCAAATTACCTTAGTGCAAATAGCAAAACATACATTTTTTATTTATACTTAGCTAAGTCTGCCTCACAAAACTTGCAGTAATAGCTTTCCTTGTCCCTTAATAGAAAAGTCCTGTCAGTAGAGAAATTTACAAAATCCCTAGCGCTTAATATTCTGTGAATTCCCCTGAAGTATATTAGAGGAAAGGATATTCTCAAATCTTCCACAGTAGGGTGAAATAAAAGGGCCAGAACTATCTCTAGGTAACCTGGACGTAAAGTTCCAAAAGCTGAGAAATTTCTGATCTTTTTGAGCACTGAGTCAAAGGAAAAAGAAATTCTAAGTTGTTACATTGCTCACTAAGTTAGCACTTCCAAGAATGCAGAGAACACAATCTGTGCAGGAGCCATACCACATTCCTAGAAGCAGGTGGTGTGTTTTATGAATTTATCCAGTCATTGTAACATAGCACAGAACTGCTGGTTCTTAGGCTATTAAAATATTGTGACTTTTTAAAAGCTTGTCTTTGAACAAAGTTATATGTAAGAGGAATATATTTAATTTCTTCCTGGTCTTCTTTTAATTATAGGATTTAATCTTCTGTCACTCTTTTTTTCTCTGTTGTTGTTTTGTTTTTTTTTCTTAAATCTTCACTTTCTATACACATATTACAAATTCAACCCAACTCTAGCAGTTCTCTTAATCCCCTCTCAATGCTTTTACAATGCATTTGGTAGTCCATCAGTGTCATTGCCCTCAAGAAATCTGTCTTGGATCCTCTGCACAGCAGCCTTGTGGACTGGCTGCCCTCTCTTGGTACACATTCTCATGGGGAGAGGACCCCTCACTCTTATTCAGGGGATCCCTTTAATTTCATTACCTGACCCCCTTCTTCCTGGGTCTGTCTCTCTGTTGGTTCACTCTCCTGTTTTGGTGGGCAAACTGTTAAATCCTTTAACTGTTTCCTAAGAAATGGTGCATCAGAGTTAACCGAGAACTAGCAAGTCTCAAATGTATTAAATTCCTTGATACTTTAGCCAGACAGGGAATTCTACATTGGAAACCCTTTCCCTCTGAAATTTGAAGGCATTTTTCTGTTCCCTCCAAGTTCCTTTAATTATTTATTTGGTCTTCATTCTTTTCATTTTGAAAGCTTTCCTCAGCTGTTGTGTGGTCTCAGGTTGTATGTTTATATTTAAGGGGGGGCTTAAGAATGGAAGCTCTAGGACCTGAGTAGGACTTGTCAATTGAGACCTTTGCCGTGAAGAGGGTTTGTAGATTGTTTCTTTAAGGAAGCCCAACATATATATGTTTCTTTATACTGGTCATGATCCTCTGAGAATACTCTGTGTCCCTCCAAGAACAAAATTTTGAAGCCTTAGAAGAAGATGGCTAGGCAATTCTCAATCAGTAGTGGGCTGAAACTGATAAGAACTCAGTCATATGGGCTGATTATGTACATCTTTTCCTAACTTTAAAATCAGTGACACCATATTTATAGCTTTAAACTGGGTGTGGGGGTGCTATTAACACCACTGAAATCAGCTAACTCTACAAATAAATGTCCCCCCCCCCCAGAGAGCTGGTTATTAAACATATACTGGTCTCAATGTTTAATATTTAATCTTTCACCTGGTTCTTCTGTTTTCAGTCTAGTCCTTCTGCACAGAGATGTTTTGTTTTACCTACTCCAAAAAAAAAAAAAAAAAAAAAAAACCTTTAAATTTTTACAGAGTAGAGGAACTAGCAGGGTTATATTGGATGAGGTTAGAGATCTGGGGGGGGGGGGGGTGTCTAACTGCTTATTAAACAGAATTCCAACCAAAGTTCTGAATCCAACTTTACCTTCACTTCTATTGGTACATGATTCTTTCAGTTCCTGAAGCTATGAGGGATTTAATAGAATAAATTAGGTTGTTTCTAGATTTGTGCCTCAGTGGGTTTAAGATTTGGCTCTCTTGGTTCTGCCAATTCAATTACACTCATCAATGTGTTGCACAAGTCAGTTACACTCATCAATGTGCTATCCACTTTCCAAAATTAAGTTGCTGTTATTTTCTATCCCCTTCTTTTTGTCCATTGGTTGGTGCTTTTTAAAATCCCTTTATTTTTGTTTCAGGAGCATTGTGGAGCAGATGAAAATAAATGCACATAGGTTGTTATCTATCTTTATCCAACTGTATCTTTAATTAACCATTTAGAGTTAAAATATCAGAGTCCTGTGTTGCTTCATGTCATGGCTGCCAGTAGATCAGCTTTGGCTACCTCCATACCTTGCTATGGGATAATTGTGAGGCCCTAAAAATGTGTTCAAGTTGTAACATCTAGTACCTGTGAGTGTGACCTTATTTGGAAATAGTCTTGGCAGATATAGTCAAGGTAAGATGAGGCATACCAGATCAGAGTGGGCTCTTATCCAATGACTAGTGCCCTTATAAAAGGGGAGAAATTTGGACATAGAGACCTAGGAAAGCAGATCATGTGACAGCAGAAGTGAAGAATGGAGCGATGCGGCTGCAAGCCAAGGGATACCAAGGATTGCCAGCAACCACCACAAGCTAGGAAGAAACAAGGAAGTATTCCTCCCTGGGTCCTTCAAAGAAAGTATGGCTCTGCCAATACCTTGATTTTGGTCTGCTAACCTCAAGAACTGTGAGAGAATAAAATTTTGTTGTTTAGAGCCACTCAGTTTGTGGTATTCTGTTTAGGTAGCTCTAGGAAATGAATACAACCCCCAATGATCACTTCCAAGGCTTTGCTTTGCTCTTTCCTTAGAGTGGGTGGGCAAAGAGGAGAAAGGAAGACTAGGCCATCAGCACCAATATAACCCTTTTGTCATTATACCCTGATCCTATATCTGCTCAATTACCTCAGCTATTCAATTAACATTACAGGCACTGGCCAGTGTGGCTCAGTTGGTTGAGAGCCATCTTGTGCACCAAAAGTTCACCAGTTTGATTCTTGGCAGGGCACATAACCAGGTTGTGGGTTGGGTCCCTAGTCAGGGTGCCTCTGGGAGGCATCTGATTGGTGTTTCTCTCTCACATAGGTGTTTCTCTCTCTCTCCCTTCCTGTCTCTAAAACATCAATAAAAAAATATTTTTAAAAATTAACATTACAACTGCATTTTACTGCAATGGTCTCAGAAATAAATGTTCAATTATATTAATACTTAAACACTGAAAAGCTACAGGTGGCACAAATAAAACAGCAGCATTTTGGTTTAAAGACTTCAGCCTTGATATTTCAAAAGTTCAAACTTAGTTGGTATAAAGAAAAATCATTTCAATGATTTCTTGAGCTAAAACAGCATTTTCATAATTTTTTATCAGAATCAGATATATTATCAATATTTAAAGAAAACTTTTAATGAATTTCTTCATTTTTTCTTTACTTTTTGTCATTAGTGATTTTTGAGGGAAAAACTATATCACATGTGACAATTATTACAAAAACATTTATATAGTGATTATATCTATAACCCAAGTTTTCTGCTAAAAGTATCGAATGACTAAAGATGTGAGTGGTAAAACAAGAACAACAAAACAAAACAAAAAACAAATCAGAGAAAGAATAAGTTGTAATGAGGCAGAGTCTTTTAAAGCAAAAACAACTCATAGCTATTGCCTATGCACATGATGAAAATGATTGCCTGATTTATATTTAATTATTAAACTTATGTGATTATATGCTTATATACAGTTTCTGTTATAATTCTTATCATAATGCTCTCTTTGTTAAGACAAAAGTAGCTGTCACCCAAGTTAGCATAATGAAGATATGACATATAAATAAAGTAAAAATATTCTTTATATGATAGTCATTGTAAAAAGTAATCTTAACAAAGGAGCTATTAAGCATTTCTAGCAAGGGGAAAAAGAAAGAATAAAAATATTAAACATCAGAAAGTATAACATCCAATATTTTCATCTCTTTCTTTGAAGTTAGTATAATACAATATTAGCAGGGACTAAATAAAAGCTTAATTGGAACTGATGAATGTTTAGTTTAGGACTATCTGGAATGTACCACAGGTTGGGTCATGGAAATGACCCATGAAGTAATAAACTGCTAATTACAAACTATAAGATATTATCAAGAGCAAAATATTTGGCATAGATAAATAATATCTCCAAACTTCCTTCCATTCAATTCACTATTCATTTTCATATTAAGTACTCACATATTAAGTACAGGGCCAAAAACAAAACAAACAAACCTGATCTCATCATAAAAGTTATTCCTACCCAAATTTTTGTTTTAACAATTTTGCTTACTAGCCAAACTATGACCCATAAAATAATATATAAGTCATTTAACATGATTCAACTCTGAAGTTCTTTAAAATTTTTTTTAAAAATATATTTTCAGAAAAAGAGTATTATAAGAATAAAAAGATACAATAAAACTTTAAAAGTCAGTGATTTGTTAGTCTTCTCTAACTTCAGAGACTCTTTTAGATTTTCTTAATGAAGCATACTGAAAAAGGTTTAAATATGTGAAAAATATTCTCAAGTGGAAAAGTAAATACATTTTAGATAATGAGAGTGCTCTATCTTTACAAAAATCTTCCAGACGAGGTCTGAGATTAGCAGAATAGTCAAGATTTCTATCTTACCCACATTAAGTGTTATCTTTTTGGTAAAGTATTTTCAATAATGTACGTAGTGGTCATTGGAATGTAACATAAGTGTTTTAAGTAGTACCTAAAGAATTCCATAACTGCCACAAGAAACAGCTCTTCAAATGACTGTAAAGTGACGTTCTTGACAAAAGGGAAGAAAGGCCATTTCTCTTCTCCCACAGAGGAGTGTTACTGGCATATTCTTTACCAATAATACCATGGCCTAAAACTGTGTAGTGGTTGTGTCAATCTATTTGGTTCTGTTTGCCCATGACTTAGCTTTCTTGGTAAGGGTGACTTATTCAGAAGGACATTAACCAAAGCGTAGAACAGTTAATAGCTATCTCTAGATATTAGGTGGAAAATCGAGCTATCTCTGTCAAAAATTAACAGATATGTTTTATAAAATAATATATTAGTATATGGTAAAAAGTTTCAATTTCTCATAAAGAAACTGGATCCTACTTTCACAAAAGTTCACAAACATTTTATGAACTTAGGTAGTCTTTGCATACAAAGGGTTTTTAATCCTAAAATATGCTGTGGTTAGGTGAGTGGCTGTTCCAAGGGCTTACAGCCCTCAGACTGGACCCTTAGGTATTATAGATCTAGGATCTACTGTTACCTGGAAGGGGGTCAGGAAAAACCTAAGCAGGGTGATGGAGACCTCACCAAGGTATCTGGAATTCATGAACAGAAATGCTAGGCTGAGATCCTGAAGCAGATATCAAGTATTGGTATCTTTCAGTGATGGAAACTCACCTTTCATTGGACCAAGAATTTAAAAAGGGGGGTTTGTGTGATTAATAAATATACTGGGGTTATGTCTCAGAATCAAAAGAATCAGAGCTTCAGGGACTACATACTAGTTCATGTCATTTTTCTAACACACACACACACCCTTATAACTGATTATATTTTCCTCTCTCCATCTGTAGTCAGGTCCACTCAATATGGTGGGAACAGCTAACAGCAAGACCAGGGCTGAACTGTATCTGGACAGACCCCTTTCAACCCAGGATAAACTACCCTTCCACCACCATTTCAGAGAATTAAAGGTTAAAACTCTGATTATTCTGACATGGGTCTCAGGCTCACCCTCCAGGCTCATTCCTTCCTTGTTTTCTTCAGTTCTGACGACAGGCACTGTGATGGGCAGTGGACCCCATCCTTTAGTTCAGCTGTCAAACCTTTCAGGGATCTCAGCTGAACAGAGGAAGAGAGCCACCTTACCCAAGGTCAAACCCCTTCCCAGGGTGGCCCACATCTTATGCGTGATCCATGGGAGGGTAAAATGCAGGATAACCCTGAAGAATGATCCCAGTTTCACAGCTTCAACCATCTATTTTTGTCTTTCATATGTCTATGACATTTAATTAATTAAAATTTTACCTTTTCAACTTAAAACAGACACTAAGTATGAAAATGCATACATTTTAAGATACTAAAATATTTTACTTAAAAAGTATTTTTAAGTAAAATTTTTTTGTCGTAAAAAGTATGAGGGAAATAGTCATATATATTCTCTTTGATTAATTTGAACCACCTTAAGACATAAAATAGGCACCTTGAAAATAACTGAAATATAAATATTTGCATTCTACTGTTCCATATGGGCATCCTCAGGAGATGGGACCTTTGGCTTTTGGCTCTCAAATCAGCACGTGATAAACGTGACTTTTAAAAATTAGCGCATGTTACTGATTGTTATTTCTGTTGGGTAACAGCATGTACAAATTAAGAAAAATTAAAGGAGTTTTTCAATGCAAAAATTTAAGAACATTTGAAATAACAAATCGGGAATCTTTTTAGAATTTAAAATTTATTCATTTCATCACATCCTTATTTCTCTTGTTATATTCTTTGACAGTTTTTTAACTTGAGGACATATAATGGAGTTAGGAAACTGTTCTCACATAGAGAATAAGATTTAATTAACATCAACAGATATGAGAATTTAGAAACCCATAGTCAACTGCCTTTCCTCTCCAGAAATTAATATTTTCAATATGATTTAATGTCTGTCTCCCCTGCTAGAGCTGGAACTTTATGAGGGCAGACACCAAGTCTGTCTCATTCTATTTTGAAAGAGAAGCACTTAGAGCGATTGGCACATAATAGAAATTCAAATAAGTAGCTTCTGAAAGGATGAATTAATAAATATATGAATGAACTGCTTAATAACATATAGCATGATGTAACCTTTTCCTTTAGAAAGAAAAAGAAATTTGCTGTGATGAAAACAATCTAATGAGGCATCTTGAAACATGGGATCTAGTTTCTTCTCGGCATTTATTCTTTCTTACTCTCAATGCTTCAGTTTAATAAGAAAAGAAAAAGGGAATCAATCAATGATTGTGAAGTCCTTCCCAATCCTTAGATATAATCTAGATGAAATTATTACCTGTTTGAAAAAACAAAAATAGGAGAAATATGAGGCTACAGTCTAGCTTTGTCTATATGTGTTCATTTGTTAATGAAGTACCTACCATCTGATCTATAATATAAGCAACTCTTATCAGAGAATCTTTTCTGTACCTTCAATGAAGATGAACACTAAATCTTGAACATAAATTAATTTTTACACTGTTTTCTCACTCACCCCTACAAATCTCTAGGATTTCTCCATGTCCCAAACAAATAGCTTAACTATATCAATAAGCCATTCCATAACCACTTCCTCTGTATCTTTCTCTCCTCCTCTCCCCCCTCTACCTGTCTGACTGTTACTATCTGAATTTCCTTAGGGCATCGCATGGGGGGTCCCAGGATTTACAACCTAAAAGGGAACTTCCTTTTTCTCACCTCAGCTTGTGGAAAGAAAACTAGCAAGGCGAAGAGGCAGAAAAAGACAGGAAAACACATGCCACAAAGATCCTTCATCTGAGACAAGGCAGGGAGATGAGTAGTTTCAGGTCCCCACTGTGCCTCAGTCAGGATTATTCCACCCAAGGGAAGTTACCTTCATCTAAAACTTCCATCCCCTTTGTTATTCTGCTTCAATGAGATCTGAATAATTAAAAAGAAGGAGGAGTGAGTTACTGGAACCATGGTTGGTCAGGTGGCTCAGGCACTGCTGGCAGTTCAGTCCCACTGCCTCCCCAGCTGTGCTTAGGCTTCCTTCCAAAGAGGAGCTAATTCTCCTTACTAATGCCCATGATTGAATTTATGCAATGGCTTCTTGTCTCTGGAGCTCTCTTCTTTAAACTCAGTGCTACAAACAATTCAATTATTGTTCTCTGTAACATATTCCATGATAAGACAATGTAGCTCCCATTTTAAGCTTATGCCAATTTTAGGTAATTTAGGGACAGCATTCAAACATTTTAGATCACACTCAGAGGTAACAATGGATCTCCCTTCTTAGCCAGTATAAGAGATATATGAAATCTTACACTAACCAACAAAATGACCTTCTTGATTAAATAACATGTAATGAACAATGCTTCTCCCCAGATCAGGAAACAGAATATATGCTTTAAAACAAAGGCCTGGTTTGTTATGCCTGCCATGAATCACTAACAGATTTTTTGAGCATATTACAGGAATTGGCTGTTCTAGATCCTGCCTGGGCCTGGGGCAGTGTGACCATAAGAACTCAGTTAACACCAAGATCCTTATAGAAACTAACCAAAATGCTGACTGCAGGTTTACCTCTTTCCCTGCACATCTGCACTTTCCCTCTCCCCTTATAAAACAATCCTGCTTGACAAAAGATGTTAAGATAGATTTTAGGACAGGAGTCCCCATCTTCTCAGGTCACCAGCACTTGAATAAACTGCTTTTCTTTTCACCAACACCTGTTTCATGAGTTTGGCTTTTGTTGGTCAGGCAGCTGAACCTGTGTTTGGTTTCAAGTACACACATACATACGTACATGTAAAATACATATCTGAAAACAAGGTTTCATAGAACAATACTCTTATTACATGAAATATACACATATATTTTCTGATTTATTTCATCCCATATTTAAGAAAAAAACTGTCTGGACCAATTAAATCACAGTTTCTTGAGGTTGGGGCTCAAGCATCAAGATATTTTTTGGGGGATGGGCATTCCTAAGGTTATTCCCATGAGTAGGTAACTTTGAGTACCATCATTCTAAAGGGTTTTCAGGGGGTTATCTAGGATTTTTGAGAAATATGGTCTTATCATTTGTAATTTCATTTACAATTATTATATTTCTTAATTTGTTTCTTGCTTTATTGTATTATACAGAATTTTGAAACAATGCTAAATAGTAATAAATAAAAGCATCTATTAAAAACAACAACAACAAAATTGCCCTTATCCAGTTGCAGTACTGCACTGCTAAGAGCTTTCCTCTACCAGGGGTGCAGAAACTTTTTTCTGCCAAGGGCCATTTGGATATTTATAACATCATTTGCAGGCCATACAAAACTATCAACTTAAATATTAGCCTGCTATGTTTGGTAAAACATTTCATTAACTCACCAGTAATGTGATGGCTGGAACTGCTTCTTTTTGGTAAGGACTTGGCAGGGCCACACCAAATGATTTTTCTGGCTATAGGGCCTGCCAGTGGGACATTCCCCATCCCTGCACCCTAGCGATGCAGTCCAAGGGCCCTCTGCAGTCTGTGTAAGTCACCAGAAAACCTCTACAACCTTGGAACATTGTAAACCCAGGAAAGACTCATCAAGGGGAATGGTCTAACCCTGACTGATCCGTGCATGCTGCGAAACAAGCTACTGGAAATTGTTCTGCTTTTGAGCAAGGAGCTATTCCCATGTGTGGACTGGCAAGTCCATGAGAAGGCTGCTGGTCACATGGCCCAGATTTATGCAAAACACCAGTTCCTCTCCAAAGCCTTGGAGGGCTATTTCCAGACAAAAGTGGGTGAGGCTGAAGCAGATGAAAGACATACTCATCCAGTATGACCAGGCCCTGCTGGCATCTGATCCCCATTGCTGCTAATCTAAAAAGCTTGGTGGCTTGTGTTTGCTATTAGAAATCTTATAAATGCCCTGGCCAGTGTGGCTCAGTGGTTAGAGTGTCAGCTTGCACACTGAAGGGTCTCGGGTTTGATTTCCAGTCAAGGGCACATACCTGGATTGAAGGTTTGATTCCAGAGCTCCCCTGGGGGCCCTTGCAGGAGGCAACCAATTGATGTGTTTCCCTCACATTGAGAGACCCTCCCCTTCCTTCTACTCTCTCTAAAAACCAATGGAAAAAATATCCTTGTGAGGATTAACAAAAAAATAGAAATACATATATTTTTAATTGTATAGATAAGTCCAGCATGAAGATCAGGGTCCATCTCTATAATAAACAATGATTGTGGGGTTTAAAGTTAAATGAATGAATAAGTAAATAATAAATGATAAATGGCTGGGCCTCTAAACTTGACTGCATACTCTATTAATAAGCAGTCACAACTTACAGTTTGTAAATCCATTGATCTAGAACACGAGTCAGCAAAAGATGGTCTATGGGCCTAATCAGGTCTACTATCAGTTTTTGTATGTAAAGTTGTACGATGCACAGCCACACCCACTTTTTAATGAGTCATCTATGGCTGCTTTCCTGCAATGGTGGCAGAGATGACTAGTGTGTCAGAGATCATATGGCCCCTAAAACCTACTCTTTCTTATCTGACCCTACAAAAAGTTTGCTTACCCCTCTTGTTTATTTTTTTAATATATCTTTATTGATTTCAGAGAGAGGACAGGAGAAGGGGAGAGAGAGATAGAAACATCAATGATGAGAGAGTCATTGATCAAGCCCACAACCCAGGCATGTGCCCTGACCGGGAATCGAACCCCAATCGCCTGGATCCTAGGTAGATGCTCAACCGCAGAGCCACTCCTGGCCGGGCTACCCCTCTTGTTTAAAGTGTGTATTTTGCCTTAGGAAGAGCAGTGTTCGGGTAAGAAGCAAAGAGATTAGAAAGGGAATCAGGATTTGAATCGTCTTTTATTCCAAGGCAGGAATTGGATTTTATCTCTAGGGCAATAATGAGTCATTCCCATATGGGAGTGAAGTTGTTTCTGATCAACAGTCTCTAGCTGGGTTCTGAAACCCTGAAAACAGAGCATGTTAGACAGGATAAGATTGTATCTTGTACCGTGTGCATTTCTAGCTTCCTGTACTGTGGTCGATGTTCCCTGTGAATACACTAAATGTGCACTTAGCCTTTGCCTCTATTTGACATGAAACTCCTGGAATTTATAACCTCCTGCCAATTATTAGATAAATATTTCTGCCTGAGTCTCATCAAAGGGTTTCATAACTCTGGACTATATACAGTGGGCATTTTGGCTCCACCTAAAGGCATCTCTTTCTTCTTCTCTATGGATAGGTGGTATTGGGGATTAACCATGCTTCTTGCCTGAAGTTTCTGTGGTTCTGACAGTACATAAATTAAGCAGCAAACCTGTTAAATTAAAAGTGGCCAAGAGACCAGTAAAAAAAGCTACTTTTTTTTAAAGGAGGTAATGCTTGATTAATTCATTAAGCTGACATGGTAAACATTTACACTATTCATCTGCCAAATGTTTGTTTTGCTTTAAGTAATCACATAGAGTTCTTAATGGCAACTTCCATTCTACTCACACTTACTTCAAAGACAGCAGTAGTTGACCTTGAGAATGATTACTAAGGTCATACTATTCTGATGTTATAATTTAAAGCTGCATTTTTATATCTTTTCATACTCTAAGGCTGTGGTAAGAAAAATATTCTTGAGGCAAAAAGTCTCAATTATTTTAAGGTTTTATTTTATTTGCCAGGTGGGTTTTATTAACAGAGGTTAGAAAAATAGAAAGATCTTCACAACATATAGTAGAGTAGAAAAATATATTTAGTTTAGAAATAAAGGACCTATAAACACTTTATGGAAAGACCTCTAAACGAACAAATATCCCAAACCTAAATTAAGGTTAAATCTGCATTATACACAAAGAAAATAATGGTGGTTTCCAAAGAGAATGGTTACGTGTCAAAAGTGAGAAGTGAAAAATGCAGAAAGATTAATAAAACTAAGCAGGATCTCATTAATCAAACATCCCCAAGTGGAACGAATGATTTGATCTGCCTTTGCCTCTATATACACTAATGATGGAATCTGCTTTTTTTGTGAAGCAGCCAAAATGTCAGCTTGATAAATGGGGTAATTCTTTCAAAAGTACCTACTCTTATTTTTTTACGTGTTGAGAAATGTACATAGTAAAACTAAGATTATTTGCTAAAAATCTAAATAAAGCTTTGATCATTTTGACTAAAATCACTTAAAATTTTCTAATGAACTGATCAAATAAAAGCTTTAAAACTGAATCTCTGTTTAAAGGATTGAACATACAGGGAAATAGCCACAACATCAAATTATTTTAGTTTGCCAGAATACCTCAGACCAACTTAAGCTAATATCTGTTGCTACTATCATATATAAGGCTTGGACAATCAATAACAATTTATAAAAATAGTGTAACTATATATTTCAGGTCCATTATGAAGTACTTCTGGAATGATTTTGATAATCTTTCACTTATATGGCACCTTTTCTCCCAAATCATTTTAAAAATATGTAAAGATTTATGTCCAAATCTACTTAAAGCAAAATAAAACAAGTAAAGCAAATAATAAAAAAAAATCTTGCCTATAAAACAGCTCAATTAGGATTTTTAATAACTAGATATATTGAGATAGTTTTAAAAACCACAGTTTATAATAACAGCTAGAAAGATTATTGCCAAGTGAATATAAATATCCAAAACAAGAGTATTCCTAGTGACCTCATTGATAACCTAGTAAAGGACTAACTTTGTGGCTAATGTTAGCATAACTTTTCTGTAAAAATATCCAGTATTTAGTATATATCTATATCTATATCTATATCTATATCATCATCTATATCTATATCTATATCTATCTATCATCTATCTACCTATCATCTATCATCTATCTATCTATCTATCTATCTATCTATCTATCTATCTATCTATCTATCATCTATCTATCATCTATCTATCTCTATCTATCTATCATCTATCTATCATCTATCTATCTATCTATCTATCTATCTATCTATCTATCTATCTATCTATCTATCTATCTATCTATCTATCTAATCTATCTATCTATCTATCATCTATCTATCTATCTATCATCTATCATCTATCTATCATCTATCTATCTATCATCTATCTATCTATCTATCTATCTATCTATCTATCTATCTATCTATCATCTATCTATCTATCTATCTATCTATCTATCTATCTATCATCTATCTATCATCTATCTATCTATCTATCTATCTATCTATCTATCTATCTATCTATCATCTATCTATCTATCTATCATCATCTATCATCTATCTATCTATCTATCTATCTATCATCTATCTATCTATCTATCTATCTATCTATCTATCTATCTATCTATCTATCATCTATCTATCTATCATCTATCTATCTATCTATCATCTATCTATCATCATCTATCTATCTATCTATCTATCTATCTATCTATCTATCTATCTATCTATCTATCTATCATCTATCTATCTATCTATCTATCTATCTATCATCATCATCTATCATCTATATCTATCTATCATCTACATATCTATCTATATCTATCAATCTATCTATCATCTATCTATCTATCTATCTATCTATCTATCTATCTATCTATCTATCTATCATCTATCATCTATCTATCTATCTATCTATCTATCATCTATATCTATCATCTATCTATCTATCATCTATCATCATCTATCATCTATCTATCATCTATCTATCTATCTATCATCTATCTATCTATCTATCTATCTATCTATCTATCTATCTATCATCTATCATCTATCTATCATCTATCTATCTATCTATCTATCATCTATCATCTATCTATCTATCTATCATCTATCATCATCTATCATCTATCTATCTATCTATCTATCTATCTATCTATCTATCATCTATCTATCTATCTATCTATCATCTATCTATCTATCATCTATCTATCTATCATCTATCTATCTATCTATCTATCTATCTATCTATCATCTATCTATCTATCTATCTATCTATCTATCTATATCTATCATCTCTATCTATCTATCTATCTATCTATCTATCATCATCTATATCTATCTATCTATCTATCTATCATCTATCTATCTATCTATCTATCTATCTATCTATCATCTATCTATCTATCATCTATCTATCTATCTATCATCTATCTATCTATCTATCTATATCTATCTATCATCTACATATCTATCTATATCTATCAATCTATCTATCATCTATCTATCTATCTATCTATCTATCTATCTATCTATCTATCTATCTATCTATCTATCTATCATCTATCATCTATATCTATCTATCATCTACATATCTATCTATATCTATCAATCTATCTATCATCTATCTATCTATCTATCATCTATCTATCTATCTATCTATCTATCTATCATCTATCTATCTATCTATCATCTATCATCTATCTATCATCTATCATCATCTATCATCTATCTATCATCTATCTATCTATCTATCATCTATCTATCATCTATCTATCTATCTATCATCTATCTATCTATCTATCTATCATCTATCTATCATCTATCTATCTATCTATCATCTATCTATCTATCTATCTATCTATCATCTATCTATCTATCTATCTATCTATCATCTATCTATCTATCTATCTATCTATCTATCTATCTATCTATCTATCATCTATCTAATCTATCTATCTATCTATCTATCTATCATCTATCTATCTATCTATCATCTATCATCTATCTATCATCTATCTATCTATCTATCTATCTATCTATCTATCTATCTATCTATCATCATCTATCTATCTATCTATATCTATCTATCTATCATCTATCATCTATCATCATCTATCATCTATCTATCTATCTATCTATCTATCTATCTATCTATCATCTATCTATCTATCTATCTATCATCTATCTATCTATCTATCATCTATCTATCTATCTATCTATCTATCTATCTATCTATCTATCATCTATCTATCTATCTATCATCTATCTATCATCTATCATCTATCTATCTATCTATCTATCTATCTATCTATCTATCTATCTATCTATCTATCTATCATCTATCTATCTATCTATCATCTATCTATCTATCTATCTATCTATCTATCTATCTATCTATCATCTATCTATCTATCTATCTATCTATCTATCTATCTATCTATCTATCATCTATCATCTATCTATCTATCTATCTATCTATCATCTATCATCTATCATCTATCTATCTATCTATCTATCTATCTATCTATCTATCTATCTATCATCTATCTCTATCTATCATCTATCATCTATCTATCTATCTATCTATCATCTATCTATCTATCTATCATCTATCTATCTATCTATCTATCTATCTATCTATCTATCTATCATCTATCTATCTATCTATCTCTATCTATCATCTATCATCTATCTATCTATCTATCTATCTATCTATCTATCTATCTATCTATCTATCATCTATCTATCTATCATCTATCTATCTATCTATCTATCTATCTATCTATCTATCTATCATCTATCTCTATCTATCATCTATCATCTATCTATCTATCTATCTATCTATCATCTATCTATCTATCTATCATCTATCTATCTATCTCTATCTATCATCTATCATCTATCTATCTATCTATCTATCTATCTATCTATCTATCTATCATCATCTATCTATCTATCATCTATCATCTATCTATCTATCTATCTATCTATCTATCTATCATCTATCTATCTATCTATCATCTATCTATCTATCTATCTATCTATCTATCTATCTATCTATCTATCTCTATCTATCATCTATCATCTATCTATCTATCTATCTATCTATCTATCTATCTATCTATCTATCATCTATCTATCTATCATCTATCTATCTATCTATATCTATCTATCTATCTATCTATCTATCTATCTATCTATCTATCTATCTATATCTATCTATCATCTATCATCTATCTATCTATCTATCTATCATCTATCTATCTATCTATCTATCTATCTATCTATCTATCTATCTATCTATATCTATCTATCTATCTATCTATCATCTATCATCTATCTATCTATCTATCTATCTATCTATCTATCTATATCTATCATCTATCTATCTATCTATCTATCTATCTATCTATCTATCTATCTATCTATCTATCTATCTATCATCTATCTATCTATCTATCTATCTATCTATATCTATCTATCTATCTATCTATCTATCATCTATCTATCATCTATCTATCTATCTATCATCTATCTATCTATCTATCTATCTATCTATCTATCTATCTATCTATCTATCTATCTATATCATCTATCTATCTATCTATCTATCTATCTATCTATCTATCTATCATCTATCTATCATCATCTATCTATCTATCATCTATCATCTATCTATCTATCTATCTATCTATCTATCTATCTAATCTATCTATCTATCTATCTATCATCTATCTATCTATCTATCTATCTGTCTATCTATCTATCTATCATCTATCTATCATCTATCTATCTATCTATCTATCTATCTATCTATCTATCTATCTATCATCTATCTATCTATCATCTATCATCTATATCTATCTATCTATCTATCTATCTATCTATCTATCTATCTATCTATCATCTATCATCTATCTATCTATCATCTATCTATCTCTATCTATCTATCTATCTATCTATCTATCTATCTATCTATCTATCTATCTATCTATCTATCTATCATCTAATCTATCTATCATCTATCTATCATCTATCATCTATCTATCTATCTATCTATCTATCTATCTATCTATCTATCTATCATCTATCTATCTATCTATCTATCTATCATCTATCTATCTATATCTATCTATCTATCTATCTATCTATCATCTATCTATCTATCTCTATCTATCTATCTATCTATCTAATCTATCTATCTATATCTATCTATCATCTAATCTATCTATCATCAATCTATCTATCTATCTATCATCTATCTATCTATCTATCTATCTATCTATCTATCTATCTATCTATCATCTATCATCTATCTATCTATCTATCTATCTATTTATCTATCTATCTATCTATATCTATCTATCTATCTATCTATCATCTATCTATCATCTATCTATCTATCTATCTATCTATCTATCATCTATCTATCTATCTATCTATCATCTATCTATCTATCTATCATCTATCTATCTATCTATCTATCTATCTATCTATCATCTATCTATCTATCTATCTATCTATCTATCTATCATCTATCTATATCTATCATCTATCTCTATTATCTAACATATCTTTATTGATTTCAGAGAGAGGAAGGGAGAGGGAGAGAAAGAGATAGAAACATCATTGATGAGAGAGTCATTGATGGGCTGCCTCCTGCACACTCCGACTGGGGATCAAGCCCACAACCTGGGCATGTGCCCTGACCGAGAATCCAACCTCAATCTCCTAGGCTCCTAGGCTGATGCTCAACCCCTGAGCCAAGCCTGGCCAGGCTTTAGTTTATATTTTATTCAAAGTTATACATTGCTATGGACTGAATTTTGTGTCCCCTAACCTACAGTGTGGCTGTATTTGGATATGAGGCTTTTGGGAGGTAATGAAGGTTAAATGAGCTCGTAAGGGTAGGCCCCAATCTGATAGGATTGGTGGCCTTGTAAGAAAAGGAAGAGAATGCATTCTCCCTCCCCACTTCACCTTGCAAGTACACAGCTAGAAGGCAGCTACCTAAAAGGCAGGAAGAGAGAGCTCATCGGAAACCAAATCTTGATTTTGGACTTCCCAGACTCCAGAACTGTGAGAAATAAATAAATGTATGTTGCTTAATCTGTCTTGTCTGTGGTACCTTGTTATAGCAGCCCAAATTAATAAGACACACATGTTCACGATTTAAATAGTCAAATAGTTTTTCAATATTTCTTACGAAAAATAGCCATGCCTTCACATTGCAGCTCTCCCCAACTCCAATTCCCAATCCCTAGACAGTGGTTCTTAACTAGGGAAACCAATCCCCAGGGGGTGGGGCATTTGCCAGTGTCTAGAGTCATTTCTGGTTATCACAAATGGGGGAAGTGGGAGAGCGTTGCTACTGACATCTACTGGGTAGAGGCCAGTGATGCTTTTAAACATTCTACAATGCACAGGACAGTTCCACACGACAAAGAATGATCTGCCCCCAAATGTCAGTAATGCCCAGGTTGAGAAACTCTGCCACAGAGGCAATCATTTTTATACTATCACTTTTTAATATTCATTTTCAAATCTCTGAATATGGTTGTTTTCCTGCTTCTTAGTTTAAAAAAAAAAAATTGAGGCATAATTCACATATCATACAATTCACCCATTTAAAATGATTAATAGTTTTTAGCATATTCATGGATAAGTACAACCACAGTCACAATTGATTTTAGAACATTTTCATCATCTCTAAAAGACACCCCATACCTTTTAGTATCGCCTCTCTACCACTGCCTCTCCTTTGTACCCATCCCCTAGCCTTAAGCAACCACTGACCTACTTTCTGTTTCTACCAATTTCCATATTCTGGACTTTTATGTGAATAGAATCAGTAATATGTGAACTTTTCTGACTGGCTTTTTTCACTTAGCAGGTATTCATTGTTCATCTTACTAGCGGCATGTATCAGTAATTTGTCCCATTGTACAGATATAGTACATTTTGTTTATCCATTCTCCCCTTGATGGACATTTGGGATGTTTCCCCCTCTTGACTATTATGAATAATGCCACTATAAACATTTGCATACAAATGTTTTTATTTCTGTATGGACATATGTTTTCATTTCCCTTGAGTACATACCTAACAGAATTGCTGGGTCATATGGTAACTCCATATTTAACCATTTGAGGAACTCTCAGCTGTTTTCCAAAGCAGCTGCACCATTTTACATTTCCACCAGCAATGTATGAGAGTTTTGATTTCTCTACACCCTTGCCAACACTTATCTCACTTTTTGCTTCTAGCCATCCTGATATGTGTGAAGTATTATTTCATTGTGGTTTTAATTTGCATTTCCCTGATGAATAAAGATGTTGAGCATCTTTTCATGTGCTTATTGGCTATTTGTATTCTTCCTTGGAGACATATTAGGATTTCTCTCTATTTCTCATCCACAGCAACCCCAAACATGCACATGCATACATCTCATTCTCTTTCTTCCAATATATTGAAATTGCACTTTTGATAAATCAGTATTTGGTTATCACATGCTTATATTATTAGAACTATATGAATATTTTTGACAACTGAACCATTTTGACAGCTTCTGCATGACCTCTATTTTCTCTAACTTGCTTTTCTTATAATTTCATAACTCTTCTCCCTCTGGAAAAAAATGCATTATTTTTGCTTTTGTCTATGTACTTCTCATTGCCATATCTCAGAACCATTTCTCAGTTGTCATCAATCTCTTCTCAATACACTAAAGTCAATTTTATCTTCTTCAATAAATCTCTCCTGGAGCCACCTGGCCTGCCCTAGATCAACTACACAAATATTACTTGGGGATCTCTCTTCATAATCTCTAAGATTTTCCTTCCCTGTCTCTAATGTTCAAGGCTGGTCTTCTGCATCACTAAATTTCACTTCCTTGGTTTACTCTTTTGTCTTGGGAGAATACATCCTCTGAAGCTTCCTGAGAATGTGTACATGGGAAGCAAAATTTGTGAGACTTTATGTCATTCTACCTTCCCATTTAATGTTAATTTTGCTAGGCCTAGAATTCAGGTTTGGAAATAATTTTGCCACAGAACTTGGAAGAAACTGGTTTACTGACTTTTACCTTAGTATTGCTATTGAGAACTCCAATGGCATTCTGACACTTATCCTTTGTATAAAACTGTTCTTTTATTTTGGAAGCTTTTGAGATCTTCTCTTGGTCCTTTAAAGTGAACAATAATGTGTTTTGGTTTGAGTCTTTTCATTCCTTAATTATTTTATTAATTATTTTCTCCTCTGTTTTTTGTATATCTCCACCGATTTATCTTTTTGTTCTCCTTTCACTGGGATTTCCTTAATCCTATGTCCAATTTATCTACTGTTTAATGTAAATTAGTATCATTTTGTTGTTTCATGACTTCCATGGTTACAATTATCTCTGAGGATGTCAATGAGTCTTTTCTTTCTTTTCTCTCTTTCTCTTTCTTTCTTCTTTCTTTCTTTCTTTCTTTCTTTCTTTCTTTCTTTCTTTCTTTCTTTCTTTCTTTCTTTCTTTCTTCTTTCTTTCCTTTCTTTTCTTTCTTTCTTTCTTTCTTTCTTTCTTTCTTTCTTTCTTTCTTTCTTTCTTTCTTTCTTTCTTTCTTTCTTTCTTTCTTTCTTTCTTTCTTTCTTCTTCTTCTTTCTTTCTTTCTTTCTTTCTTTCTTTCTTTCTTTCTTTCTTTCTTTCTTTCTTTTCTCTTTCTTTCTTTCTCTCTCTCCTCTCTCTCTTTCTCTCTCTCTTTCTTTCTTTCTTCTTTCTTTTCTTTCTTTTTATTTTTTTGTTTAGTTTTATTACTTCTGCATACCCCTGTTTCTTCTAACTTGATTTTTATAGCAATATAAATTCTTTAATTTGGGTTCTTTATTAAAGTTTTTCCTCAGATACTTGGTGACATTCCTGGCTGACTACTTGTATATAAGACTGGGACACTAAAATGTAAATTAGATGCTCCAATTGGGTAGGTGGGGCTTTCAACTATGGCCTGCAGGGTGGTTTTTCTTGGCAACTTTCTAAGGAAGTGTAGGATCTTACCTTTGGGCTGGCCTCATTCATCATAAAAGATTCTTTTAATCTTTTTCTGTTAGGTATAGGCCCAGTGCCAGGCTCTGAGAGCCCAGGGGGAAGAGAGCTGAAATTTCAACATATTTTAGTAAAATGTCTCTTCATCTCCAGATTTTTTTAGAGTTATCTTCCCTCTCAATTGTGCCTGGTATCTCTCAGTCAGAAAGCCTCTGCTTTATGCTCTAGAGGTAATAAACCATAACTCTTCCAATGATATAGAAAGTGGATGACATCTGGTTGTAAATAAGGGAAGGAGAGAAGGAGAGTCTGATATTCCAGTTCTTAAGCAGACTTTAAACTGATCTTCCTATGTTAGCCCCGCCTTATCCCAATCTTGGAGACTCTGGTGCTGGCAAATCCTGGTATTTGGGTGTTCCCTGGTAGATTGAATTACTTTCAGACTTCTTTCCTCCAGTTTAGGATCCAGCTCTCTTGGTTTGCTAAATTAGTTACCATTTACCTCTTTGGTTTTCAGCCTTCCAAATGTTATTGCTGCTAAATCCACTCTCGTTTTTTTTTCTTAAAGTCATTGTTGCCACATTCCTGATCCCATTCTCTTCCTAATGCCATTGCTGCCAAATTTTTCTTTGGCATTATCCACAGTTAATGAGGTTCACAGAAAATGTGAAGGCTAATGTCCATGTTCAATCTGTCATGTTTAACAAAGAAAACAGCCTTCTTTCTATTTTTAAACTTAATTTTAGTCTTGAAAGATAGAGTCAAATTCAATTATTTATTCTATTAACACCATTTTTGCATAAAGGGTTATGAGTATCATTTTAGAGCTGAAATTTTCCACTAGGCATATTTTTTATCTGAACATTAACCTAGTAAACCATACTAATTTGGAATGTTATGTCAGTGAGGATGTCAAACAATACTGCTGGTCTTTGAATGGAGAACAACCCAATATATGTTATAAGGATACTTTTCTAAGGAACATATACAGCCACAAGATATTTAACAACATTTCTTCCTTAGATTCTACCTTACTTTATGTCCTTAGAAAGCATATGCTCATTCTAAATATACCATTGTAAAAATATGTAATACTTTAATAAATAAATATAAACAATATCCTATCAGATACTCTACTTCTGCAATTATGGTATATATTACCTAAATATTTCTCAAGGGTTGATCGACAGGCCCTTTCAGTAAAAAGTTTAAAATTTAAAAATAAAGATGTAGATTTCTTAGTCCCACCCAAGAACTTCTGTGTATGGACTACTGTGTATGGAGAGTAGAGTCTTCATTTTTTTCAACTCCATAAATAAATCTGAAACACAATAAATTTGAGAATCACACTTTAAAAAATGTGTTTAATGAGGTTATGAAATTAATTTTACATGTAGGTTTTAATAAATTTGCTTTTATACCCCCAAAGGTATTAAAAATGAGATGTTTGTTTAAACATAACTGTTTACTGAAGATAAGATTTGGCAAATTTGTATCCAAATGACTCAGTGGTCATTTTCATGTTATGTCTTGAGAGAAGAGTTAAAGGAAGGAGATGAGTTGCCTAGATCCTCAGGAAAGGGATTACTGACTATTTTCAGATGCTCAGATCCTTAGGAAAGGGCTTAAATGATGATGCCAATCAATTTATTGGGAGCGGGGGTTGCTGGCATTTGCTCCACCCCATTAGTTAATGGAGAAATAATTCTAGAGTGTAAGAACATGAGTTTGCACATACAAATGTAAAGGTAGTAACTAGTTTCTATACACCACGAAAGCAGGCATTATTTCTATCAAATTATTTGTTTTATCTTCAGCATCCAGCACTGTGGCTACCATATACAGTAATTATTTATTGAATGAATAGTGATACTGACACCTGATGATGGAAGGCCATAATACTAGGAAAATGTATTTGTTGTATAGGGTAAATGCTAATAGATTCAACCATAGTCAGCACTGTGAACCTAATTCTCTCCATCTGTCCCTCTCCTTTGCAAAGAGAGGCAAACATAGAGGTTACTGTTACCTCATCTGAGAACCATTCTCAGAGGCCAATGAACATGAACAAGATAGTAATGGGAGATTACTGAAGGGTGTGATTTTGGCTTAATTCTGACTTCTTTTAGCAGATAGGGGAAATTTGGACAACCAATGTAGTATTAACCACAAACGCAGGAAAACTCAGAGCAGTCATGAAATCTACAGAGAATCTAAAAAACTTTGACTCTGGTGTAAAACCTTAGCATAAGACCCCAGCCATGGTGGCAAAAATGTGCAGAATGATATGGTGGCTTTTTATAAGTCAGAACGAATATATAGCCTCTCATATTTCTAAGGAGTGTTCTTAGAAGGGAACTCCATAGGGAAACATACTCTAAAAGAGACCCTAGAAGGATTACATTGAAGGAAATAGAATCTCTGGAGAGCAGGTTGAGTGAGCCTAGCATCTCACTGCTACGGTCAGCAGCATCCTTATAGGACCTAGATTTTGAAAACTAGTACTGTGTAGTGACTCAGAAACAGCCAAGACTGACACCTAACTCTTAATGACCAGAATTAGCTAAACCAACAGAGTATTCTGAGAATTTTTAGAGTGTTCATAGGAATTACATGTTTTGCTGTTAACTCTTATTTCATATTTTAAAAGTCTTAAAACTTAAATTTAAAATATTTTAACAGAAAACAATTTCATTTTGTTTTCTATGTAATAGAACTAGTTATAAATGTACATATTATATAATTTTGTTATATATACAATAAATTTTATGTATACATGTATATAATACACTGAAATACATATTTATTTAATGTAATATGTATACATATATATTATGTGTATATAAACTATATTAAATGTATCTTTTGTTTTATATATAGTTATATATGTGCATATGTATATATATAATAGGATAGCTAATAGAACTTTGTAGTGTTTGAATAGTTGAATGAGCAAAATAAAATCAATAGAAAAAAATTTGATCTTTTTGGAAACATAAAATGAAATAACTTGCAGTAATACACCCTAGAAAGCAGACAGAAGATACAGGATTTTTGTTCCTGTCACAGATTGTGTCCTTACCTTTTCATTATAGTTACTTGGTCTTATAATCAACTTAAATGCCTGTATCTCTCACTGCACTGTTAACTCCTGAAGAGTAGGGTTTAGGTGGTAATTTATCTATTTTCATGTGTTTTTCTGCTTGTAAGCTACTATAACTGGTGTACAGAAGATATTCAAACACTTTTTAGCAACTTATTAAATTATAAGTTAATATTATAATCAAATAAATAATGGAGAATTACGAACAGTAGGCTTTTTATAGCTTAAAGTCCAAAACAGAGAGATGCTTTATATATGTACAGACTATTAAAAAAGCTAACTAGTCTTGAGACTTTGGGAAAGTTGCTTCCTATGTTGATATTGGCCTCAGTTTTCCTCAATTATATCTACTTGTAGGACTGGTGTAAGAGACAATGTATAGATTCCTTATACATAGCCTGTGTTCAACAATGGTGATTATTATTATTGATAGTCTTGTACTGATAAAACACATGGAGGGACTGACTTTCAGTTTGGGTAAACTGAGACAAATAGATGTAAAGTGATTTCAGTAAGTTAGCCTCCCCCCACCAAAAAACCCCCAAAAAAACTCACCAACCTCAGTCTTAGATATAGGAGTTAATTTCCATGGAACCTCTGAAATATCAAATATATTTCCAACACAAACAGTAATATAAAACTAAATAGATTTCGCTCTGTTTCTTAAGCAAGATAAAAAGCCAAATCTGTTAGGAGTTACAAGACTAAAATACCTCTTCTGTGATTCCAGGGAACATGCGTATGTGTCTAGACTCATATAAACCCAAGTTTGTGTTTTTGGTTACTCAATATGGTAAAGTTCCAACTCATATCATCCTCTTAATAAGCTCCTTTGTACTGGAAAGTCTGTGATGTAATGAAGTAGAAATTTAAAGTGATACATATTTGCGAAAAGGGCTGTGGGGCGTCAACAAGCTAAGACAGTCCTATCATAACTAAAACAGTAATATGAATTCCTTCTGGCAGAAGATGAAGATGGGGTGGGGTGAGAGGACTGGGTGAATGTGGATTTTCCCCCAGCAGTATAACTTATTTCCCTGGACTTATCCTGCATGCCTATAAAATGATGCAATATTGACAATAGTAAACAATATTGACTTCAGAATCGCAAACACACGTCCATTTTGCGAAGCTGTAGGGAAAAGAAGAAACAAACTGAAACCTCAATATCAGAGTGATGTGTGTACCACTCTGGTTTCAAACTTCTTGATTAATTTACCTTAACCTTTAAATTTCAATGAGGTTAATAATTCTTTAATCATTATATTTACCATTTATGCTTCTCTCCTAAAAATCCTCTTTAAATTGTTGCTTTCACTTTCCTCTTTCATAGAGTAGGTTTTCTTTAGAATAAAGATATTAACAAAAACATTCTAAATTATTTCCTAAGACTTCCTAACAGGCAGCTGTATGATTGAGTAATAGAAGATAGTTACACTTTATGGGCTTTTAACGGCAGGCTGGTAAAAATATAAGTAGACTCTGTAAATTCCTTACACAGTTTCCTTCCTCAAATCACCACTTATTTAAAACCCTAGTTACAGATAATTGAGAATGGTAGTGCTTGAACAAATCCACAATGTCATATGAAATAATGATATTGTTTAGAAGTAGTGTTACTCATTCGAGCAGCTACACATAAAAATAATAATAATTTCTAACCTCCGAGTTGGTGACTATTTACGGCTATGATTTGTAGGAGATAACAGAGCTCCACTTGGGGGAGGTATAAAGCTTCATTGAGGAGAGAGAAAGCTTTCTGCTGTGGTATGTTCCAAAATCCTAGTTAGCATAAGTGCCAGATGCTAAGTGCCTACAATGTGTACTTTGTCCTAAGTACTTTACATGTATTAGCTTATTTAATCATCACAGGTCTCAATATGGTAGATACTAATTATTTTCTTCATTTTATTCTTAGGTTTAACTAGTTTCCCAAGAACATATTGCCTATACACAGGTAGAGCTGGTATTCCAAGACAAATCAAATCAAAGCCTGAATCAAAGCCTTGAAGGTGGTTTTCTCAAACTAAGCCAGTGGGGTTCTTGTGCTTTAGTTTCATAACATTTATATCTCATCTACAATGGGACTCTTCATCTCACTCCTTTGTAGCCTTTTGGATTAGTTATGTGATTTTAAAACTGCTATTTAATAGTTTCCTTGAGTTGGACAAAAGATGTTTACTGATAAAATCTTAAATTTCATTTTTTTCCTAATTCACAGGAAAAATTAGGTTACTGGATAAAAGCATTCTCAAACTTAAAGCTTCGGTGCTAATAATGCTACCAGTTTAAAAAATTAATGAACTAGCATCATAAATACATTAATAGGAAACTCAGGATCTACTGACCATGCTAAATCCAGCAACTTATATTACCTGTTGCTCATGAAATGAATACTTGAAGATGTGCCTTTACCATACATTGCATTCCCCACTTAGTGCTGGAATGTTCAGAAATGGGAGCCATAACTGAGTAAGTTCTAAGTGGGCATAGTCCATTTGGAACTATGTTCATTTGCTAAGATGGAAACTGTTCTTTTTCTTTAAAACCTCTGAGGTCAAGGTCAACTCCTAGGGCCATGGCTTCACTAGGTTCCAGTCCTATCCATTTCAAGTCAATCTTCCCAGGCTGCAGTGACCTTTATTGTACCTTATAATGATAAACATCTACTCCCACACAATCCCCAAGTGAATTTTCTTGAAAGCTTTTCAGGCGTCTATTAAACTTGTACTTTTATATTCAGTATGATACTCTTCTTTGGAAAATATACTGTTTTTCAACTATTAAGGATCAAAACAGTTCAAGAAAAATGGGGGGGAAATGGCAGAGAGAGAGACCGTAGTGGAGAAAATAAATACATGGGCCAATAAGAATCAAACTGAGGCAAGTGCTGTGCAGGTCAAACTTCTAGCACACACGACAAGGCTCCCTTCCCTTTTCTGTGGAAAGGCCAGGAGAAAGCTCCATGTTAATGCCTCTTTCCAGTAGTATAATAGAGAGATATAAGTATATACATATTTATATTTCTAAAATGACCAGTGTTACTATGCATCAGCATTGGCTATTGGATAAGGTAGAACTGCCTGCTTATATTTTATAAAGTTTTATTTTTTCATTTAAGAAGAAAGCTCCATTTTTAGCTGATAGAATTAACAATATCAGTATTTTAATGCTCCACTAAAGCACTAAGATTCAGAGGGATCTGTAACCTGGAAAACTACAGGCTTACTGGGAGATTTGATGACTTAGCTAGTTGAATACTGTTGGCTTAATTAATAAGTTAAAGATGCTCTGTTGTACATGGGGGGGGGGGGGGCAACGACAACGTAGTAGGTGCAGGACAAGTGTAGGGCTAGTAGCAGGCTGGGGTAAGGGAGGGGAGGATAACTTCCAAAGGCACAGGATCCAGTTTCTTGGCAGCAGGGGAATGACAACATGCAAGGAGGGAGACCAAGAAAAAAAAGACCAACATTTTCTTTTAGTTTTATTCACAAGTGTTACATCCATTTTTCCTTTATTAGCTCCTTTAGATTTCACTTTAGGGTAAAGATTAGATTTATATCAATATCTAGTGATGTACTTTTTTTTTTTTTTTTTTGGTTCACAGTATTTTATTTTTTAAGTTTAACATTATTTTATTTTTTCAATCACCATATATCCCCTCCAGTGATGTACTTTGAAATCAGTTTTTATTGGTATCTCTCAATATTTTCCATGCCGCTTGCTGAGGCCAGGAAAAGATCTCATGTTCATTATCCTACCAGGTCTCACATTCCAACGAGGAATAAATCAGTGACAAATAACACAATGTGCATGAGAGTTATGTGTGTATCTGCCTCCGTAGCATAAATATAGGACAGGTTTGTGTTCAAAACGCAAAACTAACTAGGTTAAAGGAAATGTTACCAAATCTAGGTCAACATTCTATTGATGGAGATGTTTATCTTACTTGAAGTTGTTTAAATAAAAAGTATATGACAAAATAAATTGAAAATAAAATTAAGCAAGCATAATGTCTGATTATGAGACAAGAATGACAGCATTTGAAAACTACAAGCAACTCAGAACAAGGCTGGGAATGAACCAAGAAATTTTCCTTCCTAAAATTTCAACCACCTGCCTATGGAGGATACCGTAAGAGTTTTGAAAAACTACCAAATGTTAACTGGAGCCAAGTTTTCTTCTTAGAATACTAAATTAGAGTCCTAAGAGTATTCTCTTTTTTTCTTTCTTTTTAAATCTTAATTTTTCCATTACCATTTAACCCTCTATGCCCTCTTCCACCTCTACCCCGACCTTCCCTGACCACCACAATCACCACACTTGTCCATTTCCATGAGTTCTCTTTTTTTTTGTTCAATATAATAAATATCATAATTTTACTTATGAATAAATCATGTATAATATAACCTTATTAACAAACATAAATTCATTGAATAATTTATAAAG
Organism: Miniopterus schreibersii; assembly: GCF_964146895.1. Classification (NCBI taxonomy): domain Eukaryota; kingdom Metazoa; phylum Chordata; class Mammalia; order Chiroptera; family Miniopteridae; genus Miniopterus; species Miniopterus schreibersii. The sequence continues at coordinate 52,023,891 of NC_138118.1, forward strand.
TTTACTTTTTTGTCAATTTTAGAAAGTCATATTCTAGGTTATTATTATTAGTTTTTTAATTTTTATTTTTTACTTTTACTTGAAGGGGGAGAGAGATAGGAATATCAATGATGAGAGAGAGTCATTAATAAGCTGCCTTCTGCATGCCACCCACTGGGGATGGATCCTGCAACCTGGGCATGTGCCCTGACCAGGAATTGAACCTTGATCTCCTGGTTCATAGGTTGATGCTCAACCACTGAGCCACGCAGGCTGGGGTAGGTTATTATTAACTAACATTTAGGCAGAGTCAGAAATCACAGTCTGTGGAACTGCACATTATTCATCCACAGCACCACATAGGGTCTAACATTCCCAGACTATTCATAAAGATGACAGCAGCAGAACCATTTGTCTATAACCTTCCGTTATTTTTCTCCAGTTTGCAAAATTATTGCTAAAAGTTTAGGAGAAAGTCCAGACTTCATGCAAAAATACCATCAACTCCAATTTTCTGTATGGGTGTGCTTTCTCTTCACAAGGCAATCACTCATTCTGCCATTTGCACAGCAAATAAGAAAAGTAACCGGCGGTAGTTTGGTTTGACTGGTCTGTGGTGGTCAGACACACTTTGCTATAAACACCCCTCCAAACAAAGAATGTATGGTATTATTATACTCTTATCAAATCATATTTAAAGATTTATGTTTAACTTTAGAAAACTGGCTGCTTGCCAAAACCTCTTGGTTGCTGCTAGAGGTGGTGGTTAGTAGGTTTGTTTAATGCAAACACAGGCCAAGGCAAATTCTCTTGCACCCACAGAGTTCCAGAGGGGTATATCCTGCCTTTTGGCTGCCAGGTGAGAGGAGCCGCCAGACTCCAGTAGGCTTACTAAGGCAGACATGAAAACATTCGCCCACTCTGATGCTAGAGTAATCATCAATCTTTCAACAGAAAATAAAATACACAAGAATGAGGAATTGGTAGCATTTTCCAGTCTGGATGAAGCTGCCAGATCCAGACGGGTGAACTCTGCTACCCTCAGTAGGATATCTTCTCCCATATCTGGCTCCAGTGGGTCCAAGGTGGGCTTGCAAACCACAGTTTTAGTTTTCTTTATTTCCTGTCTTTGTTCCAGGATTAATCTCTCTCTACTCCTCTTTTGATGCACTGTCTATTCCCAAGCCTTTCTTTTCTCCATTTTTATTCTTATGTTTAAGAGCTTTTAGAGAAACAGAGAACTGGGAAGAACTTGATCACTTCTCACACCCACATCGATGCTGTAATGGTGCAGGTAATAAAAAATTATATTTTAAGTTTGCTCCAAGTTTTTCTTTGCTTGCTAGAAGCAAGTCAACATATAAAGGTCTGTGATTTGCTCCTTCCTCCAATTTATATTTTTTTATAGAAGCTATAAGTATTTCAGTACTCTAGTTAGGTACAAAAATATCTCATCTCAATAAAATTATATATGATGTGACTCTGAGACTCCACTACACAGGAAGGAGTCTCAATTTCATGCACTATTCAAACTTCTTTTTCTATAGAGTCTTGAGAAGATACTCAGGGTCTTTCTTACCCAGACAGAATATTTGGTGGGCAGATCCTCTGCTCTTTGATCCACACTCACCACCTCTGAAAAGACTGAGGTTCCAGGCTGCAGAGTCCCTGAACAGGTGGTCATCCCTCTGGTGTTTCCCAAACTTGAGCATCAAGATTCTTACTGAGGCTGGGAATGCTAGTGCCTAGAGCACTGAGTACATTCTCCCTAAGTATATACCACACAGCATTTCTCTCAGTCTGATCACCTCCCTGGAGTGGGGAAAATACTCCCAGGATGCCCTAGCTCCCTGGCCTCTTCTGAGCTTAGGACCCTTCTCATCCACAAATTCAACTCCTACCTCTCCCCCTGGAAGCATAAACCCTCACATTTTAGGTTTTGGAAAACAAAAGCCAGGAAGAGGGTCTATCTTTGTCTGGTAACTTCTTTCAACATATGCTCCCAAGATAAAGAATACTAAAAGCCTGGCTACTTTCTGGGAATTTGGAAGTATGAAAATAGAAAAACACAGACATTAATATCCCATTTTAAACTATATTTCTTTCCCACCAAATAATAGAAAATGTTGATATTAAAATGTATATTCTACCACATTATAAAGATTCAATTTTCAAGTTATATAGAAACATTCTTATCAATATCCTGTACCAACTTATCCCCGCAAATCTCTTTAGTTTACAAAATATTCTATCATGTTATCTCATTTAATCCTTCAATCAGCCATACTATTCTCATTATCTATAAATATTTAAGTGATATGATTACATACTCTAAGGATATAGTTAAGTATAAATGGAATAGCTTATCACATGGATCTGAGTTCGAGTCCTGATTCCACCATTATTAGTCAGACAATAAAATCCAATGACTCTTTTCCTATTTTTGACATTTGTCACAATTTATTTTCCTTGAAAAAGTCTAATATAGATTCTTTAATTATTTATTTAAAACATTTTTATCTGTTTTATTTTTTATCCCATCTCTATTATTAAAAAATAATGGAAGTTCTGCTCTTATTTAACTATTTCATCATTCTCATTGAATCACTATTGTCCCTGTACTACATCAAATGTCTAACTCACCTTTATTTAATCTTATACCCATAAAATATTTCCACCAATATGGCCATTAACAATAAAAACAATATTTAAAAATGAATGTATTCACTCTTTTTCCATCTTCCGCTGGATGTTAGACAAATGCTTTACAAATTCTAAGTTTTCCCTAATTTAGTGTCAGCAACAGGAATGTTTCGTCACTTTTCTATATATGAGCAATTCTCTTCACCCCTTTTCTTCTCTCCATTCCTGACCTTACCAATTTCACCCCAGCAATAAATGGTAAATAATCATATTTAGGAGTTTTCATTTTCAAAATCAAGAGTTTTTCTAGTTTAATGCAAACAAGCTCAATCTTCCATACTATTAACATTGGCATGTCAGAACACCTTCCTGTATCCTGCCGTAAATTTACTCATCCATTATTTTTAAAAGCACAGACCACAGTTTTATTTACACTGCTTGAGGTTACACAAGTGAAATCACAGCAAGTATGTTAAAGAAATAGCCAGAGCCAAGAAAATCAAAGAACTTCATTTCCCTAATCCCCCTTCAATACTAAACACGTGTGGTTATTGAATATGTAGATCACTTATCAATAGAAGTGGTAACACCTACATGCACACCTACCTAAAACAGATGATCTGAAATCCCTGTATTAAAGGACCGATCTAATTGCTATTGTCTTAAAATGGCTATTCTATTCAATCCCCATAGGCTAACTTCTGAATTCCTGTACATGTGTGGTATGCAATATGAGTGAAATGTATATACATACAGAATCAGGCAATACTTTTGAATCATTTCAGCATTTTATATGCATCCTTTCCAAATAGAGGGAAATGCAGTTGTTGCTCTTTCTCCCTTTTGTTGATTCTTTAAAAGTGGTAACATATCTTTTCAAAAATTAAACACAGTAATACATTCTAAGTGTGAACAAGAATTACTATCTGACATTCCATTCATTTATCAAGGAAACATGATATTTTAAGGGATTTTTGTTGCATGTGTTTTATACATAGAACAGCCACCAGTTTTAGTATCTCACTTTCTATTATTACATTGTGACAGATTAAAGATAAAATATTTAAAATAAGTAAATATCTCAAAATGGAATTCCTTCTCTTAACATTCTATCATCTACCCGTCAGTGGATTAACTTTTTTTAATAAGTTGCTCTGATGAGTTGACTAGTAGAAAGTCAAACTATTTCTTGGGATCATTAGTCCTTGACATTGAACAGAACTAGTACATGTATAAAAACACCTACAAATCAACAAGATAAATATAAACATCTCAATAGAAAAATAGGCATGAAATATGCTTAGGCTTTCACAGAAGATGAAATGTAAATGCCAATAGACATATAAAAAATTTACAATCTCATTAGTAATAAAATAATAACAGAATTAAGGCCTAAATGAGATATTATTTTAGAGACATCAGCTTGGGGGGAAAATTTAAAAACCAGATAAAACTAAGTGTTCATGAATATGTGAATTAAAAAGAAACACTAACACACTCATTTGCTAGGACTATAAATGAGAATAGAATAATCTTTCTAAAAGTGTGAAATTACCTAAACATTCACATACCCTGTGACCCAGCAGTTCCACTTCTAAGTATATTTCCTAAAGAAACTTGTATAGATCCATCAAGAGACATACAATAATATTTATAACATCATGTTCCTAAGCCTCCAAAATAATGAAAATAGCCCAAATGTTTATCAAAAAAAGGATGGCTATATGAACTTAGCAATATTCACCACGTGATAACATGCAGCAGTGAAAATGATTAAAATATGACTATTCTCTACAATGTTAAAGAGTCTTCAAAACATAATACTGAGTGACATAAAAACATATAACAGAAGAACACACAGGTTATGATACTGCTTTTATAAAATGCAAAAAGCAAAAATAAACTATTATATAGGGATATTTTTAAGAAAAATGAAACATAAAATAGAGGATAATAATTATCTCTTGGAAAAAATTAAGAGGATGAGTTAGGGGAAAAGCACCTGGGTTGATGGCATAGAACTGGGACTGTTCTAGATGTTACATTGGATAATAGGTTCACAGGTCTGCATGGTTTGTAATTTATAATATAACTACTCATACTAAAATATTCACATACATGAATGAATAGCAGAGAGCTAAGAGCTTTGTTTTTCTGAGACTTTTTGTTTTTATAAAACATGACCAATAGTAATTCTAGGGGAGTTTCTCTAGTACTGACATTTGCACTTCATCTTTTGTGAAAGCTCAGTACTAGTCACATTTTGGACTGAGTTCTTTTGTGTGCAGTGTGGGGTTATTTTTGCATTCTAGGATGTTTAGCAGCAGCCCTGGTATACTCACTGGATCAGGGGTGGGGAACATCGGCCCACAGGCCTTATATAGCCAGCAGAATAATTTGTCTGGCCCTGCCAAGGCGTCACTAAAGAGAAGCAGTACCAGCCACCACATTAGGGTGAGACTTCTGAGCCTCCATAATCACATGAGCCAATTCCTCATAATAAGTCTCTTTCTCTCTCTATATATACATCCTGTTGGCTCTATTGCTCTGGAGATCCCTGACTAATACATCATCAAAGGTGCCCCATTCAACCTTGAGTAATAATTCAGAAAATAATGTATATAAAAAAATACCAGCCTTGACTTTCAAAGCAACACATGTTTCATATTGTTTTAATTTCTAAGGTCTGGTACTAAGATTTTACTGAATAATTTCTTTGTGGTCTTTTATGCTACTGGTATTTAGTCTCAAAAGACAACTCTAAGATAGTTTAAAGAACATTTCTTTAGTAATTTCCCTTTAAAATGTAAAATGTGACATTTTGGAAGAGAAAGTTATAAAAATATACTTTTATCCATTTTTTTTTAAAGTACAGTTGTCAAATTATGAAGTAGGAAAAAAATAATAGTGCCACTAATATTAGCAGTGATGTATTCCAGATGGGTTTCTTAAATTATGGTTACATTTGAGAACCAAACTAGATATTTTAATATACTTTAATAAAAATATGGTTGAGAATCAAGCTACAATGATGAACCACATAAAATGAGATAGTAATCCTTCTACTTTAGCATCCTAAAAATGGAAGAATAGAACTCTTATCTTTAGTGTAATGAGAAATGACTAATAATGTCATGTCATGCAAAAATCAAATTTTTAATAAATTCACAGTATTTTTTAACTTATTTCTGCTCACAAGTTTTGAATAAAGTATACATTTATCAGCTATATGGTTAATTGATTATCAAAACCCACTTTGGTGTTTAATAATCATAACTAAAGTACCAATAACTATTCCTAGTCTTTGATTTTATCACTTTTGACGTAGCAAAAAGTATTGGACTTGGAGCAATAGAACAAGTCCAAATCCTCTCTGGGATGGCTGTAAGCTCAGGCACTTCAGGAAGGTTATGTGCTGAGCCTTAGTTTCCTCTTTCATAAAATAATACCTTTCCTGAAGGGTATTTGACAGAATCGGCATTGTGCCAAAATAAAAGCACTCATTAATGAAAACAGTCTTAACAGTTTCAACAATTTCATTTTGTTTATATTTGTTTTAATATTCTAATATTATTGCTGTCAGGAAATAGTGCTTTAAAAACGGGAAATTGTGGTGTCACAGATAGCTCACCCACTCTATTGTATAGTAATCTGATAATAATCCAGATGATTCTTGTCAATAGAAATGCAAATGTGTGTGATGTGTGCAATTGATTATGCCTTGTGGATAGATAGGTTTTGCATCTATTTGTAAATTCATTTCAAAACTTCTTATTCCCTAAGAGCATGTGAGGTCTTAGAATTCTCCTTTTAACTGCTTATAATGTCTTACTAGTTCTCTCTTTAATAATGAGTTACATTAATCTTTGACACGTGTTTACTTAATATTTGTATGAAAGCCAAGACTTCAACTTTTTAAAAAGTATTCTTTTAAATGGCTCTCCAGCCCTGGCCTGTGTAGCTCAGTGGTTAGAGTGTCAGACTGAGCAGCAAAGGTTCCAGGGTTCTGTTACTGGTCAAGGGCACACATCTGGGTTGCAGGTTGGACCCCTGGCCCCAGTCGGGGTACTTTTGGGAGGCAACCGATTGATGTGTCTCTCTCACATCAATGTTTCTCTCTCTCGGCCCTCCCTCTGAAAAAGCAACGGGAAAATATCCTTGGGTGAGGATTATAATTAATTAATTAATTAATTAATTAATAAAATGGCTCTCCATTTTTAATATTGTATTTTTATATACCAGTGGAATTTGCACACTAGGAAAGAATTTTCCAGACTATTGTGAGAGCATAGTTTTTGTTCCTATTATATCGTTTTAACTTTCACACTAATCTTTTTTAAAGTGTGTAACAGTTTCAAACTTACAGGTTGGGATAAACTAATTTGTCAATTATAAAATACTGCTTTCCAAAGTGCAGTTTTTTTACAAAATGTAATAAAGATACATGATAAACTATGATTTGATTTACTGGAATTTCCTAATCTAGAAACCTTAAAGGAATTATTGTATATAATATGGGAATTTTAATATCCTTTTATTGCATCCACTGATCGTACTAAGAAAGTACAACTGTTCCCAGGAAGTAACAAAACCAGTGAGGAATCTGTATTTACCAAACTGTGTACAAGGTTGTCAGTGTGAAAATACAGGATAAATTGAGATTTAGTCATACGTTTTCAATATGACAAATGTGAGAACTCACCTTGGTCTCCAAAATAACAATCCATTTTAAGTGAGTTTTAATCTTCCACAAAATAAAACAGAGGAGTTTATTCAAATGAAAAATTACCCATTCCTCTTTTTCAATTATGATAAAATATTTCCCATGGGGTTCTTCTTGGATTCCCTGAGAATTTTGACTGCCTTCTTCCCTGTTGAGCTTCTAAAATAACTTCATGATAGAATTTCTAGGTTTTTACAAACACTTCAATTTTCTCTTTTCTGGTTTTCAATCATGCTTGCCTCCTAATCTCTGATTATATTCTTCTGTTTGGTAGGCAACTTCATTCTTAACACCCTGCCCCTCAAGAACTCAATTGATACTTTGAATTAAGCTGCTTTTTTAAAGTATTTGCCCTTTGCAGGAGAGGCTTATTACGTAGTCTCCTAAGCTCTCACAGTAACTAGCTGATAGCATTTTCAATTCACTCTGGAAATTGTGTGCCAACCTCACCTGCAGCGGCATAATGACAAACTGAATTTAAAAGTTAACCTATTCATTTGGAGTAAGTATTCCATCAATATGTAAACAGAGACAATATTTTCTGATACCCTAGAGCTCATGTATGTAGCATCACTCATTTTACAGAAAATACAATAGAAAATATAGACATTTTAGCTTAGATAAGTGGGGAAGCATACTAATTAATATCTGAGGATTGAATTTTTAAGTTTTTAGCCATAGAACCCCTCTTGAAAGAAAACTGTATGAAAATACCCACTAAGCTTACTGTTGACTTGGAGACTGGTAGGTAGGGGGCATGTAGTACATGGCTTTTATCAGACTCTGAGGTGCACAATATGAACAATAAAACACCAAAGAAAAACCAAGCATATTACTCACAATTCATCATTATGACATTCAGTATTGCAGTTAGAATTGAATATGCATATTTGAAATGAAAATCTTCTAAAGAAAATAGTTGAAATGCATGTTTTTAAAGGAACAATGTAAGACCACAGAGTTTTCTCAACCTTAATTTAAAGCTGAAAATTTTATCTTGGAGGACAATTTCTGATTACAATTTTTGTGATTTTTTTGGTTGAGAGTTTAAAATCGAAAAGGGCCTGATTTTTCTGAACCCTGATTATCAACTGCATTTCTACAGTGCAACTGAGAGTGAAGTTGTCAGCATATTTCCCATCTAGTTCTGGCTTCTATCAAAAAGCATTCAGAATCCAAGGTATACATCCAGGGCCGCAGGTAGTGGCAGCCAGAGTGGGCTTTCTAGAGCCCCCCTTTTCAGTTAAATATATAAAACGACCATTATAATGGGAGCACTACTTAGAAAGGCACATTCTACCCAAACTATTCCTTGAAACTGGCCTACACTGACATTTAAAACAGGTTATCTTATCCAAAGGATCTTCCTTAGAGAATCCAGTTCGTCTGTAGCAGAGGGAATTTGGTTGGTTTCAGATGACAGAAATGTCTTTTGCAACGTTTACAAGTGACTATTATTTGTGACTTATTCCAAGAAAATAAACCTTTAGGTTCTAGTGTGAGCTTTTGGAAGCATGAAGCAAAGATATGCCTAACCTATCTCCAAAAGGGGGGGGGGGCGGTGAGGAGAGAATTATTCTGTAGATATTGGCAAACCAGATAAGAATCCAAGAAGAGGAAATAAAACAGCTACTTTGAGTGCCCCGGGGAGTCATCAGAACAGGCCAGTTGCTTCAAGAATGGTGTTCCACCCTCTCAGCTCTCTTCTCTCTATGCACCCACTTCCTTGTTTACTGTGGTTTCCACTTTCTCGTGATTTTGGTGGAATCAGTTCACTCCATAGCTCCAGTTCCCACTGTGACAGGCATCTTCTGTGTGTCTCGTTTCAGATTCCTGAGACTCAGAATTTAGTCCTTAGACAGCCTATGGATGGATTAAACTGCAGTCGGGGACAATGTTACAGATACAGTGAGGAACAAGACAGGTGAAGTCCTCGGCCTCCTGGAGCTTACAGCGCATGGTTATCACTTTCAATAGGACACAGTCATTTAAGGGCAGCAGGCTGTGGGAAGGGCAACTTTTCTATGAATGGGCTGTACACAAATTAAGCAATGAAGTAAATCCCAAGTATACGCTGTCTGGAGCCTTTTCTTTTGTCATTGTTTCTGTTTGTCATTGTCTACTTTTGCTTTTACTGTTTTGATGATTTATTTTCACTCATCGGCTACTCTCAGACATATACTCTCTGCCTGTGCGTCTCGCAGTGTGGTGCCGCAGCAGCATCTGGGACTTTATTTAAAATGCCAACTTTAGGCTCCTACTCCAGACCTTCCTAATCAGAAGCTCGGGAGTGGGGACTCTGGGTTTTCACAACTCTCTGATGCATACTAACATCGAGAGGCTCTGCTCTATGCCATCAATCCACATATGTCCACCCACCTTTTTCTCCCTGCTTCCCAGTAACTTCAACGAGGTCTTTGTTTAATTTTTTCTCACTACTTGAGCCCTATGAAAATATAAATACATGACTGTTTAAATTTCTCCCATACTCGTTTAGACTTTCTGTGTCTAAGCTCAACTAAACTCCTCTACATTATTCTTCCTCCTGCCCACAGGAGTCAAAGCTGTTAACCAACTCCTACTTGGCAATGCCTGGAACTGGGCCTAAACTTCAGCTCACCAGAAAAGAAAATATAATCAATCAATCTTAAATTTAAGGAGGCAACAATTCAACCAGATTCACCATTTCCCCCTTCATTTTTCGACCAATCTCACCCATCATGAACGAGAACAGTGCTGAAATAGGAGCTCTCAGACTTCCTAGAATCTATATAGAAGCCAACCTTGGGAGTATAATAAAATACAGGATAAAAATATTATCTCTCAGTGGGCAGTGAACTCACATTCTCTGAAAAGCAATGGTTTATATAGCCTCTCAAAATATATTTTGCAAACGAAGCCATTTAAAAAAAAAAGAACCATAATCTGGAAGAAAACTATATTGCAAGGAGTTTTGGGGTTTTTTTCTGTTTTATTATTTTTTTTAATCAATTGTTCAGAAAAAAATACATTCATAAAATTGTATTCCTGGGATGCCATGACCAGTTCTTTCTGGATCAGTGTTCTCCACACTGTACACCAGTATATTCAAAAAGGTTTTCCATTAATATATCACTCCCACCTTAATTAAAATATTTTCAGTAAATGTTTTTGTTCTTTAGTCACTATTGTGTTTAACAATTGCTCAGTTAATTATTTATGCAATCCTCTTTCTTCCAATTAACTGTCACCTCCTTGCGAATAGGAAATTGTCTGTCTTTTTACCTGCTATAACTTTAGCACCTGATTCAGTACCTGGCTCATATTTGTTGTTCAATATGTTTGCAGTAATGATGTAATAAAAAGGAAATAATTTTGTGGTTCACAAAAAAAGAATCAAAATACTTTTTCAAAAAGAAAATAATGATAGGCTTAGAAATTATTGTGAACTCAAAATACTTCCTGGGGATGGACAACAAATGCATAAAGAATTACTGTCTTTTGTGATTTGTTATCAATTTGTATATAGGTATCCAAAATATATATTTGATATCTACACTTTAATATTGCTTCTGTGGACCAGGCTTTGAGAGCATTTCTGCTCCAACCTTCTTGCCTACAGGTCACAGAATATCTAATCAGAGCAAACAGCTGTCAGTGGAAACTTTATGACCTTCTTGGGAATTGTTCTTGCATTTAATCTTCTTGATAGAAAAGAAGTTTCTCCTTTTGCTGCTGTGAAATAGCTTCACATTATTTCTTTCAAAATGTTGTTTTTCAGAGAATTCTTTACTTGTATTATTATTATTTATTAATTATTGCATTATTTTCATTTTTCTTGGAATTTTAAATTAAATTTATTGCGGGTAACATTGGTTAATAAAATTATACAGGTTTCAGGCAGAGAATTTAAAAGCTTGCCATCATTCAGTTCTGTGCACACATCTTAAAGTGGTTTCTAATTTACATGCTTCCTTACTTACCCAGTGTTTTCACTCTTTTGTGCTAAAAACACCCAACTCATTTAACCTTTCCTCATGTGCTATATTTGCAACTGTATGATCAATAATTGATTCTCTTTTGAAATTTTTCATGTCTTTGTCAAAATCTATATCACATATGGGCTTACTATTTTATCATACTTCACACATATTAGCTCTTGGCCCATCATCTTTTTTAAAAAATATGTTTTTACTGATTTTTAGAAAGAGAGGAAGGGAGAGGGATAGAGAGAAACACTGATGAGAGAGAAACATGGATAGGCTGCCTCCTGCATGCCCCCTCCTGAGGATCGAGCCCCCAGTCTGGGCATGCGCCCTGACCAGGAATCGAACCAGTGACCTTTTGGTTCATGGGTCGACACTCAACCACTGAACCACACTGGCCGGGCTTGGTCCATCATCTTATGCAAATTCTAACACGAACTAATGTGGTGTTTACTTTTTTCCCTTCAACAGCAGTGAAATACTGGTTTGTTTTTAGTCTGCTGGTCCAAGAAGACCATCTCCTTCCATTATACCTTAAGAGCTGTCCCAAGGTCTGTGTTGGTAATGTTAATTATTTGCTCCAACTTATTTATATTTTCTAAATTCTAGAGTGTTTTGAATAACTACTCTTCCCTCCCAATTCTGTCAAAATCATTTTATATGTCTTGGTTTTCCAGCATATTGGCAACTACATACTTATATAATCCTTGCCTACAGTTTTACTTATGGCGATCTTAATTCTCCATATAATAAATAAATTAGCAGACAAAAATTTTGGTACAGTAACTTTGGACTTCTTCTAATTTTGGTTTCTGGACTCTCCTAATTTTGGTTTCAACACTCTACAGCTATTTGATATCGGGCATGTTAACATCTCAGTCCCAACAACCTCATTTTGTAAAGGAATACTGGCAAAATTATGAGAACTATGGATGATATATCCTGAATACATAATAGGTACTTACTAAATGTTGGCTATTTTAGTTTTAGATTAGTTTTCACAATTGTTGTGGCTGCTCAAAACTGGTTTTTATAGGACACTTTCAATGAGGAAGAATATCATTGTCAATGGTTATTGTCTTTAAGCATCTTTATATAACTACTCTAGAGTTCATCAAATTTATACTTGCATAGACTACTATATTTAATAAAATTAAAATCCATTCCACATGTATCAGTGTATGGACATATACACAAATGTTTAATTTGTCTTAAGGTAAATGTTACCATAGAAAGATTGATTTTTCTCTGGCAAAAAAAAAAAAAAAAAAAAAATTAAATTCTGAGAATGGAAGAGAAAGTCTACTTTGTTGCTGTCACTATTCTAAAATTGTCTGGTCAGTTATAAAAGTAACAAAAGGATATAAATATTTTGACTGAAGCACAAATAATGAGCATGTGTAATTATATTTGACCTTTGTAATTAAGTATAACTTTTAGCATTAGGGACTTCAACTTATTTAATATCTATTATTTTGGCTTTCTTACCTTACCTCTTTAAAGTAACTAGTTCATCATAAATAGAAAAATGTATACCTTTATGGTATCCTTTTTAATTTTGGAGTAAATAATAAAAATATCTGCTTCTTTATTTATCAGATACTCCCATCTTCTTGGGTTCTTATTTTTATCAGAAAACTATTTTAATCTTGTATAATACCGTTTCTTTTAGCACTTTATAGGATAAAATAATTTCAAAAATAGATCTAATCAGTTTTTTTACTAGCTTCTATAAGCCAGTAAGAGAGGAATTTTAAAGTTGTGAGTAAGGCTTTAAAAATGGACTAAGATTATAAATTTTAGAGCTATAAGCTTCCTTCCTCTGATCAATGCTCAACGTTTTATGTGTAAATACCAAGACTGTAGCTTGATCTTCAAATATTAACCTTGACTTCTCCCAGTTTATACTAAATAGCAAACCAAACCCTCAGGGGCTTGCATTTAAAAAATTTTAGTGTAGAATTTTCATCACTCAGGCCTAGCTCTGCCTGAAGGACATCTCAAGTTTGTTCCTAACACTACTTTGAATTTTAGAACAAAGCTATAGAAGGGATACAATTCTGTTTTTCTAATCAACAACTTTTATTTTCTAGAAGTAGAAAAATCAAATTGAATTAATTTTTTCCCCTAAGAAAAAAGAGAAACAGTAAATGAAAATGGGAAGGCATAGGTCTATGGAAGAGAAATCTCTATCATAAAAAAAGAGACTTTGTACAATGAGAAATAGAGGCCTCACTCTGACAAAAAGAGGAAGGAAAAAAAAAAAAAAGGTTAAAAAAAAAGAGTGAGGTGGATTGCTAGCAAAATAGCTGCAAGTAGGCCAGGACAAGTGGAATAGGGAAACAGGCAGATAGATGGCTGAACAAGCTGGTGGAGCCATTTACATCCAGGTAGCACCTAGGCCTCAGTTGTGTTTCAGGTCCAGGCCCAGAAAAGCATCAAAACTAGGTGGGCAATGCCAGGACCTGCCACAGTGATTAACGACTTCCTGCCCTGGCACTGACCTGTCAGTAGAGACCACGGCCTTGAAAATCACACCTGGAAAACTGATAAATATTTTGCTGAAGCCCTCCCCTGAGACCTCCTCTAAAATTACTGTCTGCAAGAAAGAGATAAAACCCTTGATACAAAGGACCCAACATGCACTCCCCTTCTGGGGAGCATGGCCATGCCATTCTCTCCCCCATCTTCTTCCCGCACAGGTACGTATTTCCTTAACTCTGAGAGACCCCAAGAGACTTGAAACCAGGAGAGCAATGAGCAGCAGCAGCTTGTCTCAGGCTAACCAACCCCCTGAACCTATCTCCAAGGCCCCATTTTCTCTGACTTCCCAGTGAGATAATTCATCCCAGCCTGGGCTCTCCTGTTGCTTCTATGCTAAGCCCATCTTTGTTTCACTGTGCCCAGCTTTAATAAATGAACCCTCATAGTCACCCAGACTCATGTGAAATCTTTCCTACACGAAGAACCCACACACTTCTGGTTGGCCCGAGGCAGACCCACTCAGGGCCAGATCCCCTGTCCCATAACACTTAAACCACTAAGTGGCCCAGCCTAGCGTGGCTCACTGGTTAAGCATCGACCTAGGATCCAGGAGATCGGGGTTCGATTCCCGGTCAGGGCACATGCCCAGGTTGAGGGCTCGATCAATGACTCTCTCATCATTGATGTTTCTATTTCTCTCTCCCTCTCCTTTCCTCTCTCTGAAATCAATAAAGATATATTAAAAACAAAAACAAAAACAAAAAAAACCACTAAGTGAACAAGGTTGGACTAATCTGATGGAGGATGAGGGGCCATGTGGAAAACTGAGGAGCTTCTGCAAATAGTCCACTAGTCAACCATTTGCCAAGAGCCGGGCATGTGTGAGGCCATGCTAGATCATCCAGCAGCCAGCCCACCTACAGAGCCTGGTACAGAGCAGCCAAGCTACCACAAGTGAGAAGCACTGCCCATTCTAACCAGAGAGCCATGAACTAAAGAAACTGAACTGTTTTATGTCTCTAAGCTTTGGGGCAATTTGATAAACAGCAAAAGCTAACTGATACAGGGAACAATAAACAGAAATAGGGATCAATAATTTTTGCTGAGACATAAAACAAGATAGACATTTATTTCTCCACCTGGTGGTTCATTTTAGTTTCTAAACAGATTATTATTTCACTTCGCTTTGAAATGTGCATTTGTTAGATAAGTTTGTTTTTATTCTGAAAGATAGCCTTGCTGAGAAAACTAGAAATAAAAGCACAACCCTACCCACTACCTTAACTGAAAGGAGAGTGGCAGGAGGGATGGGAAAGCTTACGATTGTTCTTTGGGTAGAAGCAGATCACAATATTGTTACCTACTGACAAGATAGCATCAGACCAAAGATCAGGACTCACATATGGATTATTATATCTTAAGCACAATGTATCATTTACAGACAAAGTAAAAAGCAGTAATTTTTATTAAAATTTAATAATATAGCTCAGCTGGCATGGCTGTGGCTGAGTGTTGACCCATGAATCAGGAGATCACAATTCTATTCCCAGCTGGGGCACATGCCTGGGTTGCAAGATCCATCTCCAGTAAGGGGTGTGTAGGAAGCAGCCAATCAATGATTCTCATCATTGATGTTTCTGTCTTTCTCTCCCTCTTCCTTCCTCTCTCTGAAATCAATAAAAACATATTTAAAATTTTAATAATATAATTAATTAATTAATTTATTTATTTATCTATGCTATTGGAAACAAGTTGTATTTGGTTCCACTATAAATTCAATAAGCATTTATCAAATGTCATTTTCAATGTGTGTAATGTTTTATTTATATTTATATTTTCTACTTTTTGGTTTCTTTTATTTGTATGTCAGCCCTTGGGTTCATAATTATCTGAAACAGCCACAACTGAGTCTGTTCTCAGTGTTAACTAAATGTTATTCTAAGCCATGGGTCCCTTTCTCTCTGAGCAGCAAAGGTATATACCATCTCCTTTCTTTGATGTTTTTATAATAACTGAAGAAGAGGATATATTTTAACATTTTCCTTGCGCTTGTGGGAAAAATATAATTTATAAATTCTTGATGGAAGGACAAGTATACATGCTATCACCTTCAGATTATAATTTCATCAAGCCCATAAACAACAAGGTAAATTCAGCTATTTAGAGCACTATGAAGAAAGTTTTATTCATATAGTTAAGCACTGGGTGGTTAAGTATTTATTCAATTGCATAGC
This sequence comes from Miniopterus schreibersii, assembly GCF_964146895.1. Lineage (NCBI taxonomy): Eukaryota > Metazoa > Chordata > Mammalia > Chiroptera > Miniopteridae > Miniopterus > Miniopterus schreibersii. The sequence goes on from NC_138118.1 coordinate 52,039,919, forward strand.
TTCAAGCCTTCAAACAATGTGCTAAGGTACATTAGTTTACAAAGAAAATAAAGTGATTGACATCATATTACTACCAAAGAATATGTACTGAAATATGTATTAAGATTTAAATCTATTGGAAATGTATGTATAAACATATATTTCATTCTAAGAATTATACAAATGATAATCAACTAAAGGTTTGCTTCTCATAGCCAGGATTTATTAAATCTTTGTAGTAAATTTAGTAATCTTATTAAAATAACTTAAAATTTTCATTTGCATGTGCTAGATACCTTGTTCGTTCATTCTTCAATTTACTTGAGTATCCTTTAGAAGCTTATCTATATCTATTGGGTTATAACCGTTAATATTTTCAAACCTTTATTGGAAAATTTCAGACATACGCAGATTTTGAGTAAATAACATATTAATCATAAGGGAGAATGGAGAATGGAGATTTTAAAATGGGTAGCATTAGGCCCAGCTAAAATTTGGGATTCTGTTTCTAAAAAGAAAGAAGGAAAAGTCACAGGATAGATAATCATGAAATGATGAAAACTTACTAAGGAGTTTCTAATTGGTTGCTTTTTTCTGTAAATAAATCTGCCACATGAAAGTGTGTTTTTCAGTATCCCACATGAATGTGTAAAATGTGTTATGCTGAAAGAACATGACTAATCTACATTTATTGTTGTTGTTATTAGCTAAAATTCCAAATAACTTATATGATAATTATCATTTCAAGATCTATAAATTGGATTTAACATTTTCTCACTGATGCAATATGTTTTATATTCACCTCATATATATCACTTATCCATCTAATCATCTAATTCAAACCACCAGAAAGATCTGAATTTGAAAATAATTATATAAAAATTAATATATAAACATGTATATTATCACATTATATATATATACATATATATTGAACATATATACATAAATGGCAGATTAGATGATAGATAATTGATAGATATAGATGATAGATAGATAATAGATAGAAAGATGATAGATAGATACATAGATGATAGAGATAGATAGATAGATGATAGATAGATGATAGATAGATGATAGATAGATAGATAGATAGATAGATTAGATAGATAGATTAGATAGATAGATTAGATAGATAGATGATAGATAGATAGATAGATAGATTAGATAGATAGAGATAGATAGAGATAGATAGATAGATAGATGATAGATAGATAGATAGATAGATAGATGATAGATAGATAGATGATAGATAGATAGATAGATAGATAGATAGATAGAGATAGATAGAGATAGATAGATAGATAGATGATAGATAGATAGATAGATAGATGATAGATAGATAGATAGATAGATAGATAGATAGATAGATAGATGATAGATAGATAGATGATAGATAGATAGATGATAGATAGATGATAGATAGATGGATGATAGGTAGATAGAGATAGATGATGATAGATAGATGATAGATAGATAGATAGATAGATAGATAGATAGATAGATGATAGATATAGATAGATGATAGATAGATAGATAGATGATAGATATAGATAGATGATAGATAGATAGATAGATAGATAGATGATAGATAGATGATAGATAGATAGATAGATAGATAGATGATAGATAGATGATAGATAGATGATGATAGATGATAGATAGATGATAGATAGATAGATAGTAGATAGATAGATAGATAGATGATAGATATAGATAGATAGATGATAGATGATAGATAGATAGATAGATAGATAGATAGATAGATAGATAGATGATAGATAGATAGATAGATATAGATAGATAGATGATAGATAGCTAGATGGATAGATAGATAGCTAGATAGATAACAGATAGATGATAGAGAGGATGGCATACCCTGCCCTTAGTCTCTAAAAAGGGAGTTGGCACATATTTTATATAAAACTCAGGAAAATTGAAAGGTAAAGAATAAATTAATAGACAGTAAGAAAACATAGCTCCTTTATCCAATGGGACCAAAACTTTGAAGAAAGTTTTAAAAACCATATGTTGTATAGTAGCCCTTTGTTGTATAGCTTAAATTTTTCATTACTATTTTAACTTAAGCTAGAATTTAAACAATAGGATGTCAGTAGCTTGTCAAGTTACTAAAACTACTAGAGGATAATGCAATGTCCAACACACATGCCAGTAGTTATAGAAAGCACAAAGAGGGTGGGGCAAAAGTAGGTTTACAGTTGTTCATGTGGAAAATAATAAAATAAGTAATAAGTAATAATACAAGAATAAATTCTGTTTCACTTACACCTGTAAACCTACTTTTGCCCCACTCAATATGTCTTGCAAGTAGTCACTTGATCAGTACTACATTTATTTTATAGATAGAGAAAATCACTGTAATGTAATATATAAACATGTAACGCTTTGTCTAAAGGAGTTATATCCTAATAATTCTCTAATATACACAAACTAGATGAAATTGAAACAAAGAATAAAGTGTTGGCAGATTATCTACTCTTTAATTCTAGATGGAACATGTGATAGATAATAGCAGGTTTAAAACAAAAATAGAGGAAAATTGGCTCTAGGGGAAAGAAAGTAGAGTGATATTTTTTAATTATAAAAAATCAAAAAAAAGTCTTTAATTGAGAGGATAATATACTGTTTTGTTTTTCTTTCATATTTACCATAAGTAATCGTAGAAAATTTATACTTTAACAAACCATAAAGAATAGTAAAAATGTCTTCATATTAAATTTATCTCAATTTTAAAATGACCCTTTTTATTTTTAAATAAATAAACCTAAAATACATCGATTCTGAGGAACATGTGTAATCTAAATAACTGCCAGAGTTTGGAAAATATCTAAATATTAACTCAGAATGTTGGCACATATAAGAAAAAGCATATGATCTCATAAGTTCTACCTTTATAAATAGTTTTTGTGAAAGAACATTGTTTGCATCCAGTTATGACTGTGACAGCTTTCGCATAAGAAAACATTGCAATGAAATAATAAAAATGTTTTGCCTACCCCAAAAAGAGTTTTCTTAGGTTCTTGACATTTAATTTATTTTAATGGCTATATTGTGTGACACTGCTATGCCAATTATATTTCATACAGTTGTAGTTATTAAAAGATAGAATCCATAGTTAAAAGAAACCATCCAATAGAGCAAACTGTGTTTAGCATTCATTACAATTCATAAAATAAATGAAAGAAAGGCTAATATTAAAATTAAGGTAAAGAATATTTATTTTGTTCAACTATTCCAAAGCAAACTCCCTCTCATATTAGAATCATTTGTAACTAAAAAGAGAAAACCCACAAATGAAGGACTCACTATAATAAAAAGCAGATGACTTCAGAGTAAAAATGTATTATGCCTAAATTTAATTAAATGTAGACATAACAAAAGACAGTTTATTCAAATATCAGCCCTTTAGGCTTGTGGAGCTTTGCTAAATCTTTGAATACTAAAAGTCACAGAAGTTATGGAATAATTAGTACCATTACTTGAATTAATCAGAAATGTATAGAAATTCAGGTAATAACTACTCATACTGTAGTATTTAATATATAAAGAGCTGTTTGACCATATTTTATTGAGATAGATTTTAAAAGGTATAATTTATCCTATTATAAAATTTAACTATTTGCAGACATATGTTGAAGTGGATAGAAATTTTTTTAGATTTTACCGTTCATAGTTGAATGACATGTTATTTAATTATGCTTCAATCTATTAGGACAGAGACTTTTTTAAAAACTAAAAGCTATTGGTTATTAATCATGCATAGCTGTGTACTATGTCATAAACCACATAAACATAATCTACTCATATGTTTTACTTTAGTATTAATTAAATAATTCCATGCTTTAGTGTGATAATTCCATGCTTTAGTGTGATAATCTCAGTTTGGATTAGCAGAAAAATTTTGAGTGTTCTTTTTAAAAATTACAACCAATTTCCAAATTCAAATTTAAAAAATAAAACTATCTTGGAAAAAGTTTTCTTAAAGAAATCAGCCTATCATTTGTAATACAGACAAATAAATAGAATTTAGAGTTGTATAACTGTCTAGTATATTTTGGAATAGATTAGTGCAGATCAAATTATGATTAAAACTGGTCCTTCACAATGGCAGATATTTCTACATGTCATTGTAACAATACAACTGCTAGTATATACTAGAAAATATGGAAAAATAAAACATGGTTAATGGAAATCCTGGGTCGATGCAAAATGTTTTGTATAAATTTTCAATTAATAGATACAATGGAGATTTGAATAAAAATTCTAGGAATAAATTTTAACTTCCACAATTATTTTTTTCCTTTCTTTGTTCACATTTACTATAGTCAATTTAAGATTGTCTAGCTAGAAAAGTAGCTTACTTTAGTCCAAAATTCTGGCTTGTTTTTCTGTTTGGAAGACTAGCGATGAATTCAGGCACTGAAAGAGTGTGACTCTTAGGAACATGATAAAGATCCTTGCTTTTGCCCAGGTTAGTTAACCAAAGCACAGTCTACTCTGTGCCTAAACAATGAATTAATTTAGTTCTATGAGTCATTTTCATTAAAAAAAGTCATGCACAACAATAAAAATCTCAACTTTTTTAAGGGGATGACTTTGGCATTTTAAATCCCTTTATCCAAACTTCTTCCTAAAGCTCAACAGGGGCTATTATAAATAGGTAAACTGTTCCAATCTCTTTATTTCTTATTTTTAAAATGAAAAATTTGGGGGTTGCTCAAGAAATTTTATCATTTCTTAATTGCTCTCAATTTCAGAAATCATTTCTACTGCAAACTAAATAAGGTGCTCAAAAGTGAATTCACCCTTACAGAAATCATTTCTACTGCAAACTAAATAAGGTGTTCAAAAGTGAATTCACCCTTATCACCACCTTCATTATGACTGAAATCATAGACTCAAATAGAGTCATTCTAGATATTTTTCTTTCAATCAGCTTGCTCATTTCTGTTGTTTTTTTTTTTTAAACCAAATCTGTATATCCTATCCATTTACTGTCTAGCATGTTCATCCCTTCCTATTTACCCTCACTGATCCTTCCTCCACTTAGACTCTGACCATTTCCTTCTATCTTACTAACGGAATGATTTGCCACTTGTCTGAAAAAGCACTTCCCCAACTCTCCTTCACATAGCTAATTCCAACACTTTCACCAACTATTTCACCAACTCTTTAATCCAACTGTTTCTCAGAGATAATTCCATTTGTGAATTATATTCTGTGGGAGGCCTTCTTTAACTTTCAATCTGATAAATTTATTTTCTGTGCTTCCTTAATCCTCTCTAACTCAGTATTTATGTCATTGAACTGTATTTGTTAATTTATATAACCCTCTCCCCTTTGCCTTGAAGGCAAGGGCTACATTATTTTAATTTTTAACACTTCTTCCAAGCAAATATGAAGCATTAAGTGTGAATGTTTGTTCAGTGAATACAGTTGCCAAGAATATTTTAAAAATCCTTGGTCCTTGTACCTATTAATATGTTGAATTCCATGTCAAAAATGATAATATCAGATCTTAATTGCATAGTTGATTATATCCTTTAGATGATAAATTGGATTTTAAGAATAAAGTTAAATTATTTTTAAGTAGTTTAAAGTTTCATAAATTAAGCCTTGTATATATCAACTCCAAAACTAATTTATTATCCTAGCCTTTCAAAAGTAATATCAGAATGCTAAAGCCATTCTACAGGGCAACTGGAATTAAGACTTACAATTTCACAAGATTCAGCATCTTTCAAGGATCTGTATCATTACTGAGGTCCTTAACTCCTCAAATAAAATATAAAAATAAAATTAAATACATATTTTCTAAGTCTCTACTATGGTGTATTATTTCACCATTAAAGATTCAAACTGTTTTTTAAAATGTTCCACACATGGTCTATTGCAGCAGATTGCTGCGCTGCTTATAGTAACATTTACAGGCATGGACTCAATTATTTTTCTTGTAACTTAAACTTCTGTGTTGCAAGAAGAGGAAAGTCTATTAGTTTTACTGTTTGAAGGATTTGTTCTAGTAAATAAACAACAAACACTGTTTTATTTTTATTTTAAGGGTATGTTTATTTACTTAACCTGTATAGCAATTTTTCTTTGTTTTAATTAAATTTATTGGGGTGACTTTGTTCAATAAGGTTATATATGTTTTAAGTGTACAATTCTATGATATATCTCTGTGCATTGCATTTTTAAAACTAAAAATTTCAAACTACTATTTTTAATTTTTCAGTTTAATAAACTGAATTTTGCACCATGAAAGTGAACTTTTGCAAACATCAGTAGATTAAATCTAAAAACAAATATAGCATAAAATGACATATAACTTAAATCACTGCAAGTGATCATTAAAATCTGGAATTTGATGAAAGCTGATAGCAGGCCAACATCATTAACCTGCTACTGAAGTACAAGTATTAGAAAATGGGCTGAAACCCCCCGTGAAAGTCTGTCAGCACGGGCAGGTAGAAATGAATTGGGAATGTTTTTATTTCATTTACAAGAAGTTTTGTCTGTACTTCCAATGAAGGTTAATGGTTGGGGGCTTTTCTTAACAAAAGGAAATCCTGTCACCATTTTCACAAGTGGAAAGTAATCGAATTAACTGCAAAATACCAACATGAGTCCTTTTCATGTGCTGTGGGAAGAAATCGAATTATTCATCTTAAGAATACTAAAGTGCTTAAAGCAAGTCTAATGAGGGGTCAAAACTCTACACTAATCTTTCACTTCCGAGTCATGGAGAGAACACTGCTTTCTATTATTGTCACAAATGCAAGTATTTTTCTCATATATATAAGGAAGAACATAATCCCAGTTTTAAAAACTAAAATCACAGAAGTCTGTACTCATATGAAAAATGGAATTGAAAACTAACTGCATCAGAATTTCCCTGAGGCACAATTTGAAACACTATTTTTAAACCGTTCAAGTCCAAATACATGAAAATCTAGACAGTAAGATCATATACCACTTTTTCTATTGGTTGGATGAAGTCCTGACAACTAGCAGTAATTCTGCTCTACAGACTGCCACACCTCTATCAAGTATTCAAGTCAGAAAAGTAAAACCTCTGGAACAAATGGCTGGGGAGAGCCAAGCTGCACAGCAGCACAGACCAGGTAAATAATTACCACCATCTATCAAAGATAAATTAATTTCTATTTGGATAGCTAGGTTCTGGGGAGATGGGATTGCCATCTAACCTCTTCCTTGAGAGAAATTATTTTAGATAAATTTTCTTTTACATAACAATAAAATAACTATGTCTACCCTATATTATATATGTGTGTGCATACATATGTGTGTGTGTATATATATATATAAATGCTATCATTGATATTTATAAACTATTTTTTACGAAACACAACGTACTCTTAACAATATCAGACAATATCAGAGACCTGTGACCACTTAAGTGAACTTTGAGTATTGACGGATAATTTTTAAGTTCTCAAAGCCTCTCCACTGAGCCCTCCTTCTTCATTCTCGCCAGGCTGCAATCCATGCCCATTAACGGCAAAAGCAATCTTCCCCAAAGGAACTCATTTACTTCATTTCTCTGCTTAAGCCCTGCAGTGTTTTCTGAATACACCCACAAAAAATCCTCACTCCTTACCTTGTGCAAGAGCTGGCTTTCTCTGGCCCCTGCCGAGTTCATAGTACAAATACTTGTTTTTAGTTCCTTGAAGTAAGACCAAAAGTGATTTGCAAATGTTGTTGGCCCAGTCTGCAATGCTCTTTCTTTGCTCTTCTCAAGGGTAAGGGCTTCTCTGCGCTTCTACCTCAGCAACACATCTCATTCACAGAAATGCCTTCCCTAACCATCCCACATAAACTAGGATTCCCTCCACTGTTCTCTAAGAGCCTCCCATTGCTTTCACAGTGCTCACTAAAACAAGCAATCATTTTATATATTTGTCTTCTCATTTCTTTGTTAACTCTCACTAGCATGTACATTGGGACTGGGACAATATGAGTCATATCTCTTTTTTTTATCATTAAATCTTGAGTATATAACTATTTTCTGGAACTCTATAAATGCTAAATAAATGAATGATTGAATGCTCATTAAGTAATACAGTGCAGATTTGCATATATGAGTGTTAAAGTAATGAGACAGAATGTCACCAGGCATTTATAATCAGCCTCACAGTCTTAGGGTATTGACACCATAAATTGATAAATGGCTGGGTGAATCAGTTTCCTCTCAATAGCCTTAAAGCTTTATATATATTTCTCTTTATTGTATGTACCTTTATCTTGTATCTCAGCTATTTGTATACATATATTTTCTATTTTATTAAATCATGAAGTCCAAGAGGACTTTAAGAAACTTTGCTTTATTTTGCTCTGGGTAACTAACTAAGCTTTCCTTATTAAGTCTTGAGCAATGAGAAGAATATAGGCCAAAAAGAACTCCACCGCTAAGCTGGTGAAGCCTGGTTGTTGCTTAACTTCTGTGGGTCTCAAGTTCTTTTCACCTGTAATGGGCATTGTGCTATCTACTTCACAGTATTTTGGTAAGATCGAAAGAAATAATATATCCAATGCCATGTGCCTAACAAATGATCAATAATGGTAACTATAGTGGGTTGATTGGTACTCCCCAAAACATGTATTCACATCCCAGAACATGTAAATGTAATCTTATTAGGAGTTAAGTTTTCCTTATTTAGGAAAGGGTCTTTGCAGATATGATTAAGACTCTCAAAATGAGAGCACTGTGGTGAATCCTAAGTCCAATGACAAGTGTTCTCACTGGGAGCAAAGGAGAAAGTGTGAAAATTGAGGCAGAGAATGGATTACTTAAACTCAATTTACACATATTACAGAAAGTAAACAGATCACTGCACATATATATGTAAATAGATAAATGCACTCATTTGAACATAGATCCCCATGTCAGCATCTCTATATCGTCAAACAATTTTTATTATCTTTGAAACAATTGCATTGGATCAGATTAGAATTAGTGAATCTGATTTTAGTGGACCTTGTGGGTCAAGAGGGGAGTACTGAATCCCTGCCCATCAGCAAACTTTGCAGTTATAGTCAAATATACCTTTTTCTAAGGAGAGCAAGCACAGCCTTCATCAGATCTCAGATGTGTTTGGGGCTGCCAAAAGAGTAATAATCTCAATTTTGGAGAATCTTGAAAGTCCTAGCTAGTTGTTATATCGATACAATGTTTTAGGTTTATATCACTTTAAAGCAGCCAAAGAGCTATTTTAATCAGTAAGATCCTATCTTTAAAGACCAAGAAGAAGCCAAAAAGAGACTATAATAGAGGTTGTTTTTAAGTAAACTTATCTTCCTCCAAACATTATAATAAAAATCTACAGGTTTCCGTTTCTTCATGTGCAGTCTGTCATTACCCACCATCCACCAGCAAAGGAAATAATCTCTATAGTCAACAATATAAATACAGACTCCAGGTTTCCTTGAGCTCTGAAATTGCTATATTCAAGCCATTTCTTTCGGCATAGAAAACTTCGAGGTCATTCTTACTGGAATAGCCATATTTCTGCATTTTATACACTAAAGGCTATAAAATAAAGTTTAGAATGATTATGTATCTGAGAAGAATTGGATGCTATGAAGTTCTTAAAATTCATTGTTTCTCTTTTACTCTTTTTTAAAGTTTACCAAACTGAAACTGAAGAATGTTCTGCAGAATATCATTGCACGAAGCAAATGTCAACAATACAAACATATGTCAAGCAATTTCTTGTAAAGAAATTATATTTCCCACCTCTTTCATGTCAATAGAATTTTAAGTTATTTGAGGCTTATAAGAAATATATTATGGATTATCAGGCAGTGTCTCTTGAAAATTAAAGCAAATTTAGTTTTCAGTTTATTCACCACAAATATATATGAAAAATATATTAAACAATTAAATTAGAACACAGTGTTGTGGATCTGGCATAACAGTTTTACAACATGGACAAGTGCCCCTTTATTATTTGAAAAGCACAGAAATAATTATGTAGAAAAGTCTTCCACTTAAAAGTCATCAAATCGGTTTTAAAATTGTGCCTTTCAAGAGTGATTGCTTTCCCCTCAAAGTGAACTTTGCTGTGGCTTTTAAAAATAGGTTGGATTAACTGTTGAGTAAGGCAATGGTGAGTGGTTAAGACTGCAAGATCTTACACCACATTTCTGGAATTCAAATGTTGTCACCACCACTTAGAAGTTGGGTGACTTTAGCAAGTTATTTAACCTATGTATGTCTCAGTTTTCTTTTCTCTAAAATGTGGGTAATAATAGTAACTGACTCTTAGAGGTGTTTGAGGATTAAATGAGTTAATACTGTACCTTTGAATTTAGCAAATTCATGGAATATATAGTAAGTGTCCAGTAAGTATTAACTGTAATTTTATTTAAAATATTATGAAAACGTTTTTTAATTAATGCATATTTTCCTGAGGCTAAGGATCAAATGTTATTCTATATACTAATATTATGACATTAAGATTAAATATAAATTTTTTTTTAATCGTCACCCCAGGACATTTTTTCTATTGCTTTTCAGAGAGTGTGGAAAGGAGAGAGAGAGAAAAAAAAACATCCATGTGAGAGAAAACATCGATGTGAGAGAAACACATCGATTGCCTCCCAAACACGGCCCGACTGGGGCCGGGGATCGAGCCTGCAACCGAGGTACTACCCTTGGCCAGAATCAAATCCAGGACCCTTCAGTCCCTGGGCCGGCGCTCTAACCACTGGGCCAAACTGGCCAGGATGGCATTGAGATTTATAGGAAATATATTCTTTTTTTTTTTTTAATATATCTTTATTGATTTCAGAGAGAGGAAAGGAGAGGGGGAGAGGGAGATAGAAATATCAATGATTTGAGAGTTATTGATTGGCTGCAGCCACAACCCGGGCATGTGCCCTGACCAGGAATCAAACCCCGATAGCCTGGATCCTAGGTCGACGCTCAACCGCTGAGCCACGCCCGGCCGGGCTATATTCTTAATATATTATGAATAATGTTGATCACTCATTCTTGTATTTAACTTTCAGATATTTGGGGTATCTGATTGAAAAATATATAGGTTATACTACTAATTCCACTTTACATGTAATTTTTCAAATTCCATTTTATATTTAAGATTTCTCACAAAAACAAATCTGGGTTAGGTCAGAAATTCAATTACCTGCCTGCTATTTATTGCCTTAAAATGTTAGTATTTAATAGAGTTGACCCTTAAACAACATGGGTTTGAACTGCACAGGTCCACTTAAACTTGGATTTTTTTTCAATAAACATATAGTCGGCCCTCTGTATCCCTGGTTGAATCTGCTGATTCAACCACACACTGAAAACAGTATTTCCCATCCACCATTGGGAATCCATGGATGCAGAAGGCCAACTGTATACATTGATCTATGCCATTTTATATAAAGGACTTAAACATCTGTGGATTTTGGTACCCTTAAAAGTCCTGGAACAAATCCCCCATAGATACCAAGGGACAACTGAAGTTTTGGAAGAGTCATAAATTATATGTGAATTTTTGACTGCATGGGCGTCAGAGTCCCTAACCCTCATGTTGTTTCAAAGGTCAACAGTAATGTCCATAGGAAACAGTTAACACTTTCCTTTTTTAAAGTTATTTATTTATTTATTTATTTATTTATTTATTTATTTATTTATTTATTTATTTGCTTTTTGGAGAGAGAAGGAAAGGAGAGGGAGAGAGAGAGAGAGAGACATCAACTTGAGAGCGAAACATTGATTGGCTGCCTCCTGCACGCCCCTGACTTAATTAATCATACCTGTTCCACGTTAGTACATTCATATATAGTTTCTATTTCTCTTCAGTTACATCTATGCTGCAACTTACTACAAGATTCACTTTCTTACAATTCAGTCTTAATCATGTGACCTTTCATATTTCATATGAAATATTTTAAGAAATCCTTATTCCCAACTGACACCCCTCAGTATTTATTTTAAGGCTTCTTGAATAACAGTGTAATGTGTCTGTATTTCTCTTTCAGTATTTTCTATATGCTTGCTATTTTTTGTTTATTCCAGTTGTTTTGTTCAATTGTATACACTTAATATTACCTTTTATTCCACAAGCTAAATACTTTTTGTCAAATTAATTCTATTTTTCAAATTATTATTTAATCATTTAATTTCATATTTGAAAAATCATAACAAGTTTATCAATCTTTACTAAAGTCTTTTTTAAGATGTAAAAAAAAAAAAAAAAAATCCCATTCACAATGTACAGCAAAATTCCTTCTTGTCTTCTGACATCATCTACACAGAAGCTGCCCAGAAAGATCTGTCTTTTCTCCAACTGTTTAAAAACTTTCTTCCCTTTTTGTCCTTTATAAATTTATTACATGTCTCTTTCAGAAATAAAGCTGTCCTTTCTAATTCAATATAGTACTACTGGCATCTATTTTTTTCCTATCCGTTACCCTAAGCTTAGTAAAAAGACCAGGAGCCAAGCTGGCAGGCTCAAAATATTTTTTTTAGCAGGTGGATATGCATAAGCTACTTCCTCTTTTGGACTGCATAGCTCTAAAATGTGCCTTCAGATATTAATCATAGGAAATTAAGAAGAATTCATTATAACTTTTAGCAGAATTTGTTGAGTTTGATCCTTTGGAAATGGAATGCAGATCACTTAAATAGACTTTTAAATATACAGAGGTGGGCTAAAGCAGTTTACAGTTGTATGTGAAACAGAGAGTTTATTCTTGTATTATTATTTATTCCTGTATTATATATTTTTCTATACAAACAACTGTACTACTAAATGCTGATTTATCCAAGCAATGTGTCCGCACATATGTTAGGTAGTTGCTGCCATCCTTAGGGATTCCTGATTCAATTTCATTTTAATAGCAGTCACAACCTATATTCCATAATATCTATCAGATTTTATTTCCCCCCTCAATCATAAATACTGCTTTATCACAACTATATATTCAGTTCAGAAATATATCCTTTTATACCATAATGGGAGGCTGTCAACAGATATCATCACACAATTTACCATTTGACCTGGGGTAAGTTTCTTATGCTTTCTTGACATGGTTTCCTTATGTGTAATTGGACATGATAACACATGTGAACCTCTCATATCTGAAACTCTTGGAAGCTCACATGATCTAGACTAAACAATAAAGTTTATTCTTAAGTAAAGCAACTTGCTTTCTTCAACTTTATTGAAAGTTATTTTATACTATTTACTATGTTTTATCTGCACTATGAAAATCTAAGCAGCCCTTTAAAAGGAGAAGGTAGATCTAGATGTGCTGATAGAGGAAGATTCTCAGATATATTATTGATTTAAAATGAAGTTCTCAAATATTCTATTATGTTATGGTATCAGCCCATTTATATAAAAAACAGCTAAAAGCCACACATATGTATATCAGAACTTATGTATATATGGTTATATAAATATATATACATGTTTATGTAATCACAAATAGCATATTTTTAAATACATGAGATTATATAGAAAAGTGTTTGAAAATATGTCACAAAAATTTTAAAAATATTGATTATATATAAAAACAATAGAAATTCATATGGGTTGTAAAATATGTATTTGTGTTGTATGATTTTTTTAACCCAAACTGGTATTTGAGAATTACTTACATAATTAAAATATTCAGACGCTGCTCTAAGCAGTAACTTCTATATTTTTATAACCTTTACTACTTCAGTTATCACTAGATTAATGTGATTTTCATATATGGAAGTTAATTATGTTTGATTAGTATAAAACTGATAATGTTTATGCTAATAGCCTTTTAGTAGCTTCTTTTTTATTAAATGTCTCTCGGTTTTTATGCTGAATACGATAATTGATTCCCATATGCTTAAAAAAGCTGAAAAACTATTTAAAAAATAAGAACTGCAAAAACCTCTATAGTTGAATGCCTGGGCAGATGAACATTAAGAAACTGCCCTTTAAAAGCAGCCAGGAGCCCTGGCCAGTGTGGCTTGGTTGCTTGGGGGTTGTCCCATGAACTGAAGGTCAGGTCACATGCCTAGATTGTGGGTTAAATCCCCAGTCAGGGGCATGCAGGAGCCAGGCAATCGATGCTTCACTCTCTCTCCCTCTCCCTTCCTCTCTCTCTAAAAATCAATTTAAAAAATCTTAAAAAAAAAAAAAAAAGCAGCCGGTAATTTCTCCCTCTGGGTGGAGATATGGAGAGAAAGAGGGGTGCCCAGCTGATGTGAAGACTCTCTACTAATTAATTTGAATATTAAGTCACTGTTATCCATTAGTACTCCAAGCTAGTGAAGCTGATGAGAAAAAGTCACATATTATTATAGATGCATTTGATGCATTTGCTAACAGCTTAAAGTTTACAGGTGTTAGGCCCTTTTTCCTCTATCTTGATGGTCTTTAGGTGACCATTATCTTCTAAATTGTAGTCCACATTTGCCTTAGATCACATTGGTATGAAAAGTAAACACAGGTAATGATGATAAAAACAATAAAACATGAAATCTTAGCTATAGCCTCATTAGTGTAATCTCTGGAAATGTTGTCCCCAAATCCCTATGGCTACTTCCTGAACCTCTTGGGGGAATCTTCAACTACAGCTCCTGAGCTCAGGTCCTCCCAACAGAGACTGACAAGCCTGTGTCTCTGTGGTGATATCCTCTAAACCTTCCAGCGATGATGCCTTCCTCACCTCTCATCTTTGGCAGCTCACTAAAATGAAGTATGGGGAGTTGAAATGTGTAAAATTCCTCTCCGCTCTCACGTTCAATTTCATTATCAAGTGCACTGTCAGCTCTCAGAGTACTTCACTGGCTCAGCCGATTAACATTTCTCTTAGGTTAATTGTAATGTTACTCTGTCTTTATTATGACTAGTCCAGAAGGTAATCTGATTGCCAAGATTTTCTGTTACTTTCAACAGTATTTCTTTCCTCAGAATTTTAACAAATAATCATTCCTTATTTGGTTAACACTCCTTTCTTATTTCTTCAGAGTGAGTTTCTTTCCCAGCTAAGATTATTATTTATCTAGATTTTGCCTAGATTATATGTATATAGCTAGATTACAATTATCTATGAGAATAAAAACTGCCCTTGTTCCTGAGAGACTTGAAGATTAGAGTTTGGTAAATTTCACTTTAATCCCAGTATGTCCAGCAACTGGTCTTTACGTGAGAGTGCTTAGCTCTCATACAACTGAACTCTAACCAGCCCTCCTCATGAGACATCTCAACCAATGCTGTACAACAGAAATAGAATGCAAGTCACAAATGCTAGCCACATATATAACATTACATCTTTTATGAGCTACATTTTAAAAAGTAAATAGGGCCCAGCCAGGCGTGGGTCAGCGGTTGAGCATCGACCTGGGATCCAGGCGATCGGGGTTAGATTCCCAGTCAGGGCACATGCCCAGGTTGCGGGCTCGATCAATGACTCTCTCATCATTGATGTTTCTGTCTCTCTCCCTCTCCTTTCCTCTCTCTGAAATTAATAAAGATATATTTAAAAAATAAAAAATAGGAAAAACAAGATGGCGGCGTAGGTAGCAGCTGCATCCGCCGCCTCCCGCAACCACATCAAAATTACAACTAAAATACAGAACCACCAGCACTCAGAGCCTCCTGAGATCTGGCTGCACAGAAGCCCCACAACCAGGGAGCTGAAGAAGCATCGAGACCGGGAGGAGGGGCGCAGACGCTGGCCGATCGGGGCTGAATCACAGAGACGCGGCCGCGGGCCCCCACCTTGGTTGAAACCCGGAAGGGAATCTCAGCGGCGGAGTTTTCCTGGAGGAGGGAGGGGTCCCAGCCCCACAGCAGGCCCCCAGCCCAAGGTTCCAGGCCAGGAAGAGACATCCCCACAACTCCGGGCTGTGAAACCAGCGGGGACTGTGGCTGAGGGTCGCAGAGGCTGCGGGAGCCCCAGCAGCTCCTCTTAAAGCACGGACTCACTCGGACGCTCCCTCTGAGCCTAGCGCCGGGCAGCAGCCTGAAAGGACCTGGGACACTCGGGGAGGAACTAACCTGCCTGAGATCCAGGCGAGAGGTGGAGGGGCAGCTTCCTCCCAGGCAGAAGGGCTGGCCGAGGCCATGGCTCCTTTGGCGAGTCCTCCTTGTACACAGCCGGCTGGCAGGCGCCATATTTGCATCACTAGCACCTGACTAACAGGGTTGGCCCCGCCCCGTGATTCTCGGAGGCCCCTCCCCTCCCCACCTGCAGCTCATCTAGGACATTTCCAGGGGCTTTTCTGTACAAGTGGCCTCTCCAGCCTCATGCTTAGGACTTTCCTGAAATCTCTCAAACAAGCAGCAGCGGGCCCCATACAGCTTAATAAGTGGCCCCAGGCCTGGCACTAGTGGCAGCTGCATTGGCTCATAGCTTGGCCTCTCCTGGACACCTCCAAGCCCAGCACAAGTAGCAGCCAACTACGGTTTGCTGAGCAGCTCATGCTGGGTGGCCCTGGGCAAGGCACTGGCAGAGGCTGACTTTGCACCTCCCAGGAGGCCCCAGAGACAGTGCACTTGGTGGTCAGACTCAACCACACTGGATTACAACCCTACCACATCCATGAGTAACACACTCAAGGGCCACACTTGGTGAACCAAAACTCCACTGAAGTAAATCCTGCTCCATAGGGGTGTCTCCAGCACAGCAGCTCTTTGGCTGTAGTTGCAGCTGGTCCTCACAGCTGATTGGCCTGGGGGTCAGTTCCTCCCAGGGATGCCAATAGCAACCAAGGCTCAACTACAACAGGACAGTGCACACAGCCCACACAGGGGAGCACCTAGAAGGCCCAGCTCAGGTGACTGGGGAGGCTGAGCCACTGGACCCTACAGGACACCTACTACACAAAGCCACTCTACAGATTCCAGGAGACATAGCAGCTCCACCTAATACATAGAAACAAACACCTGGAAGCAGCCAAAATGGGGAGGCAAAGAAACATGTCACAAAGGAAAGAACAGAAGAAATCTCTAGAAGAGGAACTAAATGAAATAGATCCAAGCAAGCTAACAGATACAGAGTTCAGAATTTTGTTTATAAGGATGTTTAAGCAGACTATTAGGGAAATAACTGAGAAAATCGATAACATAATAAAGTACCAATTTGAAATGAAGGCTACATGAACTGAAATGAAGAATAATTTACAGGGAATCAACAGTAGAGTAGAGGATGCTGAGAATCAAATGAGCAATTTGGAACATGAAGAAACAAAAAACACCCAACCAGAAGAGCAAAAAGAAAAAAGAATCCAGAAATATGAAAATAGTATAAGGAGCCTCTGGGACAACTTCAAGAGGCCCAACATTCGTATTATTGGGGTGCCAGAAAAGGCAGAAAGAGAACAAGGAATTGAAAACCTTTTTGAAAAAATAATGACAGAAAACTTCCCCTACCTGGGGAAAGAAATTGACTTTCAAGTCCAGGAAGCACAGAGGGTCCCAAACAAGAGGAACCTAAAGAGGCCCACAGCAAGACACATCATAACTAAAATGCCAAAGGTTAAAGACAAAGAGAGAATCTTAAAAGCAGCAAGAGAAAAGCAATTAGTTACCTACAAGGGAGCACCCATACGACTCTCAGCTGATTTCTCAACAGAAACTTTGCAGGCCAGAAGGGAGTGGCAAGAAATATTCAAAGTGATGAAAAACATGGAACTACAACCAAGATTGCTCTACCCAGCAAAGCTATCATTTAGAATTGAAGGTCAAATAAAGATCTTCACAGATAAGAAAAAGCTAAAGGAGTTCATCACCACCAGACCAGCACTACAGGAAATGTTGAAGGGTCTTCTTTAAGAAGAAGCTAATGAACAAAAGAATCTGATGAACTAAATAGATCCAGAGACATTGACACATGCAACAGACGATCATATTTCAGAGGAAAGAGGGAAGGGGGGTGGAGGGTGGGAAGAGATTAACCAAAGAAGTTATATGCATATATACATAACCCATGGACACAGTCAATAACAGGGTGAAGGACTGGGGAGGGGGTGGAAGCGAAGTGGAGGGGGTCAGTTGCGGGGGGAAATGGTATACCTGTAATACTCTCAACAATAAAGATAAATTTAAAAAGTAAGAAAAAAAAAGAAAGAAAGAGGGATAGAAAATAAATAAATAAAAATAAAAAGTAAATAGGAATCAGGTGAAAATAATTTTAATAATATATTTATTAACCTAATATATCCAAAATATTATTTTAATATGTAGTAAATATAAAATTTGGTGAGATAGTTTATTGATATTGAGTATGTACTGTGCACTTAGAGCACATCTCAATTTGGACTAGCTGAACTTCAAGTGCTAAGTAACCACATGTGGTTAGTGGCTATTTTATTGGATGGTAGAGATCTGAATAGTCCAGAAATTCAAGGTTATAAAGTGGCTCAACAATTTAAACTTAGCCTAAAAACTTTGTTTTATGTTAATACTTTCCTGAGATATCAAACTCTGTATACCCTGTCCAATGATGAAGTCCTTACACCTTGAGAAATGGTTTCCTCAGATCAATACATAACAGTATGTTACCTAACATTGTATACTTTATTCTGCTTTATTTTTTAAATTGCACATTAAATTATATTTCTTTTAATACAATCATTTTTGTAATTTACTACATAGCAAGAAAAAACAATTTTCTTTGGTTTTAAAAGATTAATATCATCCTTGCTGCAAAAAAAAGATCAAACACCACAGAAGCATACAAATTAAAAAATGAAAGTGCGTCCCCTCATATTCCCCATCCCGCTTCTAGAGTTACTCAGGGTTTACTGTGTATCTCCAGACATTTTTGTACATCAAAGAGATGTTTAGAAAGAGGTGTTAAATATCTAGATTCGTTCAGAACATTTTAGGTAGATTTTCTTCTACGTGAGGGCAAATATATCCAAGAGCAAGGTCAGATGCATAAACGTTTGAGGACTATCAGAAACTAGGTTGTCTAACTAAAAGCATTGCACCCCCTTCCTTTCTTGTTGACAGAGCCTCTGTTTTGTCTGAGTGTTCACTATTGCCAGTGCCAGGTGGGCAGAGAAGAGCTATAAAGTGGATTATTGATTGGTTAAGCCAGTTAGGTAATTCCCTTTTCCTAGCCAATGATTGACTTTGCCAGAGGTATGCTATGTAATTTTGTCCAGTGAAAACAAGGTACAAGGACAGGATTTCCTTGCTCATAAAAACAGCTGCACAGAAGGGAATAATCACTTTCTTTTCCTGGACCTTGCTGTGTGCCTGTGATGCCTGCAATGACAGCAACCGTGTTGGGGCTCTGAAAGGAATCAGCCTAGAGGTAGAAGTTAACATATAAAGAATCAGCAGATGACATGACTGACAGGATACATGATGTCATCTCAGAACTGGTTTCTTCCCAGGATGTGAGATAATAATCTTATGGTTACCCAGTGTTAATTCTGTTCTCTGATACTTGAAATTTAAAGCATCTTAACTGATACAAACATCAAGAAAATTGTTTTACAGACTTTCATCAAAATGAAATAGGAATTGTTTTCACTAGTGAAATGAGAGTTTAAGCCACCAGTTCTTGATGAGGAAGTTATTAATTTTCTTTCCATTTATTTATATATGTCATCCACATATTATAACTTCATCTTAGAATTATTTGCAAAGAAAGATGAATTCTTCAAAGGATAAATGTTTAGTTTTACTGCCACTAGAAATAAAATTGACAATTTAGATAGGCAAAATGTAAACATATGATCAGAATTGTTTATTTAAAAACTCTTTTAATGTGTAGAAATCTTTATTGGGTTATAGAATAGTGTGGAGCCTGTTGTTAGTAGCAAGTTATAACTGTTTATTTTTATAGTGTGGTGCTTGTCTTCCTGTTAAATTACTATAGGTCACATTTTACTTAAGGAGTTTGTCTAGTGTTCCATACACGAATTTTCAAGAAGGGGCAACAAAAAAATCTGTACTATATTTATGAATTTGTATTTACTTATCATATATAACACAATATTAACAAAAACAGTTTTAGCTACCACTTGGTAGCTAAATTCAAATATTCTTTCAAAATTCCTATTTAAAGTACAGTTTGTAATCATGGAAATTAAACAAATAGTTTTAGTAGATTTAATGGGATGGGATCAAACCGTATAAATCGTGTAAAACCACCATTTTTGTAGGCAAAAAAGATCTAATATTGGCAAGTTTATATGGTTTAAATTAAAATACCTATTTAAAACTATTTTAGAAAATATAAAAACTGGCATTGTTTTATATTTCAAAGGTGTTTTTTTTCTTTTCATAATGATCAAATAAGTGCAGAATGCTTATTTCACTTAAGAAACCATAACTAGAGCCCTTCTTGATAAGATAACAATAATATGGCAAAAGGGGCAATGATTGGGTGAGGATTTTTTGTTGTTGATGTACATCAATTTATTATATGTACTTTTATTTGACCCAGTTATAATATTAAATCTGTCTTTAAAATGCAATCATACAGCCCGGCTGGCATAGCTGAGCACTTAAGCATCAACCTAGGATCCAGGAGATCCTGGTTTGATTGATCCTGGTCAGGGCACATGCCTGGGTTGTGGGCTCAATCCCCAGTCAGCAGTGTGCAGGAGGCAGCCGATCAATGACTCTCATCATTGATGTTTCTATCTCTCTCCCTTCCTCTCTATGAAATCCATAAAGACATATTTTTTAAAAAATGCAATCATACAAAAAAATATAACCATAAAACTGCTTTATAAGTATAATGTTCAGTTCTAATTGTGGGAATAAAAATATTTATAAGCATTTCTATATTAACACAGCATGGTGCTAATGTTTATGCATATTTTCAACAGAGTTTATGGAAAATCTACTGAAAAAAATCCTTGCCACAATTTTTAGAAATACTGTACAAGGTGGGGCAAAAGTAGATTACATTTGTTCATATGGAAAATAATATAATAATTAATAAATAATAAGCTCTGTTTCTTGTACTCACAACTGTAAACTTGCTTTTGCCAAACCTGTATAATAGTAAAACACTTATTTTTAAAATATGAAATTGGGACTTATAAATTATCCTGTAATTCAATTATCTAAATGAAATTACTGTTCAATATCAAACATGTTTTGTGCTGTGTAGATAGAAGCTAGATAAAACAAATATATACTTAGAGTTAGGTTAATGTGTAATTTGGGGACAATACTGCTATATTTACAAAGCATTCCCTATT
The DNA here is from genome assembly GCF_964146895.1 of Miniopterus schreibersii. NCBI lineage: Eukaryota > Metazoa > Chordata > Mammalia > Chiroptera > Miniopteridae > Miniopterus > Miniopterus schreibersii. Next base: position 52,061,112 of record NC_138118.1, read on the forward strand.
TCTAGGTTTCAAAGTACTACGGAGTCTATCCTGTATTTTTAGCATTTTCTCTGGTAAATATAACTTTTAAATAACAGATCTAAATTTATATCCCGCCCCCATCTTGCTCCACCAATGGCCATTATCCAGATTAAGCCAAAAGCTTGGAACTTTCCTACCATCACTGTAATATTTAGAAGGTAGAGTTATCAGTACTTGATGACTGACTATAGAGGAACATAGTGAATGGGGAGAGGACAGTGATAAGTTCGAAGGGTGTCCAAGAGGATATATTAAGTAGTAGACACTTGATATGCAGGTTTACATTTAGGAAAGTATCTCAGCTGAAGGTACTAAATTTGGGAATAAATATCATAGAGGTGTTAGTGAAAATGAAGAGTAGATGAAATACCTGAAGAAAACCTGGTCAGAGAGTGCAACAGACTAAATTCATGTGCTGAAATCCTAACCTGCAGCATGATAGTATTAGGAGGTGAGATCTTTGGGAGGTAATTAGGTGATGAGGGTGGTGCCCTCGTGAATGGGATTAGTGCCCTTATAATAGGGATCCCAGAGACGTCTTTTGTCATCTTTAAACCATGCAAACATACAAGCATTTGGCGGTATGGAGCACCAAAGAGGACACTCACCCGAACCCAAACATGCTAGCACCCCGATCTTGGACTTCCAGCCTCCAGAACTATGGAAAATAAATGTCTGTGTTTATAAGCCACCCAAATTTTTGGTTCTTTGATATAGCAGTGAAAACTAAGACAGGGAGGGAGAAGACATAATAGAGAAAAGTGTCTTGGAGGATGACAGAAACAATGTTTTTCAAAAGGAAGACATAAAGTTAATGAAGCTAAGACCTAGACAGTGTTCACTGAAGTGGAATGCTAAAGCAGTCAGTGGCCAAATTATGTAGAGCCTTGTTTATTAAGCTTCAGTTTCTAGCTAGCCATCAAGTATTTTGAAGCAGGGAGTAGCAAGACCAGAATGTCAAATCTATGTAGTAATAATTACCTCTGAAAGCTGTGTGTGTTAATGTGAGTGTGTGCATGTGTGTGTATTACTGTTTTGGGGGAAGAGGATTGGCTGGGACAGGAAGAGAGTTTTGGACCAGATAGAAAATATGCAATCTGTTGTAACAAGATGGTCATTGTGGGAGTGAAAAGGAAAGCATGGATTAAAAGAATACTTAGATATAAAATCAAGAGCATTTAGTAACTGTATGTAGAGGCTGAAAAGCAGCTAGGAAGAATTAGAGATGACAGGGGATGGAGGTGCCTTTAACTGAAAGTAGAAATGCAGGAAGAAGAACAGGTTCGGGCTGTTTTATAATGAATTGTCTTGAACAAGCTGAGTTTGAGCAGTCATGGTTTATCCACCTTGAGAAAGCCAGCAAACAGCAAGTGCTTGGGTCTGGAGGTAAAGAATTCAGATCTACAGGTGTGCATCCGACTGATACTCCACGCGAGAGTGATTTATTCACATATTTCTAAAAATACACCGTAGAAATATATCACAAAATGTGTAGCACATAAATGAAAGTTGGTTTCCATTAATGGCATTTGCAAAACTGCAATTACTTATAGATAATTTTTAAAACTACATTTGAACGCTATAAAGTAAAAAACATGTTATTTCACATCTGTTAATAGTTGTTTGTGTCCTTTCTTTACAGTACATTCACTAGTGTTAGTGGTATTATTGTTCATTAAAACTGTTATTATATTAATTAGTATCCATTAGTATTAGTGACTGAGGTTTTTCCGTATAGCGAAGGGTGCCAATACAGAGAACTTTGCCAGCTTCCAATTAAAATTGTTTCTCTAGAGAACATGGAATATTTTTATCATCTTTGTCAAAAGATACTCTTTTGTTTTGCTTTTCATATGAAATTTGTGTGTAAGAAGGTGAGGAGCTTATGTGAGAACAATTAAAATTTGTTCAGCCAGCAGGAAGCTTAGGTAATTCTTTGTTCCTTAATGAGAACACCTGAGTCTTCAAATGAAATTACCATTTTTCCAGGTGCAGGTAATCAAATTAGGGATGGGAAATGCACCAAATGTATGTAAACAAAAGAGCTATTTCCAAGGGTGCTTATTGAAACAAGTGGAAATGGATCAGGAAGCTAATCAGTGATGAAATTTAAAGGACTAATAAATTAACCTACTGGGTCTGACCAGATTGCTGAAACAATTATAGCACTGCTGGAGAGAGGATGAATGAAGAAAACCTTCCCACTTTTTCTAGAAGGATGTGAATTTTAAATATTCTTCCTTTTGTTTCCACATAGAATATTTATCAGTGTCATATAATGTGTGCAATTTTTACTTTGAAAAATATGTTATATTGGACTATTTCATTCCTCCCTAGTAATCACTTCCTGTTCCTAAGAACTTGATTTTAATTCATCTACTTAAACCAGCTCCACACAGCTCATCACCCCATCCTTAGCTCCAGGGTGGGCACAGAAGATGAAATGCTGTGGCCAGTGGCTTTTAGAAACCAGGCCAAAGACTCATTTGCACCTTTAGTCAACTTAGTAATGAGGGCCCAACCCAATTTATTCCAGTTAGACCTTTGGGGTTGAAGGTTTCTGGAAACTTCTGGGAAAGACAGTCCCTTTCTTTTTTAAACTCAGCCACCACAATTTGGTCCTCACTCTGGACATTTGTGATCAGCCTAGAACTCCTGTAGCTTTCTCATTGCAAAGGTAGGGTAGAGTGGCTTGTGAAGGAAAGCTAAACTTAAGAGAATGTAAGTTAAGAGAAGCCCGGGTCTTCATGGAACAGTATAGTGACTGAGCACTCCCTTACTTTTAAGATGTCATCAGTTAAATCAGCAATTATTTAAGACAGTTAAGTTGGTTTCTCAGTTCCTTACGACCAAAGCATCCTAATAGTAGTGTGCTTAAACAGCAGTTTCTCACAGTTCCATGGCATGTAAATGATGATTCCTACTTTCTTTAAATGTCTTATATTTCTTTACACTTTATTTTGAGTCTACAGGTGTTGCCTACACAGTAGAGAGAGTTCCCATACACCTGTCATGTGGCTTTCTCTAATGTTAAAATCTTACTGTGGTATATTATCAAAACTAATAAATTAACATTGGTACAATGCTATTGACTAAACAGATTTTACTAATTTTTCCACTATTGTCGTTTTTCTATCTCAGGACCCAATTCAGGATCCCAGATTGCTATTAGCTGTCACATCCTCTTAGCCTGTTCTATTGGATGGTATTTGTTCATTCATTCCTTGTCTTTCATGACACATTTAAATGAGTACTAGTCAGTTATTTTGTACAATGTTGCTCAGTTTGGGTTTGTCTGATGTTTCCTCAAAATGAGATCGAGCTTATGCATTATTAGGAAGGATACCACAGAGATGCATCACATCTCAGTGCATCATAACAGAAAGTCCATCATTTGATAAGTCTGGTGGTATTCAACCTGATCACTTGGTTAAGGGCACCTGTGAGGGTTCTCAACTGTAAAGTTCTTATGGGTTTTCCTTAAAGTGATATATTTTGGAAAGGATTATTTTGTGACTATGCAAATATTGTTTCTCCTTAAACATTTTCCCATTAATTTTATTTATTATTTTAAAAAATATGTTTTTATTAATTTTAGAAAGAGAGGGAGAGGGAGAGTGAAACATTGATGTGAAAGAGAAACACTCATTGGCTGCCTCCTGCACACCCCTTACTGGAGATCGAGCCTGCGACCCAGACATGTGCCCTGACCAGGAATTGAAGCCCCGACTTCTGGTGCAAGGGAAGATGCTCAACCAACTGAGCCAACCAGCCAGGGCTTTTCCCAGTTAATTTTGGCATCCATCACTGGGTCTTGCCTGCTGCGATTACTACTGTGGTGTCCTAATGATAATTTTCTACGTTCCTCATTTCTTCTGCGTTTTTAATGAAAATTCTTCTATAAGAAAGAGTTGTCCCTTCTCCCATTTACTTATTTACTTATTGATATTTGTGTGGACTTACAGGTATTTATATCATTCTTTTAGTTATAATAACCCAGTACTGTCATAATTTACTTGTTGCTCAGATTGTTCCTGCATTGGCCATAATGAGCTCTTTCTGGTTGACTCCTGTGTCCTTTTGATAGTCTACCCTTCCTTTCTTCCCTCCCTCCCCTCCCCCTCTCTCTTCCTCCTCCTCTTCCTCTTTCTCTCTCTCTCTCCTCTTTTCTTTCTTTATAGTACATTCATGGTCCAGGTTCATCTTGTATTTTCCCTGCTCCAGTCCAACCACTCCAACCATTTCTTCAAGAAGCCCTGGTTCCTTCCAATAAAGAATGCTATGTGCTCAATATGCTCATCACTGCTTGAGTGTCACTGTTTCTAGGTTCTCTTTGTGCATAAAGATAGGAGATATATGTATGTATATTAGCACATTTGCACACACTTGTTGTTGTTTATATAATAAAATTATAACTAAACAGAATAGTTTATTCCTATCTGTATATATAGATCTTAAAAATTTGTGATAAAAATCTGTTAATATTTACTTTCTAGCCTGCTTCATATACCTGCTTTTTAATCTCTGGGCAAGAGATGTTGCTCAGCCTCTAGGTGCCCATTTTCCATTTCACACTCATCAACCTATCTTACACAGCATCTCTTCTTATCGAGGTCCTAGTCTCTTTCCTATGTCTATCCTGTGCCTGACCTTATGATGGCATCTTGGAGTTTCCTATATTTATATAAACTTGTGTGAATCTTTTAGCTGCTCTCTAAAATTTTTCTAGGTGGAGAGAAACAATATCATTTGGGTCAAATAATATAATTGAAAATGATAACTTCCTAAGGCAATGCTTTAGAGAAAATCTTAGCTGACAGTTCTATCAATGGTCCTTTGATTTACCCCAATTACAGCTTGCCCATTTAACCCTCAACACAATGACCACACTGTTCTCATTAAAGCTATGGAGTGATGTCTAGACCAACTGGACAGGTGATTGCCTGACACCTTGAAAAAGAGAACAGTAATACTCAGCTTATAGAACCATGAGCACAATTCTATGGATAGCACCCACATAATTTATAGTCCTGGCAGGGACACATCTGCCTAAGTATCTCCTCTGACACTAACACTGTGATCCATAGTCTTTTGGCTACAGGAAGCCAGACTAGACAAGGGAAAAAACACTTAAAATCATGACCTATGCCCCATGATCTTTGTCATGGAGGTCCCTGGGCATTGTAAGACTCAAGCCTTATGTAAAAAACAATAACAATAACTAACAAACAAACAAACAAAAAACACCTGATACTTCTTTATGATAGTTATTTTTTTTTTAAGTATATCTTTATTGATTTCAGAGAGAGGAAGAGAGAGGGAGAGAGAGATAGAAATAATCAATGATGAGAGAGTTATTGATCAGCTGCCTCCTGCACGCCCCCGACAGGGGATCGAGCCCGCACTTGGGCATGTGCCCTGACCTGGAATTGAACCACAATCTCCTGGATCCTAGGTGGATACTAAACCGCTGATCCATGCCTGACCGGGCTATGATAGTTATTTCTGCTAACTGAAATGTGTCACTGTCAGGAAAAGCCTTTAGTGATATTCACTCTGTAATCTTCCATCTCTATGAACTCTCTGGTAAGAGTGGATCAGATTGATGCACAGAGTAGCATTCAGTTCTTTATGTCCATCTATTTTACTATCTTGACTGTATCTTTACTACCTTTGCTTAACCCAAATTCCTATTTTACCAGCTTTCACTCAGTTGTGGCTTCCATGAGCTATCTTACCTATTAAAAATTATCCTATGAACACATTCATACATAATGTTATAGTTTAGCGAGCTTTCTAATTTTCAACTAGTAATTGATACTTCATTTTTATTGGACTATATTTAACTTTGTTCAAACATTGGTTAAACATATATAAGACAATATAGCATAACTATATGTTTCTTGTTCATTGTTGTGACAAAATAATATGAATTCATGAAAAATTCAGTCTATAGATAGTATAGGGTCAAACCCAGTTCTGATATCCCACCACTATCTCCTGCTTTTCCTTAGAGAACTAATATTTCATAGTTTGATATAAAGAAAAAACTTAATAATTCTAATGGGAAATTATATATGTATATATACATATACAGGTACAAAGGAATATATATGAGAGAAAAGAATTAGATAAAATTAAAAAAAGATCATTTGCATTTAGTGGTTATTTCTGGAAATTGGGAGGAAAAGTAATATTTGGAAGATATTACAACTAACTTAGTACTATTATTATAAAGTCTCACATTGGTATATAAATTGTCATTTCCAAAATGTTCTCATATATACTATATTCCCTCATGAATATGGAGCGTTATGGCATTTGGCTCCACTGAAGCTTGGAACACTAGAGCGTAGGTGAGCTAGATCCACCTGCAGTGGCAGGGGTTAGGGTGGACTGTCCAGGTGGCATAGGACTGTGCCAAACTTAAATGCAGCGAGATCCTGGGTCTAGCATTTCTCCAATAACTTTCTGTATACTTCAAGTTTTCATAATATCAAAATGTAGTTGTTTTAGCCCTGGCGGGTGTGGCTCAGTGGTTAGAGTGTCTGCACACTCACCAAATGGTCATGGATTTGATTCCCAGTGAAGGGCATGTGCCTGGGTTGCAGGTTTGATCCCCTGCCCCAGTCGATGTCTCTCTCTCTCTCTCTCTCTCTCTCTCTCTCTCTCTCTCTCTCTCCCTCTCTCCCTCTCTCCCTCTCTCCCTCTCTCTTCCTTTTCCCCTCCCTACCCCCCTTCCACTCTCTCTAAAAGTCAATGGAAAAAATATCCTTGGGTGAAGATTAACAACAACAAAATTTTTTTTAAAAAAGGAATTATTTTAGAGATCCTTTAAAAGTCCATAAGAATGCCACATGATAAATGATGTCATTTTCTTCTATTGGTCAAATTCAGTAAATGAGCTAGTGAAGAAAAGCACTAAAATAATAATATAAAGCATTGAATACTAGTGGCTTTAATAAAGTGATCTTGGGTTTTATTCATCCATTCTTTGCTTGCCCAAAGAGATAACTGAGTCAGTGTTTATATATAAAAATCAATGGTGATTCGGTGCTATTATACAGGCTAGAGTCCTCCCTTAGGAAATATGCTGCATTAATAATGCTTGCAGTTTGCTGATCTGAGCATTTGCAGAACTTAAGCTGGGAGAATTCCAACCCTCCCTTAAAGGGACCAAATGCTCAGAATCAACAAGGCTCCTAAAGCTTAACTGCAAAGTAATTTACCTTCAGAAAACCTGCTGTGACATCCCTCTGTACTTCTGTGGCACCTCTACATGTCTTTATCAGAACTTACCCCACTATGTGCTATATACTTAATTATATATCAATGTTATTATTAAAACAAAATCCATATGTTATGTATTTTTATATCTCTAACACCTCATATCTCTATAAGACTGTACTTCTAAATATGTGGTACTTAATAAACATCAGCTAAGTAAATAAATAAGCTGTAAACATTATGGAATGTTTTTATAAACATAGTCACTAGGAAAATTTTAGTAGGCAAAACAGTTCTGAGTTTAATTTGCTTAAATGATTTATCATTTATCATACATCAGAAAATTAATTTTAAATATGAATATTCTAAGAGCTCCAGTTCTTAAAAGTAAAAAATGAATTAGATAAAGCTCTATGGTTTCGAAAGTCTTAGTGAAGTATTAAGGACACATTTTAATTAAATACAGAATGATGTCATTGTAAGGCACTAGTTTCTAATATTTTCCACTTCTAGCCTTTTCTAAAATAGTAAATCTAGAGGAAACATTAAGTTACACATAATACAATGTCCCTTTCATTAAAAAAGCTATGGGATTACTTTTTTCCCTTCTAGAGGGCAAAGTATTTTGTGGTTAAGCAAAAGTACAAAACTTCCTATGTGAATGTGAAACTCAGGAGAGAAGCAATTTAATCGTTTTAATCTGATGGGTGCCAAAATTGTTCATTTATACGGTGAGCTTAAATTCAATAACCCACTTTTGCCCCAAGGTTAATTTACACATATTAAATACTTTCATAGCTGGTTAGTTGGTCCTCAATGACTGTAAAATTAAGCTGATTTCTGTTAAGGTTAATATGAATAGTTCTACCCAAGAATACAGTTAGAGGTATATATGTGTGTGTGTGTGGCAATTGGGAACTTAATGCCTAACAATTTACACATAGTCTAATTTCCACATTCTGAAAACCATTCAATACTATTAAAAATCACTTGAATTACATAGAGATAAGCAAAATAAACACTCTTGTTCAAACGTATATGTCTATAGTGTTCCAATCCTGTTTAACAGCGAGCAGTGCATGAGGTCCTACTAAAGTGATGGTGGCTTTGCGTGTGTGTGTGTGTGTGTGTGTGTGTGTGTCTGTCTGTCTGTCTCTCTGTTTATTCTAAATAGCAATAAGTAGTAGATTTTTTTTAAAAGATCTTTTTGGAATTTTAAAGGTAGAGCTCATGTATTTATAAAGAATGGCAAGCTTTTTTTTTAAAAAAAATGAGCATTTTTCTACAATATGAACACATTTTTAAAGTAATAGATTTATAGAAAACTTAATTTTGAGATGCTAATTTTTCCATCAATCATATTACATAAGTAAACTACTAATTAATTTGAAAGCTTCCAAACTATGATTCCCAATCCACTTTCCCTCTCCATACTTCCATTAAGAGTTCCCGGCAGACCTATTTCCTACGGCTATCCCATGCATATCTTGCTCTGGGCCTTTGCTCATAAAAATCTTTCAAAACGAAATACCCTCCCTTTGTTCCCATCTCTGTTTGTAAAAATGAAAACTCTGATTCAAAGTCCATCTAAAAAAATGGATAGATTGCAGTAGAAATTAACTATTTAGGAATTACCACGACCAAGGACTATTCATTATTGGAAGCATGACAGAATCTCAAGTAATATAAAGGTGAAACAAAGAAAAGTAATTTTTTCTTCTTTCTTTCCCCTAACAGGATCATAATCATAGATAAATAAGAATAACTAGAAATAGGTAAAAAGTGAAGTTGTGAAAAGAAGATTACAAGATAAATTCCAGCCCGGCTGGTGTGGCTACGTGGTTGCACATCAACCCATTCACCCAAGGGTTGCAGATTCAATTCCCAGTCAGGGCACGCGCCCGGCTTGCAGGCTCAACCCCCAGCGATGGTGTGCAGGAGGCGCCAAGTGATGTTTCTCCCTCTCTCTTGAAAAATCAATAAAAAAATATTTTTAAAGAAATTCCAATAGCAATTCTAAGTAGGAATGAGCTAAAGTCTAGAAAGCTATGGTAGGATAAACATTGGCCTCCTCAAAGATAGCCATACCCTAATTCCTGGAACTGGTGAATGTGCTACCTTACCTGGCAAAAGGGACTTTAGGAATGTAAAAAATTAAGGATTTTAAGACGAGGAGATAATCTTGGATTATTGAGGTGGATCCAATGCAATCACCAGGGTCCTTACAAGAGGAAAGCAGGAGGATCAGAGCAAGAGAAAAATGTAATGATGAAAGCAGAGGTTGGGACGATGCAAGGGAAGAGCCACAGGTCAAGGAATATAAGTGGCCTTTAGAAGTTATACAAAGCAAGGAAGAGCATTCCTCCTAGGGCCTCTAGAAGAAACATGGCCCTTCCAACTCATGTAAGGCTTCTGGCATCCAGGACTATAGGGTAATACATTTGCTATTAATTTACTGTGAGAGCTTGGGCAAATTACCCTCTTTGATCCATTCTTACACTGGAGAATGCACACGGGATCTCTTCCTGAGCATTCTTCCCCCGTGTCTACTCTAAGTGAACCTGACTCTCCAGCTAAAGTTCTTTGTATCAGTCTTGGATGTCTGGCTCAAGCTCTCCTACTCAAATTTTCTTTCCTGAGAATTTGGAGCTGGGTTTGGGAGATGGCCATTAATGGTGGCTAGTCTCCTGAAGTTGTAGAGTGATCACCTTTGTCTAGTCATGTGTACATAAAAATAGAGAAAACAAAGCTACAGATATACAGAAAAAAGCAAAGATAAGAGACTGCAAGAGCCTCCTTCCTGAGTTCTTCATACACTCGCTTTTCTTCAGGCCTGATTACACTGTGATGCTCTGGATCATGAATCGTCCCCTATCTTGTAGTAAATCTGCCATGTTTGTTTAATCTAGTACAAGCTACTTTCTTTTACTTGATAAAGATATACCTTGAAGTAGAGGTGTAGGAATGAGAACTGATGTTAGAATAATTTTTATTATGTAGTAAGAGTTCAGTAAATGTCAGTAGTGCTTATTTGTATACTATCATTACTACTAGCTCTGCTATAAGGAGAAGGAGGGAAGAGAATATTTTTATTAACTGAATAGTAGAGAGGATTACTATCTATTCTAGGTCACACTGGGAATGGGATGAATGGAAATTTTGTCTCTAATTCTGTTTCAGGATAGGAGCAATGCAGTTTTGTTTCCAGTCCAGCCTAATCCTGAAAAGGCACAATAAATTCAATAACACCAATGTAGAAAATGTGAGAAAAATAAGCCATATTCTCTGTAGCTTTGAGGTTGTCAGAAATCAGGATTCACGATCACCGTATGAACTACCACTGTGTTCATAAAACCTTTCATGATACTCTATCTAAAAATCCTTTTCACATAGTAAGTGTTCAGTAAATTTCAAATGCACATGGCCCCTTCCCCTCTCAAAAAAGTTGCGCTCCCATCTTACCTTCAGGGTTGTAAAGCACCTGACACAGAAGTACTCTTTTCTTTTCTTTTTCCCCACTAGATGAATGCTTAAGTTTAATAGATTTTAATCTCATGATATAATTTGAAATGTGTCATCAATAATAATATATTTTGGGGGGTTCATCCAGGAACCAACTAAAACACTGGAATCAAAGCACAACATTCCTGACTGTATCAACTTTAATCTAAGTTGTAAATAGTAAAACTATTAAAATTAGTTGTTCCAGCTTAATTTAAACTTAAGCACTATTAAACATCAGTTTCATTTTTCTTCTTATTACTGTCCCTACCTTTTGTTTGTAATGTCCCTGTGTAACTACATTTAGCTCATGTCATTTATACTTGTTTACATGCATTATTATTCCCTTTATATTATAAGTCTCTTAATGGCTAAATGTACCTGTGGCCCATTTGAGTACCATAGATTGCATAGAGTAGATCCTCAATAAATATTTGTTAAATGAAATTAAAATAGAAATTTATCCCACCAAAATGTGTAATTCTATGTTGTTTAATGCATAGGTACATTCCTAAGACAAAGTAGTTATATCGAATAATATTTCTTCAATAAGCTTCTAATGCAACACTGTTATTATTCCATGAAATACCATAAACCCACTGGTCAAAGACCCCCTACTTTGGGAATAATAAAGCACTTAGAAATATAAGAAATCTAATATGAATGTGTATATCATTATCTCCCTCTTCAAAAATATCCTTGAAATTCATGTGTGAATATGGATGTTGGGTTGTTTTCAGTTCTCGCTGGCCATATTAGGGAGGGGAACCAAAAAAAAAAAAAAAAAGAAAAGAAAAGTAAAAAAAGCACAAAAACTTGTGGCTGATCCTTTCTGCTTCATACCACAAATAAGGATATCTAAGTTGCCCAGCCGGGTGTGGCTCAGTGGTTAAGCGTCGACCTAGGATCCAGGCGATCAGGGTTTGATTCCCAGTCAGGGCACATGCCCGGGTTGCGGGCTCGATCAATGACTCTCTCATCATTGATGTTTCTCTCTCTCTCTCTCCCTCTCCTTTCCTCTCTGAAATCAATAAAAATATATTTAATAATAAAAAAAAAAAGAATATCTAAGTTATTATCAGGCAGAGGAAGTGAGAAGAGGAGGTTTTGTATTCTTATGACATTAGTGCTAAACTATTTAAATAACTCATAACTTTTCATATAGAAAAATGGCACTTCTTTTTAGAACAAAACTAAATGTTGCTGTAGGCATTTCATTAAGGAGATCAGAAGGTACTTTGTCCCTAATGTTAGTTTAAGTTCAGTTGCTTAACAAATTAATTGTAATACTAGCAGTGAGATGGGCACGACTTATGCTATTTAAAGCATAAAGGAAAAGACCAAAAGCATAATGATTTTCTCACAAAGCAAGTATCTTCCAATCCTTTCTGCTGTAGACCTTTGCAATCTTTAAAAATATTGTATAAAAACCTACCCATTTAATCTTTGGGGCTGTCTATTGCAACACAACAGTTCTTATAACTAGTATTTATCCAAACACTTGAACACTTTTCTGTGGATTTGGCTATTCCTCTTGCACGGGTCAGTGTTTTATCGAGGCTATAAGGAGAAAATGAAGTTGCTAAAAGTCTGAATAGAAAGTTAAATTTGTGTAGGGCTCATCCTGCCAAATCATCTGCTGTCAGAAATGTCTTCAGGTGCAGAGAGTAAAAATTCCCCCTAATTGTATGGTTCCGGTAATGAACCCGACTGTAACCACATTTTTGGAAAGTGAAAACTATTCTAAGAATGAATAAAGAACTGCTTCTTTGTTTCACTGTTAGAATAAAGTGCATTAGTGCATTTGCAAAGCAAATAAGTTAAAGGAAGAGAACAGAGAAATTTCATCCCTGCCCCTGAAAGTGGAGCAAAATTAGTTTAATAATAAGTATATGTAAAGAAAGAAATCTGCTCTCTTCAGATGTCTTGTTCCATTTAAGTCCTATGTGTATATTCTGAATCAAGCCATCTAGTTTGTGCAAAGTCACCTGGCTTTTAGGGCTCTTCCTGAATTCAAGTAGAAATGATGCCATTTTGTGGGTTTTTAAAAACAACCCTCAATGGTCTCCTCCTAATCTTGAAATAGACATAGAAACCTTTTATTATATGAACCCTTAAATATGTAAGGAGATATATTTATAATTAAGAACAATTGAAAACTAATAAAGTTTCGATATCCACATAGTCTAGTAAACATTTTGAAACCCAGAACCCCAATTACCCTTCAGTGAACAGGCATCATTACATATCTATTTGGCATTCAGCAGCTTCTCGTAACTACTTGAGAAAATTGGAAACTTGCAAGGTTGCTGCCTTGGATGCATCTGAAACTGCACAACCTTTGAAAGTCTCGATTTACAGAACACAGAGAACAAAGTAGTTGGTTGTTCTTGGTGTGATCTTTAAAAGACACTGAATTGATGAAGTGTTAGTCTTAATATTTTAGTAGCTCATCCATTTCCTGGGCAATCTCATGAGATTTTTTAAAAAGTCAAGATAGAAATTATTGGTTTAAGCAAAAGTATTTTCCTATTTGCTCATTACATTGTGACCAATATTACATTACAGAATAAGATCTACTAAAGTGAAGTTTCCAAGAAATATTTGAAATTAAAGCTAAAAATAGTGTAATTTCATGATAGCAGGATGTGATATATACTCCCATTCCTTAAATGTTAAGTCCACAGGCATGATGCTATGTCAAATTGTACCAACAATTTCTGGTTGATGAAACTAGAAATAGTTAGGGAAGGCTGAATTTCTAAATGAGCACTCAGGGGTGCTATTCCAACCTTTGAGATGACTCTGAGATTAGCTCCCACTGCGCTAATTTGTCTTTCCTTCTGAACCCCACAGTGTGAAATGACCTAAGACATGTGAACACGAAAAGGGGCCACATGCTAACCTGACAAGCTCAGGGAAGGCCTGCATGGCTGCCTTCAAACTCAGAGACCTAAAATAACCACAAAGGATGGTCTGAAATGAAAACTTTTTAACTAAAAGCAGTTTATGGCAGGTAGTAATGTCCTAGGCTAGAATCTTCCTTGAGAAAAGTCAATCTGTACCTTAACTGAACCTGGTTATTGTCTTTTGCTACTAAAACACACCTTGGGAATGTCAGGGTAACATCCCTTTTTCTGGATCCCTCAGGGCACAACCAATGCACCAGAGCAGAGACTACAAATCCTCTCATTGTTATTTTTATCATATTAATTGTTGACTTTTTCATTTTTGAAAAGCTGTTTTTTGTTTTTTTTTAGATGCCATGTCCAGAATAGGAGTTAAATAAATATTTGTTTGATTGAACAGAATGCACTCAGGACCAGAACTATCCTGTACTCACCTCTGTAAAAGATGTACATGTTTATCATTTTACTTTTTATCCAATCCCAGAGGTCCCCCCACCCCTGCTTTCTCCCACCTCCCTAATTTATCACCAATGAATTTTATGTAACCCACTTACATCTTCTCTTTTGATTGTAATATATAAAATAAGGTGCAAAACTGCCATTCTCTGGAGCATTATCTCAATCCATTGAGATTTTGCTCCTGGCAAGTTTGGCTCAAATAAACTCACAAAAGTTCTTCACAGGTTTGAATGTTTCTTATGGTGACAGACAGTACTTACATAACTTTTATTTTATTTTTTTAAATCTTCACCTGAGGGTATTTTTTCCATTGCTTTTTCAGAGAGAGCAGAAGGGAGAGAGAGAAACATCGATGTGAGAGAGACACAACAATTGGTTGCCTCTTGCACTCGGGGATCAAGCCTGCAACCAAGGTATGTGTGCCCTTGCAGGAATCGAACCTGGGACCCTTTAGTCCATGGGTCAATGCTCTAACCACTGAGCCAAACCCACTAGGGCCTTACATAACTTTTAAAAAATACAGACTAAGTCAGTCAGCTATCTTTCCACATGACAACAAATAGCATTTAACTCATTTTTTTTTTTAACTTAACTTTCTTGTCCTCTGAATGTATGAAAATAACTGGATGTGTTGGGATCATGTTATCAGCCTAAATCTCAAGAAATAAACTTCTCTACTCAGTGAGCACGTTCTTTATACTGGTCATTTTATTACTGTATTATCTGAAAGAGGCCTTGCCTTGCATATGTTAATCTTAAGAGAAAGGGACTGTCTATAATGATTAAATTAGGCAATTGCAGAGCTTCACATTTGGTTTTATCTATATAGAAAAAACTCCATGTTTTTAATCTTTTTAATATTGTACTTTATAAAAATATGAATTGGCTTGTGGGTTCATTATCTTGATTTTATTTTACAGTTCATTTTTAGCATGTTTTAAAAATTCCTATTCAAATAGAGGGGAGTCTCTGCTTTTTTTAGCTTATTGTCCATAATTATTTAATATACACTATTTAATTTTATTATGGTAATTTTTAAAATACATTAGAAAATAAAGAAAAAACAGCACATTATTTAACTGCCACTTTGAAGAAAATCTGTTGTCTGGTCAACTTAGGATATTTATTTGATTTCAGATAATAAAGTAATAAGCAATTACATTCTGTCAAGATTGTTTTACAAGTCATTTGTAACTCAAAACTCTCCAATAGTTTCCCATTCACAAGGACTAACCAAGTCCAAACCTAAGCATGGCAGACAGACCCACAGATCAGTGCCCCATCTACCTCACTGAGCTCACCTGTGACTATTCCTCCCTGTGCACTTCACTGTTATAATGGACCATGACACTCTAGCTTCAGAGCCTTTGCACATGCCAGTCTCTCTGTCCATATCTCCTCCCAGGTTTCTACATCCCCTTTAGTTCTCTATGAAATAGCACCTTCTCAGAAACATTCCCCCTGATCGCCCTACGTAAAATAAAGCCCCTCACATGCTCTAGCCTCCTTCGCCTACTGTATTTACTTTTATTCAGATTATTACTCAACAATTAGCATTTACACACACACAGGATATATATTCCAGAGCTAAAGCACAATAATACTATAGTGCCTTTCTTACTATATCTTTTAATGTTTCAGTACTTACAATTTTAAGGTCTTACTATGACAGGCACTGCTATTTAAACTTTTAATATAATATTCAAATTAATAAAAAGAACAATCCTAGGCAGAAGATGGGTACAGTTTACAGATGAAGGACTGAGACTTACATAGCAATATACCCGAGGTCACACAGCCAGAATGTGACTTGTTTTCAATTGATAAAAAAATAAGCAAACAAAATACCTGTCCAGTCTCCACTGCCCTCCTAATGCTAAGGGTAGATTTTGAAAATTGTATGTTTGTAAGCTTAAGCCTCCCTTGCCTAATTTTAACTCTGGATTTTAGAGAACAGAGTGCTCCAGTGTCACTAGGGATGAGGTAACACACATAACTGTCTATTTCTGGGATAGGTGTGCTCTTAACCCTGAGGAACAAGTTCTTTGAAAACCACATTTCAGAGTTTAAAGTAACTCCCCAAGATCTTTCCATCCTTAAACAACAGATTAATGAATCTCAGAAGGGGGGTGGGGGGTGGGAAGAGATTAACCAAAGAACTTAAATGCACAGATGAATAACCCGTGGACACAGATAGCAGTGTGGTGAAGGCCTGGGGAGGGAGTCAATGGGGGGAAAATGGGGACATCTGTAATACTTTCAACAATAAAGATAAATTTTAAAAAACAAAACAATCATACTTATTATAAAAGCTAATATTTTATGTAGAAAAATATAATGAAGACTAATCTATATACCACTGGAAAAGACAGTCTGATATACTAAGAGGAAATAATCTTTCAGAACCCATACCCATAATTCAGCCTATTACATTCAAAAGGTACTGACAGACATTGGGTTTGAGCCCAGTTTTGTCATTTGCTAAATATGTGGTTTTACTTGGGTAATGCATTTAAATAATTGAGGCTCCTTTAACTTATGCACCAAATACGAATAATTCTGTAAAGCTATTTGGAGGATTTAAGATGATACATCTAAATCATTGGGAACATAGTAGATATTTTTAAATAATCATTTTTATTCATACTGGAAGAAGCACTCTGATATCATAGCTATTTTAAAGTCTGAATGCATTGGAGCCTGCTAGACTTTAAATGTCTCCCAATGAATCTGCTTAACCCACCCTGTTCTTCTCGCCATGTTCCCATCAATAGTAAAAAAAAAAAAAATCACATACAAAAGTAAATCTAAGATATACAGAAATAAAACACAGTTTAGGAATTATCAATTCTTCTTTATGATCAGACTGTATGACTGCTTAAAATAAGCCCAACAATACCATGCTGTTTTTAATGAAAACTGTAAACCACAAAACAACATGAAATAGCTAGTGCTTTCAGAAAGTACTCTTGTTAAAAAAAACTATTTCTTCTAAAATTGAACTAATAAGGAGCTCTATTTACCAGCTACATGGAGAAACAGCTTATTCAAATAACATATGAGAATAGCAATTCAGCCCTAAAATTAATCCATTAATATAGTTAACAAAGGTTTTAAATTAAGATTAATATATTTCTGCATTTAATATTTTTTTGAATTCTATAATGCACATTTCTATTTTTTATCATAAGTCTCCATTCTTATCACCAAGATGTAAAATTAATGTAAAATTTATAATAAACTCAAAACAATACTCTTGAGGATGGCCTAAATAGAAAGCAGTTCTTTCAAAATAGTTTTTTTTTTTTTCATATATCTCTCTTAGTTGCCACTAAAGCTACATATTTCATCTTAGTTTCCTATTTATGTCCATTAGAGAGTAGGAAATGTAATTTTCTTTATAATCATTTACTGGGGAAAAAAAAGCAACAAAAATGACTGCTGAGGATGCAGCATCTTTTAAAGCATTTAAAGTACATAACAATATTCACATATAAAAGCAGGAGAACAAGACTTCCAGGAATATTGTAGAAACTCTCAGTGAAGTACTGAGTATGTGGGATAGAAGAATGGAAATAAGTAATGTTTCCCCCACCCTTCAGTCTTTCTTGCTGTTACTGAGAGAGAAGATTTGCTCTGTTTGCCCCTGAAATTCTCAAGCGATTAACAATTATACCTGTCACAAGCTGTCATACTATACTTCCTTCACTCTAGTTTCTAATGCATAAGAAGAGAAACACTGGAGTGTGAGGTACAGTAATATAGGTAAGTCTAGCTCCTCACATTGCTCCAAAGTGTTAAAATTCAGGAGACAAACAGCCGGCCAGGTTTGATTCTCAATTCAGCACTGCTAGAGCTATTCTCCTGTTCAAATGTAAGAGATGCTCTGTTTCTTCCTTGTAAGGAAAGAATTTCACCACATTTAATGTAGAGAAAGTTGGCACCGCACATGCAATTATGCGGAGTGACACCTGAACAGAATTTATTTGTACGTGGAGAAAATAGTTTGCTTTGTCATGTCTACCAGCAAAAATGTTTTCTTCACAAATAAATGTGTTGCCAATTGTCAGTCAAGAGAGGCCAGGTTATGCTGTGATAAAAAAACAACTCCAGAAATCTCAGTGGCATGAAACAACAGACGTTTATTTCTAGCTCAGTTTACACATCCAAGGCAGGTCTCCAAGCGGGACCCTGCTGAGCAGGTAGCTCTGGGACTCAGGATAACAGGGTTTCCATCTTGGCAAGTGCATTTGCGACTGCTGACTCAGGAAAAGGAGATGTGACAATCACACTCTCGGTCTCCTAGCTCACAGCTTCTGCACAGAAGTGACAGTTGTTAATTCTGACCTCATTTAATTGGCCAAAGCAAGTCACGAAGCCATGCGAACTCTCAGGGGGAAGCAGGAATGTGGAATCTTGTCATGTGTCCAGTGAAGATTTAAAACATTAATATCAAGTACCACATGATCTCACTTATATGTGGAATGTAATAAACAAAATAAAATGATGAACAAAGTGAATCCAGAGACACAGAAGAATGAACAGACTGAGGGATCTCAGAGGGAAGGGGGTGTGGGTGGGGAGAGATTCAAAGAACTTATATGCATATAAGCACAACCCATGGACACAGACATTGGTATGGGGAAGGCCTGGGGGTGGGATGGATGCGGGGTGGAGGGGATCAATTGGGGTGAAAAGGGGACATCTGGAATATTTTCAACAATAAAGATAAAGAAACTTAAAAAAAAAAAGAAAACACTATAAAAATAAAAAAATAAAAAAAACACATTAATAAACAGTTCAAATGAGACTTCACAACTTACATGTTTAAGTAACTTCCTGTCCTTTGTTCTTAAATAGAGGATTTTTTGGTTGAATCAATACATACTTATTGAATATATGACTTATTGAATGTACCTATGAACAGAACAAAGCACTGCATTCCATGCCGAAGATAAAATGAATAAAATACAAGTCCTGCTCTAACATATTTAGACAATGCCACCATCTCTACCATAGCAAATAACAGAAGCTAAGAAGCACTTTCTCTGGGCCCAGCACTATTCTAAGGGCTCCTGTGGCAACTGTATACCTTATATCTCTACAAAGTGGCCTGAACTTACCAGCACTGTTCTCCTTAACTTGGGATTTGATTTCTCCAACTAGTGCTAAAATGTGAATGTACTATTTATTCCGTTTATGTTATAAATAGCATTGAATTTACATAAGACTGTTTTTCAACCCCCTACTTAACCAGACAGTGTGGCACTAAGGGACCTGGAGACTGAGTAAATTACTGATGATAAGAAAACTTAGAGAAAATGTAAGAAATTAGACTATGATCCAGGAAAAAAAAAAACAGATTCAAATGGGCTCTTTCACAATGTGGGCAGCCATGGGTGCACAGGGGGCTCCCAGAAGCTGGCAGGGGAAGAATGATGTTTCTATTTTTCAGGGCAGGTGATTTATAAATGAAAACTACATGAAACTGCTAAGGTCATAAAAAGAATAACATTAATTTGCCACACTTTATATATTTCCATCATTATTTCCATCACTGGAGGAGAGAGATTTGCACACATACACCTATACCTTCCCACCTGAAGGCAGATTATAGCAACTCTAAATCAATTCTGTTGTGAGTGAACCGCACACCACTACAGAGAGCAGTCTTAAATGGGAGAAGTGTGGGGGAATAAAGAATTGGTTTTCATTAAGCTTTCTAAACACTAAGCTTTGCTAAATACTAAGAGCTGTTGTGGAATCTCACACTCTCCAGAGAGCTTTATTTATTAAGTGGAATTTTTTCATCAGGAAAGGTTTTAGACAATCCTGCTTAAAGCTGGTAAAATGGATTAAATTGATTAAGAAAAGAAAAAGTCTTCGTTGGTACCTGTTTGTGGAGGGTTAAATATATGTTCTTGAGGTTAGACCATGAACTAGATAACCTGTCTGGGTCCCTTCCAAATCTATGTTTTCATGATTTCAGTAATTCAGTTGGAGGTAAATAGAAGCTGTTAATTATGTATGAGTCTTAACCTTTTGGTGAATGGAGTATTTATACTGCAAATATATTTTGGACTATGGCAGTAACTATGATGCATAAGAGAAAAATATTTGGACTATTACAAAACTTGATCTAGCCAGGGCAACTGTTATTCATGTTATGATCTCTTTTACGTAAGAATCTTTTAGGCCTTTTCCACTTTTTGTGCAAGTACATTGTAGATCAAATAGAAATGCCATACATCTTATGTTAGAGATAACTAATTCTGAGATGGGACATTTTGATGGAATAGAAAAAAGAATTACATTTGAATCTTTATTTGTACAAGAATCACAATTTGTCACACTGCAATATCTTCTAGCAAATAGGAAATATTTGGCAAACTGGCCCCAGTCTACTTATTCAATGCTATTCCCTGATTTTTTTTTTTTTTTATTTTTTTAAAAATATATCTTTATTGATTTCAGAGAGAGGAAAGGAGAGGGAGAGAGAGAGACAGAAACATCAATGATGAGAGAGTCATTGACTGAGCCCGCAACCCGGGCATGTGCCCTGACCGGGAATCGAACCCCGATCTCCTAGATCCCAGGTCGACGCTCAACCACTGAGCCACATCTGGCAGGGCTATTTCCTGATCTTTTTCAAAAGTTCAGCTTTCTCCAAAAAACGCACTACAGCTTCCCCTTCATCCTTGCCCTTCCCCATCAGCCTGCAATGCTGTTCTCCTTGTTCTCTTGACTGAAGTCTCACCCAACCTGCAGGGCCCAGGTGAGATCCCACCTCTGCCAAAAAACAGTCTTCAAATATTCCAATTCATAATCTTTACTCTCTTCATTTGAATACTTAGTTAAAAGTCCAAAATATATGTTAAGAATTATTTTAAATAGAAAATACAAAATGCAAACTATATTTTAGAATAATTTTAAATATTTTTGTGGCCAAAAAATTCCTTTTCATCATTCAAATATTTTTAATGTTTTATGTTCCTATGTAGTCTTCATTTTGCATTTATATATAGTCCTCATTTAAGAATGTTAAATTTTCATTTCATATACGAGTTCTAATAAACTATAAAGGGATGAAACCAACCCCACCAAATATTCTTCCATAACCATGTCACAGAGTATAAACAGCTTCTATTTCCTTTACTAAAATTTATAACTTGGTTACATTAGTAACTGAGTGATTTTATAAAAGAGGAAATTAGAAATCACTGTTTCATGGTGTTTTTTTAAAAGATCGCTTCATGTACTAGATCTTAACAAACAAAGATGCTGATCTGGAATTCATACAAAGTAGAGAGGCACTAAAAAAATATTCTTTCACAACAAAAAATAACATCAACCTAAAATGATTAAGTTTATGGATAATATATTTGTGAATAATTCTCAAGTTATCTTTGAACAGGTTATTCCTGGCTCTACTAAGCTGGAGAAAGACACCTTTGTGTCATTGAAGTATAGCTTTCCCACATTTCTTATATGGAATGGGCACCCAGCAATGACCAGTTGACCTGGGAACAACACATTCGTCCATATACTCATTGAGTTTTTACTCCTGCTAGGTATTGTGATATGTGTTGTAATATAGTAATGAATAAAATATTGCCCCATTCTCGAGTTTTTCCTAGTGAACTTAACAAATAGACAATTGCAATACAGTACAATAATTATAATAAAGTATGCATGGAGTGCTGCTGAGGAAAACTGGCCAAGACATACGTCTAACTCGAGTCCTAAAAAAGAAGAGGCCGTAGGAACAGAGGATGGAGACAAAGGAAGAGACGCTCTAGGGAGCGAAGCAATATGCAAAGGCCTGGAGGCAAGAAAAAGGTTGACAGTCTCCAGAACGTCTTGGACTTCAGCTGGAAATCACTTAAGGTTGGAAATCAACCAGACATGTAACTAGAAGGAGGGGGAAAGTAAACAGGATTCAGATCACAGAAAGCCTGCCATGCCATGCCAAGAAGTATGCATTTTCTCTAAAAAGCCATGTGCATTCTTCCATTAAAGTTATTTTGGGGAGTGAAATGAGTACGATTTGCATTTTTAATGATCACTCTGCTTAGAGTATGAGCAGTAGATTGGACTGACAGTAAGGTATCAGTCAACTGCATTAAAGCAGATGGACCATAAAAACATTAGTGGGATCAGAGAGATATAAATTGATTTAAGAAAAAAATAAATAAGTGGTGTTCATTGGACTTGATGACCACCTGACTCAATGCGGGCAGTTGGGTTGGTGGTGGTAAGGTCTGGTAAGAGAGAGAGTGAGGTGAGGGGTCACTTACCTATTTGTGACTGGGCCAAGTGGGTTAATGCATGTACAACCCACTGCGACAGGAAACATAGGAGGAAGAGCATGAACAATGTGAAAGATCGAGAATTAAATTTTGCATATGCTGGGTTTGTGGACACAAGGGAAGGATCACTGGTACAGGTTCTTAAATAACTTGACGCACAAGCCTGAAATTCATGAGAGACCTGTTTCCCAGGGTGTTCCGTTTACATTTTTCTTTCCTCTCCTCTCTAACTGGATGTCTAGAGTTGAAAGATGGGGAGGAGTGATAGCTCTTCACCATCCTCTTGCATTTCGTTTTATTCATCACCTACCCTGTACAGTCAAAGCGGGGTGATAGATGACAGAAGAGAAGGTGCCAGCGGGGAGTGGTGAAAAGTCAGAATAAGAAAGATAATGGGGAACTGGTGGAATAAACATCTGTGAGTACCTACTATGACTCACAATTTTACCTATAAAGTAGGTATCCATTTCACTAAAGTTGAGAAAATTGATGTTGATGGAGGTTAAGTAATTTACCCAAATTCACACAGTCAGAAACTAAGAGTTGAGGTTAGACACCATACAATCTTTATCTTCTCTTTGACCTCATTATGGCAGTTTAGCCTTAGTGACAAGTTTGCTGATTTTAGTTCTTCATTCTATAGACACTACTTTATCCTGGTAGTAAGCTTGTAGACATTTATATTTAATGGCATCAGCCACTGTGTCCTCAGCTATCCATGTTATAACCAGCATGGCCTTACTAATGGGATGGAATTATATAAAATCTATTGGCCCAAGTTTATTCTCATTTGGACAGTGCTTGACTAAATATTGATAAAATTTGCCTCTATGACCTTCTTTTATTTATTCTTTAATGGATGATTGGATTTTAAAATAAAATAGCATTATGGGCATTCTAATAATAAATGTTAACATAAAAGACAGTTTCATGTCTACTATGGATATACAGTACCAAGAGGAAGTAATCATACACACTTGCCTTGAACTTGTCACATGTGAGAAAGTACTACTTCCCTCTTTGAAAATTATTTTGAAAGGGGAGACAACACAAGAGTATAAGAAACAGAAACATGTACTGCTGTTAGAAAAGAGATTATAATATTAACTGTGGATAAAAAGGTAGAGCAGAAACCATGTTTGTTTTTTATCCAAAATGCTAGAAATGGTACCCTAGCTTTCAGTGGGTACTCAATAAATAAGTAGGTACTCAATAAATAGTTAAATTATTTATGCCTTATTTAACCAATCCTAGGAGAGAAGGGGGTTCTTATCATATATGTCCTATATAGCTCAGAACAGAAAGAATGAAGTAATAGAAATGAGGCATTTCTTCTATATTCTATAAGATTATCTGTAGACTTCCGCACTAAAAGTAATCCAAATGATGAATGCAAAACATTTGTGAAATAATTTTGTTCCTGACTATGACAATATTTATGGGTTATGCTTACTAACCAAAGACAAATCAGATTTGATATTATACCTAATGTTGACAATAATAATTTGAAATGAATCTTGCTTTAAACAAGGCAGACGTTTTAACGTTTCCCAATGTCAAGGTGATGCTTGGGTAAGAATATGATGGATTAAAATGAAAAAGTAATATTATTCTCAATTCTTACTAGTAGGTTCCCAAAATACCTTCTCACTTGACTAACCAATTTTATTTTTAAGAGTTGATAACTCAGAGGTAATCAGACAAGTATAAAGGGATATGTATACTAATGATCACAACAATATCATTATAATAAGAAAATAAAACTAGAAACAACTTAAATGTTTGTAATAGACGACTGAGTACATAAATTATGGCACATGCAAACAAAATAATACTATGGAATAATTGAAATTGCTCAGCATATCTCTATACTCATCCTTGGCATGGAAAATATTTCATATCATAGATAAAAGCAGATTAATAAGCACTGTGCATAGTCTGAACCCATTTTTATAAAAAATCACATGTTCTAATTTATAACTACATATCTGGAAGGATGTTTATTTACCAAAATATTAACAACTTTTAGTGCGATTGGTAAGTATGCAATGCTATTTCAGGCAGGTTTTTGTACTTTGCCCTAATTCACATTTAACTTTACTATAAAGAAAAGCAATAAAATAATGTTGCTTTATAAATCTCTACTTGAAAAAGTGCTACTTCATGCTTAACATGAATTTAAGTTTAGAAATTATATTTCTTATAATATGGAAGAGTCTGTGGCATTATAGACTATTCTTTATTTACCTGAGATAGATT
This sequence comes from Miniopterus schreibersii, assembly GCF_964146895.1. NCBI lineage: Eukaryota > Metazoa > Chordata > Mammalia > Chiroptera > Miniopteridae > Miniopterus > Miniopterus schreibersii. The sequence continues at coordinate 52,085,797 of NC_138118.1, forward strand.
AATTTATTTAAAAGAATTGTTTCATTTCTTAATTAAAGGAAAATAAACATTGACAGTCTCTAAAGTAATTTAAGAGAAAGTGGCTTTCATTTCTCCATTTCCTCACTTGATAAAACTGTCATAAAAAATAAAATAGGATAATAAAAGGTTGACTTTATCTCTTTAATCAATGCATGTAACTTAGAGCAAAAATATTATACCCAAATATGCTTTAAAGTACATGAGGATAATTTACTGATAATAATACAAAACTACTCCAAACACATCTTACAAAGCAAATGTAATTTATGATAGAGCAGTGAGTCTGTTTATTATGTATTATCTTCTGAGATAATACAAGCATCCTGTTTATTATAGCATAAAATTTTGAAATATTGTCAATTAGTGTTATACAAACTGTTGTATGCAGAGATACATATGGTAATTAGTGCTACACCTTATAATGATGACAGTGTTTTACTATTATTAGTTATTCTTCTTCTTACATTCAAAGTCCAAAGAAAGTGTAAATAGCTCATAAACCAGTAATATAGCAAAAGAGATTGGATAAATTTAATCCTATAGCAAAAGTAAAACAGAGACTATAAGTAAGTTTGGTAAAAATACAGGATTTTTAAAATTTAATTTTCATGACGCATATTTTTAACATATAAATTGTTCTGCAGAATTATTTTTCTAGAGTGTACCATGTGACTTACAAGGAATTAATACAAAAAGTTATTCAAAAAAATCAAATGATTATTTTTTTAAGCACAGGACTTTCTACAAATACCCAGAGAGACTGGCAAATCTACAAAATGACAGCAAATTAAAGTTACAATCACAGCTATGATGGCATTTTAATTCTGCCATTCTGTTGTGGTGACCATTCCAGATTCTTTTAAAATATAAATTGTTAAGACATTTAAAAAGTCTCCTGTTTACTTGAGCTGTGAAGAAATATTGTGTTTTATTTCTTGATATTAAAGAACTTCAAATTAACCTTTCATTTGCTATTATATAAACTATTTTATAATATATAGGGGGAAATCAGCAATGATTGATCTACATATTACCTGAGTGCCAAAAGCATGATTGGTCTACATATTTCCTGAATTCCAAAAGCATATATTTTATATATTCTAATTTAAAAATTGTCTTAAATGTGTGTTTAACTTCTTCCAAAGGCTGCCATTTTAAAGAGAGCCCCCCACAATGTAGATTATAAATTTTAAAATACTTTAAAAGAATTTCTACAATGAATACAAGTTTTATCACTTCTAATGAACTAGTTTCCTAAATACAACATATACGGAAAATGATATTAAGAAAATTAAGCGAGCACACCCAGTGGCAGCAGCAGTCTTCAAAAATAGGAATTCTCGCTCCAGAGCGCCTGTCCTTTTGCAGGGCACCACATGCTGTTACTATGTTTATGAGCCACATTCTAGGCTGGAGAGAGCAGGAGAGGGTTATCCTGAACTTCAACAAATAAACCACATACGTGAAACAAAGGAAAGAGCTGGCTGAGAGTCCATCTGAAAAACCCTTAGAAGGGCTGACAGCAATCTCAGCATAAGCCAATAGAGGCATATTTGTCAAATAAGCTGCTGTCAACTCAGGTGGCTTCACTAAATAAAAGTCGCCGGTTACAGCAGCACCGTTCTGTGAGCCGGGCAGGCATCTCTGAGTATTAACTGGGGTGCTCCATTTTAAAGGGGATTCTGTCAAATATGAACATGATCGAAACACTGACAGCACTGTCAGAATAATGATGGTATAAGGAATAGTCACCCTCCACAAAAGGGCGTGATAATTATCTTTAAACCTTTGGAGGTCTGTCAAAACGTATGCCCTGCTGGCATCAGAGCAAAGAACTAAGACTAAAAACTGTAAGATATATAGTTAAGTCTGGTTTGGAATAAGGTGGGTAAATACTTCCTCCTCATTAGAACATTTGAAATGGAATGGACTTCATTATCAAGTAGTGATTTCCCTTTCCATGAGATTGTACAAATTAAAAATAATAAACGTGTCTGACCAACTGTCTAGACGCCGTGGACATGACTTAAATCACTAAATGTCTTACCTTCAATAAAATTATGTGATTTGTGTAAAGTTCCACAAGTTTTCCTAAATTCCAATTTTTTTTCTATTTAGTGATTTTGGTTGATTGGTTGGAATAATGTATATAACATGCTAAGTGCACAACATCAATTACTGCATAATTGCAATTAATGGTTTTTCCACATCCCAGCAGTTATCCCTCCCTCCCTTCCTTCCTCTGCCCTTTCCTCCCTCTTGCTCCACTCTTGCTTTGGTGTGCTCTCTTCTGCTCTCTTCCACTGTCCTCTCTCTCTTTGACTTGCTCTCAAACAACCACTTAGCATTTACTGTGTGCCAGGTACTATTCTAAACACACTCAAATGTTCTTTCTTTGAACCCTTATCACAATCAATGGCATAGGTGCTATTATTATTCACCTCTTTGAGCCAACGAAAGGTTTAGTAAGTGTCCAAGATCATAAATTTGTTTCCGCTACATTAGTTTTCCGAACAGTGCTTAAAAATGGAAAAAATAACAATCTGCAAAATGAACCAGTTTGTTTGCCTTGAGCAGCCAGGTATAAGAGAGTTGCAGCCAGAGCAGGGAAACATTTTGGGAAAAACAGCATTTATCTATTTTTTAAAGGTCAAGAGAAGGGAAGATTATAAAATTAAATGAAGTAATAAAGTTAGGAATGGACCCACCCAAAATTATTTAGATGCCAGAGTAAGGCAATCCCAGCTGTTATTCTTTGCTCTGACTGCCATCCTCAGCAAGAGCATTGAGGGAGTGTGGGCAACCGGCTGCAGTAGCAGCTGGGCCTATTTGTTAAGAGAAAAAAATAAGTCAGTGAAGACAAAGGGAAATTTCAGTGGCTAGCAGTGTGAATGGCAACTGGGAGCCTGGCTGGAGGAGCCTCAGAAGTGAATTGCAGCAGAGCTGTCAGCAATGAATTTCAGGATCCCAGAAACCCCTCAGAGGCAGAGTGCGCCCCATACCAATGCCTTTGCTGGCAAGAGTTCAATTCTTATCAATACAAATTTTGTATAAGTTTTCTCATTTACCAGTATTCTAGGCATTTAAAAATAAAGCAATATCTAGGGCTGTTCTAACTATGCAGTGGGTGTAAATTAGCAGACTGAAAGGACAAATGGCATTTCTAGTCTAAAAAAATATATTGCTGTTAGAGTATGTTCACTAAGATAGAAATGTAAATGCCTAGTAAACATAATTATATATTCTAAAGCATAACAGTATATAATAAAATCCTAGTATTCTATTTATTTTACATCCCCTGAAACCAATGTTATAAGGCATCTAATGTGTTTCTGAGTGATTACTGCTTTATTTGCATGCAGACTTTCTCATTGGCACCAATTTCTTAACTTTATTTTTCATTTTTATTCTTATCCAATTTTACTAATTTTTAAGTCTTAGGAGCTGAAAAATTCTTCTACTATTCTAAAATAAATCAGATTTCAATTTGGGCATACACATTTTGGAGCAAGTAAAAAACATTTGGCAAAAAAATCTGTCAAAAGCAGTGCCCAGTACATAACTTTTGTCTTATTTTGAAGAAATATAATGACAAAGATACAATTACATTCTTTTAATTGTAAGAATAATTGGCTTAACTGTAATATTTTTATCCTTCCTATGGTTATCTATACATATTACAAGGGAATTTTGCTTTTGGGGAATTACTAGAAAATCAAAGAATATTAATGTGTTGATGTTTAAACATTAACTTCTCATAACTGTAACAATATAGTAAAAATATAGATAGGCTTGTAAAATCCATTCTAGTATTTAATAATCCTATCTTCTCTTTCTTTATTCTAGACAAGTGAAAAGGAAATGTTTCCTGTTCGCTTATTAATGGGAAGGGGCAATTTTCTGGATAATTGAATGTATCAAAAACTAAAATTATATCATTTGACTTTGAAAAAGTATTTTTTTCTTTTTGGTTTAAATTTTAAACATGGGTGGTATGGCTATTCTAGGAACACAACATATGGTTAACTCAAGTTTATGCAGACCCTTAAATTGCCAGCAAGCTCAGTGTTCTTGAACTCAATCTAAGCAATTATACAGTATCTGTCAGGTACCACTCATCTGACCAGAAATGTGTGTAACATTTACGCATTGTGATGATGCCAAACTTGGAATTTCTTTTTCCTTCCTTTTTTCATTTTTTGCTTTTGATAAGGAAATATAAGATATATCTGTTTCATCGATAATGATACAGCTATTTCCAAAGGAATCTTTTTATTTTCTATTACTTTTTCTATTTTCCTTTAAAAAATGTATTATCTTTGTCTTGCTCAGAATTATCAAATTGATCCTATATTCTACATATTTATTTTGACAACCTGACTTTAGTTTCTAAAAATAAAGCAATCAAGTGTTTCCCATTTCCTTTTTTTTTTTTACTCCTTATAATAGTAAGGGACAGTGACAAATGTGTGCATTCTCCTAAATTGACTTTACTTCTGACATTTCTGTTTATGTCCATTTATTCCCTCTTTCAAGCTAGGTGTATTATGTTTGATTAATCAATATGATGCTAAATAAAAGCCTCAAGGATAGAACATTTAAAAAGATACTGTCAATTTTGTAAGGCTTGTAGATAATAAAATCTTATTAAGATAAAATTTTCATTGGTTCTTTCTCAGTAAACTTGGGTTAGAAAATAAATTAAAAATACCTTATATAAACTAACTACAATTATAAAATTGGTAACCATTGCTTTTTCTCCTATTACCTACAGCTATGCTTTTAAAATGATAAATCCACAAAACGAAGGCAACATAGTCAAATTATTCATAAAACAACCTTTACGCAGGGATAAACTGATAAAAACAAAAAACATTGCTTTTGGTCATTGAAGGCATTCCTCTAAAACAAAAGTGTTGGGTAATTCATTACACTTTCATAGTCCTTCCTTTGCTTTCTGCTTTGTCACTAAATACATGCATTAATTGTTTGTCTCTCTTCATAGTCATCACCCCAGAAATAAATGAGATGCTATGTTGGACATTGGGAGATCACGACTGGAACAAATGCGAAGAAAATGTGATTGAAATGTGACATTGACTGTGTAATGAATGACCCAGATAAACTCAAAAAACCCTCTTCCAGGCCTCAAACGGTATCTCTGGATTTCTCTTCAGAGCTTTTGTACTAGAAGACCTGAAGCCAAACTAAGGACTAACATTTTGAAGCAGGGGCAGAAGAAAAGTATTCTCAGCCTTTTTCCTGACTTCTGAATGCTCCTCCAACCCCATCATCTCATTTTCTGAGATTTTTATTAGGAATCTTTTACATGTAGCACTGGACAAAAAAATTAAGATTGGTAATACTAATATGAATAGAGATAAATTCTATACATTAAATGCAATAGATAAAATAAATTTATTAAGTACCTAAAGTTTATTACATTCTAAGAATTTAAACAATAAAATGCAATATACATGCCTTGAAAAATTTCAAAATCTAACGGAATTTGTATTACTCGTATATTACTTATATAAAGAAAGTGAAAATTCCTAAAGTCGTGTAGAAATAGGGGTAATTTAATTTACCACAAACAAAGAGCATTTGTGATACTATTGTGTGTGGTATAGCCATGAACACAAGTGTTCCGTTAATTAAATATCCAAGGGTAACTGTACTCCAAGGACACAGAGCATCGTTTCATTATATACAGTAGAATTGTCTTGGGGGGATGGCAGGGATGGGGCAAGACAGGATAGGACACATGGACAATTTGCTCATTGCTTCTTGCCCAGGCTCCTCCTACTCCTCTCCAAGGCCCAGCTCTGGTTTTCCTTCAGTTTCCAACTCCATGCTTCCATAGTATTTTGGATTAACTTTTACTGTAAAATAAAAAATTCTGCTCTATCATGATTTATCTCTTTTTATGTCTAGACTTTAAGCGTCTTGGGAAAATGGTTTCTGTAGAGGTGGGGTGTGTTTGTATGTGTGTGTGTGCCTGTGTATGTGTGTTTTAGTAAACTTATTTTAGAATAGTTTTAGAATTACAGAAGAGTTGTAAAGATAGTGCAAAGAGTTCCCATATACCCATACTCAGTTTCCTCTATTATTAATAGCATACATTATTATAGTATATATTTCACAGTTAATAAACCAATATTAATACATTATTAATATACTAAAACACATATTTTATTCAGATTTCCTTAGTTATTACCCTAACATTTTTTTACTGTTCCAGGATTCCATCCAGGATACACATTACATTTAAGAAACTGTTTTTTAATTTATTTTTTTATTGTTAAATCTCTAGCATGATGTTTTGTATCTAAAGCTTTGAAGAAGCTCAACAAATAATCATAGAATAAGTAAATGATTGAATGAACAAATATGTCTCAAAATAGATACAGATGCTTCCAAATCTGTGAAGAAACTGATCAGGATGTATAACAAAGGGATTTCACTAGTCCAAGAAAACTTTTCATTGAGAGATGGAGTTCTGAATTATTACAAAATGCTACTTTACAGTCAACTAATAGTAGATGTTTTCTCATCTGAACTCAGTGAGAGTACAATGTGTCATACTTTCTATCATTGATAATAATTAAAATAAGATTTAATTTGTATGTTAAATTATTATCAATAATTATATATAAATATCTTATCTAATATAAAAAATAATAGCCCTAGCTGGCTTGGCTCAGTGGTTAGAGCATGGCCCAGAGGACTGAAGGGTCCCAGGTTCGATTCTGGCCAGGAGCACGTGCCTCAGTTGTAGGCTCAATTCCTGCTTGTGGGAGGCAGCCAATCAGTAAGTCTCACATCGATGTCTCTCTCTCTCTCTCTCTCTCTCTCTCCCTTCCCTCTCATGGAAAAAATATCCTTGGGTGAAGATTAAATAATAATAATAATAATAGGTAAAGAATGATATAATTAGATATTTATGAATTTAAGTATACTTATCAAGACCAGGACTGTCATTTGGAAATTTGAATAAATTAGATCCTTAACCTGAGTGATGAAACTGAAGGGGGAAAAATGAAAAAAATAATAAAGTAATACGGAAGTGAGGCTTCTTTGTAGCATCGCCCCAAACACTTAGCCCCGTGTTTCTTGTGCTGGAGTGTGCATTAAGAATCACCTGCAGGGCTTGTGAAAAAACAGGGCTCCAGGATCACTGATTCACAGGCCTGACTCAGCAGCTCGCAGAAGAGGCTGATGCTGCCTGTCTGGCCCCTTTGGACAGCAGGGGCTTAGCACCAGTTTCCGTCTCCTCTCTGCTCCTAGTTTGAACAGGGCCAGAAAAAAATCAACATCTTCACCTGTGCAGTGGAATTCTACTAAGCCTCTCCTCGGGTGAATTACTTAGCAGTGGCTCTACTTCTTAAAAAATAAAATAAGCCTTCAAAATTGTCATTTTTACCATAATGTGGAAGCCAACAACAACAACAACAACAACAAAAAGTTCTGTTTGGTTTTTATTAAGAAGATACTAAACACCCAGTTTTTAATTACAGGCTTTAGGGAATGATCTGAATAAGTCATTATATTCTGTCCACAGGATCTTGCCAAAGAAATAATCCTTGCCCTCAAGAAGGATCTTAAAATATATTTAAACGCAATTACATAAATTAGAGAGTATTATAAGCCATCACAATATCATACATCTCCACGGTACAGTTAAATTTTCTACAACAATCATGAGATAGAAAGCCAATGTTCATTAGCCTCAGAAGCTCAATGATTTAGCAAGAAAAATACAGCGTAAAATAGGATACGTTGTAGATTCCAATCCAGGATTTTAAATTAGTGTGTCCATACCCTTTCCACTAGAACATGCTAATAAAATTTCCAGAAGTGTTTTGGAGAAATTAGTCACACTGGGAGGTCTGGTAAGGAGAGGAAAAGAGTCCTACTTTTCTAGAATTGAAAGGCTCTCAGAAATCACATAGCCCATAATAAACTTTTTGACTCGGGGTTAGGAAAAAAGCAATCAGGAAGCATAAATAGCTACACTGCAATGCTGTCAGCCTTTTTTACTTCAGTTCCAGTGTATCTTGAGCTTTGACTTTAAAGCCCTCCTCAGTTCCCATTATTTCCTGGGAGGGAACTGGTCAGGAAGGAAAGAGACAGTGTCCCCAGCTGACCTCTATTTTCCTGCCTCTTTTATTCCTATTTTCTTTGCTGCTGTTCTTTTCTGGTCCTGAAATGGGTCCAAACACCTAAAATCGCCACCATGACTTATCCTTAAGGATGCTGCTCCTCTGCTCTATCCTGTGAATAAAAACCCCTTTTCATTCCAGTTTCAATGAATTAAAACTCAAAGTCAGGGAAAGCAAACCAAAACTGCACACAAGTAGGCAGGTTTACATATATGATATTCTAACTTAACTCAAGTGTAGCCACAGAGTGGATAGCAGACACCGTTCCCTCCTTTTCAGCACCCTAATTCCTTCCCTCCTCAGCTCCCCACAGTCCCATGGTGTCTGGGAGCATCAGCCTCCCACTAGAGAAATAGGCTAGACAAAGAGTTCTGGGTAGCTAGTAAGTTATTTAATATTTCATTTCCTAAATCATGAATTTCAACACATTTTGGATGAATAATGAGTGTAATTAAATTTTTTTAAATATTAAACATCAAGCTTTTGTTGAATTAGACAACAAAAGTAAAATATCGAAGGTAAACTGAGGACCAGTTAATACATATCATTTGCTAACAATATGTTCTCTTTTCACTTTTGGTTTAAGGTGAGGGAGGAATAAAAATATCTGTCTGGAAAAGAAGTAGGGGTGGAAAGAAAGAGAGGAAGTGGGGTGTTCACAACACAGATGGGTAATCAAAGAATGAGGGGCTAAGAAAAAAAGAAAGGGGTTGTGGTCATCACCCAGGAACAACAAATGTGTCAAAAAGGAGATTTAGATCAGTGATTGTCAGGGGTGTGTGGTCAGTGCTAAATGGATGGAGCTTGGAGGCTTTTTAAAAGGGCAATGAAAATACTCTGTATATTATCAAGATACATGTCATCATATATTTGTCCAAACCTATAGAATGTACAACACCAAGAGTAAACCCTAAGATAAACTATGGACTCTGGGTGATTAAGGTGTTTCCATGCAGGTTCATCCATTGTAACAAATATATCGCTTTGGTGGGGGCTGTTGATAATGGGGAGGCTATACATGTGTGAGGGCAGGGGCATTTGGGAAATCATTTCTTCCTCTTAATTTTGCTGTGAACCTAAAACTTCTAAATGAAATAAAGTCTAACCTACCAACAGAGACAATGGTATGGGGAAGGCCTGGGGGTGGAGGGGACCAATGGGGAAAAAGGGGGACATCTGTAATACTTTCAACAATAAAGATAAATTTCTTTGGAAAAGTCTTAAAAAATGGGGGTAGTAGAAGGGAGTAGATTTAAAAGCAACAACTACAGAACACTGATGACAGAGGAGAGAGCATGGCTGCTGGGTTGGGAGGATGTCTGGAGGCCCCAGCTCTTTCACTACAATGGAGCACCGAGGGGCATGAAGTGAATAGGTGGAGAAAGCTCCAGCCTTCCTCCTAAAGTATGTTTTAGCAAAGGAGCCATAAATAGTTGTTCAGGATTCCTTAGTTCCCTCGGTGCTCCTCACCCTACCCCCATCAGATTTTCCTTTAAAAACACTGCTCTAAATAAATGTTTTAGTCCCATATCCACTTAATAGCATTTATTGAACAACTACTAAGTGTTAGGAATGGTGCCCCGCACCAGGCATCTTACCTGTTCGTCCAGGGTAAGGTGGAGCAGAAAGCACTCTTTCAATTTCAAAGCAAACAAAACATACTGGGCTGGTAGCTGCTTATAGGACACTGTTTAGTTTAACTTCTGACAGTGTGGTCTGGCTTAGTAATATTAGTTCTTTTGTGCTTCACAAAGCTGGGCCTACAACTACCTTTGTTAGTAACTTGTTTATATTGTGATTTTGGTCTGCTGTCTCCAAGGTTCCATCAAACTTCCAACTTCCCTTAAATTATCAACAAAATTCTACAGTAGCTTACAGACATGAGAGATGCCAAGATCCCCTGTTCTTTATAGTCATCTATTCAATAGGAGCTGGATTTCATAAAAGAAAAATCTTTGCTTTCAAGTAAAAACCTGATGATTAAGGATTTCCCTTTGTTGTAAGTTAGAAATTAATAATTAACTCATGATTGCTTTTAGAATAAAAAAGGAAAGCAGAGTAGGCTAATTCTCTCTGAACCTCTTATGATTCATTGAGGAAGGTATGAAAAGCTTCCTAAGGATAAAGTTTTTGCCACGTTAATTTGCATTATCTCATGTAATCCTTTCAGGGTGCTGCAAGTTATATATGACCCCATTTTAAAGATGAGAAAACTATACTCAGGAAGAGAAGTAACTTGTTCAGGTCATACAGCCAGAAACAAGATTTCCATTAGGGCCCGGCTGGCATGGCTCAGTGGTTGAACATTGACCTGGCATCGAGGAGATCAAGGTTTGATTCCCAGTCAGGGCACATGCCCGGGTTTCGGGCTCGATGCCCAGTGGGGGGCCGTGCGGGAGGCAGCAGATCAATAACTCTTATTGATGTTTCTATCTCTCTCTCTCCCTCTCCCTTCCTCTCTCTGAGATCAATGAAGACATTATTAAAAAAAAAAAGATTCACATTAGGTATTCCTCATCAAAGTCTAGAGTCGTTAGGCATTGAAATTAGAATGTGAGAGTGTTTTGTATGTAATCCCTGGGCCTGTACTATTTTTATATGTACTGTGCCAAGGCTATTAGCTAAATCCTTGAGCAGAGAGCAGTGATAGCTGAGAGTTTAGTCACAAGAGATAGAAGTGGAAATACATTACCAAACCTCAGAAATCAGGCAAATCATGGATTTCTCTCTCTCATCCCCCCACCCATACTAGTAGTGGAGGCAAGAGTGCCAGGAAAATGGGGCCACGTGGTGGGAATATCCTGTACTGGCCATTACAACTAAAGCAGCTGAAACCTTCTTGAGTCATCAATTGCCTTGGCCACCACCGGGGCCATATGCAATCAAGTGATCAGTTCCACAGACATTTTGGTTCTTGAAATCACCACGTTCTTTGACAGAAAATATTCTCCCAATATCAGAGACTGTCACAGTTGCTTCAAATGTGGTGATAACATATCCTTTTCATTCATAGTACAAAAAATCCAGCCTATAAAATATCCAGTCTTGTCATCATCCTTACCATGAGTGTAAAGAATAATGCTTGCTTACGTGTAAGAAACTAATGACATTGATTGTTTCTCTTATGCTTCAAATGTTAATTTAAACCACACTGTGGGGAAAAAAAAAAATCCCTATTAAAGTAATTACCATCCTTTGCATAATTTATATAATATTCCAAAGTGTCAGGTGTTATGCTAAAGACGACTAACAACATTTGGCCCTGTCTATGGAAACAAGAAGATAATCTAAATCTTCACCCTGCACCTTTTGGGAAATGTTTAAGTGGTATAATTGCTGTTATGTTTTGTTTTAATTTCTTTGAGAATGAATTTACAAGAGCACTTTAACACTGCAGTGGCTATGTATGATGGGGCATGCATGCATGCAAAGGGCCATTTATGGATTCCTGCAGACTAAATTCCTCTACTAAACCACAGACTAGTTTTACACACAAAGATAAAGGAGTAAGTCTTTGCATGCTCTCCCACTAAGAGCCCCCAATGATGACTCCAGCAGATAGCTTTGATGAAATAAAACTGGCTCAACTGATGGTTAACAATAATTTTCACCAGCAATGACCGATTTCATGTTTGGTGCCTTATTATGTGGTCACAGAACTGAGGCTACCAAGTGATCTCATCTCACACAGAAAGAGAGGCCCTTTCCATAAAATACTCAAGCTAAATAACAAATTTAACATGGACAGCAAAATAGTAATATGGAAACACAAATTTTTGAAAGAATTTTTCATTGTAACATGTTGGTTGCATATACTGATTAGTCAAAAAAAGTATTGGTTCTTTATTATGTATGGAACACAGTCCTCACAAAATTTTTAAGAAATGATTTTATACAACTATACTATTTTTCAGTCCAAAATTGGCCCAGTTCATTTATAAATTCCACTTACTGCTTTTACTAACTCTGACCTTCCCTCACCCTATTTCTAAGCTAGAGGATAACTGTTTTCCCAGTGTAATACCCAACATTTCTATAAGAACTAACTAAATAAATAAATCACAGAGCCATTCAGGGGCTTTTGTATATCCAGATACACTTCTGTGATGCATGGGCAATATTTGTCTGTAACAAATATAAAAATACAAAGAATAGCACTATCTAAAATCCTTACATAGGCTTCTTCTACAGAAAGTATTTTCTGTGTAAACCAAACTCAAAAAAACATATTTTAATTCCTTTCATCTTACCCAGTGGCTTTTAAAATATATGTATAAACTGCTTCTTAATATATCTACTACTTAATTCTCACTGATTCTCCCTAATAGAGATCTAGGCATGAAGGTTTGTATTTACTCCTGGGTCCTACTTTAACTACTCTCTTTATGAATCATATTGTATGACCAGTTTTTATTTATTAACCACACAGGGATGTGTGACTAATGTCACTATTGATTGATACCTAGTTACTGGCCAAAGAAACAAAGCTATGAGCTGGGTCAGGAAAAACTGGCTCAGTCACTGCCTCTTTTTTGTTTGCCCTAGATATAAAATAAATACCACAGCTTTCAGGATGATCATTTGAAATATGATATTTGCGCTCTTCTAAAATTCTATCTCATTTTCTCCCATATAAATGAAAAAATTTTAAACATATGGTGTAAAGTGAATATGTATAATAAATGAATATATAAAACTATTATAACAAAAAATATTGGCCATGAATCTTAGAAAATGCACAGGTGATATAATCATCTTCTATTTTATAACTAGGGGTCAAAGGTACAGAAAGTGGGATTTGGAGTGCATACAATCTATCAAGATAAACCATACATTTTATGCTAATTAAGACCAACTTCTTCTGTCTTCTATATTAGCATTAATTTAGCACTTATTGATATCCAAACTTTTGCCATTACCAAAGGCTTTTCTCTTTAGGACACATTTCCTTTTAACCTTCTCAATTTACAGTAGTCTTCAGGAAACATTAATAATGTAATTTTTAGGTTATAAAGTGCTTTCACAGATATTGTTGCTCTATATGATTCTTTCAAAAGTCCAGTAAGATATACAGGAAAAGCACCATTACTATCCCAGTTTTCAAAATAAGGAAGTTGAAGCACGATTAATATTAGTATAAGTGGAAAGACCTGAGCTGGAGTAGAGACATCTGACTTCAGATTCGGAGCTCTCTGAACCATCGCAAATCTGTATTAATTGCTTATAATATCCACATATACTAACACTCTATCCCAGTTTTGATATGTATGGATATATATTCAATGCTCAAATCTACATTTATAATGGCAATATATTTTAGGAATGATCTCCTGCCATATCCATGCCTTTGTTTAGCTATCTTTTCATTGAACATCCTGGGAGAACATCCCCTGCTCAAGCAGCCACTCTCCCTCGGCTTCTGTGCCTGTGTCGCTTCTTATTGGGGCCTTGAACACCCACCCCATCTGCCAAGCTCCCTTGATTGAATTTCTGGGGCTTTCCACGTGCATTGGGATTTCTTCTATGACATGGGGCTTTGCTCCTTTGTTGTTTTCTTCTTTGAGCTTCATTATCAAGAAGGTTATTTTTGTCTTCCCTGTAACCTCATTAATGCAAGATGGTGAAAGATAAGACGAGAACAGACATCAACAGAGGGAAGTGGCTGAATCCACCACGACTCTTCTCTCTTTATCACTTCTTTCCTTCATTTCTGTTGGGAGCCTCGGAGCTATTTTTCAAGGAAATTCTTGGGGTAGAATATCATAAATTTATATTAATCACATCAATATTACCCTCTTTAGGGTATTTGCTATAAAGTTGGCTACAATGCTTAAATATTCATAAACTTTTGAATACTTGCCCGATATAGTTAATCTCATTCAAATCTTTACTGAAAATTCTTACAGAACAGGACAAAAATCTTGTCATTTTAATCTTTTCTATGTCTTTTTTGTTAACCACTTATCTTGTACTTATAAAATACATTCAAAGATATATGCATTACCCCATCAAAAGTAAATACCTCATCTTTTTATCCACTAGTCTTGCCCTACTTGAGCATATTTGCTGAAGGCCTGAGTTGAGTGGATATATTCAGCAAGAAGAGGAATGAATTAAACTTCATCCCACTGTAGGTAGAGGGCAGTGGAAAGCAAGGTAGAAGATGCTCCATATCTGATACCAACTTTCTGCCCTGTCTCCTCCCTTCTTTGCCTTTCCCTCCTTTTAGTCCTGATGGTCTCTTCTTAGGCTCTGTTTAAGAACATGTCACTTCCCAAGATAGAGATGGGTGGAGAAGAGAGGAAAAGAGAGGGCTTTTTTTTTTCTTTCTGAATATATTTTTACATAATTTAACTCAAGCTTTGTATATGCCTCTTTCTGGGAAGAGATACTAGGCTCATGGTTTTGAGAGTCATCTTGATAATGGAGGATATGAGAAAAATTCTTGTCTTTCTTCCATACGGCATAGACCACAGCTACGAAGTGAATCCTTGGATTAATCCAGTAGGCCACCTCCAGGGAGGTGGGTCAGGCAGCCGTGCAGAGATGCTACATTACTTATATCTTGTGCCTCTTACGGGGGAGGATCATTCATTTTTAAAATAATATTAGCCATCTAATTCACCAACTACTGAAATTGTACCATTTTTATGTCATTTAAGATAGCAGAAGATTACTCTGAAATATCCTACCCTTAGTTTTTGGATACGTCTAAATAACCATTGAATTCCAGGGAGTAGAGAGGTAAATGGGCTCTTCATATCTCATTGATGGGACTGCACATTCCTGCTCTGACAGTCCCCGGGCTTTCCCTCTCACAGAGGCACCTGAGTGCAGGAGGCACGTGCTGCTTCAGGCTGCATCTCCAGTGCGATCTCTCAGCTGCCTCCGCTAACTAAACTGCACAGGTGAGAACATTCTATTTTCAGGAGACTCTATTCTGTCTTTGTATAAAAGCACAGTATTGCACATTTTCAGCTAGTGCCAGTAAAGCCAAAGGGAAACCTTGTAGGAGTTTTCAGTCTAGTGTACACACAGATACTAGTTCTACTCCCACACCATTTAACAGCTCATAAAGTCAGTTATACGTATTCCTTTGATTAAGAGAGATTTAGTGAAGGCGAGCCTAATAACTATATTATGCATAGCATTTAGTTGCATTAGAGAGTTTTGGTATTCTCTGACTAAATTATAAGCCCTCTAGTGAAATATTAAAATGAGATATCTTTGAAAACATACTGATATTGATCTATCAAAAAACAAGAAGCCTAATAATGAGGTATAAAAGGTTAATTCCAGGCATAGCAAAATGGTAGCTTGCCAAAACTGACAGCTTATCCACCTGTCTACATAAGAAAAATAATCCATTTATTACGTGTGTGTTTTTCTGACATCCTTACTTGTTCATATTCCATCACATCAAATTTTTACATTTTGATAAATTTGATCATTACTTCTTAGAAATCTGGATACATACCATGATACATCTTCCCAAATCAAATGATGTGTACTAATGCTAAGCACTGTATTTTAAATACTTTACAAATTTAGTGTCCATGTGTCCCTTACATTCATATTACCTACTGGAGAGAGTTATAGGAAATCTATTTAAACCATAAAAAAACAAAAATAAATAAATCCACAGATTTTAGCTATTCTAAAAATGAGAAATTTCTATAGTCAAAAATGAAAAGATCAACCATGTCATTTAAAACTAAGACAGGCTTTTCTTTTTGTTTCCCCCACTGATAAACATTACACCTATATTTTAAAAATACAAGCTTCTGTTCTTTCTACAGTGGGGAGCAATTTGAAAGCTTACACAATTGAAAAATGGTTCTTACGTAATTCTTGTTCTTGCATCTGTTATCTGAATCAATGGTTGATTTAAATAAATACTTCTTTCCTGAAAAATTATTCCAAATTTCTTTTAAATCAGCAAAGTCACTTTCTCAGAGTGTGGGTTTTGTTTGTTGCTTATTTTTTTGTTTCTTTACAGGAAGAATCACCCAACCTATTCATGACTGGCTTTTCCTGGTCCTGATGCAAAAGCTTTCTTTTGATCATTTATTTATGACTCAAAGCTGCTTTAAAAGACATAGTTGCAGAATAAAATATTTAAGCTCTCTGATAGATCAGCAGGTAAGCAAAATGAATTTACATTAAAAAGAGTAGATACTAATGAATAGTATCTAATATTTTAATCAATATGTATCAGTTTACAAGAATTGCTAATAAACTCTGTATTTTTTTTTTTTTTTTGCCACGCATAAAATAATTCTAATGATTAATTCAACAAGAAAGGTAATTTATTTCAGTTTAATTACATGACAATCACTTTGTTAGCACGAGTAAGGAATCATTTTGCTTCTCCGGAATTTTCTTTTCTCCCTTCCCATCCCCACTGTGGACAACGCCTCACAGAAAACCAGTTGCCCCTCCGTTTCCAAAGCCCTTCCCAGCAGACAGCCTGTTTCCCACACGTTGGTATTTAGATACCAACTGATAACTTGGTGGATTCAGCCCCTCAAGGCTGTTAACAGCCTGACTTCTACCCTGTTCTGTTGTGTCTGCGAGCGAGTGAACTTCTCACTCATAACACCCGGTATTTACAGGACAAAAATAACATCTGTAAGCTGGCGCGGGAGTTCGCAGTGCCTTCAGCTCTGCTGAGCATGACACATAATCGGAGTGCTCAGAATCTTAAGGCAGTTGTACAATTTTCTCAGGTGCATTTCAAGAGTCCGTGAAGACTCGAGGTCTGTGTCGAATGGCTTTATTTATTTCCTTTCTGACTGAGCGGAAGGGTCTGGAAAGGTGACCTACCTTTGTGCGCCAGGCGCAGGCGGGGGTGCGAGGGGCCGGCCGCGTGGCCCCCGGCCCACAGCTCCAGCAGGTAGCCCCACAGCAGCCAGGTGAGCAGGTGCCCGGCCCAGGCCATGCCGCTCGCCCTGCAGCCTCCGACCCTCGGTCTCCGGCGGCCCGAGTTTCACTCAGGACTCCCCTGCGGGCAGCGTGGGAGAGGCTTTGTCAGAGCGCGAGCGCCTTGTCACCAGAGAGCACAGTTCCGAAGTGCCATTTGTCGGGCGGTATTTGGACACGCAAAACCTTTCTTTCCCCGGGACAGTTGTTTATAAGCCGGGAGCAGGAGGACATTCCAAGGAGCGAGTCTTCAGGGCCATGTCCTGCGCTCTCTGCGCTCCCTGCGCCGGTAGACTGGGGAGGGAACGCTGGGTCGGTCACTTCTGCAAGTGGCTCATTCAGGGACGAGCCCCGAGCCCACGCGCCGCCTCCTCCGCGGAGCTCTTCCCGGGCTCCCCGCCGCCGCTCCCAGTCCGCCTCCCGCGCCGACTTGCCAAACAGCGCGCAGCAATGCACCTTCCCCCTGCCGAGCCGGGACCGGGGGCCGTCCCCTCCCCGGCGCGCGGGACCCTCCCCGCGGGCTGCGCGCTGCGGGCGCTGCGGGGACGGGAAAGTTCGCGCGGGCTGGAGGCGCGCTCGGTCTCTAGGAAGCGCTGCGCCCAGCCCCCGGCCCCCCCGCAGGCCCCGCCGCCCCGCCGCCCCTCTGTGGGGGGGGAGCCCTCCTGGGGGTGGGGGGGAAGGGGGGACGGGGGGCGCGACGGCGGGGCCGGATTTCTAGGAATCCATAGCAGAGGAGGGTGTTGCGTCGGGGAGGGCTTTTCAATGCCCAGTCACCAAGAGTAACCCTGGAATCAATACAGATTCATTTTAAATCCTCAGCTAGTCACCACTGAGTACCCAAATTGATTCTTGAGAGTTGCCACCGATTTTTTTTTTTTTTTTTTTTACACTTATGGCTCTTTATAGTGGCTACATCTTATAGATGTTATTTTCAACTCCTGTAAGGGGAGTGTTTCAAGGGCCTAAAAAAAAAAAAAAAGTCATCTCTGTTTCATAGATGTGTCAGAACTAACAAATTATTTTGCTGAGGCAAATTCTTCAAATCAATTAAAAGCCAATCATACATTTTTATCTCAAATTTAAGAATAATTAAATTTTCAAGTGATTTTCTCCTAGATAAGATAACTATGGTAAAGTTGAGATTCTCTACCCAACAGACCCCAGTAAAACAGGTATCAGGAAACAGGATGTGAAATACCTTAGGATTCCACTGCTATGCACTTTCAGTTTATTTTCCTAAACACCACTTTGTGTAAACAAGCTTAACACATTAGGTCAACTTTACAATCTACTTTCAATCTCAAAAACTAAACCAAACACTCTGTAGCTGTTGGCATGGAAAAGAATAGGACTATTTTTTTAAGATGCCAATAAACTTGAATAGATATTTGACTTTTTAAAAAATTTATCTTTATGGTTGAAAGTATTACAGATGTCTCCCTTTTTCCCCCCATAGACCCTCTCCTCCCTCCTCCCCTCCCCCAGCCTTCACCACACTATTGTCTCCCTGTGTTATGCATATATGCATATGAGTTCTTTGGTTAATCTCTTCCCCTCCCTCCCCGCCCCCTTTCCTCTGAGTTGAGAATTAAGTGGTAAATAAATTTCAACTATGATAACTTTTTTCTTATTCTGTATTTTAAATGATAATGAGTACGGACACTTTTTGAGAGTTACATGTTTTTTAAATCATGTAATTAGTACAAAAAGCTAATGCAGGTTACCCTGATATTTTGCATTATATGCAATCACATGTAGAGCCAGGCATTCTCTACCCATTTTCCTAAGCATGATGTAGTCTATTATAAGCAGAGTATATTTAGCAAAATGTAAATGTCACTGGATATTATAAATAATTAGATTTCCAAGGCCTACAAAAGATAACAAACTCTAAACATTATTTAACAGTAAAGCGACATGAAGTTTTTAGAGACTTTTAACCTGGGGTGGTCTCTGTAGGCACTTGCATATTTTAAAAGCCAGTCTGAGGAGCTACAGAGCTAAAGGTTGTTGTAAATGTGATATACTGTACCTTTGGAATCCTCTTTCACTTTCTTCTAGAATCGAAGTAACTAGAAAGTAAATAGCAGTTTTACATGTATTACCTAATGGTAGGATTCTGGAAAAGTAAATATGATGCCCATAACCTTTATTACAAATATATGGCTACTCTCATAAAACTATAATTCTACATAAGATTACACAGTGCCTGTCCTAAATCAGTTTTGGAATGGAGGCAAGGTAAGATGTATCCCATTTTATTAGGATACAAATGCATATCATAAATGTCAATGTGGGAATAAATGTGACAAATGCCAGTTATATACATACAAGCTAAATACCAAGATTAATCTTCAGTTATATGTTATCCTTCACATTAGGTTAGCAAGACAATGTGTCACATGCCAGAGTAATGAGTTCCTCTGGTTTTCTCAGAATGAGATTTGGTGTATCCTCTGTCATCAATGTCATCATTTATTCCCTTTACCTCCTCTCTATGTCTTCCTACCTTTTTCTCTAGCCTACAGAAAACATACAGATGGTGCCAAAGAATGACTGTTAAAGAAAACCTAAACGTCCAGAACTATCCATGTGGCTTTAGCCACTGGCAATGAAATGAAGAGTCTTTGACACCAAACCTGTCATTCACATAAAATAAAACAAGAATCCTCAGAAGCAGGGTAACCATATAATTTGTCACCCAAATAAGACATTTCTGAGAGTAAAAGAGCCTTCTATTCATAATTACATGTAAGCTTTGAATATTATAAACAAATCGGGATATCAAAGTCACCCTACTTGTGAGAGATTTCTAGGTATCACTGTAAACATGGAAATGGAAAAACAAACTGACACCATGAACAGTGAAGGAAAAGCTTTAGTGAATGAAAGAGCTTTGGTACTAGGAACAATACCTGTTGATATTATTATATTTGACTTGAGAAGAGCTCGACTACCAGTTTGAATATATTAGACAACATAAAAAAATTAAAAAAATAAAAGAACAGGTGAGAAGGAAAATGGCGATTCTGAAGGTATTGCCTGCCAGGTCAAATGTCTCATTCCAAAATCTTAACTCTTTATTGCTAGTGTCACAACATTGTATGAAAAGCAACTCAGACTGGTAGTGAGAGAATAAAGGGGGAATGTAGTCCTCAGGAGTTCCAGGATCTCCCAAGGTGGCTACTGTCACTGGTTCCCCAATTATAACAGCAGCTGGCCTCTGAAACAATCCCTCCCAGTATGGTCCCAGGATATATGCTGCTGAATCCTATGGGGTATTTGTTAAAAGAATAGATTCCTGTGTTAACGCATATTCCCAGATTGCCAAATTGTATGTACTAAAATTTGAGTTTTACTGTGATTTCTTCAGGTCATTGTTATTCAAACATTTAACATCTGTTTGTCACTTTCACCATTTTTATCATGATAGCATAGTGTCTGCAATTAAAATTTAATTTAAATTAACTAGATAAAAGCATTTCCTCATAGGCTTGATGTGCTACTTATATTTTTCAAATACATGTGAAAAACAGCAAAAATTGTAAAAGGTTATCTCTGTATCATTTAAAACCATACTTCCCAGCCCCTTGGCAGTATGAGTAATTTTGACCAAAAAAATGCAAGCAAAAGCGATGTGTGTCACATCTGGCCTGAGGCAGTGAAATACTTCTAAGTAATTCTCTGTCACTTTTAAGTTCTTTCTACAGCAAAGGAGGAATCATGAAATCAAAGCACCTCGATTATTAAATCTCCACATTAGGGACAGTGCTCTGGAAAGTTACCCAGACCCATAGCTAACTTTATCTGAGCAGAAAATAAACATATATTATGTTAAGCTGTTAGGTTTATTTGTTACAACAGCATAGGATAGCCTCTTCTGACTAAATGCATACATTTTATCTACTGTGCTTTGGGAATTGTGCTCCTGGATACGCATATAGCATGAACAAGTCACTGACACTGTATTCTTTCCTACCTGTCACTAAAACTACTTCAGCAGAAGTGACTATGACAGCCAGGAGAGATGTGGATATTTGGGGGCTAAGTAAAAGATAAAGTGATTTCCTATGTAATTTTATAAGGGATGGGATATGTCCTTGGATTTTCCAGTTGAACCTTGTACACAAAAATGATGTCATAAACAGTATTTACAGGTGAACAACATAGTACTACCTCTCAAGAATATTATGATTAAAACTGTTAGTAAGCCAAAGTACCACAAGAGCAATGATGAGGATTCTTTTTGTAACTAAAGATAAACTTTCTCTGCAGTGGCCATGACATTTCATGTTCACTAATCCTTCTACTTTTGCTAGCCCTGCAGCATTTCAAATGTCCCAGTATGCCTGCTATTGCTGCTGTGGCCACCGTCATCGCTACTGCTGGACTTTGCAGGCGAGACTGCTGATGCATATATTGATCATTCAGTTCAGATGCCTTAAATCACAGAATCTGTGAGGGTTCCAGAAGTCTGATGGACTACTTCCCACATTCCCTGCTTCGAGAAGATGAGGAGCACCAGCTGCTTTCACTCAGTGGTTAGAGCGTCAGCCTGTGGACTGAAGGGTCTAAGGTTTAATTCCAGTCAAGGGCATGTACCTCGGTGGCAGGCTGATCCCTGGCCCCAGTCTGGGTACTGATGGGAAGCAACCAATTGATGTGTCTCTCTCACATCGATGTTTCTCTCTCTCTCTCCCTTCCACTCTCTAAAGAGCAATAGAAAAAATATCCTCAGTTGAGGATTTAAAAAGAAGAAAAAAGATGAGGAAAACATAACTAAATCACTCCTGATTTGTCTGTGGGGGGCATTCCATCAGTCAGTGCCATCTAGTATCCAATCCAGTCACCTACCTGAAAGAGATTTGGCAGATGTCATTATGATGTCATCGTTTAGATAACAATTTAATAAATTGGCCTTTTATTTTTCCATTTTGACCGTTCATTAAATTTGAGCAAAATGTATACTTTATAGAATTTCAAATTCTTTGTTTCTGACTTACACTAGGTTAATTCTCATTTGCTTTTTGGTCCTTGACAATAAAGAAAAGCAGAAAAAGCATGTTGAGCATTTTATGCCAAGTGTTGGATTTAATTGATTTTAATCAAAGAGCAGTGATGGCTCTCATGCTCTTTCTATGAAAAAATAAAATTGTTAGGTGTGTCATCAACACTGAAAATCCTTTAATTTGTTGGTCCTGAGAGGTTTCTCTATATTCTTCCTTATAAGGTTATAGAGAATTCCTAAAAAAGTCAGTTCCAATCAGTGGCTTAAAAAAACGTAACACAAACCTCTGTCATATATTGGTTTTGGTGTCTATTGTAACATATATTTCTCTGTTATTGGTACCACGAATGGTGAATTGTTCATAATACATGACTAGTATCCTCAAAACCTAACACCATACATCAAACCGATTCCATTGTAATGGAAAAAAAATAACTATTACTGTTGATTTGTTATTTTCTGTAAGTTAAGCACCGTGAAAGGCATAAATATACAAAATTCAATTGAACCCAGACAACAACCCTATGCAATAGGTACTATTTTTATTGCCACTTATACATAAGAAGAATCTGGAACACAGATGGTAAGTGACTTGCCTGAGATGAAATACCAGTAAGCTACAGAACCATCATTTTCAACCCAGACTCTCGGGCCTGTGTTCTAACAACTACACTTGTCCTCTTGGAGAATATTATTTAGATAAGACTTCATGAGGACACTTCCAAATTTCTACACTAACAGAAATGTATCTTTAATACATTTTAATAATGAGCTGTATATGGTTTTAAAATAAAAACCTTTCAAAGCAGTCAACAATCTGTCTCTGTGATTAAACTCACCAGGTAAGGCCTCCATCCAAGGTTGTGTCAGATGGTTGAGAATACTCTGTTCCTCCATTTCAGGTTATAGACTGTCAGCTGTGCAAATTTTAATGTTTGTTTAGTTGACCAGATACTGGCCCTTATAGGCTATTAGGTCTGATAAGAGTCTTCTTAGCTTGGTAGTCAGGCACAACACTGGAGCTAAATACAGTAGGCAAAATTATTAAAGAACAAATTTCTAAGAGAACTAAGAAAATAAGTATTTTAAGAAAAATTTCCAAGTAGTAATAGTTACTCTTATTTGTAGAAATATATATAAATGTATATGTATATGTATATATGCATACACACATACAGGCACATTTCTACTTATGGTTATAAGAGAAGAAGTTTCCAAGAAAGAATTTAAGGGTAATAAATCACTTACAAATAGTTACTGATGTTTATATTACTTTTTCCAAAGGATTCCAAGATTTTCAAACAACATTAATACTAACGTATCTAAAATAAAGACAACACTTTTATACTCAATCCACTTAAGAAACAGACTTAGTTTCTCTATTATCTCCATATTTTTTTAGATACAACTGCTAACGCATGGAGTAATTTATTTAATACATATATTACTGAGTGTGTAATATTTGAAATGCACTCTAGGTAGCTTAAGATATTTCGAAACCCAATATTTGTTTCTTTCTGTTAATTATTTGGATCATTTCTTAAGTTTTTCACTTTTTTTTTTTTTGACAGAAGATCTATGTCTAATGTGTAAGCATTAAGTGAAAAAAAAATGTGTCCCATTATGAAAGAAGAAAATAAAGGACTTAGATAAAGGCAATGCCATTATCTATTAGTTGGCAAGAAACTAAGCAAAAGAGCCAAATATTTTTCAATATATTATAGTATCTTCAATTGTCATATAGTTGGCAGATGAATATAAAACTTTATATGTCATAAAGCTGCCATCAACTCAATGAATATACCTGTTTCGTATTAAAATAAATGGAACCAAGCACTAACTTTAAAGTTGTGAAGAATCTGACAAAAAATCAGAATATTCAAAATAAATCATATTTTGGCTATGAAAGTGAATTTTAGAGTTCAAAGGAATCACAATGACTAAAGAAAAAAACCTGGCAGAAGTCCTATGAAGCCTCTTTTCCCTCAAGGACTTCTTTTCCTTAACACCATTCCAAATAACCATCTATGGAAGAGAGAATATAATACATAGGAAAAAGGAATGTGACGTTGAACCCACTGGTAAGATCGCAAAGATGAGACAAGAAAACCAAACTCATTATTTCACATCACCTTTGATTTAGCTTTACTATAATTTCCACACATGATTTGGCAAACCTATTATTGTTCATGAGCCATATTTTTCATAAGGCAGGGTTTCAGGTATAGTGGCTTTTTCTTTGAATCTGTTGTTTCACTGTTGGGATTACTTTTGACGGGCAGTGTGAGCGGTTACTTTGCATTTCTAGGTACAGTTTTCTGGCTTGTGTGTCCCAGTACATAACACTAGCACCGAATGGAGGCCAAGGCTGGAACTACATCTTTTCAGTTGTTAACAAAACCACATTATAAGCCTAGTCGTGCTCACAATATATTTCTTATTACAAAATAAAGAATGCATTTTATGCAATAATAATGTGACACCTTATGTTCTGAGCATAGCTGCTTTTCATGGCTGATATAATGGGCCTTGTCACTTAAGGGTAAAAGGATTTAAATGTTCCTTGTAAACCCTTTAAGACTTAAGAATTTTCTATTTCTGTTCAAGAAATATTTTCTGAACAAAAGGCTTAGAATTTTGAAGAGATATCTGTAAATATGTCAGAAAAAAGGTAATAAATAGGCAAATATATCTTGTGAGAATGTATTGATTGAAATTTAGTTGAAAACTTGATAATTTGGAGAACTCTAAATCATCCCTGATTTTATGACTCTTCTGTCTCACACCTAAAGGATCTGTAATATTGTTATTATTACTGTGGGACAATGATGCAATTGCATATAAATATATTCTCTTTACATTACCCCGTGTTTTCAATAATATGAATAAAAAATATCAGCTGCTCTAAACCTCAACCTCATTCTACTTACTTGCCAATGAATAAATAAGAAATAAATAAAACAGTGTCTTTCCCAAGAGATCAAAACAGAAAATATTTCAAGCTAGAATTCCACTTTGTATTAGATAAGATTAAGAAATTAGTATGTTGCCGGGCCGGGCGTGGCTCAGCGGGTGAGCGTGGACCTGGGATCCCGGCGATCAGGGTTCAATTCCAGGTCAGGGCACATGCCCAGGTTGTGGGCTCGATCAGTGACTCATCATTGATGTTTCTATCTCTCTCTCTCCATCTCCTTTCCTCTCTCTGAAATCAATAAAGATATATTTTTAAAAAAAAGAAAAGAAATTAGCATGTTTCCGAGGATAAATTAGTTTTTGTGCATAGAGCTATGCCTAAAATTAATTGCCAGAGAATTTCAATAAATTGCTTAATGATCTGAGTGTAAATCAATTACCATTTTAAGTAAAAGTATGAAAGTGGAATTTCAATAAAAACTGTACACTCTGAATGAAATTTAGCTAAGCATGAGAAGTTAATCAGTATATTGTATACTTATATAATGAGCTTGATAAGCTTTATCCAGGACTAAACACAAGAAACAACAATGTGTGTTGCAAATAAAGCTGAAAATCAAATTAAAGATTTCCTGAGTGATGTAAGTTTTAAAAATGTCTTCTTTACCAAGTGTTTTCAACGAGGTAAGATTTATAGCATTAAAAACATAGCACATCATCTCTTCCTGATTTTCTGATTAAAAGTTATGCTAATTTGCTTACATTTTAGAATGCTGTTTCCTATAGTTTTCAGCTATAACAATCTTAACAGTTGGATGACATGAACATAATTCCAATACAGTTTCACCCATTCTGAATCAGCAGCCCGGGGGACTGCACGTTCCTCTTAGAATGGTGCTATTCCCATTCCTTAGTTCACTCTCCTTGCATCAGTTTTACCCTACTCTGTAGGATCAAATAATTCTCGTCTGTTGAATAATCCCCAATCTCACAGAAAAAGGTCGTAGTAAGTATTATTTCCCACCTTAAAAAGAAATCTCTCCCTATCCTCACTTATCCTCTAGCTAGACAGCCATTTCTTGGTTCCAATGTATAGTTCAATTCCTTCAAAATGTTGTCTGTTTTCTGTCTTCATTTGTTCACCCCTCATTTTCTCTTCAGTCCACTCTATTGGTTTGAAATAGGTTTGGTTGCAGGTAGTAAAAAAATGAAAACAATTATTTAAATATGACAAATTGGACTTTTTCCCTCTCATGAACCCAGTCCAGAGGTAGGTCCAGGGCTGCTGTGGCAGAATGAGGAGCTAACTAATGAACAACTAACATGAGCACCTTCTATCTTGCTTGTCCTTCCTCAGTTGGTGACCTCCAAGCTTCAGCCATAACACCCTCTTTTCAGCCAAAAAATAATTAGGAATTAATGAAAAGGACATGCCCTTTTCATTTTATGATAGTTCCTAGGAAAACCTAATATTGCCCACCTCTAAACTGTTGAGTGCCACAGCATTCAAACCTACAGCTACCTTTCTTCTCCGTCTTCCCTTGGGATGGATTTGCAAGGTGTCAACTAATTCAGCTAAGCTTGATTACCTTTTCCAGAGTTTTCTTTTTTATCTATTTCTAGTTAGGTTGAGCCGAAAGGGAAACTCTTGGGGAATTTGGAGGATGGAAGGGAAACAGAAGTCATTTTGTAACACACATGTTTTCTTTTATTTGTATCTGCAACTGCTCCACCTTCCCAGGAACCTCCTTCACCTTGTCTGTTTCCTGGAATAGGTGTGTGTGTTTAACTTCACCACTAAGGGCCCTGGCTTCTGCTGGACACCCACAGCATCCAGGTCGGAGGCAAGAACTGATGACGCAGGTTCCAGTCTGTCTTCATTGGGTTCAGGTTCGGATTTGTGGGTTCCAGCTTGTTTTTCCCTTCCAATTTCACAGTCTTCTCCTTTTCTGACTGTCTGCTGTGTAATTAAAAAGTCTAGCATCAGACATGAAGGCAACAGCTTTACAGAGACTTATTAACCAGCTTCCACAAAAGTATAAGGTTAAATCCCTGTCACAAATCCATGTATATCTCCTAAAAGTTCTAATTCTTTAATTACACACTCTAATAATCTCATCCAAGTCCATAGCTTTTCATAACAACTACATGCTGATGATCCCAAGTTTACATGAATAAAGTCAATTCCTCAACCCTTCCACTAAGTTCAAGCATATTTGTATATCCAGTTGCCTTCTAGGTTTTTCCACTTGGATTTTAATAAACATCTTTAGTTTAACATGTTCACAGCAGAATTGTTGGTTTCTTACTTTCCCTTGCCCCCTCAATTTGTAAACCTACTCCTCTCATTCCAGTAATTTGTGTTGCATATCAATTAGAATAAAGGTCGAATACTTATAGTGATCTATGAAGTCCTTCTTGATCTCATAGACCTGCCATGTCTTCCACCTTATATATCATTCTTCTCCCTCATCCCACTGGAACCACATGACTTCCTTGAAGTTCTCAACCTGGTAAAGCACACTCCTGCTTCAGGGCCTTTGTACTTGCTCTTTCCTCTGCCTATAAAGCTTTTCCCCCAGAAATCCATGTCTTACATCAGAATAATTTTAATTTTTACTACAAATCAAAAAGTTAAGAAGACAAGATTACTAAGAAAATAAATGCTGAACATAATTGCATTAAAATTTATTATGCTAAACACTAATTTATTATATTTCAAATATCTGCCATGATATTTTTATATGAAAGAATTTTTTCAGACCAATATTTAGAGTAAAAAGGCATGTTTTAAATCCTGCTTTAATATTATGTAGCTGGGTTCCTTTAATCAAAATATTAACTTTTATTGAGCATTGTTTTCTAGCCTCTGTGAAGAAGATAATTAAAATAAGTAAACAAGTAGAATAAGTATTTTGAAACTGATATGATTATATTCAAAGTTTTAATATACAAACATTTCTATAATTTTTCTATATTGTTTTGTATTAACATTAACACATTAAAACATTTAAATAAGTACTTCTATTTCAATATTTTGGGGCATGAAAAGATCTGAATGAAGATCTCTAAATATGATAGCTTTTTTTTTTTTTTTCTCTACAATTTGAACAATGAGTTAAAATAGTTTTTTTCTTTTAAGAACTCTCTCCTATCAGGTATTTCTGGAAATAACATTACAAAAAGGATAATTGATTTTTGAGATTAAAATAACTTGGCTCTTGTGTCATTTCTAATGTTCTGTATATTCAGAGGCATTGCTGTAGATATGGAGTGTCTCCTGTGTATTGTTGAAGAGATGTAGGTACTTGGCAACCCAATACCTCTCCATTCCCACTAATGAAATGAATGACCTTTTCCGAAAGACAATCTTGCCTCTTAGGAAAAAAGAGGGCTAATATCTTACAATCAATATAGGAACAGTCTTTAACACATTTTCAACAAGGTCAGAAATTACAGGAGTATAAAATGCTTTTGAAAACTATGCTGAACAACTTAATCTACAGAGCAAAATATTTATAAAATTTGTATCTTAGAGTAGCTTCATTTACTTTAGGGATTGGTTTCTTTGTAAAAATAGACTCATTAAGAGATTTTTTAAAATATTAATTGCTAAAAAATATTCATTACTTACATGTTGGAAAAATGATATTTAGTCTGACAAAATTTATACTCCTTGATTAGGTAACATTACTATTATAAGCCTGTATTCACCAAAATGTATTCATCTCAATGTACCCATTTACTCCCTAAAGAAGAATGAAAAAAATAAATGAATGAAAGAAAATATATCAAATGCTTCAAGTTAAGATTATCTTAAATTTTCTTATTATCAGAAATTATTAATTGCGCTGGCCAGGTAGCTCAGTTGGTTAGAGTGTCATCTCCATACACCAAGGTTTCAGGTTCAATCTTAAAAATTAATAATTAAAATATTAGGTATAAATTTTTGAACTTATAACATGTTTTTTGAATATAATCATTCAAGATAAGCCTAGTGTAGAGAAATTATGGAAAGAAAACCAAAATCTTAAATCATCATGCTCTATTCTAATACAAGTAAGATGATCATTTAAAACTATATTTGGCATTAACATACACTC
Organism: Miniopterus schreibersii; assembly: GCF_964146895.1. Classification (NCBI taxonomy): domain Eukaryota; kingdom Metazoa; phylum Chordata; class Mammalia; order Chiroptera; family Miniopteridae; genus Miniopterus; species Miniopterus schreibersii. Next base: position 52,114,926 of record NC_138118.1, read on the forward strand.
CTGATATAACAAAAATTTTGCGTCACAAATAATCTTTTGTTCCTTTTAGCTGTGACCAAGACCACGTTTTGTTGAGGATAAAGCTTCAAAATTTATGTCTTTCTCCCCACAACAGGGAACTGTGGGTTTCTCACCATTCTGGTCTAGAGGAGCAGAGACAGGAGCCACAAGACTGCATCATGTTCAACATCCATCCTTCTCAAAGGGAATTGTCCATCCTCCTTGTTAAAGGTTCTGCTATTTTGGAGCTTATTCCTTTTGAACTAAACACTCTTCTCATTGATGCTGCCAACAACCACTTTATTAGCCCCAATCTTTCATCAAAGACTGTGGCACTCGTACGGCATTCTAAGTGATTTCAGTATTCAAATGACTAACTTACCCAACATTTTGAATTCTTTGAGCTTCTAATCACCACTGATTAGCTTCTTCCTAAAGTCCAATCTCATGCTCACAACTTAAATATTTTTACTTCAAAAGCTCTCCATGTCCAAAAGCATTAATTCTGTAACCATCCTCAGAGCAAAGCCTCCTCTACTCCAAATTTAATTTCTCAGTCCTTGGATTTGTAAATCTCCGGTGCCAGAGAACAAGAATTTTAGGTTTTGCATCCATAGGGTCTCTGCCTTAGCTACTCAACTCTGCCATTATAGTGCAAAAACAGCTGTAGATAATATGTAAACAAGTGGGTGGCCATGGCTGTGTTGGAAATATAAACTTTTTAAATAGACACTGAAGCTTGATTTCCTTACAATTTTTACATGTCTCAAAATATTATACACCTTTGAAATTTTTTCAACCATTTAACAATGTGAAAAACTTGTTTTATCTGCAGGCTATACAAAAATGGCCATATTGGGCCTGTGGACTGTCATGTGCAAACCCTGCTTTAGCTCATCAGCACACCTTCAGATTACTTACCTTTTGACTTTCTTCCAATTCATCACCATTCTTTGTTTTTACTTCCCTTTATCCTGCTTTGATTCTAAGATTGCCCTTATGGAATTCCAAGATGGCAGTGGATTAAGTGGAAGCTACATTGACACTCTCCCAGGACCAAATCTGAATTGCAACTAAAATACAGGAAAAACATCCTGAATAATTGACTGAGGGCGAGCTGGAGAGCACCCTCATAACCAATGACCTAAAGTGGAGACCACATAGAGACGGGTAGGAAGTGTGGAGGCACGAGAGAGCTGGCTGGGCTCCCACAGGCAGCAGCTGAAGGTCTGGAGGGGTTCCCACTGATAGCTCAGGGGCCAAACCCCAGGCTGGGCTCCCTAGTCCAGAGCACCAGAACTGAGAAAGGTGCCCACATAACATCTGGCTGCGAAAAGCAGCAGGGTTTCTGTCTGCCAGGGAGAGACAGCTAAGATTGCCCTTATTTTAATAATGCTATCACCAATCAACCTTGTATTCTTCAACCATTGACCTTGTTAACCTGATTACATGTTTTCTCCATGACGAAACCCAAAGTAGCTAGGCACTGCTGCAGAAAGTCAGAGAGGGAGGAATGAAGTTACACTAGAGATATAAACACTGACTCCGCTGGGCTCTCTACACTGCTGGAGCTGAGGTCTCACCTCATACCCTGCTAGGAAGGATCCACTTCCAAGTTCACTCAGGTTGTTGGTAACATTCAGCGTATTCTGACTGTGGATCTGAGGACTTCAGGCTGTCCATGAAGGCTGCCCTAAGTCTTAAAGGCCCCCCATAGATTCTTGTCATGTAGGATTCCCCAACATAGCCACTAGCTTCCTTAAAGTGAGCAAGGGAAAGACTCTGACAAGACAGTACTGTCTCATATAACGTAGTCAAACGATCAATATACATAAACATGTATATGCCACCACTTTTGCCATATTCTATATGTGATATATAGTTATATCTATAGTTATATCACCTATAAGATGGAAATGCACCCTGAGTCAAGAAAGGCACATTGTGCTTAAAGAGAAATTTTAAATGTTCCTTTCATGGTATTTAAGTTGCCTCCTATTTTACAGTCATTCTATTCTTTGCACAGCTGTTGTGCTTAAGTTTTTCAATAATTTATCACTTGAGAGGCACTTTTCATTTTTAAAGGGCTCCCAAGCAGCTATCAGTAATCTTTTGATGAAAGGATAACATAATAAAAAAGGTAATATTAATATCTATGCATGTTCAAAAAATAGATTGGTCATATCTGCTTTGGCTTTTTAAAAAGTTATTTCGTTGAGGTTGTCTCTATTGAAAACCAGGTCTGTAGACTAGGTAGTTTGCTGTCATCTTTTGTAGGTAGATTCTAACCAAGTTGTTATGAAAGTTACATCTGACCTAATAATTTGCCATTTCCATAAATACAATGACACTATTTTGTAAAAGTATTTATAATTGTACCTTGGATACCACTGTAGACTGTTGCATACCCAGTTATTCATCTATATGGCAATCCTCACAGAATAAATAACAAGAATAGCTTTATAATAAAGAACAAATTATACATATGTATGTATGCATGCAAATACACTCAACATATTCAGGGAATTTGAAGAAAGTTTTCAAGAAATATTTATAACTTGTTAGATTAAAATACTTATAATTTGTTAATTTATAAAATAATTAGATTTTTGGAGTTTAGACAATTTAAAAATGATTAAAATCTAATATTCTACTTTTAGGTTTTTTCTGTCTCTAAATTAGAAGACAATTAATTACTTTTCTAATAATAAGAAACACTGGTATGATATTTTTCACTCATAACAATAAGAGAGGGAAAATCAGAATTGCAAATGGTACAATTTTCATGCAGAACACAATAAAACTCCAGAATGCATTTTAATGTTTTTGTATTTGATGTATCTCCTTTTGTTATCACATTGCCAAAAATGATTTTTGTTGTTTTAAAACATTAGGAACCATGCTATTCACATTATTTTTGTTTTTCTTCATGCAGGCAATGTACAATGAACATCTTAGCCAGCACTTCAGTGTGATTTCAATAATTTCTTTTTGTCTTAAGTTATGATTATAGTGGATTGGAATTTTCTGTCCTTTGTTTAGGTATGTAGAACTTCTTTGTATTTCTGGAACATATTCAGGAGAACTAAGACATTTCAAATATCTTTTGTGTATTTTAAAAAATGCTCTTCTAAATATCCACTAACTTTACAACAACAAAAAATATACCCAGGTGTCCTCCCTTTATGTATCTAAGTGCCCATCCTCCTGTGAGTGATCCTTCAATTGATGCTTTTATTTGTCTTTTAAAATCTATAATTAACATATGCTTTTAGCCATTCTTTTTTTAGGTTTAGTAGGTTAAACTGAGTAATCACTAGTCATTCTCCAAACTTTCAGTTATCTTTATTGTGTTTTCCACTAGCCTCTTAAGATACCAAGGCCTAATAAAATGTGACACACCCTTATATTAAAATATTAGGCTGCTATTTAAAATATTCTCTTTTGGATGCCCCTTTAATAACATGTAAAAAGCTTATGAAATAGTATGAGTGGAAAAATTAGAATATAAAATTGTATATAAAGTAATGTTTGTATGTATACAAAAATATCTAGCTAAACTGAGAGTTTAACAGTGTCTGTCTCTGAAGGAAATGGTTTTCATAATTTTAAATTTCTCTTTTATAATTTTCAATAGATTTGATAAGCATATATTACATACATAATAAAGGACATTTTTCTTTTTCTTTTCTTCATTGCCCCATTTTATTGTCTTTTATTATTGTCTCTAATATAATTTGCAGGTGTTTGAGACTAGATCCATTGTATTTGCAATTCTATACTTTGCTTCTTAAATATTATTTTACTTCTAATAAAAAGTCACCTTATGGAAGGTTACTATGCTGTAGAATTGAAGTCATCAAATTATAGCCACAGGCTAAGGCAACCCACAGTTAGCTAAGAAAAGTTTTATTTTTTTTTTTTTTTTATGGTTGGAGAAAATCTAAAGAATAATATTCTGTGATATGCAAAAACTAAATTAAATTCAAACTTCAGTGTTCATAAAGTATTATTGAAACACAGTCACACACATTTGTTTACATATTATCTAGGACTGCTTTTACACACTGAAGGGCTGAGCAATTGAAACAGGAACTTAATGGCTCACAAAGCCTACAATATTTACTATGGGGCCATTTACAGAATGCTTGCTGACCCCTGATCAAGATCTTGGCTTCTCAAGTTTTTTATGCATACAAATCACAAAGAGGATCTTCTTAAATATAAATTATGATTCTGTGGACTAAAACTCTGCATTTAATAGAAGTTCTAGGTGATGTTAATTCTGCTGATCCATAAACCACACTCTAAGCAGTAAAGCTCTGGATTACCAGTTTAAAGTAATATGCAAAATGTACTAGTTAAAAAAATAATTTAAAAAAGTCATCATTTCCAAGGCATTTTTTTCCAATTGTGTTTGTGCATGTGTATGTTTGTTTGTGAGACTTCAAATCAACATTTTGTTGAAAATCAATAATAATGGATCTGGACAGATTGTGAGTAGGGCGAGAGAGAAATGTATAATAAAAGAAACAGTTGCAGATCATTTAAAAGAGGAAGGGGAACAAGACAGTGGCTTAGGTAACAGCTGCACCCGCTGCCTCCTGCAACCACATCAAAATTACAACTAAAATACAGAACCACCAGCACTCAGAGCCTCCTGAGATCTGGCTGAACAGAAGCCCCACAACCAGGGAGCTGAAGCAGCACCGAGACGGGTAGGAGGGGCGGAGACAAGGGCAGATCGGGGCTGAATCCCAGAGACTGGGCTACAGGCCCACACCCGGTGCCTTGGTTGAAACCTGGGAGGGAATCTAGATGGTGGGGGTTTCCCAGAGGAAGGAGGGGTCCCAGCCCCACGGCAGGCCCCCAGCCCAGGGCTCCAGTGCCGGGAAGAGACGTCCCCACAACTCTGGGGTGTGAAACCAGCTGGACTGTCACCGAGGGTCGCGGAGGCTGCGGGAGCCCCAGCAGCTCCTCTTAAAGGGCCCGCACACGGACTCACTCGGACGCTCCCTCTGAGCCCAGCTCCCGGCAGCAGCCTGAAAGGACCCGGGACACTCGGGGGGGAACTAACCTGCCTGAGATCCGGGCGAGAGCTGGAGGGGCGGCTTCCTCCCAGGCAGAAGGGCTGGCCGAGGCCATGGCTCCTTTGGCGAGTCCTCCCCGCACACAGCCGGCACGCAGGTGCCATATTTGAATCGCCAGCACCTGACCCACGCCTTTGGCCCCGCCCCGTGATTCCCGGAGGCCCCGCCCCTCCCCACCTGCTGCTCATCGGGGCCATTTCCAGGGGCTTTTCTGTGCAAGTGGCCTCTCAAGCCTCATGCTTAGGACTTTCCTAAAATCTCTCAAACAAGCAGCAGCTACCCCATACAGCCTGATAAGTGGCCCCAGGCCTGGCACTAGAGGCAGCCTGCACTGGCTCATAGCTTGGCCTCTCCTGGACACCTCCAAGCCCAGCACAAGTAGCAGCCAACTACGGTTTGCTGAGCAGCTCATGCTGGGGGGCCCTGGGCAAGGCACTGGCAGAGGCTGACTTTGCACCTCCCAGGAGGACCCAGAGACAGTGCACCTGGTGGTCAGACTCAACCACACTGGATTACAACCCTACCACAGCCACGAGTAACACACTCGAGGGGCACACTTGGTGACCACCAAAGCTCCACTGAAGTAAATCCTGCTCCATATGGGTGTCTCCAGCACAGCAGCTCTCTGGCTGTAGTTGCAGCTGGTCCTCACAGCCGATTTGCCTGGGGCTCAATTCCTCCAAGTGATGCCAACAGCAACCAAGGCTCAGCTACAACAGGACAGTGCACACAGCCCACACAGGGGAGCACCTAGAAGGCCCAGCTCAGGTGACTGGGGAAGCTGAGCCACTGGACCCTACAGGACACCTACTACAAAAAGCCACTCTATAAATTCCAAGAGAAATAGCAGCTCTACATAATACATAGAAACAAACACCTGGAAGCAGCCAAAATGTGGAGGCAAAGAAACATGTCACAAAGGAAAGAACAGAAGAAATCTCTAGAAAAGAAACTAAATGAAATAGATCCAAGCAAGCTAACAGATACAGAGTTCAGAATTTTATTTATAAGGATGCTCAAGCATATTAGTAAGAGTATGATGAAAATAATTGAGAAAATCGATGACATAATAAAGTACCAATTTGAAATGAAGGCTACATGAACTGAAATGAAGAATAATTTACAGGGAATCAACAGTAGAGTAGAGGTCACTAAAAATCAAATCAGTAATTTGGAACATGAAGAAACAAAAAACACCCAACCAGAAGAGCAAAAAGAAAAATGAATCCAGAAATATGAAAATAGTATAAGGCGCCGCTGGGACAACTTTATGAGGCCCAACATTCATATTATTAGGGTGCCAGAAGGAGAGGTAAGGGAGCAAGAAATTGAAAACATATTTGAAAAAATGATAGAAAACTTCCCCTACATGGGGAAAGAAATAGACTTACAAGTCCAGGAAGCACAGAGGGTCCCAAACAAGAGGAACCCAAAGAGGCCCACAGCAAGACACATCATAATTAAAATTCCAAAGGTTAAAGACAAAGAGAGAATCTTAAAAGCAGCAAGAGAAAAGCAATTAGTTACCTACAAGGGAGCACCCATGCGACTCTCAGCTGATTTCTCAACAGAAACTTTGCAGGCCGGAAGGGCATGGCAAGAAATATTCAAAATGATGAGAAATATGGAACTACAACCAAGATTGCTCTACCCAGCAAAGCTATCATTTAGAACTGAAGGTCAGATAAAGAGCTTCTTAGACAAGGAAAAGCTAAAGGAGTTCATCACCACCAAACCAGCACTACAGGAAATGTTGAAGGGTCTTCCTTAACAAGAAGCTAATGAACAAAAGAATCTGATGAACTAAATAGATCCAGAGACATTGACGCATGTAACAGACGATCATATTTCAGAGGGAAGAGGGAAGGGGGGGTGGAGGGTGGGAAGAGATTAGCCAAAGAAGTTATATGCATATTTGCATAACCCATGGACACAGACAATGACGGGGTGAAGGCCGAAGGAGGGGGTGGGAGTGAGGTGGAGGGGGTCAATTGGGGGGAAAAATGGGACACCTATAATATTTTTAATAATAAAGATAAATTTTAAAAAAAGAAATAGTTGCAGAGCATTAATGTACAGTAATATTTTTTTCCTTTTTAAAAAAAAAAATATCTTTATTGATCTCAGAGAGAAGAAAGGCGAGGGAGAGAGAGACAGAAACATCAAAAATGAGAGAGTCATTGATCGGCCACCTCCCACACGCCCCCCGACTGGGGATTGAGCCCGCAACCCTGGCATGTGCCCCGACCAGGAATCGAACCCCTGTCGCCTGGATCCTAGGCCGATGCTGAACCACTGAGCCACACCCAGGAAAATTTTTAGGGGAAAATTTCTAAGTGTTCTAACCTATATAAAGTATTCAGTACACTGACACATCCCAACAGATTGTATTTTTTGATATAATTATTCAAGTAATAATAGAAGAATGAAACATACTATATTCCCACAGATACGAAAATATTCAATTCTGACAGAGTAATAAATGTGTGCATAAAATCTATAGTAATTATTAGGTTATAATTGCTCAGTTCTTTTCTCGTTTTGAGAAATTACTCAAACTATTTTAAAAATCACAAAGAAAATGGCCACCATAGGAGTAGCCCCTACGCCTCTCTTTCTCAGTATTGGGAGAATGACACTGTGTTGGAGGAGCTTTCCCAGGGAGGAACTAAGTCTTACAATCTTTGCTGTGTGGGGTGCTCTCTGTTTGGATTCTCCCTCTTTCTAAATTGCTTCCTCTCCTCGTAGGCTGGTATGGGACGGTGAGCTTCTGATTGTCTTCTCTCTGGAGTTCTCTTTGTCCTTGTAAAATTTAGCAAACCCAGGGCAAGGAACCCTGAGGCTGCCAGTTTATAGCAGCTCTTGTCTAAACTTTAGGGAGAAGTGTTCTACTTGGGTCAAGATTCCTCGCCTCTGGTTAATAGGGGAGGATACTCCAGGAACAGGATCAGAAAAACACCACTAAGCCTGATTCCAGTCTAGACCTAAAAACTAGAGAGATAATAGAATCCCAGAGTAATTTGGGATTAAAGCCCTGGTAAAAAAAGCAAGTAAATAAATACTTAAATGTACACTGCCGTTTACACTGTAGTTGCATTCCTGGAAAATCCCACATCCCTTATGTTTTAAACCCCAGATACTTTTGTTCATTTGTTTATATGTGAAATAGAAAATGACTTTATGTTCAGAAACTGTAAGTAAGTATTTCAATTATATCAATGTTTAGCAAGCTATTTCAAAGTTTTTTCTGAGAAAAGGAAATTGGATCTGCAGGTTTAAAAAAAAGGACTATAATTACATACGATACACATTATTTAATATCCATAGGGGTTACCCGCCTGGTGGTTCCTCAGCTTCTTTGCCTGTCCCTTTCTGAGCTTGGTTAGCAGATCATTTTCTTTCTTACTTCATTTGACATCCAGCAAACACAGCCTGTGCCCACCACAGGGATTACTTCTTAGTCTGGTTTTGCCTGTAAATCCGACAGGATTATCTAATTATGTTATCTATGGGAGTGAAATTGAACTTTTTTCTTTCTTTCTTAATGAGTATGTTCTTATTCTATAAATCTAGACTTATTATTTTACAGTTTATTTCCACTAATTCTATGAAGGTTATAAATCTCATGCATCTAAAATTATTCTACACAGGGAAAACACACGTCTACTGTTGGTACCTGGCCTTACTCCTTCACATTTTAAGTAAATTTCTCTTTGAAGATCTGGTTTAAATTTCAACTAAACATGAGGCACCTGCATGGGTAGCATAAGAAACCAATTATGATGCTTTTCTTTATAGATAATGTATTTTCTGGGAAATAAGCCAGAGCCTGATCTAAGTCATCTCTAGCACTTTTAGCACGTTTACTCTGCAAATGCTAATAAAATATGTTCTTCCTAAATAAATTCATTTCTATTTAAATATATTTGTAACAATTCTATAGAACTATCAGAGTTAGAAGAATTTTAATTCCCATTTTTTCAAGGCCTTAATTATGAGAGAGAAAAAAAAGACTTATTGGAAAAGTTGCCATTCTCATTGCATTTACTGTCTTTCTTCTTTTTCCCCCCCCTCAATGTTAGAAAGTGCTGTTAAATCAAAAGAGTCCCAGTGCAAGAGTGGTTTCTAAATGTAGAGTTGGAGTTACTTTTTCCCTTTTCTGTAATTTAGGATTTGGCTCCCAGGTTGATTCATAAGTCTAAAAACAGGGCAGAATTTATTTTGGGCTTTTTTAAAGGTAGAAGTCACTTCAACGAATTTAAAAAGCACTATAAATGACTACCTTTGACCAAGGAGGTTGCTCAGCTGTGGAAATGAAAACAGCTGGACTGGTTAAGCGGTGGTGATTCAGACTGAGTCACAGGCCCACACCCACATGGAAAATGCAAAACCCTGGGGACTTTAGGGGATCCCTAGAGGCTGGAATCCCCTCTGGGACCTATCATTGTGTCTGGACAGCCTCGGTCAGAGAGTATTTCTTATGGTTCCCTATCCTTTTCATCATAATTTATAGGAGTCTTTATTTACCTTTCCAATAAGTACTGGTGAGCATGAGTAATTGCAGAATAAATTAAGATATGCCCAGCACATACTTGAGATGACACAGTCCCAGAGAAAACATCAACCTGCCAATACCTTCCTTTAGTCTGGAAATCTGGAGGAGTCCAGATGTTTCTGGAGTCCCCAAAGGCCACAGCACTTCATGTCTAACTCACTGGCAAGCAGAATGAATGAGGTACAGGACATGCAGTCCTACTTTATTGCCCACCTAATAGCCAAATCTTATCTTATAAGTACTCATATATTAAGTGTTGGAGACTTTAATTTTTAGATAATTAGAAAACCGTTCAGTCCTTAATAATTTTAAGGAATCTAGGTTAACTAAAGCTCAGATGGAAATAAAATATGTGAGAGTCCCAGGAACTGGCCTCCATTAGGGCCTTTGGCTTAAGAGAGCCGTTGTTTACATTCATTAAATTAATTACCCATCCAGTTCTTACTCCAACAACCCTACAGCCTCAGTAGGACCCATAGTCCTTGATCCTACCACCTCTCCACTGTCCCTCCCAGCCCACCTTTCTCGTGTCATTCTCTGTTAGCCCAGTTACATCCTGTGGTCCATCTTTATGATCACTCTGCTTACTCTGTCAACGCCTTTGTCTCTTTCTTTCATCATCATATTTTCTTAGCAAGACACCTAAACCTGCTACATCCAGCACTTTATATCTTGGCTAATAAATCTCTATTCTTCCAGATGCTCAGGCCTGACTCAGCTATATACCTCAGACTCCATATCCAGTTGATTTGCAAATCCTGGCAGTTCCACCTGCAAAAATATGTCCACAATCTAAATCATTGCCTCCCACCTTCAATAGTGCCTCTCTGGCCCAAAGGACCTTCACCTTGTTCCTTAAATAGAGTTAGCAATCTCCTAACAAATCTTTCAGGTTGATCACTCCTTCTTTCTTCCTCACTCTGCTCTCAATTAAAAAAAAAAAAAAAAAAAGCCAGAGTAATCCTTTTAAAAACAGAGTGTAGATAATGTCCCTCCTCTGCTTAATACACAGTAGCTTCTATACTCATAGTAGAAGCCTCCCCTTCTCTGCTTCATTATCTCTCAGGCCTCATCTCCTATTCTTTGCTCTTGTTCACTCCACTACTGTCCACAGATCTCCTAGCTGTTTCTCGTCATTCTAGCAATGCTCCCAGGTGCCTCAGGGCCTTTGAACTCATCCATTTGGCCTGGAATGCTATTTCCCCTGGATGTTAGGTTGGACTGAGGATGGAGAAGGGCTTGCTTTCTCACCTCCTTCAGTTCTTTAATTATCTTGAATTCAACCTTCATGGAAGATTATTACTGACTACATTATATTTAAATTTAATATTTTAACATCTTCATAATCCATTCTATTTTCCTGATTCCCCCCCCCATCTGTTGCATTTATTATTCACCACAATACAATTTATTTACTTATTCATTTTGGTTTTATTGTCTCTTCCTTTTAGAGAATGTGTGTATGCTCAAGTAGGTCATTTGTTTATTTTTTCACTATTGAATTTTTTAGTAACTAGAACAGTGATTGAATATAGTATTTACTTAATTATTCTTGTTATATAGACCGAGACCTTTCCACAGTGATTGTGCTTTCTTCTTAAATTTTAAATTATTTATTCAGGAAAAGAAGTACAATTGGTTTTTAACCATCATAATTGGTAAGAGCTTGGGCTCTGGCATCAAAGATCTCGTGTTTACAATTGGCTCCACCAATTGCCAGTTGCATGACCATAGGGATAATAATGTCCACTTCACAGAGCAGTTGTAGTATATTAACGGAGATCAAACATGAAAATTTGCAGAATTCTTGGCCAGAGTAAATACTGGTCACTGTTAGCCATTGTTTGTATAGTATTTATGACTTTTCAGTAGGATGTGGAAAAATTTTTATTTCCCCCCCCGTTATTATAAAGGATCACACAACATTCTGTATTAATGGAACTGATGACATATTGTGGGAGCAGGAAAGTTGGATTGTCACCTCCACTTATGTTCAAATTTGAGATGCCAGGTCTCAAACAGTTTCCCTTTCCAAAATATGACATTCCCAACCCATTGAAATAGTTACCATCATGCTTGTTCCTATTGTGTATTCAGAGACCCACCACTATAAAATCTATACATTAATTTTGAGCTATTGTGTTTTAAGCAGAGGAGGGACAAAATCTGCACTATGCTTTTAAAAGGATTACCCTGGCTTTTTTTAAATTTAATTTTTTAAATTTAGAACAGGCTGAGTGAGTGGAGAGGAAGGAGTGATGAACCTGAAAGACTTGTTAGGAGATTGCTAACTATATCTCAGGAACATTAATCATAAAGCAGAAAAGCCACAGAGAGAATAAGTATTATCAAGTATGCTTGGCTGGACAATATGGGAAGGAAAAGATCTTGAGGAAAGGGGTTGGCCTAAAGGAGACAGGTCCAGGTAAGGTCACAAAAGGAAAATATACTGGCACTTTGCATCTATCAGTTGAAATGCTCATTTAGAGAAAAGATAGAAAGACAATTAATCACACACTGACGCTGGTAGTAATGCTTTTGATTAAAATACATCAACTATCCAATTCATTATAGGATTAAGATCTTGTTTTTGTTTTTCAATTTTTTTTTTTTTTTGAGAAAAAAGGCTAATTATATAATACCTATAACAATGAAAGTGTAAGTAGAGATTCAATGATTTGTATTTCTGGGACAATGGAAACTATTTTTTTATAAAAGAAAAATACTTTTATTTAGGGATGAAATCAACAGATAGATTTAATTTTATGAAATAGGGAAAGCAGTGTAAAGGCCAAGATAACTTGCTATTGTGTAGAAAAATATTATCTTGGAGTTATTATTATTACAGTATCAATAAAATGACTTAAGGTAGGCAAGAAAACACATATTTTAAATGCGAGAATTTCCATAATAAAATACTAGGAGCATATAATATGCTTTGTAATATGTTTAACTGTATTATTATATTATATTACAAAATGATTATCCTATTCTCATTCCTTAGGTTCTGACTTTCAAAAAAATGAAAAATATAAATAAATTTGGTTTTTGAGCAAGTCTATTATATTTCCATTAGGGTAAATTCTTGTTTCAAGATAAGACTTAGTTATTCCTTACAGGTAAATTTGCATACTTATACAGACATTCCGTACATCAACTCTCAATAACAATGATGTTGAGTCAGGAGCGGCTCTACACAGTTTCTATGTATTAAACAAACTTGAGATAGATCACATTATTATACTCATTTTATAGACAAAAATTCCTAGACGGAGAGATGTCAAATAACTTGCCAAAGACTGCATAATGAACAAGAAACTAAGGTGTGTTCACATGTGATAAAAAGATATGTAAAGGTGCCAACATGGTCAGATGCCTCAGATAATCCATTTTTTAAAAGTTTAAAAGTCGTTGATTGGCTTTCCTACTAGCTTCAGTGGGGTAGAGTAATAAAAGCCAGATTTGGTACCTTAGGCCTGAATTGGAAGTCAGAGAGTGAACACATGTATTTTAATAAAGTGACAGATAATATTAAATTGTATTGATTACTAAGGATATCAGTTCGTGCTGGGAAAGGAAGTGGGGAATGGATCAGAGAAGGCTTCCAAGAGGAAATGAGACCTCTTTTGAACTTGAAGGACGGGTGGGAGCTTACTAAAAGACGAAGGCGTGGAGGCAGAGCAAACCTGGGCTGAGGGAATGCAGGGAAGACAGGCAGGGCTGAGAGTGAAAGGGGAAGTGGGGAAGAACAAAGCTGGAGATGTAGGGAGAGGTAAGAGTAGGGAGCCTTGGATGGTCTCCCTGAAACCTTTAACTTTACCCTCTATGTGACGGGGGAGCTTTTGGTAATTTGAAGCAGAGGCACAATATGTTTGGGTTTGGGTTTGGATTTTATATAAAGCACTTTGACAGCTTTGGGTAGGATTTATTTGAAAAGGGGAAATTTGGTATTAGAATGATCCAGGAAACAAAAGCACACCTATGATTTTACTGGAAGTGACCATGGTGATTAGGAAAAGGAACACATGGATAAACATGTAAAAGGTGAAATCAGCAGGTTTTAGTCATTATTTAGAGGTGAGTTATTAAAGAGTCATCTCCTGGTCTTTTTGCTTGTTGGCATCAAAAATAAGATAGAAAACAACAGGCCCAGCCAGTGTGGCTCAGCGGTTGAGCGTCAGCCTATGAACCAGGAGCTCATGGTTCGATTCCTGGTCAGGGCACATGCCTGGGTTCCAGGGTCGATCCCCAGTAGGGGGAGTGCAGGAGGCAGCCGATCGATGATGTTTCTCTCTCATCAATGATGTTTCTACCTCTCCTTCTCCCTTCCTCTCTCTGAAATCAATAAAAACATATTTAAAAAAAGAAAAGAAAAGAAAACACAACAGGAATTGCAGAAGGATGCATTAAATTCTGGACAAGTCGACTTTGGGGTTACTCTAGGACAGCGTGGAGATGTGCAGCAGAACGTGGGATGTGCAAGAACAGGCCACGGGCTTATGCACTGGAAGGTGTTGTTTGGCAGCAGCTGGTCTTTGGACTCCAGTTAGAACCCGAGATTGGAGCCATGAGGATGGGTGCAAATACTCAGCAAGAGAAACAACAAGAAGAGAAGTTGGCTGAGGAAATAGCTTAAGAGGAGAGTAAGACATAACTTTCAGACAGGGGCAGAGGAGCCCAGGAGGAAAAAAGACACTAAACCAAAGGTAAAGCGTAGAAGAGCCAAGGGAGGAGAGAGCATTTCAAGAAGGGAGTAGAAACACTTTAAATAAAAATGCTAAGTAAAACAAGAACATTTGGCTTCGGCAATTGGGGCCGGGCTAGGGCGCGGTATCATTGGTTTGCTTTATGGTGCAGTCACTCTGAGTTGACATAGAAGCCGGATTACTGTTGCTTGAAGAGGGAGTAAAAGGTTTAGGACCCCATGAATCTCACATTTCCCCAAATGATTTTCATCTTGATCCTAGGCAGTAGACGGCTGTCTCTGGTTTCTGTGTGGAAGGGAGATTCACGATTTCTATCACCATTCTCAGCTGTTTCACAACCAAAGCTTTTAAACTTAACGTGAAATCTAACTTTATGTTGTAACTATAATGTGGTAATTTCTTATGAACTGGTAGTAACCTGATATTGTTCAAAACAGTTAGTATTTAATAGAAAATTATGTACCCATTCATGCTCTGTAGTTTCCACGACTAGGAGAAAAAAAATGTTCGACTATCTACTTAATCGTTGGGTGCTTTCCTAATACACAATATGTAGATTTTACAAAATAATTTTCACTACTTATTTAAGAAAGACAGGCTTGTGATTTTGTTTTTGCTCCTTTAAAATTATTCAAAGAAGATAATTATGTCAGGTTCTACAATTTTTATTGTCTTAGTAATAACCAAATCTTCACTCCATGCCCAACTTTATTTTATACTCTGATGATGTGGTTATTTGCACACACTGACAAGCATTATGAACATCTAAAATTCAGAAAACAGAATCTCTCAAAGATGATTTGTTACTATGGTTCTTAATAGGAAAACTTCCAGCTCAAAGTTCAGCCCTCTTGTGTCCTTAAACTAGCTATGGAGACTAAGAAAAAGCCCAGGGGTCATGTAAGCCATAGAACTATAACTTAGAAAGCATTCTATATTACGTAACACCAACTCCCTTTTTAAAGAAAAGCCCCCAAGAACATACAGCCATCATTTTTAAGAACTGGCCAAATTTTCTTCATATTTGGTGAAAGATTTAGAAACTACAAATAATTATTTCACAGCTTTATACTTTTACACTTTGGAGTCATCATTAGAAATAGTGGAGTACTTACGCTGCACATCTTTGTATACTAAACCCTATTCTGTCGATGTAAAATTAATATTGCAACCATATGAGTCATCGTGTTTTCGGTGGGATGCCATCTGTGTCCCCCACCTGTTACCGGTGGAAGTGGAATTCTTGCGATGTCGCAAGGAAAGGAATTTCCTGAGACTTGCATGGGAGGATGAGTGACCTTTATTTCCATGGAATTAAACCCTGGGGTTTCCAAAGTCCCATTTCCCTCCCTCCCACTATGGAAAAAGTCCAGTGGTGTCTCAGGCAGGGCTAGAATTACTGCCACTGCCCAGAGTTTCGGCTCCATATCAAAGTGCAGTCCAGGCCAGCACCTGGCCAACTTAGTTTGTGTTCCCAGCTGTCACCTATGGTGTGTGGGGTCCTCATGGCTATGGACCATACACTGCTTAAGACCATGTGGTGGGTGAGCGGGGGTCATGGAGCGAGAGAGAATAGGCCTGATAAGCGAGCAAGCAAGAGAGCGAAAACTCTTTGCCTGGGGATTATAACCAGGACCTTAACCAATTAGCCCTTCAAGATTTAGCGTGCTTGCAGTGGCTTCAGCCTCCTAGCCAATTATCTTTTTCCCGGGTTAGACTGGCAGGCAAGCACCTCCTCTCCATCACCGGAATACACTGAGCATGTGCCCATTATCTGATTCTCTCCCCAATGACCTGCAGGGAATGGACCAGTGGTTCCCGGTGGGGAGCAGCTTCCCGGCAAAGCTGCCCAGATGACCATGCTTGTAAGGTCTGACCTCCCTTTTGTTCTCTTATATTAATAATAATAACTAGCTAATTACAACAATAACAATTGACTTAAGGAATCACATCTCTTCAAAAAGTTTTATATTTTTATAGTGAATAGAATGTTATCTAATGTGCTCATCTGTGCATTTTAAATAGATTTGAGAATAATTGCCTGTTTATATATTTTCTCAAGAAAAAAATTAATTGATCTTAGCTGCCAAACTATTTAAAATTCTATATAGTTTCTACCATAGTGTGAGTTAGTGGCTATCTTTGTAAAGTATCCAGAACTTCTTTAAGAATTACAGGAAATCACACTTTTGCCACAATTCTGATGCTATTGGTATTTGCTAGACTTCTGGAAGTCTGACAAAATGAAATAATAAGAAACTGGGTGGAAAGTATTTGTTTGCTTAAGTGATTGTGAGAAATATGGCCACAAAGTACCCTGAGTTTCCTTCTGATTTAGAGAAGGGAACGTGGGGGGAAAGGAGCAGGTGAGAAGGTGAGATTGAGAGGTGGAATCCGGGGAGTTTGTGAACTATTAGGTCTAGAGCTGTGGGAATCTCTCTGTGCTGTTAGCAGTTGTGCCCTGTATGGAAGCCTGACAAGCTCCTTCCCTCAGAGGAATGAATGGAATGTGGATTATCCACTTTACCTTGGGCTGTGAAAATACAAGGAGCTCTTTACCATTTTGAAAGCTTCAGTTAGTGGAAGGCATTCAGGACTCATGGTGAGAGGGTTCAGGGTTTCCCCATAAATCAAAGTGAAGACTGCATTATTGTAAGCCCACTGATCACATTATCCTGCATTATTTCAACATATATTTTAAAACTGAAACAAAACAGGCAACAAATTGAGGAACAGGGGAGGAGGTAAGAGAGTACACTATCTAAGAGCCCATCTATAGGTTTGGCATGAGCCAGACCTTTGACTCAGATTATGGTGTTGCACAACATTGTGGTGTAATCTTTAAGGCCATAGATAACTTAAGCATATGTAACATTTGCTTAATTATTTAGAATGAAAGAAAGTAAACTTTAAAAGCATTATAGAATCACGGGACTGGCATGGGAACTTACTAATATGAGCTGCATAATTTGGGCTTCAGTTTCTTTATCTGAAAAATAGAGAAACTGGACTAGATATTTAAAATCTTATTTTCTCAAGTTCTTAATTTAAAAAAAGTAAGTATTGGTCTGTTTTAAATATTACAAACACATGATTCAAAAATTATTTCTTTCTAATTTTCTAAGTAAAAACAATTTATGCTCTGCAAAAATATCCAAGAACTATAAAATAATTTTAAAAATTTATAATCTCATCACCATGAGAAATTACAATAAGTATTTTTGTGTTTGTAATAGAAAATGCTTATAACACATATAATTCTATATACTATTGTTAAAAATCAAATTTCAACTGAGTAAATTTGAAGATCTCATTGGCTTTATTAAACATTCATGAATCAGGCAGCATCCCCTGTAGCAACTAGAAGGGCCCTTCAGGGGTTGTACAAAATGGAAGGTTTTTATAGGAAGAAGGTGGAGCAAGGAAGCTATTAACAAAGAAAAGAAAGGATTATTTTGAGAGTAGAACTTTCATTTTGGGGGGGGGGGATGTCAAGGGTTTTTATCATGCCAATTGCTTCTTCTTTCTGTGGGTAATGGAGAGGACACAAGTGACAGATTATTGGTGTTTGACCAGAAAATTACAGACTGGTTGATTAAGATTATATTTCTAGGAAAGGTTAAAACTGCAACTAGATCTATTAAATCTAGGTTTGTATCATAGGCTTTAAGCATGAGTGATGCCATTTTGGGCCTGTAGCTTTCTTTTAAACACTACCATGCTGTTTTGTTATTTATATTCTTGTTTTAAAATATATTGTATCTATTTTGGATGACTATAGTAGTTAATGCTGATCAACATTATGTATTAATAATATTCTGTAAAAAATGATAAATAGAAACCTCATTTAAAGTGGAGTGTTGGGGAAGGGTGCTAGGTGATAGAATGCTCTTGTGTGTATCACTCAACACTCACTACTGACCCCAACATGAAGAGATGTACCTTGCACCTCTGACAGGAAATGATACTACTTTTCTGCCTCAACAGGAGGAAGAAAGATTCCACTTAGTCCAGTAATAACTCAGCCAATGGAAGACTTCCATAACTCAGCAAATGAAAAGTCGTTATACTTTGAACTTTCAGTTTCCTCCAATAGACTCTTTGTTAACAATAGTTCATAAAAAAGTGTCCCTCTTTTTTGTTTCTCTGTATTTGTGTGAGTGGTTTGCCATTAGAAGACATGTCCCAAATTTCACTTCTTTGTTGTTCCTAAAGAAACCCATTTGCTAGAGAAAAATCTAGCTATTTGTTTAAGGTCAACATTCAATGACATAATCTATTGATGAACATTTAAATTACTTCTTTCTACTCTTGTTTATGTTTCACTAAGCATATTTATACACTTATCTGAATATTTCCCTAAGGTAAATTTCAAGAAGCAGAATTGTTATATCAAAGGAAATCTGAGTGTTTTAATTTGACAGTTATTATTTTAAAATTAAACATACTGTAAACATTTTGCAAAAAATGTATAAAAATCGTGGTTAGTCATAATTTAACATTGTGTTGAGCTTTCATTAAATGATTTTTCTATGAATATATCTTTTCACATAGCTGAGATTAAATACATTTGCAAGAATACATCCTGAAAGTAACAGCCTGTTTCCCAGTCTGCAGACAGGTTTTGAGAATGGAACAAGAGTTTAAAACCCAAGCTATAATTACTGGGCCCTAGGCTTCTCACAGGACATTAACAGAGAGACATGTACTGAACAGGCCCGTTACTCTGGAAACTGGCCTCGGTGGCAGTGAAGAAACGTGGGTTGCTGTTTCTCTTAACCAGTATGAATTTGGTTCTCCCTCTTTTTCATATGGTGTGGGTAAGTGCTCCTAAAGACTTTGATAGTCTAAAGCTATAGAATCAATCTAATTATTTTATCATTTTGATTGGTACTAACCTAGACATGTCTACTTGGTTACAAATAAGTCAAAACTACTTTGAAAAACAACAACCACCACCACCTTTCATCACACACCATGCTCTGTGCCTTAAATGTATTTTCATTAATCCACAAGAAAAAGAAAAAAGGAAATAAAGAAGGAAGGAGAAGGAAGGAAGGAAGGAAGGAAGGAAGGAAGGAAGGAAGGAAGGAAGGAAGGAAGGAAGGGAGAAAGAAAGGAAGAGAGAAAGCAAGCAAGCTGCAATTTAGGTTCTGTCATGCCTGTGGAAAGATGAGGAAACTGAAACATAGAATTATAAAATAATATTCCAAGGTCAAAGAAGTGGTAAATGGAGGATTGAAGCTATGTCTGAGGCGCTTATGATTCCATTATTGTTCTTAAATCATTATGTTTTATTATAGTAAGTTTACTGAACATCATAAATTCACGTCAATACAAGGATCACCACTTACCACATGAGTGAAGATTATATTCTTGCTGTTTGTAATGTTTGTTTTAATGTCATATTTGCCTAGTCTAAAAACATTAGGTTTGCTTTGGGTTGAATTCTGTTCCTTAGCCTTTGTCCTACCAATCCTGGGATGCACGAGTTGCTCTAATTTGCTACTTTCCCCCATCCCAGTTCCTTGTTTTTTCAAATAAAGTGACTTTACCTATCCCACTCTTATTCATTCATTTACATGTGATTTTTGTCACTAAATATTTAACTGATGCTCCTTTTCCCTAAGAGCCCAAAGCATATCTCAACACTAATAATCAGTAAGTTATTTTTTTCTTAAAGTTGATGTGGAATTTGAGAACTACTAAGTAAGACTATACTTTTGTTTTACAAAAGATGCACACATAGCAAATACTATACTCTCAGATATATGGGCTACTTTTCCCCTTTTAAATAGTTAAGAGAACTGAAATCACGGTATATTACATGACTTCCTAAAGGTTATTTAGCAAACCAACTACAGAATTGCAGAGTTCAAACCAGCTAAAATTGAAACAAAGGAGTACTTTTTAAAAATAAAGCTGTAGAAGCTTTAAAATAATCAACAGATTAAATTAAAACTGCTTAATATATGCTAAACAATCAAAGAAGTTGTTTTATTTTTAATAAAAGACAGATGTTCTAAAAGTTTGTAACTGGTCTTGAAAGATACTGAATTTTCAATCATAAAATATCCTCAGATAAATCAATTTCACACAAGGATTAAGTCCATTCAGTCCTGCTCAAGGTTATGGAGCACATATAGTAGAGAAAGGCTTTTGGAAACCTGCCTCAGTAAGACTTTTTGATCTTTTTATCTTAATTGCTCTTTATCTTCTGATAGTTTATTTCTCAGCTTTAGTGTTGGGTTAAAAAAAAAGTTTGTTAGTCTCTACTTTGTGCTTGTCTACTTGTTGTAATGATGATTCTGTGTCTGTAATATTCATTCCAAAGTGTAATATATATACTCTTTGTTTAAATGGTTAGTTCCAGAAATATTTAAGAAGCTTTCTCTACCTAAAATAAACATTTTGAAGATCCATTAAGGAATAAGAGAGATGATCAGTGGTGTGTTTTGTGTTAAGCATAACTGGCTCAAAGGGTGAAATCTTCCCTACCTTGTAAAAATAGTCTCAATTCCTCTTCATTAAAGCAAATAATTTGGTTGCCAGAAAGCCTAAGATACCCATATCATCCAGACAGAAATCCAAGGGCTGAGATATGTGTGGCATTTGTTATTTGAATTCCTACACCTTTAGTGCTAGAGTGATAAATGGCAGATATATTATGAAATGTGACCAAATACAAAGCTTAAAATAAGATCAGGTCATAAGTTGAAATATTCACAAGCTGATATAATATTAAATTCTTACTGAAATTTTTATGACATTTATTTAGTGCAGAAGAGAAATTAATCTTACTCTGAATACCTAACACATGTAACTGATTATTCCATAAAAATCTGATCCCTTAATGTGATGTCTTAATATTTGAACTCTGAGTAGAAAAAAAAAGAAACATCATATACATTAGAATACTTGCGATAAAAAACAAAATTAATCTTAATAATGCTTTAAAAATGATTTATCTATCATCTTTTTGTGTGTGTGTACAGTTGCTATAATAGTAACTCATTTTAGAGCAATGTGTCCTAAAACTCAAACTTTCTTGACTCTCATGCCATGACAGTGAATTCTGGAATGTGAAAAAGAACTTATTAAAAATAAGGGATAAAAAATGGGCTGTCTAAAAAGAAACTGGTAGTTCCATGACTCGAGAGATATTCAAATTTATATATTTGCTTGCTTGCACATGTGTGTGTGCTTTCATGTGCTCTAGGGAGAATTCAGTTGTACATTCAGTTTATATACGAAGAAGCCCACAGTTCACAATTGGATTTAGTAACTTTAAAGTCCATTTTCTAAAAATAAAAAAGAATGAAAAGAAAAAAAAAATGCTGCTTTTTAAAAAAAAGCCCATATTATATAGAGAGAATATAGTATTGACATTTAAAAACAAATTTATAAATATATAATGTGAATCATCACATTAACTTGAAAATCAGTGTCAAGCTTTATAAAACCAGGTAAAAGTAGGTTTTGATTTATATTATTATTATTTTCCAAAGCAATATCCTTCAATATATTCCCTTCCAAAAGAAATAAAGACAAATATGTGGTTACTATAAAAATTTAATAGTAAATAGTATAAAAAAATAGCTCTATTATTTTACAAAAATTTCTAAACTCATTGACTATAAGCTAAAATTACATATGGAAGAAAAAAAAAATCACATAGCTGCCAATAACAGCACAATTTCTAACTACAGTGTAAAATTACCAATTTTTATGCAGCTGCAAAATTTCACATTACATGTTCCATAGATATAATTTATTATCAAGTGAGTATAATGAATTGAAAATTTACTGTCACACTTCTAACCCCATTAAGTTAGAGGTGTGTGGGGAATTCTTAAATCCAGATTTTTCAATCAGCAAATAAATGTGATTAGAAATTATCCCTTAATTATCTTAACGTCAATCTCAAAGTAATATAAATGTTACATTAGATCTATTTTTTCTTAGAAAATTATATCTTGAAAAATTATATTATTGTGATTATTAAAAAAGTTAATTTAATTTCATCATTAGTTTAATAATATATTCATCAAATATTTTTAGACATCAATTATTTGAAATTCTCTGTAGGAATGAATGTAACCAAGAGTCAGAAGATATGCGATTCAGCCACTGAGCTACTGTGCTGCCTTCTAATCAATAGACTATTCTTTCTCTACTGTCCTTATTTGTAAAACAGATGGTTTGGAATAAATAATTTCTGAAGTCCCTGGTTTTATTTTAAAAGGTAACTATTTAATAGTCTTTTGTTTTGGGTACCTTTTATATCTTTGAAATTTTATTAGCTATTTGCAGTTAATCTCTTAATGCAGCTATTATAGAATTTTGGTCTTTTGGAAGCTTCTGCATACTAATTAGTATAAGTATCCCATTCTGTTTTTATTCCATTCTGTATCCCAACTGTTTGATTTGGGAGTCCATGCTTTTAAGTGCACTTCCTAAATAAACTTATCTATTTGGAACCATCCTCATAAATGGCCATTAGAACTCTAAATTATATTGGTTAAGTTGATTCATTTTATTAAAAAGACACAAGAGATGGGACCAAAATTTTTGTACATTTAACCAACTGGAGGCCCCAAGTGAAGAACCTCTTAAGGAGACTTAGAAACAGAGAACTAATATCTGGAAAAGTATCCTTAAAAGGTGGAGTAATCACCAAGCAGGGAAACCCTTACAGTGCAGTGGGTGTAAACCAACATGGAAGGACAGTCATCCCCTATGCAGTCATCCCCAGATCCCAAAGAAAGCTGACGATGTGGACCAAAAGGAGGGAGGCCGGGGCCTAACAGGACTCATGGTCAGAGGTGACGGTGGTCCACTGAAGCACATGGGATTTGTGTGGGCACTGAACCCAGTTCCAGGGTGCACCAGTCCATGAAAGGTCAGATCACTTCAGGTCCCACCTCTGATGCCAGAATATGTCAACCAAAACAAATAAAAAACAAGAACCAGTTCAAGAGGCAAAAGTATTTATTTGGGATAAAGGAATTGTGATTCAGGGTAGACACATTTAAGTAGAAACCTAAATAAGCTTCTCAGTTACAGAGTAAAAGCAAAGGATTTTTAAGGGGGAAAAAGAGAAGGTTAGGTAAGTTATTTACAAGAAAAGTTCCTTGGTGCTGACAAGCAAAAACTGGATTTGTATTTTATTGATTGGTCAGGCAAAATGGTCACTAGGCAAAGTTTACTTTTTAGATTTTTTAACTTATTGATTGATTTTAGAAAGAGATAGAAAGGGGGAGAAAGAGAAAGGGAGAGAGAGAGGGAAACATCAGTTTGTTGTTTCAGTTATTTATGCATTCATTGGTTGCTTCTTGACAGGATTTGAAACTGCAAATTTGGCATATTGAGATGATGCCCTAACCAACGAGCTACCCTGGTAGGGTCAAAGTTCACTTTTATCATTCCTTTTAAACAGGACATTCTTGTTCTTGCTGCCTTCTTCGACTGTTGGTGTTTTGGTCCTGTTCAAAGTTTCAGAAAATAAGAGGTACAAAGCCATTCCTTTGAAATGCCTGATCCAGCTCCGTTTTAAAATGGCTCCACTTACGTTAACTTTCACAATGGAATGAAATGTGTGGTAGACTAAAGTTAAAGCCAACAACTATGATGATAATACACAACCAGACATGGAGTAGTAAAGGTTGAATCTGGCTGGTGTGAGAATTAAAATAAAAGAGAAAATTTAAATAAATGATTGTGCAGCAATGAACTCGAGAGAGGATGGTGAATTACATGCACCAGGTGGAGACCTGGAGGAAGGAGTCAGCTTTAATTTTAAAGTTTTAAGTATCAGTGAATAACATTTAAAAAGTGCTACTAATACACAGAAGAAATTTTGGAAGATTAAACCTGGCCCTTCCTTGAGAAAACCAAGATTTTAATTCTTTGTTTACTGAGGCTCTCTCTAACATTATTTCTGTTGGTGATTTTAGGTGATTTCAATATATTTAAAGAAGATTATCATTGGTACAAAGTTTATTACTATGTGCAAGGAACTGTTCTAAGTACTTTACATATATTAACTTGTTTAACTCTTACAACAACCCATAAATTAGATATTACAATCATCAATTCCATTTTACAGATGAGGAACTGAGGCACAGAACAATTAAGTAAATTATACAGTTAGAGGTCTACTT
Organism: Miniopterus schreibersii; assembly: GCF_964146895.1. NCBI lineage: Eukaryota > Metazoa > Chordata > Mammalia > Chiroptera > Miniopteridae > Miniopterus > Miniopterus schreibersii. The sequence continues at coordinate 52,139,440 of NC_138118.1, forward strand.
GATTTGAGTCTAGGCATTAAAGCTCAAAGTTCATGCTCTTATTTACTCTAATATATTGGCAGATAGGTGGTTTTTCACTTCCTGACCTCCTCTCCTCCACAATTCTACTGTTCACCTTATTGCAGCCGTTCACTCCTCTGTCCATACCTTAGAACGTCTCTATAATTTCAATATCCTTAATCTTATTTTTAAATATTTCACACTCCAACCATTACCTCCCAATTTTCTAGCTCCAAATTAGAACCAAATGAAATACTCTTTTGACTCTGCTCAGACACAGCATTCACAGTCCTACCATTTTTTTTTTTTTTTTAATTATTCCTTACTCAATTATGGTTTTACTTTCCACTTTTCACAGTTTAAATTTCAGCATCAATCCTATCATTGTTTGGCATTGTACATTCAATTCTCTTGACCTTCTTCCTTCTATATATTTGCTCAACCAAACTATAATCTTGTTTAATTGAACCATATTTCTTTACCAGTATCTGAATGGTTGAACAGACTAGGGAAAAACACATAACCAGACTTCCAGTTTTCACTTGCTCATGCCAAGAACATGAATGCTACCTGATGATCATGTTGTATTTCCCCAGCACATTCACCCTCCCAGTCTCCTGGGCCAGTGATTCACAGTTTGGTTCACAGTACCCTGGAAGCCCCATGACCTTTGCAAGGGGGTCTGTGAAATCAGAACTATTTTCAAAATAATATTTCCATGTTGTTTGCCTGTCTCATTGTTTTGACATTAGTTCCAAAGTTACAAAAGCAATAGAGGTAAAATTTGGTTTCTTAGTACAATCAAGGTACTGGCACCAAACTTTAGTAGAAGTCAACAATAAACACTTTCAGTTGGGAAAAAAAAAGTCAGTTTTGTTTAAGAAAGTTCTAGAGGAAACAGTAAAAATATTGATATTAAATTCAACTTTTGATTGTATGTCTTCATAATATTACGTGTGACATATAAGCATTTATGCTGTACACTAAAATATGATAGTTATCTTGAGGAAAAGCACTTGTGCTTTTTTTCACGGAATACCATTTTTATTTGAAAAAAACAACTGACAGACAAATTATTGCTATTCATAACTGGGTATTTGGCAGACATTTCCTCACAAATGAAGAAAGTGAGTCTTTCATTTCAAGAAAAACAACTGACACAATTTGTTGCCAGTGATAAATTTTGAGACTTCAGATGAAAATTTTGATTATGGACAATTTGTATTTGCTTCCTTCTGCTTCTTGTACTCAAGTTTTTTCCCCCGATGAAATGGGAATGATATAAATGAAAGTGATATTTAAAAATACTGTATAATAAAATATGTCAATGTTTGGGGTGTTTACATAACTAAATGAGCCAATATTTTCCAAATGACCAAAACATGATGTTATAAAATCATGATTGAATATAAAATTAAATCAAAATTAAGACAGATCTGTGGATTTCAATGTAATAGTATAAAATGATCATTGATATGGTTTCAGATTTCTTATTGCAACTAGCCTTTAAAATCCTGCACTTTACTGATCTGTGGTGTAGTGACAAAGAAGAATATCCACTGTTAATTATCTAGAAAAGTGATTTCTTTCTTTCTCAACAAATACAGCTGCTCATGACTCTTTCTTCTCTGTGACATATTGAGAGCTAAGCAAATTGTACTCCACCAGTTTTTTGCAGGTAGTTCTTTCCTCCTCCCAAATCTATTTTATGTTTGCACTTTTTAAAAAGTGCTTGCATCTGGTTGTGCAGGGTTGCCTGCTTCTTTATACGACCACAGTCAACTTGCTTCAGGCCTTTCTCCTCTGATTCTCATCACAGGGACCAGAGTGATCTTGCCAAATACACAAGTCAGATTATGGCTTGCTGCTACTTTAATCCTCCAATGCTTCCCAACTCATTTGTTCTAAAAGCTCAAATCTAGACATCACACACAGAAGATCTGGCTCTTTGTTAACTTTCTGACTTCATCTCCTTTTGATTTTCCCTCTGCTTATCACACAGCAGCTGCATTGGTATCCTTGCTGTTTTGAACACATCAGGCAGACTTGCTTCAGGATCTTTGCATTTGCTCTGCCCTCTGCCTGGAATGTTCCTCCTCTGTATTTCCACATGGTTATCTCACTCCTTTAGGTCTTCACTCAGATAGAATCTCAGTGAGAAAGTCCATGATTACCCTTTTTAAAGTTATAACTCTATCCATCATTCACAGACCTGTTTCTTCCATAGCATTTACTAATATTTAGTGCACTATATTTTCACTTTTTGTTATAAGTTTTGCTATTTTAGAATGCAAGTCCCATGAGGGTAGGGAGTTTTTATTATTTTATACACTGCTATAACCCATTACCTAGAGCAGGACCTGGTGATAAATGGAACTCAATAATTTTGTATTAATTGGTTGAACTGAGTATACATCCATGAGTGTCTACCATATATTGACACTGTGTCAGACTCTAGAAACCAAACAATTAGCAAGACATAACATCTAAAGAGCTCAAGTACAGTGGGGAAAGAGTATATAGGGTGTGTAGTAGGGAGAGAATTAGATAAAACTGATTTACTCTATGTGACTTTATTTTTATTTAATATTTACCATTAATACTTGAAATGTATAATGCCTTTATAAATGACTTCCAGTTTGACATGTTTTCATGATAAAGATCTCCATAACTGTATTTCCAGGAACATTTATAATTATGTCTGATACATAAAGTCAGGTTGATATACTATACAAATGATTTTCTTTTTATTATTATTTTTTAAAATTTATCTTTATTGTGGCAAGTATTATAGACATCTCCCTTCCCCCCCCATTGATCAGAAATGATTTTCAGTAGTTACTTATAGAAGAGTGAACTGATATTAGCATGATTTCAATTAGAACTGTAATGATATAAAGCAGCTATTTAGGACAGAAAATTAAGATCTAAACCATCAGCCTCTGCCAAGCTAGCCCAAATCAATGAAATGTGCCTATTTGGAAACATAACTTGGTTGACACATTTAATCCTTCTAACACATTACACAAAATTATGTGTGAATTATATATGTAAAGCGCAAATGACTTACTTGGCTTAAGCATTTTAAATGCCTTTTTTTTTTTTTAACTGCAATATGCTGTGAGAACTACACTAGCTATAATGACATTATATGTACTGAAATGAGGGTGCCTTAAAACAAAGTTTTGAGGAAACTATATCTGGATGTAATACTGAAAACAATCAGGTCCTTTATTAAATTATTCTGTATGACAATAAGAAGAGATTGCTGAATATTGAAATGCATGTGGATCAATCCAGGCAAAGAGATGTTAGAGAAAGTGTCAGGTGAACAAAATAAACTGGAAGATGTTCATTCTTGGCCAAAAGTCTACAGAGAATTGTAAACAAATTGTAAAGAAGTTATTAGTGATTATCTGTTTATTTTATTCCTATTACCTATTCAGGATCTGAATATCTTTATAACTTTTCTAAATTTTCCTATAAAAATATTTTTAATCCTTGTTTTACTTCAGTATTTTAATTGAACTGTTTCTTTACCAATTCTCACTACTGAATTCTTTTAAATTTATATTTCTAATATATGTTAAGTATTACGATTATTCTTGAAATTTTTTTATTTGAAAAAAGTTTTAAATTGCAGTTTACATTCAATATTATTTTGTATTAGTTTCAGCTAATCAACTTTTCTTCACTTTAGACTTTGGAAAAATATCCTGAATCTCAAATTTAGATGTGTTTTGTCTTAGATTTCTATTCCAGAGGATTAAATTCTGCTATTGGTTATCTCTTACTGCTTTCTAATTACAAATATATCTTCTTTGACATAATTATTCCAGGAACAAAACTGAAAAGTACTCACTATCTTGTGAAATAGCTTAGATTTTTAGGGAAGGAATAGGAATAAGAATAGCTAGTGAGACTGGTGTTTTATCCTATCGATCTCTCATCATACTCATTGATGTTTGGAGGTTACTGTGTGGTAACCAATTTATCATGAAGTGAATACTTTCACCTGATTTTTTAAAATAAAATCACTTGGTTATGAATGTTTATATATGAACTCCAATATTATTGTAAATAAATAATATAAAAAACAAGAATTTATATTCAAATAATTAGAGTACTGCCAACTCTCACAGATCTGAGCCCTTGCACGTTCCAGCTGTTCTGACTGGGCTATGTATTCTTGCCCCTTCACATTCTTTCTAACCCTTCTTTTTCTTTTTCTTTTTTTTAACTGAAGACAAAAGGTAATTTTATTGAAAAGATACTGTTGTATCTTACAAAAGGCAGGACTGCTAGGCCTGGAAGCAGGAAGGAGAAAGCCATCAGAAAACCTCAGTACTTGCTTTTCATTTCTTATCTCTGCTTCTCTCAGGGTATCATCTTCCTTTAGCCCTCTTCCCAGCCGGGCTTTCTCAGCCTTTACATATAGATAACAGATGATGGCAGACCCATAATTTCTGAATTTACATCCCTTAGTTCAAGTTACACCCATCTAGACAGATTAAATCCAAATTCCTAATTCCTAGGAGAGAACATCTGGAGCAGTTTGGGTCCAGAGCTTATTTATGGTCTAGTCAATTGTGGTAAGCAGACAGGGTCTAATAATAACAAAATGCCTGTCAAGGACAGATCCCTGGTGGAAGGAGTGGAGAAGGGAATGGTGGTTCTCAGAAATGTACCTTCTACTTGGCTAACTTCCTATGAAATCATCAAGGCCTACTTTTGGTGTCATGTTTTCTGGAAAAATCTTCCTAATATCACCACTATCCCTAAATCTGGGATTAAATTAATAGAATTTAGTGCCACTAATCCAACACTCATCTTGTCTCTCATCCACTGACAAATATTTTTTCTCTCAACTTTATATTTCTAACACTGCTTTGTATTAATCATTCTATGCTGCCTCAGAAATGTTTGTTAGATAACTATATCAACATATGAGGGAACAAAGATTCATATTTCACCATGGTTATTTGCACTCTCTCATAATAAAAGAAACTTAAATAATTTGGAAATATATAGAGTCTTAAGATTTTTAAAGACAATGTACTCTATTTTCTCTTTTAAAAATACACAAAACAGTGAAATTGTACATTATGTGGTATTTTGTGACTGGCTTCTTTCATGTGGCATAATGTTTCCAAGGTTTATTCATGTTTATAGCGTGTGTCAGTAATTCATTCCTTTTTATGACCAAATATTTTTCTATTGTATGGATATACCATATTTTATTTATCTTTTCATCAGCTGATGGACATCTGGGTCGTCTTGACCTTTGGTTGATATGAATAATGCTACTATAAATATTCATGTACAAGCTTTTAAATATATTTTGATTTCTCTTGGGTACATACATATCTAGAGATGGAATTGCTGGATCACATGGTAACTTTATGTTTAAACTTTTGAAGAAAACCCTACTGTTTGCTAAAGGGCTATACCGTTTTATGGAAAGATCTGGAGGCACATTTGTTTAAAGAAGAAATACAAATTGCCATAAGTACATGAAAAACACTTAACATTATTATTCATTAGAGAAAACCACAATGAGTTAAAACCAAAATGCAATACCACTTTATATCTGCTAGGATGGTTATAATTAAAAAGACAGATAATAATAAGCATTGACATGGATGTGGAGATATTGGAAACTTCTCTTTATTTTTGTAAACACTCACTCTGCATTGCACAACACATTCTGTGATGACCCAATGATGATATTCATGAACTGAATCAATAATCAGCTCCCCAATGCGATAAGACATTGTACTATTTAAATCTTATTATATCATGATTTTTAACTTTTGACATTATTTTTAAAGGAATAATACCCATTATTAGTATAGATTAGATAGATAGATGATAGATAGATGATAGATAGATAGATGATAGATAGATAGATAGATAGATAGATAGATAGAAATAGATAGATAGATATAGATGATAGATAGATGATAGATAGATAGATGATAGATAGATAGATGATAGATAGATGATAGATAGATGATAGATAGATGATAGATAGATAGATAGATGATAGATGATAGATAGATAGATAGATGATTGATAGATAGCTAGATAGCTAGATAGATGATAGATAGATAGATGATAGATAGATAGATGATAGATGATAGATAGATAGATAGATAGATAGATAGATGATAGATAGATAGATAGATAGATGATAGATGATAGATAGATAGATAGATAGATAGATGATAGATAGATAGATAGATAGATAGATAGATAGATAGATAGATAGATGATAGATAGATAGATGATAGATAGATAGATAGATAGATATAGATAGATAGATAAAATGCTGGAAAAATGCAAACATATATATATATTTTAAATTGGCATTGTTTTCGAAGGACTAATATTTGTACTTAGTTAAAAAAAATAGCATACAATGTAGTGTCTAAATAAGTCTCTTTCCATTCCTGACCACTAGTCCTTAAATTCCCTTCTGTAGAAAAACTCTGTTTTAATTTCTTACTTTCCAAAAACATTTCAGTCTCACAATGTTCTAAGTATATACCAATTCCTTTTAAAAAGTTTACACCATACTGAACCATGATTTTTTTTATTTTTACATACACTCAAATATTTATTTTTAAATATAGAGAATACAAGACTTGCTATACTTAGAAACTGCAAAAGTAATTGCAAATAAGATAGCAGATTTGATGCCATTAAAATTATATATGACAGGGGAAAAGATGCAGACTTTTTAGAAATCAACAAACACTTGTGGCAAATATATTTAGCTTTTTTCATTTGATAATTCATCTTGAGACTATTTATTGTGTCTGCTTCATTCATTGTAATGGCTGTATGATACACTCTTTGAAGAGTGTGCCATAAATAGTTCCCTGGAATTTCAATACCATCTTATGACTCATTTAGTTGGTCCAGATGGTCTGCAAATATTCTTAAATGACTTTTATATATTCATCTTCCATTCAGACCTATTGGTGTCTATTCCTGTTGTATTTTTATCTTGCATTTTTTATTATTAAACTATATATAATCTGATTGTCTATGTTTAGTTCAGTGATAACAGAATGATATATTCCTTACAATTGTAAAGGGAAGAAAAACTTTTTTCTTTGATTTCCAAAAAATATAAAATATAGGCAATAATTTTTAATTGCATATATAATTTTTGACAAGTTTCTAAAAATAGTAAGTTCACATACATAGTTCAGAGACTTGGACTCTTAAAAGATTAAGAGATACTTACCTACATTTTGCCTGTTTTTATCTACTTTCATAAATTTAACACACAAGAACTATTGGTCATTTATCAGGAACAAAACACAATAGATACTACACAAAGAGATTACTTAAGAGGGAAAGCAAGAAAAGATGGTGGGTGAAATCCCAGGGAACAATGACATTGAATGATTGTGTCTATGGGGAGAGGTGTAAGAGATTGAAAAGACAAAAAACCCAGAGAGGAGAATTTCTTTTCTTTTCTTTTTTTAAATATATCTTTATTGATTTCCAAGAGAGGAAGGGAGAGGGAAAGAGAGTCATTGATCGGCTACCTCCTGCATGCCCCTGACTGGGGATTGAGAGCCCGCAACCCAGGCATGTGCCCTGACTGGGAGTCGAACCCCCATCTCCTGGATCCTAGGTCGATGCTCAACCACTGAGCCACGCCTGGTCGGGCAAGAGAGGAGAATTTATTTATTTATTTATTTTTTATTTTTTTATTTTATTATTGTTTAAAATATTACAGATGTCCCTTTTTCTCCCCAACGACCTGTTCCACCCCATTCCTTCCCCCTCCCCAGTCCCTCTCCCCACCATTGTCCATGTCCTTGGGTTGTGTATATGTGCACATAAATTCTTTGGTTAAGAGAGAATTTTAAACAATTCCACCTTGGCCCAGTCTTCAAGTCACCTGAAATCACTCTCTTTTCACTTAGAGTACCTAAGTGCATACCTAATCCTTCTGGTCAATACATGTCCTTCCACAATTTTCCAGTCCCCTCTTAATGTAAAACCAACCCATCTTGAGTTTCATTACCTCAGCACACTGCTGGGTGACCGGATAATTAATGTTTTCAAGAAATTTGAACTACTGGGTTAATGATATGCCAGATAATACTTTTATTGTAGCAACTGCCCACTCTCAAAGGAGCGCTAATGTCAGAATGCAGGCCCCTCAGTGAAGTCCCTTGGTAGGAGGGCAAATCTTGACCTCTCTCAAGTTGTACCAAATAAATAATGTTACTTCACCATATTCTCTTCAGATTTCATATAACCTCTAGTTGTGTTCAGATTGAAACATTTCTCAATTAATTTATGTTGAATTAAAGTCTGCTCATACCAAGATATTCAACTGGACATTTATAGTTTATAGCCTAATTTTAACATTCAGTGCAGTGATTTATACTTTTAAAAAATCCCTTTTATGTGGAAACTGAAGTGCATAAGAAAGATATTCAATCTATACTTAGAAAATATACAGTTAGGGTAGAAGAATCACTGCATTCTTGAGATGAGAAAATGCTGCCTAGAAGTTAACATTTTTTTTCATTAGTTAAAGTGAAAACATAATTAGATAATATCTACCACATAGTTCATGAATCTATTAAATGACTGATTTTGCTTTGCAAATTTTATATTTTAAGAAAATTTTAAAAACTATTCATCATTGATGTAAGATTATCAAGAAGAATTCCATAAGATGTCTTAATCTATTTATCTTTCCAGAGTCCCTAAAATTTCTTGCAGGTTTTGGTAAATTTTGTCACTTTATATAGATTTCCCTTTTAAGAGATTTTTCATTAAAATTATATTTACTTTACAATAACATTAATCTCAAATAAGCAGCATAAGAATAGACATTGAATCTCACAAAATATAATCATTTAATAGTTCAATGTTAAATATTCTCATGAATTAATGCAAATATGTTCTCTTTAGAGCTACTTCCTAATTTACTGTTATAGGATGTCTACAGGTTTTTTGAGATTTTGTTTTTTGACTTTTGATAAAATTTGATTGACATTTTCTATATCATATTTTCCTATTAATACCCTAGTGCTTAAAATTCACTGGTCAAAGTATAATATATGCCAACAAGTGTTTTGGTACTAAAAAAACAATTTCAGAATGTTATAAAGATATTAATATAAATTTCTTAGAGTATTGTAAGAGATTAATCTCACTCTTGCTCTCATCTAAATTTATGTTTAGAATGATTACAATGATTATTTTTATGGGCAATGGAATGCACATTTTATCTTCTAAGCAATCACAGATTTTATTACTTAAAAAATTTATTAGTCTGTATTTTAACTTACAAGTGTATTAATGTGCTTTGTGATGTAAGTGAAATAATAAAATATAAAAATATATATGTGCTAGATGATCATACCTCCCACATCCCCCTCCACTTCATACCCTGATGTAACCAATGTGAAAATCCTGCTTGGATACTTTTCAATACGTATGCAGATATAGAGAAGTATTTGTTTATCTGATTTTTAAAATGAGTATGTAATTATGCTAGATATCTTACTCTGCACTTGCTTAGTTTTAATTAACAATATATCATGGATATTCCTACAATTCCATATGAATATCACCTATATTATGCAAAGGCTCAAGAAACTGAAAAAGAGAATGGACAAAGGTAATGAATAGGAAATACAAAGGAAAGCAAATATAAATCTAAAGGGCTGGTAAACATGAAAAAATCTCCAACTCACTGATAATAAGGGAAATGCTCATAATACTGGCAATATTTTAAATGAGTCAGAATATTTGTCATAGATAAAGATGCAAAAAAGAAAAGAGTAAATTATATTCTTTAAAAAGTAATCTGGCATATCTATTGAATCTATGTAATATATTAAAAAATAATTTATCAATTATCTATATCTATTTATCTATATATTATATATTTACTATCTATTTTTTAACTTTTAACCCAGAAATCCTAGGCATTATCTAACTTCTAGATGTCTATTCCATAAAGTGAGAGCACTCCTACTCAAAAATATAGGACCAGCCTTAGCTGGGTTGCTCCCCTGGCCCAGTTTGGGGCACATGTGGGAGACAACCAATTGATGTGTCTCTCTCACATCAATGTTTTTTTCTCTCTCTCTCCCTTCCACTATCTCTGAAAAGCAGTGGAAAAAATACCCTCGGGTGAGGATTAAAATATATATTATGTATATAATATATTTGCACACTTATGTTCATATGAAGTGTTACCATAGGTCACAGAGGCAAGCCACTTGAGAGGGCTTGGGAAGGAAAAAGATAGTTACTTTAAAAACAACAACAAAAAACTCTATCATAAAAACAAGTTATGATCCCACTTATGTAAAATTATATTACATGCATATGCATTCTGCATTAATCACTTAGAAAAAAGTTATTTAGTTCCATATCAGTGTAATATATTACCCAGGACAAGATTATCCTATGTATTTCTGTAATATATTTGATTTTAACTAACTGAAAACAATTACAGTAAAAATAATCTTATGACTGCAGCTGAGAGTGGCATATTGGTGTGTATTATCATGTATAAAATTTTCCAAGGCTCATATGGTCAGGGTAGTTATTGTTTCATTTGTGGTTATTAGTTTTATCTATGAGTGCTATTAAAATGAGGAACTTAAGCAACTTTAACCTAGGCGATTTTATTCAATAAACTGAAAGATCTCTTAAAAGCGCAAACAGCAGATGTTGTCTCCTAAATGTTTAAGGAAGATAAGAATAATTAATTTAATTAATTCTCATTTTCTTTTCATCATTTTCCCCCAGGTAATATCAACATATTTACTTTCAAGAAAACATGTAAAGGATCTATGGTTCTAAAAATGTAATGTATTTTTTAAAAAAATTATTAAGACTTTATTTTCTTAGAGCAGTTTTAGGTCCACAGCAAAATTGAGGGGAAGGTATAGAGATTTCCCACATATCCCCTACCCCCCGCACAGCCTCCTCCATTATCAGCATCCCCACCTGAGTGGTACATTTGTTACAACTGATAAACCTACATTGACACATGATAATCACCCAAAGTCCCTAGTTTACATTACGGTGCTGCATAAAGTAAGTAATGAACACATTTTCTCCACTCCTTGGCCTTCCCACATACACACACTTCTAGGGCAGGTCTGGTATCTTAAGGCCTCTTTCGCTTTTTTCTAAGTGTCCTTGTGGGGCATTTCATGCATGCACATTTTAAGTCGGCCTTCATCAACTGTGCACTAGTACCCATTGGTTTTAATTTGCATTTCTCTGATGAGTAGTAACTTTGAGCATTTTTTTCATATGTCCACTGGCCACCTGTAAGTCCTCTTTGGGGAAGCTCAAATTCTGATTTTTCTCTTTGCTTAGAGTCAGTGGGTGTCCTTAATTTGACACCGTGGCTAAGGGCCGATGTTTGTGCTTGTGGTTACCACTGCAGTGCCAGCCTCCCATTGCTTTGGATGCTTTTTGCCCAAGTATTACCGCTGCAGAATGGATGGTAATGAACTCAGTGAGGTTACCTAGCACAGGCCAGGAAACATGCGGGAGTGTGTGTTCTCAGAATGCCGCGCTGTGAGCTCCATCTGCCAAAACCACACTGCATTATTCATCAGTCAGGCGATGACTCTCACTGACCTTGCATTCAGCCTCCAGATATCTCACACTGATTTTTGTTTGAAAATAATTCTCAAACCTTTTATTCATAGCTCCTCTGCGCTTTAATACATATGCAAATCTTGGGATGCTTAGAATAGGATACACACTACTGTGAATATTAGTGTGGTATATTCAGAATTTTCATTGCTAAATACTATTATCCTTCGATGAAGGCTCCCCCATCCAAAGGTTCTCTATCTCTGTTAAAAGTTAAATTCACTGCCCAGCCAGCATGGCTCAGCGGTTGAGCATCGACCTGTGATCCAGGAGATTGTGGTTTGATTCCAGGTGAGGGCACGCGCTCAGGTTTGGGGCTTGATCCCCAGTAGGGGGCATGCAGGAGGCAGCTGATCAATGACTCTCCCTAATCATGGATGCTTCTATCTCTCCTTCCCTCTATCTGAAATCAATAAAGATATATTTTTAAAAAATTAAATTCACTGAGCCAACTTGTATAGTTAAGCTAAAGCTGGGCCCCAGCTAATAGGAATTGATAGCAACATTTCTTTATAAGAAGCTGTTGCCTGTAAAATAGCCCAAGCTACACAGGAGGGTTTATAGCTCTGAACAGAGACATTCTTATTACCTTGGAGTAACTTTGGGATTTATTGCCATCATGAATTCTTAATATTTTGCAAAAAGTAGATACTAATTAAATTCTTTTAAATTATATGTACATTTTAATAACTGTTTTCATCAATGTCATAAATTTTAATATGATTTTGCCTTATTTCTAGGGCAAGACAATAGTTAATTTCCTACTGGAATGAGTTTTTAAATTGGTTATTACTGACTGTTAGTGAAATACTAGCTTTTGTGAATATTTTATAATTTACAAATTTTGATATGGGAGTAGGACATCGGTCATTTAAGAAACAAATAATATACAGTATTACACAGTATATTGAGGTAACACAGGTCTTTAATTTTTCATATCAGAATTTTAAAGATTCTATTTTTCAACCTTTGGCTTATGACATCACAGATATTTTCAATGAAATTAGAGCCTTTTAATTCTGCACAGGGTGTATGTTTTCACTGCATAATAAATATAAAACTGTACCTGTACCTTGGGTCCTTTTGCAATTGAGGGAAGGGGAATAATTGTCCATACAAAAACTTTAACTGCTTAAAGTATTGAACTCTTTAGATTGTTTTTTTGTGTGAGTAATAAAACTAATTGTGAAACTAAGCCAGTGAAACTTATTATATATTCAGAGTAATGCTGAAGTAAAGCTAATCACTTGTTACCATGAAAAGCCTATTTGTTGAACAGCCAATAAAGTTCAAAGAACTTGGTTTTTGCAACCCAGAACTTTCTCTGTGGAGAAAGGTGTTTACTGCAAACTGTGTTCTCTTTGCCAATTAGCACCTGCCAATGATTAAGAGTCAGAAGACCCCTGCCAAGCAAAGTGTTTGCCTAGAGTTTTTTTCTTGCTGATAAAATAGAAAAGGTTATATAAATTTTGTATTGTGTTTTTATTGAAAATGGTCCAGTCATAATACTTTATATGGAATACACATTGGTTAAAAATAAAGGAGTTTCTCTAAGTTTTTTCATTAATTTTTAAAAATACTGATTAAGTAAAATGTTAGTAGATGAACACAATTTTTTCCCACAAACTTTTTATGACTGAATTAATTTTCTATGCTGATATCAGTTAAAATGTTATAACTCTGTTGAAGTGTACTTAATTGTCATATCAATGTCCAGCAATTAGTATTCCAAGTGAATGTTTGCAATGCAGGTTTTCTTTTGTCTGAATCTTCTTAAAATTTTATAGTTGATCTCTCACAAAATAAATTTTTCTTTTATTTGGGTTGAGACTTTTTTAGGGCCTGGTTTCTTCAATATGTATAATTATATGTTGTAAACTATATGTATAATTCTATAGTCATAGAATAGTAATTTTTGCAATAGTATGTCATAAATCATAACCACGTAAGAACAGATTTTAGTGCTTATAACCATGTTTTGTACAATATTTTGAATTCTGGAATAATAAAATCTGTTTAACAATGAGTTAGTGTTATATAACTGGGTTCCACTGTTTTATAGCCATTCCACTGGGTTGCAGTTTCCATTTCTTGTTTAAGAGATGGCTGGATTTCAACTGTAAAAGAGTGGCATTTAGGTGATTTTTTTAAAAAAGATATATAAATCTACCAGATGGAATCAACAAATTTTGGAAAGTTCTGGTTATCGTAGTCCAAAGTAATGATTTTATAAAAAGAACTAAACTTAAAACTAAATGCATCTTCTTTCAAAATAACTTGTTTGCCAATCACATTGGCATGTTTCAGGGAAACATATTATCATGAATATAACTTTTTAAACAGCATATCAAATATCCCACAGTCTATACTGTATATTAAATGTTTAATATGTCACATTATAAAGAAAAAGGGGAAATTTTGTTTTATTGCTATTCTATTAACAAAATATTATTCCATTTATTTTGTTTTAGTTTCACTAATTTTGTTTGTCTGATTTGCTTGTTCAAAAATTTTGTCAAATTTTGGTTGGTAATGTAGAGAAATTATCAATATAGCCATGGGGGATTGTTTGTGAGAAACACCAAAATAAGTTAGCAGGCCTTAAATGTACACTAGTCCCACTTTATCTGTGGGGAATATGTTCCAAGACCCCCAGTGGATGCCTGAAACCACAAATAATACCAAATCCTATATATACTATGTTTTTTCCTATACATACATACCGATGACAAATTTTAATTTATAAATTAGGCACAATAAGAGATTAACAACAACAATAATAAAATAGAACAATTCTGACAATATACTGAAATAAAATTTATATGAATGTGGTCTCTCTCTCTCAAAGTCTTTTTTATCGTACTTACTCTTCTTGTGATGATGTGAGTGATACAATACCTACATGATAAATAAGATGAATGACATAGGCATTATGATGTAGCATTAGGCTGCTCTAAGGTTTACTTGAAATAAGCACTATGATACCTAGACAATGATCTGATGACAAAAGAGGCTACTAAGTGACTAGTGGGCAAGTAATGCAAACAGTGTGGATATGCTGGACAAAGGGATGATTCATGTCCTGGGTGGGATAGAGCAGGACAGTGTGAGATTTCATCATGCTACTCAAGCCATTATACAATAAAAAATGTATAAATTGTTTATTTCTAGAATTTTTCATTTAATATTTTCAGACAGTGGTTGACCAAAGACAATGAAACTATAGATAATGAACTACAGTAATTTCGATTGCTTGAATTTCCCCCTAGACTTTCAATGCAGCAAGAATAGGTTTTACATAGAAAATTAACCTGGTATTCTTCTAGGACTTTTTTGGTTTTGAGTCTAACACTTAAGACTGTAATCCACTTAGAGTTTATTCTTGTATATGGTGTAAGGTGGTCTAGTTTCATTTTGGGGCATGTATCTGTTCAATTTTCCCAACATCATTTATTGAATGCACTATCTTTACCCTGTTGTATATTTTTACCTCCTTTCTTAAATATTAATTGGCTATAAAGGCTTGGGTTTATTTCTGGGCTTTCTATTCTGTTCCATTGATCTATGTGTGTGTTTTTATGCCAGTACCATGCTGTTTTGATTACTATGGCCTTGTAGGATAGTTTGATATCAGGTAGCGTGATTCCTCCAAATTTGTTCTTCTTTCTCAAGATCACTGCTGCTATTTGGGGTCTTTTGTTTTGCATATAAAATTTTGAAATATCTGTTCTAGTTCTGTGAAATATGTCATTGATAGGAATTGCATTGAATCTATTGATTGCTTTGGGCAGTATGGACATTTTAATGATGTTAATTCTTCCTATCCATGAATATGGTATATACTTCCATTTATTTGTGTATTCTTCCATTTCTTTCTTCAGTGTTTTATGATTTTATGAGTACAGATCTTTTACGTCCTTGGTTAAATTTATTTCTAGGTATTTTATTATTTTGGAGCAATTGTCAATGAGATTTTTTTCTTAGTTTCTCTTCTGATAGTTCATTATTGCTATAAGAAATGCAACTGATTTCTGGATAGTTATTTTGTATCCAAATCTCAGACATTTCTCAAAGCTGTGTTTTTCTGATATATCTTCTTGAGCAAGGGAAACAAAAGAAAAATAAACAAATGGGACCACATCAACTAAAAAGATTTGCACAGCAAAGGATACCATCAACAAAATGAAAAGACAACTCACTGAATGGGAGAACATATTTGCCAATGATATATCTGATAAGGGGTTAATATCCAAAATTTATAAAGAACTTACACAACTCAACACCCACAACCACAAATAATCCAATTAAATAATGGACAAAGATCTGAATAAAAACTTATTCAAAGAGCACATACAGATGGCCAATAGACATATGAAAAGATGCTCAATGTCACTAATCATCAGAGAAATGCAAATTAAAACCATAGTGAGATAGTACCTGACACCTGTCAGAATGGCTATTATTAATAAATCACAACAAACAACAAGTGTTGGCAAGGATGTGGAGAAAAGGCAACCTTCATGCTCTGTTGGTGAGAATGCAGACTGATGCAGCCACCGAGGAAAGCAGTAAGGAGTTACCTCAAAAAATTAAAAACAGAACTGCCTTATGACTCAGCAATTCCACTTCTGGAAATTTATCAGAAGAAACCCAAAGCACTGATTTGAAAGAATATATGAAGCCCTATATTCATTGCAATGTTATTTACAAAAGTCAAGATTTGGAAGAAACTCAAGTGCCCATCAGTAAATGAGTAGATAAAAAAGCTGTGTTACATTTATACAATGCAATACTACTCAGCAGTAAAAAAAAAAAAAAAAAGAAAAAGAAAAGAAAATCTTACCATTTGCAACAGCATGGGTGGACCTAAACAGCATTATGCTAAGTGAAATATTTGGGATCTAATGAAAAAAATAAAGTAACCCACAAAATAGAAACAGACTCATTGATAGAGAAGAGACTGACAGATGTCATTGGGGAAGGGAGTTGGGGGGGGGGTGAAAAAGGTGAAGGGATTAAGCAAAAAACTCATAGACATGTACAACAGCATGGTGATTGCCACAGGGAAAGGGGGGTGTGGGAGGTAGAAGAGGGCATTGGGGGGATAAATGGAGATGGGAAAAGACTTTACTTGGGAAGGTGAACACAGAATACAATATACAGATGATATATTATAGAATTGTATACCTGAAACCTATATAATTTTATTAACCAATGTCACTCTAATAAATTCAATAAAAATATAATAAAAAATAAAAAGTGTAATTTAAAAAAATTTCATCAATTCCTGGAAGAACCAGCAGACAGCTTCACTTGAGTGCATTTGACTTGTTTATGTAAAAACGGGCACTTGGAAGGCAGCCCAGCATCACAGCTGAAAGATGTTAAACCGTAGCTGTCATGTTCTTTGATGTTTGCAAAAACTTCTGGAGAATCGTATGCATTATATCCTTCACGCATGCTTTTACTTATCTCCAAAATGAGCGTTCTCTTTCATAAAAATATAATTATATGCTAATTGTCATGTATATTAGAAAGCAATAAGTAGCACAGCTTATTTGTGATTACCTAAACATTATTGTTTAAGCCAGTATTAATGCAGAATTTGATTTTAAAAAGTGAGTCAAGTTAAACATGTATTCACAGAGATATATGCACCCTTGTATTCATGGCAGCATTATTCACGGTGGCCAAGACATGGAAACAACTGAAGTGTCCTTCAGTAGAGGACTGCATAAAGAAGAGGTGGTACGTGTATACTGTGGAACACTACTCGGCCATAAGAAATATGAAATGCTGCCATTTGTGACAACATAGATGGACCTTGAGAATATCATGCTAAGCAAAATAAGTCAGTCAGAAAAAACTGAGAACCATATGATTTCACTCATATGTGGGATATAAAACTGAAACTCGTAGACACAGACAGCAGTGTGGTGGTTACCAGAGGGAAAGGGGGTGGAGGAGGTAATAAAGGGCAAAGGGGGCCAAATATATGGTTACAGAAGATAATTTGACTTTGGGGAGTGGGTGCCCAATGCAATATACAGATGATGTATCATAGACACGTACACTTGAAACCTCTATGATCTTATCAACCAATGCCACTCAATAAATGTAATAATAAAAAAGCGAGCCAACTTATAGAAAAATATTATTAGTATAGTTGACCTTCGTATAAGATGGTATATGAAAAAATGAAATTTGGCATGATGGTTCTCTGCTTTTAGCTGTAATTCACACTAGAATTAAAAATACGTTGTTCTCTTCAAAGCAGTGAAAGGCTGGAGCAGAAGAATTTTTCATTTTCTAAAGAGGAACATCGTTTTGGGTTTATTGAACTTTTACACAGATCTTTTCCCAATGAGTTGTGCTGCCTCAGAAATTCACAAAAGAGTATGAAAGCAAATTCTCTAGTGCAGAATATATCTGGAGTAACGAGGAATTCTTTCTGTGGCCAAATCACGGTAGAATCTGTCTGTAAAACATAAATTGGCAGGAAGTGCCTCAGAAGAAGGCATTTGGTGGAAAAGTTCTAGAGGATGAAGGAAGGCATTTTAAAAGAAAACACCCTCTACTTAAAATTCACTTATTGAATGATTCTCAAGGCAATAATTTATTTGTTCTTGTTTCAGTTTAATATTTTTTATCAGCAGCAAAAAGAAGGGTTTCAGGCTAGAAATGATTCTTCAATGAGTATTCCTCCTTCATTAACAATACTCTTTTTGAATAGGTTATTCTATTTATTTAGATAATTGTTTTAAGTCATCAACTCACATTAGCTGTATTTCTTTGCCTTCTCTCTGCTAACTAAATGGAAATTAAATGCTATTAAAATAAAAATAAATTAGGTATTTGGTAAAGTATCAATTTTATACAAAACATATATGCATAGCTCATGGACAGACAATAGTGTGGTGAAGGCCTGGGGTGGGGGTCAGGGTCCGGGGTAGAAGGGGTAAATGGGGGAAAAAAGAGGACATTTGTAATACTTTCAAAAATAAAAATAAACTTTAAAAAAGAAACAAATGAGAAAAATAGTATAGATACAGCATTTGGATTTTCAGTATGCACATTATTGGAGCTTGAAATAAGGGTTAACTATACATAAAACTGAAGAAGGATGATAGTGAATCTGTATAGAAACACAACAAAGCCAAGACCTAATTTTTTACATTGCACCTAATTTAGGAAAACAGAATACTGATCATGAAAACCAGCAGTCAATAAAAGAAAATGGAGACATTTTAAAGCAATTATCCAAAGGAGAAAGAACATTATATAGACTAAGTGAATGAAAATTATAATGCGGGAACATACATAATTTTGTTAGGAAAGAATTTTGACAGATTAATAAATAGCAACTTATTTTTAGTTGGAAAAACATAGAATAAGACATATTCTTGTATTCTGATCTCATGTAATAGTGCCATTCTAGTAACATGTCATAAAAATAGAGAAATAGTAACCCAGAAATCATAGTAATTATTGATAGTAATAACAAAAGGAAAACAAACTATAATTTTTCTGCTGTTGAATAGTAAATTATGCAATGTGTTTTTATTATTAGGTTGGCACCTAATTTATATGAGGTTATATGGCAATTCTGCCAAGCAGTGTGAAAAAAGTTATCAATGTGTATGTTAATTTTGTCATGTACTGTTTTTTTTTGTAATTGTGTAACAAGCTATCTTAAACAGTGGCTTAAAGGATAATTACAATTTATTTTGTTAGAAAATCTGGAGTTTGGGCTCAGGTAAGGAGTACCTGCCTAGGGTCTCTCAGTGGGTTGCAGTCAGACAATGGTGGGGGACATCTCGAGGGTTCTTCACTCACATGGCTAGGAAGACCCAAAGAGCAAGAGCTCAGTGGGCATCTCTCTCTCCCCCTTGATGGGATCTGTCTATGTGGTCTTTCCACATGGTGGCCGAAGGCCCCCAGAGCAAGAGAGATGCCAAGAGAAACTACTGGCCTTTACTAACTTAGCCCCAGAAGGCACAGCATTGACCATGTCACTTGTGTTACATTCTATTTGTCAAGGCAATTATACAGCCCCATATAGTTGTTGTTTTTTGTTTTTCTTTAAATATATCTTTATTGATTTCAGAGAGAGGAAGGGAGAGGGAGAGAGAGATAGAAACATCAACGATGAGAGAGTCATTGGTTGAGCCCTCAACCTGGGCATGTGCCCTGACCCGGAATCGAACCCCAATCGCCTGGATCCTAGGTCAACGCTCAACCGCTGAGCCACGCCTGGCCGGGCCCCAAATAGTTTTAAGGGCAGGGAATATAAGCTCCACTTATTTATTTATTTATTTTTAAATATGTCTTTATTCACTTCAGAGAGAGGAAGGGAGAAGGAGAGAGATAGAAACATCAATGAGAAAGTCATTGATCAGCTGCTTCCTGCACGCCCCCCACTGGGGATCGAGCCCGCAACCCGGGCACATGCCCTGACTGGGAATTGAACCGTGATTTCCTGTATTCTAGATTGATGCTCAACCGCTGAGCCACACCAGCTGGGCTAAGCTCCACTTCTTGATAGACGAAGGGTTGTCAAAGAATTTGAGGACATGTTTTAAAACTATTATATATTTATATTTGTGTTTGTTTTTATCTTTATATACCTTTCCTTTCTGTCTGCTTCCATTTCCAACAAGCACATCACAGGTATACTCTAGGGACACCCTTCTAGTTGCATGGATCACAGGTCATAGGTTTATTTAAACTTATTCCTTTAATTGTGTACAAAACTTTGGTTTGGTTCTTCTGTTACTATTTAAGAGTTACTTTAACATACCTGTGTGGAATGGCCCCTTCGGAGTATGTATGTCTGTTTTCAGCAATATTTATAAAAATAATTTCTGTTTACTTTCCAAATGTGTGAAATCTAAGGAAGGCTATTAAGTTGGACTATTTTTTAAATAAATATAATGATACCTAAAAGAGGCAAGAGAAAATTAACACACTCTGTCCTAGTGAAAGAAGCAGGGATATAAATTTCATTTACAAAACAAAGTCCTCACCTTTGTGTTAAATAAAGCATATCCGGTGTGAAAAACAAAAATGCAGCTATTTCCTTACGTACATTATTATAACTAATTAGATCAGTAATTTCAAAGCTTTTAGCCAGTGATTTCAAAGCTTTTTGAAGTGTTGTTTTGAAGTATTATACTTTAACATCTACTGGCATGTTTTCTCTATTTAAAATTAATAATTTGTTATTCATATAATAAAAAATTGATGAGTAGAATAAATTACTTCTTAAACATGGAGTTGTTTCCATTTCATCTTCAGCTTATATTCAGTCAGTAAGACTCTAGGAGGCTATATTGGGGAAATAGTAATACATCTTTCTTCTGTTTTGTTGCCTTCATATAGTTGCTGACATAACTAAAATTTTGGAGATTCCAAGTAAACATTTTTGAAAGTGAGCATTTTTCTTTGGTTAATTGCCAAACAAATAGCTACCCCTACTATAAGGGCTGCATTTGAATTAATAATGAGAATGAGAGAAAAAAGAAAGGGGTGGGGGATTTTTTATAGTTTCCTAAGATATTTGTAATGAGGGGGAAACCCTGCAAATGTAAAGAATTTAGCTCAGAAAAGTACTTTGTAGAAATATAGTATTTTAGGGCTCTTAGAAAGAGGCAGGCATGCTGTCCACACCTGTGAGTAAAGCCCTACATACAGTAAAATCCTGGGAACTTGACTCTACCTTGAGCTTCCTGAGAGAATATTATTGATCTAGCTTCCATGCCACGAGCTGCTGGGTCAGTATAGAAAACTAAAACTGAACCATTCCATGTGCAGCAATTGCCCACCCTCACTGCAGTTTGCAATTAGCTAGGGCTTCCTCTTTTTTTTTATCAACCTGTGTCCCTTCTAAGTAGTATACACAACTAAAGGTCAGTGGTTATTTGTTCCTTTGTCTTGCTTTTAATCTGTAGAAGGGATAGATTTACAGAACATGGTTTCTTCAAGATCTGAGCTAAGTTCAAGAATTCCTATTCTGTAGGTAATGAAAAGTGGAGATCTACATGGCATTATTACCCCTTACCTAATCTTCCTTCAAACTCTGCCCAGTGTTCAATTAAACTTTTCCTACAAAAGGAAATCCCAGAGAAAGTCCATGTACATGGTATGACAAAGAGGTGATGTGTGGTAGAAATATCTGAAGCTAAGAATATTCATGTTTAATCTTGGCCAGTGTTGCTCAGTTAGTTGGAGCATCCTCCTGTGCGCTGGAAGGTCGAAGGCTCATTCCCGGTCCACGCACATACTTAGGTTGCGGGTTTGGTCCCTTGTCCGGGCATATAAGGGAGGGGAGGCAACCGATCGATGTATCTGTCTGTCTGTCTGTCTGCCTGTCTCTCCTTCCTTTCCTCTCTGAAGTCAATTAAAAAAAAAAAAAAGAATATACATGCTTAGTTGTGCCCTGATAGAATTTCCATGCCATATTCCCCCTGGTCATGTCAGAAAGATCCAATGTTGAAAGAGAGTAGATGCCTAAGTAAATAAATAAATGAAACACTGAAGGAACTGCTGATTGGCCTGACTTCTTCAGCTTGCACCTCAGTTTTGTAAAAAGCTACTTCTAGGCCTCCGCAGACCTGCATACACACATAAGTAAGCTGACTCAGGTACCTTACTACAACATCCAGGCAATAAAATACAGGCTGGTGGGAGAAACCATTATTGAAAAGCACAAATAAAGTCCAAGACCTAAAGAGATGAAAACATGTAGGTCATATTATTGACAGGTTATTCTGATATTGATAGGATATCAATTCTCCCCATATTTATCTATAAAAATATAATATAATTCTAATTTTTCACAGAAATTGCTGTCATTCTTAAATCATATGGAATATTAAAGGCCCAAATTAGCTAAGATTTTATTCTATTTTATTTTATTTTTTAAAATTTATCTTTATTGTTGAAAGTATTACAGATGTCCCTTTTAACTAACATTTTAAATAAAAATAATAATGGTGAAGGAAAAGATTCCAGATAACAAGTTTATTATAGTATTATAAGATTAAATTTCCATAGAGGAAAGAAAGAAGATAGAGAATTCAGAAACAGAACCATGAGTATAGGGAAATTGAGCATGGCATGGCATCCCAAATCAGTAAGAAAGCATAAAGCAATATTTAAACAATTAGCTACTCATATGAAAAAAATAATTAGATCATCACTTCAAATTGTGCATAAATTCCAGATAGGTTAAACAATGTGAAAAGTAAAATTATTATATAAAAAGCAAAGCTTTATAACTTTGAGAAAAATGTGGAAACATTTTTTATGATAATAAGTTAGGGAAAAATTTCTTAAGAAGATTCAAAAACATAAACCACTAAAAATGAATTGACTGTATAAAAAACTTCTGTTCTAGTGAATGTAATTTTGATTTTGTGAACTTGACGGTGGCTCCTTGGAAGTGTTTACATTAAGATAATTATCAAATTTAAGATCTGTAATTTTTTGGTACATATAATTTAAAAGTTTTTTAAAAATCCATGTAACAAAAGACACTATTTAAAAATTTTTGGAAGCCATACTCCTCAAGAAGCTATATTCAATACATGTAATTAAAAATTGAAGGGTAGGATAAAAACCAAACCAAAGAACTAAGAAAAATAAAAAGCAAAAATCACCCCTGGCAAATTCTTGAATACAAAATAAACCTATGAAAAAATATTCTTCCATAATAATTAGGATACTACAAAGTAGTAAAATAGTTTTATTTCACATTTATCATATTGGGTCAAAAATTAGAGTTAGTTGCTATCAATTGTTAGTGAGAACAAGAAAAATAGAAAGATGCAAAACTACTTATTAAGAGCAACAATCACCATGAGCATTTAGCAATGCCTAGTGGAATTGCTATAGGTGCCTCAGATGTGGAGCACACAGCTCTAGGGATGGTGTTTACAAAGATTAAAATGTCAATTTTGCCCCCTGGAGTTGCGTTTGTGGCACATACATCTAAAACCAGATATTATGTGTGTGTATATATATATATATATATAATTATTATAAAATGCTTATATTTGAAATATATACTAATTAAAATATTTAATATTAAATACTTAATATTTAGATTAAATGTAGAATTACTATTTAGATATTAATATTTAAGTGATATAAATATTTCATATATATTTTAGATAAAATATTTATATATTATAAAATATAATTATATATAAATAAAACATAATTTATTTTTTAGAAAATATACATGTACAAAGACATGGTCCAAAAAGGTACACTGCTGCATTATTTATCAGAAAATATTAATTTCTTTCAGTATAGAATTAATAAAAATTGATAAATAATTGTTCATAATACAGTAATCCCCCTTATTTTGAGGGGATATGTTCCAAGATCCTCAGGGGATGCCTGAAACTGCAGATAGTACCAAAACGCTATATATACTAAGTTTTTTCCTATACCATACATACTTATGATAAAGTTTGATTTATAAATTAGACACAGTAACTTAAAAAAATGAACTAAATCATGACACATATTCATAGATCTCAAAAACATAATTTTGAGTATAAAGCAAATTATAAAAATTTATTTATTTATACAAAAATTTAAAATGCACTAACAATTTTATATATTTGTGGACATACACATAGGCATTAAAGATATAAAAACAGAAATAGAATGGATGTACAGTACATACATTTAGCATAGTGATTACCTTAAAAAAGAAAAAAAGGTATTGGGAAAGTATCAGTTTTGAACTCAGTCTAAAGCATTTCTTTTTGAACAATTATTTGAATCAAGCATAGCAAAACTTAATGTGTGTTAAATTGCAGTGGTGAGGATATTAGTATTTTATATTATTATTTGTACTTTCTTACTTTGAAATATTTCATAATTAAATAAGAATTTTTAAAGTTGGACATGGTCAATTATATATATATATATATATTTTTCTGAATGGCAAGTAAGATGAAGATATGACATTGGCCATTAGCTTTTGACAGAGCCTGATTTTCAAACTTTAGTTTGCATCAAGAACACCTGAAGGACACACTAAAACACAGGTTGCTAGAACCTACAGTGTCTGATTAAATAATTCTGAAAAGAGCTCAAGAATGTACATTTCTAACAAGTTTCTTGATTATATTGTTACTGTTTGTCTGGGGACCACACTTTGAGAATCACTGTGTAGGTTAGGGGTGACATTGACGAGCCTTTTCCAGAGTGAGTTGAAGAGAGAACATAAAGTATTGCTTTCTAAATTATGAACACATTTTATTTAGTTTTCAACACTGTCAAAAACTAACTTAAATGAAGTTAAAAAACCATATGACCATTGCCTTAAATATTGTATATTTTGAATATTAGAATAAAAAATCTCTTACTATGTTGAATAGTGTTGATATTGGCAAATTATATCTATTGCTTAATCCTTAATATAAAACATTAGTAAACTGAAACTTGTGAATTTAATGTCATCATTATAATTTGTCCAACAGGCATTCTGAAACACAGGTAGCACATTTGTATATACATATTATGTGCATAAATTTATAAATATACTTACACCTTTGAAATTAAAGTGGTATTTTACATTTAGGAAACTAACAGCAAATGAATATTTGATATGCAATTTAAACAAGTCCTTTAAATTGAGATCCAAATTTCAGTATCATATCAGTTTTAATACTAAATGTATTTTAGGATTACTTGCATTTAATTTGATAACTCTCTGGGCTGTGTCCTTTGGGACATAAATATGAATTAGAATTACTCCATGGCTTTCCATCAAAATCCATTAAGGGAAATGTAGCCCAGAGAGATTCTCTTACAGCTGACATTGCTTAATGTGCTTACAGCATTAAATGGATACTCTACAACTAAAGATTAATTTGTTATAAAAAAAAAAGCTGCTAATGTGGATTTTTCTTTTATTAAGATTGTTTTCATACCTAAAACTCTTCACAAGGAAGTTGAACAGAATGTATTTATCTATTGATTTTTTTTTTTAATTGGAAGAGTTTTAATTGGGATTTCAAAGTAATTTTTAAAGCATCTTTTTAAATTTAATGAGCATTTTTCTAAAAATTAGGTTAATAAGTTACTGTCACTTTCTATCTGTCCTTCACATTTGTCTTTTTAGTATAACAGAGAGGCAGTGACTACTAGGTATGAATCTGTAACCATGGCTACATTTGGCAAAATTACCTCCAGGTAAATACAAATTTCCAAATCACATCCTTATACCTTATCAGCTCTAATTCATTATCTAAAGAAGGACCTGGAAGTGTGATTTTTATTCTAATGTTGCCTGGCTACACTTGGAATCGAGGAACCTACAGAGGAACCTTAGGGATTATAGGGAACCTTTGAAAACATAACAAATGTTTCAAGGAGGCCCTGACCTACACCAAGTGGTCACACTATTATTTTCCAATTGCCAAGGCTGTGCTATTCTGGGCCCCAATAATGCCCAACCATTTTAGAACAAGAAAAACTTCTGAGAAGTGAAGCTTGAAAATATGTAACATCAAAGATAACAACATCTGAGGTCATAAAAAATAGTCTTGCTTCTCTATGTTCCAGCTGTTTCTCTTTTAGAAAAAAGGGTTAAATACGCCCCTTTCCTTTGCCTGAGGCAATACACCTGTGTGAATGTCTTCTCCCAAAGCCTGTGTTCTTCACACTTGAAATCTCTTGGCACTTTCACTGTTACCATTGCCTCTTCAGGTTTAGTTGGGACCAGCTAATATTGTGATCCCCACGTAACCTCTAGTTGCTTTACCGGTTTTGGCTTTTCAGGAAAAAGATTTTAAAAAATGCAAAAAGACAATGATTACATGGTTCAACAAATGGACACTTTACTAACTTCCTTTAAAAAAACAAACAAACCCAAGAGCAAGACAAAAACTATGAGTGCGCCTGTGTGGGGCTTACCTAAGGCCCTGTGCACACCTCTTGTATTATTTTAAAATGATCTGGGTATGTGTTTGTGTTCTGCACTAGACAAAAACTACTTAAAAGTACAGGCTGTCATCAACATTAGAAACAAAACCAGTGGCAGCATTATTAAAAGATTATTAGGCAATAGTTGTCGAATGCTGATTGATGTTTTATTTTATTTAGCAAAATCTTATACAGCACACACTATGGGCACTTTACAAACAGGATCTCATTTAAAATTTTAAAACAATCAGTGAGACAGGTGCTCTGCTGCTCTGTGTAGGCTGTTATTTCAGCAGCTATCTAAGGTATAGATTAATATTATTCCCACTTTACAGATGCAGACAAGGAGGTTTATAGGTTTCAGAATGCTGGCTGCTTCTAGGCTGGCCTTACTTGATATGCATATAAATGCTGACAATCACAATGTAAATAAATAACAGAACTATATTGGTCCTGGCGCTGAGCTGGATGCTGGTAATACAATCAAAATATTTCTTGGGAGAATATTGAATGTGTTAGGAGTGAAGGAATGATTTGAACTGTTGAAGTAACAGTCTTACAGGTGCATACCAGTGCTACCTTTTTCTCTGTTGTGAAAACAATTTAGTTTCCTTTTTAAACTGTGGTGCTGTCCTTTGATGTAGGGTAGAAGCCTGAGGGGGATGAAAATCACCAGAGAGAAATTCAGCTCCTTCCATATCTGTGTTTGTATAAAAAAACAAGAGAAAGACACACCATCGACTAAGGAAAACACCCCTAGGGAAATACGTATTCTAAGGAATATTTGATCTATTTTGGACTCAATATGAATATTTGTTCTGCCTCCACAGATCTTAGATATGACAAAGCCCAGAGCTGTTGATCTGCAAGGCATCTCTTCACCCCAAATAGCTCGCTATTGTTCTCTGATGTCTCTGATATTTCTAAACAAGTTTTAGTTAGATTAATTATCTTCATGCTTTGAGATCTTATTGTTGAGCTCTGAGGGCCTTTGTCCAAAAACTTAAAAACAAATAAATAATGTTTCTTCATTTATCGCACTTGAAATGAGGGAATATCCTAAGGGAATAGTAAGATAAACTTTGTTCTTGAACTGCTCCCATTCTCTCCCTCCCTCTCCCTCTCTTTTTATGTTGTTCAAAACTTCCATGGGTATTATCCTTAATGTTTTTAGAATAAACTGTTTTTCTAAAGCAGAATTACAGAAAAACATTGAGTCATCCTCAAGTGGCATTTCGACCTATTTTCAAAATAAATAACGACAATACACACCATAGTGGTATATTAATGCAGTATTTTACATTTTAGTAGAGCATAAAGGTAAATGGTTAAAATTCCTTTTAATAACCATATTTTCTTTCTATGTACGAAACCAATCTCAATAGTGACTACTAATTCTCTCTACTACCCGTATGTCCACCAGCAGAGCGTTAGGAAGTGTAAAATATAGGAATCACCCCTACCCATCTTCCATTGTACTATTCATAACTTCTTAAGTCATTATATTCAGTTTAGGCTCTACAGTTAAGGGAACATGAGAAAAAATACAGGAAATGAGGTTCTTCAGGTTGCCTAAGAATATTAAAGATAAATTTAGTAATGATTTTCAAGCTCAGAGAGAATGTGATCCCTAATTCCCCTGAATTAGGGACAGAGGAGCCTTAAACCACAGAGTAAGAGGATCATGTTGGATATATAATCATAGCAGGCCAGGGTGAAAAAGATTATAAAATCATCTGGTGCAACCCCTTCTCTTTCAGAGGGGGAAACCGAAGCCCACAGAGGGAGGTTCAGGGTGTAGGGTTATATTGTAGGCAGTGGACTAGAATCTGTGGACTTAATGTACTCTGCTTCCTGTCAGTGAAGGTGGCTAGATTTGGGAATGAACTATCAAGAGATGATAGGCTTTCCTTCCCAGAATGATAAGATTTTATAAACCATCCAAGGGACTTTGTCATTTTTGCATTGATCAGCAAAGAACATTTTAAATTATTTTCACATGGCTTTGGTAAAGAAAAAGAGAAAATTTTTCTCTTTGGGTGTGAAATATGAGTCAATCATTTGACAACTGTATCTTGAGCACATTGGTCATATGTTGTGCTAAGGAGAGAAATACAGTGGGTCTCCCCTAAGAAACGTATAGCTCAGTGCAATGATTCCCAAAAAATGATTTTCAGATGGGTCGATGTTTATTTATAAAAAAGTTTTAAGCACTTTTGGGATGACGGTGTTGCAGGTATTTCATAAAGCTAATTTTTTAAAAATCATCATTTATATATATTTTTTGGTGTTAAAATACCTCTCATTTTATTTATAAAATGATGTTAAGAGTAGATTTGCTGTTAAGATTTTTTATTGCCTGATTTATTAAAGAAAAATATTGTTTCATGAAATTTAAAAATCTGGTCTAGTTAAATGAATTGGCAATTATCATTCTGAAAAATGTGCTGTTATAAAGGTACAGGCATTGTGGCAAAGCACAGGAAGACTATGTTAGTTTTTAGTATTAGATTTAGCCCTTTTGACAGAAAACAACAAACTATTACACAAGATAAAGCATGTCTCACATAAAAGAAGTCTAGAGTTAGGTAGTACTGATGTCTCTTTCCAACTCACTGCCTTATCATCTTAGAGTTTAGATCAAAAGAACTGTTGAATTTCAACCATTTCATTCAAAGAGAAAGCAAGAAAAAGCAACCCTTTTTATCTTTTTATCTCAAATTTACACAAGATACTTCTCTCAGAAGTCCCACTCAGTAGACTTCATTTCACATATTTCACTGACCAGAACTATGTCACATGTTTACTGCTAAATACAAGGGAATCTGGGAAATGGATCCTTTTTACCTGGGCCCACTGCTGCCACAGACAAGACTAGGGTTCTGTTAGATTACAGCAAAAAGCAGTTAAGAGGGTCTTATCAGTTATCTAGTTTATAAGTATAGTAGTTTGAATAGGGTCAACTTATGCTCTATTTAGAAATAATGTGTTAAACTTGAAATTTCATTGATTTTATCCATTCTCTATAGTTGTTGCAATGCTTGCTAGAAAGTGGACAGGAAACTCTTTTTTGTAGAAGCAAAGCTACTATCCTCAGCAATATTTTCTTTCTTCCTTACAGTTTCACATCTACAGTATGTAAAAGATGTCACCAGGATGACATTTATTCAAGAAATAAAATACTAATTTTATGGTAGCACAGTTCTCAACTTTGAAGGGTTGGGGCAAATATCAAAGTTACTATTAACAATTCTCTGTTTTTGTGGGGTTTTTTAGATTTGAAGTACTTAGGCATATAAATTTTCAAAGTTTGATCAGCAGTTTATTTTCAGTTACATAATTTTTAAATTTTTGTAGCTGAAAAATAAAATCAGGTTAATCCTCAATTTTTCAAAATGTTTTATAATTGTATCCATAGCTATTTAACATTAGTTAAGATTAGTTAAGAAAAAATATCAACGGCTTAATTTTCTGGGTTTCATAACTGGCATCTGGAGGTGTCTAAACTCCAATTTTGTTTTCTTTGCTTTATTTTGTTTGTTTAAATTACATCCAATTCACAGGCAGTTAACCTAAGTTCATTCTAGTGGAATCTCCATATTAAAGCAGTTTGATATAGATGTTTGTGTTCCATTATAGCAATAATTGTATATATTTTATTTAATTCCAAGAAAAATAACCTTGGTATCTTCTTCGGCAGCTCAAGGTTACTGTGTGTAGATAAGAGGCATCATTGTGTGGGGTGTGTAAATGTGTGTGTGTGTGAAGTGTGGAGGAGGGAGTTCCCCCACTTATTCTTTGGTATCCGTAGTCCCAGTATAGTACTTTGTGGTAACCCTCCCAAATCCAACTTTGCTCTCATTTCATGACCCATCCAAAGTATTCAAAAGGACAAAAACAGCAGGGAAGAATGTTTGTTTCAAGTAAACTCTGCATTTCTGTTTTTAGAAGGTGGCACACATTGGCTTTCCTGCTTAGAATACAACTGGAGTTTGTAATTTAGATGTGTGTTTTGGTTTTTCTATTCAACCTAAAAGTTTATAAATTGTCAGGTTAAGAATCTTATAGTAAAGTGATAGGAAGTACACTAATTTTGAAGTGAATACGTTTCTTACTAGGGAATTTGGGGGGAGAAAAAAACAGATCAAAATATAAGGTTAATGGCAAGTTTTCCCATAAAATAGTATATTTTCTTTAAGGATGATCTCTTTATATTTACATTATCTAGTAAAAAGTTTGTCTTTGAAAATGTGGGCTGTTTGAATAATAGCTTACAACAAATGAACAGGATTTTGATTGGTAATATATTCACAGGGTTCAAAAATAATAAACCATAAAAAGATGGGCAGCAAAAAAGTCTTATATTTATCTCTGTCTCCATCTAGACAGTATCTACTCCACTCCTACACGTAAGTGCTCATATAAATTTCTTATGTATAATTCTTGTCTTTATCTTTCCTGAGTTTCTTGAAACATATATAAATAAGCATAAATATGTATTCTTATCTCCCTCTTCTTAACACAAAATGTATTATGCATATTGTTTTATGCAAAATGCATTATGCTCCCCCCCCCACACTTAATGATATATCTTTGAGATCTTTCAATATCAGTCTATTTATGGACCTAAGTGCAAAGGTGTTAAGTATGTAAAGTAGCAATTGAACTAAAGAGGTATAAAGTTAGGACAACAATATTCAAATTATAACCTCTAGGGAATAAACCTAGCCATTCTATTTTAATTTAACAAAATATATTTGTAGATTTTCACTGACTTGAAATTATCATAAAAACTGAACCTCAAATATTAACCTTAATCAATAAAATTATATTTTAAAAGTTATTTTAATTGTATAATAAATCTAATTTAATAAGCAGTTAATTGTCTCTGCTATTTTAAGGTAATGATTTCATATGAAGTAAGAGACTGGGAAGGGTTTGCATGGACACATCATATAGAATCTCTCAAGCACTGAAACTAGAAATGGAGGGAATCAAATTCTTCATAATAAAAAAGTCTTCATTTAAAGAATAGTTCATTGTTCAGAGAATCACACACTTTGTACTTAATGTTTAATATGTTGTGTTTTATTTTTAACACTATTTTTCTAAATTTTAATGAAAAGAGGAGGGACTATAAGAAAATTATTGCATGTTCACTCTTAAAGAAAACACATGAAGGTTTTACTATTTAAGATTAACAAATTTTCTTGTCTTAAAATTGGTTTTAAGCCAGTCTAAAAGAATAAATAAGCTAGCATTAAATGTATAAAAATATCTAGTGAAGCTAAAAGATTAAACCTCAAACTTTTCAAATTGGGAAATGTAAACCATTTGAAAGCCTGAGTTTAATGAAACAAAATTGGGATTTAAAATAATTTTTCCCCATTACACTTTTTAAAATACTGAATGTGGCTTTTGAATAACAGATGTAGAGTACTTACTCTAAATGATCACCTAGGTTCTTAACTGTTATCTTTTGTCACATCTCGTTTTTAAGTGGTCATAAGAGAGAATGCTAAAAATATTTTAACCTCACAAGGAAATTGAAATTCCTTAAAAAGTTAACATGCCCTGTCCAGTGTGGCTCAGTTGGTTGGAGCGTCCTCCTGTACACCAAAAGGTGCGGGTTCCGTTTTCATTCAGGGCCATATCCAGGTTGCTTGTTCGATCCCTGATTGGGGCACATGCGGGAGGCAACCGACAGATGTTTCTCTCTGTCTCTGTCTCTGTCTCTGTCTCTGTCTCTGTCTCTGTCTCTGTCTCTGTCTCTGTCTCTGTCTCTCCATCCCTTCTTCCCTTCCTTCCTCTCTCTGGAATCAATAAAAAAGAAAAAGTTAAACATGGACTTACCGTATGACCCAGTAATTCTATTTGCGAGTGTATACCACAAATAATTAGATACAGGTACTCAAACATACATGTGTATATATATATGTGTGTGTACATATATACATATATGTATATATGCTTATGTTCATAGCAACTCTATGAACAGTAGTCAAAAGGTGGGAAAAACAACCTCAAAATCCATCAATGGATTGATGCATAGATAAATTGGAATATTATTCAGCCATAAAGGGGAATGAGGTATTGATACATGTACAACAGTGGATGAACCTCAAAACTTACACTAAGTGAAAGAAACCAGACACTAAAGGTCATGTATTGTGTGATTCCCTTTATAGGACATGTTCAGAGATTGCAGATTCATAGGGACAGATCACAGATTGGTGGTTGCCAGGGGCTAGGAAGAGGAGACATGGGAATAAACTGCTTATGGGATAGGGGGCTTTGTTTTGAAGTAATGGAAATATTTTGAAACTAGATAGAGGTGGTGGGTATACAGCATCATGAATGTGCTAAATACCACTAAACTGTTTATTTTAAAATGGTTAATTTTATGATATGCAAGTTATGCCTCAATCAATTTTTAAAAAGTCAATTCTAAAATCTTGGCCAGAGGTAAAATACAGCTTACTGGTATACAAAAATTACTTTTTCTCATTTGTGGTACACAAAGGGATAGGCCATCTTATAAATATATAATATAGTTTTATATATTCTTGGGATGCTTTGTGAGCTTCATTAAGTTTTTAAACCTTGTTCAAAATAATAAAATAATACACAACACTGATAAGTTGCATAAATATTTGTAACCTATTTGCACCAAGATGCTTTTGATTTCAACATAGTATTTCCTCATTTAATATTATGAATATCATAATTTAATAAATATTAATTGGTGTGGGAAATCCCCTAATTGAATTTGTAGTTGACTTCAATTGAATAGTCTTATGATTTTGTAAGATAGTTTTCAGAACAGATTTGAGGATATTTATCTGTTCATTGAATTGAAAAAATATGTCTCCTTTGTATAATATATTAAAATCATATCTTATTTGAATTCATGGAAATAGAGTTTTGTATTTGAACTGAGGAAATTTGGCATAATTATTTTGGGGAGGGGGAGGATTAATGGCTTCTAATCTTTTGTATACCAGCCACAGTTGCTGCATTTTATATCTATGGCCCTAGATTTTTAATGTCAATATCACTTTTTTCTAGTTAATCAAAATTTCCTGAACTAGGCCATATACACTTTTTTCATTTTAATAATGTTAATCTATCAAAAAAAAAGGAAAAGAAATCAGTTGATTAATAAAGTTATAAAGGCTGTGCAAGAAATTTGTTTTTCCTGTAAAGACTAATACAGGTAAGAAAATGGTTTGCTGAAATAAATGTTTTGCTTTGGCAAAGTAAGTGCTAATTTTTAGCAATGCTTTTTTTTCTTATTTTTATAATTTAATTTTGCTCAGCTCATGTAGCTTCTTGACTATACAATGGCCTGGTTTTGTGTATACTAAAATAGTTGGCGTATTGTTCTAATTTATATACCATGCATAAATTTTATACACACCTACCTTATATTCTTATAAAAATAGTTTAAATTGTAGAGGTTATTTTTATTAAAATAAGACTACTGTTTTTTCTTAAAACACCAGAAAATTGTTTCTAGAAAAAAATCCCTACTGTTTATTAATCTATGCTTAAATCTCTAGTAGCTTTTGTTGGCTACTAGATGTCATTGCAAAATTCATGAACCAGCATTGACTTGTAAACTTTTAAGAAGCTCGGGTTTTATCTAAAGGTAAAATTCTAGTGATGTTTAGACAGATACTGACTCCTACAGGCTATTTTCACTTAATACAAATGGAAAAAGAGGGGGAGAGGGAAGGTGGGAAGCAGAAAGTAGAGAGGGAGACAGAAAAGTAATATGAATAATCGAATACACAATTTCCCCACCTCTGTATGCTTTCTACTCTCATATTATTACAGTCTCAGATTTTCCAGCAGACAGTTCTAACCTTAGCACTGAGACCAAGTTCTCGTGTGTATAATTAAGTTCTATCTTCTTTAAATGCCTCTTGTGTTGTGGGACTTGACCTGGTCAACAATGTTAGACTTTCATTCCAAAAGCAAGTCTATTTTCCAAAACCACGCAGCAGTCTGGCCAAGTCATGCAGACCTCCTTGTTTTTTTGAGGAAAACAAAACAAAACCAAAAACCTGACAAGACAACCCAATATAGGCTGCATTCTTAAACCAACTGGTGTGCTGAATTATAGGGCTCATTTTTGGGGGAAGGAGATCCTGAACATCATCATCCAATATTGGTTATAAAAGTACAATGAAGACAGTTAGACACAAAGTTTGTACTCTTACATCAAGTTTCCACAAAAACACAAGGAAAAATTTTTACATCATGTTTTACCTCAGTATGTATGTAAGTAATTGATGTATGTAATTCATTACATCTATTTAAAACATGTTTTACTCTTTGCTGTGAGTTAATCACACCTCCTATTGCATACCACTGTGTTGCTCAAGTATCTTTTTTAAAAAAATATATCTTTATTGATTTCAGAGAAAGGAAGGGAGAGGGAGAGAGAGATATAAACTTCAATGATGAGAGAGTCATTGATTGACTTCCTCCTGCACTCCCCTGACTGGGGATGGAGCCCACAACCCGGGCATGTGCCCTGACTGGGAAGTGAACCGCAATCTCCTGGATCCTAGGTCCATGCTCAGCCACTGAGCCACGTCCAGCCCGGCGATCATGTATTCTTTATGAGTTTTTATTTATCAGTGCATTAACAGTAGAGGTAAACCAGCACTACAGCTCACTGAGTACTCTCATTAGCAATCCGTGCATTGCTCTCATTTGTTTCACTTCATTTTCATTGTGTTTTTCATTTCCCCACTTTTATTCTACTTCTACATAGACACTTTTTGGATATGTTTACTATATGTCCTAAAAGATTAGTAAGTTATTGGAAAATATTTCATAGTTTTCCTGTTTTATAACAATTTACATATATATTTTTAAATTTTATTCACTCGACACTGTTTTTGAGATATGTTTTTGTTGCTGTGTATTTAGCTTCCTACTTTTATTATTGTGTTGTATTTCATAGCGTGCATCTACCATATTTTACTTCTCTGTTTCCCAGGTATTTCTAACTCTCACAACCACAATCAATGTCATGATAAACTTACTGTATCATGTGAGAATTTTGCTTTTTTTTGATAAGAGCACATTAGCCCTTAATGTGCACACCATATGCATTTTAGAATTGCAGTGGAATGGACCAGTGACTGCTATGTATGGCTCATTCCCTCACCTTGTGAAGAAGAGCATTTAGTTTGACTCTCCTTGTTCTACCAGGGTATATTGGCCGTGTGGGAGGGAGGTAATCTTTCATGTCTATGAACTGAGAAGAGACAATCTGGACTTGATGTAGTGACTACCTCATACCCAGAAATCCTGGGCTTTGAGCTTGATGTTTATGACCAGATGAGTGTAGTTTGCCTGTAGGAGGGAGAATGAGCCAAATGACCAGAGGGAAACTGTGGTTAGCACTAAGACTGCTCCTGAAATATTTCTGCCTTTCTGCCTTTTGCACACCAAATGCTCCAATTCTAAACATAGTAAATACTAAATACTCAAGAAACACTTTTTAAGTAAATAAAATTATAATTTTTTAAAGCCCCATATAGAAATAAATTAAAGTACTTCTAAGAACTTTAATTAAATAGAAACTATAAAAAGGAAATTACAAAATTCAAAATACTTATTTAAAAAATGACCAAGGGCCCGGCAGGGCATGCTCAGGGGTTGAGCGTCAACCTAGGATCCAGGCGATCAGGGTTTGATTCCCTGTCAGGGCACATGCCTGGGTTGTGGGCTCGATCAATGACTCTCTCATCATTGATGTTTCTATCTCTCTCTCTCTCCCTCTCCTGTCCTCTCTCTGAAATCAATAAAGATATATTTAAAAAAAATTTAAAAAAATCTATTAAGAAAAAAATTAAAAAATAAAAAATGACCAAGGAAAGATTGTAACCACAATAGAGTACCTACCTGGAATCTTCTGGGACATTAATTCTCTCCAGAAGACCATTAGATGCCATAATTTCCATTCCTGTATAGTATGTTGATTGAAAAGATCACATAAATATCACGTAATTTCAAGAATTTACTCTAATTTTTAGAACTGTAGATTAAAATATACTAAAGATTAAAATGATAAAGCAACTAAGTTCTCTGGGAAATATTCACTAGTAATTTGTTATATTTCATGCACAGGAATGTACCTTTCTTAAAATGTGTATGTATGGTTCTTTTTTTTTCCTATATCATACTAAAATATATTAAGTACCGGATTGTGGAAAATGTATGTGTATGTTCAAATTAAAGTCATTAGCTACAGTTGTCTCAGAAAGATATTAATATACATATTTTCTTTTAATAATTTATTAATCTTGAACTGTGGTTAAGTTAATTGTTTGCAGCTGTCACAGGCAAAATTCCACTTCCACTTCAACTAGCTACTGTAGTTAAATTCAGCATATGGATCCATAACTTAAAGAATGTTCTTAGTCAGAGTCTCTATGATAAAAATTAATATCAAATAGATCAGACATAAACTCCAGCCCATACAGAATTCATTAGTCTAGATTTACAATTTTTTAAAGGTTATGATATTATTCAGAGTAGTGTTTCAGAGTTATGTTTTTTCACTCTTGCAGGGAGACTATAATAGCTCTTTCACAAAGTTTATATTTCATTCACAGAGTCTGTTTGTGTGTGTGTGTCTGTGTGTGTGTGAGTGTGTGTGTGACTAGAATCACCTTAGACAACTAGGTATTCAATAGATTTTTTTATTAGGTTTTGCTTGTTGGTAAATGACCCATGATTTTCTAGTTTATCTGTCTAATTGAAACTTTCTGCTTTGTGATGGCTCATGCATTTTAAACAATTCAATCTAGAATTAGATAATAATGTTTATTAAAACACTTTTAGTTTCACACTAAAAGTGTTTATCTATTTCCTTTAAAGTTTTAATATAGTATATTTTATATTATAAGGTCTATTTATCACACAAGTTGTTTTGTTTAATTAGCAGAAGTTTATTCCTCAGATAGTTCATTTCACTATTAATTACTTATATTTAGGGCTGATAAACAAATGTTCTGAAATAGAGTGTTGATGATTAAGAGTCTGATGTCAGTTATTGATGACAGTTATTAGTGCTATAGTTTGATGTATTTTTGCCAAATTGTTATTGAAAAATATTACAGTTATGTAAGAAATTTGTTGATTTGTCAAATAAGAGACCACATGTCATCTTTGAGCAGATGTGGTCATCATATGACCACAAAGATATCATATGACCTCTAAAATAAACCCAAATTCCTATTAAGATGCAGCTGTCATCAGATGATTTTTAAATTATTTCCCTTGTCATTCTATAATTGAGATAAAAACTAATTGACAATTTTGGGATGTGCTAATTCAGCAACACTAATTTCCCATTACATGTAATAACCACTCATAAGTGTAGCCCATTAATTCCACCCACTTTAGGATGAAGTTTCAGACTTTGCTTCCTTTGGAAAGTTTTATGTAGTATTTAGAATATTATGAGTGCTAAAAATGTAAATATATCAATATTTGTGGACTCCTCAATCTTCAAGTAACAAAATATTTAAATGAATAATAGATTGCATAATCAGGTTTTATGGTTCTGAATCACTTTTAGAGTTTAATTTGTATATCTTTATTGGGTAACATGATTCTCAGACTCTTCCTGAATATTGATTGAAATGAATATTTTTCTACCCTCTACAGAACAGATAAAAATATATTTGATGCTTCAACCTCAAACATAAAATAATGTTATATTAAATAAGTCTATTGATTGATTTATTTAAGGTTTATCACGTGCTATGAAAAATTTTCTTGCTAAAACTCTCCACTTATTTACAGTATGTGAAAACATAAGTGGGTTTTAAATTGGACTCATTCAAACCCTTCCACACAGGTTTATTCCCAGATTTAGGAGAGTCAATTTCCTATATAAAGTAATCCTCTTGACCCAATGCATTCAGCAGCAATACTGACAATATTCCATGAATGAAAACTTGAATATTCAAGGGAGATGATTACTGCTTTGGAGTTGATTCTTAACACTAGCCTGAAATTCTTATAGGATGCAGAGGTGCCAAAGACTTGATCTTCTCACACTTGTATGCATCAAACTCCACATTGCTGATGTGGAGAAACCATTCCTTGCCTTTCTTTTAGCTTCTGGTGGTTGACAGCAATCCTTAGCATTTTTTGGCTAAAGCCACATCACTCAAATCCCTGCCTCTATTTCCGTAACGCCTTCTTCTCTGTTCCTGGGCCTTTTCCTCTGTTTTAAATTACCCTTATTGGATTTTGGGCACACCCTAATCCAGTATAATCTTATCATGATTCTTACCTTAATTACCTCAGCCATGAGCCTATTTTCCAGAGAAGAACAAGTTCTCAGTTTCTGAGTGGACATGAATTTCAGGGAGACGCTCTTTAATTTACTAGAGGCATGGAAAAATACTGTCATGGGTAAATATTGGGAAATCACAATCTCTGTTTCTAGGTATTAAGAATATTTAAAATTTTGGAACCCTTATTATAATCCAGGCATTACTCATTAATATATTCTTTAATACTCAAGAAAACCCTATAAAGTAAGTACTGATATTATCATCCTTAATTTATAGATGAGAAAACAAGCAAAGAGGAATTGAATATCTTTACCCAGTTGATACAACTATAAATTACAGAGCTACCTTAAACTCCAAATATTCTAAGACAAAGGTCACACTCAATCACAGGCATACTACCAAGCCTCTTCTTGGTAAAAAGGTGGGGAAGAAATAAAAAGCAAGAAAACCAACAATTCTGAAGGACTAATATGCCCAGGTGCATATGTTAAGTATTTTAACCTTAATAACAACCCACTCTGGTAGATTTCATTTATCCCCCATTTTCCTGATAAAACAAAGGCAGTTAAAGGGTAGGGAATTATGTAGATTCTATAGCTGCTTTCAGAGCTTGCCCTGTTTCCTATGTATGTTGTCTTCCATGTTCTAGGGATAATGGATTTCAACAACTATTAGTATCTGAATAAGTATCTATATTTCTAAATGAGTTAACTTCCAAATCCTGAATATAATGGACTATGGAATTATTAGAGGAATAGACTTCTCACCTTACAATTGTTTAATCACATTCTTCAAATGTGTTTGTCCTTTAATATTTTCCAAAAAATATTGTAGATGTTAATGCCAGTGCTCATAAGTGGGAAACAACAATTAATACTTTATAGATAGTAGAGAAATATAAAGTTAACATAATTAAATGGGTTTGGAAATATACATATATGTATATATATACAAAACATTTGAATATATTAAAATATGTATGCTTAAATTATAAAATCTTAAAGTAATGATTTAATTTTGCAGAAAAATAAATATGTTTTGGGGCCAATTTGTAGTATCATTCCCAAAAACTTAAAATTGGAAGTAAGTGCTTATAAATATTTCTAGATTGACTATTTTAGAAACCAAATGGGAATCATGGAAGGTAAAAATTTCACCTTTTATAATGAGATTTTTATCAGGCAACACTGAAAAATAAAAAATATTCAGCAATGTTTTAAATTTTTATTGTACCTCATAATAT
Source organism: Miniopterus schreibersii (assembly GCF_964146895.1). NCBI lineage: Eukaryota > Metazoa > Chordata > Mammalia > Chiroptera > Miniopteridae > Miniopterus > Miniopterus schreibersii. Next base: position 52,179,628 of record NC_138118.1, read on the forward strand.
TTTAAACAAAAGTTCTATTTTCTTTTTATCAATCTGACAAGTTTTGGTCTTATTATATACTTATATCCAACTGGCATTTTTACCGTACAGCATACTATCTTATCTTTGCCTTTTTGGAATTAAAACTCTTTTATAAGTTTTGTGGAGAATAGTGTATTAATAGAAGCCATGCAATTAATCTAAAAAGAGATAGTCATTAATTTTGGGCAAATTCCTAAAAATCATGCCAATCACTATAAAAATGAATAAATGAAAACAATCTTACAGAGGTTGAAAGAAAACAAACTAGAAGAGTATATTTATAGTTTCTAGTTTAATTTCAATATTTTTTTCTTTCTTTTTATTGTTGACATGATTACAAATGTTCCCCCCCTTGTCCTCCCCTCCATGCAGCCCCACCCCCCCTTCCCTCTGGCCATCATCACACTGTTGACTGTGTCCATGGGTTAGAGAGTGCAAGTTTCTGTGATATTCTCCTGATCAAAAGTTACACTTTGTCACATGTTCTGCTTGGGATTTCAATGCAATGCTAATGGCACGTTCAACACTGTGGTCATTTATAGAAAAACAAAAACAAAAACAAAAAACTTAAAGGCTTCAGGAGAAATTTCTGTATATACCATAATTTGCAAACTAAGAAGACTGGTACAATTACAATTACAATCCTGCTTGTTCACATGACATTTACACTGTCGTTTACATCTCTGAACTAACACATTAGCAGCATTCCCCATAGGGTCTATCAGCAACTATGTAATGGGAAATAAAAATGGAAAATTTTCTCAGTGTTACATCAAGTGATCATTCATTAGTTCACCCAGTAAATATTTACTAAACACCCACTTGGGGCAGTGTGTTTTTTTAGGCAGTGGAGAGTCATTTAGGGGGAAGAAAGACAGAGGCTTTGCCTCACAGCCGGCACATGATCATACAAGGTTGAAAACCTGTAGCATGGTATTAAAAGAATGTTGTTGATAAAGGATAGCATAAACAAGTTAGATCTAATTCACGAATATGCCAGGGAACACATCTTGGCATGTGACTTGACACATTCCATACAGAGTTGTTTTGCTGGAAGGGCTTTTATTTTTTTTTCCCTTTGGGAAAGGCAGAAATATGTATGTGCGTTAAGGAACAAGTACAGACTACTGCCTCCTCCAGCCCAAATGAGCATAATTAGCAATGATTATGGAAGGGAAGAGATGTCCTTCTAATTAAGATATAAATATAGATGTGTGTCCTTATACTAAGCTTTAATCCAAATATATTTATGGCATTGTCAATGCCTGTTAGAGAGGGGCCAAGGAACCATGAATTTGCCATTAAAGCTTTAAATTCTGAAAGGCAAATATATTTTGCTTTTGATATCAACTGAAGTATACGTCAAATTTTTTATGTATTAATATTTGTACTGCTTTTGTTCATGCGTTTTCCAGGGAGAATTACGTTTTTAATTAAATATGTATGTTAAAACAAAAAAATAATTTAATAATTTAGGGGAAAATGTTTGCCTTGTATGATTTCATCTCCACAGTAGGCTCTCACTCTTCTTCTGTGGACGGACACACACACACACACACACACACACAGAGTTTTGAATACCTGCCTTGACATCCTTTCATATTTCAAATTCATATAAGTACTTGAAGACATAGGTCAAGTTCCTAACCTATCCTATTACCTTTCCCAAATCATCTCATGCCTGAATTTTCATACCAATTGCTTCTGTACCAGTCATTTGATTTAAGGATGTTCTATGCAGTGATTCCCAGGGTAGACTCTGGAGTCAGACTGCTCGGATTCAAAGCTGAGTTTTGATTCGATAGCAGGTATTTACTCATTTAACTGGAAAACCCATGCATATCTGGATTCAACTGTTTAAACTATGGCTTCTGAACTCTTTCTCCATCTCTCAGTTCCATTTTCCTATATATTGGCTTCATTTTCAGACAAGCCCTTTCGCATGGTGGCCTGGAAATTGTTGGCAGTTTAGGGGGTACATCTTACTTTCTCAGCTACCCCAAAGAAGAAATCCCTCCCTCCAGCAAAATCTAAAATAAGCTCAGATTTGCTCTGATGTGGCCATGTGTTCATCCTGGACCAATGACAAAGTCAGACATGAGTTCTCTGCTTGGTCACACCTTAGTCACATATATCTTTTCAGGTCATATTAGCTCAGCCAAGCTAAGCAGTCTGAATGTGGAAGAGAAATGACTTCTCACAGAAAATAGGAGTTCTGTTCCTGGAAAGGAGGGCTAGGCCAGACTACAAAGGACTGGTCCAAGTATGAATATGGACAAGAATGACAACTTAGTTGAAATTTTCTTCACTTTAATTTTAAACAGAACAATGGGGGAAAAATCAAAGGATAAAAGGAGTTCCCCAATGCTTCCTTAGTTTCTTGCAGAGACATGCCTGGAGTTTTATGTATGATGCTACATGAAGGGCCATATGCCAGTCAGTGTGACTGTATTTCAGGTTCACTGCCAAAATTATGTTATTATCCTGAAAAAGGAGACATGTCAGCACCCTGGGGTCTACCTACCACTACAAAAGGAATTATTCCTGCCCTACAGTTGCATACTCTGTGTTACATTTCTTACAGTACCCTTGGTCTACTGTAAATGTAGACTAGATTTAAGGCATTAAATGTATACCATTTAATGCACACCAAAAGAAAGAAGTCACACACAAAAAGGAAAAAGTAATTATAAATACATAAAAGTTAACATGCACTAGTAATGAAATAGTTTAAATTAATGAAACAATGTGTTTGTTTTTTGGTGTGTTTTTTTAACCTACAGCTTAGCAATGTGTTTAAAATTTATACTATTATAATTGGAAGGGGGTGTGAAAAAATGGGCACTCATACACTGTCCAAGATATATTTTTTATTTTATTTTATTTTTCTTCTTTAAAAAGCAAAACAAAAACTTTGGTAATATTTCCACAGGAGGCAGTCTGGCATGAATTTATCAAACTTTGAAAAAAGCAGTCTTTTAAAAAAATTAACATTTATTTCACTAAAATACCATTCTTTATTCTTGGAAAAAGTTATATTTATAGAAATATGTGTATGTTTATATATATGTTTAAAATATGAAATACATGTGTTATATCAGTAATCTAGTAATTGATGGGAAAATTAAATATGGATATAACTGACACTTTATCCACATTAAATTTCCATAGCAGAGAATTTATTATTTTCATAATTTTGACTCTCAGTATTTCAAATTTTGATCACTGATATTTTGAGTTCATTTTGGGGAAGGAGTATTTAGCCTTAATTATATGTAGATTTTTCCTAAAATACTTTCTATAAAAGGGCATTGATTTTCTTAGACTAAAAAAGGGATGCATTAGTCTATCTGGTGGATAAAGGGATGTAAATTATCTTTAATATACTTTGAGAAAAGATACATCTTCAAAATTTAAAAGACATACACTAAAAAAAGTGTATTGTTTGTGGATTTCTACCTTCTGAAAAAAAGAACCGAGGGGAATATAGCATTTTCCAGTTTATACACTTAGGAGGTGATATTATAATTCATGTTCTGGCATATAAAATACTGAAATCACATACATTTTAATAAAATACATGTACTACATAATGTTGTCCTTAATATATTGTATGATACCTGCATAGTTAGGCTACATCACCAATCTTTTTCCCCCAATATATTAAAAGGCAAGTATAAATTACATTAATAGCTGTTATGGGAATACTAATTCAGAAGCCCATAAAATGATGTAAATACTACACTAACAGTTCGTTTTGCATAAAAACTGACAATTAAATACAGATGACAGTTTAACCACGGGGCAATCAACTGAGATAAATAAACACTAAAAAATTAACAGATACATATAAAGCATTCTTTAGTAGATATTTAAAATAGAAAATTTATAAATTTGAGATAAACAATTTTTTAAAAATTAAAGTAATATCTACATTATTTTCTATCAAGTTAAAATTTCTTCCATTCATTTTTCTATTAAAAAAGAATGAGTCTAAGACTGTGACATAACTTTTCCTGAAACAGAAAAAAAAAATTTTCCTTTGTTTCTAGGAGGTTGAGGAATCTTCATATCAATTTTAGTCTAAAGTGAAATAGCCTAAATTACTAAAAATATAAATTTCTCCAATCCATGTTTTGGAGATCATGTTATCATTAATCTGGAACAAAAGTAGTTTTAAGAATTTCCTTTCTCTTCTGCACAAATAGTGAAGTTATAGCCTTTGGAGTTGGGTGTGACAGTAAGGCAGGCATGCTGTTACTGCATGGCCAGCCAGGAGGAAAGAGAGAGGCTGAGTTATTTTCCGAGACAGTGCTTCTAAGTAGCAATCTGGTTGACCTGGTTAATGACCCAGTCATTACCATAAATGGTTTTAAATATTACCACCCATGCAGATGCAGAGCAAACATAACATACTGCTCCAAATATTGTTCTCTATGATCAAAAGCCCACATTCCATTCATTGTTCATGATCCTCTTACCTGGTTATGTCATTATTTCAGAGCACCAACTGAAACACTCTTCTTATTAGCTAAATTATTTCTTCCTCAAAAAAAAAAAAAAAAAAAAAAGCCATTAGTATTAGCACACAATCAAGTTTTGAATGAAAAAAATGGAATGACATAGAACTTCAAATTTCCAATTCAGGTTCACAAAAAAAATCCATGTACCTACTTTATGCAAAATATTATCCTCATTTATAAAGGTGCAAAATAATTAGTGTGTCCTTGATTTCAAGATGCCTTATACCTAGAGCAATGGTTTCGAGCCACTGTTATGCTCCAGTGCTTCTTCCCAATGTAGCAGAACATTCCTGCTTCCCCAGTAACCTCAGAAAGGGCACTTCAGAATTTCCAGGAATACCGGAGGACTGAAGTAGGGCATATCTACTTTTCCTCCAACCTTCTCACTTGAAAGAGACACAAATCATCTAGTAATTGTAACATGTATTGAATACTTATTATTTCCTGGTATTTTGTTAAGCACTTTATAACAATTGTGTTTTTTAATAAGCACAACACATACAAAACAATCTCTGAACTTAGGTACTAACATGGAATCTGTTTTCCCAGGAAACTGAGTCTTAATAAAGTTAATAATTTTCCCAAGTTCAGAGTTAGTACTTGATTGGGTTATGATTTATATTTAGGTCTCTCTGTCTCCAGAGCCATTATTCTTATCTGTTATATTATACTTCTTTTCTTTGATAATAGCAATACTCTGGGTTCTTGTTGATAGTATACAGTGTTATGGAAGGTTAGAGGAGGAAATTGTTAATATTTTCTGAAGCAGGTCAGAAAAATAATCTTGCATCAGTCATCATACACCAATTGTTTCTTAACAGGAATGACATTTGAACGGAATCTTAGAATAATTAGAAATTTAGCACATGGAAAACAAACCAGAGTATTTTCAAGATAAAAGTATATCATGAGGAAAGGTATGGGTATATTTGATGAAGAATAAACGGTTCTCTAAAGGTGGAGAAGTAAACTGTGCTTTGTAGAGGGACAATATAAGTATTGGATTTTACTTGCTCTGACTTTGAGAACATTAATGTCTAATGGGATGGACATATTCACAAATGAAAATTTCAATGCACTTTGATAATGTTAGAATAAGTGTGCTTAGAAGAGTTAAAGAGGCTTTAACTCTTCCTGCTAGAGCAGTGTGGGATTTTGTAAAAGTGGGGATATTTGATTATTTCCATGCAGAAAAGAGGGAAAGGTCATCCCAAGTAGTGGGATTATGAGCAAAGACATAAAGACTTAGAATACCATTTGGATGGAGAGAATGATTTAAAAGTTTCTTGTGTGTTTAGACCACATTGGGGAGTGTGGGGCGGTGAGAGACAAGGGCGGTTGGATAGGAAGAATTCTATGCTAAGCCTAGCCTTTGAGGAAATTACAACATCAGATCTGTGCTTCAGGAATTGTGACGATGTGCGGTTTGTAAGGTGAGAGAGAAGCGGGGCACAGATACCAGTCAGAGAATGCTTAATACAGTAGCACAGATTTGAGACAGTGAATCTAGTATTAAGAAAATAGGACTGGAAATAGCAAATACAAGACTGAGTTAAAAGGACACGGACTGGGACTGGGTCATAGGGAAAGTGATTGGTGGTCTGTATGATTCTGTGGCAAAGGGCCAGGTAGACAGGAACAGAGTAAGCATCCTAGGTGAGCTTGAGAGGACCTGCCGATGGCCAGCACCAGGGCATCTTGTAAGGGCTGGAGGAGCCAACTAGTGAGCACTATGCCTGCCTCGGGCTGAGGACCACCTTTTCCCCATTGATGTTGAGGGAGCACCTCCTATCACCTGCAGTCAGCACACTGTCTGGTTCAGCATAAGTGATTCCTCTTATATCTCCCAAGACTTTGCTTAGTCTTCACTGCATTTAACCTCATGGAAATAATCCTCATATTATTTTGGGGTAATCGTAAGAATCAGAAAGTGGATCCTGGACCCCTAAGTCTATGGAAAGGAAAGCCTATCTCTAACCTTCCCACTCAAGTATTACTAAATAAAACAATTTAGTAATTCTCCCTGAACCAAGACAATGGAGAAACACACCTATATCGAAGTCAAATAGAAATGGATCTGTAAAAAGGGAGGGGACATAATAACTCTTACTACCTGGATTAGTTTTAATGAAGTTTAAATGATACAATATATGTCAAAGAAAGGGTACTTTAAAGCATTAAACAAATATATGTTTGTTATCATCACTCATTTGGCACCTCTGATGCGTTAGTCTGTTTTGCTACTTGATCTCCAACTAAACAGAAAAATTTCAGACTGGTAGTTGCTTTGTGAATTGTGCTGCATTAGAGTTATTTGTTTCTGTGACCCTTTAGCATAGTGCCTCATAGTGTAGGTTCACAGTTTGTATCTGTTGGCTCATCATAGGAAACCTTTAAATGTATTTGGTTAGAACTTAACCAAATTAGAGGAAAACTTTGACTTTGTCACTGCTATGAATACTGAGTCATATTATAAAATGTTCAAGACAAGTCTCTTTGACGTTGCCAAGGAAATAATACAGCATTAACATAAAGTAATTTCTGGTTTCTGAAGAATGATACCTCATTATGAAATCAGTACTTCACTAGACAGTGAGCTTGTTTTAAATTTCTCTCTTGATTGGGTCAAAGAGACACCATTTGTGGGCGAAGCAGGAGTTTATCAATGATTTGATCTCATCTTATTGCATTAATGACAAAGAGTTAGAAGTTAATTTTTACAGTTTAATTCAAAGCATTAAAAATTTAATCAGAAGTTAGTTTTCAATGTTCAATAAGAATAAGACAGAAATAGATATGGGCTCATCATTCCAAGCTCAATGTCTTCTATATTATTAATGATGTGATTTGATTTTGAATGTTGTTAGACTACCAATTTAGTTTTGCACTTATAATTAGTCTACATTAAAAATATGTTCTAGTTTTGTCTGGGGAGGTGAATGATGTAACTGCTATTTTTCTCCTTCCCTAGTGAAGGCTCCTTAGACTGTCATAAACATGCTTAATAAAGTTACCATGAAGAAAGTATCAGAGCATAATAAAGCACAACACAGAAGCTCTGTGCTAAATAGGTTTTTAGGAAAGTTCAACAATGAATGAAGAGGCTATAAGAACATAAGATAGAAAAATATATAATAGAAGAAATTTCCTAAGTTAAGTTCTTTGACTAGAGTCTACTTTTGTCAGTTAATTAACTTATAAACTGGCCTACATAAATAACGTTTCTGCTGGTACTTTTTCCTTTATTATATTTATTATTTATGAAGATGTGATTAATATGTGCTATAAACAATGCCAGGAAATGGCAACATAAAGGTAAATGAGACTTTTTTGAGGAGATACTTATAATTAAAATATGCACAAACAAATATTTATAATAAGAGAAATATGTAAAGTGCTATGAAAGAATGAAAGGAAAAAAACAACCAAGCTTCCCTCCCCACCATCCCCACTCCCAACCCCAACTTCCACCCCCGGAGACAACTGGAAAACCTTCACACACAATAAGCCTTACAAAATGAATAGAAAATTTCCAAACAGAGAAATGAAATTAGGGATTGATTCAAAGATACTAGAAAACATTGAGGTGTGGAAGGTAATCAAAGGCAGTTTGAATCCTTATACTCTATGTTAATAACTTTAAGATGGTCCATTTAGTGGAAATTTATGGAATGTTTATAAATAGAGAAACAATGCAATTACACCTGTGAAGTTGTTCTGTAATTTGTGTGGAGAATGCTTCAGAATAGAGAGGTAAAGGAAACTGAATACAAATATTAACAATGGAAGAAATGGATCAATGATATATTTCATAGGATGCCAGGGGTCTACACTTTTGATCATTAAATATCAATTTTCCTTGTTCCTTTTCACATACAATTCACACACACACACACACACACACACACACACACACACACACTACCAATGTTGGAGCATAGAGAAAATAAAATTTCCCGTTCAGAAAGGAAAAGACTAAAAGATGTGAAGTGGACATGTGCCCATTGCAATTCTGAATTCCCCCTGGAAGACTTTTTTGAAGGTCCCCTACCTTAAGCAGGGGGTGAGGGAACCTGGACTAAATTCTAATTTATCTCCCTAGGAGAAATAATATTTTTCCATTTTCTCTGTGGCCCCTGATCCACTCACATGGAATCTACGCCTCATCTGTTTCTCTCCCTGGCTACATCTGAAGTGAAAGTTAGAGAGGATGCCTTTTTTTGGGTTTGTACAGCTTTCAAAGCCTGTCTCATGCTGAAGGAAAGCTGGTGTCTCAGTGTTTTATTACTGGTTTTCATCTATTTGTCCTAAGTCTGCAGTAGTCAAAGGCTTCTTTAGGTAAAGTGTGATATTTGGCAATAAAATTATCTCAAGCCCATATACTGCTGATTAGTTTTATTCTAATTTTACATGTACCGGTAATCACATATTCAAAGCTCTTTCCAGATGTAGTTCCCAAATGTCTTTATTTATTGCTTTCCACTGACTTGTTTTCTCTTAGTTAATGGCGACCACCTATCTAGGAAGATGAGGGAGAAGGTTGTACATACGCTTGTTGGTTTTAGTCTTAATCAATTTTATTCAGCTCAGTCATTTCACTGGGTCTTTGCTATTCAATTCTTTTAAAATATCATCACCAACTGCTGGGAGTCTATAAGCAGCTAGCTTTTCCACCTTTACAAGGCACAGAATTTCAAGACTGTTTTCTTTCATTCTGTTTGTAAAATGTCCAATTTAGGCCCAAGTTTCTCTCTTTGATGGTAATACTTTGTTAAAAACAATCAATAATGTTCAAAATGTATGAATTCTTTGATTAGTGTTTCTAGCTGAACAGACAGTCTGCCTCTCATGCTATTGCATGCAACAGTTTTACCAGCAGTTTGCCTTCGTGTAATGTGGATTATCATACTTCTAATGGTAACTTCAGTTTTCTTGCTGTCCATCACCCGATCTCTAAACCTATAATGAACATTTTAGGCCTTTGTTACAGCAGTAACTCTACGCAATACCAATTTATGAATTAGGATGGACTAAGGTATGCTACGGTTAAAAATAAAGCATGAAATCTTCATAGCTTAGTAGCAACAAAGGATTTATTTATTGCTTCTGTCATAATCTGATGTGTACTGGGTTTGACTCTTTTTGACTGTCTGCCTTCAAGTGATTACCCAGAGATTCAATCTATGTTTATTGTGCGATGCTGATAATTTAAGCTCATGGTCCCCGAAGAGAATCAAAAAGAGGTTCTGGAGATAGGTCAGGAAGTACATTTTTTTTTCCATCCACTTGGCTCAGCCCAGCTGCCAAGAATATGACATTATTCTGTGTTTTCAGGAAGAATTTGATAAGCATTTAGACAGTATGTAAAGCGTATTTCCTACTGTTATTTTTTTCAAAAATAACCAAAAGAATATATATAGTCTGAAAAATACTTATTAAAGATGATTTCATTTAAAAGACCAACCTCTTTACCCTTAATGCATTGTCATTGGAATAATGTCATTCTCTACCAGTTTTCTAAAAATAAAACTTCTTTCATCTTTTTTTCCGGTGACATTAAATTTCACTTCTTTCTACTCCTCTCTTTCAGCATATCACTATGTGCCTTTTACTTGGCCTCAGCGTTTAATTCATTCCCTCACATTTGGGGGGGAAAGATTTCACCCCCCTCCCTTCTTTAAAAGCTCATGATTTACAGGGAGGAAGGTCCTAGGGAGAAAACAAGCCTGCCTAAGAGCAGGGTCCTTAACCTCCTTGTTCTTTTTTCCCCATTACCAGGAATAAATGATTTTATGGTAGCAGTAATCACCATACCTATTTGCCAAAACCAAAGCCAGTACTGGACCACATTCAGGACCCAAGGCTTTGAGAAATATGGGAGTACCTTCTGGAGACTGTCGTTAGACTTACCTCGCCTCCAGTAGACTCTGATATCTGAGAAATGTCAGGCATGGGTTGCCAAATCAGTTATAATTATAATTTGAGACTTGAGTACTTGTCATTTCCAGAAAGATAGCAAGAGTAACCTGTAAAGAGTGTGCATCTTCACAATAAGTCTATAAATCACCTTTATAGAGTAATTGAGACCTTAGAGATGTTCACAGAAATGAGGACATCATTCTGGCTCTAAATCTACTCAACCTTTCTGGTTTCCATTGAATATCCTAACCATCATTCAAATTTCTAGAATTTAGCTCCTGGAATGGAGTTCCCAAGAATTCTTCAAATTGTGGGGAACAATTGGTCTAAACCAGATGTCCCAGTCCTGCTTACTTGCAAGACCCACTGCAGATACTCAAAGATTACGCCTCCACTGGTGAGACAGGGCAGAGACTTTGAATTAGTCCAATTGTGGTTGCATTGAAGTCTTCACTTTGGCACCAAAAGACTCTGATTTTGTAAGAAGTTAAATTTCTGGAGATGGGTATAAAAACTAATTTATAGTTTGTTTTTTACAAGGCCTTTACTCTTAACAGATATATAATTTCAAAATTATTTATTAGCATTCTTTTAAAAATAAACAAAGGGCCCTGGCTGGGTGGCTCACTTGATTGTAGCATTGTCCAGTACACCACAAGACTGTGGGTTCAATTCCTGCCAGGGCACATACCTAGGTTGCAGATTTGATCTCCGGTCAGGGTACATACAGGAGACAACCAATCGATGTTTCTCTCTCATGTTAATGTTTCTTTCTACATCTTTCCTTTTCTCTTTCTCTAAAAATCAATAGAAACATATCCTCAGGTGAGGATTAACATAATAATAATAATAACAAATAAACAAATAAATAAAGGAACAGGCAATACTAATCTGGGTCTAAGAGAACACATTGAATTTTTGGATACATGATTATATGGTCATAAAAAATGAAAAGTCATAGGGTTTTTATTATTTACATATTAAAGTAGAGAGTTTTATTTATTTATTTATTTATTTATGTTTTTACTTCTGACTTTTATAATTCTTAACCCATGTGAAGTATTTCATTTGATCATTTCATTGTACAAGTAACTGAGAAGTGTATTCTGAGACTATAAAGACCTTTAAATCAAGTTTTATTACAGATTATAATATCCTTAGTGTTCTAGAGTCTTCCATAGAAAATAAGAATCCATATTACTAACAAAGTGCATTTGATTTTGTGAATTCAACTACATGTATCAATTTGTCTGCTAAGAATGGACTGAGAAGAACAGTGAGAAACCTCTTTCTTGTTAATATGTATACTATTCCAGATTAAAAACAACAATGTTGAAATAACACATTAGTTATACACCATTTGGAGGCTTTCTGCACATATGAATTGAATGGTCAATATCTACAGCACGACATCAAACAAGATCTCCTTCTATATCAATGAACTTACCACTGGCTTTTTATTACAATTAAATCAAAAGATACTGAAAGTGACTTTTAATGGTCACATCTGCTGCACATTTAGAAGAATATTGATGTCAAAGGCAGCATATTTTCTAGAAAAGTAGCTTTCACTGGGCAAGTGTGGGCATTGCCTGAGAGTCAATGTTAATATTATTCTTTCAAGTGTTTTTAACGTATATAAACATAACCTTTTATTGACTCATTTAAGACTCAGTGGAAATCTTATGGTTCATGTTACAATAACGGATCTTTAGAGATTTAAGTGGGCAATTACTCAACTAAATAAAGAAACTGCTTTTCTAATCTGCTCTTTTAATGTTTACTTAATGTGTTCAAAACAAAGTACATGGTGACATTATTTCTTGTTTCCTTTTTCTTATGAGTAACATGGGCTTATCAATGAACTCCTGCAGTTTTATTATAAATTGGATCCTAGAAATGCATGATGCTAGAAGTTCTGTGCAAATTTTGCAAATGTGAAGCAGAGAAAAAACACTGGAAAATCTTATTTTGATATTCCAATTGCCAGAGCAAATTTTTCAAGACTGTGAGAAAACACATTTCCCCCATAATTTAAAATTTATAATTAAAAGCTATGCTTCCTCCGTTAGAACAAGGATGCATAACATGCTCAATTTGAAAATCAAACCATCATAGATATTCTTCATGCATATATGAGATATGGACTTATTCTTGGAACTTCAGGTGTCAGTACTGTGAATATTTAAAAAAATATATTTTTATTGATTTCAGAGAGAGGAAGACAGAGGGAGAGAGAGATAAAAACATCAATGATGAGAGAGTCATTGATTGGCTGCCTCCTGCATGAAGCCCTCTACTGGGGATCAAGCCTGCAACCCAGGCATGTGTCCTGACCAGGAATTGAACCTTGACTTCTTGGTTCATAGCCCATGCTCAACCACTGAGCCATACCAGCTGGGCCTGTGAATATTTTTAAATGAATATTCTGGAAATATATTACCACTGTCACTGGAAAGCCAATATCAAAACAGAGATATGAGTTGGGTGAGAGTTTTGGATTGTATAGATAGACAACCCAAAGGGCAAGTTGTGAAATTTTCTAACACTTATTCAAAGAGACATACAATAAAATAAAATGTTTCATTTGATAAAGTCCAGACAGATGGTGACCAAGAGGAAACGTCAATATAGCAAGGACATATGTGTATTAACAACTTGATTTCTGAGACAGGGGTATTCACTCAGAATTACTCTGAAAAATCTAGGAGGTGAATATAGTGTATTCTCTCTCAGTGGTATAGGCTCAGGGAAACATCTTCTCCTGTTCTTGGGGCTTGGGCTCCCTTCTCTTCTCATATGTGCTCTCCTGGGAAATTTTATTTACTTATGTGGCTATAACTACTACCTATAAACTGATGATTTTCAGACCTTTTCTCTAAGACTGACCCCTTTTCTGAACCCAAACTAGACCTTTTCTTTGGTGTCTCACAGCACTTCAAAGTTAATACTATTCAAACGGAATTCTTTCTTCCCACCTCTGCTTTTCACCAAATACTCTACTCCTCTCCAGCACTCAGCTTTCTGTCCCTCTGGTAATCTTCAGCTCTGAGGGTAGCACAGCCATCTATACAGTCACGTAAGTACAAGTCCTGGAAATAATTAAGTGTGTGTGGGGGGAGGAGGGAGGAAAGGAGTCCAAGACTCTAGAAATTTTTTAAAGTGATTTCTGGGTAGATAATAAAAATATATTTTATTTATATGCAAGGTGTTCAAAACTTATGGCTAGAACAGAGATTCTAAGATAATACATATAGGTGGAGAATTATTAGATGAATGCCCTTTAATCCTCACCAAAAACCTCTTCTTGCAAGTCCTCACGTCAATGCAAACTCTCATGTTTGCCTCCCTAGGACAAAAGCTGATGGGCACTTGACCTTTTGGTTAGACAAAAAGCCTTTAAGACTGGCTTCTGTCTTCAGAAGGGATTTTCTAAGTAGTTCCTCTTTCCTTTTAGCATTTCAAGAACCAAGACTAGAGGACTGGCTGGAAACATTTTTCCATCTTAAAGGAAAGAAACAATTCAGTCTAAGGCTTTCAGTTCTTTGTTGGAAAGTAATCATGGGGATTGGGGAAGAAAATGGATGTGAGAGATGTAGGGAGTCTTATATACAGTGTTTAAAGTTCAGAATATTGAGAGAGATTCAGTGTTCACAACTATGTAGACAAATTTTCTTCTCTGGGCTTTCATGGAAGTTATGGTACAAAGCCTAAGATTAAAGCACAATATTACATGTGCCTTGACACCTGGGGAAAAGTGAGATGGACTTGAATGTCCTAACAAGTTCCCCTCCCTACTCTGATTCTGTGGCTAAGGTCCCCCAGCCAAACAAATTCCTTATCACAGTGACCAGGTGAAGTTCCTATTTATCTCTGAGTAACAGTGTTCTTTTCCCTTTCAGCTCTGGGGATTATTCAAACAAGCCAATCATATTCTTCTGGAAACAGGGACACTCAACCCTCTAGAAACTACAAAACCTGCCTTCCACAGTCCCTGGTATGACCCTCAGGGGGCCCTGATCATGTGTGATGTTCTCTCCCTCCAGGCGATGAGTAGATGGGGCTAATTAGCAGTGTCAACCTTATCTGCCCAGTGTAGGACATCACATGTTCAGCCACGCCTGTAACACCAGGGAGAGACTCCCTGCCTTGCAGACAGGATGAAGAGGCAATTAAAAAAGAAAGGTGTATTAGATACATCTGGGGATTCCACAGGGATACAGATCCCTCTCTTTCTTTCACAGAGGGTTTTGGAAAGACACCTCTGCACCAAAGAGGAACAAAGTACATCAAAGAGAACTTGATGACAAAGTGTGTTGAAATATAGAGAAACACGTGTTTTTTTTTAGGTTAAATTTCTGGGTGATATGCCAGGAAACAAGTTCTTCTGCCCCTCTCACTCAAAGTTCCTCACCCCCAGTCTGACTCTTTTGATCAAAGTGTGCCATGCTAATGTTATCATTTACAATGTGAGCAATGGTGAGGTAGGAACCGCCACCATTTTAGGAAGATTCCCCATCTCAGGTCTCAGCTTACCCGCCTGAATGTACTTGTAACCTTATCTGACCTCTGGAACCCCGCCCACTATTTTCGAGCCACAAGCAGGCCCGACCTCCGACCCTATAAAGCTGACCCAAGCCCTTTGTTGGGGCCCAGAATTTGGAGATGCCTCCTCTGGGCCCGCACGCGTTAATAAAGGTCTCCTTTCGCCTCCTCCGGGGTACGGCCTGAGTCTTTTCCACTACATTTTGGTTCCCTGACCGGGAAAGACTCACCCGTGCAGGCGCTTTGCCACCGGTGAGGGACCCGCGGGGGGTCTGCGGAGCTCAGAGGCGGGAGGGGAGCGCGCGCCCCAGTCTTTTCGCGTCCCGGCCTGTCCCACCCGGGCTGCCGGGGGAGGACGAACGGATCTGGACATGGGACAAGATCTCTTCGGAACCGGTGCGTGCCCCGGGGACCAGGAGCCCGAGACCAGGCCCGCCCTAGGGTGGAAGGGGAGACTGATCACCTCTCTTGGCCCTTCGGCCACAGGCAGGGACATCCCATCGGGCGGGGATGTCTAAACTCGGTTGACTGGAGCGTGCGTGTGAGTGAGTGAAGGTCTGTGCGGCTCCACGGGCGCTCGCCCACAGAGTCTGAGTGGGCCCCAGCCTGCGGTTCCTTGGTGGCCTCATACGGCTCAGGGCAGCGTCAGGCTCTGGGGGACCCCATCCCTCCCTGCGAGTCTGATCCGGGTCAGGGGTTTATACTGACCTGTCAAAGCTAAGAGGCACCTAAATCCCCGCGAGGGGAGCGGCAAGGCGGGCAACCTGAATCCCGCCTCCCTTGTTTGTCCACGCCAACGTGGGAGGAAGGGCTATGGGGGGCCCCTCATCGACAGTATTAGGTTGTATGCTTAGCAACTTTGACCGGTTCAGGGGACAGGACCCCTCGATGACCCCGGATCAGCTCGACACTTTCTGTTCTGTAGAGTGGCTGTCATTCGGGGTAGGCTGGCCCCCTGAGGGAACTCTTAATCTGGGGATCGCCCGGGCAGTACCCCTAGTAGTGACAGGGAAGCCAGGACATCCCGACCAGTACACAGACATAGACAGGTGGCAGGAACTAGCCCGGGAGCTACCGAGTTGGCTTCGCCAGGGCCAGAAACAGACGCCCCGAACCGTCGGGGTCGCTGGGGCCAAGAAGAAGGCTTCCCGAATACTAGTGGCCTGCCCTAGGGAAGGCCGGCACCCGCCAATCTACAGGAGTGACCCAGAGGAAGAGCCGCCATTTAGCACGTCCCCGCCTTACGCCCCAGAGCTGAGAGCCCCGGAACCGAACGCTCCGGAACCAAAGGCCCCAGAGCTAGAAACCCCCCCACCGTCAGTTTCACCGCAGTGTCAGGCGGAAGCAGCCCCAGCCTCACCAATGGCAACCAGACGCCATCCCAAGCTGGCCCTACACCTACCCTTAAGGGAGACCCAAGGGCCCCTGCAAGTCGGGCCCGCTGGGACTGAGCTACCAGGGCCTACGATAGTCTGCTACCAGCCTTTCACTCCCACAGATCCCCTCAACTGGAAGCATCACACTCCCTCGTACTCTGAAAAACCGCAGGCCTTAATGGACCTTATGGAGTCGATTATGCGACTCACCGGCCCACGTGGTACGACTGCCGGCAGCTACTCCTCACCCTGTTCAGTACAGAGGAGCGCCGCGCATACTCCAGGGGCCCTCCAATACCTAGAAACCAAGACACCAGTGGGGACACTAGACCCGGCGCAGTGGGCCAGAACGGCTGCACCTGAAGTCCAGCCAGACTGGGACCACCACACCGAAGAGGGCAGGGCGGCGCTACAGAGGTATCCAGAAGCCCTCTTCCGTGGTGTCCGAGCAGGAGCCCACCAATATGTCTAAAGTCGCCAATGTGACCCAACCACCAGATGAATGCCCGGGAGATTTCTACGAGCGACTGTGTGAGGCATACCGAATTTATATGCCATTTGACCCCGAGGGGCCACTGGAAAGGGAGTGCCCCACCAGGAAGAAGAGGCAGGTCCAGGGCGCTCCTCAGCCTGAGACCCCCGCCCCAACTGTCCTCAGCCTGGCGGCATGGACTCAGACTAGGACAGACCGGGCTCCCTGAATCTTGGCCCCCATGAGCCCATGGTCAAGTTAACTGTGGGGGGCCAAACTCTCCCTTTCATGGTAGACACAGGAGCCGAGCACTCCGTGGTAACCACTGCCATAGCCCCCCTGTCGGGGCGTGAGATCTCCATTGTAGGGGCAACCAGACTATCGAGTGGCCCGAAGAGGTTCTGCCAAGCCCGAACAGTAGAATTAGGGGGCCATCAAGTAAGACATGAATTCCTGTACCTCCCAGAGTGCCCAGTCCCACTCCTAGGACGGGACCTGCTGGCCAAACCAGAGGCCCAGATCCCCTTTCAGCCATCAGGGGAAGCCCACTTACAGGTCGGGACACCGTCTGTGATGGCAGTCCTCATTCCCAGGGGAGAGGAGTACCGCCCCTACGAGAAACTAGAAAGAAACACTAGAGGCAGAACCCCTACCAGCCGGGTGGTCGGCTCGGAGGGCAGAACTGTGGGCATTAATCAGGGCCCTAGAGTTGTCGGAAGGGAAGAAGGTCAACATATACACAGATTCCCCGTATGCCTTGGCCACTGTACATATCCATGGCACCATCTACCGGGAGAGAGGACTACTTACTGCTGAGGGGAAGGACATTAAAAATAGGGCTGAAGTATTTAGGCTGCTAGAGACAGTGTGGGCTCCGGCCAAGGTGGCAGTAATCCATTGCCGAGGGCACCAGAGAGAGGGAACAGAAATAGCTAAAGGAAACTGGAGGGCAGATCCAGCAGCTAAGGAAGCAGCCCAGGGTGCAAGAGCCCCAGCCGCCGCTCCAGCTCTAGAAGGAGCCGTGTTAGATCTCAGCCGTATGCAATCGGACTGTACTTCTGAGGAACAAAAGTGGGCGATCCAGACGGGGTGTACTCAGACTACGACTGGCATCTGGGAACTGCCAGATGGGCGGCTGTATGTGCCCCAGACCCAGGCGAGCAATCTAGTGAGGCAGTGCCACACTCTGACTCATCTAGGGAAATCATCCCTGGAGGCCTTGCTAAAGAAATATTACTGCTTCCCCAACCTGACCAGCATAGGCACTACAACTGTAGCTCGGTGTACAACCTGCGCTCGGAACAACGCTGCTCCACACCCACAAAGGACTGTGAGCATTCAACACAGGGGACAGCAGCCCTTTGAGGACCTACAGGTTGACGTCACCGAAATAAAGCCAAGCCAGGGTTACAAGTACTTGCTAGTCCTTGTCTGCACCTTTTCAGGATGGGTACAGGCTTTCCCTACCCAGACTGAGGAAAGCCGAGAGGTAGTAAAAGCCCTTTTAAGATAAATAATTCCCTGCTTTGGACTGCCGACCTCAATCGGCAGCGATAATGGGCCAGCCTTTGTTGCCAAAGTCATCCAGGAGCTAGCAAGGCAACTAAGAATAACCTGGAGGCTACACATGGCATACAGACCTCAAAGCTCAGGGAAGGTGGAGCGGATGAATCAAACTCTGAAGGAGACACTAGCAAAATTCCATCAAGAGACTGACCTGCCATGGCCTGATTTACTCCCCTTAGCCTTGTTCAGGGTTTGAAACGCTCCTAACTCCATGGGCTACACACCCTTTGAACTCGTGTACGGGCGACCATCAGCAATATTGCCCATCCCGAGGGGAGAACTACGAGTAATTGGGGAAGCCAATCAGACTAGGTATCTCCAGAAACTAGGGAAGACACTAGAAAAGGTACACAAGGCCGGACTAGGCCCAGACCCAGTCCCTAGAGGGGGGCCAGCGCACCCTTTTAGGCCAGGAGATTATGTGTGGGTTAAGGACTGAAGGAAGGAGCCACTTCAGCCAACTTGGACCGGACCCCACTTAGTTATATTAACAACCCCTACTGCCCTTAAGATTGCAGGAGCAGTGCCCTGGGTCCAGGGCACTGCTCCTGGCTTCCCTGATTGGCTTCCCTGATTACTCATAGCTCTCTCCTCAGGATGGGCAATATTGCTGGTGGTCGCCCGTACACCCGAGTCAAGAGGGCAGCCCATCCTGAGGTCAATGGAGAACCTGAGGACCGGCCCCAGCCACGGCTACCCTCCTTGAGGCTAAGGAAAGGACCGACCCACGAATGGATCATTGCCCAGAATGGTACCTCGCAGCTGCCGGGCTCTTCGCCACAATCTTTGGAGTAGGACTGGCAGCAACGGCACCTCAGGACTGGAACCTGTGGGGGCAGATAGCCCTTGGGGGACTATACCTCAGTTTTGCTTGTTTGTGTGGATATATAGTTTGCTTCCTATAAGTGCCCCTGCTGTTATCACAGTGCCCCGGTGCCAGTGCAGCACCCCGAGAGAGAGAATAAGACTCTCGGGTATAGTATCGTATGTGGTTGAGGGAAGCCCCTTTTCCTATAGTACTGACGTGCCACCAGACTGTGTAAAACCAAACAAGGCTCAGTGTACCTGGAATAATAAGGTCTACTGGACAGGGGTTATGCAGGGAACTAGGGGCTACCAGGCTCAGAAGTGCTGAGGATATGGCCCACCCGGGCGGCAGGTATGTTGGGACCTAATATGGCCATTAAATAACACAGAAAGTAAAGGAATTAAAAGGAAGCATACAGAGAGGCAGAGAGGAGGCTAGGAACTGGAATCGGGGCCTAGACACTCAGGCCTGGGTCCGGTGGCTCGTTCCGTTAATCGGGCCCGTTCTTATCATCCTAATAGGAATATCTATCAGGCCGTATGTAATTAGAACGGCCATCTGGACCCTAGAAACCACTGTTACCAGAAGGGCGACCGCCAAGATTCTAGCCCTTCAGCAGGTCCAGTATCGTAGACTCCGGGAAACTGAAGACCCAGAGGACAGGGACATGGATCATGATGCAATAATTGCTGCAGCAACAATAGCATCAGAGGGAGGAAATGAGATAGGAACTGCCACCATTTTAGGAAGATACCCCATTTCAGGTATCAGCTTACCTGCCTGAATGTATATGTAAACTTATCTAACCACCCACTATTTTCGCACCAAAAGCAGGCCTGACCCCCGACCCTATAAAGCTGACCCAAGCCCTTTGTTAGGGGCCCAGAATTTGGAGACTGCCTCCTCTGGGACCGCATGCGTTAAATAAAGGTATCCTTTCGCCTCCTCCGGTGTACAGCCTGAGTCTTTTCTGCTACAATGGGATGCGACTCTAGGCACAGATGGGTATGGAGCCCCATGAGGACAGAAGGAAAACAAAGGGTACAGTAATTGAGCATTCAGAGGAAGGCTGCAAGAGAAGAGCCCAGAAAGAGAGGTGAAAGGAGATGCTTGAGAGAGAGGAAATAAAGTGCATATGTGTACAAGATGCAATGATGTGCTTAATACACGTTTTCCCCTCGTGCCAGATTCGGTGATAATAAGGACAGCTAATGCTTGTCTAGCACTAATTATGTGCCAGTCCCTGTTCAAATAAATGACACATATTTAGTCATTTAGTCATTTTTCACAACCTATCAATTGAGTCAATTATTTCCATTTTACAAGACTGAGGACAAAGAGCTAAAATAATTTGCCTAATGTCACTCAGCAAGTAAATTGCAGAGCTATGATCGCAACCCAGGTTTCAGAATTGGTGGTCCTGACCTCAGTGCTGTACAGGGCTCTCTACTGGGAAAACAAGAAAACTGCTACTATGTCTTGCTACTTGGTTGGCACACGATGGAATTAGAGGCTGTTCTCCCAGCCTAAGCACATCTTGGAGTCAAGTACTACAGAGCAACACATTGAAAAGATTTATAGATGAGCTCTTCATGTTTCAGTTGTTTAAGAAGTTTAATTCTGTGCCAACTAGTTTGCTATAACCTCAAAAACAAAGCCTTGATTCTTCTAAACAGCTCTAAACTTGCTTTTGGTTTCATTATGCTATGTCTTCAAAAAACTTATGGGGTATCTAAAGCATGCATGTATCTGAGCAGACACAACTTTTAGAGAATTAAATGTAAAGTTGGAGCCTGATCCTTATTGCGCTTAATCATTAAATAATTGTTAGTCATATTGAGAACTAATTGCTTTTAGTTCAGATTAATTGCTATAATGCTTATTTATAATCTAAGGCTTTATTAATTTTAATCCTTTGATGGGTGGAAATCTGAGATGATGTTTTCCTTTTATTAAACCATAATTAGCTTACCAAACTTAGTCCACAGACATGTGCTCACATGTACTGTCTACTTTCCTTGAAGTAATAGAAAGCAATTATATTCAGTTTCTTGCAATCATCTTTCTTACAAGCACATATCAGAACTTCAAGGTTATGCTCAGAGATACTTATTCTGGAAGATTGCGCTCTTAAAAAAATACAAGCACACTATAGGATTTTGCAGTGCTTATGAAATCCTAAGGGTTAAGAGTCCTGTAGCTATATTTGCAGATTTCTTTTTTCTTTTATTATTCTTTTTTCATCTCCCTTTCCTATTAACTATTTGGATAACTATGATATGATTCAGAAAAGTAAACTTATTCATGGTAATTCTCTTGGGAGACACACTCTTTCAATACCAGTCTCCTCAGAATACAGACAGGCACAAGGGAAGGAACTCAGGAGGAGCACGGTTTTACAAGAAGCTGACTGCTGAATGGAGCCTATGTAGTCCATGGCAGATGTTGTGAGTAAATCATTGGGATGTCTACCATCAGCCACCTGAATATTTTTTAGTTCCTGCTGAACAGCCATAAATTAATAGGAGTGCTGAAAAGTCTGTCGACAATGTCGCATGCCTGGAGTGACCAGGCTTTCATCTTTTCTTAAATAAACAAAATAAAGGATCAATCTCAATATGATTAGTAGTTTAAAGGGACTACTTTATATTTTTTTTTTGCTTGGAAAATAAAAGGGAGCTGACTTATCAAAACTTTATAACCAAAAGATCTTATGTCCGATAAAAATTTGTTAAATGTTAGTCTCTTTATTCAAAATAATACTTAAATAACTAAAAAATACAGAAAAAAAATATTTCTAAAAATGTCAGGTTAATTGCTCAAACTAAATACATGTGATATAGAAGAAGATAATATATAGTCACAAAATATAAGCTCTACTTATAAATAAAATGACACAGTTCAGTTTCTTGTTGTTATTAATTCTTATTCATCACTCCGAGAGTTTCCAGGCCTTAGTCTCGTTTCCATTATTTAACGGAAAAGAAAAAAAGGCATTCTTCCACCCCTTTATGACTGTTAGGAAGTTGTTTTTATTTTGTATAGTTCAAGATACACCTGTGCTGCTATTCATAGAAGTCAATTTAATATATTACAGTCATAAAATACCTCTGATGGTTGGAATTTGGTTCCCAAGAGATTACCTAAATACCAAGTTTCAGAATTTGTTTACTAGAAGTTTCTGGAAGTTTCCGCTGCTCTTTCATTCCCTTTCTACTTGCCCTCCGCCCACAGCCTCTAGATTTCTTCTAGTGGGATTAGCCTCAAAGGCCAAATAATGACTTTAAATTATAGGCCCAGGAGCAGAAAACTGTTTCAGCCATCAAATTCACTTAATATTGGCCTTGCTTCTGTTTAGTGTTATGCTGCCTTTGAAGGCTGCCCTACCAGTGAACAATTTCCCCAGAGCCACGAAGAAATGCCTGTTCTTTGGTTAACAAAATTCCTTCTATATTATTTTGTTGGTCCAGTTTCTGTGCTGCAATTTGCTTGGCAATGACCTTCCTTTCAACTCCCCACGGCACTTTACTTGTGCCTTTCTTACAGCACTTACATA
The DNA here is from genome assembly GCF_964146895.1 of Miniopterus schreibersii. Lineage (NCBI taxonomy): Eukaryota > Metazoa > Chordata > Mammalia > Chiroptera > Miniopteridae > Miniopterus > Miniopterus schreibersii. The sequence continues at coordinate 52,202,414 of NC_138118.1, forward strand.
GCTTTGCCTTTATTGTAGTTGTATTTTTACTTATTTTATTGAACCATTAAAGGTTACAATCATAGAGGGAGGGCAGCACCTGTCTATCTTTTTCTATACCCACCCCATAGCGTGAATTAAATGTTTATGCCTTTCCATTGACTTTTGCTTTGATGAATAAACCTAATTTTGGAAATTTTAGTTTTGGTAATTCATTTATTCTTTTTTTTCATTTGTTTGTTTTAAATGGATAGTGTCTTTCTTTCCATTCCTCCATTTATTCTTGACATATGAGTATTTGATTCTCCAGTTTTGAGTGTAATATTTTGAAAAGTAGCCTGTTCTTAGCCCATCCCAAGGTTTATATCCTGCATTTGACATTCTGCTACTAACCAGGACAGTGATCTCATATCATACTGTTCCTGTTTTAAAGTTGTTCTAATGTTTATCCCAACAGTTTTGCAATAACCATGGCTATGTGTCATTGTGCAAACCAAGGAAAATACTGCAGGCTCAAGAGGCAGCAGGATGCTGATGCTTCACAGATCAAGCATGAGGACTTTCTCAGTCATGAAAGAGGGAAACAGGTGAAGAATTAGCCCGAGAGGAGCATCTTGGTTTTAAAGAAAGCTAAGAGAGTTCTTGGAGGCTAATTTGACTTCTACTTACTAATTAAAGTATATCAAGGTTAAATATATACTTGTTTTTCATTTATAAAACAGAGATGGTAATGCATACCTCAAAAAGTTGTTGTAAGGATTACAGCACCATTCAACCTATATGCTAAGGTCCTATCACATGGCAAACTCTGGGAAGGTCATGTCTGGTCCATTGAAATAAGTTACAGGTTAAAGCTGAGTTTAGCTGGCACAGGCCCAGGGGAGGAGGTTAACCATAACAGAGGAGCTATAGATTAAAGAACTGAGAACATTAAACTTATTAAAATACATTCATTACAGATTATGTGATAGCTACCATTTGACTACTAATTCTGGTCAAAATGTGTTCATTCTGAAAAATACCTTTATAATGACTGGGAATTTCCAAATAAAACACTATAAGTAGGAATGGGTGACTAGCTATTGTTGATATTGCAGAAAGAGAATGTTTGAAAATGAGTCCTAAAAAGGTTTTTAACTAATATTTTTTATAATAGTGAATTTCCTACTCTATAGTGCTTTCTAATACCAAAAACATTCTCCAGTTCTCCAGACAACAACAGTATGTCCAAAGATACAATTCAATTCTGATACTAAGTACCCAAAGTTATTATAGACCCAACAGGTTAAGGGCTCAGTCCCACAAGACTGCGCACACTTCCGACCACAGTAGCAAGCCCAGAGCCTCCTGTACTTCTGATCAAATGGCTACAAATTGGCTTCCCCATCACCCCTCCTCAGGTTCATTAATTTGCAAGAATGGCTTGTGGAACTCAGGAAGGAACTTTAATTACCATTACTGGTTAATTATAAAAGATACAACTCAGAAATAGCCAAATGTAAGAGATATATAGAGCGAAATATGGGGGAATGGGCATGGAGCTTCCAGGGTCTCTCCCAGCATGTCACCCTCTCAGCACCTCTATGTGTTCACCAACTTGGAAGCTCACCAAACACCATTATTTAGGGGGTTTTATGGAGACTTCCTTATGTAGGTATGATTGATTATTAATGCAATCTTTAGCACTCCCTGCTCCCCAGAGGTTGTGGGGGATGGGGCTGAAAGGTCCAGGCTTCTGGTCAAGGTTTGGTCTTTCTGGTTACTAGTTACCATCCTAAAGCTATCTAGGGGCCTGCTAAGAGTCACCTCATTAGAACAAAAAATTCTCCTCTCTGGAAATTGCAAGGGATTTAGGGCCCTGTGTCAGGAACTGCCACATTTACTCACACACACACACACACACACACACACTGCTATATATGTATACATGTCATTGTTGTCAGAACAGGTCTAACATTACACATATATGACTCTCACCTTGAATGACAGAAAAATAGAATGCCTACTGTCATCAGTAAAGAGGCAAAGAACAAAGACATTTTCACAGTATCTACACAGGCAAATGTAGTGGATAGTATGTTCCAAATGACTACAACAATGTTTCTTATCTCACTGCTCTTCTTACAATGTAACTTTGATACTCCTTCATGAAGAGGTGGTGCATGTTTCCTTATTTTAAACTGAGTGGGCCGTTTATGATTGCTCCATCCAATAGAGTCCGTGGAAGTGATAGTTGGTGACTTCTGAGGCTAGGTCATAAAAATGATACAGGCTCAACCTGGCTTGCTCTTTTTGGTATGCTTACCCTTGGGAAGCCAGCGACCACACTGAGGAAGCTCAAAGTAGCTTTTGTGGAGACCGCATGAAAGGACCCATAGAGTGAGGACCTGAGTTTCTCAGTGGACAGCCAGCATCAACACATTTTCAGATAATACTAGTTCCTAGCCTTCAGGACTTCCAATGAATCTTTGGACATTTTGGAGTACACTACTGTGTTTTGTTTGAATTCCTGATGCATAGAGTCAGTGGGCATAAGAAATAGTTATTTTATCCCACTGAGCTTTGAGATAAGTTGTTACCTACTCGTATATATTAGTCAGGGCTCTCAAGAGCACTACACACACACACACACACACAGACACAGACACACACACACATGCACACAAAGGAGGTTGGGGAGAGGGGGTGGAGAGAGGGACAGAGAGTAATATTAATTTATTGTAGAAACCAATTGAACCTTTTGGTCATGTGGTTGTAGCTGGTCTATATAACTACTTTCTTTTACTTTGCCTTCATCAAGTACCTCAGCTGGTTTTGGCTCTTTATCTAATGGAGAGACCCAAACCTTCATTCCTGAAGGATCTGGGTCATTACTAATCCTTTCTGGATTGGGTGGTTGTAGTTGTTCATTGCTCTTAATCACAGGGCATGGCAATACTAAGAGACACCCTAAAGGATCTGGATTCCAGACTTCATCTTCCTTACTTAGATTGTGGAGTATTAGTTCTATTTCCCCTTGGAAGTCAGGATCAATCACCCCAGTCAGCACAATTCCCTCACTTTTCCATTGTTTCAGGGGCATGAGGAGCCCAAAGTGGCTGGGTAGCAGTTTTTTGGTTTTTTTAATCCCCACCCAAGGATAGTTTTTCCATTGCTTTTCAGAGAGTGGAAGGGAGAGAGAACAGAGAGAGAAACATAGATGTGAGAGAGACACATTGATTGGTTGCCTCCCTCATGCATCCCCACCAGGGCTGGGAATGGAGCCTGTAACCAAGGTACGTGCCCTTGGCTGGAATTGAACCCTAACCTTCAGTCCAAAGGCAGATGCTCTAACCACTGAGAAAACTGGCCAGGGCTGGGTGGCCGTTTTAACTTCCATTTCAATGGAACTGTTGTTTGTCTAGGGTGGAAGCATTCCTTCCTCTGGAGTTAAGACCTTTATGGAGAACAAAACAGACCAAAAAATATGTTTCTCATAGGTGGCACTCCCTAGCAGATAGTCAGTAAAAACCAAACTAGTAAAGTAGTTTTCTATATGGATAAAATCCCTAAAGAGAGAAATAAAACAAGATTGCAAGGGGAGTAGTAAGTGGTAGAGAGTCAGGTCTTTAAACATAGGAATCAGGGAACTGTCCCTGAGAAGGTGAACATTGAAGTCTGAAGAAAGCCTTGTAGGTATTGGTAAGTGGAGGAGATATATTCTGGGCACAAGGACTGGCAAGTGATAAAGAAGAAAAGAAAAATTAATTGGCAGGTGGGCTGGAATGAAGTGAGCAAGAGGCAGAGTGGGAGTAGATGAAATCAGGGAAGTAAGACGGGGGACACCATGGATGTACCCCTGGTGAGGTTTAGGGATATCCCTAAAGCCTGGTCTCTCAGGGAGACAGATGACAGAGATCCAATTAGCGCCATTTGCTGACCACACCCAAGGGCAGACGAGTTAGGAGAATAAATCTCATTTTGGTGAATCAGCATGAAGCTGGTGGATATATATATAAAATATGTCTTTATTGATTTCAGAGAGAGGAAAAGAGAGGGAGAGAGAGAGATAGAAACATCTATGATGAGAGAGTCATTGGTCGGCTGCCTCCTGCACAACCCCAACTGGGGATAGAGCCCACAACCTGGTGATGTGCCCTGACCAGGAATCAAACCCCAATTGCCTGGATCCTAAGTTGAGCCACGCCTGCGGGGCTGCTGGTGGATATTTTGTTTACCCACCCCTAAGACCTCCCCTAAACACCCAGCCTTTAAGACCCCTGAAAACAAAGGTCCCAGCCAGCTCTCTGCCCAGGGAGCACACCTGTGCCATTCCTTTTCCCCTCTCCTTCCCCCACAGGCATCTATCTCCTAAACCCCAAAGGACTCCACCAGACTTGCAACCAGGGGAGAAATGGGCAGCAGCAGCAGCAGCTCATCCTTGGCTACCCCCCTAAACCTGTCTCTAAGGCCCCCTTTTCTCTGACTTTCCTGTGAGCCAAAGCAGCCCAGCCCGGGCTCTCCTGTTGCGTCTTCTGTGCCCTTTCTTGTTTCACTGTCCTAAGTCTATTTTTGGTGCAGTGAATAAATGCTTGCTTGCTTTCCTAGACACTTTGTCTCTTGACTGAAATCTTTCCTTCAAGAAGACAAAAACCAAGATCTCGTCGTCTCACCAATAACAGTCGTATCAATGAGTTGGAGATCTCAGTATTTTTACAGTCAGGATGAGAAGTAGAAAGAGGGAGTGTTCAGAAACTGGTAATGCTTGGAATTAAAACTGTAGGAAGGGTACAGTTACTGGTAATAACATGCCCAGGCTATGAACATTAAAGTAAGTGGCTGACGTTGGATGGATAAAGATAACTGAGGAAGAAGAGGTGAAAAGACTCAGAAGCCAGAAAAGTGAAAGCATAATCTATATGGATACTGAAATCACCTAGAAGTGTAACAGAACTCATTATGGCATGAGTGATGGAGTATTAGTCATTGTTCTCTGGAGAAACAGAACCAATAGAGTATATATATGATAGATAGATAGATCGAGATACAAGGAGATTATTTATTATGAGGGATTGGCTCAAGTGATTATGGAGGCTGAGAAGTCCCCAGATCTGCTGTCTGGGAGCTGGAGGCCAAGGAAAGCTGGTGGTATACATAATTCCAGTACAACCAGAAGGCCTGAGAAGCAGGGGAGCCAATGGTGTATCAGTCAGAGCCAGGAGGGTAGGAGAGGGTAGATGTCCCAGGTCAAGTAAATAGCAAATTTGCCCTTCCTCTGACTTTCTTCTATGCAGGCCCTCAGTTAATTAGGTGAAGTTAATCTTCTTTACTCAGTCTATGAATTCAGATGCTAATCTCTTCCAGAAGCACCCTCCCAGACACACCCAGAAATAATGTTTTTACCAGCTATCTGGGCATCCATTAGCTCACCGAAATTGACACATAAAATGAATCATCACAGACATTATTAAGCCAGGAGTTAAAATCTCAAAGAATTAGAAATGTTATCAAGAAGTCATTTGCTTCTACTATTCCAGGAAAGAGAGCTGAGCTATTTTTGTGTGAAAGGAGGAGAAGTTTTGTATGTGTTTGGGGTCAGGGTTGGGGTGGGGTTCAGGAGAAAAAAGGAAAGGGTACAGGTCGAGTGCTCTGTGAGGGAAGGGCTGAGAGACTCTCCCAGCTGTGGGTTGGCCAACAGGAGTTTTAAGGAACGTAAATGTCTGATTTGTACTGGAATGTGGTTTATTACCTATTGAACTCTGTTTTGCCCAGCTTTGGAGTAAAATCTACCAAATCTATCATAAATGCTTTGTGCACATTTTAACAGTTTAATATATTATAGAATATTGTTCCACATTTTGGTTCATAAAGAAGTGAACAGAGACTGAGAGGAGAAGCAAGAACTCAGGAGGTAGAGAAGGCCAAGAGAATAGAAGTCTCATATCAACTCAAAGTTTGGGGAGTGCTTTGGAGATCCCCTAGTTGGACATTTGGTGGGCTATAAATGAGGGGTGTTTTAGCCAAGTTTCCTTATTGAGCAGCTGGGAGAGATAGGCTCAGCCCCCTTTTGGTTTATATCTCTAAATATCTGTTGTAGGTGGCGAGACCAGACCTAGGTTCAGCAAACTCAGTACTTGAGTTCTGGCTAGGGAAGAATTCAGAGCCAAGACTCCACCTGTGAGAGGACACTTATTTATAAAATCACACAGGTGGAATAAGGAATTCCTTGAAGAAATGGGCTTAGGAGACAAGTTATAGATGAAAAAGGACCCTTGGAGCTTGGGAGTGAGGAAGATCATGGTAATGCACCTGGGGGGGGAGGGGGAGGAGGAAGTGGAAGGGAAAGGCTCAGGTGTGCTCGCCAGAGAAACGAGCTCTGGGTTCTATGTCCTAAGGGTTTTAAGGGTGGAGATTTTGAGATTTTTTTAGGGAGGTCCCAGGGGAAGATCTCAATAGAATATTCAGCAGTTTTCCAGGTGTGTCATTTTAGGGTTGTGGTCTCCACTGATTGACTGCCCAGCACCAAGGCAGGGGGTCATTCATTATTCAATGCAGCTGGTCCTGAGATCAGCCAGTGGCTGGTTTTGTTGCTTTTCTGAGCCTGGAGCTGAAATGCAACTGGGGCCTAGATGTTATCTCTAGGGAGGAAAGGTCAGGAGGTCCAAACCTCAAGACAAGTGATAAGCTAGGGGAAGAAAGGTCACCCTGGGGACAAAGTCCCGCCCTATAATTGTCCTTTGCTAGGCACCCAGGACTTCCCACCCTGGTGACCTTCTGTACCTGGCCCATCGTCCTTGCTCTGCTCATGTCTGTCTAACTGCCTACCACATATCCATGTTATAGTTTACCAACAGCAGTAATTTTTAAAAAAAACAATTGCCTCCCTTAAGGAAGGAAACTTTGTAGATAATTGTCCTCACCCCCACCCCATGAAATTGTAACACCACAGATACACTGTGTATCTGTTTATGTACTGAGGTCCTTTGCAGGACCACAAACCACTGTAAGTGTTTAAAGTTTTTTACTTTCCCCAAGAACTAATTTTTCCCCCTTGGAGGTGATATCAGGCCTTTTGAGTTTACATGATCTGGTGATATAAATTTCCGTATGCTGGATAATTCTGTCTAGTGCTCTTTTTACTATAGCCGTATACTCTTTCTCAAGGTAACCTTTCTGCTTTCTAGAAAAAAATCTTTTGGGAAAATGATCGGTCATGTGTCCCTGTCACAAATCTATCCTGTCATGTAATTTTTTCCTCATAACTGTCTCGAATGGGGATTTCCCAGTAGATTTTTCCAAAGCAATTTAATTCCTTATTAGTGTGGTTGATTCATGAACATTTAAGCAAGTTTTCATTTTCCTTGGGGGTGCAGGGACATGTTAAATGGTTTTGTATCATCATGTTCTAATCCGAAGTAATAAAACATGATCCAGGAACAGCTGCTTAAATGACTTGGCCTCCTGGTACATGTTTCAGTTTTTCTAGGAGCGTAAATCTACAATCATCTGTAGCAAACATTCTCCCCATTCACAACAGATGTGGGTGGGGCAATAGGTGGGGATGAAGGAAGCGAAGGTAAGAAAAACAACTGAATAGTGTGGGCCTCTTTCTTTTAGTTATTTTCCCCCCAAATTTCCAGTTTTAATAGCTTCTACAAAGTAATATTAAAACGTTGAAACAAACTTTTAGACAAAAACAACACAAAAAGGTTGGTTTATCAGTGTTTCTTTTAAAATCCTTTTGCGGCCTCTTTCAAAACTTGAATTTCCAAAGTCTATGTACAACATATTTTTACTTTTCCTTTGGTATCAAGGGTTAGGGTACAAATTTTTACCTATCACAGTATACTTTTTATTTTAACAAATGATCTTGGACATTTCAGCCTCCCGAACTGTGAGAAAATAAATATCTGTTGTTTAAGCCGCCTAGTCTGTGGTATTTTGTTATGGCAGCCTAGCAGACTAATACATATATGTATGTATAATATGTTATATATATTATAACAACTATATATGGTATAAATATATAGCATTATACACACACATATATAATGTATATATGATATATATTTTTCCTAGGGTGAGCAGGGATCTTAGGAATTGAAAGGATGGCAAGAATTGGTGATATAACTTAAACAGCTGTACACCTTCTCTCTTACTCCTTTGCTTACCTTCTGATCCAGATGTTGGTGAAGAAAAGTGTACATTTTTTTCTGCATATTAGTAGGGGAGTTGAAATTTAGGAGGCACTTGTAGTCACCCAGTACCTATTTTAACATTTGAACTTTCTTTTTCAAAATCAGAGAGAATAAATTACTCCTATGTTTCTGTCTAAAACATTAAATACTTTTTAAAAAATGTCTACATGACAGCAATATAGAGTGTTAAACCAATCCAGATGTTAGATCTTTTTATACTTGATTTGACTTAAATAAAATTTAGGTAACATAAATCTGGCCTTACATTATAGTTATATACGCCACTATATATTGTACCCCCACCCTCCAACTTGTTCTTACAAAACAGCATCACACAACACACATTAAAAAACAATTTGATTTTTTTAACCTCTAAACAATATCTTGTAACTACTTGCTTTTCAGGCTAGTATCTATAAATCTAAATAGTGTTTTAAAAAGGTAATAGCTGCATAATATGAGTAATAAATAATTTATTCAGTTTTTCTAATAATGGCCATTACTGTTTCTAGTTTTTGTCACTCCAGTTAATGTTGCAATAAGTTCTATTGTATTATATTTTTATTTGCTGTTGCATTTATTTCAGAAGGGCAAAGTCTTAGAAGTAGTTCTGCTGTGTCAAATGTGTCTATATTTCACATTTTACTAGAGTGCAAATATCTTTCCAAAAATAGGTTAGCAAAATTCATGTTCAGTTACACTAGTAATTTTTAAGATTATCAGTCTCTTCCTCCTCACCAACACTTGATATCAACTGTTTTGTGTATTTTATTTTTCAACATTGCAACCTTTTTAAATTAAAATCTATGAAACATATATACAAAAGTAATACATGATAAAAACACATTTTAACGGTAAAGATAAAGAGAGTAGGGAGAGAGGGGGCCTAATATATGGTGATGGAAGGTGATTTGACTTTGGATGGTGGGCACACAGTGCACTATACAGATCTTGTAACATAGAAATCCACACCTGAAACCTATATGATGCTATTAACCAATGTCACCCCAATAAATTTAATTAAAAATAAATAAATAAAATAAAGGTGAATGTTCATGAAGTTCATCCCCAGGTGAAGTAATAGTGCACTGTCATGAACTTCACAGTCTCCTGAGTTTCCCATCCAGAAAGTGTCCTCTTCTCTGACCCTAACAGATATGACCACTGCCTTTATTTTTTAGTTAATCATTCTCGCTTTATTTTTTCAAATGGATGTATTAGTCAGGGTTCTCTAGAGAAACAGAAACAACAGGATATATATAAACATAAACATTTATTTATTATAAGGAATTGGCTGATTCAATTACAGATGGCTAATGAGATTGACACTGCAAATCTCAAGGTCTGAAGAGTGAATTGGCAAGCAGATGGTATAGTTTCAGTCAAGTCCTAAGGTGGAGAACCAGGAGAGCTCCTGGGGTCAGTTCAGTCCATAGGCCAGCAGGCCTGGGACCCAGGAATAGCTGATGTTTCAGTGTGAATCTGAAGGCAGAAAAAAGCCAATGTCCCAGTTCAGTGGTCATCGGACAGGAAGAATTCCCTCTTACTTGAGGGAAGATCAGCCTTTCTGTTTTATGCAGAGCTTCAACTGACTGGATAAGGTCCACTCACTTACGGAGACAATCTGCCTTACCAAGCCTACTGATCTAAATGTTGTATTATTTTTCTCATTTTGTTGAGATATAATTCACATATATCATTATGTAAGTTTAAAAAGTACAGCATATTGATTTGATACACTTATAGATTGCAAAATCATTACCACTGTAGTGTTAGATAATGTTTCTATCCTGTCTATAATTACCATATCTTTTTTGTGGTGAGAATATTTAAGATCTATTCTCTTAGCAATTTTCAAGTATATAAAACATTATTAACTATAATCACCATATTGTACATTAGATTCCCAGGACTTCCTCATCTTAAAACTGGAAGTTTGTACCCTTTGACCAACATCTTTCCATTTCTCCCACCCCCTTGCCTCTCTGGCAACCACTATTGTACTCTATGATTCTATGTTTTCAACTTTTTTAGAGACCACATGTCAGGAATACCATGAAGCATTTGTCTTTCCCTGTCTGACTTATTTCACTTAGCACAATGCCTCATGTATCCATGTTGTCATAAAGGACAGAATTTCCTTCTTTTTCAAGGTTAACATTCTATTGCATATATAACACATTGACAGACACTTAGGTTGTCTCTGTATCATGGCTATTGTAAATAATGCTGCAATGATTCAGTTTAATGGGTAAATGTGGTATCCAGTCCTGTTGGCATTTTTGTTTCCCCAGGATATATATTCATTCATAGATTTATTGCTCATTTTTACTTTTATCTTCTGCTAAAATAAATTGTTATAAACCCAGTATTACATTGAATTTAAATGTAACTTTTATGGTAAAATGCACACATATACACATAATTGAATATGTTTATGCACTTTCTTCTGTTCTACCAATTTATTTGTAGTGTTGTGGTTATGTGTGTATATGTGCCTACCCAACACTGTTTTGACTTCAGCAGCCATATAGCAGTTTCAATGATTATAATTTAATGTTTTAAATTAAAATAGGTTTCTACTGCCAAAATAAAGTGAAAAAAATGTAATTATCTTATCAGAATAATTTATTAAAACTATGCTCATATTCTAGCCTTTATTCTCTAGGTAATTACTTACTTTGCTGTTCAGGCCTTCAATGATGGTGACATATTAGGATAAATAGGGAAATCCTTTTCTTCAATACTTAATATGATGACATCGTGCAAATGGCAACAGTTTTGCAAATATGGTCTTATAAAATGTAAATTTAAATAGGCTTATTTAGGTTAAAAAAGTCCTATTAAAACACAATAAATTTCTGCTTTAAAATTTAACTAAATTTGTATAATGCCAATATGTGCATGACAAAATAAACTTGAAAACCAGAGGTCCATTTCAGCATGACAGAGAAAGGAATGCTCTTCCTTTCCTGTGCAGACCAGCTGTCATGTCAGAGCCACCTTGTTCTGGTGGGGAATTTGATGATGGCCTATAAGACCCTGAAGTTTCCAAAGCAATTTAAATATGATCTTTAATGACTTTGGAGTGGATTAGCCCTTGACCTTTCTGCTCCCATGGCATTTTACTCAACTAGCTTTGACATATGTTACAGAAAATTATGCTCTTCAGATCTCTTTGAAACTTCCAATTATGTCAAGAGGCTTAACTTGATTTTTGATTGACTTAGAATGGCAAGAGTTGATATTTGAAGGGGCTTACAGATGCAAATCAGTGCTCTTTGGACTCTATATAATAACTGTAATTTTGTTAATATTAAAATGAGACATTTAAAAATAATAAAGTTGTGATATAATTTATATTTTTGTGATTTAAAGAAAATAGAATTGATTTCCAAATGAGTACAAATTATATGATATGACTTTTGTTCCTACATTACTTCTCATTATTGCCCATTTACTATTAAAGTCCATGCAAGAAGTATAAAAAATACAAGGCTGGGCTAAAGAAAGTTTACAGTTGTAATAGAAAGAAATAATATAATAATTAATAATAAATAAGTAAATAATACAAGAATAAACACTGTGTTTCACGTACTTATAGCTGTAAACCTACTTTTGCCAATCCTCATATAGTATATCATAAGCATCACAACTTTGAAAAATAAACATTTTAATCAACATAATTTGAGAAAATTGTAGTTATAAGACAAAAACACGCTTTACAAAATGAATAACAGAAAAACAATATTGAAATGAGTAACTGACAAAGCTCTTATAAAGCAGTTTCAGATGCAAATAGAAGTGGAAAGAAACAAATATAGAAAGTAAGCTGAGACATGGAAGAAGAAATGTAGAAAATACTGAGGTGGAAATGGAAACAACTAAAATGATCACTAAAATACTCTATGCTTTAAACACAATAATGTCAGCTTTATATGAACATTTTTGAAGAGGGGAAATAACATTTATATATACACATATGTATTTACTGAACTTTAAAAATAATTTTGTAATTTAATTATCTTATGTAGATCTACAAAGAAAATATAGACTATGAAAAATGGATATTTAAATTAAGAATGTAGAATTTAAAGGTAGTGATAGTGAATAGAATATTTTCCTTGAAGCTTATAACTCGAGTATAATTCTAAAGGAAACAATCTAAATGAAACACAAGTTTGGAATGGGGCTTGATGTAATTCCTGTGAATGAGAAATTTAGATTAAAAAAAATCTTTTTCTTTGGCCAAGTAAAAATCTGTTACATTATGATGTTGTTTTGATTTTAATTCTTGTGCCCTAGCAATATAAGCCTTAACCTCATTTATGGGGTTTACAATGAAAGTGTTAGATAAATGCATGACAATTTCTTCTAGTTAAAATTATACATTGATTTAATTACTGTACAAATTCTTGTATTTAAAGATAAAAAATGATAGGGGGTGGAATTATATCATAAAAATTTATATGTTGTAGTCCTAACCACCCGTACCTAGAATGTGACCTTATTTGGAACTACTGTTTTTGTAGATGTAATTATTTAAACTGGGATGAGGTCATGCTCGAGTAGGGTGGTCTCCCGATCCAGCCTGACTGGTATGCTTATGAAAGAATGCCATGCGAAGAGACAAATACACACAAAGGTTGCCATGTGAAGACGAAAGAAGAAATGAGACTGATGTTTCTAGAGGCCAAGAAACCCCAAAGATTGCTAACAAACCACCAGAAGCTAGGTGGAGAGGCATGGTACATATTCTTTCTCATATCTCTCTGAAAGAACCAAGCCTGCCAAAATCTTGATATTGGATTTTTAACCCCCAGAACTGAGATGATACACTCCTGTTGATTAAGCCATTCATTGTGTTGTATTTTGTTACAGCAGCCCTAGCAAAGGAACACAATAAACATCTTTTAATCTTTGTAATTTTTCTATAGTGAAGTTAAAACCAGTGGAGTAGATATAAATAGTACAGAGTAAATCAGTAAGCTTAGAACAGAGAAAGCATTAGTTATAGTGTGAGCATGAGATAAAAAGACTAGTCCAATTTAAACAATTCAAGTGGATATTTACCAATATATATGCAAATACATAAAATTAACCAACTACACGTAATAAATAAAGACTAATGCAGGTATCAGAATTCCTTTGTTCCTGGGCTAATAGGTAAAATTGCATTGATTTAAAAAATATACTATATCATTTCTTATTCTGCTAGTATAATATACAGTTCTTTAGTCCATCCATAATCTATTTATCTTCAGATACTCTATTTGCTGGCAATGATAAATTCTGCTAAAAATCATCATATTTAGTATGTTACAGATATATTACTTCAGTCTAAGACTTTAGTAATGCAAATAATTCAAGTGTTGCAGGGTGAGGTTCTTTTATGCTTTCTTCTTTCTGCTGCAGCTCCTTACTAGAGGGAGTCTTTATGTCAGCTGAGAAGAGAGACGAGTGGCATCATGATGCATTAAAATTCCAGTAGAAGCTATTGTAATCTATCTTACCCTTAACTGATTCATAAGATTGATTGACACAGTCTGCAGAATTTTTTAATTTAAATTTATCTTTATTGTTGAAAGTATTACAGGGGTCCCATTTTTCCCCCCAACTGACCCCCTCCACCTCACTCCCACTCCCTCCCCAGGCCTTTACCCCATTATTGACTGTGTCCATGGGTTATGCATATTATGCATATAACTTCTTTGGTTAATCTCTTCCCACCCTCCACCCCCATTCCCTCTTTCCTCTGAAATATGATCGCCTGTTACATGCATCAATGTTATACTCTCTGGATCTATTTAGTTCATCAGATTCTTTTGTTCATTAGCTTCTACTTTAAAAATATCCTTCAACATTTCCTATAGTGCTGGTTTAGTGGTGATGAACTCTTTTAGCTTTTCCTTGTCTGAGAAGCTCTTTATCTGACCTTCAGTTCTAAGTGATAGCTTTGCTGGGTAGAGCAATCTTAGTTGTGGTTTCTTATTTTTCATCACTTTGAATATTTCTTGCCACTCTCTTCTGACCTGCAAAGTTTCTGTTGAGAAATCAGCTGACAGTCGTATGAGTGCTCCATTGTAGGTAACTAACTGCTTTTCTCTTGCTGCTTTTAAGGTTCTCTCTTTGTCTTTAACCTTTGGCATTTTAATTCTGATGTGTCTTGGTGTGGGCCTCTTTGAGTTCCTCTTGTTTGGGACCCTCTGTGCTTCCTGGACTTGTAAGTCTATTTCTTCCCCAGGTAGGGGAAGTTTTCTGTCATTATTTTTTCAAATACGTTTTCAATTTCTTGCTCCCTTACCTCTCCTTCTGGTACCCCAATAATATGAATGTTGGGCCTCTTGAAGTTGTCCCAGTGGCTCCTTATGCTATCTTCATATTTCTGGATTCTTTTTCTTTTTGCTCTTCTGGTTGGGTGTTGTTTCCTCATGTTCCAAATTACTGATTTGATTTTCAGTGTCCTCTACTGTACTATTGATTCCCTGTAAATTATTCTTCATTTCAGTTTGTGTAGTCTTCATTTCAAATTGGTACTTTATTATGTCACAGATGGTCTCAGTTGTTTTTGTAATACTCTTACTAATATGCTTGAGGATCCTTACAACCATAATTCTGAACTCTCTATCTGTTAGCTTGCTTGGATCTATTTCATTTAGTTCTTCTAGAGATTTCTTCTGTTCTTTCCTTTGTGACATGTTTCTTTGCTTCCACATTTTGGCTGCTTCTAGGTCTTTGTTTCTATGTATTAGGTAGAGTTGTTATGTCTCCTGGAATTTGTAGAGTGGCTTTGTGTAGTAGGTGTCCTGTAGGATCCAGTGGCTCAGCCTCCCCAGTCCCCTGAGCTGGGACTTCTAGGTGCTGCCCTGTGTGGGCTGTGTGCTCTTACCTATTGTAGCTGAGCCTTGGTTGCTGTTGGCATCACTGGGAGGAACTGACCCCCACCCCTGCCAATAGGCTGTGAGGACCAGCTGCAACTACAGCCAAAAGAGTTGCTGTGCTGGAGACATCCATATGGAGCAGGATTTACTTCAGTGGAGCTTTGGTGTTCACCAAGTGCGCCCCTTGAATGTGTCACTGGTGGATGTGGTAGAGTTGTAATCCAGCATGGTTGAGTCTGACCACCAGATGCACTATCTCTGGGGCCTCCAGGGAGGTACAAAGTCAGCCTCTGCCAGTGCTTTGCCCAGGGCCACCCAGCATGAGCTACACAGCAAACCGTATTTGGCTGCTACTTGTGCTGGGCTTGGAGGTGTCCAGGAGAGGCCAACCTATGAGCCACTAGTGCCAGGCCTGGGGCCAATTATCAAGCTGTATGGGGCCCGCTTCTGCTTGTTTGAGAGATTTCAGGAAAGTCCTAAGCATGAGGCTTGAGAGGCCACTTGCACAGAAAAGCCCCTGGAAATGGCCTGGATGAGCTGCAGGTGGGGAGGGGCAGGGCCTCTGGGAATCACAAGGTGGGGCTAAAGGTGCGAGTCAGGTATTGGCTACTCAAATATGGTGCCTGCCTGCCGGCTGTGTGCAGGGAGGACTCGCCAAAGGAGCAACAGCCTCCACCAGCTCTTCTGCCTGGGAGGAAGCCCCCCTCCACCTCTCGCCCATATTTCGGGCAAGTTAGTTCCTTCCCAAGTGTCCCAGGTCCTTTCAAGCTGCTGCCCAGCACTGGGCTCAGAGGGAGCGTTTCCGAGTGAGTCCATGTGCCGGCCCTTTAAGAGGAACTGCTAGGGCTCCAGCACCGTCAACCACCCTCAGCAACAATCCTGCTGGTTTTCAAAGCCCGAAGTTGTGGGGACGTCTCTTCCCGGCCCTGGAGCCCTGGGCTGGGGGCCTGCTGTGGGTCTGGGACCCCTGACTCCTCCGGGAAACCCCCACCACCAAGATGTCCCTCCCAGGTTTATCCCGTGGCACCAAGTGTGGGCCCACGGCCGCGTCTCTGATTCGTTCCTGATCTGCCCTTGTCTCCGCCCCTCCTACTGGTCTTGGTGCTGCTTCAGTTCCCTGGTTGTGGGGCTTCTGTTCAGCCAGGTTTCAGGAGGCTCTGAGTGATGGCTGTTCTGTATTTTAGTTGTAATTTTGATGTGGCTGCGGGAGGTGGCAGGTGCAGCTACTCCCTACGCCACTGTGTTGTTTCCTCTCCTGTAGAGTCTATTTATTCAGGGAAATTTACAATATGCTGAACAGTTAGGGTAGTAAGCTGCTCAGGAAAGGACCTGAGAGTTTCTCCTCACCTGTAGAGCTGCATTCTTATTGAAATTCAGGTTTTTTATTTAAGCTTGTAAATGCCAATTTTACTTGTTAATGTAATTATATTATTCAGTTAATATTATGCAAACCAATGAAATATGAGTACAGACAGAATAGAAAAGGTGTGGTTTCCACTATGAAATGCTTTGGAAAGTCTTTTTTATCTTCACCTGAGGACATCTTCTCCATCGACTTCCAGAGAGCATGGGAGGGAGGCAGGAGGGGGCGGGAGAGAGAGAAACACTGACTGGTTGCCTCCAGCACTGGCCTGAACCGAGCTGGGTGATCTGCAATCAAGGCACATGCCCTTGACTGGGAATCAGACCCATGACCCTTTGGCCCCTGGGCTGCCCAAAGCTCCAACCACTGAGCCAAATCAGCCAGAGTGGAAAGTTTTGTTAAGGGTAAGTCAATAAAAAATTCTGTCAAATTTAGTATGGCTGAAACAACTATTAAAGGCTGGGAGGAAAAAGTTTTAAAAGCTAGAATTCCTATGTATTCACACAATTTTGTAAGTATCTTTAAGTTCATATTCTCTTTAACAAGTTTTGAAGTAAAAATCATAGATGATTATGGGTACACTTTATAGAAGATATCATAAAAAACTTTATTTAATGGACCATACTCAAAGAAGAGGCCTGGCTCTACATCACAAAATTGGTAAATGAACACATATGCTTATGCTTTATATTAAAACAAGATGTATACATTTTATGCTGATGTCTTAAAATTCCCTGGTTAAACAAAATATTTTAATTAACCAACCAAAGTACTAGTTCCAATCTATTCAGATAGAAGAATGTCAAAGATTTTATCTTCAACGTAAAATGATCTCCAACCCTGTTCTTTGCATTGACAGAAACCTGAATAGAGCCAAATGACTGAAAATCTTGATCTTGTTGGGAGGGCTGGGAAATAAAAAAGATGAAAATAAACATGAATGGAGGAAGAATAGGGAGGTAACTAGGTATGTGAAAGACAATCTCTGCATGAACTGTAAAGTTACTGAATGCAACACATAAAGCAATACATTTTGCAGTTCTTCTGGACTTCGTATGCATTCACAGTAAGATTTCTAAAATGCAGATTTTACTTCTTACTAAAACTGCCTGTTCATCTAAAGTTAAATGTTAAAGGCACAATTAAGCTGTTACAATGTAAAATTAATCTCATTTGGCAAAGAGATCAAAATGGACTGACCTCTGAGGTGAAATGCAGAACGATGTATGATGGTTCTGAGTAAGGATGGGGTCTGGTCTAGAGCCCACACTCCTAACAATCCTGCTATGCTTCCTCATCAATTGCTACTAGGAAATTATTACCTGGCATAAATAAGGTATTTAAGTCAGAAGATTTGATAGTATCACTAAAGGAATGAGTATAAGTAGAAAATAAAATAGTAGAAAGCCTGAGACTGGGGTACCCAACATTAAGAGATCGAGACTGAGGAACAGAGGAATTGACAAGGTTGTTCAAAGAGATAAAACACCCCAAAGAGGGGTGTTCTGTAAGCCAAATGAAAAAAGGATTCCAAGAGGAGACAATGAGCAGCTGTGCCAAATACTTTTTATAGGTGAAGTATGAAGAATATTAAGAACTGGCCAATGCACTGTGCAAAATGGAGGTCACTGGTGATTTCGACTAGTTTCTGTGGACCAGTGAGAACAAAGCCTTCATTGGTGTGGGTTTGAGAAAGAATGGAAGGAAGGAATTGGGTAACTCTTTCTAAGACCAAAGAAACTGAGTGGTAAATGGTAGAAAAAGTGGAATCAAGAGAAAGTTTAAAATTTATTTTGTTTTTAGATGACAGCAATCATAGTATATTTGAATGCTGATAGAAAGGATCCAATAGATTAGAAAGCATTGATTATTTAGGAGAGAAATTCTGGATTGCTGCTCTTGAGCTGATGAAAGTTGATAAAGCCTAATGCACACATGAAAGGATTAGCTTTAGACAGAAGCAAGAATATTTTATTCATGGTTATATAGGCTGCTTTCAACTCCTGAGAATTGTGTAGTACAAAGCAATGCAAATTAGTTCTTATCTCATAGGCTTCTTTTGTGCATATTTGATTTTTTCCTCTGGTAGAATACAAGGATTTCACTCCATAATTTGTTTTCCACCTTATAAACATTTTTGATATCTTTCTCATTATTCTACTCTCCAATTCTATTTTTTTTCTTTCAGTTTTTAATTATCTATCATTTTTGTGAGGTTTATAGAGACATTATAAAAATTTAAAAAGCATTCTTATCAGTGGATCTTTAAATTTGCTGTTTTGTACTGCCATGATTGTTCATATTTTAAATGATAGAAAGCAAATAATTTCACATTCCTTTTATTCAGTGTGTGATATTGTAGGCAGTATATAAATATTTTTAATTTTAATATTTATCACCTTACTTAATGGATATTAATCTTTATCTTCTACTTATGACAAGTGACACTGGTTTTCATTTACTGTTGTGATATACATTGTTTTTCTAAATGAGTTTATTAGACTCAAAAAGTGAATTGACTTAAAATTTAAAAATTAACTAAATATTAGTACATGTGGCATATTGATATGGCAAGCTCATGAAGATAGATTGCAAATGTTGCTAGTTTTGGAAACATACGTATGTTTGATGGGTAATTTTATGTCAACTGGACTTGACTAAGGGATGCCCAGGTAGCTGGTAAAACATTATTTCTGGGTGTGTCTGTAAGGGTGTTTCTGGAGGAAATTAGAATTTGAATCTGTAGACTGAGTAAAGGTAGATCTGCCCTCCCCAATGTGGGCAGGCATCATCCAATCCCTTGAGAGCCCAAATAGAACAAAAAATAGAGGAAGAGTGAATTCAGTCTCTCTTCTAGAGCTGAACTGTCCATCATGTTCTGTGCTTAGACATAGAGCTCCTGGCCTTTGTACTTGTATTAAAGTACACCCCCAACTTTCCTGGTTCTACAGCAGAGCATCAGACTCCTCAGCCTCCATAGCCTCACGAGCCAGTCTCTATACTATATGTACTGGTTCTGAATCTATAGAGAACCCTGACTAGAACAGTATGGTTAGTTTATAAAGAGATTCCTTTCCCTGAAAGCAGTACCTCTTCCATAGACATTTCTCTGTTCCCTGGACACTAATAATAAGATATATACAAAATTAAAGAAACAAATATTTGCTTCCCATGTTGTATAGGATGATCATTGCATGCTATAACATATGGCAGTTAATACTGATCAGCAATAAGTCACCAAACTACTAACACTTTGATGTAAATAAGATTATCAATTCTTTTTCAACTAAGGGGGACATGATAAAAATCAAACAGAACATTGGACATTTTACATGGAGGTAGGTACAACAGATCCAGAGGAATATTCAGAACACATGATCTGAATGGAATGCAGAGAAGACAGCAAAGTATTTGGTGGTAGAGATAAGGGTTGGTGGTAGGAAAACAGTTGCAGGTTTGGGAGTGAAGATGATGGAGGAACAATTAAAGAAGACATGAATAAACTTGGTTTAGCTCAAAATTTTTGCCCATGTCAGTGCTGCCAGTAAATATTGATGTTAACTCATATAGCTTTCAAACATGAAATTTACATGTTGTTTTACAGTCTAATTCTTTTCCACAAGAGAATGAATAAAAATGGCAAGTAGTAGAAATTATTGTGCTTTATCAACTTTATGTAGCTCTCAGAAATATTTTTTTTAGGTACATGTATTTTTCCTCTTAAAAACCTTTCAATTTAAAACAAATATTTATATGATTCTTTACACTCAACTATATGAATTTTTGGTAGACTTCTCTGTGACATTTCACTACTTACTTAGTGCTGAATAAATTCCCCAACTGCATTTAAACCAAGTTGATAACATAATTTAGCCAATACATGTGATGGCTTGAAGGCATAAATTATTTAAGTAAAAGTAACAAAAACAAAGAGCTACTGAAAATACTAATCAGGGAAAATGCTAACCTGTAGTTAAGGGTGATCTTTCTATTCTCCATCATTTCAATTAAGTACAGTACCTGAAATTTATGGAATATATTTCT
The DNA here is from genome assembly GCF_964146895.1 of Miniopterus schreibersii. Lineage (NCBI taxonomy): Eukaryota > Metazoa > Chordata > Mammalia > Chiroptera > Miniopteridae > Miniopterus > Miniopterus schreibersii. The sequence continues at coordinate 52,222,858 of NC_138118.1, forward strand.
TTGGCCATTAGAAACACCTTTTTTTAAAAAATATGTCTTCATTCAGAGAGAGGAAGGGAGACGGGAGAGAGAGAAACAGCAGTGATGAGTCACCAATCCGCTGCCTCCTGCACCACCCTACTGGGGATTGAGCCCACAACCCAGGCATGTGCCCTGATGGGAAATCCAATGGCGATCTCCTGGATCATAGGTTGATGCTCAACCACTGAGCCATGCAGAAACACCTTTTTTATTTTTTATTTTATTTTTTTACTTATCATATTTCATTTGAATTTTATTGTAAACCAAAATTTATGTATTTAAATATTTATAACAAATAACCCAAACATTGTTTTTTCAATTAAAATCTATTAGCCCTGCAATGTTGTCATTGGAAATTTAACTGATTAAATATTCATACTTAGTATTAAACACTTATTGTAGAAAATTTAAAACCATATTAGAGGAACAGCATGTTGCAGTTTTCTTTTTTATTGAAGCATTTGATCAAACAACAATGTTTAAACAAATTGAATACTCAAAGAGAATCTTAGGTTTAAAATATCATGATTTTGGAGTCATGTATGTTTACTCCCAAATGGCTTACTCAACACTCACTTTTCTCTTCAGATGGTACAAATCTTTTGCCTTTTAAAAAATGACTTACTCATTATTGCTATTCTCTCTCCAGTTCCCAGATTTTTTTGTACATTCTAAAATAAATTGAACTTATTTCAAAACTGTTAATTCAGTACCAAAATTGATATTTTTAAATTACAAAATTAATATAAATTATAATAAAACAAAATATCAAATATTTATGTTTTAGCTGGACTAGAAAAGGATGGTTTCAGTTTTTGTATTTTTATTTCCTATTGTCTGGTTTGAGCTAAATGCTGCTGAGGATGTAAAAAACACACAATACACAAAAACTATGCTTAATATATAAAAAATCTTTGACATTTTATTATTTTAGGGTAATTCTGATATTTCCATTTCAATGATGTAGCTAAAATGGAATAAAAAATATACTTAAAGGGACTTTTATTTGGATTGTAAGAACAGCATTTGCTACTCTGAAAGGCCTAATTTTCTTGTATTAAAAAAGTATGCAGAGTGGTTTAAGTTGCAATATTAATTTTAGAATTGCTAAATCTTACCATCCAGGGTCAAGGGGCCCTGTTGTGTCCTACTCTCCTATACTATTTTAAATCTACTCTAATCAAACTTTCATTATCATCAGGACACTGAAACTTCTCTTATAAAAGAAACAAATAATTTTCATGTTATTAAATCCAGTTACATTTTATTCTCATATTATTTGGCTGGCAGCCAGAGCTGACATTTAATCACTCTGTAGTAGACTAAATATGGCCATGGATTCTTTTATACTCCTTTCGGTGAGAATTGAGGTGTATGTCTCCTCCCCTATATGGTGGAGGTCACACAGTACCAATTTCTGGACCCAGACCTTAAGGAATAGGCATCTTAAAAAAACCTAATCTTAAAAAACACATTCATCTGAGAGCCCTAAACCACCAGTAATGCCTGATCACACTGAGACTACCATGCTGGAGATGCCATTAGTAGGTGCTCTGATAGACTGTTGCAGTTGAACTCAGCTTTTCAGACATCCCTGCTACAAAGCCAGGTATAAACAGGAAACTGTATTGGACCCTCTAGATCAGCCCTCGACCAGCTAAATACCACCAAAGACCTTAGTCAGTGCTATGAAGAGCAAAATAATCACCCATGAGAGCCCCGCCCAAATTATTGGCCCACAAAATTGTGATTATATAATAAATAGTTGTTGTTTTAACTGGCTAAGTTTCAAGGTGGCTTGATTCACAGCAATAGAGATATGAAACACAATGCCTTTTTTTATTATAATTTCTTCACATTTCTTCCAAGACAACAATATTTTCTTCATTTTCCTCCCACCTCACTGACAGCTTATTTTCTTTTTGTTGGTCAGTTCCTTAGCTGGTTCCCTCACTCCTTAATGTTCATGTCCCTGGACTCAACCCTAGGGACTCTTCCCTTTCTATTTATATTTCACCTCCTTGAAAATCTAATATAGTCTCATAACTTAAATGTCATTCATGTGCTAAAGAATGCAAAATGAGATGACCCATTATATGAGATAAGTATATCTAATTGTCTACTCGACTTTCTGTGTACATTTTCTATAGACAGAAAACCTAAACACATCCAAAACTTAACTACTGATCTTCTCTCAAAATTCTACACCCTGCCAGTATCCCTCATTTCAATGAGCATACGAAAACTATGTAATTTATCATTCAAACTAGGTGCTTTCAAAGTAAAAGGTGTCCTATATTGGATGACAGTCACAAATTGAGATGAAGAAAATTGTGATGGCCTGGCTGGGCGTGGCTCAGTGGTTGAGCATCGACCTAGGGCCTAGGAGGTCACAGTTCAATTCCTGGTCAGGGCATGTGCTAGGGTTTCAGGCTCGATCCTTTGATCCCCAGTCGGGGGCATGCAGGAGGCAGCCGATCAATGACTCTCATCATTGATGTTTCTCTCTCTCCCTCTCCTTTCCTTTCTCTGAAATCAATAAAAACATATAAAAAAATTAAAAAAAGAAAGAAAATTGTGATGTAGTGTCCTCCTAGAAATCCATCCTTTAGTGCTGAGATTAAAAGAAAAAACAAACAATAACCAGACAAACAGATCTTGGAACAACATCTGATTTCTTTCTTTCTTTTAACCAACCACCACCTAACCCTTCCTTATTACAGTCACTACTTTGTGCAAACTGGCTCCTAGTTTCACTCACAGTCAAAACTTAAGTTCTTAACGGCGTACAGTACAATATACAGCATATTCTGGCTCCTTTCCCATCTCCATTTTTTACTTTTCTTCCCCTCATTCTGGCTGCTCCAGCTACACTGGCCTCCTTGCCTGAGAGTCTTGGTAGTGGCCATTCCTTCTGCTTAGAATATCTCCCCCATATCATCTTGATTTGCCCTCTCAAGTTGTTCTTACTGTTCCACTGTCATCACCTTAATGAAGATGACTCTGACAACCCTTTGAAAATTGCATATGGTCTCCCAGCACCCCACCTGATAGTCCTGATTACCTATTTTTTTTAATCCTCACCTGAGGATAGGAAGGAAGAGAGAAACATCGATGTGAGAGAGAGAATCAATTGGTTGCCACCTGCATTTGCCCCAACCTGGGCTGGGGATCGAGACTGCAACTGAGGTATGTGCCCTTAGTTGGAATCAAACCAGGGATCCCTTCAGTCCAAGGGCCGACGCTCTAACCACTGAGCAAAACCAGCTAGAGACTACCTTTTAACATGCTGTATAACTCACTCATATATTAGTCTTATTTTATTTGATCAGTTACTCACTGATAAATACAGCTCTGTATGTTCACCAGTACATTTCAAGAGCCTAGTGTGGTGCCTCACAAACAGCAAATGCTAAATACTTACTTAAAAATAAAAGAATAAATGAATGGATGACATTTTTACAGATTGTAGATATGGCCAGAGAGATTGCATTGATCTAATCTAGACATAGTGATGAAGAGAGATTTAAAATTAGTATTCTTTAATTTTCTTTTTTTAAACAAAATTATCTTATTGTTGGAAGTATTACAGATGTCCCATTTTCCCCTCATATTGACCCCCTTCACCCCCTCCCACCCCCTCCACTGGCCTTCCCTTCACTATTGTCTGTCCATGGACAATGCATATATGCATATAAATTCTTTGGTTAATCTCTTCCCCCCTCCTCCCAACACACACCCTTCCCCTTCCCTCTGAAATATGTAATTCTCTTGCATGCTTTAATGTCACTGGGTCTATTTTGTTCTTTGATTTTCAAGCCAACATTGTTTGGGTGTTTTTCTCAAGTAGTTAATGTTTTGATATGTATGACTGTTATTTACATTGTAAGGAACACTTTATTTTCTTTCAGATAGCTATTTGATGTTTGTTTGTTTTAACTTTAAAAAAAATTATTTTTTTGTTTACAGTATTACAGATGTCCCCAATTTCCCCCACCTTTAGCCCCCTCTACCCAGCCCCTCCCCCACCCCAGGCCTTCACCACACTATTGTCTGTGTTCATGGGTTATGCCTATATACTTATATGTTCTTTGGTTAATCTCTTCCTATTTCCCTCACCACCCTCCTCTGAGATCTGTTATTCTCAATGCCTGATATTATTAGTAATGCTTACAGAGAAGTGAGAGATTTAGGCAATCTGTTACATTATGCTTTAAGCCTGACAGTTTTGTCAGCTCTGTGATTTGTAGTCCTGTGTTTTGATATCTTTAAATCACACATTTTTGCCTTTGCCATTTGATATAAAATATTAAAAAGAATTTTCTCATAAGTTATTAGTAAAAATATAAAATGGCTGTAATTTGCATTTCTCTTATGATCAGTGACATTGAGCATCTTTTCATATGTTTATTAGTAATCTGTATGTCTTCTTTGTCTATTCATGTCCTTTGCCCATTTTTTCAATTGATTGTTTTCTTGGTGTTGAGTTGTATACATCCTTTATAAATTTTGGAAATTAACCCCTTGTCAGATGTATCATTGGTGAGTATGTTCTCTCATTCAGTGGGTTGTCTTTTCGTTTTGTTGATGGTTTCTTTTGCTTTGTAAAACCTTTTTAGTTTGATGTAATGCCATTTGTTTATTTTTTTTCTTTAGTTTCCCTTGCCTGAGGAAATATATCAGAAAAAATATTGCTACGAGAAATGTCTGAGATTTTACTATGTTTTCTTCTAGGATTTTTATGGTTTCTCGAAACCATAAAGACTTACATTTAAGTCTTTAGTACATTTTGAGTTTATTCTTGTGTATATTGTAAGGAGGTGGTCTAGTTTCATTTTTTGGCATGCATCTTCCCGATTTTCCGAACACCATTTATTTGACTAGACTATCTTTACCCCATTGTACATTTTTGCCTCCTTTGTCAAATATTACTTAACCATAAAGGTGTGGGTTTATTTCTGGGTTCTCTATTCTGTTCATTGATCTATATGACTGTTTTTACACCAGCACCATGTTGTTTTGATTACTCTGGCCTTGTAGTATAGTTTGATATCAGGTTGCATGATATCTTCAAGTTTGTTCTTCTTTCTCAAGATTGCTGAGGCTATTCAGGGTTTCCGCAAGACTGTCAGGATGGCTATCATCAATAAATCAACAAACAGCAAGCGTTGGTAAGGATGTGGAAATAAGGGAACCCTCATGCACTGTTGTTGGGAATGCAGATTGATGCAGCCACTGTGGAAAATGACATAGAGTTTCCTCAAGAAAATGGAACTGCCTCATGGCCCAGTGATTCCACTTCTGGTAATATATCCGAAAACCCCCAAACACTAATTCCAAAGAACATATTCACCCTTATGTTCATTGCAAAGTTATTTACAATAGCTAAGATTTTGTAGCAGCCCAAGTGCTCATCAGTAGATGTATGGATAAAAAAGCTGTGGTACATTTATACAATGGAATACTACTTGTACATTAACAAAAAGGAAAATCTTACCTTTTGTGACAGCATGGATGGACTTGGAGAATATTATGCTAAGTGAAATAAGCCAACCAGAAAGAGACAAGTACCATATAATTTCATTTGTATTTGGAATCTAATGAACCAAATAAACTAACAAAACAGAAACAGATTCATAGATGCATAAAACAGAGTGACAGCTGTCAGAGTGGAGGTGGGCTGGATGGCTGGGTAAAGAAGCTGAAGGGATTAAACAAACAAACCAAAAAAAAACAAACACAGACCACAGTACGGTGATTACCAGAGGGAAAGGGCAGTGGGGGAGGTGAACTAGGGAGAAGGGGAGATAAATGGTGGTGAATAGAGACTTGACTTTGGGTGGTAAACGCATGATGCAATATGCAGATGATATGTTAGGGACCTGTACACCTGAAACCTGTATGGTTTTATTAACCAATGTCATCCCAGTAAGTTTAATCGAGAAACATAAAATGGCTTTAAAACATAAATTTTTCTCTTATTTAGATGTGGGTGTGAATAAATATTGTCCAGATCTCATGCAACCTGATGAGACTATGATATGCTCTTATCACTGCAACTGTTATCACTTCATAACAGATTGGTTACCATACAAACTGAATAATTTCTTAGTCATTCTTTTAAATATTATTTTTTTCTGAAAATATTTCTTGGCTCTGATTAAAACATACTTGAATCAGATATTTATTGTGTGAAAGGAAAAGGAGTTAGTCATTTTTTAAAAGAATGCAAATAATGTAGGTTTCATAATTGCTTTCTTTTAAATTAATTTTTGTTTATTTAAAAATAGCAATATTGATGGGCACTTGGGCTGTTTCCAGATCTTAGCTATTGTAAATTGTGCTGCTATGAACATAGGGGTGCATATATTCTTTCTGATTAGTGTTTCAGGATTCTTAGGATACATTCCTAGGAGTGGGATCACTGGGTCAAAAGGCAGCTCCATTTTTAATTTTTTGAGGAACCTCCATACTCTTTTCCATAGTGGCTGCACCAGTCTGCATCCCCACCAGCAGTGTACCAGGGTTCCCCTTTCTCCACACTCTTGCCAGCACAAGTCGTTTGTTGATTTGTTGATGGAAGCCATTCTGACAGGTGTGAAGTGATACCTCATTGTGGTTTTAATTTGCATCTCTCTGATGATTAGCAACATTGAGCATTTTCTCATGTGTGTCCTGGCCATCCGTATGTCCTCTTTGGAGAAGTGTCTATTCAGGTCCTTCGCCCATTTTTAAATTAGATTGTTTGTCTTCCTCGTGCTGAGTAATATGAGTTCTTTGTTCACTTTGGAAATTAGCCCCTTATCAGATTCATCCTTGGAAAATATGTTTTCCCAGACCATGGCGTTCCTTTGTATTTTGAGGGTGTTTTCTTTTGCTGTGCAGAAGCTTTTAGTTTGATGTAGTCCCATACGTTTATTTTTTTGTTTGTTTCTCTTGCCCTAGGAAATGCGTCAGTGAAAATTTCACTACGTGGGATGTCTGTGACTTTACTGCCTATGTTTTCTTCCAGGATTTTTATAGTTTCATGATTTACATTTAAGTCTTTTATCCATTTTGAGTTTATTTTTGTGTATGATGAAAGTTGGTGATCTAGTTTCATTCCGTTGCATGTACCTGTCCAATTTTTCCAGCACCACTTATTGAAGAGGCTGTCTTTACTCCATTGTATGCTCTTGCCTCCTTTGTCAAATATTAACTGACCATAATAGTGTGGGTCTATTTCTGGGATCTCTGTTCTGTTCCATTGGTATATATGTCTGGTGTTGTACTCAGTGATTCCACTCCTAGGAATGTATCCTAAGAATCCTGAAACATTCATCAGAAAGTATATATGTACCCCAATGTTCATAGCAGCACAGTTTACAATAGGTAAGATCTGGAAACAGTCCAAATGCCCGTCAGTAGATGAGTGGATAAAAAAGCTGTGGGACATTTACCCTATGGAATACTACGCAGCTGTAAAGTAGAAGGATCTCGTACCGTTTGGGACAGTATGGGAGGACCTGGAGAATATTATGCTAAGCGAAATAAGCCAGGCAGAAAAAGACAAACATCACATGATCTCACTCATATGTGGAATCTAAAGAACTTAATAAACCGATGAACAGAATAAATTCAATGACATGGAAGCATGGATCAGACTGACGAATCTAAGAGGGATGGAGGAGGGCGGGGCGTAACCAAAGGGGGAGAGAGTAACCAAAGAATTTATATGCATATATGCACAACCCAAGGACACGGACAATGGTGGGGAGAGGGACTGGGAAGGGGGTGGGACGGGGTGGAACGGGTCATTAGGGAGATAAAGGGCCATCTGTAATATTTTAAACAAACAAAGAATAACTAAATTAAAAAATAAACAAAACAAATAGCAATATTCATAAAATTAATTTTTGGTGAAGTGTGGTTTTAAAAGTACTGAAGAAGTTACTAAAGATAATGAAGAAACTCAAGGTGTTTATTACACATGAACAATGTGTTTATTTTTTATTTTTTTAAATGGAAAGTATTTATTTTTAATATATTTTTATTGATTTCAGAGAGAGGATAGGAGAGGGGGAGAGAGATAGAAACATCAATGATGAGAGAGAGTCTTTGATTGTCTGCCCCCACATCCCCCACCAGGGATGGAGCCCCAAACCCAGGTATGTGCCCTGACTGGAATAGAACCATGACCTCCTGGTTCATAAGTTGATGCTCAGTTGCTGAGCCATGCCTGCTGGGCAACAATGTGTTTATATGTACTTTTTTTTTTTTAATGTTACAATTGGTTGTTTATTGTGCATATATTATTCATAAGTAAAACAGTTCATTTTTTTACAACATAGCTGTCAACTATGATCCTTTAGTTTATGTTTATTATATATATTTTTTGGCTCTGATAGTGTACTTTATCAAATTGAGTCAATATTTCTGTGGCTTTCTAATGTTTCTCCAAATTGTAAACTGCCAAATATATAGCCAATGAATAAATTTTAAAAGTAAATACATTGATTTATTTACTGTAGTGCTCAAAGTGTTAAGTTAATACATGGTGTTTTTATAATGTGTGTGCTGTGAACCATAAAAATATATTTGCCAAAATGCCAAAAACCTAACAGTGTAAAACACACATAACAAATATATGGAGTCACAAATTTCTCAAGATAGGCTGAGTGATAGGAAGGAACCTTATACAAAAGAGCACAAACTATATGATTTAATTACTATAGGTAGTTCTATAACAGGCAAAATTATTCTGCTAGGGAAAAAGTGAGAATGATAGTTTTCTACTAAGGGTAGGGTAAAGATGGAGTGGGAAGAAATATGACAGAACTATCTGAATGAATGGAAATGTTTGACAGCTATTTGTATTACACAGCTGTATGCATCTCAAAATTTATAGAATGGTACAAGTAACATTTGTACATCAATTATATGTAAATTTTACATAAAAAAGAAATATGAACAAATACTGAAATTTTTAATGATATGCATGCTAAAGTGTTTATGGTTTACTATAACTTTTTTCAACTTATAAAAATATTTACAAATTTTCATATGAATAAGGAAAATTCTTGAGAAAAATTTGTGTATTAATTTTCAAACTGATTTCTCAGAATTTTTAGATGAAATTACCTTTTTTGTTTTAAACATATGCAAAATCATGATATTCACATTATCAAAGGTTTGCTAAAATTCTCTTAAGACTAGAATCTATATAATTTCTGTGTCAGTTACATTTTATATTAAGCTTTCTGAATCTCTATTTGTTAAGAAAATTGATTTGGGTCCTTGAATAGCGTAAAAGTAAATTAGAATGCTTTGCCATGAATTACTGCATAAAAAATATAACTATGTTTTCTATTTAAAAAACTGATTATTTTTAGATTCTCTAACCCAGAAAACTACTGTTGCATACATTCTTAAAATGATAATATCTTGACCAAAGTGTTTTATATAATCCATGATTCTCATGTAAATAGCTGGCTTATAAATGTAATTCTCCTGAGCCTCAGATAAATACTGGTGGGGCAAAAGTAGGTTTATATTTGTTCTTATGGAAAATAATGCAATACCTAATAAATGATAACACAAGAATAAACTGTGTTTTGCATACTCCCAACTGTAAACCTACTTTTGCCTTACCCTGTACTGGCATTACATTTATGAACAAAGAAAATACTAGTATGAATTTGTTCTGATCAGTCTGACTTTATGCATTGGTCTCTGATCAGCAAGAATGCAGTGTACTGTTATCATTTTTTGCACTGGCTTGTTAAAAAACGTTGGAAGCATAGCAAGCCTTATAAGTAACTAATCATTTACTTTAAGATTCAATGACATGGAAGCATAGATGAGACTGACGAATGTGAGCGGGATGGAGGAGGGCGGGTGGGTGGAGGGAGAGAGAGTAACCAAAGAATTTATATGCATATATACACAACCCAAGGACACGGACAGTGGTGGGGAGAGGGACTGGGGAGGGGGACGGGACGGGGTGGAATGGGTCATTGGGGAGAAAAAGGGACATCTGTAATACTTTAAACAAAAGTAAAATTAAAAAAAAAAAGAGTGAAAGGAAAATCAGTGTTAGTAAACCAATGGATGGGTCCAAAAGAATGATGTGATAATTAATTTTATGTATTAAATTGGCTAGGTTAGGATGCCTACTTTTCAGTCAAATACCAGTCTAAATGGTGCTTGAAGGTATTTTTTAGATGTAATTAACACAAATCAGCAGACATTGAATAAAGCTGATTGAATCCACTTATTGGGCCTCATTCAATCAGTTGAATGCTTTAAGAGAAAAGACTGAGGCCCCGGCCAATGTAGCTCAGCTGGTTGGAGCACTGTCCTGGACACCAAAAGGTTGTGGATTCAGTTTCCCATTCGGGAACATACCTAGGTTGCAGGCTCTGTCCCTGGTTGGGATGCTTACCGGAGGCAACTGATTGATGTTTCTCTCTCTCTCTTTCTCTAAAATCAGTAAACATATCCTTGGGTGAGGACTTAATAAAAAGAAAAGATTGAGGTTCTGAGAAGGATGGAATTCTGCATCTAGACTGCCTTTGGACTCAAGATTTCAACATCAACTCTTTCAGCATTATGAATTTGTCAGTTCCCACAATCACGAGAGTCAAGTCCATGAAATAAATTTTTCTTTCTCTCTGCTTTTCTCTCATTTTACTGGGTCTGGTTCCCTAGAGAACTCTAGTGATTACAGATGATCAAAGCACAATGTCCACTTTTTGCATAAACCTTTCTTATATCTGCAGTAATTTGAATGTGAAATACTCTACCGTAGGGTAAAACTCAAAAAACTGTATTTAGTGCAAGTAGCAATACAGACTAGTCTTTCAATATAGTTTCTGAACTGTAGATATACTGATTGAACACAGAGTGTTTAATAGGAACACTTTTCACATCCAAATTGGGTTTGTCAGCAGTGTAAAGAATATAGACCGTCTTAGTCAGTTTGGGGTAATATGCCAAAGTACCATAAACTGGGTGGCTTAAACAATAAACACTGTGAGAAATATCATAGTTCTGGGGGCAGAGAAATCCAAGATCAATGTGTCAATTCAAAGCAGTCTGTGAATTATCAACTTTTACCTCTTCCAATATCTAAATTTATTCAACTAAAAAGTTTCACCTCTGCTCTAGACTTTCATCAATTTTTACCCAGGTTATTTTAATAGGCATTCTTCTTCTGCCTTTATGCTGACATTGTCTAGGTTACAGACAGTGTTGTTTTTCTCTCATCACTCTGATCTTAGCCTCTTTTCCTTTCATCATCAGCATTCTATTTCTGTATCCTAAGTAGACATTTTTTAGTATATAATTTTCAACTGAATTAGTAGACAATTTTACCATTTGTGTTCTTAGTGGTAACCTAGAATAACATTAAAAGAGGTAGCCTCTGGAATAAGGGAAGTATTTCAGCTGGCTCTATAACTTTGTTGCCTGATCTGAATAAACCAGACAAGATTCATAACCCCTCTAAGTCTCAGTTTCCTTATCTCTAAAATATGTAGCCCTACTTTATGCTGTTGAGAGGACTACAAAGGTGGTGAGGTAATGAATAAATATGCTTATTTACTACAGTTCCTGATAGAAGTGAGTGTTCAATAAATGCCAGCTGTTGTTATTTAATTGAGAATATAGAGAAGGGTTTGCTCTCATAGGTTATTTCAATTTTTAAAAATTTTACATTCACCAATTTAAATTTGCTTTTATAAGGAAAAAATAATTGACCTTAACTCCTTGACCTACTAGAGTGTAATTTACTAATTCTTGCAAGTACTTACTGCTTTCCTATCTCCTTCCAATACTTGTTTTCTTCTAGACCATTCTTTGTTACATCTTTAGATAAACAAATCTCAAATTTTTCCCTAAAAACTGAGTTTAATTATTTTTAACTCACTTCTAAAATTCTTACTAGTAATAATAGACCTTAAAAGATGAAAGTATGCAGTGAATAACTACATACTACTTCTACAGTATTTGAATCATCCAGCAAAATACTAGGTAATTTCATTTCACTGTAATGACTTAATAACCAGGAAACCTGCCATTAGACTTCTGGTTATTGTTATATTTATTGAATATGAACTTTTAAGTAGTTGTCTGAGGATAGCATTTACATTTATTAAAGGTGATTTGGGGCTTTTTTCTCATGTGAAAATTATTTGGGTTCACAATATGTATATAGTTATATGGTTACAAAAGAGATCTAGATAATAGTATTGAAAGAAATAATGACAATTTTTTCTTCTTTATTTATTCAATAACATTAAAATTTAACTTAATATCAGGTATTATTTTTGGTTAAGAAAAGGAGTTATGTTAAAAAAAATAGGGGAAAAATCTGTATAATTAAGTCTGGGACACATATTTAGCATGTAAAAATGAATATATGTTTTAAATTTTATACTTGGTTTAATTTTTTTTAAATTTGATAATGGTGTAAATAACTAATAGTGTGAAAATTATAATTTGATAATGATGTGTTTTCATAAAGTAAAATATAACATTCTATAATTAAGAATTTATATATTATAATTTGTATCTTTAAGAAAATTACATTTAGCTTTTAAAGTTATGTGTTAAAAGCAATGTGTCACTAATTTGTTATACAGTTTTTCAATGACTCAGTATTTAAAATAAATCAAGTTAATTTATGAGCAAAACATTTTAAGTTATTTATAATACATGAAAATACATTATAATATGTTATGTAGATATTATAGAACTCATGCAAATAAAGGTTGTTAATAAATATTGACCTAAATCTAATCTCTGGATTATCTCAAAGTATTTCATCCAGTTACCAATTATGACCTTATAAAAGCTTTCAACTATAAATTTACTAGATTCTTTATTCTGTTAGTTGGCTGTCATTGTGGTTTTTCAGAAGAAATGGTCCCTATATTCTCTATAGTATCTATATTTCAACAAGTTAATCATATGCACCACAGGAAAGTAGAGTCTACAATTTGATGAAGAATATCTTTCACTTGGGAACATCAATAAGCAGTATATATAGTAATGTTAATCCAGAACCATATGGTAAGAGGATGTTTTGTTAAATTTCATATTTAGAATAGAGAAGGACCTCTTCCTGTATCTCACAGTGATTTATCAAAGCTCACAGCAGCCAAGCTACTTGTAATGTTTATTTTATTTATACTATACCAGATGTTTTACTAGAAGAAAGATCATTTGTTTGATTAATCATTATTATTCCCTTGAAGAATACAATCAGTCCACCTTTGCATATAAATCTTTAGTGTGGAAATATGCCAAGCTTATAAACTATACATTTCTATGCTATGAAAATCTGTGAACTGAAACAAAAACATTCATCTAGTTAGATTCTACATTTTTATATAGAGATAAAATTATGAGTAATTATTTTAATTTTAAAGTTATTTAGTTCTTTAGCAATGTTTTATAAAATATATTAAAATGATGCATTTTAAATTCATTTTCTTAATGATGAGTAGTCATACATTGAGTTGCTTCGTGCAAAATATATTCTGATAATTATCAACCAATTTTCAAACAGCTAGAAATATGGAAGTGAAAATGGATTAAAAATATGGGGTTTCATGTCAGACTAACTTGGCTTCCTTCAGTTACTGTGTAACTTTGGATAAATATCTTAATACCTCAGAGTTTAATCTTACTTATTTGTAAAGTAGGCATAAAAAAGCATACCTCATCACAATATTTCCCAATTAAATAAGGTATCAGATCAAAAGCTCAACAAAGTAAATTAACTCAGTAAACTTGAGTTTCTTCTCCTTGTCATTTGATTAGATAAAAAAATAAATAAAAAAAGCAATAGGAAAACTAATCTCTGAGTACATGCAATTTTAGATTATTTTATCATTTAGCAATACTCAGAATTGGGCCTTTTTTCCTATACACTCAAATTTTAATTTTGTTCCCTTCCTGGAACAAGCAAATGCAGTTACTTTGAACAATGCACTTGTTCAAAACCAATTAAAGTAAGTGCTTAAACTAATTATTTTGCAGCCAGTCTCAGACCTCCAGGATATGGCTGGCATGTCTCATTGTGTAGTTTGTGTCTATAGTTCTCTCTTTCTAGAAATCACACATCCCCTAAATTTGCATGTGGTCTTCCTATTCATTCATGAATTACATTTGGATGACCTATTCTCTGAAACTTCTATAACATTCATTATACAAAGTGTGAAAGAAGAGCTCAGATCTACCATTATTAGCACTTACATCCTTGGTGTTTTGAAGATAAAAGCACTATTTAGTATTGGGCTTCTATTGCATACAAAATTCATTTTTTATACTGTTTTGATTTTTGTTGTTGAGAAGTTTTAACAATGCCTGTTTAAACTAAAATATGTCTTTGCAGAGACCAATCTGCAGGCTCTCTGATTGCACCATTAATCACAAGTTAAATTGTTTATAGTTCTGATCCTCACAAAGGCAGGCAAATTAACTAGGTATCCCAAGCCTACAACAAGTGGAGGTTCAATCCAGTGCAGTTGCCCTAATGAATTGGCATGTGGCTGGGGTAAGTCCTAGTGTCATTGGAGAAATGTGTGGGTGGTCTTTCCCCATTGAGAGTGGGAGTGGGGTTCTTGGGGTACCACTGGAATAAGCATTTCCTGAAGCCCCCATGGGAGGGGGGAACCTTTATTTCCATAGAATTACATCTCTTCAGTAAAACTGAAAGCAGAGCCAGTGTACAGAGTTTCTGTTCCATGTTGCAGCCAGGTCCAGTTCAGCATCAGGCTAGTTGCAGTTCATTAGTCCATTGTGTGTGGGGTCCACATGGCTGTTGGCCATGAGAGAGCCCCACAAGCCAGGAGTCAAGCACAACACGCCAAGAGCTAAGAGCACAAGAGCCAAGGGAGCTTGCCCCCTACAACAAGAGTTCCAAGAGAACCAAGAGCAGAGAGTGTGCAAAAGAGTGATTTTCTTTGTTTAGGGAATTAAGTATCTCAAATCTTCCTGTTTACAGTGGCCACACCCATTCTGGCCAATGACCCCTGTTCCCAAGTGTGGCTGACAGCAAACACCTTTGCTAGTCCTCCCAATTTACTGGGGCATGTGTCTACCTTCCTCCCGGTCCAGCCCCCTTCTCTCCCTCCCAGCCCCCCTCTCCTCATCCTCAATCTGTGGGGAATAAGCCAGTGGCTCCCTGGGGTGTGTGAAGCTATAGCTTCCTGGGGAAGCGGCCCAAGTGACATGCCTCTAATATTTGGCCTTCCCTTTGCTCCTTTCTTATTCATAACTAGATTAATTACAAAGTTATCATTAGTAAGCCATTTGCTGACAGAACTGGCAACTTCCCTTTCCCGTCAGCAAGTACCATATCTGCCTAGGCAATCTGTCTTCCTGAGACTGAAGTCCAGGCCATCATCCAGACTACTCAGGACCTTGACACTTTGCTTAATTCCTATGAAGTACTGTTCCCCAGTCAGATTTCTCTCCTGCCTGTCCTGGAGATCTCAATGGCTTCATAGTTGAGTTTATTTGAATAGTGACAATAGCAGAGTTCTGTTCTAGATTTCTTTTATTTGTCTCCCTGAGTAGGGTGACTTAAGCTATTTACCCTCTGGCTGGGGAGGAGAAGTGCAAACCATTTACTCTTAAGTGTCCTTGGTTTAGGAAGGATAGGATTTAGTAGGTGGTCTTAAACTGCTCTTTAAACACTCTGTCTTAATTTCCCTATTCTGTTTGTCCTGGAATTTTTCTTCCTTCTTACTATCCTATAACAGAAAGTCTTCTAAATAGCTGGTTTTCTCATCTAACATGATTTTACTAAAAAAATGAGGAAATTATTGTTTACTCAGTATAAATACATGGCAGGTACTATGATAAGTGTTTTAATATATTATCTCAGTATGTATGTTCCATTCACAAATATAAAGGTAATCTTTTCTAGTTGAGTGTTCTCAATATTTTTGAGAATGTACCCTGTGGTATCTGGCCTCCATGATCGTTCCCAGGAATCCCTGCCTCCTGGAATTCATATCCTAGGCAGTCCTGTTTCACACTGTACCAGAATTGGTTTAATGACCAATAGGTTATAGTGGAAGTGATGGAATATCACTTCCAAGTTTAGATTATAAAAGACTGGTTTCTATCTTGGACATTCTCTCTTGCTCTCTTTTCCTTTGTCTCTCTTCACTGACTCTGGGGAAAGCCAGTTATGAGCTGCCTTATGGAGAGGCCCATTGGCAAGGAACTGAGGATGGTCTACATCCGATAACCATAGAGGAACTGAGACCTGTAGCTCAGCAGCCCATAAAGAACCAGGTCTTCCCACAACCACATGAGTGAGCTTAGAAGCTCATCCTAGGTGAGCTTTGCATTGACTGCAGCTCAAGAAAACAGGCAGCTTGACTGTAACCTCTTGAGAGACTCAAGGTATGTACTAACGTAGTTCTTTGGTTTTTTTGTTAAGGAATAAAGTTAAAGATGTAATTCATGTCCTTAAGGAACTACTTTTTATCTGTCACTCTGTATCTCCTCTCTTGTTTAGATGCCAAATAATTCAGGGTATACTTCCTCAGGAAAGTCACCTAATTTAACATTACTTTTTCCTCATTAATAAAATGGGATGTATCATGATTGCCAGCTATTGAATACCGACCCTATACCAAGCACTCATCATATATTATCCCCTTTATCCTCACAAGGACCCTTTTGGATAGCTATTGTTATTTCCACTTTTCAATTTAAAAAACTGAGGTTTGGTGATCATTCATGGTATGTGACTAGTAGTTAAGACTTCAGTTCATTTGAGTCTAGCTTTAAATTTGTTACAACTTCCCTTGTTATGCATTTTATTACTGAAATTTCAAGGGTTTTATTAAAAAAACTGAGATATTAACTCAAATCTTGCATTTTCTAGGAGCAGAATGCACACTCTCCAGAATAGAAGAGCAGATGCCTAACTGAAGAACAGATCTGTCAGATTTTTCTGTGATTGAACCCAAAGTTGACTAAGGTCAAGAAACATCTGTGTTTTTATCACAGTTACAATATTTTACACAAATATTGCACCTTTTTTACTAATAATTTCTAATGTGGAAGAGGCTTGGTGCTTTTTTTCTCTTCAGCTTGAAAAGGTGCATGAATGCCTTTCACTTCCACGTTATTCCTTCACTTGCCTTTTCTGATGCAGTAAATTTTAGCAGAAACATCACATGGTTGGATGCAGTCAAATGTGGCTTTGAATCAACAAATCTGTTATAAACTCTGAACCTCAATTTCCCTAGCTACAAAGTGGGGTTGAGTAATCCTAGCATTAAGGATTGTTTTAAGGATTAAACAAATAGTGTGTAAAAATGTTAAATATTACAGGTCTACAATTCTGAAATCCAAAATGCTTTGAAGATAATAAACTTCTAGCAATTCATTTAGTGCCAATTCATTTAGTATCTAACCTGAATTGATATAAGATTATTCAAAGGGTGAATAATATATTTTCAACTGCAAATATTTTGATGAGTTTAATTATAAAATGTGGCACCAGACTCTAGAGGAAATGTGACATAAGACATAGGATATGCATCATTTAACTCTTTCAGACTCTCAAATGCAGAATTCTAAAAAACATGTGGTCCCAGTATATGGGCATATTATTATTATTATTATCATTAAATATAATAAAACTCTAAATTAAAACTTCTATGTAAGACATGAAACTGCTATAGGTAGTGGTACTATTCATTAAGTTTACATGGAACTGTCAAGATTTATATTAAAACACTTTTGACTTGAAGTGACAAAATTATTGTTATACATGACTATTGGTAAAATTAATACGACTTTTTCAAAGTTGAGGAAATTGAATCATAGCAATATATATTTAATTTTAGCAAAATTAAGTTGAAAATTGAGATCACAGTTGAGACAAAGAATCCTTAATTTGCTTCCTATGTATTTGGTTCCTTGATTAGACATTTTCCATTTTGAGCTCAAGTACTTTTGGAAATGATTTAGTTTTACAAAAGGATCTCATTGACAACAAGAAGCAGCAGCCCGTCTTTTCTATTTTTTTTTTTTCAAATTAGGCACACAAAGTAAAATTTTGGAGAGGAATGTTTGTACTTGACCTCTCTATTTGCCATTTGTTTAGAGGAATTTGCTGTACCAGATAGTTTGAAAAATACATTATAACAATATGTGTGATATGTAAGAAAACATACATACACAAATCTACATATCTGTGCTTGTTAGCCATCTAGTGGCTTCAAAATAAAATTCATGGCCAAAGTAGAAATCACTATGTTATCCTAACTATTGCTATGGAATACTTATTTTATAAATTATATGGTGTTTTCTAAATACTTTAACAAGCATTTAGAAATATTTTGATGTTGAGTTTCACTTAGCAAATCCTGCTTTCAAATTTTTATAAACTATATCTGCTCACTTTACTCCTTACTTCTGATTGACAAAAATAAATTTAAACTACTTGTCATTTTAACTTAGTGTCACTCCATACTATAGTATATGTCAGTGGTAGACAAAAATTTCACTCTTTTTTCTTACGTTAAAAGATCTGCCTTTCCACCCACAGGATTGCTATAGGATGAAAGCAGAATCTAAGCGCTGTTTTGTATCAGTAAGAGAACAGTAAAATAGAGTCATACTTTGGAATTTATATACTCTCCCATCATTAGACTTCTTATTTTTGTAGATAATATCCTATATACCATGCAGTTTCATATATTTTATAACATCAAACACCCAAAATTATGTGCAAACATCAAAAATAAAAGGTATTTAGATTATTTTCCATTTGGGAGCCCTTACTCTATTGCCAACTTCTTGGTCTTGCCTAATGAAAGTTTTACTCTGTTCCTTAAATTTATCTCTTATTTTGTGGTTTGTTAGATTTTGTGTGAGTGTATATGTGTGCATTTTATAATTTGACAGGCTTAGGTACTCAGAGATAAAAAGAACTAGAGATGCCACACAATCTCTTTTATTTTTTTTAAAAAATCTGCCATTCTTTACTCTTGTGGAGTAGCTATATTAATACATGAATAAAATGATGTTATTAACAGTGAGTCAAGTGTGTTTGGATATAGACTCCTCATTATTTGATAAAATCATTAAATTCATCCTTAAATTTAAATGAAGCATAAAAAGAATCTTGTGACAAAATCTTTATATGTATTAATGCAAGCCAATCTAACAAAAGCTATTGTTTTATTCATTACTCACTAGCTTTATAGACCATAATCAAAAACATGTTGATTTGTAAGTTTTCATTTATTTCTTAGCCACTATCTTTGCAGATTCCTAAGAATTATAAGTAAGTCCAATGTGGGGATCAAAAACACTCATTTCATCCCATGTAGGCCTCTGGATCATATTAATTACTTTGAAGCTACTCTAGTGTCACCAGCTCTGTTGGGTTAATATCACTGAGCTTCTTTATCTTAAAAGGGGAACGCTGACTAGGTTCTACTGCAAAATTTAGATTCCAGATAAAAAGGAACTAAAAATTTCCCTGTATGTCGTTCCAGCGATTGCTATATAGGGAGTGAATATCTATTTTATTGATCATCTTATACATTCTTATCTTTACCCATTGTCACATGACTGTGCCTCAGAATGATTTTATTAAATAAGACACAGAACTAAACATTTGTTACAGTGATTTTAAAGTTTTCAGGTGAGTTAAGGGCTATATTCTTATAAGTTTTCTAAATTTGTATTAATCTAGTGAATGACTTCTTTATTTTCTTAGGAATTTTGAGTTGTAATACATCTTTTTTTGTGAAGAGGGGGTAACAACTTACCATAAAAGGATGTTCTTTAATGTTTTTTCTGGAATGGAAAGACTGTCTGATCTCTTGATGCTTTTTTCCTTTCCTATTGTCTGAAATGTCAATAGGTTATCAATACTAGTAAAAAAACAGATGTTTTGTTATTACAAGTTAAATTAACAGGTGCCTTTCAGTAGTAAAATAAACTTTCTTTAGTGTCATTATAGGTATGATTCTTTTTTAAATTGCATAATGGGAATTTTAATTTTTATATCTCAGTTGAAATGAAATTTAAACACATAACTCTTTTAAAAGTTGGAAAACTAAACTATTTTATTAGGAAATTTTACATTTGAATTACTTAATCCTTTTTACAAAGAACTTACATCTCATTTCTTGAAAGAATACTGTCTGTGAGCTAACTGTGTGAATTAGATATTTATGCTCATGGTTTCTTGGCATACTATGGGATACTTGCCTGGGATTATTTTGAGGATTTAGAAAAAAGATACATAGAAAATAAATTTAAAATATAATGCCTCCATTCAAATGAGGCAGAACATGGCAAGTCTCTACACTGCAGATGAACAAAAGGATTCGGGAAATCAGAACCCAATCTAGGAAAAATAAGTACAAATTTAGAAAGTAATCATCTTGGAAGGTTTCCTCAGCTTGTTAAAAAGTAAGTCTCTCTATCTAATTACAGGAGGGGGAAAAAAATAAAGAAGATAAAATTTGCAATGCATCCAGAACACTGTGGCAAAAGAAAAATAAAATGTCTGTCCCTTTGAAAAGCATTGAAATAATTTGGGACATACTTACTCACTAATTATAGCCAGTTAATATTATCAGAGACATATTGGTTGGCAGAAGGCTCAGTTACAAGGTGTTCAATGCTAAGTATTCCTGCTGAGCTAATTAATTCACCTCCAGGCATTAGCCATGGGGTCCGTTTTCAACAGAGAGATAATCTAGGCCTCTGTACCCATTGGTTCCTCAGCTCTTGAACATCTGAGTGCAAAAGTGAGCACTGAGATGGCAGAATTGGCAGCACCTGTTAGACATTTCCCACATTCTCTTCCGCTAAATATAATAGTTTCAGAAACCAAGTGTTGGAGTGACATTTGGTAACAGACTGCCACTGCTGTCATTTGGGCATTAAAATAATCAACTGATATATATTTTTTTTTACTTTAATTAGCTTGCTTTTTCTACTCTAATATCAATTGATATTTGAAATTTAAGAAAAACAATGATAATGAGCCATGTTAGCATCCGTCTGTTTATCTCCTTGGTGAATTGAGCTTTTGGAATATGTTTCATTATTACAAATATAGCATAACTTATAACTCATGGAAAGTATGCATGTGTCATCTAAAATAATTATGATTATTTTGGTGATGCCCTAACATAAGAAACTTTTACATTTTACTCAACATACTAAGTGGTTTCATTTGGGACTCTAAATTCAGTCTTTTAAGGTGAAAATTTGGCCCTGGCTGGTGTGACTCAGTTGGTTGGAGCACCCTCTTGTGCACTTCAGGTTTGATTCAATTCTTGGTCAGGGCACATACCGAGGTTTTGGGTTTGAATGTATGGGAAGCAACTGATGGATTGATGGCTCTCTCTCACATGGATGTTTCTCTCTCTCTCCCTTCCTCCCCCTTTGAAAATCAATACAAAATTTTTAAATGAAATATGTTCAATATTAGTTATTTATTAGAAGAATGTAATGTATGATTAGATAGGACAGAGATTGTCCCCTGAAATAGTTTTAGAATTAGGTATACTTTAGTTTGAATTTTAGTTCCTCCATTCACCAGGTAAGCAAATTAATATCTCAATGTCCTTCTCTGTAGGATGGGAATAATAAATGAGAGGTTGTCTTGAGGATTATATCAGGTATCGTGTAGTGCTTAAAGTGACTAGTACATAGCAAGTACTTTTAATGCAATAATACTAATGTGATGATATTAAACATAGTTTAAATAATGTACTCATAATTAGTTATAATTAATATAATTACATAACATAAAATAATATAGTATATTATATTAGCTAATATTTTCATTTCATAATGAATGACATGTTACAATAACATTCCTTTATAACCTATTAATTTTAATGTATATTTTATAGTAAAATAAATATACAATTAACAAACCATAGTCATATAATATCAACTCATATAAAGTATATTTTATATGAAAATTGAATTATTAAAATCTAATAATACATACCTGATTATTAGTGAAATTAAATAAACAAGGGAAGAATGAAAAATAATGTAATGTATTTGATTTGGGTTTTTCAACTAAGTATATGCTAGAAGCTTGTTACATAGCACATTAGTTCTGGCAGTAAAATGTAAATCTCATACTGCTAATCTCTGACCTTGGGCAACCTACAGGGGAATTAAGATTTCTAAATTATAGAGGAAGAAACTCGTTTGAAACATTTCATTCTTTCTTCAAGCTGAAATTCTCTTAAGCCCCAAGTGAGAACCAATCTTCAGTGGCCTCCCCAAGCCCACTGAGATGTCAAACGGCAGCTCGCTCTGAGGATTCTAATGATAATTGTGAATTTAGCTACTCAGGAGAATGGGTCAAGAAAATAGAGTCCCAGTAGGAACGGATGTTTCTCGAGTGGTTTCTGTTCTGTGGAGTCAGGAATTTCCTTCTAATTTAAATGAACCTTTTCTCTAAACTAGTTCATAATAATTTTAATGATTTTTCTGACTTTCTCTTGAACTCATGACCTGAACTTCAAATTGCTATCAATGACTTTGATATTAAGCAGATCTGAAATAGGAAGCACTGACAATTAATACATTGAAGTTCATGTTGATCTGTGTTATTTTTCTGGGTTCGTGGTATTTGTTAGGCAACACCATGACAAATCTTGGCATTTTGGCACAATCATCTGACTCATATTGACAACACATATCAAACAATAAAGAGAATAGAATATCTTATTCAGGATTTCCTTTTAGTAAAACATGTGATTTCTTTGTAGGTTTTACTGTAGAAATAACTTTCTTAGAAACCCATTAAAAAAAATGAATCAGTGATCAAATATTTATCTGATATTCTGGCCTGTTATCTGGTTGGCAACTCTTCCACACAGCTGCTTTGTATGTAAGACATAGTTTATTATAACTGCAGATTCTTATCAGCAGGAAAATAAGAAAATACTAAAAGGCTATTCCTAGAACACTATCACATGTGGAAGTCACAAGTACACTCCAAATTCAGAGTCATTCAGCAAAGTAAATTCCAGGTAGTTGAAGCCATGTGACTAGCTGACATCTTTTCATAGATTAAGGTTTAGAGAAATAAAATTGGATTTACAGAATTGTATTAAAAAATTACTGAAGATTAAGACTCTCTCTGGATTAGAATCAATGCTGGGAGAAATTCCACTTGGTTGTTCAGCTCTGATCTGGAGTGAGTTTTCAGTATTTTGGCCACTCTACTGTATTTTACCATCTGCCCACTGGGTTGCATCATCTGCAGACAAGGGGAAGTTGATCATAAAGAATCAGTAAAGTAGATCAAGAACCTCATTGTCTCAACAAGATATAATGAAAGTAATACCAACCACTGCATATGCTAAACATTGTCCTAAAGCCTATGATTGCTGTGATTCAATAAGAAAGATCATTTCTCTGTTTGATTGTTGTTAACATACATAATCTATAGAGTGTCTTTTTTTTCACCCTCACCTGAGGATATTTTTTCTATTGCTTTCCAGACAGAGTGGGAGAGAGAGGAAGAAACATCAATGTGAGAGAGACACATCGATTGGTTGCCTCCCTCAGCTGCCCTGACCGGGGCCCGGGATTGAGTCTGCAACCGAGGTACATGCCCTCGGCCGGAATTGAACCCTGGTCCCTTCAGTCCATGGGCCGATGCTCTAACCACGGAGACAAACCCGCTAAGGCTACAGAATGTGTCTTATGGAAGTCTCAATCTCCTTCAGTTCTCAAACTCCTCAAAATTGTTACTTGTAAAGAACAAAACTCTTCAAAGTGATAATATCAGTAACAATAATATAATATGTGTTACCATTTTAACTTTATCTATCATCTATCTATCTACAGGGTTGGGCAAAAGTAGGTTTACAGTTGTGAGTATGAGAAACAAAGTGTATTCTTGTATTTTTATTAATTATTGTATTATTTTCCATATGAACAAATGTAAACCTACTTTGCCCCACCTTGTATATATGTTTTAAGTGTTTGTAAAGTATAAAATACATAAGTTAATATATTTTGCCTATAAAAAATGAATAAAATGTCAAACACAAGTATAAAGAAAGTAATAAAATATTTCAAGTTATACAGAAACAGATTCAGTGTATGTTGCATGTGGAAAACGTCCAAATACGTAAGAAAAAACAATCTTACTATTACAGAGAAATGCTTCAGAATGAGGATAACATTTTTTTTTCTTTTACTACTAGAAAATAAAGAACTAAATAAACTAAGCCCTAAAAGAGAGAGAAGATACACAGAGCTTAATGCACAAAAAGAGATTTATTTATTGTTTTCCCTTCCAAAAATAACTTGCCTTAGATTTTAGTTAGATCACTAATTAGTGACTCTCTTTTAATAATAGGATGTAACTGTCATGAAATAAAATATGTTACAACTTTAAAAGTGGTCAATGTTCATTAAAATACAAAATGGTGAGAATCTTTATGGATTTTAGATCATGGGGAAGTGTTGATCAGTCAGAATTTTTCTTTTATTGATTGTAAGTGATGCTGAGGTTTGCCAACACAGATATTCTGATCAGTTAGGAAGGT
Source organism: Miniopterus schreibersii (assembly GCF_964146895.1). NCBI lineage: Eukaryota > Metazoa > Chordata > Mammalia > Chiroptera > Miniopteridae > Miniopterus > Miniopterus schreibersii. The sequence continues at coordinate 52,247,451 of NC_138118.1, forward strand.
GTACCCCTAAAAGAAGAAGGGTAGTAGCATCATAACTTGGAAATATCGAAGGCCCTTTTATTTTACCTACTATCACAAGATAGTATGTTACTGTCCCATGTAAGTTTTCTGATTGAGAAGAGGTCATCAGATTATACAATAAGATTTTAGGCTGATTGGGAAGCTGAGTTAAAAAAATAAATACCTTCACAACAAAACCACCTCTTCAGGGTTTGATTGCCATGGTCCCCCAATAATCATACAATAAATAAAGGTACATAACAAACATACACACACACACACAACACACACACATACACAAATACAAACACATGTATTTAGGAAACTTCCAAATAGGAAGGTAAACCCTAGATGGCCAAAAGAAACCATTCTAATTTAAAGCAATGCAATATCATTTTAATGGAGTTCTAAAACAATAGTGAACAAAGCCAAGTATGGGCTAGGTATACAGGGGTGGGCAAAAATAGGTTTACAGTCTTGAGTACACAAAACACAGAGTTTATTCTTGTATTATTTTTTGTTAATTACTGTATTATTTTCCATCCAAAAATATGTAAAACTACTTTTGCCAACCCCTATATATCAGGAATTAGCCACAACAAAATGCACAGAAATAGACCACCGAAAGATTGATGGATCTAAAATTTACAGCAAACAAACCAATCTTTTACTTATAAAAATTAATAATAAAATATATTTGATTTTCTACCCATTATTATATTCATTAATTTTATTGTATTATATTGATTGCACTATGTGGTATGATCATATTATACTCTTTTATTTGTTTTATTTTTATTACTTCAATTAAATGTTTAACTTCTGGATCACAGGAATCATTTGTATATGCTTTTGTATTCTTCAGGAGCTTAACTTTAGCACTACATCCTAGTACTGAGTACATGTTTGTTGAGTGAAATATGCACATAGTTGTTCATCAAGCTATATATTATCAAAGAAATTAAATGAGTATATTGCCCTGACAAAGAAGAAAAATGGTGCCTCATTTGTTTTAGTAACCAGAGGAGTTTCATATAACTAGTTAGGCAACTTAAGGAAATAGATATTTTCATAGCAAAATTTTGATAGAATGATTACTTCTAAATAAATACCATAGCTGGAAACAAATATTTGAATAATAGATAATAATATCTGTTCTATTTGTTGATATTCATATTAAATATATTGTAACAGTATAACTTGCCAAACCTGCAGCAGCACCAAACTATGTTGGTAATAAATTTTTCAAAGCTCTTTGAAGAGTAAGCACGGCTCATTACACCTTCGAGAATTGTTAACTGAGATGACTCATGATAACTTGATAGATGGAAAAATAAAAGACCCAGAGAGGTATAAGTCCTGATCTCACACTAGAGACACTGAAAATACAAAGAATATTATTAGAGTTTTTTACTATATACACAAACTTTACATTTCCCTAGACAAATTTCTCCTACAAACAAATTTTTTCAAAAAAGTTATAAAGTGGTGTTTATGTGATATTTATTTTCATAACTATTCTTCACTATAAAATATTTTGGACTTCACCATGGTCTGACTATTTTAGGTTCCTTTAATTTTCAAACACTGTATGTTGTGACTCGAAAGCAGGGATGATGTCTGTATTGTTCAAATCTGGATCCCCATCAATTGGGATGGTGGCCAGGACATTACAGATATTTGACCAATAGTTATGAATTCATATTGTTAGCCTCAGTCACTGACTTTAACTTTCAAGAATACTACTTTTTTATTACTAGCACCATCTTCTGTGTAATGAATTCTATCTACATGATTTTTAATTGTTTACAGCCTAATTCCATTAAGACAGCCCATGTTTTGTGCTGGCACTCTTTCCTCCAAGTCTCCTTCCTCTGATTCAATTAGCTTTAGATGTTAAATCTTTTTTATTTATTTATTTATTTTTTAATATATCTTTATTGATTTCAGAGAGAGGAAAGGAAAGGGAAAGAGAAAGATAGAAGCATCAATGATGAGAGAGTCATTGATGGGCTGCCTCCTGCACCACCCCGACTGGGGATCGAGCCCGCAACCCGGGCATGTGCCCTGACTGGGAATCGAACCCCAATCACCTGGATCCTAGGCCGATGCTCAACCACTGAGCCACACCCAGCCGGGCTAGATGTTAAATCTTAATAAAAGATAGGAATAGAAGTTAAATAAATAAAATATTACCTTCAAAGTACTTAATGTATACTTTTTTCTTAGTTAACTAATACTTTAATAAAAAGGAGATTGAATCTTCTTTTAACTATGTTATCATTTTATTCTATTGCCAAGGTTGTTTAAAGACTGTCAAAAATTTATTATTAATTCAAATGTGTGTTCTAGATCTGTCATCATTGGTGCTGATAAGGATCTGGTAAAGCTGATGTGGGACTGTCTCATGTTCTGACAAAGGAACATTACCCTTGCCCTGGAGATATTTAAATGTACCCTGAAAAAATGTCTGTTTAGTGTTTCTATGTTATTATCCCAAATACCGAGTCCAGTGCATTGTTTATAGTTATCAGTACTGTTGAAATAGCCAAGAGGCCTAATTAGTTCAATTGGAAAATGTAAATTTAGAAAGGTTGATATCTTCCCTTGGAAACTGACTTGCGGCACCAATACACTTCAGGGATGTGGTTCCAAATTTGTTTGACATTTGCCAGGCCACACCTGTCATTATCTATATGGTATATTTTCTGTTGGTAAAATCTTGCTTGACTTGCACCACAAGCCCTTTTTGCAGGATGCCTGTCTTAGCATAGTACCTACTGTCAAATCAACAACCTGCAATATTTAAAGAGCAACTTTAAAAGATGAGCAACCTCAAATAAGAAAGTGAGTATAAAGTGCTAAAATAGTGAACTTTAAATCGGGGTTCCTGGGTTTACATCTGCTTTAATCATATGTTATCATGCATGACACATTACCTGACAACCTACTGTCTATTTCCTCATTTGGGAAAAGCAGGTAACAATCATAAATAAGCCTCAGGACTATTGTGAGGAGTAAATGAGTAAATACATGTGAATGTATCAGGGTGGTACATATTAATATTAACAGCTCATGAATATTTGTCCTTTTGATGATTTATATAATTCTTGATGATTTCGATGCACAAGATACATTCACAGATGATCCTTCCAACACTCTGGACTTTCAGTTTGCTGGGTTCCTCTCCAATAATCTTGTCCTCCGACCTGTTTCAGCCACACCATCTCATAGTGATACTGTGATGTCCAATATAGTAGACATGAGTGGCTATTTATGTTTAAAGTCATTAAAATTAAATACAATTAAATGTTCATCCCTGATTTTCACTAACCACATTTCAAATGCTCAGTAGCCCCATGTGGCTAGTGGCGGTTATATTGTCTAACCCAGGTATAAACCATTTCTATCATCACTGAAAATTTTATTAGATTGTACAGCTATAGACCTAGCATTCAATAACTTTAATCCACCCAACCTCAGTTTCATGCATTCTACTCTTTTATCAATACCTCCTATCTTTCCAGATCACTCTTTGTTTTACCATGACTTCAACAATATTTTTACTCTGTTGGTTACTCTAATTTATCAGAACTAATTTATCAGTTCTCAAACTTTTTAATTTTAGGAACGCTTTACGCTTTTAAAAATTATGAGGATACTGTAAATATTTAATTTATGGATATGTTATCTAATGTTTTTTATTGTATTATAAGTTAAAAGTTAAAAATAAAAAATTAATTTAGAAGTTTATTTAAAATAGCAATAACAGACTCATCATATGTAAATATAAATACATATCTTAGCATAAATTTCCACATTTGAGAAATCATTACATTTCCCAAGCAAAAATAAATCTGGAGGAAAGTAGCATTGTTTTACATTATGAAAATTTTTCTTTAATACCTAGCTAAAAGAAGGCAGATGGATTCTCACATCTGTTTACATATTAAATCTGGGTTAAACATGAAAGCCTATAAAACTTCATTGTAGATTCATGAGAGAATTAGAGTGAAAAAGGCAAGTAACACCTTAACAATATTATGAAAATAGTTTGGACTCCCTGAAAGTTTCTTAAGGAACCTCCAGGAATGCCCAGGCCACACATTGAGAAACATTGTTCTAGATGCTACCATCTTTTCATTGTCCCTAACTCCATAAGGTCCTCTATCCCCTTTACCCAGCTTAAGTGCTCCATTGTATATAAAACAAATTTCCTTATCTATATTTCTTTATCATATGGTTTTGCAAAGCCACAACCATTGTCTATTCTGTTTCATTCCACAGCTGCCTCTCTGCAGATGAAAACTGGGGAAAACTTCACATTCATGTGGTCTTCTCTCACTTTGTGTCCTTAAACCTCAAAAGGACTCTCAGTATCACCTGGAAATAATACTGATAGTTATAATTAACCTAGTTATTAATAACAGGAAGGGATCAAAGGGAAGGCCAAATATTATAGGCATGCCATTTGTGCCGCTTTGCCAGGAAGCTGCAGTTTCACACTCCCCAGGGAGCCACCTGTCTATTCAGCACCAATCGCTGGGGGGAGGGACTGGACAGGGGGAGAATAGCCACATGCCTAGTAAAGTCAGGGTGACATAGGGAAGGTACTTGTCTGTCAGTCATACCTGGAACATGTCATTGGCTAGAATGGTCTTGGCCCCTGGAAGCGCAGGAAGATTTAAGATATTTAATCCTCTAAACAAAGAAGTTTGATCTCTTGGCTCCTGGCTCGCTCTTGGTTCATGCTCTCTTCTGTTTTCGGGATTCTTGGGACTCTTGTTGCAGAGGCTCACTCTCTTGGCTCCCTTGCATTCACCAACATGCCCATAGTCATGTGTATCCCACACAATGGACTAATGGACTGCAACTAGCCTAATGCCGTACTGGACCCAGTTCCAACAGGGAATGGAGACTGGGCATTGGCTTTGGTTTTAGCTCTACTGAATCCCCAGCTGCACTTCTTCCAGGACTGGATTAAGAGAAATGGGACTTTGGAGACCCAGGGATGTAATTCCACTCAAATCAATCATTCTCCTGTGCGAATCTCAAAAAATTCTTTTTTTTCTTGAGATAAGGACCCTACCCCCAGCACTCAGTGGGGAGAGATGTACCCCCCTTCACTGACAAAAATACCATGCATCATAAAGACTTAAATGTTTACCTTCTATATTTTTCTTTAACCTTTATTCCCCCAAATGTCTTCCCTTATACTCACTCTCAATCAGTAACAGCAGACATTCAGAAGAGAACCTCCACAGACTTCTATCAGCTCCTCCAACATCTATTTCTTCATGCATGATCTTTGTCACTCTATCCATTACTATGGATGAATAGCCTGTCTAAACTCAGTTGCTCCATGGGCTCACAATATCCTGTCCCCGCTCCTCTAAGCAAGGATCTCTCTCCAATGATAACTCTTGTCTTTTCCCTTTACATCACCAGTATTCCCTCTCAGTTGGATCATTCCCATCACCATACACACAGCTGTTATTTCCTGATTGAAAAAGTTCCTTTTCTTGGCTCCCTATACTCTGCTAGCTACTATCCCATTTGAAGCAAAAATATTCAAAAAGTCAAATAAACCCTGTTTCCAAACTCTCCCTCAAATTTGTTCTTAAACATACTCTAATCAAGTTTTCACCCCTACTTTCCTCAGAAACTACTTATGTCAGTTACAGCTAGGTTGCTAAATCCAATGGTTAATTTCCAGTTATCCTCATAGTTGACTTATCAAAGTATTTGACACAATAGATTATTTTACCCCCTTTGATACACATCTGTTCATGGTTTTCAGAACACCACTCTCTTACACTCTATGCTCAGCTTCACCCGACCTCTTAATTTTGGGGTGTCTAAAGCCTCAGTCCTCTATACTCTTTTCTCTACCTATGCTAGCTCTTTTGGTGATCTTACCCAGGTCTTAATATCATTGACTTGCTGTTAATTTTCAAATTAAAGTCTTCATTCCAAACCTCTTACTTGAACACTAGACTGGTATAGCCAAATGAACCCTTGACATCTCCACTTAAAGGTCTGCTTGGTGTCTTACATTAACATGTTCCAAATGCAGTTACTTATCTCTATGCACAAAACTTTCCCACTGCAGTTGTTAGCAAATCTGTCCATAGCAGTGCTCATGACAAAGGCCTTAGGATCCTCATTGATGGCTTCCCATCTCTTCATCCCTCATCCAATTCATCATAAAAGTCTGTTAGCTCTGCTAAAATGTGGCTAGTGAGACTGAAGAATTCTATTTAAAATTTTATTTAATTTTAATTAAGTTAGATTAATAGTCACCTATGGCTAGTGTCTGTTATATTGGATTAACAGAGGTGTACACTAATCACTATAATATTTGGGAAAATAAACTGATATTAATAGTAAATATGTGTAAAAGAAGATAAGATAGGAAAAAAGAAAAAGTATAAATTAATTAAGACAAAAAGAAGGCAAACAGGCTCCTTGAGTGCTAGGCTTACTTATATATTGTAAGTACCTAAAACAGTGCTTGGCACAGAGTACTCAATAAATAATGAATGTGTGTTAGCATTGATGGTTTTAAATTTAGGCCTCCAATTAGTAAACCAGAATACAGATTAAGATTTTGCATGGTTGCCCGGATGGTGTGGACTCAGTGGTTGAACATCAACTTGTGATCCAGGAGATCGAGGTTCGATTCCTGGTCAGGGCACATGCACTGGTTTCGGGCTCAGTCCCCAGCAGGGGGCATGCAGGAGGCAAAAGATCAATGACTCTCATCATTGATGTTTCTATCTCTCTCTCCCTCTCTCTTCCTCTCCCTGAAATCAATTTTAAAAAATTTTTTTTGCAAGGTTTATTTATTTATTTATGACTTTCTTTTATTTCTTTCTAATATTTCCAACTTCCAACAATTAATATTTTATGTCACAACTTAGAAAAATACCGTCATCTTTAGTCATTGTTCACAAAAATGTTAGTTAGGTGGCTTAAAGTCCCATATTAAGAATTTTTTTAACATACAACACTTTGCATGGAAATGAAAATGTTGCTTGTGTGATATAATTTTTTGCTGCTGACTTTTGGGGCTGGAAGTCACAAAATGTGCTCTCAATAGCTGGACAGAAACTAACTTTTTAATATATTATTTAGATGCTTTTAGATTTTGGATAGATTATAGGTAAATATATTTTCTCCACCAAAAATATTGTTGTCAGTAAAATTTATAGTTTCTATTACTTTTACCAATACATTTATTTCTGCTACTTATAAGGAGCTGTTTCCTGAAGTTTACTGTGGGTTGAGCATAACAAATTTTACTTTATTTTTAGGGATTCATGCCAAGATAAAAGCCATAAGTCAAAGAGTACTTGTTTTTCCTTCAAAACTTTAAGTTTGCTGACAACCTAAAAGAAAAAGAATAATTAATGCCTATAGAAGATTCTGGGATTTCATTCAATGATATAATTAATTCAGGAAAACACTTTTTTTGTGTGATAGCATTAAGACTAATTTATATGGACACATTTACAAGTGTGGCAAAGTAAATATTCTTCAATAATGGTCTATAAAGGTACATTCTATAGGGTAGTGCAATTTATTCATTACAGTGTACTTTTTCTTCTTTATTACTTTAAATCAAATTTAGTTTCCCCTAAATTTTCCCATATAAATTTGAATGCTTAAAATTCAGCATTGTTTTTGAATCATAGGATTCTGTTTTTTTCTTTTTTTTAATTTTTAAAAATTTATTTTAGAGAAAGAGAGGGAGAAAGAGAGAAACATCGATGTGAAAGAAACATTGATTAGCTGCCTCCTGCATGCACCCAGTCTGGGATGGGACCTGCCACCTTTGATGTTCTATTTGTTACATATACATAATCTTAGTATCTGTCTTTCTATCTATCTATCATCTATCTATCTATCATCATCTATCTATCATCTATCTATCTATATCTATCTATCTATCATCATCTATCATCTATCTATCTATCTATCTATCTATCTATCTATCATCTATCTATCTATCTATCATCTATCTATCATCTATCATCTATCTATCTATCTATCATCTATCTATCTATCTATCTATCTATCTATCTATCTATCTATCTATCTATCTATCTATCATCTATCTATCTATCTATCTATCTATCTATCTATCATCTATCTATCATCTATCTATCTATCATCTATCTAATCTATATCTATCTATCATCTATCTATCTATCATCTATCTATCTATCTATCTATCTATCTATCTATCTATCTATCTATCTATCTATCTATCTATCTATCTATCATCTATCTATCTATCTATCATCTATCATCTATCATCTATCTATATCTATCTATATCTATCTATCATCATCTATCTATCTATCATCTATATCTATCATCTATCTATCTAATCTATTTATCTATCATCATCTATCTCCTACACAATGCACTTTCTACAGGTAACAAAATCAATCCACATTGTGTTCTTTAACTATATTCAATATCATACCCATAATAATGGAAACAAAATTTGGATGATTTTCTCTTGCAAAATAAACAGAATACACTTTTCTTTGCATAATAAACTATAAAGCCTCTTAAAAGTCTCAACATGGCCTGGCTGGTGTGGCTCAGGGGTTGAGCATTGACCTAAGATCCAGGAGGTTTGATTCCTGGTCAAGGCACATGCCTGGGTTGCAGGCTGGATCCCCAGAAGGGGGTGTGCAGGAGGCAGCCTATCAAGAACTCTCTCATCATTGATGTTTCTCTCTCCTTCTCCCTTCCTCTCCCTAAAATCAATAAAGATAAGTCTCAACATGAATCCTATCTTCTGGGATATAAATTGTCCTTAATAAAATAAACATATTGTGACTAAACCATGTTTTACTTTATAACATACTTAATTCATCTCTCCTATGAGAGAGATAGCTGTCTATTCTCTCTTCTTGCTCCTTTATGACATTTTAAGGATTATTTTAAAAGTTTTAAGATATATATAGGCTCATAGGAGAATTTAACCTTTCTAACCCCATCACATTTAATTTTTAATTTTTTATGTTACAGTAAGTGACTATTACATTTCTAGAAAAACAAGGGTAAAGAAAAAAAGATCCCTTAATTGTGATCAGTAAGAGTTCCTAGACTTTAAGTTAATGTGATGATGTTGCCATCCTGACAAAACATTTACAAAGCTGGGTCATTCCTTGCTTTGGAGCATGATCTATGTGGGTGTAACTCTGCTCACACCCAGGCAGGGTTATCTACTTATTCTTTGGAAGTGCAGTCACTGTGGCCTTGTTTACATTTACCTGCATAAGTTTTAAAAATATATTGCAGAGCCTGAATATAACATTATTGTCTGTAGAAAAAAATTGCAGAAATTGATATGATTTTAAAATATGATTTTTATTACATGTTTACAAATCTGAATAGGAATTTACCAAAAATATCCTTATAAATTTTATGAAATATTAGGATCCTATAACAGTGAATTAAGAAAATTTAGACACAAATTATATGCTCTCTTTTAACCAAAAGTAGATCAAAGCAAATGAGAGCAAGGCTAAAAGTGCTGGTTAGAGCACATGTGGAATTTCACATTCAATTTTGGATGTTATATTTAAGGTTGTATCTATAAGCCAGAATGCATTAGAAGACAGTGGCAAGGAAAATGAGATGACTGCAAGCCAAATTAATTTATGTGTTCATTTATTTATATACCTTCCCTGTATATCATCCCACAATTGTTTTGAGGTAGCTTATTTAGATGCATGCAAGAGGTGGGAATTCAAACAGAATAAAATGTCAGGAATGAGAGGAAAATTAAAACATACAATGATTATACAGTAATGAAAGTTTTAATGACTGTGTAGGGCGTTGTGAATACATGGTCTTTAGAGTTCTAGAGTTTCCTGGCATCCACTTAGAAAATATGGTATCAATCTGACTCAAGTCCCAATAGAAGAAAAATGCATGCACGTTACTCAGCCTTCTCCTGGCACTAGGCCTGAGAGAAATGACTCACATGGCTTTTTATATTGGGAACACTGAGTAATGTAGAAAACAACGTCCTCAACAACATCTCCGCAATAAATAAAATAACAGGTTCCATATGTCGCTTATGGTGTCCCACAGAATAAACCCAGGACAAAATACTGGGCTAAACATTCCTCCAAGGAGCTGGCCATGCTATAGAAATGCAGAACTTTCTGCACTTTAACTTGATTAAGAGATAAAACCCAACAATCAAACATGACTTGAGACCAAGCCACTGGGCATGCAGATGGAAGACATTTTGTGTTGGGGATAATGGGGCAGTTGAGGTGGCAAGAGCCATACATCAGGGTGCTTAACTGGACAAGGTTGTACTGGTGGCCCGGATTTAATTCCTTCTATGACACTTACTAAGAGTGTAACTTGAGCAAATCATGGAACCTCTCTGTTCTTGTTGGATTCTTTTAAAATTGGGATGCTGATCATGATGTTTCTACCTCATACAACTGTTGATGGGATTGAGTGAGTAAATACAAGTAAAGTCCTGTGCAAAAGGTTTGGCACCTGACAAATGCAAAACAAACCTTAGCTATTGCTTTATCTTCATTTTGAGAAGGCCTACACAAAACAGGATATAGACTTGTTCTGTTTGACAGTAAGAAGTGGGATTAGGATATAATCAACCCTCATTTTCCAAGGACTTGGTGTTTGCAAAGTCACCTACTTGCTAAAATTTATTTGTAACCCCCCAATTTATACTAAGGGTGTGCCTTTGCAGTCATTTGCTGATGTGTACAGAGCAGTGAAAATCTGAATCACCTAACATTTGTGTTACCACTTGAGGTTGAACAGGGAAAACTCTGCTCTCGTACTATAAACAAGTGCCCCTTGCCCATTTCTCTTCTTCTGGGGAATTTGCTGTTTAAAATGACACCCCAAGCATAGTTTGGAGGTGTCGTATGGTGTTCCTCATGCAAGAAGCTCAGGTGACTGGGGAGGCTGAGCCACTGGACCCTACAGGACACCTACTACACAAAGCCACTCTACAAATTCCAGGAGACATGACAACTCTACCTAATACATAGAAACAAATACCTGGAAGCAGCCAAAATGTGGAGGCAAAGAAACATGTCACAAAGAAAAGAACAGAAGAAATCTCTAGAAGAAGAATTAAATGAAATAGATCCAAGCAAGCTAACAGATACAGAGTTCACAATTTTGTTTATAAGGATGCTCAACCATATTAGTAAGAGTTTTACAAAAATAACTGAGAAAATCGATGACATAATAAAGTACCAATTTGAAATGAGGGCTACACAAACTGAAATGAAGAATAATTTACAGGGAATCAACAGTAGAGTAGAGTACACTGAAAATCAAATCAGCAATTTGGAACATGAGGACACAAAAAATACCCAACTAGAAGAGCAAAAAGAAAAAAGAATCCAGAAATATGAAGATAGTATAAGGAGTCTCTGGGAAACTTCAAGAGGCCCAATATTTGTATTATTGGGGTTCCAGAAGGAGAAGAGAGAGAACAAGAAATCAAAAACCTATTTGAAAAAATAATTACAGAAAACTTCCCTTACCTGGGCAAAGAAATAGACTTACAAGTCCAGGAAGCACAGAGGGTCCCAAACAAGAGGAATCCAAAGAGACTCACAGCAAGGCACATCAGAATTAAAATGCCAAAGGTTAAAGACAAAGAGAGAATCTTAAAAGCAGCAAGAGAAAAACGGCTACCTACAAGGAGCACCCATCCGACTGTCAGCTGATTTCTCAATAGAAACTTTTCAGGCCAGAAGAGAGTGGCAAGAAATATTCAAAGTGATGAAAAACGTGGAACTACAACCAAGATTGCTCTACCCAGCAAAGCTATCATTTAGAACTGAAGGTCAGATAAAGAGCTTCACAGATAAGAAAAAGCTAAAGGAGTTCATCACCACTAGACCAGCACTACAGGAAATGTTGAAGGGTCTTCTTTAAGAAGAAGCAAATGAACAAAAGAATCTGATGAACTAAGTAGATTCAGACACATTGACACCTGCAATAGATGATCATATTTCAAAGGGAAGAGGTAAGGGGGCGGAGGGTGGGAAGAGATTAATCAAAGAAGTTATCTGTATATATGCATAACCCATGGACACAGATAATAATGGGGTGAAGGCCTGGAGAGGGGGTGAGAGTGAGAGGGAGGGGGCCAATTGGGGGAAAAAATGGGACACCTGTAATACTTTCAACAATAAAGATAAATTAAAAAAAAAAAAGTCCAGCTTTTTTCAGACCCCCAAACTGCTATAATAATAAAAAATAAAAAAATTAGTGTGTCCTTAGTTGTTATATTGAAACATACTCGATTGACCATTTATCCTATTTATATAAAGAGAAAGCAAACAAAATTAATGTATCAGGCATAAATCTAATTAATAGCTGTGAGAAAAATTATAACACAGAAAACAAGTATCTTTCTTCATAGTAAAAATATTTGGGAATTATAAGATATTTAAGAATTTTGCTTGTTTTATTTAAGAAGCCTTAGTTTGGAGAAAACAATTGCCTTTGTTGTTGGTTGCTGTTTTATCTTATTAATGTTGGTGCTTGACTGTTTTTCAAATATTTGTACTTACAGCTGTGTCAGGACAGGTTTGGTTGCCTGATTTTACATTCGTTGTTATGATGTGACACGCTCTAAATTAACAAGGTCTTAATCAATTAGTTTTTATTTTACTTCAGCAAACCTGTTGTGCTTGCTGTAGTCATAATACTTTTCTGCATGCTTATCACCAGTTCTTTTGAGCAGGAAGAATTACCTAAATATGTAAATATTGTTGCTTGATACCTGGCTGTAGGCTGATTTCCTGGTCTAGAGCTTAAACAGTGTATGCCCACATGCCTGCAGATGAGGAGGGAGGCAGCTCAACCTATTGTAATGAAATTCTCTAAATTTCTAGTCAGCATTTGTAGAAAAGCTTTAAGTATTTTTATAACTCACAATTCCTATGCAGTTGCAAGATTGTTTCCCCAAACTGGGACTTCTCTAAAATGAAATGTTATAAAAGAGTAATTTAGGGTAGGGTAGGAGAGACATTTTTTCTCTATATATGTGAGAAATACATTTCTTATAATTCAAAGGAAATGTAGACATTATTTACAGCTCTTTCTCAAAATAGATTTATCATATGTGTGTGTATATATTATATATATACATATGTATATGTATTTCTGTTGGTTTGTAAAAAAATATCGCAAGTACTTTGACGGAAACAAGGTCAGCTCAGCTTTGAATCAAGTTTAATTACTGCTTTTTAATAGATGACAAAAGAGTACTCCAGTATTTTGGCAAAGTGTTTTAGTATAGAGATACACATAAAGTGTAATTATATGTTATATAAGCCCATATTTCAGTTCACTTAGCCCCAATTGTCTTAGTTTCAATTCCCAGCAACCTGAGGGAGTCTCCCAGATAGCTACTTTCTAATCTCCAGTATTATTCTCGAAGAGGAAGCCAGGGCAGGGCTGGCTTGTGTAACTATTGTCTTCCAAAGTCTCTTTTCCTCATAAATTAGTAAGTGTAGTTGAATCTTCCAGCTTTTAGCATATCTGGGCCAAACAAAGGAAAGGAAGACACCAAGACTGCATGAAACAATCACCCTGACAAAGCAGACACACGTCTTTGATAAGATGAATGCGAATCACACCCAGTGCTAGATTAGCACTGATTCCCGTCATTGGTGTGAAATGAATCACAGTTTGAATTAAGGCCTTAGGGTGGGTGACAGGCTCTGTTGTGCTTTTGAACAAGAGCTTCTCCTGAAAGCTATCATATATTTTTCTAGAAAACCTAAAGTGGAGAATAGAATGTATTGATCCTAACTTTTATTCCTTTATATGGATGGAATAAGTTTTAGTGTAGATTTTTGTTCCATTTGGACTTAATCTTTTGAAAAATAAATTGTTTGCTCACTGGTTAGATTACAGTTCTCTTTGCTATCTTTAAGAGGTAAAACTGCAAGGTGACTAGTGTGTTCTGTGAATCTGCTATTCTGCCAAATTTTATAAATACTTGATATTTTACTGATAATTGAGCACTGCAATAAATGGATATCGTTAAAATGCATCCACATTCAATGTAATTCTTCAAAAAAAGAAAATATGTAATATTCTTAGAAATTAGGAACCTTCAGACTCTATCACTATTCTGAATTTTGGGCTAATCATGTTTTTCCTTTTTTTGTTTTGTTTAAATGATTTAATCACTTTTTATATATAGACAACCTATATGTTGCTAGATTTTGTTTGCTTTTGAACTTAATAAAAATGTTATTCCTGCTGTAATTTGTTACAACTTTCCTCAAATATATGTCTCTAATATTATTCTATGTTGTTGTATATAGTTATATTTCATTTACGTTTATTTAATAATTTCCATAGTAGCTGTATAATAATACTTCTTTGTTTATATACTATGATTTGTTTACATATTATCTTCTCTAAGGGCATGTAAGTTGGTTCTTGTTTTAACTATTACAGCATCTAAACACCTGCATCCTGGCACATCTGTGCAAGAGTAGAACACTGGGTTGTGGAAAATGCAAATGTTTATCTCTACAAGGCAATGCCAAATTATCCTTCAAAGTGGCTGTACAACAAAGATACCTACCAGCTACATAAAAAAAGGTCTACTGATTGACATGTACACCAAGCTCTCAGCTTCATCAGAGATTTTAATTTTTGCTAATTTTGGGGTATGAATGGAAATGGTGACTAATTGCAACCGGAATTTGTATATTTTTAATCATTATCATGGGTGAACAATTTCCCTATGTTTAAGGTCTTTAATGTTTCCTCCTCAGTGACATGCTTGTTCATAATTCTTTAAATAGCTTTTATTGTTTAGAGAGTTTTTAGGTTCACAGCAAAATTAAGGAGAAGATACAAAAATTTCCCACATAATCCATGCTCTCACACATGCACGGCCTCCCCCACTATCAAAATCCTGCTTGTTTATGAATTTTGTACACTTGTCTAGTGATTGGCATGAGGTTTTTTCCTGGACAGCCATCTATTTCCTAGTTTCTGGCTTGTTGTTTTACTGTTTTATGGTGTCTTTTGAGGAATGGAGGTTTTTAATTTAAATGTAGCGTATCAGTCCTTTTTTCCAATGGTTATCACTTTTCTGTTTTGTTTGCAAAAGCCTATTCTACCCCAAGGCCATGAAAATATCTTCCTACATGTTTTTATAAAATTTTTTTCTACTTCTGTCTTTCACATACGAGCTTTTGATCCACCTGGGATGGTTTATTAAAGCTCTATTCTAATGCTTTCTAATAGCTATAATAATTTTCTCCCACTTGAAACAGAAGGGCTTTAATAAACTTTAATGGAATTGGAAAGAGTAAATGCCATGTCCTAAATGGGTCAACAGTGGAAATCAAGCAGTCAAAATAAGTAAGATTTGGATACATAACAACAGTCACAGAGATATTAAAAATAAGGGCCCAGAGTGATAAACCATGTGAATACCATGGGAACAATGATAGTCTGTCCATGCAAGGGCTCCCATGGACTTCTGCTGGATAGCTTGGTAGTGTGCTTTCACATCCTTTTATTCTGATTGTGGACGTTTTTATCCCTGGCCTTCAAAATTCTAAGACTTTTGGGTATCTTAAAAGTGGTAAATGTCTTGTACACAACAGCTGCTTGATAAATGTTTATTTAATTGCACATTACAATATAACAAAATGAGGAATATATGCTATAGATCAATAAATTATTGGAAGGAAGGAAGAAAGAAGGGAAGAATGGGAGGAAATAGAAGAGAACATGGCACTTTCATTTTCTAAGTCCTGTGTCACAATAGTATTCAAAATTTTTTTATTTTTAAAAATTTTTGAAGAAGCATCCTTTTTGTGGGAGAATCACAGGACAACAATTACTTGCACTCCCTCCCTAACTGGAATAAACCTATAGAATGAGGGGTGAGTCTGTAGCAGGAGCAGGGGGATCTAGACACCAGAGAGGTAAGGGCACATCTCATGAGACATTGTAGGGTCCATTTTTTTTTTTTTTAAACACAAGCCTGTCTTACACAATTCCTGATTATTTTGTTGCTCCTTTCTTCCCATGTTCCCATGGGTGGTGAGATATCATTCTCTGGTGGTTTGTCTACCATTACCCATAATGATTTTTTAATGGCCTTTTTCTACCTTCAGGAAATGGAACTGGCCTAACAGTGAATGTTCCATGACTACTAATGATTTCCTTCCCCCTTGGTACTGAAAAAGTTATGTGGAAAAGGAAACTCACTTACCCTAAGCAATTTTGTCATAAACTGATGCTCATTTGAACTGCTTATCCATTCTAAGACATAAGTACCATTTAAGTGCATTAAGGCTAATGATGTAAAAGACCTAAAAATAATTGTAATCTTTAGCAGTATGACCCAATCCTTGCTTCACAAATTCCATACATAATTAGATGTGGCTCTGCACAAACTTACTTAAATATTTTTAGTCAAATGTTCTCACCGATGTGTAAATAAAAGAAATTTCTTTCTGTTTGTTCCATAGATGAATGCAAGCTTAAAAACTTACTTAGAAATTTAGAGCTGAAGGAGAGTAAATATCATACTTTACTAATGTATTTAATTGGAGTAGATGAGTAATATTAAAAAACACCACCACCACCAAATACCTGTTGAAATCAAGGAAGCCTATTGCTCCTGGTGGTTAAATGAAAAGAAGCTTTATTCTGTTAAGGTTTTCTGCAAGTCATACACACACACAGTACTGTTTTGTATATAGAAATGAAAAACATCCCACGAAGACCTACTACTTAAAGAAATCTGAGGGTATTTCAGAATGAGTGAAAACTAGTTAAATGGCCATGAATACTGGTAGTGGTTTAAAATTAGATACCTTTTTATTTTTTTATTTAATTTATATCTAAATTAAAATATAGATGAAATTGAAAGGAAAGGCAATATATCACAATGCAATCATACACTGAATAATTAAGTATTTCCTAGCTGTGGTATGCACTTAAATTGACAGCGAGGATTTGAGATAAAAATCCAACAGAATGGAGAAAATGAATATATGATGGCTTTCAGGTAAAGGGAAAATGACTGAAATATGATCAGCTATTCTTTATTTCCACTAAAAATAGGACAAGGAGGAATGTTAAGTCCCAACAAAAATGGATGTAGGTAAAATAGAATGGGAAGAATCTGGGTAAACTAAATTTAACTGTTTCCTCCATTGGGATGATAAAACCAGTACAATTTACATGAGTAGAAAGTTGAACTGGTTGGGCAACTGGAATGAAATGATGGTAAAGATGTGTAGTCTGGAGCTCTTGTCA
This sequence comes from Miniopterus schreibersii, assembly GCF_964146895.1. NCBI lineage: Eukaryota > Metazoa > Chordata > Mammalia > Chiroptera > Miniopteridae > Miniopterus > Miniopterus schreibersii. Next base: position 52,264,791 of record NC_138118.1, read on the forward strand.
GAGCAGAATAGATATGACACTAGGCTTTTCATGAAACATAAACAAAGACCTTAATAAAATGAGAGTAGCTGGGAATAAGGCTGAGCTTACTTGTTTGAGGTATTATTTAAATACATTCCTTCTGGAATTTTATACCTCTGCATACAAGTTTATTTGTGAGGTTCATCATGGAATAATCATCCTGAGGTCCAAGAAGCAGAAACAAGTTGAAACCAGAGAAAGCAAAGAGTAATGATGAGTGTGTCAGGTGTAAAATGAATAAAATTACTTAAAAATCTTTCAAAATAACTTTGAGAAGGAAGTGAAATCGCATAGGGAAGCAAGCCATCTGTGTTTGAGTATAAACCTTAATTGTAAAAAAATTATATGAAATGAAATGGGGAAATTACATATATACATTATATATGTGTGTGGGTATATTTATGTGTGTACTTATATATATGTTTGTGTACATATGTAGTTGTATCTATGTGTGTGTGTGTGTGTATACATACCCACAGTGTCTGTGAGTTGCCACTGTTGAACACAGTGCTAGACACATGGCATAGATGCCACAAATGCATTCTCACAGACATGTATGACATTATATTTAGGAGGAGTAACTGAGACTCTTCCCTACACCCTAACAAGCATGCATTCCTCCAAGGGGAAAGACATTGTCTAAACTGTGCTCATGGCTGGGCCACTTTTTCTTGGTAGTATAAGAAAAGCTGTGGCACATTTACACCATGGAATACCACACAGCTGTAAAGAAGAAGGATCTCGTACCCCTTGGGACAGTATGGATGGACCTGGAGAATATTATGTTAAGCAAAATAAGCCAGGCAGAGAAAGACAGACATCACATGATCTCACTTATTCATGGAATCTAACGAACACAATAAACTGATGAACAAAATAGATTCAGTAACATACAAGCATGGATCAGACTGACGAATCTCAGAGGGAAGGCGGGAGGGTGGGGAGAGATTAACCAAACAACTTATATGCATCTCTGCATAACCCATGGACACAGACAATAGTGTGGTGAAGCCTGGGGCGGGGAGTGGGTGGGGGGTGGAAGGGGTTAAGGAGGAAAGAAGGGGACATCTGTAATATTTTCCACAATAAAAATATATTAAAAAACACACAGAAAAAAAAAGAGAGGCTGAGGAAGAAAAAGAAAGTAAAGTTTGGTAAGAGGGACCTGTGAAGAAAGAAGTTTGGGCAGAGGGTGTCATCTGCTTTAAGGCATAGAACCTTGAGCCACAAGCAAGTTGTGCTCAAGGAAGGTTTCCTGGAAGTGATGTAATATGTGATAATGCTGCTTCCACCCCCATATTCCCAAGAGTCATTCAGAGAAATTTCTATTGTACCTAATGCTTTGGTGGTGAACTTTGATTTTCTTCGCTCAGGTGTAACCAGGGGCTGCTTTCGCTGTGCCCTCCTCTCCTTTCTCTTCCCCTCACAGCACGTCTTTCACCCTCAGTTGCTTCCTTGAGACAATGCGCAGTTTCAGTTTGCTTAAGGTATGGGGAACCAACCAATGTGCTATATAATTTTATATATTTCTGTTTCTGCTGAAGATACAATATGGATCTCACGCTGATTAAAATATCTAAGTATGAAGAGAAAGTGTGTCATTATAAACAGAGTGGAATATTTATTTAGAATAGAACTTAATGTTGAACAAAGAATTCTAGTGTTCATTAAATTCTGTATTAAATATTTTATGTAATTCTGGAAAATAAAATCCCAGATAGCTGTGGTTTCATACTTTCTTTGATGCCATTTCTATTGCAAAGAAAATGGTTCCAGTTTCATCTAGATTTTACAAGGTTTGGGAAACATTTATCTCAAACTCTATAAAATAGTAAGCTTGAATATAAATTTATGTCAGAAGTATGATTTGGTCAAGGGTAAAATGGCACAATAAAGGAATTAATGTTTTTAATACTCAAATTAAAAATGTTATATATGATTTTTGGATATTAGTTTATATAAAATTTTCCAATTTCAGAATGATACTACTGATTTTATAAAAAATGCATGCTTATAGTTTAAAAAAAGTTGGAGTTAGAGAAGTAACTCATAGTCTAGTAAATCAATAATTTTAATCAGCTTTTTGATTGATTAGAACTGGTTCAATTATTGCTAAAAGTTTTACTTGTATTCTACAATTAATTTATCTGTTACATATAAGTAGCTTAACAATGTTAATTGGCAATATTACTAGATTTAGAGAAAAACAAAATTTTGGGGATTATTTTCAACTATATAATTGAAAACCTAAAGTGAATTTTGCTTGGAAGGTAAACTTATTGAGTTCATAAGGCAGTAGTAATTCTGCAGGGCCTTCATAGGTTCATAGATGAGTGGGATTTTCATGAGGAATTGCTGGTCACTGGTTAGCTTAGAGGAGCCCATTAATGTGATTCTATTCTAAATGATCACTGTTTTTAAGAGTCTAAATAACAAAGAGGTGCTGACATTTGAAAGAGATAAAATCAACAAAGATAGAAAAGAGACTAAAACAGCGTTATCACTATTCATTGAGATGCTATTTTCTTGAATTTCACATTCATTTGGTAAATTATATTAGCATTTGTTATGTCCACAGATTATATTTGATGGTGAAATTAAAACCATATGTTCTTAAACTGCACAAGTAAGGAAGGTTGCTGCTAATGCAAAGCAATGCACACCTATAGAAAACTGCAATATTTGCTGTTCCCTGTCTTCTCTCACCCTAATACTTCTGTACATTTCTACTTCTGACCTGTGAAAAGGTTACAACTATAACTTGAAGTTGCCCTGTTTCTTAGCATTTGACCCATTTTCTGATAAATTTAATGTATCAGAATGCTTACAGCTGCAGATAAGACTACCCAAGTAATAGTGGTGAGATAGCCTCTTCATATAACAAAAAATTGAATGCAAGACATTTTTAGCTTGTCCCCTTGTGGTAGAAGACCATTGTCACAGTTAAAATCATCACATGGGGTAAAGAATATTCTTCTCTGTGCTTCTTTCTACCAGAAAGGAAAAAAACCCAAATCCCAGGATCCTTTCATGTTCTGTTTGTCTCTACTACTTTGTATGTCGATGCCCTAGCTACACATTGCTGCTGGGAAAGCAAGTAGCTGATATATTCAACCATTACAGTGGGAGACGGGCTTTACCAGGAAAAAAAGAAATAGGTGGGAAAATAACGTACAGTTAGCACACAACCCATACTTCCACCAGCTGTGTACAACAGTGCCTGCTTACTGAGAGCTTCACCAACACTGTGAATTGTCAAATTTTAGATTTTCCCTGTCTGATAATTGTAAAAAAGTACCACAGTATGATTTTAATTTGATGTTTTCTTATAATAAAATGTTGATCAAACATATTACTTCTTTGCTCCTAGAAAAATGGAGCAACTTTCTAATTAGCTTTTATATGTTGTATGTGAGCGTTACTGTATCATAACTTTTTTAATTTAAAAAATTTAATTGAGCCTTGGTGAGTGCGGCTCAGTTGCTGATTTGATTCCCTGTCAGGGCACATGCCAGGTTGTGGGCTCCATCCCTGGTGGGGGGCATGCAGGAGGCAGCTGATTGAAGTTTCACTTTCACATCGATGTTTCTCTCTCTCTCCCTTTCTCTCTCTATAAAAATCAATAAAAAATTTAATTGAATAGGTGATGCATTAACATGGTTGTAAACTCAAATGTATAAAAAGGTACGTAGTAATTTTTTTCAAGTGAGAGATCTTCCCATATAACATTTGCATAATGTCTTACACAGTTTTATACATAACACATATATAAAATATTTCAAAATTATTTGGTTTATCATAATCTAATTGGTACTTTGTTGATGGATATTGAATTGTTTCTAATCATTTGCTACTGTGGATATGTTGATATATTATTTAAAAAACATTTCTTTCACACATACACATGCAAATAAACCTATAGGAAGAAATATTGGGTCAAACTTTTATGCATTTGTAATTTTGACACCTATTGCCTAATTGTCCAAAGAGTTTGTAAAAACCTACACTTCCACCCATTCTATATCAGAATATGTTTCTTCACAGACTCATCAATAAAGCATGTTTTTAGATGACTTTTGGCATTAAGATACAATTTATATAATAAGGCTGGGAAATTTTCAAAAAGTTCTATTCTCTGACTAATCTTTGATCATATTTCTTTTGGGTTGTATGTCTTTATTTTTATTGATTTTTATGAGCTCTTTATATATTGAGGAGATTAGTTCTTTTTTGTAAAACACATTGCAAGTACTTTTCATAGTGTTTTGTATTTTAATTTTATTAATGGTGTATTTACATAACTTTTAATTATATGTAGCCAGATTAAATAACCTTTTATGGTCTCTTTTGTCTTTTGAATTTATTTATGATGCTGTTTGCTATGAGCCATTTTTATGCAAACAAACAAACAAACAAACAAAGAACCACCCCCCCCAACAAAAAACCTGAATTTAATTTATTTCTTGGGCCCCACTCTGCCTTGTAGTGTAAAGCCAGTTGGTGCAGGTAACGGTAAAATCAGGATATCACAGTTAATTTAGACATTTTTCCCCTTGTATACATAGTTTTAGGTCTAAGTTCTGAAGGTGAATGCATTACCTTATCTTCGGGGGCATGTCCTTGATTTTGCCATCATGCTGGCATCTGCTAGGAAGCATCATCTTCCACCTGGTCCTTGGTTCTTATTTCTCCACTTTGACATCTACTGAGTCATTCATGCTCCTTTGGTATCTGATCGCTGGGCCATGAGGTTCTCTCCAGGTCACCGTCTTCAAATATGCTGATTTGCTCTTAGCTACTAACTTGGTGAGGCTTTTTATTGATGTGAAATTATATTTACTGAATCCTTTCTTTCATGGTTTTTGGATTTTGAGTTATAGACAGGCCTTTTCATGTCAATGATAACAAAAATTTATATCCTCTCATCTCTAGCCTCATTGTTATTTTATTTTTTACATATAAGTATTTTATCAATTTTTATTTTATTTTTAGGTATGATGTATTATGGATCCAAAGTTATTGTTTTCACAGATGACTGTTTTGTTTCCCAGTAACAGTTATTGATTTGAGAAATAATCATTATATTATAATAACTATTTATACTTGAATCTATTTCTGAACTTCCTAATATTGTTCATTGTTTTGCCTATTTATATTTCTATCAGCAAACTGTTGTGATTATTTAAGCATAGTACATTTTTATGTCTGCTGAGCTAGCCTGCCTTCATGTTCTTTTTTTGTTCAGAACACACCCCTTAAGCTTATTTTTCCAATATAAAATTTAGGTGATTGCATATGACAATCTATTAAAATACCTACCTACGTACACACATATAGAAAATCAATGGATTTCTCCATATTAGTTTTTTTCTTCTTTACCAAATATTATTGTATGTAACAGGATTTTATTAGAAATAATTATTTTATATTTTTTAAGAAGACAAAGAATATCTTGTTAAATTGTAGTTGATACATATTAAAGTCATAGATGCATAGACTTGATAGAGAATTTTTGTGCGACATAAAATCAACAGGCCATTTAAGTGGGCTTGATCTTATTGAAGAAAGTCATCAGTCCATAGGTATTCTGTGCCATGAGCTATTTTGTTTAATGTTACTCTTTCAATTTACTTAGTCACCACTCCTTTTTTTTTTTGACTGAGTCAATTTATTAATATTCTTTGTAGAGCTTTCGCTTTTCTTAAAGGTAAGTATTGAAGGGGTAATTGCCCAAAGGTAATGTAATAAATGCAACACTGTCAATAAACAAGTTATTACTGAGCTTCACTTTCACTGAATGCATTTTTTAAAAAAAATTTATGCAAAAGGTACTATAAGTATTTGTATTTCTTAATTTTTATAGAAATCCTCTATAATAAGAATTGTTATTGTTTTTCCTATTTTATAGCTGAAGAAATAAGAGAGATTATATGTTCTAAGAATGCATTGCAAGCAACTGGGAGCACTGGGACTTGAACTCATGTAGCCTGTTTCCAGATTCCATGCTCTTAACACCACAAAATCTTGTACTAATTCAACAATAACTTCCTGTATTTCTGATGATTTCTCAGCAAGCATTTGTCATCCTAAGACAGGCTCAGCTATGCTTTCTTCCTTTGGGTTTCATAATATACCCCTGTGAGCTTACAGTTAATCCTCTTGAAATCTGCTTGAGCAGGTTTTAGTTCCTTTCTATCAAACATGCTCTGATGAAGATGGCAAGAAAGACTGTGTACAAAAGTCTGCTTGTTTCATTTGTCCTGCTCACTTTAAACCTTAGTGCAATAAGCAGGTACTTATACTGTGCTGAGGCTTCCTTTGGGAAGGATATCTTTAATTCTGAGCTAGTGGTAATGGGCACCTCTTCCATTTCCCGAAACCAGCATTAAGTCAACTAAGAGTGACACCCTCTGGGAAACAATATAAATAAACTGAGATTTCTTTATTCAAAACTTCATGTTGTTTCATTGCTGAGAATTGTGAGACCCATAGGGTCTTTAACTGACACCAAAACACTGCCATTATTGTTTAGAATAGAGGCTTTGTGCATGGGTCTAAATTGGATATGTCATTCCTTCCCAGTGAGAGATCAGAATCTGGGTAAAGTTTCAAACCTTAGAGATCAGTTAAGTTTTTGCCCTGGTACCAAGTTTGTTTGATGTGCTCGAAGAAAGAACTATAATTGTTCACCTATGCGTTTCTGAAAAAGAAGACAAAGTTGATGGATGTGAGTTGACTGTTTCTAAAAGACAGACCTGGGGGAACCCAATACATTCAAGATTGTGACTATGGACTCATTATATTTAGAATATCTAGTGCTGGGTAGAGTATCCCATTTAGATAAATGATGCAGGAGAAATAGGAACCTAGTCTTATAGGGACTGACAATGTCAGAATGCAAATATATTTTCTCAGGTTAGTTGATGGGGAGATGTATGTATGTCTGTAGCAAAAAGAAAGTCCATATGATACCCTCAAAAACTGAGGCACTGAATTTTGAATTAAGTCATCAAATACCAGACAGAAAAGTTCTAAGAAAGAATTAATGCAGTGACTGTAAAAACATGCCTCCCACAGAAGGCACTCTGGCACCACAATTCCAAATAAACTTGTGAATGTGAATCCTGATGAGAGAAAAAGCAGAGTCAATGGGAACAATTGACTGGAGACCTGCACCAATAACCCAGAAAGAAAAAGAAGAAAGCCCAACACTGACTGGGAAGTCCCGCCAAACATATACCAGCTGGCCATGCTTATATTTGAGCCTCGCTTCTCAGAACTTGCCTGGGACGTTTCTGCCATTTAAAATTTCTGCATATTTTCTGCCTCTCATCTCATTTTGGAGAACCTAAAATGACTTGAGTCAAAAAATACAATTGATTCTCAGTTCCTGTCCAAGATTTGAGAACAGAGTCCCCAGTAATTACCATTATAGGGAATGTTTGCTAGTAGCGTAATACAAGAGCCAGAACTCTGTAACTCTCTGTGCACTGAATTGATTTGATTAGCAGCACCAGCTACTTAGAATATCCCTAAACTCCATCTTGACAAGCCACTATCTTGTCATTATTTAAAAATAAACCTCACATAAGATTTAATTTCTCTTTCAGATGTGACAGAAAGCACTCTCAATCCCCCCAGGTGTATCCCTCTCTTTCATAACAGAGTTTGACTTGACATGTCTATGGCTCTTCAGCAGCACGTGCATTTCTGAAAAGCACAATGAACTTTGTAAAATATCATGTATTATCTATTAATTTTCCTTTTTTAGGGTGAGTGAATAAACTAATCTCACAATCTGTGAATTATTGTGAAGTCCCAGAAAGCAGAGACTGGATCTAACTTAGTAGCATTTTATGGGGCATTGCCTGTTGTACAACTAATTTTGGTGTCATTGAAGGTTTCTCAATAGTAAATTTCTTGTTCTTTAAATTCTAACCTAGTGATTGCTTTTTCTGCTTCAGATATATTTAAATTTTAAACAAATTATAGCCATGCTATGGCATTATTGGCCACTTAATGTAGAGCCTGATCAAAACTTAGAATTTATTTTCTCTGTGTGTTTTTCCTTAATTTCTAAATGCATGTAAAATGTAAAGGAAATGTAACCCACATGGTTTCATTCATTTGTATTGAAATTCTGAAAATGTTCACTTTAAGAGCTCTTTGAAGTTCAAGAAGATTTTTAATAGCCCATTTAAACCTTTTTATCTCTAAACTAGGATTGCATTTTGCCAAGAATTAACAAAGGCAAACACCTAAAGGTTGAGGTTCAGCTAGAAATTCCAAATTCTCATATTTTCTCCCATGTGTTCTAAACTTAAAAATTCAAAACAAAACCTCTTTTCTCTAGTACCAACTGGTAAATGAGCAGTTGAAATGTGGTAAGTGTCCTCTTTCCAAATCACATCTAAAGGTGTGATTTGCTTATTTATCAACAGTATTTAATAGGTGATATTGTTTTAAAATATACTACTAGAAAACTAAAAAAATGATATTTATTTTGAATATTGACTTAACTGAAGATAATATATTGTTTTGTTTATTTTGTTTGTTAATTTTGTTTATTTTAGTACATAGTTCAAAAGCATTATTTTTTAAATTAAATTTATTGGTATGACAGTTCATAAGATTATATAGGTTTCAAGTGTAAAATTCTATGACACATCATCTGTATATTGCATTGTGTCAAGAGCATTATTTTTATACTGTAACTGTTTTATTTACATGGTACTAAGTGCAAAGGATAAAGAGAGAAAATTCCAGTTTAGTTGGAAAGATGGTCAACAAATAGAAAATAGCAAAGACCTAACAGAGCTAAAGCACCCTGTGCTATTAGACAAAGCAGAATACTGTAAGGTCAATGATTCTTGACTAATTAATTGAAAAATATTAATCAAGATGTATTGTGCCCAGCCGGGCGTGGCTCAGTGGTTGAGTGTCGAACTAAGATCCAGGCAATCGGGGTTTGATTCCTGGTCAGGGCACATTCCCGGGTTGCAGGCTCGCTGATCAATGACTCTCTCATCATTGATTTTCTATCTCTCTCTCTCCCTCTCCTTTCCTCTCTCTGAAATCAATAAAGATACATTTTTTTTAAAAAAAGCAAAAAAATTCTTAAAAAAAAAAGATGTATTGTAAGCTATGCATTCAACTTACCTTTGCTCTTGCTTAATCTGTCACTCATGTTCCCATTCTTATACCTCCCCAAGTTGTTAAATTAGTCCCCCAAAATTTAATGGTAGCACCAGAACTTGAATAAATGTGGCTCTTAATTAATAGAGATTTACCACATAATTAGATGCATTGGTGGGTAAAATGAACTATGCCCTATGTGTCAAATGTCAATGGTATGATAGCCACTTCAGCTATATGGGTATGAAGTTACTAGAGAGATAAAAATGATCTAGTTAAATTGTATTTTCTTGTTGATGCCCATGGTCATCACAAGCAATTAAGTTATAAAACATACTGAAGGTAAGTGCATCTGTTAAAAAGTGGAATAAAATATGAATAAAAAAACTGTTACGTTTAAAGTAATAGTAGGTTTGCAACATGATATAATAGCCACACAATTATCTAATGGATAGAAATATCAATCAAACTCTTTTATATATTATAATCTAAATTTTATTCAGCAGTACATTTTTATTCTTAATGCAATGTCTCTGGGTCTTATCGTGAAATTTGGCAACATTTAACTGGATATTAGCTATTAGCGACAGACATCTTATGTAGAAATGGCAGAACTCTTATGTGGCATTTTATAGGGTACATTTTTCTTTCATGATTTTGAGATGGTCCATTTTTATTAACCATGCAGACACTGAAATTCTGTAACTTTTTTAAATCATATGAATAACAGTAGTGTTTATAGTGATTCTCCTTTATAAGAATGCCAAGAGTTATGCTTTGTTTTTAATCTTCATCTGGAACATGCTTAGAGAGAGGACGGGGGGAGAGAGAAACATGGGTGTGAGAGAGAAACACTGACTGGTTGCCTTCCGTCTGCTCCCCGACTGCGGATCGAAGCTGCAACCCAGGTATGTGCCCTGCCCTGGACTCAGACTGGCAACCTTTCAGTGCAAGGGACAGCGCTCAACCATTTGAGCCATTCGAGCCGGGTGAAAAGTGATGTGTTTTTAAAAATAAGGCTTATTTTCTAACATAAAATAATTATACTTTTACATATAAAATATATAACTTACTATATAATCCCACATTTGTTTCTATCATCAGAGAAATGGTAAACCACACTGCAAGGCACATTAATCTTTGCTATGAATAAAAAACGGTTGAAAATCATTGAGCTGAGCCATCTTTCTTCTTCCAATGAGCATAAAATGGAACATCCCTATTTTTATTTATTATTTTATTTTCCTCTACAATATGTTCAGTCTTTTATAACTTACTTTGCAGTGTGTCCCCCCTCCCTTCCCAGGGCCTGGCTCTCCCACACAAAGCAGGTTTGCACATACTTAAGAAGTTCAGTCTATTAGGGGCTTACCCGTGTGACTGAAATGGTTCTCTTATGTGCATTATTAGCAGAATGGCCATATTTTTCTTATTTCTTTCATCCGTATGTTTCTACTATACTTGGGTGGAAAGCAAGTGAGGCAAGCATGCTGCTCTCTGTGAACCTATATTTGGAACTCTCCTGTTAAGAAAAGAATGACCTCACCATGGACACTAGTACACATTGGAACTTTCTCAACTGCTAACTGCCTAGCAACCTAATGATTGCAGAGGAGAGAGTCCCTAACGTATTTGGAACTGAGAGTTCCAAAGTGGACTGATTCTCTGTTCTAAACGAAAAACTGTGACCCATCTCAAGAAACATGAGAATATTAAAATGGAATTTTTTCCTCATTTCCGTTTATCTGAGTCTTAAAGACCAGAGATTATACATTCCAAAGTGAGACAACTACGCAGAATTGTCAAATGTAGGTGGCTGAAAACCTGTCAGAAAACTCTTAAACCTTTATCCATGTCTAGGATATCAAAAATTCAGGAGTTAATTAAAGAAGAATAAAAAAGCATTTTTAAAGATAGCTGTTGCTGTGCTATAAGCACCAATACTCTCTTCACTAAAAGATTAGTGGAAATGTTTTGGTTTTTGTTTTTAAATCTTCACCTGAGGATATGTGATATGTTTATTGATCTGAGAGAGAGAGAGAAACATCGATGTGAGAGAGACATTGATCGGTTGCCTTCTGGACACACCTTGACCAGGCATTGAACCTGCCATCTAGGTATGTGCCCTGACTGCCTGACTGGGAGTCAAACCCTCAACCTTTTGGTGTGTGGGATGATGCTCCAACCAACTGAGCTGCCTGGCCAGGGTGTGAGAATGGTTTTCACGGAACCACACAGAGAGTTTGATATGCATTCACTAAGGTTAGGAATACAAATGTGGACCCATCTCTGATATCTGAGTGAGATGCAGGCTCCTTAAATGCTACTGAATCAACTGGAGCATGTGATGAAGGTCACTGATTATTTTGCCAAAGTGTGTTTACTGTAGCATGGGAACAAAATCCTGATATAATTCTGTTGTTGTGAGATGGATTATGTTGATGCAAGATGTGAGAAAGTATAGACAATGAACACAGATATTATTTTTGGATGAGGTACTCTATAAGGGGTGCAGAGAAAAGTGGCAGGGAAGATGGGCTGGTGGGAAATGGCTTTTTAAAAAGAAGATGTGGTCTCTTATGGGGTATTTATATTTTTATAAGAATAATGCAGTAAGAAAAAAAATAATGATTCAGGAGAGGGAGATGGTGTATGGGATTGCAGGAAGGATGTCTTTGGTATGCTAAAGGAGATGGGATACAGTGCACATGAAGACAGAACGGCTTTTCCTTAAAATAATGCTATTTCATTAAATTTGGAGTAATATTAATAAAATGTTTATACCTTAAAAAAAGAGTGAATGGTTTTTGATAACTGCAGGAAGAATCCATCCTTTGTAGGAGGAGAGAGGGTAGAGTTCTTGGGATCAAGTCCAATATCCTGAAGTCAACTAGAAAACCTCAAATAATTTGGCCCTTGTCTTTAGCCTTAGTTATTCTAGTATCTCTTTCATTGTCTCCTCTGTAAAAATGCTAACATCTTTTGGTTTTTCTCAGTTCCTCATTGTTCTCTCATCTTCAAGTCTGTATATGTTAATCTTACTACATCGACCACTCTCTTTCAATCAAAAATACATCTCCCCTACCTTTATTATTGTGTTCAGCTAAACATAATTTGTGTTTTAGGGCTAGGCTTAAATATGACTTCTTAAGGATACCTTTCTTATCCTTAAACTAGATAAACACGCGCTAGTTTTGCAAATATACAGTGTTCTTCTGTAACATTTATCTCACTAACGTTTCTTTGTTTGCCTTTCTTGCTTCATCATGAACTCCATGTGGGTGATGGTTAAGTCTTTCTTTTGACAATGCTGAGTGCTATAATAGTTGGTGTATATCAGATACTTAATGAATTTGCTAACTGACTAACCATCTTGCATGGTCAATATAAGGGAAATTTAACCCTTAGTTTATCTTTAATCAACTATCTAAACCCAGAAATCTCTGTGAGAAATGCATTTAATATAAGCTATTACACTATGTTGATTGACACAACATTTAGGGCGGGTAAGCAAGCACTCAGCAGAGAACAGAGAAAGGCAGGAATGAAACAAGGGATGCAGGAATGGTGGAAGAGGTCATGATAAAGACCTAAAGCGCCGGCTAAGTTTTGGCACAAAATTGGCTTAATGGAAGGGATAAAATCACTCTGTTTTCCAAGGGAAGAATACAGATTTCCCCACACTCTGTTTTCAATTCAGTCACAATAACACTGGCCTTTTCTTTTCTCTTAACTTGATCATGCTTCAGACTTATGCTCAATTTAGAGAAGCTGATTACTCTTAAATATAGTTTGGCAATAGCATTTTCCATCTTGCTCCCATTAACTGAGTATCTGCTTTATATTATTTTTTTCCAAATTTGTTCCTAGAAAATGAATGCCAACCAATTTTCTAATGTAAATATTAAGTTTTTGTTTTCCTCCTGTATTTCTGACATAGCTACCTGTTTCAAATTGTCCTTGAGAAATCATTAAGTATTCAATGCATATTTTGTACATATGGTAAATATTTGAGAACTTATTACATAAAAGGCATTTTTTGTGGTACAGAGGAGTGTAGAGGGCATTTATTCCATTCATAGTAACACAAATAGGTATACAACTAATTATAAAATACAACAGAAGGTGATCAGAACTATTGGAAGATTGAAAGTGTTATGCCTTTGGACCATAGATGAAGGAATAATAAATTGTCTCCAGAGAAATGAACGGGGTCATAGAGGAATTTTGAATGAGGCCTGTGCTGAGTACTAGCTTAGGGAATGCAAGCAGAAAGAAAGGCATGATTTCCAGCACAGAGGTATGGAAGTGTGTTTGGATAAGTGACTTTTCTGGTGTGATAGGAACATTGTGTCACAAATGAAAAAGATTAGAGACATGAGGCAGGAAAAGGAAGCTAGAGCCAAAGCGCACAGGACATTAAAACTTTACTCTGTGTGTGATACAGTGTAATTCAAATTTAGATTTTAAAATAGAACTCATTTGCAGAATTGGTTGCAAAAATGGGAAAGAATAAGCCCATAGTCTAGGAAAGAGAAAGAGGTCCAAACTTTGGAGAAAAGAAACTTCCATGAATTTACTGAGCTCCTGCTCGGCACCTGGCAATGAGGTGGATGCTTTATAGAATGTCTGAGTCAACTTGCAGCAATCTCGTGAAGTAGAGGTTTCTACTGCAAACAGAAAATAATAAGAATAACAATATTTACCAGCTCATTATCTAAGTGCTCTTCAGGCTTTAATTCACTTAATTCTTCCAGCAACCCAAATGGAGGCCCAGAGAGGGTAAAATAAATTGCTTAAAGCTACATGGTTTCTCAGTGGTAGAACCAGGACTGGGCATAAAGTGTTTTATGGGTTAACAGTGAACACACTGAGGTCATTGAAAATAACAGTAGGAGGAGTGGAGAGAGAGAAATTGAGAAACAGGTACAGAGTTCTTTTAAAATGATTTTTATTTCTGCTGTAAATTTGAAAAGTAAAATTATTTAACAATTTCTAGCATTTTATCTTTCCACTATCTAGCACAGTGTAATGGTTAGGGATAGGAACTGGAGAGAAAGAATTCTGGGATTGAGTTCTGTCTTTGTCAGTTACTAGCTGTGTGACCTTCAGGAAGTTTAACGGCTCTGTGCCTGTTTCCTTGTCTGTAAAATAGGCATCTCAAATATTGCTTATTTCAGGGTACTGAGGATTAAATGAGTTAATATTAGAACTGTGCCTTGATTGTAACATAATTAGCACTATTTCTTTTTTTATTTTTATTTTTAAAAAATATATCTTTATTGATTTCAGAGAGAGGAAAGGAGAGGGAGAGAGAGAGAGAAACATCAATGATGAGAGAGTTATTGATCAGCTGCCTCCTGCACGCCCCTGACTGGGGATGGAGCCTGCAACCCGGGCATGTTTCCTGACCGGGAATCGAACTCGGTCGCCTGGATCCTAGGTTGATGCTCAACGGCTGAGCCATGCCCAGCTGGGCCTAATTAGCACTATTTAAATGTTTGTTAAATAAAATGAAAATAAAATATTAACTAAAATCTCAAGTATAGCAATCACTTCTAGTAAATTAATCTTAATTTAGAGCAAATAATAAAATTTCTCTATTTATGTATAGGCTTTGTTAATGTATAACCTTGGAGGGGAAATTTATATCTTAGTAAAGAAAGGGGGCATTCAAACAGATAATTTCTGGTTTTGATTCTGAATTGACTCTGCCTTCCCCAGAGGACTTAGGACTGCTCTTCCTGCTTGCCTAAAAAAGGCTTAACCCAAGTAAATAGTGTATAGAAATGCTTCATTTTGTAAACATTAACAGGCATCTGATGAACTTCTTCAATTATCTTTAATATAATGAGCCTGAGATGCTCATTGTTGCTGGGCTGAATTTTGAGATTTTATTACAGATATGTAAGCATGTCATTCTTTTCTTAACCTGTAACTGCAGAGAGTCATACTACTTTGCTAAAAATGGAAATTATAGTAATTTTCATTTTATAAAATTTCCGACCTTATCCCAATTTCAGCATGTTTGGAGAAATAACCATATACATGAAATAGCCTGATAGGATTTGAGTGAAATTTTTGTTCCAGAGTGTTTATCTTTAGACTTTGATTCAACCCAATAAGCATCATCATCTCTAAGGTTTTTAGAACTTAATATCTAAATAATCAGGCTTCATGGTGAATGCTTGCATTATATTTAAGTGGTATATTTTTAGAATCTATTGCCAAAATCAGTACAAAGGCATTGGATCAAGTCTAAAGCAATCCTTGTTTTGTGTAAATGATAGTACAATTCATTGGGGCAAAGTCCGCAGGTCTATTTTCAAATTTTTTGGAATGGTACCAGATATTAAATACATGTTTTGTTTTGTTTTTTCCCTGCTTGATTTCCTTTACAAAAGAGAGCTAGCTTTGGATTGATAAATAAATCAGGAAAGAAAACCTTGGGCGAGTCCTGTGAAGTGCTACAGCAGCTTACCGGTGGTTCTGTAAAGATGAATAAAGGGCATTAAAAAAGCCTCCCGGGGCATTTCACAAGCAGCCTGCTCTCATGCTGGAGAGAACTGCTTATCTGCCTGACTCATTTTCTCACATTAGTTTCTGACATCATAACTCCATCTAACATAAACTGTTTATGGCTAGCAATTTCTGATTTACTTCCCTTGCATAAAAAATTCTGAGCTCACCTATAGGTTAATAAATATTCCTTAACTCTTTATGGCTTTTTTTTTCTCCTTAAGATAGTATTTGAGTCAGAGACCTGATAATAGTTTTTAATCATCTAAAAGGTATGGTATCACTTCATTTGCAATCACCATTTAAAAACGAGTCTTAGTGTGAGATGTTGCATTATCTACCATTTAACTGAAATACATGTTTATAGTGAAGTCGATTTTTCTACCTAGAATAAGATAAAGTTTTGCTTAAAACATCATTAATTTTTGATATGCATTGGCTTAAAATACTCTGCTGTGAGAAAAGCAGCACTTCTGAGAGAGCTTTTGCATTTTTCCTGCTGAATCTAGTTTTAAAATTGCAACCTTTGATTAAGTTGATACTGATGAATTTTGATTTTTATCCTTTAGAAACGGAGACTACTAATTATTTTGAAGTAAAATACTAAAATTTTTATTTTTACTGGTGGGGAAAGTTTGAGAGCTATAATTAGCATGTGCAGATGTTAGAGGGTAAAATATTAAACACAAAGAACTGCTGATCTCCAGTCCTTACCCTTCTGAGGCAGATGGATCCCCAGGAAGATCCCGGTGAGTAATGTAGACCAGTGGATGGGCCTGCAAACAGCAGAAGCCGAGAGAGAGCCAAACTACAAGAAAGAAATGGTCCAGAAGATGTGGACTCAAATACGAAGGCAGAAGTCAGCCCAAGTCGGTGTTGGAAATATTCCAAGAAGGGTTAATTCTGGAGGCAGAATAAGACTACAGAAGAGATGTGTAACTACTCTGAGGGGTGGGATGCTGAGCGAAAGAATTTTTAAAGGGGTTTTAGCAAATTTGTGTTTTACAAATGCTCTAACCCTCTCCTCTGTGTTATAAAATCTTTAGGAAAATCTTCATTCCCCTTTAATGATGTTATTTTGAATTTGTACTTACTTGCCATAAGAGTGTAAATATTTTTCTTCCTATGTTTATTAAGGTATTTATAAAAAATAAAAATGACTAATTTTAAGTGTAGGGGGAGTAGATGGTGGTGAACAAATGCCTGACGCTTCTTTGCCCGTTTGGGATGACTCTGAAGGGGATCAATTGAAGTACAGTTATTATAACTAAACTGCAGTTTAGCTTCCCCCCCATCCCAATCCTGCCTTCTTCACAGCCTTACAGGGGTGCTCCTGCACATGCTGCCAATATACCTCCCATACACAAATCTCTACTGCGTCTTGTTTCCAGGAGAACATGACCTAAGAGACTTGGTGTTAGGATTGGTCCTAAGGAAGCAAACTCTAAAACTGGAATTGGAGGCTTGACTCACCTCCCAGTCAGATGACAATGAACGCCCACATCTGATGGTCAGTAGAGTACCCGTAGCCCTTGGGATTCTCTAATGAAGTCACTGAGAAACCCCTCAATGGTGGTAAGTGGGAATGGATACCCATGAAAAGAAGGTAAGGCCTGGTGGACCATCTCCAGAGAGGTAGAGGGAAAGTAGTGATTTTAAGAAGTATGAAATCGGCTGATTGTTATTGGGAGCTACTGAAGCATTAGAAAAATAAAATAAAATGCTGGAGGTGAATGATCACCAATTTAAGGTGAAATGTGAAAGTCAGAGTATTTCTTTGGCTGCCTATAAAGAGATTCCTGTCACCTGCAGCTCGAGGGCAGAAAAAAAATGGCCGGATCCAGAACTTAATTATAAGGAGAACTCTAGAGAGGTTTGAAGTCTAAACCTTGGCAAGTTTGGGACACAAAGATTAGGAATTGGTTGGTATAAAATAGAGACTTGAGATTTGAGATAGGGGCACCTGGGTTTATGAGTTTGAAATCTCTGAAACTCCAGATCTCCTTGAATCCTCTGAACGTGCAGAAGTCACCCAATGTTTTAGTTAAATGTTAGCCTTGCCCCTTGCTTGTAGGCAATGCACAGGCCTCTGCCTTGCAAGACACTACGCTGTGCCCTACAGAATGCATCCTGACTTCCCTACTTGGCAACTAGACCCATAGTTGGGGGCAAACCCAGCCTAACCCAGAAAAGGAATTCACTCCCAAGAAGCCCCAGCTTCTAGATAACTGCACCAGATAATGAAGAGAGAACAGGTAAGGGTTCAGGGTCAAGGAGATAAGGCAGGATAGTAAGAAGCTAGGAAAATTTCTGGGCAAGTGGAATGGGAAACTGAGACAAGATAATTAAACAAGGCCAAACAATTTGATCAACTTACAAGCAGCTAGTGAACTATAAGACTTTATCTTCCCCAATCAAGGACACTTGAGAACAAATGGTTTATAACTCTTTGCCCTAACCAGAGAATAATAGCTTAAATCACCCTGGCCAGGAAGATAGAGGGCAGATACCCAATTAATAGCATTTTTGCCAAGGATGGATGAAGTCAGGGCAACAAATAACAAAAAACCCTATTAGAGGCAGACAGACCCAAGATAAAAATAAAGCAGTGAGGCAGACCAGAGAATCGTCCCAAAATCCCCTATATGATCATTTTGATTTATCAGCATATCAAAAATGCAACTGGAAAGCTGATGAATATTTTACTGAAACCCTCCCCTAATATTCTCCCCTGCAGAAGAAAGATAAAAACCCTCAAGACAAAGAATGCCAGGCAGGCTCTCTCTGGAGCATACCCATGCCTCTTCTGGGGCATGAGCTTTTTACTTCCTTTCTCCTAAGCTCAAAGGGTCTCCATGAGACTTGCAACCAGGGGAGCAGCGGGCAGAGTCAGCTTGTCCTGGGTTAAGTCCCCTTTTTTTCTGACTTTCCACTGAGCTAATAGCAACCCCACCTTGGCTCACTTCTTTCACTGTGATTATTACTTCCCAGTGAGCTAACAGCAACCCCGCCTTGGCTCACTTCTTTCAAATAACATTTCTAGGGAGCCAAAGCAGAGCACCACCTAGTCTCTCTCCTGTTGCTTCTTCTGCCATAAGCCCTTCCTTCATTTCACTGTCCCCACTTTAGTAAATGTGCTCCCAAAATCACCTGGACCTGTGTTTTGAAACCTTGCCTGCACAAAGTCAAGAACCCACACACTACTGATTGGCCCGAGGCAGACCCGATCAGGGCCTGGTCCCTAATCATGAAGTTGGATAACAAGAGTTCTCACCTAAAATAAGATTTAATATATTGGCACGGACCCAATGAAACAGTGCTAATAAGCTAGTAGGATGCTCTTAGAAGTTTAGGAAAAGAGATGACCTAAAATACATGCTAGAGGAAGGGCTATTTTAATTTGCTCAGGCTAGGATAGCAAAATCCCATAGACTGTTTGGCTGAAACAACCGGCAAGGCCAAGATAAAAAATGCTGGCAGATTCATTTCTTGGTGAGAGCTCTCTTCCTGGCTTTCAGACTTCTGCCTTCTTACCATATCCTCACAGGACAGAGAGAGGAAGCTCTGGTGATTCTTTCTTTTCTTATAGGAAAACTAATCCAGTTATGAGGGCTCCACTCTCATGATCTCATCAAAATCTATCTCCCAAAGGTCCCACATCCTAATATCACGTTGGAGGGAAAGGCTTCAACAGGTGAATTTGGCAACTGGGAGGGGAGGGGGGGTCCGCACAAACATTCAGCCTCTAACAGTCTCTGAAGGCTCAAACAAGAGTGTATGCTGTGATGGCTATACTAGATAAGGCAGAAAACCCACCAGCTAACTGTGTTCATGGGAAGGCCCAAAGGACCGTCGTTTATCAAAGCAGAAAAGAGCATGTTAGAGTGAGCCAGTATCACTGAGAAGCCCCTTGGCAGTTGTCCTCTATAGGTGAGGCTCATTAGAAAATGCTGATCCAGAACAGAGGTCCCTGAAAGTAATAAGGATCCTGGAAAAACAGAGTCCAGCTGGTAGCACTTAACCATCAGAATTCAGGTGGGAGCAATTACCATAATGAATAGCAAGGTCTGAGTGGCAGCCTGTGATCCTGACCAACACTGAGCTATTGAAAAAATAGAACATAGTGTTCTGAGGCACAAAATAATAGGGAAGTCAACAGGAATATTGCTTAATTTATACCCCCCAAAAAATTTTAAATTGAAGATAGATAATGAAGACGCTGAGGACAGCATTCTTAGGCCCAGTTTCCAGACATGAGTGAGATCTACAACTGGAATCCACTGACTGAAGGGGACACATCGCGTTGCCATAAGGGAGGACTCTACAACAGGACTGTAAGTGTATATGGTATTGCTACCCCCAGTGCTTTTCTAAAGAAACTTATGGCCATCTACTTGGCAACTATATATGGAGAGAAAGGGGAAGAGGGATTTTAGACCTAGGACACAGGGTCTGAATTAATACTGATAGCCCAGGTCACTCTTATACTGGTGCATGAGGACTTGGTAATAAATGAAGTCCTGGGTAAGGTCTGGCTCACAATGTGTCCACTAGGTCCACAGACCCACTAAGTGTTTTTTTTTCCCCAGTCCCTGCATTGTCCTGAAGCTCTGGACAAATAGAGTTAAGGGTGATTTTTAGGAAGCACAGCTGTTAGGTCATCTTAGAGAAGATACCCTGTCCCATTCTCTATGAGGACATGGTATACACTCTAAATTAGTGAATATTATTTTGTACTGTTTATCCAAATAATAGAATAATGCATGGGTACTGGAAACAAGACTAGAAGTACTGTCATATCACTTCCAGTGAGGCAGCTGGGGAAACTGGAGGTGATGTTTTGCCTCCCTGACCTTGTGCAGGGGTGAGTGGGGGGTAGTTGGTAATGTCTACAGACACTTTTGGTTGTCACAACTAAAGGATGTTACTGGAAACTGTTACTTTCAGCAAAACAATATATAACAAAACTAATTTTACCACAGGCTAATTGATATAAATAAGAGTTAATTTTCTATGCATATTTCTGGTCACAAAAACATCACCAAACTTCTAAATAAAGACCCAAAACACTTCTAATATGAAACATGAAATGTGAGCTGTACATATTTAAGACAGATTAGTAAAAGCAAGTAAGATAATTCTTTTCTAACCTGCTTATTATTCCAGTTCAAGGTCTGGGTGGCCAGAGAGCAGCTCAGGGTGCAATGCAGGAGCCCACTCTGGACAGGACATCCTTCTATGGCAGGGCGCACACACCCACACCCACACTCACCCAGTCAGGAACAATTCAGACACACCAGTTCACCTCACATACACACCTTTGGGAGATCAGAGGACACCCCGGAGGAAACCTATGCAGATATGGGGAGAACATACAAATTCCACACAGACAGTGGCCTCAACAGGGATTAATTTTTTTTTTCTCATCAACATTATCACAACACTACATTGAATGAAAGGACATTATTCAAGGACTTGCTGTACTTTGGATTGGAGAACAGCTGAGAGAAAAGCTATGTACTGATTGAGCACTGCCTTCCCAAGCAGGCTTTTAATTCAAGTGCCTAATTCTCAGGAGTGCTTAATTTGATGAGCTTACTTTAATGTCTAAGAGAATATTAGATATTAAAAAAATTAATTAGAAATTGGGCTCTGATATACCCTATTGAGTTCTTTACGTTATGTGTCATAGTTCATGGTTTATAACTTTTTATGCATTGGAATTAATAGAAGAATTACAAAAGAGTAAGATTTCTATGGAAATTCCAATTTAGTAAGTGAAGCACAGAACACAAAAATCTGGGTTTTAAGCCAGTCCCCTAGTTCCTTTCTATTTAAAGCATGGTCCTTAGACAAGTAGCATTGGTATCACTGGGAAACTCTGAAAATGAGAATCTCAGGTCCCACCCTAAACCTTCTGAAGCATTTTAGTAATATCCCCAGGTATTTTGTACACACATTAAAACTGAGAAGCACTGATTTATGCAGACTAATCAATACCCATATTTATTAACCTGATGTCAGGGAAGGCCTGACAGTAAATCTTTTTTTATTATGATTTGGTTGTATGTGCCTCAAACATGTGTGGTTTATTAACTGTTTTATTAGGATAACCTATGCATAATTAAATTTTGGGAACTGTTTACCAGTAAAAAAAAAAAAAAAATATCTTAGCCTTAGAATGAACCTATGTCTGCCACACTTCTTCTTGCTCAGATTGTGTTAATTGTACTTTGTTCTCTTGAATGGTCAAATGTCTAACTTCATTTGTCTCTTCTCAAGTGTAATCTCATTATAGAGTTCTTCTCTACCCAAGGATGAAATTTAATACCAATATCCACACCCTTTACCCCTTTACTTGCTTTGTTTTCTTTGCTTACTTGTAACAGTTTGACATCTTCCAAGTTCACTATCCACTCCTTCTTGAATACACTTGCACACACACGTACACACCCACACACTCACAGGAATATAAACTCTATTTTAAGGACTTTAATTTTCACGGTGTTATCCTATGTACTTATAAAATTACTAATTTATAGTATATACTCAATAAATATTGGTTGAATGTCAAGCAAGAGGGCAACAGATAATCACAAAATATAATTTTTTAAGATGTAAATCTCAGGAGCTTTTGACATTCTCTTGACATTCTAAATCCTTTAGGTTTATTGCTGAAGAACCTGATGATTCGATCAGTGAATGTTGTACTGCAGGAGGACAGAATGCTACGTAGGTTTTTATCTAGATAAATAATTTTGCATGTACATCTAATTTCACTTATTTGGAAAAATTGCATATAAATATACAAATAACTAATCTTCATCTCTAGTGTTTTTGGTATTTGACTTGTAAACTATGGTCTAAGATCACAAAAGATGAGGGCAATTTTTAGTTGTATTTAGTGTCTTATTTGCTTTATCAGAATTTCACAAGTTAAAACAGAGTGAGGTATTTATATAGAAAAAAACTCAACAGGTTAGGTGCTTAGGAAATTTATTTTGCAAAAATTTACCAAGAATTAACTAAGAGAAGACTCTTGAAGAATTAGGGGATATAAAGAGATTTCAGATAAATGCCTCACTTTCAGGTAGCTTAAAATCTATTTGTGGAGGTAATGCATGCATAGGCAAAGAAAATTACAGTGCAAGGTAGAAAGTGACAAATTAATGATAGAGAAAGCAAGTTAACCTCTGATTAGAGAAGAGAGCCTGAAGTCAGAAAAGACTCCAGAGAGGAGGTAGGATAGTGGCAATGAAATATAAACATTATCCTAAATTACCCCAAATGAAAGCCAACTTAAGAAATTAATGCATATTAACTATTCAAAGTTGAAATAGAAAAAATAATGAATAATGTAAATAAACTCTCTCATCCAGCCAGGATCACACCTAGAACTCCAGGTGATTAATTTGCTACCACAAAAGACATAATAATTCCTATTGACTCCAGACATAAAGAGTTACTGCTTGCACAGCTTCTTCTCCTTTAAAGAGGGACATGAACCTTTAATGGTTCAAATGCCTGCTGAGTTGACTATCACTCACAAGTAGAAACTATGTTTACGTTTCTATTGAACCCCCAGGAGTGATGACATATCAGCATAACGTGAACGAACAGTCCTTTTAATGCTTCCAGTAGTGAATGGGTTTGAGAAATTTGAGTTCCAGGTCAGGTTGAAAAGGAAATTAATCAGAAGCTGTGTGGATCAGTAACATCAACACAACCTCAAAGTTGATACTTTTTATTCAAAGAAGCTGAAAATTTGACACCCACAGGTGTCAGGCTGTATTATTTTGCTATATTTTTTAAAAATTCCTAATGACTATATTAATAGGACAATTCTTTTTAGAAACTGCTTTACTATATAGGGTGTCCCAAAAAATGTATACACACACTTTGAATAATTATAAAGGCAGTGTTTATTAAATTACATTTCATTTAAAATATATATATATCTTTATTGATTTCAGAGAGAGAGGAAGGGAGAGGGAGAGAGAGAGATAGAAACATCAATGATGAGAGAGTCATTGATCAGCTGCCTCCTGCAGGCCCCGACTGGGGATTGAGCCCACAACCCGGGCATGTGCCCTGACTGGGAATCGAACTCAATCTCCTGGATCCTAGGTCGATGCTCAACTGCAGAGCCATGCCCGGCCAGGCAAATTACATTTCATTTTTAAAACTGAGCTATCAGCTGTTAAAGTGTGTATACATTTTTGGGGGGACACCCTGAATATCCACCCCAATTTGCTGTGCTATTTCTACACTACATTGTCATTTTCACCTGCCTAATTTAGTGATATTTCTTTTCTTTTTCCTCCAGCCCTCCCTCAGCCCAACCCCCATTCCCCAGATCCCTGTACATCACAGCAACAGATGAGCAAATAAAAAAATTATTTTTCTTATAATAGGAATTAGCCTAAGGTAAGGCTCAAGTACTCATTAACCAGCAAGAATCACTTTAGATACTGAGCATAAACTTTTCACGGAAATACAAACGTGAAATTGTCAGATGAAGTGGTTTCTACTCAGTTCTCTTCAGGTTACAAAAAACATTTGTCTACAATAACTCCAAATGAATGATTTTTACACTAAACTCACATAATTCTTGTTTCCCTTGTTCTCCTCTTACTGTCTCCTGTAATTTTTAGCAAACCTCCCTGATATACCAAACCACAGATAGAGACAAAGAACGAGTTGGATCAGGAGACTGTAAAAGTCTAACAAAGACATAAGAGATGAAATCAAATTGAAAATTCTCAATTGGAAGAGAAAAGGAGGTTCTGGTTCCAGATGGCGACAAAGTACACCCTGGACTCACCTACCAGGAAACACCAAGTCTACAGCTACATATGGAACAATTTCCTCTGAAAAAACCTAAAAGCTAGCTGAGCAGACTACAAATTGGGCAAACAAATCCTGTAGGAGACGCTGGACCAGAATCTTGCCATAAACCCCACTCAGCGCAGTGACCCACAATTGGGAGGGAACTCAAAGCCCAGAGCTTCTCCCTAAGAAGATGCCTCTTCAGGAAATGGTGCTGGGGAAACTGGAAAAATGCAAAAGAATGAGATTAGACTACTGTTTGCCCCGTGTACAAAAATTAACTCAAAATGGATCAAAGACCTAAACATAGGACATGAAACAATAAATTACATAGAAGAAAACATTGGTACTAAACTCATGGGCCTTGATCTTAGAGAGCATTTTATGCATTTGACCCCAAAGGTAAGGGAAATAAAAGCAAAAATAAGTAAATGGGTCTATATCAAACTAAAAATAGAAATCAAAACTACCTCACAGCAGTTAGAGTGGCTATTCTCAAAAATACAATAACAAGCATTGGAGAGGTTGTGGAGAAAAAGGAACCCTCATTCACTGCTGCTGGGAATGTCAACTGGTACAGCCACTATGGGAAACAGTGTGGAAGTTCCTCAAAAAATTAAGAACAGACTTAACACATGACCCAGGAACCCCTCTTCTGGGTATCTATCTGAAAAATTTGAAAACATATATTCACAAAGATATATGCACCCCTATGTCCATTGAAGCATTATTCATGGTGGCCAAGACATGGAGGACTGGATAGAGAAGATGTGGGACATTACACAATGAAATACTACTCAGCCATAAGAAAGGATGAAACACTGTCACGTGTGGCAAGATGGATGGACCTTGAGAATATCACACCAAGCAAAATAAGTCAGGCAGAAAAAAAGTCAAGAACCATATGATTTCACTCCTATGCGGGATACGTAAAACTGAAAGCAGCAAATGAACAAACAAGGAAACAAACGAGCAAAACTCACAGACACAGACAACAGTAGGGCGGTTACCAGAGGGAAGGGGCTTTGGGGGGCCAGTAAAGAGTAAAGGAAGTCAAATATGTGGTGACAGAAAAAAATTAATTTTGAGTGGTGGGTACATAATGCAGTTCTCAGATGATGTGTCATAGAATTGTACACTTGAAACCTATATAATTTTATTAACAAATGCCATTTCAATAAATTTAAGGAACAAAATAAATAAAAGTGAAGAGGGGGAACAGAGGCCAGTGAACGTCATCTTGGCACTCACTCTGCCTCTCTCACGCTGGCCAGTATCTCTGAGAAAGGAGCTTGTACTTTTGTCCGGCACTCCAAATTTTTGTGGCTGCCATCAGGGGAGACCCCTATGTGGCCTGACTCTGGTGGTAAAATGTCAGATTTGGGGAAACACTATAAAGGCTTCTTATGGACTCCACTTAAGACATTTAGATGTTACAAAATTATAGAATTTAATATGTTAAGACATCTTATTGAGGAATTTCCAAACTTCTCCACATCTTAAAACATTCCTCAGAGATGTGTTAGGAGCTTTCACTGGAGCTAATGGTGAGGTGAGAGTGACAGTGAATCAGAAATGCTTCAAACCCCAAATCTTGCTTCCACCAGAAGAGACCCATTCTATTCCTTCCAATATTGGGCTTTCCTGTTGAATTTTATTCAAAGAAAGGAGTTCTGTCAGGTTGGGGCCCCTAGAGAGCATAGACCAATATGCTTTCTGAGACCTGTGAAGTATATAAAGGTGGGAGGAGCAGGAGTCGAC
Organism: Miniopterus schreibersii; assembly: GCF_964146895.1. NCBI lineage: Eukaryota > Metazoa > Chordata > Mammalia > Chiroptera > Miniopteridae > Miniopterus > Miniopterus schreibersii. Next base: position 52,291,056 of record NC_138118.1, read on the forward strand.
TGAATGTGGTGTCTGAGTGCTCAGAGAAGCAGATGCCACGATGAAATTTAAAATATCAGGATCTTATAGCAGCAATGCCCACGTGGAAGAAAAAAAAAAAGGACTGGTGGCTAAATAAGGCTGGGACAGCCATCAAACAACGACGCAAGTCTTATCCTAAGTGAAGAAGAGAGGGAAGGTTTAATGAAAGTATCTCAGGCAGCTGTGCAAAGTAAGAGTCAGCAAGGTCTTCAGGGAGTCCTCAAGGTAAGTTTGGCCTTCAGAGGAATCCAGTGTCTACCAAGAACGGGTCTGCCTTAATATCTCTCGGTCATTGGTGGGGAGCAACCATGGAAAGTAGTCGTCTTGCAAACTAGAGCACAGCAGGTAGGGCCCTTGGTCAATTGATTGTCTCTGCAGGTGGAGGCCTGTGAAGTACAGTCTCATGAATGCCAGGCTACAATGTTCATCTAATGCTTGTGAAGAAAGAGAGGTAAGAGCAAAGGATTGGGTGATAAAAGCCTCAAATGACAGTGCATCTCCAAGAAACTCCCATTGGCCTGATGGAGAAACTGAGCAAGATTACCTGATAGAGCAAATTACCTTCTTTAGGCACAAATGACTCAGATCTTTAACTCCTACTGTCGTCCGTCTTTGGGAGTAGCCCAGGAAGAAAGTGGCCTTGGCATGAACACCACCGCAGATTCCAGGGGGGCAGCAGCTGGGAGCTGTCAGCCAACCACATTCTTTGAAGACAGTTTTCTGTTGAAGGAAAATCTGGGTGGTGCACCTTCATGGCTGCCACAGAATTTTATGAGCAAAACTGTTTGAAAATAATGTATATCATAAATTCCTCATTTTACAGATTGTGAAATTTTATAACTAAATAAAATAAAATTTCAAGGTCACACAACTGTTTTACAGCCAAGACAGGAAACAAAATATCTTTATCTTCTATCCAGAATTACTTCTACCATACTTTCAAGAATTTCCAGCATTTAGTTCCACAATATAGCCAATAATTTACTCTCACCACTAAAGCTTTCAAATAATTACAGGATGAAGAGAAATCACAGTTTGGCTTGCATCCTACCTTAATCTTTCTTTTCTTTAGAGATTTTGAAACTGTTAATGAAATTCTCAATCAGCAAGCGAGAATCTTAAGGTCAATAGATAAAGATTATGCTTGAAAAAACATAGAAAAACTTCTGTTGATTTGCAAATGAAGAAATAAAGCCATAGTTGGAATTAAATTATCTGACCAGGTGTGAATAGTGAGTGACGATACATGTTAGTCCAATTTGTCTGATTGAAAAAGCATAAAGGAAACTGCTCACTTCTTTGGGTGTGCTTATTTTCATATATTTGAAGATCCTCCTGTTGATAAGATTCCTTGTTATCTGTTAAGGAAGAGAGAGTCATAAAAATCATTTATATATAGTCCATTAACCAGTACCTACTCTTCAAGTCCTGCTTCTGGAATTTGAAATCACAATTTGTGAAAATACTTAATAGTATTTTTTTTCCTCTTTTTAAATTCAAGACAAATAAATACAAAGAATGTTGATCTTTACAGAAAGCAAATTCAAAAAATAAAATTTAATTAAAAAGGTGAATTGTGGTGCTGTTATTTCTCTGGTACTGAGCCTCTCAATATACCTAGATGTAAAACAAGGGTGTTTCTCCATATTTTTATCTTTCCCCTTAATTGTTTCAGTTGTTAAACCATATAAATGCTATTTGTTTATTAAGATGGCTTTCCTTTTGTGTATTCTACACTAATGTGTGTAATTTATTGCCAAAAGATAAAATATCTTAGCTCCTCTCTGAGGTCTTTTCTGACTGCGTGCTCAGTGGTGTCTTCTGCTTATTGTCAGAAGAAAATACAATAAAACCAGTCAGCAACATAACTAAAACTGAGATTAGCTATATCAAAAGAGCCAATTTTATAAGAGGATATGTATAATATTTTTTCTAGTTCGGAGTTTTGGCTTAACAAACTATATCATCAGATGGATATGTATTAATAAAATACTAGGAACCGTGCTATACTTTAGGGTCTTACAGAAAAAATTTAAGACTCTCTTTTGGCTCGCTAAAGACTTAATCACCAGGATCTCAGATCTAAAATGACTTTAGAGATCATTCATTCAGTTCCTTTTCTTTCCTGTGCATCTCTCTAGATAATAGTCAATAAATTAACAACTGTTTGGTCAAGAACTATCCTAATTGTCATGAGAGTGTCTTCATTGTATAGGCTATGGGCATCTCATCCACTAGCTTAATTTATTATCTGTGAAGCTGCTCAAAATTTTCAACCCCTTTTCCACATGATAGCATTTTTATTAAAGACAGCTCTTATGTCTCGTCTTCATGTCTTAGCTACATAATTGTAGCTAAATGTATATTAATATAACTTTTTTTAAGAATAAATATTTTACTACTGTGGCTTTAAATGTGTCTTGGATATCATTAAAACCTTGCCTAAAAAAGGTGCATTTGGGAGACTGGGTAGAAGTTTTTATTTCCTTGGCAGTGTCAAAAAATAGTATATTTTATGAGAATCAAAGGAGTGGGGAGAGTTTAGCTCCTTCATATGCTTTAGACTCTGGAATGAAATCTCTGGGGAAATTGCAGGAGAAATGACAGAAAGGATGAGCTTTAAAAATAACAAAATCTGCTAATTAGATTTAATTGGGGCACTTCCTTACTATCATCACCATCTCCTCTCATTTAGTGTTATTATACATACCAGGTGAAATAATGAGAACATTTTGTAGTGAACAAACTGGAAATCTGTAAAAGAAAGTGAGACATTCTTTAAAATGTAGAAAAAGTCATTATTGTAGCTATCTTAAAAATTAGTTGGTATTTTTGCATGTATGCACCCTAGTGTCCATTATGTAAAAATTAGAATGCTTATGTAAAACCTAGATAATGGTGAGTAAGATTTTATACTTCTAAACTGAAGATAAAACTAAAACTAGGATTTACCTTTTTTAATCTAAATGTTTCAGTTATTTTACATAATGTGATAGAGGAATATCTAAGTCTTACAGAAATTGCTTACATGAGCATATATAAAATCTTCTAAAACCCAGGATTTACTTTCAGCCATGTTCTAATATTATCCCTTTACAAATTGACTATTCAAAATTATTTTCTAGGCCTGGTGGGCATGGCTCAATGATTGAGCATCAACCTAGGATCCAAGAGAGCGAAGTTCGATTCCCTGTCAGGGCACATGCCCAGGCTGCGGGCTCCTTCCCCAGTGGGGGGGTGTAGAAGGCAGCCAATCAAATGCCTCTCTCATCATTGATGTTTCTATCTCTCCCTCTCCCTTCCTCTCTCTGAAATCAATAAAGACACATTTTTTAAAAAAATTACCTTCTAGGAAGGTGAATATATTTGGTTCTGGTTACATAGAAACTTATGGTAAAATTAGAAGCATTAGTTGCAAATGTTTTTATGCACAGAGACAATATAGTATTTTGTCAAAATGTATACTATAAAAATTTTGATTGTATATTACACTTTGGTAATGCTACTTTGAAACAGTTTTTGTGATATTACTATTTAGTACTTTGGCCTTGTTAATGTAGAGGTATTATGATTTTATGTAAATTTTATAAATCTCACCAGAACAGCAAAGAAGAAAAGAAAGAGATGCTCAGATAAAGCAAAATTATTTTCTATGTTGATATTTTATCTTCCTATTCCTTTAAAAATAGCAAAATTTGTACAAACTAGGTAAAGTAAAAAGCTTACTAAGATGGAGATTAAAATTTTCTAATACATTCACTCCTATAGCTGTTATGACATCTTATTTTAATTTTGCTAGATTCCTCCTTCATTCTCCTGGAGATAGCACCCAGACTTAAGAGGATCTCACTGGCTGTGGGTTTGGTGCTTAACGGTCTAGATTTTTATTTCTTAACTAAAACTGGTTATATATTTTTACATAATTCTTTTTTAACACTGTCTATATTATTTGTCATGAACAAGACTTAGAAGTTATAATAAATCAGCCCGGCAGGGCGTGGCTCAGCAGTTGAGAGTCAACCTAGGATCCAGGTGATCAGGGTTCAATTCCCAGTCAGGGCACATGCCCAGATTGAGGGCTGCAGCAGATCAATGAATCAATGACTCTGTCATCATTGATGTTTCTATCTCTCCCTCTCCCTCTCCCTCTCCCTCTCCCTCTCCCTCTCCCTCTCCCTCTCCCTCTCCCTCTCCCTCTCCCTCTCCCTCTCCCTCTCCCTCTCCCTCTCCCTCTCCCTCTCCCTCTCCCTCCTTTCCTCTCTCTGAAATCAATAAAGATATAAAAGAAGTTATAATAAATCAGCCTCAATTTGGGGAAACATGTATGTGCATTTTTATTACAGTCAGTTATATATAAAATTTTAATGATAGTTTAAATAAAGATCATATATATATATATATATTTTAATTTATCTTTATTGTTGAAAGTATTACAGATGCTCCTTTTTCCCCCCATTGACCTCCACCCCACATCCACCCCCTCGCCCCCAGGCCTTCCCCACACTATTGTCTGTGTCCATGGTTATGCATATATGCATATAAGTTCTTTGATTAATCTCTCCCCACCCACTCCCCCAACCCACCTCCCCTCAGTCTGTTCCATGTTTCTATGTCTCTGGATCTATTTGGTTCATCAGTTTATTTTGTTCATTAGATTCCACATATGAGTGAGATCATGTGATCTTCCATGTGTTTGTAAAGACCAAAAACATTATTTATTGTATATAATCAAAGGAAGGCTATATAGTTTGTGTGTTTAAATAAAGTCTAGATTGTGAATATTGAATGAGTTTTAGAATTAATTTTGTGGGTGAAACAAAGTTTTGTCATTTTCTAGATACACTTAGCCTAGCAGTTATTTCAAGTTCACTGTCTATTGTCATTGCCTATAGAAATTTCTTCTTTCTCCATTCATTAGGTGGAGTAACTATACATGATGTGGCAAAAGTAGGTTTACTGTTGTGAGTACCAAAACAGTGAGTTTATTCTTGTATTATTATTTATTAACTATTGTATTACTTTTGTCCCACACTTATATATGCAAAAAGATAGGCTTTTGCTTTGGCCATAACATTTTGGCAAAATTTGGGGCTTCTGGAGTAACACAGGTTAATCTAAACCCCCATTTTTTCTACTTTATGCTACGCAGAGTGAGGGTCTTCAACACATCTATCTGCCTTACCCAATCATCACATGGGAATTGCTATGTGGAAAAAAAAGTGTTTTTATTTCTGATTCTAACATCGCTTTCTTGGTTTCATCATGCAATTATTGGTAAGGCAATTTCAGTGCCTTGCCACTAGAAAGAAAGAAACAAGCAATTCATTAGGTATGCTGAAGTCCAATTCATTAGTTATGCAGAAGTCAAATCCTTTCCGTTTTAAAAGGAAATGCTGTTCCATATGAAAAACATTCCAAAGATGAAAAATGGTTTCTTGTTATGGAGAAGGCAATATTTTAAGTCCACACAACTGAGGCATTTTATACCAAATTCTTCATGTTGCCTTAGAAAAATCTCATTCATAAATATAGCCATGTGCTATTATATTACACTAAGTCTCAGTTTCAAAGTTTTCTTGAGTTAATATTGTTCCAGTAATGAATCACTGTAACATGTACCTTGTTCACAACTGTTATTCGGGACAGTGTTTTGTGGTATTACTGTGATTGCCTGACAGATCATGTGGTAACTTTAGAGAGCCTTTTTCTTCACATCACTATCCCAGGAGAGACTCGGAAATAAAGACCACAAACTAGAGCCCTAGACAACTGAACTCTATGACTGGAAAGCTTATTGCTTTTGGAATTTCTACTGAGTTTTGAATAATGAAATTATGTATGGCCAACTTCTAAAACACAGTTAAAACCAAATACATTGGACATGATTTCCTGTCATGTAAAAAATATATATGTTTCTTAAAATTAATTGTTGAAAATTTATTGTTCCTTTTTATTATCTTCAGAATTCATATACTAATGCTGCTGCTATTACTGTTACTATGTTACTAGTAACAGCTAATATTTATTGTATGTTTTTGTATCCTAAATCTGGTATGTGTGATATCACTAATTTTTTAGAACGGTTCTATCAAAGTAGTACAACTATTGTCATCCCCATCTTCCAGATAAAGAAACAAGAATAAATAATTTATTTCATGTGGCACACATCAACTAAATGGTAGAGCTGATTTGGACAAAACTAGTCATGCTCTTAACAAGTAGCCAAAAAGATGCAGAAGCACCTAAGCATTCTGGTGAATTTCAGGGGTAGAGGTACAAGACCATCACATGGTGGTTGTTATAAAATATGTCATCATTTTCATAGTGGCCACTGGTCTCTAGGTAGAATGTATCTGCATCACATAGCTATTCCTCAGGTGAAATGTTTATAACTTCCTCACTATGACTCTTCAATGGTGCTAACTTTTGTGAGCATATAAAGTATTTAATATAAAAATTAACTCCAATGCTAAATTTTTATGGGCTTTACAATCAACATATATGCATGAATATATTTCAACTTGGCATACAGAAATAAAAGCTAGTAAATAATTGTGTGTTTATGGCAGAATAAATGTTTAAATATACTACTACTTCTCATGTAAATAATGAGAGTCAAATGTGATAAATCAATAATGACTGACATTTTCTTCCTGAGGCCTATCACTTTCGGTGACTCATGCTTCTGTAGCTAGAGCCAACCATGCCACCTGGTGTGCAGAGTGGGTGCTACCATGAGCATTGAGACAAGAAACTAATGAATCCAGAGACCCACAATCCCAGAATTCAATAAATTTTACGCATTATATTTACTATGTGTTTCTTTATGTAAGATTGTAAATATTTTGTTTGTAATTTTTATATTTATGTACATAAGAAATGTTATATATTTTCATTCTTGTAATGGTCATACCACTTAGAGGTATGATGATTATATTGGTTTCAAAAAATGAACTGGGAATTATTTTCTGGTTTTCTATTCTCTAGAATAGTTTGCATTTGGAGAAATTTATTCCTTTAATATTTGAGAAATTTATCAGCAAAACATCTGGGCCTGAAGTTTTCTTCATGGGAAAGTTTTAAATTACTATTTCAATTTCTTTTAAATTATTTTCTAGATTACAATTTTAATATTTTATCCTCAAGCCTAACTAAGATTAAGAACATTAGTATAGAGTGAGTGTTGACAAGTGAAACTCAGGTAAATATAAGAATTCAGGAAATGTGGAAAGGGTTTCACGTCATATAGAATTTCATGTTACCGAAGTTAGAAAATATGGAAGAGTGATACGAGGATGCTATGTTCCATTTATAATGAACATGAATTATATTTATAATTTCAAAAACAGTACATTTTTGTTTAGGAACAGATGTTATGCAGTGCCAATGGGTTTTAGAAATTTGAGGAAATTGTTTGAAAGCAGTCAGTTTATTAACTGACTAGATTGCAAAAAATAATCATTGCAGATAGCTCAGTTCATCCTTATAATAAGCCTGTTGACCTTGTCTTTCCTGTTGCCAGTATCTCTACCTTCTACAAAATTGGTGGTTTTTTCTTTATTCCACCTCATGGAGATGATTTGAAGGGCCACAGGAAGTTGTTTGTTTCTTTGAAGTGTTTTCCAACCGTATAGATCCCATGAATCAAATCCTCCATGAGGATGATTCCCTACTGACCAAGAGATTGAGCAACCAATGTGTTATGTTAGGGTAATTTGGTTTTTATTGATTTGACTATAACCACTCGTATAGATCAATTCATTTACTAACTCCAAGTTTGGGTACCCTCATGCTACATACGGTTCCTCAATTCTCAGCAGGTTAATTGAAGCCTTGTTGAGCTTAACAAAGGTGCCACTGAAGACCTGGTAAAGGCGAAGAGCTGCAGCACCTTTCGGACCTTTGGGCTCACACCACTGATACCTCTGATCCTGATGACAAACGCCAATTTGGGTTCCGCAGGCACACAGAAGTTGCCAGCTTTTCTTGCCATTCCAGCCATTTGATCTTGGTTCTGTACATCTGCCTATATTTCTTGTGATAGTGCTTAGCTTTTTCATAGATAAGTTTCCTCCTTGCCTTTGAAAGTATCTTTTGGGCAAACTTATTTCTCAGGCACTTGATCTTCAGTTCTGTGAAATTCCTTTGCTTTTTCTTAAGAGTTTCTGTTACAGCAGAAACCTTCTCTTCTGCAGCCTCCATAGTTCCAGCTGGAAAAGAGGTTGTCTATTTTTATATCTCAAAGTGATTATCTAAATTCACCTGTGTTAAAACCATCAGTTGTCTAGAGGGTTTCCTCCCTCTCCTCTGCTCATATACATAATAAACAACCTATATGCATTAGAAAGTTGAATGAATTTCTTTGCATTTGGTTTTAATTATGTCCTCTGATTGGCTCATCTATGTCTAACAATCAAGGATTTCCCTTTTGAAATAATTTTAAGAATTTGTTTGATAAAAAAGATATCTACCATAAGTTTGTTTGATTTTATTTAGAAAGGAATCATGCCTTTCTAATTTGAGCTGGCCTGAGAGAGACAAAAGCATATTTATTTTTTACTTATTGAGTCCAGAATTCACCAGGGTCATATTTTAAATAAACCAAATAACTTGGATGCACTTGTATTTAATTCCAGTGTAACCTTTCACTAGTCTGAACATTGACAATCTCTCAGTTACCTAATATTCTACTTTCTAGTTGTTCTTTGATCAGAGGTTGAGAGTCCTCCCAGGTTTTAGCTACTGAATAAGGAAATAACTTGTTAACCTGGTACAGGGAATATCTCCCAGGTTTTAGCTACTGAATAAGGAAATAACTTGTTAACCTGGTACAGGGAATATCTCCCAGGTTTTAGCTACTGAATAAGGAAATAACTTGTTAACCTGGTACAGGGAATATCTCAGCAAAGAGTTAGCTTCAGGAAACCAATTCTCAGTCACTTCGTCCATTCATAACAAAAAGTTTTCACAGAGAAAGACTTTTCAATCTCTTACTCTTTTTACTTAAATCTAAACCATGTTCAACCATCTTCTGATAAAAAGAAAACAGGAGATTGATATACTGCTCTTACTTTGGTCTAGTCAATGTCAGGTTTAATTTCAAGGGTTCATAAGTCACTTAAACAAAGACCAGGTAGGGGGTTGTTATTGTATAAGAAACCCAGACTCAGAGACTGAGGAATGAACATAAGCAGAGGCTGACTGGTCTCATACAACCAGGAATGCTGCCAGAAATTAAACTTTATGTCTCCCAGAGTTTACATGTCTTCCCATTTCTGTCTCTTTCTGCTTATTTGCTGTACTTTCCTATTCCTGTTAGTAGAACGGCTTCTTCTGCTTATGGGTCACCTTTAAATGACTCATTTCTAGCAGTCTTACCCCAAAGTATGTCATTTGGCTGCATGCATGATTGGTTGACTACAGTCTGGGTCCTTGAAGTCCTAGCTAGAAATAATCTGATTGATTTAGCTCAGCCTATGAATCCCTCATCTACTTGTGGGTTGTGTGTCTCTCCCACTGTAAAGAGCAATGTTCAGGGCTGTGGATTCATGTGATGCCAGGACAGCCAAATCCTGGAACTCGATGTGGGGCAGATACTGTGTACTGGGCCGTGACTGGCACGGTGCTGTGCCAAGTTAAAGGGAACAGTTGCCCATGTTCCCTGCTTAATAGAATGTGAGCCTCTTCTTTTTCTTCCTTTTTTTGGTTTTGTTTCTTTAATTGCTCTCCATTTAAAACCTTTTCAAGATAAGCTAGGTTTGCACAACATTTAAATAGTTTTGCAATCACTGCGTTTGTTCCCTTATCCGCTTAGACTGCTCTTTACGTTTATTCATTATTTCCTCCACTTTTGAATACTTGCGACCTACATGATGTTGACATAAAAATAATTAAGAAATAATTATAAAACCGTATTTTTAAATGTAATATTTCTAAAGGCTTAGCTTATCTCTCATCTGTGCTCTCATCCCCCAAACAACGGTAACGGTGGCACAAATGAAGAGAGTGCTGCATAGTGGCCAACAGCCCAGGCTCTGGAGCTGGATCACTCAGTTCTCATTCTGGCTCTACCTCATTCAAGCATTATGACCTTGGACCATATGTGTAATCCATGTAAGTTGCTTAATACATACAGTTTATTACATACATTAAGCAAGAAATGTGTTTAATAAATAACAACTACTACTATTACCAATTACTGCTATATTATTATATTACTACTACTATTACCACTAATCACTTATATTTGAAGCTTATTAGTTTCTTAGAGTTTTCAAATTAATTAAACATGTTTAATTACATTTTGGGGACTTCTCTACCAAGAAGAATATATACAGCTTTAACACGAGCCTCATCAAAAACTTTCTGTCGACTTTCCCATTATGTAATATTTGTCCATTGGAAAAATTGTATCTGTTGAATTGAGATTCACACAAAAAACTTTTGCTTTGTTTATCATAAGAATTGTCATCTTGGGAGCTGCATCACTGGATTTACCCTCTTAATATTTCCTTCTCATGTTCCATTCTAATCTTAATAGTTTAGAATAATCTAGATTATTAAGGGAGGGGATTAAATTATGTACCTTTTACAACATTTATTTTTATTCAACTTATATTGTTTTCAATTATCTTACATAAGAATAAAAAATAATTGAATATATAGCATTCCATTTGAATAAAAATTGTAGAACCTAGTTGTCTGTTTTGCAAGAACAGTATAGATGGCTCAGATATAAATAAATCATGCATATAAATTATAAGCACAGAACAATCTTATCCAGTGAGATAATTCACATTGTGGCAACCCTCGATTTGCCTCAAATCTTGGTTTTATGTAAATGTTTATATCACAAGTGCAAATCAAGAGGAAAGTCTTTTTTTAGACTAGTGTTAAACTTGAGGATACATGACAGCTCAATTGCTGGAAAAAAGTTCTCTAGTGCCTCCAATCTTATTTCCAAGAATGGCAGTCTTCACGAATTCTCACTAAACTCTTTCCAGGAAGAGCTCTTTGAGCATGGCAGCTAGTTTGGAGCCGTCATGACATTGAAATTCTTTAGCTAGTCAATCTTGGGGGGAGGATTATGAAACAGATGTATGGAAACCCTATATTAACATGTGACGAGAGCAACTCACGTGGTGATGATAGAGATTAGACTTTTCTTTCACCTTTATAAAAGCCTAATGTTATTTAACTGAAACAATTATATGTTGTTCCAAATAGGTAAAATAAGATTACATCAATTATAACTATTTGAAATCAAATAGATGTTTTCTTAATCCTAGCCATATTAACTTGTGTTTTTATTATTTTTTCTCTCAAGATTCTTCCTCTTTCGTTAATGAGACTTGTGTTCAGACAGGTAGTAACAAGTTTATAAAATGCTCTTCTGAGGTCACTGATTTAAGCATTTTTGGCCAAAACCTCTCAAAAACCAACTGTATTTTTTATGTTGTTGTTCCTATTTTCACAGTAAAAATAATATTTTTGTTGAAAGTGAGTGATTTTAGAAACCAATTATTTGTTTTGATGTCTCTAGTTCATTATAAATTTTATACTTTTGGCAGGAGTTGCTCTTTATAATAATTTAAAGATACATGATAGTTATGTAAATCTAGTATACTCTGTAAAAGTATGATTAAATGGAATGGAATGCAAATGCATTTACATAGCCCTCAACTTATTTGCAAAGGAAAGGACCACATTATATTTGTCTCTGCACTGCCACACCTGATAGCACATGTCAGACATGAATCTTTCTGGTGTTAAGTGCCAGAGCCTATGCTATTGGATAGGACTTGGCATTTAATTTGAAACTCAGATGACAAGAAACATAACTAAGAGAAGGGAGATAAGGGGTATTTATAGAAAAGGGGAATCAAGTTATTAACTTATTGATTTTTTCATTCAGCGTGTCTTTCCCAAACATCATGCTGTTTCATTGGGCATTGAGGGAGTGAAAAGGGCACGTAAGACAACAGAGGAGAGAACGCTCATCTGCATGATTAATAGAAAGAAGTGTACAGATGAGTTAGCATTTTGAGTGTACAGAATGAAGAGCATTTTGAGTAATGAGCTGAACTCCAAACTGGCAGCCTCAGACTCCCATGTTGTTCTTACACTATGAGTTTTTCTGAAATCTCATCTCAGGAGCTCGGCTAGAAAGGATGCCAGATGGTGAGGTGTCTTTCAAATCCCATCCATGGGTCAAAGTTGATGACCAGATGTAACAGATCTGGAAGAAGAACTTTAAGCCAGATGGGAAGGGCTTTTTAAACACACACACACAAACACATATTTACACTATGTATTTTAGGAAGACTAGAATCCAGTCGTTTCTTTAGTAACTCATGACTATTGTATCTATTTTCCAACTAGAATATTTAAAAGTTAAATCTATTAATAGTAAAAGATCTGTTAGTTTTAAGCTTATGTTAACATAATTATAGAAGTTCATTTGTTTAAAAATTTTGTAATATATTAGCTTGATTGTTAATTAAGTGGTAGTGACAGTAAGTCTTAATGAGTCATACCAGTGAACCTTGAATCAAACTCCTTACTTTATTATAAAAACATTCAGATGACTTTTATTCCAAATGACCATGCATTTTGAGGCAGTTAGTCCTTGACTTGCTTTCAATACCTTTTGTAGATGTGCCTTTTTTAGGTATTTCCTTGGTCTATAAATATTCCTCTCCCATTTATTGTACCAGTCATGCAAATTAAAACCCTCTGCGATATCCATTCTCCTGAAGCACGTGGTCTGGATATCTGAAGAGCCCTCTGGAAATAAAACAAAGATCCTAAATCAGTGAAAATACACATACTTTTAATTCATTGTTGGGATCATAAGAAAACTAGAAAACTTTCTAGGGACAAATAAAACAAAACAAAGAAATCCAGAAAAACAACAATAAAAATAGTGAGCCAATTGAATAAAAAACAAAAAAACAAAACAAATAAATATTCAAATAAGAGTTTACATCACTAGATTGGCAGTAAAGAAATTTCTATCAGATGTACTTAGGAAGAGGAAAAATGGCCAGAGATGCAAAAAGTAATAACAAACAAAGAAACAAGTAAATATATAAGTAAACTGAAATATGTGATTTCTATATAAGATAATAATAGTATTGAAATATGTATTGTTTTTATAAGGTAATGATAGCACATTCTAACTTGTAGATTTAACAAAAACCACAAATAAACTTCTGCATAACAATAGCATATAAATTAGGAAAGGACAGATCAGAATTAAAGAGTTCTAAGTATCTTGTATTATATATTAGGGGATTGAGATACTGAATAACTTTTGAAAATTAAGTTAAATATATATGTAACAGAATTTTAAAGTATTTCTATTCAAAGAGAAACAATTAAAAGGATAAAACAATCAATATGACAAAAAGTAAAAGGTAAGAAAAAAGGAAACAGAAAAAGTGACATTAAGAATGTAAAATAAAAGTGGTAGAAGTAAGCCCAAGTGTGTCAGTTACTGCAATAGAATTAATAGGCCAAGTTTGATATGATAATGAAGTAAAATCCATCTATGTGTATACTACTTGTGTAAGGATAATATGGCAGATGCAAAAGACACATTCAATGACAAAACTATGAAGTAATTAGTTAACTTCAGAATATAGAACATTCTAAGAATAACAGTCCATAAGTCAATGGTAGGAAAATGGTGGTGAAGGTGGCATGGAAGAGATCATTTCAAGAGCAAAATCTATTTATGTATGCCTTGAGAGATGCACAACTCAATTTAATAATTGTACTTTGTTTCAATTATGATTTAAATGAGCCAAGTGTAAAAGACACTGTAATACTTTCACCAATAAAGATAAATTTATGAAAATAATTCTTTTAAATAAAGTATAATTCTATACAAGCAATAAAATATAATCTAGTTAATTCCTTTAATATTAGAATAAAAATTATAATTTAGTTACTACAACATAAAAATAAACTATCCCAATATATTTCCTCTAGTACTGAGTTATTTTAATGTCATAAAATACAAATGGAAAGCCTCAATTTTATAAGGTAATATTCTATCATCGACACATTGTGCCCTGAAGGGCTCCCTCCTTACCCATAGATTAAGTCACCAATATTCATTTTACAATTTTCCTCCCCAGCCCTTGTTTAGGTTGTATTTCCAGGCTGGATTCCAAGATTCAGCTCATTCCTCCCATGTGTCACTAATCCTTGAATTTGCTCCCTGTATTTTCCTTTGGGTTTAACATTGAACATTTTGAGAAATCATTTAAGTCTCTTCATGAGACTCCAACTTTAATTTACTCATTGCTTTATGCTCTCATACAAAGATCAACACCACTTATAGCCACCATAAAGCTCAGGTCTAAGGTTCCCAGACCAGTAGAGGGCCCAGGTATTCACTTGTTCAATGAAAAATAATTTCATTCTTTTATTTATTTATTATTATTTTTTAAAAGACATATTTATTCAGCATCATGCTCAGACTATTACTTTTGGCAATCAACAGCATAAGTGTAAAAAAACCCAACATTAAAACCTTTTATTGGAATGCTTTACACTTTCCACAGAACAGAAATGAAAATAATCTGTTACACAGTTACTCACAAATACAGTACTCGACTTTTCTGCCCATTCACATGAGCATTGTCTAAAACACGTCTTCTTTGTAGCAGGTAGGCCCTGCTACCACTGTGCTTGGCTGAGTTCACAAATCTGTTGTAACCTGTAGCTTTCCTGCCACTTTTCTGGCTCTTCCCTCTTGCTAAGCTTTGTTTCCTGGCAGTAATTAAAACCTTCTGCTGCTACCATAGCTACTGCTACTGCTGGAACAGCCATAGCCACGTTGGTTTTGTGGTTTGGCAAAGAAATGGCCTCCACCACCGTAGGGGCCAAAGCTTCTGCCTCCAAAGTTTCCTCCTTTCACGGGTTCAAAATTGGAAAGGCTGATTGTTGTAATTGCCAAAATCATTGTAGCTTCTGCCACCTCCAAAATTGCTTCCATCATTACCAAATCCATTACAGCCATCCCCACTGCCACCATAGCCATCACCACAGCTGCCACCAAAGCCTCCTCAACCACTGAAGTTTGCTCCACAACCAAAGTGTCATTCCCACCAAAACCACTTGCCCAACCACCACCAACATTTTCAGAACCACTTTGGCTGGATGAAGCACTAGCCATCTCTTGCTTAGATAGGGCTTTCCTTACCTCACAGTTGTGGCCATTCACAGGATGGTATTTCTGAATGACAATCTTGTCTACAGAGTCATGGTCATCAAATGTTGCAAAAGCAAAGCCTCTCTTCTTGCTACTGCCTTGGTCAGTCATGATTTCAATCACTTCAACTTTCCCATATTGTTCAAAATAATTTTTTAGGTGATGTTCTTCAGCTGATACCACCAACAAAAATCTTTTTCACAGTTAAGTGGGCACCATGTCTTTCAGAATCTTCTCTTGAGCCAGCCCTCTCTGGCTCCATAACTCTTCCATCCACCTTGTGCGGCCTTGTATTCATGGTGGCATCCACCTCCTCTGCAGTGTCATTGTGACAATCCCAAAGCGTCTGGAGCGCACGGTCTGTGAGCATTCCCCATGGCTCACCATGGCTCCTCAGACTCTCACCAGGTGTTTCAAAGCTCAAACCTCCTATAAAGAGCTTCCACAGCTGTTCCTGCTCTTTGGGAGACTGACTTAGACGTGATGACTGTGGGAGGGGAGACTTTAATGATGCAGAAAAAAGAATTCCGTTCTTTTCAAATGAACACATTTTAAAATGTGTTCATAAAAAGATGTAATTCTAAACCTCTTCATTATTATAGGTCCTTCTGTGCAGATTCTTATAATGTTTACATATCATGTTCAGACAGTCAAATACATTGCATTTGCAATTAAACAAAGTTGATGTTGATGACCATAGAAGGGAAAAGATAGGTGAATACTGGGTGTGGAAGGTATTGTAGGCTATTTCCCATACTATCTGTGCCATGAACCAAGTCTCTATCTTTCTGGAACTTTTTTGTTTTATTTATACAGTGAACTTGTACTAGGGTTTTTTCTAAGATTGCTGCTCATTAAATTATATCTAGCTTTTTAAATCTTTGTTCATGATACATCCTATGTCTAAAAACTTTCCTTGAGTGGTCTGGACTATAGAAGTAACACCTATGCTTGGGTTTCAGTGGCAAGTTATGTTATGTGACTCTCTTAGATTTATAATTAAATTGTCATAATTTCTCTTGTTTCCCACCAAAGATGAATCTTCTTGTTCATTCTTATTTTCTCAATTTCCATCTTGGAGTCAACACCTAATGTGTGTTCATTAACTATTTATTGAAAGTATGAATGAATTATAAAGAATATTTTCACAGTTTGGATCTGTATCATATAATATATTTTTTTGTGATTTTTTAAAAATGCTGTGTTGACCCAGTTTTGAGATCCTGAGCAGAGGTCAACCAGTTTCTCTTCTTGAGCAGCTAATCAGTACACACCCAACTAACTTTCCTTATTGGGCACTCACACTCTAGGCCACTATGCATCAGCCCTAATCAGCTCCAGCTTCTGTTACCATGTCCCTGGATGCAAAAATCCAGTGTGGCCCTGCCTGGAAGCCTTCTCTAGTTTGGAGCTATAAGTAACAAAAAGTTCTACCTTTCATCTATCTGGTGTTATTAGGTTATTTCTTACCATCTAAAGGATCTTTAAATCTTATAAAATACATGACAAACTTTACCTAAAAGCTAGGTGTCTCAAATAAAAATAATTAATTTAGCATTTATATTCAGGGTTCCAAATAAAATATTCCTTAGAATTTGGGAACAAAAAAAATCTTTATAATCAAAAACCTTGATATAACTGCCCTAGAGTGGGCAAAGAACTTGAATAGCCTGCTATTTTTAACTAACCTTTAAACTCTTTAAAAGATGCAATTATGCTGTATTCCACACTTATATGCTTCATTTATATCTAGATGCATAATAGGAACTTAAAGACAATTACCGAGTGACTGAGTTCAGGAAGTATTATAGATCTTTTTTAGGTTGGTCTTTCTAAGAAAATGATACTATTTCATTATTTCTGTGAGGACAATTTAGTACAATCTAACTATATTAATTTAAGGTGATCTTAGACCAAACTACATAGATAAAATAACATAATAAAATAGATCAAATAATAGAATATAATTGCAATCAAATTCAGACATAAGTATTATGTTATTTTAAACTAAGCTGGATGCAACTAGTGTTCTTTTTTTCAGTTTCCAGCATCTGCTGAATTTGCTCTATAGGTTGTATTGTCCTTACATTTTGGCAGAAACATAAGAGAGAACATATTTTCCTTACTGCCCCTCACACTCTTTGATTGGAAGGTTCCACTACTTTATTTGGACATTTTCCATCATACTTCTTATAGTATCCATATGCTAGCTTTTTATGCCTATTAATGTTTTCTTTACTCTGGGCACCCTTCCAAACACACTACTTTGATATATGGAACTCCTTATTTAGTTCTATAGCCAATATCTAAAAACCTCAACTAAGAAAAGATTTCCACCAGAATTTTCAAAGGTGCTGTTAAGATCAATCAAGGCAGCCACTCAATGAGTGTGGAAAAGAGTCTTATAACAGCTCAGGAAACCATCCCATAAAGCCTCTACCAAGGAGAACATATCGAAAGACAGATACTACAAACCACCACAAGGGGAAACTAGCCAAACTCAGCAGCAACAGATGGAGAAGAAATGCAGTTATTGACTAACTTCCTTGTGAGGTTGTATTTATGTTTCTACTTACTGGGTGCAGATTATATTTTTCTGCCAACAGTAAATGCTATTGATTTAGTACATGTGAGCTCTACGCCACACTGTAGCCCCCCTGAAATGTAGGGATGGAAGAAACGCATAGAGTTCTTTTTCTAAGATGCAGAAGATAACCCATGGACTATTCAGAGACTTTTGCTCCAGAAAGGCTCATGGCTAAGGAATTTGTATATTGTCTTTTAAAAAATGTATAGACATGAAACAAAATACATTTTGGATGGAGATAGGCGATGCCGCTTCTTTTCCAGATGTCTGCCTAATTTCTGTGCCAGAAATCTCAAAGATTTATATAAAATTTTCCTTAAAAAAATGTTAACCAATGCTCTGTGAAGAAAAGGCAAGGCACACATAACGACTTCATCATCTCAGAGTGAGTTGTAATGAACGATACCGCATCATTACTCAGAAAATATGAGTCCAGAGAAACCAGAGATCGGGCCTCTCTGGCCACTGGCAAAGCCACGCTGGCGAATATGAGCAGAGGCTTTTGATCCAATTGTGAATTTGCCCCTTTGTGATGATGACATGCCATCTCCGGCGTTCAGGAAGTAAACATTTTAAAGTAACTGGCTATGTCACTTGAAAATCAAATCCCTGAACTGCTGGCTGGAAGCCAAGGAGTTACTCCCAGATGCATAAGAAAAGTGGTTGCAGCGTATAATTAGGTTAATGCTGGACTAGACCCTGCTTTTGATGAGTTGGCAACTCCCATGACGGCTTTGCTTTAAGTGGGCTGGTGCCTGGGAGGAAAATATACCTCTGGGACTTAACAGGAGACAAGCACTGGAAAGCAATTGAAGGGCTAGGATTTCACAAATGGTTCAAATAATGGAATCATAAACAGAAAGGTCGTCTGTATGGGTTCCTGACACTACACGGGTTTTAATTTGAAAGATAAAATCCGGTCTACTTTTTCATTTAGATCTCCAAAAAAGGAGGCTCCACAATCTTCTTCAGTGAAGGTTTTAAGGTGTAATATGTCAAAAAGTTCTTCCATAAGACACCTCGAAGTCCCTGTTATAGTTAAGCCCTAGTAAATTTCTCTCATAATATTCTTCCACATATGTGTGTGTGATTCCCTCCTACTAACTCTTACAACTTTTTCATTAGAGTCACTTTCTACACTCTGAAGATTTTAATTTCACAGTGATTCAGAATTGATCAGAATTCCAGAAATTCTCAGTTCTGATAAACATGGAAATCACTGCACTCTGGTTCTTGGATTTCCTGTTAAAGTTATGGTCACTTGCAATAAGTAATGTATTCTGATCTATTCGACACTTTCTTTTTTAACCCTCACTCAAGGATATGTTTTATTGATTTTTAGAGAGAGAGAAGGAGGGAGAAAGAGAGAAACATAGACTGAGAGAGAAACATCAATTGGTTGCACCCTGAACGGGAATTGAACCCACAACCTAGATATGTGCCCTGACTGGGAATCGGAACCACAACCTTTTGGTTTACAGGAGGACCCTTCAACCAACTGAGCCACCCAGCCAGGGCCTATTTGACACTTTTGTTAATTGGAAGATGCATGAGGGACACTAAATAAACCTGCTACCCAATGTTAAATGGTTATGTTACATAAAATCAAATTTGGCTGAAAGTGAGAATTAAAAAATCAACATATAGAATGAGTTTTTGGTATATAAGAAAATATGCTGATTTTCATGTAAAAAACCCCACAAACTATTATTCAATTTAGTATTCAACATATAGGATCATATCTTCTAAAGGTTAACATTATACCTCAGAAACATACGTTTTTCAAAAAATTTAACTGCTATAATGTGCCTGAGTCATATGCTAACACTAGAATATTAAATAAGCAGTCACTTTCAAACAGCACATTTAATAATATTGTTAAGATATTTTGTGTACTCTGGAATATAATTCTGGAAATGTTTTTTTAGTAGCACGTTTTCCGGTCTGCCGGCAACAGAAATCAGCAGCGAGCCCCTGATAGGCACAGTTCCTTGGGGTTATCAGTCTTCTACATGGTGATAGGTTGATTACACTGCTGCTAAGCATCTTTGAAAGGGCAGTATTTTGTTCTTACTGGAATATGTACTTCAGATTTGTCATGCTTGCCTGTAGTGCTTTTCCCAAAACTACATCCATGAACTTACAGAACACCTAATACGCTGTCACAGCGTTCCACACAGCATTGCTTCTGATCAAGGAATTCACTTCACAGGACCCACGCTTGGGGAATCTGTTGCTCTTACCATGTCCCCATCATCTTGAAGCATCCGACTTGATACGATGGTTAAATAGCTATTTGAAACCCCAGTTACAATGCGAGATAAGTAAAATATCTCTTAGGGCTCTGTTACTTCTCCAGGAGGCTGTATATGCTCTATGTCAGCTACCAATATATGTTGCTGTTTTTCCAATAGCCAGAATCTCAGGTCCAGGAAAGAAAAAGGTGGTAATGGGAGCGACACCGGTCACTATTGCACCTGGTGATCCACTAGCAAAATGTTTTCTTCCTGTTTCTAGAACCTTATGCTCTGCTGCCGGTCTAGAGGTCTTAGTGCCAAAAGAAGGACTGCTTCCACCAGGAAGCCCACCAATGATTCCAGTAGAATGGAAGCTAAGACTGCCTCCCAGCAGCATGGAGCTCCTCCTGCCTTTGACCTGCAGGCATAAAAGGGAATCAGTGTACTTACTGAGGTTATTGATCCTGATAACCAAGGGGGAACTGGACGGCTACTCTGCAGTGGAAACAAAGAGGAGCATGTCTGAAAGATAGGAGATCCCTTAGATGTTTCTCATTATTACCATGCCATGCCATTAAAGTCAATGAGCAACTACAACTATCCAATTTAGGAAGGACTACCAATGTCCCAAACCCTTCAGGAAGGAAGGTTTGGGTCACTTCACCAGACAACCAACCACAACCAGCTTAGCTATTTGCTGAGGGTCATGAAAGAAAATAATTTAAATACCAGCTGCAATGATGTGACTAGATGCAGAAACAAAGATTATCATTGTTATGAGTATTTATCCCTTATTGCATTGTGAATATATTTGTGTATGTATGTGGAAAACCCTGGCCAACATAAAAATATAGGTAAGAAAAATTATGATGAGATAGAATGTGTACAAAAACAAAAAATAAAAAAAGCAGAAAGAAGGTAAAGTTAATAATTTTTAAAACCCTCTCAATGAGTGTAGTCCATAGAGCATTCACAAAAGTGAGCTGCAGCTTCATACTATGACTTTGACAAATATCATTACCTTTATTTGCAGGTTGTTATGCTGAGCAATAACCTTATGCAAAATTATTTAATAAAAAATAGCTTGTTTTTATGATTATGATCACATTAGTAGTTTTAGAGAATCAAACAGAACACAGAATTTACTAAAATGTCACTTTTTATATAATGTTTTCAAAAAACATTTTTAAATTTTCAAACTTTTAAGAGATTCTAGTTAGTTTTACCCAGAACCAAAGATTGCCTATCTTGCTTTGTGTAAACTGTTCTCAACTAACTGACTTTATTTTGAAATACTGAACTTTCAGTTACACATTTTTAGGCAAAATATGTTTGCTTTTACTAGTCAAGATGAAAAGTAATGTTCTACAAAAGAAAGGAAATTTCATAGGAAATACTGAATTAATTGCTGAGTATGAGCCATATTTTCATGGGCACTCGGAAAATATCAAAAGGAAAATACAGTGTGTATCTCAGTTTTTGAACGTCTCTGTTGACAGACATTTTGGTTTACAAACGCCTTAAACCTGGAAGAAAACATGCCTCGGAAGTCGAACATGCCACGCAGCTTCCTCTGAGGGCAAGATCCCGAGGCCCAGCTGTCGGCTGCTGATCCCTCGGTTTTCCAACGTTTCAGAACTCGAAAGGTACATTCAAAAACCAAGGTACCACTGTATGTAACTAACTTAAAACATTCTAAGAGTAATTGAAATTATGATAAAGTGTATGTAGAATAATGATCCAGCTAAATAAACTAGAAATCAATTATAACTCATATCTGTAGATTTTACATTATATAATAAATAGCAATCATTGACAATTACTTGTCCTACTACAGTGGAAAATCTTTTGAGTGATTTTTAAAAATACATATATTTTTATTGACTTCAAAGAGAAGAAGGGAGAAGGAGAGAGAGAGAAACATCAATGATGAGAGTCATTGATCGGCTTCCTCCTGCACGCCCCCTGTTGGGGATCGAGCCTGCAGCTCTGGCCTGTGCCCTGACCTGGAATTGAACCAAGATCTCCTGGATCATAGGTCGATGCTCAACTGCTGAGCCAAGTTGGCAGGGCCCTTTGAGTGATTTTTAAAAACTATTTGATAAATAGAAAATCAGCAATGTTGTAACTTACCTTTGAATATTATTCATAGTCTGTTATATAACAGTTACTTTTAAGAGCTGCAAGCATTCCATAAAAACAGTACTGAATACACAAAATATGTGTCATAAATTCCTAACCTTGATGTCTTTAAAGAAAAAGCTACTGCTGGGATACCAGAAACACTGCTTTGGTATTTTGCCATAATTACAAGTTTTATCTTTGGTTTATCTTAAACACACTTGACGACTTGGGTTTTTCTCTAAAGAGAAAATCTGCTTCTTATTATAAAGTTGTAAATGTATTTTTGAAGATTTAAAAGTGAAACCAGAATATAAGCTAAATATGACAATGTATTTAAAAGTTGATAAAGCTTAAGTGGGCTATTTTAATTGCAATTTGGAAAGATGGTTTGGAATGCTTGACAAAACAAGAGAGAAATTACATATCCCTGACATACGCATATTTGAAGGGTAACTTTTTTGTCACTTTAAAATTTACTTATTAAAAAGCTGAGAGAAATTTCAGATAAAAATTAAATATAAAACAAAATGATAGGGATGCACTATAATATCAGTAGAAATTATCCTGATATCCAGAGGAACTGTAACAAAAATTTTTAGAGCAATACTAAAACAGTAACTTAAGAAGAAGAGATAAATTTTGAGTATAAGTAATAAATAGGCTGTTTGATTATATATCAAGTTGTTCAACATAAGTCAATCATATGAACACATTTAAAAATACTGATGATAAAAATAATATAAAACCTGTAAAACACTACTATAATGAAGAAATAGAATATTTAAGAAATCCTGATGTGCCCTGTAATAATTTGGCTTCTATGGGGAGAAACTTGATAGATGCATCCCCAGTTTGACAACAATCCTAAAAGCTTACATGATATTAATTGATATTAATTATGAGGCTAAAATAGTTCCAACAGGTACATTTTCTAGAATCTATATAGAAAATTCTATCTCAAAATTATTGTGAAATTAAGAAACAATCAAAATGTATACAACCAAAAGTGTAAGGAAAAAAACATTAGAAGTGTGTCAGACCACTAACAAAATGACCTAGACTTTCTTGGGTAAGGTGGTTTTAGATAACAAATTTGCTTTAGATTACATATTGGCTGAACAAGGAGGAGTCTGCCATAGGAGATAACTCTTGCTATATACATGGATCAAAACGTCTGGTATTGTAGCAAATATAAGATATTAACAAACAAGCCACTTGGCTAAAATAGGTGAATGCTCCTTCAGCTACATTCTTCGATTTATTTCATCCCAACTGTTTTGGTTGATGGGGGCCCTGGCCAGGGAGTATACTTGGGTCTCTTGGTATTGTGCTCCTAGTAAGTCATCACTGTTGTCTCCCTGGTATACTGTGTTCCCCTAAAGGCCTTAAATACTTATTTATAGCCACCAGCAGCACATAAGACAATCTCACTAAGCTTGGAGGGGGAAAAAAAAAAAGATGAGCAGCAAAAATAATCTTTCCAAGGATCTGACATCATAAGCCATGAGTTGCCCAATGAGACAAGAGCAACTTAACTCTGAGTGGTGCTAATACTAAATTTTTGGTCAATCTCTCATGTATGGGAAGATAAACAAAATAGGGGAATTGTTTAATTATTTAAACAAAGAAGCCATTAAACTAATGTTGCTCTAATGTCATGGTGGCCTAAATAAGCAGACCCAAATCTAAGCCTGTAAATGCCTCAAGGCCATGAATCAAAACGCTAGAGCAATCACAAACAGCCAACTAGGCTTTAAGCTATAGCCATTAAAATAATTTATTTTCTTTGATTCTACACTTTTTCTGTATATGTCTTTCCCCTGATTCCTGTTGGGGGAGCACTCCTAACCACTTCTAGTTTGGTGCTGCCCAATTCCAATTGATTTTTTGCTCAAATAACCTCAAATAACTATATTTTTGATTTTATGGATCCTGTGAATGGGTTCAGGATTCCCTGGGAGTCCACAGAAAACACTGAAAAACATGCTCGAGTGGAACAACACATTAAATTTACTGAATAGTGACAGGTAAAGGAGAGGATCACAGAAACTGTTCATTTCTCTCTAAACACTCAGATTATTAAGTTACAAAGGGTGTTATTCTCAATGTTAAATTGTCCTTCCCAATTTTTGGCATGAGAGGAAAGGAAAATAATAAAATCAGGCTTGTATTTATTTTCCTTCAAAGTAAATTTAAGAAGTCCCAATTTCTTTACAAGTAGTTGTGTGAGGAATGTGTTGAAATTTTATTTCCTAGCTCTTTAGAAATCTATTCTTTAGGTTTCTGACCCATAGTTTGAAAATGTTAATGTTCTTAGGTTTTCAAAGTTGTTAAAAAACATTGTTTGTCATTAAAAGTCATTGTGGTACAACCACTGTGGGAAGCAGTATGGAGTTACCTCAAAAAATTAAAAAATGGAGCTGCCTTATGACCCAGCGATTCCAGTTCTGGGAATTTATCCGAAGAGACCAGAAACACTAATTCAAAAGTATATCTGTACCCCTGTGTTCATTGCAGTGTTATTTACAAGTCCCCATCAGTAGATGAGTGGATAAAAAGCTGTGGTACATTTATGCAGTAGACTACTGCTCTGCCATAAACAGGAAGAAAATTTACCCTTTGCAACAGCAAGGATGGGCCTGGAGAACATCATGCTAAGTGAAATAAGCCAGTCAGAGAAAGACAAGCACCATATGAGTTCACTCGCATGTGGAATTTAGTGAACAAACTGAACTACCAAGCAAAATAGAGACAGACTCACAGATAGAGAGCAGGCAGACAGCTGGGGTGGGGGAGGGATTGAGCAAAAAGAAAAAGAGAGAGAAAAAACTCATTATGGCAGGAGCTAGGTTTTTCATTAGCTAGTTTAAGCTGTCACCTATTTTCTATTTATAATAAACTGTCCATAATTTCTTTGAAGAAATTTAGGACTACTTCTTTTTTCTCTGTAAAAACAATGGGAAAATATTGGGTGGCTGGACATGCTCTTTTAGTGGGTGTGTACTTAGAATAATTTTCTCCACTATTGCCGACAAACTGCTCTCTGACCTCAGCTCTGTTAGTCAGAGTCTTGTTAGAATATTTAGTTTATAAATATTACCTAAATCCTGAGGGAAATAAGTGAATTAAAGAATAAAACACCCACATTTATTTTGTTCCAATATTTGCACTCATGTTACTAGAGTGTCCAGCCCTATACTTCACACTTGCTTTTATCTTCACCCTCTAATAATGTGTGCTTGAATTATTTATTTATCTGACCTAATACCAGAAGTCTGTGCTCACTTGAATGCCTCATAAACTAGAAAATTAGGAGTGGCCTAGCATCCTTTGTGAATCATTAAAAAAGCTGGTGCTCTCATTCAAAGCAGATGGGAAAAGAGCAACACTTAATTAGGAAAGGTGCATGGATACAGCACAGGATGGATGAATATGTCACCCAAAATAAAGAAAATTAATTACTCTTTTGATGTGATAATAAACTCTTTCTCTATTTACTGTCATTGATTCATTAACTACTTATTTATTAACAGCTCTCGATTCTGGGTCAGGCACTGGGCTGGGCACTGAGATTAAATTTGTGAGAAGACATACAATTGGGTTTTGCTAAGTTAACCTGAAGGAGGGAGTTCCAAGGTGGTAGCAACCTAAATACCCCCTAAATTAATGTGTGTGTTTTTAATTAGTTTTTTAAAAGACTTGGTTTTTGTGGAGCAGTTTTAGGTTCACAGTAACTTTGAGAGAAAGAGAGATTTCCCATATATTCCGGGCCCCAAAACACGCATAGTCTCCCTAATTGTTGCATCTTCCACCACAGTGGTACATTTGTTGTAACTGATGAACCAACAGTGACATGTCATTATCACCTAAAATTCATGCTTTATTTTAGGGTTCATTCTTGGTGTTGTACATTCTATGGGTTTGGACATGTATCCATCACTGTAATATCACGTAGAGTAGTTTTAAAACAAACAACAACAGCAACAGGGACAGCTTCTAAAAACTGTAAATTAGAGTGAAGTGGAACCTGATGCTAAAGCAAGTTTCCCCTGCTGTTCTCTCTCAGAATCCTGTTTGTTTCCTTCATCTTATTGACTAAACATAGAATTATCTTAATTGTTTTCTTTTTACAGGTTGTCTCTCTCACTGGAATGCATATTAGAAGAGGATTTTACCTTTTTCTGTTTTATTCACAACTGTATCCTGGGCCCAGCACAGCACCCAGCACAAAGCAGACACTTGTTAAGCAAGGTGTTGAGCTTAACGCTCTAAAATAAAACAATTAATATTTACCACTAGAGGGCATTTTCCTTCCATCATAAAATCCTAGTCCTGTCTTTTTAACTTCAACTTGGAAGATAAAACATTTCAGATCAATCAATCATCTCAAATTATTAAGAGCACAGATGCTCTATGGCACATATTTCTCTAAAACACTTTTAAGCACCCACATGTTACAGTGAAGCCAGCTAGAATGTAAAACACTGCCCTGATAAACTGCTCAGGCTTTCCAGTTTAGATCCACCTATCAATACACACACATACAAATAAGTTTCAACGATATGAAATAGATACAATGGCCCAAATCATGCATTTTATAGTATTTTAGTTACCTAAGAATGTATTATGTGTTGCATATGATTTAATGAGCGATAAATAACTTTCGATTAAGGTAAAAAAGAAAGTGTTTTTCTATAGAGAGGGCAAAACAAAGCCAGTGGTCACAATGAGGCTCTCCCCCTGGACTTGGCCTCGGGGATGGAGTTAGCCTGGAGATGTGCGTTAGGGAGCTCCACTGGCATCAACACCTGGGGGAAGGACGGGGCAAAGGCTGAATTGAAGCCCAGAAGGTTGACGGAAGTCAGTCCTACAAGTTGCTCTGGAGCTAAGAAGATCCCTTAAAGTTTAGAGTAGTTCAAAGTTAGGCCCGAATGGCTGGCCTTTATATTTCTCTATCCACCAGCCATTGGATGTGGACCGTGGGACCTGGAGCAGTTGGGAGAGTCAGTAGGTGTAGCTGAGGGACCTCTAGAGAGGTTGGGAACTGAAGTGCGGAGCAACAGGTCCTTCTCTGAAGGGAGACCTGGGAAGTGCTTCCTTGTCTATCCCAGATTAGTTTTATGGTAAATGTAAGTGAAACACTAATTAAGTGGGGACTCTGGAATTGGTAAGTATAGTTAGGAACAAAGTACATTTTGTAGAGCAAGTGAAATCTTTTCATTGTAATGATTTTTTAAAAAATGAACATATGGATGTTTAAAATATACTGTTGATATTCAGGTCAGGAGCTGAGAGACAAGTGTAGTTACCTTGCACAGGTGAGTAATGTTTATGTGGAACAAAGAAGTTATTGAAGTAGTTTAACATTAATAAAGCTATTGTGCTTTGTTATATTTTGATACATACTTGCTCTGATTTCTAAATGTTGATATTAATGTTCTTGAGTAGAGAATCTAATGTTTTAAGTATCAAAAAGTTTGAGATTCTTAAATAGCTAATCTGCCTGAAGGCATTTTCAAGAAAATACATATAATTAGGCGTGAAAACACAAAACAAAAGCAAACCCTCTCTTAACTGTAAAAGGAGAACTTGCCTTGTTCACGTTCTCTATCAAAAGACATGCCTTCGTCTTACTTCCCTCACCCCTTCTTCCCACTTTACCTTCTAAAGTGCACTTTTAACTTATTTTATGTAACTTAAAGTGGAATAAAACCCCTAGGAGGAAGTATTTTCAACAATTCTGTGATTCAGCTACAAAGAACTGAAACTCTTTCTTCAGTTAACTGTGTCTTAAAAAGTTCAAGGAAAGCCTTCTAAGTGCTCTCACGCCGCCCACCAGCAGGTGGCGCCCTTGCTCCTCAGAAGCCAACCTGCGGGCAAGCGCGGGGCCGCCTCGCCCGGGAAAGCAGAGTAATCACAGAAGAGGCGCCTACGGCATGTTTATCTGCACCCACCGAGATTCTTTATATGCAGGTGCAACTAATCCTTTCAAGATGCAATGAAGCCCAATAAATCTTCCTTTTGCAATATCTCCGCTGGTGTTTGAGGCTGAGTTTGCGTTTTGTCCGGAGCGCGCGGAGCAGCCCTGCACGAAGCTGTGTGAGCAGCAAGGGGGCTGCTCCACTGCCCCCGCCAGGCTGCCGGGACGCAATTTCCTCTTTCCTGTTCTCAGAATTAGCTGATGAGAGCAGGTTCCCAGGTGAGAGTACGTTCTCCAGATTTATTTATTTTTTTCTCCCCTTGAAACTGGTGACCAAAGACCCTTGCCTTCACTAGCTGTCACCATCAACTTTATGTTCCGGCAGATTCCCAGGGACACAGTATATTGTCCTTCTAGATCTCTCTTTTTAATGTCATTATTTTCATTTCTTTATCTTTATTGTTGACAGATGTCCCCCTTTTTTTGTTCTTCTATACCTCTATCGCTCCTTATTAGTAGAACAAAGTGTTTATTGACTATTTATTTTCCTTTTAGGGATTGGACAAAAACTGAAGCTATAAATTGGAAATTTTCAGAATTATTATAAACATTGGGATCACTATCAGGCAAGTATATAATATTAAACTATATACATCCAAGTATATACAGTTATTATTTGTTTATATAATACAAGACGACTTGCCCTTTGAGCTGGATATCGAGTAACCATCATTTCAAGCTTTTTTTTTTTTTTTTTTTTGGTCATTTCTTAGGAAATCTCAAATTCTCAGATGCAATTAAGTTAGAAATACTTCTATTTAGCTGTGTAATTCTTTGAGAAATAAGTATACATAATAAACAAACAGAACTTCTCTAAGTTATTCTTAGCTCAAGAAAATGACAATATCAACGGATAAGCTGTGGGTCTTACTTAGCCCTTCAGTCGCAGCTTAGAAAATGAGCTGCTAAAGAGAGTGAATGAAAGCAAATGCAGAAGAGGCCTGTCATTCACGACAGTGATTCGGGGTCCATAGCTTCCTCTAAATTCTTCAGCTTTTCTACTGCCATTGCCTTGATGCTAAAACTTGCCCCCAGTGACTGGACCAAGAGTTAGGTATGGAAATAACATGCTGGGCCGACCCGGAGTCACACCCCTCTTAGGACTGTATGCTCGTTGTTAAAGGGCCAACTAAACCAATACATTCTCTCCAAAGCAACCAGAGGGATCTTTCAAAATCCTCAACCACATTGAGTTCATTTCCTGCCTATTTTAAGATTTTCCAACATTTTGAACTTGCACTTACTCTATGCAAACCCTTGTGGAATCCTCATGGATCCCTCTCTAATCTGATCTCCTACCCTTTTTCAAGATGCACTGGCCTGATTTGGGTTCCTGGAATGTAGCGTGCTTGTTACAGCCTTAGGACCTTTGCCATAGCTGTTTCTTCTGTCTTGAATGTCCTTACTGCTCATGAGTGTGTGTGTGTGTGTGTGTGTGTTTAGCTAGCTCTTTATTTACATTCAAATCCCAGAATCAATGGCATCCATTGACTTTCTATCATGCTGTTCTCTTTTTAATTTATTTACAATGGGTCACCATTGTGTTAGTTTCCTAGGGCTACTGTAACAAGTTGCCCCAAACTAGGTGTTCTGTTCTTGAGATCAGAAGTCCCAAACCAAGATGCTGGAGGGGCTCTATGAGGGCTCTAGGGGGAGAAGCCTTCTTTCCTCTTCTGGCTCCTGGTGGCTCCTGGTTGTTCCTTGCCTTGTGGAAGCATAACTCCAAACTCAGCCTCATCTGTCTTCACTCGCCTTTCTTTGTGTCTTTCTGTAGCCTCTCTTCTTACAAGGATACTGGTCGCTTGATTTAAGGCCCACCCCAATCCAGTATAATCTCTGCCAAAACCCTATTTCCAAAAAAGGTCACAGTTAGAGGTTCCAGGTAGACATGGATCTTTGAGGGACGTTGTTAAATCCACTCTCTTCACTGTTCGAATGCATTTCATGATTCATGTATTGATTTCTTTATTACCTTTTTCATCCCACCTACCACGAGAATGTCCGATCCCCGAGATAAGAAACATTGTCTATATGTTTATGAGCTATACTGACACATAGTAGAATTTCAGTAAATCCTTCTTATTTTTAATAAATGAATGAAGCGATGCTTCCAATCATCATAGCTGCAGCCCTCAAACAGTTGAGGCATATGACCAATCCAGGGCACATGGCTAAACTAATGTGGCAGATCAAGTTTCTGAGCATAAAACCAGTTATTGGACCTTGTTGAATACGAGAAGGTAATTCTACTTTATGTGGCTTTTGTTTGGCTAGTCTTAGGCTATCCCTAACTCAACGCAACTCCTCTGTATTCAAACCTCCCTCACCCCCAGTAACGGTCAGTGGTAAAGAGGAAAGCTTGCAGTGGATAAAGATAAATCACAACTACTAAGTTCCTGCTACCAATACCACAAAGGACTTCATCCTTGATGCAGATTAATATCACAGGAGGAAATTTTAAAAATCCTGATTCCTAGGTAGGGCCCAGGACCAAATGCATCACAGTATTGACCCCTCATTTATTGAGGTCTCAATGCTTTTAAAAGAGCAGCAACGGTTGGTAATCACTGCTGTATTGGATCCGTTTTCTCTGGTTTAAGTTCTGATTCTAATGCCTCTCTCGTGAGACTGGCTCTCCTAAGCCGTCCTGTGATCCACAAAGTGTCCCTATTTGTAGTTTGGCCTCTCTTTCGGGTGTCTGGCTCTTTGAGCTTAGCAAATCTGTCTGAGGGGAGCACACTCAAACCACAGCTGGCCCTTTAACTGCTTAAAGTTTTCAGTGATTCTGGTAGAAAGGCAACATTAGTCTTAAAAAGAAGAGTTTCTACTCTTTTATTCTGGGCCTTTTTTTCTCCTATTTTCCTCTCGCATTGCCAGCTGCCTAGAGCATTGTCTTTTGTGTCCAATGCTGGAAGTCTCTCTTGAGACAAACACTAATAATACAGCTTGTCTTGGTGGAGAGGGGTGTGGTGTGTGGGATGGCAGGGGGCAGGACATGTGCGTGGGCCACAGATAGGCTCTTCTGTTTGTGGTGCCCCAACTAGTCCTACTATGATTGTTCCAGGTTCCTCCCCCTCCAGGCATCCTCCATCGGATTTCTGTGGCTGTGCTTCTATCAAATTTAAAAAATCATATTCTTCAACCAAAAGTTGGTTGAGCTGACATTCTTCCACTTGATCGAAGTTTGTCCCCTTCCTGTCTCTCAGGAATAACTCAGTGCTGATCCTCTGAAACTTTCCTTCCCATTTCTGAGTACGGCTCTACATTTATGCAATTTTGTACTTTACTTACAGTTCTAGGGTATAACGTGAAGGAGAAAGAATATCGTGTGTACTCAGTTTGCCTTTTTGTCCAATGTAATGTTATAGTATCAAGTCATATATACTTGATACTAATATATATATATATATATTGTATTACACACAAATTCCTCATTCTCAAGAGGAATTGAACGTGTTCAGAGGATTTAACGTGTTTCTAGTAGTACTTTAACTACAAATTAATCAATGAAACATCTATTGAGAATTCACTACTATGTGACTAAAACTAAGCTGGAAGCTGCGGATATAAAGATAAATGGGACATGCTTTATTTTCTCTCAAAAAGCTCACCATTTGGCTAAGATGCCAATCAGATAAAAATACAGACAATATATCTGATATATAATGCAATGAGTGCTAGAGTAGAAACACATTCAGTACATTTTTCTGGAGATTAAAAATCATGAATACGGCCTATGCCTTTGAAGACTCAAGATTTGATATTTGTCAGTGCTTTTTTGGTTAGTGGTCACTGTCGATTTCCTCTGTGTTCTTTGTCCGAGTTCGGGGACTCTCTTAACTGGAAGGACAGTGGTGCTTTGCTGAAGACTTCATGGTTCGAGTCCCTTGGCTTCCTGTGGTCATGTAATCTGAGCACACAAGGCCTTTCAGTTGGTTTTCCATTCTTTATACAATCTGTCATGGACTCTGCCTCTTTCTCTTGTGAGCTGTGTGAAATCTTTGTTTCAAATATATGACTTTGTCTTAGCTCAGTGTCTGACTGACCTGCCTGTTGCCATCGCCTTGCTGGAGACTAATCTATGTAACAGGTGCATTTCCTCAACAACTTAATTACATCGTTCCTGCCTGGGGTTACTATATTTGATTTTAGAAACCATCCTGTAACTGCTCTCCTCCAAATACACTTGGCCCAAAATAGCTTGAGTAAAGAATCCTAATTAGGTTGAGTTAAAATAGGTTTTCTTTACCCAGATCTTATTGGAGAATTCTGTTTGCATTTTCTCATGCATGGCATAGATGGCTCATGCTTCTATCTTTTTTTGAGAAAAAAACCTATTATTTTAAAAGATTTTTATAATTTAATTATATGAAGGTGCTAAGTTGACGTTTCCTTTTCTATCTATTAGATAACTTGGGGTATTTTGTAGCTGGTAACTATCAGAAAAATGGAAATTATTTCCATATAACATTACTGTAGATTGTTGTGTTTTTATGACATTTTACATAACCTTTCTAAAACTCATATTTGATAGTCCACAATACTACTAAGAAAATTTTATGCCTGTTTTGCATAAATATTTCAATATCCCTGTGTTTTCCTGTTTTATTTTTGAATTTAATGTGCTAAAAATGTGATCATGGTAATAAAAATTATCAAATTAATTAGAAAGTACTGACAAAATTGAGAGATGGTTGATATTATTGTTAAATGAAATATTAACTTAGATAATTTAATTCCAAGTTCAGCTCGTTCAAATACTTCAATAGTAAATATTTTTATTACGTAGCTAACTATAGATGTGTAGCTGGCTAACTTTCGGAGTTAACAGTGCATAAGAAGCCCAATGCTTTTTAAATGAAAGCAAGCTTCACTTTAGAGAGAAATTCACCATATTTAAAACATAATTTTGTTGAATCCTAATGGGAAATTCTTTTTTTTTTTTTGCAGTTAGATTTTACTGTTTTTAAAGTTACACCTCAGTTTTAAAATATTAGGTGCCATAATAAATATAATTAAGATTAATAGTGTTCTCATTTCAAAAATAGAGGAATTAAAGTTCTTTTACAAATATACCACTCATTTGAAACCATGGTCATTTGAAGAATTCATACAATATCAGCTTTCTCAGTTAACAAAGAATTTGGGAAATCCATCCAAATAAGAAAATATAATATTGAACTCCACTGGGATTTCAGAGTTAAGACACAGAGGTGGAAAAGAGCTGTTGGAAAGAAAATGTTCCTGAATAAGTAGATTGTCCACTTTCTCCATGTCAATCTATTTTGTTTATAAAATCTATTGGATTTTATATTACTTCCTTTCTCCTATCCAACAAGATTTTATTCTCTGGCTTATGAGAAAATTTAGAAAGAAAAGCATATTTTCTCATGGTGTGGTTTCTAACAAGTAAGGTCTTGGAGGCTAAAGAAATACTTTTTGGGCGCAGGTTTAATTATTCAGTATTCGCAAGTATACTATTCACTTGTTTATTTTGGTTCTCCAGCAGGGAAGGATTATAATTTTGTGATTTATGGTGCCTACTTAACTTTTAATAAAAGTAGGTAGAATTTAGTCAATGAACTAAGTTTGTGCATGGGATCTACACATGTCAAACACTTTGTCTCTATTCATGTAATTACAGCCACAAATAGCATTGGCTAAGTTCTACCAAATGACACTATCATAGATTTACAATGTGTCAATTTTCCCCCCTGTAGGTTTTTAATTTGAAGAAGGACAGATGTTGAGATTCAAACCGAGTGGGGCCAGTTCTCCATTTAAATGGTTTCCACTTGATTCTATGTTATGGGACAAAATTTGCAAATGAAAGCTCTTATAGGGTTGGACAACAGACATCAATTTACGTGCAAAGGTTGTGAGGGTCAGTTATCTGAGAATTTATATTATGATAACATCAGGGGGAGTTTGTCTCAGATTAAAGGACTTCTGGGTGAGATTCTGGTTTAAAACAGACACACGTATGCTAACACATTAGAGGTACTCAATACTTGTTGAATTAATGAACTAAGATATATATTATAATCAAAATTTAATTATTAATAGTGGTAAAGGGGAAGAGATATAGTGCAAATAGTGGACCTTTCAAGTAATGTAACTATCAGTTTTAGTCCTTATAATGTGTTTTATTCTCCCATTCTGCCATTCTGAGTACTTTCACCACTAGTCTACATATTAAAGCCACCTGGAAAAGGCTAATTTTCAGCCACAGGGTGGAACTGCCTGGGAAGCCATTAGAGCCTCCACACCAGTACTGACCCATTTCCCATTGTACAAAGCCATCGTTACTTGATTCAGATCATTAGCTGAAATTTCTTTTTACTCCTTTGTTTCCAATTCTAAATTGTCAGGTACCATCTTTGAAGGTAAAAAATGAATAGCGTGTCCTTATTTCATCTTTCATGATGCATTCGGGTGCAGCCAGCCCCAGTTAGCAGCATCTAACCGCCCACCAGACATCACTGACTCCTCGCCTCAGTTCCCATAACACGATATATTGTCCATAATTTTGTGCTGAAGTAAAATAACTCCACCATCTGTTACATGCAAGGCACTGTGAATTACATAGTAAATATATTATGGATTTAAATCTTTACAGAAACCCTGTAGATACCTATTGTTGTTCTCATTTAGCAAAGATAGTAAGTAGCTTGCTAGTAGACAGCTTGCTATGTACAAAACACTTTTCTTGGTGCTAAAGAAAATGGTGAGCTTCTAGATACTACTTGTTTAATGTTTTATTGCCTGTTTCACACACTGAAATGTAAAAACCTTTAGTATAGGAATTTTGTGATTTTTTTTCATCACTAAGTATTCAGCACCTTAGAACAATTCTTGACATACAATAGTGGTTGTTAAACATTGAATGAATGAATGAATGAATGAATGAGTGAATGAAATCTATTCTCTTGGAGCAATGATATATAGATCAGAGGTAAAAGCAAAGCTATCATAGATAGAAACAATTCTTTGCCCAGAAATGCAAACCCGATCTGAAAAGAAGACCTAATAGTTACTTTACAATCTATTTTTACTCTCATTAATTAATTGTATCATGTTTTTCCCCCAACAAGATTAGGTTAACTTAAAATTGAAAATTTTCCAAGGTGCTGGAGGTGGAAGGTAAAAATCAAACAGTGAAAGGATTTCACAACTCCATAGCACTTGGGAGTTACTGCAGTATGATCTATAAAAAGTTTTTACTTCATTTAAGAAATGCACACAGGAGTGGGTCTCCAGGGAAGATAGCAGATGCAGGTTGGCCAAAATCATGGGGCTTTGGAAAGTCTTGAGACTCACCTGGACCCTTGTAACGTTACATTCTTCAAGAGAATGACACATGGAGATGTCTTCGAATTGAAAAATAAAATGTCAAAAGGAAAAGTTGCCAAGATATTCAGACTGAGACATTTTATGATGTGAAAATAGCGTTTGCAAAACCCCCAGATACTCGTATACTGCGAGGTCTTTACTTGAGATGTTGACAGCCTGTTGATGCTTTCCCCCAGTACAAACCCATTCTTAAGATGGAAGCCTTCCTGAAGTATATTTAAAAGAGCGAACACATTTAGCTAAATATAAATTGTGCATAGCATTAGAGCTATGTGAAAGAAATACGTAATCTAAACTTTTAGGATCTTTCTACATAAAAATGAAACAATTATTAAAGAGGGATTAATAGGTATGAAGTCATAGAAGCTACTAGCAGATTGAAAAGCAGAAAGTTATGAGTGTGGAATATTTATTTCTGAAATATCAAAAATATTTACACAAAAATGTTTTATATGACTGAGTTTGTATAAATATTTTAATAATCATGGGGAAATATTTATATTGACTTCACACATCATAGATATAGTGATATTTAGTATGAAAAGTACTCTATAAGGAGACATGAACTCTAGTCTAGCATCAAAACCTTCCACTATTTGCCCATTTCTCTGTATGATGGGGCTGGGAATGCTGCATCTCCCTAGGAAAAGGAAGCTATTCCAGAATTGCTTTGGAGATTTGTTTAAAACTATGTGATCTATGAATTGCCATAGCACAGAAACTTCTTGTTCTCTTAAGGTATCCATTATTTCCTTTTATATATTTTTGTATCAATTCTTAATTTATAGGTTGTAACATCCTAGATGTCAGGTTTATATCTCTTGTGTCCAGCACATAGTAAGAACTTGGTAAATAATTTTTGAGTGAATAATTGAGCTATATCAGTGTCTCCTAGTCTTCCCAGTGTCAATTCTTTCATAACATATATTATGATTTTTACATATTCTTAGCATGTGACAGATTACCTGTCCTATGCATTTGTTCCTGATGCATAGAGTTCAAAGTTAACATTGCCTGAGCATGGACAGGGTGTGCATGCATTATAGGAAATAAGATGATTTATTTTTGAAGTAGGCTCAGATTATAACCACAGCACAAGAGCCTGCCTATCTACAGCTGTAAGAAGAGATGAAGAGGCCTCTCATGTAAGGAAAGAGTGAGGTAGTGTCCTTGGCAGTCAGGCAGAAGGGGCAGTAATCTGAATGATAAGATTTGTGGCAGATCCTTCCTGCCTCCCAAACACTTCTCTTTTAATGTTTGATATTGTCACTTAGATTTTTTTGAATTTCCCTTGCTTCCAACAATTAATTTTTTTATGTTACTATCTAAAACCTAGGAGGTTGTGGGAGTCACATTATTAAATATTTTTGGAACAGTCTTCAATATTTGTAGCATGTCTTGAGAGATTTACTTGGTTTACCTTCTTTTCTCTGAAATTCATGGGAGGAGTTTGAGGAAAGACTTGGAGGTTTATGTTTAGTGTCTCCTTTAAAAAATGCACTCTTAGAAGTAAATGAGAAGAATGCATTTGAATACTCTCACTTGAGACAGAAGAAAGTCTTTGACAAAAATCTTCAACTTGCTTGAAGTCTGTTTGGGTTTAAATTAAGACTTAATAAAGATTAAGAAACTAAAAAAAAAATCTGTGTATACTTAACTGCTTCTATTGGTCAGTTATATGGAACATACATACCAGGAACTAAAATATGTCAGGTGTATTGAGGCCAGGGTAATAGAAGAATTGAGATGGACCAATGAGTGGCACCAGGGCCTGTCATGGGTTCCTAGAACGGGTGTCTGGTTCTGGATGTATGAGAATCAGCCGAGATACACTCCAAGTAGTTTGGGCGATAGTGTCAGAGTCAGCTTGGGATGAGCGCAGATATGTAGCTGTAGAAGCTTTGCAGCAGGGTGGATGTAGAAGAGCAGCAGGGACTGGAGGTGCACTGCAGCAGGGGTGCCAGACAGAACTTGGAGGGCAGGCCCATATAGGAGGAACCTTAACCATGAAGTGTCATCTCACATTTTATTTTTCCATATGAGTTGCCTGTGAATTTGGTGGTAAAGGTGGAGCTGTTGGGCTTGTTCTCACTGAAGTGCACCTTCCTAGTGAAGGAGGAGCTGTAGTCCATTCTATTGGCTAATGGTATAGGGAATGCAAAGATGAGGAAGGTGGATAGGTGCTTGAGACATAAATGCTGTAGATTCCCATCAAACAATTTTAGCTTCAAAAATAAGGGTTCTACAAGTAATCTGCTCAAATTTTGAATAGAGAGAGGTCTATTAGTTAGTTTGGATATTTTTGAATTAGTTAAAAGACACACACACACACACACACACAGAGCTCCTTAGAACGTAGATAAAACAAAGATTTGAGAATCTGAAATTCCAGCTAAATAAGCAACTCTCTGAACAAATCCCTCAGTCATGTCCCTTTTCAGGTTAACCCAAACTCTAAACTTACCTTTCTTCCAGCTTCACTATAGCGCTCCTCCAGAAAGCTCAGATTTCCCAGAGAAAGGGAGGTCAAGTTAGTTGCCCTCCCACCTTCCTTCCCACTTTTCTTTCTACTTTCACACTGTGATATCTGCTCTGACCTCTCAACCACGTGTAGCTCTTTTAGTTTGGCTTGAGGGGACAGCCTTCCTCTGTGGAAGTGGTCAGAATCCTCCTGCCCAGTCCTCTGCCATTGTCCTTTCTTTAGCCCCAAAGTGGAAAGGATGGGGAGTCCTCTGGAAAATGCTGCTCTTTCAGACAATTTCCCAGCCCTTCTGACTAATTAAAGCTTTTGCCACTTTACATAATATGTGAGCCTTAAGCTACTGGCCACCACTTTATCATGGTCAGCACAGGAATTGACCATAAAGGAATATGGATTCTTCACTGTACCTGGCTAAGAAAACAGCTCCTAAAGGCTCATTGGTCTTCAAGGAAACTGTCACAAATGTATCTCAGGACAACACATTTGCCAACGCAGACCTGAAGCTGGAGTGGATTATTTGCTATCAATGGAGATTTGGATTTAAAAACTTTTAGCAATGGGTTTTGGCTAATGACATAGCTGTTGGTGCTGTATGAGATTTTCTGTAAGGGTTACTTTACCCTTTTATGTTAAAAATGTGTTAAGTCCCATCAAGAAGCTGATGTTCAATGGTACAAAATGAAATGCTTATGTTTTACAACCCAGGGACAGTAAACTCCCACCTCTTTTGTAGTGACTTTATTTTGTCCTTAGAGCTGCTCAATTAGTGTATCGTATCTGCTTTGGAAACATTCTTGCACCTCAAATTGCCCCCAGACTCCCATTCCCATTGCTTCCAATTTATTCTTTTTCCCCAACAAAATTTAGGAGTCTGTGTTACACATTAGCAAATCAGCAGTATTTTAAGATGATTTACAGATTGCAAACTCCATGGCTGGAAACTCCCTTGAGCTTTAATTTAAAGTCCCTGCTTTCCGAAATCTCATTGACAGAAAACATCCGGTACATCAGTTGCAAATGGTTTTTGGGGAATAATTTTTAATAGGCCCACATGATGCTGTTAATTAGTAAACTATTTTCATAGAAAAGATAGCATAAAGGCTTTTTTCCTTAAGGACAGATATTCTGGTAGATAAGAATATTTTACCTGTGACGATGGATAGCCTAACAAGTTCATGAGCTGCTTTAAACAGATAGTATTTGTTGTTTTGACATGCAACAGTGTGTACAACACAATTGCATTCCTTCACAGTCACGCTTGGTGGAAAAAGTCAGGGTGAATTCAACATTACAAAAACATTTGTGATTGGACAACTAACAGTAGACAATGGTAAGTTTTGCTGGTAGCAAATGGCAAAGTTGCTGATATCTTTGTAAATATCATCTGATGCTTAAGCAATGCACACATGGATTTTATTTATGATGCTTTTCAATAACCCTGAACTTAAGATCAGTTGGTTGTAGTGTAAAAAGCAGTAATAAGACCACCCAGGATGAAGTAAAAAGTAAATCTTAGAAATATATGGCATATACACGTGTACACTTTTAATGCTGGTTGTGTTTTTAAGTGTTGGCTCTACACATTGTTGCGATTTAATG
Organism: Miniopterus schreibersii; assembly: GCF_964146895.1. Taxonomy (NCBI): domain Eukaryota; kingdom Metazoa; phylum Chordata; class Mammalia; order Chiroptera; family Miniopteridae; genus Miniopterus; species Miniopterus schreibersii. The sequence goes on from NC_138118.1 coordinate 52,330,662, forward strand.
GCACCATAAAATTTTAAGGAAATAGGTTTTGATTATTGTTTTTGCTAAATTACATATTTAATTATAAAAGATGTTCTGTTGGCAATCCAAGTAGTTCTACTTATAAGAAGTATTTAATTACTATATTCTCTTCACAGAAATACTTAAAAATTATTGGGGAAAATGGTTGAGAAATTCAAGCAGTCACTTTTTTTTCTTTTCCTAAAAATATATCTTTATTGATTTCAGAGAGAAGAAAGTAGAGGGAGAGAGATAGAAACATCAATGATGAGGGAGTCATTGATCGAGCCTGCAACTGGGTATGTGTCCTGACCAGGAATTGAACCCCGATCTCCTGGATCCTAGGTCGACGCTCAACCGCTGAGCCACGCCCGGCCGGGCCCAAGCAGTCACTTTCATACTCCTGCCAATTTCAGGAAGCCTAATCCTGGAATATTAGAAAAATATGTACCTTCCTAATCCTAGGAAGCCTGCAGGATGAATGACAATATTATCTGTAAAGTATACCCTCTGTCTGCACTGTACTGCCTCTCTTAAGAATGTTATCTAAAAACTAGGCGAAACTATTTATATAGTTGAGGTTTTTCATATTCTTTTCAATCCAAAACAACAATAACAACAACCCAAACAGACACAGGAAGCCTCACTTTTAAAAAGCTGAACTGTAGAAATATCTTCTAAGTGGAATTGTCCCACTTCCAATTTAGCCTGAATCATTATTGGGTGAATATTACTTGAAATTTCTGTAATTTCTATGACAATCATTCTCAAAATATGTAATAGTTTCTCTTTATCAATAGTCTAAGTAAATTTAACCAGATATACCTTAGCATCTGACCCCTGGTCCTAGTTCCAACAGACCCCGGAGGCAGGTTGGCCTTCCTAGGACTCAACACAGGAGAAAGCCTGAGTGGAGCCATTGGGCCAGTGAGTCTTAGGAAATCAGCCATGAAATTCAATAAGAATTATCTGAATTTGTGCCTCTGAAAGAGAATGAAATCCAAATCTATAGGAATGAGTTGCGTAGAACCCTGCTGCTGGAACATGAATGTATACAAAAATCACCTGGGGATTTAGCTAATTGTGAATCTGTTCTGATTTATAAAACCTGGGGTGGGCCTTGGGTATCTGCACTTCTCATAAGCTCTCAGGTGATGTGTGTAGTGCACACTTGGACAACATATATCCAGGAGCCTGGATTCTGTAGACGGTTGACCAAAGTAGACAAGATCAATATCACATAAGAGGGATCTCCAGAAGAGTAACAAGGGGAAGTGGACTCGAGCCCACACATATGCACCGTTAATAAAACAGATGATGATTGTGTTCCTTTTGAGAATTTTCTGCTCCTTATGCTCTTAAAATTTCTTCTGAGCACTCTCTTCCAACCCCTTAGTATTCTATTAAATATGTTGTGTCATTATGTGGCTAGTAAATGAAAGTTGAATGTCCAAGGTAGCTGTGTTGTATTCATTCAGTGCAAGACATTTAAACATAGAGGGACTGACCAGAAGCACAGAGAAGCACAGAGCTTAAAAAGATATCAAAAGAGGAGACCTAGGCCCTGGCAGGGTAATTCAATTGACTAGAGCATTGTTCCGATATGCCAAGGTTGCAGGTTTGATTCCCAGTCAGGGCACATTTAAGAAACAACCAATGAATGCATAAAACAAGTGTAACAAGTTCTCTCTTTCCCCCCGTCTCTCTCACATCAATAAAAAATAATTTTAAACAAAGAGAAGAGACCTAGACTGAAGGTATAAGAGAATGTCTAGTTCAATGTTCTCTGAAAATTATCTTCAGTCCTACCATGAATATATATACTGCCTGGTATGTTTTGAACTTGAAGCCTTTTTTTTTCCCTTTCAGTTATGGACAGTATAAAATACTTTTAAACAATCATTCTTTTCCCATCTACCAGCTTGTCTAATATATATAGTAGTTTTTACTGGGGACCAGCCCAAGTGATCTCTTACAGTTCCTATGAGTGGAATAATTCTACCTCAAAGCCTACATTGTTATTTCATCTCTTTATGCTCCTTTTTTTTTAATCAGTATCCAAGATAGTTAAAGCTGCAAGATGACAACACTTCAAACAAAAGCAATTATTTTAAAAGAATTACCAAATAATTGAAGCCTATCAGTGTTCACACTTTCAAGACTTTTACCCTTTCCTGCCAGACCTTGGAGTGTGTCAGATTTTGCTGAGACCTTTATGTTAGTGAACATCTGGATCACGTCATAGTTTGGTCTTATTTTTGCCTAACAGTTTCTTTGTGGATTTGCCTCCCACAACACATATGGTTTATTTCTTATGTTTATCCTTAGCTTGGCAGGGGTTTTTGGTGTCATGCTTCTTTTCATCTCTACTTTTAAAAGGGAGTGATCTTGCATAAATTATTATCTTTTTAGGTGTGAATTATGGCAGTGCTCTTTTTCATGCATTCTTTAGAGACTATGAATAAATGCCCAATCTTACATTTTCTTCCTGTAAATTATATTTTATTACAAGAAATATAATTTCTTCTATACTATGTTTTTCAGATTAATTCTATCTTGACAGTTCTTCATCAGCACTTGCAATTGCTTAGACTATGCCTCCATATTTTTTTATATATAAAAGCATACTTAATGTAACATAGTTTATTTGAGCTTATATGAAAAAATTGTTTTGTTTTCTGGAAGATAGTTTATGAAATAATGTATAAAGATCTGTTTTCTTTCGAAGCTTGAAAATGCTGACTTTGAAAATTGTGTGTGTGTGTGTGTGTGTGTGTGTGTATACATACATATATATATATATATATATATATATATATATATATATATGGAGTACTTAGTACAGAACAATTGCTAACTTACCTTTGGAACAAATACATCCTTTGGGGTGATGCTGGTAGACAGTAGCCCTTCAAATTAGAAATTAAAAGTTGATATAATTAGAAATGAAGATAAATGTGTTGGTATCTTAATTGAATGGAGTTTTATAAGAGGGTAAAAGTCAAACACATAAGTTCTTTATCTTTAACTGGGTGTCCCTTAGAATTTCTTTTGAGAATTTTTATGGGAATGGGTATGTAGAAAAGTGCTCAAATAAATATGACCAAAATTATTATTATTGTTACAATTTAGAATTTTTGACATTTTCTTATATACTCCTTTAATTTGATGTTTTAAAATTAAACCATCTAGGTATATATACTTATATATTATAAGTATATAATATACTTATATATTATAACATAATTACTTATGTATTATAACATACTTATATATACTTATATATTATATACTTATATATTATACTTATATATTTATACTTATATATTATAACATAATTACTTATATAATTACTTATATAACATAATTACTTATACTTATATATTATAACATAATTACCAAGTTAGTACATAATTTATTTTTAAAATTATATATATTTGAGTTGAATATATGTAGATGGAATGATTATAATTACTGCTGTTGAAGAATGAGAGCTATATAGGATTTCTTCCTGGCATTTATTGACATTAGGTATTAGTAACTATTATATACTAGGAAGTAGCAATTTAATCAAAAGTATTTATAAAGTTGATGTAGCTGTACACTTTTATCAAAATGCCATTTTGAAGTTTGCTTCACAAAAGAATTTATTTCAAATTATTAAGAACTGAGGTATTTTATAATGAAATCATTTTCAAATAAAAAGCAGACTTTATGAATACATATATAATTCCAAAAATAGTTTTATATTTTGGTTACATAATCAAATATGTGAAGAAAGCTCACTTTGTATCAGCCAAAATATTCTTTTTTGGCCTAATTTTAGCTGTTTAAAAAAGATGCAAGAAACCAATAATTTTTCCTTGATTTTGTTGTTGTTATAAGAAGTAAATTATAGACATCAATTCAAGTGTTTTATCACTGAACACTTGACCAACATTTTGTTGGTTCATTCTTCTTCCATATTAACTAATATATTACCAAGTGCCCAAGTAAAAAAATTGTTTCCTTAAATATACATCGTTTTTAGGTGATGTAAACTAAAATACTGCTTATTGCATTGGTAATTTATTAAAACTGTTAGAAATTACTGACTTTCACTATATGATGCAACATGGCGAAAAACAGGTTCTGTTCTAATTGGATCAAAACCAACATTTTAATCTAGTGCTTAAAATTTGCTAAATGTTAAATCTAGATAAGCCATTTATTCCATTTCTCTGCTGTAGAGCTGGGATAGTAAAATTGCCCTGCTTCATATAAGGAAAATCAAATGAGGTCATGAACATACCTTGAACATTACAAAGTGATATAAAAATTGTAATATACTATTATCAAACAGTAGCTTTAGTAAAGCTTTATTACACTTCTGCTTACATTGATTTTATTTACTATTATATTAAATTATAATACAATGCGCTATATAATAAAGTTTCTGTTAGATTTAATATGTACTGGTTAGTCAGATGATTTAATAAAAATGTATAAATGTTTCCTTTAAGCAAGTTAAAAAATATTACTTCTCAATAATAAGTACAGAGCTACCTGATATTACATCATTTTAGTAAACACTGTCTAATGATAAAGAGGAGCTGAGAGAGAGACCAGTATGGAAATAATGACAGATTATATTCCAATCTCCACTGAGGGTAAGAGGATATGTTACTTTTTGAAAGATTAGGGATTTTGTAATTTAGGGTATTTGTTTTTTGTTTTTTAAACTCTAGAGAGATTGAAAAGTTAAAGGAGAAACCTTAATAGTGGCATGGTTCTAACGTCAATGACTATTGTTTTGATCAAAATATAATAATCTTGGGATGAGTATTTACTTAAACTTTTCTGAGTGAATATATTTTATAATTGTAAGAATTCAACATAGTCTTTGATAGTACACTTTTCCATATGGATACCAGATTTTATTTTTGATGTAGTATACTATTCACTAGGTAATAATTTAACCTGCTTTCTCAACCCAATAAAATATATCAAATTTCAACAAACATACCATTAAGGTGAAAAGTAAAGCAAGAAGAAAATGAATAATGTTTCTGAAATTGGTAGATGCCAACAATGCAAATTTGAAACATAGATGTACCATTCTTACTCAGCATTTAAATTCAAGTAGAAGTTATTGAATGGTATATAGAGACCTATATTAATTTGTTGACATTTATCTGCCATTTAAAACATTGCATGAAAAAAAAATTTAAGGATTAATAAAACTTGTTTTTTTTTTTAATTCAAAAATGCAAACTTCCTAAAAATTGAGGCTTATTAAAAAAAATCCTAAAGTGGAAAAGCTGTTTGATTTTAGACACACAACTTTGTATAAAAATGCTTAAGCTTCTGTGACATTATTTATAAAAAAACAAACAGTTAAAACATTAAGAACTGGGCTACACAAGTGACATGGATTTTTAAAAATGTATTTACTTGAGGTATAATGTTTCAGCAAAATGTACAAAGGAAGGATGGAAGTTGAGAGTTTAAAATTACCCAAATTGTGATGACTTGAGTACATTTATAAAAACTTTTATGTAGGTACTGTATAAATAAACAGTGTGTCTACAAGTATAATGTTTAGATTAAAAGAAATAAAATACATTCTTTTGTTATATGAGAAAAAGTTGACAGTTTAATATAATGGTGATGTGGGGTTGACAAATTCAAGATGTAGCTAGGCCTCCCCACTTTTTTAAAACTTTTTTTGCATGTGTGTAAAAATAAGTCTGCTTGTCAACTATATACACTAACTTCACTTGCAACATTGTTTAGCCATGAAATACTCCATCTAGAGTAACCATAAAACAAATACATTCTTCATATTTTAATGATATCTTTGTTGAAGCCTTTTTAAATCAAATAAGCTATTTGCAAATTAGCAAGGTAATGCTGAAACCTGCGGCTGAGCATTCTAATACTACATGAGTGAGGCAATGCTGACGGAAGGTGAAATAGAAGAGAAACTATCTGTTGAACTGATGGAGCACAGATGGGTCAACTGATGAAGCTGTCTTCTCCCAGCCATTCCTCTATGGAATTCCCAAGTCCAGCTGAAGTGTGGTCAGTTGACCTAGAGAGGAGATTATGGCATAAAGATCAGTTTGAAGATGGTTGTGGGAACACTGTGTAGTGCTGACTTCAGCTGAGTCAAGATAAAAGAGGTCAACATTAGAGGTAAGGTAGGGAAAGAAAGCAAAGTGGGTAGGGGGTGGAAGGACGCAGAGAGAATGACACTATGTGCCAGTGATGAGAATGTGCGGTGCAAATAGAGGGCAATAAACCAAAATCCAGGAAAAACCAAACAAATGCACCATTTTGACTCATAGTAGTGGGTCCATTTTACTTTCCTTTATGAACCACATGCTCCATCCATTTGGAATACTCCTTCCCAGAATAAAAGCATTTTTCATACATCTTCTTCATTCTCTTTATTCTTCTATTGAAATCTCCCTCTTTCATTTCACCTGGACAAATCTATTTATATTTCAATGTATAGATTGCATATTACTTCTTTTCTGAAGCTTTCCATCTCTCTGACCAAATTAATTCCTCTTGCATCTTTGATAACATAGCGCTTTTATTGTGAGCTTGCTTTTGGAACTTACCACATTATACCCTGGTTCTTTCTAACGATGATTTATGGAGCTCCTTTCCTGCACCAGGCACCATGCTAGGCACTGGAGTCAGAGATAAGTTAGATACAAACCCTGCCCTCAAGGATCTCACATTCTAGAAAGGGGGACAGTGATGTAAACAAAAAATTACACCTTCATATTAAGTGTGACAGTAAAAAAATATACAAGACCCAAATCTAGTGTTGAGAAGGTGGCTAGCTTAATTTAGGGATGGGAGGGTCAGGAAAGACTTGCCAGATGAGCTGGTGGTAGGTCATATTACTACCTGTTTCCTTTATTTTATTGTGAGCTCTTTGAGGAGAGGGGTTAAGTCTCACTCATCTTAGTAATTCATCACCTACTAGTGCCTAGTAGATAGACAAGACCTATCAGTGGAATTTAATCAAACGGGTAGGAATCTGGTTTTAAAGGGCAAAGTGTATAGAAGCCCAATTTCTTTATATTCAGAATCATCTTTTTGTTTGGTTTCATTGGCTCACTCTGTCTCTGGCTGTGCGTTGCTTGCATGTTTGAAATGAAAACCAAGGTCTTTTCTTCGGTCAGGTTGACTATAAACATGGTCATACTATATGAGACATGATTTCAGTGGCTTCATTCTCTCTTTCATTTATAGCTCCTCTTAATATATTAACTCAAAAAAGTATGTTTCTTTAATTAGCTAGTATCAGAAAATTGTTAGAAATAAAATAAACTAAAGATTTTACAGACTTTTTGAAAGATAATGTTTTCCTCTTTGTGGAAACATGTATTTTGTAAATATAAACATTGACTTTAAATAATTATTACAAAGTTAAAATAGAAAGGATGGCTGTCTTTGGCATAAGGCAAGTTATATTTAACACCTTACAACTCAATAAGATGATTTAAGAGTGTCTTTGAAGCCACGAAACTTGATAGATTTCCATTAAAGTAAAATTGAATTGTGTGTAAAAAGTGATTTCATAAAACAAAGATTTCAAAATATTATACTATTCACTCCACAATAATGCTTGCTTATGACCTTCAGGATTGGAAATTTTAATAACAAATTATCAGGTGTCTTTGTATATCCTGAATAAACCCAAAGTGGTTATGATAATGGCACATTATAGAATTTCATACCCATATTTTCTTTTTAGGTATGACATAAAAGTAACAATATTTAATTTAAAGGGCATAAAAATTCACATCATCACCATGAATACAGATCCCAGTTTACAGATGACGACAATGCAGAAATCTGAGAGCTGATTATGTAGCAACCTGACTGGTTCTCAGCATTTTCTACACTTATATTCCTTGACATCATATGCTAGAGGGAACAGTAAAGACATCTGCATTCAAATATTTTGAAGAAATGTGTATTTAGCAACTGAATACATGCTAAAAGGAATAATTTACAGCAGCAGTTTCATTACATTTTCTCTCCAGTTTTGTAGTTCCCATCTGAAATGCAATGATAAATACAGATATGGAACATATTTACTACCTGGAAAAAAAACATGCTCATTAAAATGGGCACACACTTTCTGCCCTTAAATAGCACATAAACCACCTTGTCACCCCTGTGGGAAACCTGGCATTTTAGGATGATGTCGAACACACTGGAACGGAGTACCTATAAAAAGTTGCATTTTACACTCTTCTTCTTTTCAAAATTATTTACATCTCTTTGCCTAATGTGTAGGTAGCAAAAATATTAAACACATACCATTGAAAATCACTAAATAATACATAAAAAGTACTATTAAGTGTGCATTTACATGCATTTACATTTTACATTTCATTTCAACTGGGCCATAATGTCTCTGCTGCGATGTACCTTTTTCCTGTCTTAGGCTTGCTGTCATCATTTGCTTAAGGACACACGAGTTTCTTAACTTGGTTTCAACTCTGATGATCCATGCATATGTCAGTCTATTTAAACTAAGTTGAATGGGACATTATTTTTCGTGCAACCTGTCCCCTCTCAATACACATTGGCAAAAGATTACTACTGTCGTAAGAGTTATTTACCTGCAAGTTATATCTATAATTTTCTCTGAAAATGTAGACCTGACAGCTTACGAAGACATGCCAGTAGATTTGTTAGTTTTTGTTTCTTTTTATTGAAGTCTAGGCTTGCTTGCCATGGGTATTTCATAATGCTAAACACAAAGCACTCAGATATTGGAAGACATCCTGAAATTATCTCTATCCCTTCAAATCTTTTATTTTTGAAGACTAATAAGAACTAAGATACTTTTGTTATTGCAAATAAATTTGTTTCAGTTGAAAATACAGAAGAAAATGAAATATTGAATTTTAGTAAAGATGCTCTATAAAAATAAAAGAATGACCTATTTTTGGAAAACTCTTTGTTCTTTGATTTATATTTCACTTTTCCCTCTCTACATGAGTGTGTTCTTCAAATAATTTAAAATTAGCTAACGCTGGAAGATGTAGTTCTAAAAGTAATACTGTATTAATAAATGGAGCCTATAATTGAATGCTGAATATTTTTAGGCTTTCATTTGAAACAAGTGTCAACAAATTGTTTATTCAAGGTAATCATTAAAACTGTAACATGAGCTTCCACCTGTGAAAACTTTCAGCTGATAAATTTTAGAAAATTCACTGTAGTCTGAGGTGAGAAATTAATGCTGAGTTAATTAGAATCCCAAGACAGAGTTAGAATTTCAATGCTGCTTTCACTGAGTAGCAATAGGAAGTTTCTTTTGCATTTTTGTGCAAGTTGAAGGGCCTAGGGAGGGATTTCTGGCAAGGGGAATGCAGTGCAAAAGAAACTACTGTAATGCTGATGGCTTTGTACACCTTGAAGTCACTGATTCTCAAGGAATCATCTTGGGACAATAAAGCAGGCAAGACCTTAATTAATAATCTTTTACCTTATTTTATAACTTCTTGCAGGAGACAGAATTTTACATGATTTAAGTGTGGATTGTGTCCTGGAAAATAGTTTGTATAAAAGTCACTCCTACTGACATGAAAAGAATTAATGTACTTTAGACAGAAAATTGTCTTAATGAGAGATAAGAGGCAGTTGATACAGCTGTAAATAGAGTTGAGAAATTTGCTTTTAAGATATTGTTTTTAAAATCACTGATCTCTCTTTTTAAAAAATATTAGGTGACACAGATGTAATTCCTAATGGATTCACGAGAGAGAGAGTTTTTATGTCTGAAATATAATGCAGGGATTTAAGCTCAGAATTAAGAGACATTTTCTATTAATATTATATTAAGATAGTGCTTATTAATTTCATGAAATGTGTGCAGTTTCTTTTCTCCTCATTGATTCATTAGATACAACAAAATGCATTTAACAAATCGATTTGTTTCTTTCCTTTTTGGGGGAATTAAATGCTCTGTTTTTCTAAGAATATTATGCAGGTTAAAAAATTAATTTAGATATACTTAAAGAAGGAGAGGTGCTATTTGTTTGAAACCTTCAGAGAAATAAAGCATAATTTATATCCAGGTTTTAGGAATTCTAATGACGTGTATATATTTCTAAAACAACATCAGCTATCCTTCTTGCAGAACTGAAAACAAAATGTTGAAAAAAAGCAGCACAGAATTGGAATTTTTAAAACAAAAACTATATAGCACAATAATTGTAAGACAAAAACCTACTCTAGCTTAGAAAAGAGCTAAATTTTACTGCATATTTGTCATGGTACATTTAAATTATAGTTTTAATAAAATACATCTTTAGATCAAAGCTGAAAGAAGACATCAGTAGTAGATCAGTGTATTCCATTTTTCTTCTGGATGATGGATGGTTTATGTTTTTCATATTTCCACAGACCATTTCATTCAGTATCATTTTACTCCTCCGGTACATATAAACAGGAGTGCTGGTAGACAAAAATATCATGAATCCAACCACGCTTTGGAATATTCATCAGCTTAGTAAATCCATGCAGTTTATTTTAAAGTTTTAGTTCAATAAAATGGCTTTGCTGATGCATTTTTTTCTTCTTTAGATGGCAATATGGCAAGTGACATTTTTATTTCTCAGGCAAAGAAGAAAGCGAAACCTGTACAGTGAAATCCCATAGGAAATGTTAAGTCTGCTACAGTGAACATCTGCGTTCACCTGACCTCTCTTATGTGTTGGCATTAGGAAGAAAGCCTGTTAGGGAAGTTACTCATGGACTTAATTTATAATTGGTGGAACTCAGTTGCATTTCCCACCGTTGTAAACATCCACATAATGCCATGAAAAAAGTTCATGTATATTGCATTATTTTTCCAGTTACTGTCTTAGGCTAGTTTCTACTTGTGTGAGGTTTCTAGAGGTAATGCAGCTCAGACACTCCTAGGTGCCCTCTCAAATTCGTGGGTCCTCCTGTTTCTACCTTTCTTATTTTCCTGTAAGTGTTTCCATTTGTTACTGTTCCCTTGGGTATGTCCTGGCCTTTGCCGACGCTGTTTTCGGTCCCTTTTCCAAACTTGTTCACAGAACTCATCCATTGTGTTCAGGTTGGGGTGGTTGATGAGCTGCATGAAGTCTCTGTACCAGACCTTCTGGCTGGGTGTCATGCTGTTGGACATCTCTTTGGTCTTAGAGCCATCTCCGTCATCATCTTTATGAAGAAGTTCTTCCAAGTGCTCTGTGTCAATGACTTCCAGGGTCACCTTAAGAAGAGTTTGCATGAATCCATGTTCCACCGCATGACACAGGTAATTGCCTGAATCCTTCCTCTGTAAGCTGCGCAGCAGAAGGCCTTGTTCAGTTCTGATGATATGATCATCCACTCTGATCTAGCAGAGGAAAAAAAGGCAGTAAAAATATACATATTTGAAAAAAATATAAGTCCTGAAACTCTGTCTCAGTAAAAATTTAGATTATGTGTTGAGGCACATTGTAACAGTTAATAAAATTTCTAGCTTATGAGATATAACATTTTTCTATCAGGAAAAAAGTTATAAATGTCCGTCAATTGTTTTTAAGAGGCGTTGCAAAATATGGGTTGCCTACGGTTTTAATAAAATTTCTCATTATAATAATTTAAAATATTCAAGATAAAAGGAGGAAAGTACAAAGATATACTTTATTTTGTACATTTGAAAGATTGCATATAAATATAGGAGAAAGTTAACATTAAATATTGGAATTGGAAATACAGAACTATGATAGTAGAAAACAATGCAGTGTTAAAATGAACACATAAAATTTGAAAAAAGAAAATACAAAAACCAGCAGTTGAGTAAGTAGATAAAGCATGGGATGACATGCTTGATAATTATTATTTATTCAGATTCCTAGGTCTTAGATGTGATGCAAAAATGCAGACATGCTCTTGAATATATCTAACCTCACTTTTATTTTGAATAGTTTGAATCAGATTTCTGAAAGCTGTTTGGTAATCTACAGAATCAACCTTGACATTTGTGTGATGTGATTACATATTTAACAACTGCTTCAGGTGTCAAAAAAGATAATGGGAGAATTTTTACTTTTATATTCAGATTATGTTTGTAAAACTGTCTGCACATAATACATTTTAAAATCGCCTACATAGTCTAGTTACCCTTATTTAATGCTTTTAAAAAGTTCAGAGTTCTCACTGACATTTTCTCTGCACAATTCTTTAATATTACAGAGGAATAAATGTATCCATTGTGGAGGAAGCTCTGTCTGATGCTACATGCAGATTTCATATCAGAGGTCATACTGGGGCATTAAATACTTCATCCTAAACCTACTACTCCCTTTCCAAAGCCTGACTTTCCCATTGGAGGTGGAAGTTAATGGAGAAAGAAAAATACACATTTGGATAGCAGCATTAATTGAACAAAAGTTAAAATTACTAGGAGGGCCTGGCTGGGCATGGCTCAGTGGTTGAGCGTCGACCCAGGATCGGTGATCGGGGTTTGATTCCCGGTCAGGGCACATGCCCTGGTTGAGGGGTTGATCCCCAGTTGGGGGTGTGTAGGAGGCAGCCGATCAATGACTTTCTCATCATTGATGTTTCTATCTGACTCTCCCTCTCCTTTCCTCTCTCTGAAATCACTAAAGATATATTTTTAAAAAATTACTAGGAGGATTTGTTTTTTCAGTGCACAAATATAAATAACACAATTGCCTAGTAGATAACTACAGAAAGAAGAAAGAAGATTCTAAAATATATCCCCAAATGGCTTCTGGGACAAAACTCACTTTTGTTTCTCCAACTCTTAGCACAAAGCCTGTCATATAATCAGCCTTCAATGAAAATTAATGAATGAGCTATTATTAAGTTAAGAAAAGAATAAAGATTCACAGTACTTTTCCCCCCACTCATGTCAACCATGCTGGGGTCACTTAGCATATATTAGATAGAAATAATCCAGTTAATTTCATTCCTATACCTCTTCTTTTCTCTCTTCATTTCTCCTCTGGAACTGCCAATAGACCAGAGCTCGCTGTGACTTTGGGCTGCATTCCAGAAAAGTGCTACTGTTTTCCACTCCATAGATGATTCTTTCTTCAAGGCTGTGGCCATGGTGCTTATCTGTTCAGTGAAGGAGAAATGAAATGAGAAAATGTTAGAGAAATAAACTCAACTTTCCAAAGTATTTATTTGGAAATTCAGGAGGTAAATGCATTGCCAAGTTGGAAGTCTTTTTCAAATTGATTGAGGATGGCAGAAATGTTGAGGATGTAAGGTTTCAGAACCCAAGTGCTTATCAAAATAAACATTATTGGTATGGGTTATATAAGGCATGCACAGATATTTGTCTACCAGAAAATAGCATTACAGTAACAAAATCAGTCATGTGTGCAGAATGACTATACATTTTTAGGTGCCATGATAAAGCTCTCCAAGAAATTATTTTCACCGTAAACTCTATTTTCTGATTAATGGGGCCAGTTCATATTGTACTATTTTCCAGCAGAAAAGTTATTCAACTGGGCTTTTGAAAATAAGATCTTTCCTCTTTGTATTTGTTTTTTATCTGTAAAATTAAATTCCCCAACCAATATTTATCTGGTATTTTACAAAAGGTAGAGTCCAGGAAGTTTATACTCCCTGCCAATGACCCCTAAGTAATCCCCCAGTTTGTTCTGAAGATCACTTGGTGTGAAATGTTTGGGATGGCTCAGAAGAGAGATGCACGGTTCTAATGCAATGTGGTTTCAATTGTCCTTATTTAAAAATGACACATCTTTTAGTATTTTGAAGAATTAAGCTGAAGAATATGGCAAGAGTATATAATAAAATGCAGCAATAAGAAATCCTATTTCCTGATTAAGTTTCTATTATTTTACCCTTTATGTAACCTCCTTCAATGTGGTAAATGAAACATAGTTAAGATCAAAAGTATGACACAAGGAGTGTAGGTAAAACTCATTTAGAGTAAAAAAACCTTATTATCTTGTATAATCCTGTTTCCATTATGACATCCTGTACAATCTGGAACTCATTATATTAATTTAGAAAATAATAAATATATTTTCACATGCACAGAGGGCTGACAGTATAGACAGATGAACATTTTTTGTTCTCTACTTCAAACTTAGCTAGAATTTTGATTTAAAAGTTTCTCCCCCTTTTTTTGGCATCACTTTGACAGTTTTACTCTCCTTATAATCAACTGAGTACTTTTGTCTGTCATAAACAATATGATTTGTTCTCACTAGGTTTAAAACTTTCCAAAATCCTGCTTCCATCCAATCCCTGTACACAGCCGATGTCCATCAAGTCTCACCCTGCCTACAATCAACCTTCTGCCTCCCTTTGCTATCTCCAGGGATGTCAACCTCAGTGCTTTTTCCTCTGTTGTCCCAGGTGTGAAATAAAGCTCTTTTAGTATTGAGAAGTATCTGTCCCTTCTTATTTAAAAGATCAATCCCTTAGAAATAGGAAAAAATAGGAAATGACTGAAATGTAAAGAAACAATATTTAACTGATTTGAAGTCACTTTTTTCCATATTGAAGATATATATTTTTTTCAATATCTACATTGAACATGGTATCATTTTTTCTCTGAAATTATTAGTATATCTTTGATTGAATAGATATGGCATGTGTTGCTCTGCTAGTTTGCAAGACATCTGCTTCCCTGGGTAGAGATAAATTGAATCTTTATGCCCAACAGGGACTGGAATATCTCCTTTGATTGAAGAGCTACCATGAATGATTAAAATGCCTTATCACAGAGGTCAATATACTTTAAATTAAATACTTTTCCCCCCTGCTAATTGCTATGAAGTTTAAATGTTTTTGATTTAGAAATCCTTTAAGTTGGAATATTAGTCTTAAAAATGAAGGAAATCTGCGATAAGCAACAACATAGATGGACCTTGAGAACGTGCTAAGTGAAATAAGCCACTCACTAAAAAACAAGTGCTGTATGATCCCATCTATACGGGGTATCTAAAATAGTCAAATTCCTAGAAGCTGAGAGTAGAGTGTTGGTTGCCAGGGTGGGAGGAAAGGGAAGTGTGGAGTCCCTCATCAATGAGTATATAGTCTCAGTTATGCAAGATGAGTAAGGCTTTAAGGCTGCTAAACAAAATTGTGCTTATAATGATCAGTGCTGTACTGTACACTTAAAAATTGTTAAGAAGGTCGATCTCATTTAGGTGTTTTCACATCAATAAAATAAAAAAGTAAAAAAAGTTTTAATTTAATAAAGAAAATCATTTTACTTTTAGGAAGAGAGTTTTCTAAATATTAATGAAACCATAAGATCTATGGCAACATGACAACATAGAAAAAAATCTATTAGATCCAGAAACAAACAACACAGTGATCCATTAATACCTTCTGGTTTAGCAACCGTGCCTCCCAGGCCTACTTTTCTTGTAGAATTGTCTCTCACTTAATCTCTTACTATAAATATCTATAGAAATATAAGGTATAAGTAAGTTATTGATCTCAAACATAGAACTCTTTAAATACTTTAGCATACAGTTGCCCCACAGCTAAGAACAATGTAACGTATAATAAGAAAGATGAGACTTTGCTATTAATATATTATCAATCAGGTACATTTAAAAAACTCACTAAGTTGTCTTCTTCCCAATTAATTTAATCATACTATCTGGTCCATAGAGAGCTTTTGGGTAACCTTTCTAATAGTCCTGAGAAACCTGCTCAGATTTTAGTTTCTCTTTAAGATTTCCCTAGTGACAGCAAACATTTCCAGAAGTGTGTGTGTGTGCGCATGCACACACACACACACACACACACACACACACACACACACAGAATTCTCTACATAAATGCTTCCTTATATTTAAAAAAATATTTCATTTTATCTGCTACATATCGATAGGAGAATTGAAAATAAGATATTATCTGAGTTAATCAAGAACTTACACCAAGTTGTATTTAGTTTAATATAACAAAAGTTCTTGGACATTTTCAAGAAACATCATAACATTCAGGTACTTTTCTACCTGAGTAAGAAAAGAACCACAGTTGATGAGTTTGGTACATTGGCTTGGGGCCTTTGGTTAGTTTGCCTTGATCACTACTCTTGCCAGCATGTCAGGATTCATTCCCCTCTAACTTTGCTCTTTCTATCTCTCCTTTGTCCAAATAAAAAGCAAAAGAAAATCTTTTAGTTAGTAGTCAGTAAGCCAGAAGTCCTGTCATATTAACTTCAATAATAGCCAGTATGCAGAGGTACTATTGCCTTTCATTGGTTTGAGATCCCCCTATTTTATGTTTTGTTGGGTCCTGCTGCCATCAGCAACATTAGCAAAAGGTAATATCCACTGAATACAATTGTTTCTGTTAATTCCACTGCAGTAGAATGTTTCTATCCTCAGTAACTTTTAATTTCAACTGGAACTTTCATTTGGGTGCTCAGCCAAGCATTTATATATTTGTAATTACCTGCAGCCATACTTTTCTGTTAATTTCCCCATACCTGACTCCTTATAAACAGATATCCAATACATATTTTATAAAGAATGATTAGAAGGCACTCAATAAATACCTTTTACCTTCCCTAACCATTCTATCTCAACTGCTTGATCAAATTTCATACAATGTCAGAAACATTAGAGGTCCAATAACGATGTGTTTCTCTATCCATCCTTTAGGATCTCCCTTCTTTCTTCTCCCTGCCCCCCAATCTTTCTCTCTCTCTCTCTCAAAAAAAAAAAAAAGAAATTATAAACAGGAACAATATTTTGCTTCTTGTCTTCTAACCTTACTAGATTTAGATTTTTAATGTTTTTGTGGTATACAAACATACTATCATATCAACTGTTTATTAAAGCAAATAGCTCTACATAGGAATGGCAGCATGGCAGAGATATGCTGTAAGTATTTTTCAAAGCATATACTGCTGAACTCATAATTACCCAGAATAAATCAAAAGCTCAACTGAGAAAGCGTTGTTGACTAAAGAGTTCCCAAAGCATAAAAAATCTTGCAGAATCAAGGTAAGAATAACCTATAGTATCCTTTGGATTAAACTAGGTGATCTGAGAGCTGTTTACATAGAATGCATTATGTTAATCCCATGATATAATTGATTTTATCAAATTGTGCTGTGTGCGGTCCCTTTGATTTGCTCACTATTTTTATGTCACGATGTTTTTGAGTACGGTGTTCATCACATAGTGTTTCTCGATGTTCATCTTTACTTTTTTTTCTTTCTTTCTAGTGTTAGTTTTTAGGAACTATTGAGATTTTCATGAACAATTTATCTTTATTTTTTGGGCCCTCACAGGCTCAGTGCCCCAACAATTTATTTTTTAATGTATTTTGTGATTCATCAGTTGATCATATTTCCGCCTCTACATTGGCAAAATAAAATCTGTTAGTAAATTTTATATCTTACCCTTATAACTTCTCGATAAATATGTTTTTCCTGCAATCCTGCTTTTGTTCTCTGCTCCCATACTTGCTTTGCTTGTGTGACATTATTGCTAACTTTATTTTATATTTATTTTTAATCAAATAATTGAAAATTGTCTTAAATATATTAGGTCATTTAACAATTATAGATAACAAAATATTTATAACCCTTTAAGATATCTTCTTTGTTGTTCATAAATTATATCTACATAAAAATAACAGTATAATGTCTGGATGCAGAAATAATCATAAACATGTGAGGTGATATTGTTATTGCTGTTCTTGTGATACTTTCAATTGTTAATTCACTCAAAATTTAGAATCTTTTATTGAGAATTCATACTAGACAAATTATGAACCCCTTCCCAACATCAATTTTACTCCCCCACACCGGAAAAAGTATTTCCTCTTTTATGCTTTCTAAAAATCTCTTTTTGCATATATCTTTAGAGCACATGTAATCTTATTATTATAACTGTTTATTAATCTAGTTATCTTCCTTCATACTGTATGTTCTATAAGAGTTAATAACCCTTCGCTGAAGTTTGCTGAATGGCAAATCCAAGCGAATATTTACTCTGCATTTAAAGCTGAAATCTCATGTAACTTTGACATCATCAAGACAGTTATCATAATTTTATTGAAAATTATTTAAAATTTAATCAATTAAAAAGGGCATCGGGTTTATTTATTTTTTTGGGGGGGGAGGCATAGGGTTTATAACCCTGACTATGGCAGAATACATTGATAAATCACTGTTAAATGTAAACATTTCAAACTTTTTAAATTCTTTAAGTTTTAGAATGTTACAACAGTGGATTTGAGATAATGTGGGAGAAAATAATGACTAATCAAGTATACTCCAAAATCAAAAATTCCAAATATGAGATAACATGAGAAAAAATTGATAAATCAAATTAATACGTTCTCATATATCTCCAGGGACACCTAAATCTCTAAAGGATGTCCTTGCCAGTGAATATTCTTGTAGATTTCCAGAAAGAAAGCAATCTCAATTTACTCCATTTTAAAATACATTTCACACTTACAAAGCAACTGTTTGAATACAAAATTTTGTCTTGAAAATTATCAGTAGAGAAGAAGAGTCTATTTATTAAATTTGCATAATGAATTCTCATGGGTTGAATTGAATATTTAGAGCAAAATAGTCAAGAACAGCAAACATTAAAATAATTTTAAAAGCCCCACACTGTGTTTGAATAACACAATGTTACAATATGTTGCAGCTGTTAATGACAAGAAATAATGTTTTTAAGGAAGCAATCTTCAATTAATCATTTCCTCTTTTAGTGGAATAATTTATGGAAATGAAATGAGCCTAATAAACCAGAAAGAATGGGAGGAAAGAAAGAAGTTAAATAAATTGCTTCCTTTTGTAACAACAAAAAGTCATGATATCCATCATTTGGCCAGAAATATCATGTTGCTCAAGGCCTTATTTAGTATTTGATTCTCTCCCAATAAAGCAGAAACAGAAGGCATCATGTTTCAGCTTTCCATTTATTTCACTCTCCATTTTAACCCCATAAATGTCTTCCAAGATGGAAATGTTAATAATGTAAGAATCTTTAAAAAAATTGATGTCATGTAGAAAAGACAAAGGTGGGCGAGTTAGTCAACCATATGTTTATCCAACTATTTGATCTCTGTTATCATTTTTGATGGCCTCCCATTTATGTTATTGAAAAGTGGAATTTCATAAATAATATAAAAATAAAACAATTTGGTGGAAGGTCAAATGGTTGTAAATTATTTTAAATATTTAGCAAATTCAGTTAATTACTGAACTACATAAGGAGAAATCTAATTCCAGTTGTTTTCATCACATTGTAATTTTAATATTTTATGGTATAATTTTTTCCCTTCAATAATATTTGCTATTAAAGTTCAAGCAAAGAAGGAAAAGAAGAGTTGCCCATCAATTCTTGGTGACATAGAAAATTGCAGATATGCACTATTTTAAAAAAATATGTTTTTACTGATTTCAGAGAGAGAGGAAGGAGAGGGAGAGAAAGAGAGAGACATAGATCAGCTGCCTTCTGCACACCCTCTCTTGGGGATCAAGCCTGCAACCTGGGCATGTACCCTGACCGGGAATTCAATCCTCAACATTTTGGTGCATGGGAGGATGCTCAGCCAACTGCGCCACACTGGCCAGGGCTCAGATATGCACTTCTTAAGTGTAAACATCATTACTTAAATCTTCCTTACTAGATTCTAGATGATTATCTTCAGAAATAGTATAGGCACTTTATCAATAAGAAAGACTCTAATTTGGCTTCAAGTAGTAAATTGTCTCTCTTTAAGTAGCAGTAGCTAAAAAAGGCATTTCATAGATGATCACCAACTCTTGGGAAGACATAATATATTTAAGAATAAAAAAATTGAAGACAAAAATTTCATTCATTTTAACATTTATTTATATTTTGGGATATAATACTAAGATAGCAATGGACTTAATTTCATATATTGCAGTGCACTTAAAAAACAAATTCTGTAGTCTGTTCTAAGCTATATAATGGATCCTGTTTGTTTATTTATCAAGATAATGCTTAATACAATGCTTCTCCACTGTTTTGTGTGATGTTTATACCAACCAGTTTCTCTGTAAATGTCTGTTGAATGTTAGTTTGCATGCATACATCTAGAAATGAGCACATCTGAATATGAAACTCCATGTGCATAATACATCTACTTGTCAAGTACAAAAAATACTCAAGTAATAAAACTTGAGTGGGAATGCAGCAGCCACTATGGAAAACAGTATGGAGTTTCTTCAAAAGATTAAAAATTGACCTACCATTTGACACAGTGATCCCACTTCTAGAAATATATCCTAAGGAACCCCAAACACCATTCACAAAGAACTTTTATGCACCCCTATGTTCATAGCAGTGCAATTCACTATAGCTAAGATCTGGAAACACCCCAAGTGCCCATCAGTAGATGAGTGGATAAAAATGCTGTGGCAGATTTATACCCTGGAATACTATGCGGCTGTGAAGAGGAAGGACCTTTAGAGCTTTGGCACAGCATGGAGGGAACTAGAGAGTATTATGCTAAGTGAAATGAGCCAGTAGGAGAAGGAAAAGTAACAAACTATCTTGCTTATATGTGGAATATAATAAACAAAATAAACTGATGAACAAAGTGGATCCAGTAATATAGAAGCTTGGAACAAACTGAGGGATCTCAGGGGGGAGGCAGGGAGTTGTATGTGGATGGGGAGAAATTAATCAGGGAACTTGTATGTTTACGGGCATAGCCCATGGATGTGGACATTGGTGTGGGGAGGGCTTGGGGGTGGGATGGATGTGGGGTGGAGGGGATCAGCAGGGTTAAAAGGGAGACATCTGTAATGGTCTCAACAATAAAGGTAATGTAAAAAAAATTAAAATTTTAAACTACTTTGTTTTAAGCCCTAATTTAAGATTTGTCTCTGGTGTTGGGAAATATTTATCAACCAGTATATAGCATTTAAAATTTTATAATTGAACTAGTTTCCAATCTTCCTTGAATCCACAGATACCTGTGGATTTGTGTTTAAAATATTCTTGTCGGTATGTAGTTAGGTAGATGAATAAATGACAGATAGATATGACCAGGGTATTTTAATTTTATTGTTTATAGGTAATTATTGTTTCAGAGAGAGACAATAGTACCTTATTTTTTAGAGATTTATTAATTTAAAATATGAAAATGAAATTGAGGCATTATGAAGTTATTATAAAGCCATCTGAATAGTTATATTTAATGTTGGGCTTACTATCTTGTGATGCTAGAGGCTGCAATGCTTTGTTGCCTAGAGCAGCTGAAACTCAATTACTTAAAAAGCAACACCAATAGGAAGAAATCTGCTGTAATGTTAATTTACTCTATACTGAGCATCTGATATGTCTTTTTTCATAATTGTATAGCAAATGCTTTAGCAAGAAAGCACACATAATTTATATGCCAGAGTAAAATTATCAGGAGCATTTATATTTAAAGACAGGAAACATGGGCTCTGATGTTAAATTTACTTTTTCCTAAGAGGTATGATAGGAGATGATGGAAAATACCCATTTGCTGAAGCAGAAACCTTCCATAAGCAATAATGAAAATCCAGTCTTCCATTTTAATGTTTTCTTTATAAGTTTTAGAACTTAAAAAATACAGCATACTTAAAATTTTTCTCTTTACAATGGTTAAATTTAGGTGTAAAAACACTTGGGTGATCTCTGATGACATATTTAAAAACTTTAATGAAGAACAATGATGGCATAAAATATTTCAAACTTCTTATTCAGGTTGGATGGCCATGTCTGTGCACATATATTATGAATAATTGGATTATTTACTTAAGATAGTATCAGAAGATCACTGTTGTGATGATTATCTCCCATGAAAATAGTTTCAAAAAAGGTTTACAAAAGTTATAGAAGATAATACTGTAGTAAGTTCATTCTAGATGTACACTTCTTCATATTTTAAGATCTCTGATATCTGAATATGTCTAACAGTAGCTCTTGATATGAGCTGAAGTTGCTATCTTCCAGAAAAAAATTTGTTCTTCTGCAAGACACATGAGACCCTACTAATCTGCTATCCCTTTAAAGTCTTGTCTGAGATTTTCAGTCCACCCTGTTGATCAATTCAGAAAATAAACCTTCATGACTTCACCTTGTGGTTCAAGGACTATTTCCTCCCCTTTTCACTACCCATAATTGTGGTTGAAACTGGCACATTTCCTTGGTATCTTCTTCTTCATGGGAATTTATTTATCTTTTTAAAAAATTTATCTTTATTGTTGATAGTATTACAGATGTGTCCCCCCATTGATCCCCTCCACCTGGCATCCCCCCTGCTCCCCGCCGCCTCTAGGCCCTCTCCACACTATGCATCCTGGCTTGATACTGGGACCATCTATTAGATTGCCCTGTTGGGGCAGCTTTTCTTGTTTAGCAGTACATAAAATAATGATGTATGTTACATTCAGTGACATCTTAAACTTGATATAATTTGGTAATTTATTAAAATTAGGGATTTTTTCAGGGCTTACATAATGCTCATCTATCAAATCTTGAGGCTTCTCTTGGGGCTAAATACTCAGGTCCATATTTGGATTTTTCTACATGTATAAAAGAAGCCAAAGCACAGACCAGGTTAGCATTGCTACAAAATACTAAATTTACAACTCTGCAGACTATAAAAATGACACTGCCAAAGATAGTTTATGAAATTTTGATGCCAACCAAGACATAAATTGAGCAAGTTGTGGAGATAATTAAGAAGATTGAATTCTGCAGATGTTTTACTATGGGACACTAGAAAGGAAATGCACATATGTAGAACAGCCAAGGGAACTACTGCAAAGTGAAATGCAATGTTGACATTAAACTAGAAGTTAGGATATAAAATATTTCAAAGATTCAAAAATCTAAGATGATGTTAATTTAAAAACAAAACAAAACTTATAGTGTGGTTTTTCCTTCTCTGGATATGTAGATCATAGTATGACTCATCCCTGTTTAGTAAGGAAGGGGACGGGGAGGTAGTTTAAAGGTAAATTGACTCAGCTACTCGTGTTCTTGAATGCAAAGTCAGACCAGCTCCAATTTTGTGCACAACAGTTATTCTAGGGAAGGAAACATTCTGCAAAAACCTGAGGTTTGTTTTTAGCATTCTGTATGAGGTGTGACGGGGAGGATACGAAGGTCTGCCAGCACATATATATTTAGGTTTTTATACTAAAATTTCCCTAGGTGAATGACCACAAGCAAGGGAAGAGAGAGGTCTGGATCAAGGGGAAGTGGAGCTGGAGTCCTCTGTTTCGCCTAGGCCAGCTCACCGTCAGGGCTGCCTTTAAGCAGAGGGAGCAGAGTGCTGAGTGAGTGTTAAAGGTTTCATCAAGTGGAAAATTTCTTTCACTTAATTCTGAATTATTTCATATAGTCTCTCTATTAGAACCTCAAGATATATAAAATATAGAGTGTTACAAAGTATGTTTACCATCACAGCTGGAACTGATTGTCCTGAAGTGTATAATTTCGCTTCAAGTTGCTTAGCAGCTTTTTGTGAAAACATATCTTTATGTTTCCATATGAGTACAAATATTTTATTTCATGTGAGATGTGACATTAGCAAGACAACATACATGACTTAATAGGGCTGAGTTCTGGATTTCTGCCCATTTTACTTTCAAGTATTGATAACACCTATTCCAAGATAATTCACTGATTCCCAAGGTAAGACTCAGCCTGGCCATACGGGTATGCCTGACTTAGTTTCCAGACATTTAAAATTTACTATAATCTTTGGTATATATATATTTTTATGCTTGGTCAATTATGAAACAAGTAGACAAGGAATTAAGAAGCCTTCAAAAAGGGAATGTTTTACTGCTGCAGAGCTTCTTGGACTGTTTTACCATTTCCTCCCATATATCATAAGCATCTACTTAGGGTTGTTCACACACACACACCACCCAGGAACATTGGACCACAGCAATTCTTTTTCCTCTTTACAGCATGCAATTCGATGGAAAAGTCAGAGGGAAACTTGATTCATGTTTATTTTATTTTTTATAGATAAACAATTCTATATTACCAATTTTTTATAGGCTTTCACTAATCTAATTTCAGCAAAAAAAGAATTTTAAAATCTGAAGCACTCTCTAATGCCTAGTCACTCAACAGTCAACAACATTAATCTATTCACAGTTTCACTTTTAAAAAAGGAAATAAGTCTTTGGTCAGCTTTTCCTTGTATATGTACACTCATAATTCCAGCATATATATAATTAAAAAAAAAATACTAACGGATTTTGAAGGGACCGGATTTCTAAAAAATGGATGTATCTGTAAAATATTGTATTAAAACTGTATTGTATTAAAATTGTAAAATAATTTATTGTATTAATCAGTAAAATATAAATATACATTTATATATAAAATTCTGTAGCAATCTTTGAAATATAGCATAGCAGCCTACATATACTGACATGTAATAATTATTTATTAATTGATATTTCTTAAGAGATTTTATTTCTGAATATGTTAATAACAATGTATGAGAAATCATTTTTATAAAAACAACAGATGTTATTTAGTTCAGATCACTACTGAAAAACAAAACAATAAGTATCTGTGCTATAGCTTGAAGTATTTAGATCATTCAACAAATATTTATTAAATAGCTACATGATATTTATTATCATGATATTCATGACTTCATCTGTTACAGCCCTAGAGATATGAGAGTGAGCAAAATAACAAGGCCCGTACCAGTGTGGAGATTAAAGTCTGATGAAAAATGAGCTCTAGGTACATCATCTTATTTCTTCTATTTCCAGTTATTATCATCATCTTCTCCATAGCTAAGCAAATAGATTCTTTAATACAGTGAATCCATATTTTGTAAGACTGCATAGCTTAAATAGTGCTTATCATAATTCAAAATTTTTACATGAAGTAGATTAATAGAAGGCCAGTGAATGCTTTGTTGTCCACCTGAGTTATGCCATTTGAAAAAATTAAGGAGGGTAAGTCAATAACGCACTATATCTGTACAATGACAAAAATTCATAACATTTTACTCCAATAGAGTGGTATTTTTTTTCTTTAAAATTAAAACAATAACAGACAGGAAAGTCCTTGGCAAGAAAATTTTGCAAGCAAAATGGACCCAAAATATAGGCTAAATTCATGGCTACCTGTCTCCCGGTATTGGGATCCTCCAAACACCCCTGTGGGTGTTCATTAACTAGATACTAGTACATACAGGATACATGAGAGGGGATCTGGCTTTCCGAAAAGTAGCTAGATTTTGGAAGGCATGCTAGGGTGCTACTTATGCAGTGTGTTTTCTTTTGTTACATTCATGAAACATTAATTCTACATGCAGAATTAGTAGATCAAATCCAAGTTAAATGATAAAAATATTAGATCTTCCTTTAAGATTAATGTAAAATGCACCAAAAAAGTTAATGAGATAATTATGTTCAATTTACAGTTTAGCTATTTTTAACTATGAATTCTTTGTAACAGTGATGTCATTGATAAGTTTCCCCAGCAGAGGGAAGCACAGCTTCATTATTATTTTTATAAAGGGTTGAAGTGGGAGAGAGATATTCTACATTTTTACTCCATTTTAAATGAAGATTGGTTGGTATTTCAGCATTAAATGAGGAACTTGACATTAAACAGGTCTTGACATCTTTTAGGAGGCATCAAATGGACTTGGTCCGAAATCCCCAGTTCAAGAGAATATTGCATTAGTAAATCAGCGTGAAGACATGGGAATTATCTTCTACTTGACTAGGATATCCAATAACAATATATTGGGGATCATCAGCATGTTAATGATTATTTTGCATGACTTATTTTAAGAGTACACTTTTTTCTTTGACATATTTGAATGAATATGTTTATTGCCTACTACTCTCACGTGACTACTATATATGAAAGCATGTACATAAACTGGCTTCTTTTGCTAATATGAGAACATAGAGCTTTATTGAAATCTTTAATTTATCATACCTACAAGAATAAGACATAATTTATTTTTTTGTGTTCTTTAGAATTTTCTTTGTTCTTGATTTTCTTTCCCTTTAGTTGCATTTCTGTAAGTATTCTGGGAAAGGTGTGTGCCCTGCATATGTGTGGATATGCACTATTTCTTGAGATTTTATCCTGGTGTTAGCAGGCTGAAAGATGAAAAATGTTGTAACTTACCATGGTGTTGTAAGTCTGAACAGTGAGTTAGTGGGTCTCCATTTCTTATATCTTGTCGTCTTGTGCGTCTAAAACAATTCATTTAAAAGTTATTATTGTATTTTTGTTCTCTCTTGGGAATTGTCATAAGAATTAAGGTGAATAAAAAATCAAAGACTCTTTTAAGAGTTTATTGAAAGAGATACATCTGTGTCTGACTAAAGGATTTTTTAAAAGTAGCTCATTGTATCTGTAATAGCAGTCTCCAAGATGATAAAAATGGGGAACAGTATACAAATGTATTAACAATGTGTTAAAAGTCTTTCAAAGTCATTGATAATGAAAATTCATTTTTTTTCCTACTGGCTATCAATCAATAAGAATCTAACATCTAGAAAATCCTAGATTCTTAACATCTTAAATTCTGATTCTGAGCCAAGATCACAAAATATAGAATAGCAACCCATTTCTTCAATAAACAGAATTAAATGTGTGTTTTTTCTGACCACTAATGAGGGAATAAGCTTGAAACTTAAAACTCAAGCGAATATTCTCTCTCTCTTAACACATATATATAATTTCATAAATAGACTTTTGTTAAGTTTAAAAGTATTAAGATTATGGATTGTATTTTTAAGCTAGTTTTTAATTTTCTTTCATGGTTGCTATAACAACCCATTTAAAACAAAATATTTCATTTATGATCGTAGGGCTATGATTGCAAACCAATTTACCTGCGAAGTGAGTGAAAGAAGGAAAGCAAAAACATGCATTGAAGAGTGAGGCCTCTTTTTTGTCAGAGGAAGGCAAGAGAGAAGACAATGAAAGAAAAGCCCACTTTGCTAGAAAAATCTAAATGAGTTTCCCTACATTGTACCGCTCAGATCATGTTAGTCGCAGTACATTCTGGGTGTCCTGTCTGCGCTTAGCTGACAGTTGACCGGGAAGAAGGAGGGTGGCTCTAGCCATTGTGGTGCAAACAAGATGTGTAGTTCCAGAAAGAGGCTGGAAATGGAGACTGGCTCTGTGTAACAGACTGGAAAAGATTGGGGACACTTGCCCAACTGTTTTCTGCATCTATTTTAATGGGTATTGTCTTTCTGTAAAGTTAGTTACAATCCCTGAAAAGAGCTCTCACAAGGGCCACTGAGAATTGCAAACATGGAATTTTTTACTGTATTCGTAAATTTAGAAGTCAAAGTATTTATAGATTCCTATTTGTAGAATTGATGAGACTGTCAACAGATGTTGCACATTTCAAAATTGAGCCAACAAGAGAACTTGTGAAACATGAACCACAAAGCACTTGGGAAGGCATTTTTTACTGCATCTTAAGCTTTTGAAAAATGCCATCACAAAGAATATATAAATAATGTGAGATCTCTAAACATCCTTTTCAAAGACACATGCAGTTGGATTAAGTAAAATCTGCAAGGCACAACAAAATGTGTTAATAATAATCCCTTCAATCATGGACTGCAGATATGCAATAAGCATATTTCAAAATATATAACATACAGCTTTTTAACATATGATAGCTGTAGTTATGATTTTTAATCCTTCATAGCTTAAAATTAAAATGGTTACTAAATCAGTCACATTTCCTCTCACATGGGAAGGAAATAATAGTCAATTTTAGTTCAAACATGAATTCACATTTTTTGAGCAACATTAAAAGCCCTATAGAGTGAAATGATTTTAGGAACCATAAAATTTTAATCAAATAATTAAGTGCTGTAAAAACTGCACATTGTAATTTTTTAAACTATCCATGGTATCATTAATCAACAATAAATATCTCCACACTAAGTTTTTGTTTGAAATTTACACTTTTAGCAAAATCAATAGGTATATGAAAATGATACAAATATTTCATCTCAATTCTGAACGTTAAAGGCTTAAGAAAACTGTACTTACTAAATGGGATAGGCTAATACTACATTTACATTTAATATTATTAACTATGTTTTCATCCATATGGACTGATTATATGATAAATTAAAGTTGTAGATGATTTACCACTATAGTCAATGTTATCTAAAGTGTGGAATCAACAGGTTTCAGTAGATATTAGGGCAATTTCTTTCCCTTAATATTTTTCCAAACATTTAAAATGAAGCAAATGTTGTACAACACACTTCACTAGCAATGAAAAATATACATGTTCATAGCTTCTTGTAAAACATTAACTACGATAATAAAAAACAAATTTTATTGCTCTTAAAATGCCTTTGCTTGATAATGCTGATTTCTATTTTATGTTTCAGTAGTTCAGTGTACATACTATTAATCTTTAGGTTTATTTTTGCAAGATATTTTATATTACTTTCATCTATCAATGCTGGGTTTTTTAAATAGTGGTAAATATCAACACAGCCATAAAGTGGTAGAAAACATGTTGAGATAACTATTTAGTTAACGTAAGAAAATGTTTTTATTTTTTAAAGCAAAAGTAAATCAAGTTTGTATACAACTTTTAGGATGTGCTAAGAGTTTCCTGAAGTATAACTGAGCCTCTTGAATATAACACTATGTCAAATGATCAAATGTCTGTTCCTAAGGCATTCAGTCTCCCAGACAGCAACTTAGTTATGTTTTCTGTAAATATGTTTTAGATAAAGTCTGGGCATACCTTCACATCTTTTATTCAAGCATGGCCTAAAAAATACTTTAAAGTTTTTTCAAAAGTATACTTAAAATATTTGTATAATAGATATATACAGATTGATAAATATTTTATTATGTAGTTTTATATTTTCATGATACTATGATAATATAGCAGCCTTTAAATTTGGAGGGTCAACTAAAGATATATTTGGGTCAAATAAAGATGTATTTTGATCCCAGTTAATCAACGTTTTACAAAATGTGGCACTTTCAAACCTAAAAACAATTCTTTTAAACTTTTTATAATTGGGTCCCTGTGTACTCTCTAAGACTCTAAAGGGAAATAAATAATTTTGTCTGAGAATTTTCTGTACATCCAAGGACATAAATTGCCTTATTACGATTTAAAACCAAGATAGGCTGTTGCTGGATTGAAAAAGAAGGACATTTGTGTCAAAAAGCACAAAGTCCAGTCTAGTTTCTGTTTGTGACTTTTTTCTGTGGCTTTGACCCTCAGTTTTCCCCCCGGTGTAAAATGAAGTTGCACAACTCAATAATTTCCAAGTATAAACATTCAAGGACATTACTGTGATGCTGTAGATGTCCTCCAGTCATTTATTAAAACCATTTGTCCCATGACATTTGTACCCAACTATCCTATTATACATATTTCTCATTGGTTCCACTAATTAAGGAAAAAGAAAAACAAACCTCTAAGCCTCTTTCTGTGCATCAAAAAAAGTTGGCATACTTCTATGAAGAGCGCTGTTTCACAACTGAAACCAAGTACGATAAACAGCAGACACTGTGTCGCTTTCTAATGTCCTGCCTACCTCTTCGCAGTAGGGAAGTAGCGGGAGCAGGAGGCCCCGTCCCAGGCACAGTAGGGGTCCCGGGCCAGGCAGCACTCGGCGCAGGCCTTCCCGTAGACGTCGCACCGGTGGAGGGGCAGCTGGGCCACCCCCGCCGTGGAGCCAAGATACAGCTGTTGCTGTAGAAAGAATAGCAACATTTGTTATGACAAAACGATCTTGTTTTCCAGACGTATTAAAAAAAAAAGTTTATACATGTCAGAGAGAAATTTATGTTTGTGGGTTTAAAAAATCTCGGTAGTTTCTTCAAAGGCCTGGCAGATGATGTGACCATTTAAAACACAGCAAGATCAAAATTTAAATATTTGGCTACAGCAGGTGTGTTTTATAAGTATAAGACTAAGGGAGGACAAAGGAAGACAGCAATCGTTATATGCCTATTACACCTAAATAAATAAAACAAATTAAAAGGCAGTGAGACATTGAGCAACGTTCAAACCTTCAGTTTTTTGTCCTTAGGTAGCTGGCTTGTTTTTACTTCTATTGTGCATACTTTGATTAATCAGATTATCTACATTGCCATGTGTACCTGAAGCATCGATCATTTGCTCTGACTCTTGGGTGCCCTATTACATCGCTTGGGATGTGTTTCAGGGCATTTATGGGACACTTTGCCCAACAGCAACTGTGTTGTCCTTGCACTAGCTCCAGGAAGATTACTTAAAAAAAACCCCACTTAATTACTTCTCATTTGAAAGGTCATAAAGAATGAGATCAAGTACACTCTGGCTGGTGCAATAGACTTAACCAAAAAGCTAGGGTATTGTGGACAGTGCTCTACTGGGCATTGAGATACCTGGATTCTAGGTCTTGCCCTACATTAACTCTCTGTGTGATCTGGGGATATTCACATAATTTTTCTAAGACTTATCCATAAAATGAGCATGTTTAAATCTTTAAAGTATGCATCCAGATAAAATGTTCTGCAATGCCATTATCCTCAATGGGTTTGGAGTTACCCAATAAGGCAGAATATAGTGGGGGGGGAACTTTCTAGTAGCAGCTAATTCAGGATTTCAGTACAATATGAAAAATGCCTTTAACAAAGCTGAGCCAATGTAGCATATCAATTGCAGATTCATCTAAGCACAAAATGAAATATAAATACAATTATTTTGTGTTTTCTTCACATTTGACTCTAATTTGTGTCATAGTTCCCTTTTTTTTTGCACTAAAGGGTTGAATAAAAGCTGTGTAAATACTAAAATATGTAACAGTTTTCCTGGGAAAGATCTTAAAAGTGTATTTTAATTTCTCAACTATATAAATAAAAAATAAGTTGCAGAAAAGCTGGTCTCTGAACCATGTGTGCTCTTTTAAATATTAAAAAATGGCCTCATAGTCAGCAATGAATATAAATAAAATTGCATTTCTAAAAGACTTTCAAAGATGGACTACATATGTGAATAAATAAATAAGGTGAATAAAAACTGAAGTATCTATTAGAATTAAATAAATTATTAAGGCTATAAGGAGTACTTACATAGAAAAAAATTCTGTGCTTTCAAGCTAACCAACTAACTTTTATCTTAATACAAGAAAGGGAAAGAAAAGAAATCATGAAAAACATATTAAACTAAAAAAAGAGGAACTAAGAGGCAAGAAGTAATACAATAAAAAATAAACCATTGTGGAAGCAGCTATCCTGATAGATATTGCTTATTTCATTCCAGTAAGTGAAAACTATTTACAGTATATAGTATTCTAGCATAGTATAGGGTACATACCACAGCTGCCCAACTTTTTACTATATTCATCTTTTATTACTCTATATTGAAAAATGATACACATCACAGCAAATTAAGAAATGATAAGTCCCTGGGAGGAAAAGATGAAGTATCATCTCTTCTCTCAGCTTTTCATTGAGAGACAATTAAATTGTATCTGAAGGCATCTACAGTATGCAAGAACAGTTGACCATAATTTGAAAAATATTAAGAGAGAACTTAATTAATGGAACTTTCCCCCTTTCCCATTCTTTATTTCCCTCTTCCAAAAGCATCATTAAAAAAATAAACTTAGATTGTATTGAAAGCAAGCAATCTCAATGTAAATTTAAAAATGAAACAAACACATAATACTTAAACAACAATTAAATTAGTTAAAATGGGGTAGCAAAAGTCAGAAACATAGTTGGCACTGGTGAGTATGGACATGCTGAACCATATATTGTGGTCATGACTATTTAAAAAGCTATTGATCAAATTGGTCATACCTAATCAAAAGATCTCTATGTTTGTCCAATAGCTCTTAAGGAGTATGAGCAAAATTCATACTTATAATTTTTAAAAAATATGACATTTGAGTAGAAAAGGAGTTGTTATTATTTAAATAATATTTAAATTTGCTATATCCCTTTAAGAGAAAAACAGAGAAATAATACATGGGAGGAATAGAAACCCCCAATATAGCAACTAAAACTATTGTAATGAAAATCTAAAGTTGATAAAATGCCAAAAATTAAATACAACTCAATGGCTAGCTTATATTTTACAATTATTCTGCAGTACTATTAATGATTTGTGAAACCAATTATGCCATCGCAATGAAATACAGGGGAGGGTTGCAGGCACCATTGAGCATAATCCAGTCACTAGCAAGTAACCTGATGTGCTTTTTCTGCCCAATTTAACATCTCCATAGGCTTTCTCACTATCTTCCTTAACAAGTTGCAGGTCATAAAGCAGGAGATGAGTCCATTTATCCAGAAAATTAGTAGTAACACTGCTTATCCCTCTTCCCCCTTGAAACTATTGCCTCACTTTTAAAATTTCCAGGAGCATGAAGGAAATTGAGTCACATCTTAACTCAGGAGCAGAGAGCACATCAGGTTACTTGCTAGCCACTGGATTATGGTCAAACTTTCCCTATTGGAAAATAAAGGCTGGGGACACTTTCTTCTATTACTGTATTTTAAATTGATAAACTGTTTTTTGTTTGTTTTTTGGTGAAATGTATAACATTGAATAGGTAATTCTTGAGATAGCTTTAAAATATTTGAAACAGAAAGAAATGTTTTAAGATACCAGATATAATGTAATTAAGATTGGCAATGAGACTCAGCAGAGAACAAACATCTTAACAAATCATTACAGGAAAAAACATCCCAGTCTCGCTTCCATCCTGGAAATCCCCAGATTTGCTTGCCAACATTTGACAATTTTTAGATGAGAAGAACAGGTGAACACATACTTCTGAAGTGTGAAATAACAGTATCAGGTCAATAATATCTGCACTCTGAGTTTCTGTAAGTATCTTGGAAGTTATCAACCATTTTGGCTTGTATGTGTGGAAAAAACACACATTGAGTTTTATTGGCGCAGTATTTTAGTGTCTTGCACAAGGGGTAATGCATAGTCAGAGATAAAACAGTTCGGAGATAAGATTAGCCAAATGATTCTCATATGAAACAGTTCTGTGTGTAAGTTTTCAGTGCAGTGAATGACGGGCTCCCCACTCCATTCAGGTTTTATTTCTACTAGGTTATTTAATAATTAATTATTAATTCAAATCAACATTCAAGTCTTTTAAAAATATAGTTACCAGTTATATATTGGATAGAAAGGCTAGACAACATTTGTGGGGAAAAAGGTAATTGGTGAGTAGTTAAAATTATATTTGTTTTGTACATGTCATTTAACATTTAGAAGTCATTTGCGTTCAAGTGTCTCGCCAAGCATTCATTCAGTGTGAGTGGAAAAGACTATTAACATGCTGTCCATAACCTATGAATTCATGGAGTTTAATAACATCATTTGGCAGTGACTGTTTTGCTGTTTTTCCTTCATATTTGCCAAACTAAATGTTTTCTCTAGAATATAATACTACTGAAAAAGTAAAATTACCTTTAAATTCAAGATCTCCAAACATATATAGTCCAGTGCACAATTTTATTAGCCTATAAAATGTATTTTGTTTTTATGTACAAATAAATTAAATTATGAACTTATATTCTAAAATATTCACTACTGTTATTTTTAAAGGACAGTTAGATAGATGAAAATAATTATTGGGCAAATGATATTACAATGACCAAAAATGCTATAAAGAAAAATTTGCAACAAATAATAATCTAAAAATACACTTATGAGACATATATGAGATTGGTCAAAACAGCAGGGCAATGAAAATATCTTTAGTTTTCATTCTACAAGCTTGTTGTAAAAACATTCATTCTTTTCTCTCTTTTTGAACAACTGTCACTAAATCTGTAAAGTTGGATGGATCATAAATATATCCAGATATCTGAAACACAAAATTAAAAAAATGTAGAATACTGATTTTAATACATAATGATAGTACCTGCTTAGTGGAAAGCTCCATAGCTGAAATAGTAGTTGGTTCCTAAAGAAGAAAAAGAAAAAAATGTGAACCTTTGGTCAATTATAAAAGTTATTAATTAATTAACATAGAACACAAACATAAGTTTTCAGAGAGAAAACTTCAGTGTGGGTAAGAAGCAATATAATGGAGAAATAAGACACATGAAAGAAACTTCATAGATAAGTGTTAAATGTGTAGAATAGGCAATAAGAGAGTGTTCATGTCTTCCAGCGAAGACCATTAGGAGCACACCTGTGGTGGGTCAAGTTGGGTTTATTGCTCAGTGTAGTTCTGGATGCCATGGAACCTCCCAGTAAGTATTAGAAGGACTTAAACCTTTGGGGCTTGTGTTAGGCGATTTGACAGAGGGTTCGAGGAAGTGGGGTTTTGCTCTGCATTGGATGCTATCAAAAAGCAGAGGCAATTCTATAATTAGGTATCTTTTTCAGTCTTATTGAGAAGGAAAGAAGAACAGAGTGATGATAGGACAGTGGTTAGAAAAAAGTAGCACTCACTCACATAGGTAAGATAGGGGGATTTGGTCAATTTTTATGGTTTGGACAACGTTTATGTTCTTGTCTATGTTCAGATATAATTACAGAATGGTCTTGCTTTTCTCTTAATTCATCATGGTCTCAGAGTGGCCCTGTGGGATGTTGGTGCTCTGTGAAAATATGTATGTTCAACTGGAGAACAATGCGGCCTTGGCTGGGAGTGCCAGGACAGCTCCCAATAACACCAGTGACAAGCTGATAGTATCAGGCTAGTTTCCAGTCGTTGAGGACTATGCACGCTCAGTTGGGATGAAATCACCATTAACTGTTCTATTGAAGCCTATCAAGTTGGGTTTGTTGCTCACTGCAGTTTACTAACCCATTGCAGTTCCGCACTGCTCAGAAAGTGTTTGAAAGGACTTACATCTTTTGGCTTGTGTTAGGTAATTTGAATATATGTAGTCAGCATAAATAAAGACTGTTCTTTGATGAACTTAGACCACCAAGAGGCTACTCACGTGAACACATTAGCTTATTCCTCTTAGATTTGCGTTCATTGAACTCTGCTCCATCATATCTTTCATCAGTGACAAACCCACCACTAAGAAGGGGGTTGCTTAGGGGTTTCAGAGGTGGCTAATGAGAACAAGGCTTCATAGAAAGGATAATCTCAAAAGGTCTCATTGTGTAGGTGGCTGAAGCTGAGCCCTAAACAAAATGCAAAGAGCTGAACTCTGGAGCCAAACTGTGCGGATTCCAACAGTAACTCAAACCTGGCCATAAATGTGATATTTAGTGAGCTACATAACCTCTTTGTATTTCAGTTTTCTCATCTCATAGGATGGTTAAGAATATTAAATGAGTTAATAAATGTAAAGTACTTTACAAATGTGTTTGTTTCTCTCTTCTCTCTCTTTCTCTCTCTCTCTCACACACACATACACACTCCTATATACTTTCCTTGCTTTAGTGTTTCTCTTTAGTGCTTATTACTATCTGGAAATACATGTGTTTTCCTCAACGTCCCAAAGCAGAATTTGAAGTAAGCTCTTATCTCTAGTGGACAACAGGAGTGAGGAACTAAGAATTGAGAGGAAGGAGGGAAAGTCAATAAAAGGATGTGTCATTGAAGCCACCACTGAGAGAAAATCTGAGAACAGTGGGCAGTGACTGCCAAAACTGTCTCCTGTGGTTTACACCAAGAAAAGTATTTATTCATTCCATTACTCAGAGGATGCCCACAGGGAGGTTAAACCTCCCACACTCCCAGTTGTGACTCGTTTGCCCTTTTGCCTGCTGTCAGAGAAGTCCTGGGGCAGAAAGTGAAAGACACACAGTAGGAATTAGAGCTAGGCTGATAGGATATGAGAAGGGTCAGCAGAAGTATCTAACACATCTTCTTAATTATTGCCTGCCCCCACCACCCCTACGCCCACACACACAAGTTTAGGACAGGAATTTGTTTTATTCACTGCCATATCACTAGCACCTGGGATTGTCCCTGGCATTTAGAAGTCTTCCTTAAGTATTTGTTGAATGAATCAGTAAATTAACGAAAGAAGGTTCTAACAATTTTCACCTTTTTCTCCCATCTCTTCTATTTTGCCCAGTACAGTCTGCCCCTTCCACTGAATTTGTATATGAGGTAAAGGCAGCTATCATTTAAAAGTCCTTAATTCTTCATGCTTGGCTGAAATTTCTTCAAAAACATTCTAAATATTTTATACTACTTGTCTTTACTTGTTTATATCCCACTCAATGCCATTCATCCCTTGACCCACCGAGTCTAGCCCTTACTCAGGAGGTTGCCTAAAATTCTCAGGTGCAGAAATCACCAAAAGGACTGCATTGTTGAATGGACACTTTCAGCCTATATTATTATTTCTGGACTTTGTTTATATGGCACTATTGACAATTATTTCTTCTTGACTGCTTTCAGGATTAAATTTCCATATGTCTTGGAACTCTTTATTGACACCTTATTTAGACTTTTTCAGAGTCTTCTCAACCCTTAGGCATTCCTCACATGTTACCTTTCTTTTGCAGAATCCTTTCCACTCTCCTTTGGATGCTACATTCTTTGCCTGGATTGCTCATCCACTCTTGTGGTTTTACTTATCTACTATATGCTATAGAACTGAAAATTTCTACTTCAAACCATGAGCTGAGCACAGGATTTTCTTAAAAAATTTAAGACCTTCATAAGCAATATTGAAGCAATTATATTTTTCCTCCTACCAGAATTTGGCAACTCTTAATGAATATTATTTTCATAGCAATATGTTTGCTTGCATGAATCCAGTAAGAATATGTTCTCTTTATAATAGAACACATAAAGCCAGTTTCCAATTGTGGCTTTATTAACCTAAACTTCAATTGAAATGTCATATTGGAGAGAGACATGCCTAGACCCTGGATGTCACCAGAAAGCTTTAAGAAATTAAGATTGACTTAGGAAGCTGATAAAAGCCCCTTGGAGAAATGGCCTAGTACCTTGCTTATTTACATGTTTCATGGCAGTCTCTCCAAGTAAGAAATGAAGGTGGCTTTCCTGGAAGATGGCAAAAGAGAACCCCAAGACATTTTGGGAACCTTGAGATCTTGAGGAATCCACTCAAACCCATAGGTACTGAAGGCAAAGACTGATGGCAACTATGTAGCTTGGCTTCTTCACCCTGAGAGGCTGATTAAAGTTCAACTGGAGATTCTAGTGAAGTAGATTTAAGAGAGTCTACATGACCAATTATTATTCTTTTTGTGTTTATGAAAATAATGAGGCCAAATTGAAGGTGGATTTAATGCAGTAAATGAATTGATCTTAATTTGGCTCTGATAAAAATGAAGGTGATTTTAGGGGAGGAAATCATGTTTCAATAAAATCTATAACACACAGTTGTGGATGTGACACTCTATTTAGTTTTATTTTTCACCTACAAACTGAATTGGATTCTTAATTTTCTAGTTTTCTTCCAAATTAATGTTTCATTTTTCTCCCATCCTTTGACTTGGAATTACTAAGAACTAAACATTTTTTTTTCCCTGAGCTTTGCACTTGCAAATTACAGCTAAAGGACTTGATATAACTTTGAGAAATTATCACAATAGCTCATACTTAAACAATCTTAGTGACTAATGCTGTGTAAACAATGCAGAATTTATATCACCAGAGATATTCAAACTGCAGATAAGGAGGAGTTATCATATTGTCACTGCTTGCTTTCATTCTAGCAAAAGTAACTTACATCTAAAAATCTTTTTGACTGACAGTCTTACAAACTCAGAAACTAGTTTATAATTTGCTGTGATCATTAACCTTTGTCTTTTCTTCTATTTCCATAAGCATATCCCTTATTAAATACCTGATTTCTTGTTTACACAATATAAGTCTCACTTTGGGAGCCCATCTGCATTACCACCTCCTGAAATGACACAACAATTTAACTGAACTGACTTATTTTCAAGACTATGTAATTGAGTCAATGATATGAAGCAATCTACCAGCTTCGCTTCTAGAATGGTACAGTTCCATACCAAGATGATGATGCTTTGGGGATTCCAGCCCATTCCTACTTCGGAAGAATCAGCTAACAGCTTCTCTGTTCCAGTTCAGATCTCATTCCCTTTTTCGCCTTAGATTAAGCAGGGAGAGACTTCCATACCCTTTGTAGCCAGGGTCCACAACCCTTGTCAGCAGGAAGCAGTTACTGAAGACATACCATCCTCCTTATCACCCCTAAACTATTTCCCTAAAATATTTCAGGGATGGAAGTCTCTGAGGGGGAAATGAGACAGGTTTGTAAGCCAGGACAACTGGAATAGGGAAACTGCCAAACAGTTTACAGCCATCTGGTAAATCACAAAATCCTGTCTTCATAGCCAAGGAAACAAGAGTAAATGGTTCACACCTCTCCTCCCTAACCAGAGGGTAAATAGCCTGAATCACCTTACTCAGTGAGATGGGCAGCAGAAACCCAGCTAGTATCAGTTGTGCCAACCACACCCGAGGGCAGATGAAGTTAAGGGAATAAATCTTATTTTCACACACCAGCATAAAGCTGATGAATATTCTATTGAGATCCTCCCCTAAGACCTTCCTTAAACACCCAAGCTTTAAAACCCTTAAGACAAAGTACCCAGTGCTTGCTCTCCCTTCAGGGAACATGCCTGTTACTGTGCCTTTCCCTTCTTCTTTCCCCACAGCCCTGAATCTCCTAAACTCTAAGGGACCCCACGAGACTTGCAGCCAGGGGAACAATGGGCAGCGGCAGCTTGTCCTGGCCTAACCCCTTGAACCTGTCCCCAAGGCCCCCTTTTCTCTGACTTCCCAGTGAGCCAAAGCAGCCCTGCCTAGGCTCTCTCTTGTTGCTTCTTCTGTTCTAAGCCCTTCCTTGTTTCACTGTCCCCAGCTTTAATAAATGTACTCTTTTTTAAAAATTTATCTTTATTGTTGTATTACAGATTCCCCCCCCCATTGATCCCCTTCACTCCACATCAGCCCCACCCCCAGGCCTTACCCATACCATTGTCCGTGTCCATGGGTTATGCATATTTGCATATAAGTTCTTTGATTAAAATAAAATAAATAATAGAATAAGAAAAGACAGCCTGCCTGAGACACAAATAAGATAAATGATTTAGAATGTAAATTAATTTAATTAGGATAATTTAGAGACCATTTTCATAGTTTATATTAATGATATTAAAAATAAATATTTTCTATAAGATTAAAAACCATGAAGACAACTATGATGAGAGGAATGTCTATCAATTTTCTTTATGCAGAGATATGATCTTTAGAATTTAGTATGGTAGCATCAAATCACAAAAATCAAGGGAACAATTCATTACTTAAAAAAGACAAAGCTGACAATTTTATTTAGTTTTGTATAGTATTGGAATCAGTGGACCCAAACAGAGAATTTAGAAGCCTTAGAAAGATAAATTTTCCATAGCAACTTCTTCAACTCCAAAAGTTTTACATGAGAAATAATTATGTGATTATGTAAGCAGCTAACTTCAAGCAAACTTTCATGAAATATATTTTACAGTCAAGATGCAAGAAAGGTGCTTCTTAGAGAATTATTAACAGTTTAGTATAATTGAGGTGAAAGTTAGATACATTTAAGTTCTTTGAAAATCTTAAGTGAAAGTATATAAAAGTGAAGCTGATTAGTATTTAAGATTTCATGTTTGCTGAATTACATATCCATAAGGTAGATGAAAGTGAATTATTTCATACATAAGTTGTAAAACAAAGCAAATCCCAATCCACACCAAACTTGCATCGTATCACATTATGATTTCAACATTCCTAAATTAAGATCTTAAAATCCCTTAATTAAAAGAAACTTATTTTATAAACTAGAAAATTAATAACAGTTTGGAATAAGGTATACTATATGCTGTCTGTGGTTGAATTTTAATAGATAATATTTTAAAATGATGTCCATTTAAATAAGCTATATTTTTTTCTGAGAAATAGCTGGTGGTGAACATGATTTCCATTTAAAGCAGATGCAACTTCGTAAGCATTTTTTCATGTAAACTGGTTCATTTGCAAATTTAATTGGTGTTCAAGTAAAAATGAGGTTAAAAATTTAGCATCTTTTCAAGATTTTCTATGACTCTGATTTACTATATATCTTTTCAGATATTTCAATCTGGTCCTTATTAAACTTTTGTGCTTGCGTAGCTTTTCAACCTACTGATCCCAGGAGAATCTGACTTAGCTCCCTGGATGCTAATTCATCCTTTAGAATGAATTAATAGTCTAGGTTTTGGAAAGCATCAGTTATGTTTTACATTTGAATGAAAATTACACTCTTTCATGTATTTGCTCAGCTGTTCATGGAATATTGCATAAATTGGGTTTTGCATGTGATATTGATGTAACTGCCTTGCAATCCCTTGCAGTCAATAGGACTATAAATAAAACCCATTGTACTAAATGTACTGCAACTTGATGTAATCCTCCACTGTCTCAAAAGTAAAACCCTCTTTGAACTGGAAAGAAAATCCTTCATTGAGTAAAGTAAAAATCTACATATGTCTGACCTTGATACCTTTTGAATATTTTTAACAAGATATGGATGCAGAATTTTCAAGCATTTTAAGAGACTTTTATTTATCTAACTAGTTAACAATAGCTACCATTTACTAGTAATCTTAATAATAAAAAAAAAAAAAACTTTAAAAAATTATGAACTGAAGAAGCTGAGGATCGACTGACTGTAACCAACATGTTCAGGATCACATAGTAAGTCTGATTTAAATACAGATTTATGATTACAATAATATTTGGAATTAAGTTTGTCTTAGTATTTTAATACCATTTTGAATACGTAATGACAACTCAAAGTCATTTCTAGAGTCCTATAACAATGCCAATTTTACTTCACTTCATATTACCTATTAAAATTTTATTCTAAAGTGGAAATTTTTATTGCAGAGGAATTTTCCCCCCCTTATACTCTGATTGGGATTTGATTGCACCCAGATAAAAGTGTCTTGGATGTGACCGAAACCACTGGAACGACGTTCTGTGATTAGCCAGGGTGTTTCCCTGAAACCAACCTCACAATGGTAATGGACATAGTACTGGCTTTTATTCAGAATTTATATGAGATTTAGTGATTCAGTCTATCAAGGACACATAATGTACACGGTCTCCTGGAGATCCTATGGTAAATTAACTGGTTGGTAGGCATTAAATGTCTTTCTTTTTAAAATCCAAGAGTATCTGATACTACCATGACCCTAAATTTGTTCCCTGTCTATTTACCTTGTCAAATTACCATCATGCTCAGGTTAACCATTTGTAATTTTATTTTATGTTAAATAGAATGACTCAAAAGGCTCCAGTAGAAATACAGAGACTGCAACATTTCTCTGCTTTCTTCACTGTATATAGCAACTGCTTTAATGTGTTGTGTTTTTTTCTTCCCACTGCAAAATTAAACAAAGTTTGACAGTGAAATATTCCAATTGCTAGACCACAATATATGTATGAACTTTGCCTGATAGAATAGAATGTTGAAAGTAAATATTTCTCTAAACTCTGCCCAAATATGTTTTGTCTACTTGAGGACCGAAGAAATAATGACAATAATGCATAGCAGAGAATATAGAAGTGAACTGGAACATTTATCTATGGAAAGAGATGTGTTCTAAGTTGCAAACAATCTTTTTACAAAATCATAAACTCATAAACAA
The DNA here is from genome assembly GCF_964146895.1 of Miniopterus schreibersii. Lineage (NCBI taxonomy): Eukaryota > Metazoa > Chordata > Mammalia > Chiroptera > Miniopteridae > Miniopterus > Miniopterus schreibersii. The sequence goes on from NC_138118.1 coordinate 52,372,311, forward strand.
TTATTTCCATACCAGCATAATATTACTACTTTATATTTAATTGTTAGAGTCTGAGAAAGAAACCTTCCTATGATAACTTAAAAATTACACAAATGTCATTCAATAGTTATCATAGGTGTAATTCAATTGTGTATTTATCTGGAAACTGCAACATACTAATAATATCTAATGGATATTAAATATTTGTGTTTGCAACCTCTCAAGATTTTATTAGAACTCATTTAAGATCAGCATAAATTAATCGTCTTAAACTAACTTTTTTATTAATGCACTAAAAACAGATAAGAGGAAAAATGTAAACTTATAATTCCAAAGATATGGGGAATAAAAATTAGCTAGAATACAGTATTACTGCAGAATTATGTATGTTCTGATTCATAAAATCCCAGAATATAATTAAATAATAAAAATGGCATGGCATGACTTGACACAGTTCTACCAGATAAAATTTCACTGTACAATAGATAATAAATTAAGTTCTTGAAACTGAGGGAGAACACAGAAGAGTCTGTAAGCTGCATAAGATCATGGACCATGTTTTTTGTGTTCATCTCTGAACCATCAGAATTTAGCATTGTGCCAGAGTCATGGTTGGCAGGATGTATTTGTTTACAGTGAATTAATAAATAAAACTAAAAAATAATATATAACAATTGAAGGGAATATGCAAATGAACCAACCATGACAAATCCATAAGTAAGAAACTCTAGAAATAATTAAGAAATTCTTAAGTTAACATAATACTTTAGTATCTCCTGTAACTTCATTTGCAACACGGGTGGCAATATTAATTTTCAATATATAGAATTGCTATTTTTTCCTAGTGGAGAGTAAGATGGGATATAATCAGCAGTATAACTTGTTGTTGTTTCCAGTTTATCTTCCTCATACTTTGCCACCTCACTTTAACATGGTCCTCCTGAGGGAAGACCTTAAACTCTTTGCTTTCTCATGTTTCATTTTTTCATCAATACCAATTCCTTCATTTATTTAATAAATGTTGGTTGAAAACATATTTTAGGCTCTGGATGACACAACAATGAACACAGGGTAGCAATTTATTTATCCACCCTTCAGTGCCCGTAATTGGTTTGCTAAATCTAGATGGACTCTATATTGCTAACATAGTCCATTAGGATAATTGTATTTTTGAATATATAGGTTAAAGTATCAATGTGTAAATACTGAAATGGGACTTAGTGAACTATAAGAATTAGTCATTACTCTATACCAGGCAGAAATAAAATAAGGTCTAAGGATTTAAAAAAATTATAATATAATTATGACAATTTTATTATTTTGAAGACAAACCAAGAATTAGTAGAAAATGCTAGTGGAAATGTGGCTTATTTTCAGTATAGTTAAACCAAAACAATAAAATTATTTTAACAGTAAAATTTTGAGCACAGTACTTAGCACTGTTCTGGGTGCTTTACATGTATTATCTTTAATTCTTCTAGCCTCCTTCTGAAGTAGGCATTATTCTCACTGTTTTACTGATGGGAAATCTCAGAGGGATCATATAAGTGTCCCTAACAAAAGTGCCATGTAGCTATGACTGAAGAACCTAAACTCTTTCTACTAGAACATTGTTTAGTTGTTATTATAAGATGTCTATGTCATGGTTTACTAATTACTGTTTTGATGCTAATCATAATTTTAAGTGAATGAATGTATATCAGGAGCTTGCCATATTGTACTTCATTTTCTCTTCAAAATAGCCCTGAATATTGAGCAAGAGCCCATTTAGTTTAGTAAACTGATTTAGAAATATGAGGCTAAGAAAAGTCTTAGGAAGACTTTGCTTACAATTAAAATAGTTAATCAACTGAAAAATTGGATCCAGATACTTCATTTTATAGCTAAAGTATCTGAGACCCTTGGAGACTAAGGGAGATAATTTTGAGCTGTAAGACAAGATCCAACATTTTCTCATTCTGTCCACAAAATTCTTCCAATTCTAGTTTATTTTGCAGTCTTATATGATTCTTTATTTTATCAAAATATGAAATAACTTTTTTTAGAAGCATCTACTTCCCTGTCATATCATAAGTAATGTCTATCAAGGTGTGCTTCAAGTCAAACTCTTCCTCTTAGCTAGCTTTCCAGAAGACATTGTGGTCTATGTTATAATACTTCAGTTCACCTTTCTCATGTCATCCCATGTCCTCCAGCCTCTACCTCAATCCTATACAATTTACTTGGGCCTTCTGTGATTCAGGACAAAAGGACAAATATCTGTACATTTCTGAAAAGTGTACACGAGGAATCCATAAAAAATTTGCCACCAGTGATATAAAAATCTCAAACTTTTTCTTCTAACAAATAATTTTTAAAAGAAAATATGATAAAACAATTCACAAATAAGCTGCAAAATGGTTCAATGTGTTCGTTCCCTGGTCATGAATGTATTTCCCTTAATACATTCATGGAAGTTACCTCTCAACCCAGTTACACTGCAAAGTGTGAAAGAGAAGATTTTGGAGGTGCAAGCTCATGAAGTTTGTTCATTGAGGTAACTTACATAAATAATATAAAATGTAAATCATATATATTATCATTGAGAAAACAAAATATGAGCCAAGAATACATTTCTTTACACTTTTAGATTTAACTAGCATTGCAAATTTCAAGGTTTATTTTGACTGGTGTCTGGCTTTCTAATTGACAAGCTAATTAGAAGGGCATGCTAGACGACTTGTCCATTCCGAGTTTAGTGCGCAGCTGTCCTGGGGGAAAGACATACAAGTGAACTTGTTGACACTTGAAATTATGCAGCACTCACCCGAAAAACTGTCATTTCTTCCAGCAAAACTTCTTCTAAATCATGCCAAGTCTCTTTAGGAATTGAAACTACTTTAAGAACAGTTCCAACATCTTTGAAAGAAAGTGGAGAAGAGCGCAATTAAAATAGATCTGAACAGGCAATAACGTTAATGAATGGAGTCAGTATTTGACCAGAAAAAACATTTTGACTTCAGTCTTCCTTTTATTTTTTGTTACAGCATTAGTAAAATATACATTCATATACATTTCATGCAACTAAATGAACTAAAAAATAGCATGAAATTAAAAGAATTGAATTTTTAGAAATATACAAAGCCTTGAAGATGATATCACCCTGACCTTGCATTATTAAATATATATAATAATCCTAGATTGGATTATTATTATGTTTAATCTGAATTGTCACACGTCTCAGAAAAACCCCCCACAAAAACTAAAAATAATACCAGTTGTGACATGACAGGTTTTTCCACTTTTGTTATGAACTCAGAGACTACTATGAAGACTTAATGTAGGTGCAAAAAGCCAGGAATGTAGTCAAGCAACAGAAAGAAGCCTGGCTTCCCATCCTCTTGTCACCTGAAAGCCTTTAGTACTTAGAGGCCCTAAAGACAGCTCAATGACCATTAAGTGATGAATGACAATAACCTGATTCTCAAAATAAACACCATGGATTACTTATTACAGTGTTTTTTAAATAATTGGTTAATCAATTTTGGTTAACTTATTGGTTAATCAAAGCTAGAGTACTAAAGAATTTAAAATTCAGAAGCATAAATCATAAAAACTATTAAATTAAATACATTTTATATAGATTTCAAGCATTCTTTTTTTCTAATTTTCAGTTTGTTTTAATGACAAGAGCTATCACTTTTACTCTAAGTTGGTTTAAGCAAATATTAATCTTCCAGTATTTCCAGGCACATTCCTATCTCTTGATAAAATGAAGAACAGGACTTTATTAAATTAAAATATTTGACTTCAACATTTCAATTCTAATCAGCTGATCAATTATACTTAGTTTCAATTAGCTCATTTTAATCAAACTTAATGGACTCATTATTTAAGAAAAAAATCTTGCCAGTAAAAAATAAGTTACACCAGAGAAATAATTCAATGTACTCATATCATTAATAACCATTTTCAGGGGATCAATATGATGGGGTAATATGAGATAAAAAAAAGGTTGCTAGTGTGTGCCTTGTAAAGTTAAAAAAATTCCTCTTTTAAGAGGATCCTTCTATGTTTATAGGACCTTGGACTTCTTATAATACCAAAGATTAAAGGTAAATTAGGTTAACCTACTTAGTGCCTCTGATCGGTCTCCAGTACCCAAACATAACTTTATCTATGTTCCAGATCGAGTTTTAGTGAGTAGTATTTCAAACAATTTCACACAAATTGAATCAGATTACTCAAGTAGGATCAATACATTATGATGTGCTACTTAGTTAAAAGATAAAATTACTGTAATCAATTTACTTTGCTGACAGATGACCCAGGTCTGTGCTGACCGATAGCCATCCACATATCAGACATTCAACATGCTCATGAAACTGGCTCCTTTAAGGACAGCTTGTGTCCAAGTAGAATTAAAAACTCATGACTGGGTTTCTTTGGTTAAATAGCCGAAAGGGAGCTTTGGTTGCACTGACAGTGAGTGAGGGACTTCTCAACATGTTTAGGCCAGAGGTGAAGAAAAAGGCAAGTGTGACATTAGTGAACAAAATTAATTACTCTGCAGAGAGATCTAATTATAATTTGACATTAAATAATAAACTAAAATTTATAGAAGAGAAATCCTATCATTTTATAATTTCTAAACATTTATAATCAGGAGTTGTATTTGCAATTCATTGACTTCTATCAAACACTGAGTCTCATTGGGATTCTTTTATTTGATATGGAAACTCTCTCACTCATAAAAGTAGACTGCAATATATTGCTCAGAACCTGACACTGTTACACCTGATAACACAAGTATTTCACAATTTCATTATAAGACTAAGTCATTAAAGCACTTACTGCAAGGTTGCTATTCACCTGTAGTTAATGCAATTTTTTCTCTGTTTCTCACCAAGGGAAAATGTTATTATACAAGGTTTCAGTGGAGCACTCAGTCAACTTCCCATTGATTTATGTCAGTTAGCAATGTTAATGGAGACTAGGAATTTATTACCTTGGAACCTGACCCTAAGTAGCAAGTTTCAAATTTGTAACTGGTACTTTTAAAATAGTACTATTAAAGAGAGTAAGGGGAAAATAAAGTAATATGTCAAAATAACAATGGGATTCTTCTGAAAAGAAGAATATATCTGTAAAAAGCTTGTTTCTAATCACAGAATTTGTAAAAATATCTTATTAAATTTCTATAGAAATTGATCTAAAATGTATCTGATGATCCCTTAGGTCCATGTGGTTGTTTTTCTTATAAAGTGTTTTTTGTTTTTTGTTCTTATTGTATAGTAAAAGCACTGAACACATTTTGTTGCCAAAATTTATTTGCTGGAAGGTTTGCACCCTATGCTATTTTTAAGTTCGGATACTTTGCATCAAATCATTCAGAAACCATTACTGAATGTCTCGGCAATTTTAGGCATGGTTTGAGCAATACATCTTTGTTCTAAAAAGTCATTGTCCAGAAAAGCTATGATTCAGTTATAGACATTGATTGTTCACCTAATGATTAGCTTTACCTGATTATATTTATTAACTCTCAATGGAAACAAAAATTTAATTTAACATATGTAAACTTGCTTACAAAGATAACACATTATAATGGTAGGATGTTCAGGTTTTTCAGTCATTTATTAGAGTTTAACTATACCTTGAAAGTGACTATAAAAACTTGCTTTAATTCTCAGTGTACTTAATCAGTTAAACTTAATGGTCTTAAAGAAAATTTAGAGCTGAAATTAAACATTTACCTGTTCCAATAAACATGACATCATACTGGCCATCTTCTGCATCCACTCGATCCACCACAATTTGTGTGAACTGATAATTTACGTCGGTTTTGATCATTATAGGGCGGTTATTAATCGGAAACACTGGATTGTACATGGCTGGATGACTTCTTGCAAATGTTATAACGTCATCAGGAAGGTCTTTGGTAGAGTCAAATCCACCAAATGTTTTGCTGGGACACTAATAAGATAAAGAGAAGAATATATTTTGGTTAAAATATAATGAATAGGATTATAAGTTATATAATAATATATTACCTAAATGGCCTGGAAATCTAAAGCTGTGATTATTTTTTTAAGTAACTGACCAACTAAAAATAATGTTAATTAAATTAGTAGATGTAATATATACTATATATTTCCTAAACATATCTTAAGTCTCAATGGGATTTAGTTATGTCACCATTTTTTACCAAAAATTGCAAATGCAGCTAATGAATCCAGTGTATGGAAGGCTCTGATGTGTCTATTAGTGGCAATACCATATATTTTATTTATGTGATAGATAAAGTGTTTGAAATAATGAACGGGATATGTTAAAAGTACACATAGTTAACCATCAGATTGAAGAAATTCAGAAAATTTTGTTTAGATATATTTGGTTTTTATCCTATGGCATATACTAAAATACAAATGCTCTTTTCAAACTAAAAACCAATATAAACTATGCTTCATTGCTTTGTTTTTGATATAACTGAAAAAGCACCACAAAAATGTATCAAAAGTACTATCTCTAAAAAGTTATTTTAGGGATAAGAGGAGGTGGTATTAAATGTTTAACCTGCAGGGCACTGAAGCTGACCAACCAGAACAAACCAAGTAGAAGAGAGGATGGTCACAGAGAGTCAGAAAGGGTCACTGCAGTGCACTGGCCAAATATCATCGCTCGATATAAATGCTCCACATAGGGCAATAAAACAAAAGCGAGAAAATTCAGGTTTCACTGTCTCTTTTCACTGCATTTAATTATGTTTTACAAGCATTCAGAGTACAGTATCTGTAGTCTCTTGCTTTTTGTCTTCCACTTAAGTAGTTTCTGCCACTTAATGTAACAGCTTTGGAGGTAAAAGGAATATAGAGAGGTTCTTACAAGAGGCTTAGAAGGAGAGATGAATTGTCCGTAATTACCTTGATACAGATCATTAATAATTCATGAGAAATAAATAAACCTGTTTTGAAAGGGGAAGAGTGTGTATTTATGAATATATATCTATGTAAATGTTTGTTGTATATATACACACACATACACTAATGTAACAGTTAAAGGATTTAAGGAATTATTTTTTGTTTAAGTAAATAATAAAGTTACTTATTTTATGTTATAGAAATATAAAAAGCTATATAAATTCTTAGAAGAATCAATAAAACATCCTTTTATGCCATTTACACTTCTTTTTTGCTTTTCTACTACCATTTAAATATAGCTTGCATAAATTTAGAAATGTGTGATTAAAAGTTAAAGTAAGGAATTTATTTTTATTTTATCTCATGTTTGTGTTAATCTTTTGCCTTTCATTTTTGTATCTAGCACTACTTAGCTGTAGGTTTTTCTTTAAAAATAAATACCATCTGCCCTGGGCAGCGTGGCTCAGTTGGTTAGAGCTTGTCCTGAGCACCGAAGGGTTGTGGGTTTGATTTCCTGTCAGGGCACATGCCTGGATTCTGGGTTCAATCCCCAGGCAGGCAGCTTATGGAAGGCAACTAATGGATGTTTCTCTCTCACATCCATGTTTCTCATTTGCTCTCTCTCCCTTCATCTCTCTCTTGAATCAATGAAAAACATATCCTTGAGCAATGATTAAAAAATCAATTAATTAATTAAAAACTAAAAGTAAAAACCATCTACTAGCACATGGTTTGAAGGTTACAGTATATTTTTCACCAGAAATGTTGATGAAATAACAAATTCTCAGTCGCTACTTTTTGGATTAATGAACTCATCCAAGTAAATTTTATTCATGGAGTTAGCTGTTGTCGCTTCCTGGCATCCCTCCCCTAATTCCTACGTCAGGCAATACTTTCTGCCTTCTGCCTTGGTGCATGTTGCTGACTCAATTTCTCATGTTATAACAACTCTCCATGAACACTGGGTGAGAACACAGGCTCTAGAGCCAAACTGCCTGGACTGAATCCTGGCTCCTATCCTTACCTCAGAGTCCTCGTCTGTGAAATGGGAACAATAATTGGGCTATGGAATACAATATATATAAATAAATATAAATCTCTTAAAACAGAGTCTGGCACACAATAATTTCTAATTACTATTATTAACTCCAAATATGCTTTGTACGTCTTCACATAAAATACTTTGTAACTCCAAATAGTAGCATAATATCTACCACATGAAAGTAATTCCAAGTTTGTTGAAGTGAACCTCACAAGAGTTTGTATTTAGAATACAGTGGCATTAATTAGCCATAGGGATGTAAAAATATCCATCAACAAAGTAAAAACAGTTTACTATTAAGAAATGGAGTAAATATCTTGTGCTTTTTATAAAACCCATTGGGCTTCACAAAATCAATAGATAGTCCATCTTGTTCATTTATTCTTCTGAAAGCCTATTTAATTTTTTTTATCTACAAGATCCATCAGCCAGAAGTAATATTTGTAAAATAAAATTTTTTCAATTTGCTCATAAAAAATTTAGCAATACAGACAAAAAAAGAATATTAAAAAAATTTATGTCTAATAAAATCATACAAAACATAATTTACTTGAATTTAACAGAATGTGAAAAAAACCTGAAGTGAAGTTAAAGTAATGGTTAGACTTCAAACACAAGTTTTTTCATCATATGAAATTACTTCCTTAAAGATTCTTAGGATTAAAAAATGTGGCACTTAAATGGATGGATCTATCAAAATATTCCATTACATATGATATATTGATGATGACCTCACTCATTTTATACCAGTCTTTTCTTTTTCCTCTCCATACTTTAAATTAAAGATTCAAATCTGGTTTTATTTTCAGTACTGACCATTTTTATTTTATTTTTTAAGACCGAGTGCGCCCAGGGTTGCTGGAGGGAAAAGGGAAGGTTGGCAGTGGAGACAGAGCCTCATAAAGTAATAGGCCCTGCTCACTCTGTGAGATTTTTTTCACATGTTTCCCGTACCTACAATATCAATTAAGTAAACTGTTTTTCTCTGCTTAATGTGCACTCCTTGAGGCTTTGCTATGATCAGAGAAAACAAGTCCAGGTATGCCCTAATTGTTCTAACTTTCCATAAAGGCCATTTTCACTATATCCCATTCAGAAAAGAAAATAAATAAGCCTACCAATTCAGTTTCTATTTTTCAAAAATGATGGGTGTTAATAACTGGTAAAAACTGAATTTAAACACTGATGTCCGTAAAGAAAATGGTTTTAAACATGGAATTCCATGGTACCACTGGAAATCTTTGCCTTGTTTTCATTTATAGTCTTAGAATCTTTGTTTTACATGACCTATGGGTAATATCTGAGAATAGCTGCTATTTTATTAATCTTCAGCAGAAATTTATTCATTTTATATTTTAAGCACCTAGGCCACTTACAGTTCCCGGTCGTGGATAGGGGACCCTTCCTTGATAAGGCACCCACTGGTAGTTGGGACCATCCCTGTGAGCATACGGACCAAGGAACACCCTTCTCACGTCACTCATGCTATACATACACACAGCTGACCCCTTGAAGATGTTACTGAGAAAGACAGAGAAAACAAAAACAGGTTTTCATTTCTTTAAAATGGCAAAATAACTGTTGACACCGAGTTCTTAAATTTCAGATATCAATTATCCAAACTAACATAAATTCCTAGCAATCTCAAATAGTGCTTGAGATTTTAAAATTCATCTATATATTTAAACAATATACAACAGAACAAATAATGATTCTCAAAAATAGAAGGCATGGACAAAATCATCTCTATTGTTCATAGAATATATATATTCATCTCATACATAAACTTTGATAGGGAAAACACATATCCTGATCTTCTAATAAGTAATGTTTAATTTTGATATAAACTGGAAATAAAAATATAAGCTTTGGCAATATGTTAAGCCTCAAGCATCATAAATGAAACCAGGGTACTTTTAAACAAGAATGCCCAAGAATTCATTTTATAAGCTGAAACGTGCAGAAAATGAATGGTCACTGTCATATGATGTTTTACATTGTATTATTTTTAACTCTCAAACTACCATAAATATTAGATCAACTAATTTTGTGAAGGTATTTAAAATCATTTCTTCCCAACACAGAAAATCATTTTAAGTCAGTAGCTATCACACCCCAGTCGAAGTGGAGTATTATAGCAATTATCCCCATCATTTTGCTAGACAAAAATCAGGTAATTGAAGCAGACTGGAAGCTTGCCATGAGCTGCTACAATTTTCCATTTTATTTTACTTATATAAATACAGGTTGAGGGATGTATTTATACAATGATATAAAACAGTTGTGCACATTTAAAATATGGAATGCTTATCTTTTACCCAATCTTTCCCAGGGAAAATTACATATAAATCAGACCAAATGAAAAACATGTGTTTATAAGATTTTATTATATAGAAATTGCTGCATATAGATAATGTTTAGTAGAGTGCAAGCTTCATGAGGGAAGAAACCAGGCCTGGCTTCTTTTCTGTAACTTGTTACATACTGAGTGGCACCTGACACAGAGTCAATCTCAGTAAATAGCTGTAGAATTTAGTAACAATATTTTCATAAAAGAATAACAAATTAATACTCATTTGATACAATATAGTTTCTAATGTTTATATATTCCTTTCCCATTGTTATATACTTTACTCTTTTCTCGGTGAAGTTGGTCATCACTGAAAGACTTGAATATGATTTACTGCTGTTAAGACCAACTCACATGCAGACATCCATTTCACTGAAGTAGAGAGGTGAAATTATTTCACCCATTAAGCCAGTGATTTTAAAAGTATGTTCCCTAGACAAACAGCATGGGCATCACCTGGGAACTTGCTAGAAATGCAAACTCTTAGGTCCTGCCCCATTCCTACTGAATCAGAAACTGTGGGGCTGGGTCCTAGCAATCTGTATCTTAACATGCTCTCTAGGTGATTCCATGAATGCTCAAGTCTGAGAATCACCGTACAGGCATAGAAGAAGCAGAGAAATAGATTAAAGTTTGTTTAATTTGGACCTCTCACATTCTTTAGTTGTCATTGTGTTTTCAAACTGAAGGGGCAAAATATTTAGGTATGTATATGGTTTTAATAATATGGGTTTTTAACTTTTTACTTGTTATTTTTAAAATTATTAAGTAAAAATATCCAATGTGTAATGGCGTTAATATTTACAGAATAAATCAGTATTGGATATTGCAGTTAACCTTCCTCTTTATGCTATGACAGTCCCTTGCAGCATTTTATCTGACTTTCAATTTTAAATTATTTTACTTTTAAACATGTTATCCATACGGGAATGCATATTCCCATTTACGTGCATACAAATATATGTTTCCTTTAACAGTTCCAGGTAATGTAAACTTTATACAAATGTAATAGAAAATAATTGCTGCTTGATTTATAACAAGAGCCTTAGGGGACATATGAAGTGGGGAAAAACAGGGGCAAAAAGGGAAGAAAGAACAAGGAGGATAGCAGGAGGGGGTGGCACAAAGAGTGAGGGGAGAAGAGGGGCTGGGGAGGGAGAGAGGAGACAGGAGAGGGGAGGGAAAAGGCATTTTCACTCTTAGTTCATATCACCATAAACATTAAAACTCAGATTTCCATTTTTATACTATTCTACATTGCACTCAAATTTTAAAATCAAAGTTATAGAGAGAGCATGACATATTTTTCACCATTGTTTTTGTAGTGATTATATTTTTTGCTAAAATTTATTTAAAAAAACACACGATTGAGGTCATAAACTATTTCAGCCACCCCCAAAAAGCACAACACCTCAAAGGTTAAGCCAACATTGCTCTTTCAAAAACATATTTTCACAAATGATGGATGCTTCGAAAGCGCCTAAAGGACATGAAGTTTCTATGACAATAAGAGAGTAAAAAGTTGTTTACCTGGAGGTTGTAAACACACCATATACAATTGGATTTTTAGGATCTTTAGAATTCATTAGGAATACATCCTCTGTTTGAAAACAAAATTGAGAAAAGTTGCATTTTTTGATGACCATGGCAAAGTCTAAACACATCTTCTCTGTAGAACATCACCAGCTGTACTTACGCAGTTCGTCAAAGTGAGTGTCGATGCCGTTTGGGCCTGGCACCGAGCAAATCAGACGGGCTTTGAGGAATGTCGTCCACTTATTCACCAGACTTCTGTGCCCCCCGAAGTCATTCTAAAAGGAGAGAACACCGGTTTTAGGAGCTGTGCATGCAAAAGGTACTCTCAGGTATTCCTCTTATCTTGAGATAGAGGGAACCAGGGCAATCAGGGCTGGCGGGAAGGCCGGGAAGAGCCAGTGAGCAAGAGAGCAAGAGAGCAAGAGAGCAAGAGGCAGAGGCACTGGCAAGTCAACACCTTAGAAAAGAGGAGCGTATGCGTGTGTGTGTGTGTGTGTGTGTGTGTGTGTGTGTGTGTGGTATTCTGTATATATTCTCTTACCACTCTTCAACGAACAATTATTACTTTTGTATCTGTTTGGTCTAATTCTCTGTTTCCCACATATGCATTTCTTGAGATCTGACTTATTTAAGTAAGTTGGTCCCCAGTAGTGAACATGTTGGCACATAGTAGGCACTTAATAAGTATGCATTGAATGAAAGGATGCATGCATAATTAATGTCTCATACTGAAAAATACATCACGAACAAAAGTATGCTAGCACTGAATATTTTATAAGTTTTAACAGGTGAAGTAATGATGACTTTACAAATAGCATGTTGAAAAAATGTTTGCATAAACCTTAATAAAGGAAACTCATTCCAGCGATACATTTTGAAAAAGTCTCTTCAAAAATATAGTACTGATTTAAATTTTGTTTATATGATTTTTATATACTATAAAGTTTTGTAGCTCTTGTAATTAGTGCTTTTAAATATAATATATTTTTTGTGAAGAAAAGATTCTTATATATTTCACCTATTATTTCTGTTTCCAGATTGTTGAAAATTTTGATTTTCAAATAATTTAATATACTAGAGATAAATGATTGGATCGTGATTGGGGTAGCAAAGAGGTTAACCCCCCCCCCCAATAGAGATTATTAAAATTTCATGATATTTTCTAAAAAAGAAAGAATTCTGTTTTAAGACAATTACTGGATCTGGCCTTGTGACTTTCTTGAGACAAAAGTTGCTTTAATATATAATAACAGTTGCCTTTGTTCATAATGCACATATACATATGCAGTGGTAGAGCGAAAAATTAGTACTATTATCATATATTCACACTGATATTAATTAACCCACAAGTATTGATCAAGTTTTATTCTATGTGTCTAACATTATATTACTATAATTATATAATGCCATATTACACCCGATTTTGTGCCACACAGTAAGTGAATTATTCAGATAAAGTTTAGAGCTTCAAAATTATGTGTGTGTATATGTACATAGGATTTATAAAAGCGAGCTTTAATACTTTTATATTAATAGTTTAGCTAATCTAACAAAAAATATTCACTCAAAACTTAAACATTGTAGGAAAAAGTGTGTTGGGTCTTAGGATACAAAAAAAGTATAATCGTCTAGGTAATATAAAACATTTATTTCTCTACAATTTCAAACTAAGATCATTTAATGTAATTTGAAGTAATGCCCATGACCTCTGCTTGCTTGTTTGACTATGAAGAGTTACTCATAAACAATCATAATATTTTTTCAATAATTTTTACCATTTAAATATTTATAGTGATAAGTCAAGTCTTTTAACCAGATTTTTCATTGTATTTGCACATAGGTGGAAAAGAAAAAGAAATAAAACTGTGATTCAACAGTATCCTCCTCAATTTTTTTTCTTTACCTCACCTTGCATATCTGACCTATTCTAGCGTGAGTGGCTTTTCCAGTGTGTTCTCCATCTATAGCATTTTCACGGAAGAAAAAATATACTTTGTCATCTTCAGGGTTGTCGCTCTCTGGGATGAGGTGGGCACTAACGAACCTCGGATCTGAGAGACAAATTATAGAATATATATTAATTCACAGTTGGATAAATAATACCATTCATCACAATCCATTTTCACCTTTTCTTATCTCCTACTTAATATATTTCAAGAACTCATCTTTTCTTAGTTCACTTTTTTCAGTATATGTGAACCTTTCTTATTTTAAAAATAACAGTTGGCATAATATTATTTTATATTAGTTTCAGGCATACAGCACAGTGGTTAGGCAGTCATGCCACTTACATGGTGCTCCCCCCAATAATTCCAGTACCCACCAGGCTCCATACGTTGTTCCTGCAATATTATTGTCTATATTCCTTGTGATGAACTTTACAACCCTGTGATTATTCTGTAACTACAAATTTGTACTTCTTAATCCCTTCACCTTTTTTACCAAGGCCCTCAACTACTCTCCTGTAAGGTACCGTCAATTTGTTCTCTGTATCTATGAGTTTATTTCTGTTTTGTTTGTTCATTCATTCTTTATGAATTTTAAAGTATGTTACAAATCACCTTATATCTCATAAAAACATTCATTAGTTTTTATTTTTTTCCACAAAGTTAGGAGTAGGTGCAGAAATCCTCAGTGTGACCACATAGTGCAAATGCATTGCTGGGTATTAAAATACTTTGCAAACTTTAAGTGCTATCTAATATTACTTATTGCCATCACCACTGTTATTCTTCTTTTCAAGTATAAATGTTTAAATCAAACTACCAGTTAGACTATTCCAGTTTCCAGCAAAAACTGGGTGGGAGGGGAGAAATTAGATCCACATAAAATAACAGTGAAAAACAAATCCTTTCATGTTGTTCCCATCTCAATAATTAGCAACATCATTTCCTATCACTTACTCAGGCCCAAAACCCTGGAGCCACCCTTGAGTACTCTGTCTCTCACATCTCACATTCTCTCTGCACATCTCTATTCCTCACCATTTCCTACCATATCCTTTAAGACCAGCCTCTTCCAGACCACCATTGCCAGCAATAGACACCTAATAATAGCCTCCTTGATTCTATCTCACCAACCTTGGTCTACTTCTCTACACAACAGCCAAGTGAACCTCTGAAAAGTCATTTTGCTCCCTAAGCCCTCCTCCAAATCACTCACAATGTAATATTAATTCATTTATGATCTGGTCCCTGCTACCTCACATGCTTTTTCTTCTACTTACCTTTCCTTCCCCAACTCACTCCGAGCCAGCCATGCCTCCCCCTTCTGGTCCTCAAACAAGTCGAGTGCTCTGCACTCTTCCTCAGATCTTTCCTCCCTGTGTAACTCTCTGCCCTCATGTATCCTAGAGTCTGGGTTCCTACTTTTACTTGAGTCTTTGTTCAAATATTACATTATCAAAAAGTCTTTGTTGACTACCCTCTTTAAAGTATTGAAATACTTACTCCAGGGCATTTTTTTAACTTATTTTCATTTATTATTTTCCCCCCTAACATTATTCATTACCTGCTCCGATACATCTCTCTGTCTTCTTCTATATCTAGTCTTCAATTGCCCATTCTCTCCTCCCTCTCACTCCCAATGGAATATAAGTTCCATGAGAATAAGAACTTTTATTTATTTATTTATTTATTTATTTATTTATTTATTTATTTTTAATTGTTTTATTTAAATTTTTTTTATTGATTTCAGAGAGAGGAAAGGAGAGGGAGAGAGAAAGAAACATCAATGATGAGAGAGTCATTGATCAGCTGCCCCCTCACGCCCCCAATTGGGGATCAAGCCCGCAACCCAGGCATGTGCCCTGACAGGGAACCGAACCCCGATCGCCTGGATCCCAGGTCGAGGCTCAACCGCCCAGCCACGCCTGGCTGGGCTTGGCATGTTTTGAATGATGCTCTGATTCTAGAGTTTAAAACATAGTGAGCATTCAATAAATATCTGTGCTAGGAGGGAAGGAAAGAAATAAGTTAAAAAAATAAGCCCGCCTAGGTTATGCATAAGGTATATCAGCAATGTTGAGAGCCCTACTTCAAAAAATACTTCTGTAAATACCTGGGTTAAATGGTTCTGGCTCATACAAACTGTATAGAACTGTGTACTAGCTTCATGGCTTTGCTGTGTCTATACGCTAAGAAGTTGAGTTTATCTCACTGAAAGCACTTAGGACATTGCAGGTATTTAAATTCTTACAGTAATCTACATTTACTCCCATGGTGTATTATGCTAACAATGAAATATATACACACAGGTCAGCTTCAAACTTAAGAGACCAGGAAAGAGTTCAAAATCCTGAGACCTGATTTATTCGTGTTATTGAGTCCTAATCTTACACCTGTGAATAATCATCGTTATCATGTTTTCCATGCTTGTAACCTTCCCTTAACATTTGCTCTGGGACCATGCACTTAGTATATTTCATGTGGCTACACTCCACTATCTTTCTTAGGCAAATTATTCAGACTCTGTAAGTAATTTAAACCACATGAAACATTACTTATTCACATATAAAGTTCAATGGAATGAGTAGGAAAATAGTAACTTAAAAGTTGAAATCACTTAGCACCAGAATTTTTTAAAGATACATAAAATAATGTATTACTTTAACCTTAATAATTGTTATAAATCTGGTCTTCATAAATTTGTGCTTGTTCATATACATAAATATATTTGTGTGTGTGTATATATATAAATATATATATAGTATATTTTTGTCTCCTGAGGAATGGTGAGAGGAATAATTAATGTGACAATAGGAACTTTAATGTACAAACCAAAGAATTATTACCTCACTGATGAAGTTAGGCTCCTAGAAATGATGTGTGAGGGTGTGAAAGAACTCAGTTCATCACTTGCTACTTTGGTGACCTTTTCTTTTTTTTCTTTCTTTCTTTCTTTTTTTTTTTTTTTAAGAGAGGGGGAAGGGACACACGCAGAGAGAGAAACATGGATGAGAGAGAAACATCAATCAGTTGCCGCCTGTACACGCCCCAAATGAGGATTGATCCTGCAATCTAGGTATATGCCCTGACCTGGAATTGAACCTGCAACCTTTTGGCATAAAGGATAGTGCTCCAACCAACTGAGCCACTCAGCCAAAGCTTTTGCAATCGTGTCAATACTCTTACTTCTCAGATCTCAGATGCTTACTTTTCAAATTGGGTTTATTTGAAATTGAGTTATTTCAAGTTGGGCTCTATTCACCTTGTATATCAGGAGTAGTTTATATAAAAACATATAAAAATCATACATCCTTCTGTTTTAGTCCTGGAAGTTGTTCATATAAACACTTGAATAACTTAAAGAAGTTCAAGCAATTAAATCTAACTACCCTTTATTTTATCATAAATGTAAGCAAGACACCATGTGAAGAACAAAATGAATAATATGCATCCCTCATTTTCAGAAAGCTACAATCTAACAGAAGTGATGTTAGAAGCATAAAAGGGACAAAAAAGCAAACAGCATTTTACATGTATAAACCTTCTCTTGGTGTTTGTGCAGGAGAGAAGGCATATCGAGCGTTATGCCCCTCTCTAAAATATGTCAGGATAATTAGCACCTTACAAATGTGGACTCTAGTGAGAAAGAATTCAAGCAAGTTATCAAGTACATTAATTGGTGAAAGAAACTTCAATCCCAATCTCTTCTTCAATACCTGATGCTGCAGGAGTGAAGAATATTTAGACAAATTAACAGTTTGACATAGCTTCAGATATAGCCCCCAAATAAAGTTATACATGGAAAATAACAGCCAAATTTATTAAAATAGAAAAAGAGAATATAAAAGAAAAACATGCCAATTTAATGTAACTTGTTTTCAAGAAATTTAGGTTATATCTTATACTGGAAAAAACATCATCCTTATTTTAATAAAATTGTTTAAATAAAACAATTAAATAGAGAAATTATGAAACTACATAAAAAGAGCAAAAGTAAGAGTTTGAAAGAATGTAGCAGGAAATAGAAGAGACAATTAATTTTGCCTCGAAGGAATTAGAGAAAGTTTCTCTCAGAAGATATGATACATAATTTAAGAAAGACCTGAAGAAGAATCAGGAGTGTCCCAAGTAGAAGGAACATATGTGTAAAGTCACAGAAACAAGGGAGAATGCTGTGCACACAGAGTGGTCAGTGAAGGCAGAGGTGGTCGGAGATGACGACAGAAAGTTAAGCAGAGGCTGGGATACAAAGAGAGTGTTGTTCAGCAGTTTATTGTCCTACTGGCTGTGAGGGAAACCCTTGGATGTTTTAAACCTAGCAATGCCATTATCAGATTTCTATTTAAAAAAAGATCATCCTGGTTGCTGTGGAGAAAACAGTCATAGTGGGGCAGGAGTGAAGGCAGAAAGGTCAGTCTGGGGATGCTGAGAAATGAGCTGTATAAAGGAAGAAGCTGTATAAAGAAGGAAACATAGGCAGGGATTGTGTGAAAGTAGAACTGACGGACTACATTCACTGATAAGATGTTGAATATAAAGAATAGTGGGGAAAATTAAAGCAACGTCTGATTTAAATAACTGGTTGGATAGGATTCATTTACTTAGATAGGGAACACTTCTGGAAGGATAGATATGAGAGTGGGGAAGAAAGATGAGCTCAGAATTCAAAATTATGACTAAAATTTTCTACCTAGATATCTCACTGCAACTTTAATTCATCACACCAAGCAAGGAACGTGTTAACTGCTCTTCTATAAATGCTTACCTTTCCATTTGGTTATTGTCAACAACACCATCTAGATATAAAATGTTATTTTACCTTAAATTGCTTCCATCTCCTGCAGGACTTCTCTTTTGCACTCTTAATTTATTATTAAACATATTCCTGCTCTCATTTTACTACCTTCTTAATGTTACCCTCACAATTCATGTCCTTTTAAATTTACAATTATGTTTTTGGAGTCATCTGACTGATCTTCTGCATGTATTATCTATTTCTTCTAAGCCCTCCATACAGTGCTTAGAAATAAGTATGACTGCATTTATGCCATACATTTTCCAGAACAGATTTCAGGTGTCATAAGATATGACAAAGTAGCATAAATTAAGCATAAATTAAGCAGAAAGGACAATAATGCTGCTGTTACTTTGAGCCAGAAACAAGGCTAAGAGCAGTTATTACATTCATCAATATACATACTTAAGATGAGCCACAATTTTAGCTCCAAGCTTTCTAGCACAAGAAAATGAGAACCATTGTTGGTTACGTTATTCAGAGTGTCTCCAATATAGAAAATAAACCGAGGGCAATCAGTGTCATCCACAAACTAACTTTGACCAATCTTCCCAGCAGAGCTGACCACTGCTCCTTTATAATTCTGGAAAATACCATAGATTCTATCTTTATAGGCATGTGGTTCACATAAAATGAAGGACAGTTTGCTTCTACCTCTCTTATAGCATTTAATTCTTCTTCTATTATCCTCACTTTCGCATTCATTATGACAAGCATTTGTGGTACATTCCCCCCTCTCTTGCCTTCAGCTTCTCTACAGAACAGAGCATTCCCCTAAGCATTCTGAGTATGTCCCCCTGCCACCGCCCAGACGTGGCCCTTGCCTCTGCTCTCCTGGCTGTCACACACGGCCTTGTCCCTGCCCCTGACCTCACCCTCTTGTAACCATCTTGTATTGTCGCCTTTTAACACACAAACCATTCCCTGGCGCCTGCTGCATATTCCTCACTTAGAATCCATAAAACTCTCTTAATCACTTGTTTTAGTTCCCCTGTCTTCTTGTAAGTTGATCTTTTTAGTTTTTGCTATTTTTTCCAGGCTAAGCATAATTTTTGAAACAAAGCATTGTTCTTAAGAAGCAAATGAAATAAAATCTCTTGAACTAAAATGTGTAGGTTTTTTTTTCTCTTTGTGTTCTGTGACTTTATTTTCCAAAATCTACTTTTCAATTACAGTTAAGATACAATATTATATTAATACAATATTATATTAGTTTCAGGTGTAAAACATAATGTTTAGACATTTATACAACATATGAAGTGATCACCCTAAGTATAGTGCCCATCTGACACCATAAACAGTTATTACAATATTACGTACTATATTCCCTATGTTATACTTTACATCCCCATGACTATTTTTATAACTGGCAATTTGTGTGTTTTTTGTTTTTTTTTTTAAGGAAGGATCACATTTTCTTGCTTTTTGGCATAGTTCATTAAAACTTCTGGGATGAGTATAACTCACCATAGGCTTAACAATGTTTAGGTTTCTGGTTAAAGAAATGCTTAGACATTCTTCTTAACTATTGTTAAGAATTATTACATAATAGCAGATTTCCAAATAGCCTTCTAAAATTTTATGAATATTCTTTTAACCTGGAGAAGTTTTTCATTTTTTCATTGCATCCTTTTGTGTCAGATAATTAATGCAGTAAAATTAATTATCTCTTTGCAATTTTTCAAAATTAGATTCCATCAATAGGATTAAAGCAACAGAAAGCACATTTCTCCACTGTATGAAACTAAAAACAGTGCATATGTTGGAGGTCAGAGATTACCATTGTCCTGAAAAACTATAAGCAGTTTATTCACTTGTCTTATCATCAAAAACTCTCCAAGGAAAAGTTTTACCAAAAGTCCCTCAGACTGATCTACTTTATTAGTTCTCGTGAGGGACCTACGAAAGTTCATGGTATTCGAGAAGAAGCTATCCTACTTCCAGTAGCTACCATCAAATGGCACACAGAAATGAAAAAAATCCAAGCTTACTAGTGTCTTTTACTTTTAAAGTTGCGTCTGTAGCCTATTAAAGCAGACAATGCATTTCCAGTCTCCAGATAAAATTCCTGATTTCAGCGTGGCCAAGTCCACTGAAACTAATAGATACACATACACAGATCTTTTCATAATGTAAACAGTTACAATACCCCTAGATACCGTGCCACATTGCAGTGTTCTCCACTCTGTAAAGTTCACAAAATCTCAAGTGACAATAAGTTAACAAACTCTTTGAACTTGGACAATTTGAAAATATTTCTTGCAATGAGAAGCAGGAAGTCAATGTGGATGTACATTAAAGTTGACATCAAAAGAAAGTGGCAAAATCCATTTAAGCAAGATCAAAGTGCATTAATCTCATCAGCACAAAACTGCAATGCAAACACTATGAAAGGTAAATAAAGTTGGAAAGGATTCTCTCATCTGGAGAGCTTAAATGGTATGCCTTTGGGGAAGAAACTTTGTCTTTACAGGTACTGTGGTACTTTTGCAATGCCCTGAGCACATGGTAGAAGCTGAACAAATAATCATATTTAATAATCTTGGGCCAATGCTATCATGTGAAGCATGGAATCTGTAGTCACGATAATAGCAATAAACACTGGGTAAATAGACTTCTCTTTTCATTCCCTGTTTATCTCCTTTACCACCCCCTTGACATTCTACCACACCTCATCCCACAGATGGCATTTCTTGCAAAATTCACGTTTGGGCACCACCTGCCACTTGTAACAGTACCACTCTGTCGAAATATTTTTAGCAGCTGCAAATTAAACTGTCCTTCAGGTGCAATCTCACACTTAATGAAAATGACACCTTGGCACAGGACACGAGGCTGCCTTTATGATTCACTTGGCAGCTTGAGCCGATTTAAATAATGAACACATTTTGCTGCTCTCAGCATTAGGATCAGTCTGAATCTCGAGTACAGCAACATTTTGACCAGCATCTGGCTGGACCTGTCCCTTCCATGAACAAGTCCACAAAGTACAAAAACATACAACTAAAATTGTAGAAATATTTTTTCTGAAAATGGATTAAATTTAAAGGATGATTAATTAAGGCTTTTAGAGTGCCCTTAAATTTAAAATACAGGACATATATTGGTTTTCTAGGATATAAATTATACACAGTTCATTAGAATAGAGAACGGAATGGGTGATTACAAGCTGTCTTATGTAACTGCTACAAGGACTAGTTTCACAGGATGAAATACAATCAGTCCTCTTTCAAAGCATGTAAGGAGGTTCCAGAGCAGAAGAGAAGGAACATAAACCTTAAACCCACTGGGAAAAACAAGTGAAATTACCCATCTCTCTGAATCAATAGTGATTGCATTTATGAGAGTAAAAGGAAGGCTTGAAAATTTGTACAGTTCACCATAATATATATCTATGTGAAGATATATATGTGTATGCATATACATCTACACACTCTTATTTTCTTTACAGTAAAAGGGGATCCTACTGATGTTATGACTATTCATGAAGGAAAATGCTTACTAAATACATACCTTCAATTACGAAAAAAATTCTTCCTTTACACAAAAACTATTCTGTGATAGGAGTCAGAGAAAACTGGGTGAAAACCAAACTTCCCCCACTCACTAGATTTCTAAATTCAAAAAATAAATGAATGTCAACTAACCTCAGTTTCCCTATCTGTCAAAAGTACTTAAGTACCTATGTCCGAGGAGTGCTCGGAGAATTACATTAGAGTATATATATATAAAATCTACATATATATGTCTCCTTTTCCTCCTTCCTTCCTTTCTGTCTGTCTTTCTTCCTACCTACCTACTACCTATGTCAGCATATCGCTGGCCTTCAAAACTGCTGGCTGTTATTATAACACTGTTTATTAAACCCTAGGAAATATCCTGTATAAATATATGTATAAAAGTTAATGGTAACATCAACTTTGATTGCTAAGGAAAGCAAGTTGAATCAGAAGCCAGCTGATGAGGAAGCAATAAGTCTGTTAAAGACTATTGAGAAGAACAAATTGTAATTTAGGTAAGTTGTAAAGCTATTTAAAAAAAAACAAAAACCACTAAATATTTTCAGTATCATAGCCTCAGGCTTCAAACTGCTTAGAAGCCAACTAGAGGGGAACTTTGTGACAGGGGGAAAAATCATCACCACATGACAGCAAGCACACCAGGCTGACAGGCATCATGACGGGTTTCTTCCCTTTCAGCTTTGCTGAAACTTTAGGGAGGAAAAGTCCCCCAAGTCAAAAGACCATGAATGGGAACTTCAGCACATTGGGAATGCAGGGAATGCAGCTCAAGGTCACCTCACATTCTTAGCTTACAGCCTACGCAGAATGGATGTATCATTTTTGGCTGTGGAATAGAAAAGCCTCTGGCTGCCAAGGAACAGGCCTGGAAAAATTTCAATGCTTAGCTGGCTGGGAAACTATGAACAGCTCTGGGGATAGTTTAACTCGAAGAAAGGTTGAAGATGAGTCATGTCAGGAAGGAGAGAAGGGCTGATGGTGATGGAAGATGAGCCTGAATGGTAAGTAAATAATAGGTACTATTTACTGTGCTCTTTCCTTGTGCTTTTTATACATTTTTCTAATCCACACTCATCCTGGAAGAAACCCTGACATTAAGACCCAGCAAATGCCCAAAGTGCAAACTAGTACAAAAACAAGAGCTGAGCTCTTTCTGTCGCATCATGCAGCATCAAGTATTGACACATTGATTTCGCACCACATCTCCACATTGCACAGGCTCGTACACTATTTGGTGATTCTGTTTACTATTTCAAGAAAGAAAGCAGTTTTTAACATTAACAAAACATTAGTGGAAAAGGTTACTGTTTTCTACCAGTACAAAATAAGTCTATTTGAATTAAATAATCATAACCAAATCAAACTTTCCACAACTTTTCTCGATTAAATAATTAAATTCAGCAAAATAATTAAATTCAGACTTCAGGCAAATTACTGAAGAGGAAGTGAAAAGCCTTTGGGATCCTGGACTTATAGGAAGAAACATATGAAGTAAGCACAAACATTGCTGTGGTGTGTGATGCCTCCGACTATATATGTCAAACCAAATTAATGACCTTATAGTTTCCCTTATTTAATCCTTCAAAGAGAAAACGTTTGTCCACTTTCATCTTTTCAGTTTCATGTCCCATATCTATGTAGTTGGCATTTCTTACCAATTCTGTCCCTAATACAGTGGTCCCTCGGTTTTTTAATGTAATCTGTTCCAGAAGCCCGTTTGAGTTCTGAAAGGTTCGAAAACCGAGGGATCCACAGCCCACAGCTGGGCCTTGGGATCTTGCCCTCAGCAGAAGCTTCGGTGTGGCATGCTCGACTTCCGAGGCGTGTTCGAAAACCGAAGCATTTACTTCTGGATTTATGGCGTTTGTAAACCGAAATGTTTGTCAACAGAGACATTTGAAAACCGAGGTGCCACTGTACATTTTTTAGTGTAATTTTCCCTTATTTCTTTTGTCCTAATTAAAGTTTTCTCATCTCTGTCCTAAAGTATTGGTTTGTCTTCTTTAAAGAAGATAAACTTGCCTTAAATCATTCTTTTCAATCAAAACCTCAATTGCCAGTGTGAATTTCTAATAACACAAATTTATTGATGGTTTTTCAATGGCTAAATAATTAAATTCAGACTCATTTATTTACTTTTTTATTTTAAAATTTGAGTATAGTTGGTATACAATATTATATTAATTTCAGGTGTGCAATATAGTGATTCAGCATTTATAAATTCAGACTCCTTTAAAAGATATTCAAAATCTTCACTATACAACCTCCATATATATATATATATACTCTAGGCTCACCTCCCATTGCATTTCCCCTGTACGCTCTATCCAAAACTTTCATTCTTAGACTTTATTATGCAAATCCTCCATGAAGAATCATGCCAATTTTTCAAGACCCTTTTCAAATAGCTTCCAAAGGTATATTATTTAAATTCTTGAGATGGGAACTTGCCTTCTGAGTTTCCCTAATATTTTGTTTATATTTCAAGTAGAGTAGTTATACTTTCCCACCTGCCCTAGATTATTATTATTATTTTTAATCTTGACCTGAGGATGTTTTTTTCCCCATTGATTCTAGAGAGAGAGGAAGAAAGGGAGTGAGAGAGAAGGAGAGAGAGAGAAAAAGACATCAATTTGTTGTTTCACTTATTTATGCATTCATTGGTTAATTCTTGTATGTGCCCTGACTGAGGATGGAACCCACAACCTTGGCCTCTCAGGACGACCCTCTAAACAACTAAGCTATCTAGCTAAGGCTGTTCACTAAGTTCTTTTGAGGCATGGTTTTGTCATTCATCTTAGAATCCCCTCTACTTCTCAGAATTCAAGTAAACAGTATTTTATTTATAGAATCATCTTATGGTTTGTGAACTGCTTTCACAAAGATGATAACTGTAACTGTTCAGTGGTCAAGGGGCTGTCACACTATTCAGCTTTGCTCTATTAATTATCATAATTAATTAATTCTCATAAGGTGAAAATATAGAGATGTTAGAGGTCAAATGACAATAGAGTTAATACACAGGGACTTTGAACAACATGCTACCATGAAATATGAACTGTCTGTATTGCTAATGCAAGGTCGATTGCCTCTGCTGCATTGGTTACCTTGTACTGTTCACCAGAAATCACTTAAGAAGAGTATCATCGAAGCCAACAAAACACAAGTAGCTTTATAAAAAATAGGAGTAGAAGATAAAGGGCAGAAACAAAGAAAATCAAGAGCTCTTTTTCACATCACATAGCCATAATGAAAGAAAGGAACCAAATGAGGCAGAAATTAAACAGAGCAGCAGCACCAGTGTTCTCTATACTGACTTAGATAAAGATACATGATTTAAAAGATTCAAGAAGAGGCTTTACTCTCGATGCTGGGGCTAGAATAGCTATGTTCTTAGTCAAGCAAAGCTAGGTGTGCTGTGATGCTTATAGGTGTTTCTTTGTATTTTCTGTCAACAAATTAATTTATACCATAATTGTACTCAGCATCTTTGCAATATTTAAATTACTATTGTCTTTAATTACATTAAGTATAAGTAAAATTATATGTGTGTATAACCATTGTGAAGAATTAAAATTATTTTGGCTGCTACATAAACACATATAAAAAAAAGGAGAGAAAGTAAATACTTGAAAGTATACCATTCAATGGTTATTGCCTCTTTCCCTCATACATTTTTTTGATGATCTTAATCCATCTGATTCCCTGACTCTCAGGCTATTCTTCTATGCCCGAGTAGCATTTTTTGGCTGCCTTTGACCATATTTAGCTCTTCAGTGTAATTCAATTACCTCCATCATTCCCTCTCCTGCTCATCCTAGAACCTCATCTTTCTCAATGTCACCTTGTATATTTGAGTCACTCAACTCAGAACCCTGGGATTAGTCTTGACTTCAGCTTCCTCTCCATTCACAATTTCTTTTCTTTCTTTCTTTTTTTAAATATATCTTTATTGATTTCAGAGAGAGGAAAGGAGATGGAGAGATATAGAAACATCAATGATGAGAGTCATTGATTGGCTGCAGCCCGCAACCCGGGCATGTGCCCTGACCGGGAATCTATCCCCGATCACCTGGATCCTAGGTCGACGCTCAACCGCTGAGCCACGCCCGGCCGGGCATCCATTGACAATTTCTTAATCACCAAATTTTATTTCCATCTCTCTCCTAAATATCTTTTATATCTATATTTATCTGTCATGTCTTAATTTGGGTCCTTGCAGTTTTTCCACCCTTTCTATGGCTTTTTAAGTTTGTTGTTATCAGTTTCACTTTCTTCCATTTCTCTCTCTCATATAATGCCAAGAGTGACTTCATCAATATTCAATTTCATTATGCCAATCTATTGTTTAACACCCTCCTTCATAGAATTTTTGGTGGGAGTGTAAAATGGTCTGGCAGTATTTTGTGAAACCAAACACATACTTATCCTATGATCCAGCCATTCAATTTCTAGCTATTCAATCAAGAGAAATGAAAACATATGTCCAGAGCAAGACTTGAATAAAAATGCTTATAGTGAGTTTATTAAGGCCAAGTATCTATCAATTAGAAAACACATGACACCGTGATATATCCATAAAATTAGATGCCGCTTAGAAATAAAAGGGAACACATTACTGATACATGCAATGACATGGATGAATTTCAAAAATAATACAACAAAGGAATCCATATGTATAATTCCAATAATATGAGTTTCTAGAATAGGCAAGAGTAGCCTATTGGGGAAAACACAGAAACAGTGCGCTTCTCTGGGGGCGAGGATATGGAGACTGACTAGAAAAGGGCAAGATAAAATTTCTGGAATGTTCCATATTTTGATAGGCATTTCTGTTACAGGGGTATATCATTTTTTAATATATATGTACTTCACTGTATATAAATTTTGTCAGAATAGAAAAAATAGCTAAACAGATATTGAATTCATATCACTATCAATCATATCAGAAATGTGTGTGGCTATTTGGTATCTACTTTGATTTCATAAAAAAGATGATTAATGGATGTAGAGGAATGAATAGACACAAAAGTGATAAATTATAGTAAGTTATAAATTTGTAGCATCTAGGTGGAGTACTAAGGTGTATAATTATAAAATACTTTCAATCTCCTGAATTTGAAAATTTTCTATGCCTCCTGAAACAAAAATTAATTTTTGCTAGCTTCCAGCAAAGATGAACTTAGGTAGATAAAATTATTAATGTAAATTTAAGGAAATATAGTGTGTAAATACAGTAATTATTATAGGTGGTAAATGCAATCATTAACTTTTTTCTTCAATAATACTTACCTTTGTGGCTCAGTCTTATAGTTAAACTACAGCAAAATTAAGAAATTCAAACATATAACTGAGCCTGAGAACTAAGCATCACTTAGATTTTTATAGATGTGCAAATTTGATATAGTATAATCTTCAGTGTATGGTTAGTTTTCTATATCTAGAAAGCATGTATGTTCCTTTTACTTAAATATTATGGTCTTTAACATCTATTCAAACAGGAACATTTTCATAATGTAATTGCCTACATGTAGAATTATGTTTGGAAAGTAAATTGAAAATAAATATTTAGTTTTTGTTTTCTTTTTAAGAAAACACATCTTGTATTTTGATTTTGTTTTTCTGCTTTGCTCACTGACATTTCTTTCATGTATATCTTCCAATCATTTCTCTACTTTGGTGAATTTCACAAATTGCAGGAATAGTGCTGAGCACAAAGTGGGTTTTAAGGAAAGTTATTGGAATATTAATCTAATTGAACTAAATGGACATATCACAAGGTCATATGACTATTTTGTTATTATTTGATAATTATATACCAAAATGTGGGCTATGTTCCTACTCTGTTATCTTGTAAATATGTAGTCTTTTTTATTGATTGGTTTTAAAAGAAGGAACTCTTCCAAATTTCAATGTGGAAATGATATAATTATGCACTTTATCCATTATATATTAGAATGACTTTTTCCATTGCAGATTTAGGGAGTTATATATGATGTCTATGAACTCTATGTGTAATGATTTAGAAGCCTGTGTTTTATCATGTTAAATATAAATTAGAAACATTTTCAAGTTATTAGATTCAATCCAGTTTCCTCAACTATAATGTTTTTAGGCATTTTTATAATTTTTGACATTTATTCCCTCTTAACTGCAGAAAGCTACAATATTTATAGATTATTCCTTATATTAGGTCTTCAATGAATAAATTCATTCTATTAATGCACTAATCTTTCATCATAAGCTGTTTTCATCATTTACATTGAATTATGTTAGGTATAAACTACTGTATCATTAGATTAAATGATTTGCTTTTTGAGAAGATCAGATGGGGTTTCATGAAGAAAATAATCTCCAGGAAGAATATTTTTATGAACTTATAATGGTTATGCACACACATGCACGCACACACACATATATAATACATATAGTTTTGCAGGTAATAATTTGGATATTAATTTTGATTACTCAAAGACATCAAGGACTTAATACAGATTTTTTTCCAAAAAAAAATTCTAAACATTGAAAAGTTTTGGGAAAAAATAATTATCATTTTACTTTGTCATTACAGGAGATTTTAACATGAAGGGAAATTAAATAGAATATGCATAATATAAACTCTGCTCTCTAAATGAAAAATTATGCTATCAATAGACTCCATGTTCATAAAATAATTGTTATTTTGCATACAATACAAATTAAAAATAACTTTTGGGCTTGGATAAAGAAAACCAAAGCAGCAAACTTTCATTTCATACATGTAAAGAAAATATAATTTTCTATATAGAAGAGTCATTGCCCCATAGTAACAAGTAACTTATATGATCTTATTCAATCAATGACTTCACACTAAAACTTTCTCTTAAAGAGAAAATTGGTAGAGGTTCAAGAAACATGGTATTACCTAACTCTTCTCATTTTAAATTAGAGCACATTTTTCTTCCCTTTGCCAGAAAATTCATCAATTTTTTTAGACAGCGTTCTTACTCTGCTTTATTTAATTAGGTGAAATAATTGCCATTAAGTGTGTGTGATTTATTTTCTAAAAGTTTCAGTGCTTAAGCAATGAGCTAAAAATTTTACCACACCAAAGAGATATAGTACATGTGTGATTTAAATCTCTGAAAAAGAAAAAAACATACCAGTGCCTACTTTCAACTCTTTCTCCAATACACAGTCATATCTCACTCACCGGTAATGTTTAAAATAAAAGAGAAATATATAAGTTTAAGATGAATTTCATAGAAATAATTAAATCTTTTAAAAGACAATTATATAAAGAGAATGAAAACACGAGTTGCTGACTAAGAGAAAATATTAGCAAAAGATATATGGCAAAAAACTTTTTCAAAAATATAGAAAGAACACTTAAAATGCAATAATATTAACAATAAAAAACTTGATTAGAAGGTGGGACAAAGATTTTAACAGATCTCATCAAAGAAGATATTTGGGCTTTCTGGTCATGCTAGTGGCATAGGTAGATGTGGTACTGGAATCCTCCCACAACCGCTTCAAAATTACAACTAACCTACAGAAAAACCATCATTCTGAACTGCCTGAACTCCAGCATAACAGAAGTCTTACAACTAAGAATATAAAGAAGAACCATACTGAGACTGGTTGAAGAGGCAGAGGCATGGAACAAGGTGTTTCTGCAGCCATGTGTGTCCAATAAAAATTGGAAGAGATATCTCAGATGCAGAGTTACCCCACAGGAGTGAGGGGTCCCAACCTCACATCAGGCCTCTCAACCCATGGTTCCAGTTCCAGCAAGGGAAGTTCCCATAACTTCTGGCTGTGAAAACCAACAGGGATTGTGACCAAGTGAGATGGAGGGCTTCAGAGTCCCAGGCTTCCTCTTAAAGGGCTCTTGCATGAAATTACTCAGACTTTCTTATTTTGAGTTCCAGCACTGGGGAATCAGAAACATACAGGGAGGAAATGAGTTGTTTAGCATCAGGGCAAGAGCTAAAGGGGCAGCTTTATCCCAGACAGAAGTGCTTACAAAGCCCATTGTTCCCTTGCTGAGCCCTCTCCTCACAGAGTCAGCAGGTGGGTGCTATATCTGAGTCTCATCAACCTGGCTAACACTTCTGGACCTGCTCTGGAGATTCCCTGAGATCCTGGCCAACCCAACTTGTGGGCCCAACCCAAGCATTTTCCAATGGCTTTTCCATAAAAATTGCCTCTCTAGATTCATGCTTTGGGCTTTTCCTAAAATATTTCAAACAAATAGCACCTGACTTTGACATGCCACATACCTCTGGCTAAGAAGCCTCAGACCCAACACTAGCTGGCGTTGGCTCACAGCTTGGCCTCTCCTGGGTACCTCCAAATCCAGCACAAATATCAGCCATCTGCAGATAGTTTTGTAGTTTATGATGGGTGTCCCAGGGTAGGGAACAAGTGGTAACTGATCTCTGCCTGCACCTCCTGGGAAGCCCCAAGCCAGCACACCCAATGGACAGCTTCAGACCATGTTGAAGCACAATCCAACCTCCTTCACAAAGGATGCACTCAGGGGTGGATTCAGAGGGCACCAGAGCCCTGCTGAAGTAAGTCCTGCTCTGTGAGGTCAAATCCTGCAGAGCTGATCCTCCATGCTTGTTGCAGCCAGTCCTCACAGCCAATTAACCTGGGAGTAAATACCTCCCATTGATGCACCAACAGTAGTCAAGGCTCAACCACAACAAGAGGGTGTGCAGAGCTCACATGGTGAGGGGACGGTACACTGGAGTGCCCAGGCCTGGTGATAGAGGAGGCTGTGCTACTGGATCTACAGCCACCTATTACTTAAGGCCACTCTACCAAGCCAGGGAGACATAGCAGCTCTACCTAATACATAGAAACCAACACAGGGAGACAGCCAAAACGAGGAGACAAAGAAATGTACCCCAAGTGAAATAACAGAAAAAAGCTCAGAAACAGAACTAAAAATTGACACAAGCAATCTTCAATATGCAGAGTTCAAAACACCAGTTACAAGGATGTTCAATGAACTTAGGGGAAGAGTAGATGAACTCAGTGAGAACTTCAGCAAAGTGACAGGAAACATAAAAACGGAGATAGAAAACAAAAAAATACAGTCAGAAATGAAGAACGCATGAACTGAAATGAAGAATGCATTATAGGGATTCGATAGTGGAAGAGATGAAGCATAGGACCAAATAAGAGATTTGGAAGATAAAGAAACAGAAAACGCCCAACCAGAACAGCAAAAAGAAAAAAAAAAAAAAATCCCCAAAAAATAAAATGAGGACAATAGTATAAGGAGCTTCTGAGACAACTTAAAGGGTACCCACATTTGCATCATGGGGGTTCCAGAAGGAGAAAAGAGAGAGCAAGGAATTGAAAACCTACATGCAAAAATAATGATGGAAAACTTCCCTAACCTGGGGAAGGAAATAGACATACAAGTCCAGAAAGCACAAAAAGCCCCAAACAAGATGAACCTGAAGAGGCCCACAGCAAGACACATCATAATTAAAATGCCAAAGGTTAAAGACAAAGGGACAATCTTTGCAGCAGCAAGAGAAAAGCAGTTATCTTCAAGGGAGCTCCCATAAGACTGTCAGCTGGTTTCTCAGCAGAAACTTTGCAGGCCAGAAGGGATTAGCATAAAATATTCAACATGATGAAAAGCAAAGTCCTACACCCAAGATTACTCTACTTACTAAAGCTATCATTTAGAATTGAAGGACAGATAAAAAGCTTCTCAGAGGAGAAAAAGCTAAAGGAGTTCATCACCACCAAACCAGTATGACATGAAATATTAAAGTGCCTTCTTTAAGAAGATGAAGAAAAGAAGGAGGAGGGGGAAGAAGAAAAAAGAGATAAAAAGTATGAATGATAAAATGTCCATAAATGCATATTGATGAACAATTACTTTAAATTCAAATGAATTAAATGCTCCAATCAAAAGACATATGGAGGCTGAATGAATAACAGAACAGTATCTTTGCATGCACTGTCTACAAGACACTCACTTCAGATTGGAAGATACACGTGGACTGAAGGTAAAGGGATGGAAAAAGATATTTCATGAAAATAAAAACAAACAAACAAAAGTTGGGGTAGCAATATTTATATCAGGTGAAATAAACATTAAAAGAAAGGCTATATAAAAAAGAAGGACTTAACAATTTCACTTCTGGGTATTTATCCAAAGAAATCCAAAACACTAAATCAAAAAGACATATACATCCATATATTCATTGCAGCATTATTTACAATAGCCAATATATAGAAGCAATCTAAGTGTCCATCAATAGATGGTGGATAAAGAAGAAGTGGTACATATATACAATAAAATATGACTCAGCCATAAAGAAGAATGAAACCTTGTTATCTGCAACAACATGGATGGATATAGAGGTTATTGTGCTGAGTGAAATAAGTCGCAGAGAGAAAAACAAATGCCACATGATTTCACTTACATGTGGATTCTGAAAAACAAAATAAACAAAACAAATAAGCAGAACAGAAACAGACTCATAGATACAGAGGACATTTTGATGATTGCCAGATGGGACAGGAGTTGGGGGGATAGATGAAAAATGTGAAGAAATTAAGAAGTACAAATTGGTAGTTACAGGATAGTTACTGGGATGTAAAGTACAGCATAAGGAATATAGTCAATAATATTGTAATAACTATGTATAGTGTCAGATGGGTACTAGATTTATTAGGGTGATAATAAGTTATATAATGTCTAATCACTGGGTTGTACACTTTAAATTAATATAATGTTGTATATCAACTATAATCAAAAAATAAAAAAAATATTTAAAGTTAAAAAAAAAAAGAGAGATGTAGATGGCAAATAAGCACAGGAAAAGATGCTCCACAGTCTATGTCTTTAGAAAAATGCAAGTTAAACCAACAATGAAATACCACTACACACCTATTAGAATGGTCAATATTCAGAACACTGACAACACTAAATTTTGGCAAGAATTTGGAACAACAGAAAGTCTCATTCATTGCTGATGAGAATTCTAAATTGTTCAGCCTTGAAAGAGAGTGTGGTGGTTTCTTACACTACCATATGGCCCAGCAATAGTGCTCCTGGGTATTTAACCAAGAGTTGAAAGTTATATCTACACAAAAACCTTCACATAGATGTTTATACTAGCTTTATTCAAAATTGTCAAAACTTGGAAGCCACCAAATGTGCTTCAGTAGGTAAATAGATAAACTGCACTGCATCCAGAAAATGAAATATTTATCCAGAGCTAAAAAGAAATGAGCTATCAAGCCATTAGTGGACGTTGAATAAACTGAAATATGTATTAGTAAGTAAATGAAGCCAATCTTAAAATGCTACATATTGTGTGATTTCAGTTTTATGGCATTCTGAAAATGGCAAACTATGGAGTCAGTAAAAAAGATCAGTGGTTGCCAGGAGTTAGGAAGTAGGGAGAAATGAATAGGTTCAATATAGAGGATTTTTCAGTCAGTGAAACTACTCTGTATGATACTATAATGGTGGATATATGTCATTATACATTTTCCAAACCCACAGAATGTACAACAATAGTGAACACTATGGACTTTGGGTGATAAGGGTGTGTCATTGTAGGTTCACCAGCTGTTACAAATGTACCACTGTGGAGGGGAGGTTATGCATGTGTGGGAGTAGGGTTATATGAAAAATCTCTGTACCTTCCACTCAGTTTTGCTGTGAATCTAACTAAAATTGCTCTAAAAAGTAAAGTCTATTATTAAAAAAATAATTATAATAGCATATTACCTATATTAATAATGCTTTTCTCTTCATTAAGAACTTTAATTAGAATTCTTCAACTCATTCTTTATCAGGTTAAGAACATTTTCTTCTACTCCTAGCTAGTATATTTTAATTAATCATAGTCATTTGATTTATCTTATTTTTCAACATTAAATAAGATAAAGCGTATATTTTATTGTTAAAATATTAAGCTAATGAATTAAAAGATTTCTTATTACTGAATCATCTTTGCAATATTAGAATTTATTTCTTACATTTATTAGGAATATTTGGATACTCGTAAATGTATTTGTTTCTAGTTTTCTTTTTCATCCAATACTGTTACTGGGAATACTCTAGCTCCATGTGACTTGAATGACTTGTAAACCTTTTTAATCTTTGTCTATCTTCTCGATATTGTTAAAGGTTTCATATAGTTTTCTCACCCACATATTTTATACATGATTCAAAGTTAAACTGATGAATTGAAATTTTTGTCCAAAACAAACGAAAGAAAACCCCTAAGCAAACAAAAACAAAAGCAATTGTAACAATTTAATTTTTTTTCTATTAAATTCTCTTAAAATTTATGTGCCTATTCAATTTGTCCTTAATTTTTTTTCTCTGAAAAGTAGCTCAGAACCTACAGATGAAAAAAAAAAAACTGGTGTTTGTGAATACCAGTAACAGTTTTATTTATTTTAAAATGCCAATTTTCATATAATCATAAAATTTAGCAAAAATTTTTTAATACATATCCTGAAAAATTGTTTTACTCTGTGACATAAAAAGTCAATTATATGAGCAAACTTGAAAAAGTTCCTTTTTGGTATTTGCCCATTTCCTAGGGCACAGTAATAACCCAAGCCCTGATTCAAGGACTGCATTGATAGGGAGCTTTTCCTCGAAGTTGCCTCTAATTAAACCCTGGAGTTCTAGGGAAGAGGAAATGCCTGTAAGACTGTGGCCTGATTCTTAAAATAATGATTTAGAGACCAGGGAAGATTTAGGTTAATTTTACTTGACACAGACGTTGGCAACTTTTTAATAACATGAATGTTATTATAGGTAGAAATTAATTATACTGATTGCAACACAAGTGGAGCTTCAGCATTTCTATCGTCTCCTGGTCAGAAAATGTCCTCTAAATGCCGGAAATTCAGGATCTCTTCAAAGAAAAACATGTTCAACTGTGATACAATTAGCCGTTACTATGGCTTTTGTTCTTAAGAGACAATAATAGTTTTGATTCTTGAAAATGTCTAATTATATGGGGAAGGAAATTCAAGGCAGAAAGGAAGATAATTTATAGCATAATTTTCAAAGTAATTAGAATTTCCAGAAAACAATTCTTATTATAAACCCTGTTTAATCTGTAAAATCTTATTACCCTTTAAGAAATAATAATTCAAATTTGGCATTAGCCACCATTTTTTGTACTTCCTTAATCTCAATGTGTTGAAATAAACAATTATTGTTATTTTAATACAACTTCCTCTTATTTTGAGGTTTTTTTTTTTGGTTTTTTTTTAGGATTACATCTGTGTGAACTGAATAGTGAGAAAGTTGTTAGTCTTATTTACATAAAGTTTGAAAGTTTTTTTAAAATATCGATGTATCGTATCACATTCCTACAATTTAAAACTTAAGGTTGCAATACCAAATTTAATGTTGTAACATAAAATGTATAATTTTTTGTTTTTATTTGCATTCAATTTTGTTTCTTTGTATTAAAAATCTACCTAGTTTTCATTAACTGGATGCTTTGAATAAAAAGACGTTTACAGGGAAGTAAAAGTCAGTTATCACATATTTTAAATACCATGTTGCTTTTTTATCATCCAATTTATTACTTTAAATAAAAGAGTATTAGTCCTAGTCTAGCTCTAGTGAAAGACATTTACTTTATATTAACCTGTTTTGAAAACAAAACAAAAACTACCTGACGCTTCTTTGAACCCTAGAAGTCACCACCTCTACCACAATTTTAAAAAACTCAGCATTTAACAGGACATGTAGTTGTGGGAGATTTTATCAGAAGGTGTGAGCAGCTGTATTAATCTGCCATTGTCTCTGTAGAATGTTTCAAGCTGGGTCTTACTAGCCTTATATAAAGGTCCTATTAGTGGTTGTTGCTTGAAATTCCAACCAACCTCTTCAAAGGATACACTTAATATTTATATCTTCCAAGTTTAAATGGAAGCAAAAGTCACTAATTTAATATTAGTAAAGTATTAGAAAAATTTCAGTTTGGATTAGACCATTATCTCATGCAATAAGCAGAGTCTAAACAATAAACACACAGGAACATTCTTGCATGCTAATGTCAATTTAAGTAGAGATATAAGATAGTCTACTCAGGAACACAACCATGTATCTCTATGTCTCTCTTTAACAATCAAATATGTAATATATTTTGGTAGTTTAGTCTAGTCTTCCTCAAATTTTAATATAGGATCTTAACAGAGTGCAGATTCTGATTCAGGAGGCCTGGATGGGCTCTGAGAGTCTACATTTCTAACAAGCTCCCAGGAGATGGACCTGCTACTAGGCTAAGGGCCAAACGCTTAGTAGAAACAGTTTACACCAGCTAAGTTTTCAATAACCTTTGCTTTCTAAAATGCAGGCCCTTGTATTTTCCAAAGTCTAACTTTATAAACATCTCCAACATGTAAAATCTTTAGCAAACAAAGAAATATGCAAATTTTAAAAACGGAAAATGCATGTTAGAAAGAGGACAGTCAGAATTCAGAAGATACGGGTTTGGTCTCAGTTTCGCTCAATTGCACATTACTATTATCCTCTTGCAGGTTACTTAAGTTGTACTACTTGCAGTATTCCATTTCACAGGGCTTCAGGTAGAATAAAGGAAATTCTATAGGATGCACTTTGAAGGGTGAAAACCACTATACAAATATAGGATTTGTTTTTCACAATTATTTCAATTATTTCTTCATGTAAGAATATCAATTTTTCAAATCACTGCTTTAATTATTATAAGTTTCTAATTTTCACTGTAATAATGCTAAATGTCACAGTGTTTACAGTGTGGCAGATGCAATTTAAAATTGCTGCTGATGCTTAAATCAAATTTTGGTCTTTGTTCAGTGCAGGCACTCCATTAACTCTATTCTTTCTTTCATTTCTTTTTTGCAACTCTTTCCTATTGTATTTGCTATAAGAATGATTATGTATTTTGATTGCTAATATAAAGTTGTTCCCATAGATACCTAATCAAGACTAATAAAGGTGTTTTCTAAACAAATTAGATACTTCCAATTTTGTCATTTTATTTTCATAAACTTTAAAATAAGTTTAAGTTTATTTTATTTTCTAGGGGACCTACTATTTCTACATTTTTTCATGATGTACGTATTAAAACATTCAAAGAACCATTATCTGAAAAATACTGTAGAGTCTTTTATCATTACATATTGCTATGTTAAATTTCTTAGATCACACAAGAAATGTTTTACATGTATTAGTTAAAAACAGCAAGAAAAAGTAGGTTTCCCTTCTGCTAAATAATATTTCTCAAGATGTTACTGAGACCAAAACAAGGAATGCTTATAGATTATCTGTTACTAGAAAGGCAGATTAAAAAAAATGACACAATTTAGAGATTTAAATAGTAAAACCCACCTCAAATTGGAAAATTACTATATTTTTTGTTTAATGCTAGAATGGGAAGGCAGTATAACTACTGTTATGTATAAATTTTATATCAAATTGTGTTACATTAATTAAGACAAAAGTTACTTAAGAAAACTATTCAGAACATGCATTGTAAAAGTTCTACTTAATCATTGTTTTAATTAATTGAACAAGATATTAAGATCTTAAAGCAAAATTAAATGTTTTTACTCTTAGAAAAATACTTGTATCAAGAATCATGATTAATGCTAATAATTGATTATTTTTTGTATATTTATTAAAGCTCAAAGATCAGTTGAAGAGATCTTGTTTGCTTATTTATTGGAAAACAGCCCACAGCATCTACTGTTACTGAACCACCACTCCCTGACTGTCTCTCTCGAACCACCAATCTCTTTTTTGTCTCATTATTTTGGGGATGACTTCTGCTCTTGAAAATTTCTTTATAATTAGGAAAGTGTGCCATTAAAAGTAACATCTTTTAAAAATCTATATTTTATTATCTATACTTTTTCTGATTCCCATAATTTTCTTCAAAACCTCAAAAAAGGGTTTCTTCAAAACCTCAATTTTTTTGGTTTTTTTGAACTCTCTTATACACATATTCTCTAAGAGTAGACTGCAGATATATGAACAAAATATAGTCTCCCTCATAAGTTGTCATCTCTTTCTACAATTTAACAGTGAAAGCCTCAGTCAATGATATTGAGTTAAAGGCTGAAAATCAATTGAATCAAAAAATTTATGATTCATTAAAAAATGGATAGTTGTACCTCCTCCCTTACTTTTTGGATTAAACTATGGTTTTAAGATATTAAATCTCACACATTTCTCATAGCAAGGAAAACAAACAAAGAAAAAATAAACAAATGGGATTACCTCAAACTAAAAAGTTTTTGCACAGCAAAGGAGACCATCAACAAAATGAAAAGAGCCCACTAGATGGGAGAACATATTCGCTAATGATACATCTGATAAGGGGTTAATTTCCAAAATTTATAAAGAACTTATAAAACTCACCCTGGTTGAAGAGGAATGAATATACATTCCAATGACATTTTGCAATGCTCTAAAACTATGAAAAAATTCTTAAATGTGTATCACATCTAACTTACAATATGAACTTCAGGGTTAGACCTTTAGATAGAAGATTATGGTGTAGTTTGGGAATATCTATTTCAGCTTGTGATATAAATTTTATTATAGTAATAAATGTTTATTGTGGTTGAGTGACACTGACAAAATCTAAAAAGAAAGGTATATTAATCATTATATATTACTGTTTTCTTTCTTTATTCTTCCCTCTTTTTCATCTTTCTTTGCAGATGTCACTCTACCAATGGACAGATTTGTTTTTTTTACAAACATTTCTTTCTCTTTATGATGACCTATTGTTTCCAATCCTAGAAAACAAGTAATAGTTCCAAGTAATCAATCATAATAGCCATGACTTACTCAGCTTCCTCAGTTGCATTAAAGTGTAGTAGAGAAAGTTTTACTTTTGCTATCATTACCAGAATATCCTTTACTAACACCTTTTGCTAACAAACTGTGATCTTTCCAAGGACAAACTGGCAATTAATGAGCGGTTTATAGGCAGCACTGATACATGGAGTGGCAGCACATTTATATGAAATCAAGAAGACAAAATTAAAACAATAGTAAATTTAGTGGAGATTTTGCAAATCTTCATGACAAGACTACTTTTATCTTTGGTGCGGCCCCTGCCGTCTCACTATCAAGCCAGCTCTCACCGCTGGGCTGGCGAAGAGTCTGACCTTGTCGCTCTACTTCCTGCGGCCACAGTCTGAGCTCCAGCCAAGCTTTTCCATTGCCTTCCACAAGGTGCTCTCACACAGGAATTAAAAATAAACAAGGAAGGAAACAAAAGTAGTGCCCGTTTGGAAAAATGTGTAAAATTATTCCACATTTTAAGATTCATTAACACACAACGATCTCAAGGTCTTTCAAAGGCAATTACGTTATAGTTTTCTTAATTTGGGCAATGATTGGTTGATCAAACTTGGCTACATTTAACTTGATATCTACAAAGAATGTGATTTTTCTCTTTTATTTAAAGGAAATCAATAGAATTAACACAAGGAGGTCAGTCATTAGCCTTGTTACTGCAAACAGCACTATCCCACTACTTTAATAATTTCTTTTCAATCAAAATATTTAATGTGATTACAGAAAACACAGAAAAGTCATTGATCAAAGACCCTGTACCTTATTGGTGCACCCTAGGCATATAAGCCCAAATTCCAAAATTTGAATAGTTAGTATGACTGAATTTCTCTTTAACTCACCCCAAAATGAGTAAGATTTTGTGATAATACAACCCTTTTGCTTCCTATCTTCCAAATTCATTTATTTTTTGATTTACAAAATTACTTTCTCATCCTGCAGAACAAGGGTATAATTTTTCATTCACTCTTAAATGTGTTTAGAAAACACATTTGATAAACACTGACTCTATGAGTGTTAAGCAATTAAGTGGCAGTCATCAGTTTAATATTAGCTTTGACATTACTTAACTTTGAGGATCAGTGAGATTGAAGTTCAATACATTATAAATAGGTCATAACACAATTATAAGCCCAAATCACAACTTTGTGACGGCTGTAACATAAATCTTGTTGCATGCTAAGCAGAAAAGGCATTATGGTTCCCAAATAGAAAGCTAAATCCGCTTTCACCAATTCCCCATACACATTCATAGTGGGATTTTATAAATGTGTAAATGAGATAGCTCTCTATAATACTGAAACTCCGGAATCTTTTAAAATTAGTAATTAAATGAGGAAAGGAGATTATTTGGATTTATATGAATTTATAAACATATTGAAAAGACACATTTTTCATGGGTCCCTTCCTCTGTCGGCCTACATTAAATCCAAAAATAGTTTTAGCAAATCATCAAGCAAAATAACAAAAATTATGCTTCTGATGAATAAAATATATACATTCATATTAATTTATAAAATTACTACTACTAATAAATTGTAATTAGTTTTCAAATGCATATTATTTTTGATTCAATATATTAAAAATAATAATAGTACCACATATATAATGGTATACTGTTTAAAATGCAGAATTTATGCTATGATCCAAAAGTGTCATAGGAAATCGATAGATTCCTGAGAGCAGGATGTGGGAGGCTGGGGTGGGAGGTGAAAGGACTTTGATTTTTCTCATCTAGTTCTTAAATCATACAGCAACACAAACATTTCTAACCTGAAAATGTTTCTTTTAAGAGCATCTAAACACTTAAATCTTCTTAATTAATATTATCAGGAAAACATTTTAAAGACCCTTTTCCTGGATAACATTTTGTAATTTATATTTAGTTGATATATGAAGTTTAGAGGACTTTAATGGCTTTTTGTTCTGTGTAAGTAATTTAGTAATAAGTATGTCACTAAGCTTATTTAAGGCCTTTTTATTTTTATGGCAGCCAAGAAGTAATAGATTTATTTTCTTCAAAATGTATAGACATTGTGAGGCAAGAAATCTGTATGTAGAGACCCAGTCTAAGGAAAGGGTAGAGGTGACTATCACTTCACCTTGTTCCCTTAAGCCACTTTTGTTGCTTTCCTAGAAATATGTGGCTGCTCAGTTAAGTGAGATTGTGCATTCTACTACATTTGTAGTGATTTGACATATTTAGGTATTTTCATTGTTTCTTTCTTTAAAATTCTTACATAATATTATGAAACCAGCTAACATCAACTGAATTTGTTGTTTGTTTGTTGGTAATAGTAATTACTATTTGAAATACTTTATATGAGTTTAGTCATACATAATCCTCAAAACAATTGAACAAGGAATAATTATTATTATTGCATTTTAAAAAAGGAAACATTGAGCACAGAGAGCTTATATTAGCTGTCTGTAGTCGATCAGCTACTGTCCAATTCCAGCAGCCCAGCTCCATGGATTCCATGCTCTTAACAACTATCCCCAAATTTACATACAATGTACTCAAGTGAAAACATTTAAAAGCTAAGTTGTGATACGGCAGGGTAAATGATTTTCCTAGAGTCATCAATGTAGTCAATGTCTCTTTAAAAAGTGTTCCAGAGCCCAGCTGGGTGTGGCTCAGCGGTTGAGCATCGACCTAGGACCCAGGCGATAGGTGTTCGATTCCCGGTCAGGGCACATGCCCAGGTTGAGGGCTCGATCCCCAGTTGGGGGCGTGCAGGAGGCAGCTGATCAATGACTCTCTCATCACTGATGCTTCTCTCTCTCTCCTCTTTTCCTCTCTCTGAAATCAATAAAGATGCATTTTAAAAAAACTGTTCTGGAAAAAATTTAATAAAATTAACCTCATTGTTTCTTTATTTGAGTGCTGATTACTGCACTTACTAGAATTAAGTTAATGCTTAGAAAAATGCATTCATTGGAATTTAGCCTTGGCTTATCATTTCATTTTTTTCACATGCTAATTTTGTTAAGCTCAATTTCATTAAAAATTTTATTATTATTTTACTACTAAAGCTAAATATTTTATATATTCTTGGTGTGATAGGTGCTTATGACAATAATCAATTAAATAAAACAAAACAAAATAACCAGGGAGCAGATTGAGAAAGCAAACATAACTGTTCACTGTATAAATCTGCCAAACGTGCATTATATACTATTAATGTATTAATTTATATTGTTCACATAATACATACATGCATTATGTACTATGTATAAAGCTGATATGAAAATGATATCGGCAGCAACCACAGTAATCATGAGCATTTATCATATTATCAGACACTGCTCTTACAACCCTAAATAAACTATCTCACGCATCTTTAGAAAACCAGTATAAGATATTAGAATTAACTCCATTTTACAAATCATAAATGGGTGGAGAAAATAAAGTAAAAGTCACATAAGTAGTAAGTGTAGGGCCTGGAATACAAACTCAGGTAAACTGACCTGGGAGCCTAGGAGTTAGATTCAATTAATTGTTTCTTATTTAATATATTTAGAGCATAAGGAAGGCACTGTGATAAACACAAACATGCATCTATGTGCTCTTGGGATTCAAAGGTAGGAAAGATTAAAATCCACTGGGAGAACAGAATGATTAAATAAAAAAGAGAGTAAATTTGAGGACAACCAACTCTCTTATTTGAGTATGTTAAAGTCAGATATTAGAGAGGTCACTTAGGATTAAATGTCAAAGAACTTGACAGGGAGTGAAATCTGGATTCAATTCACTTGAAAACTGAGAGACATAAATGATTTTTGAATGGAAAAGTATTGTGATAGCCATCAGAGCCATATTTAGGGAGTCTCTGCCAGTGGTATCTACAAAAGAAAAGTATGTACAGCTTATTGTGTTGGGTAGCCTTACAAAATTGAGTATAAACAATAATTTATTGACTAAAACAAATTATCATGAGTCAACATTCCTGACTCAGGATTAATTTTATTGGTCATTTGAAGACTATAGTTCCAAAAAAGTTAAGGTAAACATATGAACATTTTATCAACATGAAAAGGCATTATTTTAGAATTTTTTTTCATTTACATATATTAATTTTTGAGACATTGTAACTAAAACTTTCCAGTCTGAAAGCTTCTGAAACCCACCTCTATGAAAGCATTTTTGTCAAGCCGAAATTTAATA
Source organism: Miniopterus schreibersii (assembly GCF_964146895.1). NCBI lineage: Eukaryota > Metazoa > Chordata > Mammalia > Chiroptera > Miniopteridae > Miniopterus > Miniopterus schreibersii. The sequence continues at coordinate 52,415,399 of NC_138118.1, forward strand.
ATACTGTAAACTTAAACTTATTCCTTCCACTGAAGTGATTAGAACATAGTAAGTGTTGTTTTTTGGGGGGAGGGAATGTTAGCCAAAATTATCCATTCTATTAAAGTTCAGTGGAACTGCTTACCGCCATTCAGCTTTATCTGGCTAAAATCCTTTAATTCCCCAGCTCCTGCTGTTGGGGAGCTCTAGGCTCATCACACTTAACCTCTGCCTAGGATTCTCTGAAAAGAATTTGTTTCAGTCCATTCATAGTTTCAATAGTTGAGCAAGCCACACGCAACTCCACACTGGTCTTTTACCCTGAGCATACTAATCTGATTGTTTTTCCACTCTACAAACTCTGGGTCAACAATCAAGCTGCCGCCAGAAACTAATTAATTTGCAAACAGGCCCCTGTTTTCACAGAGGGAAATCTTTTGAGAGCCGTGTCAGAAAGGCCAGTCACACCATGGTTACACGCATTGTCATGGCATCCACTTCTCTGGGTAAATCTCTTGCTTGATGTCACTGCACACATGAACCCAGATTACCCAGTCAGCAGTAAATCCCTATTGAGGTCCACAGAGCTCTGAATGTAGTGACTCTAGAAGAGGAAATTGGTATGGACAGGCTCTGAATTCATTAAGCTGATGGTGAGACCAGAGAGAAAAATTTTCAGGACTAAGAGGAAAAAGAGAGCTGGCTTTAATTTAAAGAATTATCCAAGATACTGTCTCATTTCTATACATTTTCATTGATTTTAATTTATAAATGGGATTCCTATAAGTGAGTGTAATGATATACTTAAATATTATTTTTCTACTCTCACCATTCAGATATAAATTTGGAAATAAGTGGTTCAAAATTTGTAATTAATGGGCCATACTTGACAGTTGATTTTTTTTAGCCCATCATTAAAAAAAATTTTAAATAACATATCCTTACTATTTTATTTAGGTACATTTTCTCAGAGCCCTGAAAAACATAAAATCACCTTCCAAACATTGCCACTGAGTAAACTGTTATTCCAAAATTTTATTCATTTTTCCTCATTAGTGCCATGTAATTTCAAACAAAACCAGTTGAAAGTGATTATGTGCCTTAGACAAAATGTGACATAGAAAGTAGGTCCTCTGAAAAGGAAATCAAGTAAAGGTACATATTGTTAATGTTTTGATCATTTTGAAATAAAAAAGGCATATTTAGTGAACTTATTGAATGTATTATCATTTAGAGAGTAGAATAATTTCATGGTGTATATTTTTGAAAAGATTATACTTGGGGCATGCATTCTTTATTGGGATAAAATTTCCCTGGGTAATAGATTCATAAAAGAAACAGAAAACTATGAAGTTTTATATAGATATAGATATGAACACTGCTTTGTTGTTGGGATCTGTTTTTATTTTATTTTTCAATTACAGTTTACTTTCTATATTATTTATTTTTCAATTACAGTTTACTTTCTATATTATTTACCTTCTATATTACTTTCTATATTGGTTTCCCAAGTACAGCATAGTGACTGGTAGGTATGAACACTTTTAAATTATTGCATATCCATGTTTCGCCTAATTTCAACAAAAATAACCAAAAATATGATCATTTTTACTTGTGACTCTATACAGTCACACTTCATAATTGTCAACTAACAGAGCGTAACTCATAGATGTAATTCAAAAGTTAAAAAGACTGAATCCTTGTTTCGTCTTTCACAGGCTGTGAAAACCAAGATGACATTTGTGGTTGTTGTTACTGTTTTAACTAAATGGTCACTCTACTTCTGTAATACTCCACTACTCATATAACTATAAAACAAGGCTTCCAGAGGGCTTTTTTCTCTAAGGTCAGCGAAATATATTACTAACTTACTTAAGTCAGAGAAATAATTTAAAATGGCATCATTGAGAAGTCTGACATTACCCAAAACTAGATAATTCGTTTTACTTATAAAAAAATCTAATTGGATTCTCTGACATAGTTTATGCCTTAAAGATAATAGAATTAAAATAGTACATCAAAAGAGTTGTACAAATGATTTGAGATTAGGTATCTGGTACCACAGAACATTAATTTATACTCTCATAATTTATTTGCAATCACATTTCTTGGTTCTATTTACATAAAGATATATCTTGTGGAGAAATTTGAATCTTTAGAGAACATGAAATATCCTGGTGCATGACCACAGAGGAAGCTATACGCTCATTCCAATAAGGGCAGGCCAGGCTGGTATGAGTGTTATAAGTGAGAGGAAGTAAAATGATGACTAGCATACTATTTCAATTACAGAAAAAAGCAAGTGGGTTGGTCTATCCACAGGCATGGTACTTTTAGGAAACCCACTAAAAGAAAACAGGTCTTCCTGAAATGAGTGGGAAGGCCTCACACCCTGGGCACTGTAATTAGGTCTGTTTGTGATCACTGGGCCTTGACTCTCTCAAGGATCCATGGAGTTTCATATATTAAACCCTACTGTGACTACCCTTTCACCCTGGCTCAAATATAATCACTCACAGAATGAATCTGACAAAGCTTTCTGAGTGTGCTCCACCCAATGGAAGTGGAATAAAGGGTACAGAGAAAATTCACATTTAGTAAGTGCTTACCACATGCCAATACTGGTTTAGTATATTTTATACAGGGCGTCCCCCCCACCAAATGCATACACACTTTAACAGTTGATAGCTCAATTTTGAAAATGAAAGGTATCTTGATAAACATTGCCTTTATAATTATTCAAAGTGTGTGAATACATTTTTTTGGGGACACCCTATAGAATATCGTGGTCATTTTTTTCACAACTATAAGAGGTCTATAGTAGTAGACAAAGGTGAAACTTTGTCTTGTTCTAAAGACTATAGTCTTTCTTCCATAACATATAACATCCCAATATTAGTCCAAGACATAAACAATACAGAAAATTGTATCCATCAAATAGGAAAATAATTGCTATTTTTTCTGCTCTAATGGATGGCTAATGTGTATAAGAACTAGGTAGTGGTATTTAAATACTAAATGTTAAGAAATCATTACTGTAACAATAGCAGAAACTTGTTTGTATCCTTACTATGAATATATAAAGAACATATTTACCTAATTCTCACATTGTTAGTAAGTGAAAACTAGAGCTGAAGTTTAAAAAACAATACGATATTGAGAAAATTTATAAAACACAAGAAAAAACATTCTGAAATTGAGCATGTCATGGCAAACACCAGTACATTTCCTGAAATCCAAAGTTGTTCTAACATCTATCAGCCTTAAACTAGGAGCTAGTGTCAATGATAAATTTTTTTTAAAAAGCAGTTTTTGTTTCTTCACCTAAATGTATTAGTTATTTCTAATATTTCCTGTTAAAATTAAACTGAATTTAAACTATTATTGATACTATTATAAAAATATAATTTTACCAAGTAATTATGAAAATAGTGAAATTCCATTAAAAATCAAGGTATTTCAAGACCCCATTCTAGGCAACTGTTTTGTTTCTTATTTCTATTGAGAAGGATATTAAAAGTCATGAAAATAGGACAACTGATTTTTCAAAAAACAAATGGTTTGAATTAATTTGAGAAAAGTAAAGTAAGTTCTGTGCCAAAATTAATTTTTATAGACCTTACATAAAGTACCTTGCAAGGTAACTTATTACTCCTGGCAGCACAAATGATTATGTAGTCTGCACTCGTGCCTCAAAATTCATTTATTTTATGCACGAATGTGTAAACATGATGTTTCTAGTTTTATTCTGAAATGGCACTTGATTTCGGGAGGCTTGAGATGCACACAGTTCCTCGGTTCTGTCTCAAGCGTGTCTGCACCCTCCCTCCCGCAGCGGTTCTGGTTTCTGCACCCTGTCAAATGTAACCTTTGTGCTAATTTGGTAAAATCAGTTCTCACGTTTAGTGCTGAGAGACTGATAACTGAATTCTCAAATGAACTACACATTTGCAGAGATGAAGTACAGAGCTGTGGACAATGACCGTTTTCCCACAGTGTAAATTCTTCAGACTCGGCTGTCAACATGTGAGTGTGTGCAGCACAAACGCGACTTTAACTTGGTGACGTATTTTCTCCAAGGCCATAAAAATGAAATGGATACTGAACTCTCCTCCATGTTATTCTATTTTATAAAGAGATTTCCTCTCTCATGGACAGTGAAAGCCTGTATGCCTTTTAGGGTTCTTAGGAGATCAAAGTCTCCTTGCAGAATCAAAACAAACATTTTTCTTCCTAAATAAATATTTCAGTGTGAGAATAGACCAGATAGCCACAGTGGATATTCCAAAATTGTCCTCTGGGATGTTGGAGTTAGGCTTTTGGATAGTTTTACTCAGGCAGCCTTATCATTTCAATATCTTTTCTCTTTCTTGGTGAGACACATAATTCCTCAGATGGTCACCCAGCTACCACTGTACTTTTCTCTACCCCCAGGAGCAGGTATTTGATTATGTATCCAACCTCCTTTGATTACCACAGTGTTTTAACTTAATTAAATGATCTTAGGCATCATCTACAGTAAAGGGAAAAACAATGGGGAAGGGATATCAAACTTATTTGAAACTTGGGAGAGTAGGCAGAAAGCTAAGCCAAGATAAGTGACTTTTAAAGAGAAAAGGCTAGTTAACAGTGACAATTACTGCAGGAGAGGTTTTTCTAAATGGAGATTGATAGAAAGCTTTGGAAAGTCATCAGTGACCTTTGGAGGAGCAGTTTCATGGGATCAAAGTCAGGTTGAAAGTGGATAAAGGGGTGAAAAAGTTGAGAAAACAAGTTTGTAACAAGGCTATGAACTCAGATACACCGAAATTTCACGGCATGCGATGATTAAAGGAAGTGCTTGAATAGGATAGATGAGCAAGTTTTCAGGCCAGAGGGAGAAGTCAGCGCTGAAGAAGAGATAAAGACAGCAAAAGAAATGTGAATTGGGTAAATTTATGAAAGGTCATCAATGCAATTAGGCGAAAAGGCAGAAAGGTGAAATGTGGAAGGTAAGAGGCTCACCGTTCACACTAATATAGAAAACATAATAGGATGGTCAGACGTGCTGTTGCAGGAGGGAAGAAATACTGATTGAGCTTATTTGTGGCTTGTTTTATGTTTTGAACAGTCACTTTAAAATATGAGATAGATCAGAACAAAGATTGTAACAGACAACTCACGGTCCCCTGACATTTCAGTGTTGTTCAGAGGCCATACTGTAATTTTTGGCTCTAACAAATCAATGAAGGTCAGTGATGAAATGAATTTGGGGGTTCCCCAGAAGAAACAGCAGGAAAAGCAAGTGTGGCAGAATTTCAAAGAATGAGATAATCCAGCATCTTACTGAAAACATAGATGGACTATAAGCCATGAGTTCCCTCCTTATCAGTGAGGCATGTGAAACCAGGCAAAAGCTCATGGATGCAAGATTAGGGACCGGGCAGCTATATTTTATAAGACTAATGGCAGATGTAAGTGGAGATAATTCTTTAATAATAAAAAAAAAATAACCATGTTAATGCTGTGGGGACCACTATAAAAACTTTTGATGAATGGATAATGAATCACCAAAATGAAATCAAACTCTAGATATAAGAACATATGAGGTTTATTTATTTCCAAACCTGAATGAAAATAGTATTTATTCATTTTAGGCACATACATTTTGTACATTTTCTCCTATGCTAAAATTATTTATTTACTAAAGAGAGAAAGAGAGAGAAAAAAGCATCTCCTGGTCAAGTAGTGAAGCGAGTGCCTGAAGTTAGAGAAACTGGGTTCTTTTTCCAAATCTTCTGTGACTTGGTTATATGTAATCTAAGATAAGATATTATGCTCAACTTCCTCACTTATAAAATGGGAGACAGGATTTTAGAAAGATTAAAGGAGAGTCAGGTTAAATGCTATAAAATCCTTTGACATTTTGAAAATACTTTCAATGGGATGCTGTCGTTAGCACAATTTAAAAACAATGTTAAATAACTTAAATGATGTTCTCAAGGCAATATAGAGGCGTGGAGGGAAAAAACACACTACATCATGAGCTTTGTTGTGGTGGTGCTGTAAGACAGGATTGTAAGTCATCTTATCATTTTCCGTAGCCTCCCTTCCGTAGCTCCAGCTCAGATCTATTTCTTTCCATAGTTAACTACTGAGAAAGTTCACTTTGGGCACAAAGTAAATATTTTCCTGAATCCTTAATCTCTCTTTTCTCTTTTGCCCAACTTTCTCACACCCACAGCCATGAAGTCACCATACTAACTCTCAAGTCATAGTGTTTGTACTATGCAGAGAAAGTTCCCCAGTCACTCGCAGCAGTTACACCGGCTACGTGTCTATGTTCTTACAAGCACCACCTACCATTGAGCCACCTGGAGTCACATCTACCATTGAGCCACCTGGAGTCACACCTACCATTGAGCCACCTGGAGTCGTGCTGCTCTGTCCTGATGGGGTGGTGGTGCCCAAGGGTTCGGAAGATAGCAAAGTCTCGGCCCATGAAATCAGCTGCGGTTCCAGAGTACAGCTCTCCATCTGTGTTGTGACAAAGTAAAACCACACACCCTTTAATTCAGTTAAGGCAAGAAACGCAAAATGCAAGCTTGGTGTTAAGACCATGCTAAAAAGAAAACAAAACTACACTCTGCACCATTTTGCAAAGCTCCTTGTTTTTTAATCTTATGTCTTTATTAAAGTATTTTATTAAATGATCATCCGCTGATTAAGAACCTGACAACTCATTTAGTACTACCTTTGAAAAGCTGAGTAAAATATGATTCAGTGCATATTACTAAAACATGAAGTTTTATTCTTTCCACCATAACCAAACAAAAACTTAGAAAGTGCACGAACTCTGCTTTTATATGTGTAAAGATACTATGATTCTAATAATCTTGTTTATTAGGATAAGGAGTCATTGTAAAATCTTGCTTATAATTCTTATGTTATGAAAATGAAATTTCTAATACATTCTTTTTAATGAATTCTTATATTTTATTATAATTCAGAAAGTCCTAATATTTTCTTTGCCACTTTTTTCTTGCTTTATATATTTTAATATATCAACTTGGAGAAGTGTTTTAACTTAGCAGAAGCTATTACAGTAAAATAAAAAAGTATACACCACATAACCTCAGATATAACAGAGATGCGTTTGGAGAGGAGGGAATTTTGACAAACACAGCTCATAATCACCACAGTTCAAATTCTGTTGTGCTTTGACTCATTCCAACCTAAACTAAGTTTACTCTAGGTCAGAGTTTAATGGAAGACTCCCTAATCAGAAGGTAAAGACTAGAAGGGAAAAGGGAAACGGGTTGGAGAAAGAGAAGTTAATATTTACTGAATACTGCTCTGTGCTTGCTAGGCAGTCTGGCCCTGGCTTGACACTTCCAAATTATCTCATTTAGTTCTGTCAACAACCCCATGACGTAAATGTATCCCTATTTTACAGTTCAAGAAACCCAAGGTTGCTCAGCTAATGACTAGGCGAGTCAGGTGAAAGTTCAAATACAGGCCTGTTTAATCCCAAACCTCCTACATTAAAACACACGACCTTTCAATAAACTGAAGTTGGTAAATATTATGGTTTCTTTCCTTGAAACAGAAAGTGTCTCATATTATTTCATCCAGAAAACACACTGCTGCTTATTTACAGTGAATTGTCAGCAAAACAAAATAACAAAAAATTATAAAATTTTCTCAAAATAACCTATCACAATGACTGTAAAAATATATTATCTTGTTGATCATGTGGATGTTTTTATGTTTTTTAATTCATTGATTTGAAAAATATTCAGAAAATAAAATGGGCATAGATAAATTAGAACCTAAACATTTAAATAATACTATTTATTCCATTTTCAAAGGAGTTTCATATTTATTAGATAAATGGAAAACTTTCTCTGAATCTTCAATTATTAATGCCTTTGAGAAAGTGTTATTAATCTGATTGCTTAAATAATATTCTTTATTCACACCCTCAATTTTCACTTTCAAATAAGGGCTTTGCAATGTAAAATAGACATTCTCAGTGGTCCAACCCAAGTCAATTTCTTTGGTAAAACCTGTGGTTCTTTGATGTGTTTTCACCAACCAGGCTTTGAGAAACCCCAAAGCAATGAAAACTAGTGACACTGAGAGAACCACTGAACAGCTTCAACTCCCGACTTTAAATATGAATAGAAAGACACTTTATCTTGGAAAATGAGTTTAAAAAAATGATGGTTAGAAAATATATTAAGTACAAGTGATCAGTTAAGTAAACAGAATTCATATGACATCTCACATTGTCATAGTACAGTACCTTTGGGATTCAAAGCATCTTATGTTCTCTTCACTCAATTAAATATCAAGTTCAAATCTGACTTGTTCTCACCATAACATGCTGCAATAATATTTTATCTTACAAGGTAAAGAAATAACCCTTTTAACCAACGTCACCACAATAAGTGTAATTAAAAAAAATAGAAATAACCCTTTTCTAAAAGCACAAAAAACTGTGAATAAGCTAACTATATGTTTCAAAGGTACTTTGAAATGTTTAAATGCCCATTCTTGCCTTGAGTTTAACCTATATTCAATCACTGTAATTTAACTTTTTTCTCCACGGGACCATGGGACGTTTGTGTCTTCCCTGATGTACTGTGTTTTTTAAAAAATATGTTTTTATTGACTATTTTTTTTTTTTTTTAGAGAGAGAGAGAGAAAGGGAGAAGAATTGAGAGATAGAAACATCAATCGGCTGCCTCCTGCACGCCCCCCACTGGGGATCCAGCCCAAAACCAGGGCATGTTCCCGGCCGGGAATCGAACCAGCAGCCTCTTGCTTCCTGGGTTGAAGCTCAACCACTGACCCACAGCGGCCAGGCTGATGTACTGTTTTTATTAAGGTCGATATTTTTTTGTTTTACAGCAGATTGGTGTTTCTCTCTCATCGATGTTTCTATCTCTCGATTCTTCTCCCTTCCTCTCTCTAAAAAAAAAATCAATAAACACATATTAATATGTAGATATGATATATTTTTCAACCTCAGGTGAATTATTTTTCTTGCTCTTTGTAAATAACAGAGTGTTAGTTTAAAATGTGTTGTAAAAGCAGCCTAAAAAATGTTCAGATGTCAATTTCAAATATTTTCATGTTGTAACACCTATCACAGGATGCCTTGTATCCTCTTTACCTTAAAAAATAAAAAAATATTAAATTATTAGTTGCCCTCTCAACCACATGTTAGGTGATGAAAATCAGGAAAGGTGAAGACAGGACTGCTGAAAGGTGAACACTGAACAATATCATATCAGAATGTAGTCAGACATATCATGCCCAATAGGAGGAGGTATAATCAGAAATGTAAAGAATGTCATTAATTAATCACTTTTTTTTTCATTTACCTTGCTTTAATGTGAGTAAAATCTATAATTATGGTTGTGATTACATGTAAACTTTATTTAGGATAGAGTTGAAATACAAAAACATCAACATAAGAAACTGTTATTTGGATATATATAGATATTTGTTGCTCTCATTCATTTGGTTAATGATTTCAAAACTTAGTTATTTTTTGTTATCCACTCCCACATGAGGAGGGCAAAAATCAATACAAATAAAGGCAAAGGAAGCATGACTGATTTGTTTCTCTTTTAATAACAATAGGTTGGTCATTCAATGAAAATAGAAGAGCTGTTCAGTAGAAGGGCTATTAACTCAATTTTTTACTAAAGACAGAATTTAATCAAACAGCTGACTTATAAACCAGAGGAAGTTTGCAGTTTGGATACCAGCTGCTTCCAGTTATAGGAAATTGCCTCCCACCTGAATATTATTTTTGGCAAGAGTCAGAGCGATTCCTGTGAGCTGGAGGGCACCAGATAACGAGGTGGCCATGAAGGGCACATTCTGATACTGTCAGGGCTCAATATCAGTAACTACTCCTTTACAACCAGTCTTAGATCACATTTTCTGCTGAGGTTTCTATAGGATTCTTATCATGGATAATTGCTCCAGAAAATGTATGACATATTTGTTATTTTCACATAAAATTATAGGTGGTGGAATCACCTTCTCTTGCATTCTCATTAAGCAGAAATATAATATCAACTCAGAATATATTTCATTTAATATACTTGTGCATTTTTACTATGGATTAAAGACTTGGTATATTCTGTGGCTATTTGAAATGATCTAAAGATATCTGAGTAAAAGAAATTTACTATATACTTCAGTTGGCATATTTACAACTATGTTTAACAAAAATGCCTACTTGCCAAACTTCTTTTGTAGTTTCTAGGTCAATTATGAAGTTATCAAATTATACATTGATTTTTTAGCGTAATGATAACTTGCCAGTTTTCTGACCATAAATATGTCTTCTTGAGAATCTGAAGTAGTGTATTAATTAGGTAAATGTTATCTTATGTTTGAAATAATGTTATGGTTAAGATAGATATTTTGGGGTTTTCCACATATACCAAGCTACTAGTAAAAGAAAATATATTTGTTCAATTTTATTAAATTTATGATAGAATAATGTACTCAAGGAATTGTTATATATATTTAAAAATGGTTGTGAATACTCTGCCCAAGAAAGCTTTTAAATCTCTCTACAAAAGAAAACACAGACAGTTGATATCTCAAAAACAATTCATTGGAGTAAGATGCTTTAGTGCTGACAGATGTAACTAACCATTCAGAAATTGTCAAGTATAAAAGTTGCTATTTGAGTACACTGCCATTCTTTTTTAGCTGTCAGCCTTTTAAAGTGTCTCTAAGGAAAGCATTTTTGACCGAGATGAACAAAAAGTTTGGTGAACTGCATTTCCACCACTGCAGAGCTATCTGAAAAACATGTGTTAAAAACAAAAGCTCATCTGTACTCTGGACTTTCTATTCACAACTCAAACTGAAGTAAAAATGTGGCTTAGATCACTCGATGGATTAGATGACAGTTCCTAAGAAGGGTGTGGTGAGAAGAAACAGAAGGTGAAAAAACATTTCCCTATGAAATCGAAGCATTACTAACACAGGTGTAAAGTGTGACATGGATGTGAGCAAAAGCAAACAAACCTCAAGACCAGGCCATCATGTTGTTAACACCTTAAGTAAATTCCACTCACAGAGTAGCAGAGTAATTAGAAACAGAGCAAAAGAGAAATCCCCCCCCCCCAAGAATGAAATCTATTTCCTGAGAATGGAAGAATATGGGGAATAATTTTACATTTTTACATTTATTGAGCACCTTTTTCTATACAAATAAACACAGGGTGGGGCAAAAGTAGGTCTATAGTTTGCTTGGATGAAAAATAATACCATAATTAATCAATAATAATAATACCATTATTAATCAATAATAATCAAGAATAAACTTTCACGTATTCACAACTGTCAACCTACTTTTGCCCCACCTGTATGATTTGTTGGCTTTGTTACTCGTGGTCCTTTCAAACTAACATTTTTGAATAGTTAACATGTGCACATAGTACCAAATTATTAAAAATATAAAATTTATAAGGTGCCAAATCTGTCTCCCAGGCTTCCTACAGGCAAGCACTGCTACCAGTTGTTTTGTGTTTGTTTGCTTGTTTCTGTTTTCACATATATTTTAAAACACGTAGGCATTCAAATGTAGAATGCTATTACATGGTCTTATTTAAGCCTCACAACAAACCAGTGGAATTAGCATGGCTAAGCCATTTTATATACAAAGAAACTGATGTTCAGAGAGGTTCAAATAATTTTCTCAATTATAGTGAATTAATTTAAGGAGTACCTTGTTTGCTCTAATACAAAGTGAGAGTATAACTTAATGTCAAATTATGATCTTGCTTGAACAAGATAAAATTCTAGCTTGGGAAAATAAACCTTAGCTAACAGACCAGACCCTTGAACTAGATCTCAGTAAAGCTCTTAGTGATGGAATATTTTAAATTATTAGCTCTGCAATGCCTGCAGAAGATTTCAATGAGGAAATAAACTGCTTTCAAGTTGACTATTCCTCTCATGTCATGAAAATGTGAATTGATACTTAGTGAGGAAAATACTAAGTTTTATTTTTTTGTTGTGTTCACACCTGGTATTTATTCTGAGTGGGACAGCAACTACTTTAAAAACAAACTTTTTTGTCGTTAATCCAGACTGGAGGATATTTTTTCCATTGACTTTTAGAGAGAGTGGAAAGGAGGGAGGGAAGGGGAGAGAGAGAGAGAGAAACATTGATGTGAGAGATACACATCGATTGGTTGCCTCCTGACTGGGGCCAGTGATGGAACCTGTAACCCAGGTACCTGCTCTTGACTGGGTATCGAACACCTGACCCTTTGGTCTCTGGGCTGATACTCCAACCACTCCTGGGAAACACTGGCCAGGGCAGAAACTACTATTTTTAGTAAAGAACTCTGTAAAAATGTCATAAAAATATTTACAGGTGGGTGAAATTAATATTTAAAAAAATAAATACTGGAGAAATTTCATACTGGCAATGGTTTTTATTATAGGAGATTTGAAAAATTAACTTTACTAACATAATTTTTAAAATTTAGACACATTGTGGGATTTGGGGACTTAATTCAGTAGCTATGCATTGCTCAGGAGATAATCTGTATTTTCTATGGTCATCACCTTAAGAGCCCATGGCATTTTGGAATGAGGTTATATTAAACCTTGATAGATTTCATAAACTAAATTTTTTTAAGCTGTCATCTGGTTTTAAAGTTTACTACTAGTTGAAACTCCTTAATAGAGGGTATAAAAAGAATCTGCTGTCAAGCTCCATCTAGCCATTTTATAGGTGGTTTGTGTCAAACATGACATTTTATTTCCCAGTATTGGGAAAGGTAGCAGCCCAGAACCACCTCGAAAATGTCTCTTTTGTGCTGAAATGAGAATATATTCAAAATCTTTTGTGTAGATAGGTTTTCCCAACAGCCACTCTCTAATATATATTGTACAAACTTTATATTTCAGAGGCAGTAGTTACCCTTGTATGTAAAAGTCTGAGAAGTATGGTAGAAAATATTTATGTGTAATAAAACTCCATGACATTAGTAAGCATACTTTTTAAAGCAGCGTAATGGAAAATGCCAAAAAAATCCAACAAGGGGAATTAAATGTGCTGCAAGAAGAATTTATAGCATAGTTATAAAAGAAGCAAATAACCTCAATAAAGGAAGTCACAGCTCTTGAATTAAAGTGGTGTTGCAGATATTTTGAGAGACTTTACCAGGTCAAACATGGCCTGCATTTTTCTGCATCTTTCTATTCAGTTGATTCAGAACTTCATTTATGCTGGCTTGAATAATCTTCCTTGTCACTAAGCACTAAATATCTCAGAAAGTTACTCAATTATTTTACCATATTAGATAAGTGAGGCCCGGACTTCCGTTTTAAAGCTGCTTTTCTGAAATGCTTACTGTAATTTTTAGTCATGCATCCTTTCCTTGACTCACAATGCTTCCTTCAATCTCTTTTCCTTGCCACAAACCTATAGAGCTTTTTCCCTAAGAATTTCTAACCCAAACTGTGGGGTTAATACTTTTTGTGGATGGTGTGTGGTTGCATACCAAATGAACTATGTAATACTTATTTGTCATGATCCTTTCTCAATGGAACATTTAAATAAATAATCAAGCAAATCCCTACTGAGAAACATACCACAAATTAAAGCTGCTTTAGGCATAATTTTACATACTGCTTTTTGAGGAAAATCTATCCCTTCTTCAGTATGCAATTTAAATAAGTATAGGCTGCAAGTTTGAACAAGGTTGGATTCTTCCCCTTTGTTTAAGACAACTTTCAAATTTCTGTGTGTGCACTTAAGGAAGTTATCCACATGTAATCACTATGCCATCTGTGAACAGGAAAATTACAAGTGTGTTAAATTTTCTGCATTTCTTCAGGTCTTAAACTTTTGTTAAAATGCTCCATAAATGGATCAAATGGACTGAAATTGTCTACATTTGAAAAGCAATAGAGGAGATAATTCCTGCTCTAGTGGTTTTGTTCTTCAGAGGAAAGGACTCAGTGAAATGTGATGAAGTATACACTAGAGAATACTGGAAAAAATATACCTTCCTAGCTAATGCAGTAGTCAATATGATTAGTTTTATTTTGTTGAGTAGAAAAAAATTTTTTAAAAAGGAAGACACTGGCAAAACTTTATGAACTTTTGACACATCAAATAATAATCCAATTTTACTTTTTTAAAAAATTAAGATTTATTATTCAAATTTCAACTAGAAATTTTATACTTGGAAAGTATCACTATTATTTTTGTTGTGTTATCAAATAGTTACTTTCTATATTTTATTATGATCCTTTTTACATAATTTCTACATAATTATACAGGAAATGCATCCAGGAGTAGGGTGATGACCAAGTGTCTTTCGTATTTTAGGTTTTGGTATACTCAAGAGTTAAGAAGAAAAAATGTTTAATGATGTTAACTTTTTGTTTGTGTTTTATTTAACCCCAGTCCACAAGTGGTAAAAAAAAAAAAAAAAAAGGAACAATTATCTTTCAATATGAACTAAAGTTTCCTCCTTCATCTGCTTATTTCTATCTTCCTACTTCTGTCCTCTTGAAACCTGACTAAGCATTTACTACCCACCTTCAATGTTGAAGAAAAAAAGGAAAGTGAAAAAAAAAACACAAAAAAAACTAGAAAGGGAGACAGCTTAGAGCAAAGCGTAGAAGGAACATGTAAAATGTTTCGTATTTAAAAAAGAGTAGACGATGTAAAGGCAAAAAAGATGACTGTAGAAGGCTTCCTGATATCAACTCAAGGTAACACAATGGGGTCTCTGCCAATTTTACCTCCACTTAAGTCTCCAAATGTTGGGAGTGTGACAAATTTTGGAACTACAGTTAACGAGACAATCTCATTCTTTCCTTTTGATTTGTCAAAATTCTCCATATAAATGACTCTTTCATGAAATGAAAACCCAAACCATTCCTTTCAAAATAAAAATTTTAAAGTTCTAGAAGGGACGTATAGTGATTGAGCTGGCAACTTCAAAGATACTATTAAACCACTCTGGGTAAAAAGGATCATAGTCTAGATAGTGCAATCATCAAAGCAGCACTTCAGTGTTTCTTCATTTTCAAAATATTTGAAAATATTTCAACTCATATCCTCCTAAAATAGTTTATAATCAATAATGGAAAATGTTGGCATATAATAAATAACATGCAACATAGTTATTATCTATAGAAAATTCACTGTTTGATTGATTGTTGACTACGCACCTATTAAAAGAGATGCTGTCAGCAGTTTAGGGTCATATGGACTCTTCCCACGGCCATTTTCAAAGTGTGAATCTTCCAGCTTAAAAATGTTGTCCTGTAAATAAGAAAAAAGATTGAATTTATTTGTGACAAGAAGTGTTTCACCATGCCAGCTAATCAGAGAGAGACTGAGTACTCATATTAATTATCAAGGGGTATTATTATTTGCGTAAACTTTAGAGATGGCAAAATAACTTGAATTAATTAAAATCTAGCTATACTAGCCCCAAATCTACTTAGTTCAGTGAGTTTTAGTAGCATTTAGCATGTTGCAAGTAGTAATGTATAAATGAAATCTAAAGACAAGACACATCATGGTAAGAGTAGAGGGATCGTTTTATCACACAGGTATGCCAAGAGCTATCCTAATGGCTCTTGAAGAGAAAAAAATTTAATTTAAATGACTCTTTTCATTCCTTCACAAAGAGAAAAATTACCAATCCATTATATTAGATTTCTAGGCTAAAATACAGTCTTACTTTTCTTTATGTTCCAGAAGGAAATGCTAAATAGCCATAGCAATCACTTCCCCCACTCTGGTCATTCCTACAACTTTGCTGCTTACGTTTTTCTCAAGCATGTTTAAATTCCATTGGAAGGTGGGAGGTACCTGAAACTATCCTTATCAATTTCTCTAAGTGAGAAATCTAAAACTGTGTGGTAGGGGAGGTGTACCTGGAGGTAGTATTATTAGAAAGACAAACACACAGGTGACACATTTTTATCACTGGGAAGTCTGCTCAGTTGACTCAACCACCCAGAAACTGGAGTGAACATTTGACTAGTACAGAAATATGCACAAGTTTCCAGGTAGAAAGTGTGCCAGCAGGCACTGCCACAAAATCCTTAATAAGAAGGCAACTAACTCATGCCTGAGACCCTGCCCTCAGAACGTGTCTAGTTACTGCAACTTCTAAGTGACAGTAAAGTAAAATGTGTGTGTGGGTGTATATTTCTGAGCACTCTTTTCAGAACCAAGTGCACTAAGGAATAAATTAGGTCAGAATATGTACACTTTTTCCAGGAGCACATTAACTTGTCCACAGGCTGAAATAAAATAGCTTCTTTGGCAATTTCTCTACTATTCACATAAAAGTATTTTCTATCTTCTTAGAATACTAAATGGTGTTCATTTATGGCCAATGGAACACTTTTTAAAATTTAATATTTCTGATGGAGCTAATGGCAGAGTTTCAAATCATGACTCTTAAAATTCATTGTTTAGGAAGGAGGAGTGAAATTAAAAGCAAAAGCATTCTCCATTTTTATTACTGTGAGTGGGAATTACCGGTTCCACACACTTGGTAATTAGTTATCCCCTAGCAATGATGGTGCTTTAGCTGGATTCTAAAATTTACACTGTGTGGTAATTTATGGGCTTTCTCAGAATTGTGCTAAGTTGTAGTGGAAAGGACAGTGATTCAGGAGCCAGGTCCAGCTAGGCCAATGATTAGCTCTGGTTCCTTGGTCACCACTTAATATCTTTGAGCCTCAGGTTCCAAAAAGTCAGCGCTGATGACTGACTTGTTTATTGTGAAAATTTTAAAAAATGAAATAAAAACCTTTTTAAAGCAGCAAAATAAAAATTAAAAACATTTTAATTCTATTAATACTGCTCATATCACCACTATAAAAAAAGAAAATGAAATTTAAACACGTTACCATTGTTGTAAATTTTCCTAGTATAATTTGAAAAGACTCTTATTTAAAAACAGTCATGTAAGCAGCAAAATTACAAACTTGTACTACAAATTTATCACAGACACTTGAATATTAAGATTATGATATGAAACTTATTGGCATATGCTAAGAAAAAGCATAGACAAATCTCTTAAGAAATATTTAGATGTATTTTGATAAAAAGTAAGAACTAAGCCAAAAGAAATATGCTTAGTAAAAGATATATACTCTACTGTCATGAATCATAAAAATATTATTAAAGTTTGTATATATGATTATTTATCACAATTTAGAGGTAGCAGCAGGGAGAATTGGTGGAGTGGTTGAAAACGTTGTTATAAATATTATTAAAAATTTATTGTCCTCATAAGACACTTTCCAATACTGACAAAGATGTAGGAGCTATCCCTCAAAGTATGAGACACTTGATATCTGGGATCTTGTGTCCAAGTTAATAAGACAATGCCAAAAGTTGATGAAAAGTACTTGCAACCTCATGTTTAGTATTTGATTTACAAAGTAAAGGATTAGACTTCATAGGAAGAGAGGTTAAGCATGTCAGTTATGGTTCAAGAGAAGATGAAAATCTATCCTTAGTCATGGTGTCATGCAATATGTTCAAAGCTGGCCTCCTTTCCTTTCCTTTGTTTCCCATCACCTTTAAATGTAATTCTTATCCAAATTTCTGGGTATCTACCATGTAATTTTCCCATATTTTTATATGGTTCTGTTGAAGGGTAAATAATTGAATTTTCTTTCCAGCCTAGTGAGTTGGGGGCCTGCAATAAATAAATGTGGTTTCTAAATAGAGAAGTAAAGAACATTTCTTACATATACGTTTGTAATGTCAAATTCATACCCACTGCACATAGTAATGGGGTTCAAGGGTGTTAAATCAGACAGAGCTGGGTGTTACTTCTAGCCCTGTCTTTCATTAGCTCTGGGCCTCAGGCAATCCCTACACCTTTCTGAACTCAGATTTCTCATCTATAAACAGAATATAAGAAAATCTCATAGGGTTTATGTGAAGATTTACTGTAATAAAGTACCTAAAGTAATACTTAGGTACTTGAAAAATATTAATTTGCTTTTTCTACTCTTTATAGTTGGCACAATAAAATCATTTTTCCTGTACTGATCGATGTATCTTGTGCCACAGTGAAAATACCTGCCTATATTTTCAGCAGTGGAAATTAGGACATATGTTTCAAATATATATAAATGCTTTGAACACTGAAAATACATTGAAATTGTTCTTTCCTATATATAGATAGGAGTCTAGTTCAAAAGCTTTCCTAAAAACATTATAAATACAATATGTATAAAAATTCTCAATAGGGCTACCTTTTTAATATACCTTATATAGTCAATGTGATTGATATGAAGAGACACAAATATTGCTTTCCTGTTATCTTGTGAGTGAGACCTATTAGACATGTGAAGATATTAACCTACTGCAAAAGAACTCTGCTTTAATATAATTATTTGCATCCTATGTTGTCATATGTAACAGGTCACATAGAAAACTGTCCAGCTGTACTTGTTAGGCTTTTTGAAATATTATTGCTACTCAATGATTTTCTGTTTTAAAGAGTATTAAATAGATTACATATGCAAATAATAAGACCAAAAAATCCTAAGAACAACGTGCATGATTAAACTGTATATTTTATGTCTTACTTGGGCTGATGCAGTTTTCATTTTTAGTGATACATGAACAAAATCTAGCTGCATAGATTCTAATTGCTTTAGCAGATACTATGAGCATATCACATAAGTTATTGCGCCATATTTTATTACATGATTGCATCAGTTTTCAGCAACTATTTTTAGCTTTCAAGACCACTCTTTCCTTTTTGTCTTTTGGATTTCCTGAATGTTATTAGACTGTGGTGAGGTAAGGCATTAAAGGAAATAACTGTGCTAATGTCTAATCCAAAGTTTTATAAATTATAAACCATGGGTGACATCATGGCAATATATTTCTTAAATCTCAATCTTGCCCAAGTAATAAATTTAGGTGACAAAGCTGCAATTTTAGTTGTTTTATGCAATGATTAAAACATAAATGATTAAAACATAACCGATACTTGTAAAAAAGAAAAGAGTAGAAAAATCCTACATCTATGTGATAGAATGACCATTTTGGGTGTGAAACTATATAAAATTATGTCACTATCAATATTTAGTATTTAAAGTTTATACTATTTTATTTTTTAAAATGTTTTCTCTCATCATGCTCTTCACAAAAGACACTTTGCTTGCCAGTTATACTGAATTATCTAGTATTCCCTGCTCATGGCATGCATTTTATCTTTGCCAGAAGCCTCTTCTTCCCCTCCCATCCACTCTCAGTTCTCAGTCCCAGGGTGAACTTCCTTTCCTTTAAGGGTAAGCTCAAAAGTCACTTCCTGGGAGAAGTCTTCAGAGATTCCTGTAGATATAATTTATTAGTTTCCTTTGTGCATACCCTCATTAACAATAGTAGGCAATGACTACACTGGGCAATGACTATACTGGGTAAAACTATTGCCTTCAGCAAAGAAGGGATGTAATAGGATCTCATAGGAAATATTGTGACATACTGTACTTTGCCCAAAGGAGATCCTTTTGAGGATCTAATTCATCTGAAATGTATATTTCCTTGAAAGGTGACCCTATGACCTATGCTATGCAATACTATAGTCAGGAGCCACATGTGGCTATTTAATTTACTTAGTTAAAATCAAAATTTCCATGCCTCTGTTATGTTAGCTACATTTCCAGTGCTCAGTGGTCACAGGAGCTTGTGAATACAGGGCTGCAGATATTCGAACATTTCCGCTGTCACAGAGCTTCTGTTGGACAGCATAGCTCTCAATCCTGAATCTTATTACCATAGCAGGAGAAACAGGATCAGAAATCAAAGGCCCTCCAGGGAGAGAAAACATCATCAGACCACAATCATAGTAGAAAAAGCCCGTGAATTATACTAAAAATGATACTCAAAACACTGTATAGTTTTTGGTTCTTATTAACGAGGGTTTACACTAAGTAACATTTAGTGGCAGTGCAGGCGAACACATAAAGGTTCTGTGTTTTCTTGCAAATCATTCTTTTGCAATTTGAATCACCTTTCCCTAATCTTTACCCAAGCAAATCTTGTCTGTACTTTAAAGTTTAGGTCATGATACCCAATCCACCAGGTATTCCCCAGCAGAAAAATGTCCCTAGAGCTTGCATAGCAGCCTGTTCAGACTCTCTTTCTGTCATTTGTTGCCTTCAACCTTGATATTCAATATGGCAGGTGTTCTGTTTTTCCTATTAAATTATTTCGAGGTCAGGGACAAATCTTATTTAATACATTTCTATCAATATTAAGGTATACCTTTGCATAGATAAATCTCAATGAAAGAATCAATGAAAAAAATGAGTAGATAAATGAGAGACTGTGTGACCAAGTGTGAGAGGCTTGACACAAAAACTGTATCCAAGGAGTAACAAGGACATAGCCCTGGCTTCTAGGAGCTACTAATAATTTAAGGATACAAACATGATTGTGTAGTAGATGTCATTCTACAAAATTCAAATATTAAACCATGTTTTAAAGTGAGTTTTAGGAATTATAATACTCTAACTTTTTCGTGTTATGTATGTTACTACTGAGATACTATTGATTCCTGGTACACACGTCAAGATGAGTTTACTTTTACTATAAAAGGTAAAAAATAAAACCTAACGACAAAGGGTATAGCCTTACAGTCACTTTGTTTTTAGATTCTTATTCCTCTTTAATTTTCACTGGGCTTTGTAATTCTCCACTTATTATTAATATTAAGCTTATTAATAAATTACCCCTCTCAATGGAGCAATCTTCAATGAAAGGTAAAGTTGTCACAATATTCCTTCGTAGAACTTCAAAAATCTTTCTGATCAGTGCAATATCTCTCCTGTTTCCTTTCATTCCATTGTAACTCGGTAACCTGATCATTTTTTACTTCTAACATCTCTGGGATGTAAGCAAGTGTAACAGCAGACAGGAGATGCTGTTTGGACTCGCCAAATGTAATTTTCTACTTATCAAAATACATAATTACTTATTGATATTTTCATCTTTATACTTATTTTAGAACTTTTTAATTTATATGATTTTTGAAACACTGAGATAAGTTAATTGATGCAGTAAGTACATATTGAGCTGTTACTACATAAGAATTATGTTTGGAATATGAATGTGAAATGTGTAATTGTTTAACTCAAGGAGCATACAAGAACTCACAACAAAGTTATATAATGATAATACATATAATATTACAATTTTTATAGTCTTTGGTAGCTATAACACTTAACATTGAACCCACACAAAGTGCTAATGTCATCCTAAGACTTCATGCATATCATTTCAATATTCAAACATCTCTATTATTATTATACCAGTTTTTATAGATGAGAAACAGACATTTTAAGTATAATACTTAAAGTTGTCACGTTAGCTAAGTGATGGAGTAAGAATTTAATAACAGCACTGTCTCTTCTTAAATCCATGTTTTTAACCATATAAGGAACATAGTTTACCATAAATGTCATGTGAGATGTACTCTACAACAGTAGAAATTGGAAACTACAAGAGTTAAAAAATGGGGAGATATAGTTTTATATTGCAGTATATGAAAAATGTTTTATATGATTTAGTTCTTGAAAGATGTATTTTGGTGGGGGATGAGTATATCTGTGAGTACGCACATGCATGCAAGTGTGTGTGTGTGTGTGTGTGTGTGTGTGCGCGCATCGGTGGGGGTGTAGTCAGAGGAGCTCAGAGAGAGAAGACAGAGAAAAGCAGGGAGGCAGATTATTCTATCTAGAGGAAACAGCATGAACAAAAGCTCTTAAAAAATAAATATAATTCATATTTAAGATACAACATGAAATCAAGCTTAGACAATGAAAAATACGTACATGTATTAAGAGATAAGGCTGAATGTAAATTTGGAAGCAAAGTGTGGAACGTTTTCTGTGCCAGAATAAGCAATGTGGTCCGTATTCAGAAGGCGCCAGAGCCCCCTAGGGTGATGATTTTAGCTGGAGAGCAACAGCATCAAAGAGGTTCAATGTTATGATGACTCTGACAGTGATGTGTAGGAAGGTTCAGAGACACACAAGCTTGGTGGCAGGAAAAGAACTATTGCCATAACCTGGAAAGGGAGAGAATTTGGTCCTACTACACAGTTTAAAGGAATTTTGTGTGTTGTGACTTGGTCAAATCATTTAGCTTCTTTGTAGCTCACGTTTCTTAACTTCCGTTGTATCAGAATCTCTATTGATATTCCAGCAAGTCTATTAATTTTTTCCTCATGAAAATTAAAGCTAAGCATACATACAGTATATAAGCAATCATTAGGGTTTACTGGCTTTATGTAGCCATGGTAAGAGGTTCCCAATTAGTTATCCTCCAGAGGCCTTTTAGTTTCTAACATGATGTGATTCTATCTCCCTTTCACTCTGACCTTGGACATTTGCTTCTGCTGTTCCTTGTCTCCCTCCTTGAACATAAATATAGAGATTATCCAGATTTTTAAAAAGCATTTTCATTTTCATTCTCTACATACTCATGTTTGGAATCCATTTATTTTTATAAATTCAGCTATTAAACTTCAGTCCCAATCCCTCTGCTATTCTAATCATTCAAAGTTGGGTTTCCTGGCCTGGATGGAATCTGCTTATTTTCCACAGTTGTTTCAAAATTGAGAGCTATTAAGAGTCCTTGGCTCTTCAAAAGAATATAGGAGCAATTATGAATAATAAACTTCCAAAAATTCCTCTGTCAGAAATAGTTATTTAACAATATACATTGTGGGGAGATACAAAGGAAATGTAACCTGGTCTTTGTCAGTGAGTGCGAGAAATTTAAAAAGTAATGCTTTGTGAGTAAAACAAGTATAATTTCTGCCCTGATTATAATGTATCAGCTCTGCCTTAGATCTAACTAGGGTTTCAGCCATGTCATACTACAATTTTATATTTTCCTACAATAACACAAACAAAGAATTCTCCAAGTAAATGGTTGCTGACTGAAAAAAGAAACTTAGTAAAAAGTAAGTTCAAGGAAATCTATACCTGTAAGGGATGTTAGGCCTCAGTATATTAACAATAACTTCCTTTCATATTAACTAATAGTTTTGAGTATTTTTAGATGTACAATAATTATATTTGGTTTCAAGTCCAGAATATAGTTGTTTGAAGCTAAAATATTTAGAAGCAATAATTATAATTATTATAATTAATAATTGCCACTGTTTTATTTTTAAATATATACTTTGGAAAGGAAATTTTCCTTAACAAGTATAGCTACAAAGCTGACTATATCATAACTGTTGTGACAAAAATGTATTTTATCTATTAAATTAAATAATAAAAATACTCCAGTTATATAAAATTTAGTCCAGTTTAGTGTTCATGATACATATGATCAATCTCTAGTTACATCTATGCAGACTTTTAAAATTGAACAGTTTCTGTTTCTGAGGAATTATTAGGACCCAAAATGGAAATAAGAATAATATCATCAGGGTAGACAACATTCCCAAAAAGTTCATCTACAGTTTGAACTTAAGTAGAGATGGTTGGCCCCTGGCTTCATTGATTTCAATTTCTATTGTGTCTGTTCAAGCATTGCTTTAGTATAGTGGAAGTTTTACCTCTAAAATTGGTCTCCAGAGATTGTATGGCTTTTCTGAGACCCAGAATTTTCCTGTTATTTGACCTTTAAGGTAGATGTGGTAAAAATATTATTGTTTATGAATTATGAAATATAGATTCTATGACCTAGTGTGACAATTATTGATTGTATGCTTTAAAACAGGTTTTTAAAATCACTGAAATGTAATATTTTTATCTATGAAATGGAAACACTTCATAGAATTGCCTCAAGGATTAAATGACATAATGTATAATAACAGGGAAACATACTTTTGCCATATAGAAATTTAGTTCATTATCATTTTAATTATAAATACACTATCAGTGGTACTTACCTTTTTTATCCTTACACTACTTCTTGAAAATAGGGTAATTATCCTAATTTTGAAGAATGAATTAACAAGGAGAGAGAAAAAAGGTCTTGTCTTAGATCTCACAGCTAGTATATAGCAGGGCAGGTAACCTATTTCCAGGAATTATAAAAATGGAGGAATTATAAAAATCTAATTTTTTGTGTGTTTGATTTACATAACCATATTACTTTATAAACTCACATCAGGCATAAAGTGTTGTTATACATAATATCTCTTGACTCAACTTTGCATTTGAACTGACCATGGCAGATAACACTGTATTTAATACAGTCCTCATGTTATACTGTCAGTAAAGACAAGTATAGGAATTACCCAATTTCTAACTTTATTTGCAGAAAAATAGATGAAGCCACTTTGTTTTCAAGTGTGTGAAAAGTTAGTATCACTTTATTCATTGTCCTTCTAGTAACAATATGTACATACATACAGTCGTTACAGCTGAATTAAATTGGATTTGCCCTCTAACTTTAAGGGACATGAATTTATCTGGGTTCCCCAAACAAACAGTGACATAATTCATCTGCTTTTTGTCATCATTAAAATTAATAGTATAAACGAAGGAAAAGAGAAAGCATATGTGTTCATACTTCATGCAGATTATATTTTTAATAAGAGCTTAATTTGAGTTTATGCAGATATCACATACCTGTCATGGTATAATTGTTCAGCTATGAATGCATGTTAACTCCCAAGGTATGTAAAATGGAAGAAAAAATTCTAGCTTGACTAGAATGAGAAATTCCAGAACATGAACAATTTACTCTACAATGTTTTGCCCCAATGAGACCTGGTAAAGTAAGCTCAGTCAAAGAGCAAATCCACAGTGCAACAACAACAAAAAGTGGACCATTTCACTTGACCTTTCCACTTGAATTTTAAGTCTTCTATGTTTAAAAATAGTAGCTTCTTGTTTGCCATCTTAAAATTTCATAAAGCTTCAGAGTGATTTTAACTTAAATTTTGAAAGTACAGCTATTACTTTTTACCAATTCCTTTTATAACTGTGCTTATCACATTTATGATTAGACAACACTGGGAAATTTTATCAATCTAAATTTAAACTTGTCAAAGAAAAGGAGCATATGTACTGTAAAATAATTGGAATCTACATGTATGGTTACTTTACATTTTAAGATTTTTTTATTGATACCATCTGGGAAGTAATGAGGCCAAAAGA
Source organism: Miniopterus schreibersii (assembly GCF_964146895.1). Classification (NCBI taxonomy): domain Eukaryota; kingdom Metazoa; phylum Chordata; class Mammalia; order Chiroptera; family Miniopteridae; genus Miniopterus; species Miniopterus schreibersii. The sequence continues at coordinate 52,440,542 of NC_138118.1, forward strand.
ATTAACACTTTATTTATATTCAGTTTTGGTTCAGCCTTGTCATTCAAGTGTTGTAGTAATCAGATCATGTAAATATATGCTTTTCTTTCAGCAGATGAGCAACTATTTAAAAAATAATTATTATTTAGCTAAAGGTATTGAAGGAAGGAGACAATTCTGTCAATTCTTGGTGAGAATATAAATTTTAGAGAATAATTTATGATTTAGAAATATTACTAGAGTGTCTTTATACTTCATCATGATTATTTTGCTCTTGGAAATACAGGAGCAAAGGAAAAAATAAGAAAAAATATAAAGCAAGGAGAGGTTCATCATGGTATTTAGAATTCTGGAAAATATTCAAATGCCAATAAGAAGGAAACAGTAAACTATGGCATATCTACTGAATTGCATATGATGTGGTTATTAAAATAGATGTTCATATTAAATATGTTATAATATAGTCATCCCTCAGTATGAGTGAGGGATTGTTGCAGCAGCCCTGTTATTACCCAAATCTGAGGATTTTTAAGTCCCTCAGTGGGCCCTCGAGATCCATGGGTTCTGTATCCGTGGGTTCAACCAACCACATATTCAACCAGCCTCCAATATAGAGGGTTGATTGTTCTTAGAATTAATACTTTTGTTAAATCATTGGAAGCAATATGTAGTAATGTAACAACCATGTAAGATGAATAAGAAAAACTTGAAGGAAATGCATTAAAATTTTGTCTTTAGCTTATGTTGTTTTTTCTATTTATTTTGTTTTTCTCTATTTTATAGATTGGTTGCCTCCAGTACGGCCCTTGACCAGTGGGGATCTCAACCCTGCAACAGAGGTATGTGTCCCTGACTGGGAATCCGAGGGCTGAAGCTCCAACCACTGAGCCAAATCGGCCAGGGTCAGCTAGGGCTATTTTAAATATTTTATCTTTATTGTTGAAAGTATTACAGATGTTCCCCTTTTGTTTCCCCATTGCTCCCTTCCCCTTCCCACCAGGCCTTCAGCACACTATTGTCTGTGCCCATGGGTTATGCATATGTGCATATAAATTCTCAATCTGAATGCCTTTCATGGGGGGACTTTTGCTCCGTATTTCTTTTTCGTTTCTTTCTTCATCTCTTTATCTCACCCACATGGCCACTGTGGGCATTTGGGTCTGCAACCGCTATCAAACATTTTAACTTGATCATCAACAACTACATTGCGTTTACAATTTAAGATCCCCCATTTTTCAGATTTATTTCAAATAACAACATCCTCAGAAGGGCTGTAGTCATGTTCTCATCTCACAAAGGAAGTACTGCCAGGGTTAGCAACTAATCATGGTTAAGCTCATAAGTTAATGAGAACCTGAAAGTGACTTGAAACTCTACTTTAATTGTCATAGTGTCATATATCTCCATCGTGTTTCACTCATTCTTCCCCGCCCCCCACTATTTATCTGGTTTATTCAAAAAGGACATAACTCAGAAACAGCCAGAAAGAAGAAATGCATAAGGCAAGGAATGCAGGGAGGGTGCAGGGCTTCCATGCACTTTCCAAGTGCACCACTCCCAGCACCTTCCCATACTCACCAACCCAGATGCTCTCTGAAACCTCTTTTTTATTTTTTTTAATTTAATTTAATTTAATTTTATATTTTATTTTATTATTATTTTATTTTATATTTTATTTTATATTTTATTTTATTATTTAATTTTAATTTAATTTTATATTTTATTTACTTTATTTTAAAATTTTATTTTATTAATTTAATTTAATTTTTAAAAAGATTTCACCTACCTTTTTTTAATCTTTATTGTTGAAAGTATTACAAATGTCCCCTTTTTCCCCCCATTGATTCCCTCCACCCCACCCCCAGGCCTTCCCCATACCAACCTCTGTGTCCATGGGTTGTGTTTATAAACATTTAAGTTCTTTGATTAATCTCTCCCCGCCCTCTCCCCCATCCCCACCTTCCCTCTGAGATCCCTCAGTCTGTTCCATGCTTCTATATCTCTGGATCTATTTTGTTCATCAGTTCATTTTGTTTATTACATTCCACATATGAGTGAGATCATGTGGTACTTGTTACTCATTCTTTTTCTATAATTAAATTGATCTATATATGCACTATTGTTTAACAATACATTTCTGCTTTATTAGAAAATATATTGACCAGGCCAAATATTTATAACTGAATTAATTATCCAGAATCATTAAAAATTGAACTTTGAGACTGTGTGGATTACTACTGAAATATACAAGCAGAACCGTTCTCAGAGACGTACCCAGATATTGGATGGCTTCCTTTGTTTTCAAATTAATGAGAACAGAGACATTCCATATCACATGTTGAGTTGACTTTTGGGTCATTATATCTAATCTACTATAGTGAACACATGAATTATTTATAAATAAGTCCCACTGGTAGAAGTTAGTTTCTGCTCATAAGGCAAGACCTCTTTGTTTTCAAATAAACAATTATATTTATGTTGTAATCTGGAATAAATCTAGTATTTTTATTTGATTTATTAAAGAGAATGTTTGATGTTGAAAATTATACTGTATACCTAAAATTACAATTCACATGACCTGGAAATTTATATCATTCTAAGTGGCATTTTTAATTAGAGAAAACATAATAAATCTCTATTATAAATTATTTTAAAAGTAGTTGATAGCTCAAATAATATCTTGTAGAGCTTTTCCATAGCGATTTACAATCCTTAAAAATATACTTTAATCCCTCTAATTAAAAAAAATAAAAATTTTAAATATTAGGAGAATATTAACACATAAAAATTGAGAATAGTAAGAAATTAATTACTATAAATTATAACATATATTCATACATACTTTGTGTTCTGAAAATTCAAAATGAAGGAATGGAAGAGATGGTTTAAATAAGTTGAAGATGAGTGTGATGTTATATTTGTGGTGTACTTAGAAGAATGGCCTTTGAGCTGATGTGGGAATAATGGGAAAGAAAAATTTATTTTTTATTTTTTATTTTTAAAATATATCTTTATTGATTTCAGAGAGAGGAAAGGAGAGGGAGAGAGAGACAGACAGAAACATCAATGATGAGAGAGTCATTGGGGATAGAGCCCACAACCCAGACATGTACCCTGACTGGGAATCGAACCCCGATTGCCTGGATCCTAGGTCGCGGCTCACCCGCTGAGCCACGCCCAGCAGGGAAGAAAGAAAAATTTAGCAAAATTGTGTTTCCTAATTGTTTAGGCACTGCTCAATTTTTAAAAAGTCAATATTTTTCTGTCTATGTTTCATCAATACTGACGGGTATTACACATAAGTACAGACAGAAAGCACCTAAGAAAATATGTAAATGATAAGACTGGAAGGTAATATGCAGATATAAAAAAGTTACAGACTACTAGTTATATATATATATGTATTTATATGCATATATGTACATATACTCACATAAGTATATATCTTATATATTTGACCTCAATATGTTATATATTATATATAAATCTGTGTACTACTTAACATATTTTTATTAATTGTTAAATTTATTTTCTTATTGATTTTAGAGAAACTAAGGGAGAAAGAGAGAGAGAGAAACATTGATTGGCTCTCTCCCACATATGCCCAGAATGGGGACTGAACCCAAAACCTGGGTATGTGACCCAACTGAGAATCGAACCTGCCAACCTTTGGTCCATGGAACAATGCTCCAACCAACTGACCCACACTGGCCAGGACCTGAATATTATATTTTAAAATGTTCTTAATCATGCTATTTGGTTTACAATTATTTAAACATATAGGTATACACACAAACTATAATGTATACTTTAAAGATTAAAAGTACTTTTATTTTATTTTGAGATTAACTAAAGTCCCTTGTTTTAATTTGGGACCTCTTCCTTTTTTTTTTTTTTTTTTCCCTTTCTAACACTGTTGAGAACACTATTGAGGATGGATTGTCCCATGGTTAGAAGAAAAATACTTAACAAAAATAGATTGTGTCCTTTGAGTGCCTTTTCTGTCTGCCCCACAGTTTGGCTTTAATGCTGCTCCCTTTATTTCTGTTTTATCATCTTAATTATCCATGTTACCATGCTGTGCCAGCATACACAGCTGCAAGAGGTATATGCTTTGAAACAGTGGAATATATTGCATGTATTTCATTCATTTTCAAATTACAAATTATTTATTTGAGATGCATTCTAGTTACAAAGCTAAGTAACAACAAGGGGCAAGAAGTGAAAAGTAGAAGGAGCTCAAGATGATTTAATAAGAGTGGGAAAGATAATGAAAGTGGCATTGGGTATACTGTGGAAGAGTAAAGCCCAATAAATTTAGGTGATTTTTCATGTAATTGTCATCATTGAAGAATCCTGTATTACTAAATAAAGCAAAAGCTATTTGAAAAATATATTTTCTTTAACTCATCTTTATTTATGATGTATAACAATAGTGTTTCTTATTTTTTTAAGAAAGTTATGTTCAGTTTGTAAAAATTTAGCCCTGAGGTCCTCTTCAGGGGATGACCAAGGATAATCCACAAGCATCTTTTTTTTTTTTTTTTTTTTTTAAATATATCTTTATTGATTTCAGAGAGAGGAAGGGAGAGGAAGAGAGAGATAGAAACATCAATGATGAGAGAGTCATTGATCGGCTGCCCCTTGCACCCCACCCCGGGCTGTGGATTGAGCCCGCAACCCAGGTATGTGCCCTGACCGGGAATTGAACCCCAATAGCCTGGATCCTAGGTCCATGCTCAACTGCTGAGCCACGCCCAGCTGGGCTACAAATATCTTGAATATAGAAAATCTACAGGTAAATTATTTAATGCTATTAGCTTTTGAGTTAAAGAAATTCCTATAAATCAATTGTTAATTCAAAATCACAAGAAATTCAAGCCATCCAAAATCTGCACATGGACAGAAAACCTAAATTTTGATTTTGTGGCAAAATTAAAATATTACAGATGCCATAATCTCAAAGCAGTCATCTATACCTTAAAGAGTATGTTTTCAAATCTTGCTTAATTGTCACAGAATCACTTAAATGCTATATAATGCCAATTGCTTGTGCTATTCATTACTGTTATTTTAATTTTAATAAAACTAGTTTTTTTTCTCAAACTATTAAAATTTAGGCAGTTGAACATTTCTCTTCATAGAAATATATAAAATCATTTAAAGAATATAATTGTTTAAATGTAAACCAGGTCAAATGTGATTGAAAACTGATCACTTAAAATTATTTTGGTAAATAAACCAATTTCTGATAACATTTTCTGCATTTAAATTTATATGAAAATATATTAAGTTATAGGAACCTTTAAACAAATGATTCACAATATATATTTATTATATATAATTTACCTATTTATTAATATAATTAGCTAAATACTAATATAATTAACTAAAGAATAATTTGAAACTATGATTCCCTAAAATATGCATATTTCTTTTCTTTTTTTTTACTTCATCTTTATTGTTGAAAGTATTACAGATGTTCCCATTTTTTCCCCCATTGACCCCTTCCACTCTGCACCACCCCCCACTCAGGCTTTCACCACACTATTGTCTGTGTCCATGGGTTATGCATATATGCATATAAATTCTTCAGTTAATCACTCCCCACCCCCCCACCCCCGCCTTCCCTCTGAGATTCATCAGCCTGTTCTATGCTTCTAAGTATCTGGATCTATTTTGTTCTGGATTCTATTTATTTCGTTCATTAGATTCCACATATGAGTGAGATCCTGTGATACTTGTCTTTCTCTGACTGGCTTATTTCACTTAACATAATACTCTCCAGGTCCCTCCATGCTGTCTCAAAGGGTAAGAGATTGTATATTTATTTAAAATTGTATATAATAAACATAAATAAAAACGAAATGATTACTGACTCAAATATAAGTGATAACCATATCTTATAGCTGGTTTAAATTTATTAATATTACTATTTTACATAACCCATCAAAATAGGTACAATCACTGTCACTGAAGTTTCGAGAGAAATAAGTGTTTATTTGATATCTCAGTTTTAGAATCTGTTCCACCAAATATTCCTGCTTTTTTTCTTGGTAACCTTTGTGGGTTAATGTTACAACATTTATTCCAAAATTCATAATTAATTACACAAAAGGCATCATTCTATATACAATATAAACTACATCTCAAGTGTCATTACAGATTACCTTATGTTTATTTTTGTTGACTGACCTGTTTCAAGTGCAGAATTCTGCTTGGCTGAGCACCAGTGCTCATATAAGTGGTGCATGTGTGGGAGGCTTAGATGTGCCACCAGTTCAATGAAATTTCAGCTGATTATACATTTAATGTCTTTTGATTTTTGAGTTGGATTTAATTTTATAGAATGAGTTACACTTTTGCTAAAGTTCTCAATTTATCTCTTTCAAGTCTCTAAATTTTATATATTTTCATAATAATGCTTCAAAAAAACTGATCATAATGACCTGAAACTGACCATATGGGTATTGTCTTCATACAGTCTTCAAAATTATCATACATATTTTGAATAAATGACCACATAGCTCTAAGATATAATTGTATTTATATTTTGTTTAAAAGTAATTATAAAATTAGGATCGTTAACAGTACAGCAGGAAAATTTTGTGTAACTAATGAATTGTAATTCTGTATATTTTGTTTCAAAAATTCTCTCTCAGAAAGATTTGAAAACGTAAAGGAGACCAATCAGCTTGCTGAACTGAAACAGTGAATTGAGAATAAATGTATTTAAAATTAGGTGAAATTGCTTATAACGTGATCTTGTTATTCCAATTTTCCATAAATCACAAAATAATCCCCTTAATTCATCTTGTTTAGGATGCCTCAGAGCTAATATAGAATTGCAAAAATTTGGTGGGGAGGGTATTCATCTAGTATGTTAAATGTTTAGCAGGCTAATAATGCAGCTCTAGAGAATATTATAAAATCCTCCCAAAAAGGCAAAACGCTTTCTTTAGAGAGCAGCTTTATTTTGTAAGCTGAATTTAAAATATAAAAACTTTTTTTTTCCTGAAATTTGAGCTTAGTCTCCTATCATTTAAACTTATGCTCTCAGATATGGCATATACAGCATGTCCCCCCAAAAATATGCACAATGTAACAGCTGATAGCTGAATTTTGAAAATGAAGTGTATTTTAATAAACACTGCCTTGATAATTACTCAAAGTGTGTGAATACATTTTTTGGGACACCCTTTATAAGAAATCTAACTCCTCTTCACTTGAAGATACTCAAATTTGCCAATGCCATGGTGGTTGATTACTAAAAATGGCATAACACTAACTTCCCTCAAATGTCTTAAGGCTTAAGTCAAATTTCTGAACATGGGTTAAATAACTTAGGGATATGTTCTCAACAGTAAGTGAATTACCTTTGTCTTTATAGATATCGACTGTCAAATATTTTGAAAACTGACTTGTAAGCTGCTATTCGTTGTCATTATCCATTGTCAAAGATAATGCCATCAGAAAAAAATAACCTTACAGGATGCTGAAACCTGAAAATGCCTGTGTAAGGTGACGCCTAACAGTGTGGGCCTCTGGTGGGATGTGAAGCATTAAGGCTATGTCGGTAAGAGTGAGGGAGGCTGCTGAATTTGGAATGAGGTATTTTTTGGCTAACTGCATCAGTGCGCTGACGATGTAGAAGTTTAGGAGCACCAAAGGGAGGGTGAGAGGGGGTGTCGTAGGAAATGAGAACACAGAGGTAGGAGGCTATCCTATTACACAGAGCTTTGAAACTGATCGTAAAATCTCAGACACTGTGCTGGGGGGAACAGGAACTGATGGGCTGGGAGGAGGGCAGGGAGCGAGCACAAATGGGAATGAAAAACTGCCGCAAGATCCAGGAAGGAGAAACATGAGAGGAACTAAGTTGAGGCATATTCTGAATTGTGTGCTAAATGTTCTCAATTACAGCATAACTGGAAAACTCGAAATTATGAATTTTTTGCAGATAAACGTCCCATAATATTTATCAGAGGACAATTAGAAACCATGGGATACTATTTATACTATAAAATTAATTTCATCTCAAGCATCCCATCATATTACTCTCAGTTTTTGTACTTTCCTTACCATTTTAAACATAAAGCCATCATTCTCCATCGATATTTTGAACCCCCTTGCCCTTTTAAAAATAAATAAGGCGTACAGGAAAAGATGCATGTTAAAGGCTTATCAGGAAGACACAGCTGGTTGTTAGGCAGAAACTTTGACCAAGTTTTTTTGGAAGAGAGAAGTACACCTGAAATTTAAATGTAGGGTCAACCCAGACTACTTGCCTTGCTTATCACCTTAATGTTTGTTTCTTTTGTCATTGTTGGGCACATTATAATTGCTCCAACAACCAACAATAAGCAGCTGCTGGAGATCAGAGAAGAGGTCAGGGCAATGCTGTTTCTCTGTTTTCCCTCCCCCGTAGCTGTTGTACATTGTGTGTGTGTGCTCTGCTTGATAATCTCATAGAACAGGAGCATGGACATCAAAGGCACAAAACCCGCTGCTGTTGATACAGCTATTACTACCACTGTCCACTTGGCCAGCCCTCTCTCCACGACTAGCGGTAAATCACAGGAGCACAAGTGGAAACATAGCAAGATGCTAGGTTCTGCTCTGGCCATTTCAGTCTCTGAAATAAGAGCACCTGGGTTTGAGTCCAGGCTCTGCCGCTCTGCCATTGTGGGGCTCTTGACTTTCACCTCCTGAAGGCTGCTTTCTCCTTTGCGACAATAACATACAACATCTTTGCTATTTTTATTATTGTTATTTTTATACCATATCCTATTTATATTCCTCACAAATGAGCTATGAGGTAGATATTATTTTCTTCCTTGGACAGTTAAGGAGACTGCTTAAGCCCCAGGGGATACAACTAATAATTAACAGAACTGGAATTTACAGTAATAAAACGCTTGGCCAAGGTATTATACTAGAAGATAGTAGGCTTAACTATCCAAGTTGTTGCTACATGAAACTTATGATTTTAAAAATCCATAGCAAAAACGATGTGGTTTGTGTACTGAGAAAACATTCTAAGAACCAGGAACTATTATTTCTAATCTTGCTCTACCACAGGTTGTCTTAACTTGTCTCTTTCTGTGCTTAAAAATGATAACCAGGGGCTTGTGTAACAAATGATAGACCTGAGAAACAGGTTTGAATATGTAATAATTAATTTCTACAGTATTTTTCATGATCGTACCTCTTGCCAGGAGCTGGGATTGCAAAGCTAAACAAAACAGGCACAGTATCAGTCCTCTGGCACTTAGAGTTTTGTAGAGAAGACAGGCATTAAACAAATACTTATACAACATTTATTCAATATTAATGTATAGTATTTCTAGAAGACAATATCATGTGAATAGCAGGATGGCTATTTAATATAGGTGGGGAAAGGGAAGGACCTCGCCATAGAAAGCTTCCCTGAGAGGACAGCTAAGTGGAGAAAGATGTGGGGATAAAACAGAAGTTATGTTAGAAAGTGTTCAGGAGTTACTCAAAATGTGTAGTTGATGCTTGTTTTATTGTTATTGTTACTATTCCCTTGCAGCCTTTCCTGAGCACTTCTTTCCCACTGACCTTTGCTTGTGAAAACCTATTGCCCTGGATTATATTCTTTCACTATGGTCGGCTTGCCTCTATGCCTTTGCATTTTATTTTACTCTTGCTCCTCTGTGCCTTGCAGTGCTCATCCATTTTCTGAAACAATCCTATTCATGTCTTGGTCTTCTTTGGAAGTAGCTCAAATGCTCTTAGGCAACATTGTATATTCCAGAATCAGGACGTCTATGGTACATTATAGGTAACTATATGATAACAGGTCGTTGTTTCATGTTACATGTTATTTATTTACCAAATGCCCATGCAGTTCTAAGGGCAGAAATTGATCTCTTATCTGTAAATCTATAATTTTGCTAACATTGTAAAATGAGCACCAAAAACTATTTGTTGAAAATACGTTTACCCAGCGCTCTATCGCAGGACACTCGTTATTTCCATGTCTTGGCCACTGTGAATAATGCTGCAATGAGCACAGGGGTGTACACTTTCTTTTCAAGGCCATGTGGAACAGCCACCAAAATAAACCACATTCTGGGCCATAAAACCAGTTCCAACAAATTTAAAAAGATTGAAATGATACAAAATATGGTGTCTGACCACAAATACATTAAACTGGAAATCAATCACTGAAAAACACCAGTAAAATTTAAAAACGCATTTTTAAAATTCTAATAAACCATGAAATAGAAGAAACTGCAAGGAAAATTAGAAAATATTTTGAAGAGAGTAAAAGTTAAAATAAATACATCAAAATTTATAGAATGCAGTAAAAGTAGTGCTTAGAGGAAAACAATGCATGCTTACAGGAGAAGAGAGAAAGATCTCAAACCAATTATCTGAAATTCTACCTTAAGAAACTAGAGAAGAGTAAATTAAACCTAAAGTATAAAGAAGAAAAAATAAAGACAAAAGCTGAAATTAATAAAATAAAAATAATGACAAAATAGAAAATCAATGAAACCAAACGCTGATCCTTTTTTAAATGATCAATAACACTTCTAGATACATTGGTTAGGAAAATAAAAGAGAGAAGACACAGATCACCAATATTAAGAGTGAAAGAACACCATTACATATCCTATAGATAATAGAAAGGCAGCAAGGAATTATTACGGAAAATATAATGACAATAAATTTGATAACAAGTGAAGTGAGTTTGTTCCTTGAACGCCAAAGGCTAAAAAAGCTTACTCAAGATAAAACAGATGGTGTGAAAACCATATTGGTGTTGAAGAAATAAAAGTCATAGTTTAAAATGTACCCACACAAGAAATTGAGGCTCAGAAGCTTCTCTGGTGAATTCTACCAGGCATTTCAGGTATAAGTAATCTCAGTTATACACCAATAATTCTAGAAATTAGAAGAGAAAAGCTTCCTCACTCCTTTTATAACATCATCATCATCCTGATCTCCAATTAGACAGGCATTACAAAAATTAAGAAAACTACATTCTCATATTCCCCCAAACATTACCAGTTTATTATTAGCAAATAGAGTCCAGCAATATTTAAAAAGGCCATCATAGCCCAAGTTGAGTTTAGCCCTGAAATGTGAGGTTGTTTTATCGCTTAAAACTGAAAATCAATTGAATCAGTATCACCACATTAACAAACTAAAAACAAACAAAATGAAACAAAGAGTGACATTTTCTCCTCCAACATTTCTGGTATAAGATTTTTACTATCATTTATATGATCACATTCTATAAGAACAAAATTTTGTCATTTATATTCAGTGAGAAATTATTTTAGACCACTGCTATTTCTTTTTCTTTTTCTTTTTTTGATGAAGTGGGATGTCTTCGGAGAACACTAACAGATTTCCGTATGATATAAAATGTTTAATGGTGTCTGAGTGTAAAAATCAGAAATGTATAATAAATGCGTTAAATACAACTCACAAAATTCAGTTGAACCCAATTATTTTTATTAATAAAATTGATGTAATTTTAAAATTAATAGAACTTACATATAGATGACATCAATAGCAGCTAAAGTCAAGAAAGGAGATAATACACTGGCCCTCAACATCATCATCATGTAGCATTTTTCCTTTTTTTAAATATGCAATCTGATTTCTTTTCTGTTATTTTTGTTTGGCTGAAATAATAACATAAGCACTATAACTGATTTTTGAACACTTATTAAATTAGCAATATTTCTCTAATTATTCATTAATAGATGTTTTAAAAAATTTAACGTGAGTGAAATGAGATAATTATTTAATAAGGCATTCAATATGTAACTAAAATGTAAACAAAGCTTTGGGAAGTTATGACAAATTGAATAATATAGCATAAGAAAATAACAACCTATGTTTTATCACTCTGATTTAAAAGACAAATTTAAAAAAAGAAAATGTTTGTTGATTATGACAGCTTTAGGTCTCTAATTGGGAGTGAGGGTAAGATTCCTGTCTTATATAGCTCAATTTTATTTACCACTATCATAATGTGACACAAGTGGCTTTCTGTGTGTGTTGCATGCTGATTATGAATACATTTTCACATCTATTTAAAAATATTAGAATATTTTATTTCTCTTTGACTATCAAATTTGACATATTTAAAAAAATGGTGTGAAATGCATGATCCTAATTATTTTTCCCAACTTCCTGCCCAACTAAATGAAACCACCACAATATGCAATATTAGTTTGAGAATTAAAAAACAAATAATATAATTATTTTAAAAATAAATAATATAATTATTGTTTCACTAGTTTAGGAGGCTGTTGTTGCCCTGAATATTCTTTTTCTAAAAATATTTTTTTAATTAATTTCTGAGAGAGAAAAGGAGAGGGAGAGAGAGAGAGAAACATTAATGATGAGAGTCATTGACCAGCTGCCTCCTGCACGCCCCTTGCTGGGAATCGAGCCCCCAACCCGGGCATGTGCCCTGACCAGGAATCAACAGTAATCCCCTGGATCTTAGGTCCACTGAGCCACCTCGGCCGGGTTGAATATTCTTTATTGGTACAACTTTTTCAACATTTGAAACAGTGGGAGGGGGGTTTTGTTTCTTCAAAAAAGCAAAGTTATTTGCTTAATGTTTTGGGCTTTTACTGAGTGAAAAAGTCATTGAAGTAAAGCTCTTTCTAAGGCCCAATGATGAGTCAATTTAGAGCTGTTAGGAAAAAAAATGCCACTGGGGAAAAATGATATGTAAACACACATCTCACGCCCTGCTTTGCAGCATGTTTTCAGAGCAGTATGAAATTCTTCCCCTTAAATAGGAACAGAATTCTCACGATCTCAGTATTCGTTTGCTACTCCATTTGCAGAAGAACATACGTTATACATATTGCCATTACTATAACTGGTACAGATTTAGCCATTTTAAAAATAAAGCAAGTCTTTATTGGTGGTAAAGTCTTCAACAAGAGTATTTTTAACTTCATAGGTACAAGTCTATAAAGCTTGTCAGGTATTAATATTTTGACAAATATGCTGCAAATATTATTATTTTATAGATGAGAAATACATAATGTTAAAGTCACTGTGATATTAGTGCAATTACAGGCTTGAAGATAACCATGTGACAGTCTGTAACCCTCAATTACTTGACTGAAATAAAATACCTAATAATAACCTAGTCATTTTTCAAAGTAGTTATTAGAATTTCTCATGATACATTCATTTTAAGTTGGATTTTACAAATTGAGTGCTTCCTTCATAATTATGCAGCTATAAATGTGAAAGGTTATGCAATGTACTGATGATGCAAAATTGATTTTTAAATTTTTAACAGATATATAGAGACAAAGTAAGTAAGGCACTTAAAAACTTCATTTAGGACAATACATTTGAAAATCTCATTATTATTATAACAAAAGATTTTAAGTTAGATTAGTCTTATAAAAGAATATAAATCAGAGAAATTGTTTTTGGGAAATTTTGGAAAATTGTGAAGTTTGATCCTATATCTTCTCTGACGAACAAAATAATTCAAACATTAAATATCACTTCTATTTTTAAATTGCGGCTTACCGTCAGTGCACGTAGTTCTCAGATTTGAAGTTTGATTGGAAAGAAGTTGGTAAAAACTTTATAAATAAAATCGTGGAAGTTCAAGGACTAGGCAAGTCAGTTTAAGTATCTCACAGGGAACGATCAACACGTGTGTTTAATAAATATCTAGAAAATTGACAATTGATACTGCTAAATCATGAGAAGTTCCCCTTTCCATTTCTAAAATGTGAATTCTTTAATGTTTGCTCCGTAAAAAATGGGTAGGTAACACAAGATCTGCAGATGACTTGCCTAAATATGTGCAGGAAGAGCCTAAAAAATGGAAATAGCATGTTTTTTCTGCGAGGAGGAAGGATTCAGCCCAAATGCAAAGGAAAGGAGATACACACACAGAGCTGAAGAAGCAAAGAAAAATGGCATTTAAGCATCTACCTAGAAGAAAATGAGTCACAGTGGAATCAAATGCATGCTTTTAACTAAGTGAATTTGTTCTATTACAAATAAGACTATCTAAAATCAATACTTTTAAAGTTGTAATAACTGATGCTAGTGTATTTGTTTACTTGAATTAATAAATATCAAGTGTCTAAAATATATCAGACACCGTGTTATAGAAAATGGTGTAGATAGGTAAAAAGAAAATGCTTTCCCATGGAATACTGTATAGTTCATATGTAACCTGAAGAGAAAAACTCTGCACTAAAAGAATACACTTTATCACATGGTATGCTAGATTAGGGAGGTGGAGGGAGACATAGAATGAGAAGTATTTATTGTCACAATTCAGAACTTATTCAGCAGAGTGTTTTACTAGGTTAAACATATTTGATCACGATATCCCTTTGAAGTAAAATGATATAATTAAATCTTAACCTAGCTAACACTGTGGTTAATTCAAAGTAGCTTCTAAGAACTGGACCAGTCTTGGAGAAAATTGATTTACTTTGATTCACGATTTAGGCAATATCCATTTTTTTCCTTACAATGAATATCCAGAAATTGATTAATTTTTTAGTAACTCAAATGAGCCTGACAGTATTTTCAGTCTGTCCAAAAGCAAGCAGTGATTTTGATGATAATTTTCTTTTTCTAACCTGCCAAGCATTGTAGAATTCTAAGATGCTTTATCTAGAATCTAAATCAGTAGGTTCTGAACAAAATTAAATGCCATAATATTATAATATCATTTCCCCCCCAATAGATAAACATGCAGGTTGCAATTTTACATAACTCTGTACACTCTGCTAACTTCTAAAGTTTGAATTCTAGTCAGCCCGCCGTCTATTCTCTGACAGCATTAGTGAATCAGTGTTTTACACATGCCAAGTGAATGCTGTTCACAAAGAGGAAAAAGGCATTTAAACAGAGTCAAGGAAACTTGCTCCCTGTCAAATTGCTCAACCTCTGAAATACCTGATTGTTAAGCAGGTTGTGTCATCTCCTGCCAATTAAATCCTGAAGGGGGAAGATGAAAGGCGATTCTTGTACCAAAATAAAATTTGCCTTTATCCTCAGAGAGCTTTAATTCGAAACTCAAACAATGGAGCACAGTGTTTTTGTAATACGACCTGCAGTTATTATCATTTGAATGTTCGCGTGCACATATTTCTGCCTCTGACTTCTACTTGTCTCCTCTGCCCTCTCACCTTAAAACTCCCACTTCCCTGCGCTGTCAGGAAGAAGCTGCTGCTGAACATGGCTCATTATATTTATTGCTTCCTGTGTTTTAGTCTTCGGGAGTGAAATGCAGATTTTAATGTAAATGTTACATTATGAGTGAGAGCATTCAAAGAATCTTTAAGTATCATACTTGATTCAGATTATTAAAGTCTACAAAGAATTTCTAATCTATGTTGAACAAAGGGCCCCAAATAAAAATTAATAGACATGTTATTTTTATTACTATTAGTAAGCAATCCATTCATTGTTAGCCCAATTTGTTTTATCAAAATGGACTTTGCAGCACATTTCTTTCTTAATTCCTTCTCTCCTTTCCTTTTCACCTTCTCTCCTTCCCTTCTTTCCCATTCCTTCCTTTTTTCCTTCCTTCCATCAAGCTGGGTTATGTATATCATCCAACGATCTCTTTCCTGACTCACGACATAAGGGCCCTAACAGCAGAGTAACTTTCATTTGCAGGTCTATGCAGGTGCTATTGTTCTGTTCTCTACTTAAATCTGGTCTCTACTTAAGCCATATGCATGTGAGAGATAAAGCAATTTTATCATCATCATCAACAACAAAAGTGCTAAAATTTCAGCATAGTTGTACCTTAATCAGTATGGATTATCCCTGACATGAAAGTGGTGATACATGTCAAATGTATAAAACAGCTTGTACTGAAAAATGAGTATCTACAAACTTTTAAAGAGACTGTTTACTATTATTTTTCTATGTGTTTAAACTGGCTGGGGGTTTTAAGCTCATGTTCTCATTCTAATTTGCACCTTATGGCTTTCTGCACAGGACACACACTAGAATAATGGACTCTTGGGAGATGAAGAAATGATCCTCAACATTTCAGAGTTCATACCATGAATCCTACCTGCAAATACATGTATTAGACAATCCTCTAATCCCTGTTATAGGACTTATCACAATATATGTTTCTATTTACTAAACTGCCTCCTCAGGATTCACGTTGCTATGAGAGTATATATAACAGTATTACCTACAGTCAAGAGAAGTTGGGGAAACTTGCTCTAAGGAAGTAATGCTAAAGTTGAGATCAGAGGGATGAGATGGATTTACTAAAGCAAGTATGTGAAGGAAGATGAGTCCAGGAAAGAGAAACAGTAAGTGTAAAGGCCTAGGAGAAGAGAGACTCGGAATGAAAAGGGGCTGAAAGAGGAAAGGGAACTTCAGAGAGTCAAGAGTGGGTGAGGGGAGAGTGGCCCAAGACCAGAAAGCAGATTTCCCTAATTGCTAGGATTAAAGGGAAGCAAGAGAGTATCCAGAGGATAAGCTACCATTTGTTTTCTGGGAAGATAGCTCTGACTTCAGTGTGGAAACCAGACTGAAAGGACAAGTGGTGGTAGTGAGGAAGGGGGGTGGAGTGGGATGTGAGTTAAGAATATTATTTTATCAAGTGTAACCATATGTCTGGGTGACCTTCACACCTCTGGTCTAGTGTCCAGCAAAAGCATCTGTTACATACAGGCATTATCTCCGAGGCAAACAGCTTCCCTTACATCTAAGATCATGGCTTCTTGCCATTTTTTTGCCCTCGATTCACTCTCTTTGACCTTAAACATGGCTCACTTTCCTAAATTTAAAGTATGTACATTTTCAAAGGTTTTATTTTTTAATTATATTTTAAAAGAAATTATGGCCAATTCAAGATCAAGGCTCCTCTGCTATTAATTTTCAAGGTTAAGGCTCTAATGTCATTACTATCCCCATGTGTATTCCAGAACATTCTATGTCTACAATGATGGGCTGGTCACAAAAGAACGTCACACATGTGCATGTTATCTACCAGACGTAAAGTCTGGAACAGCTGCTGTAGTATTCAGAATCCTAGAAAACACTGTTACATGATAGCGAAATTTATACTTATAATAATATGGTATCGATTCTAAAAACAAAACCACCACCACCACCAGCACCACCCTTTGGGATACAAAAACTCACAAACCCGAAAGTCTTCCAAATGTATAAAGTATAGATGAAAATGTGTTTGCTTTGGATATTTGCAATAGTTGAATGATGGACAATGCCCAGGCAAATTCCATCTGTATATAGAACTGATCCATTTCAAAACAATCATTTGCCCACAATAAATATTTATTTCCTTAAATGGAAAATAGACTAAAGCCTATATTTACAACTATATGTTCAGGCAGTCTAAATTAACACATTTCTTATATTACGCCCTGATAATTTTTCTAAGATGTTGCCATCCACTCTGGATTTAAACACACCACATATATTATATATAGTTTTACATACAGAGATTGTATACATATATACAGATTATGTATAAATATTTCCTATTGAACACATTTGTTGAGAACTACTACAGGAATTATAAATACTTTAAATATAAATCAAATTGCATTTATTACCTTTTTTGCTACAGCAGACATTATCTCTTTGTACCTATTGATGTCTGTGGCTATTAATAACTTTGTTTTGAAATTTATCTTTTTCTTTCCTCATGCTCCATGTCAACACTCCACTAGAATTCACCCTGTTCATTAAACCTTTTTTCTAACAGATGTTGCCTTTTTCCCTTTCACTCTTTCATGTTATCCGAAAGAGATCAAAGAAGCATTCAGTCATCCCTGTCCATTGTACTCAAAGGTGTGTGGGTGAAATTTTGCATGATTCTTGTGTTCAAGTTGCTTTCCTAATGTTTTCAATTATTTTCTTTGATAATATTTGATATGTGTTGATTGCTTCAATAGAAATCATCTTAAATCCAGCTACTTTTATATGAAATAAAAGAAAATAATGTAAAGTATTGAAACCACATTCAATTTGTGTCTGTTTTGAAGAGATAATTGACTTGATCACAATAGATAAATATTACATTTGTGAAAAAAATTATAAAACTTTTCCCAGAAATTAAATGATATAATTTATAATTAGACCATGAATGCATGGAGAAAAAAAGTAAATGACAACCATCTTTTAAAAATAATTGTCTAATGTTACTTATTTTATTTTAATTTTGAATAGAAAGCTTATAAACACCTTAAGTACATGGAGAATTGTGACTTCCATATGCTTTTACATATTTGGCAGTGAAAGTGAAGGCAATATGGTATAACAGAAAGGACTCTGAATTCACTCTCAGGAGACTCAATTTAAGTTCTGCTTTTACCAATAGGCAGTCATGGAATTTGAGAATACTATTTAACCAATCTGAGTTTAAATTTCCTATATTATAAAATGAAGACTAGGAGTTAGAGGAGCTACATAGTCACGTAAGCTATAGTATTTTTTTAAACATAAACATTTTTTGAACAAGAATTTTATGAAAATTGTGGTCACAGAATTGTGGTTACAGTTTAACTTTGGGCATATAATTAAAAAAAAAATAATATATCAGCATTGCTGAGATTTGTGTTCAGTGTAGTATTGTGCTTAAGTATTTATGAATATATAACATTTTCCAACTTAATTTTTTCTTTTACAATGTTCTAAATCAAAATATTTTTCTTAGCAGTATAGTTGAAAAATAAGTCTTAGCAGATTACTGAATATTTCAGACTTTAGTAAGTGCAAGGTAGAAAAAGTGAATAGGATTAAAATTTTTGTCATTCATATGGCAAATGCAACATTTCATCTTGTTTATTTTTATTTCACCTGAAGTTGATATTAATCACGAAACTAGAAATGACTGATTGCCTGTGATGCACTTTATAAACTAGGGTGCTTCCATTCACTTCTAATTTTTTAGATTTTGCATGGTGAAAAAGGTAATATTATGCTTATCAGTTATACAATCTATTCCCATCCCCCTGTCAGATAAGTTATTACACCTTCTAGAAAGATGCTTCTTGCATATATTTACGATACTGTGCAATTTTAGCATCAATTAAAAACAATTCTATATTGCTATCAGCAAAAATTTGATGTAGTATCAAAGTAGTACTAGGCTTGCTATCTAGCATGATCTAATACAAAGAATAGTTATTTCACCCTGCAAATCTTATATTTGCCTCCAAAATTTAGGCCAGCTAAGGGCAAGCAAATGTGGGACACTAAACATCCATCCTTTCCAGGTTAAGTAATTCATATATGAGGTAAGACGGCTATTAAATGCCAACAAAATATAAATCAAAAGAAGAAAAGTTTGCCAGGATAAAAGCACTTAAAAGGAGCTTGAACCCTGGCATATATACAAAACTGCATTAGCAACACTAGGAAGATCCAGACTTTTAGCCTCTGTGTAAAGCTTTGTGATGGTCTCAAGTGAGGAAACTCATCAACATAGAAGCTGGTCTTGTACTTCTTAATCAGTAACCTATTTTTTAAGTGTATATGCATAGTGTGTATTAGGTAAGTATTTTGAAGTCACTAGAGAAATCTTGAGGTATAATTATGTTGAGGAGACCAGTTTAATGTCATTTCAGTGGCAGCAAAAGTCACACACACAATGAATCAGTGACAGGCCTGTGAATTGATTTTAGATCCCATTAGACTCCCTTTCTAACCACTCAGCAATTCCTGAGATTGCTTTCAGTGGCCAAGGATGCACAATTGAATTAAAATGGCAGATTGGAAAATAAAAATAAAATAAAAATGGAAAGTAGTATTCTGTATGGTCTGATATCTGACAATTTGAAATGCAGTATGTAAATATACAGGTCTCAAAGCTGTATTCAGGTACTATTTTCAAATTTTCCATCACTTACATAGGCATGAATTTAAATTACTAAAGTATAATAGCAAAACATGCAATGTTAGAAATAATTGTATTAAATTAAAATTGAAGGCTATGGCATTCAATTTTTTAGGCAATGATTAAAAGATATCCCTTCACATATATATGTATATATATATATATATATATTCAAATATATTTTCTCTAGCTGACATTTCTAAAGACTCATAAATGCAAAGTTAAATTTGAGTAAAAATGAAACTTTTCCCCCAAAACGTGTTAGTATTTCAATATCTTTATAGGCAGAGATAGCTTCATAAGGCCCATTTACATTAAGTAAAATGGAATAAAGAGCATGCTTATCTTTAGTTATTTGATAATTTGTATGCCACATAAAATTAAGTATTTTCTGGTTATTAGAGGATTTAGAATTTTATCTATATAAATATGTTGGTACCCAGATTTTTCTGTGTTCTTGAAATATTACATGATCAAAGTATTAAGAAAAATTGAAAGGACATGTTTCAGAACTAAACTCACTTTGAATGAAATTTGGAAAACTCATCAATTTTTAAAAATATTTTAAGAGCTCTATGCCAAGTATATTTATATCAATGGTATAGATTTTTATTTTCCCTTTGGGGTAAAAATGAATTTCAACTTTTTTGATTGTGTCTGAGTAAAAAAACGAGTAGGTGGGATTTATCTTTGTTTAATGCCCAGATTAAATATAGTGGAAATTAGTAGAAACAAAGTAATTGTTTCTATGAGGTATCCCAGCACTTCTTTTCCTGAAACTTGACTCCATGATTAATATTATTATTATTATTATTATTATTATTTAAATATATCTTTATTGATTTCAGAGAGAGGAAAGGAGAGGGAGAGAGAGATAGAAACATCAATGATGAGAGAGTCATTGATTGGCTGCAGCCCACAACCCGGGCATGTGCCCTGACCGGGAATCGAACCCTGATCGCCTGGATCCTAGGTCGACGCTCAACCGCTGAGCCAAGCCCGGCTGGGCCATGATTAATATTATTATCATATCCTTTTAAAGAACTCCATGAATTTGCCACTGCATGAAACTTTACCAAGCTGATAGGCACTGTCACATTCGCAGCATGAAGAACTTAATGCTTCTTTAAAGAAGGTTCATAATAATCCAAGTTGTAATTTATTTTACTTGAAATTCAATGTTTGAGAGAGTTTAGACCTGCATATTAATGAGCACATAATACATGTTGTTGCATATGGCAGGATTTCTTTATTTTTAAGGCTTAATAATATTCCATTGTGTGTATAGACCACATTTTCTCTATCCACTCATCAATGATGGCCATTTAGTTCCTATATCCTAACTATTATGAATAATGCTGTAATGAACCTGAAAGATATTATGCTAAGTAAAATAAGCTAGTCATAGAAGGACAAATGCTTCATTATTGCACTTATAGGAGAATTCTAAAATAGTCAACTCACAGAAAGAGAGTAGAATGGTGGCTGCCAGGGCTGGGATGTGGGAGAAATGGGGAGTTGCTGCTTAATGGGAACACACAGTTGCAGTTATGCAAGATGAATACAGTTCTAGAGATCGGCTGTACGACACTATGCCTATGGATAACAATACTGAATTACATACTTAAAAAGTTGTTAAGAGAGTAGATCTTGTGTTAAGTATTCTTACCACAATAAAAAAATTAATAAAAATTCCCACATGGTACAACATTATACAAATGAGGTATAATTGATACAATATTGACATTTATGTTAAATGTTATAAAGATTATGATAACAGTTTACTCGTTGTGTGATGATAGGTAAGCTGTTAAAATTATCTGAGACTTAGTTTCCTAAACTGAAAAATGAAGATAACACTGCCATCACAAAGTTGTAATAAGCAAATGTTATAATATTGATACGGCCAATAATTATGCCAACAATATAGTCATTAATATTAATAAAAACAATGAAAAAAAGATGGGGAATAGTTAGCAGGAGACAAATTGGGCAGAATAACAAGAGATAAATCAAGCATATTTTCATAAAAAACTCACAGAGTAAGTGTAAGTTATTATGTAATAATAGTATTACATAATAGCATGGCTTGGTAATTTTTCAATTAAAATTGCTTTAAGTACTGTACAGGTGTGGGCAAAAGTAGGTTTACAGTTTTGACTTCACAAAACAAAGTTTATTTTTGTATTATTTTAAATTAATTATTGTATTATTTATTCGAATTACAACTGTAAACCTACTGTTGCCAAGCCCTGCGTATCTATTTAGCTATTTTTTGTTTGCTATTTTACATTTTTTAAACAAAGTGTGTTTAAATTGCTTTCACATATGCATTATACAAAATAGCCTTCTCTAGATTTACAAGCCTGGAGAAACCACACTTCTGTGATACGATATGGGTGAGAAATTCACATAATTTTGCATATGATAGCTTAATGTTTTATGCACAACATAAATTCAGCTTATTTGCAGACTCATGAAGTGAAAATTGAGTGTGCCTGAGCCACAATACACTACAAGGCTTGTTTCTCATTTTCACGAAAGAATTCGAAAACCATTTTTCCACTGAGGAGTTTTAACAGTGTCATCATCTCAGTTGTATTTGAAATAGTGGCCTGGGATATTTGGATGTTATTTTGACTTGTAGTTTTCCTATATGAATTTTAATTTATACTCAGTATCTTTCACTCAATATCAGTCTAGGCTCTCATAATGGCACATAATCATTTGCCATACTCTCAAAATGGATGTATCTACATGTCCATTCGTTTTTCCCCACATTTACACCAAAATATGTTTTAAAACCAATTGTGGCAAAAAAAAAAAGTAGTCTCTTCCTAAAAATTTGTATAATTCTTAACTAGCTTCCCCCAAATCAACTTGATCCTAATTTCAAGCCTCTGTTTTTGAAAATCACTCTATTGTATGCATGATATTTACCATTTCCCCACTGGCTTTTTTGTTCACTTCATGGAGTGTTCCTTATTTGCACTCATCACTTTGTTCAAACCAGGCACACGTTAAGAATTAAAAAAAAAAAAAAAAAAAAATTTGATTTCAGAGAGGAAAGGAGAGGGAGAGAGAGAGATAGAAACATCAATGATGAGAGAGTCATTGATCGGCTGCCTCCTGCACTCCCTGACTGAGGATTGAGCCCGCAACCCGGGCATGTGCCCTGACAGGGAATTGAACCCCCATTGCCTGGATCCTAGGTCAACACTCAACCGCTGAGCCAGGCCTGGCCAGGCAAGAATTTTTGAAATACAAGCTAAACACATGACAAAATCCCTGACTTAACCCCCTAAATCAGAATTAATGATTTTACCTTTTAACTTTCACTGCTGGTGCTTCCTTTTAAAGGAGCCAGTTCTGGACTCAGACATAAACCACCAAACAGCATGCTTGCCTTAGGCCCATTACAAAATACCCATGAAAACCTTTATTTTCTCATCAGTAAAATGGGGATACCCAGGTACCTACTTCATCAGATTTTGTAAAGATTAACTGAAGTGATAGATTCAAAACAGGCAGTATATAGTACATATATTCATTGCTCAATAACTATTAGTTGTTGGGAGTATAACTGTTATTATTACCGATGTCTTCACCTGTGTTGAAGTTAGATATTTGTGTATATGTGAGCGACATGGGGTGGACATTTGCATTTCTATTCCTCAACATTACTATTAGGACCCTGCTTAGGAAAAATGCTTCCTATTTTTTTACTAGTCAATTTTATCTCTATTGAGTCATTCCTCTGAATACAAATTGCTTCCAATATGACTTGGGCATTGATTGTAGCAGTTAAGCAGTATTGTAGCTATAAATCTAGAGAACCTTAGATAAAAGTGCTTCCAACGTGTCCTAGTACTCCCTCAAACCTATTTAATAACGCCTCTTTCCCAGAAGGTCCTGCTTTGTCATTCTCTCTTTTCTTTTCGCCTCAGTGCTGCTCTCACTGCGTCATGCTGGTTCTCGCCACCGGCCTTTGCTATTCCTGCTCCTCGGTTCTCATGGTGTCCACACTGACCCCTCGTGCATACTGAGGTCCGGTCTCCCCTCGACACGGCTACAACTGACTGCTCTGACCCCTGTCCCCTTGCATCCCGTGATGTCTCTTTTTGTTCTTTGTCATTCCTCTTGTACAAATACACCTTAGCAATTTATGTAATCATATATCTTCATGGCTTGCCAAGTGCATATGTTGGCTCTCACAGTGAAAGTGTTCAAGATTTATAAGGATAGATCCTTCCCACGCGAGAAGTGCAAGTATTTTCATGAGATCTGTATGAATCCGAAGCGGAGAGTCCAGAGTCTGATATAACCAAAGCTATGACATAGTTCCTTTCTCAATATCCCAGAACAATCGTGATTTCTTCCCTTTTCCCTCGGAAATAAGAGCCTTCACCACATATTTATGCATTGGTGTGTAGCTCCAGACAGCATATAATGTTTGGAACTTTTACCCTAAAAGAATCCAAAATGCTATCATCATGTTAAAATGGCTGTGCAATTGTAAAACGATGTTTTGCTCCCCTCCACCCTCCTGAAGTTCACTTGTGCAACAGGGAGGACTCCTTGGGCTACTCTTCAATTAATTCTAATGGCTGGAACTCATTAAGTTGGTCTGACAATGTTTTAATGGGTAAATATAAAACAGTTTACGTGATAGTATCATAAGCAACAATATTTGATTTCAATGATGAGGTATTAAATTTCTTGCACAGCCAATGTAGACACGAATGTGTCATCCTGCATCCTATCTTTGCCTTACCTTCTACAACCGAGCTGGTCCCATATAGTAGCCACTGGCCACATGAAGTTATTGAGCACCTGAAATGTAGCTAGACTTCATTGAATTGAGCTATAAGTGTAAAGTACACTCTAAATTTCCAATATAGTACAAAACTGTTCAAGATTTGTAAGGATAGATCCTTCCCACGTGAAAAGTGCAAGTGCTTTCATGAGATCTGCATGAATCCAAAGAGGAGAGTCCAGAGTCTGATACAACCAAAGCTATGACATATTTAATGTGAATGTTATTAACAATTTTATATTGATTATATACTGAAATGGTAATATTCTGGATATATTGAATTAAATATATTACTAAAATTAGTTTCAGTCACCTATTTTTACTCTTTCTAATGTGACTAGTAGAATAATTAAAGTTATACATGTGACTTGAATTATATTTCTATTAGACAGAGCTATTCTAGAAAACCTTAATGTAGAATATAAGATGCTAATGTAGGGTAAGAATGTCTGTGTTTGACTATTAAAACAAGCTCTTCTATTTATCTGCCTTAAGAGAGCTTCTTGACCCATTTTTATAAATCACACAATGTTTTCATTATAAAATATGTGTTCTATTTTTTCAAACCTCAGGTTAGTGGGTTCTAGTTTTAGAAGATAATAATTGATGTGCTCTAAGCACATGAGACATTCTCAGGTGGGGAAAGAACAGTATTAAAACCACACAAATCACATGTGTGAAGCCTGGAGCAGCTGAGAGTCATGGGGTGCCCTAGACTAGAGGCTATTACACTAGGGCAGCGATTTTCACCCAGTGTGCCACAATAATTTTTAAAACATGCAATACCTGACTATTTAGTCAGGAACACTGACCTCTTTTCCCTTAGACTGTCAAATTAAAAAATGACAACCAATACAACAGACATTCAGTTTGAATGAATCAAATTATGTCGATTTTTTGTCAGAGCTGCAAAAAATATATTTTTTGGTGTGCCACAGAATTTTAGTAGTTAGTGTATATGTGCCATGAGATGAAAAAGGTTGAAAATTGCTAGGACTAGGGGAGTGTCCTAAGGAACAGGTGATGCTATCTGCTTAAACAGCAACACAAGGTTTCTTCTTAGTCTGCTGTCAGTTACCTTACATTGTATATTTTCTAATAGTAAGTAAATATGTAGAATTATAAATCTAAGTTTATGTACTTCACGGTTGGTACAATTGTTGGTACAATTAAGTACCAACAAAACTGGAAAACATATACAATTACAGTTAGCAATAGTAATACAATGTGACAGTGATATTGTTGCCTATCCTGAAAAGCAAACACTTTCTTGCATGTTAACATGGTTCTAGTGACCAGAAGCTACAAATTTGAGGGCTGGCAATTCTACCCTTCTCTGTACTCTGGGATGATTTCATTCCCTAACCACTTTTCTCTACATAAACCACAGCAAAATCTTACTTCATACAGCCCACTCTGACCTTACTTTGGCCTTTACTTGGCAGGACGACAGCATTTGAGTATCTAGTCAACCTTTGTTTCTTTCTCATTAACCCCCCCAAAAATTAAAGGAGTGTTCTTGGCACTCACATGATCATAAGCTTCAGCAAATAAGGACACTAAAGTCTTCAGATTTTACATGATTAGGAGGTAGTTATCCAAACAATTTAGAAAGTATTATATATTTTTTTTCAGATTCTCATCAAAGTGAACCATAGTGGTTTAAAACAAATCTGCAAAATAACTTGCTGATGCCCATTTGAAACGCATTGCAAGAGGAGGCAAATGTGTCCTGACTTATAGAAATTCAGCCTAAGTATTCTGTTATTTTTCTGATCTTTCTTATATATCAAACGAGCACCTTCCAACTTCTTACCTCCAAGCTGTACTTCCACTATCTTAAGCTTTGGGTACACAGGAAATAATTTAGGCAAGGAGACAAAGAGATAAAGGAAAGAAAACATAGAACTAGAGTTCAAGAGCAAAGAAGGGTCATGATGAAAGATGGACAAATGAAAAGAATAAGGGGACCAAGCAGGGGAGCAGGCAGTGAGGATTTGTGTTTCTTGTAAAATGCAATATTGACAAAAAGAAATTAAAGTTTTCCTATTTATGGATAGAAATTTCCTCTTAAAATAGATTATATGGGAAAAATGAGTACTGAGAAATCAAAATGGGAACAGTAAGAAAAACAGTAGGTTGGGAGGCTAGCTCCAGGAAATGTAAGGTCTTTGATCTACCTATAGCAGCTCATGAGAAATAGAAAGAATACATTGGCTAATGGCTGTATATGATTTAGTCTTTATGTCTGTATTGATCTGTTGTAAATAAAGATGCTAGTCAGAAATTGAGTACCATACATAAAATAATTGTAATAAGTAATTAATTATGACATCATTATACCAACATGTCCTTTAGAAAACTGTTTAGTGTTGTCCAAATAATTTTTCTGGCCATAGGTAAACCAGGTCTGCTAAAACAAAACTAAGTATCTTACAAGGTAAGAACTGAATGTGATCATATCTATTTTTATCTCTAATTGTCCTTAGGGATAAATACTGTGAGAAATTTTTTCCCCCCAATTGAACCTAATAAGTGGTAGAGGCTTAAAGGATGTTAATCTTATAACTATGGTGTTTATGTATCAAGTATTCAGGGAAAACAAGTTTATTAAGCACAATAACCTGTACAGGTCCACCTTCCAACATGATCAAGTATTGAAAGATAAGAAAAAATCCTAGAAACCATTATGGATTTGCTCTGCCCACATTTGACTCAGGTTGGTCATGCAAATGAGGGGACCACTGCTTCTGGGGTAAATAATGAGCAGCAGAGAAAAACTCATCAAGACATTCCGACTTTTCCCACCTAGACTGGCCTACTAGAAAGTAAATATAGACCCCAGTGTACGATCTAAGAAAGATGGAAAGATGTCACCTACCCAACACAAACTCCTCATTGTTTTATCAAGATGTCTACACTTCTCTGTTTTAGTATTTCCTCATGGAAATAAAATTGTGTCCATTCGACTAAATGATATAAAATAATGAAAGTTAATTCAATTAGAAGAGATTAGATTAAATGTACAAATTAGTCAACAGAGCACTAACTACCAATTAAATAGCACTTAGGTCATTGGGACTCTTACTCAAAGCATTGATTCAAAGTTTTGCATTAATGCAAACCCTTATTCTTGGTAGAAGGGGAGATCCTGACAAAACATTGTATTTTATATCTAGATATATTGGTTGTCATTGTAGAAATGACCTTACAGATAGCCATTAAGCTTCACTGCCTTTCTTAATATCCCTTTGGTTCTATCATAAATTGAGATCATGACATTATGGGAGTATTTATGAAGTTAATATTTTCCAGCTTTCATCTGGGTCCATCTTTCCTTAGATTTCCTGCTCAGGACATAGAAGAAGCTCATTTGGAATTTGAGGAAACATCCAGAGACTACTTTGAAAAGCTACACTTGTCCTAAATCCGAACAATTTCTTAACAGATGTAAGTCTGAAGGGGAAATAACATATACCATAAGCAATTTGGGAATATTCTGTCTCTTAAGGATGACTTACATTTTTCATTTGAGTGGCATGGATGCTAACAGCTTAAACATAAAACTCATGTATACTCTAGCTCTGAATCATTCTTCCCATGAACTCTGCATGCATTTTTATGATAAATACATACATGTGTATGAAGTATGTGACCCTGCTGGCAGTTATCTGCAGTGTCAAGTGCTATTGGCAGATACCCAAGAATTGATTGACACACATCTTAGAGAACTGGAGTTAATTAATATGTATACCAATTCCAAAATGTACTACAGGAAAAAGAAAACCTCTTTAATACAGCAATCAATGACATACTGTGTGTGGTCAGAAGGCATTCACTATACAGCAAGAGTAAGTTTAGAAATACAGTTTTCAGGAGTGTAAATATTGTTATTAAAATGCTAGAAGAGTCAAGTAAAGCCTGTTTAACTAGAGAGTAAATAAGGAAGATATCTTGCAATCTGTTTATCATTTTTAAAAGGAATTATTAATTTCCTCCAATAAGATCTGAAGCCCTTAAATGATAAAGGGAGGATTGATTTACTGCAAAAGTGATGTCTTTATTTCAGTGGCCACTGGCCATCTGGAATAGTAAGCCCATCATGTCATTTTCTAACAATGGGTTTCAACAATCCTGGGAACTCAATGTAAAACAAGGAGTTTTTTAAAGGAAGAACACTGCAAAGACAAAACTGAATGTAGAATGTCCATGAAAGTCATGATAAAAGCAAAAGGTCTTTTTTTTTTAAATGATAAAATTATAGTATTAAGGGCTGGATAGAGTATAAAGGGAACTATTTCATTATTTTATGTAGTGTGGGGCAGGTAACAGCAAAGTATACATGTTACTTCTAAACTAGAATCTAGGGCAAAGAAGTGTCCTGTTCTTACCTGAAAAACTATCCTCATAAATAAAAGTTACTAAATTCAAACTTCATGAAAGCTCATGAACTCTAATCTAAAAATCCTGTTCTCTGTCTCATTGCTACTTTATTTCTTACTCTTCCAATCTTTCTGTTACCCTCACTCTTTTACTAACTGTATGAAGCACACATTGTCTCTTTTATCAGACTCCACAAACAGCATAACTGTTTAAATCCAAGGACAATATTATAAGTACCAGTAGAGATCGATTTAAAACAGATTCTCTCTTAAGGAAGCTTAAGCACTGAAAATTAAATTTTACGTCATCTAGACAAACTATCTTGATAATTTCTTTTCCAGAATTTCCTAGATAGACTGTCTAGACTGCTTCAAATCCCCTAGGTAACTGCATAATAATCTCACTGACCTCCTAAACAGTCTGTAACAGTATTTCCCAATATATAGTTGCAGTACAAATCAAGATCATGGAGCTTCTAAAAGAAGACCTCTCTCAAAGGTTCTGAGCTTCAGAATTTCAGAAAAATACTTGCACCCCAATATCCCACATCAAAGGAGATTGTATGGGATCTTTATTTATTTTTTTTCAGTCGAAGCAATGGCCTCATCTATTGTCCTAAGTAAATGGCCTGACTCCAGAACCTGTACCTTTCGTTCCCCCATCTGCCCATAAGTCAGCTGTGAGTAATTTAATTGATGAGTTGAGAAGGAATACACTGTGAACTCTACTAAGTAGCAACTTCAAAAAGAAAACAAAATGGACATTTTTGGAAAAGTGATAAAAGTACAGGAACAATATATGGTATTTTAATTTAAGGCCATTAAGGTTACCTTAGCTTCAAATTTAAAAATATAAGAAGATGAGACAAGTGTGGTATCACCTGGCAGCAATGAGAACCCAGTGCCATAATTCTCAACCTCTGATGAAGTAAAGTACATTTAAGAGGCAAAGTGATACTTAATTACTAACATGAAAGAGAGCAATGGATTTCAGCCCTGAGATGCAAATTTATATTTTCAAAATGATACCTGACATTTTCAGTACCTACTACCCATTAAAGTCACATAACAACTGGATGAGGTACAGGCCATTCTCAGTCACTTTCTAGATTAGAAACAGAGACACAGAGAAAATAAGTAGCTTGCTCCATTTCAAGCACCTAGTATTGAATGGAGATTGGACAAAAGCCCTGCAGTCTGAGGTCAGAGGACACCCTTTTAACAATGATGGGATTAGAAACTCCTTGAGTTTCTATAGCAAAAATGTCAGTGGGTTGCTAGGAGGGTTGGAAGGCAGTTGGAGGTAAGGAGTCAAACTCCCACTTAAAATACATGAATGCTGAGATTCAAAGAGGATTTGTTCAGTTTTGTTTTACATCATGTGAGACAGAGTCTCAGGGAGGTTAAGTAACTTTTCCAGTGCTCCACAGCTAGTAAGCTGTAGAACAAGATCAAAGCCAGATGTGACACCAAAGCCCATGTCTTTTCCACTAACCTGTGTTGGGAGCTCAGCTCTCCTGACTCCATTGCTCTGATGGCATGATGCCTGGCAGACGCAAAAATACAATATAGTATTAGGGAATTCTCTGGAACTATCTCCAGAATAGCTCTAGACATGGACAATCACCCCATGCCCATTGTCCAGGGCACCTGACTCTAGGAAATGGCTGATAAGAAGGCAAAGAGAGAGAGATTTATCCAGAAGGTGCTAAAAAGTTAAATGTACAGAGTCTCCAGTACCATATGCAGGAAATCATTCCTAATTTCACCAACATCAAACAAGCAATGTAGGTAAAACTACCTTTCTTTAATTTTTTTTTTTTTTTTTTACTTAAAACTCTTGAGTATGTCACAAGTGCAGTACACGTGCTTGTAAGGAAGAGAAAGGATGTGGTGGGGAAACAGGCTGCAGACGGGCAATTGCCTAAACTGGTGGGACCTGAGGAAAGTACTTTAATCTTCCCAGCTCATGGGTAAAGTAATAATAATTGTGCTTAGTCTAGAAACCACATCATTTCTAAGGTGTCTCATACAAAAAAAGGTATAGCACTGTTGATTTCTAAGCCTTTGGGTTGAAAGAACACATTTGCAACACTTCAGGACATCTTAAGAAAATTTAGAGAACCTGGAGTTTAAGTTATAAAGAAGTGGCTAACATGTAAATTATATTTTATCTTTAGGGTTCCAGAAATATTCTGGGAACAAAGCCTTCATTTGTTGAGTATTTCTGAATTCCAAATTGGAAGAAAATTCTGTCACAAATGATTTTCTCACTGCATAAACACTTTTATTCTTAGGAATCTGAGCCAGCAGTTATAAAAGGGCTTACAATTAAAGGCTACTGGTAAGCCCAATTCATGAAACTGCTTTGAATATTAGTCACTGTCCCTTTAAATATTCCCCTAATTTCACTCTTTACTTAAATTTACCTAATTTTAACCTCCTCACTAAAACATCTTTCAGGAGTCATAGGCGCATTAACAAAACATTTTCTCCCATGTCACCCAAATAATAGCCAAAAATATAAAAAGATCACTTAGCTGAGCAAGAACAGGCATGCCAACAATTTAGGCCAAACGTGAGAGTAGATCACTGTGCACATGTATGGCATCCGTTTAAAAGCCCTAGCAGAAGAAAACAACTGGGGTGGCAGACACTTCTGCCCGGGGATGGAAACGGAGGGGAAAGCTCGCCTTACACAAACACGGGGGGACACAGCTCCCATTCAGCCGCTGACATCTGCTGCGCATGCAAAATGGACTTGCCTCTGCAATCGGGCGAAAGTAAGGGCTTTCCCTGCCTTCCTCCTGGCCCACAGCTATTGTGGAGCGATGGCCTCATTGTTTTTGCCTTCACAGGTTAAAATTAATAACAGCATCTGAATTTGAAGTAGGTCTCACTGAATAGGAACCAGCAGCTAAACGAGCTGGAGGAATCAGTAATGAAGCATTTGGACAGGAGGGGGTCGTGGACAAGCGCTAGTTTTTAAAAGCCAGCTTTACCTCAGGATGCTGTCCAATTTCAACGTAGGTGCAAATTGGATGAAAAGCTCCCGTTCCGCAGGCGTACAAGTGAGTCTGATTATAAGCCTTAAGCACCTTGATGAAATTAGCACATTCTTTCTGCAAGAGAAAAGGAAAACCAGTGAGTTCCAGGGTGCTAAGTGTGACTGAGCAGATTTTGTGTGTGTCCCTTTGACAGCATTATTAGGGTTTATTATTCTGTTGTTTGCAGAAGTTCTTAGTCTTTGGGGGGGCAGGGCTCAATAAAATATGTTCTTTCACCAACTCTTTTAATAAAAATATTTGTAATTTATATACACCAAAGTAGAATAAAGTTATATAGATAACCAACAATCAAAGGTGTCTTTTCTAGGAATGAGGGGAACAGTAAATTATTTGATTAATTAATAAATTAGATAAACAATGCAAAGGTCATTATTTTTGCAAAAATCAGCTTTGAATTTAATTTTAGTAGGGGAAAACAAAAATAAATGTACTATGAATTTCTCTTAAACACAAAGCTGAAACATTAATTGTAACCCATGATGATGGGCAATTGACTTTGAGCTTCAGAATTGCTGCTTGATAGTGAGCGTTATAGACCCTCAGAAGTTAGAGCCACCTCCTCCTGAAAGCGTCACTGCAGCCTCAAAGACAATTTGGGAATATTTAAGATGAAATAAAGAAGATGTCGGAGTTTGCAGTATCTGTAGACTAAAGGATGTTTTGTAGAGCGGGTATAATTACAAAATACTTTCAGAAGGTTCATGGACATCCTGAACCCATATGTGGAACTCCTGCATAAGGAGCTGTGGATCCTTCAGGAAAAAAAAAACAATTAGTGATGGGTATATTCTAGTCATGTCTTATTATTATTTATAGAAGTTTAGACATTCCTGCCATATTATTTTCTGAATAAGATATCACCTAAGAAATAAGACAGAAGAAACTATATTCCTTCTATATATTCTATTCTATCTGTAAATCCTATGGAAGAAAATATTTTTCTATGAGCAAACAGGGATCTTAGCCTTTTGTCCTACTTGAGGAAAGATTTGAGGGGAAAACTCAGATATTCATAATCTAAGTTGGATAACTTTATTGTCTAAAAAATCCAGAGCAAGAAAGACTCAATTTTTGCAAAATATTTTAAATACAAAACCTGTATCGATATTGTAAAAAGAAAAACTGGAACTCTCAAAATAGCTCCCAAAAAATGTTAAGGTCTACTACCAAATCACAAATCTTAAAAATGGAATACAAGAAAATATGAGTTCATCATAGAATACATAACATCCCTTTTGAAAATATCCAAATGAATATGTGATAAATAAAAGTGCACTAAAAGCTATTTTGTTATTGATCATAGACTTTCTTAATTAGTTTTATGTTTTTGCCTATAAGCATTTCGAATTAAGAACCAAATATGTAACTGGAAGTGTAGGTAAAGAGCTAAGGCAAACTATGGAGCAAGCAAGGTTGGGAAGCATAACAGGGGATCGGTTTGGTCCTGGCACCTCTAAGTGTGTAACACTCCCAAAGCCATTGTCTGTGACACGTGACTTACAAAGTGAAAGCTCAGAATGCACTGGGGCTCATGTAGTCAGTGGGAGTTTATAACTGAGGTGTTACAATAACTTAGGTCCATTTCCACACGACAGCTGTATTCTGTGTTTGCAGTTAATGATTTTGGTCTTAACTATTGGCCCTGTAAAAAAAGGTGCAGACAACCAAACTTGAGCAGAATAATTGATATTTAAATTCAAATAATTGCTTCCCATCATCACTGATTTTTCTAGGATGAAACCTGAGAATGTCCTATAAATATATTGTCCTAAAACTGAATTAGAGCTATTTAAAGTAAAATATATAACTTTCAAGTTATGACTCTTCACGCTTTTTTAACATACGCTGAGTAGTTTAGGAGAGTAACTACAATAGACATTTCATCTGTCCCACTGTTCTTGCTACTTCAATCCTCAATTTTACTTTTGTCTGGTAGGCATTAAAACACAAAATTAAGCTCTGAAATCAACTGATTTTTCAAGTTGCCATGAAGAAAAATTTCCTAGCGTAAAGGGTACATGGATCTCAGCCACGTTTCACTTTGAACATCTTAGGCAAAACTGTGAAACAGATATAACAACTTCCAAGACTCTTAGCAACAAACTCCCCATTCTGCAACAGTTTCTCCTATTTCCCCAAGAGTATAGGCCATGAGTGCTTGGGCAGAAGAAGGAGGTTATGGAGAGGAAAACAGCTGATAAACTCATTTACAAACGAAGCCTTCATGAGTCTTACCCAAAGGATTTATTTGTACTTTTAAGAAAATTCAATCATTTGTGAAGAACTCATTTTCAGAAAAATGTTTTATTGCACCCCTTTCTTGGAAACATGTAAGTGGCCACAGGCTCTGCTTTTACTTTAAAGACAGCCAGCTATCCCTGATTGTGGACTCAATATTCGAGATGATGAATAACCAGCTCCATCACCATATGTTGAAGCCAGGAAGTTGGCTGTGTATATATTGGTACACAAATGAATATTCTAATAAATAATAGTGCTAGTCCCAGACAGACGTCTTGTTCATTTTACAAAAGAACAGGATTTCAGTTCCTTTGCCCTTTCAAGATATTCAAGCCATTGTAAACACACACTCAGATTCTCTAATCCCATTAGTAATACCTAAGTGCATCCTAGAAACATGAGAATAGCCTAATTCTTCACAATGCAAAATAGGAGGAAGGGACCACCTTACAACCATGGATATCTGTGAACAGAAATGGCCCATGTTACCTCTGTAACTGTTACGCATTCTGAAATCATGCAATTTGTGGGTTCATATCCCTTACAAGTTGGATAACTGATTGGCAAAGAATGACTGAAAAACTCTCAGGGTTCTTGAAAACTATGAAAAAGAGCCACACTGAGTATCATAATTTTAATTTGTTCTCTGTTAACTGTCAGAGAACTTCTATAATATGACAATTATTCCTCTGCAGAGCAGCTGAAGTATAATCAATGGGAACGATAGCTGTGAAAGCTGGCAAATGTTTCACACCCGCCTCAGCGCTGAGAGTGCTGATAAGGAGTGTAGCTGGGCTGCAGAGCCACGAGACCCACCCCCTGGCCTGAGGCCTGCGACGGTCCCTTTCATTTCCCCGAACTCTCCCAGTTGGCAGCAGGTTGTATTGTTGCCATGCCCGGGGGCTAGTTCAATATTATTTTGAAGTGAAGGCTGATGCAAATAAACGGGGAGAAATTTCCTGGGTTTATAGGATGTTAAGACTGAAATGAAACAAAGAAATTGAATTAAATACTTTCAAAATTGGTTACAAATAGGTTCCAGAAAACTCATCAACAACAATGGAGGAGGAAACGGTGAACCGAAAGAACTGGACAGAAAAACAAAACAACACTTGAAAGGGACATTGTTAGTGAGCATTTGTTCTTTAAGCAGAAAACCTGCATAGAAGAGTATCATTGATTTGCCTTCGTTGTCTGGCTCCCTGCTGCCAAGGTTTGTGCGTGTTCCAAAACAGGATATTCATTTTATTTGGAAGCAGCCTGGACATTCCATTATAAAAGAAGGAAGCGTGGCAGAAAAAGGAAACACACTTCACACATTTCTGCTCTAGGGAGACAGAAGAAGAGTGTTTCTGACCTTTTCTTGAACCATGACGATTCTTAAGGCTCAGAGTGTAATGCACTTTTTGGCATTAAACTCCTGCACTGCTTTGCTCAGCACTGGCGGATTTACAACGTAATAAAGAGAATGTAATCAGTTCAAAATGAATTCATTTTCAAACCTTGATCCTTTTTGGAATTTAAGTTGATGTACACAGACAAGTGTAGCAACAAGTTGGCTTTCCGAGAGTTAGGCAGCCATACCGACCTCTTATTTTACTGAATGTCCTCCAGACCCACAGCATTAAAAATTGTTAACTTAGCCTAGAAGTAAAAGTAGAAGCAGTCATAAACCAGTGAGCCCCAGGGCCACACCTGTAAAGCAGTGATTCAACTTCCTTAGTGACAAACCATTTACACTTATTTTTTAAGGATTTCTAGTGCTTTCAGATCAGATGTGTAATTTCAGAGGAATTACACATAGAGATATTAGCCTGGAAAAATAAATTAGAAAGAAAATGTCTACTCCCAGAAAATGATATAGGAGCCAATTGCACAGTGATTCAAAAACAAACATTACAAATATGTAGCACTGATTAGACTGTGTTACACAGTCTTTTCCCGGACGAATACAAAAATAAAGTCCATCCATCTGTCAAAACAACTGCTCCATGCATGAAAATTAGAAGAGAATTGAGGTGTTTTTAACTAACTTCCGATAATTATACTTTTCACAAAAGAATATAATTTACTTCCAATTCCAATTACCTCCTTGCATGTTCTTAAATTATGGATGGAACTGTGAAATTTTACTCTAAATAAGAGAAAAGAGGAGAGAAGACTGTGAAGATGAGCAATCTCTATTCAAATATATTCAGTTCATGATTAAATCTAACAACTTGTTCTGGTACAAATATAAATTAGCCCAAAATGAAGGAGTATAGTACAGCATTGCCTCAGGTCAATGAACATTCATTTAAAAAGAAAAAAGTCTATATCTCATCTGTAGTTTATGTAGAAATATTTTAGTGCATAATCTAGCAGCTGGGAAAGCCTTTCCCTATCATGATGAGTGGATTCATTCCTGCATGAAAATCCGTTAATAAACTTAATTCCTGAAGTTAATCTGTTGACTTTCTTTTTCTCTGGTCAATTTGTTTGGCAAGCAAGCTGAATACTAGCATCTTCATGCCAAAGCAGTAATCCGTGAGATTGTTCCTGTCACTCACTTCATTCCTCTCTCTATTTAAGCTGTTCCACACTCATCTAACAATAATGTTTTGTATCTTTTCATTTTAACACTTTGCTGACATCAGATTATCCATAATCATGTCTTCCTAATACCGCGGCATTCACTGAAGGATGTTAGAAATCTCTTCTTCAAATCTCTTCTATATCCATTAAAACTAAGATTTAACTGCCTTCTAATTACAATATTAGCCACCTAATGTTGAATTTATAACTTGAGTTTTTTAAACAATTGTCTTATGAAATGGCGAGTAGGCTGTTTTGTCTATTTTGGGAGATATTTTTACCTTCACTATTAAGAAGGATGGTATAATAAAATCACTGACCTTTCCACTCGTATGCTGTGTTTTGTTTTGTTTTGTTTTAATGTGAGATAATTAAAAAAAAAATTCTGATTCAATTAGGACAATGAAATTGGCATTACTTCTTGGCTAGCTATTTAAGTATGTAAGTCTATTCATACTAATTGAACTATATCATCTTTAAACTTCTGATAATTGAAAAAATAAATTTAAAGTGGCTTGAATGTGATGAACTAAATGAAGGTTCCCGCACTAGGCTACCGAATCGTTGCCCTTAAATCCTCATTTCAGTTAAGGGCCCTGTTTGACTGTTTTTTCACCTCCAGATTGACTATTTGTTTTGAAGTTTTAGAAATACTGCTCAAGATTTTATAAATATTTTCCTTTCAAATTACTTGAAACTTTCAAACTTGGTCAAAATGATTATACACATAGCCACCATAGACCACGATATTAACAAAAGTTGCCCAAAGTAATTCTCTTCTATTTAACGAAGCTTTGAACAATGACACTTTGAAATTCCATATGGACCAGAGAAGTTGATCATTTCTGCTTTTTGGCTTATATTTTCTTTTATATTGGGTTATCAATCTAATTATTGCATTTGTACCATTCAATGGCTTTATTTGATTTTGGGTGGTCCGGAATGTGTACCTAGCATAACCTTTCTTCATCTCATATTCAAATGAAGGCATACAATTTAAAGTATTATGTGAAATCAACCTGAATATTTTTCCTGCAAAAGAACTATTAGTTAATCAAAATTTTTACTCTGACTTCAATAATGAAATTCTGTAGTTTCCAATTTTATGTAAGGTTTGAGTACTTAGTGCTCATGCTTTAAAGGAACTAAGTCAATGATTTACATCAAGCAGGTAGAGTTACAATCCAAAGAGATTTATTATGGATAGAATTAGCTGGCATATTTAATTCTAATGTACATGCATTTATCATAATATAATCTAATATTCAAATGTGGGAAATGAACATCTTGAATTGCATATTAGATGTAGACTTGAGGAAGGAGAAAGAAAAATAAAATCCAGACTCTAGAGGAATGCTTGATTTCATTCAACTATGCATACCTTTTTCTACCCTAAGCCTTGTCTAATAACAAAAAAGCAAATATTTTTGGTTGGTGTCCTTAATGTTCAAAGTACAAAATGCTGTTATTTAATATAATTAATAATATAAAATGTTCACTTAACATTTCTTCTAATAAATTTTGGAGACTCCTTAGCCATTAATAATAATCCATTTATAATATACAACTTATATGTAATATCTGTGGATATACACATGTATGTATACATGCATATATATACAACATAACACATGTATATATATGTATACATATATTAATTTTAAAAATAATTTCTGAATATAATTAAAATTTAGATTTTTGGAATTTTAAGATTTGTTTATGTTTATTAATATTTAATGGTGTTATTATCTATATAATATTTAATTTTAATTAAATATTAATATTATAAACATTTAATATTTATTCTAAGATAGGTATTTATCTTTGAAAAGGTATTCCCAAAGAATTAGAAAAAACATATAGAGCAAATGTAATGAAATCATAATGATAAAACAAACAGTGACTAGTATTAATCTGATGCTTTTACAAGTCAGTCAATCATGGATTAGAATTGTTCAGGCATCATTTTCCAGTATCTGTGTGACTATCAGAGAGTTACTTAGAATCTCTAAGCCTCAGTCTTCTAAATTAATAATGGATTTGTGATATATCCATGTAAAGTACTTAGTATGATACCAAGCACTTATTAATTGATCAGTAGCTGTTTGTTGTTGTTTTTTAAATTGATTTTTAGAGGGAGAGGAAAGGAGAGGGG